>NC_052629.1:64392857-66892857 GCF_016161935.1 Mauremys reevesii | reverse complement strand
GGGGGTCCTAAAGGGACCATCAGGGAACAGAGGGGGTTGGATGGGGGCAGGAGTCCCGGGGGGGGCAGATAGGAGGTGGGGGCTGGGCCACGACCCTCTCCCCTAACCGGCCCTCTATACAATTTACGAAACCCGATGCGGCCCTCAGGCCAAAAAGTTTGCCTGCCCCTGTTTTAGAGGTAGGGACCAGTCTTAAAGTTTTAATCCAGATCTGACCTCCCTCAAAGTTTGGGCACATTCAGATCCAGGATTTTCACTTCAGGCCCATCTCTTATCCCAGCCAAACTCAAGTGGATGGGTCACTTCCTTATGCCAACAGAAAGCTGGCAGTCAAATAATTAAGGACGATTAGTCATACTGCTAAACTCAGCAGAAAATCATCTAGCAATCCTCCTTCCCTGGGCACAGAACAATTCCCTTCTATTCCCTGCTCTCCCAGATGTTTGGGACAGATCCTCTTAACAAAACTCCACCCTGCCTTGGGCTAGTATTCTGGACCAGGGAGCCATTTACTGATGTCTGAAAGAAAATCAAAGCCTCAGAGTAAAGAGTCCTCTGCATGCGGACTGAAATAACCAGATCACACTGATTTTCACCTGTGTCAACCGGACCTGAATTTAGGACAAACATGAGACACGGCACAAGCATTGAAAGGTTATTAAACATCACTGCTCATCTTCCCTTAGCAGTGGGGGAGACTCAACTAATCCTGTCTAAACAGTTTTTCCATCTCTCTGAAGTATGACGGGAAGGAGCCTCATTAAACAGCGCAGTAAATGACACTGCAGCGGACTCTGCACGGCTTATTCTCTGAACTGAGCTTATAACTGTTTGCACGGAGAAAACAAAAAGATGATAAACAGCAGTAAGCATTGCTTAGCCACAACATCCAGAGTGCCGCGCCAAAACTAGCCACTTATTAGTCTGCTTCTCTCTAAACAACGACAAGAAGAAATAATTGGAGAATGAAATGTCGAGAGCAACATAAAAATACCTTTCACATTAACAGGCAGCGATCTGATTTGAGCAAATATCCCTTGGAAAACTTGATTCTCCACACAATGCTATAACAACATGGGGAAACATACATTTGGTAAAGGGCTCTTCAGTCTAGCAGGCAAAGGTTTAACACAACACAATGGCTGGAAGTTGAAGTTGGACATATTCAGACTGGGGATAATCATACTGACCTCCTTTGCAACTTGCTTTGTGATCTGGGGATGAAAAGCAATAGATAAGAGCTAGGGAATATTATTTATTCAGACCAGTGATATGTAGATCACTTCACATATCAATCAAAACCAGTGCCCCCTAGCCTTGCCAGAGCCCCAGACCTCAGCAGCTTAGGTACCTGGGAAATGAATGGAGTGATCATTGGAGTGCTTCTCCAAACCAAACCTCAGGAGTGTCTGGCTCTGCTGGTAGCACGCCCCCATAAACCTCTCATTGCTGAGTCAATTTCACATTCATCCTTTCACTTTGCTACATCCTTCAGGTTCAGCAAGAGAATCCAATCTATTTGCTAATTCTCATGCATGGTCTTATCTTTTACATCTAAATTTAAGTTGCAACGAACACAAAGCATAACTGAACAACCAAAACCTCCGTCCTTATATGTGAAGGGTGAGTTTAGGGTTAAAAAAATCTAGCATAACCATGACATGCAATGCAGTAACCTACTCTTCCCAGCTATGGAGCTGTTTGTGCTTGGGAGCCTGAAATGGCTGCCATTTGGCACTTCGAATTGCAAAAAGATTGCAATAGATATTGATGATTCCTCTGAGATCTGCATTTACAAGGGAGCCCCGAACTCCTCCCGTGTGTGAACTGATTCTGAACTGCCGGCCTTCCCTTCCCTTTAGAAGGAAGCACAGAACTGGGTATCAGTGGAGACTCATTTCCAATTCTTCTAGTGACTTCCTCTGTGTGACTGCTCTGTGCCTACTAATACTTCTCTAGCTCACCGGAGGGTAGGGAAGCTGATTTACCAGTGGTGCTCTCCATCCAGACTAAGATCCTCTGATGAAAGGTGTTCATAACTTGCCTTCTGCTAAAGATATTTGTGGGCAACTAACTCTACTGCATCTCTGTCAGTCCAGCTAGGAAAAATCCTATTCTCTGAGACTGGGACACTGCTCATGGGGAAGCTACCGACCTGCACTGAGAAACCACATGTCCTGACTAAGCAGCAGGGTCCAGCTTGATGCTGAAAATGAGGACTGACCCCTGGCTCAGTCAGTGTCCTTGTCGAATCCCCCACAGGGTGGATGTGGTAGTGGAGAAGAGAACACACAGAGTTAGCACTATGCCCCCTGCCCCGTGCTGCAGTCTGGGGCATAACAGGGCCAGCAAAGGAGTCTGGGAATCAGGAGGAAGGCTGGTCTACTGGCTAAAGCACTGGGCCTGGGAGTCAGACCCGGGTTCTAATCACAGACCTGCTGTATGACTTTAGGGTGACCAGATAGCAAGTGTGAAAAATCGGGACGGGGATAGGGGGGTAATAGGAGCCCATATAAAAAAAGGCCCCAAATATTGGGACTGTCCCTATAAAATCAGGACATCTGGTCACCCTATATGACTTTAGGGAAGTCACTCTCTGTGCCTTAGGTCTTCTTCCTACCCTTCTGGTCTATTTTGAGTGTGAGCTCTCACTTGGGGTATACACAGCCCAATGGGGCCTCTGCTTGCTATTTTAACAACAACAAAGCGGTACAGGTTCTTATTCAGGTGGCATTTACTACTGAGGCAGGAACAAATATGTCTCAGGACTGACATGCTCAATTCGCCTAGAATCTGTAAAGTTAGATCAGAATCAGATCAGTAACAGGCCCATTGCTGCTCCCCCCGAAATTCCTGTACACAGGTGAGCTGCCTGCTGCAGTTCCTGTACCACCTCCACCAGGCCAGGTGATCCAGAATTAACCTGGGAATTAGGAAAAAAGAGGACAACTTCCTGGAGCTTAAACCCAAGTGGACACTGAGCCTGGATGGGTCAGGAATGTTACAGCACAGAGATACACAGTGGCTTTCACTCCGAGGGCAACAGCTGGATCCCAGCCAGAGCCCTTAGCGGCAAGCAAGGAAGACCCTCAGAGGAGCTGGAAAAGCACTGGAAGGTTCAGAGGTTTTATTCAAACACGTGGGGATGGAAAGAGCAGGGAAGCTGCCCTTTCTTGTGGCATTCAGGCATTTCTGAACCAGGACATGAGGAATTCTGTTTAAATAAGTTAACAAAACTTTTCTGAGCCGTCTCAGCAGCGACCCAGGACGGAGTTGGCCACGGCAGACAAACCTGCAGCCCAAAAGATAGCAGGTGGGTGGGGACTGTAAAGCTGAAGGTCTACTACGGGGGTGGGTGGGTGGGGGGGAGGAGCTTCCAGCACTTATGAGGGTCCTAGAGGAGCTGAAGAGATTGGAGGGTCTCTCAAAGGGTTAAATCTGCCACCTGCAGAAAGCTAGCTACCTTTCTCCTTTAACACAGATTCTCGCAATATTCATCAAAGAAACAACACAGAGATATTAAAAAACTTGCCTGCAAGCTGAGAAACACCACAGGTACATATTTGGCCTATTAATCACCCACTGCCATGGCCTGCTCTGAGAGCCAGGGGGGCTTTGAGTCTGTCAGCTTTCATAAACCTAGCACAAACATGGCCATAGCTCACAGAGGAGGCCTGTGCCGGAAACCAAAAGTGTGGCAAGAAGTGATGTGGGTGACTCAGTCGGGGGGCACTTCCCCTTCTGAGTCAGCCCCCCAGGCACTGCCCCCACCAGGGCTGGAGGGAGATATTAATCAGTCCAATGCAACAAATCTGTGGCCATCTAAGAATTCACCGTTATCACTTGGTGGTGGCACACTATGGCCAACAGGAATGGAATTTAGATCAGTCTGCTGATGAACACAGGCTCCTTCATACTTGATCTAGAGGAGAATCATCATCAGCAGTAAAGGGCATATGAAACAGAGATGAGCAGTTCGATTGTCTCCAGTAGAGGGCTGAGGTGCAAATATACATACGAGCCTGTTGATGAGAGTTTGTAACGCAATAGGGGCTCTTTTGGGAACAAATATGCTTACAGTCAGACTATCTTCAGGGAAGGGACAGTAATTTCTGTGTTCACCCAGCACAATAGGGCCTGAGGCCTTTGGCTGCTGCTAAGAGCTCCATGTAAGAGGAACCTCTTTGCAGGGCACAAGAAATGTTATTGGTCCCACAAAATCCAGGCACTATGCTACACATCCTTGAGTGCCATCTATTGGCACCTTATTTACATATATGCATTCAGACATCTTGTTAGAACACTCCTATATCAGGAGCTACTGTCATATTAATAATTTACTAGCACTGTAGTAGTGCAGAAGAGGCCATGTGGCACAGATGCAATGTACTACTACTTCTAGCCAATAGAGGGAGCTTCTGGTTTGTGGGCAAGTCCACCACGCCCTCTAACACAGTACAAGCCCTTGTCCTTTCATGGGCCCTAAGGACTTACATGCAGCACTGTGGCGATACTTGCCACTATATATAAGGAAGCTACTATATTGCCCAGCAGACACCATTCTTGGCCCCTGGTGCCCATGACCTCATGAGCTAAGAGACAACGAGCCAGACGCCCAGCTGGCGGAAGCCATAGAGCTAGTCCAATTTACAGCACCTGAGGGATCTGGCTCATTGTCTCCACTCTTTGCAGCAGCACTAACACTAGCCTCACCGGCAGCCTTCAGCTCCAAGGTTCTGGGAGTGCATGTCCTTCCCTGGATGGAGTGGTGCTAACACACTTCACACGATGCCACACACTGCTGGGCGCTGCTCTGGACCTTCCATATTCCTGAGCTGTCACACATCTCAATCTGGAGCCAAGCAAAGCTTGGATGTTTGAGCTGAGTTGCAAAGTCATAGCTATAAAGCCAGAAGGGTCCACTGTGACCACCAAGTCTGAGCTCCTGGGTAGCAAAGGCCAGAGAACTTCCCTGAATTAATTCCTAGAGCAGATGTTTTAGAAAAACCATCCCATCTTGATTTAAAAGTGGCCAGTGATGGAGAATCCACCCTGGCCCTTGGTTAATTGTTTTCTAGTATCTTACAAGTCATACGTGTGGAGGGAGTGAACCCCACAGAAGTGTCTCACGAAGCCCTGAGAAATGGAACAGCTCTGGTTCATCTCCAGACAGTAAGCTCTAGGGCAGTGGTTTTCAAACTTTTTGTATTGGTGACCCTTTTCACACAGCAAGCCTCTGACTGTTACCCCTCCCCCTATATAAATTAAAACTGAGGGTAATTTAATTTAATGGGGGCTCGGGGTTGTCAGCCCCACAGAGCTGAAAGCCCACGACCTGCATGTAACCACTTTGCAACCCCTGAGGGGTCACGACCCCCAGTTTGAGAACCCCTGCTCTAGGGGTCAGGGCTGTCAAAGCCCCCTTGGTCACTTAGGAACACAAGTCTCATTGATGTTCACCCCAAGCACGGTCTTAGCCTTGTAAGAGTCTATATGCCCTGTTCCAGTAGCTGTAATCACCTCTGCAATGTACCAGAGCAGGGTCAGATCCAGGGCTCATGCTTTCTGCACGTTTGAAGTCTATGCAGGGTCTGATTAATGGGTCCATCTTTGTCTCTTCTCTAGTACAAATCAGAGAGAGTAGCCAAAGGGAAGGACAGCCCCATGGTGAGGGTGCTAGCCAGAGATCTAGGCCTGCTCCATCACACACAGCCTGTGTGATGTCGGGCAAGTCAGTTGGCCGCTCTGTGCCTCAGTTTCCCCATCTGTACAATGGGGATAACAGCCCTGCCCTGCCTCACAGGAGTGTTGTGAGGATAAATACATGGTGAGGTGCCCAGATACTATGACAATGAGCCCATAGGGGTACCTTAGACATTAGGTAAGTCAGGTCTCGTCATATCCCAGGGGCAGATGTGAGAGACAAAGAAGATGCTGAGCAGACTGCTGTGTTTGGGGGGGGAGGTGCAGATAGCTAGGCCCCATACCTGACTCAATCTTCTCCCAGTCCCGTGCCTCAGTTTCCCTATCTGAAAGATGAGATCCTGACTTCTGCTGCTACAAATACTGACTGGGGTTAAGCTGATCATAACTTCCTCACAGATATTTTGTCCTTCTTCTTGTCCCAGGTGGATCTTTCTGAATTCATCCATTCCCTTAAGATAGACCCCTCCTCTGTTCCTCTTCCATTGCCTGAGTCTGTCTCCCACCACCAGACAACACTGACTCTGGGTTGGAAGAACAAACACTGATAAAACTAGCCGGGCGCCACTTGTATCTCTGTGCAGAGATAACACCACACACGGGAGGCAAGGCAAACACCCAGCAGCTGCTCAGGGAGCAAACCGGGTTTTAGCCCTCCTCCCAGCGTGCCCTTCCCTGCCGTGTGTGAAGGAAGGAAAACCTGGCACACGCGGTGCCTGCACGACAGAGACATGGACGGAACAATGCTAGAGGAGGCTGGCCTTCACTTCCGGGGCAGCATCTCAGCTGTGTAATGCCACTTGGCATTGTGAAGATAAGAGGAGTCATCTACCTGGCCCGTATCGCTGCAGTACCGTGTGCACCCACAATCATGAATGGACTCTGTGCTCACAACAGTCCCACCAGGAAATCTCCATTGTACACAAGGAAAAGAAGAGGAACAAGACAGTTTAAATGATTTACCCCAGGTCACACTGAGTCTAGGGCTAATCCAGGAGCTGAACCCCCCCACAAATCCCAGCACAGTGTCCTAGCCACTAAACTGCCAAGCTTCCCAGTGGGCATGTGAGTCTGATGGGAATATTTCGCACTCCAGAATAACCATGTTTTGCCTTCATACAGCAACTTCCATGCAAGGCAGAGTCATTGATTCAGCCTGGGTGGGGCGATCCCCATGTCAGGAGTGAGGGCACAGACACAGGGACCCAGTTGGTCCAGGCCAGTCACTCAGCTGCCCCACCGTTTCTGGGAATTCCTGCATTTCCCTGGACAGGTTCCATATTAGAGGATCTGGAGCCAGGGTTCCCCTGTCGGCTGAGCTGAGGGGAGAGAGCAAGGGGAGCAGGGAGCCACCCATGTCCAGCGAGATCAGGAGGAAGAGAAAGGAAAGGAAATAAATAACCGTGTAGCCCAGCCTAGCAGAGTCTGGCTCTCTGCCAAGCTAGCACTGATCCAGCAGAGAGGTCTACATGTTAGCTGTAGCCTCACAGCTCCCATGCCCAGGTTTTCAGCTCAGACAATAGAGGCTCATGCTTTCAGAAGCACAGGCCCTAGCTTCAATCCCTCAGCCAACCTGAGTGGGACTTCATTAGGTGAGACAATGAAGGAACAAGAACCCCAGGGGAAGTGAACAACCAGCCAGGCCCTGCTTAAAACAGCCAATACTCACTGGCTTTTGCTGGAATGAGCAAGCATTACCATGCCCACTGAAGTGATAACCTCACTCTTCCCCTCTGCCAAAGCAGCATCACACAGCTGGCTTTGGTGGATGCTGGGAGGTGCAGCTAAACCCAGCATTGCACAGCAAGTCCATGGTACCCTGCATCCCTGCAGGCCTGTGCTGCAACCACTGGACCACACTGCACCATTCTGCAGTGCAGCAGCAAACACACTGTAAGGGACAGTAGGGAGAAAACACCAGGCCTTTGGGGACTGGAGGCAACTCTCCATTGAAAGAGAAGGGCGCCCCTAGTGGCAAGGAGGGGAGGCATGCAGCAGCATTTGTGGGTCTGACTTGCATGTCTGTCATGGAGTCACACACAGGTGCCCCACAGCAGGCAGATTCTGTTCTTGGCTCCGGGGTGTAAATGCAGAGTAACTCCATGAACAGCAGTGGTGCAAACAAGAGATTTGTTTCTGAGAGAGTGAGGCAGGGTCAGCTGGAGTTTTAATCAAGCCTGACTAACACTACACAGCCCAGCTGTATCCATTCATTTTAAATGTCTGCTCTTTAAAATAAAAACCAGCCACAAACAAACTCAATGCACACAACTCCTTTCCAAAGCTGAGCTCCCCAAAACCTCTGTTCTGGCTGCAACTGACTAGACGCACGGATCCCAGGCCCTGAAACCAGGGGAATCTTAGAAACCACATGGGCCCTAAGCAAGCAAGCCTTCTCCAACAGGCTCAGGAGCCCATGGATTTTATTTTAAGGCCAAATTTAAAAGTTTGTTTCAAAGCATAAACTCTGTGTGGCTTTTAAGTCTGCACCTGTCTCCAATTAATGACTTGGGATCCTCAGCAGCTTTGGGGAGTTTTCGGATTCTTTTTTGAAAGGCTGTGCCGGTTCGTGTGCCCGCACCAACATGTCCCCCATCCTCTTTGATTTAGGACTTTCTTCAATACATCAGCAAAGATGAAAGTGTGTGGCTAAGCCGCCCCTTTTATCTTGGCATAATTCATTTTCACATCCTATCAACCTTCTCCAGGGCTGGATATTTACATATTAATAATAAAGCCTGATTTTTTTCCTCCCCCGTTTCAAATATTAAAACGTGTCGACTGATAAGACTTGGCTCTCAAATTAGGAGCGGTGGCCGTGAAGCGGAGTTAAAATTATTCGGTTAACTTAAAACACAAAGAGAGACAGCTTTGTTTACAGCCTTCCCATATAGTGAGCTAGGCTGAAATACCCCATGCAAAGAGCCCTGCTCTGATTCCAGGGAAGGGGTGTGGGTGAATTTGGTCATTTCCTCAAAGCCTGATGAAATACTTCAGAAACGAATGTAGCGACTAGATCTCCTGGTGATTGGCATGCTATAAATATGAGAGAAAGGAAGAGAGACATAGATAAAACAGGCAGGCATGATAGCCAGAATGGGGTTAGGCATTATTTAAAATTAATACTGGTCAATGAGCTGAAATGAAATAACCAGAATTTCAAAAAAAAAATAAAATGTCAACTGCTTGCAATTAAATTGTTATGGCTCTCTGACCTAGCAAATAGGGTAGTGCAATGGGGCTCAGGAGTCCTGGGTTCTAGTCTTGGCTCTGCCATTGGCCTATTGGGTAACCTTGGGCAAGTCACTTCCCTGCTCTGTGCCTCAGTTTCCTCATCTATACAATGGAGATAGTGATACTGACCTCCTTTATAAAGTGCTTTGAGATCTACTGATGATGAGAGCTAGATATTAATATTATTACAGGGCCTGATCCAGCTCTCATTGACATCCCTGGTAAGCTGGGTAGCTGCCTTTCCTTCTTTATTATCCAGCTCCTAGTCTACAGCGTTGCCACCTCTCATGATTTATTCTCAGTCTGATGATAGTTGGTGTTTTTTCTTAAAGCTCCAACTCCTGGAGTCATGGGATTATGGGAGAACATCAGATTTTATTCTTTAAAAAACCCCATAAGTTTCTAGCCCTCATGGTTGCAGAGGAATGCTTGGAAGCTTGCGTGCACCTCAGAGGCTCAGAAACCAGAAGGCCAAGCAAAAAAAACCCCCAAAATGTATTAAAAAACCCTCTTGTTTTTTAAATCAATCTTGAGCTTTTGGGGCCTAAATGCAGATCTTTGGATTCCTTATAGGGTGACCAGACAGCAATTTGAGCATTGGCCTGCTAAACCCAGGGTTGTGAGTTCAATCCTTGAGGAGGCCATTTAGGGATTTGGGGATTGGTCCTGCTTTGAGCAGGAGGTTGGACTAGATGATCTCCTGAGGTCCCTTCCAACCCTAAAAATCTATGATTCTGTGAATAAAATGTGAAAAATTGGGACGGGGGTGTGGGGGGGGGTAATAGGAGCCTATATAAGAAAAAGACCCAAAAATTGGGACTGTCCCTATAAAATCGGGACATCTGGTCACCCTAATTCCTTAGGGTTGGCAATGCTGAGTCCAGAGCCAGTGGATTTACCCCTAAGTGTAGATGTCAGCCTAGTATTATTTCAAGAGACTGGTAAGTCCTTGGTCACTTTGACAATAAAAATACCCAAACACACGACAGCAGGAGCACTGATGCCATCTGCCCTGGAGGAGGACACTGTCACAGAGACATCTCCTGCATTGAATTGCTGCTTGTCTCAGTTTTTCTTGCAGTGTTTGCTGTGTGGCCCAGCTAAAGTTGCCTCTAACAGACCTACACAGGCTCCACTAAAAGCACAATCTTTAGCTGTGGTTGCACCGGTGCATTCTGGGATTCCTGACACCCTTGGAGGAGGCGTCTTTGGGGTAAACTGAAAATGTGGGCAAGGCACTGTGGGCTGGTCTTAGGAGGAGCAGCTGAATCAGTGCATCCTGCTGCTTGTGGGGACCCTGCAGCACATTAGATTACATCCAGCCGAACTGAGGCAGAGGCCTTGTCCTAGATGTTGCAATGGACACTTGTGCCCATGGTACAACAGCTGTTCCAGGGCACTGTAGAGATACAGCAAGCATAGACTACAGTCAGATAGGCAGCAAGGCCTTTGACCTAGCTTGTCAGAGGTATTTAGCTGCCCAAGTCCCACTGATGTTGATGTAAGTTAGGCACCAAAATACCCTTGAGGACCTGGATGCTTCTGCCTAGGGTAGGCAGGGCCTCTGAGGAAGGGAGACATTACCAGTGAGACAACCGCTGGCTCCTGACATTCCTCAATACAGCCGAACCTGGGCATTCCAAAACATGAGTCAGTCCCCGCCAAAATCAGCAGATTGGCATAAAATCATGAGATTAAAAAAAAGTTGTTTTTTTTATTGGCCTTGTGATGGTTGAGCCTTCCGGATAGACAGGGGTCACATTCTCAAGCTTTTCCCCACAGCCAGAAGGGACAGAAACTTAATCTCAGCATTAAAAAGTCTTGTGTAATCACAGGGGTCTAGGAGCAGGGGATTTAGGTAAAAAGATCAAAATCATGAGACTGAAGATTAAAAAAAAAAAAATCACACAAGTTGGCAACACTGATTACCCTCTCAGGTGTGTCCTGGGTCTGACCCTGCAGTCCTTACACAGACAAAGACACCCACTGAAGTCAATGGGAGCTTCACTTGCACACAGGCTGCAGGATTGGGCCCTATCTTTGTCAAGTGGAAGGTGATGCTGCCTTTCAGATGTCCTGAGAGTTTGGAAATGGGCATCTGGCCCAGTGGTGGAGAATGGAGGTGACTGGACACCCTCCTTCTCAGCAAAAAAGGGAAGAGGAGGCAGAGTCAGGGACAAGGGAATAAAATAGCTGTAAACAATGAGAGTTAAAATAATAAAATAAAAATAATAATAATAATTAATAATACAATGTTATTTCTTTCACCAATCAGCTTCTTTGGTGGGGGCAGTTTTACATACTGCAGAGGGGGAGAAATATGGGTTCACCCCACCCCCAAATTGTGCTTTCCACGTATCCTAGTATCACAAGAATATGTTTTACCTTGAGGCAACAGTTTTAATTTACGTGCATGTGAGCTATGTGCAATACCTCCACCAAAGGGAGCCCATATGACCCGCCGGATGGCTTTCACCCAATCTTCCATCTCATTCTGGGAATTAGCCATGAGCAGGAAGGCTTCATGATTGACAGGCATCTTTTCTCGGTCTCCCGCACCACCTGAAAAAACAAAACACATCTCGATTAGCACCTAGCCCAGGAGTGAACCCTTGTCTCTAAGACCATGACTGGCCTCACCCAATCCAGCCTCGCTGAGTTCGCTTGGTGCCCATTTTGCACTGATGTACAGGATCATGCAGGGTGCAGGTCCGTGGCCTGGCGTGAAGCCAGTGTCCCAGTGGGTGCTGCTGGCAGAATGTTCCGCTAGGCTCACCAACATGCAGGGGATAGGTGTAAACTGCATTACTCTAAGGACAGTGCAGCCCAGCCTTCCTGCCAGAGGCCAGCTATGTATGTCTGTGCTGAGATATGGAGAGGGTTGTCTCCACCCTCTTTAGGGTGATTCAGTGCCCTTGGGGTGCCAGAGGGAAGACAGTACTGGACAATTTAGTTGTAGGCTTCACATGCTGCAAGAGAGAGGAATCAAGGTGTGGGCATCTGGCTACGATTACCCCAGTGATAGATTTAACAATTAAGATCATCACTGGAGCAAATCAGAAAGCTAGACATTATGCATGATGAGAGTACCGGCAGAATTTGAGATCTGCCATGTCCAGGAGTATCCAGATCAAATCTAGACTCCAGCTTTGAGCTGAACCAGATCTACAGCTCAGGTTAAGGCTGGATGGCCACTGGAACCTCTGGAGCTGTCATCAAGGAGCCTGGAGACTGAGAGATTATGAGATTTTAACAACTTGAGCAGCAGAAATCTCAAAAGACCAGCTGTTCTCATGGGATTTCCAACATCTGGAGCCACTTCTGAATCTGGAGCTGGAAGAGTGTGCCTCCACATTCCCACCCCTTCTGATTTTGGATCCCCCAGAACTGGCATTTTAGGGAGCTTAAGATTTGAACCTGACTCTCCTGTCAGAAATTCAGAGGACGGGGTCCAATTTGGAATTCAGATCCAGGCCTACCTCTACTTCATACATGATTGACGGGTGACGCCCCAGAAAAGCTATTGGCCAGGACATCAAATACACACAGCCTGCCTGTATGCTGTTCATCCAGGGATGCTCAGACTACCACCATCCATTCCCATTCTCCTATTCCAACTTTCCTCTCCGCTGCAGTACACAGGGCCCAACGCAATGCACACTGCAGTTAGTGGGAATCTTCCCCTCCCCCCACCTTGTGCCCCAGACTTGGATACACTCCAGTGAGGGCCCACATGAGGACACACAATAGGTGTACTGGAGCAATTTCTATCTAGAGGCTGAAGAGACTGGCCAACCCATAAGCTGTCACTAATGGCTTGGAGTTTCCCCCTTCCACAGAGACTGCCTTTGACTTTGTTCTGTGGACAGTGTCTTCATTGTTTCGTCACTGCCACCTCCATACTCACTTGTCTCTGGAATATTAGGTCTATTGGAAAAGCAGGAACTGTCGCCCTGAGCTGAGCTGCCGAGATTGCTTGTTCATGGAATTCAGAGATAAGAATAGGGACGATGGTATGCGCTGGTTTCTATGGAACTACCTTAATATAAACAGAATTTATACCTACTAAATCCTAGTTAATCTGGGGAAGGGAGTGTGCTGGAAGGGCTACAAGCTGCCTGTAAGCCAAGGAAATGCTTGTTCTTGCTATTAATTGTTGCTTAGCTTAAACAAACTCACAGGCCAGGCACTGATTTGCAAAACGAAAGGGGCCGCATGAATCCAAACTCCTAGGGTTTCCTTGTTTTCTAAAAAGGAATTAACTTGAACCAAGAAGCCAATGGAATCTTAGCGCATAGAATAAGGCAGCATGGCAGTGTAGATACTGCAAGCAAAATTAAAGCCTGAGTTCCCCTCCCCACATGCAGCCTAGTTCTGACCCTTCTCACACCAGCATCTTAGCAAGCTTCACAGTGTGGATTTTTCAGATGATTTATGTCCTGTGCAATCTATGAACTAGGATTCCTATTAGAGGGGAGAATCAGGCACCAAGCCCAGATACAGCTCTGGTTTTTATGCCCCCTGCTTGTTGCCTTCTGACGGTCAGAACTGATCTATCTGATGCCAGAGTCTCTACCTGCTTTGCTTCTTCCCAGCCCCCCACCTGTCCTCCCACTCTTTATAAAGGTCAGGACAGGGATTCCCACTCTGTTCTCCTCTCAATCCCAACCCCCAACCCGGCCTGGTATAGTCAGATGACCTCAACACTCACCCCCTCCACCTGGGGAGACAAGTTAACCATGGCAAAGGTGCAGCTGAGCCCCAACCCTCGTAAAAGGCCAGCTCGCCCTGCGACAAGCCACTTCTGATTTCCCTTCAGTCGCTTCCTTTCTGAGTAACCCACCCTGCCCCCTCCCGCCATGGATGACAGGCTAGACCGGGGTAGGCAACTTATGGCATGTGTGCCAAAGGCGGCACGCGAGCTGATTTTCAGTGGCACTCACATTGCCCGGGTCCTAGCCACTGGTCTGGGGGGTTCTGCATTTTAATTTAATTTTAAATGAAGCTTCTTAAACTTTTTAGTAACCTTATTTACTTTACATACAAGAATAGTTTAATTATATATTATAGACTTATAGAAAGAGACCTTCTAAAAACGTTAAAATGTATTACCGGCACGCGAAACCTTAAATTAGAGTGAATAAATGAAGACTCGGCACAGCACTTCTGAAAGGCTGTCGACCCCTGGACTAGACAACCTACCTGCCCTTTTCCTGCTGATCTTCGGGGAGCCCACGTCCCTACCTTTGTGTTCATGCCTGACTGTTACTTGAAGCACTGACCTCATACCCATCACCATGGTAACTGGGAGTCTTGCAGGTTACAAAAGCAGACAAGAGTTCAGGAACAGAAGCCAAAGTTGCTGCTGCCTGCAGCTTAGGCGGTTGGGATAGAGAGCAGGAGGTAGGCATTAACGCAGAGTTGGGCAAACTATGGCTCACGGGCCACATCCAGCCCACAGGACCATCCTGCCCGGCCCTTGAGCTCCCAGCCCCTCCCCCGCTGTGCTCTCTCTCCCGCAGCCATGCCACTGCACAGGCAGCACTCTGGGCGGCTGGGTTGCGCGCTCCTGCCGAGCAGCGCGGCAGCGTGTCTGGCTCCGGCTGGGCGGCATGGCACGGATGCCAGACATGCTGCTCTGAGCGGCATGGTAAGGGGGCTGGGGCCGGGGGGTTAGATAAGGGGTGGGCGGTCCCAGGGGGCAGACAGGGGGCGGTTGGATGGAGCAGAGGTTCTGGGGGGCAGTCAGGGGATGGGGAATGTGTGGGGGTTGGATAAGCATGAAAGTCTCAAGGGATGGGGGTGTGGATAGGGGTCAGGGGACGGGAAACAGGGGGGTTGGATAGGCGTGGAGTCCCGGGCCTGTCAGGAGGCAGGGGTGTGAATAGAGGTTGGGGCAGTCAGGGGACTGGGAGCAGGGGGTTGGATAGGGGGTGAGGTCCCAGGGGGTGGTTAGGGCATGGGGTCCTGGGAGGGGGCAGTTAGGGGACAAGGAGCAGGGGGGTTGTATGGGTCGGGGGTTCTGAGGGGCAGCAGTGGCTCCAGGCAACAGCGCTCCAAGCGTGTGCCTGGGGCGGCAAGCCACGGGGGGCACCCTGCCAGTCCCTGCGAGGGCAGCAGTCAGGCAGCCTTTGGCAGCTTGCCTGCGGGAGGTCCGCCAGTTCTGCGGATTCTGCGGTAATTCGGCGGCGGGTACACCAAAGCCGCGCAACCAGGGACCTCCTGCAGGCAAGCCGCCGAAGGCAGCCTGACTGCCATGCTTGGGGCGGCAAAAAAAAAGCTAGAGTCGCCCCTGCTGAGGGGGGCAGTCAGGGGTCAGATGGGGGCAGGGGCCAGGCTGTTTGGGGAGGCACAGTCTTCCCTACCCAGCCCTCGATACAGTTTTGCAACCCCAATGTGGCCCTCAGGCCAAAAAGTTTGCCCACCCCTGCATTAGTGGGAATTGGCTCTCAAAGAGGAGGCTCTACATCACTGTGCTTGGATGCAGGGGGGCCTCTGGGATACCCTCTCCCTCATACACACACCCGCCAGAGCAGAAAAACGAAGGATGAGGAGGTCCTCGTGTAGCCCGACTCCTCCATTAGCACCAGGGCTACAGCAGAGTCCACAGACCTCACTCTCACACCCCACCTAACAATGACCTTAGAGAATGTCTCTCCCAGCCCAATTTCCAGGCCCTCTGCTAGGGGATCAATGGGTTACCTTGGCCAGATTCCCTGCTGGAGTGCAGATCACTAGTAGGTGGCCTCTCACAGCCCACAGTGCACATAAAAGCAGAGGTTCAGGGCTGGACTTCTCACCCCAGCCATCAGAAAGGAGGTGGCTTTTAAATGGCCTGGGCTCCCAGCAGGCGCTATTTGCTGGCAGTGTAACCCAGCTTCCCCCAACAGAGTAGACGTTTTTAGAAAGGGAGCTTCATTTTCAAGGGTCTTGGCTTGCTTGGGCAATTGTCATGGAGCCTGTCCTTGGAGTCAGGAGGATCAGGCTACAATCTCCTGCTGTGATAACTAGGCCTACAAATTTACTCTAATTGGGAGCTCAGTTGTGAAAAGTGAGTGAAAGTTCCTAGGGGTACTTTAAATAGGAGCACGGTTGTGAACCTACAGCTGTTTGTGGGAAAACCCATCATCACTAGTCACTTGGGGTTGGGCAGGGTAATTATAGCGGCATACAAGGCAGAAAAATAGACTGTGCTTCAGAAACGGTTGTTAGAAGAGGACATGTTAGTTTAAGGCTCATGCACGGCAGTGGAGTGCCTGCTGCCCTATCTACAGGGGACTTTTCTGTCATGACATTTTGGACATGTTCCTTTTCTTCCCACTCACTGCTGGCTCTTCTCACTGCAGCCTAGAGGCAGCAAGCAGGACAGGTTAGAGCAGGGGTCGGCAACCTTTCAGAAGTGTTGTGCCGAGTCTTCATTTATTCACTCTAATTTAAAGTTTCGCGTGCCAGTAACACATTTTAACGCGTTTAGGAGGTCTCTTTCTATAAATCTATAATATATTACTTTACATACGACAATAGTTTAGTTAATAAGGTTTTTAAAACATTTAAGAAGCTTCATTTAAAATTAAATTAAAATACTGAGCCCCTGGACCAGTGGCCAGGACCTGGGCAGCGAGAGTGCCACTGAAAATCAACTCACATGCCGCCTTTGGCATGCATGCCATAGGTTGCCTACCCCTGGGTTAGAGGGTTCCCCAGTCTCTGACAATTATACCTCACTACTTGTCCAGAAAAGGGCAGGAGTTAAACATGTGTTTTTATTTTGTTGTAATATGCATCAGCTTTTGGGAGGCTTGGGATTCACAGGAACTAGAGATGGTAGCAAGATTCAAACCCACAGAGCTAGAACCCCACAAACTTTTGGAGTCCACATCCTAGCCAGAAATTCACAACTGCTCCTTTTCCTGGCCCCGAGCCAAAAATTGATCTGGTTCTGGGGTTTCAGATCAAAGTTTGTAGCTCCAAGCTATCTTTATAATGGTACAAATCCAAACACCCCAGGGTCTTTGGGAAAACTCTGATTAGGATCTGTCATTCAAACTTCTTTGTCTGGCGATATTCGGAGCTAGTTGTTTCAGTTCTGCTCATTATAGATATATGAAGTTTGGATCCAGTTATTGAGCTCAAGCCTCATCTCTCTCTGTAACAGGCTGAACTGAAAACGCTTATCAAAAAGTCCTCGTTCAGCTCTAGCCTGGAACCTGTACTTTGTGGAAAGGGTCCATTGCTAATATAAACTAATGTTCAGCTGCAATGCTCAGGGCACACACTCAAGCCCATAGTAGTTAGAATAGTCTTGCCCTCAGCTGTCCACTCCCCTCAGTGGAGACTTTAAGGCAGTGGATCTCAAATTTTTGTACCGGTGACCCCTTTCACATAGCAAGCTTCTGAGTGCAACCTCCCTTATAAATTAAAAAACACTTTTTTATATATTTAACACCATTATAAATGCTGGAGGCAAAGCAGGGTTTGGGGTGGAGGCTGATATGTAATAACCTCTTGACCCCCTGAGGAGTCCCAACCCTCAGTTTGAGAATCCCTGCTTTAAAGTGACTGTGTACAGCTATTACTTCTTACTGTGTGGAATGAACAGGGTGCTGACTACATTGCCTCATGTAGGGGGAAGAAATACCCTGTTAGAAACAGGTAAACACAGACAACAACTCCCATCCCCACCTGAACAGAACTTCTCACAGCATCCTTAATCTCCTGTCCAAATACGACCAGCCCTTGTGCACACTCAGCCATCTCTCCTTAGTTGGGCAGGGTTCACCACAGCAGGCATTCCCAGTGCTTTGGCTAAGAGTCATTTTCACTACTAGATTTATAAAGAATCCTGTTACAAACACAGTCTGGGAGTGTGGGCAGCTCAATGGGGGTGGGTGACAGGGCGGTCTTGCCTGCACTTACAGAGGGGAAGGAAAGGAAGCACTGTCCAGTGGTTAGGGCACTAGCCTAGGATTTGGAAGACCTGGGTTCAGTTTCCTGCGTGACCTTGGACACCATTCTTGGTTGCTCTGTGCCTACAATGGGGATGATAGCCCTGCCTATCGCAGTGGTTTTGTGAAGATAAGTCCATTATCAAGCATGAGGTGTTCTAGGTACTGCACTAATGGGGGCTACAGATGTACCTTAGATAGAAGCTTTCCACCAGCATGCTTGAGTCCACAACAGGATACATTGGCTTGATCTGCAGATGTCACCAGACATGAACACTTTCCCAGCCCTGCCTGGGGAGTCTACAGACTCATTGTTTCTGTGTACCCTGGTAAACGGCAGCAGTCACTGTGTAAATAGCCATAAATGCACAATTCATGCACAACACCCACTCCCTTAGTTAGATTGACATTACCTTAAGGGACTGGATGCCCCAGGAGCACTGGTAATGGAATATGGAGCCTTTCATCTCTAGGTAACAGAGTGTTAGCAGTGTTCTCAGCTGCTGGCTGGTGACCTCAAAGCTCTTGTCAGCAGGTGGATATCCACAACACATCACAAAGCCACGCCGGCAACTGGGGTCAACCGGCGCCCTTATTGCCATTTCAATACAGAAGCCCTTGCCAGAACAGCAAGGAGAACAGACTCCTAGAGATGGTCCCTTCATGGCCTGCATGGAGGGGAAGCTTTCTCTAACATTGCCAGTGCTGCACTGTTCAGTAGATCTATCTATGGTATATATACACAGCCCTCATCACCACAGTAGCTGGGCATCTCAGTCTTTACTGTATCTATCATCACATTCCCCTGTGTGGCGGGGCAGGGCTATCACCCCATTATACAGATGGGAACCGAGGCACAGAAAGACAAAGTGAGTTACCCAAGGTCACACAGAGAGTAAGTGGCAGAACCAGAGACGTGAACCCTGCACCACAGGCCAGCAAGCTAACCACTGGACCATCCTTCTTTCTTCTCACTGGACCATTGTTCCTCTTTATATCTCCAGAGCTGTGAAACCAGCTGTAAATTCACTAGGAACTACAGAACAAAGCACAAGTCTGCCATCACCCCCTATCAGAACTGCCCTGCTCTGTGCTCCTGTTCCAAGCTAGCTACAGCAGGAGCTCCACTAGGTGTGTCTCTTCACAGAGCTATTTCCCACAAAGGATAATCACAAGAATAGATTCACACACCTGGAGTCATTCCTCATCCACTTTCCAACCACCGCAGCATGACTTCACCTGCCATGCACCCACGACGAACTTGGCTCTTCCAAGAAGTTCTCTTGTGAGCCAGCACTAGAAAGCTGGAGTCCGCCCATTCTTGTGAAGGTACACAGCCCAACCCTGCCGCCACTGAAAGCAACAGCAAGAACTGCGGTGGGAACAGGATTGGGCCCATTGTATGTGGAAATGGAAAATAAAGGGGAGTTAGTAGAACACTTCTGCTGCTCAGTACAGCTTCAGGGTCAGGTAGAGTTCAAGGCTGAGATGAAAAGGCAGCTACATTCCTTTTCATAGAATCATAGAATCTCAGGGTTGGAAGGGACCTCAGGAGGTCATCTAGTCCAACCCCCTGCTCAAAGCAGGACCAAACCCAACTAAATCATCCCAGCCAGGGCTTTGTCAAGCCTGACCTTAAAAACCTCTAAGGAAGGAGATTCCACCACCTCCCTAGGTAACCCATTCCAGTTCTTCACCACCCTACTAGTGAAAAAGTTTTTCCTAATGTCCAGCCTAAACCTCCCCCTCTGCAACTTGAGACCATTACTCCTTGTTCTGTCATCTTCTACCACTGAGAACAGTCTAGATCCATCCTCTTTGGAACCCCCTTTCAGGTAGTTGAAAGCAGCTATCAAATCCCGCCTCATTCTTCTCTTCTGCAGACTAAACAATCCCAGTTCCCTCAGCCTCTCCTCATAAGTCATGTGCTCCAGCCCCCTAATCATTTTTGTTGCCCTCCGCTGGACTCTCTCCAATTTGTCCACATCCTTCTTGTAGTGTGGGGCCCAAAACTGGACACAGTACTCCAAATGAGGCCTTATATCCACTAAGCTTTGCCTGTCCCGACCTAGAATGTGTCTGTGTGTATTTGCACACCCGTGTGTGTGCACACCTAGGTCTGCATGTGTGTGCATGCCTGAAACTGCATGCATTTTACTGCCTATATTTGAGCAAAAAGACTGAGTAATATTTGAATGTATTTAAAGGGTTCCACTATATTTTCAGAATAAATTTTCCAACTGATTTTACCACTCCCCCATTACTCACAAAACTCTGCTGTGTTTACGTGTATGTTTGTGTATCAGAGGTTTTGAGTATTTGTGTGCGTGTGTGTGTGTGTGTATTTCTGCATTACACATGGATGGCTGTGCGCACTGGTTCGTAGGTGGGTTGCAGGGGGCTAGTTTTGTGTACACGTACTGTTGCAACCTGGTAGGAAGTGAATGGAAGCCACAGGCTCCATATCACAGTGTTGGCTGGGGCGGGGAAGGGAAGGAGGAAAATGGTCACATCTTGATGACTTGTTTGCTGTGTAGGCTGGGGAAGCTGCGACAGGCAGCCTTTGATTGCATGCAAGCAGCAGCAATGATCTTGACAAATGGGCAAAACTAGTATCCACAGCTAGAAAGATGGGCTGCACTGATTCCTCGTCCTGGGCCTGCTCTTTGTGTCAGCAAGGCGACTAATACATTCAGGGCTTGAAGATCGCATTGCTAAGAAGAGAAGGTGAACAATGAGGTGAACGAATTCTCCAAGGTTAGCTGACTAGATTGGGGGGATCTGTTTCTGCAAAGTGGCACAAAACCAGCCTTGATCTTGGATTTCAGAAAAGGACAGATGAACTATCAGGTGTCTCCAGTGCGAGCAGGAGATACACGGTTGCTGTGGAGCGGGTCAGTCACAGCCTTTGGGACGGTCACATGAGCAACTATTTCAATCCTGCCACTCACTGACTTTGATTATGGCTGGCATTGATCCCCCACCAAACACCATTATGGCTAGAGTACCCAGATCCAGATAACCCACAGCTAGAGGAGTGGGATGTGGGATTTTGGCCCATCTCTAACCATAATGGGATGATCGTGGAGTGGGTGACTTTTCTTCTCCACTGCTGCTTATTCTGTATGTTAGCCCTGTGACAAAAGGGAAGGATTGCTGGGAACAGAAGCATCCGTGGGGTGAGAGGTCAATAGGAAGCTGATCTTGGAAAGTTCCATTAGGACAGGTTGAAATTGTCTGAAAAAAGTACGAGAAGCAGGAAGGCCCTGAGGGAGCGGCAGGGACAGGGGAACAAGCAGCGGGCATGTGGATTGGAAGAGCTCTGTGAAGAGCTAAGGCTATGTCTACAGTACAGAGCACATGTCGCCATAGCTATGGCCGCACAGCCCCCTCCTGTAGATGCTCTTTGTTCTGACAGAAGCAGCTTGTCTGCAGACACAGTAACGCCATCTCCCCAGTTTCTGTCAGCAGAGCCATGTCTATCCCGGGGTTCTGCTGGCAGAACTATGTCACTGAGGAGTGAGAATTTTTCACACCTCCGGCTGATAGCTATGCTGGCAGAACTTTGCAATGGAGACCTGACCAGGGAATGGACAGTAGGAGGTGACATGCTGTTGCAGTAAATGTCCCATCCTAGGCTTGTTTTGACTCAATCAATTTGAGCTGATCTGGGAGCTGCTAGAGTGGGTCTCTGGAAGTTGGTTGGCTTGCTGTTTTGCTCTCTATCACACTTTGCAAAACTTAGGAAACCAAGATATGAATTAAGCATTTTGTTAAAGTGCTTTGGGATTTTTCAAATACACCAAAAGAGTCGAGTGAAACAGATGAGCTACAGGAGCCTAATGGTATTATCTGTCTCAGTTCTGGTGGGTAACATAGCAGCAGCAGCCTTTTCTAAAGAAATACACAAGTTATTTATATAGCCACCTAGGGGGTTTTGCTGAAAAGCTACTGCAGGACATGTCACATAATCAGGGACTCTCTATGCCTGGGGCTTGGGATGGGTTTGATGGGTTTCTCCATGAGACCTTTTCTGTTGTGTGTCAAAACTGGGGAAAAATATGTTGCAAAATCAACCCCCCGTTGTTGTGTGGGAGCATTCACTAACTCCATCTGAGAGTCTGCCTGGTCACAAACTGACATGGTTCACATTTACATCTGCTGGGGTATTCAAAAAAAGCCTGGATACTCAACTCCCACTGACTTTCCATGGAATTTGGGCCCTAACTCTCGTGAGCTCTTTTGGCAACCACAGCCTTAACGTTGATCTCCACAAATGGGTGATGGCCAGGTTCCCACTGGAAGCCCTTTGGGTGGTATTTCCAAAAACACCCAAGTAATCTAGGAGCACAAGTCCCAGACCCAAGTCCCAGAGGACAGAGTGTAAAACACACACACTCCATAGTGCTCTCTCCATAAACTCACCAGTCTGCAGGAGCTAACTTTTCTGTCTGGTGCTTTCAGAGCAATATTTCTGGGAATTTCAAATTCCCTAGAACTGCTTTAGAGAAGCATCAACAATATGCTTAGGCCACAGAACTGTGGTTTGATTGACAAAGAGTTGGACAAAACCTAACACGAACAGAAACCTAGCCCCACCAGAATTGCACTAGTACATAAGATACAGGAAGTGATTACAAGTGGAACATGAAACCCTTGTCTCCCCTGCGGTGGGTTCCGGGGGGCTGCCATCACATGTGCGCCTCCTCCCCTGCTGCTGCCCCTCACAGTAGTCTCACTGGGGGTGGGGCTGCCCCTTGTCCAGCATGGGGCAGGACCGGTGACTGCAGGGGGGAGGGTCCCATTGGAAAATGAAAGGGTCTGAGGGGGAAGGGCAGGCTGGGCTTCCAGGTTCTGAATATTGCTGGAGCCCGGCATCATGAGCCCGTATAACTTGCCACCTATGCTTAGGCCTTGACTTACCATGAAAGTTGTACCTTCAATTTAAATCCGTTTTTAAACTGTTAACTTGGTGCAAATCCCTGTTTAGACACTCTTTGAGTGTAAGAGTGGCTAATATTGCTTTAGCTTAATTCAGTAAAAAAAAAAAAAAAAAAAAAAAAGTTTAAGATAAATTGATATATCCAGTTAACCAAATACAAGCAGGGTCTGAATGAGCTCTCCGCTGACATCTAGTGATGCACCGAGGGAAAAGACTTCAGGAACAGACTATATTTGCATATAGAAACTTACACTGCCTACCTGCTCAGCAGATGGAGCTGCTTTGCCAAAGTGATCTATTTTGGCTGTTTTGGGGTTACAGCTCACTTTAGGCAGGGGTAATGAAATATTATCCTTACCGTACGAGTAAAGGGAAGCAGAACTGTGCTTAGTCTGTCCTGATTGAGGGAGTCACCTTAAACTGAACCTCACTTTCTAAGCAGGGAGTAGAGATGCCAAATTCCCCTGAAGATGAAAAGGGGGTGGGAGGGAGGTGTTTCTAAAGAGTCCTAGATGTCACTTGTAGATGCCACTTGGCCCTCTCCAGTATATAAAGACAGTGGTGATGGGACTTCATGGAGATCCTTGTTTCTGGTCAGTGAATACTAGAGCTGAATTCGCTGATAAGCAGGACTAGGGGCTCAGCCTCGCTGTGCTGCCAACTGGACTTTTAATGGCCCAGTCAGTGACCATGTGTTCGGGTCAAAAACTGGACACCTGGCAACTCTACTTAAAGGGCATTGCCCTTCCACCAGCATCAGCACAGACCCAGCTGGCCCCTTCCCCAGAGACGTTTCAGGAACTAGGGTGCCCAGGGCAGGAAAATATCTAACTGGGAACTACTGACAGCACCAGCAGTAAACAAAGACCTTCATTTGTACTGCTTTGGTCTTTGGCCGTATCACGTACAGTTAACTAGCTGCAAGAGATGAAAGCCCCACAAACACAGTGATAGCTAACTCAGGAAGCCAGGCAGCACCTACTCCCGGGTTTCTCAAACTGGGGTCGCCGCTTCTGTAGGGAAAGCCCCTGGCGGGCTGGGCTGATGTGTTTACCTGCCCTGTCTGCAGGTCCAGCCGATCTTGGCTCCCACTGGCTGCGGATCGCTGCTCCAGGCCAATGGGAGCTGCAGCGGCGACCCCTGTTTGAGAAATCCTGACCTACTCCAAATATAAACTAAACAATGCTAATTAGCACTAGGAGCAAGTGCTAAACCGATTAATGCAGCATTTACTGGTAACTGCATGACACCATTCCTTCTCTGCCTTGACTTGAGTGCTTCATCCTGAGCATGAACACTAGCGCTTACATTCCAATTATCTCCAATGAGGATGCTTCAGGGCTTGGATCATCAAATAAGTGATGGCTCACTCAAGTCAATTAAACTCTTGTGGCTGAAAACTGGAATAATAGGTTTCCTGATAGGGAACTGCTAACACAGTGCAAATGTGTTCATTAATGGAATTGGCAGCATGATGTGCTAGCTTCTTAGCTACAGATTTCACTATAAACTGGGCACTGTGGCAACCTCTTAAAGAGACATCTGCATAAGGAATAGACTAGAAGATATTGTTGCCCTTCTTCCAGCATTAGTAGGTCACTGCTAACACCAATGTTGTCTCCCGGCTGAACACCAACACATATCCAGAGCCTTCTAAGGGGTGGGATAGCTCAGTGGTTTGAGCATTGGCCTGCTAAAGCCAGGGTTTTGAGTTCAATCCTTGAGGGGGCCATATAGGGATCTAGGGCAAAAATCTGTCTGAGGATTGGTCCTGCTTTGAGCAGGGGCTGGACTAGATGACCTCCTGAGGTCCCTTCCAACCCTGATATTCTATGATAAGTTGGCTTCCCATTGGAGGAGAGATCAATGACATTGAATCTTGGTATATTCTTAATGTAACTTGTTTTATTTAAACATACACCAGCCCTGGAACAGAGACAGTCATAAACAACATGCAGGCAATCCTCTCTCTCAATCTTCTCAGCCCAACACCTATGAACAGCTCCCAAGGAGCAACCAGTCTCAAGATTTACCTCTAGTTGGAGCAATAAAGGCAGAGAGAAAACTCTCCTGTCAACATGGCCGTGTTGCTAAAAGGCATGTAGTGTAGACGAAGCCTTAGACAGAAAATATCATATTGCCTCTATATAAATCCATGGTATGCCCACATCTTGAATACTGCATGCAGATGTGGTTATCCCATCTCAAAAATATATATATTGGGATTAGAAAAGGTTCAGGAAAGGCAACAAAAATTATTAAAGGATAGAACAGCTTCCATATCAGGAGAGATTAATAAGATTGGGACTTTTCAGCTTGGAAAAGACGACTAAGGGGGGATATGATAAAATCATGACTGGTGTGGAGAAAGTAAATAAGGAAGTGTTATTTACTCCTCATAACACAAGAACTAGGGGTCACCAAATGAAATTAATAGGCAGCAGGTTTAACACAAACAAAAGGAAGTATTTTTTCACACAACACACAGTCAGTCTCTGGAACTCTTTGCCAAAGGATGTTGTGAAGGCCAAGACTATAGCCAGGATGGGCAGGGATGGTGTCCCTAGCCCAGGGGTGGGCAAATGTTTTGGCTGAAGAGACACATCTGGGTATGGAAGTTATATGACAGGCCATGAATGCTCACAAAATTGGGGGTTGGGGTACAGGAGGGGGTGAGGGCTCCGGGTGGCATTTATCTCAAGCACCTCCTGGAAGCAGCAGCATGTCCCCGCTCTGGCTCCTATGTGGAAGCATGACCAGGGGGCTCTACTTGCTGTCCTGTCAGCAGGCGCCACCTCTGCAGCTCCCATTGGCAGTGGTTCCTGGCCAATAGGAGCTGCAGGGGTGGCGCTTTGGGCGGAGGCAGCGTGCAGAGCTCCCTGGCTGTTCCTACATGTAGGAGCCAGAAGGGGGACATGCTGCTGCTTCCAGGAGCTGTGCGGAGCCATGGCATGTGTGGAGCGGGGCAAGCTACGGACCCCCCTTCCTGGCGGGAGCTTGAGGACCAGATTAAAACATCTGAAGGGCTGGATGCAGCTCCCATGCCATAGTTTGCCCACCCCTGCCCTAGCCTTTGTTTGCCAGGAGCTGGAAATGGGCAACAGGGGATGGATCACTTGATGCTTACCTGTTCTGTTCATTCCCTCTGGGGCAGCTGGCATTGGCCACTGTGGGAAGACAGGGCACTGGGCTAGATGGACCTTTGGTCTGACCCAGTATGGCCGTTCTTATATTAATAGTTTCCATATACCAAACTAAGGCCCTGTCTGCAATATAAATGTTACTGTGTTGGCGCAGGCTAGTTTAACACAGTGGTGCCCTGATCGTCTTGTATCACAGTTTGGACTTGCCTTTGTGGGCAGTGCTAGTCTGTTATAGCCCTATTCTGGAAGCATACGAAGACCCTGGGGCCAGATTCTGTTCTCACTTGTGCCTAGGCATGCCAACTTTCTACTCGCATAAAACTGAGCACCCTTGCCCCACCCCTCCTCTGAGGCCCTGCTCCCGCTTACTTCATCCCCCCATATCTGTCACTCACTCTCCCCACCCTCACTCACTCGCTCATTTTCACTGGGCTGGCTCAGTGGGTTAGGTTGCAGGAGGGGGTGAGGGCCCTGGGTGGGGGGGACGTGGAGCCGAGGGATTCGGAGTATGGGAGAGGGCTCTGGGCTGAGGGCAAGGTGTGGGGTCTGGGCTGGGGGCGTGGGTTCTGGGGTGGGGTCAGAAATGAGGGGTTGGGATGCAGGGGGGGCTGAGGGCTCCAGCTGGGGGTGCAGGCTCTGGTGTGGGGCTGGGGATGAGGGATTTGGGGTGCAGGAGGGAGTTCCAAGCTAGGGCTGAGGGGTTTGGAAGGCAGCAGTGGGATCAGGGTTGGGGCAGCGGGGTGGGGCACGGGGGTGGTGGTGAGGGCTCTGTCTGGGGGTGTGAGCTCTGGGATGGGGCCGGGAATAAGGGATTTGCAGTGCAGGAGGGTACTCTGGGCTGGAATTGAGAGGTTCAGAAGGGGATGAGGGCTGGGGCAGGGGGTCGGGGCTCAGGAGGGGGTCAGGGGTGCAGGCTCTGGGCAGTGCTTACCTCACGCAGCTCCTGGAAGCAGCGGCATGTCCCTCTCCAGCTCCTAAGGGGAGGGATGGCCAGGCGGCTCTGCGTGTTGCCCTATCCGCAGGCACTGCCCCCGCAGCTCTCATTGGCTGTGGTTCCTAGCCAATGGAAGCTGCAGAGCTGGCACTTGGGGCAGGGGCAGCACATGGAGCCCCCTGCCTGCCCCTAAACTTAGGAGCCAGAGGAGGGACATGCCCCTGCTTCTGTGAGCCACATGGAACCACAGCAGACAGGGAGCCTTCCTTAGCCCCACTGTGTCTCTGACCGGACTTTTCACAGCCCAGTCAGCAGTGCTGACCGAAGCCGCCAGGGTCCCTTTTTGACCAGGCGTTTCGGTCGAAAACCGGACACCTGGCAACCCTACTTGTGCCAATATAAATCAGGAATAACTCCACTGAGGTTGCTAATGTTAAAGCCATAGAAAATGAAAGGAGAACCAGGCCACAGAGACAAGACCAAACTGTGTTATGACACAATCTATTGTGTTTTAATATGGTGCCCCAATACAGTAACAATTGTAGATTGGGTCCATAACACCCTGTTGCACTGTGCACAAAATTCCCATTGCTAAGCATTCAAATATCATGAGTCAGCCCTCTACCTCTCTGCAATCATGAGAACAGCTAAAAAAATCATGATTTTTAATGACAAAAGAAAAGGCAAATTAAAAAACTCAGAGGTTTAGGGATTTTTTTGACCTTTAGAGATTATTACATTTTCCAGATTTTCTCAGCAATCATGAGGAACAGAAACTCTCAGTTTTAATTCTTTAAAAAAAGGGAGTCTGTTATGATCACACGACTCCAGGAACTGGCACTTTAAGATGGATATCAGATCTCATATCACTCACAAATA
This sequence comes from Mauremys reevesii, assembly GCF_016161935.1. Lineage (NCBI taxonomy): Eukaryota > Metazoa > Chordata > Testudines > Geoemydidae > Mauremys > Mauremys reevesii. The sequence continues at coordinate 66,865,077 of NC_052629.1, read as the reverse complement.
AATAAATAAATAAAAAATCATGAGTGTTGGTGACATTGTGAAGTTCTTATAGTCAGAGTGTTTAAGGCCAGAAGCGGCCACCAGTTCATCTGTAGATCAGAGGCCACCAACACCACACACCACTGGCATACTAAACTCAACAACCAAAGTGAGACCTAAGTATTACAGCCCAGAGTGGTGGCTCTCTATCAATGGTCCGGGATCCCCTGACGGGCCACAAGTAGGTTTCAGGGGGGCTGCCAAGCATGGCCAGCGTTAGACCTGCTGGGGGCGGGGCCCAGAGCAGAAAGCCAAAGCCCCACCGCATGGGCTGAAACCCCTGGGGCTGCAGCTGAACCCTGAGCAATGTACCTTTGTGCCTCTGCCCCCAGCATGGGGCCCCAGCCAATTTCCCTGCTTGCTGACCCTGGCTTTTATATGAAGAAAAGCAGTTCTTGTGGCACAGGTTGGGAGGGCTCAGAAAGAAAAAGGTTGAGAATCTCTGCGCTTGCGCTATCATGTGCCACAGGCAGAGAATAGGAGGGACTGAGGTGCACCAATGCCCGAGGCTCCCAGAATGGCAGGGAAATGATTAAGTGAGATATATGCAGATAATCCTGGCAAATGACCCACACCCCCACACTGGAGAGAAAGGCGAAACCCCCCCAAGCTCGCTGCCAATCTGACCTGGGGGGAAATTCCTTCCCGACCCCATATATGGTGATCAGTTAGACTCTGAGCACGTGAACAAGAACCAGCCAGCCACAGACCCGAGAGAGACAAGGCATAACAAAGGAATATGCATAATCCTCTCAAAACAGAAGTTACAGTGCCCCCAGAGCAAAATATTTAAAGAAGACTAATGGATTCCTGGATATAAATCCCAAACCAGCAGAATCAATTAAAGCATCGCTCACTCTATTATCCAGGCATCACAGAGGAAGCAAAGTGCCCCTTGAGATTTAATCTGAAATTAAGCAGGGCCGGACCTAGTCAGTCCTTGTGTAGAGAGATGGACAGGGTGCAGTAGTTGGAAGTCAATTCTAAATCAGTGCTACCCCATAGTGCTGGGCTTTCCTGAGGTTCCTCCTGACTGTTTGTGATCATTACAGACCTTATGGCACTCTTTGCAAGAGTGAGGCGGCCACCAGTTCATCTGTAGATCAGAGGCCACCAACACCACACACCACTGGCATACTAAACTCAACAACCAAAGTGAGACCTAAGTATTACAGCCCAGAGTGGTGGCTCTCAATCAATGGTCCGGGATCCCCTGACGGGCCACAAGTAGGTTTCAGGGGGGCTGCCAAGCATGGCCAGCGTTAGACCTGCTGGGGGCGGGGCCCAGAGCAGAAAGCCAAAGCCCCACCGCATGGGCTGAAACCCCTGGGGCTGCAGCTGAACCCTGAGCAATGTACCTTTGTGCCTCTGCCCCCAGCATGGGGCCCCAGGCAATTTCCCTGCTTGCTGACCCTGGCTTTTATATGAAGAAAAGCAGTTCTTGTGGCACAGGTGGGGAGGGCTCAGAAAGAAAAAGGTTGAGAATCTCTGCGCTTGCGCTATCATGTGCCACAGGCAGAGAATAGGAGGGACTGAGGTGCACCAATGCCCGAGGCTCCCAGAATGGCAGGGAAATGATTAAGTGAGATATATGCAGATAATCCTGGCAAATGACCCACACCCCCACACTGGAGAGAAAGGCGAAACCCCCCCAAGCTCGCTGCCAATCTGACCTGGGGGGAAATTCCTTCCCGACCCCATATATGGTGATCAGTTAGACTCTGAGCACGTGAACAAGAACCAGCCAGCCACAGACCCGAGAGAGACAAGGCATAACAAAGGAATATGCATAATCCTCTCAAAACAGAAGTTACAGTGCCCCCAGAGCAAAATATTTAAAGAAGACTAATGGATTCCTGGATATAAATCCCAAACCAGCAGAATCAATTAAAGCATCGCTCACTCTATTATCCAGGCATCACAGAGGAAGCAAAGTGCCCCTTGAGATTTAATCTGAAATTAAGCAGGGCCGGACCTAGTCAGTCCTTGTGTAGAGAGATGGACAGGGTGCAGTAGTTGGAAGTCAATTCTAAATCAGTGCTACCCCATAGTGCTGAGGTTCCTCCTGACTGATTGTGATCATTACAGACCTTATGGCACTCTTTGCAAGAGTGAGGCCTGGTCTACACTAGGACTTTAATTCGAATTTAGCAGCGTTAATTCGAATTAACCGCGCACCCGTCCACACCAGGAAGCCATTTAATTCGACCTAGAGGGCTCTTTAGTTCGAATTCGGTACTCCACCCCGACGAGGGGAGTAGCGCTAAATTCGACATGGCTATGTCGAATTAGGCTAGGTGTAGATGCAAATCGAACTTAGTAGCTCCGGGAGCTATCCCACACTGCACCACTCTGTTGATGCTCTGGACAGCAGTCCGAGCTCGGATGCTCTGACCAGCCACACAGGAAAAGTCCCGGGAAAATTTGAATTCCTTTTCCTGTCTGGACAGTTAGAATCTCATTTCGTGGTTGGACATCGGGGAGAGCTCAGCAGCACCGGCAGCAATGCAGAGCTCTCCAGCAGAGGAGTTCATGTAATCTCTGAATAGAAAGAGGGCCCCAGCATAGACTGACTGGGAACTCTTGGATCTGATCGGTGTGTGGGGCGAGGAGTCTGTGCTTTCGGAGCTGCACTCCAAAAAACGGAATGCAAAGACCTACGAGAAGGTCTCCAAAGCCATGAGAGACAGAGGATACAGCCGGGATGCAACGCAGCACCGCGTGAAAATCAAGGACCCCAGACAAGGCTACCAAAAAAATCAAAGCGGCAAACGGACGCTATGGAGCCTGCCACCACTGCCCCACCAGTGACCATGGACTCTGACGATGGGACAGTGTCGACGGCCAGTTCCTCGGCGATGTTCGCGGACGGGGAAGATGAGGAAGGATTTGTGGAGGACGAGGCAGGCGACAGCACTTACAACGCTGGTTTCCCTGACAGCCAGGATCTCTTCATCACCCTCACGGAGAGCCCCTACCAACCCTCCCCAGCCGTTAACCCGGACCCTGAATCAGGGGAAGGATCACTCGGTAAGTGCTTTAAACATGTAAACTTTTATTCTTAATATAACAGGAATCTGAAGTATGTGAAAAGGAGGTCTCTATATATATGGGGATAAATCAGAAATCCTCCTGGGAGATCTCCACGAAGCTCTCCTAGAGGTAATCGAAAAGCCTCCGCAGGAGGTTCCTGGGGAGAGCTGCCTTATTGGGTGCTCCGTGGTAGCACACCTTTCCGTGCCAGGCTTTCATGAGGTACTCAGGGAGCATTGCCTCCCCGAGCACGGCTGCATAGGCCCCTGGTTTGTGCTGGCTTTCACGCAGCATGCGCTCTCTATCTCCTTCAGTGACCCTCCTCAGGGCGATCTCGCTTGGCGACTCCTGCATCGAATTAGGAAAATTACCGTAATGTTACGCCCGGTCCAAAGTATTTTTAAAAAATCTCCGGACAGACGGCGTAGCAGAGAGTCAGCACGCTGCTGCGTGACAAGCGTAACGGGAAGCCAAAGAATCAAATGGACGCTCATGGAGGGAAGGGGGGGGGGGCTGAGGACGCAAGCTATCCCACAGTTCCCGCTGTGTCCGAAAATCATTTGCATTCTTGGCTGAGCTTCAAATGCTTCTAGGGTCAAGCACAGGGTCCGCGGTGGTTCAGGGCATAGCTCGTCAATGTACAGCCACCCCCCACCCCCAGAAGGAAAAGGGAAAGAAATCGTCTCTTGACTCTTGTAAATGTCACCCTATGTGTACTGAATGCTGCTGGTAGACGCGATGCTGCGGCACACTATGGTAGCATCCTCGCCCCCCCTCCCCCGCCTCATGGGTGACTGATGGTGCAAAACAACTGGTACCCGTCCTCATCATCAGCCTTGCGGTAGATGATGTAGTGCAATAGGACTGCTACCTGTCCTCATCATCAGCCCATAAGTAGACGGCCTGCTAACCGTCTTCATCATAGCAACAGGGGGCTGAGCTCCATCAGCCCCCGCCCTTCATGTGTAAAGAAAAGATTCTGTAATGCCTGGACTATCATAGCAGCTGGAGGCTGCCTTACCCTCATTTCATTTCCCTAACAAGTCACTGTTTCTTATTCCTGCATTCCTTATTACTTCAGCATACAAATGGGGGGACACTACAACGGTAGCCCAGGAAGGCTGGAGGAGGAGGGAAGCAACAGGTAGGGTTGTTGCAGGGGCACCCCCTGTGAATGGCACGCAGCTCGTCATTCCTGTGGGATCTGACACAGAGCGGCTGTGCTCTGTAGTTCTCTGATACACTAAAACCCTAGTAGAGTTGCCCCATATTCTAGGCGGGACTGTTTCTATTTTTAGATACCATAAAGGAGGGATTGACTCGGGGAGTCATTCCCAGTTTTGTCTTTTGCGCCCCCGGCCGATCTCGGCCAGGGGCACTTATGACAGCAGCAGAAGGTGTAGTGCAATAGGACAGCTACCCGTCATTTACATTGGCGTGGTTGATGGTGCAGTATGGCTGACAACCATCTCTGCTGTCATGCAAAAGCAAATGAATGCTGCTGTGTAGCGCTGCTGAATCGCCTCTGTCCACGGCATCTAGTACACATACGGTGACAGTGACAAAAGGCAAAACAGGCTCCATGGTTGCCACGCTATGGCATATGCCAGGGCAATCCAGGGAAAACGGGCTCGAAATGATTGTCTGGCATTGCTTTCCCGGAGGAAGGAATGACTGACTACATTTACCCAGAACCACCCGCAACAATGAAATTTGCACCATCAGGCACTGGGATCTCAACCCAGAAGTGCAAGGGTCGGGGGACACTGCGATGGGGTAGAACAGGGGCAGAGTTTATGCTTTCCGGATTGCCTGCTGCAGGAGTGCGGACGAGATAGGTGCTGTGCATGGTGTTGTTCACAGACACAGACTAGACTGTGTTCATTGTTCGCAGAAATGTATCTTTGCAAGGAATTCACTCCCTCTTTCCCATCACACAGCTTCGACTGTCTCCAGACCTGCAACAGCATCCCCCTCACAGAGGCTGGCAAAGATTAGGCGGCGAAAGATAAAGACACGGGACGAGATGATCGCTGAAGTTATGGGGTGCTCCCGAGCCGAGGCGGACCAGCAGAGCCAGTGGAGGGAGACCCTCTCTCAGCAGCAGTGCTCACACAGCGAACGGGAGGAGAGGTGGCGTGAGGAAGACAAGCAGGTGACTCAAACGCTGCTTGGACTAATGAGGGAGCAAACGGACACGCTCCGGCGCCTTGTGGATGTTCTGCAGGACCGCAGCCAGGAGGACAGAGCCCCCCCGCAGTCTATCTGCAACCGCCCTCCCCCGCCACAAAGTCCCATACCTCCCGTCACCCAAAGTAACCAGAAGGAGTGGCGCCAGGGGCCGTGAAAACTGTCACTGCACCCCAGCAGAGTGCTCAAGTACCCAAAAGCTCTCATACCCTAATTTTTGAGAATTCCTTCCCTTCCTGACTCACCGTAGCCCCAATCCCAGTTTCATCCCCTGACTGTCTGGTTAATTATTAAAAATACTTTGCTGTTAATTACTGTTTCTCTCATGCTTTTTTACACAACGCTGCGTTTGAAGGGGGGGGTGGGGAAGGGGGTAGGGTATTGCATAGGACAGTCACCTTTAGCAGGGTACAGAGACGGGGGCAGGATCAGCAGCAGGTCACACACACAGTGCAGTCAGTAGGCACCCTGGTCGGTATGGGAGGTGGTTTGCAGGTTCTGTGTGGGTGGGGGGGGGTACGTGACTTTGTAGCGGGGGAGGAGGGTTACAGATCTCATGCAACGGTCCCTGTCCTGGACCACAGAGCCACGCAGCAGAGGAATCTGTATCCGTCCTGCCCCGCCGCAAGGTCACATAGCCCCAAAAAGGAGGGATGGCAGGCTCCGTTGAAACAACCAGTCCGGCACTGCGGACCGCTCTGGGAGCAGGAGCCTGTCATTCCTCGAGTTTAGAGGCGGTCTTTACATCACCGCACACCCTACCCAGCACAGTCTGCGTGCCAGTTTCAACCCTTTAACGCAAAGTCATCAATAAAGAAACCTTTGTAAAGTCACAGTGGACCATCTGTTTTATTTTTAAACGTGTGTTGGAAGTGGGGGAAGCAGGGTGGACGGGGTATGTAACTGCAGATGCTAGTCAACAGTAACTTGGTAAAGAAACAGGGGCAGGTTCAGCTTCTCTGTAAAGAAACTGAACAGTCACAGGTCACGCTGCTCGCTGCTCGCTGGTACTTGAAGAGTTGCTTGTCGCTGTGCAAGGCGCCTGCACAGAGCTTCATGAGCCAGGGCATTAGCGGGTAGGCTGGGTCCCCGAGGATCACTATAGGCATCTGCACATCCCCAAGAGTTATTTTGTGGTCCGGGAAGAAACTACCTTCCTGCAGGCGTCTAAACAGATGAGATTTCCTGAAAACACGCGCGTCATGAACCTTGTCCGGCCACCCGACGTTGATGTTGGTAAAACGTCCCCCATGGTCCACCAGTGCTCGCAGCACCATTGAAAAGTAGCCCGATTTCTCAGCAGCTGACTGTGGAAGAGGTGGACGATAAAGTGCGAGGAGTTGACAACGGCCATAACTGCTGTGGGCTCCGTGCTCGCAGTGCTGTGGCGCCCGCGCTGTCACTGAGCAGAAAAGTGCATGAACAGATTGCCCGCAGGCGCTTTCGGGGAGGGAGGGAGGGCGTGATTGACGGTTCAATGATGACAGTTACCCAAAACCACCCTCGACACATTTTTCCCCCCAGCATGCATTGGGGGGAAATCCCAGAATTCCAATGGGCAGCGGGGAGTGCGGGAACTGTGGGATAGCTTCCCACAGTGCACCGCTTCCAAATTCGACGCTGGCCCCGTTACTGTGGACTCACACAGTCGAATTAGTGTTTTTAGTGTGGATACACAAATTCGACTTCATAAGGTCGATTCCACAAATTCGACTTAAGTTGATTCGAAATAGTCTTGTAGTGTAGACATACCCTGAGAGAGAAAACATATTTAACAGTCCAGAGGTCAACTAGGGATCATGGTAGATAACCAGCTGAACATGAGCTCCCAGTGTGCTGCTGTAGCTAAGAGGGCAAATGTGATCCTTGGACATATAAGCAGGGGACTATCATGTAGGTGGAGGCAAGTGGTGGTTAGGGTGACCAGATCTCTCAATTTTATAGAGACAGTCCCGATTTTTGGGTCTTTTTCTTATATAAGCTCCTATTACTCCCCATCCCCTGTCCTGATTTTTCACATTTGCTGTCTGGTCACCCTAGTGGTTTTACCTCTATATATGGGATTAGGGAGACCCTCACTGGATACTTTGTCCAGTTCTGGTGTCTGCATTTCAAAAAGGATGTTGAAAAATTGGAAAGAGGTCAGAAACTAGCTACAAGAATGATTTGAGGTCTGGAAAAATATGCCTTATAATGAGGGACCAAAGAAGCTCAAGCTACTTAGTTTACCAACGGGAAGGTTAAGCGGTGACTCGTTCATGATCTACAAAGGGAAGACTTCTGACAGCAGACAACTCTTTAATCTATCAGAAAATGGCATAACAAAATCAAGTGGCTGGAAGCTGAAGCTAGACAATTCAGACTAGAAATAAGGCACAGATTTTTAACAGTGAGCATAATTCACCACAAGATCAACTTACAAAGGGATATGATGAACTCTCTATCACATGAAGTCTTAAATCAAGACTGGATGTCTTTCTCTAGTTCAAACAGAAGTTATGGGCTTGATGCAGAAGTTATTGAGTGAGATCTACTGGCCTGTGATATACAGGAGGTCAGACTCGATCATAATGGTCCTTTCTGGCCTTAAACTCTATGAAATTACGAACTAAAAACAACAACAACAACAACTGGGTTTATTAAGAGAGACTAACTTTTATTAAATATAAGTGACACAACATGCACCCAATATGGAGTCTCCTCCCAGATTCATGAAAGCCACCCCTCCCCAACAAGGGAATGAGTGACATTAACTGTTGTATCCATCAATGATTCAGCATCACAGCACATAAGTAAACATTACATCAGAACATTGTCTCCCACTGGTGAGTCCTGAACTGAGACCACTGCTGGCTAGCAACTACTGAGAGATGATTAACCTTTTTATGGCTGCCGTACACACCACAGGTAAAAAGTATTAGCTTTGGTACTTTGGCCAAATTCCAAACTCAGGTAATTCCCCTCACAATTCTAGGCGGAAAAGTCCTTCCTACAAACTGTGCTGAAAGAGACAATGCTACAGAAGGCCACTGCTCTCCACCACAGAAGGGACTGCACCAAAGCCGCAGACCTGATGACGATGTCTTGATAATGAAGTAAGCACAGCTTTGAATTCCTTTTTCTGCACTGAGATTATTCCTGCCCTGATCCTGCACACTTCTGGGCTTCCTCATTATGGCCAGAAGAGGAACCAGAGGGGTCTAAATAAGAAAGGCTCTTCCGGCAGAATTTTGGTTTCCAGCATGACCAGAAACCAAGCGTGCCTAGAATTTTTAGCAAGGACTTACCGGTACTCCAGATCTAATAAGCAAGTCTGCTAAATATTGCCAATTCAGAGGTTTGGTAGGTTTAGACTGTTGAATTAATATTGACATAGCTCTATTGGAGTCTATGGCACGACACCACTTAAACCAGCTGAGAATTTGGCCTGTTGGTTGTGCGTTTTATCCCCTATAAGCAGAAAGCAACCATATACTTGCAGTATAAAATAAAGCCATCAGAAAATTGACAACAAAAATTGTTGGAAAAATCTGACTGGTCAAAACCCAAAATTATTTGCAGGACAGGGTCTGCTTTGATGAATTTTCCATTCTGAAAATATTTGAAAGAAAAAAAAAAGTTTCAAAATGTAATGGCCTGTGTTGTGCAGGAGGTCAGTCTGGATGATCTAATGTTCCCTTCCGGCTTTACCATGGAACTATGAAACCTACACTCGTCCATACACAAAGACCCGTCCAGATGTGCACGTATCAGCACCCACCCAAAGACATGTCAATACAGCCTCAAACACATCAGCCCCCTCTCTAGCCACTCCTGAGGTCATCACTAGAAGGATTCAGTTCTGTCTGGTGGCATAGGCCAGAATAGTCTGAAGGACTGGTGTACTTAACTATTTAACTTGTCAAGGTGTGTCCTGGGAAGCCCTTCCATAACCACGAGTAGGTTGCATCACACTCATCTCCTCCATAGTCCTCTGTTCTCTCTGAAACTGATGCTACCTTTCCTAAACATAACAATGTCTGCCGGTAATACCCTTATATCTCTGCTAGCCATTGGGAGTCTCAGTCTGCCAAATGTAAAGCCCATTCAAACTGTGGGTTTATATTTAGATGAGCTCTCCAAACTACTGAGATTTGGGTTCTGGTTGTCTCTGCTGCAGTATTTTCTGGGTCGCTCCAGGCCTTTGCTGGGCCATGTTTTATGTTTTCTGTCCAAAAAAAGACTTGCATACTCAAAACTCCCAGCTGAGCCAGTGGGAATTTTGTGTGGTCAAGGCATCCATGATCAGAAGACTTGATACAAGAATCTGTTTTTTACATTAAACTTCCCATGAAAATCCACAGGGTAGAATAAAAGGAAAAATGGCTCATTAAACTCAAGAGAATTTTTGCAAACCACCCCCTCCCCCCTCCGAGCAAAGACAGGCATCCAAGTGGTTTGAGGAACTTCACACACTCCCAAGGCTGCCCCATCCCCAATCTGCATGACTAAAGTCCTGCAGTCCCTATGTAGAAAAATATTCTCCTATTTCCATCCAGGAACAGATGGGAGCCCACAGGGTGTGAGGAGTCCAGACTGGGTGAGGGGAGGGTGCCAGTTATGTTGTATGCTCCCTGCTCCCTCATGCCCTGCAACAGCTCTTCAGCTGGATTGCCCCTGTGGCCTGAATCCCACGGAAATTCAGGAAGAGATAGAGCTGTAGAGTAGCTTTTCTCCACAGCATGTTTCCCTTGCACCTCAGATTTCCCACTGGAATCACATTGGGATTTAATGCTGCCGCAAGCAGCCCGGCTTCCGTAGAGAGACAGCCGCAGCATTTTACCGCCACCATCGGGTTGGACACCAGCAATGCATCCTGCCAGTGCACCCCACATTGATGTTCATGAACCTCCCTCTATGGTCGACCTCTAAAGCCTGCGTGATGATCCTTTCTGGTTGACATGTTCACATGCACCTTGGGTGGGGGTAGAGGGCAGCAATGGACACACATGTGTCATCAATGGCCCCAGCACAATTTGGGAACCCCATTCATTCAAAGCCCACTATTATTTCAGGGACATTAGCAATCTTCATTGCCTGTGGGTGGCCCAAACCTCCATCACCACAGCACCGGCAAGTGACTCACCAACACCAAGCTGATTAGCCACAGACTCCCAGCAGTCTAGAATAGCCAGCTTCTAGTGGGTTATAGCAACCTGCTTCTGGACTGGTGCAGCCACTCTCATTTGCATGTCCTGGCGCTCCAAGACTTGGGCAAGCTCCCTATACAGCTCCAGGAAAGTGGCCTTCCTTATACAGACATTTTGGAGCCACTGCTGCTCAAGGCTGTGCAACACTGTGATCCCCCCACTCTGTGCTTGCGGCTCTGCTCCAGAACCTCCAGTCAGCTATTAAAACCTGCATCAGCTGTCTCCAGTGCATGCAGCCTGTGTGATCTCCCCAGCAGGGCATGCAGCCACCTTCTTATGGTGACAAGTTGCTGCTGAAGTGACCTCCACAGCATCTTGCACCCAGTATCGGGCTCCTGTTGCCAAAACGAGAGTTGCATTAAGGCCAACAACTGGAACAGGTCATTGTCGTCAGCTGGATCTTTGCAGTCTGTGCTGCGCTAGTTCTACAGAAGAAAACTCCATGGCTGAGAGTCGGGCAACTTTCATCCGTATGACATAATGTATAAAAAGATAAGCTACACCGATTAGATCAGACAGATCCAGCACTTGGGAGAGAAGTGGGGAAAGCATCCTCCAGATTGCCAACCATGAAAGCCACTGTACATATGAGAGACTCATGTCTTTCTATACATATCTGAACAATCAGCCCCTGGTGCAGGGACGGTTCTAGCTTTTTTGCCGCCCCAAGCACAGCAGTCAGGCAGCCTTTGGCGGCTTGCCTGCGGAAGGTCTCCGGTCCCACGGATTCGGCAGCTTGCCTGCGGGAGGTCTGCCAGTCCCGCAGCTTTGGCGTACCCGCTGCTGAATTGCCGCCGAATCTGCGGGACCAGCGGACCTCCCACAGGCAAGCCGCCAAAGGCTGCCTGACTGCCGCCCTTGCAGGGACCGGCAGGCCGCCTCCCGCTTGGAGCGTCAGTGCCTGGAGCCGCCGCTGCCCTGGTGTAAACTCACTGGAGTTGCACCAGAGATGAATCTGGCCTAGTTGGTGCACTGAATACATTGCGAGCAAGAAACAAAGAAAATCTTTGGAGAGGGCTTTCTCTGCCTTGAAAAGGCTCAGGCTGAGCAGAGAGAATTTAATAATATTTTGCCCAAGGGATGGCGCTTTTTATAGGATTTGTGTCTCCACATTTAACGGCAGGATGACAACAGGGAGACCAGATCTGCACAGCCAATGACGTGGTATATCAAAAAGCCTTCCGGGTTCTGTTTCAAAACAAAGAGCTCTTGATCAGCCTTAAGACAGCAGCCTCTGCCTTCCGTGCGCTGCCTTCTCTACCTTGAGGACACCTGCTGGGCCACTGCCTCTTTAATAATACATTAAAAAAGTGGCTTTCTGAAGAATGAATTATGCATCTGCAGTGCAAGCACTGGGACACAGGGAGCAAGGAGATGCAATAACTGCTGGTGCTGCTGGAGAGAGAATCACTGCCAGCTTTGTGATTTGTCTGACCCTCAAAGGTGGGGGGCCATGAGAGGGCTTTTAATTGTGCCCTCCCAGTCTTGTATCTATAGATGGAAATCAGGCTGTTGTGTGAGTTGCTAAGGAAGCATGTGACTTTAAAGTAAAAAATGACAGGGCCACAAACAGTCACTTGCATTGCTTGTGGCTACAGCCAGCTGCGTTGGGCTCTCGTTAAAGAAACTGAGAGCTTCTATTTAACAAGTATTTTTATTTAAAGATTCACAGCAGCGAGAGCAGGCTGTCAGCTGCAGCCAGCCACAATCTGCTCTTCCCTGCAAATCCCCAGCCCAGCCGCCCAAAGTGAAGAATGGCCTTCAGCCCCAGACTGAAGCCACACCCCACATTGTTACACAGCAGGGCCCCCAACTCCACACTCCAGCTAGTGGATTTCACAGCCATCCTGCCTTTGTTTCTTATACCCAGAGGGTTTTGACTTTGGATAGCTATGCATTAAAACAGTAGTTACCACTAATGATTATTATTTAAGAATAAATATTCATAATACATTGTCAGCAGGCTTTGTCTACAAACCGTTCCGTTCAATAGCTCCCCAGACTCTGGGCTTGGCTACACTTACAAGTTGCAGCGCTGGGAGTTACAGCGCTGCTCATGCAGCTGTGTAAGGGCCAGCGCTGGAGTGTGGCCACACTGACAGCTACCAGCGCTGCAGTGTGGCCACACTTGCAGCACTTTCCAGCGCTGTATTGAGAGGTGCATTGTGGGCAGCTATCCCACAGAACACCTCGTCCCGTTTTGGCGCCGTTTTGGCGCTGAGTATTGTGGGAAGGGGAAGGAAGTGTGCGGGTCATTCCGCTTCCTGTTTGCCAGCGCCCCGTGGTGCATCGCTTCACATCCCAGCATTCATTCCGGCAGCGTTTGGCGCCATTGTGAGTGTCTTTCTGTTACTCTCTGTGAATCGCGATTTCTGTGGCAAATGGAGCCCGATCTGCTGAGGACTCTGCTGATGAGTGTCACCAGCACAACACGTTTGGCAGTCGAGCTATTCCTTCAGCTCCAAAGTGACAGTGAGGAGTCCGACGATGATATCAATATGGATTTGTCTGCCGCGTGTGACACTAGAGTGCTTGCGGCATTCACGGAAATGCTCAGCACCGTTGAACGCCGCTTTTGGGCTCGGGAAACAAGCACTGAGTGGTGGGATCACATCGTCATGGAAGTCTGGGATGACGAGCAGTGGCTGCAGAACTTTCGTATGAGAAAAGCCACTTTCATGGGACTGTGTGCTGAGCTCGCCCCACTCTGCGGCGCAAGGACACAAGATTGAGAGCTGCCCTGACGGTGGAAAAGCGGGTGGCTATTGCAATCTGGAAGATGGCAAATCCAGACAGCTACCGGTCGGTCGGGAACCAGTTTGGTGTGGGAAAGTCGACCGTGGGAATCGTTTTGATGCAAGTTTGCAAGGCAATTAATCGCATCCTGCTAAGAAAGACCGTGACTCGGGAGCGTGCAGGACATTGTGGATGGCTTTGCACAAATGGGTTTCCCTAACTGTGGAGGCGATAGATGGGACGCATATTCCTATTCTGGCCCCCACCTGGCATCAGAGTACGTTAATCGTAAGGGTATTTCTCTATGGTTCTCCAGGCGCTTGTGGATCACGCGGGCATTTCATTGACATTTACACAGGCTGGCCTGGAAAGGTGCATGATGCACGCATCTTTCGAACAGTGGCCTGTTCAGGAAGATGCAGGCAGGACTTTTTCCCAGACAGGAAGATCACAGTAGGGGATGTCGAAATGCCCACTGTGATCCTTGGAGACCCGCATACCCGTTACTGCCTTGGCTCATGAAACCCTATACAGGGAAGCTTGACAGGAGCAAGGACCGGTTCAACTACAGGCTGAGCCGGTGCAGAATGACTGTGGAGTGTGCTTTTGGGCGTTTAAAGGCTCGCTGGAGATGTTTGTATGGGAAGCTAGACTTGGGAAAGCAGCATCCCGCGGTTATAAGCGCTTGCTGTACCCTCCATAATATTTGTGAAGGGAAGGGTGAAACATTCAGTGAGGCATGGACCACCGAGGTTCAAGTCCTGGAGGCTGAATATGCACAGCCAGAGAGCAGGGCTAATAGAGAGGCCCAGCACAGGGCTTCAAGGATTAGGGATGCCTTGAGGGAAGAATTTGAGGCTGAAAGCCAACAGTAATGTTTGCTGCCTTGCATGGGAGTGAATTGCACTGCTTACACTGTTATTCTATTATCCATAATAATAATATGATTTGCAGTGCCTCTTTCTTTACTGGGCTAAGGTGTCTTTCACTATCTGCTATAATAAAGACTGTTTTCAAAGCCAAGAATTGTTTTATTGAAAAGAAAAAAACTTCCTTGACAGACAGACAGACACACAACATTTCATTAACACAAGAGGGCAAGGGTGTGGGTTGGTGAACTGTACAGTCACAAGTTTGCATATGCCATGTCTGGATTGCTGTTTAATGAATCCTGCACTTCAGGGTGCATATACTGCATGGTGATGGGGGTTGAATGCAGAGGGTAAGGGTGGTGGTAGGTATCAGGGCTGGTTGGGGAACGTACAGGTGTTGGAGGCAGCTGGTGGTGGTAAGAGCCTGGATGCTGGGGAAAGGTGGTTGGAGCTGACATTGGGGCACAAGGCACAAAGGACGGGGCGGGTGGGGGAGTAGCACGGTAGTGCTCTGCTTGCATGGCAACGAGTGACTCTATAGACTCCGCTTGGCGCTCCAGGATGCTAGCAGCCGCTCCGTGCTTTTCCTCTTGGCCACTGCATTTCTCTTGTGGTCCTGCTTTCTTTCTCTCGCCACTCCTTCAATTCTTTTCTCTCTGTAGCAGAGTGCTGAAGAACAGTTTTCAGCATGTCCTCTTTGCTCTTTCGGGGATTTTTTCTCAAATTTTGAAGCCTCTGTGATGTTGAACATCTGGGCAGTCCAGTCAAGGTCACTGTACACACAGAAATGACAACATTTAACACGGGCAGCATTGTATCCACTATCTCCAGACATGAATTGTTACACTGAGGGAGTTCTCACTTGCAAGTTCTCACTTGCATTCTTTATCCCAAAAGGAAAACACAACAGAAGCCACGAAATGGTGAGTGAGGAGTGGGGCTTGAGTGAGAGGGGAGCTGGTTGCTTCGGGTAATCTGGAGTGCTAGAGGGGTTGAGTGAAGATGCAGATGCAGGGGTGATCTTATCTCCTTATCTCTTCACTAAAGAGTCTCCCAACATTTTTCACAGGACTTAATCCTGGAAGATGTTTCCCTACTGCAGTCACTAGGGAACAGCGGGGGCTCTTTAGAGCAATGTGGATTCCGCCGGGACCCTATGCGGCGTGCCTGTGTTCAGAAATGGTCCCCCCCCCCCTGGCCGAAGAGTGGCGCGGACGCGTCACCGTCACTGGGACAAGGGACACAGTGGCTCTGCCTATAAACCTGCGCAGGCATATTGCCCACGCTCTGGATGAAGCTTTTGCTGAGATAACTGAAGCAGATTACCGCGACGTGATAGACCACATCAACGGGCTATTCCACATCTAGACGCTGCCATGCATGCATCCATAACCCCCCTTCCTCTCCAGAAACATTTCCACCCAGAAAATAAAAGCCGCTTACCGGTACACCGCTCCTCTGCTTGTCCTTCTGCAACTGCTGGCTGCTGCTGCGATTGGGTACTTTCCTCCTGGCTTGAGAAGAGCTCCTGGCTGCATGCCTCCAGGAATCTGCGGTTTCTTCCCCATCCCAGGAGCTTCACTCGCGTTTCCTCTCCCCGCAGCCTCCTCCTCCTCCTGTCCCCAGCCTGCTCAGAAGTGTCCATCGTTACCCTGGGATTGGCAGTGGGGTCACCCCAAGTATGTTGTCCATCTCCAAGTAAAAACGGCAGGTCGTGGGGCGGATCCGGATCTGCGATTCCCTCTCGGGCTTTGTAATAGGCACTCCGCAGCTCTTTAACTTTCACCCTGCATTGTAGTGCCCGTTGATGGCCCCTATCCAGCATGTCCCTTGATATCTGCTCAAAGATATCGTAATTCCTACGGCCGGAGCGCAGCTGTGCCTGAACAGACGCCTCACCCCAAACACTGATGAGGTCCTGCAATTCACCTGTGCTCCATGCTGGGGCTCGTTTGCCGCGTGGAGGCATGGTTACCTGTAACCTGTAACTGATTAACTGATTGCACTCCACACCTGGCTGCAGCAAACAGGAAGGAGATTTTTAAATTTCCGGGCATTTAAAGGGCGGGTCACCTGAGGCAAGAGCAGTAGAGTGCAAACTGATGTGCAGAGTGGCTGAACAGGAATTCTGGGATAGCTCCTTATTCCCTGGAGGACAGGTAAAGCGCTGGTGAGTGTCCACACCTGCTGAGCAGCGCTGGTGTCACCAGCGCTGCACTCCTTATACCCCAACCCGGATGGGTTTTCAGCCAGCGCTGCAACCAGGGAGTTGCAGCGCTGGTTGTGCCCTGCAAGTGTGGACGGGGTGTTAATTGCAGCGCTGGAAAGCCTCCACCAGCGCTGCAACTTGTAAGTGTAGCCAAGCCCTCTGAAAAATCTGTGTTAAAGCTTGGGACTGAATAAAACCCTACTCTCAGAAGCAGGCACACAGTAAAAACAGCTCTTCACACCAGCTCGATTCTAAGGGCTGGTCTACATTAGAGCCCTGCACGGGACTATTTGTTAAATCCCGCTCCCATTCCACCCCACCCATCCTGTATTGTTTCTTGCATTTTTATCCCACTCCCACCTGCAAAAACCTTAGATCCCTCAAGAAGCAGGGGAGGGATAGCTCAGTGGTTTGAGCATTGGCCTGCTAAACCCAGGGTTGTGAGTTCAATCCTTGAGGGGACCACTTAGGGATCTGGGGCAAAAATCAGTACTTGGTCCTGCTAGTGAAGGCAGGGGGCTGGACTCAATGGACCTTTCAAGGTCCCTTCCAGTTCTCAGAGATAGGTATATCTTCAATTTAAAAAAATAAATAAATTCCTTCATGATAAAAAAAAAAGTTGATTATATATAAATGGAATTCAGACACAATTTTTACCACTGAAAGAATAAAACAAAGCTTGCTTAAACCAAGAAAACCCTTTAATTCCTGTTATAATAGACATCAAACCTCTTTCTATCCTTCACTTAAATGTAAGTAATAAAACCTTTATTTAAAAGAAAGACTTGCTTTACATCACTGAAATTCTATTTATGACAAACTGACGAGAGATTTAGTGTTTTCCCACAAATTACTGAAGTCTGGTTTTTTTGCCCACCCAATCTCACCCACAACAAAGTACATTTTACCCACTCCCACTATTATGGCAGCAGGGCCTGCGGGATCCCAGTCCCTCTGCAGGGCTCTAGTTTACACTCTGGAGACTGTACTGGCATCACTAGGGCACTGTAGCTATGCCAGCCTAGTGTAGACGCAGAGCACGTTGAGGGAAGGGATTTTTCCCATCAGTGTAGGAACACCCCCTCCCCTGACGACAGTAGCTACATCAATGAAAGCATTCTTTTGTCGACACAGCTGAGTCCACACTGGGGGTTAGCCTGCATAGCTGTATCGCTCAGGGCTGTGTTTTTTTCTCACCCCTGCCTGACATAACTCTGTCGACCTAATTTAAGCACAGGCCAAGCCTAAGAGTCAGACTTATCCAATCAGGAAATATGAACAGTACTTTGTTATCTACCCATCCAATCAAAAATATCCAGCACAGCTCAAATGGCACACTTCGGAGAGTGAATAGCAACATTACACTGATCACAGACAACCTAAAGACCAAGCTCCATTAATAGAAATGAGCTGGGTAATAGTTTAGAACAACAAATACCTCTGAGGAATCCAAGACTGGTCATGCACAATGAAAGTCGGAAAACAAGGCTACACTGAGGGAGTCCATTATGTGCTATGGATTATTCACTTAGTTCTGATTATCATCATCCTAATTTTACAGAAAGGGAACTGAGGCACAGAGGGATTAAATGTGGCTGACCGGTGGTTTTAAAAATATGAGGCGCACCTAGGAGCCCATTTGCCTCTTTAGGCACTTACACATCTTTAAAAATCTGGCCTTAAGTGACTTGCTCAAGGTCACCTAGCAATCGGTGGCAGGACCAGGAATGGACCCCAGCTCTGCCAAGTCCTACTGCCTTCCTTTAACCAAATGCCACTTCCTGGCAGGATAGGAATAATGCTGCGGGAGCTTTGATCTTGCCCTTGACCGTGCCCATTGACATGCTGTAAATGCACAATGCCAGGGTGGGAGGGCATGAAATGAGGCAGAGCAAGAGGCAAGACAAGCAAGGCCTGGGGATATCAGGGAAGCACCCACAGCATGGGATGGGAAGCATGCACCTTGCTAACCAACGGAGTGCTCTGGACAGCGGGGAGTTCCTTTTAATAAATAAATAATCAAGGGAGCCCATCACTTTCTTACCAGCTGGCTCCTCCCCTGCTTGGAGAGCTTTAACTCATGAGCCTGAGTCACTGTTCTTTCAGCAGCACATGCACGGTTCACTGAGTGGCATAGGAATGTGTTAGCCAACACCACTTCCCCAGTGCTGTGCTTCTTGGCAGTGCTGGGCTCGCTAGCAGCCGAGTCGCAGGGCCCCGCTGAGAGAGTGGCCTGAATCCTACATGGTCGGCTGCTCACTGCTGCCTGGAGAAAGAAACCGCTAACATTTTAACAGCCCTCACGGTGGGGACTCATGCTGGAGCCACCCGACTGCCTGAGCTGCTCAAAGGCGCCGCGCCAACTCCTTTCAGAATCCCTGGGGGCCAGGAGCGCTGAGCTCTGCCTCCTGGCCTCCCTCAGCTTTGCAGCGGCCGATCATGCAGAATCCAGAAGTCAGGATTTGGAAGGAGTTGAGGGTCTCCCAGTATTACGTTCCACCTAAGGGTGCCTGTCAGGCTGGAGTTTTTACATTTGTTTCGAGTGAGAAGGGCCAGCCTAACGATCCTAGAAAGTTATTCCCTGCATCCACAGAACAGGGACAACTCAGGGAGCAGCAGCAAGGCAAGCTTTACCCAACCCTTCTGATCTTAGTCTGGACCTGAAGGCACATTTACATAATGGAGGTACGACCATCCCCCCTCACCATTAACAGTAAGGATCCTGCTCTGCTTCATCCCCCAGGTGCATGGGAAAAACAATGAGGTAGAAGGGACCCGGGTGATCCAGCCTGGAAAATAATGCCCCAACCCCATGAGTGCCACCTGGGCCTTTGTAGCAGCAGAGCTCGCGTTGGCATTTGGTTGCCATTCAATCCCCAGCCCAGCTACCCACCACAATGGATTGCTCTTGTGCTGTTGGCTAGACTAGTACTCATGTTGAATCGCAATAGCCGTAGTCTTTAGGCCCCCTTCCCAAGAGATCATGATGGGAACAGCCCCTGCTCCGTGATTCTCTTGAGCTCCAGTCCTGGCCACCCTCCCCTTCACACACCAGAGCTCCCAAAGTACTGGGCTTCTGCTGGCTGAGCAGCAGAACCAGCGCTCGCCTCAGTGAAATCCCCCCACACCCACTTCCTTGCACATAAACACCCCTCTGCACACACAAGGGGAAGGGAACAACCAGGCCATATCAGTGAGGGAGAGAGAAGGGTGCAGTTGAGAGGGTGGAGCACAGGCCTAGGAGCCAGGACGCCCCTGTGTCCTTAGAGATGAACACTCAGTGCCTCCAATCTCTTGTCTACATAGTGGGGACCAGGGCCGCCCAGAGGGGGGGGGCAAGAGGGGCAATTTGCCCCAGGCCCCGAGCCCCACAGGGGCCCCCACCAGAGTTTTTCGGGGCCCCTGGAGCGGGGTCCCTCACTCGCTCCAGGGTGCCCGGCAAACTCTTGTGCGGCCGGGCGCAGGAGCTTCTGCCGCTCCCGGTCTTCGCCGGCGGGGGGTCCTTCCGCTCCGGGGCGGAAGGACCCCCCGCTGGCGAATTACCGCCGAAGACGGAGCGGGACCCGCCGCCGAAGTTCAGCCCGGTCTTCGGCGGTAATTCGGCGGCGGGGGGCCCTTCCGTTCCGGGACCCGCCGCCGAAGTGCCCCGAAGACCCATGGCGGGGCCTCCCGCCGCCGAATTACCGCCGAAGACCGGGCTGCGCTTCGGTGGCGGGTCCCGCTTCGGCGGTAATTCGGCGGAGGGTCCAGGAACGGAAGGGCCCCCCGCCGCCGAAGACCCCGGGCCCCCGGAATCCTCTGGGCGGCCCTGGTGGGGACACTGGGAGCATCCAGCATCAGCACTGTGATTTGGAGTGGGAATCACTAGAACTTCTGAGGTCCTGGCCCACCACTCCTCCCAACTAGCAGCCAGAGCCTCTGCCATCAGCAGCAGCCCCATCACTTGTCTAACACACACAGCATCTCCCTGTCAGACCCATTTGCTGAACACAATGAGTGTGCCCACAACATGAAAGAGCGCAAGTGAACGCGTCCCCTCCTTTTAAAGGAGTGATTGTTTTGCTTGTCTGGCTAGGAACTGAAGCTGTGTCTTAATCATCCGACTTTGAAGTCCTATAAATCTACAGCTGCAGCAGAGTTGGAATCACTCAGCAATAGAAGATGCATTATTAATTTTCTGAATTGAGGAGGACAAGGAAACAACATCTTCTCCCTTTGGAATCAACAGACAGGAGAAAACCGATGAGGATTTTCATGATTTGACAGTTGCAGGGCCGCACCCTGAAATTTCACCACTCCTACCAACTCCAGGGGGGATTGCAGGTGCCCAGCATCACTCAGGATGTGGCCCATGTTACAGCGCTGTACACGGGGCTGGACAAGATACATAGAGACAGAGGGATCTTGCCCCCAAAAGCCAGCAAATACTGTACAATTAAACAAACTGCTCAGGCAAGAGAAGGCAGAGATATTATTGCTGAAGCTGGAGCGCTGAAAGGTTGGAAAAAGAAGTGGGTTTTAATGGCAAATTGCAAAGAGGAAAACATTGTTGCTCTTGGCCTTGACCGCGCCTATAGTGGGGCGTTTATGTGTAGCTGGCAGAGGCTGATAGGAGTTGAGATTGGTTGGGATGCCAGTGAAGTGTCACTTTCCACCTGGCCAGGGTGAAGTAGCTGGTTTCCAGACTCTTTAATGCTAGCGGGTTTATAGGTGCATGCTACAGAGGCCTATAGAACACACTTCTGGGTGGAATCTGTGGGAAGCAATGACCCCTTTCTTTATTCACCACCCATGATTGTTTGTGGGAGAGAAGGCAGCAAGGAAGGGCCCTGTGCTTTTGGGTTGCGG
The DNA here is from genome assembly GCF_016161935.1 of Mauremys reevesii. Taxonomy (NCBI): domain Eukaryota; kingdom Metazoa; phylum Chordata; order Testudines; family Geoemydidae; genus Mauremys; species Mauremys reevesii. The sequence goes on along the minus strand of NC_052629.1, from coordinate 66,843,961 downwards.
TTCTCCTTTAAGGAGGGAAGGAGAGATGCTCCACGCACGGGAAATGGCAGCTGAGTCCAAGTGGGAGCAGAGGCACAAAGCCGAGAGCAGGACAAAGACAAAGGGCCTGATCGCAAGAGGTACATAGCAGCCCTGGCTCCTGTCACAGCTGGGATCAGGCCCAAGGAGACAGGGGATGTGGAATTGCCTAAGGGAGCAGGGGTGATGTTGGATGAGATGAGAGCAAAGTTCACCATGGGACATGTACACACTTAAGTACCGTTTAGAACTTCATTCACAAAGCCCTGGAAAAACATGCTACAGGGGACAACTGGCTATCTGATAGGTCTGAAAATGAGGTAAATGTAACAAATTGTCGAGTTGATGTGTTTCCAGTAGGGTCCCACAGGGATTGGTTCTCAGCCCTATGCTATTCCACATTTTTAACAGTGACCTGGAAGAAAAGATAAAATAGTCACTGATAAAGTTTGCAGACGACAGAAAAATTGGGGGAGTGGTAAATAATGAAGAGAACAGGTCACAGATAGAGTGATTGGGATCACTTGGTAAATTGGGTGCAAGCAAACAATGTGGCTAAATGTCAATGTAGCTATTTAGGAACAAAGAGGGTAGGCCATATTTACAGGATGGGGGGGCGGGGACTCTGTCCTGGGAAGCAGGGATTCTGAAAAAGATTTGGGGGTCATAGTGGATAATCAGCTGAACGTGATCTTACAGTGTGATGTTGTAGAGCCAATACAATCCTGGGATGCATAAATAGGGGAATCTCAAGTAAGAATAGAAAGATCATTTTACTTCTGAATTTGGCACTGGTGCAACTGCTGCTAGGATCCTGTGTCCAGTTCTGGTGCCCACAATTCAAAAAGGATGCTGATAAATTGGAGAGGGTTCACAGAATAGCCACGAGAATGATTAAAGGATTAGAAAACCTGCCTTATAGTGATAGACTCAAGGAGTTCTCTCTTGTCAGACTAACAAAGAGAAGGTTAAGTCTGGAAGTACCTACATGGGGAGCAAATATTTAATAATGGGCTCTTCAGTCTAGCAGAGGAAGGTCTAACACCATCCAATTGCTGTAAATTGAAGCTAGACAAATTCAGACTGGAAACAAGGCGTACATTTTTAACAGTGAGGGTAATTAACCATTGGAATAATTTACCAAGGGTCATGGTGGATTCTCCATCCCTGACATTTATTAAATCAGGATTGGATGTGTTTCTACAAGAGCTTCTCTAGGAATTACTGGGGGGCGGTTCTCTGGGCTGTATTATACAGAAAGTCAGACTAAATCATCACAATGGTCTCTTTTGGCCTTGGGATCTGAACTCTGCCCTGTTCCCCAGGAATGGGCCAGATGAGGTTGGCTGGCCTTCTGGCTGAGGCACTGGAACAGGACACAGGAGAGCAGGATTTAATCCCTGTGTGACCCTGGGCAAGATCCCATCACAGCAGGATCAGGATCCAGGGGTCTTCCCTCCGGCTCCAGAGAGGACTGACCTTTCCAAGGCACAAGACATCTCCCCTCTCCTAGCCCTGGCTTGTTACTGACCAGGTTGGCTTCTTGCCCTCTGGCCATTCCCAAGCATGCGGAATGGTAGCTGTCACCGCTCACTACAGATGTTTCTGCCCAGAGGTTTGAGAGCAGCGAGCAAGGACAGACCCAGTGGAGCCTGTGGTGATGCTAGCTTTAATGCAACCACACTTTTGACACAAAGCCCAGGGCACTTTAGAATAGTTTAATGCCTTTTAACAGCTACATTTACGTACTGGAACGAGTGGCAACCTCCTGCCTCAGACGGCAGTAAAAGCCCTTTGCTATCAAAGTGAGTTCTGGAGGGAGCACGGCTGGGAAGCACACAGGAACTGGATGGAGCTCCTCAGCACTGGCAGGAATCCAGTTTCCCTCTGACACCCCTTGTGATGGGGCAGAGGGACACCTAACTAGCTGCAAGTAGGGCAGCAATGGGCTCTCATATGGTGTTTTGGTGGCTCCTCTCCAGGAACTGGGGCAGACGGAGGCAGAGCAGGATGTGAAGAGGATGAATGAGCAAATGGAGCTAGTTTGGGTTTGGGCCCAGCGATGGGTGAGGGATGGGGGGTTCTGATTCTTCCTGAGCCACGTCTCTAAGCAGGGGCTATTCTGAGACAGAGACTGATGCGTTTGTGCACTCAATGCAGAGAGAGGAATCAGAGGTTGGCCCAGGAAGAATCAGAGCACTTGCATGCCCAGGAAGAGGCGTTTGGGGTGCTGCTTCCTGAGGATTTGCACAGCATTACTGACTCACTGGGTACAAGAGTCCCGCATTGTTGGCTGAGCCAGCCATGGCAGTCCCAGAAAGCCTGCGCTCACAGCCAGCCCTGCCACACGCAGGGGACCAGGAATGTAACAGCTAATCTCAGCTTCCAGTTAAACACTGAGTGTTTCCTTGCAATGAGCCTCGGCAAGGTATTCAATGCTGCAAGCCCATTGCCTGCCACTGGCTCTTCCCAATGATGCCAGGTTAGTCACAGCATCTTACAGCCTCCCAGGGCTGGGCTATGGGGCCAATAAAATCACGTCCACTGCTCCCTAGACTCTTGGGAAGGAGCCACGTGGAACTGGAGCTTGCCTTAGCCTTGCTGAGCCACTGACTGGACTTTCAGCAGCCCGGTCAGCAGTACTGACCGGAGCTGCCAGGGTCCCTTTGTGACTGGGTGTTCCGGTTGAAAACAAGATGCTTGGCAACTTTATCTCCATGTCTGGGAATGCTCATTGTAACCTCCCTGAACCTTGGCTCCCATTTTGGTGAAGCTGGCTGGGATAAACTATCCTACAGCAGAGGGGTGCGGGTTGTTCCCAGGACCCTCTTCTGGGCATTCACACTCATGCACTGATACAGCAAGAACCTGGGTCAAAACACTTATTACAATTCAGGTCAGAATGTGACTGGAGTAATTCCCCCCTCTCTCTGTGGCTTGTGCTCACTGCAACAGTCAACTTGAGTGACTACACTGCAGTCACTCCACTCAAGCTAGCCTAGCTCCAGAGAGAGCAACCACACTGCCCCTTCCCACCCCACCCACTCCCAGACTGTAATTCCAGCTGATGCATCCTCACTGCATCACTAGCTCCAGTGTCAGCAGCACTCCGATTTCATCCTACCCCCTTGATGGGCCAGACAGCTCGGGTTTAAACCAATACTCAACTCAAGCTAGAAATGTGTGTGAGAGAATGGGAGTCAAGCTACAGATAAGAGTAGGGTGACCAGATGTCCCGATTTTATAAGGACAGTCCCAATTTTGGGGTCTTTTTCTTATATAGGCTCCTATTACCACCACCCCCCACCCCAGTCCCGATTTTTCACACTTGCTGTCTGGTCACTCTAGATAAAAGTCAAGTGATAGCTCCAGATAACAGTGCAGATGGAAAGCCTTAACACACACACGCGCTCTCCCACTCTCTGAACAGAACACCTTAGAAGCTTCCTGAATTCCAAGAAATATATATTGAACAAAGTTGGATCCCCCCAAATTTAAAGTTATCCCTAAAAAGTCAGCCAGTGGCAGTAAGTTTGCTTGGTACAGACTGGTTAATTGTCATTCCTTGACTCCACTAGATCTGACTGCATAGTCACCTATTCCACACCAGCCTGAGAGGAAAGACAGCTTGAGGACAAGACAATTTTCATGTTCAAAATCCTTTGTCCAACTTTAAATCACCTTTTAAAATCCACGATTCTGCCTCTGAGTTTCGCCCTAGAGCCAATGTCCATTCAAGAGATGGATCCCACGGGATCGCATGGGGATGAGTGTGGTGTAAACGCTTAGTTAGGTACTTAAGACAAATCTTTGGGAACTGATGGTTGATTACTACTATGAGAAATCACTGCTGTTCTCCTTATTGCAGAACTCACATCCAGACTGATGGCTGGATAACCACTGTCACAATACAGAGACAAGCAGCAGAATGAGTCAAATCCATTTTTAATGCGATTTCTCATGGTGAAGGCTATAGTCTTATTAATTTTTACAATGCTAGAAGCAAGCGGCTCTCAAACAGCTATACATCTACCTGAATGCAGAACAATTACATTGCTGGGGAAGACACAGACAGCCATTCTGAATGCAAACATCAACACAGCCACCCAAAAATCTACATACAACCATGCACTCATGTCTCCCAAATATAGGGAGGATGCTTGCAGGAAATGCGATTTTTCCATTTTGTGGTGTTGTAGGTTATCATCTCAATCCAGAGAAATATGCAACTCCTTTTTGTTAACACAAATGAAAATGCTAGAGTGTTATCCCTGTCCAGATGCATAGCTAACTTACATGAAAAAGACAAAAACAGAACACACACCATATGGGTTTTTTGTTCTGAAATAGAAAAATCAGTCCATGTGGCAGAAAATGCATGCAGTGTTTACAGGGTTAAACATTCTTCTGATTAGTCGGCTTTACTGAATGTAGAAAGCATAACACCACCACCACCACATACGATATCTCAGATCAAAAATGCACAGAGCAGAATAAAGCCCCCTTTGCTAACCGAACTGCTGCATGCATAGCTCCATTCCCTCTGCATGTTAATACAGGATAAATCCTTTCCTGTGATTTAAAGTAAAACGCACAACACTGAACACACCAAAAATATCATGACTTACCCTTTCGGAGACACTTGCTTTTCTTAAGATATTTGGCAGTGAAAAATGGCATAGCTGCAGTAGCAAGGATTCAGCCAAAGCTGACCTTTTATTACCAAGTGCTAAGACCAAAATGACTGGACCAAAGAGAGAGAGCCAATTATTATACCAGATCTTTAAAATGCTCAATGATGAGCAAAGGGAATTCAGAGTGGGGTAAAGTATGTCAAGTTGCACGGTGGGGATTGCAGATATCTTTCTGCTCATTAGCACTGCTGTTCGAGTTATTTAAAGTGCGCTCAGGGGAAATGAGGACAATTTCCATGACAATATGTACAGTATCATATAAGGAGGAAGCATTTTTTCAGGCAGAACTTCTGCATTACTCAGCTGCCACAGCAACCAGCAGTATGTTGAGAAGGAAAGAAAGAAGAGGGGAAAAATCCATCAAGTCTGGGAAGGATAAAAACTGAGCCTATAAACCAGGTCTTGTCCCCAGTGGAAAATGTGCTACCACACACCTTCATACTAGCATACTGGGATATCGTCTTGTTTGTTCTTAGAAACTTCTCGAAAAGCATTGTCAAGAGCTGAGAGTCAGCCAATTGATTCCTGACTCTGCTACAGATTTGCTCTGTGATCTGGGACATGTCAATTCACCTCTTTCTGCCTCAGTTTCTCACTCCTTTAAATTCACAGTAATAATACCACCCTGACTTATGTGAATGCTGTACTGCTTAGTTCATTAAAGTTCATAAAGGGCTTTGAGAATCTTGGGTGGAACACAATATAAAGGTACAAATCATGATAAATAATAGATCTGTGGTGTTTGCGTTCCATCAGCATGTCTGGTTTTTATTGCCAACATTTAGAATAAAATGCCACATAGTGTATCTTTTTTCTTACTCACCTACATCCCCTAACTTTGTCTAGGACTCATCTATGTGATCAGTTAGTATGTGGCAAGCCGGGGTGTGAGTGGACCACACGCTAGCCTGCCATGCATTCACTGGCCATGTGGTCTCTGTTACCATGCACTAGAGTTCCCTAGAGCTTTGATGTACTCCTGTTTCAAAGCACACAATATGACTTTTTAGCATGCGGTAGCAGTGTCCACTGGGCCAGTGCGTGAGTGGCAGGTTAGCACACAATACATTCGCACCCTGGCTTGCTGAGCATGAAATGGCCAGGTAGACAAGCCCTAAGAGATTATCATCAGTACCCTCACCATTTCCTCTACTTCCCTAGAGAACTTCATGGAGTCCAGAGCTGGTTTGGCACCCCAGAACCTAAAGTCTTCTATTTCCACTCAAGAGAGACAGCACACACTGTGGCAAGGAAAGTACTCCACCCATGTGCTTCTCATTCATTGGACTCCATTGCCTCTTTTTGGAGTTCAGCTGCATCCTTACATCACAGGATGCAGTTCAGATGTAAGGAGCAGCAACGTTGCCCAGTGAACAGAACACAGGATTGGGTTGGGAGATTTGGATTCTGTTCCTGGCGGAGTCACTGTGTGCCCTAGGGCAAGCCTCTTAGCTTCTCTGTGCCTCAGTTTCCCCACCTGTAAGAGTGAGGAGAGACCGATACCCCACTTTTATAATGAGCTTTGGGCTCTGTGATGAAAAAGGCTAGATAAATAATATCAAGGATTAGCATTTCCAGGGACTGTTCAGTCCTTGGCCTCTTGGATAAAGTTATTGCTTGTACTAATTCTGTCACCATTACCTCATTGCTACCCTGGTGAATACTGCAATCAGTCACCTGGAGGTGAAAGGATCTGTAACCCACTATCAACCTCTACAATCATCGTTGGCCAAATTCAGTTCGGGTTTAACACCCTGGATGAGGAGTCGCTCCCTAGCCTGGAAAGGCAAGAGTTCTGACTGAAGCCTTCTCAAATACATGACAGAGCCCACATACTGACCCATCATGGGGTAGGCAGCCAGTGTCAAGGTTTTTAAAATCAATCTGCTCTTAGTACATCCATATTTTATAATGATGAGAGCTTCATAAATTCAAGTTCCAAGGTCCTAAGAAAACCCAGATGATTAGAGGTGCTCTGGCCTTCGTTGGAAGATCTTCCCGCTGTTTAGAAGCTTCCACATCTAGGAGGAACCCAGGTAGTTCAATGACGTGGTGAATAGGGATCTGTTGGATTCACTGTACCAGAACAGAGCATTGACCTTCCTAGCTGCTGCTCCTGGGAGCTGCTGATACTTCAGGCTTCCCAAGCTGAAAAAAATCTAGTTTTTTAATCAGTAACCACCTCTAACTGCACCTGTTGCATTCAAGGTCAGACCATGTGCAGTGGTAGCCATCTATCCCCAGGCCAGGAAGGACCATGCCCAAAATCTGGTCAGGCTCTTTTCCCAGGGCTCTGGCTTTATTTCTTCCACATAAAAGCTAGCACAGCACATCAATCATCCCTTTCCCCTAACCAGGATCTTTTGCAGGGGCCTATCTATTCCCTGCAGGTTTCCACTCTACAGGCCACGTGCCTAAGAGTCATACCCTGCTTCAGGGTCTGCCATGGGAGCCAACCTGCTTCCTTTCTCCCCTGGCCCAGGAGCTTTCTGCCAGAGCCTCTTTGCTACTGACAGCTCTCTCCTTAACTGAGCCCCTTGCTGGCTTTTTTAATCCCCTAATCTCTAGCTGATCAGTCTCAGCCTGGAGGCAGCTGATCCATCACCAGCTAAGCTGGATCCAACTCCCCTTAATGGGCAAGCCACCCTATGACAGGTGATGATGGGGATATTGGGATGGGGAGGCATGAAGTGTTGTCCATTATTCCATGAGTCTCTGTCTGTCCCCATTTCAAACCAGGAGCTATGCCCTGGTCCGTTATGTTCCCTCACATACAAAGGGCAAAATGGTGCTTTCAGACACAATGATCTCTATTTTAAATTATGAGAACAACAAAACAAGAAAGAACAAAAGTGGTCTCCTTGCGCAAGAGAGCGCACTGTGTGGTTTCCTCTGGCACTCTGCACTGGGCTCTGAGAATAGAAAGCCTGCTGAACTGTGCACACGGAATACCTAGAAAATGTAAAGATACAGCACGCACCAAAGAGCGCCAGTTTCATAAAGCCCAATACATACAGTCTATGTATGGTACTTATTACTGTAGTACTTGAGCCCCTCACAATCTTATCACATGTATTTATCCTCACAACACCTCCCTATGGGGTACTACTCTCCCCATTTTACACAATGGGAATTGCAGCAAACAGAGATTAAGGCTATGTTTCCACTAGAAACACTGCAGTGTAGACACTCACTATTCAGCATAGAACCCCTCCTGTTGCTGCAGTTAATCCACTTCCAAAAGGTGGTAGCTAGATGGATGGAAGAATTCCGTATACCTAGCAATGTCTAAACCAGGGGCTAGGTTGCCTTAATTACATCACTCATGGGTGTGGATTTTTCACACTCCTGAGTGACAACATAGTTGGATCACCCTAACTGTTTGGAGTAGACCTGGCCTAAGTGATTTATCCAAGGTCACCCAGGAAGTCTCTACAGAGCAGGGAACTCAATTGAGGTCTCCTGAGTCCCAGGTTAGTGTCCTAACCACTGCACCATCCTTCCTCCAGTCAGGTGCTGCCTTTTCTCTCACGCCTCCCTGCCCACAGCCCTGCCGGGCCATGATTAGTAGCTCTCCCTTTACTTTCCCCCTGCCCTCCTCCTTTTTTTTACGTTTAATGGAGGGAGATTTCTTTCCTATAAAATGAGAATTAAATCCAAACCTCCCCCATGGCAGACACAATCCAATGCAGATGCCTCTTCCTACAGATGGCTGGAAAGATTTTTGGGATTTGCAACACCTCACCCCCACAACCAATGTGTTTACCTCAGAATCAGGCTATTTTAAAGAGCTAATTAGACCATTTCTTTGCAAACTTCACTCCCAATCCCCATGCCTCCTCCCTTCTGTCACAAGCACAGCACAGCACAGCACAGGGGGAGATTCAGAGAACAAAACTATCACTATAACTTCCCCTTTATCCTTTGGCTTCTTCGTCACCCCATCGCTGCCTACTATCCTCCCACACAGCAATGCAGCAAGTGGGACTTTTGCTGGAGGAAGCCATCTACATTTTACTCCTGGCAAAAAAGTTCAGCTGAAACCACAGCAACCAGAAGGGAATTTCTCACCCTGCACTTTAGTCAGGGCCAAATTTAGACCTATTTCAAGTTCTAGGGACCTGTCTTTCCAAGGATCTATTACCACACACCCCCTACACTTGCCAGCCAGAAGGCCTATGCCACGTCCCCACCTGCAGCCGCATCTGACGCTGGATCTAGCGGGCAGAAGCTGAATTCCTGGAATTACCTCCACACACACACCCCCCCCCATTACTGCTGCACCGCTTGCTTCCCAGAATGGGGCACCACCCTGAGATTTCCAGAGAGAACCTGGTTTGTCTCCATCAAACAAGAACAGTCAGCCATCACGTACACTGTCCATATATACCACTGTAAGGGCCATGGGGGCCTGTGCCCTTGGGATTGGGAGTTACACCTGGTGTCTATTTTGTTTGCGCTGGCACAGCTGTGTACTCCCAGCTGTCTGACATGCCAGTAATCACGTCAGAAACACTATTCTGCTGAAATCTGCAGGCTTCAGGGAAAGATTTGAACTCTGAAGTTTACCCCACCTTGTATGGGCTCCCCTTGCTGATCACTGATTCACTTAACAGGTGCCACAGGTGTTTTTAGAAAGGGCTCCATGTAACAGAAGTCCCTTGGGATCTGAATATCCCTGTGCTACGTAACGGGATCACATGGCAACATCACTCCAGAGATTTCAAAGCACCATTTGTGATGAATCCAGCCCTGCTAGCTCTGCTGAGGGGGTTAAGCACAATTACCCCCCTCCCCGCCATTTCACAGATGGAGATCCTGCTGCACACAGAGCTGACATTATTTGCCTAAAGTTATGTGGTGAGTTACTAGCGAGCAAGGAACATAACTGGGGGTGGTGGTCTCGATTCCCAGACTCCATGCTGTAACCGCTACACAAGACTACTTCACTGCCTGAGAGGAAGAGAGAAGTGGCTGATTGAGATAGTGGTACAGACATGAAAATTAGCCCCATCCATTATAGCCACTTGGTTGCACCCACACATGGGAATTTTTCACTGAAACCCAGCAGTGGGGGACTTTCTGTTGTCATCTCCCACTGTGCAAAGTGAGTGTGAAAGTCCAGGCACCAGGCACTGGAGAATCAGGCCTGGGATTTTTACATCTGAGAAGCTCCATAGCTAGGCAATGTGTCCATGTGCTTCTCCTCGCTGACTCATCTTCCAACCATTACCACAGAGGGATGCAAATCAACTGAAGAGGAAGGGAGAAGAGTGAAAGTAGGTGTGTGTGTGTGTGTGGGGGGGGATGACTAAGTGCCCTCTGTCCCCCAGCAACAAGGGCTTATAGTAGGGTTCCCAACTTTCTAAATTGCACAAAAGTGAACACCCTAGCCCTGCCCCTTCCCTGAGGCCCCAACCACACTCACTACATTCCCCCTCCCTTGGTGGCTCACTGTCACTCACCCTCACTCACTTTCACTGGGTGGGGTAGGGGGTTGCAGTGCGTGAGGGCTCCGGCTGGGGGTGTGGGCTCTGGGGTGGGGCTGAGGGGGTCAGGGTGCAGGAGGGGGCTCCAGGCTGGGGGTGGTGGGGCTGAAGGATTCAGAATGTGGGAGGTAGCTGCAGGTTGAGACAGGGGATTGGGGTGAGGGAGGGGGGTACGGGCTCTGGGCTGGGGGCTCTGTGGTGGGGCTAGGGGTGAGGGGTTTGGGTTGCAGGAGGGAGCTCCAGACTGGGGGTGGGGCCAAGGATTCAGAGTGTGGGAGGGGGCTGTGGGTTGGGGTGAGGGCTCTGGGTGCTGGCTCTGGGGTGGTGCTGGGGATGAGGGGTTTGGGGTTCCTGGCCACTGGGAGTGCAGAGACAGTGCTTGGGGCAGGAGTGGCCCCCTTGCCTAGGAGCTGGACTTGCTGGCTGCTTCCGAGGTGCAGCGCAGTGCCAGGACAGGTAGGACTAGTTTGCCTTAGCCCCACAGCACTGCTGACAGGACGTTTAATGGCCTGGTCAGCAATGCTGAGCGGAGCCACCAAGGTCCCTTTTCGACCAGCGTTCCAGTTGAAAACCAGACACCTGGTCACTCTAGCTTATAGGGTGACTGCAGAGGGAGGGACAGAGCCTTTGAAGCAGGATGCCTGGTAAAGGAGCGGCCTGATTGAGAGGGTACATGCTGTGTGAAAGGGGCTGAGCTAAGTGAGCTCTGAGACAGCTATACAGGAAGATGATTGCAGCAAGGCTCTCCCTGGCCTGTCATTCAGCAGCCCTCCCCTAGAGGCATATGTTATTGAATGGAATAAATATATGCACGGGGTGGGGGTGGTGGAGGGAAACGAGGGAGGGGAATCATTTGCAAAGATTTCTCATTGCTAATTATTTGGCAGTTTCAGACAATCTGCAGGGTTGTTGTAGCCGCATTGGTCCCAGGATATTAGAGACCCAAAGAAAAGCTCTGCGTAGCTTGAAAGCTTGTCTCTTTCACCAACAGAAGTTGGTCCAATAAAAGATATTACCTCCCTCATTCTAATAATATGCAAGTGTCTTCTAATTGTACTTGGAGGTGTTTTTATAACCTGTGCAATAATCTTTGTGTTGTACACATTACATTTGAAAGTCAGGATAGCTTTACTCTATAGTTATGTATAAATAGTATTGATAGAACAAAAGAATCTCAGACTCAGTTAAAAAACTACTGTGACTACAATATACTTCTGGGAAGCCTGGATCTACATGTCCTTACCATTGCCTTGCAAACTCCTGCTCACTCATTTGGCTGGGGCAAGTAATGGTTTATGAAAGGCAAGTAAAATATATATATGTTTTTAGTATCATTAATTCCAGCCACTGTGGTTGAGATGATGTCTAGCAATTTAGAAAGGCTGCCTTATTGTCTTATTGGTGTGTAGCAGCTGTAATTTACTAGGGCTTCCTTACAGCAATGCACTGTGACTCAACAGTGAGTGACATAATTGTGTCTCTGATCCTGCAAACAGATCCACACAGTCGGAACCCTGGCACCTATATGGCTCCAATAGCAAGCCTGGGATCTAAGGTCTGCACTGTTCCTATCTGAATGCATGTGAATTCATGCCTAAACTCCCAAAGCTGCATCCCCATGGGCACAGAATAAAACCAGGGATACAGACAATTTTGCTGGCTGTTCCAAAGTCCTGGGTGGAGATCTAGAGGGCATTTGCAGGACACTGGGACTGGGATTTATGGGAGTTAGGTGGCCAAATCCCACTGAATTCCATGGGAATTCCTAACTCCCTTAGCCATCTTTGCAAAGGTATACATCTGAAAACTGGAATTAAAATTTTGGACTAACTCCTGTCCTCCTTATTAGCATCCCACTGACATTCCTAGGAGTTTTCCCTGGATAAGAACAGAAGAATTTGGCCCATATTTTCTTAAAGCTTTAAAGAAGAAAAGCAATGTAAGACACTCCCCAGGACAGCCCCCCCTTTACTTTCTTTCACTGCCTAAGGCTCCCTAAGATGAAGAAGACGGTGTGTTGAAAACCCCTTTGATACCGAAGATTAAGACAGTGTGAAGTGCATTTAAAATTTCCAGCCAGAATTTTTATCTTGATCTATATTTAAATGGTGTGTTTCTAAATGAACAGTGACAAGCTAGAGTCTATTCTCCTCCTGCAGAATCTGGCTTCTGCACTATGGCTAACCCCAGACATTCCAAAATCTTGAGTCAGGCCCCCAAAATCATGAGTGTGTTTTTATTTCCTTGATAGTTTCTGGGTCACGTTTTCAAGCTTTTCTCTGGAAACAGGAGAACTAAAAACCTCAATCTCCAAAAATGGTATTTGTAGTTAATAACATGACTTGAGGAGCTGGGGCTTTAAGAAAGAAAAAAAGAATTGGCCATGCTGTTTCTAAGTTGCCTTCTTGCTGTCTTCTGACCACCCCCTTGCAATTTCTGTGGATTCAGCTCTTGCGGAAAATGTATTAAAAGCAGAGTTCTGCCTAAACTGCAACTTTTAGGTCTCAATCCAGATCTGAACTTTTCCTAGGTCTGGACAGGTTGCTACCTAGGCAGCTGCCCATTCATCAAGACAGGCCCCACCAGAAAGCATAGGTCTGGATTCTGTTTGAGTGGCTCATATCAGGAGGTTTGGTTCAGACCCACTGATACCAGAGTGATGTACTGAGGAAGCTGCCTCAACCACCTTCCCCTTAGTGTATTGTGTTCTCACTACTGCTGCACTCCCCTGTGTCCCCCTAGAACATCTGGGGGCACATGCCAGGGTTCTTTGTGCTGCACTGAACCAAGCTGCTCTGTGATTCTTTCCCAGTGAATTGTGGGAGAACCTGTCTGTCCTTCTGGGCAGCTGGGGGGGGGAGAAATTATGGGCAGGCACTGGAGGGCCATCAGCACTGAGTGGTTTAGCCTGCATCCTCACTGCAAAGTGAGCAGGTTACCAGCCCAGGCATTAGACTATGTCCCCAGCCAGGCCATCTAGCTCAAGTTCAAAACCATCACCACACTCCCCTCAGAGAGTTTGTGTGTGGACGGGAGGGGACTTCAGGACAACACCCAACTAAGATCCTAAGCTAACGCTGCAGTGAAGACACAGCCTTAGAGTTACCCTCAATATGGAGGTGGTTTCAAACACTGGGGGCAGGAGTTCTTTAGGACTCTGTCTGGCAATACTGAGCTGCTCTGGCTCCATGGGTGACCTGTCCCTGAGCTCAGATGCTGTGCTAACTTCACCATGGTCCGTAAGGCTGATGGTGGTGCCCATTGGCGTGTGATTGGACCTGAGGGTTTGCTGCTGCTGTTGCCACTCTGCATCCCAAGAGGTGGATTTTGGGGTCTACTGCAGCTGTTGGACCAGCAGGCTGGGGGGTGAGCCAAGCATGAAAGCAGTACTGTGTTGCCATTTAGATTGTCATTTAACAACTTTGCCAAAAATTCTTGCTAACAATCCTGAATCCAATTTCAATATTTTTTTTTTAAAAAAATCAATATCTTAGCTAAAACCAGAAAAAAAAAATACATATGCTCCCCCCATGCTGCTGTTGCTATGACATTAGGCTGACCTAGCACTGCACAAGCGCTTGCTTGCTTGTTTTTTAAATCCTGGGGAAAGGGACTGCACAGTGGGCTCTGAAGTCCTCTGCTTAAGCACAGAACACTCGCACCCTGGGCAGCACAAGTGCTGAATCTCTCTTGCATGCTACCCCATCCCTTGTGCATACATAGTGTAATCCAGCAATACTGGCCTGTTTCTTGGCTGCCTTGCCATGCAAAGCCCCAGAGGCCTTTATGGGAATAATAAAGGGAGGGTGCTTAAACAACAAAAAACAAAAACACCAACACAAAGAATAGCAAGATGCAAATCAGCCACACACTGAATTTCAAAGCTCCCCTTAATTCTGGTCTCTTCCAGTTTCTGTAGATGCCACAGGCAATGCTCCAAGCCATACTGATGGACAGAGTTCAGATCACATTGTTAGCCTCACATGTATCTAACTTGTTCAGGGGCAGTTCCTTTGTCTCCAATGGTTGCTGAATTAGCGGATGTGATTGCACTGAAATATCAGAGCCCTGCTGGAACATTTTGTTAATACATTTACATTTTCACATCCCTCCACTGGTTCCAGCTGGGATGGAGACAAAGAGATTGTGCAGTATTTGAATCTCATGAAAAAGCAGGAGGCTGCCATAAAGCATGTTTTTGGGAGATTTCCAAACCAAGCAGCTTCCTTGATGTTCATCAAGGGTTAAATTGCTATTCTGCTCTTGATCTGTTTCTGACCTAGTCAGTCCTAAATTTAGTCTGAGGTGGGACCCCTTCTTTGTGGCTGATCCTCCCTCCACCCCCTTCTTCCGGAACTGACAGCAGGTAAACAGTGGCTAGAAATAGGCAGCTTCAAACCAGATTCCATCAAACAAAAGCTGTCTTTATTTTAAGGTGCTGCAAAGGAAGCAGAATGCAGAAAATAGTGTTACTGAGCCACGTTCTCAGCTGGTGTAAATTGATGTAGCTCTGTCAAAATCAGTGCAGATACAGCTATTCACTCTTAAACTGAGGATCAGGGTCTGTTAAAAAAATACTCAGCATAATTGCTATGGAAAATTTCAGGCATGCTAGCTGAACTCAGCATTATCTAAATTGTATCTGTTACTAGATTAGCATCTAAGGGCCTGTCTACATGGTGAAGTTATACTGGTATGAAGTAGGGTGTGAAATGAAAGCACTATAGCTGTGTCTGCACAAGGAGTTGTACTGATACTTATTCTAGCCTAACATGGGAAGTTATAGTGGTATAACTATACCAGTAGAACTAAATCTGCTGTGCAGACAAACCTTAAGAGCCTGATGGATAAGACTCCTATTGTTTTCAGTGGGCTTTGGATTGGGCCGTACAGGACAGCTGTGCTATGAAAGGTCCCATTGCTGACAATGCTAGGGTGGAGGAATGGGACAAAGCCTTCCCCAGCAGCATTGCAGTGGCAGTGACGGAGAGCTGGAAGTCTGTCACGCTCCTTGTGCTGGTGTTGGAAGCGGTTTTGCCCTATCTACACTAGCAAGAGAGACCCATTGCAGATGGCAGCTGTCTACATCATGGTCATTTCCCTAATGTAGATAGGCCACCAGGTGTGGCTACTGCTAGTCTGGGTTTAGACTGCGGGGCTACCAAGATGCAGAATACAGTGGCATGAGCATGCCACTGTGGGGAAGTGGACCGTAGCCTCTCTACATTGCATTTAGGACCTGGTAGTTCTAGCTAGGGCACATTGAGAATTTAATATTTATTATGGATATTACCGTAGCACTCAGAAGCCTGAGTCAAGAGATTGACCCCATTGTGCGAGGTGCTGTACCAACACAGAATTACACACAGAACACAGCCTCAGAACCCAGGACACATTTACTTTCACAGGGAACTCAAAATCCTCTGCTTTTAAGCTGTATCATAGAATATCAGGGTTGGAAGGGACCTCAGGAGGTCATCTAGTCCAACCCCCTGCTCAAAGCAGGACCAATCCCCAACTAAATCATCCCAGACAGAGCTTTGTCAAGCCTGACCTTAAAAACCTCTAAGGAAGGAAATTACACCTTCCTAGGTAACGCATTCCAGTGCTTCACCACCCTTCTAGTGAAGAAGTTTTTCCTTAATATCCAGCCTAAACCTCTCCCACTGCAACTTGAGACCATTACTCCTTGTTCTGTCATCTGCTACCACTGAGAACAGTCTAGATCCATCCTCTTTGGAACCCCCCCTTCAGGTTGTTGAAAGCAGCTATCAAATCCCCCATCATTCTTCTCTTCTGCTGACTAAACAATCCCAGTTCCCTCAGCCTCTCCTCATAAGTCATATGCTCCAGCCCCCTAATCATTTTTGTTGCCCTCCGCTGGACTCTTTCCAGTTTTTCCACATCCTTCTTGTAGTGTGGGGCCCAAAACTGGACACAGTCCTCCAGATGAGGCCTCACCAATGTCAAAAGAGGGGAATGATCACGTCTCTCGATCCGCTGGCAATGCCCCATTTATACAGCCTAATATGCTGTTAGCCTTCTTGGCAACAAGGGCACGCTGTCGACTCATATCCAGCTTCTTGTCCACTGTAACCTCTAGGTCCTTTTCTGCAGAACTACTGCCTGGCCATTTGGTCCCTAGTCTGTAGCAGTGCATGGGATTCTTCCGTCCTAACTGCAGGACTCTGCACTTGTCCTTGTTGAACCTCAGATTTCTTTTGGCCCAATCCTCTAATTTGTCTAGGTCCCTCTGTATCCTATCCCTACCCTCCAGCATATCTACCACTCCTCCCAGTTTAGTGTCATCGGCAAAGTTGCTGAGGGTGCAGTCCACACCATCCTCCAGATCATTAATGAAGATATTGAACAAAACCGGCCCCAGGACTTACCCTTGGGGCACTCCACTTGATACCAGCTGCCAACTAGACATGAAGCCATTGATCACTGCCTGTTGAGCCCGACGATCTAGCCAGCTTTCTATCCACCTTATAGTCCATTCATCCAGCCCTTACTTCTTTAACTTGCCAGCAAGAATACTGTGGGTGAAGCTGCCGCAATCTCCCACTACTTGCACAGCTGCGTCAGACACTAGGCCCATTGCTGTGGAATTTAGGTTAGGCCTCCTACACAGTACACAGGGTCTTACTTGTAGCTAAGTTCTGCCACCACAGTCCTAGATCTTAAAGCCAGAAGGGTCTATTATGATCATCTAGTCTGACCTGCAACCCAAAAGATGGCAACTGTGGCTAGATTTAGGGCAGGGATAGGCAAACTAGGGTGCATGGGCCGCATCTGGTCCTTCAGATGTTTTAATTGGGTCCTTGAGCTCCCATCAGGGAGTGGGGTCCGGGGCTTGACCCGCTCCGTTCATGCCACGGCTTCACGCAGCTCCCGAAAGCAGTAGCATGTCCCCCCTCCGGCTCCTATTGGTAGGGGCAGCTGGGGGGTTCCACATGCTGCCCCCAAGCACCACCCCTGCAGCTCCTATTGGCCAGGAACCACAGCCAATGGGAGCTGCAGGGGCAGCAGCTGCAGATGGAACAGAATGCAGAGCCACCTGGCCATGCCTCTGCATAGGAGCCAGAAGGGGTACACGTCAGTGCTTCCAAGAGCTGCTTGAGGTAAGCACCACCTGGAGCTCGCACCCCTGACCCTCTCCCACGCCCCAACCCCTTTCCCCAGCCCTGATCCTCCTCCTGCCCTCTGAACCCCTAGGTCCCAGCCTGAAGTACCCTCCTGCACCCCCAACCCCTCATCCCCAGCCCCACCCCAGAGCCTGCAACCCCAGCTGGAGCCCTCACCCCCCCACACACACCTCCTGCCCCAGCAAGAGCCCCTTCCCGCACCCTGAACTCCTCATTTCTGGCACAATCCCAGAGCCCTCACCCCCTCCTGCATCACAACCCCCAATTTTCTGAGCATTCATGGCCCACCATACAATTTCCATACCCAGATGTGGCCCTCTGGCCAAAAAGTCTGCCCACCCTCGATTTAGGGTCAGATTGCCACCTGGAGAATGTAGCTCCATTGACTTCAATGGAGCTACACCAATTTACCCAGCTGAGTACCAAGCCCTTCAAGAATACAGCATCTCAGTTTCTGATGTGTTATTCTTATTTCTTTAACATTGTCCCTAGTAGCAGGATGCCATAGTTTCTCCTCTGATTTTTCAATCACTGCCTTTAGGATTAGGCAGTAGGTGGTTCAGGAAGGAATTGAAAAAGAGTCACTCATATACCGAGGATAGAAAATAAACCTGTGGTGTCTCAATGACTATTTCAGGGATAATGACCACCTACATCCTGGGCAGACCACAGGGGGGAACAGAGAGAGGGCCAAAATATTAATAGCCTACTCCGATATTTCAGACCCACTAACTCCCTAATGATATCTGATGGCCTTCTCCAATAGATCAGCATCTTTCTGGTACTGAGCAGGTCAAGATATTTCCTCATTGTCTAAATTCCATGTTTTGCTATTTCCCAGCCCCCCTCCAGTAGAGGTTTTCCATCTGGAAGCTGTGCACAGTTTCAGAGAAGTCTGTATTTTGTCGTGCAATTCACGACTGGGAGCCACGGTTGGCTATTTTAGGGTATCACTGAACTTGCCTATGCAGGCAGGCAATGTGAGAATACTTCCTGAAGCCACTTCCTTAGGTCTTCCTGGAGATGCTAACTAGAGTTATGGGAAGGAGGAACTTAACCCAGGTTGCTTCAGCCCTTGGCTGCTGAACTGGTGATCCACATACAATATTATTGGCGATGTAACTGTGTAGACCAGATCTGCAGCTGCTGGGCTGTTCCTACTGGCCCCTGCTGCCAATTGACTCAAAGGGGCTATTGCAGAAGCTGTGGATTGCCAGAAAGGACTTGTCACAACACTTTCCACCCAGCTCCACTTATTGTGCCAGCCTACAGCAGTTTTAGGCTATGTAAGGATCCCCACTGGGTAGGGCCTGTCAGGAACAGGGCCCTTGGTGCAGCAAGGCTAAGCAGCCAGCATCCGGCCCAGGATTGGGACCTGTATTTTCACAATAAAAAAGAACCAAGGGGCTGAATTAAGACTGGCATTGCCAGACTTTTCAGTGCTGAACTGTGTAGCCTTAATGTTTTGTATTAATAGGTGCAGATGGTAGCACAACCTGTTCTTAAAGTTGCATGACACCTCTGACAGGTTGGATCACAGAACCCCCTGTTGGGAGCTGCTACCTGATGTGCCAAGACTACTTCTACCCCTCCTAGCTCAGGGCCCCAGCACCTTGTCTTGCTGAGCCAGACACGCCCGTCTGCTCCAACAAAGACCCAGGGTCTGAATTACTTGCCCCAAAGCTGCAGGTTTACCTGAAAGCAGCTAACAGAAGTGTTCCTGTCTAACTCTCAGATGCCCAACTCCCAATGGGGTCTAAACCCAAATAAATCCGTTTTACCCTGTATAAAGCTTTTGCAGGGTAAACTCAAAAATTGTTTGTCCTCTATAACACTGATAGAGAGAGATGCACAGCTGTTTGCTCCCCCAGGTATTAATACATACTGAGTTAATTAATAAGTAAAAAGTGATTGTATTAAATACAGAAGGTAGGATTTAGTGGTTCCAAGTAGTAACAGACAGAACAAAGTAAGTCACCAGTAAAATAAAATGTGCAAATCTATGTCTAATCAAACTGAATACAGATAATCTCACCCCCAGAGATGCTTCAGTAAGTTTTTTCCTCAGACTGGACCCCTTCCAGGCCTGGGCACAATTCTTTCCCCTGGTACAGCTCTTGTTCCAGCTCAGGTAGTCGCTAGGGGATTCTTCATAATGGCTCCTCTTGCTTTGTTCTCTTCCACCCCTATATAATATATCTTTTGCATAAGATGGGAGTCCTTTGTCCCTCTCTAGGTTCCCAGCCCCTCCTTCTCAATGGAAAGACATCAGGTTAAAGATGGATTCCAGTTCAGGTGACATGATCACATGTCACTGCAAGACTTCATTGCCCACTTGCCAGAACACATGTATACAAGAAGACCTACAGGTAAAACACACCCATCTGTAGTCAATTGTCCTGGTTAACAGGAGTCATCAAAATTCCAAACCACCATTAATAGCCCACACTTTGCATAATTACAATAGGCCCTCAGTTATATTTCATATTTCTAGTTTCAGATACAAGAGTGGTACATTTATACAAATAGCAGCAATGAGTCCTGTGGCACCTTATACACTAACAGACTTATTGGAGCATGAGCTTTCATGTGTGAATATCCACTTTGTCGGATGCATGTAGTGGAAATTTCAAATATAAACAAATAGGATGATCACACTCAGTAGACAATAAGCTTTGTAATGATACCTTACAAAAGACCTTTTGCATGAAGCATATTCCATTATATTCACTCATTAGCATATTTTTATAAAATCATATAGACTGCAACATCATACTCCTATTATAAGACCTTGTTTTTAGATGCTCATAACTTTGCCAAACTTTAACCCTTCAGGCTGGAATTTTCCATGTTGGGTGTCTGCCTCAGGCTGAACTGTTCTGAAACGTTTCAGCCAAAACCGTTCAGCCATTTCTGAGAATAAGTGAAAACACGTTTTGCCATATTAAAATAATTCTGGTGATCTTTTCTCTGAAAAGCTCTAGTGGCCTCCATGCTTTGGAGCATGGGCTTGAAAGATGGCAGGAGGGTGGGCCTTTGCATCAGGGATGTGGTATCCCTGTGAAAGTCTGCCTAAATCTGGCCAAATTATAAGCTTGAGAGAGAGAGAGAAATCAAAGCTTACATATGCTCAGTAGAGACTTAAAAATAAAAATAAAAGATTCCATCGTTGCTGAGCATGTGCCATTCCCCCCATAGCTCCTAGCACTCACCAGACTGTGTATGAGCCATCCCCACGCAGCTACTGACACACAGCTACTCCAGCCCAGCTCTGGGCCAAGGTGAGGCCGGGCACAGGAACTGAGTGGTGGGGAAGAGAGACAGGGTCTGGGCAAGGAGACTGGGAGCTGTGAGGAACTGGAGGGTGTGGGTGGAAGAGTAGTTGAAGAGCCATTGTCGGGGGAAGAAACAGATTGGATGAGGAGCTAGGGGGAGAGGAACTCGGACTGGCTGGGCAAGAAGACTGGGACTGGAAATGGGAGGAGAGAGATGGAGACTTGGACAGAGAGCCCCAAAGCCACCTAGAATCTGACTTTCCAAATACTTATTATATAACACTTGTCAATGGGAGCTGTGTGCTGAACATGACATCATCTGCAGCTGAGAATGCTCAGCACTTCTGCAAATCAGACTGCCGGGTCTCAGATGGGCACCCAAAAATGAGGAACACACTATTTGTGACCACATGTGAACAGTTTGGTTTAAGTCACTTTCCCAGCATTATACAGGAACTCTGTGGCAGAGGCAGGGATAGACTTCTGTTCCCAAGCACTCAACTGCCTTAACCATGAGATCCTCCTTTCTCCTCCTGCAATCCTCAGCTTCAGTCACTGCACACTTCTCAACTTCTGCAATGAATGAGGCAGGGGTCCTACAGACAGTCTCCTTCACTGCACAACGCTGGTTAATCATCTTTTCTGTGCACTGAATGAGACAGGGATCCTGTGGGGGAAAAATAGCATTTGGTCATTAAAGATTGCATCGTAATGCATGCATACAAGGGGGCTGAATTAATGTTGCAGGGGGAAGGTTAATTCTGGCATTTCCGAACTTCTGAGTGCTTCACTTGGCAACCTTAGAGTTCTTTTAATAGGGTGTAACAGATCATAAAGCACCCCGTTTGTAATGTCTCTGGGATCCTGTGGGCTGAGGGGTCATATTACAGCAAGTACTCTATGCTTATATTAAAACTACCTAAAATCAAGGATGCATTTAATAACACAAGGGTGATATGGTTAAATGCTCATTTCAGCAATCGACATTCAGAGGTGCTGACTTTCTAATGTGCTGTGCTCCCCTCTGGCTCTGCCTCAGGCCCCATGCTTGCCCCCACTCCACCATTCCCACAAAGCTCCATCCCTTCCCTCCCCTGAGCACACCCCACCCTCACTCCTCCTCCTTACTGCCCAGCACCTCCTCCATGCCACTGAACAGCTGATCACCGGCACGCAGGAGGCACTGAGGGAAAAGAGGGAGACACTGATTGAGGAGGCTGCCGGTGGGTGCTGGGCACCCACCATATTTTTCCCCATGGGTACTCCAGGGCCACAGAGTTGGCGCCTATGCCAATATTAATACAGGCTGGATCCCTAAAGAGACCTTTTGACAACAATTGGTTTGGGGATTCTGCATTGCCTAGTACTATCTCCTTTGGGCATCATTTTTCATGGTCAGCCTGAGGGAAGGTTGTTCTTGGGGCTGAGGCACTGGATTTGGATTCAGGAGACCTTGGTCTGACTTTTGGCTCTGCCACAGACTTCCCGTGGATCCTTAGGAAAGCCACAATGCGCCTCAGTTTCCAAATCTGTAAAAAGGGAATAATAATCCTTCTCCCCACTTCTCTATGTAGCTTGTAAGCTCTTTGGGGCAGGGATTGCCTCCTGCCAGCACACTGGTGCCCTGATTGCAGCTGGGGCTCTAGGCACTAGCCTGTAATACAAGTGGTACACACTAAGAATTCCTAGTGGTCACTTGTCACCAGATGTTTTCATTTAAATGGGCACATCCACTGTTTGTCAATGACACAAACATGAAGAGTCCAGATAGCTGCCAAAGGTACCCGTTCCTGGAGTGTCAGCATGACAATAAAGACTCCACAGCGTCTGCGTGAGAGGGCTCACAGCTAGTGACCTTGAATCATTATTCCATCTCCCATCACTCTCTGCGTGGAAGTGGGCAGTAGAGATACTATCCCCAACAGATCTAAAATAGATACTATCACCCCCAGGGACTTAGAGGTCACTTTCCATTGCTCTTTACACAACACGAAGGAACCACATGGGCACAGTGGGGTCTAAATAATGGTGTTTACTAACTATAAACCAGCAAGGGTAGGCTAAATATACACCTCACTTTCCAGCAAGTTTCTAAATAGAGAACATGGTGAAAGCCCCTATCTAGAGGGCTCACAACCTATTTAAAGCAATACCATTAAATTTCACATCTCACTTTCCCAAGAACAAATGAGGATGGGGGAGACAAGGGGCGGGGAACAGAGACAAGAAGAAAGAAAGAAAAGGAGGGCTGGGGAGATTTCCCTCTCCCAGGGCACTGGAGTGTGAAGGCTAACAGTCAGTGAAACTCCTTGAGCAAGACCTGGGGTATGGAGATTGTTTAGAATCCAGAGCACTGATATCTGTGCCACATTCATGGCTGAACTATTACTCTGGTCCCTCCGCATCCCACATGGGTCGCAGACACAGTGAAGACCAGCAGAAATGTTGGAGCCCTAGTCACCAATGGGTAACAATCTGCTGATGGAACAGGATGCCAGTGGTGTTGAAATGGACCTTCTCTGCAACTTGCAAGGGTGACTCAGGACTGGCTGTGAAGCTGTTTGGTTCAGAGCTAATCAGGTGGGAATAATGAGAACCTGCTTCTACAGCAGTCATTCACGGGAGATGACTAGCCTCCAGTTACTGTCACTATACCCAGCAGCCAGCACAGTGTGCTGAACAGCCATTACATTACTCTGGTGCCTGGCTGTCCAGTAGGCAGCTCTTCTCTCGCAGAAGCCCAGCCTGAAAGCCCTGCCCTAGCAGGACAGTAGGGGTTGCTGTGCTAGCTAGAAGAGCTGAGAGAAAATTGTGGACATCCCCATCATGGACATCACTGGCTGCATAGTGACATCAGAGCGGCACATGCCATTGAACTAGACCAGCAGGTGAGGACATGGTTTTGTACAGAAATAAAACGTTAGCGGCGGGATCCTCTCCTTGGGGATTTCCCATTATTCTCTTATTGTGGTACTCATAATTGTCTCGCTGTTACCTGGTGCTCCTGCCATCTGTCTCCCCACCTCTTGTCTCATACTTGCATGTAAGCACTTTAGGGCAGGGACTGTCTTTTTGTTACTTGCATGTACAGCACTTGGCACAATGGACTTGCTTATGGCTGATTGGGACTATAGGAGCATCATTATTCATATTGAGGTAGCTAGTTAGACTTCCAAATTACACTGTAATGAACTGGCTTGTGTCTGTACACACACACACACACACACACACACACACACGACCCGCTACAGGATGGAATCAACGAAGTTCACCTGTGTGCCATAGACCCTACATGGCCAATTCCAAAATAAAGATTCTCCTTTATCTTATGTTGTAGGGGCCTGTCCTTCACCAGTAGGGTCTATATAGCATCTCCCCTTCCCCCAGTCACTGCCATGTTTCATCAAGCATGGTGATAAACATGAAGCTGTAGGTTAGTATTATCCTTACTTTATAGGTAGGTATAGTACAAAAGGAAAGAATGATGACCCTGGAGCTACTGCCCCAAGTCTGATAAGAAATATTAGGCAGGCCAGGGCAGTCACTAAGCAACAAGATGACAAAACCATGATGAACAACAGAGACAACACAGGTTTGTAAAGAACTAATCATCCCAGACAAACTGGATTGTTGGTTTTTTAAAATGAGATTATGGACTGAGCAAAGGAAGGAAATGCCGCAGAGGCAGTGTGCTTGGAGTTCAGTAAAGCACCAGATTCAGTGTCTCCTGAACTCTCACGAAATTAACTCAAATCATCTGGGATATTAACACGGTCACAGGGATTCAAAACTGTCAGGACTGTAGCTTTTTTTTTTTTTTTAAATGATATCCACCCCCAATGGGCTAATGCACAAGGGCTAGAGAGGAAGGATGGTCTTCTGACTAACACATTGAACTGGATTTACGGTCGCTCCCTGCCTCAGTTTCCCATAGGTAAAAATAGGGATACTATCACTACTACCACCACTTCCTCCACCATCTGACTTATCTGTTGAGGTTGCAAATTCTTCAGGCCAGGGACTGTCTCTTATTACATGTACAGCACCTAGCACCATGGGCCCTAGCTCCTGGCTGGGGTTTTTAGGCACTCCTGCTGACAACGCTACCGCCGCTCGTTCGAGGTGGAAGTTTGTCAGCAGGAGAGCTAGCTCTCTCCTGCCGACAAAGCAGCTGCTACACTGCGTGCCTTCTAGCAGCATGGCTGTGTCGCTAAAAGCTGTGTAGTACAGACATAGCCAAAAAGTCATAAGTTTAAGTAGTAACGATAGAAAGGGTTACAAACAAACAAAAGGAAAAATACACTTCCAAGATTAACACTTAATTTCAGCAAGTTACAGTCTTTACCTAAGCAGGTTTCTCACCTATATTCAGTTCTCAGAGGTGTCAGCTGCCTTGGTGGCAGGACCCAACATTTTGTGATTTCAAGAGCTAGGGCCCCATGGGCCCCGAGTGCTGGATACCTATGGGCGTCTCTCCCCTTTCTTTTATAGTCAGTAAACCTTTGAAATGGATTCTTTGAAGAGTAAGTCTGCATAAAAAGTTCCTTTTCCCTGTTGGATATGGACACCATGCGGTCTTCCCCACCCCCCACCAGGGATTTTTACAATGAGAATGATCTCTTCTGGCAACCTCCAGTAAAGATGAATAGCCAACTGAATTTGGCCATACCTGATTTGAGGTGCTGGCCCCTTTCCAGCACCTCAACTCCTCCTGACATGCCTTGTTTAAATACCTTTTAATTGAAGACTTTAAAGCACATCAGTGAGTAGCACCATATGCGGAATTATGGATAATGCACACGTTTCACAATTATATCACCAGCAGTGTGTCACGGGCTTTCATAAGAGACCCTACTCAATACAGCAATATTGTATGTAATCAGTTGATTCAATTGCTTATCATTTGAGGTTCAGACCCCCTATCATCCCACTCGCTGTGTTGATGGCTTCGTTTACCTTCATTGTCTCTGCCTGATGAGCAGGTTGGTCAGAGAAGCAAATACACATTCCTTCATCTAGGCCAGACTGGGTTATTTACTGCTTGCCAAACACATTTCAAGAACATAATTCTAACACTTCTCTATAACTCTCTTTACACACCGCCTACATACACCACGCAAGAATATTAATGATCAGTGAGTTATTAGTTGTCCAGTGATGCAGTACATGCCACCTTTTGGGTATATCTCATGACAATGGTGTGTTAGGTATAGCGAGTGCATCAGGCCTAAAAAGAGTTGCTAACACAGTAGTGACCAGCCCTGGGACCTCTGTGTCACCCACTTGTCTGCAATGGGAATCCTGCCAGCACTGAGAGATGATGGCGGACAACAATTTGGATATGAATGTGCGATGTGATCGGATAGAGCAGCAAAGCCACTGCCATTTGAGCTGCTTATGCAAAGGCATCAAATCATGGAGACAACATTCCTGTTCTAAATGGCACTGGAATGTTACATTGAGTTGTGGACACCATCTTACAAGTAGAGAGGCACATACTTCATTGCTTCCGTGGCTGAGCTGTACACTCAGCCGGGCCATTGCCTGATCAGAACCTCAGCAATTTTGGTGAAAACTGGAAGAGGTCTGGTATCTAGTTGACCAGAATAGGGGCAAGGGCTGGCCAGAGTTAGATGAGAGGCTACTAATCCTAACCCTGAGGTCAGTGCCTCTCCCCTGTTTCCAGAGTCACTGTGCTTCACTGCCACAGATCCCTGTGAGATCACTGCCTCGCATCTGAACTGTGAGGGACCAAATGAGGCTTTTCCAGTGTTCATCAAAAAAACATCAGTAGGATTCTGCCCACTGGTGCCTAGAACACTCCCTAGAGTTCTGGAACCGATCTGAAGCAGTTTTCAAGAATGATCACGTTACAGACCAACAGAGAAATGCCATCGAGCTGAGTGATGGAGGGCTTGATTTCAGAAGGAGGAACACAGATTACTATCGTGGTGTGGTTGTGAGGCCATAATTAAAGGCAAGTGCTGTGTTGCATTAAAGCAGGGAGTCAACTTCTTTGCTGTGTTTTCCATGTGTAACGTGTCCTCCCCAGATGTACAGCACTGACTCATTGGGCACAGAATTAATTCTGAGAATTTACAAGCAAATTTGTTCACTAGTTTAAACATTAATTAAAAATTGGGCCCTTAAAGAAACACCATCTGTGCCAGTCTTCTCGTTGCTCTGAAAGCTTTTGCTAACAGCACAACACAGACTCTTCAAACTTTCCATATAGTTAAAATTCAACATCTTACACAAATTTCTTCAAGTGTAGCCCAAGTTGTAATTAAGCTATGTTTTGATGATTGTGCTCACTCTCACAAGACAGGCTACAGGCAGGGTCAGGTGACCACTAACACCTTCTGGAGGAAGCTCCCTAGTTTTACTGAACAGCTAGTGGATCTTTTACTCCAGTAGCATCAGTCCAATCAGCAGCCAGAGGGGTTACACTTTGGGCAAACAGCCCACGTAACCCAGGGAGTCGCTAAAATGGTATGGAGGCAGATGCAGAGCCAGGATTTCTCTCTCACTCCACTTTCCCTACACTTCCCTTGTTCCCCCCATTGGCACCCAGCCCTTTCCCCGTCAGGCTGGCTCTCACCCCTCCCCCATCTCTCTTATTCACTCCCCACCTGCAGGTAACCTGGGCTGGACGCTGCAATGACAGTTCTTCACCTCCATGGTTTCTCTGGCTGGATTTGGGGTGATTAGTGCCAGGGCGAGTGCGCCTTTTGACTGACTTTATTAAACTAGTCCATCATAATGCACATTCCCCACTCACACCTCTATGATAGCCACCCACCATCTCATTATAGCAATGCTCCAGCACTTTGAACAAATCAACATGGCCCAATGAACAAAACTAACCTTCCCAATACCAGAGAGCTTCTCCACTGAGACACCGTTCAGCTCAAGCTCTTGGTCTTCTAATTCAGGCCTTGGGCTGTGTCTGCACAAGTCTTGTTTTCAGTTTAGATATTTATGTGGCCCTTTTGGTTGATGTAGTGAATACAGTAGTGGATTTTAACACCTACATCCCCTCTCCCCCCCACAACATCCCTGTGAGGTTGGATGATGCAGATGGGGACCTGAGGCAAAGGGTAGATTAAATGATGTCTACACTGCAATCGGAGGGCTGATTGCAGCTTGGGTCAGCAAACCTGCACTGCCTTTATTCTAAGTAGTATGGCTAAAATAGCCATACAAATGCAGTGACATGGGACCCTGGTAGGGGTTAGCAGCCTGATCAAGCCTGCCCAGAACCCTGGGCACTGAAATATTCCCCCCCACCCCCAAAGCCCATGCCACTGCATCTTCTCTGCTGTTTTCCTCTGTGCTAAGCTACAGTAAAACTAGCTTGGGTCCAGCTGTGGCCGAGCTAGACATACCCAAAGGCAGTCTGGGGCTGAGCTAGGGTTTAAATCCAGGTCTCCTAAGTCCCAGCTCCATGCCCTATCCATTAGGCTGTGTTTCCCCGCTGCCTGGGCAATCTCACAGTTGCACTTCTGTTGTCACTGGCAGTGAGGCAGTTGCACCAGGAGTCCCAGTACAGCCCTGCCAATGGGCTTTTGTCATCACAGCACACTCAGGGCACATCTAGACCCCAGGACGGTGAGAACTCCAGCTGCCAGGGCTGCTCTGGGACTGCCCCCGTGGAGTAGAGCTGCACTGGCATCAGTGCCTAGTGCAGCCAAGGTAGACAGACAGGGGCTAGCAGGGCAGCCCGTGCCCAGAGGTGGCATGGCACCACAGTGCTATATTAAGCCTGGACTTCATTTTCAGCCCTGAGCATCACAGCTACAACCACCTGCAACCCAGAGATGAGCTGCTGGTTAACCATTTATTTGCTGAAGACACACAGGAATAACCTGATCTGGCAGGCAGAACACACAGGAATGGCCCAGACTAGACTAAGGGTTAATGCCAAGCTATTTGAATGATCCAGAAAGCCAGTGCCACATCTGGCATCCATCAACATAAGGCAGTGGTTCCCAGACTTTAACAACCTGTGAACCCCTTTCACTAAAATGTCAAGTCTTGTGAACCCCCTCTTAAAAATGAATATTTCCAGGGATTTTCTCCTTTACCTGAGTATAAATTATAAAAGCAGTGATCTTGGAAATATAAAATTTGTTTTTGTGACATACTTATTACACACTATGTATTATCATTACAGTATTTGTATTGCATTATGAAAACAGCAACACTTTTCAAAGATCTCACTTTAATAGCTTGTATCACTTTGCATAAACCTGTTATAAGACAAGGCTTCTATGTTTCATCAAAGGAGTATCAGATGTGAAACAGCATGAAGGTATTTAAGAAGCCAACTCAGAGTTCCTCCTACACAAGCATTCAGGTCTTGAGCAGTCCAGGCAAACAACACACATTACAACAAAGCTTAAACTTGTTCTTCAGAATAATTTTTAAAAAACAATACTAGCTGCCTATTTAATTTTAATTTTAAAAACAACAAAAAATATCCACCTCCCTTTCCATTTCTTACAAGAAGTTGTGAAGGTGAAGTCTCCTCAGTGTGATAGATCTGCTTGCTTTGATCTGCTTAGCTCCTGGAAGTCTAGGGGCTCCAGGCTGCTGGTCCCATGCTGCCCGGGGTCCCTAAGGACAGCTCTGTCCGACATTAGGGAATTCCTTCCCCCCCTCCCCCAAGAACCCCTGTAACATTTCATGAACCCCCAGGGGTTCACAAACCCCAGTTTGGGAAACACTGGCATAAGGGGACTATGCTGATTTACACCCACTGAGGATCTGGCCCATGCAGATACAGACACAAGGTATTTCCATCAGATCCACAGGGGAACATACTGCCAATGTCACTCCACATTCAGGTACAGGAGCAGGCACTGGAGTTTGTGAACTGCTAGTGTCTCCCATGCACCTCACTCACACAGCAACTGGCGGCCCTCCTTGAGAAACAGACACTTATTGTCCCTGGAGGTGGGCAGCTGCCTCCTGCAAGCCCCCTCGTGGGCAGGGGAGTCTCCACACTGCCCTGCTAACCATTTCTTCCTCAAAGCCATCTTCAACAAACACAACACTGATTTTCCTGCCCAAACCCCAGCCCTTCTCCAGGGTCCAGGTTTATTCCCATAAATCAAACTCAAAGTCCCAAGCGCCAGGTCATTGGTTTTACCCTGCATGCTCTTCCTGTCCGTCCATAGCCTCTGAAGAGCAAGCCCACATCCCAGGCATTTCTGCTGGAACCTGCTCAGCCCCAACAGTCTTCAATTCATCCTACTCCCAGGCCTCCCCACCAGGCCCTTTCCTGCTTCGGCAACCACACCCAGGACCTACCTGGATGAAGGCTTGGATTTCCCAATATCAGGGTCTCCCCTGCGGGAGCCTTTTTTTACTTCCTGCAGATCCCAACACTTTCCCCTTCACTGCAGCCACCCACTGCCCTTTCTAGGGAATTACCCCGATCTCTGCCAGCTGGGATTAATTCTGCAATCAGGAGCTTCAGCCCTCAGGGGTGGTGAGCTCCCCCGTTACAGAATCATATCATGTGTATGGCAGTAGTGCCTCTAGGCCTCAGTCACGGCTCAGGTCCCGCTGCGCTAGATGCGCTTCACACTCTGATGGGGAAAACAGGGCAGCCAACATTTCCAAATGTGGTCAGTGGCTTTGGGACTTTGGACCTGCTTTTCCAGAGGGGATGAAGTTGAAGCTGAATAAAGCGCTCTCTTGGGTTTTCCCCTTCCCTTCCTGCCTCCTCTGACTCTAACCCTTCCCCCTTTCATTCCCTCCCTCACATACCTTGCTACTTACTCTGCACTGTTCCCTCCTTCTCTTCCTTTCCCTACCCACTGTCCCCTCCGCTGAGGAACAGAAAGAAAAGGGAGAAAGAGGTAAAAGGAGGGGTGGCCAGGCAGCAGGAGGTGGGGGAGCATGGAGCCACATGGAAGGCAGCCTTTGCAGCAGGCATCTCTCTGGGGAATGCCTGTTCTGAGGGGGCATGTGCACAGGCTGGGTGGGGGGCCCTAGTGCTCTGCAGCCACTGAAGTCAATGGCAGCTATGGGGGCTCAGCATTTTTGAAAAGCAGAACCCAGGGGGCTCACCCTGGGCTCCCAAAATTACTAGCTACTTTTGCAAACATTGTTGTGAGTAGCAAATAGCCCCTGAGCAAGGTGGTGTTAGTAGTGGGATTAGCACTTGGGAGTGGAGAGATGTCTATTCCCAGGTCTGCGCTCCAGCCACGGGACTCCCTTTCCTCTGCCTGGAGCTCCCTGAACACTGAAAGCAGATTGGTGAACTGCCGAGAGGAAAAAAAATGAAAATAAACAAAGAGAAAGATCTCTATTAATAACAGCCCAGGGGAATGAATGAGCCAGGCGCATCCTGGGCCAGGCTAGGGAGAAAGGGCAGTGCCGGCTTTGGTATGCCAAAGGGAGTGTGGAGCTGTGAGAAAGAAACTCCCAGAATTAAACACTCTTTAAAAATAAATCCTGTTCTTTTCAATGTATATATTTCCTGTGCCGTGTACAGCCCTGAGTTACTGCCCACAGCAAAGGTTCAGGACTCCAGCCAAGGAGGATTTAAAAGCTGGAGATCCTTTTAAAAAAAATAAATCCTGTTTTGCCATATTTTTAAGCATTCCCACAGCTGGGAAAACAATGATGGATAAGAAAAGTTGGTGCCTGGGGCTTTAGGGGTCTCAGACTGACCCAGACACACACACAGCTGGAATTGCTGATGGAGTCCCAGGGCAGCCCATGCTACAACCCTTTCACTGCCCTGCTCTGGCAGCCTTGTAAACGCAGGCAGTGATTTGAAACTTTCCCATAGGTTTCTTACTGGGCAAAGCACAAATGATTGAAAAAGTGAATTTTCCCATAAGCTGACCCAAAAAATGTCTGGGTGTTTCCAGGTGCCAAGGGTTATGGAAGCACCGTGAATTCCCAGGAAGATGTATTAATAAGCCACTGCTGAGAAGAATAGAACCGAGGAAAGAGTTAATATTTATATTACAGTGGTCCCATAGACACCTCAGTTGGAAATAGGACCTCACTGTGCTCTACAAGCATTTAACTGACAGCCCCTGGCTCACAGAGCCCACAGACGTAACAAGTGGTTGAGACAAATGCACAGCGAGGATAGTAGAGGACAAGGGGTAACAAACATGCCAGGTTGGGGTCCCCCCCCTCACACAGATTCATTGGATTTCAAGGCCAGAAGGGACCAGTGTGATGATCAAGTCTGACCTGCTCTATAGCACAGGCCATGGAACTTCCCTTCAATAATTCCTAGAGCAGAATTGTGAGAAAACATCCAATCTGGATTTTAAAATGGTCAGTGATGGAGAATCCATTATGATCCTTGGCAAACTGTTCCAATGCTTAATTACTCTCACTGTTAAAAATATATGTGTGGACAGTTCTTAGCCCAGAATAAGATCCAGCCCCTGCCCTGACGAGCTTCCAGTTAGAGCTGGGCAGGAATCTGTTTCCCCTCCCGTGAACATTTTTAAGATATCAATTTTTTCTTCAAATCGAGACAACAAATGAAAATCTCAAATTTACACACGCCCAAAAAGTTTTCAATTCAGGTCAACATATTTCATATATTTGGAAACGTTTTGTTTAGATGTTAGAGAGACAAGATGGGGGAGGTGATATCTGTTACTGGATCAACTTCTGTTGGTGAGAGAGACAAGCTTTTGAGCTTACACAGAGCTTTGAAGGTCACCCACCTTGTCTCTCTAATATCCTGAGACCAACACAGCTACAACAACACAGGGCATTTCGACAACTTCAGAACTTTTTATTCCAAACATTTTTCAAGTTGGGAGTTTCATCAAAATGGCTCCTATTTCATGAACAGTTCTGGTTTTGACTGTAACGGTTCTGCCTCACCACCCTGGCGACTCCTGCTGGTCCTTCTGGGAATTATCTCAGTCTTTTCACAGGGCACCCTCTTCTGGTGGTGTCTCGCCTACTGTCACTTCTGCTCCGAACCCGCATCGCCTCAAGGATCGTGGCTTCCTCTTCAGTACACAGCCCCCTTGGCCATGCCACATTCTGTTCTCCCCCTTCTTTCAGGGGAGCAGCAGTCCACTGTCCAGCCACTCACCTCTGTGGCCAACTGAAGCCCAAGGTTCTAGCCACTTGCCTCAGTGGCAAACTGCACTCCCCTTAGTGACAAGTGGGAGTGAGGGAGAAAACACAGGCCTGCCCACCACGCTAGGTCCTAACCCAGGGACCCTTTAGGCAGCAGCCATGTGCTGCATCTCCTTCAATCCCCACTGTCCATTTTCCTGGGCCAATTCCCCGTAGCCCTAGCACCTTCTCTGCCCCTGTATCCAGGCTTCAGTCTTTCAGCCAGTCAGGCTGAAGTTCCCTCTCGCTCCCCTGATCCAGCCCAGTACTGCTCCATCCAAGGTGTTGGCGGTTCCCTCAGCCCTTCAGAGACCCAATCCTTTCTCCCTGGACTCCCAAGAGGGAACTGACTCCTCTGCCCTGCAGCTCTCTTTATATATGGGCCTGCTCTACCCTGATTGGCTGCTCCTTGCAGCCCCTGACTGATGGTCTGTCCACTGCGCAGCCTCCCCAGGGCTGCTTTTAACCCTTTCTCCGCCAGTGTGGGGAAGACGCCTCATCACATTGACCAATCAGTATTTTTTGCTGAAAAAGTGATTTGTCAAAAAAATCCTGACCAGCCCTACTTATCTACACAGACTAGCTTTGTGAGGGGGAACAAGCTCAGAAAGAGGGAGTGACTCACTCCAGCCAGTGGGAGAGCTGAGACTAAAACCAACATCACCTGAGTCCCAGTCCAGTGCCCTACCCACCAGACCTATTACCTCTGTAGTGAAGGCTACAGTTCCACTGTGACCCCCTACATATGTCAGTGGAATTCTTCCATGCTTCTACACCTCACACGCATTAGATTGTCTTAAGTACTGTGTGCTGCTCATTTCTGTGAGTTTGCCTGTTATACATTAATAATAAGTGATGACACTTTTGGACTACAACACAGGTTGTCAAAAAACAAAACTGGATACCTTCATAGAGTTACCACTTTTGGCCTGTGCAGTTAGCCAATTTCACGGTCTTGAGAGTTGTTTGTCTGAAGAGGAGAAATCGATGAATCAGGTATTTCTTTGTAAATAGGATTGCATCAAACTCCTGTTTTCCTGAATACAGTAGGAATCAAACAGGATACAGTTTTTTTGCTCACCGTGCCAAGCCTCATTCAGCTTGCACTCTGCCCAAATCTCTCTCTTCCCTTTTTCTCAGGGTTACCCTCTGTGGTTCCATGCTGTCTCTTTTCTCTCGCTCACTCACACACACAGCTGCACTCCGATCAATCCCATGCCCGTGTTTATTATCAGACCTGTGGGGAACCCCTCTGGCTGCATGGCAAGACACTGCCTTGGTTTCAATGCTGTCTAGTCCTTGGGCCATGGTTTTCCATTGTTTCAGCTATCATTGAACAAAGAGGAGGTTAATTGTTGCCTCATTACACACAGAACTGGTAGCTGCAATGTTAAACTGGTGACAGGTTTCAGAGGGGTAGCCGTGTTAGTCTGTATCAGCAAAAACAAGGAGGAGTCCTTGTGGCACCTTAGAGACTAACAGATTTATTTGGGCATAAGCTTTTGTGGGCTATAACCCACTTCATCAGATGCATGGAGTAAAAAATACAGTAAGCAGGTAAAAATCTACAGCACATGAAAAGATGGGAGTTGCCTTACCAAGTGGGCGGTCAGTGCTAACGAGGCCAATTCAGTTAGGGTGGATGTGACCCATTCCCAATAGTTGACAAAAAGGTGTGAGTATCAACAGAGGGAAAATTATTTTTGTAATGGCCCAGCCACT
This sequence comes from Mauremys reevesii, assembly GCF_016161935.1. Classification (NCBI taxonomy): domain Eukaryota; kingdom Metazoa; phylum Chordata; order Testudines; family Geoemydidae; genus Mauremys; species Mauremys reevesii. Next base: position 66,809,498 of record NC_052629.1, on the reverse strand, counting down.
CCCAGTCTTTATTCAGGCCTAATTTGATGGTGTCAAGTTTGCAAATTAATTCAGTTCTGCAGTTTCTCATTGAAGTCTGTTTTTGAAGTTTTTTTGTTGAAGAATGGCCACTTTTAAGTCTGTTATTGAATGTCCAGGGAGATTGAAGTGCTCTCTTAATGGTTTTTGAATGTTACAATTCTTGATGTCTGATTTGTGTCCATTTATTCTTTTGCATAGAGACTGTCCGGTTTGGCCAATGTACATGGCAGAGGGGAATTGATGGCACATGATGGCATATATCACATTGGTAGACATGCAGGTGAACAAGCCCCTGATGATGTGGCTGATGTGGTTAGGTCCTATGATGGTGTCCCTTGAATAGATATGCGGACAGAGATGCCAACAGGGTTTGTTGCAGGGATTGGTTCCTGGGTTAGTGTTTCTGCTGTGTGGAGTGTAGTTGCTGGTGAGTATTTGCTTCGGGTTGCGGGGCTGTCTATAAGCGAGAACTGGCCTATCTCCCAAGGTCTGTGAGAGTGAGGAATCATCCTTCAGGAGATGTTGTAGATCCTTGATGATGCATTGGAGAGGTTTTAGTTGGGGGCTGTAGGTGATGGCTAGTGGCGTTTTGTTACTTTCTTTGTTGGGCCTGTCCTGTAGTAGTTGACTTCTGGGTACCCTTCTCGCTCTGTCACAAGGACTCCTCGTTGTTTTTGCTGATACAGACTAAAACGGCTACCCCTCTGAAACCTGTCACCATGCAAGGCACTGAATTTAGCTGTATGAAGTGGAAATCCATCAACTTCATGAAAAAACTTGTGCAGGTACAGATAGACATCATCTTCCTTTCCAAATACAAACAGATAGACATACCAAAAGGTCTGAAGGTAAAAAATCCATTACAATCAACATACCACAACAGACTATGGTGAGAGATTATGCCACACACTCTCAAAGAAACTGCGTAACTACCTGATCAACATCCTATACAGCAAACAGACGATCAAGAATGAGCTCTCAAAACCTGTGTCCCATCAGGAAAAACCCAGGAGGGGGTGATGGTAGGCTAGGTGTCACTCAGCAGGGCTTTCTCATCTTCATTGACTATGCTTCACAATAAGTGTGGGCAGAATAACTGGAGGTGCACTATTCCCCTTGCTGGGGACTCCGGTATGGAGAACCCTCTCAATAATCCAAACAATGAGGTTCTCGCCAGCATGAAGTCTCTGTGAAGCCTTGCTGCGGTGCTCCCCCTTGTGGCAAGAAAATCTATTTGCTTCATTCCTAAAAAAATTAGTCTACTACTGGGTACTCTAAATGATCCTATCTTCTCTGCAGGTAAACGTCTCCTGGCACGAGTTGAGGCACATTGCTGGGTTAATACAGGCTGTGCTGTACCTGCTCTGCAGCTAAATATAGGCCTTCTGTATTCCAGAGCTGTCGACCTGACACCTTTAAGCTGCAACGTCCCATTGTTTAAACGGCTAAATAGGCAGCATATGGAATTCAAATGTAGTCTTTATTTTAGATACAAGTGCATAAAATGGTGCGGCACCTTAGCAGCACTAACCTGGGCTAGGAGCTAGAGTAACACAATCTCTCCCCCAAATTGCTTACTGTAAATAGCAACGAGATAAGTGTTTGCAAGGGAGCTGCACATTCTGTTTATATACATAGAACAATAGGTTCAGCCCAAGGCATCACCAATACCAACAAGATAGAAAAATACTGGAGGGAATCTGGAAAAGAGCAACAAAAATGGCTGAGGGACTGCACAGACCTGCCTGATAGGGAAAGTCCAAAAGAACTAAATTTAGACTGTCAGCTCCTTGGGACAAGGACTGCCTCTTTCTTTTATGTCCGTACAGCACCTAACACAATGGAGTCCAGGGCCAGGAGCGAGGCTCCTAGCTGCTACCACAATACAGAAAATACATAATACTACTAGGTGTAGCTGCAGTGAAGGAGGCGCATGAAATTTGAACTGAAAATAAGGCCCAGGTCTGTAACACAGCAGGTGATTAAACATTGCAGCAGCTTATCATGGGACATGGTGGGTTCTGTGTCACTTGGAGTCTTGGCATCAACATTGGATGTCTTTCTAAAAACTGGTCTAGGTCCCCCACGAATGGATGGAGGAATCACTGGTGAGGTTCTCTGGCCTGTAGTGTGCGGAGGCCAGACTAGGTGATCATAATGGACCCTTCTGGCCTTAAAACCTACTCTCTCTGAAGGATGTAAACCTCAAGGAGAAAGGGGTCGGTACAAGGGAGGATGCTACTAGGAGTACTGGGGTAGAACTAAGGACAAGTACTGTGGAAACTAGGAAACTATCAAATGAAACTCCAGAAAGGAAGTATGGGCTGAATAATAGGAAAGCCTTCGGACAGTGGGCTCTCACAGGCTGGGGAATAAGCTCCCGAGGAAAATGGCTCAAGATGATTAAACAACAACAGGACAAAGCCCAGGAGAATATACCACTGGGGACAATCGTGCACTGGACTCCAGCAATGGGTGGTTTAGATGTGACTGATTTAGTCCCTCCCATCTCTAACACCTCAATCTATATTTCTATGAGATTTTCATTCCCTGGGACAGCAGCAGTGGCATTTCAGCATGGAAATGTGTACAAAGTTAGAGGGAACATTTCTCCGGGTTTAACCTGGACCTTTGAAGTGGTGTAATTCCATCTATGTCTAGGGCAATCTCCCAGTGGATTCAAGCAAAGGGGAAGGTACTAGACTAGCTGGAGTGTTTGGATAGTGGGCACTGGAATTATGTTTGTTGTCTGAGCAGACACTCTGGGGATGTTTCAAATGGAGCAGCAGAACTTGGCACCAGTGGCACCTGCAGCTGTACACATGATGTTCCATTTTGGCCCCACCGTCCCCCCATTGTGATGGAAGGGTGTCAGGGCCCAACACAAGTAAGCAGTGGGCAGCCAGCACTGCAATGGAGCTGGTTCCTGCACGAGGACTCCCCCACAGGAGCTTACCCAGCCTCGCCTCACTTCCAGCAGCCCATGTCCCCTCTCCGGAATGGGGAGTGACAGTGCATCTGGGTGGACTGGGCTGGAAGGCAGTGGCTGAGCATGGATTAGGCGGGCCAGGTATTGGGACCAATAGCTGTGACAGAGATGACGCCACATGGATTGATGGTGCATACCATTTGATAAATTTCTGGGAGCGCCCTGTGTGGTACTGAAATTCCCTTTATAGTAAATCTGACAAACCATTTGGTGTGTGAGATGGGTAGGAAGAGAGAGATACAGGCACCCCATAAGGCCAACTAGTTGGATGGCAAAAAACCAGAACAAAAATCAATTGCTTGCGGAATACCCCAGACCAATCCTGACAAATGACTTCTGCTCTAGTGGTTAAACCCAGTCTCCTTGCATCTGGGTCTGGGGGCAATCCGAGAGGTCAGCAACCAGCTTAACCCTATTTCTGAGAGTTTCACTCGCCATCCTAAAGCATCTATGGCTCACTTGCATATGAATATGCACAGTAACCCTCATGCATATGGAAACCTTTGCTGCTTTACAATTCCATGCGCTTCTTTGATGCCTAAGGGATATGGGAGAGAATTCCACTTAAACGCTGATAGGAGATCATCCGTGATTATGTCACAACCATTATTGTTATTAGTATTTATGCAGTTCCATAGACATGCATGGCAATGTCCACAGCACCCAGAGAGCTAATCTCTTGTCATGCTTCTTTTATGATCTAAAAGAAGCCCAACAAGATGACACCAGAAGGGAGGGTAATGGGCCAAACAATATGGCTGACATCTTCAAACCTGGGCACCTAGAAGTACGCACCTAAATTCTCATTTAAGCAACCAAATAACTGCCCCAATTTTCAGCGGCTCTGAAAATTAGGTCTCTTATTTAGGTGCCACCTGGACTTAGATGCCTAACGCGAGTTACCCAAATTTGGAAACATTGGCCAGGCTGTCCCTGCTGTGTTGGCTTTTCACTGGAACTGGCTCTGCTGTCATTTTACAGATGGGCCAAGAGACTGGTATGGAAGGAACGACTGCACTTCAGTTTCAGATTACCATAGCATTCCCAGCGCATCACACTGAGATGCTTGAGAACAATGTCACAGAGTGTTATGTCTATGCAGAGCAATTGGTTTTACTGCCCACTATCTAGCAGTTTATAGACTTCATGCCAGGGGAGCCCATTTTCTATAAAACGTGGTTTATTAGAACATCTGATTCCTTAAGAGGTGCTTCTGACAACATGAATCTCAATAACAGGATGTGAATGAGGCCTATTACCTTGATATGGGGTTTTCACTCTAATTCTTTTCTGGCCTATCGATGTTTAATAATCAAATGAACAAAGGTAACAAATAGCACAGACAACTACCCTGCGTATTTCTCCCCAACTACATTATTTAGTGCCTAAACATTTAATAAAGCAGTTGATATAGACTTCTTCCTTCAGAGTGGAATACTAATAGGATGGCAGAGCTTATGCACTCTGCAAGCCCCGCGTGCACTTTGTATGAGAGCAATAGCATTAGCTAAGCTGCTTATGAGATCTGCAGGCCCAACACCTTTCACTGTTCTATATCAGGTCCATGCCAGGATGGGGAACCTCCATGGGAGACCTAGGTTCCCTGGAAAGTGAGGTTGATCACTCAAGTAGGTAGGCGATACCCCTATGTTATGCTAAGGGGTGCTGTATGTGACAGGCGCTGTCCTTCAGACGGGAGATGAAACCAAGGTTCTAAATAAGGGACTCTAAACCAGCTGGCTTAGCAGGGTTTCCAGCCAATTTTGTGTCCGGTTTCAAGATGGAGCTTGATAAATTTATGAGTGGGATTGTTGCCACAGGGGGTTGCCTGTGACAGCAGTGCATGGGACTCAATGACCTAGGAAGTCCCTTCCAGTCCTGTGTTTCTAATCCAAGTCTCACAATCACTCTGAATTTTGGCTTGGAATGAACCCCCAAGCTTTAGAACAAAGCTCTGCCAAATCTGCTTAATTTGCAGCTGTTCTTAATTGAGACAAGAAATCTGATTATTTCAAGAAACCATGAACCAGACCTGCAAGCAGGGGACAAGCAGCACTTTTAGGTGCGGATGTCCTGAGTTCATAAAAAAAACAAAAAAACCTCGGAGAGCACCTGGAATGCCGCCCCTGAAATTGTGCTGCCCCAAGCACATGCTTGGTGTGCTGGTGCCTAGAGCTGGTCCTGGTTCACATCAAGCCCCAAAGGCAAGTGAGGAGCCTTGCACTGGGTTCTGCTGCAAACAATGCACATTGCTCTGATCCTGTCTATCTCAGATCCTATCAGCAGCCATGCAGCAGCATTACTCAGTAGCAGGGAGACAGCAGAGGTGTCAGGAATCAGGACCTGCAGCAAAGCCAGTCTCCAGGCAACCTAAGGAGTGCAGCTGGCCTGGAGCAGGCTGCCTGCCTGGCAGGAAGAGACAGCAGACCAGCTCCTAAGCCCAGCAGCAGCAGTTTGGTGGCAGTTTATAGCATTTGCCCATGGCTGTGATAGCTCCTGCTCCAGCCTTGGACCCAGCCGGGTCTCTCCCTGCCTTTCTCCAGGTAACCTGGTTCTGACCCTTGGCTCCGATTGCCGACTTCTGATCCTTGGCTCTGAGCTTGGGTTCCCATTCCCGGCTACCGACTCCTGCTCCAACCACTAGGCATGGCCGCACACATCCCGGTCTCTGGCAAGAGGTGCCCAAGATGCCTTTGCATGAACCAGGATCTGTCCCATGATCAGAATGGCTCTGGCAAACCCCAATCAGTATTGCTAGGAAAATCAGCCTTCCGGGATGGCCACAGCTCTTGCTCATAGTGCAGGCAATTTAATAAAAAAACCTTTGCCTGCTGCTGAACCTATCCATATTATAATATTGAGCACCATGGCCACTGGGAATTTGTTATAGGGAGGATAGAGCTTGAGTCCTTCTGCTCCAAAAGCACAGTTCCCTACCATGTGAGCTAAAGGAAAACCTCCACTAGGTGTTAGCAGCCTAGCATCTATGACACAATTCTGAGCAGTTCTGGTTCCGTCCACTAAAATGGGCAGACCATGAATGCATGTTCTCCCTCTCTCACCAAGCCATTACAATAACACCCCTGTACCAATACTTAGCACTTATATATGCTTTATATTTGCAAGGCGCCGTACCTGATTAGGACATTAGAAAGACTGTAAAGTCAGCACGGTCTGTACAATGAAAATTGCCTGATGTTGTGACCTGCGAATTGGTCTTCCTTTATTTTTACAACCCAGCTGCTAATGCAAAATGAATTAGAGTTTAACAGCAGGAGAGTGGAAACCGCTGCTTCCCAAAGGGGAGAAGAGCAGAATCCTCCTAAATCATTGTTTGGTGATGACCACCCCTATAATGCACAGAACAAGCTGCCTTCGGATAATGCAACACAACACTGCCCTGCCGGGAAAGCCCCTTCTGAAGCTCTCCATCTTGCAGTCGGACGTAGCTGCTGCTGGCCTTCACTGAGACTCTCTTTCAATTAGTCCTGCCCCAACAGATTGCGTCGTGTACTGGAATGAACTGAATTGGTTCACAGGCTCCCAGGCAATCCATCATCCTGATGGGCAGCAGTTAGGAAGGCATCAAGTGCTGCGCACCAGCCAGACGCTTCCCCTTTGCCTGCTTCCCTGGCAAGGAGCCATGAGAAAGAAAAAACAAACTGACCTCAGTCAAAGGAAAACAACTGGGCTCCTTGCTGGCAAATGACTGGAGCAAACCTCTTTTAAAGATAAGCAGAATCCCAGGGCCAGAGGGGTTCGCCCTGACTGAGGACAGCAAAAGCCAATTCAGAAGTAGTGAGGACTATTCCAAATGTAACCCACACACCTTCTGGGGGTGGTCTTCTGTCCCATCTAGTGGCACTGAGACCACTTAAAGAGAGAGATAAAATGAGTCTGCTCTACAGCCTTAGCTAACAACCAGTTGGCTTTGAGTTTATCACAGTAGAGGCTCCTGCACTAAGCTCCAAAGATCCCAGGTTCAATCCTGCCCGACAACGGGGTTGAAAAAATTTCCATTATCCTCAGTTATTTGCACTATGATAGTGTCTCGCAGCCCCAGCCCCGTTGTGCTAGGTGCTGTACAAACCCAGCACAAAGCGAGGGGCCCTGCACCAAACAGCTTAGACATGAGAACAACAGATGGATACAGCAGGAGAGCACAAGAGAATAGTGAGAGGGGCCGCACACCAGCTGCCTAGCCACTGACAAACGTTTTCTAGGCATCACAGCAGACGAGAGCTTTAAGGAGGATGGTGAAGTGGAATTTTTACAGGGTGTTCTTCCTATGCACGGGAGGAAATGCAGAAATGTTGGAAAATTTGATCCATGGACAATCAAGACTGTCATCATTAACAAAGCAAAGGTGGGTGTCAGGGGCTCAATAGTGTATCAGATAAGTGTGGTGGGGATAGGCTGCGAAGGGCCTTGGAAGCAAAGACAAGCCATTTGTGTTTGATATGCTGGAGAAGGGGATCTGGAGGCGGGATGTAAAGAGGAGGGTGATGTGGCTGAAGCAACAAGCCAGGCTTGGAGTGTTTTTGGAGCCGAGTCTTTCCTTTGCTGACTTCAGCCATGATCCTGAATGTCCTGGGAAGCAGGATGTTTGCATGACGATTCTCCCTCCAAGCACTATTCTCAAGCAGCCAACCCATTTTTTTTTCAGAAGCAGGTTCAAAGAAACATCCAAATATCTGAAAGCTTCCCTGAACTGCACATCTCTGCTTCCTTGAGGAAGGAGCTTCCTGCTGGTCATGGATTGGACTGGGACTTGGGAGAACAGCTAAGAAATTTTTGGGGTTGCTGGGAATTCCGAAAAGTTAAAAAAATAAATCATTGTGGGTTTACCCCAACCCCCCCTTTTTTTTAAAACTTTCAGCCAATCAAAAATAAAACGGCTATGGGTCGAATAAAGCGTTTTGTTCAACCCAAAATGAAATGTTTTGTTTCAGATTTGAGCTGGTTTTGTACCTTATTTTTAAGGAAATTTCTAAATACTAAGTTGGTTCAAATAGAAACATTTTGATGTCATTGAATCTGCATTTTTCACTGAAAAAAAATTTAGCTCAAAAATGTCACCCAACTGTGCTTAGAAGATGTGAGTTCAGGTCCTCACTCTGCTGCAGATTTCCTGTGGGATTCTGCACTCATCACTTCCCCTCTCTGGGCCTCAGTTCCCAGTCAGTCAAATGGGGATATTAATATCCCCTTTCATTGACTTGTTAAATGGATTGTAAGCTCTTTGGGGCAGGGACTGTCTCTTACTATGTGTCTGTACAACACCTAGCACAATGAGGCTTCCTCTTATCTGGGTTTCTAAATGCTAGTGGAATATTAATAATTATAATAATAGCTTGTCATTCACTAGCATTTCACTTTAAATACAAAATGCTGTAGCATAAAGTGGGATCTCTACAAAATGTCATTTATCCATCTGATTTCAGTGGAGTTTTTCCTTTTCCTTTTAAATCCACATGGACATTCAGAGCTATTAATTCACACAAATTTCCAGCTACCATCTTTTTGGGGACTTGTACTGAATGTGTTACATGAGTTTTTTCCCTTATTCTTGGGGTAGGATGCGAAAGAGGAAGACTGTAATTCTTCAACATTAAACATATAAATATGTTAGCACCTTGTAAAAACAGACTGTAGCTGCCATAAACGTCAGCACGTGTCAAATGACAGCAAAGCAAAGACCTGCGATGACTGCATTAAGGAAGGAGGAGGAAGACTAGTACTGGCAAAAGGGAAATCCATTTGCATGGTTCATTTAGGATATAAACCTGGTCCATGCAATGCTCAACATGCTGCACTAAACAATCGGGAATATCCTATGGATAACCTGAAACTGCTGCTGATGTGAGGTAACGTGTGTATTCGTTCTCTACACTAGATATTTAATATGTATCTCACATACAGCTGAGGGATGTGGTTAGGGTTGGGGAGGAGAAATGACGACATACACCGTTCACACCTGCCTTTCCTCCCCCTAACATGAGCAGTGCAAAATGGGGTTATGACATAGGCACCAATCCAGACACAAATTGTTGCATCTCTCTTGACTTGTTCTAGTTTTGCTCAGATGTGCTGGCACCATGGCTGATTTCACAAACCCCACATCAGTTCATGACTTCAGTCACCCCAATATCTGCTGGGAGAGCAATAAAGCAGTGCGGAGGCAATCCAGGAAGTTTTTGGAAAGTGTAGGGGACAATTTCCTGGTGCAAGTGCTGGAGGAAACAACTAGGGGCAGAGTTCTTCTTGACCTGCTTCTCACAAACAGGGAAGAATTAATAGGGGAAACAAAAGTGGATGGGAACCTGGGAGGCAGTGACCATGAGATGGTTGAGTTCAGGATCCTGACACAAGGAAGAAAGGAGAGCAGCAGAATACGGAACCTGGACTTCAGAAAAGCAGACTTTGACTCTCTCAGGGAACATGAGGGGGAAAGGAGTCCAGGAGAGCTGGCTGTATTTTAAAGAATCCTTATTGAGGTTGCAGGAACAAACCATCCCAATGTGTATAAAGAATAGTAAATATGGCAGGCGACCAGCTTGGCTTAACAGTGAAATCCTTGCTGATCTTAAACACAAAAAAGAAACTTACAAGAAGTGGAAGATTGGACAAATGACCAGGGAGGAGTATAAAAATATTGCTCAGGCATGCAGGAATGAAATCAGGAAGGCCAAATCACACTTGGAGTTGCAGCTAGCAAGAGATGTTAAGAGTAACAAGGAGGGTTTCTTCAGGTATGTTTGCAACAAGAAGAAAGTCAAGGAAAGTGTGGACCCCTTACTGAATGAATGTCAACCTAGTGACAGAGGATGTGGAAAAAGCTAATGTACTCAATGCTTTTTTTGCCTCTGTCTTCACAAACAAGGTCAGCTCCCAGACTACTGCACTGGGCAGCACAGCATGGGGAGGAGGTGACCAGCCTTCTGTGGAGAAAGAAGTGGTTCAGGACTATTTAGAAAAGCTGGATAAGGACAAGTCCATGGGGCCGGATGCACTGCATCTGAGAGTGCTAAAAGAGTTAGCTGATGTGATTGCAGAGCCATTGGCCATTATCTTTGAAAACTCATGGCAATCAGGGGAGGTCCCGAATGACTGGAAAAAGGCTACTGTAGTGCCCATCTTTAAAAAAGGGAAGGAGGAGGATCCGGGGAACTACAGGCCAGTCAGCCTCACCTTAGTCCCTGGAAAAATCATGGATCAGGTCCTCAAGGAATCAATTCTGATGCACTTAGAGGAGAGGAAAGTGATCAGGAACAGTCAGCATGGATTCAACAAGGGCAAGTCATGCATGACTAACCTAATTGCCTTCTATGAGGAGATAACTGTGGATGAGGGGAAAGCAGTGGATGTGTTATTCCTTGACTTTAGCAGAGCTTTTGATACGGTCTCCGACAGTATTCTTGCCAGCAAGTTGAAGAAGTATGGGCTGGATGAATGGACTATAAGGTGGATAGAAAGCTGGCTAGATCGTCGGGCTCAATGGATAGTGATCAATGGCTCCATGTCTAGTTGGCAGCCAGTTTCAAGTGGAATGCCCCAAGGGTCGGTCCTGGGGGTGGTTTTGTTCAGTATCTTCATTAATGATCTGGAGGATGGCATGGACTGCACTCTCAGCAAGTTTGCAGATGACACTAAACTGGGAGGAGTGGTAGATACGCTGGAGGGTAGGGATAGGATACAGAGGGACCTAGACAAATTAGAGGATTGGGCCAAAAGAAATCTGATGAGGTTCAACAAGGACAAGTGCAGAGTCCTGCACTTAGGACGGAAGAATCCTATGCACTGCTACAGACTACGGACCGAGTGGGTAGGCAGCAGTTCTGCAGAAAAGGACCTGGGGTTACAGTGGACAAGAAGCTGGATATGAGTCAACAGTGTGCCCTTGTTGCCAAGAAGGCTAACAGCATATTGGGCTGCATTAGTAGGAGCACTGCCAGCAGATCAAGGGAAGTGATTATTCCCCTCTATTAGACACTGATGAGGCCACATCTAGAGTATTACATCCAGTTTCCCCCCTTCCCCACAATTACAGAAAGGATGTGGACAAATTGGAGAGAGTCCAATGGAGGGCAACGAAAATAATTAGGGGGCTGGAGCACATGACTTATGAGGAGAAGCTGAGGGAACTGGGATTGTTTAGTTGGCAGAAGAGAAGAATGAGAGGGGATTTGATAGCTGCTTTCAACTACCTGAAAGGGATTCCAAAGAGGATGGATCTAGACTGTTCTCAGTGGTAACAGATGACTGAACAAGGAGCAATGGTCTCAAGTTGCGGTGTGGGAGGTTTAGGTTGGATATTAGGAAAAACTTTTTCACTAGGAGGGTGGTGAAGCACTGGAATGGGTTACCTAGGGAGGTGGTGGAATCTCCTTCCTTAGAGGTTTTTAAGGTCAGGCTTGATGAAGCCCTGTCTGGGATGATTTAGTTGGGGATTGTTCCTGCTTTGAGCAGGGGGTTGGACTAGATGACCTCCCGAGGTCCCTTCCAACCCTGATATTCTATTATTCTGTGCTTGTGTATTCCAGATCACAAGCCTGCCCAGACCCTGTGGGCTATGGTTTATTTGCATTTACATGCACACAGTGCAATATATTTTAATGTTTTGTTTTACCATTGCTGAATGCTGTAATGCACTGGCTGTGATGTATTGTGCTAGTTCTGGCCTTCTATCCCACAGAATATCAAGTCCATGTGAATGGTTTTAGTTATGAGACCTCCTAATGGCTGAGGTCTTTCATGGAAGCCCCAGCTGAAAGCTTCCAGCTAGTTCCCACTGGTTCCGATTGGTATCTAGGTTTTGGAACAGAAAACAGGTCTACCAGACTGCTCTAACTGCGACGAGCTTACTGGTACTGATCAAAGTGCAAGCAAGGAGATGGAGAATTCTAATGGAGTCTATTGCAACTTTCACTAGGAGAGGCCTGCAAAGGAGAATCTAAGACTTAATACTGCTGCATAGGCGGCGAGTTCTATGGGCCCGTGGGGCCCAGGCCCCACCAATAATCCTGAAGCTGGGCCCAGCTCCACCAATGTTTGGGCCCCAGGCCCTGTGCTTCGGGGGTCCCCCCGTCGCAATGCCGGGCGCTCTCACTGCAGCGGCAGCTCCCGGGAGAGGCCCCAGCAGCGACTGGGCTCACAGCCCATTGGCCGGGAACCCCAGCCAATGGGAGCTGCCGGGGGCGGTGCCGGAGCTGCCTGGCCACACCTCCACAGCAGGGAGGGGAAGCGAGCCACCGGCAGCGGCTGATCCCTGGGCAGAGCAGCAGCAGGGTCTGTGCCTGTCAGACAGACACAGCCGGTGAGCTGTGGGGGCAGCCAGACACAGAGACACAGCCGGGGAGGGGGGTTTGGTGGGGACAAACAGACACAGCCAGGGGTGTGTGGGACAGACACACACAGCGGGGGGCTGGGGGTTGGTGGGGACAAACAGACACAGCTGGGGGGTTCTGGGACAGACAGACACAGCTGGGGGTGGTGGGGGCAGCCAGACACACGGACACAGCTGGGGGGTTGTGAGACAAACAGACAGAAGGACACAGCCAGGGGGTTGTGGGACAGACACACACAGCGGGGGACGACAGACAGACACAGCCGGGAGTGGTGGGGGCAGCCAGACAGACACAGCCGGGGGTGGTGGGACAGACAGACATAAGGACACAGCCAGGGGGGTTGTGGCACAGACACACACAGCTGGGGGTGGTGGTCCGACACACAGACACAAAGACACAGCCAGGGGGGGCGTTGGTGGGGACAAACAGACACAGCTGGGGGGTTGTGGGACAAACAGACACAGCCGGGGGTGGTGGTGGCAGCCAGACAGACACAGCTGGGGGTTGTGGGACAGACAGATGCAAGGACACAGCCAGGGGGTTGTGGGACAGACACACACCAGGACACAGCCAGGTTGCAGCTGGCTCTGCCCATCACAGCCCCCTGCCCCACAGAGACCCACACAACCCTCTGCCCCCTCGAGAGAATCCCAATGACCCCTGTGCCCCTGTCACTCCTCTCCAGAGAGCCCTCCCCTTTGTGCCAGCCCACTCCCCTCCCCTCCTCCAAAGCTCCCTACAATCTCCCCCTTTGCCTTCCGCCCCCCAGCCCAGCCCATTCCATTGGCCAGGAGGCTATCAGGGCCCACGGGAGCTGCACATAAGGCAGGGTGCCTGCCTGCAGATGCAGACCTGCCTGGCTGTGCCTCCACAGCACAGGGAGGGGGAGCCACAGGTGAGCAAGCCCTGGTCATCATCACAGGCCCAGTAATTCTCTGGATATTTAATTTCACTGAGGCAAAATGTGTGCAATTTTAAGGGTTGAATGACTGAATGACATAATACCCACCTGCCCGCATTGTCCATCACTAAGTCCAGTAATTTTGTCAAGTGTTTGTTGCACAACATGGTGGTGCCTACCCCTACCTTGTGCTTCAGGGGGTGATGGGGTCCAGGGCAGCCTGTTATAGAACTACCTGATTAGTAATTGGATATGTTGGCTGGCATCTTTTTTTATGTGTTCGCTCCCCCTGATGTTAGAACCTGGCTACACCACTGGGGAGGGGAGCTTCCTAGACCTGTGCAGCTGGGGCTTAGGTGAATTTTGTGATACTGTGCCCCTCCCCAGCTACCACCCTGCAGTCCCCACTCCTGCACCATGCTGGGCAAGGGGCAGCCCCATCCCCAGTGAGGCTATGGTGAGGGGTGGCAGCAGGGGAGGCCACACGTGATGGCAACCTCCCCCCCTCGGTACCCACCATAGGGGAGGCGAGTGGGCTTTCTGGACCTGAGAGGGACCTAGGAGCATGTGCAGTGAACTGCGGGGGAGAGGAGGGGTCCCTCCCCTGGAGCTTGCTGCTGCCAGGGAGGGTGGAGGGGAGTCCTCTTTGGCCCTAGCCCTGGGGCAGCCTGTCTGCACCCCAAGTTCCTTATCCCCAGCCCTGCCCCAGAGTCCTCACCTGACGGGAAAAACACGCAACTTAAATTTGGTGGTCAGTTTAGAGTATCATAGAATATCAGGGTTGGAAGGGGCCTCAGGAGGTCATCTAGTCCAACCCCTTGCTCAAAGCAGGACCAATTCCCAACTAAATCATCCCAGCCAGGGTTTTGTCAAGCCGGGCCTTAAAAACCTCTAAGGAAGGAGATTCCACCACCTCCCTAGGTAACCCATTCCAGTGTTTCACCACCCTCCTAGTGAAAAAGTTTTTCTTAATATACAACCTAAACCTCCCCCACTGCAACTTGAGACCATTACTCCTTGTTCTGTCCTCTGCTACCACTGAGAACAGTCTAGATCCATCCTCTTTGTAACCCCCTATCAGGTAGTTGAAAGCAGCAATCAAATCCTCCCTCATTCTTCTGCAGACTAAACCATCCCAGTTCCCTCAGCCTCTCCTCAGAAGTCATGTGCTCCAGCCCCCTAATCATTTTTGTTGCCCTCCACTGGATTTTCCAATTTTTCCACATCCTTCTTGTAGTGCGGGGCCCAAAACTGGACACACTACTCCAGATGAGGCCTCACCAATGTTGAATAGAGGGGAATGATCATGTCCCTCGATCTGCTGGCAATGCCCCTACTTATACAGCCCAAAATGCTGTTAGCCTTCTTGATAAAGGCCAGAGGAGGGAGTGTTAGTGCCTGTGCGGACTTCTGGAAAGTGCATGGGGTGGAAGGGGATGCTGGGATGCTCTGGAACCACTCCTTCAAAGCCAGTCAGGACTCTGGGGGAGCCTCCTCTCTGAGCAGACTGTCTCCAGGGCAAGAAGCTTACACCTTCCTGGGTCTGACCTCAGAGTATTCAGCATGCCCTTCCACACCATGCACTTTCCGCAGTGAGTCCGCCCAGGCGGGGTCCTGGGGCAGCCAGAGGTCCCTGCACCCCAACTCCACAGTCAGATGTGACTCTCAGCCAGACTGTAAAACAGAAGGTTTATTAGATGACGGGAACACAGTTTAAACAGAGCTTGTTGGTACAGAAAACAGAACCCCTCTGTCAGGTCCATCTTGCGGGATGGGGAGCCCAGAACCAAGTTCTGAGTCTCTCCCCATTTCCCCAGCCAGCTCCAAACTGACACTCCCTCCTCTGGCCTCTGTGTCTCTTCCGGACAAGGAGGACACCTGATCTCTTTGTCCCCAACACCTTCAGTTGGCATCTTGCAGGGGAAACTGAGGCACCCACACAGTATTCAGAGAAAATATTAAGAACATTCCCACTTCATCACAACAGGTGCAACAAAATATAATACTGTATATTGAAGTAGGCAAGTGCTGCTTCTGACTTTCCACTTTTAATTGACCCTTGTAATCTCGTGGCGCTGACGCGTTGTAGCTTCATTTTATATCGGCTTACAGGGCGGGAGCAGGGGGCACCACCATTTTGGGCCCCACCAAAAATTATACAAACCTGCCGCCTATGCTGCTGCTCTAAGGGAGGCTCCATGTGATTTTGGTTTTTATTCTCCTTGCACACAGCTCTGGGCTTAGCTGATAGCCATGCAGTCTATACTCATGCAGCCATGGAGTCATTACGGAGCCCTATGTGTGCCCTGCAGAATTTACCAGTCGTGCTGTTGAATATTCCCGTCATGCATGGCTTTCTTAAGATGTCAGCCTTGGCTGACATGGTGGGATCTGAAATTAGCACTGTGTCTCTTTCCACTCCCCTCCCACCATTAGACCCTGTAGTAACAGCAGCCAGCTGTTGATTTAACAATGGTTTCCAGCTGTGAGTGCAGGTAAATCACTGAATGTTCCAGGTACGGCCTGGTAAATAGCACCTCCTCTGCTGTTGAATGTAATATCTTCACATTCCAGTGGCTTAAGTGGAAGGCTTACAGGCACAGCACAACAGGTTTTGCCAAGATCCAGCAAAGAATGGGTGTTTAACCAATGCACAGGTCATTTTACTGCCCTACGGACCAAATCTTCACCATTTTAAAACTACATGGTGACTTTACAGCTGGTAGAGAAATAACTAAAAGGGCCAGGGGGAGGAGGGGGATTGTCAAGCTCTGAGCTCCTGGATCTGCTCTTTCAATTGTCCTTAAAGACATTATCCAGAACGCCCAATGACCTTCCCTTCTCGGGGATTCCATCTATCTCAGTTATATTAAATCACCACCATCTGGAGCCATGTTACACCTTTACCCTAAAAGGATTGGATGCACAGTATGAAGGAAATTAAAAACTGCACAGAAGTGATTGTTCGAGGGGAGATTTCCACTGCAGTTTAAAACATTCACAACATTACAAGGCAAAAAGGAAACCAAGGCCCCTGGAGATATAATATGGAATTGCCTCTGGTGGTTCATTTTTAATCAAAACGTGATCCCCCTCCACACATTTGCCATGTGAATGATCTCTCTGCACACCTTCTGAATCTATAGGGCACAAGAAGAGAGTTACTGCTTAATTCCCCATTGTTTCTTCTTTCTTCCCCATGGGTCTTTACCCCTTCTCTAGCTGCACAGTACAGAACAAAGCTACACTATCACCTGGCCAAGAGGACTATGCACCAGGGCTCCAATTCAGCAGTACGGTTAAGCATGTGCCTTGCTGAACACAGACGGACTGGGAGGCAGGATTCCTGGGTTCCCTTCCCAGCTCTGCTGTTGACTTGCTGCACCACTTTGGACAAGTCACATATGCCTTGATTGTAAAGATGTCAAGCACCCATCACTCTCACTGACTTCAGCTGGAGGAGCAGGGTGCTCAAGGCTTCTGAAAGTCAGACTCTTAACTGCTCTGTGCCTCAGTTTCTCCATCTGTAAAGTGGGAATGAATGAGACTTGCACACCATCTAAAGCCTGCTGGAAGTAGATGAAAAGCAAGGTAGATGGATGCAGCAATATATTTATTTCCCATCACTGCCTTGTTCTGAGTCTATGAAACCCTTGGCCATAGTCGAAGATTTACAGTTGCTGTGTGAGGTTTCCTCAGCAGTGCAGTTCTGGGAATGCCAACTATTGTTCTAGCTGCATGTGCCATGAAGTTCACTAGTAAATTGTCCAGTAATTACTCTGGTTGGAATTCTCAGTACAACAGGTCCTGCTGGGAACTGAACCTGAACTTCAGTAGGTCACGTACAGCCAGAGCAGAATGTACAATGTGCCCTTCTAAAGAGCTGATCTACCATGCTGCCAGCTTATTAAACCTTTCTCTGGGAAACTTGCTGGCAAATATGCACTAGGCCAGGGGTGGCAGACCCAGCGGGTAGAGGGAGCAAGCGCCCTCGCAATGGAAATATTGTGGGGGCCCTGACCCCACATAAACTCACATGCTGGGGGGGTCGTGTTGGGGAAGCGGGGCTAGAATGAGCCCAGGAGTAGGGACTCTCCTTCCCCAGCCTGGAGCTGGCTGTCCCCCCAGCTGGCTGTCCCTCCAGTTTCAGTACCTCCCTTCACTCCCCCTTCTATTCCTCCACCCCCACTGAAAGCGAGTTTCCACCTCTCTGCCCTAGGCTATGGTAGAATGAATGGATTTATAAGCTGTGTTTTCTCTCTGAGTAGAATTCCCTTGTCTTAGAGCCACAGATTCTCATAAAGACATCACACTGCAAGCAGGTCATCTCACGACTTCAGCCAGGCACCGTGTACAGATCTGAGGTTCTTGAGAATTCATACATGGGTTTTTCTTCCAAGAGGGAGATATGGTTAAAGCATGGACCTGGGAGACAGGACTCCTGCCCCGAATCATTGTGCAACTGTGAGCAAGACACTTGCCCACCCTGTGCCTCAGTCTCCCTACTGTAAAATGTGGGTGATGTCACCACACAGAGGGAGCGATTCTTATTGAGCTCTACATGGCCACACAGGGGCACAAGGGAGTGAAAGGTCCCCCACATCTGCCAGTGTGGCCATCCTGCAACTGGAGTTCAGGCGTTTTGGGGCAAACAGGTTCCACGAGGCCCATACTCCCCCACTGCAAGCAAGCCGATGGGATGGGGACAAAGGGGGGTGGAGGAAGTTGGCTGTGAGCAGAGCTGAGATGGTGCCAAAGAGGACATAGAAAGTGCTGTAGTAAATGATTCCCCCGTGAAGCTACGAAGGAGCCAGGGAAAGAACTGCGAGCCCCTGGTACTAGGCTGGTGCAGCTACCAGAGCACTGCTGCTGGACTGGCACAGCTGTATACGACCCTTGCAACACGGTTAGATCTAGCCCAGAGATGTGAGATGCAAATCGCTGAAGAAAGTGCCATGAACTTACATGGGTGGCTGGGCTGCACAGCGTAGAGAAAGTATAGAACGGCACTGAGTGGGGATCTCAGAAGCTGCACACAATGAGACTTGCTAAAAAGCAGTAATTTATACACCAGCTCTCCAGCTCTGTGCTCCGTGACACAATCCAACAGCCAAAGCAACTCTGGGGGCAGCATACCCAGCCAAGTAAGCCTCTTTGTAAAGGAGAGACTTCACATTCCATACCCTACCTCTCTCCCCACACTCATCTAAACCCCTCCTCCTCTCTAGAATGCAGGTTAATTCACAGGCGTGTCAGAGATCCCAAATGAGAAAAAGCAACCCATCCAACAAGCTCACAAACTGATAACACCAGGGGCAAATCTAGCCCTGGTGTGTCTATGGCTCAGACTAAACCAACTACGACCAGTTAGCTAAGAGCCCCCTCCCATATCCCATTGCTATCATCTGTTTCTGCATTCCCAGCATTCCCCTAGACTCTCATTCTCTTCCTCACGATGAATATGTTGCTACATTTTTAGCTTCCCAAGGGAAACATTGGAAGCCCCATCACTTGAATGGCTTAAGGCCAGGCTGGACAAAGCGCCAGAGACGAGGCTGCCGGGAACAATGCCACATATGTCTTCTCAGCATTCCTGCGAGTGGCAGACAAAAATGGCCAATGGCAGGGCTGCCCAGAGGATTCAGGGGGCCCGGGGCAAAGCAATTTCGGGGGCCCCTTCCATAAAAAAGTTGCAATACTATAGAATACTATATTCTCCTGGGGGCCCCAGCAGGGCTCAGGGCCTGGGGCAAATTGCCCCACTTGCCCCACCCCTGGGCAGCCCTGCCCAATAGTACTCACTCTCCCTGTGTTACTCCTACTCCTCAGGAGCATTTGACCTTGGGGGCTAATCAGCAAGGCATGTGCCCACAATAGCTGGACAGGGGCACCCAGAGCAGGAAGCCACAGAGACACAAAGAGACTTCCCCACGTATGAGGTTTAGTCAACAGGGAGGCACAAACTTCTTAATCCATCACAGAATCCCCCTCATTACACTGAAACCAATCGCTTTGGGTTACAGGGTAGAATGGGATGGCCATCGAATGACAGGGGCCAGGCAGAACTTTGGGCACACTCTTTCCTATCTAGTATTATCAGGTTTCTTGCACCCTCCTTTGAGCCTCTGGGTGCTGGCCACTTGCAGAGACAGGACACTGTCCTGGTATGGTACTTGTCTATTCCTTGGCTTAGTCCAAGCATCAGTGGAACCACAGGTTCAGATCCCAGCAGGGTTAAGTAGGTCCTTCTCCCCCTGAACGGATACACTGTGTTCTGGCCTCTCTGCTGGGGGCTTTCAGACTCACCAAAGGTCTGTTTGTTTGGCATTACCAATCCTATGACAATCTACACAAGACTACAAATCCATCCCATGTGTTTGGCCACAATGTCAGCTTCCAGCACCACTGCATGGGGTGCTTGTGCACTGGCTGCCCCCCGATGTGGTAGCATTAAAGGGATCCCTGTCTTCCCTGGAACCCTATGGGGAGAATGTGAAGGCTGCAGAGGCAATGCCAAAGGTAAGCTGCACAGTCAACCTGAACCCTGCCTGTCACCCTCTGTCGGCAGTGATACTCATGGTGGAAGCAGTGGGGCATGTTGGAACTAAAGAACCAAAGACACTCCCAGCCCTAACTAAAACCAAGGGGTGCCAAGCACACTTTCAGGCTCAAGAGAAGGAGCAATTATGTAGTAAAAACAGGTGAGGGCTGCAGGAAAAAGGCATGAAGCTGCATGGCCAGCCATGCTGTGCAGACTGAGGGATTTCCCTGGGTGCAAACACAGTAGCTAGGATCAGTTGCAGCCCGTGTGGGTTTGTGTCAGTTAAAGTCAGCCGGAGGAGTTATGAGTGTGACCCTGAGAAGAAGCACAGGGCCTGCAGTGGCAGGGTTGGAAATTTCTGAACATGGAAACTACCTGCTGTTTGTTCCCGCTGTGTTTAGGGAAAAGACAGTTATCTTTTCCGTAACTGGTGTTCTTCAAGATGTGTTGCTCATGCCTATTCCACAATAAGTGTGCATGGAAGTTTTTCCCCTAGCAGTACCCTGGAGTGGTGCCTCTATGGCACAGTATAAGGGGCGCTGCACGCTCCCCCCACCCTCAGTTCCTTCTTGGCAGACAACTCCGACACAGGGGAAAGAGGGCAGGATGTGGAATAGACATGAGCAACACATCTCGAAGAACACCAGTTATGGAAACAGTAACTTCTTTTCTTCTTCGAGTGATTGCTCATGTGTATTCCACAATAGGTGATTCCAAGCTATATCTGTTGGAGGTGGGTAGGAGTTCACAAATTCTCAGGACGGAGCACAACTCTGCCGAAACCGGCGTCATCCCTGGTCTGGGAGATGATCGCATAGTGCGAGGTGAACGTGTGAACTGAAGACCACGTGGCAGCCCTACAAATGGCCTGAATGGGGACATGGGCCAAAAAGGCAGCCAACGAAGCCTGCGCCTGAGTCGACTGAGTCTTCATAATTGGTGACGGAGGGATTCCCGCCAGGTCATAACAGGTATGGATGCATGAGGTGATCCAGTTGAAGAACCATTGAGTGGAAATCGGACGACCTTTCATGCGCTCAGCCGAGGTGATGAACAGTTGTGAGGACTTTCTAAATGGCTTAGTCCGCTCCAGGTAGAAAGCCAGAGCCTGTCTCACATCCAGCATGTGGAGGCGGCGCTCCTCACTGGACGCATGGGGCTTGGGGCAGAGGACCGGCAGAAAAATGTCCTGACCATCTTTAGGAGGAATGAAGGGTGTGGCCAGAGCTGGACCGTATCTTTATGAAACACCGTGTATGGAGGCTCAGAGGTCAGGGCCCTGAGCTCTGAGACCTGCCTAGCTTATGGCAGGTGATTGCAACCAGGAAGGCCACCTTCCACGTGGCTAGTGGCTCAAATGGGGGCCCCATGAGCCAGGCCAACACCAGGTTTAGGTCCCACTGTGAGACAGGGGCCCTAACATACGGGAAGAGGCGATCTAACCCCTTAAGGAATTGGCCAGTCATAGCATGGGGAAATACCATGTGGCCCTGCACCAGCCGATGGAAGACCGATATGGCCGCCAGGTGCACCTTGACTGACGAGTGTGCCAGGCCCTGGGCTCTAAGGTGAAGGAGGTAGACCAGAATAAGCTGGATCGGGGCGGCCACCAGGGAAACACCCCATTTGTCCACCCATCAGGAAAACCGAGACCACTTTGCCAAGTAGGCTCGGCACATGGAGGGCTATCTACTTTCTAGGAGGAAGCGCTGAACCTCTTTCAAGCACGTCCTTTCCTCTCGATCTAACCACTGAGCAGCCACGCCATGAGGTGGAGTGCCACTAGGCTGGGGTGAAGGAGGCGGCCCTGGTCCTAGGAGAGCAGGTCTGGGCGGGACAGCAATGGCAACAGCGGGGCGACCACCTGGTCCATGAGGGTCCCGCACCAATGCTGCCTGGGCCATGTCGGGGCAATCAGAAGGACCTGGGCCTTCTCCATCTTTATTTTTTCCAGGACCTTGCCGATCAGCGGGCACGGGGGAAAAACATAGAGAAACTGGCCTGACTAGGACAGAAGGAAGGCATCAGAGATAGCGCCCTGTCCCAGCCCCCCCGGAGCAGAACCGCGGGCAGTGACAGTTCTGCCGAGTCGTGAACAGGTCCACCTCGGGAGTTCCTCACACTTGGAAAAGTCTGTGCACCACCTCTGGGTGGAGAGACCCATGCTGAGAGGAGAAGTCCCTGCTTAAGCGATCCGCCCGCACGTTCCGGGGGCCCGGCAGATGGAAGGCCTGTAGGCAGATGTCGTGGGCTATAGAAAAATCCCATAGCCTGAGGGCTTCACAGCAGAGAGCAGAGGATCGGGTCCCACCTTGCCTGTTGATGTAGAACATCAAGGCTGTGTTGTCCATGAGGACCCTGACCACCCAGCCCTCCAGGTGCGAGTTGAAGGCCATGCATGCCAGCCATACTGTCCTGAGCTCCTTGACGTTTATGTGGAGGGTCAGATCCTGAGCCGACCACAGATTTTGGGTCTGAATGTTCCCCACATGGGCCCCCCATCCCAGGTCCGACACGTTGGACACCAGCTCCAGCAACAGAGCTCTGCCCCAGAACAGGATCCCGTGGAGCATGTTTCGCGGAGAGGACCACCACCGTAGGGAGGTGATCACTAGCTCAGGCACCGTGAGGACTTTGTCCATCCTGTCCCTGGCCTGGGAGAACTCCGAGGCCAACCAGTGCTGGAGCGGCCTCATCTTGAGTCTGGCGTGACAGACCACATACGTGCATGCCAACATTGTGACCCAAGAGCTGGAGGCACACTCTGGCTGTTGTCCCTGGAAATCTTGTGACCGTGTCGATGAGCCCCTTCAGGGTCTCGAACCTGTAGGGTGGGAGGGAGGCCTTGGCCGACGAGGCGTCCAGGACCGCCCCGATAAAATCTATGCGGTGTACCAGGACTAACGTGGACTTAGTGTTATTTACCAACAGGCCCAAAGTGGTGCACGTGGACAGAAGGAGTGCCACGTGATCCCGCACCTGCAACCGGGAGCTGCCCTTGACCAACCAGTCATCCAGATAGGGGAAGATCTGGACCCACGACACTTGAGGTAGGTCGCCACCACCGACATACATTTCGTGAATACCCTGGGGGCAGTGGACAGGCCAAATGGGAGGACCGTAAATTGGTATTGTTCCTGCCCCACCGTGAAATGGAGGAAGCATCTGTGCCCCTCGAACATATGAATGTGGAAGTACGTGTCCTGCAGCTCGAGGGCGGTGTACCAGTCCCCGGGATCCAGAGAGGGGATGATGGAGGCCAGGGAGACCATATGGAACTTGAGCTTCACCATGTATTGGTTCAGGCCTCACAGGTCCAAGATGGGCCTGAGCCTTCCTTTGGCCTTTGGAATAAGAAAATAGCCCTTGAACTCCCCAGGTACCGCTTCCACCACTCCTACGCAGGGCGCCCCCGGGCATCCGATCAAAACCACCTTTTCCCCGCTTGCTTGCCCTTGGAGGATCCAGGCTGGGGGGCAGACCGAGACTGCCTCTGGGGGCACCTCTTATAGTCCCGCAACTTCTTATAAGCGGTCTCGTATTTTGGGAGGGTGGCCTGAGCGGGAGTCTGCTGTGGCTTGAACTTAGGTTTAGCTGGAGCCGGAACATAGAGACCCAGAGTCTGAAGAGTCGTGCGAGAGTCTTTCAGGCCATGCAGCTTTGTATCGGTTTGTTCTACAAACAGAGCTTTGCCGTCAAACGGGAGGTCCTGCAGGCAGGTCTGTGCCTCACTGGACAGCCCAGAGAGCAGGATGCACAACGCCCTTCTCATGGACACCGCTAAGGCTATGGTCCACGTGGCTGTGTCTGCTGCATCTGAAGCTGCCTGGAGGGTTGTCCTGGCAACCGCTGTACCCTTCTCCACCAGCGCTTTGTACTCCTTCCTGTCACGCTCCTGAAGGGAGTCCTGGAACTTGGGCAGGGAGCCCACAGACTGAACTCATACCGGCCCAGGAGGGCCTGGTGGCTCGCCACCCGTAACTGGAAGCTCAAGGGAGAATAAATTTTCCTTCCAAAAGAATCCAGCCTCCTTGAATCTTTATTTTTTTGGGTAGGGGCTGGCTGGCCCTGCCGTTCCCTGTGGTTGACCGACTCGACCACCAGGGAGTTAGGAGCAGGGTGGGTGTATAAGTATTCATGCCCCTTGGTGGGTACAAAATACTTGCATTCCACTCTCTTAGAGATGGGGGCCAATGAGGCCAGGGTTTGCCACAGGGCACTTGAAGTTTTCACCACCTCTTCATGGAGAGGCAAGGCAACCCTGCTTGGTGCCGAGGAGCACAGCATGTTAAACAGGGAGTCCAAGGGCTCCTCCATCTCCTCTGCTTGGAGGTGGAGGCTTGATGCCATCCTTTTAAGAGTTCTTTGTGGGCCCTCAAGTCCTCCTGTGGGACGGAGGGAGGAGGGGCTGTAATCACCTCATCTAGGGAGGGTAAGGAGGCCGGCGCGGTACTTTGGGTGTCCACCGGCACTGGAGGGTTCACCACCTGGTCGGTCTCTGGGAATGGTGCTGAGGATGTACGTCTCACTGACTCCTTCCTCGAAGGTCTGGAGAGGGAGGCCGATGGTCCTTCTGAGGCTCCGGCCATCGAGCGAGCCCCCACCGGGGGCTGTGTCGGGGGCACAGTGCCCACTGGTACCATTGGGCTGGCCACAGGGCTTGGTGCCACCGCACCTGCTCTGGCTCCGGTGGATCCGGATGTTCAGCCTGGCTGGCCAGCCTGGCTGGCCTGACCCATTGATAGATGACTACGAAGGAAGGCCGGGCTGACATATGACCAGCTGCTGTCCTTGGACTGGGAGAAGCAGTGGTGCCGGGAGCAATGCCAATCACAGTACTGCGATTCTGATCTGGAGAACTGGTACTGTCAGTAACAGTTGCTCTGCAATCGGCTCTGGCAGGCGGACCCATGATGGTGAGATGCCAGTAATCGACGCCCAGGGCTGAGGAGGCGGTGCCGTGGCAGGGTCCTGGAGCGGGATGATGAACGGGAACGATGTCGACATTCGTGCTGTGACCGGCTGTGATAGCTCCTCCTAGACGAGGACCTTTGGTGTCGTCTGCCTCAGTCCCATTGGTATTCGCTCCTCAAGGCGGAGCAGTGCCGAGAGTCTTGGTCAGACGGAACCCAACCAGACAGCCTGGTGGGCATTGAGGGTGATCCACGTGGACTTTGCCCTGAATGGTCACTGAGCGGAAAACATTCCCTCGACCGAGCCCGGTACTGATCCAGGGGTGACTGTGGAGATCCCAGCAGGGCTTGCCTCTGGAGCATGGGGCTGACATCGACAGTGCTCCTGGTACCAGCATGGACATAACATCCCAGGCTGCGTGCAGGGCCTCCGGTGTGGAGGGCATCTGGACATCCAGGGAGGCCTGCTCTGAATGGGCCGGGCTACTCCACTCGACTTGAGTCGGAGGCCTAGAGGCCACTGGGTATCGAGGATTGCCCAACATGGGTCTAGCCTCTGTCCCGGGTTTACTCCGGTGCCACGGCAAAGAAGGCCTCTTCTTAGCTTTCTTGGCTTGCCCCGTGGACAGGGAGTGGTGTCAACTAGTCGATGGCGCCGGAGTGTTGCCGTGCACCAACACCGCGGTGCCCAGTGACGACTCGGAGCAGTGTGCTGCAGCCAGGGTCAGCGCCGACTCCATCAGAATAGCCCAGACCCTAATGTCCCTTTCTCTCTTGGTCAGAGGCTTAAACGACTTGTAAATCTTGCAGTGACCGCTGAGATGGGTTTCCTCCAAACAGTGTAGACATTCCACGTGCAGATCTCCCAGTGGCATAGATCATCTACAAGTGTCACATGACTTAAAACCCGGGGCACGGGGCATTCCCTGGCCCGGCCTCTCTAGCTAAACTAAACTAACTAAACAACTAACTAGCTACAGGTACCATACACTGAATGAACAAGCAGTTTCGTGGACAAGCTTCAGCAAAGCTGGAGCAGAGCCATTCCGAAGCACCTTCACTGGCAGCAAGAAGGAACTGAGGGTGGGGGGAGCGCGCAACGCCCCTTGTACCGTGCCATGCAGGTGCCACCACAGGGGTCGCTGGGGCGCTCCCCTACGGGTACTGCTAGAGCAAAAACTTCTGGCACCATTGCACATGGCGAGCACGCACCCTACTGTGGAATACATATGAGCAATCACTTGAAGAAGAAACAGGACTTTGTGCATATTTTTTTAACAAATCACATTACACTAAGAACAGACCCAGCTCCTTTCATCAATTTTTCACCCTAATAGAAACAACCCTGCAAGGCCCCAAATTTTGGCTAGCTATTTGGGCCAAAAGGCAACTCTAGTTTACAATAGCTTTCTAGGATGTGATCACACACTGTTTCTCTAATACAATATCATGCCCTTTTTTCTACAGCCTCAGATGCACACTTGTAGCTCTTATAATTTTTTCCCCATTCCTCTGCATTTACACTAATTTCATTGTCCTATTGATCCAAGAACATCGCTACTGGCCTAGGGCCAGACCCTTGGAGCTACTGGCCACAAGCCACTCTTGTTTGCTTTAGTGGCATTTTCAGATGCTCAGCTCCCCTCAGAATTTGGTCCTTAGATATTTGATATGGTTGGTTCTCTGCTTTCTAGGATCTATGTTGCAATGATTTCCTCCGCACCCACGTACTGTACAGATAAGAGGGCATTTTTTTCCCACAGGCAGAAAGATACACCACTGAAATGTTGTTTATTATGCTGGTATCTTGGAAGAACTAAACTCACAGCATGATTTAACCCCTAAGCACCTTAAATGCTCCACAGAGTCTCAACCAAGCACTCTATTCAGCTCCTTACCTTACCCAATGCACA
Source organism: Mauremys reevesii (assembly GCF_016161935.1). Lineage (NCBI taxonomy): Eukaryota > Metazoa > Chordata > Testudines > Geoemydidae > Mauremys > Mauremys reevesii. The sequence continues at coordinate 66,782,873 of NC_052629.1, read as the reverse complement.
GAAAACCTCACGTCTTTAAGTTCCTATGGACCAGGGGTGGCCAACCTGTGGCTCCAGAGCCACATGCGGCTCTTCAGAAGTTAATATGCGGCTCCTTGTATAGGCACCGACTCCAGGGCTGGAGCCACAGGCACCAACTTTCTAATGTGCCAGGGAGTGCTCACTGCTCAACCCCGGGCTCTGCCATAGGCACTGCCCCCACTCCACCTCTTCCCGCCCCCTCCCCTAAGCCTGCCATGCCCTTGCTCCTACCCCCTCCCTCCCATAGCCTCCTGCATGCCACTAAACAGCTGATCGGGAGGTGCGGGGAGCGGGAAGGGAAGGGAGGCACTGATTGGCGGGTGGGAGGTGCTGGGAGCAGGTGAGGAAACTGATGGGGGGCTGCTGATGTATTACTGTGGCTCTTTCACAATGTACATTGGTAAACTCTGTCTCCTTCTCAGGCTCAGGTTGGCCACTCCTGCTATGGACCTTTCGAGTTGGACCCCAATGCCTTTTTGTACCATTTTTTACTACACAGCTAAATTAGCTAATCACACACATGAGCAGCAATGTCTTCCTTAGGGGCCCAATCCAACTCATGGGATTCAATGGAAAGGTTCTCATTGATTTAAATGGGCCCCAGGCCCCAGACAGTCACTTTATGAGCTAATTAATATCCCCTGTGTAAAGTGCAGTGCATTACATGATTTTTTCAACAGGTCACAACTCTCACATCGAATCTAGTTTACACCAGGAAAATTAGATGAATTTCTCTCAAACGAAGGCTGATCCCCTTCCAGACCTCAGCTTTCCACTCCCACTCCTTTCTGTGCCGGAGCCATTCAAAACACAGTCATAAGAATGTTTGTAACAACAGGAAAAGTATTTTAATTGTCATTCTCTTCATGTTCTCAAAAGGAGAGAGTAATTTCGCTGAGACTTCCAGAAACCACCCCACGAATTTGCCTCTGAGCAGAGACCATGCCTAGAAAATATTTGCTCAGAAGGTGAGCAATTCAGAAAGTTAGGAATGGCTGAAAACAGGGAGTTAGAATGGAAACTGTTATGCAGCCTTAGCTATAGCTATCGTGGCCACTCTAATACTTCACTGTATATGCTTACTACATTACTTTAGGCTATATTGCAAATTACCTACAAATACTGCATGATATGCCATTCTCTATTGTATCTAAATATGATAAATCTCTCTGATATGCTGTATATTTCCTAAAACACTATCTGATAGTAATGCCAAATAGCCTTATATCCTACATATTATACCCTATCTAGCCATATTGCACAGGACCTCACAGACAGATATCCATATATATTACGTATGTCTATGGTCCTCATTATCGTAGTACCTGAGTGCCTCATAGTCTTTAATGTATTCATCCATTCACAACATGCCTGGGAGGTAGGGTTGTGCTATTATCCCCATTCTACCAATGGGAAAACTGAAACAGATCGACTTTCCCAAGGTCACACAGGAAGTCTGTGGCAGAGCAAGGAATTGGTGCTGTTTCTCTCTTAAGTCCTAAGCTAGCGTCCTAAGCACTGGACTATTCTTCCTCTGTTGTAATGTTTCATGGCATCTGAAACACTCTGACCATCCTGCACGGTATCGGAGTGGCAGTAATTTGGGGATGCAGGAACTGATAGTGTATTGTCTCTGACATTTCTTGAAGAGGCAGCACTTTGCTAAGGGGCCACTATCTCTATGCGAATAACCTATTAAAATAGGCCTGTCCACTGAAAAGGTAGCAGTGACTGTGAGGGTAGTTAAATGCCTTCCCCCACCGACTGCATTTTTTATGTTCTGCTGAGCCCCTTTGGCAGGGAGAATATGCTGATGCTGAGGCTAGCCAATTGCACGGATCTGGAAAAACTTGACTCCTGCCACCCAGGGGTTCTTCCAGGAAACAGACAACACTAAATAGGTTTCAGGGATGGATTCTATAACATAGGCACGTTCTCTCCCAACCCCCTAACTCAGGCAGCAGCACCCAAGATGCTGTCCCTTTGGGCTTCTTTCACATTGTTTATAAAGCTGTTGGAGATCAGATGGTATCAGTCAGTCTAGGGCATTCTGAGCAAACACTGGGCCAGACATGAGCTCCTCCTCCATTACAAAGAGGTGATGGTTGTCCCTTATACAGCTAGAAGGAAAAATTCTCTTTCCATAGACTTCAACAGTGAGCTCAGTGTCACAAGGCATTAATAATCTCCCAACAGAACTACAGCGCTCTTTTTATAGGTTTGTTAGAACAGAATTAATTCACAAGGAGACACATGGCTGGTCTCATTCGTTTCTAAGCTCTGGGCCAGTTTCACTTGCACAGCCAATCAGCCCCTCAAACACAGCACAACTGGACTATTCATTCCCACTCCTAGAGGCTGGTGAGTCTGACCAGGTTGGCACACATGATCACCACAGCAGAGCCCATGGGTGAATCTGCACAGCATGGAGGAAGAGATCACAATGGGCAGGATCACCTATGACTACTGACAAAATCCCCCGACACTCAAGAACCCTCTCCTCTTGCTCAGCTCTGCCTTAATTGCTGTTTAAGATGTCGAACCCCTCCCGCACCCATATAAGCTCCTTATGCGTGAGATTCAATTAGAAGCAAGATGTCACAGCCGCCTAATCTATGGAACTGAGTTAAGACAAACTTTTCAGGTCCTTTTCCCCCTCAGGGATCTGGCTGTGAGGATCCACAGGCCTAGAACGTGGGTCTGCCGTAACCTGAGCGGTTGCCCCATTCACACCACCACCCAACACACCTGGCAGAGCAGTAGTCATGGGCTGTTAGCTTTTTGGGACCAAGTACCACCAGATGTGCTGCCCACAGACAGCAATGACTTACTGGCATGTTCCCAGGATCCCTGAGTGGCCAAGGCACTCTCCTGAAGTCTGGGGAAGTTGTTTGTGCAGCTAGGTGGATCCTCATCTGGCTGCTGTCATAGACCCTGCTCCTCTGCCTTGCCCTGGTTCCTGGCTTCTGACTTGGGCTCTGACCCTCAGCTTTGGTACATGGTGGCTGACCTCAGCTCTGACCCTTGGGCCCGGCTGTACCCACTAGGCCTGACTGCCCATGCCCCAGCCTTGGCTTTTCTAGCTTTCTGATTAATGTCAGTATTTTGACATCAGGGGCGGTTCAGCCAAGCAGTAGAGAGATGACTCAGTACATTTGCATACTGCAACCCTCTTGGTTAAAATGCTGTTTGAGTTGTTTCTTGCCCTGCAATAAACTCCTATTTTTCTGACTACAAAGGAACGGCAGAGAGGTGAAATCACACATCCTGAGACCACCTGAGTTATGAAGTTTGACTTTCTGGCTGTTGAGTAGTTACAGTGTCTGTTTCACTACCTGGGCTGAGTGAGGGGCAAAAATTAAACAGACCGCAGAGGTGGTGAAAAGTCCACTGGATTTGTAGTAGCCTTTCAGACTGAATCATCTAAAATACCTTTGATTACTAGGGAGAGGACTAAACTAAAACCTAAACATTCCTAAACTCTCATGTGCCGTGATGGCTATTAAAAAAACTTGCTGACGCACTGAAGCCACTGCCTGTCATATTGACTAGTACTGTCTCCTTGTTTCCTTGTACTCCCATATCCGTCTCTCTGTCCAGCTGCTGTCTCTTGTTTTATATTTGGATTGTCAGCTCTTGGCAGCAGAGACTCTGTGTTTGGACAGCACCTAGCACAGTGGGGTACTGGTCCATGCCTGTGGCTCCTACAAATTACCGTGAACACCAAAAAATAAACCGCAACTGCGAATTTAGGGAAGATTAGGATTTGCATCTGGTCCAAATTTCTTGGTTAACTGAATTCTCAATAACAAGCCAAACCAACACCCCAAATCTCATCTTACCCAAACTGTGGAAAACATCTGACTCAAACTCATCTCTCTTCATAACATTTCTATTCATTATTTTATGGTTCTTAGATACCACGGTGATTGCACCTTACAACTACCTAAGACAGAGGCACAGATACTGTAGATAGTTTTTAAAACACGTGACTTTTCTTGCCGGCTTAACCTTTATGCTTTGTGAGACAAAATTACAGTCAGACAATGGTGTAAGACAGTTTATTATCCCAGCAATAAATAAAATGTTCAACAAGCAGTTTAAACAAAAAGGAATTAGTCCTGCCACTGAACTCAGTCAACATAACTGATCTGAAAAGCCCTTTTGCTTATGGCAGCTGTTAACAGCAATGTGATCACCTACAGCAGATGCAAGCAATCCAACGTTAACGTCTGAACCAAGGATAAAATATTAATTACAGTGAAACCAGTTGATAACAACAATACAGCTGTTGTCGACATATGCCACAGAGGAGCGTTAATCCCTCCAAGTCAGAGAACGTGTCCCAGCACAGGTTCTAAGAAGAGAGCCACTGAATCAGAGACTATAGGGGTGGAACTCACCTCATAAATCTTGTGCAATCCCGTCACCCCGCAATGGATAAATACAGGATCCTTCCTTGCAATGCTTCTCCAGTCCTGTTGTAAGTGTGCCAAGCAATGGAGCTTCCAAAGGACTTCTCCAGTCTAAAAAAATCTCACCACCAGGAATTTCTTTACGATATTCAGCCAACATAGTTCTTTATCAATTACCTCCCATTAGGACTGATTCTAGTCCATCATATCACCCTAGAGCAACTCCTTTTGCTCCATAGCTTTCACACTCTTCACACAGCTATATAGAGTTAGTCTCCCCCACTTTAATTATCACTGTGGCAAGATAAATGTGCCAGGGGTGTAATTTAGTTTGGTTGAGATTTGGTTGAGGAATATTTAGTTCTTTAAATCCATCTTGGTCACCAAATCTGTATTTATTTACGATAGGGCTCACCAGGGCTAGGAGTCTTCCAGACAGAAAAGGTGGCACAATCTTGGCCTTAACCTTGAGGCATAACCCCTGCCTTGTGGCTAAGGCATTAGTTGGAGACCTGGGTTCATTCCTGGCTCTGCCACAGACTACCTGGGTCACATTAACCAAGTCACTTAGGGTTTGCCTATACCTGAAAGTTAATCCAGCATAAAGCAGGGTATGAATTTAACATGGATTAACTATTGCTGATTAACTCCATGTGTGGATGCTCTTATTCCAGAGTCAGAGTGCTTTATTTCAAATTAACTTAAAGCAGAAAAAGACACTCTTACTCTGGAATGAGGCTGTCCGTATGTGACAGAGATGGCATTTCCTGCAAATCCTTGGGAGATATTGAATTACATTTAAGTATCTTTGGGATCTATTGTTTTAAATGAATGATTTATATATGACTGTGTCCTACTCCAGGAGGGAGGGCTATCACCGCTCCTTCAGGAACTGAAAGCAGCGTGCGTGCGTGTATGTGTGTTGGTGGTGGTGGTGGTGGTGGGGGGTAACTGAGGCAAATCAGCCAGGTTGTAACCCACCAGACAGGTATCACACCACCTGGAGAGGCTCGCATATACTAGGTTACACAGAGACCAGCAGACAAAGAAAGGATTTCGGGATAAAGTTTAAACTGACTCAGGCTCCGCTTTCTGATCCAGCACACAGACAGGACCTTCTGTCCAGGAGCCTTAGGGAAGGGTTGGAAGGACTGACCTGAGGTTGGAAAGGGGTGATTACCAGTGAGCTTACTAGCATGCTTGTAGGTTCTTTTATTGTTTTTAATATGTTTTCTCTGTCCTGCTTTCACCTTAAGAATAAACATGCTTGCTTAGAAAGAGCTGTGGGGTAACTTATAAGTACTGACAATTAACCTGGCCATAGCTTCTGGAGAAAGCAAAGCACAGGCACTGGCTTTGTAGGCAGCCTGGCTTGTGGGGGAATTCACAGTATAGGCAGGGAACTGTGCAGCCTGGACAAAACTCAAGTCAGGAGGGAGAGGGATGTGGTCTCTACCCGAGAGAAGTGATGGCTGAGGAGCCATCAGCCTACAGTGGGTGTCCTTGGTAGACCACAGAGGGGGAATACAGGGGCAGTTGCCCTTCACTGTGACACCATATATGGAGTTAATCAGGAACAGCTAGTCCAGATTTACTCCCTTTGTAGACAAGCCTTGAGTTTTTCCTGAGTGTTGCATACTCCCAGTATAAAATGGGGACAATAGCACCTCCTTTCTCTCATCCTTTGTCTGTCTTGTCTACTCAGACAGTAAAATCTTCAGGGCAGGTCTGTTTCTTACTATGTGTCCATGCAGTGCCTGGCACAGTGGGGCTCTGATTTCAGCTGGGGCCTCTAGGAAGCTACTGTAATATAAATAATAAGCAATAATGTAATCAACACAGCACAAGATACAGCTATCCAGACAGTCCCTGCCCTGGGCAGTTATTCAGTCCTTCTCAGCAAGTCCAGTCAAGCCAATTACATTTAAAGGCACACCAGACACATTTGGCCATAACAAACCTTCACCCCACACTCACCATGACTCTTATGAGTTTTGCCCATCCCTGTAGGCATATGCTTGGATTGAAAGAGATATCTTATGAAAGGGGTCTTCTGGATGAATGGGGCTGTGAAGGGACTAATATTGCAATATAGCTTAGCTTCTGAGAGTCCTTCCTTCCATTGCTGTGTCAAGCCCTTATCGGACTGAGTTTATCCATTTGAAATGTAAACTCCAAACAGTGTGACCCTGACTGTCCCCAAAATACAAAAAGGGAGTTATCTAGGCTAGGTTGATGCTAGAGTGCAAACTAAAGCAGGAATTAGGTGTGGGGTGGGGGATTAATTTCTAACAAGACTTCTTTCATGTAGCACAACTTTTTATATCTGTGACTTAGAGACAAATTAATGGTAGGCAGAGATGCATCAACTCTGGACCTTCAAATCCCATAATATTAAAGTGTGTTTAAATCTGAAAATTATATAGAGTTTTTTAGACAATAACAAAGATTAAAATGAGTACCCTTGCAACTACATGGTCACTAGGAGCAGTGCACTCAAGTGAACACAGCAGTGCAAGAGGACTCTAGAGACCTGGGCTCTACATTTCCCCTCTCTATGCCTCAGTTTCCCATCTGTAAAATGGGGATAATGATACTGACCGCCCTTGTAAAGCACTCGGCGATCTACTGATGAAAAGGGACACATAAGAGCTAGGTATTATTATATTTAGAGTAACAGTGTCATTTTACATCTTCTGGCTCCCTCGATTCCCTAGCACCTCATTTAGCTATGGGAGCAAGGGGTTTGCAGGACTAGCAGGGGGGGTTGCCATATACAGACCTGTAATGTGATTTCATTTGATGTGAACAGGTCTACAGAATAATCCTATTTTCAAAGGGGAGAAAAGATCTTTTGTTTCAGAAAGTCTTTGCATGGCACATTTAAACTGATTGATGCATTTATATTAGTGTGCACCCGGGTGTGGGTTCTGACTGTAGAGAATACAAGGTTTGGCTTATGCCAGGATGCCTTTAAAATCAGGACACAATTTAGGAGATTTGGGTAATTAGACACTATATCAAAACTACAGAAAATGATAGAAAGAGATGAGAGAACAGAAACTTCACTCTTTTTTTAATTTTTTTTTATCAGAAATAATACATTCAGAAAGAGCATGACGACAGCACAGATACACCTCCCATCTTACCTCCATTTAGGTAACTTTCCTGCAGCAAAGAAAATATATGGTAATAGAATAAATAAGAAATGCCACTGCAGGTGCCTCCAAGAGCATACATGAGCCACTCTCTAGGGAGAGCCTGAAATCATATCAGATACTAAGTAAAGTCCATGAGTTGTAACCACTTAAACAAGCCAGAGGTCATGGATTTGGTGGAATTTATAAAGTCTTCAGGTGTTAAGTTCAGTTGTACCCATGCAGCATACCCAGAGATGCACATTTTGGGTGCAATCCTACAAGATGACCAGTGACCTTCACTACCACCGATATCAGTGATAGTTGATAGTACTCAGCACTCAACTCTCTCAAAAATGTGTTTTATTTTCTGTGAAAAAAAATCCAAACTCCTAAAAAGAAAAAAAGAAAATTTTTTGCAGGTGGTTTCTCTCAGAAAAACAAAAATGAGTTTTCTGTTTTCAACAACCAAAAACTGAAAAAAAAAAAGATGTTTTTAATCAGAAATCCATTTTTCATTCCAAAAAAAAAAAAAAAAAAAGTGTCAAAGAAAAATCTCTGACCAGCTTTCCTCAGCAAGCACCCATACCCAATCTTAGAATGCACACAGAGACTGAGCAAAAGCCTGAACACATGAGCAACCATGCACTGCCTTTTTTTGAAATGATATTGGTTAATTTCCTTCCTCTTTGGTGCATAAGGGATAGAGCCCATGAAGGTTAATGGTACTTCTGTATCCTATTGATACAGGAACAGCTTCACTTGCCTCAGGACAAAAGGACAGCGTTTGCTTTTGTGGTAACAAACTAAATCACAGATAGGATTTCCAGACTACAGTTAAAACTGCACCAACTGTAGTCTGGAGTCATTATTAATCAGAGCTGCTCAAGTGTTTCCAAATTTTTAGTTACATTTTTTATTTCAATTAAAAAAGGGGGTGGAAATGAATTTTTCACAAAAAAATCCTGGAATTTCATCCCTTTTTGACCAGTTCTATTATTAACTACAAGGAAAAAAATAATCAAAGGGTGCAGGGCTAGCCACCAAGCCACGTTAAGGACTGTGCAGTCTCATCTCGGCTGCTTTAGAATGATCCTCTTTCTAATCAATGGCCTTCCCAATTCAGGCTCAATCTAGGAATAAATTCCATGCCCTATATTATACAGGAGGTCAAACTAGGGACCATTTGGTTCTATGCTTGTACAGCACCTGGTCCATGACTGAAACCCCTAGATATGATGGCAATACAAATAATAAATAATAATAATAGATGATCATAGTATCCCTTCTAGCCTTAAAATCTACAGCCAAATTGTGGTAACTGTTATTATGACGAGGATGAGGAACTGGGCCGACATCCACCAGCTCATTTGGCCCCCGGCCACTGAACCCAGGATCTCTGATGGTAATAATCTGCTCACGGCTGACCCGGAGCCTAGAGATGAATGGCTCCGAACCCCATTGCCAATTCAGCTCTTTGGCTAAGCACCTGCCTGGCAGGAAGGAGGTGCTTCCTAGCTATGATACAGCTTTTACTTCTCAGTGAGAGCGTCTTAACAGGAAATGATTAATTGTGTAGTAGTTTGATCTGAAGCAGCTGAATGAGAAGATAATGGCTGCCTCAGAACTTGTACAGGTAAAACAAACACATTGGTCTGTTCCCATAAGCCATCCAGAGCCCCACGGCTGCCATTGTATATTGATTAGCTGCTGAGATGAAGGTAATCACTTTACATACCAGCACAAATGCCTGCTTTAGGAAAGGTACCTGGCTGTACAAAAGTGCTTCGGTCCTATTAAACATCAAAGGAAAACCTAACACCTCCTATGAAAGAAGTGAGATTGCAGCGTGATAGAGACGCATACCTACCCACACAGCCCACTGGCTGACTGCCTGAACCCAAATGGCTAGAAGTGTGCTATCATTCACCCTACGGCTCTGCACAACCTCTCCATAGGGGAGCCAAAGAGTGAAATCACCATCAGTAACCATGCCACAGCCCTGTTTGCCAGACATATTTTTTGGGGGTAAGACTTTTTTTTAAATAAGAACTATGCAAACTGGAAAAAAAATCTGGAAAATAACGGGAAAAAAGTGAAAAGAAAAGAGAGTGAGCAAGACAGAGACCTCTCCCAGTTTGTGATTCTTAGGAACACTCCATTCTTTAACTCACAGAGGTAGTATTATGAGATCCAAGTCAATGTTTGCAAAGTGCTTTGAGATCCTTGGCTAGGCTAGGTTAAATGAAGCTTAAAATATTTATTATCAATAAATGTATTTGCTAAATACCATCTTCCCTGGTTTTCTTGTCTGCTCTGTCACAACAGAAGCTCCCCTATTCTTTGGATGGGCCAATCAATTCTTTTAATGGCTTTCCCCGCTCAACTCTCCACATCAGATCACAGCTGGAACCCCAACTAGCAGTAATATTTCAAATAAAACCCCTCACTGTTAATAAAATCTCTCACTGTGCTCACTGGACTTCGGACCTTCTTAAGCACAGCATCCAACCACAAAACACTCAAGGGCAATCAGCAGCCACTCTGACGCCAGATAAAATCTAACAGGCAAACGGCAGCTGGCTGCGAATTTGGAAGGTCTGGGCTTATGTTTGCCTGAGCTTGGAATTCATAGTAACCAGTTCATTGGGGTTTGATTTTTATGGCACTGAATGCACAATAGATCTCTTAGCAGAGTTAACTCAAACAGAGCAAATTGATGGCCAAGTTAATGGTGGCAAAGGGAATATTTGTTAATCTTCACAGTTATATTACCCCACTGGAAAGTCACTTACAGGAAAAATATCTGCAAACGAGTAACAGGAGTGTTTTTGTACAGCTGTTCTAAGGGAACAACAACTGATGTCAAAAAAAAATCAAGGAAAAAAAGGAAGAAATATAATTAAATTAAAATGAATAAGCCTGGCTCAGGGGACTTGGCCAGGGGTATGGTCACTTTCACCTACAAGCTGCATGTCAGAAGCTGGCACAGACTATCAGGGACTGCGAGCGGCTGGAGGGTGGCCTCTCTCTACAGTTTCATTCCAATTCCTAGCGGTCACTGTCCCTCATCTCCCAAAAGTCTCATCACCTTTACTGACAATCACGGCCAAGATGCCTAAGGCTACGTCTACACTACCCGCCGTATCGGCGGGTAGCGATCGATCGATATATCGCGTCTCATCTAGACGCGATATATCGATCCCCGAACGTGCTTCTATCGATTCCGTAACTCCACCGCCCCGAACGGCGGTGGCGGCGTCGACATGGAGAGCCCCGGACATCGATCCCGCGCCGTGAGGACGGGTAAGTTATCGATATAAGATACTTCGACTTCAGCTACGTTATTCACGTAGCTGAAGTTGCGTATCTTATATCGATTTTTCCCCTTAGTGTAGACCAGCCCTAAGCACTGGACTGATGACTCCTCCATGTCAAGCATACGGTCTCAGGGAGCATACTGCATAGATGCAGTGCCACTGCCAGTGAATCTAGCACCTTTCACCAGCATGGCAAACCCAATCATGTAACCATTGCTGAAAATGCTGTTGCCCTTTCTTTGTCACTTATTTTTACCTCTTAACCGTTCTGATGAAGATGTTGCTACTCAAGCATTACCATTTCAGACTAAGTGGACTTCTTGGTTACTTAGGCCTCTCTCCTGCTGATGGGCAAGACAAGCACACCACCACATCTGTTTGCATGGGCTCAAAATTCTTTCTGCACTAATCTCTCCTAAAGCCAATAACGTGGGGCCTTATGTTATGGCCCGGGATGTAGGCGGTCTGGCCTAGAGGTCAGAGCAAGAGTCAGGTCTAGGGGGCAGAGCAGGTGTCCAGGTTGGGGAACGAAGCCAAGGGTCAGCACCAGAGTCAACTGCTGATCATCGGAGCCAGGAATCAAGCCAAAGTATGAGGGAATGAAAGTACGAGGAATGAAAGCTGAGGGTCAAAGCCGAGTTCAGGTACAAAATGCCAGAGCCAAGGCTCAAATTAGAGCCAGAACTGGTAACTGATGGAAGCAAGGTGTAAGAGCAGGAACTGGAGCAGAGGCAAGGATCAGGAATCGTGCAGGAGTATGGTGGGAGCAGAAGCGAAAGCATGGGTGAGTCAGGAATCAGGAACAGGGGTGCAGGAAGCAGGCACAAGCAGGGACAAGTGCAGCCATAACAGAAAACCACCTTGCTGCTCAGACAGTTCCTGTGCCTCCTTTTGGATTAAATAGCCTGTTAGGACCAATCAGTGAAGCCAGGCGATCCTTCAATCAGCACTCCTGTGGGTGGGGCCTTGGCTGAGGCTCTAGTCCTATGAGCTTCTTCGCCCAGCAAGTTTAGGCAGACGTGGGGTGGAGGCCAGGATGTGGTGCCTGTCTGGACACTCACTGGCCTGGCTTCATGACCTGGCACATCACACCCTAGATGATCACTCATAGACAGGGAGATCTGTGATTTGGTCTCCCTCCAGATCATAATCCACTCGCCTGCCAGCGGCTCTGAGGTGCCAGGGACAAACTGAGCTGTTCTTTTTACCAAGGCTGAAGCTGGCAGGATCAGTGCAACAGCCCAAGGTGTGCAACCGTCAATGCCTTGGTGTCGTGAGGTGGACTGGCCCTCCCCAGACACTCATGGGCAGAGTCCTGCCCCCTGGCTCAGCTCCCAGAGGCCAAGGGCAGGGCCGGAAGTATAAAGGCGGGACCTGGAGGCTCAGTGGGGGCCCAGCCACTGGAGGGGACAGACGCTTCCCCTGAGCTCTCGCGCTGGGAGATGGCAGCAGGCCCACAGAGTGCAGACGACTGGCCCGGACTTACCTGACCCCAGGGGAAGCAGACAACTGGCCTAGACCACCAGAACCCCAGGATGACCTGACCCCGCAGGAGACAGACGGCCAGCCCAGATCGCCGGCTGGCCCAACCCCAGCAGAGCTTCTGCTGGCAAGTAAGGCCCACGCAGAGCACCTTACCTCACCGGACCAACAGGTACCCGTGGAGTGGGGGTATGGACGTGGCCCTGGGGTAGAAGACCCCTGTTAGGCTGCAGTGCTTGCAGAGGGTTTGTCAGCATGTTGCGGCTTGGATCCGCACTGACGTGGTGGCAGACTCCTCCGCCACCCTTCGGGCCTTGGGCCAGGACGCAGTGGAGTGGGAGGGCCTGCGTCTCCCCTGCCACCCAAGAGGTGGGTGGCAGTCTCCCCCTCCCTCAGATTAGCTGAAGGAAAGCCTGAGGTAACTGACTTTGGGTACAGGCCCAAACTGAGAGACTTTGTTTCCCGCCCAGCTCTGAACCTTGGGCTTATTAATTGCAAGCAGCCCCACCTGAGTGCAGGTTGGAACTGAGTAACTTTGCTTACTGCCCCGCTCTGAGCCACAGCCTGGGCTTGTTAACCGCCTGCAGCCCCACCTGAGTGCTGGCTCAAGCCAAAGGACTGCAGCTTGCCTTGAGTTAGGGGCTAGACTACGGGCTCTAGTTTGCCACTGCGTCAAGAAGCTGGGCGAAGGACTCCCGGCTGCCCTGGAAGGGGGAAAGACAACGGAGGTGGGGCAGAGCCGGAGGGCCGTGCCCTGAAGAGGACGCTGCAGTCCAGGAGCAATCCGGGCCCCCACAGACAGAGGAAACAGCAGAGCAAACAACAGGGGAAACACCACCTGCAAAGGGTGCTCCAGAGCTGGACAGAGCTAGTTCCTGGAAAAAACAGGAGGAGGCATTGCAATGGTGAGTCCAACCTGTTACACTTGGTCACAAGCTATGCCATCCCTCCTGCATCCACCACCAGGATTGCCAGAGCTCACCAACAAACAGTGCCAGTTAAAGCGCATGGGCAAAAGGCCAGAGCAAAAGCAGCCATGCTCTGAAACAACCCACCAACAGCACGAAGTCTGCCGACAGCCCTACGCTGCCCCAGCAACAGACCCAAAGAGAACCTCCACGGAAGCTGGTTTGGGAACAGCCTGGGGAACAGAACCACACACAAAGGCAATCTGACTTCAGTGGCACCACATTTAGCTGAGATCCCAAATCCAGGCTCCAGTTCTGCAGCTGAGACCCATCTCTAATATAGATTGAGGTGGAAAATACTCAGCCTCTCTAGCTGCCCAGATCAGGTTGATACATTACAAAGCTTGCACTGGTCTCCAGTTTTATAAAAGCGTGTTTGTTCACAACCAATATTAGGGAAGAAATTTGATTGGGACTTTTTCTTTCCAAACAGCCTGAAAGAGAGAGTTGTTACAGTGGGAAACATTTATGCCATACTAAAAGTGGCATCACATATACTTTCAACATAAAATAACCCGTGGCGGGCACTTTAATGGGCTAAGCTGGAAAGAAAGCCCTGCGATGTCTGTTAGCATGAGGTACTCGTATACTGTATTTTCTGGCCTCTCTGCCTGGCCAGGTGGCTCTGTAGATAAAGAACAGCCTGACTAATGCTGGACTTTCATCTCAATTGGGATAAAAGTCTGTGATGTTGCCAAGCTTTTCAGGCTTAGTTGATGATACAGATCTGACACACAAACACTTGACACTTCTGAGCCTAAATGAAGTGTGCTGACTAAAATGCTCTCTCTTTAGAAAAGGTTTCCCCTTGGGCAAGGAATGCTGTTGAGGGGGCGATGTGGATTAGTGTACTAATCTTCCTCTTTAGAAGACAGAGCCAGATTCTGATTTTACTTATACCAGTGTAAACTGGAATAATTTAGGTAAAGTCAATGGAGTGACTCTGGATTGATACCAATATAACTGGGATCAAAGAGTTTGGCCCCTGGGATCAAGCCTCATTCAATCCAAGAATGAAATTAGTAGAACCCCAGAGCCAAACCTCAGCGTTGCTTTGATCTGGGGGGTTGGTTTGGCCCAGCTGTAGCGAGGAGCGTGATACATCTCATCCTGGGTCCTCATTTGTGAGCCTCAGCAGAAGGAATAATCAGCTTTGGAGTCATGTTAACGAAGTGTCCGTTGTCTCTGAGTTAAATTAAACAAGGCACGTTTATAATCATCTTGATTTGACCCTCGCCCCTTCTGAGCTCCCATCCAAGAGAGAGCCCAGGGGGACAAATTACGCCTCATCTGGTTTGGATTAACTCCATTTCAGCATCTACCCCTTTCAAATATAGCTGATTGGATAGCTATCACCTCATTATGTGTTCTTCATTTAGATTTCTTTTTGGTATCAACTTTTATTTGTTTGAATGTAGCTCATATATCCTGACTTATGACTCACTGGAATAATAAAGTTGCATGGAGTGATGGACGTACAGAAGCTACATGTTGCATTAAGGCTACACCAAACATTTTGTATTTTTTTTTTTAAAGATCAAAATCAAACATAATCTGTTTAACACCTTACAACTAAAACTGTGACCCTGAAGGCTAGAGCTTGTCAAAGTGTGTATTTTCACTTTCCAGGAAAAGTTTCAAAGAAAATGGACATTATTTGACTGTGTCAAAGATTTCCTAGAATGTTTAGGGTTTTTATAAAAAACCTGAAAAAGGTTGGTTTTCGATTGTCGAAAGACATTTTTTATTTTATTTTTTGGTTGTCTAAAATGGAAAAAATTTGGTTTTGTGACAAACCCTTCACAAATTATTAATTTTTTTTTCAATGAACCCACCAAAAAAATTCAGTGAAATGTGTAATTTTCTTACAAAGGTTTCTGTTTTGTAAAAAAAAAAAAAAAAGCAGTTTTTATCCCCCAAAATTTTGAGATTAAAAATGTCTGACCATCTCTACTAACTGTTTAGTTGCCAAATCACATTGTTCTTTCCAATATGTGTTGTAGTTTAATTTGAATACAACTATATGACCAGTCAGGACTCCTGCTTGGAGAGAGAGAGACAGAGAATCCAAACTCCTCCAGCTTACCTGCACCCTGAAACTATTCCTAATTCCCCAAAGGTCTTGTTCTCCAGAAAGGATCTAAGTCTCACAGGAAATAAATGGGAACAGATGAGAAACACAGTGCATCAAATGTGACTCCCCCGGGGCAACCTTTGTAGTTTATTTGTCAAGTTTCAGTTACATCTGGGAAAAAGAAAAAAGATTGAACTGTATTTTCAATATAATTCACACTCACAGTGATTTACCATTGTGGCTGTTTATTAACCATTTTAGAAGTGATCACGTCTTTCAAAGGATTTAATGTTCTCAGAAAATAGGGGGAAATGACCCAATTCTCCATTCCACTTTATGCTGCTAAAACCCAAGTCATATCCAACTTATGCTAGGCTAAGCAGGATTGGACTAGTAATAAATTAGGGTGGCAAGACCCAGTTTCGACCCATTCATGATTTTACTGAACACAGATTGCATGCAGCACTCAGAGTCCGTGAAATGTACATATCGTGCATTGATCACCGATGGACTGAAATCAAAGTGAAATAAATTGAGAGCAGCTGCTGCCCCCTATCCCCACCGTCCCTTCATCCAGCATCTCCTAATATAACTGCTTGCTTTTGGCTGGCATGTAGCAAGGGGCTGCCCTTGCAGCACTGCCGCTGAATAGCATTACTCACATAGCTCAGCACTGTGGTAAAAGGGGAGAACAAAAAGAATGACTCTCATTCTGACCGAATCGGACATCAGGACATTAAAACTGAACTTCAGAGATAGGAGCCTTTTCAATGCCAATGTGGCTTAACGGGGCCACAAGGTAGTGCCATTCCAGAAGCAATTATATTCTGCAAAATAACAACCCATGCGAGAGGCAAAGGTGGGGGATGAGGAGGAAGACTTTTCTCTGAAGCCTACAGGGAGGTTTCGAAAGGCAAAGTTACCTTTGGGCTCCCGAGAGCGGCTTTTCCAGTCTTTGCAGCAGCACAGCCCCATCTCAGGTGCTGCGTCTCTCCAAGCCTCACAGCCAACTGGTCATCATTATTCCCACGAGACTACTCCCCATCACGTAGGTACCCCCAGCAGCATCCTAGGCAGCAGGTACCACAGGAGGATGCAAAGGGCCAGAGCTACATCGCTGGCCCCAAATCGAGTCCTCCCGGGCTGTCGGCCAATGCTCAGACATGCTGTTCTCTCTGATCCCCCGGCACGTTTGTAACACTGCTGGCTGGACAGTTTTTCCTGCTTGTTTCCCAACTCGCACCAACCCTCTAAGATGTGCAGCCCAAGCTCATTCCCTGCCAAGTCCTGCAAACATCCCAAACACAAACAGACCCTGCTAATCAATTTGAGAACTAGCAGATTTGCCTCGGGTCTCCCCTCCTTTATCTCCTATATTTCTGGCTGGCCCTGGTGCATTTCACTGGCTCCTTTGCCTATTAAACGTCCACCGCTTATTAATTATATGTGCCCCTCTCTGAAGGAGTGAAAGGCCACGAGAGGGGGCTTTATGTGAGCAGCAGATGCCTGTTCTCTGATAGCCGGAGGGCAGCAGACAGATTCTGAATGTAAATCCTAAGTGTGCAGAAAAAGACACCAGAAAGGCCATTTAACCTCATGCAAAACGATGTCAGCAGAAGAGACGTCTCATTCCCCTGCCTTTCCCCATATTAAAGCCTTAACAGTATATTTCTGAGACTCTCTGTAGATATTGGGAAGCACCGAGGCCTGTGGAGACCTTGCTTTCTCTTAAAGGTCAGTGCCATTGTAGCAATATTCCATGGGGTTACTTAAACACCCACTTTTAATTGCATTAACCCAGCAAAGCACCAGCCACACAGACGAGGCTGTCACATTCTGACGTGTGTTTCAGGTCAAAGGGAAAAGGTTATTAATCACGCTGAGGTTTACTGACTCTGATCATTGCAGGTTTGTTTTCTAGGCTGTTCAGTTCTCAGTTTTAAAACAGGCAATGTCCCTGTTTCTTGAAGACCTGCTGCCTCATAGGATTGAATCCCTGCTGTACATTTGACAGTGCAATAACCCAGCTTTGTTTTGCTTCGTGCCTCTGATACACCTGGGCCCCTGTAAAGAGTTAGGGTTGCAGAGCTCAATAATAAGGGACAGCAGAGGGAGAGAAATTAGGAGGCACAAGCAAAAGATTGGACAAGAAAGAGATACAGGAGAGCAGTTCCAGGGGGCAGGAGGCCAAGCTGCAGAACTGAAGGGCCTTTCAACAACAGCAATGAAGACATGTAGGGGATCAAAGTGACACAGAGAGACTGGCTGGGCAAGATTATGGAGGATTTTAAAAACAAGGAACCCCATCTTGAAAAACAATTAAATCTATTCAGGATGGGCCTGATCCTGAGAGGCATACAGGACCTGTATCTCCTATTGATTTCAATAAGAGTCTCAGGTGCCTAGCAGGTCTCTAGACTGGGTTCCCAAAGCAGAAGAGATTATCCCAAAGCAGCCAGAATGAATTACAGGGTGAAAGTTTACTTGCTCTCCAACTAGTCAAGGTTCTTCTTCTAAGTGATTCAGAGGGAAGAGGTCCCTGCTGGGCACGCTGTTGCTATTGTTAGTTAGAGCCATCCCTAAATGCCAGCATTCTGTACTGACAAAGCACCAGGTGGTAGGAGATGCAAGTCCAGCTTTTCCAAACCAACTGCTGCAAGAGAATCAGTTATTCTGTCTGTCTCCTCTTACTCGGAGAAACAACTGCAAGCCACTCTGAAATGAACTACGATGGGTAAGCAAATCCTGTTTGGAAATGACTTTTAGCCGTCAGCATCTCTGAAACCTTTCACAAGGAGAAAACAGAAGTCTGTGCAAAGAAAGCACTAACAAAGCAAGAACCAGCTCTCTTCTCTGAAGCAAGATTCATTTTCTGATCTTGCACTCCAGCCAAGGAGTGGGAGGATGCACACACAAACCACCGGTCCACAATGCCTGGGTATTAAGCTGGCAAAATTCCGAGTTCAGCACAAAACCAAACAGTCCACAGGAAAGAGGAAGCTTTCCACTTGCTGGGCTATCTATATAACACATTTTCACTAGGTTCCCCCTGACTGCCAGGTCAGAGAGGAGTGGGGAGGGGTTATGGGCAGAGCACACTGTGCACCAGCAAACTCTGTCTAGCAGATGGGCCCTTGGGAGCAATTACAAGCGGGTATAACTTAAAGCAGTTCCTAGCCTCTATCTAGCAGTTATAATAATAATAATAATTGGAGATATACCTATCTCAGAGAACTGGAAGGGACCCTGAATGGTCATTGAGTCCAGCCCCCTGCCTTCACTAGCAGGACCAAAGTACTGATTTTGCCCCAGATGCATAGGTGGCCCCCTCAAGGATTGAACTCACAACTCTGAGTTTAGTAGGCCAAGGTGCAAACCACTGAGCTATCCCTCCCCCCTCAGTCTTTATGCATTTTAAAGCTTCACATAATCTCCAAGGGAGGCTGTGGACTCCCCATCACAGGAGGTTTTTAAGAACATGTTGGACAAACACCCGTCAGGGCTAGTCTAAGTTTACTTGGTCCTGCCCAGGGACAGCTTTAGGACATGCGGGGCCCGATTCGAAAGAGCTGCCGCCTAAATGCCACCAAAAACAGTGGCAGTGATTGAGCTGCTGCCAAAGATAGCGGCGGCAGCTCAATCGCTTGCCGCTGTTTCCGGTGGCACTTCAGAGGAAGGTGCGGGCCCCTCTTCTGGACGCTGGGGGGCCCTCTTAGGCGCAGGGCCTGATTTCCGGGAATCTCCCTAAAGCCGGCCCTGGTCCTGCCTCAGCGCAGGGGGCTGGACTTGATCACTTCTCAAGGTCCCTTCCAGACTGACATTTCTATGATTCTGTGATCTCATGTTGACCAATAGAGGCCGCTGTTTAGTTAAACACGTTTTGCTTTTAAACAATCCAAATAACAGTGTCGCTTATTGAGAAATGCACATGCCTTAGAATATGTTATGAATTTTTATGTTTACCAGGTGTCACTTCTTCACATTTAAATTCTAAGAACACTAAAATGTCCCAAGGAACCTTGGGAAGCCAACAAGAAGCTTTTCTCTGTTTCTTTGTGAGCATTAAACTAAATGGTCCCAGGGGAACACAGACAAGGTTGTCATAATTGGATTTCACATACGGTGACACTGTGATGCATTTAGAATATAAACCTTTTCAAAATACAGTCTAAATAAACACAATGACAAAGGAAATGGCGGGGGGAAAGCTTCTGATGTGTTGACCATGTGGCATTTGAATGCATTTTACATTGCAGGAGTTTTAGAATGAGTATCAATTCTATGCACATAGGCAGGGATTTTCAAGCGTGCTCAGCACTGGTCTAACTCTGTTCTCACTGAAGACAATGGGAATTTTACCAATCATAGAATCATAGAAACATAGGGCTGGAAGGAACCTCAAGATACATGCTTGTCTAACCTAATCTTAAAAATCCACAATGAGGGAGATCCCACAACCTCCCTAGGTAATCAGCTCCAGAGCTGAACTATCATTATGGTTAGGAAGGGTTTTTTTTTTCTAATGGGAGCAGAGTTAAGCCAGTGCAGAGTGCTTTTGAAATCTCACCCATAATTTATATGCCCATGGCTTATGCAGACTCCCATATTCACACAAAACCAAGTCTCAAGATCCTCCAAATCACAGAAGCAAACTCCTCACTCTAAAAAGGTATTTTTGTAAATAAAGCTCTTTATTGTAAGCGATTATCGAAGTGTAGGCGTGTGTTTATCAGATATTGGTTGGCAAAACGGAGTAGGAGGAAGAGGTGGTGGTGGTGATGGTTAGGAAAATGCTCAAAGAGCAAAGGATTAGGAACATTTCACATAGTTATAGCTGCAAAGTTATTTATTCCTACCAAATAGATGGGGAGGGGAATTACATCCAGTTTAGCTGTGAAATTTCAGTAAAATATCTGTGGTTTGAGAGAGAAGAGGAGGTTAGAGGGAGGTTGAAAATAGCAAGCTACAGACAAATCATGCCTCTCCCTAATAACCTAAGTCTCTGTATACCCAATACACACTATGTACCAATAGGACCCTCTATATGCCCTGCTACTATCTACAGAACCTGAAAACCCCATATATACTAGTATATCCTACATACAACAGTGTGTGTACTCTGCATGTATTCTGTATACATTGTGTACCTCATTGACCAATTGTCATCTGATGTTTTAGAGATCACAAGTTTTGCCACCTAAGACTTTTGCTGACAAGTATATTTCTTGTCAAACCCATTTGACAACCAGATATTATCTAGCGATGTAACTATGGGGTGGGGCTCAGGGCAGTAAGAAACACCTGTAGAGAGCTGACTACTTCACTGAGAAACAAGAACATCCTTGGACAACACCTCCATAAATGCAGAAGCCAGGTCTCCAACACTCCAGAGGGAAGCCAAGGTTCTTCTGTATTGGACGAAAAGCTCATTTAACATGTCTTTGGGCCTTACACATAAACATGCAGCATCAAAGTGGATTGGCTCAGCAGCCAATAAATACAGCAGGGAGAGTGGAGTTGCCACCTAGATGTGTTCATGGATGTAAAGATGACTCTGAGAACATCATCCATCAACCTATTCACACTGAAGTTAAGAAAAAGGTGTCTAGATTCCAAGACGGATTCCAAAGCTCTCATCACAGACTCTTTCTCCCAAAGATGGACAAGAACTCTACTGTGTGCCTTCATATCAGTGGCTTGATGCCCGGAACAATCCAACAGATCCAGGAGGAGGAGTCTGAAGTGATAGTAATTACTTGTTGCTGGCCAAGGAGGAGGCCATGGTTGTTGGATCTAGCCTATCAGGAAGTCAGTCTTGCAAGGTCTGATCTTGCAACAGGAGCCAGAAAAAATGGAAGCTGCGACTTCCAAGAAAAGACAACAGGAGAGTTACTCTGATGAGCTGATGAATACTTTATTAGCCAGCTGCAAAGCCTCAGCAAACAAGATGTACAGCAAAAGAAAGACAAGATTCAGTTCCTGAGGCAGGGATATCAATAATGTAATTCCTGAAAAGATTTTCTACTCAAAGAAAGTAAAATTCCAGGTAAGCATAGGTCAATTTGTACTGTGGGATATCTGGAGATAGTCATACCTTTCCAGCAACAGAAACCAAATACTCTGTGGTAATTAAGTTGTTTGATGAGACTCTTCATCCATGTGCATCAGTTTTCCCATAAGTAAAATGGGGATAATGGTACTGACATCCGTCATAAAGCACTTGGAGATGTAAGGATGGAAAGTGCTATAGAAGAGCTAAGTAATATTATCATAATGGTCAATTAAAGATGACCATTATTCTGCATAATATTAGTGGGAATCACTCAAACTGGCTTTGGATTGCCATAGTGTTTAATGTTTTGGCCTTTTAAAGGTATATTAATTGTATATCTTTCTCCTGAACTGCACTTACCAACTTGGACTTTAGGCCAAGATTTTCAAAAGCTGATTTCAACTCCTGAGTAAGTGATCTTATTTTCAAAAGAGCCGAGCACTTAGCAGCTCCCATTAAGGCAGTTGGTGCTGCTGGGTGCACAGCATTTTTGAAAAACCAGCTGACATATTTAGGAGCCTAAGGGCCTGTCTACACTAGAAAGATCCACCAGTGTAACATATGTGGATGTATCTTATGCACTGATTACGTGTGTTTACACTGTTGTGATTGCATTGGTATGAGCTACCTTTTATTTGAGCCATAACTTTAGGCTCCTACTTCTGAGAATCCTGGCCTACAGCTTTGTTTGAGAGAGGAAGGGGTTTGTTCATTTGTTTTGCGGTTTTTATTTATTTATTAATAATGGAGACTGGTGCTTCTAAAACAATAATCACTGATAACTTTGCTTAATTATCAAAAGTGGCCCATGCATGAATTTCCAGCAGGACCTAATGAGATGGAAAGTTTGGAGTGTCAGTAACAAGGTGCTTTTGACTAGAGTGGCAGTTCCCAGACTGTGGTCAATGGAGTATGTGGGGAGCTGGCCGATCGCATGGCTCTTGATCTTCCTCCTTGTTTCCAGCTCAGAGAAGCAGAACAGATGGGAGGGAGCTGGCTATAGGCTGCCCACTCAGCCATTCCATGAAGAGCGGGCACTCGGGGGAAGCTGGCTAAAGCTCTGCTCTCCTGCTTGCATTCTGGGGATGCTAGGATCATGCAATTATGGTTGCTGCTACTCCCCTGTCGCAGCTCAATTCTGGATTTTATGGTTTGTTGGTTTTTGTTAGAGGCTCTTCTAGCAGCGTTTACTTTCCATTTCCTAATGTGGAGACAAATGCTTCCCGAATGATCCTGCTGTGTTCTTTTCACGATGCCCATATGTGCCATGGCTCTGGCTGCTGGGGAAACGCTCCCCTTTTTCATTTTAAACACTGCTGCTGTGTTTACAGTTTCTTTCTTTTTGTTTTCAAATCCTTCCTCAAGGACAGAATTTGGTTGGATACTGATAAGTGCCAGCGTCACTGTACATCCCTAAAGGAAAACGAAATCAACTGTAGGCCCCAGACAGAACAGCAAGAGACATGAGCCAATCTGCCAGCTACTTTACAGCAGACACATATCCAGAAAACTAGCCATCAGGCTTCTACAATGTCTGTACTGGGAATTAAAGGAGGAATGAGTTAACGTTGACACAAGTTTTTCCAGATAAAAAGCAAGGGGTCTGCTTCAGATGATTTCATAGGTATTTATACCATGCTATATACCACAGTATCTGAGCACCTATGTGGTCTCTTCTAAAGCTAACCACCTAGGAATCTATAGGTGATTAAATTCTCTCATTTGCTCAAGAGTTAGAGGGAGTTAGAGAGCCGGTCACAGGGTGAGCTGGCCCTTTATGGGCAGTTGGGATCAGCCTGGATTAGCCTGCTTCTCAGGTGATGGGACTGAGAGGCTGCGGGATGTCATGGTCACGTGACCTGTGGGGCTACACTATATAAGAGAAACCGGTGGATGAGCCAGACAGAGCTAGGGTGGGCTGTAAAGGACTGTGACTCACTGGGAGGAGGCCTGTACAGAGGGTAAAGCCCTGGAAGATTGGCTTTTGCTCCAGCAGAGGAGAATTCATTCAATAATATCGGGGGGGGGGGGTAGGGGAAGGAATAGAATTGGCTGGGAAGAATGTAGGCTGAGGCAATGGATGTGCCCAATGCTGCACCAGGTAAGCTGCTGCTACAGGCCCCAATGAACCCAATGCCTCCTCGCCCATGAAACCTAGTGCACAAAGGAAATGTAATCCTAGCTCCTGACCTTCCTGCCTCAGCCAGCTGTAGAGTTATAGTAATTATCCAGAGATGTGTGCACCTGTGACATTCTCTAAAGTGACATGGTAAAGCCCACTGAATGCATCTTAAAGCACAAAGCAAGCAGCAGCCTGAGTAATGCCCAGGGGAGAAGAGCAAGGAAAAGAGACAGTACTGGGATAGAACAGAATCCTTATGAAGATCCTAATGTAGATAAGAAACACGGGCTTACGTTGGTGTTGGGTGGTACCGAGCTTGAGTCACCTTCATTTTCAAGAGGACAGGGCAGAGTGCTCAGCACTCTCTGAAATTCAAACACCCTCAAGATATCAACTGGGCACCCAAAATAGTGAGTCACTTCCTAAAACGTAGACAACTCTGTGAATTCTCTCTCATTTTTTGTGATGGTGAAAAGTGCTGGAGAAAAAACATTGAAGACCAATGGTCTCTATCTATCAAAGGCAAGGTATAGCACGGTCAGTATCAGTGCAAGCAAACGTCCATGGACCCTCGTTGTTTACAGAGTGATGGATGGAATAACATGCTCTTGCTCGAGGATACAGAGGTGACCACAAGTGGGTTCCTGATACTAGCCAAACTCACCTGATGTGATATGGCATCGCAACATCGAGCAGATTCGGGATTTACCCCCAAAACAAAGACACTGTGTGTACCCACTCTGGCTGATCCGAATTCTGAAGTTCAGGACACTGTAGTTCCAATGATTCCTAGCATGGAGGAACCAGAACATGAATTGTCATCTGAAGCATCTGCTCAAGGGTCTACTCCAGAATCTGAGAGATGTTACCCTGTGCAGCAAAGGAAACCACCAGAGCGACTCAATTTGGAATTGAAATAGTTGATAGTTAAGGCTGATGAGTGATACAGAGGCAGAATAATCCTCTCATTCTGTCTGGAGTACTCAGATGCGCTATTCTGACCTCCTTAGTTACACTAGCAATTTATAATGTTAGGTTAGACATGTTGGGGGAAGGGGTAGCAACTCAATAAGGAAGGACTGTAATTGTGTGTGTTCTATGCTTGATCACCAGAGGGCATCTGTAGATATCAACAGCCCTAGTAGTGGAGCAATAGAGAGAGTGTCAGAGCAAGAAGCAATGCAGTAGCTGAATAAAACAAGCAAGTTACTTAGCTCTCTGTCCATGTCTTGGTTATTGGCCAAGATGGTCAGTGACACCACCCCAAGCTCTAGGTGTCCCAAAGCTCCGACTGCTAGAAGCTGGGACTGGATGACAGGGGATGGATCTCTAGATAACTGTCCTGTTCTTCCCTATGAAGCATCTGGTACTGGCCACTGTTGGAAGACAGGATACTGAGCTAGTTGGACCATTGGTCTGACCCAGTACAGCCAGTCCTATGTCTTAATTGGCAGATTCCTGGGTCCAGAGGTAACAG
Organism: Mauremys reevesii; assembly: GCF_016161935.1. Lineage (NCBI taxonomy): Eukaryota > Metazoa > Chordata > Testudines > Geoemydidae > Mauremys > Mauremys reevesii. Next base: position 66,757,805 of record NC_052629.1, on the reverse strand, counting down.
ATCTAACAACTGGGGGTGGGAGGGGCAGGCACATGACTGCTATCCCTTTACCCAAAGGCCCTTTGCTCCTAGAGCACTGCCTATCTGAGGGTCTCTCAAGTGCTGTACAGGCCTGAGGAAATTCACCCACCCCCTGCGCCTACAGGGCACACAGGGAAAATAAAATTAATTCATGTCAGCTCCTGATCCCTTGATCCCCTCCTGATCCCCACCACCACCCAGCTTGTAACTCCTGTGTTGCCAGTTACTCCCTCATTCCACCTGCGATACCTTCATGGCTCTCAAACAGGCTCATACTAATAATGTTCAGGAGAGAGAATTGCTTATGCCAAAGAAATATCTTGAACATGGCACCATCTTCACAGCTGTTACATGTTTGGGTCACAATGCTGGCAATAAGGTGTGGGTGTTTCTGTTGCTGCACTGCGTGTGGCCATCAGCAAAAACTGATGAGCAATCAAGACCTCTGAATCCACAGGGACCGAAACAAGAGCTGTACAAACCCCATTAAACTGTGGGTTTGTTCACCAGAAATAAGAAGCAACAGAGTTTTCATGAGAAAGTTTGTTCTCATGAGATTTTCTGCTTGGCTTTGCAGGTTCAAACAGGGTGACTAGATAGCAAGTGTGAAAAATCAGGACAGAGGATTGGGGGGATGGGAATAGGTGTCTATATAAGACAAAGCCCAGAATATGGGACTTCCCTGTAAAATTTGGACATCTGGTCACCCTAGGTCCAAATGACACAGACACGGTTATGCAAACCAAAATGTTCCGCCATTAGCACCTGTATACTTGAGAGATTTTTGCACTGATGTAACTTGACTGGTAGATATAACTACACCAATGTAACTAGACTGGTGCAACCCCATGTAACTGTCCTGCTTTGGTGTCAAACATACATCACTGCAGTAGTACAGGGGGCCTGTATCTTCACAGGAACTTTGCATCAGTGTAGCTACATTGGTGCAGGGATCCCTAGTGCAGACAGGCCCTTAACAATCTAGCAGTTTCGCAGCAGCCACAGGTTGGCCATGTTAAAAGCACAGCTCAGATCCTGGAGAGGCCAACAAGGGTTGCAAGATTGTCCATCATTGCTAGGAAGGCAGACTCTCTTTTAACCAACCCTATTAGCCTAGCCTCCCAGACCTTCCCCTGTAATGTGGGACTCTCCCACTTTCAAAGCTCTTATCTCCATTAGCCCCCACTTACTTTTTTTCCCCAGACTCATTTAGCATCAGACACCTGGTGCTTTAAAAGCAAAAACAGAGCTTACAAACAGGGCTTGAGTTCAGCATGATATAGAGCCTCCCTGGTACTAGGTGGGGGTGCAGTTATCAACATCTTAAGTGGATTGCAATTAGATCAGCTCTGGTTTATGGATGTCAAGCACAGTATAATCCTACATTTACAAAGCAATCTGTCTACGTTGGCTGACATTCAAGTCAGCCGTTGAAAGAATGTGCATGCCGGCAGGTTCTGCACCTGCCAAGAAAATGGGGATGGAGGAAGGAAGCTTTCGGGAAAGTAAATTTTTAGAGCTGGTTAAAAATATAAGTTACAATTAGCATGACCTGAACTCTAGTTTCTTTATGGAAAAAGCTATGTTCATTTCACCTCTAAAGGCTCTCAAAGGAAATAAAGAAGGCTGCACTTCTTACAAACACGCTACAGTAACAGGACTTGAGTCTGATCAGTTATTTTATTACTCAAAAAGAACAGGAGTACTTGTGGCACCTAAGTACTCCTGTTCTTTTTGCGGATACAGACTAACTACTCTGAAACCTATTTTATTACTGTTTATTTGTATTACAATAGCACACTGAGTGATCGCAAGCAGGTTGGGGTCCTGTTGTGCTCAGTGTTGAACAGACCAACTGTAACCCATAACCCCTTCCACCAAAAGCTTACCTCAGCAAATCTTGTGCAACTTGACTGACGTTTACACCAGTCATTCTCCACAGAAGCTGCTGCATGCTGAGCTCTTTTGAAATACTACAGGTAAACAAGCGAAGGCATGGATCTTGCATAAACGAATGGATGTGCTTAACTTTATTCATAGATTTTTAAGCCTAGAAGGGACCATTATGATCATCTGCTGTGGAACACAGGCCAGAGAATATCACCCAGTGATTCCTGCCTCAAGCCAAGATTTTGTGGCTGAGCTAGTGCATACTCTACTTCAACACTTAAGTTAACAGGTTGTAAAACATGAATTACACTTACATCACCAGGACCACGCAGGAAGATAAAGTTAAGCACATCTGCTGGATGAGACCCTTAAACACCACTAAAATGAATGGAAATTGAGCAGCCAAGACCTATCAGCAGTTTTGAAAACATCAGCCCTAGCTAACAGGCATTTTAGAAACACATGGCAGAAGTTAATGAAAGCTTTTAAAATTCTGTTTCCAAAACAACAGTTCTATTTCATGGCATAAACACTTAAAAGAAAAATACAAATCCGAAATGTTCTGCCCAAGGCTGCATGCCACGTCCTTGTCAATCTCTCCCCTGTCTTGTTTAGAAAGTCTGGTGCAAGCTGGTGCCCACTGATAGCACAGTAGCATTTCTGGAGAATTTCAGATGTAAACACAAGGAGGGCTTTGCGTGGGAGATCCCTGCAGCTGTTTGACAGCGGGCCAGCTGCCACTTCAAACTGGCTTTAGTAGATCGTTCAGAAAGAAATGGGTTCATAAACATGCCAGATAGTAGTTTACCAATTAGAATTCCTTCTAGATGTCAGAGTGGCGCATTATCAGCACTGCCTCTCTCCCCCTCTCAACCTTTCTGTGGGCTGTGTGCAAAGGAAAGGTACTTTCTTTCTCCTACTTTCACACCAAAGAACAACTCTCAGCTGATATTTTCAAGTCACTATATTTTACTGAGCGGTTAAGCTGCCAGCACTAACAGGCACTCCAACTGCACCAGAAACATCGCTGTAGCTTTCTGGATTCCCCCATGCCCCTCCTTAAATAAGTATCTTGAAACATTTAACTTGTTGGGACAGCATTTCCTTCACTGGCATTATGAGGAGCAAACCGCTTGGTCTGTGTTTGATCTGCATGCCGTAAAGCACAGACCAACCTTCCCTCCTTCCCGCTCCCACCTCTCCATTACTGGGGCTGTGGTCGGACTGGTGCAGGATTTGGCTGAGACACACATAAGCCTTGTCTACAGTAGTGGGAAAAGCAGGCTGCATTCACACTGTGGTGTGTAGCTTTGCCATGGGGGAGGCAATGGGGAAGGGCTCCAGCAGCAAGGAGTCAGTGTAAATAGCCATGTAGTCATGGGAGACACTGCGTGGGCGTGTGGCGAGCCATACAGGGCACATCCCCTAAGGCCCTGCGTGTCTTTACTAGCCTAAGCAGTGCCTCACCATCCACACTGCTATTTATACGGGTGTTAAAGGGGTGTGCAGTGTATGTAGTCTACGCGCTGCTGTATATGTAGATATAGCCATTCACACAACCTGCAGCTACGTAGGGTTGCCACCTGTCCAGATTTTACCCGAACAGTCCGGTTTGGTTTCTGTGTCCAAGTGCCATTTAGGGTTGCCAGGTGACTGGTTTTCGAACGGAAAGTCCTGTCAAAAAGGGGACCTGGCAGTGGCCAGTCAGTACAAAGTCCAGTTAGCACTGGGCAGGGGGAGGTGCCGGGTCATTAACCTGCACCAGCCTCTGCTCAGCCAGGGCCACCTCCTACCTACAGACAGGCTCCTTGTCAGGCTGCAGTAGCTCCTGTCCCAGCCCTGGAGTAGAGGGAGCCCAGAGGGAGGTGGATGCGATCCAGCAAGCGAGGGGTCTGGAGGTGGAGAGGATCCAGCGAGTGAGGGGGCTGGGACTGGAGAGGTGCGAGCAATGGGGCAGGGCCTTGGGGGGGGGAAGAGGCGGAACAGGGACAGGGCCTGGGGAAAGAGGCGGAGAAGGGGTAGGGCCTTGGGGATCCAGTTACCAGCAATTAGAAAGGAAGCAATCCTACATCTGCTGCATGCCAGATCTATGAGACCCACTCTGCCCCAATGCAGAAGGCTCTGTGAATTTGTGGCTCAGTAGATCCACCAGCCATTGCCCCTTTTGCAAGTGAACACAAGTGTTACAACAGCTCTGTGAATGCAGAGCAGGGTGGTGGTGGACACCAGCCATCTAAGATATCTTCAGGGGAGGGGATGGATGCAGAAGGTCTTGTGCTGTAAGGCATGAAGAGGTATAACAAAGGGGGAGGGCTGCAGAGCAGGCCAAGGGACAGAAGAGATTTGAAGGAGGAGAGGGAGGCTGTCCCAAGCACAAGGGGTGAGACATTAAAGGAGGCCTCAGATGAGGAGTGGAAGGAGACAATACACAGGAGAATAAAGCAAACAGCTCAAGTGGACTGTCATGAGCAGCCGGGGGAGGCAGGATTAAACCAGGTCTGAGATTTAGGTAAATGTCTGTGCTGTCTCTGATCTAGGATCAATGAGTGCTCACAGTCCTGAGGGCCTACTCCCACTCCCACTCGAGTCAATGGCACTGGTGGGGGCAGAGGCAGCCCTGAGTCGCCTTGGGACTGAACAGCTTCTTGCTTGACTCTTGGTTTCCCCCATATGCCAGGGGTCTCTTGCTGGGCTCTGCTGTTTGTTGGCCAAGATGTCCTTCGACTGCCCTCCACATGGCTCACTACAAATGCTTTAAAAGTCCTACACCAAACAGGCTGTTGCACCAGCGAGCTAGCCTGCGTGGGACCACCCTTGTACTAATCCATGCACTGAGAGCAGCACGTCAACAAGGTTTCTAAGATGGCCTGTACTCTAACAAGGATTACTACACCTAACTCCAGCATTTGGGTGTGTAAGCCGGGGCGTCCTTTGCTACCGCCGCCGCCGGCGGGGCGGGTCCGTGGTACGCCCCTCAGACAGGGGAACGCCGGTAGCAGTCCCTAGCGTGCCCCTCAGGCAGGGGAACGCTGGCAAGTGTCCACAGCGCGCCCCTCTGGCAGGGAGACGCTGGCCAATGTCCACAGCGCGCCCCTCTGGCAGGGAGACGCTGGCCAATGTCCACAGCGTGCCCCTCAGGCAGGGGGACGCTGGCCAATGTCCACAGCGCGCCCCTCAGGCAGGGGGACGCTGGCCAATGTCCACAGTGCGCCCCTCAGGCAGGGGGACGCTGGCCAATGTCCACAGCGCGCCCCTCAGGCTGGGGGACGCCGGTAGCAGTCTCTAGCGTGCCCCTCTAGTGGGGGAACGCGGGCAAAGGTCCACGGCGCGCCCCTTGGGCAGGGGAACGCTGGTAAGAGTCCCTAGCGTGCCCCTCTAGCAGGGGAACGCTGGTAAATGTCCAGATCCACGAACCTCCGGCTCGGTTGGATAGACCGCGGCAGGCAGCTCCGGTTCCGTGGGGTTTGCCGGGTCCTCCGCCTCCCCGGAGTCGGCAGCTATGTCGGGCGGAAGCGGCTCGGCGTCAGCGTTTGCCTCCGTCCGTGGTGCCGTGCCCCCGGAGCAAAGGGCCCTGCCCTTTGTACTCCCCGCTTTGCCCCTCCCATAGCTGGGGACGGGGCGAACCCGCCCTGGCTCCGCCCCCTCCGGCGGAGAACCCGACGTGTCCCGGTCCGCTCCGCCCCTCCCAGCGCCGGGGTCGGAGCGAACCCGCCCTGGCCCCGCCCTCTCGGGCGGAGAACGCGGCGCGTCCCGGTCTGCTCCGCCCCTCCCACCGCCGGGGTCGGAGCGAACGCGCCCTGGCCCCGCCCTCTTGGGCGGAGAACGCGGCGCATCTGGGTCCGGCTCGGTAGGGGGCCACCCCGGCTCCCTACAGGGTGCTTGTATCAGTACTTGGTGGTTTTCTGCCCTGCAAGGTGATATTCACTGAATTACACTTAGGCCTGGTCTACGCTTGAGGAGGGGGGTCAATCTAAGTTACACAACTTCAGCTACATGAATAACGTAGCTGAAGTCAACTTACTTAGATCGACTTACTGTGGTGTCTTCACTGCAGTGAATCTACTGCTGCTGCTCCCCCGTCGACTCTACTTGCGCCTCTCGCAGCGCTGGAGTACAGGAGTTGACGGGAGAGTGCTCGGGGGTCGATTTATCGTGTCTAGACTAGACACAATAAATCAATCCCCTCTGGATGGATCGCTACCCGCAGATCTGGTGGGTAGTGAAGACATACCCTGAGCTCATGTTAAAACATAACCCAAACCAGACACTCGTTATCCATGGGCCATGAGACATTCTGACTCTCCAGCACTGTAAGCATGGAGGTGACCCTTTATACGGTACCAAGCTGTGGACCAGATGCAGCATTTGGATGCCCTATTAGGCTACTCACCTTTGAAAACTTCCAAAGTGAATTAAGCTAAACTGAATTAAGGCCACTTTATATCTGAATGAGACTGTCCCCTGAATGAGAGGAGTTTAATGCAGTTCAACTAACCCACACCTTTAGTTAATTCAGATTAATTTTCCTAAACAACCCCAGGTAGGCTGTCCTTTTAAGGGAAACTGAGCCCAGCCCCATCTGACTAACGAGCAGCCTACCAGCTGTGGTGGTGAGGCCAAGGATCAGGGAAACAGCCTAATCATTGTTTTGCAGTCACCGCAGCAAAATAGCATTTGGGAATCATTTTGGTTTAGGCCTATCTCTAGTAATGGACAGTACGAACAGATGGTCTGTGCCCCAAAGGGCTTGCAGTCTGATGACTAAAAATACTGAACTTATGTTAAATAGTTTTTATTTTGAAAACAAATGGCAGTGGGTAATTAATGCCTGTTAGCCACTAGACAGACTGTTTCCAGGAAGTCTGTTGGGTGGACTATGTCTCTGGCAGAAACCAAATGTTTGTTTCACCCAGAGAAAGCAGCTCAGTTCTCCCTTCTAAACATCCTCCTGGACCTAGAGTAATGGTTGAAGAGTTACTGTAACAGCAGTCTGGAGGTCACCTATGAAAACTACTGAGTTTAAAAGTAAGAGATTAATTCATCTGAGCTCAGCTGAAATTGAACAAGATACTGGAGGGGAAGTATGCCACAGACACTCATGGTGTGTCTATGGCCCCCATTACCATGATATCTGAGAGCCTCAATCCTTAATGTGTTTACTCTCACAGCACCCCTGTGAGGTAGTGCATTATCCCCATTATAGAGCTAGGCAACTGAGGCACAGAGCCTATGGGCTTGTCTGCATGGGGAAATTGACCAACCTGACTACAGCTGTATAATTCCAGAATAAGTGTATGCCTGGGGAGTTACATCAGTATAGTCATGCCAGAAGACAAGCCCAAATCTAGACTTTTAAAGGTATGCAGGCATTGTTGCACTCAGCATTGCAACAACTCCCTGATTTAGGAGCTTACCTCTCATTTCCAAAAGGAACTTAGCCTCTTCAAGGCCTAAATCCCTTCTGAAAATAATTCAGGCTCCTAAATTGGTAAGGCTTTGCAACACTGAGAACAGCAAGGCCTAAATACCTGTTAAAATCTGGGCTTAAGAGATTTACCCAAGGTCCCACAGGAAGTCTGTGGTGAAGCCGGAGTTTGTACCTACATCTCCCAATTCCTTGGCTAGTGCCCTAACCACTGGACCATCCTCCCCTCCAGGGAGCAGAGTTGGCCTAATGCTGCTTCAGTTGAAAGCTGTGAGAGCTTTACCAATAGGAGCAGTTAGACCACTGTGGAGGAGCACTCCTAAGTGGGAATCGGAAGGGTGCATCACAGGGCAGGGCCAACTGTCATTGGCTGACTTACCAAGAGGGCAGGACCCAGCTCCTAAGGGCATGGGGGGCAGCTGGCTTCAAAAAACAAATCCTTTCACAATTGCCCCTCAGAATTGCTTGAAGATATGCAAACTGAGCATACATTTAACCAGTCTATTTGTCTCTCCTCCAAGTGATCCTCCTAGAGCGAGGAGCTGGGATTTCCATGCAGGGCAGGGTATCTGGCCTACAGTGGGTGGAGGCCATCCTGTCAGGGAATAGGAGGGAACCTCGCTGGCCAGAGCAGAGAGGACAAGACACACACAAGGGCGGGACAGCGACACCAGACTACAGACTCCAAAGAAATCAGTGCTACCTGAAATGTGAAGTGGAGGAGGGTCAAAAACATGTTGCAGGCATGTCCCCAACATCAGTTGCTTTAGAATTAATGGCAACAGCACACAGAGCCTGTGGCTGCACGCGGAGCCCAGCTTTCTTTCCATCAGAGGTTTGGTAAAAGCATTAATTTCCTCCCTGCGCCCCCAAAGCCAAAATTTCAGGCCTGGTCTACTTCACATCTTCCCTGTCAGACAGTAAGGCTCCCTGCTACACCACTGGAGCTGGTGGGAGTTCAGATCCCTATTTAGGCAGTACCGTTCCATGTGCTTTGGGGCTCAGTGCAGGAATCACTGGGGGAAATCCTCTGGCCTATGTTATGCAGGAGGTCAGACTAGATTTTCATAATGATCTTTTCTGGCCTCATAATCTAAGACAGCTGGATGTGGCCTTAAGAAAATATCCAGCATAAGAGAAGCCATGTGAATGAACGGCATGAGCAGCTTTCTGCTTCCATTGCTCTGCTGCAGCATCTCATAAATTGAGTATTAAAAGAACAAATGGCAAGACAAACATAAGCATTAATATACTGCACCTGAAACATCTGCCCTCTGGAAACACATTGATTTACTCCTCCCACTGTCAAAGAAAACATGCAGCCTCAGCAGGTAGTCTGACCCTGGGACAGCTCAAATGCATGAGATCAAGAGGGAAGATGTCACTGGGGTTACTGATGGAGATAGTGCAAGTGAACCTACCTGCCATCCCACCTCAGTAATGCCGGTAGGCCCTGGCCAATGAGCCCAAACTTCATTATAGCCGTAATACAAGTTATGCCAAACCAGAAATCAGCCTTGTGTTTAACCCATTTAGGGCTGTGAGGCCACATATTAATTACACAGACAGGCCCTGATCCTGCAACCCTGCATACAAGGGGAGCCCAGCTCTCTTCAGTGAGACTTCTCATGGGAGCATGTGTGAGATCAGGGCCTAAGCAATAAACCCACACATAGCTCATTCAGGGATTTTCTTTTCTTTCTACCCACTTAGTAAATGCCAACCCTGAAATTCCCTTTTACTATCACCTACAGTATAGTGTGAGCTATTAGTTTAAACTGCTGCATATAGTCCATTTTATTGCACTATTTTGTATAAGACTACCTAGCTCTTTTCCTCTTTAAATCTCAAAGCACTTTACAAAAGACTGTTTTATTATCCCCACGTGGGGAAACTGAGTCACAGAGAGGCAAAGTGACTTGCCCAAAGTCACCCAGTAGGTCAGTGGCAGAGCATACAGAAGTCAAGTCTCCCTGGGTCCACTTCAGAGCTCTGTCCATTAAGCCCATTTCTATAACACTGATGATCCTGAAGAATCCCAAAGCAATGTATAAAACTGACATACCAAACTGCATCAATCAGATCATTCACCCAGCAATTAAATGCAGCTACCTCTGGGGTGAAACACAGTGTAATCCCACCACACAACATGCAGTAGCAGGCCAGGAAGTGAAGAACAATACTGCGTCTGACTGAAATTGGCAGGAAACTTTACGAAGGCAGAATATCTGTACAATTGTTACAAATTGTAATTTGGCCAGGGCACCAGTACCCAATAAAGCTGCCCTTGCAAAGAATGCTAATGGGTCTTCAGTGGTCACAGGAGGCTTTGGCCTTTCATTTCATCTTGAAGGCAGTGCCCTCAACAGCAGAGCATGCCCTCACCCCTGGCTGGAGCACTGGCTCAGTGGGAAGAAGCTGGGGGGTCTCCATCTATGAAAATTGGGTTGATAATGTGAAGCTAGCTACAGTTTTAAGTGGCTCTCCCTAATCTAATCCTTATAGGTGAGGCTCACACCATCAATGTACAGCTAGCCTGGCCCATTGTTCTGCATCAGATAAGCAGCTGGGTGCATGTTACAATACACTGTCTATGGGCTGTACATATTTCCAGTTGGTAGACACTGGGCTTGAGGAATATAAAGTGTTAAGGAAAATCACCTGGGAACAGCTGGCGAATATGGTTTAACAATACTCCAAGAGCAGGAAATTATTTATGAAGCTATTTAGGCTTAATGCTCCTCTCCCAATGGGCCATGTGTTGATTTGTTTGAAGTTGTTAAAACAGCCCTTCCTCCTGAAAGCCGGTGTGTGCGCTGAAAGTCAGCCAGGAAAAAGGGTGTAGCTATCTGAAGATTAAACCTGCCGGCATGAGACACTGTTAGCCATGGAGCTGGGGCTGAATGCAACCGGAGGCCACATGGCATTTCCTCCCAATGGGAGTCAGGTTGCTGATGCTTCCAGAGGGAGGGCAGTAGGGTTGCCAGGCATCCGGTTTTTTACCAGAACGTTCAGTTGAAAAAAGTGACCCTGGTGGCTCCGGTCAGCACTACTGACCGAGCCGCTAAAAGTCCAGTTGGCAGCGCAGTAGGGCTAAGGCAGGCTCCCTGCCTGCTCTGGCTCCTTTTGGCTCCTGGAAGAAGTGGAATATCTTCCTTCCAGCTCCTAGACACAACGGTGGCCAGGGAGCTCCGTGTGCTGCCCCCACCCCAAACGCTGGCTCTGTAGCTCCCATTGGCTGGGAACTGTGGCCAATGGGAGCTGTGGGAGGGGTGTCTGCAGGCAGGGGCAGTGTGTGGCGCTCCCTGGCCGCCCCACCGCCTAGGAGCCGGAAAGGGGGACATGCCGCTGCTTCCAGGAGCCACCTGAGGTAATCGGAGCCTGCATCCCTCACTCCCTCCAACCCCCTACCCCAGCCCTGAGCCCCCTCTCACACCCAAGCTTCCTCTCAGAGCCCTTAGCCCCTCCCACACTCCAAATCCCTTGGCCCCACCTAGGAGCTCCCTTCTGCACCCCAAACCCCTCATCCCCGGCTCCACACCAGAGCCCGCATCCCCAGCTGGAGCCCTCACCTGCCCCCCCCACACACACACACCTCAACCCCCTGCCCCAGCCCGTAGCCCCCTCCCACACTCCAAACCCTCATCCCTGGCTCCACCCCAGAGCCCGCACCCCCCCCCAGCTGGAATCCGCACCCCCTCCCGCACCCCAACCCCCTGCCCCAGTCCGGTGAAAATGAGCAAGTGAGTGAGGGTGGGGGAGAGCGAGCGATGGGGGAGGGGGTACGGAGTGAACAGAGAGTGGGGCCTCAGAGAAGGGGCAAGACATGGCCTGGCCCCAGGGGCAGTGCAAGGGTGTTTGGTTTTCTGCAGTTAGAAAGCTGGCAACCCTAGAGGGAAGCTTTAACTTGACACCTGGGTTTCACAAGCCCTGCTGTCAGCACATATTGGAGCTGTAGGTCCCAGGCTTGCAAGAGCCTTGCACTGTTACTGCGCCCTTTCCTGGGGGATTTTACACTACCCCTGAGCCCAGGGTCATGCCAGCTGGAGCCAGCATAACTTGGGATGGATCAAGCATGCAATATAACTGAACAAAGGCAAAATCAATTTATAATCTGGAATAAAAGGGTTCCTGGGGTCACTGTCCCCTAGATGCCCAATGCAGATGCAGCCCATGGGCCCTCCATACCCTAGGAAAGGAACCCATGGTTGACAAACTATGGCTGCCTCCTGGTTCCCCTCAAAACAGCTTGTCAACATTTAGGGCCCTGGGGATTTTCCAGTTGGAAGAAGAAATTGATGGAGCCTGTCCCCAGGCCTGGGGCTGTGGCCGGGAGAATGCCTCTCCCCCAGCCCTGGGGTTTTTTGTTATTGCTCGTGGCACACATCCACACATTACCTTAATATTGGTGTTACACAACAAAATTCATTCTGCACATGGATAGAAAAAATTAGAGGGAACATTGCTCAGGACTCCTGGGTTCTGTTACTGAAATCCAGGGAACTACAGGCACTCAGATCTATAAATACACCCCATGGATTTTTACAGACAAAAATACCCCAGGAAGGGAGCTCATCTTGTCTGTACTGAGTCACCCTCATTATTGATGCTGGATCAAAATCACTTAAATTCATTTCAGTGAAAAGCAAATACAAAGAAAGAAAACCTGAAATGCCAGACTTTGTTCACAGTCCTATGTGGTAGCTCAGTGTGTGTGGGACAGCGCTACTGAAGAACTGTAGTGTATTGATTTGCTTTTGATCAGACATCAGACAATGACTGTGGTTAATAATTTTTCATTATTTTATGGGCATTTAATAAAATATAACTGAAAGTGAGACCTACAGGCCTGGCAGCAAGAAGCAGCACCATCTAGTGCTCAGGATGGGATTGGAACCTGCTTGAGTAAAGGTAGCTGAATAGATACTGTAGCGTGGGTCAATGGAGACGATTTCTTGCAGACTACAACTTGGAAAGTGGCAATTCAGCATAGGAACACAGGCAGGCTCAAGTTATGTTTAGCTTGCACATAAAAGGACCTGCAATTGACAAAAGCTAAGCAGATCTCAGACATTATTCCCAGGCCAAGACATTATCTTAAAAGGGACAGCAGTCCAAGCTGTAAGGCCGTTCTAAAGCATGTTTTCCCAGGCTCAGTGTGTGTGAGACTCCTGGCAGAACATCTTTAAAGCTACTGCAATCCTCTTTTCCTGCACACACATCAGGGCGATGGGTCACAGGAGACACATTAGACCTTCACTTGCTATGAGGAGAAAAATCTGTCTAGCTTCCCCCAAGACAAAGCTGTTCCTAATGATACAGAAGGGCTGCTACATATCAGCACATGCTCTGAACCATTGGAGGCTTGGGCAGGGGCTAAAACCAAAGCTCGAAAAAGGTCCTGGAACATGTCATGACCCCACTGCAGGCACAGCAGCATTTGAAGCTACTGCCAGCTCTCCCACTTTCTATCCCCAAAATGTGAATGCAGAGCACCAGGACATGGAAGCAAGGAAAGAAGGCACCTGCTGGCTCTCAGTTCCTGCTGAGATCAGCCTCCCACCTTGGTTTATTGGTTCATAGGGTGAAGGAGGCTGCCCCACTCCAAACTCCTTATGCCCCAGCATAACAGAGACTCCAGATAAACAAGTCTCACTGTGACACACTCTTGCTGTTACTCATTGGCATCCCCTGCAGTTTTGCCTGGTCACACACAGATTGCTGGGGTGGATACCTTACCTCTGGGCACCATACAGCTGAAACAAGAGTGCAAGCTACAAGTGGATTTTAAGAAACTCCCTAAGGGTCACAACCTCAGAATTATTATCTGCACTGCCATAGGACATAGAACCATGCTGAGATCAGACCCCTGTAGTGCTGGGCTCTCTAAAGACACACAGGAAGGCTGGTCCCTGCCCTAAAGAGCTTATGATCTTAATATAGAAGAAGACAAAGGGTGGAAGGAATGAAATGTGCAGGCAGAGTGAGAGTGAGAAATGGGTGGCAAGCAGCCTATTGCTTCCACACTGTGATTGGTTAGGAAGACAGGAGGGGTTGAGTTAACATGAACAGGAGTGTTAACCTGCCCTTGGCCCCCTTCTGGATGGATACGAGTCTGTGGTAAATGGGCCCAAATCCTAGATCCCACATACTTCCAAGCCCCTTGGGTCCAGTGGTCACTGCTCCTAGTTCTGGTTTTCTCAGGTCTCCTCCCATGCTCACTCCATGTTTGCCCCTGTTCTTGGGCAATGGGAACCTACAGTCTGGCCACCTTAGGAACCAATGCCACAGCCCTCTAGAGCCACCAGTCACTTACGCATGTTCCGCAGAGTCCACCTGGCTGTGGAAGCTCTGGTTTCTCATTTAACCTTTTCAGGAACAATATGGCAGGCAAGCAAGGAATCCAGGCTCAACAAAGGAATTTCTTAACCACAGCCACTTTTCTCTAAAAGCACTAGGGAAATTACAGATCTTTTGAAAATAAAGTCCTGATGGCAACCTCTCAGCCTGATCTCAGTCTTTCTGTAAGTCAGCTTCCCTAGGCAAGTCAGAGTCTCTTCTGCTTTCACTCCCTCCAGCAACTCCTGCTTACATGTGGCAGTAGAAAAGCCCCTGGCTTAGATCTGTCTGTCCCATTTCTGCCCATGTGCTGTTGCAGGGGAACTGAAGCTTTTTGTGTAGGGAACTCATGTTTCTTGGGGATGGGCCAGTAGCTGAGACACAATTAGAGTTGAACCCCCTTTATGGCTTTCACTGAAGATCTTCTTTGAGGTGTCCCACATTCTTCAGAGCACTCACTGTCCAGTAGACACAGAACTTGTCAAAATGAGGTGTTTTTTTTCCAACACACCCTGGATGGTTTAATTGAGCATGGAGGTTACAGTGTAAAAGGGAAGGTTACCATCAAAATGGAGTTTGCAATTTGACACAAACACCCCCCAGTCTGTCACCCAAGATAGTGGAAAAGAGGGACATTTGGAGAGATGAAGAGAAGGGAGGGAGGTAGAGGATGGGGGCTGGCCATGGAGTGACAGAGAGGTAGGGTGTGAAGGGCAGAGCAAACAGCCAATTAGCAGATGGCACATGTCCTGCAAACTGAAGAAGGCAAAGTCTGATGACATCAACTGTTGTCAGGGGTTTATGAAAGCTGCTCTAGCCAGGGGGAGCAGGGGAAGTGTCTCTGCTTTTGGGAAGACATTTGGGCTTGGTGCCCCAGGGGGGTGTTCCTTCCTCTTTGATCTGATCTGGGGTGCACTCACTCTGCTGGTCACACTGCTGTCTCCAGTCTCATTTCATGCAGATCAAAAGGTCAAGATCATGACATACTAAGTGAGAACACTGGCCAGTGTTGCTGAGCTTTAGTCTGGGGGTTCCTTCCAGCCCAGGGTGATAAGTATGCGCCCAGGGGGCCATGCATAGAATCACAGAATATCAGGGTTGGAAGGGACCTCAGGAGGTCATCTAGTCCAATCTACTGCTCAAAGCAGGACCAAGCCCCAGGCAGATTTTTGCCCCAGCTCCCTAAATGGCCCCCTCAATGATTGAGCTCACAACCTTCAGTTTAGCAGGCCAATGCTCAAACCACTGAGCTATCCCTCCCCACACATACATACAACCCCCCGAACTCCCCTGCTTCACCCTGCTCCACTGGGAGCCCCTTACACTGCCCAGAGGAATCAATCCCATGCACCGAGTGTGGAACAGAATACCCTGCCTGGAGAAGCACATTAAAGCCATGGCACATCTACACTTCGTGTCTATAGGCTGTGCAAACCAGCCATGGGGGAGGGTGGGTGAGCAGAAATGGGTATCAGGCCCTCAAGAGGAACTGATAACTGGAACTGCCATAAATCAGTCTGAGCAGAGCACAGGGCTTTCAGCACTAAAATATTCCTCTGACCTGCCAACCACAGGGAGGGCATTGGGGGACTGATCCTGCAACAGGGCTGCCCAGAGGCTGGGGGGAACAAGTGGGGCAATTTGCCTCAGACCCCGGGCCCCACACGAGACTATAGTATTGCAACTTTTTTTATGGAAGGGGCCCCCAAAATTGCTTTGCCTCAGGCCCCCTGAATCCTCTGGGCGGGCCTGTCCTGCAAACACCAGTGCTCAGAAGTAATCCTTACTGGGATATCTCCATTGAAGCCAGTGTGGCCAGTGACATACATAGAGACCTTGTATGAGTGTGTGTCGGATCAGGCTGACAATTTAGAATAAGGCTGATTATGGGTCCCCCAGTTTTACTGCTTCCTGTTTGGAACCATAAAAAAAGCCCAGTGTCACACAAACTCATGCCCAAAAAAGCAGAGACAGTTGTCAACACTGGGCTTCTGGAGTTAATTGAACTGCAGGCCGCAATTCTGATTTCCTGCTGTAATTAGAACATTGAATTATTTTTGAATGGAGGCATTAACTAATTTTTTCCCTCTAATTATTTTAATTAAAGCCTGATGAGGCAGGGACTGGGGAAGAAAGGATGAGATGACTTTGTGTGTCTTGTTCTGCTGGGCCACGTATGGCTCTGTGATTTCAGGTTTGTTGGTAATGTTCATCGTACCGTGACAAAAGAAAAGCTAATGTCTCCCAATCTATGGCCTGATCGCCTTTAGTCATACGCACCAGCCCTCACTCACTGAAGGCACAAAAGTCTGTTCATGCTGCTGCACTGCACGCTGAACTCTGGGAGGCAATGTGGCAGACACAGATGGAAGCCCTCCTGGGCAGCATTTGCAACACCATGCATAGAGAGGGGGCAGCATCCTTGCTGCTCTGCCTGGCCCGTTCACCCTGTTCCCTCCGTTTGTGGGCATACAGTGCATGCGGGAACAGGGTCTCTTGTGGCTCTGTGGAAGGTCTGGATAGGACCCAAATCGGGTTCCACCCTGCTCACTGCACAAGATTTGGCCAGAACCTGACCCTCAAATAAAGTGACTTCAGTAGAGCTATTCACTTGAGTAATGACTTCTAATAAGAATAATCTTATATTTCTGCTCTGAAAGTCATGCCACAAAACATGGAATTTAATTTGAGCAAATCACAGTAATTCTATAGCTACATTTTCTTTTTAAAGGGGTTGCCAAAGTCCTTGTGGTTTTGAAGATACACTTGCCACATGTTTGGAAGGTTAACTGACGCACTGATGTCTGTCTGAGTCTGCAGGCAGCCTGAAACAACAGCTCTAAAGGAGAGGTATGAACTGCTCCATTCACCTCAAAGGGCTGTTAACTCTGTTGCCATTGAGTTTCAATGTAAATAACAATGTTGTTATTAACTAATCACATTAGCAGAAAGGCCTGGCCAGTGTATTGATTCATCATGGTTGGATGCAGCGGGGGATATTGGGGTGGGAGGCAGTGTAGCGGGTGGTTTCCATCAGGGGCTGTTCAGAGGCCTCAGGTACTTTTGCCCCATCCTCCTCACAGCCAAGCACCTCAGCTGCCTCCTCAGCCCCATTCTTATATGCCTTCCTTGGTCCCAACAGTTCCTTACCCTCCACCCTATGACAACCTCTAAGGTAAGCATTGTCAACACAGAGATCTCTGCCCCACTGAAAATGAAACATTTTGGGACAGCTGCTAGTGCTGACTGTGCCTGATTCTGCAGAGGAACCTCCAGCCTGTGTCAGACTACTGCAGAAACCAGGAGGCCTGGCAGCTGAGCTTAGAGCCAGATTGCCACAGGGCATTAAAGTCAGGGCCGCCCAGAGGGGGGGGCAAGAGGGGCAATTTGCCCCAGGCCCCGAGCCCCACAGGGGCCCCCACGAGAGTTTTTCAGGGCCCCTGGAGCGGGGTCCCTCACTCGCTCCGAGGGCCCCGGAAAAGTCTTGCGGGGCCAGGCGCAGGAGCTTCTTCGCTCCCGGTCTTCGCTGGCGGGGGGTCCTTCCGCTCCGGGGCGGAATGACCCCCCACTGGCGAATTACCGCCGAAGACGGAGCGGGACCCGCCGCCGAAGTACAGCTTGGTCTTCGGCGGTAGCGGGCGGGGCCCTTCTTCCGGGACCCGCCGCGAAGTGCCCAGACCCACGGCGGGCCCCCGCCGCCCAATTACCGCCGAAGACGGGGCTGCACTTCGGTGGCGGGTCCCGCTTCGGCGGTAATTCGGCGGCGGGGGGGCCCCGCTGCGGGTCTTCGGGGCACTTCGGCGGCAGGTCCCGGAACGGAAGGGCCCCCCGCCGCCGAAGACCCCGGGCCCCCGGAATCCTCTGGGCGGCCCTGATTAAAGTATCATTTCCTGCGAGATCAGAGGGGGGAGCAGTCGTTATTCTAGCATAGCTCCCCCTGATCTCTGGAGAGACCAAGCCTTACATTTCTAAGTGCATTACTCTATTACAGGGGTAGGCAACCTATGGCACGGGTGCCGAAGGCGGCACACGAGCTGATTTTCAGTGGCACTCACACTGCCCGAGTCCTGGTCACCGGTTCGGGGGGGGGAGGGCTCTGCATTTTAGTTTAATTGTAAATGAAACTTCTTAAACATTTTTAAAACCTTATTTACTTTACATACAACAATAGTTTAATTATATATTATAGACTTATAGAAAGAGACCTTCTAAAAATGTTAAAATGTATTACCGGCCCGCGAAACCTTAAATTAGAGTGAATAAATGAAGACTCAGCACAGCACTTCTGAAAAGTTGCCGACCCCTGCTCTATTAGATGCTCCCAGCATTGCTTACAGCATTTTACCATCCTTGTGTGCTCTTGTAACCCAGGCTAAAACTGTGGCTTTATCTCCCACCACTGCCTAGATTTGAGGCAGCTACTGCCTCCACAGTTTAAGTCTGTTACTGCCTCCATGCTAACAGAGCTGGTCCTTCACCTTCAGCAGTAGTAGTTTACTCTTTTAGATCCAGAGATCCTGGGTTCAGTCTTAAGTTCCCTGTAAGCTTCATGGCCGTGCAGTAGCCTATTAAGTGCTGCACAGGTGCTCAGGGAACTCTCCTGGCCGGGACCAGCCAGGGCCAGGGGAGAGGCGCCCCTCCCCCAGCCCCAACTCAGCCCCAGACCAGACCTGCCATGGCTGGGGGAGGGGCCACAGCCCCTATCCCACAGCCCCAGCCCCAGAGCTGCCGAGGCAGGGAGAGGCGCCTTTCCCTCCCAGCCCAGGTGCTGCTGTGGGAAGAGAGAGCTGAGGTGAGTCCTCTCTCCCTACTGTAGCCCCGGGGCAACCTTCAGCCCAAACCCCTCACCCCTGGCCCCACCCCAGAGTCCACATCCCCAGCTGGAGCCCTCACCCCCGCCCCACCCTCTGCCCCAGCCCTGAGCCCCCTCCCACACTCCGAACCCCTCAGCCCCACCCTCACCACATGAATTTTGTTATGTGCACCAGTGGTTGGGGCAGTGGCAGTTGGGCCTAGTAGTCAGTGTGGTAGCAGTCAGCCCAGGAAATGGAGCTAGAGGTCAGACCCAGAATCAGGAGTCAAGAGCAGAGTCAAAACAAGGCAAGCATAGGACTGGGAGCTGGGCTGGAGCAGGCTAAAGCTGGTGGAGTCTGTCACCACTATCAGACAGGGGAGAGTCCCAAGGGCAGACTGAACAGGTGCTATGGCTCCTGTGAGGCTTATACGCCTGCCCTCCAGTCACCAGACCAGCTCCTGGCTTGTGGATTGACTGAGCCTAGCACAGGAATGACTCACCCACTGCAAGTAGCTTAATCAGGCTCTAGTTCAGGGACTCCTCATGCAGCCAGCCTTCTGCCTGCCAGGGAGTGGGTCACCGAGCTACACTCCCAGCTCTCTAACTCTCCCAGCCTCTCTCATGTCCCTAGTTAACCCTCCCCCCAGCCGCATTATACAGCTTGGAGAGGGACTCTATGAAACATGAATACTACTAAGTGCCCATCATTAGCTCTTGTTACTCGGCAGAAAATCAATACAGGCTCTGTTACAATACGGGACATGCTGTTACTACCAGCCCTGTGTTTTGAGGACACCGCTACAGCAGCCTGCGGCATAGAAAAGCTGATAAAGGCCGAGCAGCAGTTCTGGGAACTAGGCTTCCGCAGCCCTGGCTATTAATCACACAGTTCTTTGCAGGTGGCTTGTGCCAGAAAAACTTTATGAAGTCTCAGCGTTTCCTTGTGGGCCAGGTAAGACAAAGCTTCCACTCTTCCGCTGCACCAGACACTGGGTTTCTGCAGATGCCTGGTGGCAGCAATAGGATCATTAATGATAACATACTTTGCTCTTGGATTTCTTTCTTTAAAAAATTCTCCCCTCCAGTCACATGCACAATAAAAACCATTAACACACACAGATTGCCTTTGTTATCCCAAGATCCCAAACTCCACTATGAAGAGTGAGTATTGTTATCCTTGCAAGTGTATAACCCCCATCTTACAATAGGGAAACTGAGTCACAGGGTGAAGTTCCCTCAGTCACACAGCTTAACTGGGTCAGAGCTGGGGACTGAACCCAGGTGCCCTGACACTAACACCTAGACTTTAGCCATACGATCATCCATCCTTCCTCTCCTATACAGCATCCATTAAAGAGCAGTGCATGGCCGGCAGATAACTGCCCACAACCAAAGCCATTTCAAATAGCATACACAAAACAATGACATCTCGGGCCAAACACAGCCTGGGGCAGGTGTGCTGGAAGTAGGATATGGACAGCTCCAGGCCACATCCACCAATGATGTAAGTGCCAAGTGACACTCTGCGGATGTGCATTAGCTAAATATCGACTTTTCAATAGCCTCATCACTGTGCTGTCTGAGCAGCTCACAAATATTAATGGCCATAATCTCACAGCACCCCACTAGGTAGGGAAGCTTTATACAAATTTTCCACAAGCTGGGCGGAGGTACAGAAAAGTTAAGCGATCCACCCAACATGTCTTTAGTAACAGCAGGTCCCAGCCTAGTGCCTTAAACACAGGCTAACAAGCTTCCGGCCCAACAGCAGTCTCTCCCCCAAAAGATCCCAAATCACTTTGCAAGCTAGCCACACGGATTGCCACGTGAAATGCAGCCAGTTTTAGGCTGAAATGTGACAGCTCTTTAATAGGGCACAGTAACACCATCTAACAGTTCAAGGCAGGAAGTGAAAAAATAACCTCTTACTCCAGTTGAATTTGCAGGACAAATGGAGAACTGCCAAAAGCTGAAATTCAGCCAGGACAACAGAGTTAATACCGATTGCTACTCTGATAAAGATGCGGTGAGATCTTTAATAACGAAGCTTTGCTTTTATGGCTCATGTGAAAGGCACGTCCCAGGCAGTACAAGGATAAAAGGTTTAGAAAAATCTGGCCTGAGAAGAAAAGTTTAAAAGACTGGGCATGTTTAGCCTTGAGAAAAAGACGACTGAAGGGGGACCTGAGAACAGTCTTCAAATATGCTAAGGGCTGTTGTAAAGAGGACAGTGATCAATGGTTCTCCATGCCCACTGAAGATAGGACAAGAAGTAATAAGCATAATCTGCAGTGAGAGAGAATTAGAGTAGATATTAGAAAAAAAACTTTCTAACTATGAGGAAAGGTACGGTAAGCATTGGAATAGGCTTCCAAGGGAGGTTGTGAAATTCCAATCACTGGAGGTTAAGAACATATTAGACAACCCTGTCAGGGAGAGCCTGCTCTAGGTTTACTGGTTCTGCCTTTGTGCAGCAGGGCAGGGTTAGATGACCTTGTGTGGGTCTTTCCAGCCCTGTGTTCTCTGAGTCTATGATAGCACCACGCTGAGGAACTGGCTTAGAGGAAGGAATGCCAGGTACTAATCGCTACCTCACTTCCTGGAGGTCTCCCAGCTCCCATGCAAATAACAACCCGGCCCCCACCCACATTTGGGGTGTGGGAATACAGCTGGTGCAGTGCGGTACAGCCTGCCTGATGTGTCACTCACATGAGTATTTATGACAGACAGTGGTGAGGGAGCAGAAAGTGTCCTACTCTTCCAGGAAACTTCTAGTGAGAGTCAACTAGAATGCTGTCACGGTGGCGTATTCCGATGGCCTGGCTGCCGCAGTAACTGAAAGCTTTTCAGCATCATCTGTCTCCAAGACTCTGCCTGATACTGTGACAAGAGGAGTTTAGATAGAACATGGGCCGTGAAAGTCTTGTTGTGTTAGATAGCAGGAGCAAGGCCCCCGACACACTGTTAAAAGGACATCTGCCTCCAGTGCTAATGCACAACTGCTTGGACAAATGTACCCTGCCTTGGGAGAGACAGTCCATTTAGATGTAATTGTATTAGGCTGGAGTTTGTTGAGATATGATAGTAGCAGCAGCACAGTGGGGAAACAGAACACCAAGGAAGGAGACAGATAATCCATGCTGGGGAGATGGACAATGTGAATGGCAAAGCAAGCAACCCACCAGCACACGTGAACCACTGCTAGAGAGTGCACCAACAACCTCAGACATCATTCCTTTCAGGAGCTCATTCATAAATCCTTCCACGTACTAGCTCCAGCCAACCTTAAGGGCTCTTCTATCTCCCTTCTCTCTCCTCTTGCAGTGACCTCAGTTTCACTGCTATTGGTGCAAGAGCTTGCTCCTCTGCAGCTCCTGCCATCTGCAACAGCATCCCTGAAAGTTCTCAAATGAATTTCAAATTCCAGCAGAAGGCATCCTTGTTCTCCCTTGCCTGTGTCTCTAAATTGCTCTCCCCTCTTCCTTGCATCCATCTCTGTAACTGCATTGCTGAGCTCTGGAAAGCCTTTTGGGATAGAGGCCATACAATAGATATGAGACAAAATAAAGCTGTCAAAGGGAAGATTCTCTCTTCCAGAAGATACAAAACTGCACAGGATTTCCAGCTGCAGGTAGCATACAGGACACAAGGGACAAATGTCAGTCACATACTGCCCCTGGAGACACCTGTGAGAGGACATTACAAGGACTCGACTTGGATAACAGAATGACTGACAATAACTCTTAACCCAGAGTCTTAAGGCTATGATTTTCAAATGGTCCCTTTGAACATCCCAGTCTAAATAACTATGAACCACTTATGGGTCCTTCTACCAAAATTCGCCTACAGGTTAAAAAATACTATGTACTGGAATCAGATAAAAACTTTGTAAATTATTTATTTTCATGGGATCAGTGCAAACTTTGAAAAGCCAAGATCTTCCTTCCAACAGCCTGGTAAATCTGTGACAGAGCAGAAGGTGTCCCTAAATATACCTAGAGCTATCAAATCAGTTCTATGGTAAGTGATTACGTGGCAGATAAGACTAGGTCTGACCTGCTCTACAACAGAACCAGATGGCTGGATACTGTGCACATGGCATCAGACCTCTCAGAACAGAAATGTGCCTGGTTGGCCAGTTACTATGTTAAATGGCGGTTGTGAGCAGGACCACGTCAGGTATGAAGGAAAAGGAAATGCTGGCCTACCTGGGGCAATTTCAAAGAGGTGTTTCCCTGGTTCCTCAGGCTGAGGGGTCAGCTCGCTCACCTGATTGCCTTGCAGTGGAATGAAACCCTGTAATGGACACAGAAATACCAGTGAAGGGGGAAAGGCCTTAAGGAAAGCAGGGAAGGGATGAGAACACAGAACATAGTTTTGCAGATTTAGACCCTTCTCTTTTCCACCCCACCCTTTTCTTTCTGGTTTCTCCCTCTTTCTCTGGGTCTGCTTGTCTAACACTTGCCTCCTCTGTCCTTTCCCACAATCTGACCACTGTTGATGCAAGAGTCTTCTCCTCTCCCTCAACTGATATTTCTTACTGAGCCCCAGCATGTTCAGTGCTCTACAATCAGAGAAGGAGACACTTGCCACTCCAAGGACCTCTATTTCTGACATCAGCACTACCTCTGCCATTGGGAACAGCCTTCCTGTATCCCCCTGTCTGCTGATGCCATCTCTTATTAGTCTAGTCTGAAAACATCTGTTCTCCTTAATTTCTCTCACTCTGATTGCGGTCTGAAAGCCAAACTTCTCATTCGCAGGTGGCTAAGGTTACGCACCAACATTCATATTTAGGTACCCAATAAGTGGCCTGATTTTCAGAGGTGCTGCACACCCAATAGCTCTCACTGGCTCCCACGCTGCAGAGGGAGGCATTTGAAGCAGATCAGCTGATCCAAACTCCCTTGGACTGTGAAGGAATTTGAATCCTGGTCCAAACTCCTCTCTCTAGTTTCAAAAATCCCAGACTGTATCTCGAGAGAGGGCTGAGCCACTCCATTTGCTTCCATGTCCAAATGCCCCCAGAGTGTATGGCTCTCTGCAGCTGGGGGCTCTGATGGTCCAATGCTATATTTGGATTTGCCAGAAAGGCCCTTAGAGTGATGTCACAGCCATCCACCATCTCCCAGTGGTGCACAGCTTGGCCTCCCATTACCCTGGAGAGGAAAGTCCCTCCCCTTATTATGGGCCGGGAGAGGAAGCAGCAGTTCCCTTTGAAGTCCTGCTATGGGACAGCAGAGGGAGCTGGCTAAAAAGTTCCCAGTTCAGGTTCTTAGGAATCTATATGAAGTGAAGAGGGGAATGAGTGGCCAGAGGGGCTGGCAGAAAAGAAAGGGAGTGAGGGGCAGATGGGCCACATGGATGTCCTGGCCCCAATGAGCCCACCTGCCTTTGCAGGAAGCTGTGTGTCGCTCAGTGCAGGGGCAGCTCTAGGAATTGCGCCGCCCCAAGCAGGGCGGCACGCCGCAGGGGGCGCTCTGGCGGTCGCCGGTCCCGCGGCTCCGGTGCACCTCCCGCAGACGTGGCTGCGGAGGGCCCGCTGGTCCCACGGCTCCAGTGGAGCTCCCGCAGGCGTGCCTGCGGATGCTCCACCGGAGCCGCGGGACCAACGGACCCTCCGCAGGCACGTCTGCGGGAGGTCCGCTGGAGCCGCCTGCCGCCCTCCCGCGGCATGCCGCCCCAAGCGCGCGCTTGGCGCGCTGGGGTCTGGAGCTGGCCCTGGCCCCATGACAATTTTTTCCACTACAACATCCAGATTCCAAATGAGAACACTGAGCAGCACAACGTTCACCCTGCAGTCATCATTTATATTCATGCACACAGTTATCGGCTTTCAAATCATTTTAACAATAGACAAACCCGAGAGACAATGGAGCGTGTATAATATACAATGCTGGTAATCAAAATCAATCCCAATTAGATTCTCCATCTGCTTCCAAGTTTGTGTTATTCAAGTAACACAATTCTGGTATTTGATAGGGATGAGAACACCCAGAATTTCGATTAAAGGAATAAAACCTGCCATGTGACCTTTGCATTCTTCCTTGGGTAGCTGGGAAGACAGTAAATTAATTTTTTCATTTATGTTATTGCATAATTTTTTCTCTAGCGTTGCCTCTTGGAATAATGTCTTTTGTACAGTTGCTTTCTTTGGAGAAATTACTGTAATAAACCAAGGAGCCAGCTGGTATTAGATGTAAATGAATTAAGCTTTTACTCTTTTCTTTGAGTGTATAATGTTGAAATTACCAGACATAAGTTACCAAAGCAGCAATTCTTGAGATGGAAAATATTGTCGGCTGGTAAATAAGCTCGGATTCATCAAGCCTCATGATGCAATGAGTTGGGACTCACTTTGATACAGCCCACTTCATTAAAATTACCCACTGCTCTGAATGGATGGATCAGCCTATCGCTATAGAGGGGGCAGGGGCGGCTCCAGGCCCCAGCACACCAAGCGCGTGCTTGGGGCGGCAAGCCGCGGGGGGCTCTCTGCCGGCGCCACAAGGGCGGTAGGCAGGCTGCCCTCGGCGGCTTGCCTGCGGAGGGTCCGCTGGTCCCGCGGCTTCGGAGAACCTCCTGCAGGCACGCCTGCTTGGGGCGGCAAAATGCCTAGAGCTGCCCCTCTGAGGGGGCTGTGACAGTGTACCCCATAAGGCTTTATGGGGTGGGGGTGCTTATAAATGTATGTATGATATAACTCGAATAGAGTTTTGCTACATGTGCCATGTAACATATCTATTTAAAGGTTATGTTCATCCTAGTTGCATGCAGGCACTATTTGTGTGTTCAAAGTTATGAACATTGGCTGTATAATTGCTTGATTTCTAAGTAGCCTTACTTGGAACATTTGGTCACTTCTTGGGAAAGGAATGTGCTCAATCAAGAAGCATTTAACAGACAAAAGAGCTTGGAAGACTCCAATCCACATAAGAAGTCTACCTGAGGACATTCAAGGTAGCATATGGGTAATGACTGCTGAGTCATGCATGGGCATGTGACTTGCCCATGTGATTCCAAATCTCCATTTCATGACTGGATTCTACACAGGGTGAGGAGGGGGTCTCCACCCACAAGAGAGTCTATTTAAACCCCTGGGAGACCCCTCCATTTTGTCTTCAGCTGGCTAAAGAAGGAGTCTCTCCACCCCCCCAGGATACTTAAGGGAAACTGGAACAAAGGTCAGTAACTACAAGGAATGTGAGTGATTGCTGGACCCAGGCTAAAAAGGAGATTAGCCTGTAAAAGGGAGCATTCTGGAACTGGTGAGGATCTTATCTGTATTTAGTTTGATTAGACATAGATTTGCGCATTTTATTTTATTTTGCTTGGTAACTTACTTTGCTCTGTCTGTTACTACTTGGAACCACTTAGATCCTACTTTCTGTATTTAATAAAATCACTTTTTACTTTTGAATTAACTCAGAGTATGTATTAATACCTGGGGGAGCAAACAGCTGTGCATATCTCTCTATCAGTGTTATAGAGGGTGAACAATTTATGAGTTTATCTTGCATTAGCTTTATGCAGGGTAATACGGATTTATTTGGGTTTAGACCCCACTGGGAGTTGGGCATCTGGGTGCTAAAGACAAGCACACTTCTGTGAGCTGTTTTCAGGTAAACCTGCAGCTTTGGGGCAGGTAATTCAGACTGAGTCTTTGTTGAAGTAGACAAGAGTGTCTGGCTCGGCAAGACAGGGTGCTGAAGTCCTGCGCTGGCAGGGAAAACAGGGATCCTGTTTGTCTTTGGTCACACTCCTTTCCAGTACCTTGAAATCATGTGATGTCATTCCTAGGGGTTCTAGTCTTGGCACATCAGTTGGCAGCTTCCAGGGGGGTTTCTGTGATCCAACCCGTCACAGTGGCGTAGTTGAGCAGGGTCTGTGCACGGCTGATTGCTTTGAGGCACTGGTAGTGATTTTAGGTGAGTTTTAGGTGTGGTGGCTGGAGAACAGACAAAGTGGTTACTGGTTTGTTATTTTCTGTTTGCTTATTTCGGGAAAGGGAAGTAGGGACAGAAAAGGAAGTAAAATAAATAAGATTGAAGGTCAGAAGAAGCTAAAACTGCACTGGTTGCAAATTATCCAGAAAGGCTGAACACTGGGCACTGTGAAAGTCTCTGTTAACTAAGCATCCCCTGAGCTGAGTGCATCTCAGTTTCAGTGAACTCTAGAGGGGTGTGGCCCAGCACAAGAAAGCAGGAAAATGAGTACTAGTGACATCGCTAATAAACTAAAGCTGACCAAACTGGAAGCAAAAGAGAAAGAAAATGAACATAAGAGACGGCTAGAACTAAGACAATTAGAAATTACTGTTTTGGAGGCAGAAAATGCAAGGGAAGAAGCTGCCCACAAGAGGGCTATGGAGGCCCAGAAACATTAATTGTCTGTTATGGAGATGAGGAGACAAAACCCTCCAACTGTTGGCTCCACTTCCCCAAAAATCCATAAATGGGAGTGACTATGTCCACAGTATAACGAGTCCAGCGATATCGCCAAGTATTTCATCACCTTTGAGAGACTGTGCACCCTCCATGCCATCCCTGAAGATCAGAAGATGACCACATTGATAGCAAAATTGACAGGCAGAGCTCTGGACATATTCAATAAGATGCCTATTGATGATGCTTCAAACCATGGTAAATTTAAGGAACTGGTTTTGAAACCGTTTCAGGTTATACCTGAAACCTACAGGGTTAAATTCAGAAGTCTTAGGAGGGGATCTGGATTAAGTAATGTGGCTTATGCCAATGAAATGAGAGATTTGGTAGATAAATGGGTGCGGGGGAAAGGCATTACAAGCTTTGAAGGGATGTGTGATCTGGTTACTCAGGAACCTTCTTTAGCCAGCTGAAGACAAAATGGAGGGGTCTCCCAGGGGTTTAAATAGACTCTTTCTTGTGGGTGGAGACCCCTTCCTCACCCTGTGTAGAATCCAGTCACTAAATGGAGATTTGGAATCACATGGGCAAGTCACATGCCCATGCATGAGTCAGGACTTGCTGGTAGCAGTCATTACCCACATGCTACCTTGAATGTCCTCAGGTAGACTTCTGATGTGGATTGGAGTCTTCCAAGCTCTTTTGTCTGTTAAATGCTTCTTGATTGAGCACATTCCTTTTCCAAGAAGTGACCAAATGTTCCAAGTAAGGCTACTTAGAAATCAAGCAATTATACAGCCAATGTTCATAACTTTGAACACACAAATGGCGCCTGCATGCAACTAGGATGAACATAACCTTTACATAGATATGCCATGTAACATATGTAGTAAAACTCTATTCCAGTTATATCATACATACATTTATAAGCACCCCCGCCTCATAAAGCCTTATGGGGTACACTGTCACACCCTCCCCCTGAACTTACTGCCAGAGACTTGGACACTGTCCATGGCGGAGGCAGTACCTGTAAAATTCCTGTTTGTCGTTGGTCACACTCCTTTCCAGTACCTTGAAACCATGTGATGTCATTCCTAGGGGTTCTAGCCTGTTTTGGGGTTCCTGGTCCCTGGATTCCTGAAAACAGGTTGGGGTATAGCATTGCTAACAGAATGCAGGCAGCAATATCTGTTAAAGTGGATGTGTCTTGGCATTTTGCCACCAATGCCATGAGGTGGTGTGCCTCAGTTTCCCCTTCTACACAGCAGCATGGGCCTGTTATGCTTTTGCTTCTTTTTACAGGTCTGGGCTGAAACGTAACATGCTGATGGGGCTGTCTCCTCACCATCCCTAGCACGTACAACAGCTTCTTCCACAAGTCTGGTATGTCCCACATCTTTAAAGGGTTTACCACCAGTATGAATTCTTTTGTTTTATCCCATAGGTGAATTAGCAAAAGAGACAAGGTTAACAGCAAATCTATGGTGGACAGGCTTCGTTCACTCAATTTGACTTGTTTAGCGTCTATTGCGTTTTCCCAGTTCTCTGTGCCCTCTGGTAGACACACTGATGCAGATTCTTCTGCCTCTTTGGGGAAGGCTTCTAATTCAGGCATGTGGTTGGGTCTTTGGCCTGGAAGGGGTGTACTACAACCCTGCCTGTGCCGGCGCCGCGAGGGCGGCAGGCAGGCTGCCCTCGGTGGCTTGCCTGCGGAGGGTCCGCTGGTCCTGCGGCTTCGGAGGACCTCCCACAGGCACGCCTGCTTGGGGCAGCAAAATGCCTAGAGCCACCCCTCTGAGGGGGCAAAAAGGCATCTCACTAAAACCTGGTAGGGAATGGAGAGTTGGGTCCACTCCTAACGAAGTGGTGGGGGAGGCAGCCCCCTTATCAGAGTGGAGTTGTCTGGCCAACTCTTGTCGTGGCATCCACGGACTCTGGAGGGAGCTTTATTCAGCTCCTCTTAATGAGGGGGATTAATGTCAATTGAGAATGGTGACACTCAGGAAAGACCCACTCCAGAGTTTGATACTCCGTTCCAGTGAATTACATGTTACAATCACTCTAGAGTTTATAAGGCTACAGTCCAGTGAACTAATAACTCACTCCAGAGTTTGAGACTCCTCAACTAAGGAACAGACAATGACATTCTAAAAAACCCACCAACCCTATGTTGCTGCATCATTGTTAACCTTAATCACAAGAAGTTGGGAAATGCAGAAGTTAGTTTCAACAGCAAAATTACCTTGGTTACACTGCACATAATACCTAGCTCTTATGTAGCACTTTTTCATTCATACATCTCAAAGTACTTTACAGCAGAGTATCATTATTCCCATTTTACAAATGGGGAAACTGAGACAAAGTGACTTGCCCAACGTCACCAAGAAGGCCAGTGGCAGAGCAAAGAACTGATCCCAAGTCTTCTGAGTTCCAGTCGTCTATCCACTAGGCAACACTGCCTCATCTGTGTTGTATATTTAATGAAACACACTATTGCTGTTTGTTTGCAGAGAGTAAGAGGAACACTGTACCAGAAGAAGAGGAAGCAAAATAATATTACCCAGCCTGGTAAGGGTTTCTGCTGGGACTTTCACTTTTGCAACCCCTGCCTTTTTGTTATTTAAACTGTGCAGTCTTAATGCATTCATGTCATTTTCTCAATTTAATTTCCCTGGATTTTCAAAGAATTTCCTCCCTGTACTTAATATAATTACAACAGATGAGTATGCCTGTTTTTTAAAAAAATTGTTAAATTCTTTATGGTAAATTTGATGTGGCTCTGAAAAATTTGCATTTGAAAGAGAAAGGAAGGATGGAGTTGAGTCACAGAAAGTCAACAGCTGGCACACAGTGCTTGAAATCGGAGTGCTAAGAGAGCTGGCCAAGCTACGGAAGGGACTTGGACCATCTACTGCTGGATGGCCCACCCATGGCTCCTGTGGCAGAACAGCTGTCAGGAGGCAGCTGAAGAAGACTTTGGGGTACATGGGAGTAGCCCATCTGAAACACTGGAAAGGTGAGCAGAGCTCACCAGAAACTAAAGGCTCACCCCCACCCCCGCAGGCAAGTGGGGCGGGGGGGAGGCACAGGATAGGAATCAACTGACCGCATGGAACAAAAAGAAAACGAGGAGGAGTGAGGGTTAAAACCTGGGAACCGAATGAGGATACTGAGCAGAGAACCCCAGGCAACACCCATTGCTCCACAAAAGGAGTCTGATGACTCTGCCCAGAGGAACTCTGCCTCGAAGCAGACAACTCAGAAACGAAAATAGGTCCCTGGAGCTTACAGGTTTTTAAGTTAGCTTCAGCTAAGATGTCATATCTAGCAGGAATGCAAGGAACCTATAGGCCTGAACCTTTAAGTAGCGTAAGCAGTAAAGACTATAAGCCGTAGCATATAGTCACTGCTGGGAAATTTACACAAGTCACAAGATGGCATAAAATATTTTGCTCATTTTGCAATATGCAGTTTTGTTGAGATCTTGCATAAAACGCTGATAGGTAACTGCAAGAAGTCAGTTGATACTAATTTTGGGATAGGAACATCAGCAGGTGCATAATTGCAAGATTGCAACAGTAACCAATGTATATGCTAATAAGTCTGAGATAGTTACTATACCAAGCTGTAGGACAAGAACAGCCCAACATTATTAGGGTGAGGACGTTAGTTAGGGGGCAAAGGATGCAGAACACGCTTATGAAAATTTATGGCAGTCTTCAGACCCGGTAATAGGCCCAATCACAATCTAGGAAAACAAGACCTTGACCACTAGACTCACATGGCATGACAGAGACAGGAGAGAACCCCTGTAGGCCACCACCTGTCTTCTATCTCTAGGTGAGTATGATATGACAAAGGATGTCAAATGAATATTGCACTACTGCTATATTCTTGTTTGAATTGGAACCTTTGTGTTAAAATATTGAAAACTCAGCTTTTCTTTAAGGGTGAGTGATGCCACCATGCATGTTGGGGTTCCCAACCAGTCAGTAATTCTAATTCTACTGGTGCTAGAACCTATCAAACCTCCGAGATCTAATCAGTTTGCTAATTATTGATTATTTTAAATCCCTATAGCCAATAGATGAGGCAAGACCCCTCAGTCACAGAGAGCCTCCCTGTGAAGCTTCCTCCTCCTGGACTGGAGGGGGTTGATGAGGAAGTCTCACACCAATGTGGAACATGATATCAGGCTGATGGTCCTGAAGACTGAGGTCCTCTATTTATCCACATCTAGTGGAAAGGCCAGTCTTCCCAGTGCTGCCCTGTCAAAGAGCCTCATTGCTGAGCTAGAGGGACCACGATTAAGGGTGAGAAGGGAGTTCAGTTGACATGGCCCATTCTTTCTTTGGCCTCTTGTTTTTAACTTGCATCAAGGGAGCTAGTTAGATAAAACAAGACAAATACCGATGGGTAACAACAACTCCCTTGGCTTCAGTTGAGTTTCACCTGCTTACACCAGGATTGGATTTTAGAGCTAGCCAAAAATCTTACACAAAAGGTTTTTCCATCGGAAAAAAGGGTAAAAATGTTTTTTGATTAAGATTTGTGGTTTTGTTGAAAACTCAAAGATTGTGTTTTAAATCCAAATTTGTTTGAGCTTTTGGTTTATCATCAAAAACTTGAAATTTTTCACATGTAAATGAAATAATTTCCCAGACAGGTCTACTGAATTTGGCCCAGTATTTTGGCACTCCTAGACAGAGAACTCATTCTCTTCTAGGATTTGCACATTATTTACAGTATGCCAGGAGGAAATTATTTGGATGAAGTTAAGATAATGAATATACTGCTACCAAGATCTTCACCTAAACTGCATAAGCACAGCATGGCAACTTAACTAGTTGAGCTTCCATTAGCCAGGGAGCTGTCGGATCCAGCACTCCACATCATTAATGAGACTAAATGCCACAGCTACAACAACTGGCTTCTTCCTCTTGAACTCTGCATTTGTCAGCAGGATGCAGATCAGGAATATGTCAATGAGTACTAAAATGTCATTAATGCAAACATGCTGGGAAAACACAATTCAACTCTCTATTGCAGAGACAAGTGTGCAGGAAAGGGCCTTTAAGGGGGGAAAAATTATCAAGAATGCATAGAACTGACTCGACAAACTTTTTCATACAGTTGAAGGCCATGTGCTCATCAGCCATTAAGTGGGCAGATACAATATAAGATAGACCCGTTAGGAGTTCATCATCCAGTTATTTTTAGTTAGAGATGGGCACAAGCCTCAAAGTTTGGACTGAGATTCCAAATTTTCCCAAAGCTCAGGTGTGTTCTGGTCCAGGTAATCTCAGATTTTGGCCTGACGTTCTATTTTATTTTTTGTTCGTTCTAACATAATATCTATGACTCTCACATTACATCCAATTCTTGCCTGCCATAAGGCACATGGACTTCCAAAGCTGCTGGCAATGATGGGGAAAAGGATAAGGAAATTACAGAGGGAAGCAAAAGAGCAAGAGAAAGGAAGTGTTAGCCAATGGGTGTTTCAGAATTGCTTTCCAGCCCCTCCCCCAACTCAGCAAAGCATTTAAACACATGCTTAACTCCCACTGATTTCAATGGGACTTCAGCACATGCTTGAAGTTCAGAGTAAAGATCATTAGAGTTTCCTATTTTGGGACTTAGTGTATTCCCCTTCCAGGATAAACAAAGAGCAGTGATCTGGCTGGAGGACGAGGCCATAGAAAATGACAGATCACCGTGGAACCGGAACGGGTAAAGGGGGCATTAAACTAGAAAAGCATCCGCAACCCCACACCTGAACGTGCTCTGAAGGTGAGAGGGTTGTCTACAGAGACATTTTGGTGGGGAATCAATGAGAGTCTCTTTTGCCCAGCCTGGCTTTTTTCAGGCAGTTTGGAAATCAATACGGCCAAATCAGATCTATTCCAGGCAAAGTCCATATGACACTGACATGTCAGCATTAGCTGTTTGCTGATCATTTTAGAGAATGGAATGGGGGAGGGGGAAGACTTGGACATCTAGAGCAGGGCGGGTCAAAGATTTTCCATCCACATTGATTTTTGAGGGAAAATTGGGTTTATGTCTAAATGTTTTTCATAAAAAAAGTGTCTTTCTGCAGAAAATTTAGATTTTTTCATCGACAACCCAAATGCCTGAAAACTGGAATATTTCAGACAAAATGTGGATATAGTTTGCTGTGGCACATAATGGGAGTTGTAGAGTGGTTTCCTCCTCCCCGTTCTCAACTATGAGTTGGGTTTAACAGCCAGGTTACATCTCCCATAATGCACCATAGCCAGAGAGACTAGTGCATCATGGGAGATGCAGTCTGACCAGGGAGCCTATCCTATAGGGGACAATGGGGCCTTGAGGCACCTGAACCACATCTCCAAATCAAGATGTTTTTGTTTTCATTTTTTCACTGAAAATTCCAACGTTTCAGTGAAACTTTTTGATTAAAATGAGTTTCCTCGCATGGTCTTTAACATTTTCCATGGCAAAAAGCCCATTTTTCAACCAGCTCCACTGCAGAGGGAAGAACAGTGGAGAGAAACAAAGACAAGGAGGAGAAGGAAAGACAGAGAAAGGGAGGGTGGAGAAGGAAAAGAAATACAGGGTGGTGAGAAAACATGGCAACAGAGTGATGTTGAACAGGACTATGAGGTAATGACTAACTAGAAGGCCACGTATTAATGACAGACCATATTTTACCCTTGATCTTTGTCCCAACTTCCAACTGATGTCAGTGGGAGATCGGCAGTGGATCAAGGGTGACAAGTCTTCAGTTCATCCTCCAACCCATAAAAGGTACAAGACACAAGCTTGAAATCTGAATTCAGATTTTGGACACCCTTGAATGTAGGTAGAGGTTGGATCAAGAGCTGCAGTTTGTCATTCAGGCCTCTCTCTGGAAAGTACTTTTTAGGTCATGGGTGCACGGTGAAGGGATAGATTGTCACAGCAGCCTCCAGCATGGTCTTCCCTACCTGCATATTGTCTGACTGCACTGGGTGGAGTTGCTCTCTCACAACTGCTCCCATTAGGTGATAAGAGACTTCTCTGGTGGATAATAGAGTCTAGCTCGCTACCGTCCAGTCTTTCTGGCATTTCGTAAAACACCCTGTAAATAAACTAATAGAAAGTAGGAATGATATGAAGAATCTATATAAGCAGACAGGGCATATTGATTCCATCAGCAGCTCTCACTGGTAGTGAAACATTACTGAATTTAAACAGATTGATGTGACTTCTCCACCAGTCAATCAGGCTGCATTAGCAACCTTGCTCAGGAGCTAAATTAACAATTGTTTAAATCAGTTCAATATCACAGGGTCCAACTTCTGTATACCAAAGCAGAGTAAACTCCAGCAGGTCCAGAAACAAAAACACACCAAATCCTAACTAAACGTACCTTTCTGAGCATTCTCTGAGGGTAGGTGGTTAGCCATAGAACCCTGCTGGGTCAGGGGTTCAAATCCAACCTATGTCAATACTAGCTGGAGTTACCACTGTCTCACAGCTGTTTAGTGGGCCTCTATGAAATGAGTTCTGAGGACAAATCTACACATCACAGAAGCCCCCATCTGGATTGTGTCAGAGAGGCCAAATACAGTAAAAGCTTTGTTATCTGGCATGTTGGGGGAATGGAGTTCAGAGTGCAAGAGGGGATGCGGGGTGCAGGCTTTGGGAGGGCGTTTGGATGCAGGAAGCGGCTATGGGCTGAAGCAGGGGTTGGGGTGTAGGAGGAAGGTCAGGGTACCCCTGCAGCTCTCATTGGCCACAGTTCCCAGCCAATGGGAGCTGTGGAGCTGGCACTCAGGGAGGGGGCAGTGCACGGAGCACCCGTGGCCGCACCTCGGCCTAGAAGGCAGAGGGAAATGCCAGATGCTTCTGGGAGCCACATGCAGCCTTAGCCAGGTTGCACCGCCGACCAGACTTTTAATGGCCCAGTCAGCAGTGCTGACCAGAGCTGCCAGGATCTCTTTTCGACCAGGCATTCTGGTTGAAAACTGGACACCTGGCAACCCTATCTACATCAGGGAATGTTACAAAACATTTCCCACCAGTGCAACTGCAGGTTCAGCTGTACCAGCATGGGCCCCAATATAGGACAAGTCTCCTGTGGCCAGACATTTTACTTTGTTAGCCTCCTCTTAGTGCTGGTAGGATTTTTTTGCAATACTCCTCATGCCCATAGAGTCAAACTGCAAGAGACACTGCTGGGTGAAGGCCTGGAACACAGCCACTTTCTGAAGCTGTATGAGCGTCAAGCTTTCATGTGTAGATTCTAAGGCCAGAAGCAGTGACACTGTTACAGGGACAAATCTGTTCACCACACCTTCTGTTCTACTCTGACCCAGGAAAGATGGACAGCCGTTTGTGGTGAATCTCAGGCAATCAGCTGGAGTTTCTTTTGGGAAGAAGAAAGGAAAGTGGGTCAGAGTCCTATGTTTCTCGCTAACTTTTTTTTTGGGGGGGGAAGGGGGCAGTGTTTGCATGACAGTACAAATTTGTGGGTGGCCATATTTTAACCTGAGACAGCAGCAAACCAGGGACCTCCAGAGCCAAATACATCGTCTAAACTGTAGCAGCTCAAAGAGCCAAGGCTCTTTAACTAGGGTGTATAAAATTCACATCCTCTGCTAATCAAGCCCAGCAGGTGACCCGTAAGACACGCTGCCCAGTGGATTACAAGAGCTTCAACACTAGGAGCAGTATGCCATTGATAGAGTGTCCAACCTGCTCGATCAATAAATTGCATGGATGCGTTCTGGTTATTTTTAGAGGGTTCCCTGTTGTTTGCGGAAGCAGAGATAAGAAGAGAAGATTCCCAGAAGCGGCTGGCTGTCCCCACAGTGGTTTGTGGCAGGATAAATCTCCACCATGCTCTACATAATGTATGATTTTGCCCACTTTGAATCTGCTGCCACGCCGCTGCTAAGTGCTGTGCGGTCTGTTAGGGCCAGTGGGACTGTGTTGTCTAGATGCTCCTGCCAACACAGGGGCTGGAAAATGGAAGTATGCAAATACTCTTCAGGTCTCAGAGCACAAGGAGCCAGGCAGAGAAGTGTGTCAGCTCCTTAGGGGCTGGGCTGAAAGGTCGGATTATTACCAGGTGTTATCCGGCAGTTTACTAATCCCCATTATCTCAGTGAGATAGCTCCAGAGCAATCTAGAATTCCAATCCTAAACAAGTCAATAAAAACATTTTGCAAATGCTTCACAATGTGCTTTGATCATTGCTTATTATACTCATTATAATGGCCCCACTGTTCCTCTGTGCTCCTGTCCGCTCATTGCTGCATCCACCTGTTGTGTCTCATTTCAGATTGCAAACTCTTTTGGGCAGGCACCATTTCATTACATGTGCGTGCAGCACCTACCACCATGGGCCTTGATCCCCGAATGGGCTTTCAGGCGATGCTGCAATATAAATTATGATGACAGTGCAGAGCTAGGTTATCTGTCCAAAAACCACACACACCTGGGGATAGAATCTAGGGAGAAGACAGAACTCCATCAAAATCCAACCTGAAAGTTGTTTGTTTTTTGAAAAAGGGATGAGAATCAGTTTAAAAAAATCCAAGAGATCAGAAAAAAAACCCACCCCACACCCACAAAGCCATAAGCACACTGTGAATGGGGTTCACTTAAGCTAGAAGACACACTGAAAGCATCTGTAAGATACAAAATGAGGAAGCAAAGGATAATCAGAGCCAAAAACAATTCCAAGGAAGAGAATGGAAACACACAAGAAAAATCAAACTGAAGCCATCTCTGCCCATGTACAATAGAGCCAGAATCCTGGCAAATTTTGGGTGTTCAGGATCCTTAAAATCATTTTCAGTATAAAATGTTCAATACAAAAAGAGAACAACAAATTAGCTAGACACCTGCTCCTGCTCCCCTTGAATCAAAGGGAGTTGTGCTACTGGCTGCCAGACGCACAGCTTCTTTAAAATACCCTAAAATACACACCCACCACTCCTTTCTCTGGACCATCAAGAAATCTTTCAGGTGAAAACCCCTTTTAACACAAGGAAGCCCCTGCTACCTGAATGGCAATGTTCAAGAAGGACAATGCCTATAAAAGTTCACTCTGA
Source organism: Mauremys reevesii (assembly GCF_016161935.1). Taxonomy (NCBI): domain Eukaryota; kingdom Metazoa; phylum Chordata; order Testudines; family Geoemydidae; genus Mauremys; species Mauremys reevesii. The sequence continues at coordinate 66,720,869 of NC_052629.1, read as the reverse complement.
CTTAGACTGGGGAGTTTTGTTTGTTTGATTTAAAAATCAAAACTTTGCCATTCTTCTGGAAAGATCTGTCTAATTCTTACAAGGGCCTTGGATCAGCCTCAGTACAGTGCCCAACTACTCTAGCACACGTCTTCTAAGGAAACAATGCATGCTGGGAAAGGCTAGCTCCGGGGAGTGTTCTGTCATGTCCAGGAAATCTGCTGCCAAAGCTGGCTGGATTTACTAAAATCAGTTGTTTTATGTTTCCATACACAAGGAGCAAAGAGATGCTTTCAGCCTGAATGAATTCCTGTAGATCAAGAGGGCAAACAACCAAGAGTTAAATCTCCATGAGAGAGCGTGTGTGGGTGGGGGTGGGTGCTCTATGACTTGCAGTTTCTGAATTGAACACACAAAGGCTGTTGTCTCCAGTAGACAAAACTCTTAGAAAATATCAACATTTCCGTACACAGACAAACCCATAACAGTTTCAACCATATGCTTTACCTTAATTATTAGTACATCAGCTAGAGATGGCCCAGAAACTGCAAGAACTACTCTGCTCTCCCCTGAAACTTTGCACATATCTAGAATCAAACTAAATGTTGGGCTAATTACTCTTCCCTGACACCCACTGGTTTTTTTCTTCACATGCATCAGAAATGAAGAAATCCCATGGCTGAGATTTTCAAGACTTAAGAGATTTGGATGCAGAATCTCTGTTAACATTAATGTGAATTAGGTATCCAAATCCCCTAGGCACATTTAAAATGGTCTTGGAGCTGGTTGCAGGAGGTATTCTCTTGAGGAGCACAGTTCTCCTGAGTTTTTCCTGCCAAGGTTTACCAGACTCAGGACAGCAGGGTAGTTTGGAAGAGCATGCAAACTTATGCATGTGTTTATGTATAAGAACCAAACCTTCTGAAACTGACTCCTCACATTTAACTCTGGGCTCTTGGTTCTAGCATGTATAGCTTCCCACAGGCTCAATAATGGCTCTCAAAGTGTGGGTGTGAGGTGGGGAGCAAGGAGTCGCTTTGTTGGACCCCCGCTCTACACCCATATTCCTTCTCTACTGCTAACACCAGAGCCTTGTGTTTCTCATACTGTCATTTCTCTAAGAGGAGCATATTTACAGAATTCTCTGTAGAGAGCTGGAGTCATAGGATTTCCTTTAAGCAAACAATGCAGAATCCATAAACTAAGTTATAAATGGCATAGTCCAAGGTTCATTATCCCTTGTAGTATTACGGCAGCCTCTGACAAATCTTAGTAGGCTTCGGTAGATAAGCAATCAACACCTGAGCCTCCACCGGAGGTCAGATAAATAACCTGCAGGAAAGATCAATGGGATGGTGGAAAGTTCTGCTAAGCTAAGCTCTCCCCCCAGTATTTGCAGATCATGCGGAATACTGACATTAGCAGAAACGTAGATTTTAAAAAACAGCAAGCGTAACCTAAGAGCTGGAGATAATTAGGGATTAAAAAAAAATTGACCTAGCACCATGAGGCCTTCAACAAGGAAGGTCTCCCAAGAACACAGCTGACCTGCAAACAGACATGTTTTCATGGGTCATTTCCCACCTGTGCCCCTTTAAAGTTCCAATCCACAATTGTCTACAGGGCTCTGAGAAGTCACACACTTCCAGTGATAAAATTCAGCAGATGCAGTTCCTATGATGTAAAATGGTAAAGAAATATCCAATCAGGCACTCTGACTTGACTTACTTTCTCATAGGACATGGGGTTCTCCCAATGACTAGGCAATGCATTCAATATTGAAAGGAAACAGCTTTACAATTAACTTTCAGTTAATTTTGTCAATACACCTGTGGAACTCACTGACAAGTTACAACTGAAGAAAAAGATTTGGGGATCACGGTAGATAATCAGCTGAAGATGAGCTCCCAGTGTGATGTTGTGGCTAGCAAGGCTAATGTGATCCTGAGATGCATCAACAGGGGAATGAATCTCAAGTAAGAGTAGAAAGGTTATTTTATCTCTCTATTTGACATGGTGCAACCATGTTGGAACACTGTGTCCAGTTCTGGTGCCCACAATTCAAGAAGGATGTTGATAAATTGGAGAGAGGTCAGTGAAGAGCCATGAGCATGATTAAAGGATTAGAAAACCTGCCTCATAGTGGTAGACTCGAAGGCCTCAGTCTATTTAGCTTAACAAAAGAGAATATTAAGAGATATAGAATGTAATCAAGTCAAGTATATGGGGAACACATTTAATGAAGGGCTCGTCAACCTTGCAGAGAAAGGACTAACATGATTCAATGGCTGGAAGTTGAAGCTAGACAAATTCAGACGGGAAATAAAGCATACATGTTTGACAATGAGAGTAATTAAACATTGGAACAATTTACCAAGGATCGTGGTGGATTCTCCATCACTGACGAATTTTTAAATCAAAACTGGATCTGTTTCTAAAAGATCTGCTCAAGGAATTTTAGGGGGGCACGTTCTGCGGCCTGTGCTATACAGTTCAGACTAGATGATCACAATGGTCGCTTCTGGCCTTGGAATCCATGAATAAGCCATGAGCATAGCCAGATTTAAAAAAAAAAAAAAAAAAAAAAAAAAAGTTAGTTGGGTAATTCTCAGAGACAGCATAGAGGCCACCAAAAGTGTTCTGCACCTGTTTGATGTTCTGTCCTGTGCCATATCTGGCATGTTACAAGGTAAGATGTCTGTGAGGGACAGATGTCTGTTGATGCCACCCAGCCAAAGCATTAGGTCTTCCAAGGAGGTCATTTCCATCCCCCTTTCACTGGAGGAAAGTTGAAGAGGATTCTTGCAGGGCAGTTGGTAGGCATTCAGAGTAAAAGACCATACCACCTTAGAAAGCTTTGGGCGACCGTTTGAGAGAGCAGAACCTATTAGTTAGAAGAGAGGTCTCTTCATTCAACTTGAATTCAACCCATTTGATGTTTCTGATCATTCGCAGATGCTGCATCTGGATGATGTCCAACTTCTTGTCAGTGTTGAGGGCCATGTTGAAGACCCATAGGTCAGGATACTGACAACTGAAGCATTATATATCCTCAGCTTCATCTCTCTACTTATCAGGGTGCTTGGTTTATGAAAGACATTCTTGAGGAAATGCCCGATTACTGACAATGCTTTCGCAGTGCGAGGTTCAAGTTCTTTCTTGATGCAGCCCGTATTATACATTTATAGGAACAACAAGAATATTACACCAGTGAAAATAAAATTGTACAGAGGCAATAAAGCCTCATGCTTCATTAGCCAGCCACTTGCTGATGGGGGCTAGGAAGAAATTGCCCCTGAGGGCAGGTTATTCAGAAATCTTTCCATCTGGGGATTTTTACACTTGCCTCTGAAGCAGCTGGCATTGGCCACTTTTAGAGTCTGGATGAAATGAATTATTGGTCTGATCCTGCCTGGCAGTCCCTAGGTGTATTAAGGCAGGTTTTGCAGCTCTGGGCCCCGGGCACAGCAATGTGGATCCACAGGTTGGTGCCACCACCAGAGACAGCTTCGGCCTGCCATGGTGACTGCCGCACAGCATGAAGCCTGCAGCATGCTAAGGGGCGAGGAGAGCAGGTTAATGGCAGCTTCCTGGCCCATTCCTCAGCAGACTCTGGCTCTGCCCACACCCAGCCAGCCAACAGCAGCGATATGAGTCTGGGTGCTGTGTACAGACGGCCAGAGAAGAGAGAACAGCTGCATGCTCCCTTGCCCAGTCCCCTGGAGCCTGCCACACATTTGTTTTGGCTAATAAGGGCCAGAGTAGGATGGGCCCAGCCTGGGATAATGGGTAATTCAGCCAGCCCAGCCTGCAGAGTGTCTGTGCCACTGGGAGCTGCCTGCACGCTGCAACCCACCGTAATGCAGCAAGCTAAAGGCCAAACTGTGCATGCTGTTGTTAGTATTATAATTACTTGTACTGCCGTAGTCATGGACCTGATCATGCTACGACCATGCAAGCTCACACACGGTCTAATTAATGCCTGCGTGTCAGTGGGTGAACGGTAATGGACATCACAGCCTACTGAAAACAGAAGTGTTTGTTCAGCAGTGACAGAGTGTTCTACACTGTACAAAATCCAAGAGAGCATCTACCCAGCAATGTAAGCTGTTGTGAACACATCACAGTGCTGCTCTGCTCTCTGTGAAACTCTCAGCCAATAGCAGGACTCAATCCACAAGCTGTATGTGAAGGGCACCTGACAGATGACCAAGCTGGTCTCTTCCCATGATGTTCAGGCTGTGGCCAAGTGGCAAACCTAATTCAATACATTGAAGATAGTTTTGAAACCTGTAAAAATTACAAGGTGTAGCAGGGTGGTCACCCGCTCCGGCCCTGAAGGGGTTAAAACAGCCCTGGGAAAGGGATGCCCCAGGGAGCCAGATAAGGTGACCAGACAGCAAGTGTGAAAAAATCAGGATGGGGGTGGGGGGGGGGGAGAGCAATAGGACCCTATATAAGAAAAAGACCCCAAAATCGGAACATCTGGTCACCCTCGAGTCAGAAGACGAGGCTGATTGGGGAAACAGCCATAGCTGGGGCCACGGCCCAATCAGGCCACAGCTGGCCCTATAAAAGGCCGTAGGCTAGAAGCTCAGGCAGTCTCTCTCTAGTTGTGGAGAGAGATGAGCCTGGCTGCTTGGGAGCTCAGCACGGTACCTAGAGTGGAGCAGGGCTGGGGAAAGGCCAGAGGAGCTGGGGAGCTCCAGGCTGGAAAACCCGCAGGCTGCAGGCCTCGGTAAAGGCCAGGAAGAGTACTGGGGTTGCAGAGGTGCAGCCCAGGATAGGCAAAGGCAGCAGGTCCAAACCCTGCTTGCCGATGATGAGTGGTTGATAGACTGCAGTCTGCCCCAGTAAGCAGGGGCTAGATGGTGACTGGTAGTAGCCACTGAGGCAAGGTTGGGATAGAGGGTTGAGAGTTCCTCTGGGTGGGGAGACCCAGAGAGTAGGGGTACTGCCATGGGGCAGCACACAAGGTAAAGGGGCTCCGGAGTCCGAGAGGGACACAGAGGCCTAAGACAGGTGGGACATCGGCCAACAGAGGGTGCTCTGGAGCTGGAGAACTAATTCCCAGGACAACCAGCAGGAGGCACCACACTGGCGAGTCATCGCTATGCTACACAAGGGCTGTGTTTGTTGATCTGTTGGCTGCTTATGACACTGGAAACCATCATGCACTTTTACTGAAATTGGCAAGAATTTTGAGTAATAGTAAGATAATCCAGGTCATCTCCTTGCTGCTCAAGAACTGATTTTTTTGGTTGAGGTGAATAGTCAGAAAAGGTGATGGTGAACTCAGAAGAATGGATTGCCTAAAAGCTCAGTGCTAGTACCCTTGCTATTTAATGTCTACACAAATGACCAACCAGAATTACTGTGAAGATTCATTTATGCAGATGATCTTTGCATCGCCATCCAGCTGGAAAGATCTGAGGACCTTGAGCTCATCCTAACTAGCTCAGCGTGAACTTGGAGAATACTATCACACGTGATCCCTGAATGCCAATCCCAGCAAAACACAAGTGTGTGCATTCCACCTGAAACATCAGGCCATCATGAGATGGTACAATCCTTGAGTACTATGACTGAACAATGACATACAAAGAGCGTATCAAGAGGCTGAAAAAGAAAGTGAACTCCAGGTACTGTGTACTCCAGTAACTGGCCAATACAAAACCAGAAGCTGACCCCAAAGCACTTCAAGCAACCAGTGTTGCCTTGTGCTACTCGACTGCAGAGTATTGTGTCTCAGTATGGTCACACTCAAGCCATGCACACAAAATTGATTCTGAATTCACTCAGTCCCGTAGGATCATCACAGGGACCTTGAAACTGCCCTTCACACTGTCGCTATACTGCCTGGCAGGGATTACATCACTATCAGTGAGGCCGCATGCTTTCAGCAGAAATGAGAGACAAAGGGTGACTGGGCAACAAAATAGTAGATGAAATTCAATGTTGATAAATGCTAAGTAAAGCACATTGGAAAACATAATCCCAACTATACATACAAAATGGTGGGCTCTAAATCAGCTGTTACCACTCAAGAAAGAGATCTTGGAGTCATTGTGGATAGTTCTCTGAAAACATCTGCTCAGTGTTCAGCGGCAGTCAAAAAACAAAAACAAAAAACTAACAATGTTAGGAACTATTAGGAAAGGGCTAGATAATAGAGAAAAATATCATGATGCCTCTATATAAATCCATGATATGCCCCCACCTTGAATGCTGCGTGCAGTTCTAGTCACTCTAGCTGAAGAAAAAAAAAAGATATTTGAATTGGAAAAGTACAGAGAAGGGCAAAAACATGACTAAGGGTATGGAACAGCTTCCATATGAGGAGAGATTAAGACGAATGACACTTTTCAGTTTGAAAAAGAAATGACTAAGAGAGGGATTATGATAGATGCCTATAAAATCATGAATGGAATGGAGAAAGAAGTGTTATTTACTCTTTCACATAACACAAGAACCAGTGAAATTAAAGGCAGCAGGTTTAAAACAAAAGGAACTACTTCTTAATACAATGCACAGTCAACCTGTGGAACTCATTGCCAGGGGATGTTATGAAGGCCAAAACTATAATGGGATTCGAAAAAGAATTAGATAAGTTCATGGAGAATAGGTCCATTAACAACTATTAGCCAATATGGTAATGGATGCAACCCCATACTCTCTGTCCTGCTAGCCTCTGACTGGCAGAAGCTGGGAGTGGATAATGGGATGGATCACTCTGATTGCCTGGTCTGTTAATTCCCTCTGAAGCACTTGGCATTGGCCATTGTCGGAAGACAGGTTACTGTGCTAGCTGGACCATTGGTCTGACCCAGTACAGTCGTTATTATGCAGGTGTATGATCTAAGACACCCACTGCATTGACACATTCCACCACCAAGTCAGCTGAAGTCCAGAAAGAGCTTTGCCTTTGAAAATCACTTACCCCAACATACAACTGTGAAAAGCAAGAGTAACAAAATGGCAAGAAATGCCAGTGATCCTAGAGAACTTGGCTCCTTCAGAACAACTGTCCCCAGGCACGAACCTTAAACAAAATTACTGGTATACACTAAACGAGTGAGAGTTGGGGTGGCAAAGACTGGGGACAATATGATCAGGAGGAAGATGAGGAATAATCCCAAATGTGAATGTGGACAGCCAAGGCAAACACCTCCTCATGCAGTACCCACTGTCAATATCCTGTACCCTCAAGGAACTATTTGAGATACTTGATAACACAAGGCCTTCGCTGCGGTGTTGATCGTCATCATAGCTTGTTGCTTCAAGAACCTTGTTCTCTGAACTGAATGCAAGTCTCATTTGACATTGCAGACTCTAGTACAGAACACTGCAGTGTCTCTCCTTAGCAATACAGGCTACTTGCAAGCACATCACACCTGTCCTCTGCTCTCTCACTGGCTTTCCAAAGAACAGTGAGTCAAGTTCAAGGTCTCAGTCCATATCTTCAAAGCTTCTCATCAAGGGTGGACCTGTGCCAATGATTTAGTACATTGTTCCCCAAACTTATCATGGTCGTGCCCCCCCTTTACCCCTATCCATATCCCCCACCTTGGGGAACCCTAAAGGTAGCTGTTCAGGAACACAACGGCTGACTCGTTCAATTATCTTCTGCCTTCTATTCAGTGACTTTAGTTTTATGGCATCTGGATAATATATAGAAAATGTGAAATATGCTGCGTGATACATCACAGCAGCCAAGGAAGCATTTAGCCCAAATGCCATTATCAAGATAGGCACACCTGTCCAATAATTTATCAGAGAATTTAAACATGAAATTATGTCATAATTGTAGGCTTCACACTAGCCTGTAATATAGAACTACACAGCCTTCTCTATCCATTCAGAGTCAAACAAATGGAAGAGCTCAATTAGCAGTAGTACATTAAACAAAAATCGGTAAATGTAGTGGAGAGTCCAGCCTGACAATTGCTGGGACTGAAGGTCTGCATTCATTCACATCCAGAAGCTATTCCACCCTGCCCCATAACAACATGTCACAACACTCTTCTGGAAGGATCCCAGCTAGGGCTGAGAAGATAGCTTGGTCTCCATGTCAACTTTGCTGACTGCCCATTAGTCCTGAGTGCACAGAAGGAGTTGGGCACCAAAGTCCCTGTTTTAGGTGCCTAAGCCCCTAAACACTGCAATGCATAAAACCCTGTAGGCAGCTAAACTCACTTAGCAGCTAAGTTTTTGCAGTAAAAGTTTTCCAGGTGTCTATATTTCTGCCTCTGGGCCTGCGCATTGCTGCCTCCCTCTAGGCAACCCAATTCCTATCTCCTGCCTAACCCCCAGAGCAATTCACAAGGATTTTCTAGACACTCAGTGTCACAATACCTAAGTCCTTTTGTGCATTCAGGCCTTAATGCCTGCAGCAACTGTTGACTTTGATGTGGACACTTGTTCCCTGGAAATTGGGTTGAAAACCACTCAAATCTTTCAATAATGGTCACTGAATAACGATAGTGAAATGGCTCTCTACAAAGCTTGTCATCAAGGGTGGACCTGCACCAATGATCTAAAACAGTGTTCTCCAAACTTTTCATGGCTGTGCCCCCCCTTTACCCCTGTCCAAACTCCCTACCCTGGGGAACCAGGGCCAGGAGCAGGGCCATGGCACCCGGGGGCGGCACGAGGCTGAGGCCAGGAACAGAGCCACAGCTGGGGCCGAGAGTGGATCTGATGGCAGAGCAGGGCTGGATGGCACTCCTACCCCATCCCCTTTGGGAGCAGGGCCTGGGCCAGCCCCTACATATTCCTCCACATACCCTAGGGGGGCATGTCCCACAGTTTGGGGACCTCTGACCTAGATGTGAGTGGAGCTGCATTTCCTGTGTCGCAGACTATGTCAGACTAGACTTCCTGCCAGGAAGCATCAGTGTGACAGGGTGCACTCCCCTCACGTGAGCACTTCCTGTTGGCCAGCTATGAACCTGAACTCTTTGCTCCGCTGGCACCCCCTGTTGACTGTTGCCCTTATCAGACAGCTCTTCAGTGGCTCAGCCCTCTGGCCAAGTCACACACAGTCAACATGTGAACGAACAAACCCCCTCCAAGGTAATGAATTGTTTAAACTCCAAGCCCCTTCTTGGGTTTTTAAGGCAGTGTTTTATCCCCTCCTTGGGGCTTAAGCCACTTCCCTAGTGGCTGGTGGGGGGAACCAGGCCTGCCTTCAACTCTGGGTCCCAACCCAGGAATCCTACAAATAGCAGCCCCCTGCTGCTTCCTTTAACTCCATTGCTGCTGCTATTCCCTGGGCTGCTACCCACCTAGCCCCTTCCTCTTCACCCATATCGCAGGGTTCTCTGTCTGCTCCCTGCTTGAGCAGAGTCTCTCCCAGGCCTCCTCACCTGGAGAGTCTCACAGCGCTTCAGTCCTTCCTCACCCTTCTGGTCCCAGCCAGCAGTTGACCTACCCAGACCCTACAGTGCCTTTAAAGGGAACCTGCTGCGCTCTGATAGGCTGCTTCCCTGCAGCCTTTGTAGGCAGGCCTGGAGGACCCACCTTCACTGGTCCTTTCCCCAGGGCAGGGTGTGGCAGGACCCGAAGGCCTCCAGCAGGAGGCCTGAAAGAGCCTGGTACACACTATCACAATCAGTAAAAGGTGCTTAGCCAGCAACACAGATACTGTAACAACAAGAGAGATTTGAAAAGAAAACTATTGTGAGTACATATTGTCCACCACACAAATAGTGACCACAGTTTTCCAGCAGGATGCAATTTTGAAGTTGAGCATGTTCCCAATATGTCTTTTGGAAATCTGCACAGTGACTAATTATCTACTACTATGTATCCCTGGCAAGTCTAGCCCCAGAGCTGTTCAGCAAATATCAAATTAGAACTTCCTAAGCACTAGTTTGTAGTACCAGAGTGTCTTGGAAAGCTGTCTCTGGTACACATCTGTTGTCCTACAAAGGAACTCAACTATCTGATCTTCACTTTCCTGATTGATTAAGTAGACCTGCTTCAGTTAGCTTTATTAAGTCATTCTCTCTCACTCCCCCAAATAACCACCAGCTGGTTCTCTTCTCCTGCTTAAGTTCCTTAACATTCTTCTCTCACCATCCTCTCCCTGACTTCCTTTCTTCCTTGCCTCTGGCCACCTCCCCTAACACATGCACACTCCCATGAGCCACGTCAGGACTCCCTTTCACTCCCCCAACATTCCTTTTAGGAGAACTCCCCAATTAACTTGGATTGTTTGGTGAGGCTCCCTTCTCTGTTAATCACTAGCTCTGCAAGCTTGCTTTATGCCTTTACTTTGCAGGAGCAATGGATGCTTGCAGAGAAGGAAAAACACATCATTTACTGACACACCACTTGGCTAGCACCGATACTACAGAAAGAAATCAGTCTGAGATGCTGATGCTCCTAAATCTTACTTGGGTGCCAGAACTGTCCTTAGCAGGACTTGGAACTTCTCTAGCACCTTTCACACCATGATCTCAAAGTGCTTTCCAAACAAATGAAGTCTCCTAATCCCCTAGGACAGTGGTCTGCAAACTGCAATGTGTGCCCCCGTAGGGGGGCACAGGGGGATGTCCAGGGGGGCACAGCAGGGCATGGGCCAGTGTGGCAGGGCCCAGGCCAGCCCCCACAACGGGGCAGGAAGGGAGCGCCACCCATTCCTGCTCTGCTCCCAGTACTGCTCTGACACTGCCCCCAGTCACAGCCCTGCTGCAGGCCTCAGCCCCTGGTCTTGGCTCCTGGCCCCTGCTCCCACTCCTGGCCCTAGCTGCAACATAACACACCCGAGCGACATAAGTTATATCAACAGAAGCGCAATGTCGGCACGAGTCCTTCTGCCGCTGACATAGCTACTGCCACTTGTGGAGATGCTTTTATTATGTCTATGGGAGAGCTCTCTCCCATCAGCTTAGAGAGGCTACATGAGCGATTTTACAACACTGTAAGCTCGCTAGTGTAGACATGGCCTCAGTCATCCAGGATTGCAAAATACTGTAAAATGTTTCAGTGGAGTAGCCATGTTAGTCTGTATCAGCAAAAACAATGAGGAGTCTTTGTGGCACCTTAGAGACTAACAAATTTATTTGGGCATAGCCCACGAAAGCTTATGCTCAAATAAATTTGTTAATCTCTAAGGTGCCACAAGGACTCCTCGTTGTTTTTACTCTAAAATGTGTTATTGCAGTCTCCGAGGTGGACAATTATTAATTCCCTCATCTGTAAAATAGGGATAGCTGATGCACAGAAAGGGTAAGGTCTAGATTTGAAAGGTATTTTTGCAACTCCTAAGATGACATAGGAGCCCCAGGGCTAGGTTTGTAGAAGTATTTAAACAACAAACTTAGTGAGGGGTTGGCTGTGATCACACAGTGATGAAGCACCAGAGCCCGGAACCCAGGAGCCATGACTACAAGCACCCTTCTTTAATCACGACACACATTGCCTTCCAGAAGAACTCAAGTGGCACCCAAAAACAGAAACAAGAAGCACTTTTTAAGACAACACAGTGTAGACTCCCAGCACATCTTGTCCCCTTAAGGTATCTGGAATCTGTATAATCTATCCTAGACACATGGAATCAAGCCAGAACAATTGTTGCAAGGTTATTGCTGCCCGTGGTGTGCTCTCTGGCCATGGACACCAACTGAGCCATGCCTCAACTAGTTAAGATCATATCACTGTTAGCAAGAACCTGAAACTCTGAGCTCTCAACAATGAAGAGCTGGACTGGGAGAAGTCAAAAGCCATCTTGAACTGTGACCACAAACTAAGCCTAGTCATACCTGGTCAGTACTAGGATGGAGACCTCCAAGTAACAAATACAAGGATTCACACACACAAATCTGTGACAGAGTAAATGATTCAGGCCTGTGTTTTGCAGGGAACAGCACGATTGAGGTGTAAAGAACTGAAGCATAAATGGGTTGTTCACAGCTCTTTACACAACAGCATATCCGTGTGGGCTTAAGGCCCTTTGACAGCACTACCTTCATCTATCATGGCTTTTCATCAGCCAGTCTGCAGACAACAGCTGATAGACACTAGAGTGTTGAGTGTGAGAGTCTCATGGGGTGAAAGGCACCAGTCTGTTTTGTGTCTGTGGGAGGGATGGTGCCCCAAAGGGGCCTGCCCCAGTAGGAGAGAGATTTCCTGCTATAGATATTGTTCCTTAGAGCCCAACTTCCATGGCTCTAGAATTCCAGGCACGGAATAAACAACAAGAACCAGTGAACTGCTAGAGAGCCTGTTCTCATGCAAAATATTACTGCTGGGACATAGTCCAGGTTTCGTGCCCCACCTTCAAAGTTCTCCACGGGTCTGGGCTAGGTTACCTAAAGGGGAGACAGTCTCACTCTGCATGATTGCAGCTGCCCAGGAAAGCTGCCATCCTCTAGAACTGTCAGCCCCAAGAGCAAAGTTTCTGTGTGCAGGACACAAAGCTTTCTTAGTGACCAGCTCCGGAATCTGGAACTCACTCCCAGAAGAGAGGAAGCTGGCGTCAAAAGGAAGGGTGGTGCAGTGGTGAGTGCACTAATCTGGGACTTGGAGACCTAGGTTCAAGTCCCTGCTCTGCTACAGACTCCCTGTATGACTGTAGTCAAGTCACTTAATCTCTCTGGGCCTCAGTTCCCCAGCTGTATAATGGGGCTAATACCCCTGCCTCATCGAGTGAGGATAAAAATATTATTGTGTATGACGCACTGCAATTATGTAGTACCAGGACCTGATAAGTACCTACGCTACCTAGAGAGATGAACACTAGCCATTTCAGAGCACAACACAAACCCCGCTTCTTTGACCTATGTTCCTGCAAGATGTTAACAAACTGGACAAATGCAGCCCAGGCTGACTTATGAGAAGAGAGAGAATGTCTGTCTTCGTATTCACTTTTTAATCTTGGAAGATGCTCAGACACTGTGAGGCTAGGCACCATATAAGAATCTAGAGAGAGAGAGGTAGGGATTGATAGCAATGAAAAATAAGGGCAGAAAAAATACAGATTATATGGACAATAGTAAGTAAATTCTCTCTAAATCAAGACTTTCATGAGACATCAGCAGCTGTTTAACAGCCCCATCAGATCCAGATGTTTAACAGAGGAACCCCGTGACAATTATAACTTGTGCTGGGAGTCCTTTCATTAAAGAGAATTCAGATGACAGATATTTACTGTGGTTTCTGAACTGTGATCAATGCATATTTTTATTGAAACCAGATGGCTCAGATTAGTCCATAATAAATAATAACACGCTATTCCATGTAATTGGACTTCCTCGTCAGGAAAGCTGCAGGGTAGAAAACTAAAGATTCACCTGGGAAATTTAAAGACCTTAGTGATACAGTAGGAGGGCTGCTCCATATCCAGGCAATACTGAGAAGTCTTGGAACAGTTAGTGGGCAAGGCAAGAAAGCCAAGGGTGCTAGACTAGGTCTGTCTGACCTGCAGCAGTCCTCTCACCCCCACATCTCTTTGCAGTGCTGGTGAGCCATGCAGAGGGTGCTGCTATGTTTTCCGGAATCCCATCCCAGAGCTTCATCCTGAAGGTGGTACTGCCTCTACATCTGAGGGGGGCTTAAGGGGCACAGTTTAGATCTGGATTTCTAACAGCCCCAAGTTTGGAGGAGTAAAAGGAAATATTTTTTCATGCAACAGGGAATTAGCCTGTGAGAATCACTGCCACAGGAAGTTCTTAGGCCAAGAATTTAGCAAAACTCAGAAAGCGATTGGACATGTATATGGATACCCAGAATATCCATCGTTATAATCATTACACATAAGAATTTTGGAAGAGATATTAAACCTCATCCATTTGGGGAGTGGGGGGGCAGATTATCTACTGGACTAGAAGGGCCTCAGGTCTGATTGCCTCTGGCCATTCCTATGTTCCAGATCAGATCCATTGCGCCTGTCTCCTCCATTGGCTCCCACCCCAGCATCCATCCCATTTACAACTGCAGCCCCCTCTGTGGATGTGCGTCCTCCTACCTCCCATTGCTGTGGCTTAGTTCCTTTCCTCTTGGCCTCATCTCTTCATGTGTGTGCGTGTGTGGGGGGGTGGTCTTTCCAGCTGGAACTCCAATCTGTTTGTCCCTCAGAGCCACTTCTTACTAGTCTCCCCTCCCGTTCTGCCCCACGCGGACAGCGACACTCTGGCAATGTTAGTGTGGAATTGCCCAGAATTCCCTGGGAGCTCTGGATCCATGGTCACCACCCCCAGAAACCCCAGTAGTGCCTCCTAGCTATGCTAGCGCTCTTACTGTTGAGCCTTTCCAGCACTAGGAGTAACCAGAAAGGGCTCAGAGAGAGGTCTCAAAATGGAAGACTGGTCACACCCATAGCTCTGGGGCCAGGGCCAACGCACCATATCACAGAGTGGCCTTACCTGTGGCTTGGTTTCCTCCTCATCCTTATAGTAGAAGAGCTGGTCTCCACGCAGCACAAACCACCGTTGCTGCCAGTTCTTCATAATGCTCCTCTGCTTCTTCAGCCAGCCAGACTTCAGCACTCGATCCTGCAGGCTAGGGGACGATGGCCTGGAGGGCAGCCCGGTCTGCTCGCCCATCACCAAGCTCTTCGACCGGGCTGAAACACAAGCACATGCTGCATGAAACCGAAGCGCCAAACATGGGAGGAGACGCCATTTTGAGTATGAAGAGAACATTCTAAATTCAGCCCATTTGTCCAACTGCTTGGGCCTGGCTTCCTGGGCAGGGATGCCCCCTTGATGCCCTGTCCCCTCTAACGTTCCCCTCCATGCTCCACCCTCCTAGCAAGGTTGCTTGTCCCCCACAGCTCTCTTTGCCTCGAGGGAACACCTGCTTTTCAGGAGGATATCCCTGAGTTGATACTATTCAGACACATCCCTATTACCCTAGTGTTATTGCACGTGCTAGGGACCATCCAGGCACTAGCTAACACTCCTACGTTGGCGCCACTTCTCATTTTATTTCTTACTGAAGCAGGTCACTTCCCTTCTCGGTGAAAGGGGAGTGATGGCCCTGGCTCCCCTCCTGTGGGGTTGGGAGGCTCAGTCACTGAAGGTGTATAAAGTGCTTTGAGGGGTTTGAAGCAGAGGGGTAATAAAATTAGAACCAGGTGGAATTAAGAGAAATATAGGCTGAATCTCAGGAAAAGCTTCCTGATAGGGAAACCTATCAGAATGGAACAGTCCCCCACAGGAACTGGTAGGAGTCTCATAGCTCAGGCCATTTAAAACCAGACTGGACCACCAGATACCATAATATACTGCACAGCGCAATCTGGTGCCCAGGGGTCTTCTCCATTTCTGCTGTCTCTGGTTTTTATGAAGAGCAGAGCAATAGCCATTATTATTCACTACCCAGATCATTTTCCTGTCCTGAGTCCATTCCTTCCCATTTCCACAAGGTGCTCTTCCAGCTATAGAAGCCAGTTGTGTTTTTCAGCAGCAGCCTTTTTCTGAATGGAGTATTGAGACTGCATACAGTGTATATAACCTATTCCAATCTGCCAGCAGCCAGGGGGGTGAGGTAATATCTTTTATCAGGCCCACTTCTTCTGTTGGTGAGAGAGGCAAGCTTTTGAGCTTACATGAAGAACTCTGTGTGGCTTGCAGGGGTGGCAGGTATACCAAACAGGATGCAGCACACCTCCACAGACTGTCCCGCCACCTTTGACATGCTGCTGCCGAAAGAGCGCTGGGGCCATGGTCCCGACCATGCTCCGCCCTGTGGCCCTCTTCCTGTCCCCACTCCTCCCCTACCCCCAAGGCCTCCCCCACCTGCCGCTTGCATCTCTCCACCCCGGTGGGCATGGTAAGGGCCTCTGGGAAGGGGGCGAAGAGTAGAGTCCTGTGCAGATACAAAATGTATATCCGCGGATGCAGATATCTGCAGCGCTGCCATGCTCTACCAGGAACCGCAGCAGCAAAAGCAGCATATTTGGCCGCTGCTCCCAGGAGCCAGCGCCCCACGCTGGCAGCTCCTCCAGTGTTGCTGTACCACCCCCTCCAGCGTGGCTGTACCACCCCCAGCCCTGCCCACTGAGGCATGCATTAGGCTCACCAGCAACTATCCTGGTCACGCTATTGTGTGCAAGTGGCTCGCACACTCCTGGACAGGAGACCCAGACCACTGTGTGGAAGGGACTCCTATCTGGGAGCGTGCGAGCTGCTTGCACACACTAGCGTGACCAGAGACAGCTTCCAGGGAGGCTGGTGCCTGTCCCAGTGGGCAGGGCTGGTGGCAGTACAGCCAAGGCCGAGGAGCTGCTGGCACAAGGTGCCGGCTTCTGGGACCATTGGCCCGACATGCTGCTGCTTTTGCTGCTGTGGTTCCCAGTAGAGCCCTGCAGCTCTCCGGATATAAATTTTGTATCTGCTCAGGACTCTAGCGAAGAGACACAAGTGGTGAGTGGGGGGTGCCTTGCAGGAGGGGGCGGAGCCTCAGAGGAGAAGGCTAAATGGGGGTAGGTGTCGGCAGTGGCACCAAGGGGGGAGCATGGGTGGGGCCTCCAGGGAAAGAGGCCGAGCAAGGGCAGGCCTCAGAGCGGAGCAGGAGGTGTGGTCCCCCAATTCTAGGGAGCTTCTGGTGCTCGCATCCAGCAACCTCAAAGGCAAAAGTCATGCACCGCCCACGGTGGCTCAAAAGCTTGTCTCTCACACTAACAGAAGCTGATACGATAAAAGATACTACCTCACCCTCCTAGTCTCTCTGATATCCTGGGACTGACACAGCTACAAGACTACAAATACCAGAGGCTATGCAGTTTTAGGTGTTTCCTATTCAGTTACCATGTACCCAACCAGTCTTGTCCTCTAGAGGGCGAGCTGTGCTGTCACACAAATTTCCAGAGGTGGCCTGGGTGCACACAAGATGGTGGCCGGCCAGTCGGGAGAGGAAGCGTTCTGATAGACAGCTGTGCGTTTCTTCACGTTCCCAGATGCATAGGTGCTCTGACAGGAAACCACTAGAGGCAATTTCAGCAGAGAAATCTGTGTGTGATCTTACTGGCTACTGAACGTGGCAGTTAATCAGCCACAGACTGTGTCCTGGGCTGTGAGAACAGAGCAAAGATGCCATGAGGTGACTTCTGACGTCCCCTCTGCCTTATTTGACTGATGTACCGCACTGGATCTCAGAAGATCACGGTCACTCTGGAGTGGGGAGGCACTTAGCATTGAGACTGTATCAATGCTTAAGTGATACAGAATCAATGCTGGCTACTCTTGCCATGTCTCAATTGTTCATAGTAGAGCATCTGCCTCTGCTGTAACCACATGTGGCTCTCTGGGCTGCTTGCTGCTGCCTCTACCATGATGCCACATGGTGTGGGACTGGCTGGATGCCACCTCCAGAGAAAAGAGGAAATGGAGGTGGCCAAAATTTTGTTGGCCACTTTGTACATGGTCCTGCAAGCTGCACAGCACCTTCTTCTGTGTGGCTAGCGGGCGATTGGGCAGGAAGGGCTCTGAACTTCACCCCAGCAGGTCCTGGACTTCTCTATATTTTTCTTGTAGTTCCTTGGTGTAATGCACTGTTAATGAACATGTTGTTCTCCGTGGTAAAGCCAGTCACTGCCTCCACCCAGTAGCCGGCCCACTGCCTGTAGCTTATTATTGGAAGTATAGAACAACAGCACTTTTAGCAGGCTTTCATGGCAGAACTGCTGTTGGGTCTCTGTCCTACAGGGTCATTAACTGAGGGGTTTCCTCATTATCATTTACGGGAAAGCTCTGTGATTGACAGCATCCCCCACTCATGTAGCAATGGGAAGCTTTTCCACTAGCTCAGGAACCTGCCCATCTCATGTACAGTGGCCCAGCAGGTGGCCATTTTGCATTCTGCTCAGTCCCCAGTTTTGCAAGGGGAAGACCCTGTGGTCTCATTATCCCTTGAAGTGTCTAGTACATAGCAAAAGCCTTCCAGGAAAACACCATGGGAGATTGTTTCCACAACGATTTGCAAGGTGAGCTCCACTATCCTCACTGATTTTTATTCTTTTCACATATCCAGAAAGGATAAAAGCTCCTTTCAGACAGAATCCACTTCAAATAGCCACAAAATCCCAGCCTCAGACGTAGCTGGAGGAGGATGGGCTGTCCATCTCACCAGATTTATATTCATTTCTGGGCTTCATAAAGGATGGGAGGTGAACGTGTAACGTAACCTTTCGAGGAATCCTTAACCACCACTAGTTCCCCTGTATCCATTCTACCCCATCCTCTTACCATGCCCTGCTGGTCATCATCGTGCCCTCTAGCTCCCTCTGCTGGATATTTACAAAAGATAAGTTACAAAAGAAATACTAAATTTTTCCCTTTTTTTTTTTCTTAATGTTTCTGAAATGGATGCACCAGATCACTCTGCACATGTGTACGATCGGCAAGAGTTAGTTCACACTGAATTATGTTGACTTTGCAAAAGGTCTCTGAAGAATTCAGCTGGTTGAACTAAACCCTTTGGCTTTACCAGGGACACACATTTTGTCAAGGACAAAACTGACATTTGCAGTTTAAAACTCCAGGGGAACTGTTTGATCTTAGACCCCACTCCCACCCCAGAATTAAAAGCTGCTTTCTAAAACAGCAAGAGGCCAAGGTTTTGTACTTCCTGGGACAATTAACCTAAACAATAAGCCTAGAACAATTAGCCTAAAAATCTCCTAAATCTATATTTAGGTACCCAAATAAATGACCTGGTTTTCAGAAGCGCTAAACACCCAGAAGCTTCTTCGAACATCTGCTTTTCGTCCTCTTTGTGCCAGCTATGAAAGCATCAAGGGGACTTTCACTGGACCATGAGTTGCCTCCAATGTGTTTCATAGATTCCAAGGCCAGAAGGAACCAGTGTGATCATCCAGTCTGATCTCCTGTTTAACACAGGCCAGAGAACTTCTCCCAAAATTCCTAGAACAGAGCTTTTACAAAAACATCCAATCTTGATTTTAAAATTATCAATGATGGAGAACCACAACATTTGGTAAGTTGTTCCACTGGTTAGTTACTCACACTGTTATAAATGTACACCTTATTTTCAGTCTGAATTTGTCTAGCTCGAACTTCCAGCCATTGAGTCATGTTACACCTTTCTCTGCTAGATTGAAGAGCCTATTATTAAATATTTGTTCCCCATGAAGATACATATAGACTGGGATCAAGTCACCCCTTCACCTTCTCTTTGTTAAGCTAAATAGATTGAGCTCTTTGAGTCTATCACTATTAGGCAAAGTTTTCTAGTCCTTTAATCATTCTCGTAGCTCTTCTCTGACCTCTCTCCAATTTATCGATACCAGAACTGCACACAGCATTCCTGCAGCAGTCACACCATTGCCAAATTCAGAGGTAAAATAACCGCTCTCCTCCTACTTGAGATTCCACTGTTTATGTCCCAGGAGCGCATTAGCTCTTTTGGCCACATCATCACACTGGGAGCTCATGTTCAGCTGATCATCCACCATGACTCATGCGTCCCTGTTTCCCAGGATAGAATCCCGCATTGTGTAAATATGGCTGACATTCTTTGTGCCTAGATGTATACATTTAGCCATAATAAAATGCATATTGTTTGCTTGAGCCCAGCTTACCAAGCAATGCCAATCGCTCTCTATCAGTGACCCATCCTTTTTACCACTCCCCCCATTTTTGTGTCATCTTTAAACTTTATCAGTGATGATTTTATCTTTTCTTCCAATTCATAAATAAAAATGTTAAATAGTGTAATGTCAAGAACCGATCCCTGCAGGACCCCACTAGAAACACACTCGTTCCACGAGGATTCCCCATTTACAATCACATGTTGAGACCTAGCAATAGGTCAGCTTTTAAAGTATGCCATGTTACTTTTATATTGTTCTAGTTTTTTTAATCAAAATATCATGCTGTACCAAATCAAATGCCTTACGCAAGTCTCTTTATCAACCAACCCTGTAATCTCATCCATAGACCCACGTTGATTAGTTGGCATTAATTATATTATCCTCCTTGAACTCTTTATTAATTGAGTCCCATATCAGCCACTCCATTATCTTGCCCAGGATTGATGTCAGACTAATAGGGCTTTAACTCTTTTTAAATATTAGAACAAAGTTGGTATTGTGCCAGTCTTCTAGAACTTCCCCTTCGCCCACTTGATCCTTCCTAAATAGGTTTTTAACCATTAACTTTAACATTCCAGTCATGGGAATCATCCTACCAGGTTTCAGTAATACCAACTGGATCAAATTTAAGCTCATAAATGAGCAATTCAAATTTCTCATGTTTGTTATGCAGGCTCCTAGCATTGGTGTAGAGGCAATTCAATAATTTTTTCTCCTCATGTCCTTTGGCTACTTGATTAATTTTGTTCTCAGCATCTCAATTTTGTGCTGAGTGCTCTGATCTTCCCTTTTTCACCCTCCTCTTTTGTTATTAGTTCAATAACTGACTTGCTGCAGGGCAGAGTTAAGGGTGTTTGGGCACTTGGGAGGACTGTTCTGTTAACCATCATATGCATGTGACTTGGATGTAGGTGTCAACTGTTCATATTACCTTTGTTTTCAATTTCCTTAAACCCTATCTACACTATAGGGACTCTACAGGCATAGCTATGGTGCTGTACCTATGCTGGCATAAGCCTGTAATGTAGATGCACCTCCAGGGACAGAAGAGGTGTAGAAGTATAGAAGCGCCACCTTCCTGAACAATAGTAGCTAGGTTGATGGAAGAATGCTTCTGTCAACCTAGTTCTGTCTACAAAAGGGGAATTTTAAACTTGTCTGCCCCTCGGTGTCTGATGTTTGAGGGGGAACTAGCAATGTGTGTAATGGTTCATGTGGTTAGCAGCCTCATCTGTAAGTTAGCAAATCTGTTTGGGTGAGAATTTTAAAATGCGCTAACAACGTATTGGGGCTCCACACCTAAAGTAGTGGGAATAACATCTCACGCTTTAGAGAATAAAGTGATTGCCATATATGTTAGCAAGGAAAACTTTCCTGCATGGACATCACTGCATAATTGATATGGGGGAGTTGTCACCTTTCTTTGGAGCAGCAGTATTTAAAATCTCTGACTGGATGATCAATCCAATATGTCGTCAATCAATCCAATAGCGTTCTTAATGGTGTTGTGTTTGCCAAATCTCTGACTGGATGATCAATCCAATATGTCGTCAATCAATCCAATAGCGTTCTTAATGGTGTTGTGTTTGCCTGTCTAGAGGAGTCACGACCAGAGCATAAGACAGAAGGTAACTGAAGTAGTGAGACTGTGTCCTCAGGCTGACTCAGCAAATACTTCAACATGCTCTGGAGTTCTAAATACAGTAAGTTCCTTAAGCAGCCCCAATTAATTAGGTTGTGCTCTTCACATTTTCATTAACGATGTAATTAAACTGGCCACGTGCAAAAAAAATCTGAGCAATAAGTGGGAGAGAGAAGTTAAGCTTCTCCAGGAAACAGATCAGAATTTAATTGCAAGATGCAGAGGTTGCTGAAATGCAAATCCAATGCTCTCTGCAGCAAGCTGCAGTCACAGCGACTGTGTGATCTGCAGAGCCTGCAATGGGCCATGGACCCAAGCAGATGTGCCCCATAGCCGTACCAGAGCTGACCCAGCTATTCAGCATGTTAGCTCAGTGACAGCACTGAAGGAGGGACCTTAAAGCTACAAAGCCTGACAAGGCTCCCGGGGCTGGAGGTGGCACTGGCATATGGAGGCTTTTGCGTCTAGGCCCTCAGAGAGGAGCCAGTGAGACTGAGAGTAGGGTGACCAGATGTCCCGATTTTATAGGGACAGTCCCGATTTTTGGGTCTTTTTCTTATATAGGGTCCTATTACCTCCCACCCCCGTCCTGATTTTTCACATTTGCTGTCTGGTCACCCTAGCCGAGACCTCACTCCTCTCTGCCCTTCCCCCACATTGCTTGTCTTTACAGCCAGTAAAAAGTGATGGGGCCATAGTCCCTGGACCCCCGCCCCCATTCCAACACACCTGATTGGGCCTCATACCCACTGCAGTGGCCAGGTGTGCATACCACACACACACACCCTCCACAACTGGCATGATGTAGCCCCTTCACTAGAAGGCCCCAGCTCCCTGGCTTTGTTGATCACAGTTAGAGCACTCACCTGCTCCCATATAGGTTCTATGCAATTGATGGGAACCTATTTAAATTGGAGACATGGGAATCAATCAAATCAATGCTATGCGATATCAATTGAAAGTGTCATCTTCTGCAATTTCATAGGCAGTTAGCTTGAATCAATAAACGCATTACAATTGATTTTCATTAAGATCTCCTGGCCTTCAATACAGGCACTCTGGACTAGTATTACTGGAGTATTTGGTTTAGTGCATTATTTGTAAGGTGGTCTTTGTTTAAGCTGAGAGCCATAAGGGGAGATGATTCAATGAACAAGCAATATTTTCAACTGTTTGGTTGTAGCCTACCTTTGAAAGACTTAAAGAAAAGATTTCACACAAAATATAAGCCAGGAACATTATAGAAAACTCTTAAACCTTTATATAAACTATTGCATTTCCTTCAGATTAGATTTCAGGAGGCTGGAAATTCCAATCTACACATCTGTATTTGTTTTAGGATTTGATCGCTGAGATGTTGTGAACATCTGTTTTCATCTCCACTCAGTGTGGAAGCCCAGATACACTTCCCCAAATTTAAGAGAATTTACCATTTCGGAAGACCACAAACACATAAACACAAAGAAATTACTAAGAGGGGCCTGGATGCTTGAAGTGAATGGAAATAGGGTACATCAGGGTCACGTGTTTAAATATGGACCCAGTCTGTAGTGAGCAAAGATCATTGAGGTATACAAAAGTTATTCAACTAGTCAGACTAGTTACATAACTGAGTGTAGTTTGTAGAGATTGGTAGCAATTTTTCACTCAGCACAGATTGTTACAGATCCAGGAAGACACACACTGTGCTCTCTCCTAGAAATTTTACCCTTTCTACCTTGTTTTGTGTCTTCTTCACCAAAAACAAAAGGATCTAAAGGACCTGTTTGCTCTTTGCCCAGAGGAATGGAACACAAGAGGCAGCCTGTAAGAATGTGAGGAAAGCCACTAATGAAAACAGAGAATGCTTCCAGTTTAATGAAAGAGAGAAAGGATCTGAAATAGACACACAGATGCCTGGATAGTGATATTATACAAATGCTACTGAAGGCAGTTAAAGAGGGGGAAACAGATGTGCAAATGCTGGTTTGACAGTGTGTCATTTAGCACAGATATAAGTAAGAGTGCACAAGGTACAAGCCAGTGGGGGAAATCAGGCACATTGGTTCCCAGGGATGCAAAACTCCACCTTTAGCACAAGTCAGAATGCAGAGAGGGGCTTCCATCTTAGCTGCATATTAGGTACAAGCCCTTCAAATGTATTACCCTAATTGCCACTGAGAATCCAGACCCAACAAGAAGTAAAATCATCCAGCAGATGCTCTTTCCTGGAGGACCTTCGCTCTACAGCCAATGTGATAGAGATGGAAACTAAAGCCCACCTGCTCAAGTGATGTGCTCTACTCTCTCTAGCAGGATGGAACAGTCAGGACAGAATGAATGTTTATCCGGAGGCTCCTTAAATCAAGTTCAGGAATTCACGGCACCTGGAATGCCAGAGCAAGGGAAGAATTTGCTGAGTCACTACTGAAGCAGCATGTTAGTTTCTCTGTTACCATCTCACATGTACTCTGGGGGCCCCACTGTTTACTTCCCCAGTAAATGAAAGAAATTTACAGAGCCTGATTCACCTCTCAGTTACAGGGGGCTAAAGCTGCAGTGGCTCCAGTCAAGTCTTATAAATAAGAGTTTGGGATGGGATTTTCAAAGGCACCTAAGCAAGTTGTGTACCCAGTTCCCCTTGAATTTCAATGAGATTTTGGCACCTCATTTAGGTTCCTTTGAAATCCCCCAGACTTTTATTTTGCAGAGTTAACTTGGGGTGATCAGCACCTGGGGGCAAGCAGCCACTCTGCAAAGTCCGAGTAACTGCATCCTCACTGCCCTGTGTGTGGCGCTAGGACATCTGGGGACACATCCCAAGGATCTTAGCCCTGCCGTGAGCTGAGCCACTCTGATTCTTTCCCAGTGATGTGTGGGAGAACTTGTCTGCCACTGTGAGCACCAGGGAGAATTGTGGGAAAGCACTGGAGGACTACCAGCACTGAATGATATAGCCTGCATCACCACTGCAAAGTTTGTGGGTTACCAGCCGGAGCGAAAGCAGCACCTGAGCTTTAGCCAATAGCCTCAATGATGCCAAAAGCTCCCCCCACCCCTATACTCAGATCAGAGGGTTTTGTGTGTGGACAGGAAGGAGAGTTAGGGGTTCACTCCGCTGTGAAGACAAACCCTTCGGTAGGGAGGGGCTATTACTATGTACAGATGGGGAGCTGAGGCACTGAGAGGCTAAGTGACTGTTCAAGATTACACAGAAAGTCTGGGACAGCACAAGAAACTGAACCCAGGTTTCCCTGAGTCCCAGGCTAGTGCTCTAACCACTAGACCATCCTTCCTCAACTGATGCTGCCACTAGAAATATACAGGTTGCGTGTTTCAGCTCAGCCAGGCAATAGCTTGAAGAGGTGTGAACTTCCCCATTCATGGTAACGGGTTTAACTCAAACCTAATTATGACAATTTAAGGCAATATTAGCCATTTTGACACTGATCATTTAGCAGAAACAGACAGCTTCTCTGGGACCGATCAGAATCGGAGCAGAATCCCATCCCTTGTCCACTGTTCCCTTGCACTCCCCCCTCTGTCTCTGTTCATCTGTTGGCTCTTGTTCTAGATAACAAGCTCTTTGGGGCAGGGAGCATCTTTTTGGTTAGTAGTTGTACAATACCTAACACCATGCACGCTGCTCCACAACTGGGGCTCTCAGGAGCTACCCCAGTACCCCAGAATAATAATCCAGCCCTCGGGATCTGTCTGCCCTCCATTCTGACCCCCTCCTTTCACCGGGAACTGACTTCTTCTCCCTCCCGCAGGGAAACTGCTAATCCGGTTTTGCAAAAGCTGCTGCTGCTGGCCCTATTTTGAACAAACGCCATTCAGTCTAGCCATCTTTAACCCATGCAGATACCCTTGGCTGAGTGTGATGAAGTAATCCCCTATTCCCTCCAGAGCAGGTGGCAGTGCTGCAAGCTCCTGCCAGGTATCAAACAACTAAAAGCAAGCAAATACTATTTGTTAAGCAACTACAGGAAGGAGGACACTAGCTACTGGGTTATGTCACAATGGATTATTTATGATAATCCATTCCAATAGACAGCAAGTTCTACTGGGTTCACCTTCAGATGACAGAGGTTTGATACATTATTGTTTTTTTTAAACAAGAAAAAAAATCAATAACTGAGAATATTTTTGCATCTTTTCTTTTTTTTGGTGCTGATCATGAGTGAATTCAACATACCATGGGTCAGGGCCCAGCTTCCATCAGCTTTGTCCTTGGTTATTGCAAGATCATGAATACCAAGGCCTCTGCAGTACTGACGAGGGAGTTCATGTTCAGAGCCAGCTGTCAGGTTGGCAGGGTGCGGGGGAGGGAAGAGGGGAGTTGATCCTTTCCTGCCAGCACCATCTTTGGAGAAAGATTTCCTAATGGGCCCACTGTGGATTGTTCAGTAGTTAGCCGGCTCCATGTTCAGCCGTTAGTACCACAAAAGAAACTATGAATTAAGTGTCACCGCAAGCCTCTGTACTGCAGCTCAAGTACACTCACCTAAGATAGGTATCTCGAGTGTCAGAACAGTGAAGCTGTGGCAGTGCATGGACTAGCCCCACAAATAGTATCCAGGGTTTTGGGCAGCCTTGGACAGCCCATGCTGAAGCCCATGCTGCCACAGCTTCACTGCTCTGGACTTGAGCTAGTTAGATTAAAGCTAGGAGGGGTATGTCTTCACGAGCTGACATCACACCCCAGGACTGCAATGTAGACACACCCTGAGAGTGAAAAGGAGTGTTGTCTAATGGTTACAGCAGGAGACAGCCACAAGGTTCCCTTTACAGTTCAGCCTTTTGCCTATTGTGTGACCTTTGCAGGAACTCACTTAACCTTCGGTGCCCGAGTTTCTCCATTTGTAATAGCAGGATAGTTATAATTACCTGTCCGGGCACACCACAAGATCCATTGTCTACAGCCAAGCACTGAGGTACAACCGTATCTGCTCTAACCCCGCAGACAGAGACCAACACTTAGAAAATCTCCACCAAGCATTCTCAAGACTACAGTACCCACATGAGGAAATAAGGAAACAGATCAACAGAGCCAGATGTGTACCCAGAAGCCTCCTACTGCAAGACAAGCCCAAGAAAGAAACCAACAGGACTCCACTGGCCATCACATACAGTCCCCAGCTCAAACCCCTCCACCGCATCATCAGGGATCTACAACCCATCCTGGACAATGATCCCACACTTTCACAGGCCTTGGGTGGCAGGCCAGTCCTCGCCCACAGACAACCTGCCAACCTGAAGCATATTCTCACCAGCAACTGCACACCGCACCATAGTAACTCTAGCTCAGGAACCAACCCATGCAACAAACCTCGATGCCAACTCTGCCCACATATCTACACCAGCAACACCATCACAGGACCTAACCAGATCAGCCACACCATCACCGGTTCATTCACCTGCACGTCCACCAATGTAATATATGCCATCATATGCCAGCAATGCCCTCTGCTATGTACATCGGCCAAACTGGACAGTCTCTAAGGAAAAGGATAAATGGACACAAATCAGACATTAGGAATGGCAATATACAAAAACCTGTAGGAGAACACTTCAACCTCCCTGGCCACACAATAGCAGATTTTAAGGTGGCCATCCTCCAGCAAAAAAACTTTAGGACCAGACTCCAGAGAGAAACTGCTGAGCTCCAATTCATTTGCAAATTTAACACCATCAGTTTAGGACTAAACAAAGACTGTGAATGGCTTGCCAATTACAGAACCAGTTTCTCCTCCCTTGGTTTTCACACCTCAGCTGCTGGAACAGGGCCCCATCCTCCCTGATTGATCTAACCTCGTTATCTCTAGCCTGCTTCTTGCTGGCTTATATATACACACCTGCCCCTGGAAATTTCCACTGCTTGCATCCGAAGAAGTGGGTATTCACCCACGAAAGCTCATGCTGCAAAACATCTGTTAGTCTATAAGGTGCCACAGGATTCTTTGCTGCTTCTACAGAACCAGACTAACACGGCTACCCCTCTGATACTTGATGTCTGGGAAGAGTTTTGCAAGGCTTATGTCACTAGTGTTTATGCAATGCTTGGAGGTTCCTGTGTGAAGAAGGCTATAGAAATACCAAGTGCACATATTTTAAAATAGTGTTGCCCCTTTTTTATGAGTGGCTAGTCAAAGTTGGGAGCCCTGGGGACATTCCAGCTGGAAGGAGAAGTAGATGGAGTTTTGTATTTTCATATTTTCATCATTTTCTTTGATGAAGTCTTGTTAATTTATAAGGAATGTACAAAGTCCTGTGTCTCCAAATGCAGAAGGAATCAAGAACAGAAGGAGCAGTTTCTTCCAGCTTCCAAGCTTCTTTCACTAACACTAGACCCAAAAGCTATCTCTCCCTGCTTGGGTTTGTTGCTTTTCCCACTGGTCTTGTCTTTTGTGATCTCTCTTCCCCTCCCACCTACCCCAAACAATACTCCACCCAAAGCCCTTGGCCTGTTGACATCTTTTGTCTTAGGTGGGGGCTTATGCTTTCAGTTATGTGAGTTCATACCTATCAATCCTAATAGGGTTTTAACTCAACCCATAACAAGGTTACACCTAGCTCATACAATGTCAATCACCTTCCCTAAGCCAGACAACAATGGCTTGCAGACAATAATGTGCTTGCACAACAGCTGATGAAGAAAAATAGCCCAAAGAAATACTGTCTTTGCTGTTAAACCCTCAGTTTTGGGGGGCAGGGACTGTCTGTTCTATTTCTGTACAGTGCCCAGTGCAACGGGGTCTTCATTCATGATGGGAGCTTTGAGGTGATACGGCAATACAAATAATAGAGTGGGCTGTGGTGGAAGGCAAGGTGACTACATCTGGTGCATCACAGCTCCCAGTGAAGAGAGGCACTGACATCAGTACCTAGCACTCCTATATATCCTTTTATACAGGCACTTTGTAAACACTCATTCATTCCCAGCATGCCCCTGTGAGGTTGATAAGTACATGATCACCCTACACTATTCTATAGGAGTTCTTATCCCGCAATCATCACTCATCTGAGCACCTTCCCCACTCACCTGCTGTTTGGCCTCTCAGCCTCTCCCCAGGGGTGAATCCTGTGCAGTAGAATGCCTTGTTTTGGTAGAGTGGTTTTTTTTGTTTTGTTTTTTTTGGGTTTTTTTTTTAAACTACAGTGTTACACTAGAGAAGTCAAGGTCAAAGCAATGCACAGACTCTTCAGGGGCTGCAAATATTGCAGGGGCTGGTGGGATATCAGTGCAAGACAATGAATGTGTGGCAAAAGTAGACCACTACAGATGCGATCTACATCAAAGGGGTCCTCCACAGAATGAGGGGCAGAACTGCCAGAACAACATGTTGGAGGCAGAAGAGCCAAGCAGTAGTACAGGGGAGAGAAGCGAGCAGCAATAGTCCGGAGATGTAAGAATCTCAGCTATGGGGAAGACATCCTGGCATGAGATGGGAACAGACGAATCAAGAATTCCCAGATGATGGATCCAGCTGTCTCACAGCTGAGATGCTGGAGAAAGGATCGACTAGCCCAAGGAGCCTGAAGCGGCAGCCCTGTATCCATCTTTTGGGCTCTCTATTAGCAACAAACTTTGGAAATTCTAGGGCAGTGATTCTCAACATATGGACCACTTGCAGCCCAATCAGCACACAGCTGCATCCCATGTGACATCCTCAGGGCCATACAGGTAGTACATATTGTGTGGATATGGACCACATAACACAGAGAGCTGCATATGTGGCCCACAATGGTGAACAGGCTGAGAACCACTTTTCTAGGGTAACATCTAAGGCTGATGTTTATTTGTATATTTGCACACATTTCTGGGGGAGATGAGTGTCTTTAGTTGGACTCCACCAAGTGCTGGAGCCTCCAGAGCCAATTGCTTGGCATGCTTTTGATATGGTCTCCCACAGTATTCTTACCAGCACATTAAAAAAGTATGGATTAGATGAATGGACTATAAGGCGGATAGAAAGTCGGCTAGATTGTCAGGCACAATGGGTAGTGATCAATGGCTCGATGTCTAGTTGGCAGCTGGTATCAAGCGGAGTGCCCCAGGGGTCAGTCCTGGTGCCGGTTTTGTTCAACATCTTCATTATGATCTGGATGATGGATTGCACCCTCATCAAGTTTGAGGATGACACTAAACTGGGAGAAGAGGTAGATACACTGGAGGGTAGGGATAGGGTCCAGAGTGACCTAGACAAATTGGCTTGGGCCAAAAGAAATCTGACGAGGTTCAGCAAGGACAAGTGCAGAGTCCTGCACTTAGGATGGAAGAATCCCATGTACCATTACAGGCTGGGGACTGACTGGATAAGCAGTAGTTCCGCAGAAAGGGACCTGAGGATTACAGTGGATGAGAAGCTGGATATGAGTCAGCAGTGTGCCCTTGTTGCCAAGAAGGCTAACAGCATATTGGGCTGCATTAGTAGGAGCACTGCCAGCAGATCAAGGGAAGTGATTATTCCCCTCTATTAGACATTGATTGAGGCCACATCTAGAGTATTACATCCAGTTTCCCCACTCCCCCACAACTACAGAAAGGATGTGGACAAATTGGAGAGAGTCCAATGGAGGGCAACGAAAATAATTAGGGAGCTGGGGCACATGATTTATGAGGAGAGGCTGAGGGAACTGGGGTTATTTAGTCTGCAGAAGAGAAGAGTGAGGGGGGAGTTGATAGCCGCCTTCAACTACCTGAAGAGGGGTTCCAAAGAGGATGGAGCTAGGCTGTTCTCAGTGGTGGCAGATGACACAACAAGGAGTGGTGGGGGACGTCTAAGTTGGATATTAGGAAAAACTATTTCACTAGGAGGGTGGTAAAACACTGAAATGGGTTACCTGGGGAGGTGGTGGAATCTCCATCCTTAGAGGTTTTTAAGGCCCAGCTTGACAAAGCTCGTGGCTGGGATGATTTAGTTGGGGTTGGTCCTGCTTTGAGCACGGGTTTGGACTAGATGACCTCCTGAGGTCTCTTCCAACCCTAATCTTCTAGGCCTACAGCACCTGCCTCCAAGCTTGCAATACAGACAGCATGCCAGATAGATATCACAAAGGGACTGGTGTGTCATAGCACACAGTAAAAACAATGAGGAGTCCTTGTGCACCTTAGAAATTAACAGATTTATCTGGGCATAAGCTTTTGTGAGCTAAAACCCACTTCATCAGATGCACGGAGTGGAAAATACAGTAAGCAGTATATATATTACAGCACATGAAAAGATGGGAGTTGCCTTACCAAGTGGGGGGTCAGTGCTAATGATCCCACGTCACACAGTGACACCCCACCCTGGGATCACTTATCTTTTGCCCTTTCCTAGCTCCTTTCATCCAAGCACTTTAAAAACATTCCTTCCTTCTCAGCACAGCCTGTGACACTAAGGGTACGTCCAGACTACCCGCCGTATCAGCGGGTAGCGATCGATTTTTCGGGGATCAACATATTGCGTCTCATCTAGACGCGATATATCGATCCCTGAACACGTTCCCGTCGACTCCGGAACTCCACTGGAGTTAGCGGCGGTAGCGGAGTCGACACAGGGAGCCGCGGACATTGATCCCGCGCCGTGAGGACCCGAGGTAAATCGATCCAAGATACTTCGACTTCAGCTACGCTATTCACATAGCTGAAGTTGCGTATCTTAGATCGATACCACCCCCCAGTGTAGACCAGCCCTTAGTGTGTTATCATTCCTATTGTACATGTGTGCGGGTTGGGGGGTGGCGTTACTGATGCCTAGGGCTAGGGAGCAAATGGAAGACAAATCCAGGAGTCCTTACTCCCAATCCCAGGAGTCAAAGGACTACATTGACTTCAGTGGGAGTTTTGCCCAAGTAAGGAGCTCAGCATCGATGCAAGATTTTCGGTGCCCCATGCTGACAGGCCACAGTCAAGACTAGAACCAGCCAGGAATCATTTTTCACATCCTGTGAGAAATTTGAGATTTGGAACATTTTTTCCACCCCGAACTGGGACAAAGCCAAAACCTCAAAAACTTTTGTAGGCCAACAAACTGGAAAAAAAAAAAAAGTTTAGGGAGAAAAAAGGGGGGAAATGGTTTGGGTTAATCAAAATATTTTGTTTAGATAATTTTGAAACATTGCATTTGATTTTGATCTTTTCTTTTTTAACCGTTAGAATAAATTAAGTTGCATTTTGAGATAAAAAAATCATTTTGAACCAAAATCCCAAAACTTCTTAAAAAAATGTCAAAGGGAGATGTTCCAACACAGTCAAAAAAAAAAAAAGTTACCCTTTCTTTGTGTCAGGAAATTTGTCAGAATTTACCTGTTTCCATGAAAGTTTCAGTTCTGACAAATCATTATTTTTCATCAAATGACACCAGCCAGTCAGCTCTGTTCAAGACTCCAGTCAGTGACACATCACAACACAAACCTCTCCCCTAAGGGGTGAGTGATTCTAATCTAACATCAGTTCTGCCTTGCAAACTCCTCCTCTGTTCACTTAGCTCCTTGCAGAGTGTGCAAATGTAGGTGCCGTTCTGGGAATCAAATTTAAAAGCAGCCTTGTCTCACTGAAGCATAAATAATTCTTACCACATGCATTTAGGAAGCAGGATGTTATCAGTTACTTTCCCAGATCCCACCAACAAAGCACTAAAGGTCTCTTCCTAAAAGGGATTATTAAGCAGATGTTTATACGGAAGCAGAGGACCAACACATGTTAGTTAAAGTCCAGCAGATTTGACTAGCTCGATGCTCTGCAGAAGCACAAAATAGGAACTAGCTAAATCTTCATCCTGCAACAGACTGAACCGGTCAATGGCCTATGCGAAAAGGGTCTGAGTCCATCTCCATGGCCCGAAGCCACCAGCACAACTGGCATCAACTGCATCTTTTGTTTATACTCTCAGCAGGTTAATTCTGAGCCCACATGGCAGGGAGGTGTGAGAGCTGTAAGTCAGCTGTTACCACTCAAGAAAGATCTTGGAGTCATTGTGGATAGTTCTCTGAAAACATCCACTCAATGTGCAGCGGCAGTCAAAAAAGCTAACAGAATCCTGGGAATAATTAAGAAAGGGATAGATAAGGAGACAGAAAATATCATATTGCCTCTATATACATCCATGGTACACCCACATCCTGAATACTGCATGCAGATCTGGTCGCTCCATCTCAAAAAAAAAATAAAAAAAAAATAGAATTGGAAAAGGTTCAGAAAAGGACAACAAAAATGATTAGGGGTATGGAACGGCTTCCACATGAGGAGAGATTAAAAAAGACTGGGACTTTTCAGCTTGGAAGAGAGATGACTAATGGGGGATATGATTGAGGTCTATAAAATCATGACTGGTGTGGAGAAAGTAAATAAGGAAGTGTTATTTATTCCTTCTCATAACGCAAGAACTAGGGGTCACCAAATGAAATTAATAAGCAGCAGGTTTAAAACAAACAAAAGGCAGTATTTCTTCACACAACACACGGTCAACCTGTGGAACTCTTTGCTAGAGGATGTTGTGAAGGTCCATCAATGGTTATTAGCCAGGATGGGCAGGGATGGTGTGACTAGCCTCTGTTTGCCAGAAGCTGGGAATGAGTGGCAGAGAATGGATCACTTGATGATTACCTGTTCATTCCCTCTGGGGCACCTGGCATTGGTCATTGTTGGAAGACAGGATACTGGGCTAGATGGACCTTTGGTCTGACCCAGTATGACCATTCTTATGTTCTTAACAGCAGTGAAAATGATGGTGCTTATACTGCTGTGACGGCAGGCAAGGGTTGCTAGCCAGTGACCACTGAGGGGAGGAGAAATCTGTGAGGAAAGGAATCCTGGCATCCAGAATCCCCTCTCCATGATCCTTGCAATACCAGCTTGTAGCAAGGTGGTGTGGTTCCCTGGTGCCCTGGAGAGGGACGAGTCCCTCCGGATGCCAAATTGGGCAGAGCCAGTGGAGCTTGCGTCCGCCCCCCAGAGGTCAAGGCGCAGGACAGGAAGTACAAAAGCCCAACCCCAAAGCTCACTAGAGGCCTGGCTGCCGGAGAAGTCAGATGCCTGTAGCCTAGCTCCTGGTTGGGAGACTCCTGCAGTTTGCGACCGACCTGAGGACTGGCCAGACCAGCTGAGGCCTGATGCCGACCAGGCCCCAGAGAAGCTATTAAGCCTCCCTGTGGCAAGTTACCCTGAGGAGTTGCCAAGCATACCACTCGCTGAATACCCTGAGGAGCCCATGCTGCTTGATTCCTTGGAAGACATCGTCCAGACGCAGGTACCTCTGGAGGGGGAGGTAGGAAGTAGTCTGGGGGCAGCCGACCCTAGTCTGGCTGCAGCACACCCAGAGTCGATGTCAGTGTGTTGCAGCCAGGATCCCCACTGACACCACAGCAGGCTGTCTGCTGCTGCTAGGGCCCCGGGCTGGAACGCATTGGAGTGGGTGGACCTGCGTTCCCCCTGCCACCCAATATGTGGGTGGCAATTTCCCCATCTCCCAGGCCCTCTGGAACCAGGGCCTGGCCTAGTGCTTCTCTGTTTGCTCAGTCCCTGCCTAAGGGCCTGAGCCCCAAACTTTGTATTGCCCCGCCCTGATCCAGGGCCTGGGCTTCCCTGAACTTACTTGTTTCCTCAGCCCTGCCTGTGGGCCTGAGCCACAGACTCTTTGCTACCTGCCCTAACCCAGAGCCTGGGCTTATTGCTAGATGGTTTGCTTTGTCCCTGTACAAAGACCGGAGAGTAGGACTCTCTACTACCTGCGAACCGTGAGTGAGTAACCATTGTTTTGACTAGTTCCCCGAAAAAACCAGATGGACGTAGCGAGGTGGTGTGGTTCCCTGCAGCCCCGGAGAGGGACGAGCTCCGGCTGAACCCCTCTATGCAGTTGTTAGCAGCATTGGTGCCTGCAATGCACTCATAACGCCTTGGCTAAGTGTATCTCACGTTCGCCTCTAGGGGCTGCTTGGCCTAGAAGTTAAGGACCTACTACCATTACCAGCTATCAGTTATTCCTTTAGTCCCTTCCCAGCTCTCTGTTCTATGCCCAGAAGCCCAGCTCCCCTTGGAGTGGCAGTCTGTGGTCCCACAGTCCCTTTCGACTCACTTCCTCTATGAAGAGCATAGGTTGGGACCACTGGATAGTGCCTAATTTGGCTTTCCACTAGGAAGTGGGTTGAGAGTCACTGAAGGACCCATAAACAGTTGCAGAAAAGGCAGCCTGCCAATACTGTGGAGTAGGAGGAGGATAAAACATCACTTCCTCCTGCAGCCCATAGATCCCTGTGGGGTCTGGCTGCCATTTCCCTGCTAAAAGGAGTTCACGCCCCCCACCCCCCAGGGTTAGGAAGCCCCCACTGGGCCAGCTAAGGGGCAGGGACACCTCTCACATACCTCCCTTCCCTTCTCCCCACATTCACCACACTGTGCCATCTCCCCTCAACCAAGAGGCTGCAATGTGACTTCCCCCATGCCATTAATAGCCAGGCCCCAGACAGTCGAGGAGTTCCACTTCCCGCTGACCTGCCCGAACCAAAGATGCTGAGTCAGTCACCTCATGAAGGCTTGGCTATAGGAGCACTGGCTGGGCTCCAGTACAGATGGGATTAAACCCAGCTTCCCTTCCCTGAGCACACAGAGAAGGGTGGCTGGAGACACAGAAAGGGATGGGTGCCTGGGGGAAACACAGTGCTCCTAGCCCACCTTTCAGGGCGGGGCTGGGCTCCTTTACTTATGCCCCCATTTTAGTTTGTACGGGGAGCTTCTCCTGTTATCCAGACCTTGGGGCCTGCTGCTGTGTGTTCTCCCTGCTCATTCACCCCCCAGCTATCCAGCCTGTGCCTTGGCATCATCTCAGTAAGTCAGAGATGCTGAGCCAATGCCCTCTGTCCTGGGTTGAGCCAGGAAGAGGTTAAATCCCCTTACTGGGGTGTAATGAGATGCACTCACCTCTCATGAGCACCCCCTGTCTCAGTGTGTGTGCCTGCTCTCTCCCTGTGGTGGGTCCTTGGTGACTCAGCCCTTTGGCTGAGTCACACACAGTCTGTATGTGAAATAAAAACAAGGCAAACCCCTTCCGGGACACAAGCCCAACAGGGGCCTCTCTCAGGGCCCTCTGTCACATCTCTCTTGAGTTGTCCCTGCTTCAGTACAGAGCAGTGCCCCAGAGCTCCCTCCCCGGAGGCAATGCCTTTGCCTTCTCAGGGCCTTTCTTGCCCCAGCTATTCAGCGGGGCCAGTACAGTTCAGTTCCCCTACTGGGGTGTCTCTACTGGGGGGACCCAGCCCAGGGACCCTATAGATAGCAGCTGTACTGTGTCCCTTTACATAAGCCACACTGTGGCTCCAATTCGCTAGGCCACTTCCCAGGGCTCCAGGACATTCTTCGCCCTCACCTCAGAGCCTTGTCCTGGGGGTGCTTTCAAGTTCCCCTTGGCCTCTGCCAGCACTGCTCTGTCTAAGGTCCTATTGTGCCCTCAAACACTTTCCTCCAGTTCTAGGGAAGAACTGATCTTAGACCTCTCTACTGCCCTTTTCTGGGGCAGGGTTTAGCAGGGCAACAAGGTCTCCAGCAGGGGGCCTGCAGACCTAGTCTATCCCATCACATGGGGTCCTTCCCCTGTAATGACTGAGCAAGTGTCAGGCATGGAGGGTCATTAGGGTGACCACCTGTCCCATGTTTTACTGGCCCATCCCTTAGGGTGACATTGAAGCTTATGGGTGACTGCACTCTATGCTTGAGAGCAGCAGAAATGTACACACGTGAGAAAAATGCCTGCTGTGCTGGAAATGGCATTTCCCTAAAATGCCCCTTAAAACAAAGCTTTGTCCCTTACCTTTCATGTGGTTTCCCCTTATTTCCATCCAACAAAGGTGGTCACTCTAGGGGCAGCGCTAGCCGCTGTGGTTCATTTAGCCAGTGGTTGAGGGAGCTACTGAACAGAGAAGCCATAAGCCCTGGAGGGGAAGGGAAGGAAGAAGCCCCAACTGGAGAAGAAACAACCTCTCCGGGGGGGGGGTGGGGGGCGGAGGGAGCAGGGTTAGAGGTTTCCTGGAAGAGGGAGCAGAGCGGAGATGCTGAAGAGGAGCAACGGCACTTACCCTGCTGCTCCCCAGGGCTGCTGTGTTGGTGGAGGATGGGCATTAGACACTGCGCTCTCCCCAGGGGCGGTTCTATGTTTTTTGCTGCCCCAAGCACAGCAGTCAGGGTGCCTTCGGTGGCGTTTCTGCGGGAGGTCTGTCGGTCATGCGGCTTCGGCAGCGGTTCTGCGGGTGATCTATTGGTCCCGCGCCTTCATTGTGCCCACCGCTGAATTACCGCCGAAGCCGTGGGACCGGCGAACCTCCCGCAGAAATGCCACGGAATGCTTCCTGACTGCCGCCCTCACAGTGACCGGCACGCCATTCCCCCCGCCTCCGCCTGCCGACCCAAGCATGCGCTTGGTACGCTGGTGCCTGGAGCCGCCTCTGGCTCTCCCTGGGTTCTGTTTGAACCATTCTGAAGAAAACTGGGCTTGCTGGGCTCCTCTGTGGACCAGGCCGGAGAAGCAGTCTTGTGGCTTCCTTCTCACTCAAATGAGGCTGAGGGAAGCTCTGACTGACCCACTTACTTTGGGACCTGGTAGGAAGGGCCTGAGGACTCCAGTGCTGTCTCCCCAGGCTGGGCAGTGTGGCCCAGTAGCACACTAGCCCTTTATATCCATCCAGTAAGCTGAGTCAGCAACTTCACACAGGCCTGAGCTCTGACAGCAGCCCACAAACTGGAGATGCAACTGTGAGCTCACACAGACCTGTGACTGGCCATCAGCCTAGCAGGTTGGTTATGGATAGCCAGCAGTGATGAGAGGAAGAGTGCCCCACACTGCTAACAGTATCAGGAGCCTGGCTCTCCTCTTTGCTGGCTGGTGGGATAAACCAGAGCTCCTCAGGCAGGACACTGCACTGAGAGGAAGCAGCAGGAGGTGGTGGTGCCTGGCTGAGGAATGTCAGGATTGGGCCCTTTATCTGGGCTTGAGGGCTAGCCCTCCAGGTAGATCAAAGAACTCAGCTGAGTTGCAGTAGGATTGGCCAGCCTGCCTGATGGCTGAGGGGAGCCACAGACCTGCTTTCAAGTTTGGCAGCTGTAGCAGATGATTGGCTGCTCAGTGCTTCCGTTTGCAGCTGTGATTGTTCTAGCATGACCTTGTGCTGGTCCTGCCTCAGCCCTGCTCCTGGTCCTGATTCCAGCTGTGACTCCCAGGGCTGGTTCCTGACTCTGGCTCAGAGCCTTGGCTCCAGTTTCCTGTGCCCTCAGCCTGGTTCTGACAGGGAGTTCACAGGGCTCCAGCACCCACATTTGATGGGAGAATTATTGTCCACACTGGGAGTCTCCTACCTGCCTCCTTTTTCCACCAGGAAGTTCTGTTCTCCCCCCATTTAAAGAGGTAACCTGCTTACAGCTGCTCTGACCAGTGAGCAAACATGCTGCTGGGTTTTTTCACATCTTAAAAAGTGACCCAGTGATGAGCAGGGCCAGGTATCTTTCTTAGCATGGAAGGATTTTGCCTGAGATCTGCCATCATTATCTCCTGTATTGAAAAAGCCCTGTCTCCAGGCTGGAAAGCTGTACTTCTCATACCCCGGCGCTGCAAGGAAAGGGAGAGAATGTGGACATAGGAGGCATTTTCCCCCTGAAGCCCCTTATTTTTAGAACCCAGGACTCTCCAATTACTGTAGTAAAACACTGCAGATGGGGAAAAATAATGCAAAACCCACTCAGGCCTAGCCAATATGAAGGATTTTCCTTTATGCCTGTTATGGTTTTCAATCTATAAGGTTTTACTCCTCACATAAGGCCATACTGGGTCTTATGAAAAGATAACGTGCATCTAACTGCATCTTTCTGTGCTGTATGGACTTGATTTTAGTGGGTGTAATGGTAATGACTGTGATGCTGGCAGACCAGGTGCTAGCTCATGCCAAGGCCCCTAGGCCTCACTGAATGCTGACAATAGGAGAACTGGAAACCAGTCTGGCTAACCTGTGTGCTAGCATTGTTAAAACAGATGTTAAGTTGATAAGAATGTGTTTAGACTTGAAATGTTTCTAGGATGCTGCATGCATTGATCTCACTGATCACATCTGTAGCCCATGTATAAAGTTATATTGAGGGTTTGGCATTGTAAGTTTCTGTCACTGAGTAACTCACCAAACAAGAAAGAGGCATTAATTACATGTAAAGTTCTGGTCCTGCAGACAAGAAGAGCCACTGAAACCAAATGAGCCATTGTGAAAAATCAAAGGACAAAAACTTTGTTGATTCCCCCACACACATGCCCAGGAAGAGGAGATGGACGCCATGCTTGTTCAATCTGCTTGAACTCTGAGGGAAGAGAATAAAATTGCCTGAGAAGATACTTTATCACATTGCTGCTTAGAATTTGGAGAGGGTAAAATTTTCTAAGCATAAGCAAGAGATCCCCAAGCTGCTCGGCTTGGGTTGTCCCTAAGGGACATATAGAAATTGCATATATTGCAGTTACTATCAACTTTTGGAATTTAAGATTAACTCATTTGTGTGTGTATGTTCACCTGCTTTAACCTTGTAAATAACTCCCTTCTTTTTCTTAGTTAATAAATCTTTAGTTAGTTTATTAAAGGACTGGCTACAAGTGTTGTCTTTGGTAAGAGATATAGGGTGCACTTGACCTGGGGTAAGTGACCGGTCCTTTGGAGCTGGGAATAACCTGAATATTGTGATTTTTTTTTTTTTGGTGTAAGGGACCATCCACCACAAAGGCAGGCTCACCTGGCTGGCAAGATAGATGAAGTGCCCATGGAGACTGTCTGACTCCATGGTAAGGCTGTTACAGTGCTTTAGGAGTTAACACTTGAAATCTAGTTATAAACCAGTTTGGGGTTTGCGACAGTCTGTCCTGAAGTTGGCATTCACAGTGGTGAGCCACTCTAGACAGCTTCACAATGACCACATAACTTTGGCAATACACTCTAGCAATACAATGTAGCTTTTGTTGCGTGTACCACCTTTCACAGAAAACAAGAACTGGACTCAAGATGCCAGATCCAGGTCCAAATTTGGAACACGCCCCCACGCCCCCGCCACACACACTGCCCCAACTTGGTTTGGGACTATCCCGAACTCAAACTGTATCTCGAAATATTCTAGACTAATAAGATTACAGAGTTAACTTAAAGCTTAACAACCCTAGCAGTGGGAGACCCAGACATAAGCGGGGTGTGTGTGTGTGTGTGTAAGTAATAGGCTTTCAAAGGAGATTTGAAAACAGGTGGAGAGCTGCTGAAGCTGAGAGGTACAAGAAGGCCGATTCGGACAGCAAGGAGATACAGAGAAGGCTCTTGCACAGTCCCCTCGGTGTTGATGTGAGAGGTCAGGAGGGGAAGCCAAGAGAAGGAAGCGGATTTCAGTAGACAGTCTCCCCAGCTAAATATATGTCAGGATTGGGTCCAACATCAATAGGCCTTTTGTTTTAAGCAGATCCAGACCTCCCCTTTAAAGTGTATTGATACAGTCTGTGGCCGTATAATGCCCAAAGCACATGTTAAAAATCTGCTGGGCAAATCAATGGCAGTCTTCATGAGAATGTGTTATACAGCATTGAACCATGTTAGATTTAGGGTCTGTCTGCTGGATCCTGGGTGAGCTATGAAATAGGTTGGGTTTGGGCTAGCCCATCTCTAGTCAACAGGGGTCCATGAGACAAAATCCATCTGTGAACAGGTGCCATTCCCAATAACTCCTACACTTGCTGCATTAAAGTCAAGTTTAACCCCCTTCCCAGGGTTTGGCTTTATTACTGACTCCAGTGGCAACAGAATATAAGCCCCACCTATGCTTTGTCCTTAGGCCTGGCTGTTCCCAGTGCTTCCTGCAAGCCTGCCCTGTCTCTTCTAGTTTTTTCTAGCCAGACATTACACCCATCGATCTTCCTAGGTCCTGGTGAAGCTAACACTGCACCTGCTACTGAGAGTCAGCAGAGCTTACTCAGCAGCTGGCTGCAGGGTTCTAGCTCCTGTTGTCCCATCCTGCTAGTAGGAGATCCTGGCAGCCCTTTGCTGGATCATAGATCTTGAGTAACAAGAAGGGCTTCTTCAGGTACATTAGCAACAAGAAGAAAGTCAAGGAAAGTGTGGGCCCCTTACTGAATGAGGGGGGCAACCTAGTGACAAAGAATGTGGAAAAAGCTAATGTACTCAATGACTTTTTTTGCCTCTGTCTTCACAAACAAGGTCAGCTCTCAGACTGCTGCACTGGGCAGCACAGTATGGGGAGAAGGTAACCAGCCCTCTGTGGAGAAAGAAGTGGTTCGGGACTATTTAGAAAACCTGGATAAGCACAAGTCTATGGGGCCGGATGTGCTGCATCCGAGGGTGCTAAAGGAGTTGGCAGATGTGATTGCAGAGCCATTGGCCATCATCTTTGAAAACTCATGGCGATCGGGGGAGGTCCTGGATGACTGGAAAAAGGCTAATGTAGTGCCCATCTTTTAAAAAGGGAAGGAGGAGGATCTGGGGAACTACAGGCCAGTCAACCTCACCTCAGTCCCTGGAAAAATCATGGAGCAGGTCCTCAAGAAATCAATTCTGAAGCACTTAGAGGAGCGGAAAGTGATCAGGAACAGTTAATATGGATTCACCAAGGGCAAGTCATGCCTGACTAACCTAATTGCCTTCTATGAAGAGATAACTGCGTCTGTGGATGAGGGGAAAGCAGTGGATGTGTTATTCCTTAACTTTAGCAAAGCTTTTGATACAGTATCCCACAGTATTCTTGCCAGCAAGTTAAAGAAGTATGGGCTGGATGAATGGACTATAAGGTGGATAGAAAGCTGGCTAGATCATCGGGCTCAACGGGTAGTGATCAATGGCTCCATGTCTAGTTGGCAGCCAGTTTCAAGCGGAGTGCCCCAAGCAGGGCTGGCTCCAGGCACCAGCTTACCAAGCAGGTGCTTGGGGCGGCAACTCCGTTGCGGGGCGGCACTTTAAGGTATTCGGTGGAGGGTCCCTCATTCCCGCTCGGAGTGAAGGACCGCCTGCTGAATTGCAGCAGATCGCGATCGCGGCTTTTTTTTTTTTTTTTTTTTTTTTGGCTGCTTGGGATGGCAAAACCCCTGGAGCCGGCCCTGGCCCCAAGGCTCGGTCCTGGGGCCGATTTTGTTCAATATCTTCATTAATGATCTGGAGGATGGTGTGGACTGCACTCACAGCAAGTTTGCAGATGACACTAAACTGGGAGGAGTGGTTGATACGCTGGAGGGTAGGGATAGGATACAGAGGAACCTAGACAAATTAGAAGATTGGGCCAAAAGAAACCTGATGAGGTTCAACAAGGACAAGTGCAGAGTCCTGCACTTAGGACTGAAGAATCCCATTCACTCTTACAGACTAGGGACCAAATGGCTAGGAAGCAGTTCTGCAGAAAAGGACCTAGGGGTTACAGTGGATGAGAAGCTGGATATGAGTCAACACTGTGCCCTTGTTGCCAAGAAGGCTAACGGCATTTTGGGCTGTATAAGTAGGGGAACTGCCAGCAGATCGAGGGACGTGATCATTCCCCTCTATTCGGCATTGGTGAGGCCACATCTGGAGTACTGTGTCTAGTTTTGGGCACCACACTACAAGAAGGATGTGGAAAAAATGGAAAGAGTCCAGAGGAGAGCAACAAAAATGATTGGGGGCTGGAGCACATGACTTATGAGGAAAGGCTGAGGGAACTGGGATTGTTTAGTCGGCAGAAGAGAAGAATGAGGGGGGATTTGATAGCTGCTTTCAACTACCTGAAAGGGGGTTCCAAAGAGGATGGATCTAGACCAGGCCTGCACAACTCGTAAAGCGGCGAGGGCCACATTCCTTCAAAGAAAACTGCTAAGGGCCGAAACCTCCCGGCCCCGCAGAAACACCCCGCCCCAGGGCCGCCCAGCCCTCTGGAAACAAACCCTCCTTCCCCAGCGCTGCCCCACCAAAACAGCTGCGGGCCAAAAAGGAAGGTTGGGGGTGGGGAGGTGATACTTTATTTTAAATCAAACAGGGGCTCCCAGCTGAAGAGGTGGCTGGGAGCCCTTAGGGGCAAATTAAAGGGCCCGGGGCTCCGGCGGCTGGGGGAACCCAGCAGGGCCGGCTATAGGTTTTTTTGCTGCCCCAAGCAAAAAAAAAAATTTGGCTGCCCCCCGTCCCAGCCCTGGGCTCCCCCCTGTACCACCCTGCTGCCCCAGTCCTGGGCTCTGCCCCCACCCACACCCCCTGCTGCCCCAGCGCTGGGCGTCCCCCTGTCCTCCCCACCAGTGCCCTCCCCCCACCCTGCTGCTGCCCCAGCCCTGGACTCCCCACCAATGCCCCCAAACACACCTCCTGCCGCCCTAGCCCTGGGTCACTGGTAACTCGCTCCCAGGGTGGGTCATTCAGCAGGAATTTTGGATGTGCACAAAACACAGACAGAGCTGCAGTAAAGTGGAACAATTTTCAGCTTGTGTAATTGGAGGATATCTGGATGCATATTATAAGACTGTCCTCCATAAATGAGGAAAAGTTGAGGTGCCTTTATCATTCTTTTGTTCCACTCTTTCTTTCTATGGGGAATTTGCCAATGCAATATCCCTGTCTTCCTTTTAAACAAACAAAAAGGCAATGGCTGTTGAAAATAGCAATTCCAGTCCTAATAAGCATTTCTTGCTCAATTTTATCCTACTTTTTCTACAGCAAGTTACAGTGGATCAGTATATTTGATTTGGGAGAAATGAAGTAACAGCTGCCCAAACTGAGCTTGAGCACTCCTGAATTTTGAGGTGTTCAAATCTGGAAGGCAGGTGCTGCGGGGGGGGGGAGCTGTGGGCTCCGCGGGGGAGCATGGCAGCAACATGTCTGCTGCTGCATGGAGCCAGACACGCTGGTCTGAGTGGCACGGTAAGGGGACTTGGGGGTGGGAGAAGGGGTAGGGGGTTCCTGGGGGGCAGTCAAGGGACAGGACGCGGGGGGGTTGGATGGGGCAGAGGTTTGGGGGGGCAGTCAGGGGACAGGCAGCAGTTGGATAGGCATGGGAGTCTCAGGGGTTCATCAGGGGACAGGTAGGGGGTGAGGTTCTGAGGGGAAGTTGGGGGGGATCTCAGGAGGGGGCAGTTGGGGACAAGGAGAAGGGAGGCTTAGATAGGGGCTGGGGTCCCAAGGGACAGTTAGGGGCAGGGGTCTCAGGAGGGGGCAATCGGGGGACAAGGAGCAGCAGCATTTAGATAGGAGGTGGGGTCCTGGGAGAGGGGTATCAGGGGACAAGGACCAGTGATGTTAGATAGGGGGTACGGGTCCTGGGGGGCAGTTAGGGCAGGGGTCCGTGGTGGGGGCAATCAGCGGCCTGGGGCCAGGATTCAAAGGGCTCTGGGCTGCCCTCCGCTGCGGGCAGGCAGAGCCCTCTGATTCCCGGCTGCGGATGGGATTCAAAGGGCTCTGGGCTGCCCACAGAGCGCCGTGTGCGGGGGATTCAGAATCCCCCCGCGGGCCGCCCAGTGAGGCTCAGTGGGCTGCATGTTGTGCAGGCCTGATCTAGACTGTTCTCAGTGGTAGCAGATGACAGAACAAGGAGTAATGGTCTCCAGTTGCAGTGGGGGAGGTTTAGGTTGGATATTAGGAAAAACTTTTTCACTAGGAGGGTGGTGAAGCACTGGAATGGGTTAGCTAGGGAGGTGGTGGAATCTCCTTCCTTACAGGTTTTTAAGGTCAGGCTTGACAAAGTCCTGGCTGGGATGATTTAGTTGGGGATTGGTCCTGCTTTGAGCAGGGGGTTGGACTAGATGACCTCCTGAGGTCCCTTCCAACCCTGATATTCTATGCCTGTTACACCACCAGTACCGCATGGATCCTTGTTAGCAATCTCCAGAGAGGCCAAGGGGACTGACCTACCATTTCCCTCTCAGCTCAATGCTACAAGGGGTTCATCACCTCTTGGGAGGTGCTCAGCTTTTTCAACTCCTGGGTAGGTCAGAAGGAACAGGGGCACTCTAGCACCTTGCAAGACTGGGCCCTCCTGCAAGCAGGCCATTTGGCCCAGGGTAGCAGTACACTGAGGAGGAACTGTGGGCGTGGGAAGATTACCCTCCAGCATGCGCGCACTGTCCCAGCTCTGTGGATAGACAGAGGACCCTTCATTTCCAGGGCCAGCAAGCCAGCCCCTTTCAGAAGTCTGCAGTTGACTTAAAAGAAGAATTCTATCAGAGCACAGCTCTATGAAAAACAAATACTAACAGAGCCAAGGTAGCTTACAGTTCACCAATTCCAGGGCACCCAAGCCATAGAACTACAGCATAGTCCGTGTATCTATCACATGTGGGGATTGTGTGCAATACTCACCCCTAACTATATCCCTGTTAGTTGAGTGCTAATCTAACTTATCTTCAAGATGAGCTGAAAGAGAGGTTATGTGCTAGCCTCGAACTGGGGCATAGGTGTGGGGGGCATGCCCTTCCTTCCTCTGCCACAGACTTCCTGTATGACCTTGGGCAAGTCACTTAGCCTCCCTAGCAGTAAAGGAGGGATCATAGCAGTGCCCTGTCTCACAAGGGTGGGGGAGTGGTGGGAGGATAAATACAATAAGGAGTGTGAGGTGCTCAGATACTACAGTAATGGGGACCATGTACCCTGGTAGATAGGCAGCACTGATTGGAATGCAACATCTCCCAATGCATACAAAAAAATTGTCTAACGAAAAAATCAAATGCATATGTATTTACTATGGCAGGGATGGTACACATGCATTCCCAAAGCTCCAGATTGCAGACAGGC
Source organism: Mauremys reevesii (assembly GCF_016161935.1). Classification (NCBI taxonomy): domain Eukaryota; kingdom Metazoa; phylum Chordata; order Testudines; family Geoemydidae; genus Mauremys; species Mauremys reevesii. The sequence continues at coordinate 66,675,972 of NC_052629.1, read as the reverse complement.
TCTTTATTTTAAGGAACTCTGTGTTATTAAATGGACTTCGGGTGTTTTAAGGACTGTACGTATACTGTACTGTGCTACATATATTTTACTGTATGAGCCACAGTAACATTCACCTAGAAGCACTCCTCTCTGAATTACTGCAGGTAACTATTAAACCATTACAATGTTATCTCTTCTTTGTACACAGCTGGCAATTTCCTATTTTACAAAGCCGGTGTGCCTGAAGAAAGCTCTGGCCTGGTCTACCCTGAAAACTTATGTCTGCATCCCTGTGAGACGTAGCTATGCAGACTTGTCCCCCGGTGTAGGCAGTGCTAGATCAACGGAAGAAGTCTTCCATCGACCTAGCTACTGCCTCCTGGGGAGGTGGATTAACTATAGCAAAGGGATAGACTCCCCCTAGCCCATCGCTGTAGTGAATGTTTACACTGAAGCACTACAGTTGTGCCACTGTAGCATTTGAAGTGCAGACAGAGCCTCTAAACCTTAGGCTTTCTTCCACACTTCCTGACTGCACACTGCTTCAAGTCTAAATGATACTGCTCTAATCTCTATTTCTGATGCCTCTGAGATTGCCATGAGACTGTGAATGACAAGGATGCTCAGCACAGTCTGCAAATGTGATGTCAAGCTCAGAGCTGCTACTGCAGCACAAGATCACACAATGCCTCCCCTCTGCTAGAAGATATCCGTCATAAGAGAGGGAGTGTAGACACAAGCCATGGCCAGAGGACAACAATTCTGTAACATGCTGCCTGTGCTCCTGTACTTGTGTAGTTTGCAAATCTGAGCTGTTTCAGAAACAGGACAGGTTTTCCCTCCTTTGTCTTCTTCAGCAGCAATCACTGAGTGACTTTCTCCTTTCTGCCTGCTGAGCTGGAGGGATAAGGTGCTAGGATACTTGCTAACTACTTCTTCAGGATGCTTTAGGCGAGACTACTGTACCACAATTGTGCATCTGATCTTATTAAGTGTAAAGATTCCGTGGCATGTTCTGCACTAGAAAGGTTCCAGAGAAACAGTGTAATGAAATATGCACACCTAACTACACGTACCCTTTTTTAGACTCTGGACAGATTAGAAGTTATGTACAAGTGATGCAGCTCTACATCTGAGCTGAAACGGCACACACCACTAGTGATTAAAAGACCAACTCCCCTGCTCATAAGTCACAGGCAGAAAAGAAATAACTCATCTGACTAAGTGCAGTTGCAAGAATAACTAACTTATTCTGCTAGTTTAATGTAGTTTAATTTGGCAACAGAGCGTAATTGTGGGATGGCAAACTCAGCTGACATTGCTTTCAAAGATTCACGGATTCCAATGCCAGAAGGGACTATTTGTGATCATCTAGTCTGACCCCCTGTATAACACAGGCCGGAGAACTTCCCCACAATAATTCCTAGAGCAGATCTTTTAGAAAAACATCCAATCTTGATTTTGAAATTGCCAGTGATGGAGAGTCCACCATCACCCTTAGTAAATTGTTCCAAGGGTTAATTACTCTCACTGTTAAAAATGTACACCTTGTTTTCAGTTTGAATTTGTCTAGCTTCAGCCTTGCTTTGCAGAGTATCTTGAAAAAATGATGCACGTTATTGAGGATGCTACAGTAATTAAAGTGCAACAGCGTTCAGAATATGAGCCATCTTACAGGGCAAAATTCAAAGAGTCAGTTGATGTGTCACCATGAAGAGTAATAAAAAGTTTCCTTCTTGTGCTGATTAGGAACACACACACACACACACACACGCACCCCCCCCCCACACACACACACCTGGGTGTATTTTCCAGGGAGCAAATCCCAAGATATAGAAGAGATCCTGTACTCACCTCTCCTGGCCTGCCTTATCTTGGGACTCAACATATTCCTGGTTCCAGCGTCACCTTTCTCGCAGCCTTCAGCATGCTGTCATCCTCCTTCCCAGCCTCCTCACCCTGTTGCAGCTCATCACGGCACAGCCTGTCCTGCCGGTAGCAGCCTCTCCCCAGCCTGCTCTGTGCTGAAGATCCACTTCCCTGCACTTCCAGTACGGGCTCAGGAGCGATGCCTTACATTTGGCTAAATAAACCTTAATGCATTATTTATCCAGCCCAGAATTAATTCCCATCCAAACTAGCCATTAAGTGCCTCAGTAATTACTGTCGATAAATCACTAGAGCCAGAGACACAAGGGCTGGACCTGGCTCCTTCTCCTAATTGGCCATGCATCAGTGTTATTAATACATCCCTACTAGGGAGTCCAAGCAGAGTCCCTTGCTGTATTTTTCTCTGGCTGCGCTGAACAGAAGCTTTGATTTGACAAGAATCAGATCAAGAGTTGAACCTGCTCAAGCCAGAGAGAAAAGGGCACAAAGACCACGGCAGTGTATAGCTCGCAGCTCTGATAAGGTTGCACATTAGGAGAAATAATAAGTGCACTGGTCCACAGGGAAGTGGCATGCTGGGTTGCTTACTGAGTAATGCATTCAGAAAGCACACAGGCTGAATCAGAGCTGGGTTTGTATTTCAGAGTGAGACACACACCGGCTTCCCTGGAAGCAAGGCAATTATTGCGGGGAAGAAAAAAATCCCTCTTCCTGCATTGTTAGATTTGCAGGTTGGGCGCTGTGGAATGCCATCATTCTCTCTTAGCTCAGGGGCACACGGTCATTTTTTAAAGCTGCCTCCCCTCCTGCTGAAAAGGGAAAAGCCGGGAATCAGCAATTACAGGGGAAGGACAAAGAGATGATGTAACAGTGAAAAACCATTAATTGGAGGGGAATCTAATCTGTCCTGCTAACTGAGATGCATCCTGCACGCTGCTGGTATTAGCATAGTCCTGCCTCCCCCTTTCCCTCTCCCTGCAGGCCCCCAGTGTAGAAGATCCCTCTGCCGCAGGGAAAGGGATGTAGCTATTTTGCTGGCAAGGCGCACGCCCACCCTGCAGAGCTCTGCACTGCTAAGTAGCACTTATGAAGAGTAAATTTATGTGCTAAAAGCACTGCGTGAAGCGTCCTCTTTCTCTGGGTGACTGTAATATCTTGGATCCTGAATGCTGCGCGTGCCCTCTTGGCACTTCCCCACAGCTAATGAGCTTATCAGAGCCCTAGCACAAGCCAAAACCCGGCTGCCCCAAGGTGAGATTTTCAAGCTATGTGGGGGAGCCTCAGCAGAGCCCAGGTTGTGCTCTGAACACACCTCGGACTTGATACCTGTCAGACACCCCAGCAGGAGGGCCAGTCATGGGCCATGGAGAGGTGACAGAGCAACAAAGAACCTGTCCAAAAAGACAGTCAGAGGCATGGCTAAGGCACTCATCTGGGATGTGAGAGACCCAGGCTTGGATCCCTGCTCTGGAGCAAAGACTTGAACCCAGGTTGGCCACATGCCAGATGGACACCGTACCTGCTGGGCTGGAGACTTAATTATTTCTACAAAGTGGATCAGCTCCGACAAGGGAGCTAGAGAGACCCAACTCAGGATACCCCATGATCCTGTGCTTAGGGCACTCCCCTGGGATGTGGCAGACCAGGATTCCAGTCCCTGCTCCAAATCAGACAGAGCTGGGATGTGAGCCTGGGTCTCCTATATCCCAGGGGAGAGCCCTACTCACTAGGCTGTTGTCTACTGCAGGGTCTTGTTCCCTGGTTTATCAATGGCAAGGGCTGAGCTGGCCATGGCGCCTAACTCCAGGAAAGGGTTTGTGGCTGAGAATCCTCACCAGAGAGAAGTGCCTGTCATGGGACTGTTGGCCAGGTGCCCCAGGCCCAAGTCAATGGGATATAGGCGCAGCTCCCCATTCAGCTTACTGGCTCTTGAGAATTCCTTTCTTCAGCACTAACTCTCCCCTTGCATTGTGTGGGGAGGCTGGGCACCTAATCTGGCACTCAGAATTCCCCTAGGAGTGAGGTGTTGCAATGCTGAGTGCAGTAGAGCAATGCCCAAGTACCTTTGCGAATCTGGCCCCAAGTGCACAGATTTACTCAGCTTGGGCCCAATCCTACAGGAGACCCTCTTGAGTGGTGCTGAGCATCTCTTCAACTCCCTGGCTGCAATGAGAGTTGGCATTGCTCTGCATCTGTCTGGTACTGTGCTGGATCAGGCCACCTGCAAGCACTTAGGGCTAGAAGCTGGAGGCCCAGTGTAAATCTGCAGTATTGAGTGCAAGGGAGCTATCTTGGATTTACACAGGTGTAACTGAGGACAGAATTTAACCCAATAGGATTGGAAGTTTGGGGCTTACTGTGGATAGGCCAAATGGGCAATTCAGTACAATCCCCTGTTGGGTCTCCCTGAGAATTTTGCATGTACAAGTTTGAGTCAGCACTAGGCTCTGTATAAAGTACCAAAACTTGTGTTTTCATTGACCAACCCCCTTAGCAAATGCTCTGACCCTAGGTGGACTATGAGAGATGGACAGTCTTCAGGAGGATCACAGTTCAGGCAAGCTTGGCTTTGCTGCCCTGACTCACACAGCAACTAGGTCCGCAGCACCGGAAATCTCTTGAAAGTCTGTTCCTTTCTCAGCATTTCTTCCAGTCAGGCTGGACAGTGCGAGATCTGCCTTTCTGGTGTCTTTTAAGCCCATCAGCTTCTGCCCGAAAGCAGGAAGTACAGAGGCGTGAGAAATAAAACACAACAAGGAATCATGTTAACTGAACCTCTAACCTCAGGGGAAACTCAGGGTTTGTAACACTTCCAGGCCACTTAATGTGAGAACACAACCGTCTCCTCTGCAACTAGAAAGGAAAACACAGGTGAGGGCTGGAACAGGCCCTTGCCAGCTGGAAGAGAAAGAGGGATGCTGTCAGCCAACATCTACTAGCTACAAAATGGCAACTTTAGGGTTACAGCTGCTTTTCTCTGCCCAATTTAAAGGGCCAACTCCCAGAAAGGCATGCTGGGAAAAAAGGTCCTATAAAGAGGGAGTCCTGCAATGAGGAGAGTTTGAAGGAATCAGTTGCTAAGAAAGGTCCTTCTAGGGAATGAGACGCTTTGTGTTTAGCCTGCTCTCTTGGCAGCACTTCTTATTTGGCTGGGCTTCCATGTTCAAAGTGATCATACCGCTGAGTACACACTAGAGCATAGAGGAGACCAGGCTGGAGTGTGCACAATTTAAGGGAAGGAAAGTAGTAACAGTGAGCTGGGGTCCAGGCACTCTTTGCTATGGCCCGGATGCAATGACTTTTTAAAGTGGCATCCATTTCAGCAAGGGGAGCGTAAAGAAGCCGTTATAACAGCTTCAACTGCCAGTACCAGCACCTGCACCAGCTTCTTGGGAACCACAGTGTACACACAGAGAAATTAGATAAACACATAAATATCTTGCTGGAGGATTGCAAAGTAACACTGCTTTATTTCAGAGACTTTAGAATGGTAACTCCAGAAAACAGAGACAGAGGAGGCTGCTCCCTGAAACAGCAAGACAAAGCTCACCCCACTGGCTGTTGGCTGCTGACTGACTGTGATCACAGGCTTCCCTACAGAGCCCTCTTGCCTCAGGTTTCTCAACCAATGGGTCACAACCCAAAATTGGGTCATCTGCATGTATCAAAGGGTTCTGTGGAAGGCATGGGGTTGCAGATCCTACCCCGCAATTCACTCCATAATGACAGTTCTGTTCCTACAACACTGGCTGGGCTTGTCTCCCTGCTCCGGGAGCTGTGTCCTGGCGCATGGGATCACAGCGCCACTCATGTCTGGCTCAGCTGCCCCTCTGTCTGGATGATGGGGGGCCTGGTGGGGCCAATTTTGTGTAAGTGACACTGCAACTCCATGCATCAGGTTGCAGTGCCACTCACACAAACTTGATCTGGCCGGTTCCCTTGTTATGAGACAAACCTGAGCAGTGCTGTGACCCTGGTGGTGGCAATGTCCAGACAGAGGAGACCCACTCGGTCAGTCCTGCAGGACAGGAGCTGTCACTATGTAGGTAAAGTGCGTTGCGCGCCTGGGACAGGGGATGCTGTAGCAATGCAGAGGATGTTGATTGTTACAGGATCCTGCAGCTGTAACACTCGCCAAACACATGAGTCAGCAGCTGGCGCCAGTTCTGGTGGCTCTAGGCTACAGAACGTCTCGGGCACTTTGGAAGGGAGAGCGTGTGGGCCAACGTTGCTGCTGAATCCCTGTTTCGAAGGCTGAGCGGAGCTAACCTTCCCTAGGCTGCACACGCAGAATGCTGCTGCCAGCCAATAACCGCAAAGGATGTCTTCCTCCTCCTCAGCGTCTGCTTCCATGTGCTGGCCAAGGACATGTTGTAAACAGGTGATTTATATAGTCTTACTCAGCAACAGAGATGGAGCTGGGCCAAAGCCCAGGATCTGCTCACTCTGTGGTGATTGAAATGCTCATCTGATTTTTGTAGCAGAACCTGCTGTTCTTGATTGTAACCAGCTAGTCTGTCCCTCTAGGAGCCAGGGGGCCAGGCCCTGGTTGACTATCAGACCCAGCTGGGAAGGGGTTGGATAATTCCTATAAGACTGAGAGAGCTTGAAGGGCCTGAACATACTATGGGTGAGGTGTTAGGCCTTCCTGGGCTGGGTTTCAAGGCCAACCCCCTACTGGTCCAAAGCAGCAGCAAGACCCTTGGAGGTAGCCAGCAGAGCAGTGGCAACAGCACCATCTTTCACAAGGGCTGCTACAGGGCTAGCGTAACCATGCCCATGGGAACTGTGAGGCTTTCCTTGCTGGAGAAGACTGGACCAACGTTGTGGTATGAAAGGCTTGAGGGACTTGTAATGGGTTTCTGGGATTTGAGTCTCCAGGTCAAAGAGTGACATTCAGATCAGGTAACTAACAACCAAAAGCTGCTTCTGTGTGAAGGCCTCTTGGTCAAGTGTGGCATGATTTGTGGTTTAGGGTGAAGTAGGGTGACCAGATGACAAACATGAAATATTGGGACGGGGGGGAGCAAAAAAAAAAAAAAAACCAGAGCGCCTCCCGCCACCAGGCGGCAGTGGCACAGCCCCGTCTCCACCCAACTCTCAGCTCTGACCCCCAATACACTCCCAGCTCCCCCATCCCCTCGCTCCTGGGCCCCGAGCTGTGCAGCCGAGCCACGCTCCGGACCCCTCTTGCAGCTCCCGGCCCAGCCGCTCCCGTGCTTCATTGCACCAGCCCCACAGCAGAGGCTGCTCCACTCTGCCCCGCCTGGGACACTCGCCCTGGGCAGCCCCGCTCCGGCTGCAGGGAACTTGGGGACACACCCCCCCCCGGGAAGGGGGCGAACCAGGCAGCCGGGCCCGGCCCCTCCTGGCAGGAGCGTGTCTGCCCCACACGTGTCTCTGCCCCCTGCCTGCTCCGCCCTGCCCTGCAGTCTGCAGGGCTGGAGCAGCCTCCGTGCTGCGCTCCCAGCCCCGGCCATGGCCCGTGTGCAAACCTGGGAGGGAGGAGGAATGCCGCGTGCTTGGGGAAGAGGCGGGGCCAGGGCGGGGAGTTGGGGAGGGATCCAATGGGGCAGTGAGGGGCGGGTCCAGGGCAGGGATTTGGGGAGGGGTCCAATGGGGGAAGGTGGGGGATGGTCGGGGGACGTGGGGGGTGAAAGCCCCTCCGGGCTCCGTCTATGCACCGGAGCGGAGGGCAAAATTGCTTGTTTGTCCCGTGTCCCGACCGAACATCGGTCGGGACGCGGGACAAACAAGCAAATATCGGGACAGTCCCGATAAAATCGGGACGTCTGGTCACCCTAGGGTGAAGTAATCATTAGCTTGTTTCCTGGAGGAGCCATTGCCTCTGTGAGAGTGCAGGGTGGCGGTCTGCGTGAAATGGGCTGGATGGGTTCAAGCCACTTCACAACCGACTCTAGCCAGTCCTCTTGTTGGTTGCCTCAGCAGAGGGACCAAGGAACAGATGGACCGTGGTGAATGTTTCCCCCCCCCCCCCCGCATTGTCCCCTGGGTCACACCAGCTGCTGTTGCAGGGTGAAGAAAGCTGCACGGTTGCTCTAGATCTGTTTTGGAGATAACTAAGAGGTTGTTAGTCTCCAGAGTGTTCCTCCGCACAAGCCTCTCTTTGCAAAACGTACACTGTACAAATAAGTTCTAGTCCACGGATAACCCTGTGACCAATCTGTAGTGTAACTGATTCCTTGTGATGAACTGTAAGCTACAAAATGCTTTGTAGAAGCCCATCCTTGGGTAAGCACTGGCAGCACTGGTTTGTAGAGGAGCCATTCAAAGCAGTGACCTTACCTAGGTTGAGGAGGGTCTGGGCTACATGAGTGGAAGATACCTGGGAGGATGAGGGAGAATTTGGTGGTTGCCCATAAGAATTGGGGACAGTGTCTTGCATTTTTGCAAAGCTTGGTAGTCTCTGGATGTGACAGACCTCCTGCAGTTGCTATTACTCCTCATCTAGACAAGTATCATTGCATTAACCCGAGTGGGCAGCTCCAATTTCAAGAAGGACATGAGTAATCTCCAAAGAGCAGCAATCAGGTGAGACAGTTCAGTCCAGCTCATGCTGGGGGAGCAGCTCATCTAGCAGATATCAAGTTGATGGAGAGTCTGAGACATGAAAACTTAGATCAGTGACTTTAATTCATTCACTGCCCTGCCAACTTGATGAGAATAATAACAGCAATATATTCCTTAGTCAGCCTCTGCATTGTCTCAGGGATCTACCACCACAGAAAGCAGCAGTTCTAGCATTAATCTGGACAGTCAGTTATCCTGGATGCGTCAGCCAGGAGCCTGGATGAAATGGGGTCCTCGTTTCAGAAAGCAGTGTGTGGTTTAAAACTGAAAAGCAGCATCCCTGGAATGGAATTTGTTTTCTTCTAGCAGCAATAGCCAAAGCATCTGCACAATTCAGAGAGCGTGGGCCGGGGCTGGAGATCTCTGGAGCAGCTACCATCCTGCTGTCTCAAGGAAACATACAGTCATTTGGGTAGATCTGATTCAGAGTGAAACTGGGGGTGGGAAATGAGAGCTGGCTGGCAAATGAATTGAGCCAACGATTGCAAAGCTGGTTTCATTCAAACTGTTCCATTTTTTATTCTTTTTAAAAAGATTTATCAACATTTTTAGCAGTGAAATTACCGAGATTTTTCCTTTAACAAAATCCCTACAGCACTGGACTGGGACTCAGGAGACCTCGGTTCTGTTCCTGGCCTGGCCACTGGCCTGCTGCAAGTCATTGACCCACCCTGTACCTCAGTTTCACCATCTGTATAATGGGGATAAACATACTGACCTCCTTTATAAAATGCTTTGAGAGCTACTGCTGAAAAGCACTAGATAAGAGCAGGGTAGGCGTTCAGTACGCACAAAAGTTGGTTAACGTGTCACTGAAAGTTTGAGCCAAACTATTATTCACTGTCATGAGGTATTTTTGCCATTCTGGGGGATAATGTCAATTTTTTGGAGAAAAATTTCATTTGGGGGGAGAGGCCTTTTTTATGAACACGCTCTTTGTCTGGAAAAATTCTGATTAGCCGTAGGACAAATGGTCTTGGAATTCTGGTGATCAACAGCTTCAGTGCGGCAGCTCTTTGAAAGGTGCCCAGTTCTAGGGATTGGACTGAGGATTCCCCCCCAATCCTTAGTCTGTGGAGCAGATCTGCCTGGGTTACACAGCTCTGTATTTACAGGGTTGTTGTTGTAAACGCAACATCTTGCAGGGGTCACCTGTGTTTACAGGTTGCCTGTGGCGAGAGCCCAGTGAATCCTGAGTCACACACTAAAAACAGCAATTATTGCATCATAAAAAAACCTCTGCCACTAACTCCTCGGGAGGGCAGCTCTGGGAGCCCATGTTACAGCAGGTGGAATTTTCAGCTTGGGAAACAACATGAGACACTGCCAAAATCCCGCGTGATGTATTTAAAGGACCATGCCTGAGCTACCCATTGGTATCTGCATGAGCTGCATGTGGGCAGTGGGAGTTGTGATGGCTCCGGAGGCAAAAGTGGCTTCTGAATTGGGCGTCCGGTTGGAGAGACCCAGATGCTATGTCCCTGCAGCTCCTGTTGGCTGGGCTGGAGTTTTTGCTGAGGCACAGAACAGTGGGTTACATATGTGGCTTGGGCAGAGGAAGCTCGTCATCCATCCCAGACCCACATCCCAGAATGCCAGGCAAACCTCCCTATAACAGACTCCCACCATCAGGGGTCATGTAAGCCACAGATGGCGAGTTAGAATCATTGAACTGTAGGGCTAGAAGGGACCACAAGGATCCTCTATTCTAACTCCCCACCAAGATGCAGGATTTTTTGGGTCTAAACCATCCAAGACCGATGGCTACCCAGCCTCCTTTTGAAAACCTTCAGTGAAGGACCTTCCGCAACCTCCCTAGGCAGTCCATTCCATTGTCCTACTGTTCTTACAGTTAGGAAGCTTTTCCTGAGATTTAATCAATATCTGCTATGCTGTAGTTTGAACCCACTGCCTCTTGTCCTGCCCTCTGTGGCAAAAGAGAATAACTTTTCTCCATCTTTTTTTATGGCAGCCTTTCAAGTGTTTGAAGCCCGCTATCATACCTCACCTTAATCTCCTCTTTTCCAAACTAAACATACCCAGTTCCTTCAGCCTCTGCTCATATGGCTTGTATTCAGGAGTGAAAGTGAGTGGGCACGGGCTGGTGCGTACCGGTAAGAACCCGCACTGGCCCATACGCAGCCCACATTAAAGTGCTGCTGCAGCAGCACTTTAATGTCCCCGCCCCTTTTGCCTACCCCGTCGGCGGCCCTGCTGGTAGGGTCCATACTGGCAGGGCTGCCGACAGGGGAGGCAAAAGGGGCAGGGATGTTAAAGCGCTAGTCCTTTGCCGCGGCAGTGCTTTAACATCTCTGCCCCTTTTGCCCCACTTTGGCTGCCGATGGGTGAGGAGGGAGCAAAGGGAGCAGCTGCCCTGGGGCCGGCGATTTAAAAGGGCCCGGGGCTCTGGATGCTGCTGCCATGCCTGGAGCCCCGGGCCCTTTAAATCGCCACTGGAGCCCTGGGTGGCGTGGGCCAGGTGGCCTAGAAGGGCTGGCAGGGGGATGATGACCCCCAGCCTGCCCCTTCCACCTGAGGCCCTGCCCCTTCTGGGGGCTGAAACCGGCCTCAGCCCTGTACCAGTAAGTGTCTGTAGTTATTTTCACCCCTGCTTGCATTCCATCCCTTTGATTATGTTTGTCACTTGCCTCTGGATCCTTTCTAGTTTCTCTACCTCCTTTCTATGCATCGGTGATCAACACTGGACACAGTACTCCAGCTGAGGCCTAAGCAGTGCTGAGTAGAGCAGTACTATCACCTCCTGTAACTTGCATGTTATGCCTCTGTTACTGTAACCCAAAATTTCATTATTATTTTTTTGCAATAGCATCGCATTGCTGACTCATGTTGAGGTTGGGATCCACCACAACTCCCAGTTCCTTCTCAGCGGTGCTGTTTCCAAGCCAGTTAGCCCCCATTCTGTTTGTGCATTTGGTTTTTCATCCCTAAGTGTAGCACCTTACATTTGTCATTGTTGAATTTAATTTAGATGTCTATAGTCCAGTGTTCTAGTTTATCAAGAGCCCTCTGAATTTTAGCTCTATCCTCCAAAGTATTGGCAACCCTGCCTAGCTTTGTCTCATTTGTAAACTTGATCAGTATGCTCTCTATTCCTACATCCAAGTCAAACAACACCGGACCAAGAACAGATCCCTGTGGAACCCCACTTGAGACCTTCCTCCAATCTGACATCATTCCATTAATAGTTACTTTTTGTTTGCAGTTGTTTAACCATTTATGTATCCACTTAATGGTAGTCCTGCCGAGCCTGCATTTCTCCAGCTTACTTATCAGAATGTCATATGGGACTGTCTCAAAAGCCTTGCTGAAGTCCAGGTATATTATATCCACCATATTCCCCCTATCCACCAAACCAGTTACCCCGTCAAAGAAGGAGATCAAGATGGTTTGGCATGATTTGTTCTTGGTAAATCCATGCTGGCTGCTAGTGCTTACCCCCTCATCCTCCAAGCATTCGCAAATTGAATGTTTTATACACTTGTCTAATAGCTTCCCAGGTATCAAAGTCAGACTGACTGGTCATAGCTCCCTAACCGCTCCTTTCCCCACTTTTAAAGATAGGCACTATGTTAGCTTTTCTCCAGTCTTCTGGGGCCTCTCCTGTCATCCATGAGTTTGCAAATATTATTGCCAGTGGCTCTGAGATTTCTTCAGCTAATTCTTTCAGCACCCTGGGGTGAATAGCATCAGGCCCCACTGAATTGAATTCATTCAAATTGGTCAGAAGATCTCTGACGTGTTCTTTACTTATCCTGATCTGCATCCCTTCCCCTTTATTGTCTATGGTAACTTTGCTAATCATCCAGTCATGTGTTATTTTTTGTGAGAAAACTGAAGCAAAGTAGGCAATGAGCAGCTCTGCCTTCCTATCATCTTCCGTTACCACCTCACCTTCTCCAGTGAGTGGTGCACCCACACCAGCCTTGATCTTTCTTTTTTGTCTGACATATTTGAAGAACCTCTTCTTGTGTCTCTAACATTCCTTGCCAGCTGTAACTCATTCTTTGCCTTGGCTTTCCTGATGCTGTCCCTAAACATTTGTGCTATTCCCATGTATACTTCCTTGGTCACATGCCCTTCCTTACATTTTATGTATGTATCCCTTTTGGTTTTTAGGTCACTAAAAAGCTTGTTGTGCAGAAACTTGGCCTCTTCTTATCTTTCCTCTGCGTTGGAATAGCTTGATGTTGAGCCTCTAGGAACTGCCAGCCCCCCTCAACTCCTTTTCTTTCTAGTTGCTCTTTCCATGGGACCTTGCCTCCTAGTTCCAGGTGCATTTCTGAAAAGCACACCCCAACTAGCTGGAGGCGGGCGCCTCCAGTACCCATGCACACAAGAATCAGAGGCCACTTTTGCCAGCTTTGGCTGCAGGCTGCCATAGAGGAGAGCTGGGAGCTGAGTGCTCCCAGGGATTTAGGTTAGCATCTGCTATGGCACAGTGTGTGCAGATTGAGCATTGTATATATGGACTGAGGGCTGGATGGGGCCATGAGCGAGTTGTGTACAATCTGCCTGGCAACCATTTTTCCTGCTTCTTACTCTACAGACTGTAACTGGAGGCAGTTTAGAAAGTGCCCCTGGTGCTGTGCAGTGACTGGCTGGCTGCTGATTGCATTAGCAGACCCTACTGGAATGCACCTATACACACTAACCAGTCTGGAGCACTGGTAAGGGTGTCTTTGAATTCCTCCTCTGTCTGGAAGAGCCATTGCATTAAGGTGACAGCTGTGAAGAGTTCATAGAAAGGACACGGAGGTAAATTTATTCCACAATGATCGAGTCCTCTCATTTTCAGAGTGTCCCTGTGGCAGAACCAATGCCCAACACAGATAGCATGTCTCTGCAGCAAGCCAAGTAATTCTGAACAGAGATCTGGAAACATCTGGCTTCTGGATTTTCAGGAGTAGGCACCATGATACAGGTAGTGGACAGGTTTTCAGGGATGCTGATAAATGTACCAGCATCCCACAACCCTCAGTCTTCCTTAGAGAGAGATCAATATGCAGTGTTGTTGTCTCTCTGATATCCTGGGACCGACATGGCTACAAGATGGGGGAGGTGATATCTTTTATTGGACCAACTTCTGTTGGTGAGAGAGACAAGCTTTCGAGCTATATGGAACTCTTCATCTGGTCTGAGAAAGGTACCCAGAGTGTCACAGCTAAATATAAGATCAAACAGATAATTTAGCATAAGTAACTGGCATATATTCTAATGGAGCATTCAAGGTGAAGTGGCCTGTTAACACCCCTGTAGTCATAGGACAAAAATGGGGTTAGTGGGCTACAGATTGTTGTAATAAGCCATAAATCTAGTGTCTCTGTTCAGTCCATGAGTTTTAGAGTCTAGCAGAGTTATGAATTGAAGCTCCCAGGCTCTTCTTTTGACAGTGTTGTGCAGGTTTCCTTTGAGGATGAGGACTGAGAGGTCAGATCTAGAGCAGTGGTTCCCAAACTGGGGTTTCTGAACCCCTGGGTGTTCGCGAAATGTTACAGGGGGTTCTCAGGGAAAAATTCCCTAATGGCAGACAGAGCTGTTGCTTGGGACCCCAGGCAGCACGGGGCCAGCAGCCTGGAGCCCCTGGACTGCCAGCTAAGCAGATCAAAGCAAGGATATCTATCACACTGCAGTGATTTAAACTTCAAGACTCCTTATAATAAATGGAAAGGGAGGTGGATTTTTTTTGCTGTTTTTAAAATTAAAATAGGCAGCTAGTATTGTTTTAAAAATTATTATGAAGAACAGGTTTAAGCTTTGTTGTAACGTGCGTTGTTTGCCTGGACTGCTCAAGAGCTGAATGCTTGTGTAGGAAGAACTCTTCGAGTTGGCTTCTTAAATGCCTTCATGCTGTTTCACATCTGATACTCCTTGATGAAACATAGGAGCCTTGTCTTATAACAGGCTTATTTAAAGCGATACAAGCTACAAAATTGAGATCTTGGAAGAGTGTTGCCGTTGATCTACCACTGATCTAGAGTGATCACTTTGCGAGAAGTGTCCACCCACAGGTGATGGGGTGTTTTTGTCTTTTATCATTTTCCTTATGATTTCATTCAAGAGTGTTGTGATTGTCTGGTTTCACCCACATAGTTGTTGTTGGGGCATTTAGTGCACTGGATGAGGTATCCACATGTTGCGATAGGCATGTGTAGGACCCATGGATCTTGAAAGGTGTGTCATGGGGAGTATTGAATACTGTAGCAAGGGAGATACAGCTACAGGTCTTGCATCTCTTGTTCTGGCAGGTTCTGGTGCTGCTATGAGTTGGTGTGTCCTGGCCTGCGGGAAGCTTGCTTCTGATGATGATCTTGGCGAGGTTGGGGGGGCTGTTTGGTGACCAGAAGAGGGGGTTCAGGAAAGATTTCTTTCAGGATGGGGACCCCGAGTATGAGTTGTAGTTGTTTGATACCTGGTACGGGTTCCAGATTGGGGTGGTAGCTGAGAAATAGGGATATGTGGTCATTGGGGGTTTTATTTCTGTATTGAAACAGGTTCTCTCGGGGTATTTGGGTGGCCCATTCCATGACATGATCTACTTCTCTAGTGGAGTGTTTCACACTCGTTTAATAACTACATTGTGAAACATTTTCTAGACAACAAACAACTCCATTCCTTAAGGTTAATTGAAAGGAATTTTGGCAGGTCGGGGCAGTCTTGCTCCCTAGTGCCCCCCCTCCCCACACTCCTGGGGTGCTCCCATGCTTATTTATCACAGATCCTTTGCACTGAAGATGTTTCAATAATCTGGATCTGAAGTTACTAGTTCAGACCTATTAGTCTAAAAATAAAACCAGAGTCCTTGAATAATTAAACTTAAAAGGACCTGTTTAAAAAGAGTGAATGTGTCTCTAGGGCAAGAACAGTATTAGACATTTGTGCAGATTGTACCCAGTGTAATGCTTAAATACATGTTTGAATATTATCAGTGCAGTTGGCTGGCAACAACCCTGACTCAAGAAATGATTGTGCCCAGAGACTCAAGGATAGAATAAGCTTTTCAGCTCCTGATAGCTCTTGAGGGTGGTGTTTTCCCTAAAAGAACTGATTGTTTGAGCATCCCAACTTTCCTTTTTAAAGTACGTTTCTAGCCCTTGTGGTTGCAGAGAAAAGCTTGAAAACATGATTCTGAAGGCAAATAAACAGAGCCCCCAATGTATATGGCTTAAAAATCATGATTTCAGAAATAACTCATGATCTTGGTTACAGGGGGCTGATTCATGATATAACAATGAACTGCACCTCACTAAGTACACAAGATTTCTTCAAGGGCTACCCCATTCAGAGCAAGGCAGACCTTGTCAGGATTTCTGTCCTGATGCCACCTGGTGGCACCCAGATAAAATGGCACCCAGCACAGCATGCAGGAGTTGCTCAGGGTGCATTTATCTGTGTGCACTGACCTCTAGAGGCCAGCTCAGGACAGGAGCTGCTGAGATGTGTATAGCTCCTTGGGAACACTGAGGGACCATTTTAGCCAGGGCGAGGAGGAGGTTGACCAGGAGGCAGGGGCGGCTCTAGCGTTTTGGCCGCCCCAAGCAGTCATGCGCGGGAGGCGCCCCGGAGCCGCGGGAGCAGCGGACCTCCCGCGGGCATGACTGCGGAGGGTCCGCTGGTCCCGCGTGGCTCGGCTGTACCCCCCGCGGCTGCGGACGGTTCGCGGACGCGGCGGCTCCGCTTGAGCTGCCGCAGTCATGCCTGCGGGAGGTCCAGCCGAGCCGCGGGACGAGCGCCCCCTCCGCAGTCATGCCTGCGGCAGGTCCGGTCCTCCCGGGGCTCCGGTGGACCTCCCGCAGGCATGACTGCGGTAGGTCCACCGGCCCAGCCTGCCGCCCCCTAGATTTGGCCGCCCTAGGCAACAGCTTGTTTTGCTGGTGCCTAGAGCCGCCCCTGCCAGGAGGTCCCACGACTTTGTGGGGCCACGGATAGGGAGTGCATGGAGAAGGAGGTGAGGGGAAAAGTGCAGCCAGAAACGCAACAGGAGATTGGTGAGGAGCCGGTATAGGGGCTGCAACCTCGTGCACTCTAAGTAAACGTGCGCCAGGGTCTCCCTCACGCCGCAGAAGGGGCAGGTGTCTGGGACAGGGGTAAACCGCGCCAAGTACACGCCCGTGCCCCATGGAGGAGCCGCCAACTGATATCCCCGACGGGCCTCGGGACCAGGGTGGAGTACAGGCTGGCCCACCGGGGCTCCTCACTCTCCAGAGGTGGCAGGAGGTCCCGCCACTTGGTGTCGGGGTGGGACACGAGGGTGAGGAAGTGAAGGGTGTGAAGCACGAGCGTGTAGAGATGCTTCCTTGGCGCGGTGTGGAAACGAACCGGCTGCAGATTGTGCAGCCAGCTTGCGGAGAATGGTGAAGGCAGGTGGCTGCACTAGCATCAGGCCAGGAGGGTGGCTGGAGAGTCTGATGAAGGAAGTGGCAACATCTCCAGCTCTACTGTCCATTGCTCAGGTGTTGATTTAGCTGCCACTGATTCCATGAGGGGGACCAAGATGGCAACTGTCTTCCTCACTGCAGCTAGAGCTTCCCATTGCGGTGGCTCACTGAGCTCTGTGCTTGCCGGCCCACACCCTTTGCTTGGCCGGCCACTCACACTCTGTGCTGGCTGCTGCTGAAAGTTCTGCCCCTGTGGGGAACTGAGCTGGGGTGTCCTGCCCCGGTCATGTAGGGACTCTGGCAGAGCTGGAGCTTTATTAATACACTTGGTGGAGGATATTGAAAAGTCAGGAGCGATTAAAGGCAGGGGATTATAATGGAGACAATTTGACCACCTGGGCTATAGTGGCTGTTATTAATGCTCCAGCCATCCCCCAGTCCTGGAGCCTCCCAGCATCAGGGAGGAAGGGCTACTCAATGGAAGGGGCTTCACCCAGCAGCACAGATAAAGGGTTAAAGCACCTGGGCTGTGTATCCTCCAGGTGATACATAGTTTACCTGTCTGGCCACTAGGTGTCACGATTGCCCAAGATAAACAAAGCAAAAAACAAGCTGGCCAGAATGTAACAGCCCAGGCCAGAATTTAAATGGTTCTTGACCCACAACTGGGGTCAGATTGCAAATGAGTCCAGCCTGGGGGTTTTGAGCTGTTCGGAAAATCTGCCCTTCAGTGCCATACTTGGAGCTGGAGGACACTGGGTATTTTTGAAAATCTAGCCTCTGGTTAGCACCTAACTGGGGGCTGAGCTCTCTGGAAACCTCAGCAAATGCAATGACCCTCCCGTTCAAAGTGCTCTTGAAAAGGGGTGGCTGCTGGTGGATAGTCAGGCCCAGTCCTGCCAGCCCCACATGTTCATAAATCACAAGTCAGGCCCCCAAAATCAGGAGATTGAATAATGTTAAATGTTGGGTTTCTTTGCCTTCTGGTGTCTGAGCCCTTACGGCACACTGGGGTTACCTTCTCAAGCTTTTCTCCACAACCAGAAGGGCTAAAAACTTACTCATTTACTTCAGTGCAAGCTGAGATTCTCACCTAATCCTGTAACTCCAGGAGCTGGGGCTTTAAGGAAAACACCAAGTGTTGTGAGATAAAATTGCAAGAGTTGGCAATGCTGCTGGGCTGCTCACCCCTCCCCCCCAAATCCTACTAGTGTGCCAGGGGCAGGGAGGTTAGACAGCACTTGAAAAGGAATGGCTGAAGCTCACAAGCTAGTGATTTCAGGTGAGACTGATTTCCAGGTGGTGTGGGGGACTGATGGCATTGATGAAATGTAGGGGTTTTTCCTTGAGTTCAAGCCAATGTCTGAACCCTCAGTATTGCAGTCACTCATTAATTCCTCTGCAGGGGCTCAGGCATTATGAATCTTTAACCCAGCTGCACCTGTAACCAAATAACAGCAATTGTACAAGCCCACTCTGTGATCTCACAGAGGATTTTATGATACAGTAACTCCTCACTTGTCCCAGTTAATGTTGTTACATTGCTGATCAATTAGAGAACATGCTCATTTAAAGTTTTATAAGCGAGCATTGCACAATGTTGTTTGGCAGCTGCCTGCTTTGTCCACTGCTTGCAGGAAGAGCAGCCCGTTGGAGCTCGCTGGTGGGGGCTTGCTACCAGGGTGAACTGGCACCCCCCCCATCAGCTCCCCACTCCCCTAAGTTCCCTGTGCGGCAGCCACCCAGCAGACTATCAATTCCCCTGCAGTTCAGCTGTCCCTCCCCCCACTGTCCTGTGCTGCTCCTGCCCTCTGCCTTGGAGCTGCTCCCACAAGCCTCCTGCTTGCTGTGCAGGGTGGGAGGGTGCTAATGTCAGGGTGTACCCCTCCTCATGCCTCCCTCCCACTCCTTTAGCTCATCTCCACAGAGCTGGGGGAGGGAACAGGATAGTGCTCAGGATGGAGGGAGCTTGCTGGCAGCAGCTGCTTTCTCAACTTGCTGATCTACTTAAAAAGGCAATGTACTTAGAGTGGGGTCAGCATACTTAAAGGGACAATGCATGTGTGTCTCTCTCTCACACACACACACAGTGTGTGTGTGTGTGTGTCTCTCTCTCTCTCTCTGCCATGTTGTGTCTCCTCCCTCCATTCGTGCTGCCTCATAGAGTGTGAGGCTACATTAACAACTCTTGAGGTCTCAGTCAAGTGCTAGTTCATCATTTAGCAGCAAGGCATTCCCTGCGAAATATCCCACCCTCTGACTCCACCACATCACTCAAGCTTCACAATCATCATTGCTGTGTACAGTATTAAATTGTTTGTTTAAAACATATACTGTGTGTGTGTGTGTATACACATTCTTTTGTCTGGCAAAAAAAAGTTCCCTGGAAACTTACCCCTCCCCTATTTATATTAATTCTTATGGGGAAATTGGATTTGCTTAACACTGTTTTGCTTTAAGTAGTGTTTTTCAGGAACATAACTATAACGTTAAGCGAGGAGTTACTGTAGATGTTAGAACAAATCTGCTGTATCATGTACTTTAGGCCCCTTTGGAGCAGGGGGCACCGCAGCATTAGCCCTTTAGCACAACTTTGCCTTGAGACAGTTCAGGGGAAATCTCTCTTTTTCTCAGTGGAAATGTCTGCAAAACTATGAGCTGTGTGAGAAATGCAGCCACAATCGTTATTCAATTAACAAAGCATCAACAGGTTGTGGGGAAGAATTTCTTTCATTTAGTGACCAAGAGAACAGCACAACCTGTGCTCACAGGAAATAACCTCATGCCAGACATGGGCATAAACCTTAGGGAGGATTCTGGAACCCAGCACACCTCTCAGCCTTTAGATCTTTGCATCACATTGGCAAAAGCCCTTTCTCTGACTGAGTGGCAACTATAAAATCCTTGACAAACCAGCCACGCCCAGGGGCGAGCTGGCTGGAAAATGGCAAGCATGCTTTGACAAGTTTGAATGTTCAGAGTTTTCTGACAGAAAAGCAAAAACTGAATATTTGGGGCTGTCCCCTTATCTCCCTTCCCCCCACCCTACAGTGCCACTGGAGGGAAAAAAGGATGGGTGGGTGGGGGTGGAGTTAGAAAGGGAAGGAAACCAAACCCAAATATTTACATTTTGTTTCTGTTGTGGGAAAAGTTGTTTTATTTTAAAGAAAGGTTTGTTTTAGAAAAGAGGCCCAGCTTCTCAAAGGCCTGCAGGTTAGGAGTCTAACTGCTTTTGAGGATTTGGGCCAAAAGTGTGTTTTGAATGGAGCATTCTAAGCAAGTCTACTCTTGGGCCCTCTGAGATGGTGCCTGAGACTCAATTTCTTTCTTACGGGCAGGGCTGTTTACCAATGCACAGTGGGTCATGTGCTGCCGGGCCAGGATGGCCGTAATCTCTCTCTTGAGTGTGTGGGGAGGGGACGTGGCCACCAGCCTGCTGCTGTCGGAACAAAGCCAGGCTCTTCTCTAGTGACGTTCCACCCCATTTGCTTCTGCACTGGGGCTGAACTGTTGGTTAGGCAGATGAAGTCGTTCCACCTGGGCAGTCCTGGCAGCTGCACTAGAAGTTGTCGTGGCCATATTTGCTTTGAAGGCCAGGGGTGGAGTGGCTAGCTCTGCAGGGCAGCGTCCTTCTGGGACACCTGCTTTTAAATTCACTGTAAATGTCCTTTCAGAGGAAACACGCAGCTGTTGCGAGCACCAAGCTGCGGGAAAGGAAATGGCAGCTAGCTTGTATGGATGGCTAAGTGATTGCAAGGCAGGGAGAAGAGACCAGGGTTGACAGTCTCCAGGATATAATGGGACAGGGTCTCCAGGTCAGCCTGATTGACAGGGCGGGCAGCTAATCCAGTTAGAGGCAGGATGCAGGCTCTGTATCCCGTGTGAGCAGGAGATCAGCCATTAGTCTTTGCTGGCCAGCTAAGGAGACAGGGCCCTTTCAAATGTGCTGATGGGAGCGGAGCTGCAGCCCAAAAAGCCAGAGCACGGCCCAGAGAGAGCAGCCCTGCCCTGGGAGCAGAGCTGTAGCAACCAGGGCCAGAGGGGCCAAACAAGCAGCCCAGGAAGCAGATGAGAGCTCAGAGCAGAGTCACAGAAGCAGCCTGCAGAGCAGCCCTGCCCTGGGAGCAGAGTGGTAGCAACTGGAGCCAGAGAGGCCAGAGAAGCAGTCCAGGGAGCTGAAGTCAGAGCAGCAGCAGCCGCCGTGCTGAGGCAGAGTGGAGCTGGAGCTGGAGCTGGAGCAGGGGCAGTCTGGAGCTGAGTGCGGTGAGCAGCTGGGCAGAGTGAGGGGGACCCTGGGCAGTGGGCCCAGCGCAGGGAGATACCTCAGCCAAGAGGCCCCGCAGGCCAGACTGGGAGGGGGATTGTAACCCTGACAGGGCGGGGGTGACGCTGGAGAGACGGGTCCTGCCACCCAGAGCCTGAGAGTGTGTGGCCACCGCCGGAACAAGTGTCCGACCTGCAGCGTCCCTGCAGCACAGCCAGGACCTGAGAAGGAGGCCTGGGACCTACAAGGAGCAGGCTGTGAACTGCCCTGACCTTTCAGAGACACTGTTTGTGATGTTCCCTGCCACAGAGCAGGGTGATGTGTTTCCTGTAACCTTTCCCATTTTTCCTTATTCTTTTTTTTAAATTAAGTGTTAATTAAATAACTTCCGTGCTGAGGCAGAGTGGAGCTGGAGCTGGAGCTGGAGCAGGGGCAGTCTGGAGCTGAGTGCGGTGAGCAGCTGGGCAGAGTGAGGGGGACCCTGGGCAGTGGGCCCAGCGCAGGGAGATACCTCAGCCAAGAGGCCCCGCAGGCCAGACTGGGAGGGGGATTGTAACCCTGACAGGGCGGGGGTGACGCTGGAGAGACGGGTCCTGCCACCCAGAGCCTGAGAGTGTGTGGCCACCGCCGGAACAAGTGTCCGACCTGCAGCGTCCCTGCAGCACAGCCAGGACCTGAGAAGGAGGCCTGGGACCTACAAGGAGCAGGCTGTGAACTGCCCTGACCTTTCAGAGACACTGTTTGTGATGTTCCCTGCCACAGAGCAGGGTGATGTGTTTCCTGTAACCTTTCCCATTTTTCCTTATTCTTTTTTTTAAATTAAGTGTTAATTAAATAACTTGTATTTGCTTTAAATTGTATGATGTGATCAGTGGGTCAGGGATGTGCGCAGTGCAGAGAGAGTACCCCGGAGTGGGGACACCCTAGCCCCTGTCCTAGGTGACCACAGCAGGGTTGGGGGTCGAGCCCCCTAGGAATCCTGGGCCCAGCCTTGTTGGGGTTACGAGGACTCTGCCAGACAGGAGAGTGGAAGGGGAGTCCTCAAGGGCAGGGAGGCCTCTGGGTAAAGGAAGTGGGAGCGAGGACTCAGATCCTTTCGCTAGCCCACTTCACCGGGGTAGTGCAGAAGCCAGGAAAGTTCCCCACAATAGCGGGACCATTCCCCCGCTTACACGAGCACCAAGCTGCGGGAAAGGAAATGGCAGCTAGCTTGTATGGATGGCTAAGTGATTGCAAGGCAGGGAGAAGAGACCAGGGTTGGTTAGAATATAAAGGGACAGGGGTTCTCTCCAGCTCTTAGCATCATGCTGCATCATGCCTGGCTCTGCCCATCCAGTTAGAAGCAGGATGCAGGCTCTGTATAAGCGATTGCTTATTTCAGGCAGATCAGCCATTAGCTTTCTTTGCTGGCTTCATATAACCACACATCGCCTGCTTTTTCAAATGTGCTGAGCAGGCCCCCAAAAGTCTTCAGAGGATAAGCCAGCCTGAGGATGCCCGGCCGTGCAGGGATCAAGCTTTTTGTCCCAGGAATAGGCAACAAAGGGTCTTGTGGCACCATATAGACTAACAGACATATTGGAGCACCCATGAAAGCTTATGCTCCAATACGTCTGTTAGTCTATAAGGTGCGACAGGACTCTTTGTTGCTTTTTACAGATCCAGACTGACACGGCTACCCCTCTGATACTCGTCCTAGGAATGCTCTTCAGTTGATCTTGAGTGACCTTCTGGTCAGTTCTGGGAGAGGCCTTGCCTTAATGCAAATGAGTCTGGTGCTCCTTGGCTAATGCAGCCCATCAGTATCCCTTTCCTGTAAGGTGCAGGCCAGACTGGCAACGACTTGATCTGTTCTGCTGTTCACCCACCAAGACGCTAGGGACTCAGGAGATGGCTACAGAGCCCACCAGCTGCTTCTGTGCTGGTCGGGTCCTTGTCCCATTCTGATGTCAACAGAATGCTGCGTACAGCCAGCAATTTATGTCGCATGGTGTGGTGATACGGGTGTGGGCTCTAACAGAACAAGGGACTGGACTGGATGGAGGCCAGGACTCCTTGGTCCTGTCCTTGCCTCTGCAGGTGTCCTTGGGTCAGTCTCAACCTCATTGTTCTACAGCTTATCCATGTGTCCGATAAGACTAAATGGCACCGAAATCTGACCCGGAATCATGTCCGGCTCTCGGGACCCAATCCTGCTCTCTCTACTGAGGTCTGGCACCCATGGACATCACTGGGGATGCTGCCTGGGGAAGGCACTCAGGGCTGGGCCCTCTTCTCTCCAGTTCAGAAAGCTGATCGCCTCTGTTACATGCTGACTTCCAATACACACTGATGGAGTTAGGCATTGACCTTGCTAAAGCAATGGGGATTACTGCAGTAAACATCCCAGTGGAGACCAGAGCTAGGCACTGCATGAACACACTGAGAATGAGATTAGAAAGAGAATTATGATCCCCATCTTACAGATGTGGGAACTGAGACAAAAGGATGCTAGATGACATACTCAGGGTAAGGGGCTCTGGGCCACAGCTAGGAGCTGAACCCCATGCTCAGGCCAATGTCTTAGCTGCAAACTTATCCTTCCTTTTACTCCCTGATTACAGCTGTTTTGCTGCAGTGATGTGGGGATGATGTGAGAGACCCAGGGGTGCTTTGGCCTCTATGCAAAATGAAGAGAAAAACGGGGTGGTTTCTACACTCTGGCTTTCAGTGAGGGAGATTTTCTCCCAGCTCCCCAAAGCACAGACCTCCTCGCCAGCCGCTGTTGTTCCCAGAGGTCACAGCACCACCAGGCGAGGGCTTCCCCATGGGATAGCAGAAAACAGCCTGAGAACAGGCACCTGATCACATGGCTGCAGCTGACAGCAACAGACAACTTTCGGCTCTGTGGTTTAAGCTGACTGAAAAGGGGAAATATAAGCGCAAATGGTAACATTCAGGCTTGTCTCAGAGCGAGGCAAGAGGCACATTTTGTGAAATTCTCTCCTGGGCCGTGCAAACTCTTTCTCTCTGCCTGAGCCTCATCCCCTCTGTCTTGTACTTTGCCTGTGTGGCTTTGTGCTGACTGGGGTTTGGAAGGAATTAGCTAATGGCCTAATGCAGCCTAGTTTGTGGAGCTTGCCCCTTCCAAACCCTGATCTGCCCAAGGCCTATATCTGTCTGTGGGGCCTGGCATGGAATCTGTTTTCTCTCAGGATCCACTGGTGCAGTACAGCTTGCTTTACAGCTACAGGGCTGGATTAATCCCTGGACTAACCTGCACTGGTTTTACACCAGGGAGGAACTTGGCCTACAATGTGTTGCTGCTGG
Organism: Mauremys reevesii; assembly: GCF_016161935.1. Lineage (NCBI taxonomy): Eukaryota > Metazoa > Chordata > Testudines > Geoemydidae > Mauremys > Mauremys reevesii. The sequence continues at coordinate 66,651,543 of NC_052629.1, read as the reverse complement.
CTCCATCACTACCTTCCTCCTTGGTAACTTACTGCACTCGCACATGCAGCAAGGAAAACATGTTGTGCACCAGGCATGCTGCTGTGTGGAAACGGAGCTGCCAGTGGCTGGGGAGAAGAGGAAAATCCTCTGCTCTCTCCTGTTAAATCAGCTGTGCCCCAGACACAGAGTCCTTTCCATACAGTACCGTGAGGGCATGTGGCTTTGGAAATATCAGGAGTGTCACGTCTGCTCTGCCCTGGCTTTGCTGGAAGAGGGTGGGGGTTTAACAAGGACATCTTTTCTCCCAATTGTTTTTCAGGCATTTGAGTTAAATAGGTGTTAACAAAAACCAAAAGGATCTAAACACCTTGAATAAAATCCCTTCCCTCCTCAATTAATCAGGTTTCACTTGCTTGATATCTGTGATGACATAATCCTAGTTCTCTAGTTGCCCACAAAATCTGCCAGGTGGAACAGACTAGAAAATACCTGAATTTCTAATGTTAAAAAAATAAATAAAATAAATGGCAAGCTTAAAAGCTAAACAAAAATCCACCCAGGCCTGTTGTTATGAAAGGGAGTAGGGGGAGGCAAACCCCCTTTGTTTTTTATTCCTAGGTGGGTCACCAAGTTCATTTGTGTCATCATTGCAGTTTACGTTGTCGGCTTCATAAAGCCACCGAGCAACCCCATTGTTAGCAAGCTCAGCAGGGTGGCCAAAGACTCAACAGCATTTAGAGGTGACATCTCCAGATCAGAGGCGCACTGGTGTGGGAAGCTCCTGCTGCTTCTTTCCCATGTCCTGTGGATGGAGAGAGAGGGCTTCAGTCTCCAGGGCTATCAAGCCAGCACCTTGCCCTAGCAATTCAGCAAACCGTAAAGAAAACACCATTTATTTGTTAATGTTGGAACAAGGAAAATCTCTGATGTACGGGACCAGAAGGAAGCCCATCTTCCTGGCAGCTCTATACACCAGCTGAGCTGCTCTGAGTCATCTGAGCTGGTTTGAGTGCCTCTTGGCTCCAGTAGCTTGTGGTTCATTTTGTGCTTCTCCACTTCTGCTTTCCCCAGGAAATAAGCACAGTAGCTAACCAAGTGATTCACAGTGGAAAGTTTAAAGAGCAGAGTGGGAGCTGTTGAATGCTTTAAGATGCCTGGCAGGACAGCTGTGTCACAGACAAAAGAAGAAAAGCCGGTTATCCTGGATATAGCAACTGCTAGCACTGGAAGTCACTGAACCTGCATGCCCAGGTATGTCACCTGCTTTTCAGATTTGCTTTGGAATTGGAAGTGACGGGTTCACTTCTGTAGCAAAGCAGATGGCGTCTGTTGTACTGACCAAACACTTTGCTTTGATAGAGTCAGTTTCAAATGGCAGCGGCTTTTGTGAAAGTTCAACATGGTGTTGGGCTGTCGGGAGAGAGTGGAACAGCAGGGATACACACGTGTCTGTGTTCTTTATTCTAGGGACAGCACAGGGATTATAGGTGCAGAATGTATCGGCTGTTGTTCTTAGCAGAGTTGTTTGATTTGCTGTAATTGCCTCCAACTCTCATATACTTCTATTTTTGAGTGATTTATGTTGACCTGGCTTCCATTCTGCTCTTCTTGAGGGTCTCTCTCAGAGATTAGCTTTTATTGTTAGACTGTCTGTGGGTAACTAGCAGCGTCCAATGTTTTACTTAGCATCAGGGAACAATATTTCACTGACGGCTGGACAGCACCTTATAAGTGCAATTCCTCACTGGATTATCCCCCATGCTACTCCGACTGACTCCAACAGGGGTACAGGGTATATTAGTGCAGAATCTGACTTGACAAGGTGATTGCAAGCTTCTCCCCCCTCTCCCCCCTCCAGTGGAAAGAACAAAAGCAGGCCAAACATTAACGTTCCATAACTATGCTTTTGTTGTGCACGGAAAGGCTGTTCAAAGAAAAGCAAACAGAGAAGCCCTTAAGAACCCAAGAAAGAATTAATGATTTGCCAAAATGCAGTATAGAAAGGCCTGCTTTGAAATAAAGGCAGCAAACCACCCACACAACTGAAATGTGGTCTAATAAGAAGAACACATTGGGCCAAATTCAATCTTGATTTAAATCTATTTGCTTTAACGGAGTCACACCTGTTCATACTGTGTCTGAATTGGGCATGTTGTTATGTTAATCACATGCTGCAAAAACCAAGAACTGTTTCCTATGAAAAGACACCTGTCCTTCAGACAATGTACAACCCTCTCCACATTTATCAGTATGTTTAATAGTCCATCTTCTCTTATTTTTGTTTAGAGAATATTTAGGGGCCCCAACCAAGAGAGGGCCCTATTGTGCTAGGTGCTGTACAAACACAGAAGAAGAGACAGGCCATTCCTCAAAGAGTTTACAATCTAAAGAGACAAGACAAAGGGTGGGAGGGGAGTTGCACTTAGCAACCTTAACTAAGTTCTTGGTTTTTGTATAGCATATGGTCTGGGATCACACTGTAAATCTATATGTTTTTAGATTTGCCTTGTGAAATATTATTCCCAGTTCAAACACTAGATGCATGGTTGAAAGTTGTAAATAACGGATCAGATCAGTGGAAATTCAGGGAAGAGGAGCAAAGATGATTAGGAGACAGAAAAGACTGACTAAATGGAATGATAAAGGAAAGTAAATATGTAGCATTTGACCAACTGACAGTTATGAGGGAATAGGATGCCCTCAACAAGCATGGAAGGGCACAAACAACCAGGCGGGAGAGGAGTCGTGGTGGATTCTCTGTCAGTGACAATTTTAAAATCAAGATTGCATGTTTTTCTACAAAATCTGCTCTAGGAATTATTTTGGGGGAAATTCTCCTCTGGGCTTTGTTATACAGGACTAAATGATCACAACGGTCCCTTCTGGCTTTGCAATCTGTTAATTTATGTATTAATTGAGTGAGCTAAGAGTGAATAGACCTAGAGTGTATGGGATTAAATTAAGTAAAGGAAAATGTATACTGAATATCAGGAGACACTTTCAGTCAGTGAGATCTGTCAGGCAGTAGAATAATCTCTCAATGGAGCTGGTTGAAGCCTCGTCATTTGGAGCATTTAAAACTGGTCTCTGAGTATTCTACTGGAGAACACTCCAGTAGAATTTTAGGTTGGATATTAGGAAAAACTTTTTCACTAGGAGGGTGGTGAAACACTGGAATGGGTTACCTAGGGAGGTGGTGGAATCTTCTTCCTTAGAGGTTTTTAAGGTCAGGCTTGACAAAGCCCTGCCTGGGATGATTTAGTTGGGAATTGGTCCTGCTTTGAGCAGGGGGTTGGACTAGATGACCTCCTGAGGTCCCTTCCAACCCTGATATTCTATGATTCTTGCCTGGCTGGAGAGGAATGGAGTAGGGGACCCAAGAATGCTTCCAGCTTTGATTCAGTGACCTAGTTGGTTTTGATGCTTACCAGAACATGGGGGTTTTTTGTACAGTCAGAGCAGAGAACTGCTTATGGAGAGAGAGACCCAGGCTGCAGAGTTTGGAACCAAACTTCCCAGATGTTTTGATCCAGCATCTTACTTTGGGACTTGTCTCCAACTGACTATTTTCTCATTTCACAAGATCATTTGGTTGAATCTCTCGAGCTCTGAACAGGCTGGTAGTTGGTAGACAGAATAGAACAGTGGACCAAAATGTGGTCTAGTGTGGGGATCGGTCCTGTGTAGGTACAACTTATTCTCAATAAAGTGAACCACAAAAGAAGAGCGACACTATTTCAACTAGTGAGGCTCTTTGATTGTTTCTCACCGCCAGACCCCATTTTCCATTTGCCCCTTTTCAGTCAGAGAAGGCCCAGCCACTTTGCACTGTGATTTCAGACAGATGTCATTTAGAACAAAAGATAAAATTGTGCTAGTAAGTATCATTTCCCCTTTTTTTTTACTTGCTGCCACTTTCGGAATAACAGCAACGGGCCTGTTGTATGTTTTTACTTTCATGTCCCTTTTAAAAACTATTGTATTTTAAAGACTCTTGTTCCATGTCATCTTGGTATGTAAAAATGTTTCATAACTTGTCAAAACTAAAAAGAAAACAGTGCTTAATAGCTAGATCCCGAGCGACCACCATCAGTGTTAAAGGTGGGCAGTAACACAAGCACAAGAGGCCTCTTAAAACTGTTTACACCAGTGGCTTTCAACCTTTTTTTTTGTTTGCGGCCCCCTAAGACATTTTGAATGGCAGTGTGGGCCACTTCTGAAATCTGAGAAATAGTCTGTGGACCCAGGGGTCTGGGTGAAAACCACTGGGTTAGTGGTCTCAGATGCTAGCTCCGTGGTAGCAGATCTTTCCAACGGAATAATTATCTTTTAAGAGGAATAGAAAATTCAAGAGATTCAGAGACTTTAAGGCCAGAAGGGACTGTTATGATTTAAGAAGGGACCACTACAAAGAGAAATATTTGTTCAACAGCAGTCAGCGGAAGAGTTGGGACTGGACTAACTCAGTGTCTCTTGGCTTGAAGTTTAATGCATCTTCCCCCTAGACTAGAGGTATCAGTAATGGGATAGGCTGTAGCCTCCATTTTGAAGAGATGACATGTACACCTAGATTTAGACATCAGTGGTTTCCAGGGGTGGCAGGTTTGTAGAAATTTTGGTGGTGCCCAGAACGCCCAGAGCCTGCCCCCACAAACTCCGCCCCCCACCTGCCTAAGGCTCTGGGAGCAAGTTTGGGTTGGTGGAGGAGGTCTGGGGTGCAGGCCTTGGGCTGGGACAGGGGATTGGGGTACAGGAGGGGTGCAGGGTCTGGGAGGGAGTTTGGGTGCAGAAAGGGTGAGAGGTTGGGCTCTGGGAGGGACTTTGGGTGGGGGGGGTCTGGGTTGCAGGCTCTGGGAGGGAGTTTGGGGATGGGAGGGGGTGTGTGGGAAAGGTGGGGGTGCAGGCTCTGGGAGGGGGTGCAGAAGTGTGGTGCTTACCTGGGGCTCCTAGGCAGGGCGGGCCGGGGGGCCTCTGTGTGCTGCTGCCCCCAGGTACTGCCCCCGCAGCTTCCTATTGGCTGCAGGGGTGCTTGGGGTAGGAGCAGTGCGCGTGGACACAAACCCGACCCACCCCGCCCAGGGGCCTCAGGGAGGGGCCAGCAGCCACGTGGAGCGAGCAGGCAGGAAGCTGCTCAGCTCCGCTGTGCTGCCGGTGGTGGTGGTGGGGGTCCCGGGGCCATTTTAAATCACCCGGGGAATGCGCAGTGGGGAGTGCCCAGGGACGGAAGGTAGGGCCGAGGGAGAGACCCAGCCTCAAACAGTGCAGGAGCTGGGCCCTGGGCCAGGAATATTCCTGATGCCCAGGCACCACGGGCCCATAGATCACACCGCCTATGGTGATTTCCCTATATAAATTCTACTTCTGGGATGGAAAGAGTGAACTGTGTTCTAAGTGAAAGGGAATGTAACCAAGCCTGGGCTTTTTGGGTTGCATAATTAGCTCAATTTAGGGTATTTTCAGCCCTGATTAGGTACCTGCCACTAATACTGTCTAGTGTTTTCCTCTCTCTTTACTTAACTTTACAGGCTCAGAATGACAGAATCATAGACACTGGGGGCAATCCTTGCCCCACTGAAGTCCCTGGTAAAACTCTCATTGACTTCAGTAGGGGGCACGATTTCACCCTACGGGACCAATCCTTCAGTGCCTTACTCATGTGAGTAGGCCTCATTTAAGCTGGGCTAATAAAAAAAAAAGTTAAATCATTAGTTAAAAAAAGAGACAGTTCATAAATTTGTCAATTATCAAATAATTTTATCTATTTCTGGATCTGCCACTGGCCTATGTCACTTGACTGCCCTGTGCCTCAGTTTCTCCATCTAGAAAATGGGGATAATGATACTGACCTACATTGTAAAGTGCTTTGATGTCTACTGATGAAAAGTGTCATATGAAAGGTAGATAGGCTTATTATTATCATTGGACCATCTTTGGTCTTTACTCATGGAAGTGATCCTGCCGAGTTGCATTGGACTATACTGCGTTACTCACATGAATAAGCATTTGTTGGATCCAGCCATAAAGGCAGAAAAATACCTAACTCCAGTGTTCTCCCTGCTGGCGATAACTGGCTTTAGCTTTTGCAGTGCCACCCCCAAGGTAGTGAGACGACTGTTATGAAGAAGGGATGCCCTTTGGACTTGTTGCGAAGGGCAAGGTCTGCGTCTTTGACAACAACTGGCTCTGAACACACTTTTCATTAGCCCCCTTGGAAAAGTCAAGAGTCTTCTGAGGCAATACGCATCTCAGAAGTGGGCTGAGGCTAAGCAATGTCATCTTACCAGAGCCAAAAATAAAGCATGACAAACGCTCTTCCCGCTCAGTCATAGGGCACGTGGTCTTCCTGTCTATCTTCTGCAGTGCTGTCATTGCACACGTTCTGCCTATGTCATGATGTTGTCTTAATTAATTACTTATTTTTTTAAAAAACTGGATACTGGTGACAAGTGCCAGATCAACAGCCTTGGAGACTGACGTCTCCTGATTATTCACAGTGATGGAGCAAGCTTCCCCTTAGGTGCCTGGCCTACAGCCCTGACTCAAAGGTACAGAACTAACCTCATAGCTCTGTCTCCATGTCCATTTCCCCTTTGCCTTCCTGCTGTGACTTCTAGCAAAGAGTATTGACTAGTGCTATGACCACCGATTTGTTCCACATGGGCCACTGAACAGCCATGAAATGGTAAAAATATCCCCATCACTGGAGCCCTGGGCTACTGCATGAGAACCATGGACTGAAACCGACCAGGCTGGTTTCAGTGCCCAAGCTAGGCAAAGTGCCAATAGTAAACAAGCAGCATACGTGCTGGAGAGCAAATGAGCATGAAGCTTTAACTGTTTAATCTGGCTGTGCTGAGGGAATTTAACATGTGTTTAGTAGAGATGGCTGGGGATTCACTCTCAAAATATTTTTCAGAAAATAAAGTTTCAGGAGAACAAATTGAAATTTTCCAGCAGAAATGTTTTCTGTTGGGAAAATCAAAATAAACTATTTTGAATCATCCCCAACATATCGATGTTGACTATTTCATTTTGGGTCAATTCACCATTAATTTCCTATGTTGCCTCATGTCGCATATTATACATTAGACTATGGGCTCCTTGGTTGCACTACATCTCCCAGGGTGCATTGTGGTCTTCTCTCTGGTTGAACTGATGTGGTGCATCATGGAAGTTGAGACCAGTGGGCATCATGGAAGATGTTGTTTGGCTGGAAAACACAGCCCATAAAGAAGAATGGGGGCATGAGCCACTAAAAACTACAACTCCCATAAGGCACCAGGGCATCTCAGGGAAAGCAGATTAATATCCAGCCAACCTGAAAGTAAGTGTTTCAATTTGGTTCACAAACCGAAACAAAATATGTTGATTCAGAAATGTCAAAATGTTTCCTTTATTTGGAACTATTGAAATCTTCTGATTCTGAACCAAAAATTTTCAGAATTTTATTACATTAAACTTTTTGATATTTTGACTTTTTTCCCCAGATTGGGATAAAAACAAATGCTGAAATATTGTAATTTCTCATGGAAATTTTTCCAATTTTTCAAAATTCATTGACCCTTTACAGCATTGCCAATTTTCATGATTTAATTGTGAATCTCATGATATTTGGTGTTTAAGTTTAAGTCCCAGCTCCGAGAGTCATGTGAATATATGAAAATCTCAACTTTCATTAAAAAAAAAAATTTCTAGCTCTCAGTGTTGATGAGAAAACCTTGGAAATGTGACACACTCTAGCTCAGAAAGTAGCAGGTAGCAAATAGAAAGAATGTCAAATTTAGTATTTTCTTAAAATCTAATTATTTTTAAGCCAAGCTCATGATTTTGGGGGCCCATTAATTTTGAATGCTTGGGTTGGCTATACTGCCTTTAACATTTTTATTAACTATCTGGAATCAAGAGTAAGCAGCCCATGTAGAAAAAAAACTTGTATGTATAGGAAGTATGCCATTGTTTTTCTATATATTAACTTGTGTGTGGAGTGTAATGTTGTACTAAAGGGTCTGCTCTCATGTTAGTTCATGTACTAATAAATTGGGCAAGTGAAGTGAGCCCTTACATTCAACTCTATGGCATTTCTCTGTCTGTCTCGTGGTAATTTTTTGAACAATGCATCTGATTAATTCCAAAATTCCAGGAAATGATCAAGGTGTCAGTGGGCAGAACCTTATTGATGTGAGTGAGAATTGGAAAACCCTGATTTCCTCTATCTAAGTGTTATGACTCTGGCAGGGCCGGCTTTAGGAAGTGCGGGGCCCAATTTGAACATTTTCGGCAGGGCCCCGGCAGGAATGAGTAAAAAAAAAAAAAAAAAAAAAATTTTTTTTTTTTTTAGCAATATTCCTTATAACAAGAATCCCAGGAGGAATTTTTTATTTTTAAAAATCCCAGATGGCAAATTTAAACAAAAAAGCCTGGACGTATCTGGGGAAAATATGGATGTATGTTAACCACCCAGTTATTTTTTTTAAAAGATGGGCCTGAAAGAAATGAGCTCCGTTTTACATGTGTGGGTCCTGGGGTGTGGTGGGGGTGACAGATGTCCCAATTTTTTTTTTTTTCTTATATAGGATCCCTGCCCCCCCCCCAGCCCCTGATTTTTTTTGCTGCTGTCACCTCACCTAGGTGGTGGTGTGTGGGTGGGGCCCCAGCTGCTCCCTGCTCCATCATTGAAGCAGGTGTGCAGGGCACTGCCCTGGGGCACTGCAGGAGGAAGTGGGGCTGGGGGCTGGGCTGGCAGGGCAGGGGCAGGGGGAGGGAGGGGGGACAGGGCAGGGGGGGGGCAAGGGGCTGGCTGGGGCTGGGGGGTGGGTGGGGGGGGGGGGGGGCTGGGCATGGGGGGGGGCATGGGCAGCAGGGGGGGGGGCAGGGGGGTGGGAGGACTGGGCTGGAGGCAGGGGTGCAGGCAGGGGGCAGGGCAGGGTGGGGGCAGGCAGGGCTGGGGGCAGGGGCTGGTGCAGGGCTGGAGGGGGGGCAGGGGGGGGGCAGGGGAGGGGGGGGGGCTGGCTGGCTGGGGGCTGGCTGCAGGCAGGCGGGGCGGCGGGGCAGGCAGGGGGGGGGGGCGGGGGGCAGGGGCAGGGGGGGGGCGGGTGGGCAGGGGGCAGGGGGGCTGGGGGGGCTGGGGGGGGGCAGGCAGGGGGGGCTGGCAGGGCAGCAGGCAGGGGGCTGTGGCAGGGGCAGGGGGCAGGGCGGGCAGGGGCAGGGGTGGCAGGGCAGGCAGGGTGGGGCAGGGGGCAGGGGGGGGGGCAGGGTGGCTGCTGGGGGGCTGGGGGGGGGCTGGCTGGAGGCTGGCTGGGGGCAGGGCAGGGGGGTATGGGGGTACAGCCCACCCTGGGTGCGGAGTGCCCTCTCAGCCCCTCAGCCCGTGGTGCCCCCAAGCCCCCCCCCCTCCCCCACCTGGCAGCAGCTCCTCCCCCCTCCAGCGAGCCCAGCCCCCCAGCGAAGCTACGGCAGCCTGCGGCTAGCCTTAGGCCCAGGGGTGAGAGGGGGGGCGGCGGCGGGCTAGCAGCGCAGGCCCCCAGGAGCCAGGAGCCCCAGCGCAGCAGCCAGCAGGGCCAGGCAGTAAGCCGCCCCCCAGGGCAGAAAAGGGGCCAGGCCGGCAGCAAGGGAGGCCTGGGCCTCCCCCAGGGGGCCAGGGCTGGCCACTTTAAAGCTCACCTGCGCTGCTGGGGGGCCCTGGGCCACAGGCCGGGGCAGCCCCCCCAGGGGGCCCGGGGGCGGTCCAGGAGGGGCTTGGGCTCTTGCCCCTCCGGGGACTCTGGATACAAGAGTGATGCAGTGACCTCACAGGGGCCTGTGGCAGGGAGCAGACATTCTGGATATAAGGACGAGGCAGTGACTTCAGGGTGAGACTAAGTTTAGGGCACCATAGAGCTTCCCCTTCCTGCAGCACCAAAAGGGCACCCCGTGGGCCTAAGTTTAGTGGAAATCAGGCTACTGGAAGACTCACTCCCCTACTTTGGCCAGTTCCCCCCACACTGGGCCACTCACCCCAACTCTGGCCTGCAGGGGCATGAGCAAGCCCTAGTGGTGGCAAGGTTCTGACTATTGCCTGTGTGGGCTGAGCTGTCCATTCGAAGGGTGCTACCCTCTAGTGATAATACCTCACTTTTAATCTATAGATATCAGAGTGTTTTACAAAGCAGGTTATCATCTTCATCCCCATTTTACAAATGGGGCACAGAGTGGGGATGCAATTTGCCCAAGGTTATCCAGTGGGCCAGCAGCAGAGCCAGGGTTAGAACCCAGGTCTCACGAGTCCTAACCTAGTACTCGATCTGTTTTCCTCTGTCCAAGAGGTAAAGCCTATGCTAGTTCTATAGCATTTGCATGTTGCGCTTGTGAGGGTTGTTCTCAGCAATGAGTAGAGAGCTCATTTGTAACAATTAAATGATTTGTAAGGAAAGATGGTAGAAAATAGTAACTGGAACCTGCTGTCTTCAGCAGTCTGCAGTTCCCTGATTTCCCCCCAATGCCACCTTTCAAGGCAGAGGTATTATGCATTCCCGTGGCCCAGCCTGAATTGCATGCGGTTGACTGAGCTGCAGTTGCACCTGGTGGCAACTAGAGGCAGCTATGCTGCATGGCGTTAGGTGGCTGCCAGCGTGGAACTGCCCCAAGGAGGAAGTGGTGATGATGGCAAATGGAATAGACAGGGAGTGAGGTGGGCAGAGGAGTGTGTGTGTGTGTGTGTGTGTGTGTGTGTAACTGGGCTGAATGAGGAGGAAGAAGCTGGAGGGGAACTGAGGCAGGGAAGCACAGAAAATGGGGGTGGCAAGCCGTGACTGAGTGGGGGTGGGGGAGGGACACAGAATAGGGGAGCTGCTCCAGGCTGAGCTGCGACACACTGTCCTTCACTAGTGATCAATATGCAAAGCTATGCCAATCATCTCATTACACATGACAGCTCCAAGGAGGACAACCCCATCCAGCAATGCACTGAAGCAGGCATTTCACTTTAAGCACGTGAGCAGTCCCACTGACATGCTTACGTGATTTTTCCAGCTTGGGGCTGGAGCATTCCACATCCTGCAGGATCAAGCCCAAATGGCTAGGAAGGACGTGGGAAGCAGTAAGACTTAAGGGTGATAGTGGACAGCAAGTTACAGCTGAGCTCACAGTGGGATATGGCTGCAAGAAAGAGGCATTGGGTGAAATCCTGGCCCCAACTGAAGTCTATCAGAATTTTGCCATTGACTTCAGTGGGGCCAGGACTTCACCTCATGTGATTTGGTGATTCATGACCAGCAGGATCATGTCTTGGAGCAGGGAGGCCTCTCTACATGGGTCCTGTGAGACTGCATATAAATTCTGCATCCTGTTTGGAGCATGCTGACACCCAACAGATGTGTACAAAGTGAAAGGGATTAATAGAAGAGCAAGAAAAATAACTGTGGAGCTTGGGAGGCTGATTAGCCTTTCTGACTGGTGTGATAAACCCAGGCCAGTTGTGCACAGCAGAGTAGTCCTATTTGGCAGCCAGGAAGTGGGCGCCCGCCCACTGCTAAAGGACTCCCCCCAGCCTAAGGGGAGAATCCACAGGTCTGGGATACCAACTAATTACGGGGGACAACAAATGGGGAAAAAAAAAACTGGGAGAAGAGGTATGCAAGAACCTGAGCATGAGTAGGCATAGTACTGGAGGACTGAGAAGTACAAGCGTTATCATACATCAGGTGGAAGGTCTGGTGGTGAGGATGAAGAAGGTGTTGGGAGGAGGCCATGGGGAAGTAGCCCAGGGAGTTGTAGCTGTTGCGCAACTGTACCAGGAGGCGCTCTAGACAGCTGCAGTCCACAGGGCCTTGGTTCCCCCCAAACCTCCCAGCTCCTGATCAGACACAGGAGGAATTGACCTGGACTGTGGCTTCTACCAGAGGGGAAGGTCTCTGGGATGTTTCCTGACCCACAGGGTGAATCTGTGAGGTGAGCAAATCTGCCAATAAGTGCAGGACCCACCAAGGTAGAGGAGGAACTTTGTGACACTGGGAAAGACCTAACTAACTACAGGCATCTGTTATTCAGCAGCTTCCGAGTGTTGAGACTGTTTCTGGGTATTGCATCTTTAATGGGCTGCAACTGCCATTTGGTGAGACAGCAAGTGCAGCATGTTACAAGTGAAACCCACACCATGTGCTCTCTCCTGGTGAGTTTATTCTGGTGGCTGCCCTTCTTCTGAAAAGAAAGCAACTGAGACTGAATCTGGCTGTTTTCCCTGTGCAAAGAGCAGTCAATCAGCTCTTCATGGAAAATCCTACAAGAAAATAACTAAGGTTGCCAATTTTGGTTGAACATATTCCTGGAGGTTTCATTGCATAACATAATCTTTAATTCCTGGGGGCTCCAGGACAATCCTGGATGGTTGGCAACCTTAAAAATAACACTTGTTTTTAAACTCAGGTCTGTTTGGCCACGGCATGGACCCAGCAGAGGAGCTCCCGAAGCAGCAGGGGGATTTCCTGGACGAGACGGGGCAGAAGCCAGGACCTGACAATGATGTGGAAGCCCCGGCGCAGCCCGAGGCCAGTGGGGAGGGGCAGCACCAGTGCCCCACTCTCCAGTGGGAGACCCTAGCCAAGCAGTTTCTGGAGTACGAGCAGGCGTCTCCTTATCTCATCCCAGAAGAGCAGCAGAGGAGGCTTCTGGGCTTCCTTCCCCTCTTCCTAAAGGTTTGCTCTTCTGCTATCTTAGGGGCTTGGCTAGAGGCTTTACCCCTAATTCTCTGTTGCCCTGCACCTAGCATGGTCGTCATTTACATTGTGGGTGGGCGTATGCCATGGGGTCTGTTCTGTAGCTCCCTCATGGGGTGCTTTTGTCCTTCAGCCACCCTTCTAACAGCCCCTGCAGTGTGTGTGATTACACTGGGGAGCTGTGCTTTGTGGGACTGGGCAAATGGAAGCAAAGGATCTGCCAGTGGATGGGCACATTTCAAAGCGGGGTTGGGACTGGTGTGGCGTGGGAAGGGTTAGACCAGTGGTGCCCCTTGTTAAGAAGGGATGCGGATCAGGTCTGGATACAGGTTAGGCTGGGATGGGCAAACTGTTTGGTTTATGCAACCTGATGGATAGAGAGCACAGAGTAAATGATGTCCAGATCGAATTCTTGGTATAATAATACTTAGCTCTTACACAGCCCTGTTCATTGGTAGATCTCCAGGCCCTTTACAAAGGAAGCAAAGGGTACACTTCTACATGAAAGCCAGTTAACTGTAACAATCGTGCTGTTGATGGTCCATGTGCCTGTTGCAATATGTACTTTGTGCTCTGAGCCATTTTACAGAAGGGGAAATTGAGGTACAGAGAGGTGATGTGACTTGCCCAGGGTCACCCAGGAGGCCATTGGCAGAAATAGGAATAGACCCTGGATCTCCTGAATCCCAATCAAGTGCTCTAACCATTAGGATGTACTGCCACTTCCTACAGACACTTTCCCCCAGTGCTCCCATTTGCATGAGGCTTCAGGATAAAACCCAGTGAGTGCTGCTTCCAGAGGAGCTACACTCACCATCTTCCACATCCCCTGCTGTTGATTGAAACCTGGAGTGCTGCTTTTGTTTGAGAAGGGACAAATATGCAGCCAGAGTGGTGAAAGGAGCTCTGCTCTTACAGCAGTAGGCATGGCAATAGAATCTAGTGGGATGGATAGAAAATTTGTTCCTAGTTTCAAATATGTTATGGCTGCATAAAGGATGCTGTGGCTTCAAACTCAATCTAGCTGCAAATCTCAGCATGTAACAGTCACTCTTCTCCTGAAGATCCAAGTAGCAATGGGCCAGAACATTTAGATCCATAATTCAGACACCTCCTCCCACAATGACATTTTCCTGCAAAAGTTTCTTGGTTTTGATGACACCCTGTTTTGGGGGCAAGTTTTTGCTATTCATGGTGTGTGATTAGTCACCAAAGTCACTGTTTCTGCTCCCCAACTAGTCAAGGCAATCTTTCTCAACAGGAGGGTGGGGAGGCAGGCAGGAGCCATAGGTCTGGACTGTTCATAGCTTTTGCATAGCTGCACAGATTGCTGTATGCAAATTGCCCCCCGGGGGCCAAATGGCCCCAAAGGAGTTGGGAAAAGGCAGGGAGTGGGAGCATAGTGCACCATGTATGCTGGGAGGCACAAAATCAATTACACCTGGCAAGGGACATAAAATGCAATAAAAAGAGGTTCTTTTAATACATTGGGAGCAAGAGAAAAGGAAGGAAAGTGTAGTTCCCCTACTTAGTGGGGAAGGAGAGCTAATAACTTATGACATCAAGAAGGCTGTGGGGTTAGTGCCTATTATGTTTGTCTTCACTAAAAAGTTGAATGGTGACAGATTACTTCTGAGTAGCTATCTTCAATAACTCCAGGAGGATGGGTGAGGTCATAGAGGACTAGAGAAGGGCAAACATAATGCCTGTCTTTAAAAAGAGGACATGGGAATTATAGACCAATCAGCCTACCTTTGATACCTGGAAAGATACCGGGACAAATTATTAAACAATCTGGGGGATAAGGTTATAAGGAATAGCCAGCATGGATTTGCTAAGAAAAAATTGTACTAAACCAACCTAACTTCCTGTTTGATGGGGTTACTGGCCTAGTGGATGGGGGGAAGCAGAAGATGTGATGTATCTTCATTTCTTATTAAGGCTTTTGATACAATCCCACATGACATTCTCAGGGAAATGTGGTCTAGATGAAATTGCTATAAGGTGGGTGCACAGCTGATTGAGAGACCATATTCAAACAGTAGTGATCAATGGTTTACTGTCAGACTGGGAGGGTGTATGTAATGGGGTCCCTCCAGGGGTCGGTCCTGGGTCTGGTATTAAATAGTTTTGTTAATCCATTTGGATAATGGAGTTGGGAGTATGTTTATAAAATTTGCCGATGACACCAAGCTGGGAGAGGTTGCAAGCACTTTGGAGGACAGGATTGAAATTCAAAACCACCTTGACAAATTAGAGAATTGGTCTGAAATCAACAAGATGAAATTCAATAAAGACAAGTGCAAAGTACTTCACTTAGGAAGGAAAAATCAAATGCACAACTACAAAACGGGGAATAACTGTCTAGGTGGCAGTACTGCTGAAAAGGAGCTGGAGCTTCTAGTGCATCAAAAATGAAATGTGAGTCAACAAGGTGATGCAGCTGCGAAAAAGGCTAATATCACTCTGGGATGTATTAACTAACAGGAGTGCTGTATGTAAGACACAGGAGGTAATTGTCCTGTTTCACTCAGCATTGGTGAGGTCCCCACTGGAGTGCTGTGTCCAGTTCTGGGTGCCACCTTTTAGGAAAGATGTGGACAAATTGGAGAGTCCAGAGGAGAGCGACACAAATGATAGAAGGTTTAGAAAACCTAATATGGAGAGAGAGGTCAAAAAAATTGGCTGTATTTAGTCCTAAGAAAAGAAGGCTGCCGGGGGGACCTGACAAGTTTTCAAACATGTTAAGGGCTGTTATAAAGATAGTGATCAATGGTTCTCCTTGTCCACTGAAGTTAGGCCAACAAGTAATGGGCTTAATCTGCAGCAAGGGAGTTTTAGGTCAGATATTAGAAAGCTTTTCCTAACTCTAAGAGTAGTTGAGCTCTGGAACAGGCTTCTAAGGAAATTGTGGAATCCCCATCATTGGGGATTAAGAAGAGGCTGGACAAACACTTGTAAGGGATGGTCCAGGTTTATTTAGCCCTGCCTCGGCAAAGTCATCAGCCTGGACTTGATGACTTTTTGGGTCCCTTCCAGCTCTGCATTGCTCTGATTCTGTGCTCTGGGAAGGACTGTGAAATCCACACCTAAGCTCCCCCACCTCCAGGTCTGGCCATCCCCTAACTCAGGCCTGTGCCTGTCAGGTACAACATGGCCCACGACAGATAATAAATAACATCCTTTGCAGTCCATGTTTTCAGAGCAATAGTCGCTTGTGATAAAATCCATGACTCTTTTGGGTTTGGCCGGTATTTCACCAGTAAAACGTCCGCTGTCTGAACTCTCAGGAGCAGTGAATGATCTGCCCCAATGAATGAATGAGCAAACATTTTGTGTTCATCCATCACTCCTTTTTTGTACTGCTTAACCAGCCACCGGCCCCTCCGGTCCTAAGTGTTTAAACCTGAGGCTTCCCCCACTGTGCCTGTATGTAGCACAAAGGCCTGTTTAATGTTCTATCTGGTGAAAAGCAAAAGCCTCACTCAGCTGCCACTTTCTCCTTCCCCTGGGGATTTGTTCGCATACAAGTGTGACTGTCCCAAGTTCAGGAACCTTCCCTCCTCTTGCCTACAATAGACTTTGTATGTGTAGGGGGGGAAACCCTTACCCCTCTGAGTCAATGGAAAAATTCTGACTGACTTCAAGGGGACCAGCATTTCAGCCTTGACCTTTAAAAGACACTCTGCTTTGACTCAGGCGCTTATCAGCTTGGCTGGTTTCTGATGGCAGGGCCCATGTGCTTTTTAAACACATTAGAGCAGGGGTGGCCAACGTGAGCCTGAGAAGGAGCCAGACTTTACCAATGTACGTTGTCAAAGAGGCACAGTAATATGTAAGCAGCCCCCACATCACCTCCCCTACCCTGCTCCCGGCACCTCCCACTCACCGGCAGCCCTGCCAATCAGGGCCTCCCCCTCCCTCCCTGCACCTCCCGATCAGCTGTTTTGTGGCATGCAGGAGGCTCTAGGGGGGAGGGGGAGGAGCAAGGGCACTGCAGGCTCAGGGAAGGGGTGGAGTGGGGACAGGGCCTGTGGCAGAGCCAGGGGTTGAGCAGTGAGCACTCCCCGGCACATTGGAAAGTTAGCGCCTGTAGCTCCAGCCCCGGAGTTGGTGTCTATACAAGGAAACGCATAGTAACTTTTGAAGAGCCGCATGTGGCTTCAGAGCCACAGGTTGGCCACCGCTGCATTAGAGACTGGGCCGTGCCATGCCACTCCCCTTCCCCATGCGTTACCTGGAATGGTGCAGCAGTGACACACAACCCCTGCAGAGGGCACAACCTCGCCCTGAGTGTCTGTTCTCCCTTTGCTAGCAGCGCTTCTCTCCGGGTTCCCCCTTTGCGCTCCGACTGGACTAGGGGACGCCCACTCCTTAGGTAGGCTTGGCCAGCCACAGCCCCCAGTCAGTATCTGGCCTAGGCTGGCACACACCCAGGAATCCAGGCTTGTTAAGGGAAGGAGAAACTATCTGTTGGAAGGGAAAGGAATCAGAAGTGAAGCTGCTTTGGCTTTGTTGCCCTAGCCCCTGAGCTAGCTAGATTAGCGCTTGCATGGGTACGTCTGCACTGGCTGCAATTGCACCTCATGGCTGCAGTGTAGACATACCCCTAGAGGCAGGCTGGTGAGGCAGCAGAGTGGAGAGGACAGGGAGAGGTGGCTGCTCTTCTCTAGACGGCAAGGGCCCAATCCTGCCCAGGCACCTTCATCACCCTGTCCCCTGCAAGGACGAGGAGGCTCTGTCGCTTCATGAGACTCCTCGTGGTAGTAAATTTAGGGGATTAGGCGCTAAGAGCTGGTTGCACAACCCCTGCTCTCAGGGACTGGGGACTGGTTTGGCCCTGGCACGGGTTAGGGCATCCCTGACCTCTGGAATGGCCCCTCTGGGCTACCGTAAGGGTGTAGAAATCCCTGGGGTACATGTCCGGCCATTCAGCCTCCTGGCTTGATCCACCCCTCCCTCCTCCAGCCCCATCCCTATCCCAGAATGCTGGCAGCGCAGAGCTGGTGGAGCTGGCTCTAGGAATGGACCAAGGATATTCCCTAGGGGAGGTTGTGGGGCACTTGCTTATCCTCCGGCTCTAGTGCACCAGCCTAGCTGGCAATAAGGGGCCACGGGGCAGTTGCGATCTGGCCCCTGGTCAGCAAGTGTAATTCCTCGTGGGCTCTGTGTGGAGCGGAGTCCTGATTCTTCTACCAGAGACCTGTGGAAGTGAAATTGTTCTGTAAAACTCCCTGACGCGTCTCTCTAGGCCATCCCAGGACGGTTTAGGCAGTGTTTCAGCAGTCGTGAAAAAGAGCGTTTTCGAGCACTTCCATGCAAAGTTGGATTTGTCTCAAGGAAGCTTTGAAATCCAGAATTTTAAACCTTGAGGGTTTCACCCAAGATGGACTCACTTCCATGTGAAAAAACGGTTACTCCAAACTGATGCTATTTTGGAGCAAAACATTGCAAGTTTCTTGTGACTGATAGGGAGGAAAAACACAAAGTTGCAATGAAACATGAAAGCTTCAGACACCAAGCAATCAGAGCAATGTAGGCCTGGAAAGAACCCCAAAAAGTATCAAGTTGCCAATATTTCACACAGCCTTATTCAGCAGTTCACAGCCCAATCAATCAACACAAAATAAGCTGGAGTGAGCCAGTAGTGACTATATATAGTAGCTTCAGAAAATCTTCTTTGCTATTCAGTATTACTTCTATGGAAGGGATATTTTTTGGAGTGAAACGTTCAAAGGATTGCGGATGTTAGCCATCTAGCTTGCTGTTGCAGACGTTCTTTTGAAAGTACACTCAAAGCTAGAAATCTAAGGATTTAGAGCTATTCAGAAAGGCAGGAAGTCATGTTTATTTTTGATCTACCGCTATGACGAAAAAAATAATTTTTAGCACATCTAGAAGAAAAAGTTTCTCTTCCCCCATGATGCATGCTCAGAACTGCAGAGACAGTCACATTTTTAAACAAGGTCTCCTTGGCCATATTCACACCCCTTGTGCTTTTGCTTTCCACAGACATCCTAGTATGACTGCTGGGGGAAAATTAATTCCCAGAACTCATTCCTGCCCAATGATAGTGAACTTTACATTCCTAAGGACCTTGAATGGCTACGCTGCAATCCAGAGAGGGAGCTGTGAACTCCTTGGGGCCATAGGTTCATTACAATGCTTTCAGTGAAGGGTTTTCCCAGTTCCCTGGGACAAATCAGCAGAACTTTGGACAGTGTGAGCATTCTGGGCCAGATGACCTAGAACTCTGCAGATTTGCATCACAGAGAATCGAACCCTTTAACGTTGAAGAGAATCAGGATTTTTACCTTTTTCTCCTTTCTTGTGAAATCCTCCCTCCCTCCCTGGCCTGTACTTAGGGACCAAAATCCCAGCTCAGTTTGTGTATGGTGTAAGGCTTTCAGCCACGGGAGGTGGCTAGGGGGCTTGTAAGCCCAGTTCCTCATTCTAATTAAGATGACTGCCCTTTGTAGTACCTTCCTCCCGCTCTTTGTCTTTTTCTTCCTCTATGCATCACTCCATGGCCATTACATGTTTGGAACCTTTGCACTTAAGTAGTGTTTTGGTTCTATTTCCCATGGCTGTAGGCAGGAGGAGGGAACAGGTGCTCCACAGGCGGAGCACAGGGGCTCCATGAATCATCCGGGCCTACGGTCTCATGGGGTTAGTGGGAACACATTGTGCATGTGACTCACATCCAAGCCAGGGCAGGACAGCGCGACCCCTACAGCTTCTCCTGTGGCTCTTCATGCTACTGAGAGCGTTGGAGTTATTGATTTATTATACGATTGGCTGTTGATCCAGGAATGGAATGGATAAGACGGAGTCTGTCTGGGCAAAAATCACACTGGGAAAGAAAGCTACTAGAGCTCCCCTGAGATAGTGCTTGGGGTGTGCTACAGACCACCGGGATCTGATTTGGATATGGATAGAGACCTTTTTAATGTTTTTAATGAAGTAAACACTAATGGGAATTGTGTGATCATGGGAGACTTTAACTTCCCAGATATAGACTGGAGGACAAGTGCTAGTAACAATAATAGGGCTCAGATTTTTCTGGATGTGATAGCTGATGGATTTCTTCACCAAGTAGTTGAAGAACCAACAAGAGGGGATGCCATTTTAGATTTGGTTTTGGTGAGTAGTGAGGATCTCATAGAAGACATGATTGTAGGGGACAACCTTGGTTTGAGTGATCATGAGCTAATTCAGTTCAAACTAGATGGAAGGATAAAGAAAAATAGATCTGGGACTAGGGTTTTTTACTTCAAAAGGGCTAACTTTAAAGAATTAAGGAAATTAGTTAGGGAAGTGGATTGGACTGAAGAACTTGTGGATCTAAAGGCAGAGGAGGCCTGGGATTACTTCAAGTCAAAGTTGCAGAAACTATCAGAAACCTGCATCCCAAGAACGGGGGGAAAAAACATAGGCAGGAGTTGTAGACCAAGCTGGATGAGCAAGCATCTCAGAGAGGTGCTTAAGAAAAAGCAGAAAGCCTACAAGGAGTGGAAGATGGGCGGGATTAGCAAGGAAAGCTACCTTATTGAGGTCAGAACATGTAGGGATGAAGTGAGAAAGGCTAAAAGCCATGTAGAGTTGGACCTTGCAAAGGGAATTAAAACCAATAGTAAAAGGTTCTATAGCCATATAAATAAGAAGAAAACAAAGAAAGAAGAAGTGGGACCACTAAACACTGAGGATGGAGTGGAGGTTAAGGATAACCTAGGCATGGCCCAATATCTAAATAAATACTTTGCCTCAGTCTTTAATAAGGCTAATGAAGAGCTTAGGGATAATGGACGGATGACAAATGGGAATGAGGATATGGAGGTAGATATTACCACATCTGAGGTAGAAGCCAAACTCGAACAGCTTAATGGGACAAAATCGGAGGGCCCAGATAATCTTCATCCAAGAATATTAAAGGAACTGGCACATGAAATTACAAGCCCATTAGCAAGAATTTTTAATGAATCGGTAAAATCAGGGGTTGTACCGTACGACTGGAGAATTGCTAACATAGTTCCTATTTTTAAGAAAGGGAAAAAAAGTGATCTGAGTAACTATAGGCCTGTTAGTTTGACATCTGTAGTATGTAAGGTCTTGGAAAAAAATTTGAAGGAGAAAGTAGTTAAGGACATTGAGGTCAATGGTAACTGGGACAAATTACAACATGGTTTTACAGAAGGTAGATCGTGCCAAACCAACCTGATCTCCTTCTTTGAGAAGGTAACAGATTATTTAGACAAAGGAAATGCAGTAGATCTAATTTACCTCGATTTCAGTAAGGCATTTGACATGGTTCCACATGGGGAATTATTAGTTAAATTGGAAAAGATGGGGATCAATATGAAAATTGAAAGGTGGATAAGGAACTGGTTAAAGGGGAGACTACAATGGGTCGTACTGAAGGGTGAACTGTCAGGCTGGAAGGAGGTTACTAGTGGAGTTCCTCAGGGATCAGTTTTGGGACCAATCTTATTTAAACTTTTTATTACTGACTTTGGCACAAAAAGCGGGAATGTGCTAATAAAGTTTGCGGATGACACAAAGCTGGGAGATATTGCTGACACAGAGAAGGACCGGGATATCATACAAGTAGATCTGGATGACCTTGTAAACTGGAGTAATAGTAATAGGATGAAATTCAATAGTGAAAACTGCAAGGTCATGCATTTAGGGATTAATAATAAGAATTTTAGTTATAAATTGGGGACACATCAGTTGGAAGTAACAGAGGAGGAGAAGGACCTCGGAGTATTGGTTGATCACAGGATGACTATGAGCCGCCATTGTGATATGGCCGTTAAAAAAGCTAATGCAGTTTTAGGATGCATCAGGCGAGGTATTTCCAGCAAAGATAAGGAGGTGTTAGTACCGTTATATAAGGCACTGGGGAGACCTCATCTGGAATACTGTGTGCAGTTCTGGTCTCCCATGTTTAAGAAAGATGAATTCAAACTGGAACAGGTTCAGATATGGGCTACTAGGATGATCCGAGTAATGGAAAACCTGTCTTATGAAAGGAGACTCAAAGAGCTTGGCTTGTTTAGCCTAACCAAAAGAAGGTTGAGGGGGGATATGATGGCTCTTTATAAATATATCAGAGGGATTAATATTAGGGAGGGAGAGGAATTATTTAAGCTTAGTAAATGTGGACACAAGAACAAATGGGTATAAACTGGACACTAGGAAGTTTAGACTTGAAATTAGATGAAGGTTTCTAACCATTAGAGGAGTGAAGTTCTGGAACAGCCTTCCAAGGGGAGTAGAGGGGGCAAAAGACATATCTGGCTTTAAGACTAAGCTTGATAAGTTTATGGAAGGGATGGTATGATGGGATAGCATAATTTTGGCAATTAATTTGGCAATTGATCTTTGATTATCAGCAGGTAAGTATGCCGAGTGGTCTGTGATGGGATGTTAGATGGGATGGAATCTGAGTTACTGCAAATAATTCTTTCCTGGGTGCTGGCGGGTGAGTCTTGCCCACATGCTCAGGGTTTAACTGATTGCCATATTTGGGGTCGGGAAGGAATTTTCCTCCGGGGCAGATTGGCAGAGGCCCTGGAGGTTTTTCGCCTTCCTCTGCAGCATGGGGCATGGGTCACTTGCTGGAGGATTCTCTGCAGCTTGAGGTCTTCAAACCACAATTTGAAGACTTCAGTAACTCAGACATAGGTTAGGGCTTTGTTATAGAAGTGGATGGGTGAGATTCTGTGGCCTGCTTTGTGCAGGAGGTCAGACTAGATGATCATAATGGTCCCTTCTGATCTTAAAGTCTATGAGTCTAAGATCTCCTATCCTGCCCTCCAGCACTGGGCAGGAGCTGATGCTCCAGAGAAACATTAAGTCCTCCCCAATGGAAGTGTGACAAGGTCTATGATCCTGCATAGGAAACCAAGGCTCTTCTGTTGAGCTACCTTGTTAGTAGAGTTAGAACCCTGTGTAAAATTGCCGAGTGCATTTTGTTGACTCACTGAGGCAGGTGCAGCATGTTTGTGCTAGCAAGACAGGAGAGCTGGGCATGGCAAATGCTACAGAGACCGGGAGGTGCCATAGGAAAGAAACCTGAGGAATAGCCAGGTTTGGTGAGAGAGCTCAGGCTGAGGTTTGTTATATGAGTTACCAGTAAAGGAAGGGAGTCGGTTTGACCTTCAAGTCTGGGAACAAGTTGGGCATGACACCTGCTCACCACGGGGTCTGGGGAGACAGAATATCCAGAGTTGGGAGAGTGGCCAATGTTTAGCCATTGAATCCAACTCCTCTCTTGGAGTGCACATTGGGAGTGAAGTGGCCTTTCAGCAAGGTTTTTGCACTAGCACTGTGTTACGATGAAGCTGTGATTGTACCATTGCTGGAACTGCACAGCTCTGTGACCTGGGCCCTGTTCTGTTAGCGGCTAGTGAGTCTTCTCCTAAGTGGTAGGGGCTTGTGCTTTTAGAGCAGGAAGATCAGAGATCTATTCCTGTTGTCACCCTGAAGTGGCAAGGGTACGCACCATGGAGATAACCATTACATCTCAGTAAATGCTCCCATGGATTTCTTGCAGTTCCATTTGCCCTGCTGAATGATCCCCACCACTATGCAAGGTAGTGGTGGGGCAGTATATGACCAAATATCTACAGCACAGGTTCTCAGTTACAAGAACATTATTTTAAGTTGGCTTGACACTTATATACACACACACACACCTCTACCCTGATATAATGCGACCTGATATAACACAAATTTGGATATAATGCGGTAAAGCAGTGCTCCGGGGGGGAAGGGCTGCCCACTCTGGCGGATCAAAGCAAGTTCGATATAACACGGTTTTACCTATAACACGGTAAGATTTTTTTGGCTCCCGAGGACAGAGTTATATCGGTGTAGAGGTGTATTAATATTATTGATTGGGTTAAAAACTGAATTGGTAGGGGCACAATGCAATCACACTCTGCTCATTTGTAACAAGAATGTACACAGTCAGGACAACTTATAATGAACTTAGATACAGAGGAATTTCTCTTCCAGTGAAGCAGAAGGAGAAGCCTGGATGGTCTCCCTGCATTGCCTTCTGCACATTTCACTTGCAGGTATGCTGAAGCTCTGTGCTCAGGGAGCTTCTGTTCTGTGAAAACAGTGGCTTTGCAGTCAGTGGGTTACACTGCAGATAAAGACCGGATCCTAGGAAACAGAGACAGATTGCCATACTCTTGCTCATATTGCATAGGGGCTTGCAGTTTGCGATGTCTGCTCCTGACTGGGTAGGAATTGCAAATGTCTTGGTATTTTTGTTACCTTGTCTCCTTCACTTGTTTGGCTCATGCAGCCCTTTAGTCTTATCTTTTAGACTGTTAGTTCTTTGGGGCATGCACCATATGTTTGTACAGCTAGCACAATGGGGCCCCAACCTGGCTGTTGGTCACTATTGCAATTGAAATGTTAAATAATAAGTCGGGGTTGGGGTACTATGCATTGTGGGTGAAAGTAGCACCGTCTGCTCCAGAGCCATTGGTTTGGTGCAAAGGCTTTAGTCCAGATTGTTTTTGACGCTTTGGAGAAGAAACAGTTTTATAAGTCTCAGTTAGGAAACCTGTTATGTGGATAAAAATGGTTAATGATCTACTCGGTCAGCGCAATGGAAAACCATCCATTAAGCAGCCATTTAGAATGGGTAAAATGAATAAAATGGCACTTCTTCCACTCCACAATTTGATGAAAAATTTTTTAATAATAATACCTGGTATCCTTCTCTCCATTGTACAGTTAGGAAAATTGCCCACCTTGACCCAGCAGGCCTGGAAATAGAACCCGAGTCCTACTCCAGTGCTCTCTTCACTAAGCCACACTATCTAACAAGCAGATCAGGGAATGGGAGATCAAGGCTTCTGGATTTTGTTGCCAGCTGTGCCACTAACTCACTATCCAGCCTTGGGCAGGTCATGTATTCTTGGTGGTGTCTTCTCCTTGCCAGTCCCCACATCTGTAATTGTGAGACAATACCCTGGCTCAGAGATGCTTGTGATGCTTTGTGGAGTGGTTGCAGACCCTGGGCTGTAAGTGTCTGTTGTCATTATTTCAACACTTCAGAAATGAACTATTTCCTTTAGTCGGATTTAAGTTGTACCAAAGAATCAGTTTGTCAGCTGAGTGAAATAAGGCCCTATGCTCAACTTGATGGCGTTTCTCTGTCTGTCTGTCTAATGTGAAAACTGCATCCGATCAATTCCAAAATTCCAGGGAACGTTCTAGAGCAGGGGTCGGCAACCTATGGCACGTGTGCCACCTTTGGCACGCGAGCCAATTTTGCCTGGCATGTGGCTGCCAGCCAGGGTCTCGGCCACTGGCCCCACTCAGCCCGCTACTGGCTGAGTGAACGGAACCCCAGGCTGGCAGAGGCTGAGCAGAGCTGGCGGCCGGGACCCCAGACTGGCAGCAGGCGCACCCCCCACCCCGGCTCCCCCTCACCGTGCTCGGGTTCTGCGGCTCCTGGGAGTGTGAGCCACTAGGGCGCGGGGCCCTGAGCCTGCTGCAGGAGGGGCAGTGGCTTACACTCTTGGGAGCCGCAGAGCCCGAGCACGGTGAGAGGGGAGCTGGGGGGCGCACGGGGATCGCCGCCCGCATGCATCCACTGCAGGAGCCCCCCGGGGGGGCGGGAACTGGGCCACAGCCTGGGCAGGCGCGTTCCCCGGCTCCCCCATTATCATGCTCGGGTTCTGCAGCTCTTGGAAGTGTGAGCTGCCACTGCCCTTCCTGCAGCTTCCCCCCTCCCGCTGCCTCAGCACTCCACGTGGGGCATGGGAGTCCCAGGGGTCTGTCTGGGGGCGGGCATGTGGATAAGGGTTGGGGCAGTCAGGGGACAGGTAGGGGGTAGGGTCGTAGGGGGGCAGTTAGGGTGGGGGTCTCAGGAGGGGGCAGTCAGGGGACAAGGAGCAGGGAGGCTCAGGTAGGGGGTGGGGTTCTGGGAGGCAGTTAGGGGCAGGGGTCCCAGGAGGGGCAGTCAGGGGACAAGGAGCAATGGGGTTGGAGGTTCTGATGGGGGCAATGGGGGTGGGAAGTGGGAGGAAGTGGATGGGGGGTGGGGCTAGGGCAGGGTTCTCCCCTCTTTTTTGATTGTTGAAATATGGTAACCCTAGGGGAGGGGCGAGCGGGGGTTGTATGGGGGCTGGTGCCTGCATACATCCGCTACAGCCTGGGCAGGAGAGGGGATGCAGCTGCTCCCCGCTAGCGGTGCTGCTGCCTTGGCAGGGCTGCTGCCCCCCTGCACTGCATCGACTCCTCCGTGGCGGGGCTTGCTGCTGCCCCAAGTGGGATGCTCTGGCTCTCTGGTGCCTCCAGAAGGCAGCTCCTCCCTGCCAAGCTACTGCAGTGGCCCAAGCCCGGCAAAGCCAGTGAGTAGACTCGGGGTGGGGGCCACCTGGGTGGGGTGGGGAGGGCTTGTGGGGGGGCTGTGCACTGTTCAGGGGGTGGGGAGGAGGGAACCTGGTCTGGGGAGCAGCCCCTGGGCACGGCTGGCCCCTGAGAAGGCTGGCCCCTGGGGTCTATAAAGGCTCGTTGGAATTTGCCCCTCAATGAACCGATGTGCAAGGGCTGGGGGTGCAAGGTGAACCACTGCACTAAACTGATAAGATCTGCATTTTAATTTAATTTTAAATGAGGCTTCTTAAACATTTTGAAAAACTTGTTTATTTTACATACAACAATAGTTTATAAACTTATAGAGAGAGACCTTCTAAAAATGTTAAAATGTATTAGTGGCACGCGAAACCTTAAATCAGAGTGAATAAACGAAGACTTGGCACAGCACTTCTGAAAGGTTCCCAACCCCTGTTCTAGAGAGACAAGGTGGGTGAGGTAATATCTTTTATTGGACCAACTTCTGTTGGTGAGAGAGACAGGCTTTTGAGCTACACAGGGGGTCTTCTTCCGGTGTGGGAAAGGTATCACAGCTAAGTACAAGATCAAACAGATAGTTTTAGCATAAGTAGTTAGCACCTATTCTAAGGCAGTGGCATGCAAAGGGGGGGGGGTGCAAGAGGTTCTCTGTGGGGGGCACAAAGAAACTTTGGCCATGGCTACACTTGCAAATTTGCAGCGCTGCAGCAGGGTGTGAAAACACACCCTCTCCAGCGCTGCAAATTGCGGTGCTGCAAAGCGCCAGTGTGGTCAAAGCCCCAGCGCTGGGAGCGCGGCTCCCAGCGCTGTACGTTATTCCCCACAGGGAGGTGGAGTACGGACAGCGCTGGCTCTCCCAGCGCTGGCGCTTTGACTACACTTAGCGCTTCAAAGCGCTGCGGTGGCAGCGCTTTGAAGTACAAGTGTAGCCAAAGCCTTAGCGCTTTGAAGTGCAAGTGTAGCCATAGCCTTTGTTAATATCACTTTTCACAGCAGACTTAACTAGCGCCACCTTGCCACCCTTATTTCTGCGATGCTGCTGGTGGCGGCACTGCCTTCAGAACCGGGTGGCTGGAGAGCGGTGACTGCTGGCTGGGGCAATGTTCTTTGCAGAGCAGGATTTAAAACATATTCCCACACAGGGCTCTACAGCAATGCACAGATTTTGGTGCCATAAAAAGTGCCAAGCAAAGACTCTAGGGATAGTCAGTATCGAGTGCACGGTTATTGTACAGATTCCTAAAAGTTAGTTTGATCTTTTTCAAACAAAATGGATAAGTTGGTTGTGGATGGTAATAGTAAATGCTGCAGTGTTTCTGATTCCTCATCAGATACTAACGTTACTCCAATAAAAGTTAAAAAAAACAAACCCAACAACCCACTGATATGGAGGGTAATGCAGCTGAACTTGTATGTGAACCTTCAACAAGTGTTAGCACTAGTAAGTGTGCTGTGAAAAGTTATATCAAAGAACATTTAAGTTTTAACTTAAGAAAATATCAAGATAAATATATAAAACTGGGATTCTCATGGACTCTTGTCAATCATGAGCAATGACAGCTATGTGTTCTGCATTCTGAGGTATTAGCAAATGACAGCATGAAACTGTCAAAGTACAGATGATACATTATGATTGTAACGCTTCTGCCAGGTGGAGCTGGCAGCAGCCAGGGCTGGGTTCAATATCTAAGGGTTCCTCTTTAACAATACAACACAGAACAGGCTCAAGCCCCCACCCAGTAACCTGGGAAAATTACACACCTCCCCGGGTGCCTCTGAGAGGCAATACTTCCCCACTCGTAAGCATAGAGTCTGAATGTAGAAAAGTCACCAGACATTAATTAGGGAAAATGCCACAAGCAGGATTCATAAACATAAACCTGTGAGCAGAACACCCGCCCCCAGAGTGCGTGGGGCAGAGTCTTCTGCCTCATGTTCTTGAGTTCTACAACTAAAAGTTCCTTTACTGTGCCTCTCTCAGCTCCCTCACCAGACCCCACTCACAGTGGTTGTCCTTGGTCAGTGAGGACCCAGAGTTCAGAGGTGCAGCTGTGGCTGTGGCTACACTTAGCACTTCAAAGCGCTGCCGCGGTAGCGCTGCCGTGGCAGCGCTTTGAAGCGCTAAGTGTAGTCAAAGCGCCAGCGCTGGGAGAAAGCTCTCCCAGCGCTGTCCGTACTCCACCTCCCTGTGGGGAATAACGGACAGCGCTGGGAGCCGCGCTCCCAGCGCTGGGGCTTTGACCACACTGGCGCTTTGCAGCGCCGCAATTTGCAGCGCTGGAGAGGGTGTGTTTTCACACCCTGCTGCAGTGCTGCAAATTTGTAAGTGTAGCCACGCTCTGTGTGAGTTCACCTCCCACCTGGGGAAGAAGGCACCTTGCTTGCTCTGCCATTAAGCACTTGCTCTGGCTGGCTGCCCCGCCAGCTGTGGTTCCTTTCTGTCAGCTGCCCTGCCAGCCACCGTGCCGCTCGTCATCTCACCAGCACTGTTCCACTCATTGGTCACCTTCTGCCACCTGTGTCTCTGCTGGGACCTCTGCAGGTCAGTCCCTTGAGGTTCCACCCAGCTCTTAGTGATTTTTAGCTCTTAGATGGGGCAGAGACACTGTCCTACCACAAGTGATTGTCAGCTCTTTTAATCACTTAAAATAACAAAGACTTCTAACAGAGCCCATATAGCTCTATTGTTGAGCAATAGGGAGGAACAGGTTAAACCAGATGTGAGACTCTTAGGGAGAGTCCACATCTCCTGATTGGGACACCTCTCCCCACACAAAAAAAACAGGAGTACTTGTGGCACCTTAAAGACTAACACAGAATTTCAACTTGACCGCAAGCAGACTGATTAAGTTGTTTCCAAACACCTGAAAAATCTCCCTTGAGTTATCGGAGAAGTTTCATGGATTGCTAGCAGAGGATGTGGATTGGATTAGAAACCCTTTTTGCACAGGTTTTGCAGCTACACATCTCCCTCTTGCTGAACAAGAAATGGAGTCAGAGTTGTCAAGTGATCGCACCCAGTCGATGGAATGCAAAGGAAAAGCGCTGAGACGCTTTTGGCTCTCTGTGAAAAAGGAATATCCAGGACTCTCCGCAATTGCCATGGAAGTGCTCTTGCCATTCACGTCCACAAACCTATGTGAGAGTACCTTTGCCAAGCTGGTGGCAATCAAGCCCAAACAGGGCTCACGACTGCAGGTGGATAATGATCTCAGAGTAGCAGTTTCTGAGATAAAGCCGAGAATGGATGTTATTGTCTCAGAAATGCAGGCCCATCCGTTTCACTGAAGAAGGAACAGTTAATATGAGTGGTTACTTTTTTTTTCATTTGAAATTTTTTAAACATACATTTGCAGTTTGTGATACTTTTGTGTTTACTACTTCCTAATAACCTTTACCTACTCTTATAAATTTAGTAATAAAAATACATTTTTCGTTCCTTCCACCAACTTGCAAAAAACTAGTTTCATATTACAGGTAGTGGAGGGGAGTCGTGACAAATGCTGTGAATGGTAAGGGGGAGCATGACTAGAAAACTTTGCCCACCACTGTTCTACGGGACCATTCAAGGCAAAGTGGCATGTTAAGACCCCTGTAGTTATAGGACAAAAAAGGGGGTTAGTGGGTTACAGATGATTGTAATAAACCATAAATCCAGTATCTTTATTAAGACCAGGATTTTTAGTGTCTAGCAAAGTTATGAATTGAAGCTCCTAGGCTTATCTTTTTAAAGTGTTGTGCAGGTTTCCTTTAAGAATGAGGACTGAAAGGTCAGATACAGAGTGATTGTTTTGTGATAAGTGTTCACCAACAGGTGATATGGTGTTTTTGTCTCTTCCCTGTGTGAGTTAATTCTAGAGCATAGTGATTGTCTGGTTTCACCCACATAGTTGTTGTTGTGTCATTTAGTGCACTGGATGAGATACATCACATGCATGTGATGTATCTCATGGATATCCTAGGTGAGTTCTCTAACCACGGGGCTCAAAGTTATAAGGTGAGCAGTAACACCTATGGATCTTGAAAGGCGTGTTGTGGGGGTGTTGAGCATTGTAGCACTAGAGATAAGTCTGCAGGTTTTACATCTGTTGTTCTGGCAGGTTCTGGTGCTGCTTTCAGTTGGTGTGTGGGGAGCTTGCTTCTGATGAGGAGCTTGGTGAGGTTCGCAGGTTGTTTGAAGGCCAGAAGAGGGAGTTCAGGAAAGATTTTTCAGGATGGGGTCCCCACTGAGTATGGGTTGTAATTGTTTGATGATATCCTGCACAGGTTCCAGTGTGGAGTGGTAAGTTCTAGGCATCCTATTGGTTTTGGTGAGAATTGGGAAAACCGGAAAAGTCTGACTTCCAGGAAAATTTTCTGACCAGAGTGGGTGAGTGAGGGAACTGTTCACACTTGGGGTGAGGGCCTGGCAGGGCATATGGCTCAGCTGCAATGAAGCGTGTGACCCTCCAGTTTTACATTATTATAGCTAAACCCTACCCAGCTAGGAATTTCAATTGCTGCTGTGCTGCCTACTATGACCTCTGAACTTCATAGACATAAGGGACATCAAACTCAAGATCCTAGTCCAAAAGCACAGCCTACTACCTAATGAGCCAGAGGAGAACAGTTGTCCTGTCCCTTTCTCCGCCCTTTGTTTTGTTTCCTTGTAGACTGTAAGCAGAGCTGGTTGAAAAACAGCATTTCCATCCTGCAGGAATTTCTGATATTTCAGTATTTGTTTTCATCCCAAATTAGGACAGGGTTGAAATGTTGAAACCTTCCAAAAAACCTTTTGATCTGGAAATGTCGAGTTTTGCTGGTTTCAATCCAAACAAAATGTCGCTGTTCCTGAATCAAAACATTTCAGTCTGTCAACCTGAAACTCAACGTTTTGTTTCGGGTGAACATTATCTCTGAGTCAATCTGCCCTGCTGCAGTGCCTCATGGGAGTTGTAGTACTGGCTCCCTCTGTGGTTTCTTTGTGCCTGAGCTGACACAGTGCCTAGGACTTTGATGGACACAAAATGTTTTATTTAGATTTTCTCGACAGAAAATGCCACCAAAACCTCTCTCTTCCTTTGGAAGACTTAACTGAAATCCCATTTTCCAATAGGAAAATGTTTTGTTCAAAATTTTTCAAACAGTTCTAAATGTAAACTCCCCAGGGCAGGGAATGTGTCTTATGTGTTTGGAAAATGGCTAGTGCGTTTTGGGTGCTACTCAACACAAATTACAAATACTGTTGGCAGTGAGCAGTATAGGACCTATGAGACATAGTTGAGCAATTCCAGTTCTATCCAGTAGGGAGCAGTGGTGTATGCAAATGCTCACCAGTTCCTTAAATTATTCCAAGTATGTTGTTGAACCTTGTTTCTAACTTTAGAGTCCTGCAGTTTCAGTCTGGCAAATGTTGCTTGAGGAATTATCCTGGTGGGATTGGCTAAAAACCCCGGTTTGGCCAATTTCAGCTCTCCCCACTGGGTCCAAGTGCTTCTCCATCCACACAGACATCCTGCATCAGCAACACCTAAACAGTTGCTCTCATTTTCTGTATTTCAGGCCTGGGACGAGTCTGCTGGGATAGTCTCTTTCCCCAACATTCACTTTTTAGCAAGTGAGGTTTCCAAACTTCTGACCAAAGAAATCAAGAAGAAGCTAAATGGCAAACCTGCAGGTAATAGCCAGAGGGCACATGGCCTGGGATGTGCTCAATCTTGTGAGTTTTGTGATCCAAATTTAACCATCAGCTGTAATGTATTATGCTATGCATTTAAGGAAAGGTGGGGAAACTGTAATAAGTCGGATCTTGAGCTGGTTTAAACTGTCATTGACTTCGATAGAGTGTCACTGATTTACACCAGCTGTGGCCCTGGCCCCATCTGAGCCAAGTTAACTTGCTTTGAGCCATTTGCATTCCTTGTTTTCTGATCTACCCGGGGACGATTGTAATAACTCTTAGCATTTTATTTCTTAAATGTTTGTTCTGTCTTAAAAATAAAAACAAAAGATCGTGAGCCTTGCGTTGCTTTCCCAGTGACCACTGTAAATTCCTTGAACGATTTGGCTGGCAGAGCTTATGAACTACGCTGGCATTGCCAGGGGAGGTTGTAAACTCCACGAACCAACTAATTTGCATGACCTAACTGCTCACTTGGTGCCCCATCCCAAGCCCATTAAAGTCCTTCCACTGAGGTCAGTGGGCTTTGGGTCATGCCCCTAGTTAATGTAGCTTTGCTAGTTTCACCCAGTGCACTAAGAGTTGCTAAGTACAATGTTGTCAGCTTCCTTAATGGAACTGAAATCTACTGTTGTGATGCTAGAGGACGCTCGGCTGGCCGTGGGGCAGTTGCTGCAGCTGAAAGGGGAAGAGGAAGATGGCTGTGTGCTTCTGAGATCGGTGTACCTCCTCTCACAGATTGACTCGGTAAGAGAAAGCAAAAGTGCACCTTCTCCCCGTAAAGGCCCGGGAGCTAGAGGAGTGAGGCAGCCGCTCCAGTAACAGAACCCCCAGTTTTCAGTAAGTGAATATTGTCTCCAAGACTTTATCCTTGAGCATTAATGTGCAGCGATTATACCAAAACATTACCCCCCCAAGCATAAAATCAAAGATAAGATGCCCAATGTGGGTTACAAACTGGCCTTCAGTGAAAAGACAGGGGAGTTCTGTCCCATTCTGCCTTCCAGGCAGATGTTTTTGCTTAGTTCCCCTGAATCGGCTTCAGTCCTGCTTGATTATTCCAAGCTATACACCTAGGGGAGACCTGAGCAGGGAACTAGCGATCTGCTGCTGACATGACAGTTGATGTCCATGCTGCACAGACAGGTGTCTTTTCATCCAAATATATGAAATTAAATCTTACACACAGCTGTTAAATAACATTATCTATGTAACTGAGAGAGACCCTTTAGACCAGGGGTAGGCAACCTATGGCACATGTGCCGAAGGTGGCACACAAGCTGATTTTCAGTGGCACTCACACTACCCGGGTCCTGGCCACCGTTCCGGGCAGTTCTGCATTTTAATTTATTTTTAAATGAAGCTTCTTAAACATTTTAAAAACCTTATTTACTTTACATACAACAATAGTTTAGATATATATTATAGACTTATAGAAAGAGACCTTCTAAAACGTTAAAATGTATTACTGGCACGCAAAACCTTAAATTAGAGTGAATAAATGAAGACTCAGCACACGACTTCTGAAAGGTTGCCGACCCCTACTTTAGACTGATTTATTGGTAGAGGCACGGCGCGATAGTTGCAGTGAGATCCAGGGCCGCCCAGAGGATTCAGGGGGCCTGGGGCAAAGCAATTTCGGGGCCCCTTCCATTAAAAAAAAGTTGCAATACTATAGAATTCCATATTCTCGTGGGGGCCCCTGCGAGGCCTGGGGCAAACTGCCCCACTTGCCCCCGCCGGCAGCCCCGGTGAGATCTGTGCTCTTCGTAGAGTTTAAAAGTTTGATATTTCGTATAGCACAAGATGTCTATAAGCTTTGTACACTACCCAACTCCTCCTCTATTTAGCTTGTTTCTGATCACTTCCCTGTAAGCTGAAGCAGCCACACTGTTACTTCCTCATTCCTGCGGTTGATTAGTTAGTACAAGGCCTTTCTGGAGAAGGGAGGAAATTAATTCACTAGTGCCAGAAAAGTCAAGTCTCTTGGAAAGGTTGCCTCTTACTTTTAATCATGCTCTTTCTAAAATGTATGTGCAATGACTCAGCAGGTTGCAAACATGCAGTCATCACAGTCCTCCTCTAAACTGCATACATTCTGTTCCTGGCTTAGCATCACAGATTTCAGTTGCTATAGTCTGTTCCCAGTGGCTAAAGATGAGGCAGACACTGATATGAGCTGCTAGTCAGGCTGCGGGTTGGATCCCTTGCATGACTCCACTACAGACGTCCTAGTGCAGGACATTTCAGGTGTCTGGATAGGCTCGGAGGAGCCATAAACACAGAACGTGGGACAACCTAGTCAGGTAGCTTGTAGGAGGTCCTGTCAGGATGCCTGCTGCCCCATAGCAGGTACTGCCCAGCTACATGACCTTGTCACTATGCTGCACACTGTCTAGGACTTTCGAGTGACAGCAGGGATAGGATGCAGGAGTCCTGAGGCTGCAGGGTGAATGGATAGAAACTCAGGGAGAAGTACAATAGTCATTGTGTGTGATGTTGTTTTTTGTATTCAGGGGACACTGTGGAACATCATCAAATCCGGTCTTCCGGTCGCTCTGATGCAGTGCCTGTACCTTTTCTTCACCTTTCCTTTGGGGAAAGCCAGTGATGGAGCGACAAGGGAGGAGGACAAGCAAGTTCAGGAGATGTTTGTTCAGGTAAGAGATCCCCTCTAGTGCTCCTTGGTTTTGAGCACTCAAGGACCCTGGAAGAGGAATGGATGCTGGTGCTCACTCAGACTTTGGGTTGGAGTTAGAATCAGTTTATCATGCTAAGCCAGGCATGCGTGGATTGTGCCGTTCTTTCCAATACTAGCTTGAAACTTTTCTGTCCAAAAGTTTCAGTTTTCCCATGTTTTGAACCAGCTTGAAACGAACATTTTTCTTTCGAATCGACATTTTGACTTAAAATGTCAGTTTGTTTTGATTTTTAAAAACAATGTGACATTTTAAGTTGAAACAAAAATGTGTTTCTACATATGTGCTCAAAACGAGTCTTCGTGCTGATATTTCCCATAGGAAAATCCAAAGTTTTTCATCAGAATTGACCCATTCCTGTGAAAAACATTGCTTTGACTGAAGCCACATTTCTCCTTGGGAAATGTGCTGCATGAGAAGTTTTGAGCAGCTCTGTGTCAGAGCCTGTTTGCTAAGTTGTATGAGTTTCCTAAAAAAAAAAAAAGTTTGCAGAGTTGTTGTAGCTGTGGTGGTCCTAGGAAATGAGAGAGACAAGGTGGGTGAGGTAATATCTTTTATTGGACCAACTTCTGTTGGTGGACGAGACAGAGACAAGCTTTTGAGCTACTAGAGCTTGTCCCTTTCTTGTCCACCAAAAGAAATTGGTCCAATAACAGCAGGGCCAGATTAAGACCTTTAGAGGCCCTAAGCACTGAAAAGTTTATGGTGCGCCCCCCCGCCTCATTTGTAATTCAAAATAAAAACAATACTATACTGTAAAATAAAATTTTATTTTTCAAAATAACACAAAACTTACATGTATGCTGAAATTAAAATAGCTTCTTTCTAGATTATCTGATTGCAAAATTCTGGAAAAGTTCATCGAAGCTGACTCGGCGAAGCACGTCCGCTTCCATACACAATAGGGAAAGTGAATCAAGTCTGTCCTGACACATTGTTGTTCTCTGAGGCTTTTTTATTCTTTTCAGCTGAGAAAAAGAGCATTCTGCGGAGCAGTTAGTAATCATCAATGTTAGAAAAATACGTAGTGCGATCTCTACATTTGGAAATACACATTGTATTCCGTCTTTCAATATTGTGTCATGAAGATCAATGTGACTGAATTTCATTTTCCCTGTTTCATTATACTTTGTGTGCATGTAACAGTGGAACTGCCATACTTCTCCACAGAGATTCATGTTCAAGTCAATAGGGTATGAGTCAACTAGCTTTTGGGAACCTGGTGAATATTGTTCGTCAGATAAGTCCATATTGTTTAGAAAAGAAAATCTACTTATTACTTTGTATTGTCAAAGTTAGACTCAGGACTCAGTTTGTCAGACCACTCTGTTTTATTAGCACAGCACTCTGCTAATAACACCCAGATAATGTGAGCACCATGCAAGACACAAACTATCTTATTTATACAGATAAAAGGGCGCAAACTTAACAAGATAACAAAGGAAGCAGAATCTGATAAGTTTCCCTGGGCTAGACATGCATAGTTAATTTCCTTACTAACTTTTACCAATCTCCGGCTAATGTTTCACCATTAGCTTAAGTGGACTCATTGTTTATGCCTTAATGTTCCTTTTCCTGACACCTGTATTTTAATATTTTTTTACTTTTGCTTAAAGGTACACACAGCATTTCTTTAATCCTTTCTATTTTTACAATATAATTCATTCTACTTTCACAGTACACTTCATTTCTCCTCTTCATATGAGCTTCAAGTGTATCAATTATAGCATAATAAGTAGATACGCGAAATTTGTCTCTAGGATTCAATGCTGTTTCTGTTGCACTGCTATCATTTGCTGCTTTTTTCCTGATTCACTTGCGGGATGGGGCTTCTTTGTAGTTAGTATCAGGCAAGGTATCTTTTGATATGTCTTCAAATCTTTCGAAATCATTCCTCAAAGTGTGTAAGTGGTCTGCTAATGATTGACAGAGGTCTGCACATGTTTTCAAATCAATTTCTTTTTCTTGGAGAGCTTGACTTGTGTGGTAAAAGTGTTGTAAAATTTCATTCCACATGGTGAACATGAATACAAACTCTAGTTCTTGCATCTTGTTTGCAATGTTTTCTGCTTCTTGTATAGTTTCTCCCTTTTGTGATTGGTCTTCAACTATACTTTCTAATGCATCCATATGCCCAAATATGTTTTAAGAACTGCCCATTGTTGTGTTGAGGCAGAGAAAAATGTATAAAGTAACTGGACTGTTGAGAAAAACCTTACTGCTGCCGGCCAACAATCAATAGCACTGCGGCCAACAAGATTGAGAGAGTGCAGCACATGGTATGAATATGGCATATTTGTTCTGTTCTATAAGCATCTTCTGCATTCCTTGATAATGCCCTGACACGTTGGCAGTGTTGTCATAAGATTGACCTCTGCACTTTGAGAAATCTATTTTGCAAACTTGGCACAGATAATGCAGTACTTGATTTGTCATTTCTTCACCAGTGTGGCTTTTCAAATTGAGGAATGTTATAAATCGTTCAACTGATTTTCCATCTGTGGGAGACACACATCTTAGTACAATACTCAATTGATCAATATGTGAAAGATCAGGTGTAGAGTCGACAGATAACTTGAAGTACCCAGCAGTACTTATTTCATCCACAATAGCTGAACAAACTTTGTCACACATTAGACCAATGAGTTCATCACATATTGTCTTGGATAAGTATGATGGGTTACCTTTGCCAGCATTCCCATATTTTGAGATATGGCCTGCTAAAAATGGGTCAAACTGAGCCACAAGCTCCAACAATCCCAAGAAATTTCCATTCTGCAATGATCCAAATGTGTCATTTGATCTCTGGAAAGGCAGACCACGTTCAGCTAATATTTGAACAGCTATAATATGCTGCGAGACATATTGCCAGTATTCACGCTCCCCTTTAATTTGTTCTTCCAATTTTTGTGTCAATCCAAAGCCCTGTCTTCGATTTAAATAAGTCAACATTCAATCTCTGTGAATAGTGCTATATTCATGTTGTTCAATTAAAACAGTATTCTGCCAGTCACTAAATCCATCTGCAGCAAACCGGGATGTTGAAGGTTTATATGCAAAAAGTTTGCAAACAAAACAGTACACAGACCCTGTTGATGGTGAGATTGTTTAGCCTGCAGAAGAGAAGAATGAGGGGGGATTTGATAGCTGCTTTCAACTACCTGAAAGGGGGTTCCAAAGAGGATGGATCTAGACTGTTCTCAGTGGTAGAAGATGACAGAACAAGGAGTAATGGTCTCAAGTTGCAGAGGGGGAGGTTTAGGTTGGACATTAGGAAAAACGTTTTCACTAGTAGGGTGGTGAAGAACTGGAATGGGTTACCTAGGGAGGTGGTGGAATCTCCTTCCTTAGAGGTTTTTAAGGTCAGGCTTGACAAAGCCCTGGCTGGGATGATTTAGTTGGGTTTGGTCCTGCTTTGAGCAGGGGGTTGGACTAGATGACCTCCTGAGGTCCCTTCCAACCCTGAGATTCTATGATTCTATGACAGTAGCCATTCTCGAGTGTATTTCTCACCATTCGCTTTCATGCCGAAAAATATTTTTTGTGGACAATATCTTGTTTGTTTGCCATTGGTAAAAGTCCAGTGTGATTTCTCAAATGGCCCAGTGTGGTGTTGACAGTCATTTGGTCCACGATTTATCCAGTAAGCTACATCATCGGTACTGAAATCAACCCACATACCAGGATCTTTTCTCCTATTTTTTACAGCATGAGCAGGTTCAGTCTCTGACACATCCACACCTTCTAGAACAATGTCTGTTTTACCACCAGGAGTAGGATGATCAGTTACAGTCTCTGATTTCCTCGCATTATTTCGATCTACATTAGTAGGATGCCCCCCTGGTTTAGGTGGGGATAAGTAATAAAAAGAGAACAGAAAAACAGGGAAAGAGTGTGTAGTGGAGTGTAAGGAAGTCTAACAAAGTTCTGGTTTTTCCCATGATGACAACTTCAATGCTTTTTTTGAAATATCAAATATTTAAAAAAAAATAATCTTTTTTTGGTGCCCCTTGCTTTGCTGGTGCCCTAAGCACATGCTTAGTCTGCCTATTGGGTAATCCAGCCCTGAATAACAGATATTACCTCACCCATCTTGTCTTTCATTTCCTGAAAAAGGGTTCTGTTTTAGTCTTGGTTAGATTTGCTTTTGACTGCAGTGATATAAGTGTACTGTTGGCTGTCCCAGAACTCAGCAGGCTGCATGGCTGTACCAGGAAACCCATGGGAACCATATTCTAGGCTAGGGGTGGGCAAACATTTTGGCCCGAGGGCCACATTGGGGTTGCAGAACTGTATGGAGGGCCTGGTAGGGAAGGCTGTGCCTCCCCAAACAGCCTGGCCCCCAACCCCTGACCCATCCAACTCCTCCTGCTCCTTTTCCCCTAACCGCCTCATCCTGGGACCCCCCTGCCCCTAACCACCCCCAGGACCACACCCCCTATCCAACCTCCCTGTTCCCAGTCCCCTGACTGCTTTGACCCCTATCCACACTCCCACACTCTGACAGGCCCCCTGGGACTCCCAAGCTTATCCAACCCCCTCATCCCCTGACCGCCCCCCAGAACCTCCTGCCCCTTATCCAGCCCCCTGGCTCTGGCCCCCTTACCATGCCGCTCAGAACAGCAAATCTGGCAGCCGTGCCACCTGGCCAGAGCCAGCCACGCCGCCGCGCTGCTCAGCAGGAGTGCGCAACCCCGCCACTCAGAGCACTGCCCACATGGCGGCAACATGGCTGCATTG
The DNA here is from genome assembly GCF_016161935.1 of Mauremys reevesii. Taxonomy (NCBI): domain Eukaryota; kingdom Metazoa; phylum Chordata; order Testudines; family Geoemydidae; genus Mauremys; species Mauremys reevesii. The sequence goes on along the minus strand of NC_052629.1, from coordinate 66,612,388 downwards.
GAGGGGGGGACAGTGTGGGAGGGGCCGGGGGCTAGCCTCCCTGGCTGGGAGCTCACGGATCGGGCAGGACGGTCCTGCGGGCTGTAGTTTGCCCACCTCTGTTCTAGGCATTTGGGAGGAGAGGGAGATGAAATCCAATAGCTGTTGGGTAGCATGTGAGTAGCTTTGATCTGGTGGGAGTCCAGGATTGGAAATCACACCTGCAGGAGTCATTGGTTGCCTGAACTCACTAAGGTGGTGAGAGAGAGAGAGAAGAGTAAGCAAGAAGCCAAGATTCCTGAACAGCCTATTCAGTCCTTTTGTAAAAGACCATGGGACTTAATAGAGAATGGTAACTTTCCATAGAATGTTTAAGCCATCCTATAGAATTCTAGAACAAGGACTATTGTTCTGTGACGTTCTGTAGATTGTCTTAACAGCGCTAGAGAAAGGATCTCACTGTCTGTTAGATTCTATAGAGTTTGAGTAATATCCATGGAGCCCTATTGGTTTAATCACTGTCAAATTCAATAAGGCTTTTCCATAAGTACAGTTTGGACCCCTCCTTCATGAGAGATTAAAGGGTGTGAGCAGTAAAATTTCTCAATGGGCCAGAAGAGAAATCCAAAGGCTCCCTCTGGAGTGGTACTTCATTGTGTCTGTAGTGTGTTGCTGGCACAGGCTAGCCCAGAGTTTTGTGTTACACTGAATTACCATGCTGGTTCATTTCCCCCCTATGCACATTGGCTGAGATTTCCAATGCCAACATAAACACACAGCCCCCACTGAAGGTAAATGTTTGCTTTGAAAATCTTAGATATTGTTTAGAAATCTAAGTGACAGTAAAGCACATGAGGGTGCTGACAATTGCGAGGAGTCCGAGTGATGTCTTCTGACCAACCCACAAAATAGGGCCTAGTTCTGCAAAATGCTAAATGGCCTTAATTCCAATGGAAGCTAATGGGAGGAGACCAGGTCTGTACCTTGGACCTCCTATAATGTAATACATGATATTTATTATGTGTCTGCTTTGGCGTTCTATGTGCTTGGCTTAGAACCAGCAGTGAGCTGCATATAAGGTACAAGCAAAGGCAGGGAGAAGGTAGAAAGATGCCATCTATCCTGTATTAAGTATTGGTCCAGAGATCCTTACTAAGTGTGATTAAGGCAGGTATAACTATTCTTAGGTACTTGAAGGTGCAACAAGGGATTGTGTAGGTGCAGGAAAGATTTACATATTAAAACTAAGGAGAGGTTCTACTGGGCAGAAGACATTTCTTGAGGGATCACTTTTGCTTCCAGCCATGAGGTCCTATGAGAGTTCCACCAGAACAATGACACTGTCAACCAATAAACAGAGACCAGTGATAGTGGGAGACTGATCTTCCACTGGAGCTGGGACCAAGCTGTGGAACTCCATGCTGCAAGAGATAAGAATGACCCTGGAACTGGCCAGTTGCAGAAATGAATGAAAATCTCATTCCATCAACTTATCTTTCCCTCCAATTTTTACACCTGCATGGCCCCCTACACACCTGAACTATAAACTAATCATGTTACGTCTGCAGGCTGGGATTGAGGACAGATCTTCTTGTTCTGATGGTTAGATACTTGGGAGAGGCTCTGATATTATGGTGATAGCGGCCATAGCAGTAACTAGTTACACAGCATAAAGTATTCAGCTGCTTTTGTTTTCAGTGGAACTGCATCCACTAATTTAGGATCAGATTTGACCTGATATATTCAAGCCTATGGAGCCCTTATACACTTCCCAGAATTCTGCATTTAATTTGCATTACAACCAATTTTCTTTTCCAGACAATGCTCAACTTATACAGGGAGGAACAAGGTTTAGAGGAACTTCTGTCAGCTGCCGAGCTTCAGTCTCTAATTATAGCAACGGCCTCACTCTGGGACCAGTGCAACCTCTCATGGAAAACACCCACAGGCCGTGTGCTTCGGACAATTTCAAAGGCCCAGACCAAAACTGCCATCGTGTACCTACAAGGTTTGATTTTTCCTGAGCACCCGTGCAATGAATTCCTGCAAGAAAAATCGCACTTGGCTAGGTTTCATTTCTACATTCCCCCAAGAGTCAATCACTTGCAAATGCATGAGCTTCTAGGCTAGAGCTCAATCTAGTGCTGGTGGGAACCTGGGAACTGAAGTCCTTTATTTATGCATAGAACAGAAAGTTACAGGCAGCAGCATGTCATGTGCTGTCCCACCTCCACCAACGGTACCCAAGGCAAGAAATACATTAAAGAGTTACAAGTCACATGACCGCAGAGCCAATTTGCTTCTCTGGTGTTCCCCAGCATTCTAAATATTGCTCCCCTGATATTTGCGTAGCACCTTGCTGAACTTCTGTCAGCTGCAGTGCCCAGTGCTTGGGGAATCCTGATTGGTTGCCAGTGATAGTTTGGCTTCTTCCTAGCGGGAATTTTCCATTAGATTAGGGGTGTTTTCATCTTTTAAAAAAATGCAAAGATTACTTATCTCCACCCTGCAAAAGAAAAAACAATCAGGATAATTTATAATAAACATTCTGCCATCAGAACCTCCTCATAGGGTGTAAATGTGTTTTGGTTTTTGTTTTTTTGTTTTTTTTTTTAATGCAAAAGTCCCCAAACATGGTTTCTTCATTCACACCACTTGTGAGACCAGGTCCTTGTGTAGTAAGAGGTAGACCTGACAGCAATTGCCAGCATGACCACACTTGGAAGCTGGGCTACAAGACTAAATGGAAAAGACCAGTCAACAATAGTAGGTTCAGGGCAAAATGTATCCTCCTCATTGTGCAAACTATTAATCTCTATCTGAGAATAGGTTATCTTAATACAAGATAATCTAATTATCCATCATCCATTTACCATGTATCAAAAGGGCTGGACTCACAGTATGTAGATTTCATTGGGGGCAGATTTATGTTCATAAAGCTGCTTGTGTTTCTGTGGGTCAAATACAGAAATTTAATGGAAGTTGAGGAATGAACTTTTTTTTATTTTTAAATTTTTTTACTCTAATCTCTAAAGCCAGCAGTGTATTCCTGTATTCTGCTCACCACCTCCCCAAATCTCTTCTCCAGCCAAAAGAAGAATTAACTGCCCTGTTTGATTTGGAAATGTAATGTCAAGCATGTTGTTACATTTTGTCTGTGATTTTGCAGTTGTTTGTAACATCAGGCTGTCAATACTAAAGATGTGCTGTCATTTATTCACAGCTGCGGACTGCATTAAGATAGCCATTCAGAATCTATTCAAATTGGCTGACACCTTGCCGGCTTCTGACATGTGTGAGGCAGTTAGCATCATCCTGTGTTTTGTGAAGGATTCCTATCCTATCTCCTCAGCTTTGCTTTTGGAGTTTGAAAATAATGATGGATACCAGCTCCTGGTAAAAATTTTACTTAGGTGAGTATGGAGTTTTCACTTGGTTTCTAGGGGATGATAAAGCATGGGTCTAATTAAATATAATTTTCAGAGGTGATGATGGCTTGTTTTAAAATTTCAATTGCATTTTAGAAAGATCCAGGTAATATAGTGGGCAGGTGAAGCACTGAGGTGCTGGTAAACAAAGGGTCTCATTTAGCAAACCGCTAACAACACCGCATTGCTGTTTAAAGAGCGGAACCACAGCATAACTTCTCCCTTTGAAACCACAAGGGGAAGTGCCAGTTGAAGAAGTTAGTGTAGAGGTAGGTTAGGGAATTACCTAAATTGAGACCCAGACCAGGTTTTTTTCATCAGACGCTAGTATATGGATAATATTAGGAGAGACCTCAACCAGACCTGCTTTGCTCAGAAAGGCTCCCCTGGTCATGAACTCTTTATCCAGAGGAAGCATTTCACCTGACGGAGCAGATCTCTAAGTAAAAAGCTAAATCCACTCTGCATGTCTAGGATTAATATGCTCATACCTGGACAAGACCCAGGGGTTACCCTGGGTAGAGCTGGGCAACATTTTTTTTGACCAAAACTTTTTTTGGTGAAAAATGCAGATTTGGCAACACTAAAACATTTCACAAAACGTTGATTTTTGCCAAATTGTTTGTCAGGATAAAACCTTTTAAAAAAATTCTGAAAAAAAAAATGAAAATATCAACATTTCTGATACATTTTTATTTTTCTGTTCAAGATGAATTTTTCTTTTAAATTTATCTTTTTTTTAGAATTTAAAAATGTCCCAAAAAAGGCTCAAAATTGAAACAAAGTGTTTTGTTTCAGGTTGAAAGAAATATTTATTTTGACCTGAAACAATTTTTTTTTAAAATGGGCTCCATGGATATTACTCAAAAAAAAAAAAAAGAAAAAGAAAAAAAAAGAAATTAATTGCTTCAGAATTTCCACAAAACCAAAAAAATCCATCATTTGCCCACCTCTAATCTTGGGTCAAAACACAAAGCAGTTTTGTCTGCTATTTCCACTATTATTGCATTCTTTATTAAGGCCTTGAGTTTACTACATCAACAGCCAGTGGAATAACCGTGAACCAGTTTTCCCAAAAGCACTGAGCAGTCTTGTTCCCACAGGTATAGTCCTCAAGTTAAGAGAGTCCCTCCAGACTTTACCATCCAGCATAGTTTCCACCATAGCCGCCAGCCTCTCCTCCCTCTCCCTCTCCCTCCCCTACCCCCGCATTAGTGAAGGCCTCAGGGCTGCCCGGGGGGGCAAGTGGAGCAATTTGCCCCAGGCCCCGGACCCCACAGGGACCCCCACGAGAATATAGTATTGCAACTTTTTTTTATGGAAGGGGCCCCCAAAATTGTTTTGCCCCAGGCCCCCTGAATCCTCTGGGCGGCCCTGGAAGGCCTTGTCTGCACCAGAAATACAGCCATTCCAGGTAACTCTCCAGAAGAGTTCTGGTGCTATAACTTGTACCACTTCCCCAGATAAAATAACTGTCTATAGTAGGGCTTTTGCCAACCTAGCTATATTGATTAGGGGGGCAATTTTTTCACCTTCTTAGCTGACCTGAGCTCTACCAGCAGAAAAGCACAGACTAGCCCCGAGAGGCAGAAAAACCTGCAATTTATAGGGCTCCAGGCTCCTTCCCTTCCCAGCATTCTTTGCCAAACTGGGATTGACAGGCAGGCCTCCCAGCCTTTCCCCACTCTTTCAGTGAGTAAGCTTCCTGTATGCTGATATCCTGAATCTGTTCTGTAGGTAAGGACAAATCTTCCAGGTCCCATTTCCCGCTTTTTTCTCTTAAAACCAGACACCAGTGTCATGCTGACTGGACTGGCTCACGACTGTGAACGCCTACCTCAAAGCAGACTGTCAAAAATAGACAGACACCTCAAACCACTGGTGTGTCCTGTAGTTAGATTTCACAAGCCAGTAACAAACGTGAACTCCTGGATCATTGTAATAGTCTCACCATGGAGTCACAGACAGTCCCCTGTGACTCTCCAGTCTGTCTTGCCACGCAAGCAGGGGCGGCTCTAGAAATTAGGCCCCCCCCAGGCAGCGGTGCTGCGCTGCCCGCCCTCCGGTCCCGCCGGCGGGTCCTCCCCGCCCAGCTCCTCGGCTCCCTCCCCGGTCCACCGAGCCCCGGGGACCGGCGGGGGTGCCGCCGGCATCACCGAGCCCTCCACGACGCCGCGGCCCGCGCAGCGAAACCTCCGGGCCGGGCACGGCTGCGGGCGGCCCGGCGAGCTGCGCTTCCTGCCGCGGTCATGGCCCCGGCGGGTCCAGCGACGCGCCGCAGCCTCCGCCCTCATGCCCGGCCCGCGCCGCCGGTCGCCGCGCTCTCCGGCTCGGCAGACCTCCGGCATGATCCCACCAGCCCAGCCAGCAGCCCCCCCCGCCCCCGCTGTTGCCCGCTCAGCCAGTTGCAAGCAAGCTGGACTTACTGACAAATAGTCACGTACACCAAAAATCACACACTATTCAGTTTGTTTCCAGTCCCAAGAGACCAGTCACTTACCCCACATCAATTGGTACCCTAGATCTTACACCAAAGGCAACACTTGTATTCAAACCCATAATAAACCCATAATAAACAAACATAATAAAAGGTTTATTAATTAGGAAAAAGAAATGAGTTATTTGCAGGTTAAAGCAAGCAAACATACTGTGGTGAACTGCATTCAATTAGGGTGAACTGCAAAGAATGGGGCAGACATATTCAGGGCGTACCAGCACAGCTGGGACCTCAGTCTTGAGACTCAACTTCCCCTGATGAAGCTTAAGCAGATCTGAGATAACAGAATCAGGACCCAAGGATCTTTTATAAAATTTTATGTTCTCTTTGACAAGTTGGAGTTCCTTGGGGAACAAAGGTAATTTAGGATGACTTAGCTATACAAATTAACATAAGGCAATTGGCTTGTTCCTCCACTATTCACAGAGGATGATTGTCTATACATTTCAAAGAGAGATGAATACAGAGATATCCCATGTTTACAATTTATTTAAATTCTAGGATGTTCTTTTGATCTCTGAATTATCAGAATACAGCATAGACAGGGACTGTTGATTACATTGTCGACCCTACTCATACATATGTAAATACACAAAACACAACCATTACCTTCCCACATGTCTTTAAGGGTCGAATTTGAGTAATTTATTTTGCAGGATGTTTAATCCTTTCTAGCCATGCATCACAGATACACACAACTGAGTTGCAATCTAAATCCTAAGAGTGACAATGTTGTAGTGATCTGTCAATTCTCTGGCTTCAGTATGCTGTCTCTGACCTTGGGAGATTTCCTGTGTGTTTGTTTTTATTTCCTTCATTCAGCCCCCAAGTCCATAGGACGAGCTTCCTTGCACCTAGCATTTCCAAGGGGTGATGGGACCATCAACCAATCCTTTGTATTGTGATATTCCTTGATGACCTGTCTGATTTTGATAGTTCTTTTGGACAGGCAGGGGGAAACACTCTTCCCATCTGAGTTCACAAATTTAAAGCAAACATTTTCAACGTTATAAAGCAAAACTTACATATTTCCTTACAGCATGGCATACAAACATTACAAATAAGATTAACACATGTAGCCACTTATGAATGTTCTATAGAGTCTAAACTTTAAATACATTCTTATAAAACCAATACCTATTTTGCGCAACACTAATACATAAGTGACCTGGTCTGGTCTCCAGCTATGAGTTTGTCTGTTATTAGCTAATGCCTGCAGCCTTGGCAAGAGCTACCACCCAGCCTGCCAGTGTCACAATCATCTGCCCCCTATCCCCATTGAAAACCCTAGAAGGGGAAAAGATGGTCTTTTATTCCCTGAGGCTTTTCTAATTTCTAATGATAGCTTGTTCAGGCACACATACCTGTGCACAAATAGGTTTGAGGAGAAAGATTGCACCAGTCCCAATCATAAGAGCAGTGTACATAACAACATGATATATGGCTGACTGCTTTTCACCACTTGCTCTTTCTCCCTTTGATCTAAGCTACTGCAAATCTGGGAGATGTTTGGAACCAGCCTATGGTTTAACAGAGACTTCAGTGCACTAGCCATGTGTCTAAATCCCATATGGATAGCACACATCTCAGATTAAACAATGTCTTCCCCTTTCAGTGGGCCCATGCATCTGTAAATCTCAGGCAGTTTTGTAGAAACTAAAGAATTATATATGTTTATGATTTATATTTTGCTAATTGTGTTTCCTTTTTTATTTTATTTTTAAGTACAGGGCTAACATTCTGAGTTGGATTTCTAGAGCTGTCTGAAATATTCCAAATTTTGATTTGTTTTTTAAATTATAAATTTGTTAATTTTGACCCAAAAAATCAGGATATATTTTTTGTGAACAATTTCCCCTTTTCCAACTGGTGCTGTGGATTGTATTTCTAGTGGTACATGTGATGGGACTTAATTTCAATATTGGCTAGTTTCCTCTTTTGCAGTGACTTATTGACCTCATCCTTTTGATTATCTGATTCAGTTTGTAGTTCTTCCCCTGATCCAACTGTGGAGTTAGTCAAACTGTCAGATTATCTGGAGAACAATTCAGTTCAATCAGTTGTCCAATCAGTGCAACAGAAAGCATAACAGATTACTTTGGTGGAAGGATCTGGGGGAGGGAGAAAAGTGAGAAATTGTTACTTCAGTATCTGGTGTCCCTGTAGAATGGGTTCATAAAAGGACCTGGTTATTGTAAATATTACTGAGCCACAAACATATGACTACATACCCCGCTCTTTGTTTTTAGGTGGGAGGGATCTCTGCACAGTGAAGGAGACCACCATGTCGAAGAGGTGCTGGATCTATTGACTTGCCTCACAGTCTGTGGGAAAACTGAACTGAAAGTTTCTGGCAACATTACACATCCTCAGCTACCGCACTTTGATTTTGAACAGAGACAATCCTCTGGTACTGTATATACACATACAAATATTAGTGTGGGCTTAGCATGGGAAAATAAACCATTATGCACAGCATGGGCATGACAGAAGAAAAGGTACATGATTGCATGTGTGCATCTGCAGTGCTAAGGTTACATCTACATTGTGACCAGGGGTATGAACAGCAGCTCATGTCTGGTTTAATGGCTGCTAGTTTGCTAAGAATAGAAGTGAGAACTGTGTGATGTGGGATTCAGCGTGGGTTGCACAGGCCCGCCTGACGCCCCCGGGGTACGAACATGCTTGTGCAGCCAGTGCTGAGGCCTAGGCACTGCATCCTCACTTTTATTTTTAGCAAGCTAACTAGAGTACAGCTAGCATGGGTACATCTACACACGCTGCCGTTCACACTGGCAGCTGCAGTGGAGAGGTGCCATAACCCACATGGCATGGATAACACAGTCAGTACAGCTGGCTGGCAAATGGGCAAAATATCATGTAAATGTTCAAAATAATTTACAATATTTCTTTAAAAAAATCACAAACCGTGCTTATCAAAAAAAAAACTCATTTTACAATGAGAAATATAAAAAAACCCAAATTATTCTATCAGCATAGTCACATAGTGGGACTGTTTAAAAAAAATCACTTTTGAAAACGTTCTTATATCTAAGTCTTAACTATACAGCCCCAAGGCATCCCAGTGGGGACTTATACAGATGTGTAAGTGTTTGCAAGATGTGGGGCCTAAAAGGATACATGGAAAATTTGATGAAAACTTAGCAAACCAACAATTTTTCATTTAAAAAAATGCTGACGTTGTAAGAAAGGGGTAGCTTTGCAATGAGGATTTTCCATTCAAAACATTTCTATTGTCTCTAAACACAGTTTTTTACCTGTTCTGAGTAATAATTTGGTACTGCCTGTGGACCACCCACAATTGCACTACCCACAAAGTCCCTGATCTGAACAGCTTACAGTCTAAATAGACAAGACAGGCCCAGCGTGGAGAAAGGGGTAGAACCTACAGAGGGATCAGTGGGATGGTTTCCCAGCACCATGCTGGCATCACTATTTTTGTTTTTGTTTAAATTTTGTGGAGTGGGGTTTGGTTGGGAGGGGACTAGCTAAGCCGAGACACCAGGGGAGGGAGGGAGTGGGACAGGGCAAGGGAAAAGAGGCTATGGAGGGGAAGTGGAGTGAGGCCGAGGTGCAGAGACTGGGGATTAGAAGGCAGGAGGGGCCAGGAGCAAATAGCAAGTCAGCACAGGACAGAGAATGTCTGGAGTCAGACCTGTAGAAAACACTTTCATGGCATCCGCCATGCCTGCCAGTCCTTCCTGCGGTACCCACTGAGGCTGCTCTTGTGCCTGCTCCTGCCAACTTCAGTTTCTCTGGACCCTGGGGCCGGCTCCTCCCTGGAAATTTTTCTTCCCTAAGCCCACGTGGCTCAGGGGAGTTGGGGTACTGCATAAAGTTAAGTTATGTTGTGGGTCACCCCTGCACAGTTCTGGGTCCTGAGGACAATCAGGAGAGGGGTGTTCCCACTTTTCCCCTGTTCCCCTATGCTCCAATACTTGCTGAGATTGGATCTGTCTGACTTGTGCTCTTAGGTATGCCTTAATAGTGCAGATAGGGCGTCTGTATTGGGCTTGAGATAAGAGTGGTTAAAATGATCTGTCTTGATTTCTGTTTCTCAGGAATGACAGTGAAAAACCTCCAGGCTTTTCAGGTGTTGCAGTCCATCTTCCAGAAAACCAGCGACCTGCACCTCTGTAGGAGAATCTTACTGGCTATAAAAACCATGTGGGCCTGGGACACAATGAACTTCTTCCTCCTGGAATGGACACTACAGCCCATCTCCCAGTTCACTGACATCATCCCCCTCAAACCGCACCTGGTTCAGATACAGTTCTTCCAGCTGGTGGAATCAGTTGTGCTAGAACTGTCCTACATCCCGCATGAAATCCTGAAGAAGGTTGAGTGTTTGATAAAGGAGAACTTGGTGCCATCCTGCACCATAGCTGCTCTGAGGTGCCTTCACAGCATCACCAAGAGGGACTTGCTCTTCACTGACATATTCAGAGACTCTGGGCTCTTGGGCCAGCTGCTGACTCAGCTGAGGAAGCAAGCCAAGATCCTGAGGAAGACAGGTACAGCTTGTTTCATTAGCAATGAGTGGTGGGGCAGGCAGAGTTGTAGGAAAGAGATCTACACTGAGCATGTAGAAAGGCCAGTATTACATGCCAAGGTGCTAGAGTTTGTATGGAAGCTGCCTGGCCCTGGCTTAAATTCCTGAGCTGCTGATGCCACACCAAACTAGTTCCCTCCTGAAATCTGACTTTCTCCAGTTCCACTCATCATATGATGCAGCTTATGGGCTATGCATCAACCACAGGACTTAACCTCTCTCAGCAGTTTTGTCTCCAGTGGCAGCCATTAAAAAGTCGGCCCAAGTTACCAAAATTAGCGTCTCACTTTGGGTTCCTTGGGAGCCCAACTTGAGAGCCTGGGGTTGACTTTCACAGGTGCTGACTATTCTCATTTCCAGTTAGTCACTGGGAGCTGCAGCACTCAGCCTCTCTGAAAATCAGGCTCAGGTTATCTCATTGTGGTCACAGCAAGGTCCCCGGAGCACCCACGGCCACTCCCAGAGTCTCTTCCTAGGCACAGTTTTATTTTCCAAACAGAGAGGAAAACAACATGGGCGTGTCCTTGGCTCCCTGGGGGTTTTCCCCTCTGCTTCTCTCAGTCCTTCCTGCTTAGGGCTCACTGCAGTACTCTATTGACTGAGCACTGCCTCCCAGGGCTCTCCCCCAGAGGCCCTTTTCCTCACTGCCCCTCCTCCCAGGGGACTGTGGCAGCCTCTCCAAGGGAACTTACTGTTGTTCCTGCTCCCTCTTCCTTACTGACTGCCTGGCTTTTTATAGCCTCAGGTGCTTTTATAGCCCCTCTTAATTGGCCAAACTAGAAGCATCTGTTCTAGACAGGGGAGCCAGACCCTAGGTACAAAAGGAACACTGACAGGAAGGTTAGACGCTGGCTTCGCTGCAGGGGCAGAGTTTAGGTTGTTTGGGTGCTTTAATGATGCGTTTTCAGACTTTAAAATGTTTGGCATCCTTTTAAGTATCACTTTAATTCTGAATTTCCTGGTTAGTAACAATTTGGTTTTTGATCACTACTATATTCTTTAATGTATTTTCATTCTTAAGTCACTGACATGAGCCCTGTGCCTTAATGAAGAGTCTTGTCTAGTAATGGAAGGAGGTTCTGATTATTCTGCTAGCTGAAAAGACAATATGGACATATCTATCATAGGTCCTTTTACCATACTGTCTGAGCACCTCACAGTCTTTACTGTATTATACTCACAGCATCCCAGTGTGGTAGAGCAGAGCCATTATTCCCATTATACAGATGGGCAACTGAGGTGCAGAGAGACTAAGTGGCTTAGCCAAGGTCACACAGGAAGTCTGTAGCAAAGCAAAGGTATTGACCCCAGGTCTCCAGAGTTCCAGGTTAGCACCCTGACTATTGGACCATCCTTCCTCTCTCTCAGTATTTTATCAGGTGCTGTAGGTTTCATGTAGACTGTGCCAGCATTCATGGGAGTCGTATTTGCTGAACACTTGTGCTGAGAGGAATTCTAGTTACCAGTAACCAGGTGTCTTGTGGGATATTTGGGGGGAACTCTCTTTGTTTTGCATATGCAGCTGGGACCCAAGCACCCTGTCTCGAGCAAGGCACTGAGAAAGAGCTAACCTGTGTGATGCTGAAGATGGTTGCTGCCCTTGTCCTGGGATCTGTGAGGAACGCTGGTAAGAGAAGATGTTTCAACTGTCACAGCATCGCCTCCGTGATACTTGGTATTAGATGGCCTGGGTACAGCATAATGAGCATCCAACTCCCTTCTTCTGTTTGTATGTTTTATTCAGAAATCATGTTGGATAGCCAGGAATGTAGCAATGGCCATATTGCATTATGCCATTGGTCCATCTACTCTGGCTCCCGTCTTCCAGCTGTGGCCAATACCTAATGTGTAAGAACATAAGAATGGCCATACTGGATCAGACCAATGGTCCATCTAGCCCAGTATCGTGCCTTTTGACAGTGGCCAGTGTCAGATGCTTCAGAGGGAATTAACAGAACACTGCAGTTATTGAGTGATCCATCCTCTGTTGTCCAGTCCCAGCATCTAGCAGTCAGAGACTTAGAGACACCCAGAGCATGGGGTTACATCCCTGACCATCTTGGCTAATGGCCATTGATGGACCTATCCTCCATGAACTTATCTAGTTCTTTTTAAAACCTTATTATAGTTTTGACCTTCACAACATCCCCTGACAACAAGTCCCAGAGGTTGACTGTGCCTCGTGTGAAGAAGTACTTCCTTTTGTTTGTTTTAAACCTGCTGCCTATTATTTTCATTGGGTGACTCCTGGTCCTTATGTTACATGAAGGAATAAATAACACTTCTTTATTCACTTTCTCTACACCAGTCATGATTTTACAGACCTCTATTATATCCCCCTCTTAGCTGTCTCTTTTCCAAGCTGATAAGTCCCAGTCTTATTAATCTTTCCTCATATGGAAGCTGTTCCAAACTGCTAATCATTTTTGTTGCACTTTCCTGTAGTTTTTCCATTTCCAATGTACCTTTTTTGAGATAGTGAGACTAGAACTGTGCTCAGTGTTCAAGATGTGAGTACACCATGGATTTGTATAGGGGCATTATGATACTGTCTTACTATCTGTCCCTTTCCTAATGATTCCTAAAATTCTGTTTTTTTTGACTGCCGCTGCATGCTGAACAGATGTTTTCAGAGAACTATCCACAATGACTCCAAGATCTTTCTTGAGTGGTAAAAGCTAATTTAGAACTTATCATTTTGTATATATAATTGGGATTGTTTTCCAATGTATACTACTTGGAATTTATCAACATTGAATTTCATTTGCCATTTTGTTGCCTAGTCATCCAGTTTTGTGAGATCACTTTATAACTCTTCACAGTCTGCTTTGGACTTAATTATCTTGAGTAATTTGGTATTGTCTGCAAATTTTGCCACCTCACTGTTTACCCATTTTTCCAGATCATTTATGAATATATTGAACAGCACTGGTTCCAGTACATATTCTTGGGAGACACTTGTATCTATGTCTGCACTGTGAAAACTGTCCATTTATTCCTGCCCTTTATTTCCTGTCTTTTAACCAGTTACTGATTTATGAGAGGACCTTCCCTCTAATCCCATGACTGCTTACTTGCCTTAAGAGCCTTTGGTGAGGGACCTTGTCAAAGGCTCTCTGAAAGCCCAGGTCCACTGGTTCACCCTTGTCCACATATTTCTTTACCCTTACAAAGGATTCTAATAGATTGGTGAGGCATGATTTTCCTTACAAAAGTTGTGTTGACTCTTCCTCAAGAAATTGAGTTCATCTATGTGTCTGATAAATCTTTTCTTTACTATAGTTTCAACCAATTTGTCTGGTACTGAAATTAGGCTAACTGGCCTCTAATTGCCAGAATCGCCTCTGGAGCCTTTTTTAAAAAATCCACATTACAATAGTTATCCTCCAGTCATCTGGTACAGACACTGATTTAAGTGCTGCGTTATACACCAGTTAGTAGTTCTGTAATTTCACATTTGAGGTCCTTCAGAACTCTTGGGTGAATATCATCTGGTCCTGGTGTTTAGTTATTAGTTTATCAATTTGTTCCAAAATCTCCTCTTCTGACACCTCAATCTGGGACAGTTCCTCAGATATGTCACCTAAAGGGAATGGCTCAGGTATAGGAACCTCCCTCACATCCTCTGCAGTGAAGATGGTTGCAAACAATTCATTTAGCTTCTCCACAATGGCCTTGTCCCTTGAGTGCTCCTTTAGCACCTTGAGCCTCCAGTGGCCCCACTGATTATTTGGCAGGCTTCCTGATTCTGATGTATGTAATTTTTTTTTTCTGTTTAGTTTTTGTGTCTTTTGCTAGTTGCTTTTCAAATTCTTTTTTGGCCTTCCTGATTATACTTTCACACTTGACTTCCCAGAGTTTATGCTCCTTTGTTTTCCTCGGTAGGATTTGACTTCCAATTTTTAAAGGATGCCTTTTTGCCTCTAACCACTTCTTTTATTCTGTTGTCTAGCCATGGGGGCATTTTTTTTATCCTCTTACATTTTCTTTTAATTGGGGGTATACATTTAATTTGAACCTCTATGATGGTGTTTTTAAAAAGTTTCCATGCAGCTTGCCAGCATTTCATTCTTGTGACTGTTCCTTTTAATTTTCCTTTAACTAGCTTCCTCATTTTTGTATAGTTCCCCTTTTTGAACTTAAATGCTACTGTGGTGGGGGCTTCTTTGGTATCCCCCCTCCCATGGATGTTAAATTTCATTACATTATTACATACTTCAGAGCAGCAGCGTGAAAACCCCCATAATCCACTAGGCCAAGAGGAAAACTTCCTCTTCATTTTAAAGGTTCGTTTCCTTTTGAGTTTCTCTTAATAGTTCAGACATTGTTACAGCATGTTTAATTGTATTACAGTAGTGCTTGCATTAGGGTGACCAGACAGCAAATGTGAAAAATCGGGACGGGGGTGGGGGGTAATAGGAGCCTATATAAGAAAAAGACCCAAAAATCGGGACTGTCCCTATAAAATTGGGACATCTGGTCATCCTAGTTTGCATGTCCCAGCTGAGATCTGGGCCCCATTATGCTAGGTACTGTACAAACACTGAGCAATAGGCCCTGCCTGTAAGATCTTGGTCTAAATAGGCAAGAGGGTCAAAGGATGGGAGGAGAAACTGAGGCGCAGAGCGATGAAGTGACTTGCCTAAAGTCACCGAGCAGCTGAGTCAGAAATAGAACCCAGGTCTCCTGAGTCCTAGTCTAGTGCTCTATTCACTAGATGCAAAGAAGGAAATATTTTAAAGACATACATATTTTGTATGAGTGAGTCCTTCCCCCAGTAATCCCTAATTTGTCCCTAGTCACCTACTCTGTAGTGAAATCCGGGATGATTTATACAATGACTTAGTTGTAGACCGAGGAAAATAACACAGCCATCCATTCTACTGGATTTTCTTACATGGTACCTGTTTCCAGGTATCTACATATCCACTTAGACACTAGACCCGTTATGTGCTGGCACTAGTAACTGATTTGTGCACACAAACTGGATACTTGCGCACACACACACTAGGTGTGTGCAGTTGGAGCCTTGTGATAGTGCACAGTTAACATGGAAAATTTGCCTCTGTGTTCAAACCTATATTGTGATTGGACATAAACCATGCTCAGTTATATGGGCACCAATTGAACTAACAAATGGCATCTGATTGATTCCTAGTTGTTATAAAAGATTATGGGATGGTACCATACATCAAGATATTTCTGGATGATGAGTGCTACCGAAGTGATACCCTCTGTATCTTGGAGCAGCTGTCCGTCATCAACACCGAAGAGTACATGAGCATAATTATTGGGGCCCTCTGCTCTTCCACTCAAGGGGAGCTGTACCTGAAACTGGACTTGCTAAAGGTGATTAACATTGCTTCCCATTTGCTTCGTCGTCTACTCTGAATATTCCTGGTTTAGATGGCTGGTGGCTCCCAGCCTCATTACCAGCAGGAAAGTGAAATCAAATGCAGGGGCAGAGTTAAGGTTGTTTGGGTGCTAGTCACTGAGTGTTTTAATCATTGGTGTGTGCACAGACACTCCCTAATGTCTTGCAAAATGCTTTAGAGAGTTAAAATAGATGTATAATAGAGAAATAATGGCTACAGAATTGCAGTTTACATATTGTTGAGTACAGCTACAGCAGAAGGAGAAAAGGGAGACAGATGGGAGAGGAAGCTGAGACTTACAAAGAGGAAGTGAGAGGACGTAGAAGAGGGTAAAGGTAGCAGCTGAGTTGGGTGTGGGGATGAAACAAATGGCTTGATTCAGGTTTCATTTGCAGAGGTGTAACTCCATTGACCTCAATGGGGGGTCATTGCTCACATATACCAGGGTAAATCAGAAAAGGATCTGGTTTCAGTTGGAGAGAAGGTGATAAAGGGGATGGAAAGAAATTTACTCATATTCTCTAATGTATTCCTAGAGGCCTGATAAAAAATCCATTAAAGTAAATGGAAAGAACCCCAATGATTTACTCTGGATTAGGCCCTTGGTTGGCAAACTAGAAAGCAGCAGCATTAATCTGGGATTGCATTCCACACTCATTAGCTGGCCTTATTTGAAGTCCCCTCTTAGCTGCTAACACAGCAGCTAGTCTTTGTGGCACAGTAACTGTGCTCATTAAAACAATCTGACAAACCAGGGGACAAAGCCCGTTGCTCTGACCTGAGCAAACAAACTTTTGCTGAAGGTGGAGAAGTTAAGTGCAGCTCCCGAACTGATATGAGAACAAATGCAGCTTTGATGTCTAATTCTGACAAATGATAACCATGTTAAAACATAATGTAAGCAAATGAATTTATTATCTGTGCCCTTTGGGACTGCGATTGTGTTATGCACAAATTCAGATTGATTTGCTAATATATATTTAGCTGTTAAACTGCGAGCCCAAATGTGATTAGCTCTCCCGTATTCCAGAGTGGCATGTGGACAATTATGAGGAATAACAAATAATGGAATGTGAAATAAATTCTGTTAGCTATAACTGAGTTAGGGGTTTCCAGCAGGCATCCAGTTGTATAGATTCAAGACAGAGGAATACTAACTCATAGGCGATTAAATTGTAACCGAGTTAGAGCCGGAGAAAATGTTGTTACTGCTGACCTTTCCTGAAATGTGTCAAAACCATCCTGATAACTTCAACTCCAACTTATTAAATTTACTCCCTGTTCAGGAGTCTGTGCCTGGTTTGATACATTATCATGCGAAATTGAATGACAGTAATAAAGTCCCCCTTCCTACAGTTCTGGCAAGCCCTTTCTCATAGTACTAGCTCCTGTTATAGAGAGAGATTTATGATAGAAACGCTTTTCTTCAGTGGATTTGGAATTAAGCCTCTCATTTGATTTGAGAGGCTTTTCTGTATGACTCTCAGCCAACATAAGGTTTAGTGTTCTTCAAAGTAGCAAGAGACAAACCCAAATCCCAAGTGTGTTACCCCTGTTTATCTCTTGTGGCTTCTGCATTTAATAAATTGCACAAGGAAGAAAAGTTAGGGATGGGTTAGATGCAAATAACTGGGCCTCATTCTTCTCTCACTGATTTTTACACTCAGATTATTCCAGTGTAAGTGAGGCCTGAATCAGGTCCAAAGTATCTCGACTTACAGTGGAATGGTTTAGATTTTAAATACATGCAGTGATACATAGCACTCATTTATAGCCTGATACAAAGTCCATTGAAATCACTGAAAGACTCCTACTGACATGCGTGGCCTTTGGATCAGACCCTCAGCGCTTTTTGTCTCCAAAATGCTATACAAGCATTAACTCTGTTTGTCCCTGGGAGACAGGAAACTGTTATTGCTAGTTTAGTGCTAGGAGAACTTACTCTCTGAAATATCTTTTGGACCATGTTATGTTGCTGGTTTTGAGCAGAATGGGTTCTGGTTAACATCTGATGAGCCATTATGGCTCTGTATGGTCACTCTATCTGTGCCAGTTGAATGTGGAATATTTTTCAATACATTGGTTGTAGCCATTGGTAGATGCTATTGGAAAAGTCCCATCAGCCTCTAGAAGTTTTGCTTAAACTATTTTAAAATAATCTCTGCTCTAAGGTATGTGGAATGCGCCGGGCTGGTTTAAGGCCTAGGCACTGTGGGCCCACGTCTATAGTCCTGTCTCCTTGAGTGAGGAGATTACGCTGAAATCTCAGCTCTCACTTTTAGACAAAAGTAGGTTTCTAGCCCTCCTGGTTGTGAAGAAAAGCTCACAACCATGAGCAATGTCTCTGCTGCAGTGAGCTCTGCCTGCATATGCAGACAACCTGAAGTGACAGCTCAGAGATGGGGTGAACTGCCTCATGCATCTCCGTTGGGTATTCACTCCAAGCCCCACTGCTCTGGGGCAACCCGCCCCACCTCATCAGGGGGTCTTTATGAGTCAGGAGGAGATGGGTGCAGCTGCCCCCATCAGTAAAGCAGATATACTCTGGCTGCAGGGGCAAGCAGTGGGGGCACCTCTTCTAGTGCTGTTGACCTAGAGTTCCCTGTAAGAGCAGCATGAAGCCTCCCTTCCCCTGGAAGTTGACTGCTCCTGGTCTCTGCTTTGGCCAAACAGGCTAGCGACCGGCAGTGTTTCGGACTGGAACTTTGCCCGCTAGCTTGGAGCCTTGTAAGCCCCATCCCTGAGCCTCAGGGCTGCCTGCATAGATGGCTTCGGAAAACACGTTAAATTCCCTGATGTTTGAGGTGGTTGAAAAACAGGCAAGAAAGGTTTGCAAAAATGTCATTCCTCCTCTCCCCCCGCATTTTTGATCAACAATTGAAATGTTAGTGAAATCAAAATTCTGAGAACATTGTCTAGTCCAACTTGGTACCTACCTTATGTGACGTGAGGTTAAACGCTTGCTTTGTCTCCCTTCTCTCTAATTGCGCAGTCTCTCCTGAGGATCCTGGAGAACCCCAAGTGCCATTCGGCTTTCAGAACATGCAGTGGATTCAATGGACTCCTGTCTCTTCTCTCTGACATGGAAGGTGCGTTACAGGACCCGCCGTCAGGGCCGTGGGCAACTACGGGGCATAGCCTCATCCTGGAGCTTGTTTTGTACACACTTCAGGGGATAGCCGCTGCTCTGCACCTGGACCCCATTAACAGTGACTTCTTCCAAAGGAATGGCCTCTTTGAGAAGCTGGCGGAGGATCTCGTCTCACTCGGCTGCTTCTGGACACAGGGGAGCCAGCAAGTCCCTGTGCAGCTTGAGAAAGGAAGGACGTTTGCAGAGTTCTTGAACGCAGCCTTGTACTCGTCAGAACCTTTCCCAGCATGGCTCAAGAGTTGCATACGGATTCTGAGTTTCCTTGACCATATGATCAAAGGGACCCTGCATCTGGACAGCTGCTTCCTGGAGATAAAGCCTGCTGCAGAAGAACCACCCTGGGATGTTCAGAAGGGACAACTAGATCAACAGGAGGAGCATGGTACTAGCTTCAAACCACTGGAGAATAAATTACCTGCCTCTGACTACAGGGCATGGGCAGACCCTGAAGACAGGTAGGTCTTTGATTCTTTATTATAGAAAGACCCCAGCATCCAAGAGCAGTAATATTTGGGTGTTTTCTGGTGTCACTGAAGAGCCCACAGTATTTTACATGTAGTCATGAAATAAGCCTGACAAAGCCCCCTGAGCTGCAGGCTGATAGTATTATCTGCATTTTACAGGGAGAATGGTCATCAACCAAGGCCAAGAGGTGGTGTTACTTGCCCCAGGTCACACAGTGAGTCAGTGAGAGGGTCAGGAATCAAGCTGAGGAGTCCACACTCCCAGGCCTGTGCTCTAGCAGGCAGACAATGCTACTTTATAAAAGGTGAATGACCGCGAACATTGCAGCATAAATGTCAGTGTTTGACTTCAGAGGGACAAAGTAGGGACAAGCTTGTCTCTTTTGCCAACAGAGGTTGGTCCAATAAAAGATATGTCCTCACCCACCTTGCCTCTCTAATATCCTGGGACCAACAGGGCTACAGAACTGCACACAATTGTTTGGTTCAGTGGGACAAGGGGCTATGAGAGCTTTTTGTCTTATCCCTGGGCTCTGGATTATATACTGGGTGAGCTTTCAGAGTGATCCTGTCTCTTTGATCAAGTACCAGAGAGAGGCTATAGGTCACTGGAATTTGAAAACTATTTTTTAGCCTCTGCTCAAAACCACCCAAATCAATATTGACTCCTGCAATGGGATAGAAGATTGCCTCCAGTCACTGGGTGCAATGTAAATAGGCCTAAATCACTATTTATTTCAAATGCCCTGTACTGGAAAAATGAAGGAAGCAGCCATGCTGTCTGCCTCATTTTATATATATCAAGGCAAGAAGGTCAGGGAAGACATTCAAGGAAGGCCGGGAGATTTCCGCAACACTTGGAAGGTCAGATCTGTGTTTCTGGGTATCTTTTATTAAGTAGTGCCTTCCCACAACGTTTACATTTCTTCCCTTAAGAGACAGGGGAAATCTCTGGCAGTTTCCTGTGTCCCTGGCTGCAGCTCAGATCTCCCTGTGCTCTTACATACTATTCACTGTATTTCTGGTTGGAGCTAGAATCCAAGCGACAGAGGATTACAGATCTGGTCATGTCACCATGGAGGCATCTCCAGCTATCTTTTAAAGAAGGAAAATGACTAAGTCGCATTTGAAGGCCAAACCTTGACGTCCTGACTCATAGGAAACGCTTGTTGAAGTTAATAGGAATCTTGGTTGCGTAAATGCTAAATGCAGACTGGGTTAGCACCTCAGCATTTGGCCCGCTGTGATTCATCTGGACATTATCTGAAGCTGTGTGAAAAATCCTTGTAGTTTTCCTTGGCCAGCTGTCAGAATGGCTTCAAAGCAGGTCACAAGAGATGCTTACTGAATGCCCCGGTTTGTACTGAAGGTGGGATTCCACCTGGGGATGGGCTAGCTAGTTCAGATGAAATGCTGTGGTGAATATGCTGAGCGGCACATTCACTAGTGTTCTTCTCTTGGCCCAGGAGAAACTTGGAGGGACCTGGGTCAGCAGGCAGGGGGCTCGCTCAGGCTGGGCAGCAGGCTGAGCTGGGGCAGAGGCTGGGTGAGAAGCAGAGAGCCAAGCAGGGACTGGCAGCAGCAGGGGACAGGAGGAGTGACTGGCAACCAGGAGGCATGAGGAAACAGCTCTGGCTGGATGACAGCAGGACAATGGACAGTCCCCCATCCTCCGCCCTGATATCGCAGATGATATATTTTTCCCAATGAGACCCACCAGCCTGTAGTTAGGTTCCCTTATGAGAGTGAAGGACTAGAATGCTTACTCCAGGATACTAGGCCTGAGAGGTGCCCCGGGGCAAAGCCCTACTTCGACCCCTCTCTAGTACTGCCTTCCAGGGACTGAGTCAGGAACTGTGGGGTTGTATTATGGGACTCTGGCTGGATCAGTCAGATACAAGTGGCCTCTGGTTTTGGGTGCCCCAGCTTTTTGAGCCCTCTTGTGCCCTGAGGAGATGGTGCCTGGAGACATGAGCAGAGCCATGTTAGCCAGAGGCATCAGCAGAGGAGGGAGCTGAGCTCAGCAGCCAGGAGGCTTGCAAAGAGAGTGAGGAAGTTTTCACTGCCTAGGCATCAGCATTGAATGCTCTGCAAATAGGCATGGGAAATCCAGTGCACACGGTTGGCTTTCCTGATAACCTGCAGCTTCCCCTTAGCTGCTTCTCCCTCTTCACACTTCCCCCTGTGAGAGGCTGCAGCCCCCGGTGCTCTACTAGGCTGGGCAGGTCTATAGTGGCAGGGCCGGCTCCAGCTTTTTTGCCGCACCAAGCGGCGGAAAAAAAAAAAAAGAGAGAGAAAAAAGAAAAACCCGACTGAGCTGCAGCCGAAGAGGAAGAGAGGGAGTGAAGGACCTGCCGCCGAATTGCTGCCGCACACCGGGCTGTGCCGCCCCAATAACGGACGGAGCGCTGCCCCTTTCTATTGGCCACCCCAGGCACCTGCTTCCTTAACCGGTGCCTGAAGCTGGCCCTGTATAGTGGGAACCAATGTGTAACAACCATGCGTTACCTGTGAGGCCCCAACCTGCAGGCGAGTACTGAACAGTTAGTGAAAAGTAGGTGCCTGGGGAAAGGAGGGGATGAAGTCCAAGGGCCTGGTGACTTGTGCAGTCACTTCCCTGTGTGCCCAGTGGGTGTGAAATCCCGCTGGTAGTATTCCATGTCAGCGGCGGCTCCAGGCACCAGCGCTCCAAGCGCATGCTGGGGGCGGCAAGCCGCGGGGGGCGCCCTGCCAGTCCCTGCGAGGGTGGCAGTCAGGCTGCCTTCAGCAGCGCGCCTGTGGGAGGTCCGCCAGTCCCGCGGATTCTGCGGCAATTCGGTAGTGGGTAAGCCAAAGCCACGGGACCGGCGGACCTCCTGCAAGCATGCCGCCGAAGGCAGCCTGCCTGCCATGCTTGGGGCATCAAAGAAGCTAGAGCCATCCCTGCTCCATGCCTGCTTTGCCCTACTGTAAATGATTATACAGAGTACAGGGCCATGCAGGATTGGGCTCTTCAATCTCATCTGAAGTGCAGCCTCTTTGAGTGAGGACAAACTCCTTTGAAACCACTCCACAGTTCCATCCACTGGCTATGGCCTGTGAGAAGATGAGCAGGGTTTCTTGCTCCAGTGCAAATGCCTAAAGTGATTTGTATGACAGACGGGCGCCCTCCCTCTTGCGTTCCTGTGATTAGAGAGAATATTTTGCCGCAAGCTGTTTTAATGGAGGCTGATCTCTGGGAACCAGATTGCCCCCTGCTGCAGAATGGCGGCAGCAACTGCCTTTCCATAGGCTCACTGTGCTTAATGGCTCTTCAGCTTCAATGGGGCAGCTCACTTTGTCCCCAGCACCCCCTCTCTTAGTTTTAAGTAGCGGTGCCTCCTGACTGGATTTGGGATCAACAATGTGATGGCACCTGATGGCCTCGGTCAGGGCCATGCAGTGGGGAGAGGAAGACAGGGCCTTTCACAGGATAGTAGTGAGGAGGGAGCTCTGGCTTATTGGAGTATGGCAGGCAGGGAGATGGGGCCTTTTGGAAGATCATTGGGAGAGAGGAGATGGCCTGGGGCCTATTGGAAGATCATGGGGGAGGTAGGTAGGTGTTGTACTGAAATTGCTCTGAAAGACCTAAAGAGTTAAAGGTGTTTATAAACCCTTTCGCTGTCCAACGTTAAACAGTGATAGGCTGGTAGGGTTGTCAAGGTTGGTGGAAGCATTTCTGGCGGTTTTATCCCATGACATAATCTTTAATTAAAGATTAATCTTTAATTCCTGGAGACTCCAGGGCAACCCTATGGTTCAGGGTTGTTTTTAAACAGAGTGCGTGGTTTTCCTTGTTTACGTGGCAAACACCCAAAAAACTTCCATTCAGATTGAAACTTTATTGATTTAACACATGAAGTTAAAACTAGTATTTCTATTGAAACTTTGAGTGATTGATTGTGCAAAACAAACGTAGTCAGACCTTCTCAAAATCTGTTTCCTTGTGGAGTCAGAATATCAGTGTCTTTTATTTTCAGAACAACTTTCCCTTGATGAAAAGCAAAGGGTTAATTTTATTCCACCCTGGTGTGTAGAGGGCATTCACTTATCCTGCTGTTAACAAGCAGACAAACCCAAGGAGAAGGAGAGACAGGATAGAAAAGATGGGAGAAATACGGCTTGTGTTGATGTTTTTGGAACCCTGGACCGCTGGTTAGTTATGAGTGGATGCTTTGGCTGGCAAGTTGACCACGACGCCTGCAGCTTTGACCCCTGGTTAGTTACGGTCTGGTCAGGGTTGTGGTCTGGTTGGATTCTTTCTCCTTAGACGAGGCAGGTTTGGATGAACACAGAATAGTTGACTTCAGGATTCGATGAAAAGCCAAGAGAGTGAGAGAGGATAGGAGGAAAGAAATGGCAGGGCGAGAAAGTCACACAACAAGGGAATATAATATAGGATCTCAGGCATTGTTCCCTCTAAGCTGCGTGCACACAGATCCGAAACACCGTGCACAAGGTGAAACACACAAATTTGCACAGAAGCACAAAAATTTGCACAGAAGAAATTTTTTGCACACACGGCCTGTCAAAAATTAGAGGGAACATTGATCTCAGGAGCCTTTGTGGTGCTGGTAGTTCGATCTCCCCACTGATGGGCTGAGTGGATGTCCTAATGAGATGACTTTCAGCACTCACAGGTGAAAACAAAGTTCATTAAGCAAGAGCAAGGCCAGCCGGCTTCCTGTCAGGAAGAAAGTCCCTTAGGTGGGTCAAGATGAGTTTCAGTGCTGGCAGGTTGGGAGATGAGGGGAGGAGAGGAAATGAATTCTTTTTTTTAACCCCTCAAAGTCTTTTCTTAAGAACCGCAAAAAGGAGTAAAAGGGATGGAATATTTTGTCCTCATTATTTTGTCCACCAATTAAACCCATTTCTATAAGGCCCAGCTTGGCACAGTAACTTTGTTCCCATTTTTTTTTTTTTTACCAGATCTGAACTCACCACAGTGCTTTGACTTATATCAGTAGCCATTTTCATTGGACTTGTAGAGTTTCTCCATCTGGTTTTGTTGCACCTATTACAATAGTCATTTACTGAAAATAACTTGACCTATTTTTCATGGTTATTGTAACATCTTATGAACGTTCATGTACTTTTTACAGCTGAGCTTAGGGTAACTTTGTAAGTCCAATAATCACAACAGGTCTCTTGGATGATTGTGGGGAAGGAAGGTGGTGGGGCCCATTGGAAAATCATGGGGGGGGGGGTTCTATGCAGCCCTTGAAGGTGCAGTTCAGGGACAGGCAGAGATTCAAGCTGGTTCTTCTTTGTGCTCTAGCCCATCCATAATTATGGCACTGGCTGGGCACTTGGACAGCATTGTCAACCCAAAGCATTCAGAAATCATAAGTCAGCCTCTAAAAATCAAGAGAGAGGCTTAACATTTTTTAAAATCATGAATTTAGCTCTTTTTTTATTTACCTCCTAGTGTTTGAGCCTAACAGGGGCTGGTTTTCCAGCTTTTCTCTACAACCATGAGGGCTAGAAACAACTTTCTTTTTTAAATGCAAGCTGAGTTTCTCATGTAATCACAGGACTCCAGGAGCTGGGGCTTTAAGAAAGGCACCACATATTGATAGAATGGCGACAGTTGGTGACACTGCTTGACGTTGTCTCTTTTGCAGTTTTGCCGACATGTTCGGTGTCATAAGATCCCCAAACACAAGGGGCTCGCTTTCTCCCTGGTGTAACAAATTCCCTTGATTTCAACAGCCTTATGCAGCAGATGAATTTGGTCATACGAACACAGCTAAAGAGTGAAAACTACAAATAATGGAACCCAGGCCCCACTGAATTTAAGGGGAGTTTTGCCCTTGATGTCAGTGGGGCCAGGATTTCACCCAAACTTTGTTTATTTAAAAAAAAGTGTCTCCTTGCTTGTTTAGCCATCAAACATCAGAGCCACATTCCTCCTTGGTGTAGATGTAAAATCAGTGGAATTGCAGCCATTCGCACTGGAGCTGAATTTGACTTATTAAGCTTAAAGAATAACAAACAAGTAATTTTTTTCTGCAAGCGCTATTTAATAAGACAGCATTTGCCTTGAGAGTGCAGTAATAGTCATTGGTCACTGTGGGGCAGTGTCCCACGTTAGTCACTTTGCACTGGTCTGTTAGTATTGGCTCCTGGAAATGGCAAACAGGTATTTATTGCAGACATTATTCTCTTTTAGTTTCATATAAAGGCCTTTTTTATTCCTATCCTGTTATTTATTCTTCCTGTTTTACACAGTGTGATAGTGCTTGCTGTTTTATTTTTCACATCCAATTAGTGCTGTCAGACATTATCTGAGTTTCATTCACCAGGATCTATTGGAAAGGACAGTGTATCTGATAATACTGTACAGCTCACATCTTTCAGCTGGCTGGAGCTTTGGTTCAGCTAGAAATTTGTGTGTTTCTCCAAACATCCTGAGCCTGCAAAGCCTGAGCTAGAAATCTCATGAAAAAGCAGCTCTCTCCTCATGTTACCGGAATGTCCTCCTTCTAGCCAGTAATGTGGCATGAGCAGACTTCCCTGTGGATTTTGATGCATCATTTTCCTCTCCCTGAATGGGCAGAGGCATGTGGCAAAAATGAAAAATGGTGGGGAAAAGTAAATAACCACAAACTCTTTCTCCCCCTCTAGGCAGGTTCTGAGTTGGTTCGATGTTTGGGGAAGGGTTTGGTTGCGCAGGAAGGCATTCTGATTTTATTCACACTCTGTACCTTCCCCACTTGCTGCTCTTGGTTTGGGGAATCCTAGAGATCTTGCTCAGTGCTGGATCCTAGGTTGTGATCTTGGATCTCAAGTAACAGAGAATGTGGCACTGCCTCTGGAGGCATCAGAGACTTTTTGTAGTTTACTCTTTATGGAGCAAATTCTTCAAGTCAGAGTCATTTGAAAAATGGCTCTGCACACCTGGGTGTCTTTAGGGTCATGATCCACGAGGTCAGATTTGAGCTTTGGTTGTACCTTTCAGTGCTTCTAGCAGGGTGAATCTTGGTGGTGGTTCTGTTTCTGGCCGTCCCAGGTTGCTGGTCCATTGGTTTACTTTTTAGCACTGAACCTGGTCAATGCAAGCAGTGAACAATGCGGTTGTCCACTGGGGAACTGGCTCACCTTGTGTAACCTTGTCAGCAATGCTGTTACAGCTTCTTCCCATCTATTTCCTGCAGGTTGGAAGGGGGAAACTGTGCCATTATACATCCAGGTGCTGTCTGTGTCATGGTGAGGCTGCTTCCAAAGCTCTACAAGGAGGAACACCCTGAGGTAAATCTCCGTCTAGATGGTGCTTTGAGCCGTCTTTCTTTCCTTCACCCCTTTGACCTGGCCCATGCTGTAAGTACCATTGATTCCTGTACACAAGCATCACTGAAATCAGTCCAGATAACTAGCAGAGAAATAGCCCATCGTTCATCACGCTCATCGGGGCAAGAAGAACCGAAGAACTCTTTTTCCAGAACCAGGATTAATGGGGCTTTACCTTTAGGAAAGCGGTGCTCTGTGGGTTGATAAAACTTGCATTTATATTGCACCATTCACATTAAAGGATCTCTCACATCGGCTAGACCAGGGGTAGGCAACCCGTGGCACGTGTGCCAAAGGTGGCACGTGAGCTGATTTTCAGTGGCACTCGCACTGCCTGGGTCCTGACCACTGGTCTGGGGGGGCTCTGCATTTTAATTTAATTTTAAATGAAGCTTCTTAAACATTTTAAAAACCTTATTTACCTTACATATGACAATGGTTTAGTTATATATTATAGACTTATAGAAAGAGACCTTCTAAAAACGTTAAGATGTATTACTGGCACGTGAAACCTTAAATTAGAGTGAATAAATGAAGACTTGGCACACCACTTCTGAAAGGTTGCCGACCCCTGGGCTAGACTGTGCCATTGGGTTTTGATCTGGTGCAGAACACAGCCCCTGCTGCTGTCTGGATACTCCCCACAGCAAATAAGAGGGTGGCTGGGTGGAGCCTTGGTTCCGTTCCCTCTACTAGCTGGCCAGAGTATCTGATCAGGTGCAAGGGGATGGGGGAATAAGCTGCACCCTCTGGTCAGCAACAATTTATTTCCCTCCCAGAGCAAGAATGGAGACAGGGAGGGATATGGCTGCATATGGCTGCTGTTTAACCGAGGCGCACAGCAGCTTACATAACAGTTTTTAGTACAGGAAGAACATCAAATCCATTGGTAAATGCAGGGGGGATTGAGGTAGAGTCGGAAGAAGGTGCCCATTTTGTTCGGGACACCTGGGGCTAACAACTCTGCTTTTCAGATGAGTGGGTCTCTAACTGCCATCAAATGAACAATGATCAGAGACCTGGTTCCTGTCCAATTTGGATTGTAAAAAGCCCAGTGTGTTCAGGAGTGTGTGGATTCATGCTCTTTCTTTAGCCAGTGCAAACAAAGCCACTTATTTCAAAGAAGAGAGCAAGGGACGGGTTGGTTAAAGCAGGAGGGACCTCCAAGTTGCATTGGATTTCAGGGTTACATCTCATCCAAAAGCATTCCCTCCTGAATTAACCCTTTTTTATCTTTTATAGCCCCCATCGCTGGACTATTTTAGCTTCAATGTAGCTAATGTATTCACCCTCACACCCCCTGTGTGGTAGGGAAGTGCTCTTATCCCCATTTGACAGATTGGGAAACTGAGTCACAGGAAATAAGTGATAAGGTCATAGGTCAAACTTGAAATCTGTGGCAGAGCATGAATAGAACCCATGTCTCCTGTATCCAACAGTAGTCCCCTCACCACTGGCCCATCCTTCCTCTCTTTCTGCAACACCCATCCAACTACTGGCTGCATCTGACTGTTTTGTTTACAAGGCTGATGTGATTGCAGTGTGGAAGTTTAATGGAGAGGGTGGCAGATAGAGATGGGCAAGAAGGTTTTGGGATAAATTTTCAAGTTTGGGATGTGTACCTGCCTCTTTGAGGAGCTGAGGTCAGCTGTGTTCAGGGGCGGCTCTAGACCCCAGCGCGCCAAGCAGGCGCTTGGGGCGGCCGTTTCCCGGGGGGGGCGGCATTTGGCTCCGGTTGAGCTCCCGCCGGCATGCCTGCGGCAGGTCCACCGGAGCCCGGAACGAGCAGACCTGCCGCAGGCATGACTGCGGCGGGTCCCGTCTTCCCGCGGCTCCGGTTGAGCTCCCGCAGGCATGACTGCGGCAGGTCCGCTGGTCCCGGGCTCCGGTGGACCTGCCGCAGGCATGCCGGCAGGAGCTCAACCGGAGCCGCGGGAAGAGGGGACCCACCGCGGGACCGGGGAAGGGCGGCGCAGCGCTCCGCGCTGCTTGGGGCAGCCTACTTTCTAGAGCCGCCCCTGGCTGTGTTACAAGGCCATACTCAAAACTGCCAGCACTTCCTGGGTTAGGCTGAGGGGAAATACAGCAAGATCTGCCTGTCCTGTAGAATTCTGGGATTCGTGCTGCCAGGAGCCAGGGAGTGCAGACTCACACGGCGTGGGAGAGGGGGGAAAATGGAAGGGCACCATTTCATGGCCCAGGAAAGGGCTGGGTGTGATTCAGCCAAGTCTGGGGCAACAGACTTGGATCTTATCTTCTCTAAACACCTTTACCAAGTTCTACTAGCAAAGTACCACACAGTCACCTCCCTGTTCTTCCTCCTTTTGAGGCGAATCAATTTCCTCCAGGCACATCTGATCTGTAGTGGCCTTGGATTGAGTCCTGGGGGTGGATTTTCCAAAGAGCTCAGGGCCTGGTTTTCAGGATCTCAGCACTCACTGAGCTCAGTTCTCTGAACTGTCTGGCTGCAACTGTGGGTGCTGAATGCTTCTGAGCCGCTAGTTCCTAATATAAAGGGGTGGGCACTTACAGGCCAGGGCTCCACTGTGCTACCATAATACAAATAATATATAATAATAGCAATTGTTATTAGTTGGAGGGAGTTGAGATCTCAGGTCCTTGCCCGGTTGGTCATTAATTGCTAAGAGGCATCTATCTTGACAAGTGTCGATGCTGCTGCTTTAAAAGCACGTGAATGTATTCAGTTAAGAACATATAAAGGGCGGAATTAAGGGCCTGATCTAGCAAAGTGAGCTGCATATATGAACAGCTGCTCCTGCCACTGACTTCACGGGTTTGGGGTGTGTGTGAGAGAGAGAGTAAGGGCCTATGCTATGGGGATCTCTTTGCAGGCTCCCTAGGGTGGATTGTGCTGGAAAAAGGAAAACGGGGTGGCACTCCTGTGCGTGCCCCAGGAGGCATGTCTGTTCCATGTAAACGACACGGACTCCTTAGTAAAGCAGGTGCTGCAACTTGGCAGAGGTGCTGCAACTTGGCAGAGGTGCTGCAACTTGGCATTCCAGCGATGTGCACACGGACTGACCTCCTGATGCTAACTACAAACCCTTCCCTTCTGCAGCTTCTCACTTGCCGCTGTCTGCGAGGCCAGTGGTGGGCATAGTGCTCTGGGGGCAGTATGCGCACTAGTGACCGCTGTGAGCTCTGCTCTATGGATGGGGCTAAAATTCTCTCACTCATTGGCTAGCACACAGCAGAAACCAGGAAGGTGCTTTTCTCAATCCAGATATGCCCCATCTGGGTAGGTACTCCCCACTCCGCATCATGCTCCTAGGACCCAAGAGCCCACATGAGAGGGAGTGGGCTTCCCACACCTCATCCTTCCTGCAGTGCATCTCATGCATGTACCACACAGCAGCTGTTGTTTGGGCACACACTTGGGGTCAGCACTTTCACTGGTATCTCCAGCAACGCATAATGCATTTTTCTGTTTACAGTCCTGGAGCTCAATTCTGCTCTCGGTTACAATCATGTCAATCGCTTAAGCCAGTGGGGTGATACCAGGGCAATTATGGTATATGTAAGATCAGGATCAAGCCCTGGACTCTTCCTAGCAGTTACAGACTGGTGCAGCAATTAACAGGAAATTGGCACTCAGTTAGCTTGATCACAACTAGGAATCTGCTCAGGTGAAATTTCCTTTCTCGGGCTCTCCCCACATGCACCCTGACCGAACGAGCAAATTATCCAGTGTATGTCTGCTGCCTTTCCTGAAATATTTGGATTCAACTAGCAGATAAACGGGAGGTTTGGAATAAAACCAAATTTCTCATCAGCATCTTTGGAAGGTGGGAGTGTAATTAACTGCTGATGTTTCTTGACTCTTCATTGCAAGCCAAGCCAGGAGCTATTAAAATTTTGACAATTACTGTAATTAATTTCTGAAAAACAAGTAGAACAGTTAATTGGATGTGAGAGAGGAGCTGTCAGAGAAGTCGCTGGGTCAGAGCTGGCTCTGCAGCTCTGCTGGATGAGGCAGGGAAAATGAAAACCCCACAGACTTTCAGTAGATGGCAGTGTTATTAAAAATATGAAGAGCTGGGAAACAAATTCCATCAGTCTCAGTAATATACTTGAATCTATTCATCTTTCCTTCCCTTCTCTTTTCTTCTTTCCCCCTTCTCTCATTTGATAAGGAATCAGTAGCAGTTGTAATATTTATTGATTTATAATTTATTTAGTATTATAACAATGGAGATCAGAGCCCCATTGTACACAGATAGTAAGAGGCAGTCCCTGCCCCAAAATGCTTGCAATCTAAACAGATGCAAGAAAGGATGGGAGGGTAAATAGACGTATAGAGAGGTGAAGTGACTAGCCCAAGGTCACATCAGCAACACAGACAGGAATAGAACCTGTGTCTCAAGTCCTCTGGTTCTGTCCAGTAGAACATGCTGCCTTCATTAATAGATGTGATTTGAAGTCTCATTATAATCTGAAGATGAACTCTGTTAAGCTGATTGTGTGAATCTCCATATTTTATTCTCACTGTGATTTCTGGGCCAAATTTGTTCTGCATACAAGCTGAACTAGCAGCTAGTGCTTCTGAGGTTTTTCTGTTTCCTAGCACCACCCACGATTATGATGTAGTCTCCTGAGCTTCACTGGTGATGAGTGACACACAATAGTCTGAAGCTCTGCCATGGCTGTGTCAGCTTTCGGGTGCCAGCCTCTGACACATTCCTGGTATTGAGCAGTGCTGGGAGCCCACTGGCGGAGTGGTGAGCTACTCAGGTATCAGGGGGTCATGGTCTTGTGCAAAAGCTGTAGCTCAAGGATCAGTGACAGATAAATAACTCCCCTTGGTGGTAGAGTGGTAGCAGATAAAAGGGAAATGAGGAAACATCTTGAAAAGCCAGCAGGGGGCTGTGGTGCTGTATGTGCACATCACCCTGGACACAGCATGTCAGCTGTTCTTCCCTTCCCATCCATACGCTGGCTTGGTAGTTGTGTTGGAGGTGGCTGGAATGTTTTATGGTTGGACCTTTCTGACAGTGGGCCCCATGTGCATAGGGTATCTGTCCTGTACACGGGCAGCATCCTAGCTGCCAGAAGGAGAATGGGTTTTGGCATGTGTTTGGCCGTATGAATGCTCCTTCATTTCTGCTTCCAAACAAGGAAAGAACCCTTGCGCTTGGCTCACTATGTATTCTGTGCCTGACAGACCAGGAAGCAGCTGCAGCAAGGAATGGAGATGGCAGGTTGTTTTTCAGTCCCTAACCCCCTAACCCTATACCATGGTAGTGTTGTGGCATATGCTCCTTGCGCCCAGTTCCACTCCTGCTGAAATCAGTGAAAGGGCTCCCACTGAGTTCAGTGGAACAGCACTGGGCTCTCTCTGCCCATGAGGACTCATACAGCTGGCTGGCAATGTGTGCTGGTAGCGCTTGTGCTTTGTCACACGAGGCACATCTGAAGGCCAGAAGATGACAGAAGGCAAAACTCTCCTCTGATAGCTCTGCAGTGGATCTTGACTCAGATGTTCAGCTTTCCCAGAGGTAGGAGCCTGTGTGTAAGGAGAATAAAATGTCGGTCAGGATCCACCACAAAGGTCTGGGAGAAGGTTTTTGGCCCAGAGTTTGGGGCTGAGTTGAACAGCATGTTGTTCAACCGCAGGGATGGAAAAATGGGTGGGCACTGAGCACCACTTTGCTAGTCTGAATGCTGTGTAAAGACATTTTGGGATGGAGTATGGAGTTATCTTCCTGAAGGAATCAGTCCAGCTTCATATACAAATCCTTCCATTTCACCAAAGTGGGGAACCAGCAGGCGCTGCTCTGCAGAAGCATTAGTGGAACTCAATAAACATTAATGCATTCTGATTCTGACCTAAGGAAATAGGATCCATTCCCAGTTGGATTTGCTGCTTCTTGGTGACCTTTATCAGACCCAAGCAGTGATGTGCTGAAGTAACTCTGAGCGTGTCAATGTACTGAGAGTGGTAATAAGTAGCAAGACAGACAGGAGACTCGATCTCACACAGCAGCCTTTTCTTCTAACCTGACCAGAATGACAATTAATAGCTGGTGAGAATAGATCTGTGGTTGTGTGTTGCATCCATCTCTACTGGCAATTAACAAAACATTTGGATGTCAAATGAGACATATGAAAATTTTGCTAAAAGCTCTTCAAAAAAAAAAAAAGGCAGAGGTGCTATTTGAGTCTTTAAAGGAAATTTATCGAGCATCACTCATGTGAACATTCAGCCTTGGTACTTTTGCAAACTGTGTGCATTCATTGTAATGACCACATTTATGCAAAGCAAATATTCTCTTTCCTTAAATGCAAAATCATCGGTGTCAAAATGAAGTTGATGCCTATTTGGAAAGCTAACGAAAAAATAAACTTACTTACCATCCCCTCTAAGCAAGCTTTGTGGCACGGGGCATTTGCCACAGAAGGATATTTATACTGAACTTTTACAATTGCTTCTCCTCTTAAAAGTTATCTCGGCATTTCCTGCTTTCTGAATGATTTCCCAGGACGAAGCCTTTCAGATGCCAGAAGTGTCACTGCCGGGCCTGGTCTTTGTGTCACAGAAAGATGCATTCCGTGCTCTTGTCAGTGAACCAGGAAGTACAAAGAATGTATTGCCCGGGGGGAACACCACTTTTAAAAATGTATTTCTGTGCTGAATGTTCCTCGTGATCAGTTTGTAGAGTCGTTCAGTGATGACTGGGGGTGGAGGGGGACTTAGGAGTTGACTCCTTCATTGAAACCTGTCACAGTGTTCATCATTTAATCAATCTTGCGGATTAGGTTTATCACTGCAGTCTGAGCTTGGCCCAGTTTTCTGTTTTGTGCTGCAGTTACCTTTAGCAGTCTCTCTCGTGATCAGATTGTATTTGGGAGCTTGTGTGTGACTCAGTTGTATGGATAGAGGAAGACGGCTGTGCATTATCAAAAGGTTGTGCTGACTCTCACGCTCCAAGCATACTGAGGTCCAGAGAGGCAGACAGGGATTGTTTTAATACCTACTTGCATCTTACCCAGTGATGCTGCTTTTAGGCCTTTTCTCACTACTTTGCCTTTGGATGTAGTCCTTGATTTAATCATAACTAAATGGTTTGTTCTTGTTGCTAATATTCATAGCAGGGCACTTCACAAAAACTGCACAACTGCACTCCCCAAGTAGTGAATTGCTGCTTATAAAGTTGTGGCAATATCATAATTCACCACATTCATGTTCCATGAGATATTTTGATATTTGACACTTCTCTGCCCGTAAGCATTTATTATTACGTATATTATAGTCGCACCTAAAGGACCACAACCAAGATCGGCGCCTATTCTGCTATAGCCTATACATACACAGTAATAGATAATCTCTGCCCCTAGAGGGTTCATAATCTAAAGAGACAAGACAAAGGGGAGTGGGGGAAATGGAAGCCCAAAGAGGGGAAGTGACCTGCACAGTAAAGACTAGAACTCAGCTCTCCTAGCTCCTACTCTAGTGCTTTCTCCTCTAGACTATACTGTCTTTTTAAAAAGAAGAAGGTGTGATTTAAAGTGTCATTATCATAGAACCATATAACGGTGGGCTGGAAGGGACTGGGAGAGGTCATCTTGGATAGCCTCCTGTGCTGAGCCAGGACCAAGTACACCTAGACCGTCCCTGCCAGGTGTTTGTCCAACCTGTTGTTAACAACCTCCAGTGATGGGGATTCCACAACCCTCATTATAGAATCTATATCCTGTTATATTCTCTGTTCTCATGGGGTAGCATTTTACACTGGTGTAAGTGACCGGGGTGCTGGAACAATGTGTATAGGTGGGGTGCTGAGAGCCATTGAAACCACAGGGGTTGTGGCAGCCCTCCCCCTCCCCAGCACGTATGTAAGTGACTACCCAAGATGCAAAGCAAATGGAAAATCTAGCCCTAAGTCACAGAGTTCAAGGCCATAAGGGACACCCCAGGTAATCTAGAGTGACTTGCCTAAGCAGAGCCAAGAACTGAATCCAGATCTTCCCTATCCAGAGCCATGACCACAAGGGCCCCTTCCCCCTCTAGCATTGATCACTTCTTCCTGGGGATGTAGGTGGGTGCTGTATCCTTCCTTGCTGCCGTTCTTGCTTGAATTTGCTAGGCTCCCTTTAATTCTGTGTTCATACATTCATTTTAAAAAGTGAATTGCAGATGAGAGAAACCAACAGCCAGATGTCCTGCGTGTAGAAGATGGGTTTGGGCAGCATTAATAATGGAGTAGCTGAGGGACAGAGAAGTGCCTACCCACCTAGCTGCCATGTATCAGGGTATCTTCCTGTTCTTACTGAGCTGTTGAATTTTCTAGGATTGCCAGACACAGTTAGTGGGGTGGAGATGCTAAGGGGTAGATATCTCCCCTCCCATGTGGAAAAGGGGATCAGCTGCTGTCATAGCACAATTTCTTTGGAGTCCATTGAGACTCTTCTCTTGGCCTGGGATCTCTGTGTGTGCGCCGAGGGGATGGGGGTGGTGAAACAGTCTGGGTGGAGGCACATCATCTCCTCTGTTAATGCCACAGCATTCCTTAGCTTACAGTAATACACTCTGTAAGGGGTCCCCACCTGAGGTCAGGGTTCCATTCCTCCTTGGGTGCTGCACTGCCAGGGCCTGCAGGGAGATGTGCCTGGGGCACAGAGCTGGACAGATGCATGGGTTGGGGGAGATCTGCAGGGTGTGGGGGCAGGTCCTGCAGCCTGTTTTGGGGAGCTGGGAGCCAAATCTTCCCCCTGAGCACCTCCCCCGCCCAGGTTTTACCCTGAAAGGAGGGGAGTCAACTCAGCTGACTTGTCTTGCTTTGAGAAATGCCCATGCAAAGATGTCATAGCATCTGGAGGACTGCAGGATTGACTTAACGTGAGATTCTCTGTGCAGATGCTGTCCCAATTGTAACAGAACAAAAAACCTGCAGCCTGTCTGCACATCATCTCACTGTGCTGCTCTTGCCCTGGGGCAGTGTAATGTGCTCTTCACACTCTCCGTAAAAAACATCCAAACTCTCTGGAATTGCCCAAACTCTCAGAAATGTACATTTGCTTAAAAATCAGGCTCCATCTATGGGATCTTCCAAGAAACCCTAGCAAATTATGCAGAAATGTTCCCTTTCTGCTGCGCCTTTCATCTAGAAAGATCCTACCAGGCTTTATTGACTGTACATCAGGATCACTACATCCAGCTATCAGGCCAGACTCAGAGTTCTAATGGAACAGCACTACACAAGAACTTAGAACACAACATGGAAAATACAATATTCAGCCGAGTCTGCAGGAGGATGTTAGGGAAGCAGAATGTAATTCAATAAGTTAGACTTTGGATGAGACCCCAGGGTTAATACCCCTACCCTTAACTTTCCAAGGGGTTTTGATTGCCTTGATTACTAATGGTTAAGTCCCTAGTTGTACATCTCTTCTAAAAGGCAGCACCTCTAGCATCCTTAGCACGAGCCTGGTTTGATGCTGATGGTGGGGGGGGGGGCATCATCTACTGATTCCCCAACAGGAATTACTGTGGCACAGAGACACCTTTCATCCTAGCCCTGACTCCCGCTTAGAGCGTGAGATTGAATACAAGGTGGCAGTCCCATCAGCCTTTATCTGAGTGCTGCTCTATACTCTGAAGCTGTGGTGCAAGCCATGCTATTCCTTTAAAAGCTCACTCCAGAACTTCTCATGAACCTTGCTGGGTGCAGGAGCCTCTGGAACAGAAAAGAGAGCCCCAGGAGCACATGGTGAAAAAGCACAGTAGAAATGGTTCATCCAAAGAAGTCAGACAAGCCATCTTTGTCTCCATATGTAAGCGTAATATGTACAATTGAATTCATAGTGCCTACTTCCTGCTCCCCCGTCTCACCACACATGGATGCTGCAAGCCATAACATATTGTGGGGGAGGGATAGCTCAGCGGTTTGAGCAGTGGCCTGCTAAACCCAGGGTTATGAGTTCAGTCATTGAGGGGGCCATTTAGGGAACTGGGGTAAAAATCTGTCTGGGGATTGGTCCTGCTTTGAGCAGGGGGTTGGACTAGATGACGACCTGAGGTCCCTTCCAACCCTGATATTCTGTGATATGGCTTCAGTTGTACTGTGGCATGACAGAGCCCAGTTCTGCAAGCATTCACTCAGGCAGTTCTTACTCATTAATGCCAATGGGTAAGCTCCTAATTAGTAAGCTGTTGTGCTAGAGACAGACTGTGTCTCATGGCTGCAACAGGGGACTCAAGTTCTGGGTTCTCGTCCCAGTCCTGGCTTGGTGTGACTTACTTGCTGTGGGTAACATTTTCAAAAGCACGTAAGTGACTTAGGAGCCTATATCTCATTGAAAGTCAGCGTGTTTGACAATCCCATTTGTAAGAACCTAAGTGTGCCAGGTGCTTAACTCTCAATAATTTCCAGAAGCAAAGAATCCTGTGGCACCTTATAGACTAACAGACGTTTTGGAGCATGAGCTTTCGTGGGTGAATACCCACTTCTTGCATCCGACGAAGTGGGTATTCACCCCCGAAAGCTCATGCTCCAAAACGTCTGTTAGTCTATAAGGTGCCACAGGATTCTTTGCTGCT
Organism: Mauremys reevesii; assembly: GCF_016161935.1. Classification (NCBI taxonomy): domain Eukaryota; kingdom Metazoa; phylum Chordata; order Testudines; family Geoemydidae; genus Mauremys; species Mauremys reevesii. Next base: position 66,575,055 of record NC_052629.1, on the reverse strand, counting down.
TTTACAGATCCAGACTAACATGGCTACCCCTCTAATAATTTCCAGGGCAGTTAGGCATCATAGCTGCTTTTGAAAATCCCTTTGTAAGTGCATCAATGAGATATAACATCAAATAATACCTCCCTCAAGGGTGTGTTGGGAAGTTACATCAATGAATGTGTGCAGAGGGCTTTAAGTTCCTTCCATGAGAGGTGCTAGGGGAGTGCAAGATTTATTTGTTGTTTTGTGGGTCTATGCCTATCTCATTTTTAAGCCCAAGGGGACTGTATCCTGTCGAAACGAATCCACACTTTGAACCTTTTGAGGCATTTGTCTGTCCCCTAACAAACCAACATCATTTGGAGGGAAGAGAAATTCAACTACCAAGTTTTGAAGCGATGAACTGTTAGGAGGAGGAAGCTGGGACTACTTAAGAATGTTGGGCAAATTACTAGATGACATTTTGCCCTCAGACTCTAATCTGATGCAGAGCTGTGAGCCCTGCTGTGTTCTAATTGAACCTCCAGTTCCCTGACTCATGGTGCAAGTAATATGTGTTAGGAAAATCAATCCATGTATATGGGGAAATGTAGACTGGTTTCCTGCCACCATTAACATTTTCACTAAAAAAACATTTTACTGGAACTAATATTCCTGAAAACAGCACATTTTATTCAAAACAAGGCAATCTCGATATTGACAGCGCTGCTGTGATAATGAGAACGATCAATTTTTTTGTACTCCATTATGGTTCTATTGGATTTATTTTGGAGTAAACCTATAGTTTCACTTAGCCAAGATCTGTATCTTTTTTATTTTTTTTTTCAACTTTACGCAGATTGTAAATAATTTTTTTCATCCAGTGGAAGAGTAAGTGAAATAATGGCAATAAAAATATAAGAGTTCTAAACTAGACATTCATTTCCACAGCTCACCCAATCCTCTTGCTAGAAGAAGAGAAATGTGTATTGGATCTGGAAGGGGTCTTATAAGTGTAGTGAGAGAATATACATTTCTGCTTGTATAAAGATAAAAGAATAAATAATGGAGATTTAGAGCTAGATTTCTAAAGAGCTTAATTTCCATTGAGACACCAAAATAAGGAGCCAGATTGTCCAGGAAGCTCTGCATGTTGGGTGCTGGGAGCTGTCTTGAAAATCTGGCCATTAAGGTTGCAGTGGGGGCTACCGAGCAGTCGCTCAGCACTTTTGAAAATCTGACCCGAATTTAGGATGCCTAAATGGGAGCTGAGTTCTTTTGAATATCAGGCCCTGACAGTGGGCATTGAACATGTCAAATTCCAGCCCTGAGCTCTACAGAATCTAGCCTACATTGGTCAAAGATTTGACTCTCTTCTTACTTATACCAGGGTTATACCAGTCTAGTAAACCTGGTGGAGTTATTTCAAATTAACATTGCTAAATCAAGCCCAGAATGTGGACATCAGCAACATTTTCTGCATGTCTGATGCCATTGGACAGGTCATCATCTGTAATTCTTTACTAAGTAAAGTTTGTATTAACTATTTCCTTCAACAATATTTAACACATCCAAATGCTTCTCCAGTGAGAAATGCCCCAATCTTACGAAAATTTATGGTGATATAGACTATAAACAGTTATTCCTGCAAAGTCCACTTGCGTCTCTGGGCCTTCCTACATCCTGGCTGGCCTACAAGCTACTTTAAAAATCAACACAAGTTCAGTTTTTAAAAAGTGCTTAAGAACAATTGAAGGCCTCCATTCAGCAAATCACTTAAGCGGTGCTTAAAATTAAGCATGTGCTGATGATTTTTAGTGGATCAAGGCCTTAATTCATGGTTGTTTCTAAAGCACTGAGTAGGTCACATCAGTGTGACTGCCTGTGTGCTTGAAGTTAAGTATGTGCTTACATGCTTTGCAGGATCAGGCCCTGTGTATCGTGAGAGAGCAAGTGGCGTTATCTCTGCCTTTACACTGGAGAACTGACTGACTGCTCCCCTTGTCCCTTCACAAACATGGTGTTGCTGCAAGAGAGCTTGGCCACAGATGATTGAGCAGTAATCAGATGGGAGAAGATGGCTGGGCTCTCCTGATGCTGAATTTTATGGCACAGCCACTAATGCATTTAATCAAAGCAGCATTGGTGTAGATGTAGACACTGATCCTGCAAACTGCTACTCATGGCTGGACCTCTGCAGCTAAGGGTGCACCTCTGGAGCCCATTGAAATCAAGGATCTGCATGGAGCCAGCCTTTGGAGTTAGGGTCTTAGACACACTGACACCAGCTTTCTCTTTGTTTCAGCTTTCCCAGGAAATCCAATGCGCCGTGGCTGATCACATCCAGTCCTTGGTGAAATCGGAGAAGAGCCGTCAGGTGATGTGCACGTCCGGCTTGCTGAGCACCATCATAACCTCCTGTCAGCATGCTCTGAACAATGATAGCCACCCATTGCACCTGCCTCTCATCAGGGTTTTTGAGAAGCTTGCCTCACAATCCATTGAGCCAGATGTATTAAGGTACCGGATCTGTATTTAGCAGAGTGGTTTCACAGTGTCTTTCTGCAGTAGGTCTGTGGATCCTTTAAGGAAATGGGCTAATGCAAACTAGCACTGTGATTCAGCAAGGCACTTCACCAGGGGCATTAAGTCCCAGTTCGGACCCCTCACTAGCTTAAAGTTAGGGACATGCTTGAGTAAATTGCTGAATTGGGACCTAGAGTAGTAATTCTTTGTGTTTCTGTAGAACCTTCCACCCAGGGATCTCAAAGCAGTTGACAGATGTTAGTTAATTAAAGAACTGCAGTACACCTGGGAGGAAAGGATTATTTTCATGTTTTTCAGATGGTGAAACTGAGGTGCAAAGAGACGCAGTGATTTTCCCACAGTCGCACACACTGTCAAAGATAGACCCAGGGGTGGAACCTGGAGTCATATTTCTCAGTCTCCTGTTCATATCAATAGACTACACAGTCTCCATTAAAGCTAACAAAGGCCAGTGTGGAGTGGGCTTTGGAAGGAGTGGAGTGCATGCTGGGTTTGAATGTGCACCACAAATTCGTCCAGATTCTGTGAACACCTTGTCCAAAGCTGAGCTGTAGATTGTTTTCTTGTGAGATTTCTAAAGCTTCCTCCTTCTGGTCTGGCTGGAAATTCAGCTTTTCTCATGGCACTGTGGAACTTTGTCTGCATATCGCAGCCAGCACCAGACAAAGCAAAGATCTGGGAGAGAGAAAAATACCAGGGAAGATATAACCAGCTTTGTGGTGCTAATATTAGGGATGTTGAAATCAGCGATTCCATCACATCATATCTGAAATGCAAAGGATAATCAAGAGGCCACTGATTTTATCATGATTTTGGGAGACGTGATTTTAGGAAAGTTTTCCTTTAAGAGTTTCAGATGGCTCCCAAGATCCTTATGAAATCAGTGGCCTCTTGATTATCCTTTGCATTTCAGATATGGTGTGGTGGTGTAACTGATTTAAATTCATGCCCAGGCTGGTGTACACACAGGCTTTTCTGTAGAGCTGGTAAAACTTCTTCCTTTCTTTCTACCACCTACCTACCTACCTACCTACCTACCAACCAAAAGATAAGAGAAAATCCATTTCATGCCGTTTGAAACTTTCCCGGGAATTTTTGAAAAAAGAAATTGATGAAAATAATGAATACAAAGATGTTTTGTTTTGTTTCAAATGTGGCCTCCCCCTTGCCCCCTCCCCCCGCCCCAATAGAAAACAAGTTAGAAAGTGAGGGATAAAAGATTAAACAACCCATTTTTTCTTTAATTCAGAAAATCTTGGAAAATGTTGATTCCGTCAAAAAGCCATTATTTTGTGTGGGAAAAGCTTTAGAGGGTGATTTATATTTTTTGTCCCACTCTGCCTTTCAAAGTAAAGGTGGCTTTACTAGCTAGTAGGCAGTAACCTCAGGGCTTTTCTGTGTATGCTTGATGCCAGTGCTTCCATATATCCTATACAAAGGTGTTTGTGTTCTCAGGCAGTTCCTCTGGCTTGGGACCCCTCCGCCAACCGTGACTGGGGCATGCAGAAACCCAGCTAAGACTACATTGTGTCAAGAGACTAGTTTGTGTAAAGCAGCTTGCAGTGAAGGTGAGAGCAGCAGTGTGGAGAATGGCGTTAGTATTCCGGGTGCACGTGCCGGGGAGGGGAAGCTGCTGCCAGACCTACTTGCTGAGAAGCCAGGCACAGCACAGACCTCGCGTGCCAGAGAACATTAGTCTCTAGAGCAGGCCACTGTGACAAACTGGTGTGTTGATCAACAGCAGGAGCTGAGCCAAGAGCATTCAGAACTCAAAGCACGAGGTCTGATAGCTTGAGCTCATGATAGACTCTATCCCTGAGGCTGTGATAGACTCAAATCCTCACACAGAGTGGGATGCCTACAACACACTGACTGGGGGGTTGCACTAGCACATCCAGCAGCACTCCCCAAAGGTCTGTGGCCTACTGGGCTAGGGCATGGGCATACCTGCCCTTTCCTGTGGGTCTAGAGGGAGTGCATCTATACGGAGCACTATTCACTTCGGGCAGCACACGCCCTGCGCTCCTCACCGGAACAAGACCATAATGATAGCATTCCTACCCCACACACATGTTTTGCACATGCGTCAGTAACCCCATAAGGGGAAGGGTGGTGGAGAACCAGCCCCACAAGTCCCACGCAGGCACAAACGCAGCTCTCACCTGCCCGTTTGGTTTAGCCTTTAGCTATTGAATGATGGAGGTGGGGAAAGGAGCCAGCAGGGTTAGGCATCTGCCCCGAGGAGGGGAGAAGGCAGGGAAGTGCACTCCTACCTGAGGAGCTATGTTGGGGAAGAAGAGCTGCTGCTCAGAGCTCTTCTTGTGGACCTCACCTACAATTGGAGGATGCTTTTTTGTCTGAAATGTTTTTCACTGAAAAATGCAGGTTTGGTGACACTGAAATACTTTGTGAATTTGTGCACCAAACCGTTTGTATAAAACCAAAAAAAAAAAAACCCAACCCCACCACCGCCAGCTTCCCACTCCCCCAGTGGCAACGTTTTTATTTTTCGGCTTGAACTGATGTTTCTTTTCAAAATTTCCTTTAATTTTATTTCAAAGTTCAAAAATGTTCAAGAAACGTCAACATTGAAACCAAAAGTTTCAGTTTTGTCCAAACAAAAAGTTTCATCTGATCTGAAAGGAAACTTGTTTTGGCTTTTTTACAATTTGCTGCAACATTTTTAAAATTTCAGTTTCCATTCAAAGTGAAAGAATGGGTGTTTCTCTGATTTTTCAAAATTGCTGACTGACTGAAAAATGGATCAGTCCCCCAGCTCCACTCCTATTTCCTTCCCTCCCCCCACCCCCGCCCTCCCGTCAGCACTGGAAAGGTTTCTGCAGCCCACTGAAGACTAATTGAGCAAGGGAAGAGAAGCCATGACTAATAAGATACTTGCTTTGTGGCTGCAATCAATGAAATGGGAAAGAAGCATGCTACGGAATGGAAGCAGTGACAGTGCTGTGCATTGCTAATGATGGCCATTATTGTCATAGATTCAGGAGCAGCCGTGCTGGACAATCCTGTGGTTCCTCAGCTAGCCACGCAGACCACCGGTTCCCCATGTGTGTCCAGGGGCTCTGCAATAGCTCTCCAGACATCTATGAGTCTCATCTCCATGACGTCGCCACGGAACTTCCAGCCACACAACACTTCCTTGGCACCGTCTTTCGTGGAGTTCGACATGTCTCCTGAGGGATACGGGTATTGCTGAAATTCATGCCACTCTTTTTATCACTTTACAGAGCCTCTGGTCTCTTATTTTAGATCAAACAAGAGAGTCATAACAGAGCCTCCTGCTCCCATAATTCCCCTCCGTGCAGCACTGCTAGCAACCACACAGCCTGCCCACAGCCCTCCTAGTGATGGCAGAGAGAGTCTGCCACGCTCTTACCCTCATCTTCAGCCTAGACCCACTGAGGGGCCAAGGCTGCAGGATTGTAGTCAGTGGGAGGTTGGCATGTGGAAGGAGCACAGAGCCAGGTCCTTAATGGCTCGCCAAGACAGGCTTGAATTTCTGCTTTCTTTGTTTTGCAGCTGTTTGTTCCTCCCCACGCTCTCCACTGTGATGGGCCCCAGTGTGGAACACTCCATCTCAGGAGGGATCGGAATGGGTAGGTACCTGCTGGTTCACATGGAGCCTTCTAAGAAAGGTGAGCATAGCCCTCCTGCTCTCTGGAATCCTGCGGTAGCCAGAGATGGTCGTATACAAGACCACTGCTTCAACACCCTCCCGACTCTTGCCTCACATCCACCTCTGAGGATAGAGCTCAGGCCTCTCTCTGCAACAGGCCATGCTGCAACATCTGCTCTGACTGTTAGGAGTAAAGGGGTGACTTAAGGCAGGGCCGATACCAGGAAAACACCCTAACAGGTGAGATCTGTTAGACTGTGGGATAATCCCCCAGAAGAAGGGATGGAAGCTGCATCACTTGAAACATTTAAAACTAGACTGGAAAAAACACTTGGAAACATCCTGTCTGTAAGAATCTGCATTGACCCCTGGAGGAGCTGCTAGGTCTGCTCCATCTCTGACCTCTAGGATTCTCTGAACTCTGGGGAAGCTCGGTTCCGATTCCAGATCTGGACTCCCCCACAGGAGGCACATCTCTAAGTGTCTCTCTCCTCAGTCTGTGGCTTGGTAACCCCATTTCTCATCAGATAATCCTGGGCCACACACATCCTGTCTGGCACCATAATAAAAGAGGCTGTGCTGTCTAGTGTGGAGGCGGGGGGGACTTGGAATTAAAGCTCCTGGATTCCACAGTTGCTGCTTCCACTTACATGTTGGCGGACTTCGGAGAAGTCATTTGATTGCTCTGTGCCTCACAGGGCACTAGATTAATGTTTGAAAAGCACTCTGAGATCCTCAGGTGAAAGGGACAGAGCCCTGTTGTCAGGGACCAAGCAGGGGAGGCTGCTTCCTCACACTCATTTCATTTCCTACCCGCAGGTGCCAGACCGTTCCCACCCTTGGGTGGCCTGACTGTCTCCTCCTGGTTCCTGGTCAGCAGGTTCTGCTCTACTCGTGATGCCCACCCCCTGCGCTTCCTCACTGTGGTGCGGCACATGTCGAGGATGGAGCAGGAGTTTGTCTGCTTTGCTGTCAGCTTCTCCCCCACAGACCGCTCCTTGGTCATTTCTACAGAGGAAGTGGAGTTCCAGCCACTGGGTAAGGCTTTCCATAGCCAGCTGCTGGGCACTGCAAGGCCAGGGCCTCAGTCATTTGGGAGGACTAGAGATTTAAAGGGTAATCTCCACTTTCCTTTTAAAAAGGAATTCTAGACCTCTGCCCTGGAAAGAGCCTTGGAAAACAGAAGCAGCTATCAACTAATTGCTGGGGTTGAAAGGGACAAGGAATGGAAGGATGGGGGACCAAAGATCCCTTCCCCCTCTTATCTGTATCTGTTTATCTCTGAGTGCCATACTGCCACCCATCACTGCAGCATCTGACGCCTATATTCACAAAGAGACTTGGGCATTATGATGCTGGGTGTCACAAGGCTTAACTTTTTGGTGCCTAGAAAATCCTGCAAAGGCTGAGTGAGGCGCCTCTGCTCCCTAGACAGTAAATGGGGAGAGACAGCCCCCTTAGACAGCGATTCACAAAACCCAGTGCACTAGGCAGCTCCTTGCCTAAGCCAGGCCAGCCAATGGGAGAGGCCAACGAAAGGTGAGTCTGTGGGGATAGGCGCCTACGTCTGGGCTGCGGGGTGGCAGCTAGCTCTGCTTGTGATCCACAATGCAGGAACCTTCTTTGGAGTTAGGCATCTCAGGAGTTCTGTAAAGGAAGCTGGGGGTGGGGGAGCGCTGCGGTGGGTGAGGGAGGACGACCTCCCTCATCACTTTTAGCCTCATGGTTGGGGTACTCATCTGGGATGTGGGATTCCCCTCATTCAAGTTCCCCCCCACACCTCATGAGGATAAGGGATTTGCACAGGGATCTGCCCTCACCACTGTGCCATGGGATATTGTGACGTGGGGTCTCTGTCTCTCCCACTGAAGCTGTTCCATTGTGGATACAAGTTACAAGGGAGGTCCTCCTCCCCTCCCTGATCTGGGAGGTGACCTCTGAGCATGCCCACCAGCCTGGACCCCGCACACGGGTTAGGCAGCTGAATGCCTGTTTTCCCCTGCTTTGGGAATCGCTCTGAGGCTTAGGCAGGAGATGAGTGCCCAGGAGCCTAGGAGGAAGCAGCACATAAGCCAGAGGCAGAAATGGGCACAAAGTTCAACAGGAGTTTTGTGAATTGCAGTGGAACCTAAAATGTAGGTGCCTAAATGCTTTTTGAACCTAGCCCTGGGCAGGAGCGGCTCCAGGCCCCAGCACGCCAAGCGCGTGCTTGGGGCAGCATGCCGTGGGGGGCGCTCTGCCAGTCGCCGGGAGGGCGGCAGGTGGCTCTGGTGGACCTCCGGTTCGGTGGAGCATCCGCAGGCACGTCTGCGGGAGGTCTACCGGAGCCGCGGGACTGGCGAACGGCAGAGCGCCCCCCGCAGCATGCCGCTGTGATTAGGGTGGCGAAATGGCTAGAGCCGCCCCTGGCCCTGGGTGCCTTCCATATACAATCAACAGCACTAGGTGGTCAAGTGAGAATTCCCTGGAGTGGGAGAGCTGCCGGTGTGTCTGGCCACTGTGCCAGCCCCAGTCCAGTTTTAGAGCGTGGAAGAGGGCCATGGCCAGAGTGCATTTGATCCCTTGGGCAGCGCTGCTGGCTGGGATATGTAATGTGAGCTAAGTAAGCTTGAGGCATGTCTGAAAGAATCATCTCACTGACCCTCCCCCATATCCTCAGGCTGGACCTGTGCAGAGTGGTACAAAACAATTTGCTTCCGAGGGTCCCATGGTATTTGGAGACCATTGCTGTACAACGCTGTCAGCAGCTTGTGAAGCAAACACCAAAATGCATCATCTGGTGTGAGTCAGTGTGATCTTGGATCCTAGCAGGGCAGAGGTGGTGGTCTAGATTCTCAGTCCTGCTGAATTTGTGCTTTGTGCATCAAAGACAAGGAGCTGCTACATCTCCTGATTCTCAGGGTGGATCTGTGCCAGTGTCAGTGTGGGTTAGAGCAGCCCCCAGGCTGCTCTGTTATATCCCAGACAACAACCAATCATAAGTATTCTGGCATTCTCCTTTCCCAACCCCTCTACCAGGATTAGATTGGGGCTGGTTCAGTGGCCAGGCACATGAGATCTGTACCAGCTGGGAGTTCCCCCACCAGGGGAATTCTTACCTGGTCAGCTCTAATTGGCAAGAGTAGCAGAAAGGGTCTGGAACTCACCCAAGAATTAATATCGGTTCTATTTATTACTCCACTTCTATTCTTTGCACTTGATTTTCAATGCTCTACTTAGGACACTATAGTTTATTGCAATTGGCAGAATTTTGTACTGCTTGGACTGAAAGTGGAGTGAAATTGATGCAGATTTCATTGCAAATTAAACAGATACATTGTGCATTGAGTGCTCTTTTATTCTTCTTTTTAATTACATTTCTGATTCCTTTCCCCAACCCTCAAGAGAATCACTGAACACATGTGAAAGATCCCGTCTCCTACTTCCATTATACAGTGTGTGAATAGCATTGTGTTATCCCAGGTGGGATCTGCAAACCTGACATCGGAAACAGAGGCCATCTGGCTGTATTTAAGCAATCATTTGATTTGTCTTACTTAGAGCTGAGTAGATAATTCTTTTTTTCAGTTTGGCCACTGAACAGAAAAAAAATCCAGTTCATTTTGAAACAAAATGGATTTTGTTGTTGTTGTTTTTTTCTCGGAATAATGAAAAACTGAAAATTTTGTCCAGGTTGAATGAAACATTTTGAACATCTATGTGAAGCAACATTTTCAAAATGAAGTGTCTAAAGGATTCATTTAGAAAATGTCAAAGCAAACCGTTTAGGTGTTTTTTCAGAAAAATTATTCTCACTCGTATTTGTTCGAAACTATTCATTGAATTCCACCTTTATTCACAAATGAGTTTGTTTGCCCCAAAACTTCATTTCTGGCACATTTGCTATTTAGCCAAAACATTTGACCCACCTCTAGTCTTAGTAAGAGTTAGTAGCGGCTTATAAGTACATGTTGAGCCCCTACAGAAGTGGCTATGTCATGCTGTGGGGCAATGCATTGAAATGGATTGGAATATGACGTAAGTTCCCTTCAGTGTTTGGTAGAAGGTGTTATGGAGTTGCTCGTATGTTGGTGTATTACTTTGACTAGACTACGAAGTCCCAGTTGTTGAGAAGTACCTAAAGTGATACGTCATTCTAGGTTACTTCTAAAGAACAGAAATTCTTTAGTCCAGTCATATATGTATGTTACCGTGTGGCTGTGTAAGAGCTAGTATTATTACTGTGTCTGCCCTAGTCACAGTATTAGATAATAAAGATCCCATTGTTGTTGTACCCTGGCACCTGCACGAACATCTAATGGGTATCTTCACCACAAGAAGGGGAGTCTTTTCCAACAAGAATGGTTTCTTAGGTATGTAAAATGCAACACCCCTTTTGCCATTAATATTCTGGTGTTCGAGGAGATGACGCTAAATTAATATGCTAAATTGTGTCAGGTGCCCAGAAGTCTTTGAGAATAGTGCAGTTTATAAATTAATACCTGTTATTATTCTCACTGATAATGACATGAGGGACGTACGCAGATCTGGAGCATATTGGGAACTGAGATGGCAGTGAAGACCCCCTGATCTCCTAGCTTCCAAAGCAAACAGCTAGTTGGCTTCCCTGATTTTTTGTCTATTCTGGGGCTTTCACTTATCCATTTCTTCTTATCCAGTGATCAGAGCTGTGCTTGGTAATTCAGACATGACCCTGATTAATCCATGGGAGAAGGGGGCTAGGACTGAGAGTGGGGTGTACAGTGCAGCTGGGATTTTCAAAGAAGCCTAATGGAGTTAGGTGCCTGATTCCCATTGAGCTGGTGCCCAATGCCCTTAGGCACCTTTGAAAACACCAGCTTACCTGTCTCCGTAATGCAGTCACCACATACAAAGGATCTGAACTTGTCCAGCCTCTAAGAGATCCTTTCCATAGCAGCTCAGTCAATGAGGACTTGAGGATTTGTCTTGTTTAGAATTGGTTTCATTTTACAGCACCCAGGACATTGAGAAAAAAACATCGTTCTTGAGAGCCAGCTGTATTTGGGAGCGCAGCTCCAGCTCACACTATGTGAATCTCGAGGCTTAGGGAAAACTTAAGTCCTGATAATAGGACTACAGCAGTTTAGGGCGTTTTTATTGCTCCTTCCCTCCCTCCCTCCCATCACTGCTTTCCAGAAGCTCCCCAGTCCTACCCCTGGCTCTGCCACTGACTGACTCTGATCTTGGGCAAGTCACTTCACCTCTTTGTGCCTCAGTTTCCCAGTCAGTATGTTAATATTAGTTGCATTGCAATAATGCCCAGAGGTTCCCATCAGGATTGAGGCTGTATTTTGCCGGGCCTTGTGCAAACACACAGTAAAAGACAGCCTCTGCTCTGTCTGCCTGCCGCTTAAGTGCTTGTTCTTCCTGTGCAGACATCATGGAACCTGAAGTGGAGGTCCCAAATCACTCCTCAGCTCCAACTCAGATTGAGTTCAGCTGCACCCAGCAGCTAGCCACGGGGCAGTGGCATCATCTCACAGTGACGGTTGCTAAGGAAACGAAAAGGAACTGCATAGTTTCGGCGTATATCAACGGACAGATGCTTGGCTCCGCTAAGGTAAAGGCGCTCTTCATAAAACCATGCTTGGCAGCTGGTCATTTGCATTTCTTGGGTCAGTTTCTCCTTGTTTTGTTAATCCCACAGCTAGGAGACCTCAAAGAGCAATGCTGTCTGTGTACGTTGGAGCACGTGGCGCTCAGGCTGGCACCGGAAATCACATGAATCCTTAGAGATTGAGGCTCAGATTTTCAAAAGTGACCAGTGATTATGGGGGCCCAACCTGAGACACCTTAAAAGGGCCATTCTTAGGAATGTTGAGAACCCACCCTTTGAAATTCAGGACCCTTTTGAGGCATCTCAAGTTGGGGATGCAAAGGCTTTAGGCCTGTATTTTCAACAGGGAATAGTCATTTTGTATGCTTCAATGTTGGGGTTGCAGAAGGAGGCCCTGGGGAGCAGTGCAGAGACACTGATCCTCTGGGTGACTGCCCAGCCTTCCACAATGCTAAGACTGATGGAATTTCCCTCTATATCTCAGACATCTATGGGTTTGGTGTGTCCCACTGCTTCCCCACCCTGCCTGTTGCATCCAGTGGAACACTCTGAATTTCACATCCCCCAGGTGATCATTTCCTGCATACTGGCCAATCTGCTCCCAGCTCTAGTATCAAACAGTCTGTGAACTAGCTCTTCTCCTCAAATAATAGACTCAGTCTGTTTCCAAGAGCTATGTTCACATGGGTTAATATGAAATAAGAAAGATGGTTCAAAACGGGGGTAAAGAGGATTGCAAAAGGTGATTTTTTTTTGCAAGTCTTGCAAAATTTAGTTTTTTTTAATAAAGCCCCAGCTCCCGGAGTCCTGTCATTTCACAAGAGTCTCAACTTTCATTACAAAAAATAGTTTCTTCACCTTTTGGGTGTGGGGAAAAGCTTGAACTCAGTGCACCCCGAAGGCTCAGAAACAAGAAGGCAAATAAAAAGAACCACCAATTTATTATTTTATTTTAAATCTCAAGATTTTTAAGCCAATCTCAGGATAGTTTTGAAGCCTTACTTGTGATTCTTTTAAACACTTGTGGTTGGCCATACTGAAACTGTCATCCAATTCTAGGCAGTCCCTAGATCCCTTCCCCTCTCTGCTGTCATTCATTTATAGCAACCTTGGTCTCTTCCTTCTGCCTCCTCTATTCTGATGTATGCAAAGCTTGCTTGTGTGTTATACTTCACCTGTAAAAGCAATCTGTTTCATTCCCAATATTCTCTTTCACATACTTGAGAAAAATTATGTCTCCACAGCATCTTGTGGGACCTATATCCATTCTGAGAATGAAAACTTAATTTAATTTGCCTTTTTTAAAATGAGACTGGAAGTCATGGCTAAAACCAGGCTTGAGCATCACAACGGATTAAAGGATTCACAGGAAATGTGTTTATCATAAGTCAAAATAAAAATAAAACAAGGCTTTAGTAAATAAGAGATGGGCCCAGATTCCGTGTCTTGCGGAAATGAGGTGATGCTTTTTTCATGATATTGAAAGCGAAGAGGAAATCAGGCAACAAATCAGAATTACACAGAGGTCATTAATATCTAGGGCCAGGATTTTAGTGTCATGGGAATTGCAGATAGGATCAGACCTGAGAGCAATCTGATCCAGTCTCCTACTGTACCCAGCATCAAATGCTTCAGAGGAAAGGATAAGGACCCTGCAGTAGCAGATTTGGGATGATATGGCCCCATAAAGGTCATATCCCTACACTAATAGAGGCTGCATTAAGCTCTGAAAACTATTTGCGATTATAACTGAACATTTTTCAAAAATAGGCAGGTGCCTACATCCATATTTCAGCACTTAAGTGGCCAGATTTTCCAAAATGCTGATTTCCCATTGAAGTAAACTGGAGCTGCTGAGTGATCTGCACTTTGGGAAAAATGGCTTGTTTAGGTGCCTGGTGTAGATGTAGGTACCTAGCCTTTAGGCTCCTATTGTTGAAACTTGTCTCCTAGGTCATTCTGGATGTGCGGTAGCCTCTCTATAGTTATGGTTGCTACACAGTTTCCATTACAAGCTTGATTCTGGATCCTTCTCTAAAATCTACCCAAAAAAAAAGAACATTGGCCTCAAGGAAGTTTAAGTCTGGGATCAAGGCAGAGTATTTTTCTACTACATTTGAAATGAACTGGATGGGTGTTCTTTAAGAAAGACACCTTGGGTGGGGTTTTCAAAAGTGCCTATGTGACTTGAGGAGTGCAAGTCCCGATGGTACTTTAGAAAGTGATTTCGAAGTATAAATCACTATGATACTTTTGAAAATCTCAGCTCTAAAAATAATTATTTATTAAGTTGTTAATTATAGTAGAGCCTAGAGAGGGACTAACCAAGAACAGGGCCCTGCTGTGCTAGGTGCTGTACACACACAGAGTAGTACATAGTCCCTGCCCAGGAGATTTTACATTGTAGACAATCTAGATCTTAGTCTAGATTTTACAATCTAGAGGAACACAATAGAGTTGCTCCTCAGAGTCCAAAAAGGCATCGTAACTTTTTTGCTGCATTGGGGTTGACTAGCCTTCCTCAGAGCCCAGCTGCAATGTTGACTTGATTACGATCAAAGCTGAAAATTGACTATTTATTAAATGATAGGCCCGGTCCCGTAACTTGATCTACCCCTGGCAAATAGCCCTATTGAAGTTGATGGGGTGCAGGTGCAGGGGTCTGCCCAAATGGAACAAGTTGCAGGATTGAGGCTTTAAATAGTCATGTAAAGCGACAGCTGATTCCTGGAGGACAACACCAGGATTTCCATAGTTGCTTAAGGAGTTAGGAACCCAAAACTCATTACTGAACATCCCTGTTACAACTATAGTAATTGCTGACATGGAAATGTAGCATCAGGGAAGTATTTAATGTAGATTTTGCTTCTTTGCTGCTCTTTAGCAGCTGAGAACAAAGAGGTGATTTAGCAGCCCTGTGGGAATCAGAAGGTCTTCACAGATCACTGGCAAGGGCTCTGGAGGTCACTGATAGCACACAGAGCACACTTCGGAGACTATTGATCCCGCTGGGGGTCTATCTGTTATCTCGTTCCAGGAAGGAGAGACCAGATGTATCAGGTGACCAGACTACAAATGCCTAGTTTAAGTGCTGCAAAGAATGGGCCAGATTGATCCCTAGTGGAAACCAGTTCAAGTCAGTGTGATTGTACCAGGGATGAATTTAGCCTGGTGTAATTTCGTGATCTCTGAGCGAAACAGTGTGATTCCTCATGTTAATGTCAGTCCTTATGTAACTGGGATTTTCACTGAGTAAGGACCTGATCCTGTGACATCACATGCAGAGCACCTGTGACTCCCCTTGACTTCAGCGGGGATGAGGACAGACAGTATCTTGCTGGGCAGGGGCCCTACAGCTCCGCAGATACACAAGTGAATTCTTTCTCTGGTGCAGATGCAGTACATACAGCCCTTACCCGGGAGCTGTATTTCCATGGAACCGTCCTCCTTCGTCGACATCTATGGCTACATAGCTACCCCCCGCGTTTGGAAACAGAAGTCCTCCTTGGCTTGGCGCTTGGGCCCAACATACTTGTTTGAAGAGTCGATCTCTGGGGAAACCGTGGAGGTGATTAACAAGCTTGGGCCCCGGTACTTCAGTAACTTCCAGGCAGTGCAGCTTCCAGGTACGCAGGGACTTGGACGTGCCACACTGGGCATCTGCCGTGGTTTATTATTATCATCCATTGTTAACATTCCCGATGTGTCTAGAGGCCCCCAACAAGATGGGGCCCCATTGTGCTAGACACTGGGCATGTGTGTAGTAAGGCCGTATGATCTAAACAGACGGGACAGATGAGAGTGAGAGGAATGAAGTATAATTATCCCCATTTTACAGGGCAAACTGAGGCACAGAGCTAGGCCTCTGCTAGGAGTTAGGCACCTAGTGGGGTTTTCAAAAGTGCCAGAATTCCTATCTGCATCTTCAGACACCTAAATACTTTTCATAATCTGGCTTTAAGTGACTCGCCCAGGGCATCTGTGACAGAGTCAAGAATTAAATGAGATTGATCGATCTGTCATGCTTCTATGCCCCCCCATCACCGTAGTATCTGGGCGCGTCACAGTCGTCAGTGTATTTCTCCTCAGAACCCCTCCCCCCATGCCCCGTTGGGTAGGTCAGTGCCTCTAGCCTCATGTGACCTGTGGGAACTGAAGCCGAGAGAGACTAAGGCTATGCCTACACTGTCAGTGGCATGTTGAGTACAGACACTACACCCCCCCCCCCCAAAATGGGTATAAATCGCAGCATAGATGGTGAGGCACTACTTAGGCGAGTAGAGTACAGAGACACTAGAACCTTAGGGTGTATACCCTACATGACTCTCTACATGCCCTAGCCGTGCCTCCCCCATTTACGTGGCTGTTTTTAGCTGTATAGAATCCTGCTGTTCCCGGAGCCTTTCACTGCCCCTCCCCCTGCTGATGGAGCCTTTCGCTGCTCCATGGAGCTATACGCTACAATGTGGAAGCAGCCTGCTTTCCATTGGGGTATGTACCTTACACACTGCTGCAAGAGCAGACCAGGCCTAAGTGACTTGCCCAGGGTTACATGGGATTTTTGTGGCGGAGCCGAAATTGAACGCCGATCTCCCCCGGCCCAGACTAGAGCTCTAACTCCTGAGTTCCAGCTCAGTGACTTGACCACTGTACTAACCCTCTTCATTGTCTGTGGGCATCTTGTTATTTATGGAGACTCCAG
This sequence comes from Mauremys reevesii, assembly GCF_016161935.1. Classification (NCBI taxonomy): domain Eukaryota; kingdom Metazoa; phylum Chordata; order Testudines; family Geoemydidae; genus Mauremys; species Mauremys reevesii. The sequence continues at coordinate 66,558,636 of NC_052629.1, read as the reverse complement.
TCTGGGTGAGGCAGACATTAAGGAAGAACCTTTGTAACTGGGATGTGCAGTGCTAGACAAAAACATAGCAGAAAAGGAAACAGCAATCTCCTTAGCTGCACAGGCCCTCAGAGGAGAGTGGTGCAACACAGTGGGGGAGAGAGCGGGAGGCAGGGAGCACGAAGTTACATTCAGTTTAATGAAGAAGCTTTTTAACTAAAGTATACTGTTAGCTTCAATTATTAAACAGGCAGACAGAGCATCTCCAGTACATTTTAGTTATTGATTGCTGCTTGTTCAACTGCTGAGTGTATCCACCTCTGCATTAGGAAGTCAGTGGGCTGGGGATGTCTTCTCCCACTTTAAAAGAGTGGAACAAACCCATCTGCTGAAGCTGCAGTCTAAAGCAAAGGGTACAGGTGGGGTGAAATTTTTCATCAAAACTGATTTTCAATGGAAAATTGAGGGGGGGTTCTGATGACAAAATATTTTCCATGTAAAATGTCTGCTTTCTAGGGAAAACTTAGATTTTTTTTGTCAAAAAATTGAATGCTTGAAAATCAAAATATTTCAGCCAAAAGCCAAAATATTTTGATTCTGCAGCAGCGCCTTATGGGAGTTGTTGTTTGGGAGTCTCGTGCGCCCATTCTCCTCTATAGCCTGGGATCCCCAGCCAGACTTCATTTCCCATGATGCTCCATGGCCACGTGACTGCCAGGATGCACCACGTCCTCTCTCCAAGAGTGGGGCGACTGCTGTGCAACAAATTAGGTGTAGTCAGATCCGGGAACTCAGTGATCTGACTCAGTTTCCCAACACAGGGCTTGGGAATTACTTGGAGAACAGGGTATAATAGCTATGGGGTAAACCATTCCCTAACTCTCGGTGGGTGGGTGTGGAAAGTCCTTCATGGAGTGGTTCCACTGCCCAGCCTCTTTACTTGGATCGTGTGGAGACGCAAGGATTTATCCTATGAGAATAATTATACAGTGACAGATACCTCCTTAATGAAACCTGCACTGTGTGTCGTGCTCTCAACTCTTGGGTTCATGGAGATGCTGGTGGTAAGATCTACAAAGAGCAGTTTCCAGTGGAGAAAAGCTGAGTGCAGCTCCTACTGGTGCCCATGCTGGCAAATTCCAGCCTGTGGGCTGCAAAGATGTAGGTTCAGTTGTGGTTCTGGTTAGATCAAAGCGGAGCCCTTTCTAAACACCCCCTTCTCTCTCACATTTTATCCACTTACCTGTTTTAGGCTCATGTGCTGAGAATGTGAAATTGCTCACAGGTTTAAAAGTCTCTCTTGTTTTAGCTAATGATGACTCCAAAGAGCCTCAGCTCACAGCCTTGGTTGCAGAGGAGAGAATTTCATTTGGGATCAACGCCATTTGCTCATCCACCACCACCATCCAAGACATAAAGAGCTGCTACAACGAAGTGGACAGTCGGCTGATCGCCAAAGAGGTCACAGGCTCTCTTCCTTTGCTTTCAGACGGGCACCTTTGCATTCACATTTTCTTGGAGCAAAGTCTCTGGTTTTGTTTTAACTTCCTCGCTCTGGTGCTTTCCCTGAATTCCTGGATCTGAGTCTCTTCCCATGTACACCAAATTTACATTAATGTAAATCCATTCATTTCAGCAGAGTTACTCCTGATTTGCACTGAAGGAAGTGGGAGGAGATTCAAACCAATTTGCATTACAGGAGGAAACTTGTCTTCTTAAACACTATGTGCACCAAAGGCTGCTATGTAATTGACAACTAGAGCTGAGCGAACAATTGATTTTCGGGTTTGATGGTCAAACCGAAAAATAAAAAAACCCTGTTTTATTTCAAATGGAAACGGAATTGTTTCCTGTTGTTCTTGATTAAACGAAAAACAAACAAACAAAAAGTTGGCCAGGTCAAATGAAATGCTTCAAATGTCCATTTGAAATAATATTTTCAAATCATGGTTGACATTTTAAAAGGACATTTTCTAAGTAAAATGTTGTTCTGAGTCAAAAATTGCACGACAAAATAAAATGTCGAAATGGCTTGTTTAAAAACTGCAAAAAAAACCATTTTGACCTTTTTCAAAAAAAAAGTCAGTTTTTTTTTTCAGCTGAAACGATATACTAAATTGGACCCCAAGTAGTTTTGGAACCCTGAAAAACGCATTTTTGGCAAAATTTCTGTTTGCTGAAAAAAATTCATTCAGGTCTATTCATAGATTCCAAGGCTAGAAAGGATCATCTTGTGATCATCTAATCTGACCTCGTGTATAACAGGCCAGAGATCTCCCCCCCCCCCCCAAATAATTCCTAGAGCAGATCAATATTAAAAAATGTTATCTAATAACCAACAAACTGGGGTTGTCACCTTTGTGCATTTGTCCAATAAACCAAATGTTAGTATCATAAGAACACCAGGAGCACAAAAATCACCATAGTGGATCAAGGCTATGGTACATCTAACCCAGTACCCTATATCAGATATCGGTTAGCACCACATGTGTCAGAGGAAGGTGCAAAAAGTCATAAAACAAAATTATGGAATAACCTGTCCATAGGAGACTTTTCTTCCTTGGTCTCAGTCAATTAGTGGTTGGTTTATGGCCTGGGGGTTACGTCAATGACTGTAATTTTTAAATGATTTAAGGTCTGTTGTTACAAATCTTTGATCCATTAACTGTCACATGGTAGCATTTTCTTTTAGTATCTCGTTGAGTGCTCATGTATAAAATTGTTTAACAACAAGAACATTCCTGGACAAAAATTTTTTTTGTTAAAACTGGAGTTGAAATTGAGTGTATATCAATAACGTAGGGGTTAAAAACTTTACAGGTATTTTGTAATTATCCCCAAGTGAACTGTTACAAACTCACATGGTTCAGGATACAAGTTACTCTTAAAAGAAATGCAGACATGGCAAAGTAAGGGATGCACAGTTAAAGCTCTCTAACATCCTTAACGGAGTGATGCCAGGAGGAAAAAACACTTGATTGGCTCATGCCTCTGCATCTGAGACACCTGACCATCCCAACATCCAGCCACAGTCTAGCCCCCAGGGGGGTCCGATGAGAGGCAGTGAAGTGCAGATACTATGGTATTTCTTCAGTGACAGTCTTCAAGCCCCTCACCCACAGGTGTCAGGTGGGGTATTATCTGCAGTATCCTTCACGGGGGAGCCAGATGGCAGCAGACTCTGCATGTGTACACACCTTTTACCACCACCAGTGCCTCCAGCAATGGGTACAGAGCAGAACCATTGCATGCGTAGGGGGTTAGGTGTGGTGGTGTCTTCCACTAGGAGAACCTCTTTGTTCCAAAGGTGAGGGAAAGGGAAATGGTGGAGACTCCAGGAAATGGTGGAGAAGGATGCGCTGTGTCACATCCGTGAGCCTCTGAGTGCAGTAAATTGTGAGGAAGCTGCAGCCCACGGCAGCAGAGTGGGAGTAGTGGACTAACCTCCCCAGGGACTCCTGTAGCTCTACAGATATGCTACGTTCTCCAGGATTTCCCTCATCCTCAGCCCAATGTGCACAGGGCTCCTCACCCGACAGACTTTCCTTAGCCTCTCACATCCTATAGGTCATTGGTTCTTAGGTAGCTTCCCTGAGTGCTCTGCACATCCCTTCTGTGTTACTCCTGGCTCAAAGCCCTGATTCCTCCTCCCACTCCCAGATTTTGCTCCCGGCAGGCTTCTTAAATCCAGAGGGAGCAGCTTTGGATCTTAGGAGGGTCAACACTGGGCTTAGTATGGATGTTTGGGTACTTTAGCTCTAATTTCCAAAGGTTTTTTACTCTTAAGTTACTGGCGAGCACTCTTGACCTGAACTCCATCTTCACCATGTTTTTTTTTTAGCTGGAGCGGGAGATACAGATAGAGCTCTGACAGTGCTCAGGTGGTGTTAAAATCCTGCCTTGAAATAATGACAGAAGCGGGTTATTCATGCCTAAGGCTGTGTAAGGGGGTGGGCTGCGCCAGTGTGCCCCTGGAGGCCAGGGGAACAAAACCAAACCCACTAATCCAAATGAGTATGTCCCCTTTAAAGCCTCACAGAGGGAACATTTGTAAAACAGGTCGAGAGGCCCTTACTCCTCAGTAGCCAGGACCCCTGGTTTACAAACACCTCAACTCAACATCCTCCAGCAAAGTCTCTGAGCCTGGTCCGACTAGTCCCTGTGAGCTGGATGGCCTCTAGTTCTCTCCTTGCTGCTCAGCTGCCTTTCCTGTTTCAGTGGGACAGGGACCTCCTTGATCATACCCAGGCGGGTCTGATAGTGAGCGCCTGGTTGGCCCTGGAAGGGGAATGCACCTCAGTGGGTGCCTCATTTCACTCAGCTGTCCCTGGGATTTGAAGCGTGTACTATAGGTTGTCCGCATTGCTGTTCTGAGGCCCTGCCAATGCAGTACCCATGATAGGAATAGTAAAGGGCATGTGTGGTGGAGCTGGAGGAGATATTTGGGCTGGACGAGCAGTTCTGACTTTGGATCCCCTTGTGGTATCAATTTTGAGCAACAGTTTATCTTTGTACATGAAATGTTCTATAATAGTCTAAAAATACTAAAATAATCCCAAACAAATACAATCCCCGATTCCTTGGTTCCTCCTCTGCTTCCCCACCCCCGATTTAACCTCCAACAATGTTTCCTACATGGTCTTTTTGGTCTATTTTAGATGGGGATCATCTCTCGTGACAGTTCAACACCAGTTTTCCTGGCTAGAAACATTGCTGGACACCTCGCTGGTCCCTTACGAACTATTGGATCGGTGGCTGTGGGCCAATTTGGTAAGTACAAATTGGGGGAATGGAAAAGTAGAGCATGAGACCCGGGATGAGTCAGACTGGATCTTCAGACATTTATATGTTCTGTCCTGAAATGTGTACATAGGACTCCCATTGTAATCAATGGGACCCCGGCATGTACATGTATCTGAAGAGATAACTTGCCTCTAATGCCTTAAGCTTCAAGGCGTTTGGTAGTGTTCAGATATATGTAGTGGATGTGGCTCCAAAGTCTCATAGGTGTCATTGGGAATGATGTCACAGTCACATGCTGTAGAATAATGAGCCCTTTTGCCAGACTCAGTTAGTTAATGGCATTTCTACCTTTTCCTCTTGCAGTTTCATTTCTCTTCATCTGTCTTATGCTGTAGGTTTTCTTGAAGATGAGCCCAAACCAAAACTCTGGCTCAGAATAACCTTGAACTAGGGAGAGATTCAGAGCTAGAACTCAGCTTCATGGCTGGTCCCTACCCTGACAATAATGGCCATGACTAACATTGCAGATTGGCTTTCTCTGGAGTTCTGATCCAGATTCAGGCATTGCTGCTCAGACCCATCTCTCTCTCGGTTGGGTTGTTGAGCAAATGCACCACCCTCCCTTTCAGATGCAGCAGAATTCAGAGATTTACTGCAGTCCACTCTCAGGATGAAAGTTCTCCCCTGCCCGGAGACACAGCATGGTAACAGGGCATCCCTGTTGTACTGCAGTCATGTGCCCATTAATGTCCAGCTCTAGATTTGTTCCATGTTGGTTCATGGAGCAGTAACTGTTGGTCTCTCCTCAGGGGTACGAGTGTTCCAGTCTTGCCCAGCAGCTAACAGCCTGAACTTTATTGGGGGCCCAGCCATTCTGCTAGGCCTCATTGCCATGGCCCGGGATGACCATGCAATGTACGCCGCGGTGAAAGTCCTGAACTCCGTCCTGAACCGCAGCCCCATGAGTGAGAAGCTGATGAGCCACATCGGCGGATACCAGGTGAGAACAAGCCCCTCTTGTTCCAGGTGCTCACTTGCATTACGTGTTCTCTCCCTCTCTGAGGGCCTGGCCCAAAGGCCATTGCAGCCAATGGGAATGACGCATTAAAGTTAGTCCTAGGGAAAGCCTGAGAGTCCTGCAGGACTGAGCTCTAAATCCTGTGCCCATCATCTCCGTCACAGCTCAGCTGCTGCTGGTGAAAGCAGCCAGGCAGGGCTCGCTCCCAGACACAGCCAATGAGACTCAGTCTTCACAAGAGTCACTGCGTCTTCACTGACTTGTTATGATAATGAAAGGTGTCACACTGGCCATTGTATTAAGACCTTAGCCACAGAGCAGGTCATGCAGAGGCAGCAGCTGTGCAAACTCTCCCCACATATTGCCCTCTGCCAGCATACTTCAACCCTCATTCGGAAAACTGCTTTTAGGGCAAGAACTCTGTTCCTTCCCCATGGCCTATGCAGTCCTTGACTTCTCTCTGCTGAGCCTGCTAGTAATGGGGACAGTTAGTGATAATGGTGGAGGCTCTTTTGTCTGCTAGGAACTGGGCTGAGGCAAAAATGTGGTCTGCATCTCAGAATGCATCATTCGATCTGCCCCAAACTCAGCTTTCAGTACTTTGCAACCCTGAAAGTAGGGTTGGCTCCCAGAGTTTTGAATGAACTTGGGGCCCGGCTTGTGGAAGAAGATGATCTATATTCTATAGTAGTTTGGGGTGGAAATCAAGTGCAAGGCTGCAGTTTCAGTGGAGTGTATCACATTGGATAACTGAAATGATTGGTGTCACCCAGACTAAAAAGAGATCTCACTAAATAATTAGTCCTACTGCGCATGGAAGGTATCTTTAAAAGAGCAACAGAGAGGCCCCCTGGATCTGGAAACACACACTACAGTGTTTGAATGAATGTTAGAGCGGGCGGAATTATTCATTGTGAATGAATGAGCTGATGGATTTAGCCCATTTTTCCCATCTGATCCCGATTCCTGTGATTGTTGTCATTATTCGTAAGTGTTCACCAGTCTGTGAAAATAAATGTCAGACTCTGGAGTCTTGACTTTTTGCTATATGTTGTTCCGTCTACGTGATTGGTCACCTGTGTCACATGGAATTGTTTTTGCTCTCTTATTGGATTGCTGAAGCTTTCTAAATGGGAGACTAATCAATGGTGAATTACCCATGTACACACTTTCTGGTGCATATTTCTGGGTGAATAATCCTTCCTTCTAACTTTTGTGAAACTTGGGAGCTTCTTGAACACTTTCCAGATACAGCAGTGATCACCCAAACACTCGTGACTGGACCCAGTTGAAAAAACAAGAAAATTTTCACAGAAACGTGTCCCTGTTTCTCATTTAAAAAAAAAAGTTGAAATTTGAATTTTTTGATCTCCTCCTCTCACAAAGAACTAATAACATGAGTAAGTGCAGTGAGCTCTTTGTGTGTATTCACATGTTGTTCTTGGTAACTTTCCTGCAGCATGAGTTTACATGTGTTTCACTCCTTCCTGCCGCTTCTTATCCAAAAAGCCTCCTGCTCTGCTGTCAAATTCCTCCTGAAAGCCAGCTTGCCAATTACAACCCCCCACATTTTCAATGTATATTAAAAACGTCACTCAGTGCTTGAAGCTTCAGTCTTACGTACAGTGTATGCTGCGTGTATGAATAATACACATACATGTATGAATACGGTATCTGGAGTGTGCTGTGCGTGTCTTATTTAGTAATAACACTGGATTATATGTTATAAGGTCTGTGAGACAGATTGTATTTTCTGTTGTGCTCTCTACAGCTTTTGGGCTCAATGAATGCACAATAACTCTTTTCAGATCCTGGTGTACCTACTAAAGAGGAAGACAAAACTGCTAAACAACAGGATTTTACAGCTGGTGCTCTCCATAGCAGGCACGGCAGAGCTGGGCTTGGAATCCTCGACTATAAAGAACTATGGTGCATTCCAATATGTTCTCAGTAACTTTGAGGTAAAGCTATTAATATTGTATGAGTTCCCTTAACTATATTAAAGGAGGCTTTAGAGTATAAATTTAGTTCTATGGCAGCACCTTCTCAACTGGTGTATCTAATGAGAAGGCTACAACTTATCTGGCGTGGATCTCAATTAAAACCCTGCATATAAGTACCTTCCAGACATGGGGTGTTTGAAGTCTGGATTCTGGTGCAGTTTGGGTCTGTGTCTAGATTCCCCCAAGGAGGGTAAGTTATTTTTATGTCTCGTTCCAGCCAGCAAATCCAGAAAAGTATGTTTGTAATTTGAGATGGGCTAGAGATTAATTGCTTGTCCTGTTGGTGCTGCCACTCCATCATCAATTGTCCAAGTACCCTGATTATTCCAGGAGCTGAACAAATATGAGTTTGTCATCTACTCTGGAGCATGGAACCTGCTTGTAGGGTGAAATTCCCCCCAAGACAGAGGGCCCATACAAAGCTCTATACACCACTGAAGTCAGGGTTTAGGGATGCATTCTGTGAGTAAATGAGCATCTGCTGGGTGGTGCTGTCAGCACCACCCTGGATTGGGTCCATAAGTGGGGTTTATGTGCTGGATGGGTCCTTGTAATCAGGCGCAGACTCACCCGGTAGCACTTCCTGCTGGTCGTCTCAGGGAATTAGCTCTCCAGCCTCCAGAGCGCCCTCTGCAGGCCAGTGTCCCGCTGCTGCTTGGCCCCCATGTCCCTCCCTGGACTCCAGTACCCCATTATCTGGGGTGCTGCCCCCTGGCCATACACCCCTCAGTCTCAGGGTCTCCCCTCCCCAGGGAACCCCCACCCCCTGTCCCCACCTCACCTCAGTCATAGGCTACTGCCAGTTACCAATGGCTCCCAGCCTCTTATATAGGGCCAGCTGAGGCCTGATTGGGGCGTGGCCCAGTTGCGGCTGCTTTCCCAATCAGCCTAGTAGCCGCTTTCCCCTGCAACAGCCCTCTCCCCAGGCTGTTTTAAGCTCTTCAGGGCCGGAGCGGGGTTACTGCCCCGCTACAGTCCTGCTTTGTGATCTCGACGGTAGGGTGAATTTCTTCTATCATTCACTCACATGGGCTGAATCCAGTTTCATAGAAATTAGTGATGGGAGAGACTTAATAGTTCATCTCCTCCATTCCCACCCCTCTCCATCTACTGGGCCAAAACAGGATTGGTCCCTGCAATTTGTTTTCCAGTGCTTTGTCCAGCCTCATTTAAATGTCTCCAGGGATGGCTCCTCAGGCACTTCCCCTGGGAGAAAAAGGTGAAAGTCCCAGATTGGCTGAGTGTGTTACCACATGTGCCCTGCAATTCAGGCTCAGGCTACACTCAGGCCTTCACTTAGTGTGGAGTTGTTCTTTGGAAAAGATGGCTCCCCTGCAAAGGGTTTCAGCTCTACTGGACCTGTCACAAAAAGTCTCATTGAATAAACCCACCTTGTTCTGCACTCTGACCGATAACTCTGACCACAGAAAACCCCTGCAAAGGGGGAAACTTCTGCATCTGTGAGCATTAACCAGGCCACCCCAAGCAAAAAAAAATTTAGCTGCCCCCACCCCAGCCCTGGGCTCCCCCTGCACCCCCCTGCCGCCCCAGTCCTGGGCTCTCCCCACCCCAACCCACACCCCTGTCATCCTGGCCCTGGGCTCTTCCCCACACACACCGTGCTCCCCAGCTCTGGGCTCTCCTCCCCACCCGCACCCCTGCCACCCCAGCTGTGGGCTCTCCCCACCTGACCTGCACCCCCTGCCATCCCAGCCCTGGGCTCCCCCTCCCACACCCCGTGCTGCCCCAGCTCTGGGCTCCCCCTTTTCCCCTCATCAATGCCCCCCACCCACAGACACCCAGGGCTCTCTCCGCCCCCCCCCCACCTGCACCCTCCTTCTGCCCCAGCACTGGTTCACTGGTAACTTGCTCCCAGGGCGGGTCATTCAGCAGGAATTTTGGATGTGCGCAGAACACAGACAGGATTGGTTCCCATATGGTTACAGAACTGCAGTAAAGTGGAACAATTTTCAGCTTGTGTGATTGGAGGATATCTGGATGCATATTATAAGACTGTCCTCCATAAATGAGGAAAAGTTGAGATGCCTTTATTATTCTTTTGTTCCACTCTTTGTTTCTATGGGGAATTTGCCAATGCAATATCACTGTCTTCCTTTTAAACAAATAAAACTTTAAAAAAAAAAAAGCAGTGGCTGTCGAAAATAGCAATTCCAGTCCTAAAAACCACTGGGAAGCATTTCTTGCTCAAATTTATCCTACTTTTTCTACAGCAAATTACAGTGGATCCGTATATTTGATTTGGGAGAAATGAAGTAACAGCTGCCCAAATAGAGCTTGAGCACTCCTGAATTTTGAGGTGTTCAAATCTGGAAGGCAGGTGCTAGATTCCCTTTCTGAATATTAGCTAAATCTGGAAAGGAAAAGTCAATTTCTGCTTCCATGGCTCAGAAGTGGAAATCCTCCTACATGCCTGGTACTGTATCTAAAGCTGCCCAGGTCCAGAGCCCTCCTCTCCCTTACTTTTCATTTTAAATTCTAGTGTGATCTGTGTACCTCCCTTGCTAGGCTTCAGATAGAGAGGGGCACTGTCCATTTAGTCCGCTCAATTCCTTCTTTGGGGGCTGCAAGGTGAGGTCACACCAGTCTGGGGATCCCCTAATCCAGTCTGGGGATGTCTTCTGAAGGGGATATCTGGGCTAAAGCCACCTACTCCTTGGGCACACTTGTTCCCCATTCACAGTGCCACCCTGCTCTAGCAGTGAAGTCTCCATTCACAGCAAGCTGCAGCATGAGGTTTCAGCTACCATACTCCCTCCCCCTCCCTTTCCTGTTGATAGTGGCCAAGGGAATGCTGGGAAATGTAGTTCTTTCCCTGCTCCAGGGCTGGATCCATAGGCAGGGAGCTAACCAAGGAACTACAGCTCCTAGGGCCCCCTGTTGGTTCTCAGCTCCCAGGCTGGATCCTTGCCAGCTGCCGCCCCTGCAAATGGGCTGCCCAAGCAGCTGCTTGTTTTGCTGGTGCCTAGAGCCGCCCTTGCCTCTGAGCTGAATCTGTAGTGTTCTTGGTGTTCCAGGCCCTGGGTGGACCAGGCTATGTGGTAGGAGGATCTTTATAGAGCAAGGGGTGTCCAGAGTTGTTCTCTAGCTCTCTTCTAAAGCACCAGCACTCTGGTATTACTCTGCTCACGCTACATGATCTCAGTTTCTGCAAAAGGCCCTAGTCAGGGCTGCACAAGTATGTGTTTCAGAGACAGACTCATGGCAGATCTCTCTGGGGCATGTCAGTCAGAACAATTGTGGAAGTTCATTCTCTGGGTGCAAACTGCAGCTTGCCTGCTTTTGTGCACTGTGCAATCTGATATATTTTCTCTCCACAATCATTTCTGCATTTCCATATTTCTGAAATTATCATTTTTTGTTTTATTTTACTCCTTTTCCCGTAAATCCAAGAAACACTTGATGCAAATTGAAAAATGTCATTGTGAGTTCACTTAAAAATGTACTATATGGTATATTTGTTTTTTTCCCCCAACATAGCTTACTCCATGTGCTTTTACATGGTATAATAATACTTATATTTTATACAGCACATTTCATCCACAACACTTTACAAAGGGAAGTATTGTTGTCCCCATTTTACAGATGGGAAAACTGAGGCACCGACACTTGCCCACATTTATATGGCAGATCAGTGACAGAGTCAGAACCCAAATCCACTCAGTCCCAGGCCAGTGTGCTTTACACTGGGCCACACTTCCTCCAGGCATTTCTGGCTCATACTAGATTTTGTGTGTTGCATGTTTTCTGATTTGTTTTTAAACCAAATGGATTTAGTGCGGATGTTAGGGCAGAAAAAGTGGGAACCAGAACTTCTGGGTTCTGTTCTCCTCCTCTGCCACTGACTCACTATAGGCAAATAGCACCATGCCTCAGTTTCCCCATCAGTAATAGACACACTCTGTTACCTCATGTGGATATTATGAGGCCTCACTAATGTTTTTAAAGTGCTCTGAGATCTTGGGATGAAGGCATGTGTTGCAGAAACACATTTGATTTTTTAAAAACTTATTTCATCTCATGTCAGTAGGGAAAAAGGAGCTGAACTCAAGAAGCTGTGAAATCTCTGGTTTCATTTGTCTTTCAGCTTTGGTCAAATGCACCAGAAAATCTCGACCTTGCCCTGTTTTCACATCTTGTGGAGATCCTGCGGCCCTCAAGGTACATAGTGGGTATCTATGGCAAAGACAGGATGAACTACTAAGCTTAGGCTGGGATTTTTGAATGCCTCTAAAAGTGTTATGTGCCTAGATCCCATTGAAAATCCATGGAAGATGGCAGGCAACTAGCTTTTCTAGAGCCCTGTGAAAATCCAAACTTTCATTTACTGGTTCTGTTGGCCATGTTGCAGATTCATAGGACCAAATTCCTGGCTGAAGACATTGCATTGACTTTAGTGAGGTTACACCAGCGGAGCACTTGACCCCTAGCACTTAGAGAAAGAAAGGTCATCTTGCCTGGTTAGACTAGATCGGAAGTTTTTCATGTGTTGAATGGAAACAAGTCCAGATGACTGAGTTTAGTAATTGCAGTTTAGCTCTATGCACACAACTGCTCTGGAGAATGACATCTGTAAGGACTGGTTGGAGCAGTCGCTATTCTGCAGTGCAAATCTCGGGATGACAATGCCCTCAAAGGGAGATCAATTTAATGTCAGAATTCTTCATATCTTCAACTTGTAGAGGGAGAAGATAGCATATTATTTTTCATTGGTTATTTATTCAGTGCCCAAAGTAGGCTGGGCACACTACCCAGACAACTCCTAACAGAAAGCCAGATGTATATTTATTCATTCGATTTTTTAAAAATAATGAAGCTGGTTGAAAACATTGTTGCCGTAAAAACCTTTTAGACAAAACATTTTCATTTAATCAAGGGTGAAAGTTCTCCCCCTCACCCCACAAAAATCTTTTTTGATGAAAGATTTCAGGTTTAAAACTGAAATTTAGACCAAATAATGTTGAGATTTTTAACAGCCTCCCCCGACCCAAATTTGCACAGAGGAAAGAATAATTTCCCAGCCAGCTCTACGATAGAGTTAAATATATTTGGAGACACAGGGCGAGACAGACCGGCTGCCTCAATGTGGCCTGTAGATTCCATTCTGTTGGCACTGAAAAGCCATGCACGATCCCGTCTGATGTCTCTTGCTGAGTTTTACAAGAACAGCATTTATTTCCACCAATTCAGAGCTTTCCAAGTCAATAACTTTTGTTTTATTTGAACTCACTGAAAGGCGGCCGTTTCCGGGGAAAGACAGGGGGGAGGAACACACCGAGAAGGCTTCAGATCCCCATCTCTGACACATATTCAATTTGTCTGACAGAGTTTTGATCGGTTGCCAAGGCAACGTCAGAAGTCCGTGGTACAAAGTGTGAGCGCAGAACCCTTTTAGCAGAAACTGGGCAGAATTGGCTCTTTCCAGTAAAGGCTATTAACGTTCCTCTTGCTTTGACGCAGAGATGGATGTCAGAATGCCAAAGTCGCCTACCAGATGCAAATGGTGCCCAAACTGGTTTTCCTCCTCAACGACGTTGAGATCAGCTGCTCACGAGTCACCATTATCTGTACCATCTTCTCCTACCTGCTGCAGGGCTATTTCAACACCAAAGACATTCTTAGGTAACCCCGACCTTGCGATATTTTTTCAGCTCACAAGTGAGCAGTCCTCCTACAAGCATAAGAATCCTACTGTGTGATCACACCCACCTCATCCAGCCCTGCTTTGTGCTCTGGACAAAGACAGAGTCCTTGTAGATCCCTGCCAAGGAATTGTAGGGGAAAACTCCCCTGACAGCCAATTCGGCATTTAATTCAGCCCTGTTCAAGTGAGTGAGAATCACCCCCAGCTAAGTTGTGACCCTTACAGTGAATATAGCACAGGTAGCCCCGTTGACCTCAGTGGGATGACCAAAAGCGTAAGGAACTACTCAAGGTAGGTAAGATTACCGCAGGCTGGTCCCAGGCTGATGGGTGTCTGATCCCATTGCTTGGACAGTGTCCAACTGGCCATTTTATTCTTGAATCTTGTGGATACTGCCTTTGCCAGGACCTTCTGGAGAAGAGAATTCCAACTCTTGATCACTGTCTGAGGAAAGAGCTGCTTGAAACACAATTGCTGCAGTATTTGATAGCCTATGTCCAGACTGGTCAGCCTCTGTCCTGTGGGCCAGCTGAGACCCATCTGGTGCTGTCCACTACCCTCACGCACAGGGGTGCGGGCCATTGAGATGATACAGGCCAACATTCAAAGCTCCATCTTGATTTTAATGAAATCGCTCTGTTCCAGATGCAGCATTGCATGCTGGGACCTGCAATCTCCATGGGCAGCCTCTTTCTTTATTAAAGATGAGGGTGACTGCAACTTACTAAGTTTTATTTATTGTTAATTGTTTTGATCTGGCAATGTGCATGGTACTGTACAGTGCGAGCAAATAAGGACAGCACCTGTCTCACAGGCTCCAGGAAAGGGGCTAGTGCAGCAGGCCCTGAGCATCATTAAAAAACAGGGGTCCTGTACTGTCCTGAACCTGGGGGAATGCTGTAGTACGTTGTAGTGTCTGGAGTGTTCCTGTAGTGTGGTATTTTTGTCTATAGGGAACACCACTCCCAGAATCAGACGGTGGCACTGCAGTCACTTGCTTTGTGTATGTGTAACATTCATCCATTTGTGATGAGAACTGGAAAATGGAATTCAAGCATTTCATAAGTGAAAAGGGGTTGCCACAGCTGTTTCCTGTCAGGTCTGCTAGAGATTCCATGTTGGGTGTTGCATGCCTGGAAGCCAGTGAGATGTCGCTCAGAAACACTATGAGGGGAGCTCCCAAGGGGACATGGACACCTGCAGCATTGCTAACCCAATATTATCAAATCCAGTGGTTCAAAAACCATAAATCAGGCCCCCAAAATCACAAAACTGACTTTAAAATCATGTTTTTTTAAAAGGGGGGATCCTTTTTATTTGCCTTCTATTTTTGAGTCATTAGGGGGTCACATTTTCAAGCTTTTCTCCTCAAGAGCTAGAAACATACTCTATTAATGAAAGCCGAGATTCTCACATAATCCTATGACTCCAGGAGCTGAGGCTTTAAGAAAAGCAACAACTATCATGAGACTCACAGTACAGTAGTGATAGTTGGCAACACTGCTAACCAAAAATGGTTTCCTCTTTCTCTGAAAGGATTGGATTGTTCCTTGTTTACACTTTAAAGCCCTCTTCTGTGGATGAAAGTCAGATATGCCTGGATGGGATCTCTGATCTGCCAGGAGAAGGTAAGGAGATCCCTTTGGTGAGTGAATTCTGATGGATGCTGCCCCTCATCCCCTTGGCAGGTCCTAAATGCAGCAGGGCTGTGCTCATGGTGGGGGCGGGGACAGGGGGAAGGAGGGCAGGAAGGGCAGACCCTCGAGGGACATGCTGCAGAACTACTCATGTGTCCAAAATGAATTGCTTTGCTAGGTCAGGGCCTTACTCTGAACAGCACAGGGGGTAGTAAAGGGATAGAGAACAGTCATGTCTGGGAAGGTCTGTTCTAAAGCCAGGTGACGTGCTTAGTTATGCTTTCCCCTCTCAGGTATCTCTCCTGCAGTTAGGTTGGCAGAGCTTGGTCACTGCACCAAAAGCCCC
Organism: Mauremys reevesii; assembly: GCF_016161935.1. Taxonomy (NCBI): domain Eukaryota; kingdom Metazoa; phylum Chordata; order Testudines; family Geoemydidae; genus Mauremys; species Mauremys reevesii. Next base: position 66,543,248 of record NC_052629.1, on the reverse strand, counting down.
TCAAGTGCTGGTTTTCACAAGTCTCCAGGGAGAGAAATGTCCATTTGGTTGAAATTTCACAGAGGTCAATATTTGTGGGTTAAAAACAAAAACAATAGAATGAAAGGGTGAAAATTCCCTCCCAGGGTTCCATGGGAATGTGGTTGTTGCTCTTGGCTCGCTGTAGTTTTTGCATTGTGCTGGAGTCCCATGTGGGTGAAGGGGCATTCTCTAGGGCAAGTGCATACTCCAGTGCAAGGAGCCACGCATCTTTTAAATGTCCACCCTATTTGTGTCTGACTTGACTGCTGGGAGAGCCAGCCACCTCGACTTCCTGTTACTTTCGTCCTATTAGTGGTCCCAGTGGAGAGCCTCTTGGGGTACGTCTTCACTACCTGCCGGATTGGCGGGTAGCAATTGAATTCTTGGAGTTCGATATATCGCGTCTCATCTAGACGCAATATATCGAACTCCGAACGCGCTCCCGTCGACTCCGGAACTCCACCACCGCGAACGGCGGTGGCGGAGTCGACGGGAGAGCCGCAGACTTCGATCCCGCGCCGTGAGGACGGGTAAGTAACTCGAACTAAGGTAGTTTGACTTCAGCTAGCATAGCTGAAGTTGTATACCTTAGTTCGCCCCCCCCCCAGTGTAGACCAGGCCTTGGATACAACACATCCAAGCAACAGAATTAGGGTGACCAGACGTAGTCATCCATTCCAGCCTTCTCTTCCACCTAGTCTAGAATTGTTCCCTGCAGATTATTCATTATCCAGCATTTTGTCCAGTCTAGTTTTAAACATCCCTCATGATAGGGCTTTGGGAACAGAACTCAGAAATGACTAGTGCTTACAGTGATGGGATCCCCACTCCCAAATGTTCGCATCTATTCACTCCACCCAGTTAACAACCAATTATATTTGTATTGGCTACAAACAAGGCTGTTCATCAAAGTGCTGGAAACACGTGTTTTGTCTCCTCTTTACTTTTTATTTCCTTCTGATTTTTGTAGCCTTAAGCCAAACATCTGGGAAGACAATCTGGCTCCGAAACCAGTTACTGAAGATGCTGTTAGATGTAATGTGTTCAGACAAACTTCATCTGTCCTCTGAGTAAGTAGAACCATTTGAGCCGGGGTCTCAAACACGTGGCCCGTAGGTCGCATAGGTGCTGACTCTGTGGGTAAATAAAAAAAACGGGGAAAAATTAGTGGGTTCTCTGCAACCACCAGCAGCCAAGCTCCCCTTCTCCTCTCGCTCTCCTCCCACCCCGAGTGCTCCGCGTCGCTGCTCCTCCACCTACCTCCCAGTGCTTCCTGCCCAGCTGCCGCCAAACAGCTGTTTGCACACTCTGGGAGGGAGAGGGAGGAGCGGGAACGTGCTGCGCTTAGGGGAGGTGGGGAAGAGGTGGGGCCAGGGTGGGGATTTGGGGAATAGGGGCAGGGAGGGGGCGTGTTTTGTCATTTGAGTGAGGTGGTTTGGCATTCTGCTTTGTCTGCTGTCTGCTGAAGGTGGAAGGTTTGCAGCACTGCGGGATGAGTGATTTGGCTGGCAAGTTCTCTTCAGGGTGGGGGTTGGATGGTTTTGTTTACTTGAACCAGATCAATGTGCCTCTATCCCCCATGCTCTCAGGACAGCACCTCCTGCCTCCTGTTACAAGACGTGCTCACACGCTGCACATGCTCCCTGCCTACAAATTGCAGCTGGCTGCAACCTGTCCCTTCAGCATTTTCATTCTTTTGTGTACATGAACTAGGAGGCTCTTCCCCCACAGGAACGGTTACAACAGAACATCACCTTGTGGAAGCTCGTGTCCTCTTTGCCTTTAACTCCAGCCCAGGTGCTCAGAGCTGGGGGAGTCTCAAGGACTGCATCCTGCACATGTTGCCATACCTCTGGCCCTAGAGCCCTAGGCTACCTTTAAATCAACAGACAGGAGTCACAAGAGACTTGACGACCAGAGCCTAAGCTGAGACCAACAAACTCATATCATGTAACATCAGTTTGGCTTTAAATCCTAGACTCAGGAGGTGAGAGCCAAGTGTCTTGCCCAGGCTCTCCATTTTCCCTTTCAGATCAAATCCCTCTTGGAGCCTCCAGAGTAGCTGACAGGGCAGGCGAGCCGTGATATGTTCAGCAGGACCCCATAGGTCTCACTTAGCTGTAGTTGTGCATTTTTTTCATTTTTGACTATACTTTTGTATCGTTGTATGAAAAGGTTTCAGTGATGCAGCCCTCGGGCCAATGTACTAGTCCTCATGTGGCCCTCGTGGTAATTTGAGTTTGAGACCCCTGCATTTGAGAATGGAGTGGGCGAAGGAGGGACCGTGGCTCCTTCGAGGTTCCCTCTCTCTGTGTGTTTGACCAGCGCTCAACACCCAGTTAGCATTTATGAGTGTCGCCAGTCAATGAGAGAGAGGTGGAATGTGTCAGGTTTGGGTTCAATGTTTTTTTTTCCAGTGACATATCTGAGGTTTAGAGTGATATCCATTAAATAGACAACATTTTCTCCACAGCTGCCAAACAGTGGTATCAGAGAGATCACGGTTTCCTTATCCATTCTGTGAGGGGAAAAGAAATCTGATGTGTCTTTAAAAAGCGGTTTCATCTAACTGGGATTACAAATACTACAATGTCTTAATCCTAATCACAGCTGTTGCATCACTACAGGGCAGAGTTAAGGTCACTTAGGTGCCTTAAGTACACATTTGCATACGTTAGCATGTTGGGATTTCTTTCAAGTTTAAACCTTAATTCTGAATTTCCTGGGTTTATAACAGTTGAGTTGGGATAATTACAATGTCCCTGTCATGTGTTTTATCCTGAATTACTGAGATGTTGACCTTAACTGTGACTCCATCTTGATGTAGTTTGTCTGGGAATAAATTAAATTGGGATTGATAGGGATTAGATGGCTCAAACTATGTGGACAAACAAGCTAATGAATCTCCTCAGCACCAAATTGTGAGCACAATATCCAGAGCCTAAGTGACTTAGGGGCCTAAGTCAGTTGCAAAGATCCTCAAAGGTATGGGAGTTAGGCATCTAAATACTCTTCAGAGTAAGGACCTAAGTGATATAGGAGAATAAACTCTCCATTCTGATGTAGGCTCCTAGGTCAAATCTTCCCCTGTGTCTTTAACGTGTATACTTCTCATGCTGTGTTTCTCCCAGGGCTCAAGAGGAGACGTTCCTGGCGCTGGGGCCTGACTGGTTCCTCTTGTTCACGCAAAGCCATCTGCACCCAAGCACCGTCGTGATGGGGATCAGACTGCTGCTACACTTCCTCCACAATCCCACACTGCTGAGGAAGTTCAAGGAGGGGGTGGTGGCCGGGCGCTGGATGTCAAACAGCTCTACGGGGATGGATATTCTAATGGGTACGTCCCAGATATGAGACTTGCTCCCAGAATAGCCTCTTCCAGGGACAGGTTCATGAAAACTATGTTGACCCTGGTGCAGAAGCAATCAGCTAGGGCTCCCAGTCCAGCTCCAGTTGCATAAAATAGCAGATCTCCCATTGACTTCAATGTGAGCTTAGTATGGGCCAATCAGCAGGATGATCTCCTACTACTGGGCTGGGAGACGTCTTCTCCATCATACTGCAGGCTGGGGATTCCAGACCAGAAATCACTGGGTGAGGTGATTGCGTGGTCTGGTCTGTGCAGGAGGTCAGATTAACTGGTCTGTACGTCTGTGAGTTGGTCAGTCACCACCTTCTAGTCCCTCTGAGATTTGCTCCGACCCTGTTCTGCTCACTCCCCCAGCCTGGATGAGGGAGTGTGACGGGTTGGATCACAGAAACCCCCTTAGGACTGCCAACTGATGTGCTGAGACTACCCCTAAGCCCGTTTTCCCTGGCAGCTTGGGACTTCAGAACCCTGCCTGGTTGTGCCAGACACACTTGCCTGCTACAAATGCAGCCCCAGGTGTGAACCACGTCCCTCAAAAGCTGCAGGCTAAATTGAAAACAGCTTAAGAAGTGTTCCTGTCTCCAATACCCAGATGCCTAGTTTCCAATGGGGTCCAAACCCCAAATAAATCCGTTTTACCCTGAATAAAGCTTATACAGGGTAAACTCATAAATTGTTTGCCCCCTATAACACTGATAGAGAGATATGCACAGCTGTTTGCCCCCCCCCGCCCCCGCTAGTAATACTTACTCTGGGTTAATTAATAAGTAAAAAAGTGATTTTATTAAATGCAAAAAGTAGGATTTAAGTGGTTCCAAGTAATAACAGACAGAACAAAGTGAATTACCAAGCAAAATAAAATAAAATACGCAAGTCTAAACCTAATATAGTAAGAAAGTGATTACAGATAAAATCTCACCCTCAAAGATGTTCCAGTAAGCTTCTTTTACAGACTAGCCTCCTTCTAGTCTGGGTTCAGCAATCACTCACACCCCTCTGGTTACTGTCCTTTGTTCCAGTTTCTTTAAGGTATCCTTTGGGGGTGGAGAGGCTAACTCTTGAGCCAGCTGAAGGCAAAATGGAGGAGTCTCCCAGGGGCTTAAACAGACTTTCTTTTGTGGGTGGAGACCCCCTCCTCTCTCCTATGCAAAATCCAGCTCCAAGATGGAGTTTTGGAGTCACATGGGCAGTCCAACATCTCATGTCCATGCATAACTCAATTCCTTAAAAGTGGCAGCCATTGCTTCCATGCTACCTTGAATGTCCCCAGGTAGGCTTCTTATGTGGATTGGAGTCTTCCAAGGTTCCCTTGTCTATTAAGTGTTTCTTGATTGGGCACTTAACTTGCAAATTCCTTTCTTAAGAAGCTGACCAAATGCCTTACTAAGGCTATTTAAAATCAAACAGGTACACAGCCAATATTCATAACTTAGAATACAAAAATGATACATGCATATAAATAGGATGAATATATTCAGTAGATCATAACCTTTTGCAGAGTTATGTTACATGGCATATGTAGCATAAAATATATTTCAGTTATGTCGTATATACATTCATAAGCATATTTCCATAAAGCATTATGGGATGCAACATCACAGAGTGTACAAGGAGAACTTCACACCATGTGAATGAGAATGGAGGGTGGTTTTCTATTTCACTAATGTCAGAGAAATTCTTCTAACGGCTGGGGTTGTTGCTGGGAGGACGGCAGGATGGTTTGGGCACCATAGAATTGCTGGTTGTTGTCAGTCAGCCATCCCTCTCCACTACACCTGATGCAGGATGGAAAGTGAGCCGTTCAAAGCATATTTTCTTCCTTTGCTTTTAGACAATTTGAAAAGTGGGTCCCTGATACCTGACTATGGCCCCTACCTGGTTTTTGGGCTCTCAGTGCTGCAAGCATGTTTGATTAATCACATTCACCTCCCTGAGATCTACCTGCTGGTCTCAGGGCTGTTCCTGGGAACCCCACAGTGTGACCCGCCAGAAGCCTCCAAGGTAAGGCCCCCGCAAAGGCCTGGATGGGGCGGGGGTGAATGAGAGTTTGCACCTTGGCTAGGGGACCCTGCTTTGCTCTCTGGGATTCCTAAGCTGCTTCTCTGTAATGGCTTCAAAGGGAGAGGCAGCCTAGCAACGTCTGCCCTAGGCAACACAAGCATCCAGGCTAGGGGAAGCATGTGGTGGCTGGAGCTACAGTAGAATCTCAAAGATATGAACACCAGAGTTACGGACTTACCGGTCAACCGAACACCATGTGGACCTGGAAGTCCTCAATCAGGCAGCAACACAGACCAAAAAAAAAAAAAAAGGGGCAAATAATGTACTGCCTCAGGGCTTCAGCTACTGGGGAACTGGGGCTGCAACCGCATGGTGTGTAGGGGGGGGTCAGGGCTCCTGGCAGAGAGGGGGCTCAGGGCTTTTGGCCTTCGGGAGCACTGGGGCTCAGGGCTTTAGACCGGTGGAGGGGGGAGGGGCGCCAGGGCTCTGCTCTCAATTTCAGCTGGGATGGGGGGAAACTGAGGATCGGGGCTTCAGCCCCACAGCTCTGCTCTCGGTTTCAGTCCCACGGGGGGTGCCCGGGATCGGGGCTTTAGCTATGGGGAGACTGCTGGTTTCATCCCCAGTGCTCCTACAGTAGCTAAAGCCCCAAGCCCCAGTGCTCCCCCCTGGCTAAAACCAGGAGTGGAGCCTCAGGGCTGAAGCCCTGATAACCAGCACCCCTTTCAGGCCTGAAGCCAGAATGGAGCTGCGGGGCTGAAACCCCAAGACCCAGTGTTACCCCCAGGTCTAAACCCCTGAGCCCTGGTGCTTCCAGGGGGCAGAAGCCCTGAGCCCCCCCTCCAGGAGCCCTGATGGCCCCTAGGGTCAGAAGCCCCATCCCCAATCCCTGCAGCTGCAGCCCCAACTTCCCCGTGGCTGAAGTCTGTAACATCTTGTTCATTGTTACGGACCATTTCTGAGTTACGGACAACCTCTATTCCCGAAGTGTCCGTAACTCTGAGGTTCTGCTATCCTTGTGGCTGATGCAGCTGGATGTGGAAAGAACAGAAACCTCCTGAAGGTTTCACCCATCGCTCTAGACTGCTCCGAAAGCAGTGAAGGGTGCAGCCATGCCCCTGTCAGCAGCCTCCTCCTCGAACATCCCTCCTTCCCTTCAGGCAGATCTGGACTCCATGCTGCAGTGGCTCCTACAGAACCACCATATGGAGGACGTCCTTAAAGCTGGGCTGTGCACAGAGGCAGTGGCCCTCCTGCTGGAGATGGTTAAGGCCACAGTGAACAAGGTGAGTGGCTGGCTGTCTGTGCGTAGGGCCCCACAGAGGGAGTGGCAGAGAGTTTTGCTTGAGGCAGCCCATTCCTTCTCCAAGGGGTGACAGCACAGTGGTGGGCAGGGAGCTGATGGCTGCCAGCTACTGACCTGGCTGTGTTGTTATTGCTGGGAGGAGGGGGCTTCAGAGAGACCCTGTCTGTGCTTACGGCCAGGATCTGAGAGTTGGAGGCTGGATCCTGGCCCTCCCAGTGTGCTTCTGGGCCCCAGCCCCTGCCCATTCTGAGTGGAGAAAGCTGTGTTCAGGCTCGGGAGAGGAATGTGTGGATCTAAGCAGTTGCTCCCTGTGGCCACTGGAGCAATCCGTTCGTGACTTCTCCAGCTCTGGCCAAGCTGAGGCCACTCAGATCTTTGAGGACTGCTGAGAAGAACAAGTCAAGGTGTGCCAGCTCAGCTGAGCATGCGTACAAGTGAAACGCTGCCCTGACGAGACACGCCTGTCGGTGTTCAGCCCTTTGCAGGTACGGAGGGCTCCTGGGAGGTGGCCTATCCTGGGAACACCATGCAGTTCCTGTGCCTAATCTACCACAGCTACCCCCAGGACCCTGTGTGGTACTGCTCGGACTTCCTGCAAACCTTAGCCACTGTCGTCTTCCATGTGGGGGCGCCGCAGGTAAGTGTGAACCAGCTTGGATGGCTATGATCGAGCCAGACGCTGACACCTTTACCCTGGTAGTCCAACCGAGCCCCTGCTGATGTCGATGTGAGTCGTACCCAGTCAGAGCTTTGGGATCTATCCCATGGTCCGTGCCCCTCAAGCTGTCAGCCTTTGCAGAACCTAAATGTAGGGGCTGATGTATTGAATCCAGCACTCCCTGCTGGGTATCTTCACCCTTCCCTGTCTCCTTCCTCTTAGCCATGGCCTGGATCGCCGGTCAGTGATAGCTAATGGGTGGCTCGGCTCCAGGTGTGATGCAGCCAAACTCTTTAATCCCAGTGCTCCTTGTGGGGCTGGGGCCATCTCTCTGCACTGACATCCTCCCTACTAAAGAGCCACCCTTCTGAGTGTGACCCCCTCACGAGAGCATGCAGCACTCATTTCCCTCAGCCAGCTGCTCCGTCCTTGCCCAACGGGAACGTTGCTTCTCCCTTGCTTCCCTACCCCTTAGCCCAGCAGCCACCGCAGCCCCATTGCCCTCACCAAACCCCACTCAGCTGCCAGCTGATTTCCCCCATTCCTGATTTTAAAACAAGTCAGCGGAGAGGGTTAACAATGCCTTGCACATACTGCAGCCCCTTTCATCTGAGTGCATCCTCCTGCTTTGCTACTGTTGTTGTTATTTGGCACACTTGGGGCACTGGTATATGTATTAAGCATCACTAAACCTTCTGGGTGTTAATATTAGCCCCATTTGACAGCTGAGGAAACCGAGGCACCAAGAAGTGAAATGACTTGTCCATGATCAGAATGATTGTGCGTATGTCTACACAGCAGCTTGGAGGTGTCATTCCCAGCACAGGCAGAAGACATGCATTAGCTCTGCTAAAAGTATCAGTGTGGCCATGGCAAGTCGGGCTGGCCACCTGAGAACAGTCCTGCCTGACTTCCTGGATACGCACTCAGGCAGCTAGCCCAAGTTGCGCCCATGCCATTGCAGCTGCACTGCTCTTTTTGGGGCACTTGCTTGAGTGGAGCTAATGCATGTACATCTGCCTGTGCTGGGAAGCATCCACCCAGCTGCTGGGTAGACATACTCAGTGTGACACAGGCAGGAATAGAACCCAGGAGTCCTGGTGCTCAGTTTTTATGGCCATATTACACTGCCTCCCCTCTGCTCTCTGTAGAGCTGTGCTCAGTTGTGGGGAGAAAGCAATGCTGGTAAAATAAACTCCCCTGAGTGCCACTGTCTGCTCTCTCTACTCAGGGAGGCTATGAAGGCCTGTCGCACCTCAAAGGTCCAGCTGCCCCTGAAGCAAACAGCTGCCCCAACCTCCTGGCTGCCCCACTGCCTGAGCACCCTGCCAAGAAGCAAGTGTGGGACTTCCTGCGCATCCTGCTGATGGAGAGTCTGCTCAGCATCCCAGCGCACAAACAGGGGCACCCGTTCGAGCTGCTTCTTGAGGTCTCATCAGTGTTGACTTCCGCTCTCGCTACTCTGCATCAGGGGCTAAGGGGAAGGGGGAGGACACAGGAGGCATCCTGCAGTGACATAGGGAAGGGATGACTCAGAAGGGTCTGCACCCCACCTGCTCCTCTCAAGTTCTCCAGGATAGAGCTGGGCGGTATCAGATTTTTGTATTTCGTGGGATATTCCACAATTTCCAAAACCTTCTTGTTCTGAATCAGAACAAAAAAAAGTTGAAATTAACCACAAAACAGAATTTTTAGAAAAGTTTGTTTTGGGTCAATGGAAACATTTTGTTCTGGGTTTGACTTTTGAGAACTTAAAAAAAAAATTAAAATAATGAATTTGATTTTGAAGGCTGGTTTTGAAATGACAAAATCAAAATGTTCTGTTCTGAAAAATGTCAGTTGGCCACTTTGACATTAACAAAATACTTTGTTCCTTTTTTTCAATGAGAGTTTGAAATCGGCATGTTTTTCAAACCACTTAGATTCTGACAAAAACATGCTTTTTCATCAAAAAAAACTGTTTTGACAAAAAAAATTCTGAGCAGCTCTACTCTGAGAAGGGGTTGTCTCCAATTCCTCCTAGCAAACACCATGTGATCAAGAGGGCCTGAGGCCAGACCACACTGCTGGGATATGGGGCAATAGCTCAGTGGTTTGAGCATTGGCCTGCTAAACCTGGGGTTGTGAGTTCAATCCTTGAGGGGGCCATTTGGGGAACTGGGATAAAAATCTGTCTGGGGATTGGTCCTGCTTTGAGCAGGGGGTTGGACTAGATGATCTCCTGAGGTCCCTTCCAACCCTGACATTCTATGTTATGCAGGACAGCCAGCTAGAACTAAAATCCTAACTGTCCTGTAGGGAAAAGATTCCCCTGTGCCCCATGCATCCATATAACTCAAGGCAGGATGCTACCTGTATACAGCAGCAATAGTAACTTGCGTTGGCAAAATGTATTATGCCAGAGTTAGATCTTGGCCAGTAAAAAATCTTTCCCTGTCCGTTTATAATGTGTGCATGTCATTCTAAGACAGCCCATGGATTCTGTTAATGCCATGAGACCCCATATGGGGCTCTCTTGTGTGCTAATTTACTTAAAAAAATCATTTATTTTCAATGGACAAAAAAAAAATAAACCCCCTTCCAAGCACAGATGGCTTAGAATGTGCTGCTGCAACAGTTGAGTCCAGACCCAGGTTGCAAACACTCCAAAGCAGGGGTTCTTGGATCGACCCACTATAAAGAAGGAAGTAGTTGCAAATTTAGTATCCAGGTTTAGATTTTGACTGGCCCAAATGCAGATGTGCCTAGATCTGGGGTTTTGGTTCAGGCCGATCACTGGTTTTAAGACAAATAGAAATGAACCTCAGTTCTTGACTGTGGCTTCCATCTTCTGTGAGTCAGATCCACTCAGAAGAGACAAGTGAGGGGGAAAGCTCTGAAGGCTCAAAAAGTAGTTGGGGTTCAGTCCAGAGAAGCTGTCAAAAGCCATGAACACTTCTCCAAGCTATGCAAATCTCCCGAGCCTGCCCGAAGGGCTGTCAGTCTCCAGAGAACCAGTTCTCTTGGGAGCTGACTGGCAGACCTGCTGCTGCTTTCTGTGAGGATGGCCTTTCTCATGGCACTGTGATCTCTTTAGTCTCAGGAATGCAAAGGGCATGGCAGAAATGCATCAAGCGTTATCAGAGCCTCCGTGAAGGTTTGGTTGTAGAACGAGACTAAGGGTTGGCTGAGGCGACTGCCCTTTTTTCTCTATACCAGTTCCTACCTCCCTAAGAGGGATACTCCTGGAGATCAGAAAGGGGCATTTGGACCAAAGCCATCTGGAATTATACCCCTGTTAGGCTCCTGGGTGAAGGCAGGCAGGACTAGTGACAGGAGCTTGGGATCCTGGAACTGAAGCCAGAATCAGATCCAGTATCAGGGTCAAGAGTCAAGGGGAGGGTCAAGCCGGAGTCAGAGTTAGGAGGTAAACCAAGGATCAGAGCCAGGAATCAGGCCAAGGCTCAATACCAGGTACTGGGGTCCATGTTGGGATTCCAGGGGTCAGTCAGGAGCCTGAATCCAAATCAGCGCCAAGTTCGATGCCAGTTCAGTAACAGAAAACAGGGTGGTTGTGGCAGCTAGCTAGGGATCTGTGTTGTTGCCTGGACCCTTTGTGCTAAGCCCCATGGGCTTCTATAGGGACCAAGAGCCAATCAGGGATTGCTAAAACCATTGTCATCAAATCCCTTGAGGCAGAACGTCCCCTGGGGTTAAACCTTTGTGAGTTGTCGTACACAGGGTGTGGCTGGGTTATGGCTGTTGCTGTTACAGTGTGGGGATGTTGGTTAGCTAGTAGCCCTGTGGGTCTGGGTTCAAGTTCTACCAAGCCTTACATCCCTGAACCAAAATCATCCCATGTTATTCTGGGCATGCACCGAAACCATCCCACGTTATCCTGGGCCTATACCCTGCACTAAAATCATCTGAGATTATACTGGGACAAACCCTGATCCTAACCCATCCCAGATTATAGTGGGCCCTCAACCCAAACCACCCTGGATATATTGGACCCTGCAATTCTTACTCAGTTGAGGCAGATCCTCAGCTGTGTATATTGTCATAGCTCCATTGATGTCAATGGACTTTGCATGAGTAAAGGCTGAGCGAGGTTGTCAGTGTTTGCGCCCCCCATTGTGTTATCACTGTGCTGATGGTTTCATGCTGTGGTTGTGCAGGCTTCTGTAGAAAACTCCACCAGCGAGCAGAAGAGACGTTTCCAGACAGAAGTCTTGCTTTCGACTATGGATATCTTCCACACCATCAGCCAAGGGGGTGGGAAAACTGGCTCCTCCAGACCGAGAGGTGAGTGATGAGCTTCAGATCTTCAGCTAGATAGTTTTTAGGTTGGGTCTCTGACTGTATTCTCTTGAGAGATTTAGAAACGCCATCTGAAATATCGGTCTGGTATCTTAGCATTGTAGACTGCATGGAGCATTCAAATGCTCCCAAGAGCAAGTGCATTGAAATTCCTGTGGTCCTGCCATGTGGCTGGCAAGCTTCTCCACCGAGTGTCCCCTGATATAAGAAAGATTAAAAATCTGCTATTGAGAGCAAAGACTAATGGGAGTCTGTGTGGACTAATGGACAGAGGACCTAAGAGATCTGGGTTCTGTTTTTGCCTTGACTACTGGCCTGGTGGGTGACTCTGTGCCTTGATTTCCCCATTTGTAAAATGGGGGTAATGATTCTGGCCTCCTTTGAAAAGCTCTAGGGGTTGCTGTTGTTGTTAAACATGCTTAGTGAGAGTGGTGCCGAAGCATGCAATCTAGCACAGCCAAAATAGGACTTAGCTGGCTGTGCTATTACCTGCCTACAGGCGTAGTAGCTGTAGCTGTGATTTCAGATGAGACCTGAGTGGGCTTGCACCTGGGCATTACTTCAGTGGGAAACTTTTTAAAGAAAAACCTAAAGTGATTCAGGAAGTGGAGTGGGTGACTTACTAGCTCTCCTTCTTGTGTCTCGGCATGGTAGTGGGGAGCAGTCCATCGTGGGATGGATTCCAAATTGGCCGATGGAATTATGCCATTACTGAGTCAATAACATTCATTGCTGTAGCACCTGCATTGTTCGTGGGGGGTGTAACGATGCTGGCTTTGGTGGGACTCAACTGAGAGTACCAATTCAGGACAAATTGCTTGAAGCTGGGCAGTTACAGCCCAAGACTGAGGTTCCTTTGCACACCAAGGCAAACCAAACCAGCCAAACAGAGAAGAGCAAGGCTAACCATAAGTGACACAAGCAATTCCCTTAGACACTCCAGTTTCCCAGTATCACCACCAGTGCCACTCATTATGGGGATGAATGGTTATGAAAACCAATACCCCAGTAAAAGAAAAAAGGTTCTCTCGATCCCAAAAGACCAAGCCCCAGACCCAGGTCAATATACAAGTTAGATCTTATCCACAAATCACGCTGTTGCCAGTCCTTTAGAATTTAAAATCTAAAGATTTATTCATAAAAGGAAGAAGATATAGATGAGAGCTAGATTTGGTTAAATGGAATCAATTACATACAGTAATGGCAAAGTTCTTGGTTCAGGCTTGTAGCAGTGATTGAATAAACTGCAGCTTCAAATCAAGTCTCTGGAGTACATCCACAGCTGGAATGGGTCATTCAGTCCTTTGTTCAGAGCTTCAGTTTGTAGCAAAGTTCCTCCAGAGGCAAGAAGCAGGACTGAAGACCAAATGGAGGAAATGCAGCAGCCTTTTATATCCTCTGCCCTGTGGACAATGACAGCAGCAAGATGGAGCATGGAGTCACATGGGCAAGCCACATGTCTATGCATGACTCAGTTCTTTACAGGCGGACGCCATTGTTTACATGTTAGTTTGAACGTTCCCTGGAGAGCTCAGATGTGGATTGGCATCTCCCATAGTTCATTGTCAGCTAAGTGTTTCTTGACTGGGCACTTATTAAGAATAGTCCCTTCTCAAGAAGCTGACCAAATGCTTCACTGAGGCTACTTAGAATCAAAACATACTGATATATAAGTACATAGCCAATATTCACAACTTCAACTACAAAAATGATACACCCATACAGATAGCACAATCATAATCAGCAAATCATAACCTTTTCATAGACACCTTACATGACAACCTTTTACAATATTTGCTGCAAATATATAACAGTGGTTGCAACAATGATCTATACGGTTACGAGTTATATCAGTAACATCACAGGGGGTCTCCTGTCTGAGTCCCCCAAGATCCCCGCCTGAGGTGGGACAGCACGACGGCAACATAGTTTATGCTCCAGCATGTGACCGAACTGTCCCCTTGAATTCCCTGCAGGAAGCAGTGACCCTCATGGCGGGGCGGAAGTGGCTGTGCCTATGTTGGTGGTGAACGTTTCCTATTTCACTCAGAAGCTGGTGGAGAAGCTTTACAGTGGAATGTTTGCTGTAGACCCTAAGCAAATCCTGCTCTTTGTTGCCGAGCAGATCATGTTGGTAAGTGGGACACCGGGGTTCCTTCTGCTGTTGTTGATGTATTTTGATGTTTCTTATGTCATGATAACTCTGAGATCTGGGAGTTCACAACACAAAGGGCATGATCCACTGGCTTCTCATCATCATTGCTTATATTGCACTAGCCTCAGTTAAGGATCAGAGCCCCGTGGTGCAGACTCACCCAGACAACCACAGTTCCTGCCCCGGGTAATACACCATCTCACTTGTTCACCCTCAGGTTTCAAAACATCTTTACAAAAATCCAATCCTTTGTCACTGAGCAATTTTTTTAAAAAAGTCAAAGAATGGTCCCCTTTTTATTATAATCATTTGTCTTACTGTGCCACCACAGAGCTCCAGATATGGACATGGGTCCCACAGTCACTGCCTGAAACAGCTTACAGCCTAAGAACTTTAGAGCCGTACAACATGTGAATCTAGCTTCAATAATTATCTGGCCTCCCTTACTCTAGTATCTGAGCAGCTCGTCTTCTCTAATATGAGGTGGGAGATGCTATGTCCTGGGTCTTTAACAGAGGCCTAAGACCCACCCACCCCCGACAGCTGCTGTATCCTGACCTCTGCTCAATGCCTACTGAAACCTGCTGGGCTGAGATCATGTCTGAATCCCGTTTGCAGATCATGTCTGAATATGTTGAACAGCACAGGTCCCAGTATAGCTCCTTGGGACCTTGCACTATTTACCTCTCTCCATTGCGAAAACTGGCCATTTATTCCTACTCTTTGTTCCTATTTTTGAACCGGTTACTGATCCAGGAGAGGACCTTCCCTCTTATCCCATGACTGTTTACTTTGCTGAAGAGCCTTTGGTGAGGGACCTTGTCAAAGGCTTTCTGAAAGTCCAAGTACACTATATCCACTGGGTGACACTTGTCCACCTGCTTGTTGACACCCTCAAATAATTCTAATAGATTGGTGAGCCGCGACTTCCCTTTACAAAAGCTGTGCTGACTCTTCCCCACTCTATCATGTTTATCTATGTTCTTCACTAGAGTTCAACTAATTTGCCTGGTTCTGAAGTCAGGCTTCCCTGCCTGTAATTGCCAGGATCACCTCTGAAGCCCTTTTTAAAAATTTGTGTCACATTAGCTACCCTCCTGTCATTTGCTACAGAAGCTGATTAAGGTGACAGGTTACTACCACAGTTAGTAGTTCTGCAACTTCATGTGTGAGTTCCTTCAGAAGTCGTGGGTGAATCCCATCTGGTCCTGGGGACTTATAACTGTTTATTTTATCAGTTAGTTCTAAAACCACCTCTATTGATACTTCAATCTGGAACAGTTCTTCAAATTTGTCATCTGAAAAGAATGGCTCAGGCGTGGCAATCTGTTCTTCCCCCATCCCCTTCAGTGAAGACCAATAAAGTTGGATAAATGAGGAAACACAAAATTGCTGGGCACAGACATTTTATTGTTAACTTTCTAAGACTGTGTGTTGCAAGTAAAGAAAAGTCAAAGTATCAGAATGGTAAACCAAACTGTCTGTAATGGGCTATCTTGATTATCACTACAAAAGTTTTTTCTCTTAATTAATTAGCCTTTTAGAGTTGGTAGGACAACTCCCACCTTTTCATGTTCTCTTTTTGTGTATATATATCTCCTCACTATATGTTCCATTCTATGCATCCAATGAAGTGGGCTGTAGCCTACGAAAGCTCATGCTCAAATAAATTTGTTAGTCTCTAAGGTGCCACAAGTACTCCTGTTCTTTTTGCCAATACTTGTCAGTGTCTCTTTTTTGAAAGTATAAGGAATGGACTAGGAGTGGACTTAAAAAAATTATTTATGCATCCTACTTGGCATTTAATCCAGCCAACATGGGCAAGATTTTCCAGAGCTCAGCCAGATTTCCAAAGAGCCTAGCTGCCATTTAGCCACAGATTTTTCCAAAGTGCTCAGTGCCCGACAAGCTGAGCTTTTATTGACAACCTGGCCCTTGATGCGGGTGCTGATGGCTTCGGAAAATCTACCCCAAGCCAGCTTGAGGATTCATTGATCCTATTTCAGCTGGGATTTCATTTCTCTTCCTTGAGATGCTTGTTTTCTCTTTGACACTGATCCCTCACTCCAGAGCTCTCCCCGTAGGCTGTTCAGTCAGGAAATCCCCAGCCATGCACACCAAAAGGTTAGGGTGCTTTGAAGTTGCACTGTGTATAACACAGCTAGTTACTGTTGCTCTGCAGTGGAAAGTTTTGGCAAACTAGAAGAGACTGTCTGTATTTCTGTCTTTTGCACAGTGCCAAAATAGCAGCAACAAATATATAATAATAATATGGAGCTAGTTGCATAGTGCTCCCGGTTGGATGAAATCGGCATGCCCTTTGGGTTAGCGCCACTGGATGGTGCATCAGGAAACGGCCTCCTACCTGCCCCTTGTGGGCTGCTTCAAGATCCAGAGGAATAAGGAGGGAACTGTGTTTCCCCAGAATTCTGGGGCTGCAAGCCTGCCTGGGTATTATGTGGGCTGCACAAGGGGAAAGACTCCCATGCTGCCTGCCTCACTGCGCCTCTGTGTAAGGACCAGACCAAACTTGGTCCTCAGACTAAACGAGAATTAATGTGCATGGGAGAGTAAGTTACACGGTAGTAACTGGGTCTGAGCCTACCTCCGAGGACATCTGTGCTGGGGTAACTTATGTGCCGAGGGAGCCGGGACAAATTGTTACCTGCAACAGCTTAGACTCACTTTGATTTACCACTAATTGTTGCCTATGAATCAATGAATAGTGGGAGCAATTTTCAGGAGTGTCTGATGAGCACAAGTTCCATTGAAGGATCCTGGGAATTTTACTCCTGAGTCACTTGGGTGCTTTTGAAAATTCCACTTTTTAAGACCCTCCTTCCCCCCACAAAGATAAATAGTCACCTTGGGAGACAATGAACGTGTCAGTGTTTAAAGGCTTCCTCTCTTTAACAGGGCCAGATTTATCCCTGTTGTAACTCTGGGGACTTCAGTGGTTTTGTCCCATAGATCATAGGGGACGTCATGGTGGAATGAGCGTACAGAAGCCCAAGTGAGAGAGGTGGAGCGGAAGGGACAAGGGTCTTGTACCAGCCATGTGCCAGATCATGCTTTGCTGTGTTTTAACAGGTCATGGAGAACACCTTTTCCCAAAAGGAAACTGTCATCAGCACCCTGTACAGCAGTTTAAACCGAGCCATCCTGTATTGTCTGTCCAGGCCACAGCAATCACTGCCTGAACAGCTGAGTCTCCTGAACATCCTCCACACCCTGCAGGAACAGTGGGACATCATCTTTGCAACTTACAACTCAAATATTAGCTTCACCATCTGCCTTATGAACTGTCTGTGTCAGCTGAGCTCTGGGAGGTACATGCACTGCACTCGGTGTGACTTCTGATTAATTTTCTCTCCTGATATTTATTGCAGTGGGCGGTGCACACAGAAGAGGAAAGATTTCACATGCTCTTTCAAGGTCATGGTGCCAAAGGCTCTGAACTGTGGAAGTTGAGAGCACTCAGTGCCTTGCAGGATCTGAGATTTAGGATGTACTACATCCTAACAAATCACTGGCCCAATCTAATAGTCTGGTACTACATGTGTAATTGCTTACATGGGTGCACAGTTCCTTCCTGGTTTGCTCCCATTAAAATTACTAAAGTGAGCGGCATGTGGGTTTTTTCCCCCTCATTAAAGTTTTTGACAAAAACATAAAACACATTTCTTAATTTCAGTTTCAACAAGACAAAAAATATTTTAAAATGTCAATAGTTTTACAAGAACCTGAAAGTGTTCAGTTGAAAATGGCATGTTTTTGTGAAAAATCCTGTGTAGTCAAAAAATTGTTTTCCCATTAAAAATACATTTTGATGGAACAACTTCTACCATTTATATTGCTATGGTGTTGTCTAAAAATATATACAGTGGTATGTATAATGAGGAGCACCAGCTATTGGCAATGGAACTCTTGATTTCCATTTGTTATTTTGAAAAGTGATTGAGTAAACCTCCAGAAAACACCCAACTGATCTGAATTTTATCTGACCTGTCTAAAACCTCTGATGACTCAGAACTTGGTCTAGAACAGGGGTCAGCAACCTTTCAGAAGTGCTGTGCCGAGTCTTCATTTATTCACTCTACTTTAAGGTTTCACGTGCCAGTAATACATGTTAACGTTTTTAGAAGGTCTCTTTCTACAAGTCTATAATATATAACTAAACTATTGTTGTATGTAAAGTAAATAAGGTTTTTAAAATGTTTAAGAAGCTTCATTTAAAATTAAATTAAAATGCAGAGGCCCCTGGACTGATGGCCAGGACCCAGGCAGTGTGAGTGCCACTGAAAATCAGCACGCGTGCCATAGGTTGCTACACGCCTAGTGTAGACCAGGCCCCAGTCTAGAATCTCACAGGAATAAGCTTTCCCATGATGTGTTGGCACTGCCCCTTCCAGCTGAGGCCAGAACATGCAATTGCAGAGACTAGACCGGGGCCCAGTCTGCAAGTATGTCTCCAGACTTCAACTATCCCTCCAAATCTAGGGATGTTTTTTTTGTGGACATGGTCCTACACCCATTGACTTCACTGGGAGTCTTGTCCTTGGTTTCAATGGGTGCAGGATCAGACTCTGTGAGAAGGTTATGGGATGGCTGACCAGCGTTGGTGCAGGTTTTGAAGTTGTCAGGGAATGTTTTGTTGCATGGCAGTTCGGGTTCATTGGGAGCTGACCTGTGAGGGTTTTTCTCTGTTTGGTGTGTGGGAAAACTAGCAGTCGGCATTGTTGGTGTAATTTTTGTGCGTGATTTCCGCAGTGGTCACTGGGTTTCTGGTAACACCATGGCTTCTTTTGTAACGTGGGTAGCAACTTTCATTATAAACTAATGAACAGCTTTGTGGGGAAATAGGTGTAGGGGCCAGCTACAACATTCAGATCCGAGGCCACTTCAGAGGTGATCGGGGTAGGCTTATAGCAGAGAGAAACGTGCAAATGAAAAATGAGTGAGCAGATCATTTCTGAACCTTCTAACCTTGATGACAACAACAACACAAAAGAGCATGCGTGAATGTCACTTGTATCTGGGGAAGGTCATGGCTGGTTCCTATTTCATCCAAATGGCTTTGTTCTTCCCTAGTTATGATGTTTTGTGCTTGGATTCTGGGGTTTTCTGCTGCTGCATGAAATTCTCCAGAAAGCAAAAATGAAGGGGGGAGGGAAGGGAATCATTACTGGGTACGATCTCTGTAAAGGAGACAGGCAAGGCAGAACAAAAAGAAGGAATTCTAGGAATAACAGAGAAACTAATCAGGGCTCCTCTTTCATTTCTATACGCTGTGAAACTAGGCACCACTGCAGCACCCTACCCCTAAGCATCTCAAAGCACACTTACAATAGTGCCAGTGCATTGCCACTCCTGTGACGGGTGAGGAATATGCACAGAGATGCTCCTGGTCATACAGTGAGTCCTTGTCCTGACTCATCCCTCGCTCTGACCATTAGATCGTGCTGCTGCTTGTGAACTGCAGAAAAGCAGACTGCTGCAGTGATTTCATCCTCAAGAATTCTGCACACAGAAAGGCCTCAGGAGGTATGGATGGAATTTAAAGGCACCACAACGAAAGCCAGATGAAAGGAAATGCCCCCCCGCAACATACTGTTAACCTGAGGAGCTCACTGCTGCAGGATAATATTGAAGCAATTGTTTAGTAGGCAAAACAGGATTAGATAGCTAAGGAATCGGTGAAAGCTCCTGAGGGCAAACAGGGACTACCCTGTAGAGTGTATAACAGAGATTCTTCAACTGCTACTGTGAATTGGATTTTTATGAGCATTTTTATGGATCTGCTGTGCCTTCCCAGCAATGTACAGATTACAATTGGCCTCTGCTGATGAGAAAAACAGTTGCAGTTGCATGATCTTGGATTGATTTTACTGGGATTGACCTATGAACTCCTCACCAGATGGGAGTCTGGAAATCGTTTTTCCCCATGATATAATACTGTTATTCAGATGCATTATATGTGCATGGAGGTGGCCATTCTCTGGGGGCATCTGTTACTGGTTAATTTTGGAGACTGAGGACTCAGATGGACCATTCTGCTCCAGCATGGCAGTTCCTGTGCTGCTAGATTAAAGCAAATAAAGCCAATGCATGAGTCTTTTAAAGCATCTCTGAGTTCATTGCTAGTATTATTGCTTCTTGGGCACCGGGGATGAAGTCCTGACTCTGTTGAAATCAATGGGAGTTTTGGTGATGACTTCAGCGGTGCTAGGAATCCCCCCTCCAGCATATTGACTTTTCTCAGAGGTGATGTACCCAAGGAATTCTTACTGACTTTAGTTGCAGAGTAACTTTGGAGTCTTTTTGGCAAAAGAAGCAAGTGCTTGGCATTTCTTTATTCATCAGAATGGTGCTAGAACTAGTCACTTTCTGTGCTCTGTAGAGGTTTAGGAATCCATTTAATGTATCCTATATAAACTGAATCCAGGGAAACAACAGAACATTTGAGGTGGGCCACTTTTCCACATGGCTTTTCCAGATCTGTTTTTGTTCTTATTCCAATTTGATAATTCCTAGACAAAAACTGTTAAGATGGAGTTAAGGTTGAGAGTATGTAGCTGTAATGTAAAGGTAAAAAACATTATAACAACACTGCAATTACCCTAAAACCAGCCCAACAAACCCAGGAAATTCAGGGTTACTGTTACCTTCACATCTTTGGATTACTTAAGTCCTGTAGTGATGCCATCCAATAACATACCACTATGATTAGGGCATTGTAGTGGTTGTGGACCTACATTAAATGGAATTGATTTTTAGACAGATCAAATTTTTTCCCCATTATTCTTCTGTTTATGGCATCACTACAAGGCAGAGTTAAGGTTGTTCATATGCATTAACTGTCCATTTCTTACCTTACCATGGTTGGATTTCTTTTAACTGTCACCTTACCTCTGAATTTCCTGCCTCCTTCTACTCCGTACTGTGGTAAACTCACTCCAAAAAAGTTTACGAACATAAGAACGGTCATGCTGGGTCAAACCAAAGGTCCATTTAGCCCACTATCCTGTCTTCCAACAGCAGCCAATGCCAGGTGCCCCAGAGGGAATGAACAGAGCAGGTAATCATGAAGTGATCCATCCCCTGTTGCCCATTCCCAGCTTCTGGCAAACGGAGGCTAGGGACACCATCCCTGCCCATCCTGGCTAATAGCCATTGATGGACTTATCCTCCATGAATTTATCTAGTTCTTTTTTTAACCCAAAGGCTTGTTTGTTATGGTCTCAGCACTCAGTACTATTGTCAACCACATTTACTAGGTCTTCGATATGGATCAACCAAGAGCAGGGACCCATTGTGCTAGGTGCTGTACAGACACAGAGCAGTAGACAGTCCTTGCTGCAAAGAGCTGGCAGTCTAAATCGACAGGACAGATGAAGGGTGGGGGAAAGGGGTATATAGCTCACAAGAGAGAGAGATCAGTGTGATGGTGGCAAACACTATTGGGCCATTATCGGTCATCAGAAGCTCAATTGTGGCTCTGTAGTGATTGTACCTCCTACCTTAAGTACAGAACGGGAGGCAATGTGGCCTAATAGGTAGAGCACTGGACTGGGACTTTGGGGATCTGGGCTCTATTCCCAGCTTAGCTATTAGCATGCTAGGTGATGTTGGTCCAATCACTGTGCCTCTGTGTGCCTCAGTTTACCCTCTGTAAAATTAGACTAATGCTATTAACCTCCATTGTAAAGTGCTTTGAGAGCTACAGATAGAAAGTGCTGTGGACTCTGATTATTGTAGATACAGAGGGTGGGGAATATTGGCTTTTGAGTAAAGGGGTTAGGTGGAAATCCCTGGTGTGTGCAGTGTTCATTTTCCTTGTGTTGATGGGATGCTGAAGGTGTCTGTGTTCCTCATGCCGCCTGTTGTTCTGTTTTCTCCAGCTATCCAGAAGGGTTTGGAGTGGATGCAAAACCAACACTGGCTTCCTATCGCCAAATTTTCCTGGCTCCGAGTGAAGAGGAAAAGGGGAGAAGGGACAGTCACCCTGCTCCAGGCGATGGTAACGTATGACCCAAGGAATTCACTGTCCCCAGAGGAGCACGACAAGGAGCAGGTCTAAAGAGACCTTCCAAGCAACTTAGATAAGTACTTGGAAATAGGAAAGACATGGCGTCTCTCTAATACCTTGGGACCAGCACACCTACAGCAACACTGCATGCAACAATGGAAATAACATGATATTTTGCTGTGTAACAGCTACCTCAGAGGACAGAGGGAGCTGTGATGTGGTGGTCAGAGAATGATAGTAGGTGCTAGTATCTCCACATTCCTAGTTCCAGTTCTGATCCTGAGATCTGCTGTGGTGCTGGGGGGGGGGGGAAATCTCACTGTGCCTCAGTTTCTCCATCTGTGAAATGGGTACAATAAGCCTTCTATCGTACATAAGCCCCTGTGAGGATTGGTGGTGCCACAAATGCTGTCACTTTGCAGAAGCAACGGCAGCTGACAGCAGGAGGCTCAGATATTCCAATTTTAATTAAAAGCTTCATTTCCCACCCCTCTGCTGGGAGAGGAGAGACTTGACTCCGTGGGCTGCTGCACTGAATTGGGGATTTGAAGCAGCTTTTCAGTGCAGTTTACTTTACTTTAAAAGGCTCTCTGTTCTAAAAGAGCTGCCAGTCTCATTCTGCTCAGCGCAGCAGCCTACGGAGCCTCTTGAGCCACGGCGAGTCGCCCCTCTCCCAGCACAGGGGTGGGAAAGGGCCTGCACTGGGAAATGAAGCTTTTAATTAAAATTGACATTTCTGAGCCTCCCGCTGTCAGCTGCTGTTGTTCCTGCAAAGTGACAGTATTTGTGGCACCAGCAGTCTGGCAGCCCAGCCAACTGGGAGAGCAGGACACTCGACAATTTCTACCTTGGTCTAGCACTTGTTAAATATCAGGAAATTTCACAAGGGGTTATTTTAGCTCACTTACTCCAGCTTCTCTTTAAGGCAGTGTAAGCTATCTCTGCTTTCCACAGATTACTCACACCAGAGGTTATTGTCCAAACTATACCCCCCCACACACCCTTTTGGGGTTTCCTGTTATTTTTAGATAACCACAAACATAAACCCTAGCCTGACTTCCCTGAAGAGCTGGCTATTTCTAAGATTTTTCCCTGCTGAACTTTTTAACCCTCCCCTGAGTTCTCCTTTGCCTTAGAGAGATGCTCAATTTTTTATACTCATGCTGTGATCCAATTGGTCTGGTTTCCAGAGTGAGTCAGCAAAATAGCTCTGCATCTCCATGTAGAACATCCAGTCACAATGGTCACAACAGTTTTACAGTCCCTGATGTGTGGCTCACATCCTGCCAGGGTTTCTACTGATGCTGTCTCAAGGATTAAAAAATGTCCTGTACATGCTTTAAATGTTATACATAAAATGTTAAATGTCCACAGACATCTGATCAGGTGCTTATCCAGAACAATGCATGATGGGGTCAGCTGTTATTCCCACTGGTATTTGGGGGTTGGATATGGAGGAAGAAAGGTCCTATTGTTTTTCCACAAGGCAGTCAGTAGTGAAGCTAAGAGGCCTTTGCAGATAGTGCACAAAATGGTGATAATCTAGAGTAACTCCAGTGGCTTCAATAGAGTCACTCCAGATTGGCACCAGTATAACAGTATAACCAGAGACACTTTTGGCTCCTATGCTGCTGACTTCACATTCTCAAACAGAAGGTCATTCCTCGTTGACAACTCTTTGGTTTCTAGTTCAGCAAGAGATTCTGAAAACAGTCGAAGTCATCTGGAAGCAGCTCATTTCCCAGAGGTGGCAGGTCCTGGAGGACACCTACAAGATGGATCTCTCTGTGAAGCCGGGAGACAGAGAGAAGGAAGTGAAGATAGCTGAGATCACTCCTCTGTGGGAAGAGACGATGACGAAGGCTTGGCAGCACTTCATAGGTCTCTGTTCTTTAATGGAGCACTTATCTCAGCGAGCAAAAGCATTGCAGGAAGCATCCCGATTAATGGAAGGATGCTGATGCCTCAGTTATAGTCTCCCATTGCACATCACAGGCCAGATACCTTGGGTCCTCACTCTGTGTTTTTTCTCAGTCCAACTCCAGAGTTTGAGGGAGGGATTCTGTCCCACACACCAGCCCCTTTACACTGCTCTGGTGATGTACAGGGACTGACTTGGTTCCACAAGGAGCTGGAAGAGGATTCCCCTGGTGCAACCACACAGCATAGGGCTCCTCAGAAATGGGCATGCCAGGGCCAGAGGGGAGCCTTGGCAGCATATACCACTGCAGTGATTCTGGGCTGTTCCAGATTGAAGAGCAGCTGTTAGGAAGCTGCTGTCCATTAGAGCATTCCCAGGGCTGCTCTAATTTATGCCGGGGCCATTTTGGCCCCCTGAAGCAGCCCACAATCCCAAAGGCACAAAGCAACCATTGCTTCCCATCCCCAGGGGATCTTACACCCCCAGGAATAAGTACCAGCCTGAATATAAACTGAGTAAGGGCTGAGTAGAGCCCCATACAAATCTCACCCACAGACATTTGGAGATAAGCAGAGGGAGCTTCTCTGCAAATGAATGACCTCATGATTCCTGACATTCCTTGCAGTATTTGAAAAGCCTGAGACGCTCTTAAGGGTTTGCCTAATGGTGCTTCCCATCTCCCCAGAGGATGGCACTTGGAGATGTTGGGTTAATTTGCCTCCAGTGTCATTCTCTTGAGGTCAATGAGTTTACACCCGGGGTACATTGGACTCCATTAGTTTTGTTAGAAAGAAAGTAGTACAGTTGGGTTGGTGGGGATGAGGTGGGGCTTACCCTAGCCAAGCTTTTGGAGATACTAAAATAGGGCTTTGTAGTAGAAGCTGGTTGCAACTGTGTTTGGCCACAGAATTGTACAGTGTGTGGTCTGAGGTAGTACATGGTCCATCGGCTACAGGGCCTGAGAAGCACATGCTGATGAGCGAGTGGGATAGCACAGGGACAAAGCCCATGGAGTTTCCACCATGATACTGGGTCACATCCCATGCAGATACAGCCTGCCACTCATGCTCAAGACCTGGGTCCACCTTTCCTTCCTAAGCATTTTATTTTCTGGTCTACAGCATCTGAGAAGAAGACTCTCCAAAGTAAAGCATCACCAGCCCAGTTCCAGAGCAAGCCCAGTTCCTGGAGTGAAAGCTTGTCTTCGGCTAGGAGGTTGATGCCTGGCAAGAATGTAAAGGAAACAGTGTGCAAATCTGAGGTAACTTCTGTTTCCCTATTATCATCCTACATCACCACTCAGAAGCCTTGGGAGGATGCCATTAAGGATGGCTGGGTTCAGGAGGCATCAGCTAAGGTTGCCTGGGGTGTTCTCATATAGATCACATTAGTAATTATATAATTATAGGGATAAGTATAGTAGTAATTATAGGCATCTGTATTACCATTAAGCTTCCTTTCATAGATGTTCAGGCTAGAAATGACCATCATGATGATCTTGTCTGACCTCCTGCATAGAAGAGGCCAGAGAACCTCACCCAGCTTTAAGCCCAGGTCTTGTAGTTGACCTCTAGGCTCTCCTTTTAATCTTAGCAGGCTTGGTTCCAATCTCTTTATTAAAAGGCTTTTAATCAAGTAAGGCTTTCATTTAGCAAGACGCTTAATCACACACCTAAATTTATGCCTGTGATTAGTCCTAGTGGGTTTAAAGTTAGGTGTGTGCTTACACTACCTTGCTGCATGGAGGCCTAATTGCAGAAAATAAGAGTAGAACATTGCACTCTTCCAGTGAGGAGAGGAGTGAGGCATTCCCAGGTGTTGCTGCTACTTTTGGCTTAGATCACTGTGTGGACCGCATCTCTCTGTTGTGGTACACCCCTCCCCCGCCCCCATCAGCTGCCTCCATGGCACTATCCTCTCCTCCTCTGCCCACACTGGAGGCCCCTCCTGTGGGACTAGGTAGGCTGGGAGGAGGAATGTGTATACCAGGCATGGGGCCAGAGAGGAAGGATGCATTTCACTGCCCCACCAGCTTCACAGCTGTTTTCAGGGAAAGACAAGGACAGCCAGACTGTCCATGCAGCTCCCCAAGAGGAGTGAGTCTGGGTTAGTTGGGATCGGACCGTGTTAGCAGAGTATTCCTATCCTCTCTGGCTGAGAAACAGTAATGGGGTCATGGCTCCCTCCAAGCACCTAGCGGACACTTGTCCATACCACCAATAAAGAGCACAGGTTAGCGGCTGTTAGCAGGCCCTTCTTAAACAGCCCCCAGCCTAGAGCGGCGGAGGATGCTGCAGGGCAGGGTGCAGTGCGCTGATAGGGTATCCTGGGCAATGCGTCCCAGCCTCAGGGATCCTGGATGTAATCCACTGGTGAATGTGTTACTGGTCTCCACCCTCCCTTGCTGATTGGCAGAGGAGATGGCTCTGTTATAGCCCCAGCTAGGGTGCCTGGGCTCCTTAGGTCAAGCTGCACCTCCTTATGCTTTTATCTGTGGGGAGGTCCCTGGTTCAGTCCCCAGTGTGTCGGCCAAGATGGTGGCCCTCATATAACCACAGTGCTCACCAAGGTTTCTCTGAATAATGTCCTACTCACTGCTTAAGATCTCTTTGTTGGTTACAGAGCGAGCAACTTCTTCCCAGGTACACATGTAGCCTGTGATGTCATGCTGCCAGAGCACCGACTATTTGCCCTGGGGTCTGTTTAATTATTTTTTAAAATTAATTTTGATTATTACAGCTGATTACACCTCAGTGAGCAATGTAATTGATATTTGTTAATGTATCCCAAGGAACATTTTGTACAACATGCTTTTTGCTGTTGAAGGTTAAAGACTCCGTTATTGGTTTTTCCCTAAATATGCCCACATCATTAGTTCCTCCAGTGAAAAGGTTGCCATCTGGAAAAGGCAGCACAGAGACATTATTCAGGCACAAGTGCATGAAATTGGTGTTTCTGCATCTTCTGTCTCTCTTCTGCAAGGGAGAGGCTTGTAATTAAAGGAGCTGGGTTGGAGGAAACATTACTCATTCGGTGTTATTCCTTATCATGTCAGCGACTGACAGCTCTGCAGCACTGACAAATTGTTCCTCGCATTGAGACACAAAATGACAATTCCAAATGTTCTTCTCCCTCCAACTTCTCTTTGCGAGAGTTAACAGCATTTTCAGCCAGACCTACTTGAGAGATGAGAAAATGGATCGCCAAGCTTCTCTGCAGCCTGCAACAGTCCCTCTATCCAGGATCCATTCATAGAGTATAGGGGGGAATCTCCAGAAGTGCCTAAGTGAGTTAGGATCAGAGATCACATTGGCAGTCATTGTGTTCCCAACTCACTTAGATGCTTTTGGCACTTTCATCCCATGGAGCTCATTGGCAAAGTTCCCTTTGACTTCAGTGGATGGAGCCCATGGTGTAGTTGCAGATATAATATAACTCATGGGGCCAGATCCATCTCTATCTTCTTCAGTGGCACTGCTCATGTGAGTAAGGGTGGACAGGAGTTGGCCTTTGGTCGGGTTGGCTGCTGCTTTGGTACAGTTCCCAGAACTGGTTTAGCTAAATATTAATGAATGGGAATACCTGCTGCCCAGTTGGGACCTATGGAAATGTTGCTTAGTGAGCAGCCTACTGGCAGTGCCTAGGGTTACGTGGAATTGAACTCGGTATCAAATGTTGACCTCTGCTCTTTTCTCCCTATTGCCAAATAAAGTCTATGGAGAAGGAGAAAGGAGGATGACATGTAGGGATTCTCACTTGTCTTTGCATTTGTTTTCAGTGCTATATTGTGCACTATGTTATGTCTTTTCATGCTGCTTGAAAAGCTCAGATTCTTCTCTTAATCAGTAGAGCTAATTGGTCAGGATGTCAGGTCCTCACCCAGGGGGTCCGAATCAAGAGGATTACAGTGTATTTATGAAGGGGAAATAAAGCCTGAGATCAAACTCTCTATATCCGAAGCCTATTGTTAATGAACCTGTCAGTTTCGTAGGTGATAACTATGGCCAATGTTTTCAAATTTAGGGCCTTTTTTTTAAAAAAATTGCCACATAACATTATGCTTTGAACTCCACATTTAGCCACTAAATAAAAGTGACCTAGTTTCAGAGGGTGCTGAGCACTTGCAACTTCTCAATTAATTTTAGTGGCTGTTGGGGGGTGCTTAGCAGCTGTGAAAAACAGGCCATTTTTATGTAGGTGGCTATCTTTAGGCACCTCAGTTTTGTAGCCTATAGGACTAACCTGATTGTGTGTGTGTGTATGTATACATAGATAGATAGATATCTTTTTATTTGATGTATTGTATTAAGTTTATGGATTTGTATTAAAATAAGTTTGGCTGTAATGCAAGAGACCTACAGGCCACATTCTGTACGTTAAGCTAAAGCAAAGTCAGCATATCTATATTAAGACCTTTTATTCAGAAAGCAAAGTTGACCTATATTTTGTTACCTAAATAGATGAGTACCCATGCCTATGTCTATGATCTTTTATTTAGACTGATAGACAATGACGAATGGCATACGGGGGTTTTCCCACAGACTTAACAAGTACACCACAAGATACTGATGTGCATACATACCTGTCATCAATACGCACATACATACTAGCCTATGGGGTAAGTGTACCCTAACATTTCTGTGGGTGAGTAATGAAATTTGGGCATAAGAGGAAGGAGGTCCGGTATTTGCCCTATAAAAGAAGTAACCACCTCAATAGAGGATCTCCATTTTCTCACTAGCTTTAGATCTCCATTTTCTCTCTATCTCCATTTCTCACTTACTTCTTCCACTCTATCTGTCTACGATGACTGCTACTATTTGTAGGCTAAACTTGTTCTTCTTAAACTTTAAGTTTCAAGGGAACTAGGCTAAGCTTGGTTTCCCTAAGTTTTATTCTTTGTTTATTAGGTTTTGATTTAAGTTTAAGATAGTCAAGTAAACCCTAGTCAGCTTGAACAGCTCTTAGCATTTTCTAAGCACTGCATCCCTCACTCAAGAATTGAGAAACCTGAACTGCAAGGCTGGTCCTGTGTCTCTTACCACCAGGTTATCAAGGAAGGGTGTGAGTATATTAACCAAAGCTTTGTTGCATATAATACTATATTCTCATATGTATCTTTTGAATAGCAGTAATGCAATTGTAACTTCGTAACTCTTGAGTATTTTACCTTTTACTTACTATTATTGATTTTAATAAAGCCTTTAAGGCTCTATCTGTCTCAGTGTGAGCTGCCTGTCATACCCCTGAGGGTCCTTTATGAATTCTGTGAAGCCTTTATTCAGGACAAGAACTTTTATCTTCTGATCAAACAGATTGGCCTAAACCCATACTAATTATTGTTAATATTATATTATTACAATAAAATAAAATTACATTAATAAACTAAGTTCCCATATTATCCAAATTAATATAATCAGTACACCCTAAATCAGGCTACAGGCTGGCGAGCCAGGCAGGAGTCTCGAGGAGTGTGAGACAGGAATTTTCAGGGATTCCAGGCATCCTTAGACCCCTGAAAATCTCACCTGAGACATAAGTAAAGAGTTAGAATTACAGGGAGTTAGAGAGCAAGATTTGTGTGTCTTGCTAACTCACTCTTGAGAGCACAGGAACCTGATTTCCTGTGGCTGCGCCTTGGTAGCAAGCCCAGTATTTCTGTTTTGTATTGTGGTTTAACTTAAAGTTTTGACTTATAAGTTTTGAATTTAATCTTGCAAGATAAAGTAATAGTGATGTTATTTAATGTGATACGTGCATTTAAGGGGCTTTGTTGAGGTTGAAGTTGTAACGAATGGTACCGATAAGATATAAGCAGTAGCATCGGGCCCGATGACCCACACTGAGTGGTGGCAGGGGAGTTGATAAATCTATGTATTAATTGTCCACCAAGAGGCCGCAATAACTCAGAACTTGTATAGTTCTTCAGTCCCCACAACTCTCCCGGGCTGCACCTCTGATCCGTCTGCCTCAGTATCCCCAGCTGTTTGGCAGGTCCCGACAGAGGGAAAAGACCTCTCGATCAGCTATGGATGGCTTCAATTCCCAGCTCAGTCATGGGCTGTGGCTGGCCCTCCACAGGCGCTTCCCAAGCAGGTCCTTCCCCTGCAACCTCCAGCCCAGAATGAGCTGGGTTCCCTCCCTTTATACTACTAGAGCACTTGGAGCATGCCCAGTCTTGCCAGGGAGGCGGGACTGCCTCTGTGAATAACATGGGCTTAACCCTGTCTGGGCTAGTGCAGGGTAAGCAGACTCCATCACAGTAAGATAAGATAAAAAATGTACGACCACTGGTTAAATAGTAGGGAAAAAACCCTTAAAACTCAAACATCCTAGCACCAAGTACAAAATTCCTGTTTCTTTTTACTCAGGGCTAAGTTCTGTGGACCGTAATTGAGCAAAAGTCCTGTTGGAATCAAGGGGAAATTTTCCTGAGTCAGTAAAAACTCCGTGAGGACCTCATGATTTACTTCACAGAAACCAGAGATGCAAGGGCTCTGGCTGGGTTATTAAATTTAATCCTCTGCTCCCCAGAATGTAGCTAATGGAAGGTGGAGAATTACCTGTATTTGATGTGAATAAAAATATATTCCAGTAACTTCCCCCCCCCCCCCCCGAAAATTGTTGTTCACAAAAGAATCCTAATCCATTGAGCTGGGCTGATTTACACCAGCTGAGGATCTGGCTCTCCATTCCTGCTGCACCTTTCACCCCAAGATCTCAAAGTGTTTTACAAACAATCCAACCCCCATTCCCACTGCCCGGCTGTTCATCGGTGGGTACTCTAATGGGCAGAGTTCTCTCATTCATGCCCCAGCTCTGTCCACTAGCCCCCCACCCTCCGTGCATTTGTTGCAGAACATGTGCAGGGTTAAAGAAGAGTTTGCAAAGCTGATTAATGGTGTTTGTGGGAGGAGGGAGAGAATGAGCACAGTCTGGTAATTGCTCCATTTTTCCTACTTGGAAGCCTGAATAACCATACAAGAGCACTGTGCCAAGCCATGCAGTTCTTTGAGATCTGTCAGCTGGCAGGGGTGGAAGGATTTTCCCATGTCTAGCTCCATTCCTGCCTTTCAGAGCCATCTCAGAGGGGAGAGTTGGATGAGAGCTTATCTTCCTCGAGGGCTCTCATGCTTGGTCCTGCAGGGTTCTGATCTGCCAGCCAGTCTGTTGACCCTCAGCACATCTGCTTGCGCAGGATTTTGCTGTTGGGGGAAGGAGTACCAGGGTTATATTTATATTTGATTTTAGGGTGAATGTTGGCTGATTAATTTTGTTTAGTTCCTTTAACAAACTGCATGGGCTGCCAGAGACAATTGTAGTGGGTTCCTTATTCTTTATCTAGTTCAGTGTGTATGTTCTTTTTTTTTTCTCCAAGGCACAGATGCCTTGAGGGGCTGGGGAAAAAATAAATATTTTTAAATCTGAACTACAGAATAAAAAGCTTAAGCTGAGCCTGGGCTATTTATGCTGCTAGAGCAGAAACAACAGACTAGCTTTCTGGTCATTTTTTAGTCTGAGGTGAACAGAGGGTGCGAAGAGTCTTCACTCATCTTTGGACTCTTGTGTATGGGGCCAGGCACAGTATTTCTTCTTGGGGGTCTAGTATTGAAGTCACTCAGCAAGTGGAGCAGAAGCAGCATAGTGGGGAGCCTGTCTCTAGTATGCTGGGAGAAGCCAGCAGAGTATGCAGCCGCTCCTCAGACCCCTTTCGTGGCCGTGTGGTCAATGACCCAACACTCCTCAATCTGACTGCGAGAGCCTAACATTCAACAGAATGTAATCAGCACTTGCATTAAACCCACAAACAGTGGTGGCAGGGCAGGGTTGTGACTGAGGGTAGAACAGGGCCCCTTGACTTCAGTGAGATTGCACTGAAGTAACTATGGCACCTATATTCTTTATGGTCCCTCTGGCTAGGTACCTATATGCCCCCAACACTACAGCCTCACAACACCCTGCTAGGCAGAGGAGTGTTAGTTCCATTGCACAGGTGTGGAAATGAGGCATAGAAAGATTCTGGAGCTTTCTCAGGGTTACACAGTGGCAGAACCCAGCCTTGAACCCAGCTATCCTGAATCCCAGGTTGGGATTTCTTAACCACAAGCCTGTCCTTCCTCCTCTCTGGATTGGAAATTAAGGTTGATGTTTGCACCCCACTTCCCAAACAGTGTTGGAGACACCACAGCAGAAAGGGAGACTGCCTGTTCTGAGCAGTGAGCTATATAGGTGCTCAAGCAAAGAGATAAATACTGTTAGATGGGGGTGGGGGCAGAGGGGATTTGAACTGAAATGGAGAACCTGCTGATTTCTACAGAACATTTGAGGCAGAAGGAACCTGTTGATTATAGCAGCCTACAAAGTGTGTCAACTGAAGATGAGGATAGATGAAACAAACACTTTAAAGCAAATATTTTTCTTACCAGTCACTCTGTGTGGCCTTTCCTCAGTTACTTCAAACCAAGCTAAAACAAGCAAACATATAATTATGAAATTTCTTTGCAAAGTGCATCATTTGTGTAACATCTTTATCTTCGTAATAGAAGGATAATTAACATAACTAATTATCTAATTAAGTTCATTAAGCATCCACCAACAGTGCACCGTGAAGTTGACATTATGTTCTACTGTCAACAAATGCTTTGATTTCTTAGGAAGTAATTAAAATGTAAATTAGCATGCCATTAAATGCACAAGGGAAGTGTGGAATCTCATATTCATTTTAAAACTGCTCATAGCAACATAACTTTTTTTCCCCTGCAATGAAAGCAGGCACTTTGCTATTAATGATGTATATTAAACAATTCCCATTATAATATTATTGTCTTGTTTGATAATTGGCTTACAGCTAAATTACACTGGCCTGTGGCAAGCTGGAGAAAGTTAAAGAAACTTTAAACAAAAAAAAGGTTTTAGTTCCTCTGAAACAAAGATATCCAAGTCACTGTGTTCAGCTCAGCAGAGGTGAAAGCAGATGTGTGGTGGGAAGTATTTTGCATGAGTGAGCTGGCCAGAAACGAGATAGGGAATAGGTCCAGCAGTACAGACATGACCCTAGGGTAACTGCTGGAAATCTGCTGGATTCTCACTGATGGAGTTGTGAGGTGGAGAGTTTAAATTCGTAAAAATCCAGAAGTTCCAGAGTGAATTTTTTTTGCACTTAGACACCATGGTGATAGTTGCAGCATAAAAGCCTGAACAGAAAGTGGTGTGACTATTGGCAGCACCTCTTATATTAAATATTTTGTATAAAGTTACTCTTTTTAATAGAAAGTGAGGATCTAGTGGGAAGCATAAGTATGGGAAAGCA
Source organism: Mauremys reevesii (assembly GCF_016161935.1). Taxonomy (NCBI): domain Eukaryota; kingdom Metazoa; phylum Chordata; order Testudines; family Geoemydidae; genus Mauremys; species Mauremys reevesii. The sequence goes on along the minus strand of NC_052629.1, from coordinate 66,510,178 downwards.
GGAGACTTGGTTGTATTTATTGTTAGCAATGCCAAAGACTCTCTCACCCGCCCCCCCGCCAAGGGAGGTCAGCGTCATTATCCCCATTTTAAAGATGGAGATACTGAGGCACAAGGTGGTTGAGTGACCTGCCCAAATTCACACAATAAGTCATTGTCAGAGCCAGGACTAGAGGACCCAGGTGTCCCATTCCCCAGGCTTGTTCTCTGCCTACTACAAGATAGCCTACTTCTACTTGTGTTAATTTCCTAGGTAATATTTTTATTGCTATAAAGTCAATGCTGCTTCCAGGCTGTCTGCATTTAGCTGTGCAGTATGCTATGGAGTTCTGTTCTGTAAGGTCAGACACAAACACCCTACTTCTGGTTTTTCCTCTGCAAAGCCACCTTTGTGTATCTGGTTAATTGAAATGTGGGGCTCTTTCTCATTAAGTTTGCTATTCCCCAACCAACTGGTGATGCCAGGAATCTGTCCATGATCCTTAAGAGCAGTTGGCAGTATGCATTAGCCTCCTAGAGGGTCGAGGCACAAGGCTTACATGCAGCACTTAGCTGCTGGAGCTACAGTCTGTTGAAAAGCTAAATGAGTTTTGGCTATGTAATGTGCAATCACATATATGTAGTGATGACAGTGTTGTGATTAATAAGAGTGTGCCAACAGCTCTCAGTGTCTGCTAGTGAAAAAGGGCAAGGAACTCTCTTTTTGTACTAAAAGAAACCATCCTTTCCTTTAGCTTGACATTTGTAACCTGATGAATAACAGAATGCACCCTTTGCTATGAAGTAAACATCTCGCTTCTCTGTCCCAGCAAGTCACTAGAAAAGAAATCTGATCACAAGACTTAAATATGGCCTATTTGTTAGGGCAGAGGACCGGGTGTCAGGACTTCAGCAATCTATTTCCCCTGCTACCACAAATCTTGGTGCCTCGGTTTCTCTGTCTGTAAAATGGGGGAAACTATCCATCCTTCACTGAGGTTAGACTGAGTGATAGAGCCACTTGAGCTGTCCATGGAAGAATTAGACCCTTTCTTTTGCAAGTGAATTGTCCATGATATAGTTCTAGGTTTTGTATGTTTGTTACTTGTAAGGACTTTTTGATGTCAGGACTGACTTTTTGTTCTGTGTCTGTACAGTGCCTAGCATGACTGGCTTCTAGGGGCTACGAAAATACAAGTAATAAATGATCATTATGATAGTAGTCCCTAAAGCAGGCACAGAGACTGTCGAACACTGAAAGCACACGCGTTGCACGTGTTACAAAAATCAGTGCATACGCTCAAAGTCTTTTTAAATTCTTCTAACTTTGAAAAAGCACAACAGTTTCCCAGACTAGTAGGAGACATCCCTGTGATGTAGGGACCAAGCTAAAGCTGTTCAGAAAAATCCCAGTTTTTATAATGGTGAGGGTAGTGAGTGCATTTTTCCTTGTTTCATTCTGGAAAATGGCTGAACAGTTTCTCCTCACACTTTTAAAACTCAAAACTCCCAGACTCAGACCAAATGTGCTGGATTTCAGCCTATAAGTAAAAGATTGAGATGATGAATAACTGAAAATGTCCTGTTGGGAACCAAATCAGGAAAGCACTAAAGCCCTTAACATTGAAATGAGTGAGTCTAAGTTCACACTTCCAGTGCTTTCCTGAATCAGGGGCCCTAGAATGGAAATGCTTGTGCTACCTCAGCTCTAGCTGTCACTCTGCCTACAGTTGTTGCCTTTCCACCCACAAACCTGTCTACCACCCAGTCCAGATAGAACAACAGAATAAATTGGTGCACACGTTTAAAAGCCAATCCATTGCAAGACACTAACCCTTCCTGTAAGTATAACACCATCACCTCCTTTCATACACTAATTCCTGACCCATCAAAGCAATCAATACATTGGTCCTGATCCTGCATTGCAGTTATGTGAATGCTCCTTACTCGTATGCATAGTCCCATCAACTTCAGTGATACTCCAGGAATGCCCGTTAATCATGGGAGTAATTCTGACATAGTCACACCCAAGTTTCCATGATTTCCAATAAATCTGCCCTTGCCTGTATCTTTGGAATCATTCTCTCCTGTGATGCAATCTGTACTCATCTCTTCAATCCTGCTGATCAAAGGCCAGAATATTCTTTGCCATTATTTCTCCAACTCAAATCTGTGCTGCTTTCCCTGAGGAAGTGCTATTCAGATCAGGGTGTGGAGAGAGAGAGATGCTGTGCTGTGAAGTCTACAGCTAGGATCATCTTCATTTTTCCCCCCAATATAAAACACGTGACAGTACCGTCATAAAGCACGGAGAGGGCATGAGTCTGCTCTCTTTCCCACTGGTGTAAATCAGGAATAACTCCCTTGAAGTCAACAGGATTGCACAGGGATAAAACCCGTGTAAGTGAAGAGAGAGTCAGTTCAGTAATCACCAGTGTGTAACTTTGTGCAGTATCAGAGGGGTAGCCGTGTTAGTCTGGATCTGTAAAAGCAACAAAGAGTCCTGTGGCACCTTATAGACTAACAGATGTTCTGCAGCATGAGCTTTCGTGGGTGAATACCCACTTCTTCAGATGCAAGTGATCTTGCATCTGAAGAAGTGGGTATTCACCCACGAAAGCTCATGCTGCAGAACATCTGTTAGTCTATAAGGTGCCACAGGACTCTTTGTTGCTCTAACTTTGTGCAGTTCTGGAAGGCACTCAGGTGGTGGTGTGCTCAGGATAGTATGTGAACCCAAACAGAATGGGATAGGACGTGGTATCCACACCTCCATATTAAAATCATACGTCCATGTGCAAACTACTACGTCTGGTGGCAATACTATTTACATAAACATTTCACCTAGAACTGGACAGGAATTTTCCTTCCAATTTAAGCACGTCCTCTTTAAAATATAGGCATTACTTACACATCTATGGTCTGATTGGGAAACTTTCCTGTGAAAAAAAAAGGACAAGCCAGACGAGAGACGATCCTTCCAGCAATATGGAAGGTGACATCTGTCAAATCAGCCCTATTAGAATAGCTTCAGGCATAGCAATGGTCAAGTTATGTACAATATCTTCCACTGTTATTTGCAGTGTTGTTGTAGCCAGGCTGGACCCAGGATATGAGAGAGACAAGATGGTGATGTCAGGAGATTGAAAGCTTGTCAGTTTCATCATCAAAAGTCAGGCTAATAAAAGACGTTATCTCACCTACCTTGTCTTTCTCAAGTTAAAGCTGCCTTGGTCTCCTCTCTTGAGTTATGGGTGAGCAAAATAGTTCCAACGGTGGCTAGTTTAACTTAATCTTAACAGCTTTTTACTAAAGCTGGCTGAAAATCTTCGGCTGAAAATCTTCTGCTGAAACTTTGTTTCTTTGGATGGAAAATTGGGGTTTTGACAGGTTTTTTGGGGGGAGGGAGTGGAACCAAAACGCTTCAGACTGAAACATTTTGACTGGAAACTGGGTTTTTGGCAGTTTTTGACATTTTTTTTCAGTTTTTGGCTGAAATTTTTTGATGTGCAGTTGCTAGAAACCAAATGAAAAGTCAACATTTTCTGCTGAAATTTGACAAAAATTAACATTTCTTTTTCTTTTGCTAAAATTTTCCACAGGAAAACAAATTCCACCAGCTCTTTTGCTTACCTAGTAGATGAGTTGAGACATGAGACCTCTTTCAAATGACTAAAGTCCTCTCTACTCTTTGTGGATATTAAATCTCCCCTCCTACTTTTCATAAAACCAAGGGTTTTCCTGGAATTTTGACTAAAACAACTCCCTCCAGCACTGTTGTTAAATGTTCTGGCTAGATGCCAAATTCTACCCTAGCGATCGTTATGCTGCCTGAGGGGAAGTGGACCTAGCATTATAGCACTGGATTGGGACTCAAGAGAGATGGATTCTATTCCTGTCTCTGTCATTGGCCTGCTGGGTGACTGTGGGCAAGTCATGTCACCATCTCGTGCCTCAGTTTCCCCATCTGTTAAATGGAGGTGACCTCTGTTGTAAAGTGCTTTGAGATGCACTGATGAAAAGCACTATGTAAGAGGTAGGTGTTATTTTTGCTATATGTATGTACGTGCTGTGGCTTGAAAGCTGCTTTATAAATTCCCCTATCCCCCACCCAAAAAAAAAGGAAAAAATAATTAAATTTGCAGACACATATCAGCAGTTGGAGGCCCTGATTCAACAAAGCACTTAATCACGTGCCTCACTTTAAGCACATGAGTAGTCTCATTAACTTCAATGGGACTACTCATCTGCAAAGGTGTGCATTGCTGGATCGGGGCCAGAGCACTCAGCACCATGCAGAATTAGCCCAGACAGAGGATCTTAGCCACTTGGGCTCTCAATTTGGCACTTCTCCTGGATAGTAACCCCCCTTTCCTGAGCTACTGGCTTTGGAGCGTACAGTGTGTGAGAGGGATCATTGTATTATGGGCCTATAATTCCTCTAAAGAAAGCACCAACGTGCAGAGCTACAATGACCTCATGTTTCTTTAGGAGAGAGCTGTGTATCACCCATGCAGTGTCTGTATCATGCAGTAGGAGCTTCTTGTGGCAAAACTGAATTTTTGTGGACTATGATGGTGTGTAAAAGTCATATAAAAATCAGATATAAAACTTTCCCAAGCTCAGCACAGCAGGATATTGATAAATTAATAGTCACACTTCTCGCTGCGCATTTATTACAAGTAGTACCTCCGATTCCTCTCACTGACAGAGACTAGGAGAAATGGGTCTCTGTTCTTTCAGTTTGCTTATGTTGTGCGTTTGCCAGTTCTTTGTGTTCTGTCCATTTCCCCTTTCCTCAGCATTAGTCACTTTCCCCAGCATTAGTCACTTTCCCCTGTTGTTTGCATGGGCCTTTTGCACAACAAAAGGGGGAAGGGAAACATTTTTTAAAAAATAGGAAAATATGATTGTAAACCTAATTGTACTGTAAAACCACAAAAATTGGCAGAGGACTCGGGAGCAGAAAAATAACCTGAATCTACTTGTACTGTAAGTGATGAGAAGAAGGCGTCTAATGGCTTGTAAATACAAAAGTTTAGTTTTCAGCAAGCTGTGGTGGGAATCTACCCCGCTTTAGCTTGCTATGCACTGACTATCCAGGTGGACTCTGCTGATGCGCATTAACAGTTTGTTAATGTGCCTTGATCTAGTCCTGTTGCAAAGAGAGCTAGATCAAAGTGCGCTTGTGCCGGGTAGATTCACACCCCAGTTTGCCACAAACTAAATGTTGATGTAGAGAAGCCCTAAATGGGACTTGTAGCAGGGTGATGTATTCCTTCATGTTAAGGGCACAAGGGACTGCCATGATCATCTAGTCTGACCTCCTGCATAACACAGGTTAGAGACTTTGGCCCCGAGAGTCCTGTATCAACTCATGCATGTGACAGCCTTATCTTAAACTATTACCATCCAAATACCAACAATTCAATATTAACAATGACAAAAGCTAATCGATCACTTCTAGTTTTAGCCAGTTATGATACAACAACACCATTGTGTTTATCCACCAGGCAGGGTGTTATGTTAAAAGATAAACCTCCTTATCCCGTTCAGGACACATTATTTCTGGGGATTTTTTAAACTGGAAAACCATTATGTCTTTACTCAATAGCAGACAACAGCAAGCCTGGTATAGTTATTAATATTCCTAAAACATGGCCAGATGTAATTGGTTTTGGTCAGAGTACTGGAGAAATAGTAATCAGATATCTAGATATCTGTTTAATATTATTGTTTATATTATCACAGTGCCTAGGAGTTACCCTTTCTTTTGCTGGGTACATCTCTGATGCATTAATTTTATTCCCCCATTAACCTCCTAGGTTTTTGTTTTTTTTACCATTCTTCTAATTTTGTGACCACATGCTTGTCTTGTGGTGGTTATCCTCTGGGGTTTGCTCCAGGATTGATGGTTCTGGTTGGATACATCTTCAATACCAGTCCCCAGCTGACCACAAGTGGTTGCTAGAAGAACCCTTCTTCCCTCGGAGTCAGCATAAAGACACCTAAGCCCTGCCAGCTCCAAAGCATACCTAAACCCTGTGAGGCTGGAGCCTTGTCCAGAGCCCAGGGAAATCAGTGGGCGTCCTGGAGCAGACCTCTGAGGGCGATGGACCATCGCTGAAACGCCCAACAGGGACTGCTTTGAAATGGCCGCCATTGGGTCACTGACCTGGTCTGGCCTTTCAGAACTCTGGGGGTCTCTGACCGTTGCTGGCACATAAAGGAGGTTCTTGTCTGATCTGTGTGGTTTTTGCCATATTTCTGTAAAGCTGGGACCTGAGCTCCCGCTTTTGCCCTGGGCCCAGCTCGGCAACGTGGGAAAGCGATTGCTATCTAGGTCAGTCTTTATGAGAGTTTTATATGAATTTATGGACTGGTTTTGTGAGGCCGCAACTGTGATTACAGGTTTAATGATGCTTCACACAAACAAAATGTAATGGCTTCCATCAGTGTAAAACAGGAGCTTCCTGCGGGGAAACACCACTAAATGGGACTTCGCGGCAGGGGGACGGAACTGGTTCTCTGCCAGCAGCAATCGGCACCACATAGACCTTGTGTGTTAACTCAATTATAGCACAGCGCCAGCAGCAGCTAGGCAGTTTGCTTTGAGCAATCGCTGCCTGCGTGGCACGGAGTCCATGAATTTAAAGGTTACCCATCTGATCCATGGCTTTGGGTTGAGAAGGGCTGGGATTAGCATGCTCACCTCAGTGCCTGGGCTCAGAGCAATCTGACCTCCCTGACCCCTGGAAGAGCACAGTGTCTCGGTTCTGGTGGGATGGAGGTCTTTGCGTGGTAGTGGGGCTTTCTGTAGTCAGTGGTTTATTTATAGGAGATGGCTGAAAGGAGCACTCCTTAGTGCCACCTGTACAGTCTGTGCATTCAGTGCCTTCCCGGCAGCAGGGCATTTCCCTCTTCTCTTCCAGTTTGCCAGAGGATCGTATTCTCCTGTGCTCAATACATTTGAGTGCTTTCCTCACCTTGCCCTGCACTTCTGAGATCTTTTCCAGCCAGCCCCAGCAATCTGTCAAAGAAACCATGGCCTGTGATACTTCTCTGGTATTCAGCAAACCCTGGCTTCCTTGTCTAGCCATCTCCTGGCTACAAGTTGCCGTCTATAATTGCTAAGAGGGGAAAAAGTTCTTTGTCTGTTCTGCGTGTGTGCAACTGACACATTGGGGCACCTGTTGTATACACAGGTACCCATATTATTATTTTGGATTTGTACTGCGGTAGTGCCTAGGAGCCCCAGTCAAGGACAAGGATGTCTTGGTGCCAGGGGCTGTACAAATACAAAACAAAAAGACAGTCCCTGCCCCAAAGAGCTTCCAGCATGGAAGGTGTTAAAGCAAGTGAGCATCTAGCTTCAAAAGGCAGGTGGTTGCATCTAGTACTTAGAGCAGGGAGCAGCCAGGACCATTTTCAAGCAAAGGTTTTATGTCTCCCTCAAGAGAATTGTGTGTGTGTGCGTGTGTAGGAGTGGGGAGGGTTACCCTGCCTGAGGCCACGTAGGGGCATTTGCCCATACGATTAGCATTTGAGTGGGAAAAGGAGTGAACTCACGAGTCACAGCACTCAGCCCGGCTCTCTAGCGTGAACGGGCGGGTAACTTCACAGCACCCATCGATTCCTCGCTGCTTCACCTCCTCAGCCTGCTCCCTGATGAGACCCCACATGCTTCTCAGCAGGCTAGAAATATCATGGAAGCAGCATTTTCACGTCACAGCCCTTCTAGGGGCCAGAAGTTCAGAGGCAGTCAAAAGGCTAAACCTGCCATTTCAAAGCAGAAAGTTTGGATTTGCTTGGAGTTTAATGCAAAAGTTTGAGGGGTTCTAATAATGATGATGAATACTTCAGGCTTGATTCTGCTCCCACATGACACCAGTTTTCCTGCTGCATAATTGCATGGCATTGGATGGTGTTGCTCCTGATTGGAGAGCTCCCTAAAAGTGAAGTTTTAACTCAAACAGGAATTGCTGGATGAAATTCTGTGGCCCGTGTTACACAGATGATCACATGGTCTCTTTTGGCCTCAAAATCTATGGATCTATGATTTACACTGGTGCAAGTGAGCCCAGAATCTGGCCCAGTATGTTTCTCTAACCCCCTACCCCTGAGAATCTCGTAACACTTCACAAACATTAATGAATTTAGCCTCATAACTTCCTGTGAGGTCCAGATTCTTGTCCCCATTTCAAAGATGGGGAAACAGAGGCACAGACCAGTGCATAGGCATGGGCTCAAGGTCACATAGCAAGCTATTGGCTGAATTGTGAATGCAACCCCTGTCTCCTGCCCTGCCAGCTGTACTTCCCTTGGACTGGCACAGAGCTGCTGAGTTTGAGAGACTCATTCAGATAAAAATGTCAATGAAATAGACAGGTGGTGTTAGATTAATTCTTGTGTTGAACAAGACCAAACCCTCCTGCCTGTGGGAATGGAGGCAGACCTTGAGGGTGTAGTGCTGGAGTGAGACACAACAGCTGTGGTTCCATTCCCAGCTCTGCCACACATCTGCTATGTGACCTTGGGAAAGTCACTTAGGCTATGGCTACACTTCTCTAGCTCAGGTTTGAGCCCAAGCCCCGTTTCCGTCCACACACCAATCAGTTTGACTCAGGCCAGGAAGTATTCAGGACCCACCTCAGAAGACTCTGCTAGGGGGGTGGGTTAGAGCCTGACTCCTGCTTTCCAGGGCAGTGTAGACATACCACTGTGTTAAATTTTCAAAAGCACCTAAGTGACTTAGGAGTCCAAGTCCCATATTCAGAAGTGATTTAGGAGTCTGAGTGCTGTTGACTATCAATGACACTTGGGCTCCTGCTTTCCTAAATCACTTTTGAGAGTAGATGGAGGCTCTTAAATCACTTGGGCACTTTCCCAACTATTGTCCTTAAACTCTCAATTGGCCATCTGTAAAGTGGGGATAATAATCTTTCCTTTGTCCCATCTATTTAGACTGTAAACTATTTGGGTCAGGAATTGTCTCTTACTAGGTGGATATACAGCACCTAGCATGTTGGGGCCTTAACCTCAGCTGGGGTTTCTCAGTGCTGCAGGAATAGAAAAAATATTACTAATCTTGCACTATTCCTGTGCTATCATCTCTCCCATTTAAACAAAGGAAGCCTGAATACTGGTTTGTGTATAAATTTTGCCTTATTTGCTCTACTTTCTTTCACCTCCTAAATAATTCCAGTGCCAACACATGTGTTGAGTTCATGGATATATTGGGCTCTCTCTCAGGGGTCTTTTCATTGCTCTTCTCTCATGGGCTGTAAACAGAAGAACTCCAGTCATCACCTCATCATTCTGCTTTCTGGAGAGTTCCCCAAACCCACTCATAAAACCCCGAGTGACCAACGGTTGCTTAACTCTGCTTCTGACCCATCACCAAACCTGTGCATGCAGTACCTGTTGCTGAGCATTGCAATGTCTTCTGGTGTTTCCTCCAGGGCTTTGTGTCGTGTATGGAAAAGTACAGAAGGAGTGGGCAGGAGCTGTATGCATCTTTGCACAAAGATTATGTACAGGTAAGGGATTGAAGATCTCATAGTTCGTTTCTATCGTGAAAAGGACATTTTTTAACTTCTCAGACTGCCCTGGCAATGCAATGTTGTGTCAGAAGTGAGATGTTGTCCCTACTGTATATACAGCCTGCAGAGTGCATGGTGAAAAATTCTGGCTCACGACTGGCTGAAAACAGTCATGTGAGGAGTCAGTAATTTTCTATTTACCTCCTGTGTGAGTAACAGTACTGTGGAGTAGCATCAATCACCAATCAGATTGCACATCCCCAGGTCTGTCTATCCCCAGGTCTGTCCTCAGGTACTCTTGATTTCCACTGGAGTAATTTAAAGACTACTCCAGATTTGGCTCTTCAGCAGTCAATAAGTTTTCATGGAACTCAGCCTTACAGCCAGTTAAATCCCACATGCAACTCTTTACTTCCCGATTGGTTCATCAGAGCTCAGTAAGCGCTTTATGCCCTGGAATTCTAATCTCATCTCCCGTTCAGAATGGTAGTTTTAAAAGAAAACCCAACCCAGGTATACTTCAATTCAGGCCACAATGGAGAGATTTTCCCCCTATTTCTGATGAGACATTCAGAATGTTTGTAACAGTATGGATCCTGCCTGTGTTTTGGTGAATGTCAACATTTGCCATCACTGGAGATGCACACTGAGCAGGACAAGCACAGGTGCATAAACGTTGATGTTCATTTCAGACGAAGTCAATATCTGTTATTTCATGTTGTTTAATATTTTATTGCAAAATAGTTTTGTGTTTCCTATTTTACCTGGTGACTTTGTGTAATGGTGGGTTAAATATATCTGGTTGAGTATGGCTATTCAGTGAAATGTAAATGGTTCTATGTGATTCCAAGAGTTCCAATATTTAGACTTGATCATGTAGAGTTCAGTGAGGATCACTATCTGCTGGACTGGCAGCACTCCTTCCTGCCATGCCTGGGGTTTCCATGCAGGGTTCCTTCCCAGTCCTGACTCATCAGGGTCATTGGATCCATTGAGATCGCAGAGCTCGAACAGCTGAGGGTGGTCTGGGAAAGTGGAGTGTGATGGAGTGATCTTTCCTACAGATGCTGCAGTGTGGTTACAGCAAAGCGGCGAAAGACTGGGCCACACTGGAGGAGCAGCTGTTCAACAGAGGGGGCCCGTGGGGAGCCGTATCAGGGCTGTCAGCCCCACGGTGGTGTCTCGATGGGTATGAGGGGCCTGCACGGATGCGGAAGAGGATTCGGTGTGAGAGGGCCCATGGGGCAGTGATGCGAATGAGGAGCGAGGTAACAAGCTTTTGGATGCGGTGTGCAAATTCTCTATCCTTATAATAATAAATAATAATTTATTATAGCTCAGTGGTTTGAGCATTGGCCTGCTAAACCTAGGGTTGTGAGTTCAGTCCTTGCGGGGGCCACTTAGGGATCTGGGGCAAAAATCAGTACTTGGTCCTGCTAGTGAAGGCAGGGGGCTGGACTCGATGACCTTTCGAGGTCCCTTCCAGTTCTAGGAGATAGGTATATCTCCAATTATTATTTATTATTATAAGCTTTTGGATGCGGTGTGCAAATTCTCTATCCTTCCTTTCCCACTGGAATAACCCACAAATAACACCCTATGCATGTGGCTTTCTAATCCTCTCCCCTCAACTTGTTCTCCTTTCCTAATCCCATTGTCTTGACTCGCTGGGCCATGGTCCTCGAAGTTGGAAACTGTAGTGGTCCCTTGCTCTCAAGTGGGGAGGGAGGCCACTCCGCCTCACTGTATTAGGGAATAACCTTTGGGCTCGGGCCTCGCAGCCGGGGTCAAGCCACACGCAGTCTGTAGTTTGGTAGCCCCCTAGCAGGGGTAAACCAGCAGGAACAGTCTAGTCCTCTTGCCCCTGTGGGCGGGGTGAGGCAGTGAGCAGTCTTTAGCCTGCAGCCTCTTGGTTGGGGTGGAAAGCAATTAAGAGTTCAGGTTCTTGCCCTTTGGGGCGGAGCCCAGCAGGGAGCAGGCTTTAGCCTCAGCTTGTAGGCTTAAGGCAGCCAGCAAACACGCAGTCTAGGGGCTCAGATAGAGGTGAGCGCACACACAGTCTAGTGTCCTAGCATGATGGGCGGCAGACTTACAGAGGCCTCCTGGCCTAGGGTGGGGATGGTGCCACCTCAGGAGTGGGATGGAAGGGGTAGGAGGATGTGGGCTCGCCCGACTCCACTGTGTCCCAGCCCAGGGCCCTCACAGTGGCAGCAGGCCCACCAATGGGGGCGGAGTGAGGGGGAGGAGAGCAAATGGGGGCCCCCTGGCCACTGCTGCAGTAGCGGTGGCCGGGAGCCCCAAGCCTTTTTAAATTGCCTGGGCGGGCTGCAGGGCTCCTAGACATGCACAGGGTGGTACTGGTGGTGGCGAAGGCAGGCGGGCGGGCATGTGGAAGCACCAGCTGGTGCAGGCGTAGCACCCTCCCCCCCCTCCCCACACACACACTTCAATGAATGCCATTGTCACTTCACATATTTGTATCTTAAAATATCTAACAATATTCAGGAAAGCATCTTTGGCTATGATGTTGTCAGGCAGTTCAGTATATCACTATCAATAAGGCTGGTCTCTGTCCAATGATACAAAGCCCCACATTCAGCACATGCATACAAATGACTTTTCCTCTCAAGATCAGATAAAGTCCAATATTTTTCCTAGCAATAAAAATTTGTGTTGTATGATTTATTTCAACTTCCTCTTCCATAGCATATGTACTGTATGTGAACCTTCACATCCTATAAAAAATTAATTTCATACCAGGTAGTTGAAGGCTGCTATCAAATCCCCCCTCATTCTTCTCTTCTGCAGACTAAATAAGCCCAGTTCTCTTAGCCTTTCCTCATAAGTCATGTGCCCCAGCCCCCTGATCATTTTCGTTGCCCTCTGCTGGACTCTCTCCAATTTCATTCCATAATGTATTTATTTAATTTAAACATATAATTCATAATAACAAATTCTACAGCTTATATTTAGGCTCACAATTTGTTTAATACTAGTGCTGTAACTGGAAAAAAAAATAATTACATCAAGCAACGCCACAATTTACGTACATTGGGTTCTAATGTGTTATCAACAGGATAAAAAGTAGCATCGTAAACCTCAGCCATCCCTTGCTAAGGGGGCCTATTGACTGTTCTGCTCTGAGGCCCGGAATTGCTGTCAGCGGATCTGAGCGGTGGAGTGGTCCGCCTAGAGTCAGTCAGCCAGCATCTTAGCCGGACAGTTGTCGGCTGCCCCTGGGCTACTTCCTACCTCCCTAGGGTTTGTACCTCTGTAATCCGCAGGTCCGCTGGATCCTCTGGGTACACAGCGGATGGCAGTCCCAGCAACTCCTCCTCAGGGTCAGTCTCCTCCGGGGGCAGAGTGCTGCAGAGCCCAGATTCAGCAGTGGAATGATTGACCTTCATGGTACACTAGGCACACTCCTGCCTAGTGAGATCTTACAAATAGACAGGTTTTCTTGCTCTCTGCAGTATCCCAGAATTATAATACACCCTCCTGGTGGCATTTTGTATCCTGAAGTCCCATGTGGAGAAAGTTATTCTGCCACCATGGGCTTCAGTGCGTCAGACTGACTGTCCTGCTGGAACTGGCCAGTGATCAAATGAGTCTTGCTTGTGGAATTAGAGTAGTCTGAGCCAGGAGTCCAACTATTTTATCTTGTTTTATGTTATTGCCCATCACTGTAGGATTTGAGCGCCAGCTCCTATTAGCAAGAAGCAGAAGGACTTAGCCTGAGTATCTCCGAATATTTGCTTCTCCAGTCTTTGTGATTTACAAATGGCGCTCCAATTCTGCAGACCTTCCATAGAGTAGAATATGACTTTGTCCTGGAATTGGCACTGTTCGGGCATCAGCAATGAGGTCCTGCTTTTAGGAAGAGTGTGGGCCTTTCCCCTTTGATTATAGCACATGAATGTTTATGTTGTTTTGGTCTTTTGGGATCTCCTCCAATGCATTCTTTGCAGCTTAGCTCTGAGTCTGCAATCTGTGCCACAGCTTGGTGTTGGGGTATGTTGCCAGGCTGCATGTTCCATTCTAGTGATGGCTGTTTTCTTTTCAGGATCCCCAAGCTACCCCAATTCAAGAAGAAAATCAAGGTAACATTTAAACTGATATATAGAAGAAAATGAGCTTGTAGGTCCAAACTTTGAGCTGAAGTAAGCAGTTGCGACTCCAGGTCTGAATTTGGCCTGGGGATTGTAATATGGTGGCAAGTCTAGCCTACCGCTGTCTAAAGTGATCTGAATTTTTTAGGATAAAATTTAAGGTATCATTACACATAGCACTTAACCAGATGCTGATTTCATTACTGTCTTGTGGCCAGTGGGAGAAAGAAGAAGCCAAAAACCTACCATAAAATCACCTCATGGAGAGGACTGGAAAGCACTTGCCTTTAAGTGTGCTCAGCAGTTAACTGTTGTTTGCTGAATGTTTACCTTCTACAGCAGCATCTTCTGTGTTGCACCCACTACTTCTCCATCCTTTGCTGCGTGCCATGAGACACCCCTTTAAGACATCATTTGAAAAGCAATTAACAGGGCACTAATTGGCTCAGAGAATGATAAGAGATTGTGACTTTCAAAGAGCTGGAGAAAAAATGGGGCTAAAAATCCCCCCCCCCTTTTTTTTATATAATTTCAAAGTTGTTTCTGCAAAAAGAACAGGAGTACTTGAGCACCCTAGAGACTAACAAATTTAAGTGGGCTGTAGCCCACGAAAGCTTATGCTCAAATAAATGTGTTAGTCTCTAAGGTGCCACAAGTACTCCTGTTCTTTTTGTGGATACAGACTAACACGACTGCTACTCTGAAAGTTGTTTCTGTTTCCCTGGGTTCAAAATGGAGCCATTTTTTCATTTGTTTCTAAACTGTCGACATTTTTCCCAAATTTTTCTTTCCCCAAGCCTTGTTTTTTCAGTCAGTACAGAAGACGTTTGGATAAAAAAAATTGCGAAAAATGAAATAGTATGAAAAAGTCACCGAAAATTTTATTTTAGGAAGAAAGTCCATTTTTGGGTGTAAAAACTTTTGGTTTGATACATTTCAGCCAACACTGTGGAGTTCAGCTTCCTGTGTCGCTGCACTGGGACAAACCGTTAGTGTAGGTTGGTAAAACTGTTATTATGGTAGGGCATATAGGTACCAACTGAGAACAGGGCCCCTTTGTGCTAGGTACTGTACAGAGTACTAAATAGCCACTACTCTGAGGAGCTTACAATCTAAATAGAGAAGGCAGATGAAGGGTAAGGGAAAGGGATATAATATACACACAGATCATGTCTGCACTGCATGAGTGACTACACAGCAGTACCTGAACTCCCAACATTCTGTTGCAGCATGCACTGGGCTCCATGAGTGTCCCCAGGATATTACAATTACCATTTCTTCCTAGTTTCATCTGAGCAGCCTCTTTTTTGATTTTATTTAAGTACTTCTGGTATCAGCCAGAGCTAGTACGAACATGGAAATAAACATGTTTGTTCAGTATTTTCCAATCTTCAACTATTATTGGAGCTCAGTTTTGAGTTATGGTTGAATGTTGGGGTCACTTTCTAGTTAGTCCTTCCCTAGCAATTAACAGATTTCACTTCTCTCTTGCCTAGTTTAACCATTGGAGGGGGTGGGGTTGGCAAATAAATAATGCCATTTCCCTAGGCAGAACAGATTGGGTGAAAGTCTAATGTTGCTGTTCGTGGCATCCGGCTGCCACTAAAACTGCGATCTCCTTTATATTGATGTAGAAGAGCCGATGCTAAATGGAGCAGAAAGGGAGATGGATGAGATGCGAATGGATTGTAACCAGCTGACATTCTTCCCTGCCCTACATGAAAGTTTCCACTCAGAAGACTTCTTGGAACTGTGTGTGGAAAGACAAATTATCCTGCAGGAATTTGCTGAGAGTGAAAAGGTACCGCCTGACAAACCGGGAAGATCTTTGGGGGGCAGGAGGCACTTTGTGGTGGAGCTGGACATGGACAGTGGGTGTTAGGGGACTTGGGAACAGTCTATAATAGCACCATTGTTGTTCTTTTATTTGTATTCCTGGGAGTGCCCACAATTTACTAGACACTGTCCAGCAGCTGAGAGATAGGAGAAGTCAGCATTTGCTCCTGACATGCTACATTCAAGGTCTTTAAGATTCCTCCCCTGATTCCTCACTGCCAGAAACCTTTCCTAGTCCCCAGTGCAGTGTCCTGCACTTGACACGCTCCCCGGCTGCCCTGGGACATGCCGGTTCTGTACAGGGAACACTTCATTGCTTCCAGAACTGCTGTTTGAAATGATGGTCAAATCCTGTCACTTCTCTTCTCTGCTGCTCCAAGAGGAGATGCCTTTAATGCCCTCAGCCAGCCCTCCCCTGCCCTTCTTCCTCCCCCAGGCATGCTGGAGCAGACTCCTACCCTCTGAGCTCACACACAGCCTCCCTGCCCCCTCCCTGCCTGTGTCCCTCATCTGGCCACATCAGTGCTGGTGCCTCCTGGATCCCAATCTCACCATGCTGCCCTTCCCCATTATGCCTCCTAGGACTGGGGAGAGGGCAGGACCCAGCAGTGTGGCCCATACACTAGACATGAGGAGTCCCGAGAAGGGGCAGATGAGGCAGAATTGGCTCCTCCCAGTAGCCCCAACCTACCCCCCTCCGCAATCAGAGACCCTCACTTCTCCCCATCATATGATTCCCACGATAGCCATTGTCAAACCCTAAGAGAAGGACTAGTTCTTGTTGTTGGAAAGAGATCGGGATTAGCCATTTTCCAGGGAGTTCCGAGAGACTGTACACATTTAGTAGCTATGCCCTATACATGCTGCTTTCTAGTGGGTCTTCTCCTGGTGTTTGGCCCTTCAGTGTGGGACACCCAGCAGCTTGCATCCATCAAACGGTGAAAGCCACTCGTGAAAAATACGATTTTACATTCTCTGTGATCAAAATGTTCCACTTTGGAGGCTGTATATGGATATAGATTAGAGTTGGCTGGGAATTTGCCATTGGAATGATTTTCTGATGGAAAACATTCTTTTCACACCTTCAAAACTTCCCTGGGGGAGCATTTCAGTTTTACTGAAAAAGCCTCATTTTCCATCGAGACAATTGAAACTATAGCTCCCCAGCTGCCCCCCTGAGGGAAGTGAAGTTGATGACAGCCTTCCATTTTGGTTCTTCTGAAACTGAATTTTCTGGAAATCACTTCCCCTTCAAAAAATCAGATTTGACTTTTCATCTTCATTCAGGATGTAAAAATGTTCAAAACAGCAGAATTGTCTGTGGGAAGGGATTTTCCATTTGCTGGCTGGGAGAGAGGGAGAGAGAGAGCTTTTATGTTTTTGTATAGATTTTCATGGCACTTTCCCAACAAACAGTAGTCATGTTCTGTCTCTCCAATGCGCTGGCCTCCCTGTCCCGTTTGAGCTATAGGTACCGGGTACAATGAGGTGCCATAATTAAACATTCCCCACCCCCAGCAGAAGGGGAAGGGGATGAAAATGTGAAACATGTTTTCCATGCCTTGTCCTAATCTCAGTTGGAGGCTTCAGGCTCTCGCTCTCCTCCATGTAACTCCATGGGAAGCCATCAGAAATGCCAGACGTTTTCCTCCAGCAGCAGTCACTGCATTGCCAAGCTGACAGAGTATTAAAAAAAGCAGCAGGGGGTGACA
Source organism: Mauremys reevesii (assembly GCF_016161935.1). Lineage (NCBI taxonomy): Eukaryota > Metazoa > Chordata > Testudines > Geoemydidae > Mauremys > Mauremys reevesii. The sequence goes on along the minus strand of NC_052629.1, from coordinate 66,493,001 downwards.
TTAGCTGTCCTGTGCTACTTAGTACGCTGCAGTCCTGCCTTGTAAATGGCTGCCTCATGAGCTGTTTGCGCTCTAACCATGCAAGTGGAACTGGCTTACTTACTGTATTGCAGAGAGATGTCACTGCGATGCCTTGGCAGCTAGGAGATTGATTTGCTCCAGCGCAGGGTTGCAGTGGCTCTGAAAAGGTATTTTATAATGTTACATGGTTTTGTTATTGTGGCATAATCAAAGAGAAACCTTTGTAACATCGTCAACTACACAGCCTCACTTTACACACAGCAGCAAATTCTCTGCTGGTGTGTAACATCACTGAAGTCCGTGACATTACACTCGTAGAGCATTTAGCTGCTCTCGCTGCAGGTGAGTAACACAATCTGCAATCTGCTGATGCCAAATCCACCTAGCCCTAGGCTGGCAGGCATTTGCTGTGTGCTGGGACCTGATCTGAAAGCCATATTGCACTGCCAAAGGATAAGATGTCCTACGTGCCATCATTGTCACCTGCCCCCCTTGGATGCACACAGGAGGAGGTGGCATAGGTCTGCATGAATGCTCACACACCCCTCTGAGCTGCTTGCAGAGACTGAGTCTGAATGCAAGGAGGCGAGAGCAGGCTCAATGCAGTGGCCACTTTCCCCTTAGTAAGAGAAGGGGGAGAGGTGGGTGAATGGGGGATGTTTTTGCTGCACCCACTTCCCTTTTCCTCTGATGCAAGTAGAGCCCCCCACAAGCAGGGAGTAGCTGCACCCTTTGGAGGGTTGCAGAAAATTACTTGCTCCCTGTGAGTGCAATAGGGAGCAGTGAAGGAATTGTGCTGCATTCATTACCCAGGGCCAGGAGTTAGATCACAGTCTCATCCTCACAACAGATGAAATTGGCACTATAGTTATAGAGGGGTGGAGAGGGGGACAAAGTGTAGGGTTTTTCTATGTGTTGGAGTAAGTGTGTGTAATGTGCTGGAATGTGTGTGTTGTGTATCTGAATCTCTATGCAAGGTGTGTAGGGAGGACGGAGCATTAGGCAGTGTGTATATACAGTACGCTGAGGCTGTGTGTAGGTTGGCTGTGAGAGAAGGCTGTGTGTGGGAGACGGAGGTGTTATGCTGTGTGTGTATATACAGTATGCTGAGGCTGGGTGTAGGTTAGCTGTGAGGGAAGGCTCTGTGTGTATATACAGTATGCTGAGGCTGGGTGTAGGTTGGCTGTGAGGGAAGGCTGTGTGTAGGGGGGGATGGAGGTACTAGGCTGTGTGTGTATATATACAGTATGCTGAGACTGTGTAGGAAGACTGTGAGAGAAGGCTGTGTGTTGGGGACAGGGGTGTTAGGTTGTGTGTGTATATACAGTATGCTGAGGCTGTTTGTAAAATGGTTCAGAGAGAAGGACGTGTGTGCGCAACAGGGAGTGTTGTGCAAAATCTGTTTGTGCATATTGCTTGTTGATGCAAGAGAAACACAACGTGAACACGCCCCAGCCTATTCTCCCTGGGCCAACCCTTTAATAACCCTGGCTCACCAGATGAGCAGGGGAGATTTGATTCTTGTACACGTGTCGGGTTCACATCTGCAGCCTGAGCCCCCCTGCTGCAGAATGTTTCCCTGCTCTCGGCAAGCCTTGGCTACTCGTGCCAGGGTATTAATATGTTGTTTGTGTGCCCAGACTGAGGAGGAGCAGCAGCACAGCTTTGCTGACAGACCAGGACAATCTAGGGGGTGGTTTCTCTTTGGTGGAGAGATTGTGAGTTTTGGAGGAAATAAGCCATCAGCTACCAGCGAGTTACCTGAGACTATAAGCAATTCAAGCGCCAGCAGGTAACGTGTCTGGTTACCAAGAGGCCTGCGGCCTAGCAGTGATTAGGCACCAGGCCCTTCCTTGAAGGGGGAGCTGAAGGTGCCAAGAACAATAGAAGCAGGTAGCAGAAATCAGGGAACTGGACACACAGTTGTAGAAAAGGAGCTAGTCAGTCAGGGCATCCCTTCTGGAGGGGAACTGACGTGAGGTCATCGAGGGCACTGATACTTGGGGCAAATAGGGCTGGTCTTCATATGCTTCAATGCTGCCAGTGTTCCTAGCTACACCAGCCCTGTCACAGGGACCTGCCAGTTCCAAGTGGTACCGACAAAGGCAGTTTTCACAGGGGCACCATTATGAGCTACCACAGCACAGGGACACAGCTGTAGAGGGTTCGTACAGTATTGAAGTACACTGGAGACAGAAAGCGGGACTAGTGATCAGAGCAGGGAATTGGAAAAGAAGATACCTAGGTTCAGTCCCTGGCCTGGAGAGAGTCATGTCTTGCCCCTTACCTCAGTTTCCTCATCTGTAAAATGGGGATACCAATGGCCACCCACATCACAGGGAAGGGCAGGGTTGAGTATTAATCAATGTGTGCAGAGTACTTTGAGATCCTCAGACAGCAGGAGCTAGAGATGGGCAAAGTTGTTGTATGAGCTTATTTTCTCTACTGTCAAATCACGGCTGGCCCTCTGTGCGTCTCACTGGGTTGGAGGGGGAGCCAGGAGACCCTTCCCCCACCAGCACTGGTGCACAGCAGGTAGCCGGAGTCTGAGTGGCTGGGCTAATAGCGCAGGGGACAGGGGTTCACTAGCTTGGACAGGAATTCTCACCAGCCCAGCATGCTAGCCAGGGCTAAGACAACGTAGAGGAGCACCAAGACACGGTCCATGGTGCCACTTGTGGCTCCTGGTGGCATTTTGCCTTGTAGACTCTCCCTCCAGCACTGCAGCAGCTTATGGAGCCATTCCTATGCCCTGAATCTCTGCAGAGCTCCTCCCTCCTCCTCCCCCTCCCCCGATCTTGGACAGCCATCCCAAGTGAGAGCCCTGCCTCTTAGCACAGCAGCCCCATGAGTCTTACTCATAGCAAGAGTGGTCAAGGCTGAGGAGGAGTCGATAGCAAGACATCTAGCCCAGGGGATGTGGCCAAGGTTATTACCAAGTGGCTAAGAGGCATGAAGTCAAGGGAACTGGCTGGAGGGGAAATTTAAGGGCTCAGCTGGCTGGATACAGGCACAGAAATCAAAGCTAGTGCATGGCCTCGGGTTTCTATGGCCGTATATGGGAGTGGGACCTGGAATTGGGTGGGACAAGCACAACTACATGTGTTTTGCAACATGTTTTTTTTTCCACCCTGTGTACAACACCTTCCCTAACAGAACTGAGCCGTGCTTAGGAAGTTAGCCAAGCCAGACGGCATGCCCCCCTCAGTCCATGGTTTCTGTTCTAGTGTGTGTGAGCGGTGCTGGGAGGGAGCCCAGCAACCGTTAGCACCGAACTTCTGTTACATTTTGTGTCCTGGGCTTTCCCAAGGACTCCCATGTTACAAGGTGAATGGGAAGAACTGTGTGCATGGGTGAGATCCCTCCCCAGGGTAACTGCATTGACTTCACCGGAGTCATGGCAGCAATTAATTTGACTGAACCCCAGTGCTTGTGATGGCTCAGACACAGATGAACTTCAGACCTGTGCCCCTAGTACTAAACACGGGGTCAAATAGATTTCACTTCCTTTAGTGGTGGACAGACGAGGTGCTTGAAACAGCCACATACCACTGTCCGGAGCTAGTAGGGCCTTAAATGGCCTACGACCTTCTTAACTGACAGAGCACCTTTCCTCATGCCATGCTGCCACAGCTGATGTGCTCCAGCTGAAGTTCTTTGGCATATAGGGGAAGGGAGCTGCTGGCAGGAGAGGCCCTTAACCCTGGCAGTCACCTCCCTGCCTCTGAATTTGCTGGCCTTCTGGGCACAATGCAAAGCCTGTCTTTCTGGGTCTGGGTGAGTGAGGTCTGTTTGGAAAATGTACAAGATGAGATTTGGATTTGCTCTGTAAGATGTTTTGCCCCCTGGTGGTTGTAGGTGGGATGTGTGGAGAACTTGTTGCTCTGATGGTTCTGTGATTTGTGTTTGTTTGTTTATTTTTTTGGCATCATACTTGCAGCTGAGGGGAAAGGCTCACAGGGCCAGATTATCCCATTGAAATCTATGGGAGTTAGACTAACCTGCTCCGGAGCTATTGAAAATCACATGGAGTGCCTATCTGACTCTAGGCTCCTAACTGGGTGAGCTGATGGTTGGAAAACTGCCGTTCCATTGAAATGGATACTTGTTATGGGTGTGTGTCCATTTAGACATTTTGTTTTGGAAAAACAAACAAACCTGAAAGGAAGGATTCTGAGACTTCCAGAACATCCTGTTTCAATGTTTTTAGAATGGAATGTCTCGATTTTTGATTTTGAAACAATGTTTCATTTGACACGTATCTTCTCTTTATAAAAAAAATTGAAAAGTCAAAAATGAAATGTTTTGATTGAATTGAAAGAAATTGTTTTCAAACCTTTTGTCTCCTTGGAAATTGAAAAATTTTGGCTTTTTCTTCCAATTTGGAATGAAAAAAAATTAAAACGCCAAATTTCCTGTGGCAGTTCCTTACCAAATAGATTCATTTTTTTTAAAAAAGTAGCAAACCCTTTACCCTCTAGATGGTATCTGCTTTAATTCCTTTCCTGCGTCTGAATGAGCGGGACAATCTGTAGTTGCCTTGCTTTAGGCAATACCTTAGAAGGTAATTATTCAATTATTTTATGTCACCTTTGCATCATTGATTAATGATTCTAGCAACCAGTGAACTCGATTCTGTTCTGAAAAAAGGGGAAAGTTTATTTAATCTATGTTAATTTCAGGTTGGCTGGTACCTCATTAGATTGGGGCCCTGTAGGTACAGGAATGGGTACACTTCTTCATTGTCAGATCTTTGTTACTCGGCGGGAATAAAATTTGCTCCGAGTTCAGACTCGGAAGAAATACCTCAGCCCAGGGCTTTGTTTATTTTTAACAACATGGAAATATATTTTGCTGGAGGGCGGTGGTTGTTTTAAATGAAGTGGATTTAGCGCTGGTGACGGGTATTGGATTGACAATGCAAGAGGCAGAGTGCTTCTGTTTATTCACAGCACCAGCCTACATATGAGAGAGATTCCCTGCCACCCCAGCCCCACCTTGAATGGACCCCTCCAGAGGACATGCCAAACCACCCCCATGAGCACCAGTAGGACCTACTATTGGGTGCATTTCCCCCCCATGATCACAACTAGGTATTCTGAATAGTTAGGTTGGGAATAGCTTGGAGGCCATAGAGCTGCGGCATTCCCACTATGCCGCAAACCACTGGGGCAGGTCTGTTGTGCTGATCTTCTGCAGACCAAGCCCCCCACCTTCACACACTTCTGATTGTATCAGTTTGTAACTAGACTCACCTGGAGCTCTGTTATTAACCCCATGTTGCCCACAGGGCTATGTCAAGGCCATGGGATGGAGCACTCTTGAGGGAGCACTCTTCCAACCCTTTTAACGCTGTTGCTCAGATCCTCCTAGGCCAGTTTTGCAGCTGATGACCCCTGCTGGCGTATCCTCCTGTCCCATGCCTGTCACACCCCACAACTCTGACCAACACCAGTTGCAGCTTCTCCCCTGTGCTCCGCCAGCATGCTGCTTCCCACCTCTTCCTCTGTCTTGTCTGCACTAGAAAGTTGTACCCAGGGCCATCCCTAGGCATACACAGAATATGCAGCTGCCTAGGGCACCAAATTACCCCAAATTTCATGGTGCCCTAGGCAGCTGCATGCTGCATACATGGCAGAACCAGCTCCAGCGACCAGCCCTGTCTCTTGACTGGCTGCCCACTGCAAGGGGCAGGGCCGTCCCTAGAAGGGTGTGGGGCCCTAGACAACTCCCTCCGCCCCGCCTCTTAGTCTTTCCCCCTGCTTCACCCTCAGCCCACCCCCATTCTACCTGTTCCTCCAGTGACCCCACACTCACCGGCAGCGGTGGGAAGCGGAGCAACTCGGCCCCATCCTGCTCTACTCTGCCAGCTCCCAGCCACATGGCTTCACTTCCCGCCGCTGGTGAGTGTGGGGTTGGGGAAAGGACTGCCCCCCTCACTCACCAGTGGCGGGAAGCGAAGCACCACGGGGAGTGTGTGTGTGGGGGGCACCTACCCCCAAGTCCCCTCCCCAAAGCGACACAGGGCCGGGGCGAGGAAAGTGGAGTGGGCTGCTCCCGGCCCTCCGCTAATCCTCTGGGTCACACTGGGCCTGTGGGGCCCCCCAAAGTGGCCCCCAACAGCTCCTGCCTCCTGGGCCCCGCAGGCCTTGAGTGCAGTCTAGACCCTGGTGGGGGGGGGAGCAGTTCCCCCCCCCGTGGAGGCCTGGGGCCCCACACAGCCCCCCCATGGGGGGGCTGCATAGGGCACCCAAATGGCTTGGGATGGCCCTGGTTATACCACTTAACTATACCAGTGTGGTCATTCTGGAATATCCCTGAGGGTATGTCTACACTACCAGATTAGTTCGATTTAACTTAATTGTAATTTGTGGAATCGACCTTACAAAGTCGAATTTGTGTGTCCACACTAAGGACACTAATTCGACTTTGTGAGTCCACACTAACGGGGCAAGCGTCGACATTGGAAGCGGTGCACTGTGGGAAGCTATCCCACAGTTCCCGCAGTCCCCGCTGCCCATTTGAATTCTGGGATTTCCCCACAATGCATGCTGGGGGGAAAATGTGTCGAGGGTGGTCTTGGGTAACTGTCATCATTCAACGTGCTTTCGGACGTCTCAAGGGGAGATGGAGGAGCTTACTGACTCGCTCGGATCTCAGCGAAACCAATATCCCCATTGTTATTGCAGCTTGCTGTGTGCTCCACAATCTCTGTGAGAGCAAGGGGGAGACCTTTATGGCGGGATGGGAGGTTGAGGCAAATCGCCTGGCTGCTGATTATGCTCAGCCAGACAGCCGTGCAATTAGAAGAGCCCAGCGGGAAGCGCTGTGCATCTGGGAGACTTTGAAAGCTAGGTTCCTCAGCGAGCAGGGTAACCTGTGACTGTTCAGTTTCTTTACAGAGAAGCTGAACCTGCCCCTGCTTCAGTTACTGTTGACTTTCTTCTGCGGTTACATACCCCGTTCACCACATTTTCCCCCCTTCCAACACACGTTTAAAAATAAAGTTAATGGAACATTGTTAATTAACAACGTTTTCTTTATTAATGAATTTGCATTAAAGGGTTGAAACAGGGACACAGACTGTGGTGGGTAGGGTGTGCAGTGATGTTAACACCACTTCTACACTCGAGGAATGATAGGCTCCTGCTCCTAGAGCGGTCTGCAGTGCCGGACTGGTGGTTTCAACGGAGCCTGCCATCCCTCCTTTTCGGGACTCTGTATGCGGGGGCTATGTGACCTTGTGGCGGGGGAGGACAGTTACAGATTCCCCTGCTGCGTGGCTCTGTGGTCCGGGACAAGGACCGCTGCATAAGTTCTGTAACCGCCCTCCCATGCCACAAAGTCACGTACCCCACACCCACACAGAACATGGAAAACACCTCCCAGACCGACCAGGGTGCCTACTGACTGCACTGTGTGTGTGACCTGCTGTTGATCCTGCCCCCGTGTCTGTACCCTGGTAAAGGTGACTGTCCTATGCAATTAACAACCCCCTTCCTGCCCCCCCCCCCTTCACAGACAGTCTTCTGTAGAAAAACTTGACGGAAATAGTAATTGACAGCAAACTACTTTTAATAATCAACTAGACAGTTAGGGGATGAAACTGGGATTGGGGCTTCGGTGAGCCAGGAAGGGAAGGACTTCTCAACATTTAGGGAATGAGAGCCTTCTTGTATTTGTGCACTCTGCAGGGGTGCAGTGACAGTTTTCACGGCCCCTGTCGCCCCTCCTTCTTGTTACTTTGGGTGAGGGGGGTTTGGGACTTTGTGGCGGGGGAGGGCGGTTGCAGATACAGTGCAGGGGGGCTCTGTCCTCCTGCCTGCGGTCCTGCAGAACATCCACAAGGCGCCGGAGTGTGTCAAATTTTCCCTGGGCATTTCCTGTGTGGCTGGTCAGAACATCCAAGCTCAGACTGCTGTCCAGAGCATCAACAGAGTGGTGCACTGTGGGATAGCTCCCGGAGCTACTAAGGTCGATTTCCGTCCACACATAGCCTAATTCGACATAGCCATGTCGAATTTAGCGCTACTCCCCTCGTCGGGGAGGAGTACAGAATTCGAACTAAAGAGCCCTCTAGGTCGAACTAATTAGCTTCCTGGTGTGGACGGGTGCACAGTTAAGTCGAATTAATGCTGCTAAATTCGACATAAAGTCCTAGTGTAGACCAGGCCTGAGTGTGGATGCAATTATACTGGTGTAAAGGTGACCTACACCTGTATAGCTACTCCAGTATAGAAGGGAGAATAAACTATTCGGATACAGTGCACCTTTATACTGGTATAACTGTAGCCACTCTAGGTTTTTTTTACCAACATAACTAAATCAGTAACATATTTACTCACTGGACATAGCTGTACCAGCATCACTGTGGAATGGTAATTAAGACTCATATCTTGAGCATACAGAAAGCCTGAGATGCGAAGGGTGTATAATGGAATCAGTAGCTCCAGAGGTAGGTTGATAACAAGTTTTCCTGGCAAAGTGATTCAGGACTGGGAGTTGTATGAAGTCTGTATCAGAGGAGGAAAGAGTTTGGGATACTGGCTGTGCTGGATAGAGTGAAGGGGAGGTAATTAGGTAAAGTTGCTGTAACCTTAGCTTAGCCCAGCACAGAGGAAAGGACTTCTGTGATTGAATCGTATCTGAGAAAAAGGTATCTTTAGCCCTGTGTACCATTAACCTCATTCACCCCAGTGGCCATGAGAACCTCTCTTCCCAGCTTCAGACATCCAGATGAGAAGCCCAGCCTCGCAGAAGAAAGAGATGATGTTAAAATGGCTTCTTGTTCAGTACAGGAATTCACCAGCTCTACGGTGTGCCTCTAAAAACAAACAAACAAATGAACAAAAACCTGTGGAATATAGGGATTCAAATGAAAGATGAGCCCCACCCAGATGCTCATATTCCCTTTGGTGGTTGTGGAGAGAGGAGAGGTTGGATTTCCATTGCTGGATCTTCACCCACCCATACAAATTTGGTTCTGTGTTGAATCCAGAAATGGAAAGGGTCTTGTAACAGATTGCAGGGCCCCACACAGGAATGCGGGGCTCTTCCACTGACTCACCCTAATGTTAGGTCAGAGCACCTTCAAAGATGCAGAGCTATTTCTTCTGAAATGCTGCTAGGTGGGTACCAGGAATGTGTGTCTCTGAGGCCAAGGGAACTAGGTGTGGAGGCAGAGAGGCCCTGCAGGGAAAAACCTAGGAGCATCCAGGTTTAGGAAAGCCAGGCCTAATCTGTGTACCTTGTCCATATCAGGATGGGAATTCCATTGGCCTGCCAATACCAGTGCTATTTCCAGGCCCATTCTGCATGTGGATGAAATCTTACAAATCAGTTTCATGACATTTGGGACAAGGAGGTGAAAATCTCATAAAACCTGATCTTGGGACACTGGACCCCAAATGGCAGAAGCTCTCCCAAAAGCAGTTCTGAGGGTTTCTGAACATGTCCCCTCACCTACATCCATTTCAGATCCAATTGCACTCTGTGCTGGCCGTCTCTCATTCCGATTCAGGACGGGTTTGTGTTGCAAAATTTTGCAATCCAGATCTGGATTACAGGCCTTCTGGAGTATGTGAGGTTGTGGGTCAGGGCCAGCTCTAGTAAAATTGAGAGTGGACCATAGGTGCTGGAACTAGAGGTGCTAGGGGTTCTGCTGCACCCACTGGTTTGAAGTGGTTTCCATCATATACAGGGTTTACAGCTTGATTCAATGGCTCTCCGCACTCCCACTATACAAACTGTTCCAGCACCGGAGTGAATTGGTTCAAAACAAAACACAAAACGTTTGCCCTTTCTAGAACTGACCTCAAACCAAGGCATTTTAAATGTGATGAGACTGGACTCCCATAGATCCTAAGGCCAGAAGGGACCACTGTGATAATCTAATCCAGTGATACTCAGACTGAGGCTCGGGTGTCGCAAGTGGGTCTTTAATGTGTCTCCTGTGGCTCTTTGCAGCACATGATATTAAAACTCTGGGTGATTTCATTATTAACCAATCGGGATGCTTTTACTGTTATTAACCAATTATAGTTGATAAAATAATAATGCTTGGTCAGTCATCTTGCTGTGAGAATGATATATATACACACACACATAATATAAACTAAATATTTCCCCTGTCATACTGTTTAAATATGAATCTATAGCACTACAGTAAATGAAACAATGAATTCACATGACTGTGGCTCTTTTGGGTAATGCTGATTGCTAATTTGGCTCCTGAAGCCCTGCGGTCTGAGTGTCACTGCTCTAATCTAACCTGTATAACACAGGCCAAAGAAGCTCAGATGCAAGAGAGGCTGGGCTCCCTGGCTTTCCATCCTGGGTTTCTTGGCTCAGCCGGCCATATAGCTTGGATAATATTGGGATAAATATCTGGAATATCAACTGCTTTCCCAGGTCATTCATTGCTCCCTGGAATCCCACAGCAGTGCTTTTTGAGCTATGTGTTTCACGGGGATCCAAACAGGAGTGTCTGGTTTTTCTCTACAGAGTAATGTGAATAAAGATCCTTTTACAAACAAAAAGGATGGATAACCTCAGCGGTTTCCTGGGGGCTTTCTGTGTGGAGTTCCCATCTGTGTGAATGGTGTGTGTTTGTGTGTTAGTTAAAGAGAAGGCTAATTACCCTTTGCATCAGTGGTTCTTGGTCAGGTTCATGGCAGGGGTCATTGAAATCAGCTGGCCCCAAATCTGGGGACATGCAGAACCTCATTTTCTTGCCATAGCTCATTGCTCATGGCTCATTGACCTGTAGGTGCTCCACAAGAATTCATTTGACATGGAGGCTTTTCCCACCAGGTTGCTGTTTGGAAACCTCATTTGGTTTGTCTGTCCGGTGTTCCTGCCAGGCCTCTGGGCACATGGCGGGCCAAATGGCACCTTGGTGCTGACTATGACTTATTACCATCTGATTGCTGTTGGGAGGCCCGAGAGAAATGAATTGGTCTCAAGTCAGCTCCCAATGGGCAATTATCCAAGCAGGGCTGACTTCAGGCAACAGTGAACAAAGCAGGTGCTTGCGGGGCCCAATGGGAAGGGGCGGCACATCCGGGTCTTCGGCAGCAATTCGGCGGCGGGTCCCTCAGTCCTTCTTGGACCAAAGGACCCGCCACCGAATTTCCGCTGAGGAATGAAGTGGCGCGGTTGAGCTGCCCCCGAAGTGCCACCCATCGCGGCTTTTTTTTTTTTCCCTTCACTGCTTGGGGCAGCAAAAAAGCCTGAGCCGGCCCTGTATCCAGGCCATAGAAACCAGCATGACAACATGCGCTACCTGCCCCACTGATTGACAGTCCCAGGAGGGAGACCAAGGAATGAGTGAGCCAGGCAGACTCGTTTCCCTTCTGATTCCCAGAAAGGAATCTGCTAGGTTAGGGGTGAGGAACACTGGGGAAGCTTGCATTGATGCAGCTTGTGCCATATCTGTTCAGTGGATAAATAGAAGACTGCAGGCTTCAGACTATCCTTTCTGAAGCCTTCCACCAGCACATCTTTGTGTGTCCCCCTCCTCCCCCCAGGTATAAATGCTGAGTTGGTTCATAGTGGAAGGATGGCCTCGTGGCTAAGGCTTTGACTCCTGTAGTTCAGAGAATCATGAGATATGCCTGTGTGACTGCCAGGGTCGGCTCCAGGTTTTCTGCCTCCCCAAGTGGTGAAAAAAAAAATACCGGCTGCACTTCGGCGGCAACTCAATTGTGCTGCTCCATTCTTCGGCAGCAGTTCAGCGGCGGGTCTTTCACTCCCTCTCTTCCTCTTTGCGGCACTTCAGCGGCAGCTCAAAGAGAAAGAGGGGGACTGAAGGACCTGCCGCCGAATTCTCGCTGAAGACCTGGACGGGCCGCCCCAATACCGGATAGAGTGCCTCCCCTTTGTATTGGCCGCCCCAAGCACCTGCTTCCTTAGCTGGTGCCTGGAGCCTGCCCTGGTGACTGTGGGCAAGTCATTTCAACTCTCTTTGCCTTAGCAGAGGGTCACACTTCCCTGCCTCATAGGGATGCTGTGAGGCTAGATTAACGTTTGCGAGGTGCTCAGATGCTACAGCCTGGGGACCTGACTGGTAACTAGATAGGCAGCATACAATACAGACAAAGTGTATTACCAAGTTCTGGCTACATCTCTTCCTTCCTTCCATGTTAGGTTACATTTAGATACTCCGTGGTGATTGTGCAAGGGCACCTGGCATCAGAAGGGGTGCTTCTCCTTGGCAAAGAGCACTTTTACATCTGCGAGCACTTTGTCCTCTCCCAGTTTGAAGAGATTTATTGCACCAAACACTGCTTGTCCAGGTGAGTCATTCTTCCCTTCCTGCAGGCACGCTTGGCCAAGCTCAGAAGTGATGCAGCCGGGCTTTGGGAACCCTTTGACTTCAGAGAGCTGCACAGGGTGTGCATCAGCACCGAGTATGGCCCACTGTGCTTTCCTTCCAGCTGCAAAGGTGCTTCTAATCATTAGGGAGGGACAAATGGCCAAAGGGGCTGGAGGTTCTGGTCAGTGTGGAGAGGCACCCCAAAGACAGAATGCTGCTCCAAATGTGGCCTGAGACAGGACTTCTGGAGCTGAATGCTACTATTGCTTCCTGCTTTTGACCCATCGGGAATGGCTCATGGGAACCCACTTTCTCACGTCTGGTCCCAGCTGGAACCCAGAAGAAGAAAGGCAGCTGCAAAAATGGAAGTGGGTGAGAAAAATGAACCAAACTTTTGTGAGGCCTGAAGGCGCAGCTTGAGCTTTGAGTAAAGGTTCATGTGTGTGTGTGGGGAGGGGTCTGATTTCATCCACATCACTCTTGCCATTCTTAATAATAGCACCTCCATCTGTGGGCTGAAGGTGAGACAGACCTGTGACAGAGACACCAACCGGCAGGAGGAGAGGAGCGTGAGCCAGGGCTGCAATATAGACTGAGGTTTCCTGCACAGCCTCCACAGCTATGACCCTTCAGAGAGAGGCTGGCAGCTAGCCACGTGGTATCTTCCCGTGCTCCTAGCCCACAAAGGCAGAGGGCTCTCTACGTAATACAGTGCAGTAAGGTCTTGACTCAGGAATAAACCCCCTGACCCATCTGGATCCAGAGAAAGGAAAAATGGACAGGAATGACAGAATCTTAAAAGGAAGGACTTGGAGTCCTGCAAACAGCCACAGATGAGTTCTGTTGGGAGCCACTCAGGGACCACATTCCAGCATCTGCCTCCACCCCCAGCCTTGGGACAGCATGGAAAGACACCCTCGCTTATTTCAGATGCTTCAACAGGACATAAAGCCAAGGATAGTGCCTCAATTACCTGGATTACATGGGGCTGGATTGCGATACCCTTGCTCCTGTTGAATAGGCCTTACTTGTGCCATGAGTAGTATCACCGCAATTGATGGCACTTCTTGACAATAAGGTACTTACTGCTCAGTGTGAGTAAGAATATCACAGACTGAGCTGAAAGGGACTTCCACCTTCAGCTGTATTGACCTTTACCTGCTTATCAGTAACAAGCATTTTCCAAACATCGTTTAAAGTGAGGAGTACTTAGCAATTAGAGTTGCTTTACTGGATATGGCTATTATTTATATTACAGCCCCACCCGAAATGTGCTAAGCATATAGAGAGAGATAGGAAGACGCAGCCCCATTACAGATGGAAATTATTCTCTTTTTCTGGTGTCATTAAGTGGTGTTGGTATTTCCTTCTTCATCTCTCCCATCTTTTATTCATATGGAACATTCTTTAGAAGAGTCTTTTGGTTCATTGGTTGATGAGTTCCTATTTCTTTCTCCAAGGCTGAAGGGATCATAATTAATACTTGGCACACTGACCCTGTTTTTATGATTCTTGTTTTATTGAAAATGGGTTTGTAGGCTGGCTTTCTGCTCATGCTCTGTGGATGCATATGGGGGTGTTTGTGCTCAGAGTCCACTGGGAAGTGAGTAACTCATTGTTTTTCTCATTGACTGTGCATCGATGGTCACTGCTTTACATCCACTTCCTACTGGATAAAATGTTAGTGATCGGATGAGTTTGTATGATTGGGTGAATCAAGTAGTGACCAGATCGGCTTCTGGGAAAACACTGTCTCATGCTTTCACTGGATTTCTTTTAAAGGACGTGATCATTTTGGACCCAGTTATTATACCTCTCCTCAGACTGAGTAATATGTGAAGACCCTTTCAAGTCAATGGGACTATCTGAGAAGTAAGGTACTACCAAATAGGGGTAAAGATATCACAATGCAGCCCTTTGTGATCAACAACGTCCCTTGGCCATGGCTCTACTTCATCCAGACCTCCATCTCCTCCCACCTCGACTACTGCAAATCCTTTCTCTGTGGACTTTTTTTGTGTCACTGCTTTTGAGACAGCATGTACAGAATGCTGCTGCTGTCCACTTACATGTCCTAAAAAGCATGATCACACCAAACGGACCTTCACGCTCCACTAGCTCCCTCTTTGTTTCAGGATCCAGGATGAAATTGCCTTCAGGGTGTTTGAAACCTTCCATGCTCTGGCTGACATCACAGACCTTCTAGGATACCAGGCTCTGTAGAAACGTACATAAAGCCATTTGTGCATTAATGGAGGGTATTCCAAGACTAAGTGGTGGTGGCTGTGTATAGGGTTATGCCCGAGGCTTTCCTCACATCCAGCATGTTTGTTGCAAAGGCCTTGCTTGTTCTTGTCCATCTCAAACACATTTCTGTTTTTACCTCTTTCAGCATCACCGATCCATTTATTTTCAGCTTATGCCACAAAGAGCAAGGTATGGGAGATCAGGCATGTTCCCGTTATGCGTACAGTGACATTAAAGAGATACATCTGATGCGCTTTCTTCTACAGGTAGGTGTCAATACGCCATGTTGTTTGGGAAACAGCTGCAAGAAAAGTGGTAAAATATGACCAGGAACCAGAGATGACCCCTACCTGCCAATAGTGGGGGCAGAGTGAAGGCAGCTGGCTTCAGCAGTGTTACTGAGCATGCTCAGTACAAGCCAAACAGCATATTTTGGGGGGGGGGGACGTGACCCCCATGCCCCCGCCACTGCCTCTGCCAGGAACTATTTGCATTATAACGCCTAAGGATTGGACTTTCTCCACTCCCACAGTACTGCTCTTGTCCCCATCTCTGCTTTGCTATCTGTGGATGTTGGAAACTTCTGTCCCTGCTCGCCAAAGCATTAGCCCTTTTATTCCACCGTATGACTTCTCAAGAACTGAATAAGTATTACCAGGGAAGAATTGCTATGGAGACGTGTCCCTTATAATTGAGGCCAAGATTTCCAAAAATAGGTGCCTCAAATCAGTCCATTAAATCCTGATTTAAGCTCCTAAACAAGTGGACCCATTTTCAGTAGTGCTCAGCTCCCATACACACCCAAAGAAGGAAAACAGAGAGCTCTGTTGCTCCTACTCTTGTGGGATAACTTTTCAGCTAGTGAACCTGAACCTCTACTAGAGCGGAGTGAATAATGGATTTTTCCATTTGGGGAACGAATCAAAAAATATGAAAAAAAAATTGGTTTGGTTCGAACTGAAACAGAATCTTTTCGGGAGTTTATTTTATTTTATGGTCAAAATGAAAAAATAATTAGAGTAGAACTAATCATTTTGTGTGACCCATAAATGATTTTTCCCCCACTTTTCATTTCCTTTCAGGCTGTTTTTCAAGTGTTTTTCACCTATTTCTTTTAATTAGCTACATTTCTCAACAGAACCGCATTTTGTTTCGGAATGTCAAAATGTTTTATTTTGAAATCATTTAATTTTTTTTTTCAGACAAAACTTCTAGCCAGATTCAACCCGAATGTAGGAATACTCATAGTGCCCTCCCCTCCCCCAATGCATTTTTTCATAAATTTACTATTCAGCCAAAAAAAAAACCACTGGCTCCAGTCATTATGGCTGCAACTCCTTTGCCTTTAGTAGAAATACATCAAGGTTGCCCATTCAGTTCAGTCTGTTTTAGCCTTGATCTTGCAATGAGAATCTCACCAGAAGTCCTTTCAGAATCAGACCCTTAACTTGCCATAGAGCATTTGTGAGTTGTTTATTGCAATCACTGCTTTCCTATTGCCTCTTGTCTTATACTTAGATTGTAAGCACTTGGGGGCAGGGGCTGTCTGTTCTCTGTGTGTGTACAGCACCTCACACAGTGGGCTCGTAGGTGCTATTGCAGTGGAGATAATAAATAATATTAATGCTTTTACTAGAGCAATTGGAAAAAATAAATTGATTTGGCCCAGCATAAATAATAGGTTTATAAACAAATTGTCAATATCATGGTGGGGGGGAGACAGCAACTTTAATCACTAAAAGCTTCACTAAAGAATAGCATAAAACCCACCCAATTTAGAGGAGATGTCTCATAGGTTTTCCTTTGAGCTTGATTCAGAGTTTAGGAAGGAGTGAACATTCTTGGTAAAAGACCTGTTTTAGCTAGCTGATGGACCAAAGGTTTGGAGGTTGTGTTTGCTTCTTGAACTTTCTCCAGCCCGTTGGATCTTGCACATTGGGCTGGTTATATTGTGCAAGTCACCCCTCATAGGCTGGTTATATTGTGCAAGTCACCCCTCATAGGCTGGTTATATTGTGAAAGTCACCCCTTGTGATCCCACCCGCACAGAGCTCATTACAAAATCTGGCCCTTAGTGCTGAAAACCCTGTAAAATTGGGCAAACAATACGTTTCTCTCTGCTATGCTCACCCCTTGCTCCAGGGGTCTCCACGGTACAAATGGTTTATCCTTACAGGAGATCGCCTTGGAAATATTCTTCAAAAACGGCTATTCCAAGTTTCTCGTCTTCCATGACAGCGACAGGAATAAAGCCTTTAAGAGGTAATTACTGCTTCAGTCTGGCATGTTAGCACCAAGGTCACAGCAGCTGGTATTGTTTTACGCTTGCGGCACCATTCCCCTCCATTCCCATGTGTCTCCCAAACAGCGACCCTAAGGGTTCACTCTAAAATTGCAGCTCCTGGGTCTTTGGATGCTTCCATTTAAGCATGAAAAACATAATTTCTCCTGGCCAATGTCATTTTTCCCTTGCTGAGCTGTAAGTTTTTTGGAGCATTGCTTATGATTTTTTAGTATTAGGTACATAAGATGAGTTTGGTTCTCTGGCCTTCACTTTAAATCTTTGGCATAAGTAGAGCTGATGTGACTTTTTAAACAGTGGTGCTTTTGTCTAGGAGAGAAGGCTTTTCTTTTATAGCTGCTTTGTCCTGGTGGCATTTTCCCTTGCTGACGTTAGAGTATAAAGTGGATGATTTGCACATTGCTTTCTATCAGCCACTTTAATTTAACCACGATGGCCTGGCAAAACTGCAACTCTGGTAATAACATTGGGTATAATTTGGCTGTCCTTACCAAGGCAAAACACTCATGATGCAGATATTCCCAGGTGAAATTCTGTGGCCTAGATTGATCATTATGATCATTTAATCTAGCCGATCATAATGATCCCTTCTGGCCTTAAAATCTATGCATAGGCCCAATGGAACCTTGCCTAAATAACAACTGCAGGTTCTGAACCATTCTTCCTATCTAAATTCACCTTGCTGTTTCAGTTAGATAGGGAAACCTGCCTTAAAATGCTGCATAGTATAGCCATTGGCAATTAACCGGCAGCCAGATTCTACCCCAGAAGCAGCTGCATTTTAGTGATGGATTAAGTGCTTCTTTGTTGACTGAATATCAGTTCAAGGCTCCGATTCAGGAAGCACTTAAGCTGAAGACCATCCCTATCCAGGACAGCATGTAAGCGCCTACTTGGCTTTAAACATAGCAGATGTCCCACTGACTTAAAGGGCTGTCCTGAATGTGAGGGAGGGGTCTTAGTTTGTAAAGTGCTTTGGCATCATTTGGGATTAAACCTCAGTGATTATTACAGGTAATAACCCTTTTAAAGACCACGTTGATTTATTTTCTCCTCTCTGTTTAGATTTTGTTCGTTGCAACCTGTTTTGAAGGCAAAAGGAATAACTGAAGAGTCCCTGAATATAAGGTAATAAGCCAGAATCATTCCCAATCATTCTGATAGTTGTCTGCAATAAATGTAATTTTTGTTCTACTTTAAGAAAGGACACTATAAATTGACATTTTTTGTTCCCTTTAAAGCCTATTTCGAGTTCAGAGGCATCCCAAAATCTCCCCAAAGCATTTGGCTGTAAAATATCTTCATTACAAAGGCATGAGGGATGCATTAAGTAGCTGTTATCCATAGTTAATTAATAATGATTATCTTCTTAATATGACTTTATTGGTAAACTCTTATGTAGATGGTTAGTGTGGGGAAGAATAGGGAACAGACAGTCGACGACGTGAGGTTAGAGAGCTAATCCATAGTGCTGCTGCATAATGGCCTCTTTAGTGGCCAGTTAGAGCAGACAGTGACAGATGTGCCTAGTGCACAGTGATGCTGCAGAACCAACTATAACAGCTTCACGGTAGAGATCCCAATGTGCTGCCCCTCGCCAAGTGGAGGGGAGGGATAGCTCAGTGGTTTGAGCATTGGCCTGCTAAACCCAGGGTTGCAAGTTCAATCCTTAAGAGGGCCATTTGGGAACTGGGGTAAAAATCTGGGGATTGGTCCTGCTTTGAGCAGGGGGTTGGACTAGATGACCTCCTGAGGCCCCTTCCAACCCTGATATTCTATGATTTCCAAGCACAGAGTGATGTGACTGGGCAAGTATTCTGTGCTGATCCTGAATACCTGTGTACTCAGAACTTCTCTTGAGCTGGATGCCCAAGGAATATTTCCTTAGGCTCCTAATTGGCATCTTCAGTATCCCTGGGTGACCGTCCCATGGGTTGGCAGCTCCTTTTGAATCAGATAAACACTCAGAAGTTTGGACGATTCTCTTAACCCACCAGATTGCTTGGGCTGGAAATCTCCCAGGAAGAGCCACTTCCATTACTTCCTGCTTGCCCTCTTCCCAGGTTCTAATGCAGGTCACTGGGCCCCAGACCATGCAGGGCTTTGTAGACCACAGCAAATGGCTAAAGCTATTCCTGAAAGGGAACCAGAAGCTAGTGCAGAGCCATGAGAACAACTCTTAAGTTGTGGGAGGGTCCCAAATAGTTAACAGTGTTGAGATGTAAATGATCACCAAGGGGCACGAGCATCAGTAGCCCATTGAGATAAGAGAGGTTGCGCCTCTCTGAGCAGGCGTCCCTCATCCTTGTCAGGCTCACATAGGTGTCTCCATTGGTTACTCTCAGATCACTGGTTTTAGGTTTACAGTTACAGAGTTACTTTTTTGGACTTGAAAGCTGACACTCCAGAGCGAGAAGGCAGCTTAAGACAAGTACCACCAGTCCCGGCCCAGGCTGAGCCCTGTTGTGACTAATGTGGGTCTCTGAGAAACCCAAAGAAGATCCTAGAGTCAGTATGGAGCAGCACGTTCCACTCTGTACTGGGCGACTGATATCTCTAGACAGAGCGAAACAGCCCAAGGACTGGTGCCATAGGGATAGATTTATTCTATGTTTACCCAGCACTCATCAGTCAGTAATATTACGAGCCCTCCTGGATCACGTCTTCATGACCTTTGGGCTGGAGTTGGGCTCACGGGTAGGTGAGAGAGGTATGACTTGTGTTAGGCCTTATCTTTGCTGAGGTTTAAGGAGCCTAATTCTGCCTGTTCTGAATCTTGGAAGCACAGTTGAGCACAAAGGGTTTTTAGTCCCCATGAGGATCTGCCTGGAATGTTATCCCCTTGAGGGGAGAAGATCTCTTCTACATTGTCCCCTCTGAGGAATGGGGATAGAAGCTTGACACAGCTATCTCTTGAGACAGCTGTAGTGTGAGCTGACAGACACCAGACTCCACATGCTTAAGTGAAGGATTAGAGAGAACATCCTCCTACCTGGAAATGCTTCTCTTTAGTAAGTGCCCACATAATCACCTGTTCTGCTCTGGGAACTGGAGGACCAAGAACTCTGTGTGTTCATTGTCTCTTCACACATGCTGGTGTCATTCCTGAGTAGGAGGGTGGGATCCCTCACGAGGAGCACAAAGTCCTCCCTCCCCACAGGATAGACATACTGCTTCCACAGCATCCCCAGTCCTTGCTGTCCCAGCCGAGCTGGGGAGTGGGACCAGACTCTTCCTTCCTGGCTCCTGCATGATAGTGTAATGAACACTCATCAGATAGTAGCATCGCCTGCTACTCATGCAGCCCTCTCCACCTGGGAATCTTGCAGGGTTTTATAAATTATTACACTTTGCGACACCCTGTGAGAACAGAATAATCATTTTAAATTGGGAAAACTGAAGCATAAAGGTGCAGTTTCATGTAGCATATTAAAGTAGTGGAAAGCTGGGAATAGAACCCAGGAGTCCCCACTCCCAGTCAAGTGCTCTTAACCACTAGACAACGCTCCCAGAGTTGGGAGTAGAACCCAGGAGTCCCAATTTACTCCCTCCAGAATGGGCTGTTACTAGACTGCTGAGCAGCAACCCACGCACACCATTTTATTCTTCATTTAAATATGTTTAACTCTCTGCCACCTCCCATATGTTGCTGTGGCCCCAGCCAGCACCTTGTCCAAGGTCGGTGTTTGGCTTGGCTGCTTTGATAATCTACTAGTCTAATGCACCTGTATGTCACTGTCTTCCTGCCATCGGTAGGGTATGCCCTGAAGGTGCAACAAGGAATGCAAATGAATTTGTGTGCAGAGGTGAAAGAGCGTGTGTGTGTGTGCATGTGTGTGTGTGCGTGAGAGAGAGAGAGAGCAAGAGAGAGAGAAACACACCATGGGGACACCAGAATGGGACTAGGGGTGAGATTGTAAATTCACCTGCTGCCACCCCTAGATTGCCAGAGCAAGAGAGGGACCTGGATTATGGGCCCTATACAATGCACCTTAAAAAAGGACCAGAAGACACTTTGGTCTAGAAGGGAGTTATTTCCTGCCCCCCTCTCTTAGGGAGGAGGTGAGTCTGTGATAGCTTGGAAGTGAATGGGGGAGGGGGAAGCCAGGCATAGGGGAAATGAGGCCAGTTGAGATGTCTGTGATAAATATTTCAGCTCCCTGATACATGGATGCAGCATCCAACACTGAAGCCGGTGGGACCTGCTTGTGTGTCTGAGCAAAGAATATGGCTCCTTGATTGCACTCGAGGAGACAGAATTGTGTATCATTATACATTGTGTTTCACACCTAAATTACTCCTAGTAGTGTAATGATCTGACTAGTGTCAGAGGTCAGTACTGACACAGCTGGACAGAATTGAAACTGTGTCATAGGCCCTGTACTGTTAACAGCTAATGAAGATTCTCCTTTAGACACAGCTTTTGGGGCATGTGCTATGGCAACAGGACGGTCTGAGATTTATCCTTGCTGGGCCCAAGAGCTATTGGGGAAATTTTCCACAGCCCAAGTCCCCAGGAAGATCCAAGGGGCTGTCTTGTGCAGCACACTGGCAGCTATATTTTTCCTAAAGAGAAAGATTTGTGACACTTTCACATGATAGGCTTGCCAACTCTGCTTTCCCCTCAGCCCTACAAAGTCCCTGCCTCCAGAAGATAGATGGAGTGGGACTACAAAGAATCCAACTTTGCCTGCACTCTCAAGACGTAAGATGCTAGGAAGATTTCTCCATGCAGAATGATCTTGTACAAAACTGGTAGATACTGGGCCAGATCCTGGAGACCAGTCCTTCTGCCCAATACAGCTCAGGGCCATAAAGGAAACTTTGAGCAACCTTTATGCCTGTCTGGCCTAGGGTTTTCCAAGTCATGCTAACTGGTCACAGCCCTTCAGGGGACTGAGGGCAGTTGGCGATAGGCTTGATGGAGCAGTTTCTTGGCCCTGATGGGTGGGGGAAGAAGAGTTGCAGGAGCCCTATGCCACTTGGAGGTTTAATTACGCTGCAGAAATCCCCAGGCAGCTGGTTCCTGCTTCATTCTGCTGGAGCAGCTCAAAGCAGGTGGGACAGGAGTCAGGATCTGGCCCATGGTGTCTCCTGGTAAATAAAAGTCAGGAACCAAGCATGCCCTTCCACCTTTATTTTTCTGCACTTCTATTGCTTTGAGGCCCATTCACTGGTTTAGGAGAAACAGCAGGCCCTCTCCACCTAATACGGAGCAAACCCTTAAATGAAGAAAACTGCAGTGAGGGAAGAGCTGTTTATTGGTTTGGGCTGGACGCTGTAAGAGTCGGATGGACAGACTCTGTGACACTGCCACCTTCACCGCCACTCCGCTTGGTTATCCTTTGCCGTGGAGTTGGGTGTCATAAGGGAAGAAAAGTTTGGCTTCCTCAGAGAGGTGGGCACTGCGTTCTTCAGCTTGTTCAGCTTGTCCCTCTCCTCCTGGCACCTCTTCAGACAGGGGCCACACAGGTCTTTCTCGTCCACCAAGTACAGGGCTTCGATGCGCTTGATGGTGTCGATTAACAGTTCCTCCTCTGTTGGCTGGGGGAAGGGGTTCCTCTTCACGTTCATCTTCTTGAGCTTGGGGAGCTTTGCCACACTGTTGGGGATGGTTGTCAGGTAGTTGTCAAAGAGGCCCACTTCCTTGAGCTCCTTCAGGGCCCCAAGGGTGGTGGGGAGGTTGTCGATCTGGTTCAGACCTAGGTTGAGGGTGCGCAGGTTCTTCAGCTGGCTCAGCTCCACTGGCAGGCTCTTGGTGGTCAGCTTGTTGTTGCAGATGTTGAGGTAGAAGAGGTTCTGGAGCATGCCGATCGTCTCCGGCAGCTTCTCGATCTGGTTGCTGTGCAAGTCCAGCCAGCGCAGGTTTTGGAACTTCTCGATGAAGTCTGGGATTTTCTTGATCATGTTCCTGCTCAGATCCAGCTCGTCCACGTCAGCCAGCTTGAGGATGCACTTAGGGAAGGTGGTGATGCCCATCTTGCTCAGGTCAAGGCGGCGTTTCCCATCAAACGTGATCTTGATGGAGTTTTTGGCGACTTTCAAGGTGACCTTTTTCCCTTTGGGGCCTTTTGCTTTCCCCTTGGCCATTTTTCCACTGGGGAAGAGAAGTGGGTCAGATTATGTCAGGAAGGAGTATTCAGATGGAAGGGCCCAAGTGAAATCTTCTGAGGTTGCTTGCTGTTAAACCCTGGTTCAGAATAAAAAGTGACCTCGTTAGAAGTTAACACATAACCACTGGACTCTTTAAAGTCACAACATTTCCCTTAGGGGCATGAGTTCTCCACCTGGAGGGCATGATTCCCAGGGGTGTCATACATAGGTGTCGGGGTTATGGCCCAGTGCAGAGGTTTTGAACGACTGGTCTGTGGTGTCCCAGGGTTTTACTGATGGAGTATGGGGACTCTGGAGCCTTTCACCACTAGGGTGCTGGTTTCAGTCCAGCCTGTGCTGATAGGGGATAAAAATGATTGCCACCCATTAGCTCTTTGGTGGCCTGTGTGAAATAAGTGGTGGGTCTCAGTCCAGCCCCCAGGGGGCACTTGTTCACCTCACAAAAACCCGTCGTCCAAAAAGGTATTCATTAGATCAGACGCTTTGGAGACCAACTGGCCATACTCCTTAGAGAGCAAGTGTGTAGCAGTGCCTTCTTCCCTCGGTGCAGCCTGGTTACAAAGGCTGGGCAGAGGGACCAGGATTGGGCCCTAGGCCCCCGTTCAGCAAAGCACTTATGTACTTTAGGCACGTGCGTAAGAGCTTTGCTGAACTGGGGCCTTGAGTCGTCATCAAAGTAAACATAATAACAGAGCTAAATGCAGCGCTATTTTGTACACCTTCCCGTTTCTGTTGACTTTAACAGTGCTACAGCCAACGTAAGTCTAGACACAATTTGACCTAATGCTTTACAATGAAATTGTTACCTTGGGACCATAAAAGAGACTTTTAAAGAAAAGAGTGCCTATGTTCCCTAAACAGCACCCACAGCTGCCCTTCCTGTATGCAGAGAGATGGCACTGCCCAACAGGGACGTTGCAGGTAAAGCGTACCCCTAGGGAGCACAGGAAAGAGTGTCCTAGCAGTTCAAAATGCTTTGAGATCATCTGAGAGGCGATGCTACAGAAGGGCAACAGAAAAGGCTATAAAACGCTTATAAGGCCTGATCCAGTGCCCACTGGAGTCAATGGAAACCTTTGGCTGTACCTATTGTGACACTGGTGGGCAGATTTTCCAAAGACCTCTCCACCCAGATACTATGGTGACGGTCAGTGGTATAAACCCCTAAGGCAGAACATCCATCTACCTCCAATTGTGGAGCACTTCTGAAAATCCAGCCCATAATAAAGGACAGGGCTTTGCTGAATGGAGGCCTAGGTGGCTCATAATACACTGCAATCGCAGGGATGTCATTAGTAGGTGAAGTCATCAAAGGTAACTAACAATACACATCAGCAGTAAAAGAAATAGGAGAATTCATTGGCAAGGAGTGACAGTGACTGTAGCTGCTGGGGAGCTGAGAGGAGCACAAGTTACAGCTGGCTAATCTCCAGCTGATCCGGGTGCTCCTGCATTTAATTGTAAAGAGTCAAATCACGGCTTTGATGAATGATTGTTTGGGAAGCAATATGGATTTGTCTACAATACACTTCTCCATTAGAAAGGCTTCATTACAAACCCTTCAGGCTTTTTGGCTACTCATTAATCATGTGCAAGTACATCAAAAGGGAGCTCAGACTGGAGATAAGACATATCGGCTCCTTTCAATTATATGCCGTAGCCCAAAACAATGCAAAGGCAGGGTAGCTGCGTCAGTCACCCGCGCCCTGCCAGGCCTTCAGAAGTGAGACAGACTCTTCAGGAAGTTTGGGAAACAGCACCGGGTTTCAATCTTGCTGAGAGCTGAATGCATCTTTTGACCACTTTTATTTTTAATATTGTTAGATAGATTTCAGTGCTGTTATCAGTCTAGCCTCATACACACCCATCACTCTGTCCATCTATTGTGCTTCTCTACCATGGTAGTCTTTACTGCATGGATCTTTACCCACCCCTGTGAGCTATGGCAGGGATGTTATCCCCATTGTACAGATGGGGAACTGAGGCACAGAGAGACTAGGGGACTTGCCCAAGGTCACACAGGAAGTAAATGGCAGGGCAGGGACTTAAACTCTGGTCTCCCATATCCCAGCAATCAAAGTGTACGTATTGGTGTTAGCCCAGGAGGGAGAGGGTGGAGTTAATCTCCAAGGGGAGCAAGGGATGATGTCAGGATAACCACAGTGAGCCATGTTCATCTCTAGTGACACTCCACTGACTGTAGGGGATGAATTTTGGCCTCATCCTTCCCTGTGTTACTCATAACACCGCCGAGTCCAAACTCTGGGCCCAAGCTGCACTGTCCTGGGGAGAGGCTAGGAGGGGGTGGTACCCGGACCCTGGATGCTCTAGGAGGGGGACTTTCAAGTTGACCTTTCAAGTTTCCCTCAAATTATCCCCTCAAGGGTGAGGGCTTTCAGGGCCTCCAGAGAAGGCAGGCAGTGTGGCTTCCCAACCCAGCTGATCCTTAGGGGCTGTGGAGAAGGGGTCACCCAGAATCCTGTGTAGGATGTCAGTGCTGTCTCTCTGGTATCCTTCCCCAACCCCCATGGCAAAGCCCTCACTATGGCTGTGCAGTAGGGTATTAGCAAGTCAGCCAAGGACAAACCTGCCCCTCTAGGGCTGGGCTTCTATTCCCATTTTGATTTCCAATAAGACAGGCCTGTGTCCTTACTGCATTGCTGCCCCCTCATGCTAGGAAACTGCCTGCCTGGCTGTCTGAGCAGAGGAGAGTTTTGTGGAGCTGCCCTGGGGGCCTCTCTCTGTTGCACCATCACGGGAGTAGCTGGAGGGTGCCCAAAAGAGAGGATGGAGAGAGGCTGATGCTGCCCTCAGTGACAGCTGTTTGCTGACGTCTGTGGTGTTACATAGGCATTGCTACGGGCAGGATCTGACCCCCAGACTAATTCAGCCTGAACGCTGCTCCTGACAATAAGAGATTTTAACAGCCAAACCCGATTCCTGTAAGGAATTAGGGCAAAATCCCCTCCTGACTGTGCAGGGGGAGCAGTGCCAGCCACATGGGAGATCTCCGAGCCTCCTGCTAGCACAAGACAGGTTCAATCAGCGCAGCAAGGAGCTGTGTGGGGCAGGGCCCACCTTAGACTGCAATGAAAGATGCAGCTAGCAACCCCCCTTCAGGCACTGCCTGTGGACTCTGCTGCAGAGTTCTGTGCTAGTGTTCTCTTGGACTCCGGGTTCCAGTCCCACCCAGGCAAAGAGGCTCTCTGTATCCCCGCCCCTTGTCATTAATGCTGGTTGGCTAGAGCAGGAGTTAGTGGGTGCTATCCTTATTTCGGAACAGTAGAGGGAACCAGAGTGCAGAAAGCAAGGTGGCTGGGGCTGTTACTTGAATAATGAATCCAGTTTAACACTTCTGGATGCCTGTGCATCGATGCCCTTGGCTGGGTCATTTGTAGGGATTGAATTTGTGACTTTGAGGGTGGGATGCATAAGCCTCTCTTGCTCAAGCTAAAGAACCAGCTGCATTCACTGGAAGGCAGCAACTGATTCATGAACCGCATTATGTGATTCGGAGGGGGACAAAGACACGCACTGAGTTAACGTGGGTAGTACTTGGGTTCAGATTTGTAAAGGTATTTAGGTGTCTATCTGCATCTTTAGGCATCTTAAAAAATATGGCCCATCATTGCTTCAATCAAAAGGCAATATGCCCCCTCCTTCCCCTGCGTGCATCCCCACCACAGGAACTAGCTCCAGGGAGCATCTGGAATCTCTGAGAGATGTTTCCTTTGTAGTAACGTAATGGCTGGGTTTCATACTTACAACAACTGTGATTTCTGAGCCCACCAGCACGACTGAGCATTAGACCTCTTCCGAAGTTCTGGGGTGAGGAGGCAGCCCAAATGGGATGGAAAGCTTTCCTCTCCGTCTGTGGTAAACTAATTAGCAGCCTTTCACAGGTCTGCGGTTGGAGATAATGGGAGCTTGTTTAGCCCTGTCTGGGTCTGGTTCCAGCTGAATAAAAGGGCTCCAACTCCTTAGCTATTGACATTAAAAATTCAGGAATGGCAGGGGACAGCCTGTGGTGGCTGTTAATTATAAATATTCGATATCACAATTACACTCCCAGGGAGGAGCTGGAGAGTTCGGGCTGGAGACTCATGCCCTGCCACCTGAACAAAGAATCGGGAACACGACGGAACTTTCTTTTAGCAAACTTTCTTTCTTTGATCATCCTGTGTGTTCTCCCTCTGGGTTAATGTGGAACCTGGGCCTAGGCAGCACTGCTGGAGGTGCTGACTTGCCAACGAAGCTCCTGACCATAAAACCCCGTTTATCCATACTCCCTGGCTAGATTGGGCCTTTAAGGCACAGGGCTGAATGGCAGATGGTGCGGAGCTGCACTGCCTAGGGTGGTTGTGCTTCTATGTTGTCAAACCTGTCTCCCCGTTGTTGCATGCAGAACGGTGGTGCACAGGATGCAACTGATGCATAAGGTTTGTGTTTAGGTTAGAACCTTGGCCCTGCCTCCTTTGGCATGGTGCAGGAAGGGAAAAGACCTTATGCTCCCTGAAGCATTGGGACTATGATGCAGGGTGTGTAATGGGTGGGGACTCCTTGTTCCTTCCCAGCCCCTGCATACCTGTGCAGGGCCAGGTATATGACATAGCTGCTTAGACCCCTCTGATGGGTGAGTGGGAGCTGAACCATCCCCAGCCACCGGGAGAATGCAGATCCTCTCTTGGTCCTGATGCTCTCTGTGCTGCCCCATCCCCAGTCTCCCCTTTCTCAGCAAAACACTTGGGGGAATCAGCCCCTCTGCCCAGTCACCTCCCACAGAGTACTTCGTAGAGGTCTCCCCACTTAAGAGTCTTCTCCCACATCAGGCTCCCTGAGCCCAGTGCTGGCTTGGTCTCTGGAGCTTGCTCAATAAATGCGCTTTCTCTGACTGCGGCAGTGACTCCTCCTCTACACCAAGACTCCTTCATCTCCCACAAATCCCGTGGGGTGCATTTCTGCTCCCTGCCCCTCTGCGCCGCCTTTGACCTTAGCTACCACTTGACCGTGCTTAGGCTCACTCAGCTGTACATATCTTTCAAGGCCTTTAAGGACTCCTTCCTTTCCATCTTCTTCGGTCTCTTCCCACCCCCTTCCTGTGCTGATTTTAGTTCATCTCCTTGGGGCAGGCAACATATCCATAACTGGATCACGTGGCTGGTGCTACGTAAATAATAGCCATAGAGGTATGGAGCCCAGGGATAAATCTTTCCCTTTCGTGTGCTGTAACTTAGACTTGCCAAATACAAGAGATCAGCTACTGAGCTGCCCATTCTCTAGAAATCTGGTGGCTCAGAGCTACCTTTTGTTTGCTTTGTGCCTAGACACTACAGTGACTGGGCCTATAGATTGAACTGAGATTGATACACAATCAAAAGCCAAACCAGGTGCCGTTTGTGTTTTGCATTATACCCTTCGCGCACTAGCTGGCAGGTACTGCAAATCATAGTAGGATTCATTTTCCTGCTTACTGTTTCTTGTTGTCGGCTACAACTTAATATGAAGGAGAGATTAATTCACTGACTCCCTTAAACACGGTTTCTGCTAACAGGGACTGGTTTAGATTAAATGGATCCTGTTAGCAAGCAGGAACTGCAGCTCCCTTTAAATTCCCTTAATTTTCCACACTGCTTCAGAACAACCCTGTTAACCTGCAGCACAAACATTGACACCCCCCAGAAAAAAGTAAAGAATATGTCATCTAAACAAGTCTCTGGAATTGCAACGGTGCTGTATAGAGCAGTATGAGATCTTACCGGCTGGCACCTAGGAAGCATCTACGCCAGACGCGTACACATCGCAAGCTGCCTGCTTTGTCTGTGCAGCAGAACGAGCTTCCATGCTCTGTCAGTGTGCAGTTGTCTTCTATGTAGTCTTCTCTGAATAGTGAATTAGTCCTTCTCCCGAGTTTGTAAATAAAACCTCAGTGTGCTGGGGAAGCCTGGGCAGATTTGCTTTCCGCTAAAGTCCGACTTCCTTTTTTTTTTTTTTTTAAACGGCAACCTTTCAAGAAATCATTGTTTGTGTGTGTGTTGGGGGTGGGGGAGAAGTGTTCTAAGAACTTACCCAGCTACAGTGTCACCCTATTCAACTCTCCTTCCACAGCCTGTGAAAGTTTTGTTCCTAAGCAACCGGAATCCCAGGTCCTTGGAGATCATTAGCATAATGTTTTGTTCCAACATGCAGGTTACGACGAGAGCCGGAAAGGACTCAGCAGCATGCAGGTCCTGGAAATGTCAGATTTGGATTTATGCAGAGAAGGAGACCATTGCAACTGGGTTAGGAAAGGAGAAGGGAATTGAACTGTTTGTTAGCTGGGTGCGTTAGCTGTGGGTTTCGGTTATTTGGCCATTTCATCAGACTCTGCTGTAGTGCAGATGGGAGTTGTTTGCAATGTGTAGTTCTGATCTTACAACACTTATGATACCATCCCCTATGTTGATCCATGGCAACCCAGCTAGGCGAGTAGACACAGCAGGGAGTAGACATGGCACAGAAAATGACCACAAAGTAACCCCAATGCTGCAGCAGTTAGTATGAGCTGCTGTCTGTATGCAGCTGCCTCTGATCCCCTTGGAACAGAGTTATTCATTCCACCGTGCCTCCCTGGGGGAGCTTCTCCTGTTATGATGTGTGAATTTACCATAATTCTTCTCTTAGGCCTAGGGTAACATGCTTGTGCTTTCCGTGGCCAGGTATGATGGCTTCAAATCACTGAGGAAAAGAAATAGCTGTAATTTAAATATGTTGTGCAAGGGGCTGCCGGAGGTGCTGTCTTTCACATGAGGTGTAAAACCAGGGAGCTGTTTGAAACATGTGTGATCATTAAAGATCCCAGGATGGTCTGGGCATGAAACACTGGGTTTAGTGTTAACGCTGGTGTGCTTGCCAGGTTCCAACACCGGTGAATATAGTCCGCCTGCATCCCACTGCTAGTTATGGTGTACACGGTATACTTGACTGCCTGTGCTTCTCTGCACTGGATGCTACATTTCAGTAGTGGAAAAGATACCCCTATGCCTGTATAAGTTTTTGTAAAAGGCCTGTGGTGTCAAAGGCATTCTGTAAATATAAGATATACTTTTGTACCACTCAGGGGTCTCAGCACAGTCTGACCAAAATGAGTTAAGCCTCACCACAGTCTTGTGAGGTGGGTCTATAGCATGACCCTCATTTTGTGAAGAGGTAAACTGAGGCACAGAGCAGTCATTATCCAACTCAGGAATACAGCCAGAGTCTTGTCGCCTATCAAATAGGGATGATATTTCCCTAACTCTCAGGGAAGGGTTGGGAGGCTAAATTGACTGATGTTCATAAAACACTATAAGATACTCAGGTGGAAGGTGCTACAAAAGTTCAAGCTTTTAAATTCTTATTCTTATTGTTTACATATTTCATATTTTCCCACCATCGTTGGAGTGGTGGAAGAATATCAGGAACAGGTAAACTGGAACAGTCAAATAACAGCAACCTTGCACCACTACCCTCATGTCACCTAAACTGAACCTTGCTAAGGCTTGAGGAAAAGCTGGCTAACTTTAAAGGGAAAGCAATTATTTCCATGCACCTCTACTCTTCTTGGTCGGTGCAGGAAGCAGAAGCTGGATTGTTGATATTCCAGGGAAAGGTCTGTTTGTAGAGTATTTTCAACTCAATGCGGAGCAGGTAAATACTGGAAATTCCTCAAGGAAGCTGCTGCTTATCAGAATTTCTACCCTGTTTTGCAGACTTTAGAACTTCAGATAGTTGAGTAAAAACAACAGGAGTGAAATCCTGGCCCTACTGAAATCAGTGGGAGTTTTGCCATTGACTTCAATAAGGGCAGAATTTTACCCCAGGGCTTTGATGAAACCTTTTGAGCTTTACCCATCGCTAATGCACAGAGAGCTCTGGCTGGCTGTAACTAGAGTGAGGCCACAGGCTGATCTTCATCGGATAGGGATTAATTAATCACTCCATGGATGGCCCAGGCAAAGGTAAATCATCGTGAGCAGACATACATAGTGCTCATATATTACAGTGGTTAACACCCTAGAAATAGCATACACTAGATGGACACTTCTGTTGAATCCAGGTAAACTCACCCTCTCGGAAAAGTTCAGCTATTTATGTTTATAAAGCTCCTGTCCCCCTTTCCTTTTTGGCACTAGCCCTGGATTTTGTTTTAAGTGCACTCACTGCTCTGTGGTAGCTGCTGCTGATCTACTCTCAGCCTGCGCTGTGTTAGCTGGGGAGATGTTGGCTGGAGGCACGTTGTTTGATGAAAGATGGTCAGGGAAGGGGGAGGAATTGTCTTGACCATCCCAGGCCTGTGGCCAAAGTTCTGACCTCTGTGAGTCATCATGTTCTGGCACAGAATTCCAGAATCTTTGAGACTGGGAGGGGCTATCAAGTCTAGCCCTCTACATCCCAACAGGATATGCCTGAGATGGGACTATCTAGACTTGCCCTTGCATACCTCCATGAGCATGGCTGACTCCTCAATCTCTTTAAATTCTGCAGCAACCACTTAGAACTGTGTGACGCAGGCAGAGGTCTAAGTGGCCCCCAGAGAATCCCCATTAGCTTTAGGAATATAGGGCCTGTGAGACACAGCTCAACAGTTCTGTTTCTATCCACTAGAGGGCAGTGGTATACCTATGTAAATATATGTACACTTGGCCAATTGATTGCAATATCTAATATTTTAATCTCCCCCATAGAGTGGTGCCTCTTTAAAACTCTGAAGGACTGAGGGGTGCAGCAAGTTCATACGTTGCAGAACTCCTTCAGAATTCCCCACCAAGGGGTTCACCACGGACCCTCGATTAATGCCAGCAGCCCGTGCACCCCTGCCAACTCGTCCACCCCTACGAGAAGCAGGTTGATCCAATCCTGCCTGTCAGCTGATAAAACCCAACCTGATCCCTCCGTGACAGGCTCCCTAATCCAATCCCCCTACAACCTCAGAACCTGACCATAGGCAAGCTCCTTAACCCCTCTCCCCCTCTCGTAGCATACAGTCTGCTTTCCTCCCTTCCAGAATGTGCTAGCCAAGGCGATGCACAAAACTACAAAACCTACACATAGGAACGTGACAAATGGCAGGTGTTTATAGTACCCCAATTTGCTACTTTAGAATTCCTAAATTCCTGGGCCAAATTCTACTCAGAATCAGTGGTTCAAATCCAAAGTAATCCCATTGTAGTCAGTGGAGTCCCTCCTGATTTACACCATGTAACGGAGAGCAGCATTTACCTTCTTGTCTTTAGGGCAAAGAGCCAAGATCCATCCTCCCATATCAGATGTGAATGACACTTGTTGTTTGCGTGCCTGGTTGCTATAAACTTAACATATGATTGGCTGGTCACACAGGGGAACTAAACAAAGAAGTGTATGAGTTTTAGGTCGTGAGACAGAATCAGTCCTAGATTTTATTGTTTGTTCAAAGAGATTAACCCATAATCTGCACTAAAAACATTGCCTAAGCAACAGGCAAATAATACTTATCCTTATTCTGAGACATTAACTTGTCCAATAGAAATTATACAGCAAGATAATGACAGAGAGAGGGTTGGGTGAATAATTGATTTTTCAGTCTAAGGAAAAATTCATTTCACACCGAACAAAATGTTTCATTTCATTTTTGAGTGTTTTTTACCTTTTTTTGGTAATTAAATCTTGCTATTTTTTAACAGAACCCCATTTTGAAACAAAAATCAAAATGTTTCATTTAGTAAATGTAAAAATGAAACATTGTGACTTAATTTTTCTTTTTCTTTTCTTTTCTTTTCTTTTGCCAAAACTATTTGACAAATTCAATTCAAAGCTGTATTTTTGGGGGGAAGGGAGGGAGGATGAATAAATTATTTGACAAAAGAAATTGCTTGGTTCCAATTATATAATCATTAGGGTCATGTTACAAGGATTTATTCCTGATAATTCATTAAATAAAAAGTGGTGGTGAAAGTAGAAAATTCTAGGTTTTCTCCTAGATCGTTGATTTTATGGCCAGAAGGGACCGTTATGGTAATCTACTCTGACCTCTTGCATGAAACACAGGCCGGAGAACGTCACCCAATAATTCCTGTTTCAAGCCCATAGCTGGAGATGAGCTAGAACATATGATTTTATTTCTGGGGAGTTAGTAATTCTGTCTCTGAGAAAGTCACCATTCTGGGGCAATGTACTCATAAGAAAAGGCCCCTGCTGCCCAACTGAGTTGGCAATACCACACGGCAGCACCTTGGCAGGTGACATCCGTCCAAGAACCAGCCAGACACTACCCTACTTAACTTTTTGGGTTTAACAAGAGCATAGCCCAAGGTAAGAGGTTTGAGGGCACTACTACTAAACAACATACTTGGTTTTGGTAGCTCCCCACTATTTAAATATATTCTATGCCTTGTTTTAATTTGCTCAGAACTCTTGATGCTTTCACCTTTTGGGCTGAAATTTCCTCAACTTGTAATCTTCTTCAGGGCTATTTTTAAAAAAAAATGAACAAAAGTTGCTGAGCATTTATGAGAGTGAAGAGAACAAGGAGGGGGGAAAATACACTTTTCCCATTATTAAAAATAATACAAAAAACACAAACCTGGCAACCATTTTTTCAGAACTGCTCTAGGTCCAAAGTGACTGAGGTGGGAAAGCAGAAATTTTATATGAAGATTGATTGGGAAATAGACTTTGTTAATGAGAAAAGCCTATTCAAAGGAAGTTGGGGTGCAGGGGAGGGATTGGAATACTAATGTAATTTCTTAGTCATTCTCCAGTGGTTTTGAAGCACATGGTGACAATAAAAACTTTGTTTCATGCAGGAAGAACACGGGAGGGGAAAAGACGATGCTCCAGAAGTGGCAGGTAAATGTAGACACATCTCTGGCTAACTCTCTGATAAGTAAAACCATGCCAGTAGCTAGGAGAGGAAAGAAAAGGATGGACCAACTCTCTCTGCCCTACTGCAGTGTACCAGGAACCCCAACAATACTGCTAAAAAGACAAACTTCATCCTGCAGGGCTTAGAGTCAATCTCTCACTATTTGGGATTGGGGTGAGACCCTTCATGAGGTGCAGATTAGCCCACACTGGGTTATTGCAGGTTCCTTGCACCTTCCTCTGAAGCAGCTGGTGCTGGCCACTGTTGGAGACAGGACACTAGGCTAGATGGACCTCGGGCATTAGTTCTTTGCTGCAGTGATGCCTAAGATGGCCACTCTAGTCAAGATGAGGGGATGTGTAGAAGGAGGTCTTGGCAGATGTAAATCAGCAAAGCTCCATTGTTTCACTGGAGTGACACCGTCCTACACCAGCTGAGTGCCTGAACTGTAGCTTCCAGTGGCTACGCACCTCTGATAAAGATCTTGATGGCCACAGAAGACAGTGTAGAAATCCACGGGCTCTATCCCATTTGGCTCTGCAGGGTGTTTGCCAGGATTCTCATGCACATGGATAACAATAAAACAGTTGTGTGTTTGGCTCTCCATCAAACCATATGAAAGCAATGCAGTTCCCTGTTACATACATATAACACTAGAGCATTTAGTGGTTTCAGCCAGTATGCAAATTACATAGTCTGAAGAAGATCCAATGAGAAAACTTATTTAACATTTTGGTGAACTGATTATTATAAAATAGTAGCAGGCTGATGTAGGCTTGTGCTGATTTGAATAGAGGTTGCTGATGGATTATAGTATTTATAACACTGTGGCCCAGCTGAACAGGGGCTCCTTGGAGTTCTGAGAATGTTTCCAAAGTTTAAAAGCAGCTGCCGTCTCTGATGGCTCAGAATCCAGGCCAATGGGCATTGCTACCATCTGAACATTGTTACCAGCTGAGAGCTCTTTGTAATGCATGCAAAATAAGCTGGTGGGTTCAGTCCAGTTTCTAGAGCACAGATGTCCAGATCTCAATGATTGTGCGTGTGTGCACACAGCACCTAGCAAAGCACATGCCATTGAGCCCCCTAGGTGCTAACACAACACATATATTAATAATAATCATCACAAGAACTACCCTTACAATTGGCACCCTTGCTGGCATTTCAGCCCAGAGATCACAAGAAGGATGAACTCCCCTCTCACCCAGAGAGGCGGTCTCTCCAAGTCAGGTTCAAGGCACTTTGCCCTGTGCACGCTGGGGACAAGGAGACAATGTGTGGGATATTTGCATTGTCAATTTCCAGGCTGTGTTTGTTTTGTGAATTAGTCCCCAGTAAGGGGACTTCACTTGCCAGGACAGTCACTCTGGCACCATTCACAACGAACTGAAAGACCAAAAACTGCGCAGTGGCTATGGGTAGCGAGTAGAGCTGGGAACTATTTTTTGTTCTGCTGGAAATGCCCAATTTTGAAGGTAATTTTCATGTTTTCATTGAAAACCCATAAACCAATTTTTTCTGTTGATGTTTTTCACCAAAACCCCAAAAGCTTTGTGAAGAAAATTTTTGGAGAAAATAGAAACTTTTTAATTACCAATAAAAATATTCCCATGTCCCGACTGGCTGTGCTAATGAATTGTGTTTAGACTGTGTGGGGTTGGCTCTTACTGATTAACATGGAGCCAAGACCAGCTTCACCTTAGGGGTGTGATGGTTTTTCCCTGACGTGGCAGAAGAGAGAGATCAGTAACTTCGACTACCTGATGTACCTGAACACGCTGGCTGGGCGCACGTACAATGACTACATGCAGTACCCTGTGTTCCCCTGGATCCTGGCTGATTACCACTCCCAGGTGAGCTCTTTGTGCTTAGTAGTTTTTCTGTGCTTTCTGCAGTAGAAGCCATGCAAAGGGTTCTTCACTGACGTGAATGCTGGGGTGAGCCTAGTTCTAGAACCCACTCCTGAGGTCTCGAGCCAGGACTGTACTGTGCCAGAGAGTGGGCTCAGAACAGGGCCAGGGCTGTGACCCCTTCTCAAAGGGCTATGGAGGGAGCAGACCCTGTGCTCCCCTGAGAGCAGGTACTGCTGCTTGTCCCTTCATGCAGGCTGTGCCAGTCTGGGTACATCTACACAGCAATCAGGAGGCACAGTTGCAGCACGTTGAGGCATACCCGATCTAGCTATGATTGAGCTAGCTCACTAAAAATAGCAGTGTAGCCACAGCGGCATGAGCCAGCTGCCCAAATACAGTACTGTCTGGGACCATAGAGACATGGGCAGCTGGCCTGTGTCATCATGGCTTCATAGCTATGTATTGCGAGCTAGCTCAGTCCAAGCTAGCACATGTATGCCTATGCATGCTGTCCTGATTGCAGTGTGAACGTACCCTCCGGGTGGGAGGCTCCTTGCACACACTGCCCTCTCAGAGGCACACGCCCTCTGCTTCCAAGGATCCTTCCCTCTCCCTTGGGAGGGGGATCTTGGTAGCATTGAACCTCTGCCCAGAATGGCAGATATGCTGCAGTTTCTGCACTATATGCTGGGGTCACTCCATGAACCAACCAGCAAAGGGGTGATGCCTGAAGGCAGGGCTCATTCTCTTTCCCCAGGGACTGAGGGCATCATTTCTACCAGCTTATACCTGCCCAGCACATAGCTTTCTGTGACGCGTCTCCCAGTTTGCTATGGTCATACTGACACCCTGCACCGGTTAACGCAGTTCTCACAGAGTAACGGGGAGGCGTTCCATGCTGGCGAGGGCGTCACAACGGGTTTGAAGGGGTGAGCACCAAGCTCAGCAAATTCCCCTGGCTGCAGGTGTGGCTGACGCAGCTAAGCCGACGCAGCTAGGCAGGTCACAGAGCTGAGCCTGGTCAGTGGGGTTCCAGGAGAGTTCAGCTGCTCCCCCACCCCCGATGTTTGCCTTGCAGATGCTGAACCTTGCAAGCCCCCAGACATTCCGAGACCTTTCCAAGCCTATGGGAGCTCAGACACTGGAAAGGAAACGCAAATTTATCCAGCGGTACCATGAGGTGGAGAAGAGCGAAGGTGAGTGCTTTCGGAGAATCACAGGAAGCACAAATCCAGCTCCCACTGAACCCCTTGAATGCTGGGTGAATTCCTAGGGAGGTGTCACCTGCGAGAGGACCAGTTGATTTCCAGGGCTTGGGGAGAGCCGGAAGAGGGAGGGCTTCAGGTTCCTGGGACGTGCCTCCTATGAGGAGTGACTCCCATCCTGTCCCCCGTCCTGATGTGTCCTGCACTGCTAGGTCCCATCTCCACTCTCAGGCCAGAGACCAGTATTGGGGCAGGGGGCTTAGCAGCAGAGGCCACCTGCCCAGCAAGCGTCCTTGCAGACATCCTGGCTGATAGCTACAGTGGGGGTTTGGGGGAAGTGAGGCAATTTGGCCCCTGGGGAACAGGGTGATGTGGGAGAGAATAGGGATGGGGTGCGGAGCTTAAAGTGGGCTGAAAATTTCTGTGCGTTGGGGGGAGGGGCTATCATTTTCTACTAAAATGAAAACAACACAACCTCTGCCTGTTTCCCATCCCACAGCAACTCTGCCCCCCACCTCCCCAACTGTCCTGCCCCCTCATCTGCTCTGCCCTCTGTGGGAGGGATAGCTCTGTGGTTTGAGCATTAGCCTGCTAAACCCAGGGTTGTGAGCTCACTCCTTGAGGGGGCCATTTAGGGAACTGGGGTAAAAAAAAAATCTGTCTGGGGATTGGTCCTGCTTTGAGCAGCGGGTTGGACTAGATGACCTCCTGAGGTCCCTTCCAACCCTGATATTCTATTCTATGATTTAGCCTCACCACTGTTCCCCTTGCAGCTCCTGGGGTTCTTCAGCCCCTCTCAGGCTGGGCAAGCCACAGCGAGGTTCCCTCTCCCCCTTCCAGGCAGGGATGAAGGGGGAAGGAGAAGGGTAAAGGCCTCACAGGAGAGGATGGGGAAGGAACCACCCTAGCTGCTGGGTTCTTCCCCGCCCCACCCCCAAGAATAGCCTTGGCCCCTGGGGGAAGGGGAGAATTGCTGGCTGCTTGTACCCCAAGAGGCAGGGCTGAAATGTGCGCTCCGCCAGGGCCTGACTCAGAGGTAGACATTTTATATTTGCCAGGTCTGCACCCCTTTTGACCTGGCGCACTTTAAGCACTGGGGGGATGGAGGAGGAGCAGGCAGGATGGCATGGAAGGAGGAGAGCATTCAGAATCTAGCTCCACGAATGTTAAGGCACCTGTCACTGTGGAATCTGCATCATCCACTGGGCTGTAGGGATTACATGAGACTCCATCCAGTCCTTATGTGGCCACATGGCTGATCACTATGGGATTAACCCTCTTGCAAATGCAACAAAATAGCACCTAAGGACCCCAGGGACATCAAGGGGCACGGGGTGAGCCACATAGACCCTTTAGGGACTCTGCTCCCCTCCGGTATTACATCCAAAGTGTGTGCAATCACATGTAAAGGGGGTATGCACACATAGCCAGGTTGCAGTGTACCTGCCTGGTTGTGTGTGCATCCTATCTGGCATGCCCTTGCACATGGATCTTTGCACACCTATTTTTCAAACCCTGTCCCCCACAATTGTGTTGTGGTAATTTGCAGCTGTGCCTTCAAATGGCAATGTTTCAAACTGAGACCCGATTACCTCTAATTTACAGGAGACCCGTCGGCCCAGTGTCACTATTGCACCCACTACTCGTCGGCCATCATAGTAGCGTCGTACTTGGTCCGATTGGAGCCATTTACGCAGACCTTCTGCGCTCTTCAGGTAAAAGGACACTGCATTTAGCCTCTCTCATACGGAGCAGGTTCAGCTCTTCTATGCTACGTGGAACATGACAGCTGATTCCAGCCACTGGCTAATGAGCTGCCCGTTCGTTCTTATGTCACAAGTGAAGTCTGGGATTGGTGGAGGCCCCATCCTGTTCCCATTGAACTCACTGGCAAAGCCTTAATGGGAGTAGGATCAGAGCTGTGTGTATATATTATATTCTAACAGAGGGTCCAGTCGTAGGACGGGGGAGCCTAGATTATCCATCACAATACTCTGACGTGTGTGTACTGGGATGGGATGGTAGCTGGTACTGGGCCTTACACATCCATCCCAGTGCACCTGTTATGTCCCCTGGGGCCTGTAGGGATACATCTGCACTGCACTAAAAAACCCGCAGCACCGAGTTTCAGAGGCCGGGTCAATTGACTCGGGCACATGGAGCTTGGGCTGCAGTGCAAAACTTTGCAGTGTAGAAGTTTAGGTTTGGGCTGGAACATAGGCTCTGAGACCCACCCCTTTCCGCTGACCGGGCCCATCTGTGGCCATGCTGCAGGTCTTTTATTGCAGTGGATGCATACCCTAAAACCAGGCATGATGGGAAATGTAGTTTGCCCAGTCGGGACTGAAAATCTGGAGGTCACATGACCAGGGAAGGCGGTGCCCACATTTGGGAAACTCTATAAGGCAAAGCCTGAGCTCACCACAAGAGCTAAGGGCTCAGACAAGAAGACCCGGTGAGGGGTTTTTTGTGTTGCTGTGCCTGGACGTGACTCCTTTTGTTTGGTGGTAAAGCGAACTCTGAGGAAAGAGGTGATGTCATTTGTCTCAGGAGCTTCCTTTTTACCTTCCCTGGCTGAACTGGCCTGTGGGCCTGCTTATTCAGGAGCATCCAGTTCAACAAGTGGCTGGGGTCACACCTTCAAGGACAGCGAGGTCCATGCAGTTCAGTGCTATGCACCTGGAATTTTGATGCTGTTTACCTGGGGTTGGGAGAGGACCTGGGACAAGGTATTTTAGGGCGGCTCCTACTGACATCTGCATGTCTTTATGGTACAATCTGATATGGGGCAGCTGGGCTGAGCTTTCGGGCTGTGGTGCTCAGGTGCCCAGGGACTGTTGTGTGGCAGAGGAGGGCTGGCCGCATCCCTCTCCAATTGCTTTGCTGCAGCTCTGCTTTGTTTTTTTTTCTTTTAATGAGGTAATGGAAATAATGTGCTGTGTTAATTAAGCAATAAACCCCATGAAATTGGTTGTTCCCAGCAGTGGGCAATGGGCTAGTGAACCACCTGAGGCAATGCTCTTCCATGGTGTTCTGCGAACCATATGTTAGCAGCAGTCATCAATGACTGTGGCGCACTTAGCACTGTTGTAAACTACAAATGCTGCTCTGGCTCACCGGGATGCTTTTTATCCATAACAAGCCACCAGTCTGCGTGGCTGCATTCATGTGTGATTGGTAGGTGGCTCCAAAAGCATCTGAGATCTAGATAAGCATCCAAAATTTTGCCTTGAGGTGGATCCGGTTAAACCACTGAATGGTTTCACCGGGTGCCTCATTCCTTTGGTCTTGCACTGATGCATGTGGATCAGAGCTGGTATTGTCTTTTCCCCACATATACCTGATCCTGTAGCAGCTTAGGGACTGCTAACTCCCAGTTACAGTCAGGAGAGCAGCAGACTTGAGCAGCCTGAGCTATATGATTGGTTCAGCCAGGACTTGCAGCAGTGTCCATAGCACATAGTCTGGGAATGATCTCTCCAATTCTGGTCACTGCAGTCTAATTGTAGCACCTTCTGCTGGCAGGGACACTACACACTATTGCTTAAACAAACCTCTGTATTGGATGACTGAAAGGTAGCTAATGTAATGCTGATCTTTTTAAAAGGGCTCAGAGATTATCCTGATAGTTACAGGCTGGTGGGCATAATTCAGTACCGGGCAAACTGGTAAAAACTATAGCAAAGAACAGAACTATCAGACACATCAACACAATATGTTGGAGCAGAGTCAACATGGCTTTTGCAAAGGGAAATCATGCCTCACCAGTCTATTGGAATTCTTTGCGGGTGTCAGTAAGCATGTGGACAAGGGTGATCCAGACAATACAGTGTACTTGGACTTTTAGAAATAACCTTTAACGGGGTCCCACGCTAAAGGCTCGTAAGGAAACTAAATAGTCATGTGATAAGAGGGATAAGAATGAGGCTGAGGTGAGAGCTGCCTCTTAAGAAGAGAAGAGGCTTTATTGTGATTGGCCTGCTCCAAACCCCTTCCCTCTCCCCCCGTTTGAACTCATCCGCATGGGAAACACAGCATCTCAGATCCAACTTCCTTTAAAAGGGCAGAGTTAACTTGGCTGGGGATTCCTCTAGTCCATAGAGCTGATAGCACCTGGCAATCCATGGGGCTAGGAGGACAGTGTTTAGTAAGGGAACATACAAAAAAAGGGATTCCGGAGCCTGTGATACTTCATTAAGTGTAATGGGCTTCAACATGGGTGGAAGGGGACTGTTGTGTTGCGACACTGCACTGGGACTTGAGAGATGTAGGTTTTATTCACAGCTCTCTCAGGGACTCCAGATGAGTCACTGAAACTCTTCCTGTAAATGCAGATAATGTCTGGTTAGCCTCTCTAGGGAGCTTGTAAAGTTTTATGTCTTTATAGCCATCTGAGAAGCGCTTTGAGCTCCTTGGATTTAAGGCCCTATCAGGACCCAGTATTATAATCCCTCAACATTATAATCAATGGCACATGCTCGGCCCCCACAGAATCAATTCTTATAGGAGCGCAGTTTGATTCTAACTTAGATTCTCCCCTGTGGACGCTTTACCTAACTGCTTTGCACAGCCCCTTATTGTACTGTGGCTATAACAGTATTTAACTTAACCCATATCCC
This sequence comes from Mauremys reevesii, assembly GCF_016161935.1. NCBI lineage: Eukaryota > Metazoa > Chordata > Testudines > Geoemydidae > Mauremys > Mauremys reevesii. The sequence continues at coordinate 66,451,466 of NC_052629.1, read as the reverse complement.
TGATCACTGAAATGGCTTCACAGAAGGGAAGGAAACCCTAGGACTTACTCCATGCGGCCCATGAAAAAGCTGTCAGAGTTTATGTTAATGTGCAGTTGAAAAGCATAATGCAATTCCAGATTTTCTTTTTCCCTCTCAGTGCAGTTTTTGTATTCCAAGAGAGAGAAAACCCATTAATTCTGATATAAATATATGCAAATAAATTTATTAATATAAGAAATGGGAAAATCAGTTATTGCTTCCTTTATAAATAATACAGGCTTAAGTTTTAAAGATATTACTTTTCCTTAAAATGAATTAGACAGCCAGGGAAAAAATCACATTTTTTCTTGGTGGTAATATCTTTAACCAGATTTGTCACACTAACAGCATTTCCTATGTATATATTATTTTTATTTAATACAGGTAATCTTTTTATTACAAATCATATTGTTTCTCAGGAGATTACCATCAGCGCTCATAAAAGCTGCAAAAAAAGATGAAAAAGCATCAATCACTACCAGACACAGTGCGCTGCGTGAAGATTAAATATACAAAACCCTTTAATATGCTTCAATGAGATACTTGTTAGCTGTTGATTTATTTATAGTCCTCCTTCTACCCTGTTTTAATTTCAATGTGAATTTGACTCCAAGGGTCCTTGCCTGATACTGATAAAGAGCAAGATGACCTTGTGCATCAGATTGTCTCCTAGCTAGGCTTGCCTGTGTGATCTTGGTCAGAGGTTTGTTTGTGGTCCCTGGAGTTGGAGTGGAAAGGCTCCACGATGCTCAGTGGGCTGGGTGAGAAACAAGGAAGTGGAATGGAAGTCATGCCTGGGTATTGTGAATTGGAAATGAGGCTGGGCCAAACTTCCGATCCAAAATGGCTTTGCTAAGACTACAGCTGGGTGTTTCCCTTTGACTGCGGCCAGGAGTATAGATTTTTGGGGACAGGAGCAGAACAGGCACATTCCAAACTTAAGCGCCGTTGACTTCAGTGGCATGCACCTGCTTACTCAAAGGTGGAGTTTGCTCTGCAATGTGATATGGTGGAGGGGTAGGTGTCTCATTTTTTGCACATGCACAGCTCCTCTCCTTGGGCTGCTTGGATGCTTATCTGTCACTTTTATATTTTTGAGACTGAAAGGTAAACCCCAGTCACCTCTAACTAGGTAGAAGGGACGTATTAGTCTTGATCTAGCTCCTGAAGCAAACAGGAGGAGGAGAGAGGTAAACAGAGGAAATGAGGTTATCCCAACAAGTCAGCAACAGACAGAACCTTACTGGCTTGCATGCAAATCTGGCACTATTTGTGCTTACATGATGTCCCTCCCCTGAGACTGAACTGGGGAGCTAAAAGCATGAACTAAGAGCTAAAAGCTTGAACTGCTACAGCTTGAGCTAAAGGGGTGTGTCTCTGTAGCTGTGGGCTGTCACAATTCATATCCTCTGCAGATCAGCAGAGCTAGGGACCTGTAACACACATGCACCAGTGAGTTACACTAACTTTTATGTCCATGCCTGTACAGAGCAAGCTGATTGCATGTAGGAAAGTAGCAGCTAGGAAATTTAGTCCCTCACAAAATTAATCACTGGGGATTCACGTCAGCTGAAGTGCAGCCTGTAGGCATCCAGGTCAAGTTTAATGTTACCTGGCCTTTGACTTCTCAAATTCAGCTTGGGAAGCTGCCACATGTGAAACAAATTACCCACATCACCAAACCCTTACATAAAATTAGGCCCAATGAAGCCTGAGTGAGAATGTTTTCTCCAGAGAGGCCTAATGGTCTGGCTAGCCCAAGTGCAGCTCAGTGCCGGAATTCAGCTTCCAGAAATAGCATCCCTGGATCCTCTTTCCTTTGGTCCAGTCTCCCAACATGAGAAGGGCCAAGGGTCCACCTTGGACTGCTGAGGCCTAGCCCTGCTATAAATGAATCCAATGCAGACTGTACCTGAAGCCACCATCTCTCTTGGTGAAGAGGATTGTGGAACACAGTAGCTGAACTGGAAGCGGCTGTTAATTGCCCTAATATTCCTACCTTCCTTATGGATGGAATTTAGGGTGCTTCTACTGGCTGAGCACAGGGCTGTTCCCGTGGTCCCCAAATGCTTCCTGGCTTCTCTTTAACAAAGTGGGCAAACAGCAGGAGTGAAATGAGCTCTGTTGATCTGTCCAGGTACTTCTATGTTCCTCATCACTATAGCATCTGAGCACCTCATAATTAACAGATTCTATCTTCACAGCACCCCTAGGTGGTAAGGAAGGACTAGCCACATTTTACCACCGCAGAACTGAGGCGCAGATTAGAATAAGTGACTTTCCTAAGATCACACAGAGTATCTGAGCCTCCCGAGTCCCACACCTCTGCCCCATCCACTGGGCCATCTTTCCTGCCCCGATAAAGTAACTTCTATATCCAACCTTTCCTTCAAAGATGCCAGGAAAGCCCATATTCTCCAGGATTTGCCTGGGACTTGGAAAAATTTTGTGTGATGTTCTGTGGTGGTGTTTGGAGAAATATTCTGGGTTAAATGGTGGAGTTATTCCAAGCCCTGACCAAGAGGCCGTGCGGAGTTGCACTTCATCAGTGTCTCTAAGAATATATCTGCACTTGGGGTATGATTACCAGCTCCCGTAGACATACCGTACTGGCTGTCATCGAGTTGGTGCACTAAAAATAGTAGTGTAGCCGCAGTGACGGGAGACGCTAGCCCTGCCAAGGGCAATCCCGTCTAGACCCCGTGGGTACATTCTCAGGCGGCTAACCCAAGCCACTGCCTGTGCTACTGCATCTACACTGCTATTTTTAGTGTGCTAGCCCAATGAAAGCTAGCAGGGGTATGTCTGCTCCAGCTGGGAACCACACCCCTAGCTCCAAGAGTCGACATACTCGAAGTGCCACTGTTGGAATCTTTAATCTACATTTAAGGAAAAGAGGGAGTTATGAAAAACAGGCTTCTGCACTGAGTCAGGTGTCACCAGCTAAGCAGGCTTGGGCGGTCGTGGATGGGAGACCTGCAAGGAAAGACTTAGGTGCGTCCCTGTTCTGAGTCAATACTGACACAACACCCCAGCCCAGTGTGGAGGGGTTTGGATGAGATGTGAAACCAAGTCCTAAGCACTTCTGGCCAATGGAGAGCCCAGGGCACTTTTCACAAGGGTGGCAGCAGGGGCATGGGACCGAAATCCTAATGGGGCAAATTTCCCTCTGCAATTTCAGTGAGGCATGGCTGTCTTCACTATTGGATAAAGTGGCTTAATGCTGATAAATAGTTATTTTATGCTAGAAGTAAATGTGTTTCAGCGGTGGGGGGTCATGATCCCAATATAAATATGAGGGGGTGGGATTTTCGAGATGTGCCTATGTGACTTTGACTCCCAAATGGATTTGTGCTCCTATCGGACCTGTGCTCCTAAATCACTGTGGCACATTTGAAAATGACACCTGAAATATATCATGGTCTCCATCCTAGGCAAAACTTCCAATTAAATCAATAAAAACATTTCCCAAAGGCCCTGATTTTATGAAATCATCCCTATTCAGGAAGAGCACTTACGCTTAGCGCCCATACAATTAAGCATGTGTATGTGGTGGATGTAAGTATTCATTTAATTCCGTTCCTGAGTCAGGGTCTGAGGAAGTATCCCAGAGTCAGGCCCATTGTTTGTAAAGTACTTGGACGTAAGAGACGCTACAGAAAGGCGTGATCAATGTAAGAGAGCCACATTTCTGCTTGGTTCCAAGTTCCTGCAAGCTAGACAATATCTCCAGGCATGATTGCCCTCTTGGTTATACCTGCATAACCGAGGGCAGAGTCAGGCCCTTCCTGATATGTTCCTAGATTATCATTAGAAAATGGGCTGTGATTCGGCATCTGCCTCTTGGTTGTGTAAAGTCACGAAGAACATTGGAAATCCAGCCCTGATCACTGTCTGTCTCTCCCCATGTCTGCAGGGGGGAAGTTTTGATGTAGCAGACCGGATGTTTCACAGTGTGAAGAACGCGTGGGACTCGGCATCGAGAGAGAACATGAGTGACGTCCGGGAGCTCATCCCTGAGTTCTTCTACTTGCCTGAATTCTTAACTAACTGCAATCACTTTGAATTCGGTAAGTACTGGGTGGAGTGTGAGCGCTCCTACCGGCGTTGTGCTGGGAGATGGGATCTGGCTGTCGCAGCTGCCCTGGCTGGCTGACCTGGGTCTGAGCTGTGAATTTGGATCCAGATCCAAAGCATCTCAGTTTCAAGGGGCTTTGGGTTCAGTCTCCCATTTCAGGGCTGTCTTCTGTGGAGATAGGCAGAAGGGTTGGCATGGGTGGTCCAGTGGTTAGGACACTGCCCTAGAGCCTTTCAGTTCCCTGCCACAGACACCCTGTGTGACCTTGGTCAAGTCACTTATTCTCTCTGTGCCTTGGTTTCCCATCTGTACAATGGTGAGAATCACCCCAGATTCTTCTTCGAGTGATTGCTCCTATGCATTCCAGTTAGCTGTGCGCGCCGCGCGTGCACGGCTCTTCGGAACATTTTTACCCTAGCAACTCCGGCGGGCCGGCTGGGCACCCCCTGGAGTGGCGCCGCCATGGCGCCGAATATATACCCCAGCCGGCCCGTCCGCTCCTCAGTTCCTTCTTACCGCCCGTGACGGCCAGTTGGAACAGTGGAGTGCTCCTTTACCTCCACAGCCCTAGCGTTTCTCCATTCTTCTCTGTACATAGTTGTTTAAATTAGTTTAGCAGTTAGATTAGTTGAGTAAGTTTAGTTAGTTATAGTATAGTAAGGGAATTAGAGGGGTTAGCCCCTCTTCTTCCACAACCGATGCGGGCTCATGCCCAAGGCACCGGGGTTTAAGCCCTGTGCGGCTTGCCAGCGGCACATGCCCGTGGGTGACCCGCACGACTCCTGCCTGCGCTGCCTCGGGGAATCTCACAGGACAGATAAGTGCCCGATCTGCACGGCGTTTAAGCCGCACACCAGAAAGGAGTGAGACTCTCGCCTTAAGCAGCTCCTTACGGAGGCGGCACTTCAGCCTCCTGCGCCGTCCCTGGCGGCACCGAGATCGTCCTCGGCGCGCAGCGCACCAGCGGCACCGAGCCGCCCCGGTACCGACGCTGCTAGTTCTTCGCAGACGGCACCGACGTCCTGACACCGTTCCCTCTCTCCACCGAGGAAGCGGAAGACGGCGCACTCGGCTTCTAAGCCTCCTGCTTCGGGACAGCTTACCCAGCCTTCACCGGCACCTCCGGCACCGGCTGTGGTAGTGCACAAGCCGTGCACGGTTCCGTTGACTCCAGCACCTCAAGAGCCGTCAAGTCCGGTGCCTCCCTGCTCCCCGGTGCCAACCGCGGTCGAGCTGCATCTCCCGTCCACGCCTGAGACATTCTCGACGGCGAGAGAGCTCATCGAGCTCACAGAGGCACGGCGCCTCCGGCCCCCGGCACCGCCAGTGCGGGCTGTTAAGTCAGCGGGCAAGCCGGCCATGATGCGGCCCCCTTCCCCTGACGGACGGGATAGATGGCGCTCCAGGACTCGGTCTCGCTCCCGGTCCTGAAGACGGTCACCGTCGCGCCACTCCAAGTCCCGGCACCGCTCTCCATCGCGGTACCGTTCACCGTCTCGACGCCAGTCGCAGTCCTGGTACCGCTCAACATCGTGGTACCGGTCACACTCCCGGAGACGCTCCCGGTCCCGATCACCGTCCCGTCGGCACCGCAGGAAGTCCGAGTCCCGGAACCGTTCCCGGCACCGTGACTCCAAAAGCCACTCCCGGCACCGCCGGTCGAGGTCCCGGTCGAGCTCCCGACACCGGTCGACCTCCCGGCACCGCGGCAGTCAATGGTCTCGCTCGCCATCTCGGTACCGCGACGACCGGCACCGACCCTCGGCACCGTCCGGGCATGGGATGCCAGTTTCGACGGCGCAGTCCGTCAGCGCCTCCGCACCGCCGTGGCCATCCCGTCATTCATCGGTCGCTTTGCGGGCAGACAGCTATGGCCACCTCCAGGCGGCCCCGCACGGACAAGTCCACGGGGCACAACAGTGGGGTTTTTGGGTCCCCTGGGCCCAATACGAAGCTCAAGGGCTACCTTGCCCCCAACGGACCCCCGCCTCCAAACGCAGAGTGCCGGAGGCCACTGTCAGCAGGCCGCCCCCATCACCGGGTGAGGCCCAGTTACCGCCTGATCCCGCGGACCATCCACGATCAGGGTCAGCTGCCCACCCCATAAAGGACCCACCCGCAGAGGCGGTGGTCCAAGGTCTGTCCTCGTCATCTTCACCAGACGAGGCGGTGGCGGGGGCTTCTATAGCAGACCCTCCGCCTATTGACTTGCGGGCCCACCAGGACCTTCTTCGCAGGGTGGCGAAGGCTATCGACCTCCCGGTAGCGGAGGTCACTGAGGACGAGGACCCGGTGACAAATGTAATTGGGGCTGAGGCCCCAGTGCGGGTGGCATTGCCATTCATCCGCACTATCCAGAAAAACGCCACTACCATCTGGCAGTCACCGGCATCCGTTCCTCCCACCGCCCGCGGTGTCGAAAGGAAGTACTCCGTCCCCCCCACGGGGTACGAGTACTTATACACCCATCCTGCACCAGACTCGCTCGTGGTCCAGTCAGTCAACGACAGGGAGAGGCATGGTCAACCAGCTCCAGCGCTGAAATCCAGAGAGGCGAGGCGCATGGATCTGTTGGGCCGAAAGGTCTATTCGGCTGGGGGTCTCCAGCTCCGGATCGCCAACCAGATGGCCCTCCTCGCCAGATACACCTTTGACATCATGGTGTCCCTGGCGAAATTCGCAGAGCTGATCCCGACAGCCTCGCGCCAAGAGTTCACGGCCCTCCTGGAAGAGGGCAAGAAGTCCTCCAGGTCATCCATCCAGGCCGCTCTGGACTCCGCGGACTCAGGCGCTAGAACCCTGGCCTCAGGAGTAACCATGAGGCGCATCTCCTGGTTGCAGTCCTCCACATTGCCACCGGAGGTGCAGTACACCTTGCAGGACCTACCCTTCGACACCCAGGGTCTGTTTTCTGAAAAGATGGATTCCAGAATTCAGACCCTGAAGGACGGTCGCATAGCCATTCGCACTCTGGGTATGCATACACCGGCTACCCAGCGAAGGTCCTTTCGGCAGCAACCCTACCGGCCATTTAACCAGCCTCGGTCGCGACCCTACAATAGCAGACGTCCCGGCCTGAGTCGCCGTAGACCGTCAGGTAACAGGCGCAACCAGAACCAGGCACCTTCCAAGGCCCCTCAAGGGCCCAAACAGGCCTTTTGATGGGACGCCCGAGGATGGCCCATCAGTCTCCGTACCGGATCCTTCCCGTTTATTTTGCAACCGCCTTTCCCGCTTTCTCTCGGCATGGTCCCAAATAACATCGGACAGCTGGGTGCTTCGTACAATCCAGTTGGGTTACCGCCTTCAATTTATTTCGCCCCCCCCCTTCCCACCCGCCTTCCCCGTCCCTCTTCAGGGACCCCTCTCACGAGCAACTCCTCCTACAAGAGGTCGAGACTCTGTTGAGACTGGGTGCCATAGAAGAGGTGCCTCATGACATGCGGGGCAGGGGATTCTATTCCCGATATTTTCTCATCCCCAAGGCGAAAGGAGGTCTTCGACCCATATTGGACCTCCGGGAGCTCAACGCGTATGTGCTCAAGCTCAAGTTTCGCATGGTCACCCTGGGGACCATCATTCCCTCCCTGGATCCGGGAGACTGGTTTGCCGCCCTCGACATGAAGGACGCGTACTTCCATATAGCGATTTACCCTCCCCATCGACGCTACCTACGTTTCATGGTCAACGGTGTGCACTACCAGTTTGCGGTGCTACCCTTCGGCCTGTCCACCGCGCCGAGGGTCTTTACCAAATGCATGGCAGTAGTTGCTGCAGCCCTCCGCCGTCGTCGCATTCATGTATACCCATATCTCGACGACTGGCTGGTTCGCGGGACATCCTGACAGCTGGTAAAGGACCAGATGTCAGAGATAGTATCCCTGTTTTGGTCCCTCGGCCTTCTCATCAATGCCGAGAAGTCCACTCTAGCTCCATCGCAGCGGGTGGAGTTCATTGGAGCGGTCCTCGACTCCACCTTGGCCAGGGCCTGTCTCCCACGCTCTCGGCACCAGACAATGGTATCCATCATCCAGGACTTTCTCACCTTTCCCACGACAACGGTTCGGTCCTGCCTGCGCCTCCTGGGCCACATGGCGTCCTGTACGTTCGTCACGGCGTACGCGAGGCTCCGCCTTCGCCCCTTTCAATCTTGGCTGGCGTCGGTATACCGCCCGCACCGCGACTCAATAGGCATGGTAGTCACTGTCACAGAGCCGACACTCGATTCGCTCAGCTGGTGGCTGGACCCAGACGTCGTGTGTGCAGGAGTCCCGTTCCGTCCTCCTCGCCCATCCGTCACCTTGACCACAGATGCCTCGGCGTTGGGATGGGGGGCTCACCTGGGCGACCTTCACACCCAGGGTCTCTGGTCCCCCCAAGAGTTCGCTCTCCACATCAGTGTCCGGGAGCTGCGAGCGATCCGCCTGGCGTGTCACACCTTCCGCGCCCGTCTGCAAGGCCGCTGCGTGGCAGTCTTCACGGACAACACGACGGCAATGTTCTACGTGAACAAGCAGGGCGGAGCCCACTCCTCCCTCCTCTGCACGGAAGCGATGCTCCTGTGGGACTTCTGCGTGACCCACTCCATTCACCTGGAAGCGTCATTTCTTCCAGGAGTGCAGAACACGCTGGCCGACCATCTCAGCAGGTCGTTCCTCTCCCACGAGTGGTCTCTTCGCCCGGATGTGGTTCACACAATTTTCCGGAGGTGGGGGTTTCCCCAGATAGACCTGTTTGCCTCCAAGGAGAACAGGAAGTGCCATCTGTTTTGCTCATACCAGAGCCGCTCGCCGGGCTCCCTGTCGGACGCATTCCTCTGCTCCTGGACGGATCACCTCCTCTATGCCTTCCCTCCGTTCCCGCTCGTACACCGAGTGCTACTGAAGCTTCAGAGGGACAGGGCCCACGTCATACTCGTCGCTCCGGCATGGCCGAGGCAGCACTGGTACACCCTGCTGCTCGGCGGAAGTGCAGCAAGTCCTGCTAGAGAGCAGAAAGCCATCCACTCGATGCACCTACCTTGAGAAATGGAAGCGTTTCGCGCTCTGGTGTGATCAACGAGGCCTCAGTCCCTTTGTAGTCCCTGTCCCTACCATCCTGGACTACCTCTGGTACCGTAAGGAGCAAGGTCTTGCGGTCTCCTCCTTGAAGGTGCACCTGGCAGCCGTGTCCGCCTTTCAGCCATCCATAGAAGGTCGTTCCATCTTTGCTAACCAGATGGTTTCCCGCTTCCTTAAAGGCTTGGACCGCTTGTATCCGCCGGTGCGGCGTCCTACTCCGACCTGGGATTTAAACCTCGTTCTGGCCAAGCTGATGGGACCGCCCTTTGAGCCCCTGGCCACGTGCTCTCTGCTCTATCTCTCCTGGAAGACGGCCTTCCTCGTCGCAATTACATCAGCGAGACGGGTCTCTGAGCTCCGTGCCCTAACGGTTAGTCCACCATACACCGTGTTCCACGGAGACAAGGTGCAGCTTCGACCACACCTGGCCTTCCTCCCTAAGGTGGTGTCGGCCTTTCACCTTAATCAGGAGATCTTCCTCCCGGTCTTCTTCCCGAAGCCGCATGCTTCATCTCGTGAGCAACAGCTTCACACCCTGGACGTCCGCAGGGCCCTCGCTTTTTACATCGAGCGGACGAAGCCCTTCCGGCATTCGCCACAGCTGTTTGTAGCAGTTGCCGACCGCATGAAAGGCAAGCCGGTCTCCTCGCAGCGGATTTCCTCCTGGGTGACGGCATGTATCCGGACATGCTACGAGCTTGCTCGCGTGCGACCATGCCGCCTCACCGCTCACTCGACGAGGGCGCAAGCCTCGTCAGCCGCCTTCCTGGCCCATGTCCCCATCCAGGACATCTGTAGAGCGGCCACCTGGTCTTCTGTCCACACCTTCGCTTCCCACTACGCGTTGGTGCAGCAGTCTCGAGACGACGCAGCCTTCGGCTCCGCAGTATTGCACTCTGCCACGTCTCACTCCGACCCCACCGCCTAGATAAGGCTTGGGAATCACCTAACTGGAATGCATAGGAGCAATCACTCGAAGAAGAAAAGACGGTTACTCACCGTAGTAACTGTTGTTCTTCGAGATGTGTTGCTCCTATCCATTCCAGACCCGCCCTCCTTCCCCACTGTCGGAGTAGCCAGCAAGAAGGAACTGAGGAGCGGACGGGCCGGCTGGGGTATATATTCGGCGCCATGGCGGCGCCACTCCAGGGGGAGCCCAGCCGGCCCGCCGGAGTTGCTAGGGTAAAAATGTTCCGAAGAGCCGTGCACGCGCGGCGCGCACACCTAACTGGAATGGATAGGAGCAACACATCTCGAAGAACAACAGTTACTACAGGTGAGTAACCGTCTTTTCATACCAGCCAAGGCAACTTAACCAGCCATGTCAGTGTCCAGCTGCATGTTGGTCACATCTCAGTATTTAAGGTCTCGTGAGGTGAGCCATGGGCTAAGGAAAGCCAAGGCAGGGAGAGGTTGCTAACAGGCAGCAAAGACCTAGGGTGATTTAGCCTTGAGAGGAGAAACCTTAGAAAAGCAATGGACCCAAACACAGCTGAACCCTTTGGGTGACTGAAATCAGAACCCAGACCCTGATCTGAATGGAGCCAAATGGGGTGAACCGGAACATAGATCTGAAATTTACTTTTATACCCTTTCTAGTCAGTCTGTCTCTATAATGGGCAGAAGCCCACATCCACACACTCCTAAATCTTGTGGACGTTTGTTGTCCAGACCTTAAACTTGGTCTGGATTTTGTGATCAGGGCCCAGCTCTAGAGAGATGGGACTTGGCTGGAGTATTTAAGATGATGATAGGTGCAGTGAAAAGTGATTTGCACATTCCTGTTACACTGTCCCATGATGCAAGAACAAGGGGTCGCTCTATGAAATTAATGGCAGGCAAAAGAGGATTACAGATTTTATAGAGCAGATTCCTTCAGGGAAGTCCTACAGCCTGTGTTACACAGGAGTTAAAACTAGATGATCACAATGGCCCCTCCTGGCCTTGGAATCTATGAATCTGTGAAAATCCCTGGCAATGGGCTGTTTTAGCAATTATCTCCAGTGATTAGCGCTGCCCAGTGCCGAGGCCCATAGAATGATAGTGTTTCAATAAAGCAGGTGGTAACAGGTTTGTCTGGATCCAGTCCGTAGTCAGGGCTAGAACAGAGTTCATGTTGAGAACATGTGTGATTTTATTGTGGTAATGACGAGCAAAGAGAGACCTTCCGCAGGTTCCTCTTTGGGCAAGCACCCGCAAGTTTGCATTCTCACTAGAACATCCTCTCAGCTATTTGATCACTCTAGATCTACCAAACTGGACTGGGAATCCCCAGAGAAACAGCTTCCTGCAGTATTTTTGGATGCCTCGTCTCTATTCCGCTAGAACCCAAAATTGCACAAGGGAAAACCAGTGGGAATAGGAAGTCATCTGACCTTCTTCAGACCCCCAGCTCTCTTGGGTTTTGGAAAAGCTTGATTTCCATTTGCCATTGGGCAATGACTCTGGTTGGTTTTTGTACCTAATTTTCCCTTTGTAAATGTTGCAGGCAGCATGCAGGACGGAACTGTGCTGGGGGATGTGCAGCTGCCCCCCTGGGCAGATGGAGACCCTTATAAATTTATCCACTTGCATAGACAGGTTAGTATGTAGCTCAGGCACTGTGGTCTGGCACCACAGTGGATCCCAGGCAATGGGAGATGGATGTGATGTACTAGAGATGGGGCCAAACAAAAACATCAGCCTCAAACACACCCAGCTTGGAGGAGGTTCAAATCTAGTTCTGAACTTTGCAGATGGCTCTTGTCCCTGTAACAGGCTAACTCAAAGCAGGGGTGCAAACACTCCACTGTAACTAACCAGTCCTTTTACACAAGCTACAGTAATATTCTTGTTTGTTATTGTTTTACTTGGGTTCCAGTAGCACCTAGAGGTCCTGATTGACATCAGAGGCCCATGACACTAGGCATTGTACAGATACACACATAGTGAGTAGAGCGGGTCGAAACATTGTCAGCGGAACACTTTTCCATCGGAAAATGCAGTTTTGTCAAAATCAAAATTCTGGTGGGAATGCTCCAGGTTTCAATTAAATTTTCAATGGGAAAGAGTAACTTTATCCCTTTGTTTTCAACTTTTATGTTATAATGTAGTTTTTAATATGTTGTATTTTATCTCTAATATTTTATATGTATATCCTATTTTATATTCATTATACCATGTTAGAGAGACAAGGTGGGGGAGATAATATCTTTTATTGGACCAACTTCTGTTGGAGAATGAGACAAGCTTTCGAACTTACTCAGAGCTCTTCTTCAGATCTTGGAAAGAGAATCAGAATGTCACAGCTAAATACAAGGTGGAACAGATTGGTTTTTAGTGTAAGGAGTTAATACATGTTCCAAGAGACACTTCAAGGTGAAGTGGGCAAATAGCACCTCTGCAGTCATAGGACGAAGGGGGGTTAGTGGATTATAGACTGTTGTAAGGAGCCATAAATCCAGTCTCTTTATTGAGTCCATGATTTTTAGTGTCTAGCAAAGTTCTGAATTGAAACTCCCAGGATCATCTTGTGAAGGTGTTGTGCAGGTTTCCTTTGAGGATGAGAACCGAGAGGTCAGATACAGAGTGGTCACTTCGTGAGAAGTGTTCACCCGCAGGGGATGTGGCGTTTTTGTCTTTTTGTGCAAGTTCATTTGAGAGCATAGTAATTGTCTGGTTGTTGTTGGGGCATTTAGGGACCAACACGGCTACAACAGCACTGCAAACAACAATGGAGGATAGTGAATGTTGCCATTTATAATGCATTGGCATTATTGAAATGCAACGTTTTTAGGTTTCAGAGTACAGAGCTTTTTGGACTGTCCGTTCCACAAGAAATTGAGAAATTTCTGTGTGTTCCAATTGGGAATGGACCCAAGTTTTGAAATGTTGGAATTTCTCATGGAACGGGAATTCTGTTTCCAGCCACCTCTCCAGTGAGAATCAGCCCCTGCCCCAGAGAATTTACAGTTTAACCACACAAAGGGAGAGAGAGAAGCATCATTAGCCCATTGTGCAGATGAGATGAAGTGACTTACCCAAGGTCACACAGGAAGTCTGCGGCAGGGACAGACCAGTCCTTACCCAAATTTGGAGGCTGGAAATGGAGCGCCCAAACAGCCCCTCTGCAGGTTTGCAGAAGCATCTGTACCCACTCCCTGCTCCCATACATGTAGGTCTGGCCACTAGAGTCAAATAGACATGGATTCATTGATTGGCCATCCCCTGGACTTGCTTATCAGGCTCTTCCCTGCCTCCAGGCACTTGGCTGTGATTCAGGAGACCTGGATTTAATTTCCTGCCCTGCCACAGGCTCCCTGTGTGACCTTGGGCTAATCACTTAATCCTCCTGAGCCTCAGGGTCCCTGTCTGTATAGTGGGGATCATAGTCCTAACTCCGAGGGGTGTTATGAGGATATATTCATAGATATTTGCGAGCTGGTCAGGTACTGTAAAATCCACGGTCTGGCTGTTTAGGCTGTAAGGTCTCCAGGGCTGGGACCGTGCCTTTGGTGTCTTGTGCAGTGCTGTGCATGCTCTCGGCACTTAAAGAACCACAGCTCAAATCATGTTCTTTGTGCCAAATGGCTTAGAGTCTCAGCTGGGTGCAGTTCAGCAAAGAAGCAGTATCAAGTTTACAAGATTGCCCATAGACTGATCTGCAGTAGAGGAGGTCAGACTCAGGCTGTAGCCCAGTGTCCTGTATCTGACAATGGCCAGCACTGCAGCTTCAGAAGAAGGTGCGAGATTCCTACAGTAGTGAAATGTGGGGTAATCCCCCCCCATGAAGGTCTCACTCTAACCCTGAGTAGTCAGAGGTGGGTATGAACTCTGAAGTACGGGGGATTGTATCTTTTCCCAAATAGAACTGTTCTAACCCTGGATGTTTTTGTTGTCCGTATAAATGCCCAATCCCTCTTTAAATCTTGTTAATTTCCTAAAGAAGACCATTAAAAAAGTCCATTCCAACAGTATTGAGCATCCCGGTTCTTGCTTCTGAGGCGGTGGGGAACAAAGGGTTGCTCTTAAAATAAAGTTGGGATGAGGCAATTCATACCCCAAAATGAGGAACTGTGAAGCAGCCCCCAGGGTTGCTGTTAAAATGCATGTTTGTCTCCCTGTGGCTAGTGGAGCTGGGGAAAAGTGACTTTCAAACACAAACTGAACAGCTGCTCTGTCGCCTTTGAATCCATCATGCACTTCCTTATGCTTTGCTGACCAGCGCCAAGCAGTTTGCTGTATGTAATTCATATGCCAACTGCTCTCACTAAGGAGAACGGCTTTGGAGCCCAGGCATTGTGTGTTTTTGTTGTTCAGGTTGTATGATGTGCTTGTTCTCTAAGCTACTCTTTAATCAGTGTCGCTGCGGACAGGGTAATTAAGACGGGCTGCATTTGACTAGTTGTCTGCTCTGTGAAATGAGCCGTTCTTTGGGCTGCCATTAGCTCATTTGTTTCTGCTGCTTGCTGGATGGGAGGGTGTTCTGGGGAGACCCACTAATGCAGCAGCAGGTGTCGTTGCAGAGTCAGGCCGGAGAGAGATGGAAAAGCTCTGTCAGTAACGCGTGGCACTGGCATGGTGCATTGTGGTTTCAAAGCACTGGGTAAATATTTAAGTGCCTTCAAGGTGCAGTGTGGTGGTGCACAGTGCCACTGGGAGTTCCCAGAGCACAGGGATGGCAGGGAGCATTGGCACGACACTGTACTGGCTACAGGGAAGGGCAAACTCAGCCCTGCCAATGCCACTCAGTCCTCACTTGCAGCGCCACCTGCTATTCGAGCAATGGGCTTCACCCAGCCCTGCCACTGCCCCTCCGTTCTGACCTGAAGTGCCCCTGTACTTCGGCACCTCTCCTGAGTAGCAAAAACTCATCCCTTGGGACCGTGCATTGACGGTGTGATGGGAACAAAGTATCTTCTAGGTCAGGGGTGGGCAAACTACGGCCTGGGGGCCACATCCGGCCCTTCAGACATTTTAATCCGGCCCTTGAGCTCCTGAAGGGAAGCGTGGTCAGGGACTTGCCCTGCTCCACATGTGCTGGGGCTCCGCACGGCTCCCAGAAGGAGTGGCATGTCTCCACTCCAGCTCCTATGCATAGGGGCAGCCAGAGGGCTCTGCACGCTGCCCCTGCCCCACGTGATGCCCCCACAGCTCCCAATGGCCAGGAACTATGAGCATTCATGGCCCGCCTGCCATACAATTTTGATACCCAGATATGGCCCTTCGGCCAAAAAGTTTGCCCACCCCTGCTCTAGGTGGAAGCCACTGAGCTTGTTTGACTTGTGACGATGACCAGGGCTGGAATGCCAGTCTGTGAGCCCACTTAGCTGCCTTGGGACAATGTCCGCTGAGCCCACCTGTGCTGAGAGGTGACTGTGTAAGAAGAATTAGAAGCATCCAGAGGAGCTCATTTCTGAATCGAAAAGCTCTGTATTTACACAACCAGTCTGAAGTGCAGCCTGGCAATGTATTTAAAACAGATGCACCTTATTGAACAAACTTTGGCTCTTGGTTCCAGGCACTGGAAAGTGACTATGTTAGTGCACATCTCCATCAATGGATCGATCTCATCTTTGGTCATAAGCAACATGGCTCAGCTGCGGTGGAGGCAGTGAATACCTTTCACCCTTACTTCTATGGAGACAAGGTGGACCTCAACAACACCAGCGATCCTCTGATTAAAAGCACCATACTGGGATTTGTCAGCAACTTCGGGCAGATACCAAAACAGGTACAGCACCACGTGTGTTCTTCCGCATCCGTTCACTTTGTTTTAATTACAGGGGCTGGACATGAGACTAGGTAAAAAAGGAGAACGCGTGACTCATTCAGACCTGGTAATGTGTTACTCCTCCCATACACTTTGCACAGGTGTAAATGATGACGCAAGGTGAAGGGCAGCAGTGAATAGGGGGAGAGGGAAAAAGAGTTTGCCTGGGGGTAGCTGAGAGCAGAACTAGAGACAGTTAGGTTGCATGGGTGTTGCTCAGAATACGATTTGGCCTGCAGAATTTTTATCATTGGTGATGGTGCATGAAAAGAGCTCAGCTTGACTCTTTCAGCCCAGGGTGGGTTTGCAGGACTGGCAGCTAGACAAATTATATTTTTACTTGTGAACTGAGCAAATCTGATCTGGGTTCTATGACAGCCAGCACATATGGTCCATGGTACCATTTTCACATAGTTGCCTTTAAATGCTCTGCAAGATGAAAATTAAGGGCCCCATTTTACTCTCAGGTGCATCTGGTAAATCGGGCATAACTCTTCTTAAGTCAGTGCAGTCGTAGCAGTGTAAATCTGGTGCAAGTAGCTCAGAGTCAAGTCTGAAGATTTCCACTCCCTGCTATACACTTAATAATATGAATAATACCTGTTTCCTATATAGCACTTTTCTTCAGGGGATCTCAAAGTGCATTGCAGTCGTCAATGGGGTTATCCTCACAACACTCCTGTAAGGAAGGGCAGTTATGCCCTTTGTACAGAGGTGGAACCGAGGTATAGAATGGCTAACTGACTTGTCCGGGGTCACACAGGAAGTGTTTTGTGGCCAACACACTCCTTTGTGAAGTCAGATTTATTCTGTGTGGTAGAGAGAAGGCGTTCAGATACTACAGTGATGAGTGTAATATACAAACCTGTATAGACTAGAACAGAATAGAATTAGAGATGCGCCCAAAGAAAACACATGGGTTAAGTTCCAGGGTAATATTTCATCCCCTCATATAAGAAGGGGCCATTTTCAAACATCAGAACTGGCTCTGGGGGTGGATTTCAGACACCCCTTATTTGTGGGATGTTCAGATCTCAGCAGAGAATATGTGAAAACTTGCCATGGCATAAAGCGAGCTGAGAGGTGCTGCACACACAGTGCTTACCCAGAGCTCTGCTGGCTGGAAGTGGGATTGCATGCCAAGAAAGAGAAGCTAAAGGACCCTGTGAGCAGGGGAAGTGACCAGCTTCAGAGAGTAAAGTCTCATGTAGTAGAGGAAATACACCTATACATTGTTCTCTGGGCTAGATTCTCAGCCGGTGGAAATCAGTGTAAAGAAGCTATGCTGATTTACACCAGCTGAGGATCTGGCTCTCTGTTTCTTCAGGCTGTGCAATACATGCGCACACACAAGGCTTTCTGGCCCATGTCTTTGTACCACAAAACAGTAAAGGATTTTCCATTTCCCAGGGCAATCCTCCGGAAAGTGCCAGGTTTGGGGTCTGTATGTAGATGGGCAAAGGTGGCTTAGAGCTGCCTATGCTGTCCTCCCATTCTTGAAGATCCTAAGATTTAGCTGTTTATTTCCCAAGTGGGTGTGTACAATGTATGAACACACATATACACTCACACACACCCCCTGCTCCCTCCCTTCAATATACACACACATGAAGGCAGCTTGATGTGCTGACTCCTAGCAGCTCAGCAAGTTTTACTTTACATTGGGATCTAGGATGTTTGCTTTTAGGCAGAGATGGGACTGAGTTGCCAGGCTTTTGGATCTGGATTCAGATCAGAAAATCCAGGGTGCTCTGCATCAGGCCCATTACAGAGATGTACCTAAGCTGCAGCATCCAGACCAGATCTGGATCTAAACCTCCCCAGACTTTAGGTGGGTGAGGTTGGGTTGAATCCAAGGTTCCACACTGGGTCCATCTCAGGTTTTCATATGAGAGTCGTCAAAGCAACAAGGATTCTTTAGAAGAGAGCAGGCTTCCCCCGGAGTAGCTTCACCCCAGAGTGTTGTCACCCATAGATCTCTGGTCTGTGCCTTGCACCCTGTGACACATGCCGATTGCTCTACTGGTCCAATGGATCCGCACGGTGGATCAGGGAGCAGCACAAATCAGGATAAACTGGGCATCCTTTGCAGCCCAGTCACCTGGCTTTGTGTTCATGGAAAAGCCAGGATTGCTGTCAGATTTGCAGAAGTAAGCAGAGGGGCCTGTTCGAGCCACGTGATCCCATTGCCAATGTTTTTATCCTCTTGTTAAACAGTTTTGACCTTAGTTTTAGCATGGGGGGAAAGAGGCTACTTCCTCGCCTCATTGTACCGCCCTTACTCAGCACCCTGCAAAATCTGAAGCTCTGGCTTGTTACAGTCAAAGGCTATAGCAGCAGGAAGGCTGAGAAGCAGAGATATAAGAAATAATAATAATCTCCCTTAAGAAAAGCCACTCAGCTATTTCCTCTAGACATTTTGTTGCCGAGAACTTTCTAGAGATGAGGCCAGATGGCTGCATTTCCCCTGAATCCCATCAGAGTGAGGAAGATCACGGAGCTGGGAGGAAATCAAGCTATAGGCAAAGCAGTAGGAAGGCATTTAGAGGGTAAGACTGAGACCACCAAACTCGTTTCGTTTGTGATCTAATCATAGTTAGGGTGCTAGCTTGGGACTCTGGAGTCCTGGGTTCAGGTCCCAGCTCAGCCACAGACTACCAGTGTGCCCTTGGGTAAGTCACTTAGCCTCCATTCCCCATCTGTAAAATGAGAATAATAGGTCTTCCCTACCTCACAGGGGTGTTGTGAGGATCAATCCACTGAAGCTGGTGAGGTGCTCAGATACTGTGGTGATGGGGGGTATAAGAAGTACCACAGAGAAACAGATGTATCCACTACGCGTTGGGGCAGATTGTTTTAAATATATTTTTAAGTGTTGTTCCTTTGTTCTAGCTCTTCACTAAACCCCACCCATCCAGGAATGCCACGGGCAAAAATGCATCAGGGAAAGAGGCTGCATCCTCTCTGCATTCAGCTGGACATGTGCCCCTGTTGCTCAGCAGCCTGCAAAATCTGAAGCTCTCTCCTGTCACAGTCAAAGGTGCTGGCAGTGTCGCGAATTCAGCCGTCTTTCATGTATAAATCAGTGAAAAGTCCTTGACCAGGCAAAGAGCTGGATGTGTTCAAACCCTACAGCTGGGCATAGCTTTATTTTAGCAAAGTACTGAATTGATCCCATCAAGGTCCATGTTGCCATGTCATGTAGTTTTTATTATTTATAGAGAGAGAGGGAGAGATTGAAAAGGGGAAGAAATAATCCTGTGAAAAAAATCAAAAATTTGAAGTCATTCTTATTTCATGTGGTCCAAAGCAGAAAAACATTTTTTTATTATTATTATTTTTGCCAAACTTTTTTTTTATTTTGAATTTTTGAAATGTTTTTTCCTCTTTCTCCCCCCTCCCCTTTTCTCCATGGAATGTAATAAAATGAATGATGTCCATGGTTTTCCCCCACCCACCCACACTTTTTTATTTACCTCCTTACCTCTCCGCTTTTTCTATTCTGTAACTTTCCCCATGTGGAGGTAGTTTTGAAAAGCTAGAAAATTGAAAAAAGGAAAAAGAAAATATTTTAAAAACAATCAAATCCCTTCACTCATTCTATTGAATTCAGGGGGCAATAGGGAGAAAAAATAGAATGTTGACGTTTTGACACTTGAAATGTTGACGTTTTCCGTTTCATCAAAAACTGGGACAATTTGCAACACCAAAAAGCTTTTCATGACATTTTTCATTTTTGAAGGAATAAAAACTATTTTTGGGGCAGGGGAAACATTTTGGAAAGAAACATTTCGACCTGTTCTGCTCTCTCTCAGTGGTGCCTACATGCCCAGCCAGGGTCAGGGCCCCATGTGCCAGGTGCTGTACAGACAGAATAGAAGATGGTCCTTATATTCTAAACAGACAAGTTAGACAAACGGATAGAGACAAACAACAAATATGCAATTGTCAAAGGTACAGAACTTATACATTTTTCTTCAAGTGATTGCTCATCTAGATTCCAATTAAGTGTGCTCACGCCGCGTGCACAGTCGTCGGAAAGTTTTTCCTTAGCAGCTCCCATTGGGTCAGCTGTGGAGCCCCCTGGAGTGGTTCCTTCTTACCGCCAGTGCCGGTAGTTGGAATTGTGGTGGCTTGCGTAGCAAGTGCTTCCCTTAGCTTACTTTGTAGTTGTAGTTTGTAGTTTTGTACTTGTTAGTTAGTAGATTAGGTAGTGGGAGTGGGGTCTAGCTCCAATCCTGTATCCTTCCCCTGGGTCCCGGGGCATGCCTCGGTCCCAACGGTTCAAGCCTTGCAGAACCTGCAGTAAGCCTATGCCTACAGGTGACCCCCACAACTCTTGCCTCAAGTGTCTGGGGGAATGCACCAAACAGGTTGATGCAAAATCTGCAAGGCGTTCCACCCAAGGACGAAGAAGGAGTGGGATTTCTGAAACAGCTCCTAATGGAGTCCACTCTTTGTCACAAACCTGCCACTGATTGTCAGGACCCAGCATCGGGTGTGTCCATGTGGAGCGCCCCAGCTTCAGTACAAGAAACAGTGCCGAGAAAGGACTCAGGCCTAAGTGACCCTTGGCACTGGTGCTCCCCGGCACCACAGACTGCAGAGACAGCCTGGCACCACTCCCACTCCCCAGTGCCGCATAAGTGGCACAGGAAAACTGATGGAAGCTGTTCTCCTGGGCTGAGGGCAACAGTGCTGGTGAGTGTGACAGCAGTGTGTCCTGTGCAGGAGCACTCATTGCAAAAACCTCAGGAATTGGGGCCATTGACTTTGGGCCCATTAAGGGAACCATTGAGTCCGGCTCCCAGCAGTACCCCTGAGTGCCAGGTGGAGGAGTTGGAGCTGCCATCCACCCCGGACACTTTTGAAGCTGCAAGGGATCTGATTGCCATGATGGCACCTCAGCCCCTGGCAAGTAGAGACAAGCCTCTGGTACCGCATCATCCAGCACCATCTAGAAGCAAACCTGCCATGATGAGGCAGTCGCCCTCTCCAGATCAGCACCACTCTCCACGGCAGCGCTCCAGAACGTCCCTGTCTCGACAGTGATCGCTGGTGCCGGCCTCCAGGAAGGGTTCCCCAGCACCATCAGGGTGACGCGCGCCTTCCCTGGCACCGAGAGAGGAGCGGCATGGGTCTCCGGCACTGGGTCTCCGGCACTGGGTGAGCGGCCCCAGTCTCTGGCTCCAGGTGAGCGGCACCAGTCCCCTGCTCTGGCTCCTCGTCACTGGTCTCCAGCGCAGTATTGTTCGGTGCTGCCGTGGTCATCAAGGTCAAGGCGTGCCTCATCAGACTCTGATGCCGACTTGTTCTATTTCCGGTGTAGCCGGCACACATCGGACAGGCGTTGGTACTGACACAACGCAGGGATTGTGCCTTGGCAGCCCCAGTGGCAACCTCCTACACAGTGGTCCTTTTGGACTCCCTGGGCTTACCACCAGGCCCAGGGCTCTCTTTTGGTGGCCTCAGATAGTAGAGAGGCCCTACCTCTCAGAGACAGACCCACACCTCCACCTCACCCGCCGCCAGACCAGGCTACTGCCACGGTGACAGTTATTGACAATGAGGTCCCTGGTGGCAAACAGGAGCAGGCGGAGGAGGTGGTCAAACCTGAGGACCCCATGGTGGACATTTTGGCATCACAGGGGCCATCTAGAGTCACTCTGCCACTGTTAAAAACTGTCCAGAGCAGCTGTCTACATCCATTCCGCCTACTGCAAAAGGGGTTGAACGGAAATACTTCATACCCTCTAAAGGTTACGAGTACCTCTTCTTGCACCCACAGCCCTGCTCTTTGGTGATGTCTGCAGTAAACGAGAAAGAGAAAAGGTCAGCAGGGACCGACTCCTAAATCTAAGGAGTCAAAAAGGATGGACCTTTTTGGAAGAAAGGTCTGCTCAACTGGGGGCCCACATCTGAGGATAGCTAACCAGCAAGCTATCCTCAGCAGATATAACTTCAACTCTTGGGCCTCCATGTTGAAGTTTAAGGAGCTGGTGGCGACGGACTCCAGAGCTGAATTTGCAGCGATAGTTGAGGAAGGAAAGGCAGTGGCACAGACCTCTTTGATGGGGCAGGCCTATTTTCAGACCAGATGGACTCCAGGCTTCACAGCCTTAAAGATTCCCGGGCGACCATGAAGTTGTTGGGCATGCAATCCCCAGTAACCCAACGCAGGCATTTTAAGCTGAAACAACAACACCCCTATCCTCCTCGGACAAGGCAGGACTTCCGGGGTGGGGTAAAGAAATGGCAGGCACAAGCCTTCCCATCCCCTCTCTGGGCAGGGCCAAGGCCCAATCAAGCCATCGTCGGGCTCAAAGCAGGCCTTTTGCAGGTGCGCCCAAGAACAGTGCATCCGCCAGGGCACCGGATCCTTCTCCCTGTTTCATGAATCGTCTATCCCACTTCTACCATGCCTGGTCCCAAATAACATCAGACCACTGGGTTCTTCATATGGTAGAAGTGGGATATTCTCTCCAATTCTGCTTCTCCCCTCCCTCCCACCCCCTTTCCCCATTCTTCTCCAGGAACGCTTCACACAAGGAACTTCTTATCCAGGAGGTGCAGGCGCTCCTTGGTGGAGGAGGTTCCTCAGGAAGTCAGGGTCAAGGGGTTCTATTCCCATTATTTCCTAATTCTCAAAGCCCAGGGGGTCTCAGACCCATTCTAGACCTGCGAGGACTCAACAAGTTCAGGGAAAAGTTGAAGTTTGGCATGGTCTCCCTGAGTGCTATTATCCCTTCCCTGGATTTGGAAAACTGGTACGCCGCCCTCGACATGAAAGACATGTACTTTCACATAGCTATATGGCCTGCACACAGACGATTCCTCAGATTTGTCGTCAACCACAACCATTATCAGTTCACAGTCCTCCTCTTCGGTCTATTGACAGCCCCCCTCCCCCGCCCCGAGTGTTCACCAAATGCATGTCAGTCGTAGCAGACTTCTTCCGAAGGAGGCAGGTGCACGTATACCCCTACCTCAATGACTGTCTGCTCAGGGGACACTCCAGGGAACAGGTGGAGTCTCAAGTCTGATTGGTCAGATCCACTTTTGAAAGACTGGGTCTCCTCCTCAATGTGAGTCGACTTTGTTACCAACCCAAAGAATAGAGTCCATCGGGGAGGTATTGGACTCGATACAGGCAAGAGTGTTTCTGCCAGAGGCTGCTTCCAAGTGATGGCAGACATTATTCAAGGCCTCAGTCAAGGGATGCCTGAGTCTTCTTGGTCACGTGGCAGACTGCACCTACATGGTCCAGCATGCCAGAATGAGGCTCAGACCCCTCCAAGCGTGGCTTGCGTTGGTCTACCACAACCGCCTGAGCTCAGTGGTCACTGTGCCAAAGTGAGTACTCGAGTCCCTTCAATGGTGGCTTGACCCTCAGACAGTGTGTGAGGGCATCCCCTTCAACAGCCCCCAGCCCTCCACGTCCCTGGTAATGGACGCATCGGCTCTGGGATGGGGTGCGCATTTGGGAGATCTCCAAACGCAGGGCCTATGGTCGCAGGATGAGCTCTCCCTCCATATCAATATCAAGGAGTTGAGGGCAGTGTGGCTAGCATGCAAAACCTTTCAGGCCCAACTACAAGGACAGTTTTGACGGACAACACTACTGCCATATTTTACATCAACAAGCAGGGTGGAACCCGTTCCTCTCCTCTATGTTGGGAAGCCATCCGGCTATGGAAGTTCTGCATAGCCCACTCCATTCACCTGGAGGCATCATTTCTACTAGGAGCTCAGAACGAACTAGCAGACCACCTCAGCGGGTCCTTCTGCAGTCACGAGTAGTCCATCCGCCTGTCTTTCAGAAGTGGAGGTTTCCCCAGGTCAATCTGTTCCCCACCTGGAGCAATAGAAAGTGCCCACAATTCTGTTCCTTCCAGAAACACATCCCAGGCTCGCTTGTGGATGCATTCCTGCTCCCCTGGGCAGGATGTCTGTTGTACACCTTTCCGCCAATCCCCCTCATCCACAAAGTCTTACTCAAGGTCCGCAGAGACAGGGCACGGATGATTCTGGTGGTGCCAGCGTGGCCTTGCCAACGTTGGTACACCACACTCCTGGAGCTGTCAGTGGATGCCCTGATCATGTTACCACTACTTCTGGACCTGATCACATAGGACCACGGTTGTCTTCATCACCCCAACCTCCAGTCCTTCAACCTCATGGCCTGGAAGCTTCATGGCTAAACTCCATGGAGCTCCTCTGCTCAGAACCGGTAAGCAAGGTCCTACTCGGCAGCAGAAAACCCTCCACTAGGGCCACATGCCTCACAAAGTGGAAGAGGTTTACATTCTGGTGTGCTCAGCATCGTATCCCCCCACTCCAGGCACCCATACCACTCATCTTGGAGTACCTACTGCACCTGAGGCAGCAGGGTCTCGCAGTGTTGTCCATCAAAGTGCACCTTGCAGCCATTTCAGGCTTCCACCCAGGAGTGGCCGGGCGTTCCGTCTTCACCAACCCCATGGTTCCAGGTTTCCTCAGGGCCTGGAATGGTTATACCCACAAATTAGTCAACCAGTCCCTGTGTGAAACCTTAACCTGGTCCTCTCCCAGCTAATAGGGCCCCCTTTCGAACTGCTGACAACTTCCTCCCTTCTCTATCTATTGTGGAAGGTAGCCTTTCTGGTTGCCATTACCTAAGCAAGAACGGTGTCGGAGTTAAAGGCCTTCATGTCCGACCCTCCCTTCACGGTTTTCCATAAGGACAAGGTACAACTTATACCTCATCCGGCCTTCCTTCCAAAGGTGGTGTCACATTTTCACACCAACCAGGACATTTGTCTGCCTGTCTTCTTCCCTAAACCTCACGCTAATATCCAAGAATGGAGGCGCCACTTATTGGGTGTTCGGCGGGTGCTAGCCTTTTACATTGAGCGCATGAAGCCGTTCCGAAAGTCGAACCAGCTCTTCGTGTCGGTGGTGGACTGGATGAAGGGGCTCCCAGTCACATCTCAGAGAATCTCATTGTGGATCACGTCCTGCATCCAGACATGCTACGACCTAGGTAAGGTTCCAGCCCTGGCTCTTACGGCACACTCCACAAGGACACAGGCTTCATCGGTGGCGTTCCTGGCCCAGGTCTCGATGCCACCCTCCAGACCTCATGCAATGTGGTCCTCGGAACATACATTCAACCTCTCATTATAGCATCATCCAGCATGCTAGAGATGATGCAGCATTCATAAGAACATAAGAACGGCCGTACTGGGTCAGAACAAAGGTCCATCTAGCCCAGTATCTGTCTACCGACAGTGGCCAATGCCAGGTGCCCCAGAGGGAGTGAACCTAACAGGCAATGATCAAGTGATCTCTCTCCTGCCATCCATCTCCACCCTCTGACAAACAGAGGATAGGGACACCATTCCTTACCCATCCTGGCTAATAGCCATTGTGATGGAGCAAGGCCGGATGGCTACAGGAAAGTACTGAGGAGCAGGTATGTTAGCTCCAGGCTAAGCAAATCCCTAGTACCATGGGAACCAAAATGGCAGTTGCTCCAGGCTAATCAAGGCACCTGGGGCCAATTAAGAACTTTCTAGAAGGCACCGGAGAGAGCTACATTGATTGGAGCACCTGCAGCCAATCAGGACAGGCTAATCAAGGCACCTGGTATAAAAAGGGGAGCTCACTCCAGTCTAGAGAGGAGGAGCCAGAGGAAAGAAGTGCGCATGAGGAGCTGGGAGCAAGAGACACAAGGAACTAAGAACTGAGAGGGGGTACTACTGGAGGATTGAGGAAAACACCATACAATCAAGCAGCATCAGACACCAGGAGGATCCGGTGGTGAGGATAAAGAAGGTGTTTGAAGGAGGCTATGGGGAAGTAGCCCAGGGAGCTGTAGCGGTCAAGCAGCGGTTACACGTAGCACTATAGAGACTGCTGCAATTCACAGGGCCCTGGGCTGGAACCCGGAGTAGAGGGCGGGCCCAGGTTCCCCCCTAGCCCCACTACTCCTAATCAGACATAGGAGTAGTTGATCCAGACTATGGGTTTCATCTAAGGGGAAAACCACTAAGGGGAAGAAATCCGCCAATAAGCGCAGGACCTACTAGAGGAGATGAGGAACTTTGCCACACCATTTATGGACGTAACCACCATGAATTCATTCAGTTTTCTTTTAAACGCTGTTATAGTCCTAGCTTTCACAACCTCCTCAGGTAAGGAGTTCCACAAGTTGACTGTGTGCTGCATGAAGAAGAACTTCCTTTTATTTGTTTTAAACCTGCTGCCTATTAATTTCATTTGGTGTCCCCTAGTTATTTACTTATTCCCATAATACAAGAACTTTTCCTTATCCACTTTCTCCACATCACTCATGATTTTATATACCTCTATCATATCCCCCATTAGTCTCCTCTTTTCCAAGCTGAAGAGTTCTAGCCTCTTTAATCTTTCCTCATATGGGACTCTCTCCAAACCCCTAATCATTTTAGTTGCCCTTTTCTGAACCTTTTCTAGTGCCAGTATATCTTTTTTTTTTGAGGTGAGGAGACCACATCTGTATACAGTATTCGAGATGTGAGCGTACCATGGATTTATACAAGGGCAATAACATATTCTCAGTCTTATTCTCTATCTCCTTTTTAATGATTCCTAACATCCTGTTTGCTTTTTTGACCGCCTCTGCACACTGTGTGGACATATTCAGAGAACTGTCCACGATGACACCAAGATCTTTTTCCTGATTAGTTGTAGCTAAATTAGCCCCCATCATATTGTATGTATAGTTGGGGTTATTTTTTCCAATGTGCATTACTTTACATTTATCCACATTAAATTTCATTTGCCATTTTGTTGCCCAATCATGGGCAGAGTGGTGCTCCAGTCAGCGATTCCATAACTCTGACCCCACCACCTAGGTAAGGCTTGGGAGTCACCTAACGAATTGATATGAGCAATCATGCAAAGAAGAAAAAATGGTTACTTACCTTCTCGTAACTGTTGTTCTTCGAGATGTGTTGCTCATGTCCATTCCAAACCACCCTCCGCTACTCTGACAGAGTAGCTGGCAAGAAGGAACTGAGGAGGGGCCGGGTCAGCAGGGTCATATATCCAGCGCCATGAAGGTGCCACTCCAGGGGGCTCCACAGCTGACCTGACAGGAGCTGCTAAGGAAAAACTTTCTGATGACTGTGCATGTGGTGTGAGCACACCTAATTGGAATGGACATGAGCAACACATCTCAAAGAACAACAGTTACGAGAAGGTGAGTAACTGTTTTATACAATCCCTCATATGACAGCCTTTCCCACAAACCTCCCATCTGGCCAGCTCCCAGAGTCAAACGCCTTCCCAGCCCTAGTTCACCCCACGTGCCTGCCCTCTCCACTCTCTAAGGAGCACTCTACCACAGTCTGGGGTGGGGAGACACAAGCAACCAAAGTGTCTGCAGATGGGCCCTGGACTCTTCTCCCTTCACCCCATCCCAAAGGGGCAGGAGTCAGGTGGTCCATATGGTGATGTGTCTGCCCCACATCATTCTTGGAGTGGTGGCTCATGCTGCTTCTTCCCCTGCAGGAGATGGAGTGAGTGTTGCCAACTTAACGACTTTGTCACTAGATTTAGTGACTCTTTGGTTTCCCTAGTGAGAAAATAAGTGTCAAAGTGACCCATGACAAATCTAGTGACTTTCACTGCCAATTACAGTGACATTCAGAGAAAGAAGTCACCAATATGTATAGTCACAAAATCATTCACAAGCAGCTCAATAGTGTTAATCCATTCCATGCTCTTCTTACTACATTCTGTTGCACACCAAGTCAATGTCATTACGTCTCAATTGAGCATGTCCTTGAAAGGAATCACATTCCAGGGCTTCTTGGGCTGAGATCACTATAATCTGCAGGCAAGGAAAAGAAGTTTGTGGAGGCTAATTCAACACTTTGCTAAAGCCAGGTGCACTTTGGAGAGAGCAGCACATTAGCCAGGGCTTGTTTTTACCCAACCATGTTCTTTCTCACCCCTCCATAGTAGGTAGCACACTCTGTGTTGCAGGGAAAGATGGCCAATGAAGTAGGCTGGGTGGGAGAGGCAGGTTAGCCAGCGAGGAGAGCTGCACGGATGGAAGGTTGGGTGGGATGAGACAGGGCCATGTGCCCCAATTGGGGAGAGGGGCACCGTGCCTTCAGGAACAAAGCCCTTACTACAGGATCAAAGGTGGAGCTAGCTTGATTTCAGTTGCCCTTTACTCCTTCCCCTATCTTGGCATGGGGTTAGCTGCCCAGCTCTTTTCAGAAATGAAACCCTGGAAGCTGGGGGAAGGGGCCTGGCTAGCTGATTTTTGTTTTTAAATCTACTTTCTTGGCTCCCTGCAGTGCCAAGCTCAGTTCAGGCAAATTCCCTCTTCCCTCTGGCTCTGGGCTCTCCCTTTCACTAACCTGCTGGCTCAAATCCAGGCTTGCAAGAAAGGGAGGCTCAGCTGAATTACCCAACCCCAGCCAACCTGGGCTGCAGTGTACGGAGCGCCCTTCCCAATGAGCAGAGGGCTGCAATTTCCTTCCCAATGAGCAGAGGGCGCCCTCCTGGTGATGACGGTGTACTGTTGTAGTTGCTTCTAGTGTACAACAGTATGTAGTAAGAAGAGCATGGAATGGATTTTATTAACACTATTGAGCTGCTTGTGAATGATTTGTGTGTGTGTGTGTGTGTGTGTGATTTTCTGTTGAATTTTCTGGACATTTTGTTTGATGACATTTTTGACTCCTTTTGAGTGCTTAAACAGCTACATCTAGAGACTTTTCAGGGTTTGTCTGGTGACTACCTGCTATGTGGAGTTGGCAACACTGGAAGCAGGAGGAAGCATATGGCCCATATGGCTTCACTTGCACTGTGAAGTTTAATGTGATGGAATGAAGCATTATGCATAGATGAGGGGACTTGGTGCCACCTGGCATGACACCCCCTCCCCCAGGTGTGTGTCAATGTGTTTCCATAGCCCTGCCTCGAATGTGGCTGCATCTCAGCCCCAGGGTGGCTTTTAGCCTCTGGTGCTGATCACATCACTCAGCATAGTTAGGGAGACAGGCAAACCTTGCAAGGGAGGGAAAGTCACTCTTAGCATGCTAGAAACAATAGGATGAGCTGTGATCTCCTTCTTCTGCTCAGAGGCGCCCAAGGGAGCCATCGGACACATCGTCCATACCGAGAAAATCATTCTGGCCGTCGAGAGAAACAAAGTTTTGATCCCACCGCTCTGGAACAAAACCTTCTGCTGGGGATTTGATGATTTCACCTGCTGCCTTGGAAACTATGGAACTGACAAGGTAAATGAGAACAAAGGCCAAGGGTTTTGAAACACCGGAGAGGGTGGACCAGTATTCTGAGATGGTACAGAGAATCCTCTTTCAAGATGCCTGCTTGGTGGGTCTTGATCATGTGCTCAGGGTCTAACAGATAACCAGATTTTGAGGTGGGAAGGAAGCTCCCCAGGTCATATTGGCAAGGACTTTGGGGATTTTCATCTTCCTCTGCAGCCTGGGGCATGGATCGCCTGCTGGGATCCTCTGGGCATCTCCCACCTAATCGATTCCCTGCCAATGCAGGGGTCTTGGCCATTGGTGGCACCTCCCGCTCTCTGCCTGTGGCTCACAACAGTGTAGTCTGCTGGAAACTGAAATGTTTTAGCCTAACAAAATCTTTGGCTTTAATACGGGAGTGTCTGGGTGAAATTTAATGACTTGTGCCATACAGGAGGTCAGACTGGATGATCTAATGTTCCTTTCAGGCCTGAAACTCTATGGAAAGTGACTCGTGATTTTGGGTGTCTCGGTGTTTGAGGTGCCCAACTTGAGACATCGTAAAGAGGCCTCATTTTCAGAGGGTGGGTGCTCAGCACCTTCTGGAAATCTGGCCCCATTGAAAGAGTCTAAGATTGGGCACCCAAAATCACTAGTTCCTCCTGAAAATCTTGGCCAATATTGAACTGATCTGAAGTTCTTATCTAGTTCCAATCCCTCTATCCTCTGTTACACTGAAACTGAGACCTTGTGTGATAGGACTTAACAACAACACAATGTCTCTTGGCCCTGATGAGAAATTTTGTGACGCAGAACTTTCTGCTGGGATTAGGATAGGACCATCTGTCAATTTCCTCCCACCCCTGAGTTTAGTACAGTGCTCTCATTCAAAACACTAATGCAGCTTCCCCTAGAAATCTGTAGAGCCCTGCTAATCCGTGGGTATCTGTTTTATATCCACAGATATCTGTGGGCCATTTTTGCGGATAGTGCGGATGTGGATACAAATTTTGGATCTGTGCAGGGCTCTGACTGTAAGACCTGGGCAAGCAGCTGTGAGGAACTGCGGCACGGACCCTCCACCTGCCCTGGGTGGCGGTCTGGGGGGCAGGGACACTGGGCGGGAGGCTGCTCGGGCCCCCTGCCCAAGGCAGGTGAAGGGTCCAGCATGGCTCCCTGCAGCTGCCTGCCTGGTTCTTACCGTGGCCGGGCTGTGACTTTCTGGTCAGGGAGAGCCACACTGGCAGCTGTGGGGAGCCTGGGTCCCTCCACACACACCCCTCCCTTGTGTAAGGGTCAGGAGGGCAGAGACACGGGCTGGAGGCTGCTTGGGCCCTCTTCCTAGGACAGTTGGAAGGACCCAGGCTCCCCACAGCTGCCAGCGCAGCTCTCCCTGATCTGGCTCGGGCCAGAGGGTGTGTCTCGGAGCCCGGCCACAGTAAGAGCCGGGCAGCTCCACAGGACACCCACCTGGCCAGACCAGTGTGGAGCCCAGCCGGGGAGCCATGGGGAACTGTGGTGGACCCTCCACCTGCCCACAGTGCAGGATATGGGCCTAAGAGCAGCCCACGACCGTGTCCCCACCCCCAGACTCCCCACCCGGCTGAGGACAGGTGGAGGGTCTGTGACTCTGCACAGGCTCCTCACAGCTGCCTGTGGGGCTCTTCCCGACCAGGCTCCGGCGAGGGGTGTGTGTGTGTGTGCGCGCCTTGAAGCCTCAGCCCAGCCCTGGAGTAGAGCCCTGCAAATCCACAGATATTCACAGATCATTTTTGCAGATTGGCTGCGGATACACATTTTTGCATCCATGCAGGGCTCTAGAACTGATTCTCTGACTTCTTTACTGTAAGGAATCAACATTACACATCGCAGTGCTGCGTGCATGCTGGAGTGCCAGCAACCAAGGAGAGCGCAGCGGTCTCTCTTAAAAGGATGGATGGCCAGTGCTAGTGTGGGGCTCAGGAGAACAGCGTTCAGTTCCCTCCATAGTTCATCAGATGTTCAAAGTAGCAGAAACCTTTCCCTTTTCCTTGGGAAGCTCAGTGTGTACTGAACGATTTGCTGTGAAAACACACAGAACCAGGGGTCACCAGTGGGGATAGAATCCAGGGATCCCTGCACCAAAAGCACCAGCCTCTACACTTGAGCAATGCCTCTACCTATGAGTAAGTAGTAGGTTGTTCTATCTATTTTAGGTACTTATATGCCCCCCCCCATCACTGTAGAATATGAGAGCACCACAATCTGTAATGTATTTATCCTCACAACATGCCTGTGAGGTAGGGAGCTGCTTATCCCTATTGTACAGGTGAGGAACTGGGCACAGAGAGACTAATTGACTCACTCAGAATTACACAGGACACCTGTTGCAGAGCAGAGAATGGAACCTGTTCCCTGAATCTTAAGCTAGTGCCCTAACTGCCAAATCATCCTTCCAATCCAGCCAGCAGGTAATGGTTGATTCACTCCCACACCAACATACACATAGCCATGCTGATACACACGCAGGCAGTGAGAGCAGAACTGAGAGGAAAATTTAGTCTTTAGTCTGACTTCACTGTGAGTTGAGGATGCCCCGCACCTTGTAGGACTGGGCCCTTTCTTTGACTGATCTTTGAGCCCAACCTTCCTTTCATTCTTGAAAACGGGTAGGAGGAACGTTCCTTTCCCAGCCTCAAAGGGAAGATGAGAGCTTGGTTCTCAGGCCCCGAATCTGTTCTCTGGTTTAAATATTGACATGCTGCAATCAAAGGAATCTGTGCAACAGAAATGGCTGCCAGTGTTTTTACCTTCTGCAGAACACTATGACACTCGAATGCATGGCAGATTGGGGCAAGTGTCTCTGTGCTGTATGTCCCACACCAACTACTGTCATTACCTCTGGAACGAGCGCCGTCGTGTGTGTCTGGGAGCTTTCCCTGGTCAAGGACAAAGTGAAATGCCTGAACTTGAGACAGGTACAGTACCACAGCTCACCTGACGTGCCAGCTTAGTAAGTACAGGTCTGAGATCAGAGCTGGGAAGGGGTTCGATGAAAGCTGTTCCTCTACCAGGGTGACAGAGAAAGATGGTGCAGATGGCATCACACAGCATATCAACCTGCCACCCATTCATGCACTGACAATGACAAATGGACTCGGGAGCTAACCCAGAGTTGTTTTGACGAAACACTTTTTCAACACAAAATGCCATTGTCAAAAACAAACCTTTTTTTGCAGAAACGTGTCATTTTCAATGAAACTTTTGTTGGGAAGGTTTCTCAGGTTCAAAGTAGGGATGCTCTGGGTCTCCCATATTGTAAGTGTGTGTTTAATGACTAGGCTATTGGCTATTCTGGGGTGGGGCTCAGGTCCTTGATTCACAGCATGGATCTCTCTCTTTCTCAGGTGAGCACCCTAACCACTGGCAGTTGGCTGTTCTGGGGTGAGAGGGCATCTCTTTCATTCTCTCAGGTGTTTGGCTGAAAATTTCAAAAGGTTTCAGGTTCGATACAAAACCAAATGTTTGAAACATCAACTTTTTTTGTGAAGTAGAATTCTTGTTTTCCGGCCTTCCCTATATGTAACCCCATACAGGGTTGGCTGTACCTGTCTCTAACAGACTCCTGAGCAGTCTGTCTTTTTCTCTCACTTTGGCAACACTAGTATAGCTTGCTATGCCCTCAAGTCTTGAAAATAAGAAATATACCCTTCCACTCCAGCCTCCCGTGGTCCTTCACCCTACCCAGCTCCATCTGAGTCGTTATGTATTGTTCAAATGGTTCCCATTTCCTTTTTTTCTAGCTGGGTCAGGAGGCAGGAGCACCAAAACATTGAGAGACTTCTCTAAACAGATTCCCAGCCCAGTATTTCTGGCCAAGAAGGTTCAGATAAGTAACCAGAGTTCTGGATACGTTACCTATCCTGAATTTGGAACCTTTGGTGAAATAATAAGGGGAAGCATTCATGAGGTTTGAGTGACATGAAGGTATTCATGCCATAGAAATCTGCTCTGTCCATTGGTTCCTGCAGAAAAGACTCAAAAGAAAATTCAGGTTTTCCCAGATCCAGGACAAGAACATATTTCATTTGTCATAGGCGATGGGAAACATCAAAAGGCTGAGTCTGGGTTGAGCTCAGAGAAGCCCCCGGACTATTATCTATTTAGCTAGACCCCTTGGCCCTGCAAAACGGGGCACAAATTGTAGTTGGAACAACTCCTGACATGAGATTCTAATACTTCCTGCTTCTGAAGAGACCCAAAATCCCATCAGAAGACCTTATCTCATGAACTTTAGCCTGTCTGTTTCCTCTCAGAACCCAGGACACAGACAAGAAAGGGAAAGAAACAGCACTAGGGTAAAATCTAAGCAACACGTTTTGGAGATCAAGAAAAGTTCAGTTCAGGGTCAGTTTGCGTTTTGGGCAAAGCTTCAGGGAGGTTCTGTTTTACCTTTACTGGTTTGCCATTCTCGTTAGCGGCCCACGATTTATGACTGACTTTTGAGGAACTGGTGTTGCTAATGTGTATGCTGCAATTAAATGATA
The DNA here is from genome assembly GCF_016161935.1 of Mauremys reevesii. Classification (NCBI taxonomy): domain Eukaryota; kingdom Metazoa; phylum Chordata; order Testudines; family Geoemydidae; genus Mauremys; species Mauremys reevesii. The sequence goes on along the minus strand of NC_052629.1, from coordinate 66,417,777 downwards.
TTGCCCATATTCCACAAAGTACCGGTGTGAGATCACGCAATGCCAAAGACTGCCTGGATTTCCTTTCTGTCTCTGCTAGCAGAGGGCATTAGTCATTTAGACGACTCTCTGGCCTAGATGTCAATCTGAATTATGCCCCTAAATGTCTTCCAGTGAATTACATGCTGTTGTTTCATGGTCGTCGTTTATTCTGCTGAACAAAACTATTGTATCGTCATCCCTGAAATACTGAGCTTCACTTAAGTAAAGCTGATGTGCTATAAAAGTGATGCTGTTCACTTATCAGCCTTCTCAAGGGACTAATGCGTTCTTGTTTGAGTTGGAGTAAAAGACAGAAACTGTGTTTCAGCAGGAAGATCTTATTCCCTTCTTAACGGGCTGCCTCCAGAGTTTTGTGTAGCATTGAGGATGCAGCATAATAGCCACGGTATCCGTCTGTGCAATTTTATCTGACCCACGCTCCCATAACTCTGCACCAAAGGAAACACGTAGCCGGTTCGGATAAGCATCCAGAAGAGCTGTGTTGCGCCTTTCAAACACAGACCCATGGTGGAGTGGGTGCAGCAGAGCCACAGTGCACCCCTGCTGAGTCACCCTTGTAGCAGGTGCAGAGTTTCCTTTTGTGGCTGACCAGTGTATGGAGGGGGTGAAGTATGGCCCTGGCTCTTCCCAGCCCCGTTCACAATGACCACTGCTACTGCCACAGGCCATATGCAGTCTTTGCGCATGAGCAATCAGAGACCAGGGCTCTGTCTGCCCTGAATTGGCAGCACTGACTGCCAGCCTGAGCCCTAGGAGCCCAAATCAGCGAACCTGGGCCAGCAAAGACCGCACTGCCAGTCTTGCATATCTGTGTAGATGTAACCGGAGACTCAGGTTCACATCCCTGCTCTGGTTCAGACACTGAGTCGCTCTCTCTCTCTCTGCAGCCCACTGAATATTTAATTATCTATACAGAGTGGAAGAGCTCCAACAGCAGATACGGAGAAAGCAAGAGGATGACTCAGTAGTGTGGTGATCAGGACACTTACCTGGTCTCCCACATCCCAGATGAGTGCCTGCACCGGTGGGCTATTCAGGAGTGAGGTGTGTCTCACTCTCCTGAATTCCATCCAAAATTCCACCCTCAGAAACTCTCCCAACAAAATATTTGTCAAAACCAACATGTTTCCGCAACAAGGCTCAGTTTTGATGAATCAGCGTTTTGTTCTATTTTGTGTGAACCAAAAAACTCCAGGTGAAATTGATCAGCAGCCACCTAGTTCTGTGTCGTGTGGGAACAAACTCCACTGGTTACCATAGTGTAAATCGCCACTGGTTACACTATGGTTGTAATTTATGATTTATGGCTGCCCTGAAGTTCCAAGCCTGCCCCAAACTCACCCCACAGCCTGGAGCCCCCCAAAGCTCAGTTGGGAATAGGCTTCAGGGCTGGGATGAAAACTTTGCACAGCTTTGCTTAAATCCCTTCTTGTGCCATTATCTTTTACCCCTGAGCTCATACTTTGATAGGGTCTAAAATTATATCCAACCCTGTATCTCAGGCCCATGTCAAGCCTAAAATAATTTGAGACACCTGAAAGTCATCTCGGTCCCATATAGCCTGGTGCAACTGAGCATCTTCACCAGAGGGATTCATGTTTAAATGCCGTTGACCTAACAACCTTGGCAAATAGCAGCATTTATTAGATGGCCAGCAAGAAGTTGGGCTGACACAGGAGGAGAGTATATGCCATACGTGTTCTGAGAGGTCAACAGGGACATTCAGGACTGAAACCCACACTGAACTGAGTCAAACTCTAGAAGTTCATTGATCATTCCATGCAGAGAAAGCCAGCTGGGAATTCACCTCTCCAGTTAAAATTAACGTTACAACTCTGGTGTGACGTTCAGGGAAGTCGAGTCACAGCACTCATTGACTTCAATACAACTGAAAATCAGGCCCAGGAATTTTAAAGAAAGCAAGTAGGGCCTGATTCTCCATTGTCCAACACCTTGTACCCTCATTTACACCACTGCATGTTGAGTGTAAAACCAGATCAGCATATCACATCTATTAAATGAAATGACTTTATTAGTTTCTGTCCATAATACATTGACTACAATTAAGGTTTTTTTTGTAATGGAAAACCTAAATTTTGGGGCTAAACTAAACTGGCTGTGTCTCTTATGATAGAGATGCTTACAAAATAGTGGGGGAGGGGTGAAAGAAAGTAATGTTTAACAGAAAGAAAGGTTCCCAGAGAGGTTTATTTTAATTATGCAAAACTTCAGTATTCGAAAAAAATATTGAAATGGTCTGTATTGGGTATAATAATAGGGAGAAATGTCTCAAAAATGTCATTGAAAATGTTTTGTATTTAAAAATTTTACAAATGTTGAACAGCTCTAACCTCTGAGTATGAATCTCACCTTGATAAGGCCAGAAGGGCAAAAGGTAAGAGATGTTTCACACTGCTAACCAGGGCTAAAAATGTAAGTGGGTGTTTTATATGAGGCAGTATGGTCAAATAGCTATAACACAAGTCTAAGGAAAAGGAGATCTGGGTTCTGTTGCCACCTCTGATTCAGTGGGTGAGCTTTGGAAAGTCACTTAACCTCTCTGGGCCTCAGTTTCCCCATCTGTAAGTTAAGGACAAGGGAGCTCTGAGACTCTGATTTTGTGGAGTAGATCACATGTTCTTGCTAAGCTGATCCCAGTGGGAATGTGGATCCCTAGTAACCCAGTTGCTTGACTGTGGTTTTGGATTGCTTTGTACTCCTAGGCTTTGTATGGACACACTCAGGCCGTGACCTGCCTGACCGCATCTGTGACCTACAGCATCCTTGTGAGCGGATCCAGTGACAGAACCTGCATTATATGGGACTTGAACCAGCTGACCTACATCACCCGTCTCCCTGCCCATAGGGCCAGTCTCTCTGCTATTGCCATCAACGATTCAATGGTAAGAACTTCATTTATCATCCTTCTCCTGATGTGTTCAGGAGCGTTTCATGATAATGTAAGGGGTGCTCTTCCCAACGTAAAAACATCCTGAGATGCTGATCAATTGATTTTCCCTTTTACAAAGGTTGCTAATAGTACTCTTAAGGATGAGAAGGGAGCACTAAAAGGTACAATATAGACAAGTAGCTAAGTAGAAGCATCCGTGCGTGTGTGGCTGGATAGTAAGATTAAACCCCTTGATTTGTGAGCTGGCTTGAGAAGCATAGCAGTATAGTCCCTTGCACTTCTGCCTTTGGCTCACATGTGACTCTGTTGCTTCCATTGATTTCTCCTGACATGCATGTGTTACGGCAATGCCACCTGGGACTAATTAGACCCAAGTCCTCTTCCACAGTCTACTGGCTCTGGATGTTCCTGAATCAGCAGTCTCAGCCAGCAGACAATTACCTGACGTGTTATTGTTTTATTTCCTCTCCAACCCTCCCTGCTAGAAGGAGGCTTGTAAAAATGGCCATACTGGCTCAGACCAATGGTCCAACTAGCCCAGCATCCTGTCTTCCGGCAGTGGCCTGTACCAAATGCTTCTGAGGTAATGAACAGACTGGTGCAGTTATCAAGTGATCCATCCCCTATCATATAATCATAAAATATTAGGATTGGAACAGACCTCAGGAGGTCATCTAGTGCAACCCCCTGCTCAAAGCAGGACCAACATCAACTAAATCATCCCAGCCAGGGCTTTGTCAAGCCGGACTTTAAAAATCTCTAAGGATGGAGATTCCACCACCTCCCTAGGTAACCCATTCCAGTGCTTCACCATCCTAGTGAAATAGTGTTTCTTAATATCCAACCTAGACCTCCCCCACTGCAACTTGAGACCATTGCTACTTGTTCTGTCATCTGCCACCACTGAGAGAAGCCGAGCTCCATCCTCTTTGGAACCCCCCTTCAGGTAGTTGAAGGTTGCTATCAAATCCCCCCCTCACTCTTCTCTTCTGCAGACTAAATAAGCCCAGTTCCCTGACCCTTGCCTCATAAATCATGTGCCCTGCCTTCCTTATCATTTTCATTGCCCTCCAATTTGTCCACATCCTTTCTGTAGTGGGGGGCCCAAAACTGGATGTATACTCCAGATGTGGCCTCACCAGTGCCGAAGAGAGGAGAATAAGCACTTCTCTCGATCTGCTGGCAATGCTCCTACTAATGCAGCCCAATATGCCATTAGCCTTCTTGGCAACAAGGGCACACTGATTCATATCCAGCTTCTTGTCCACTGCAATCTCCAGGTCCTTTTCTGAAGAACTGCTGCTTAGACAGTTGGTCCCCAGCCATTAGCGGTGCATGGGATTCTTCTGTCCTAAGTGTAGGACTCTGCACTTTTCCTTGTTGTCTATCATCCAGACCCAGCATCTGGTAGTCAGAGGGTTAGGGACACCCAGAGCATGGATTGCATTCCTAACCATCTTAACTAATAGCCATTGATGGACCTAGCCTCCATCAACTTATCTAATTCTTTTTTGAACCCAGTTATGCTTGTGGCACTTCACAACATCCTTAGGCAATGCGTTTCATAGATTGACTATGTGTTGTGTGAAGAGATACTTTCTTTTGTTTGTTTTAAACCTGCTGCCTGTTAATTTCATTGGGTGATGCCAGGTCCTTGTGTACTGTGAATAACACTTCCTTATTCACTTTCTTCATGACATTCATGATTTTATAGACCTATTGTCGTATCCTCCTCCCCTTAGTCTTCTCTTTTCCAAGCTGAACAGTCCCAGTCTTTTTAATCTCTCCTATATAGGGATGGTGGTAGAAACGAAAAATGCATCTGCCATCTGTTCCCAGAAACACAGCTGCTTGCTCATCATTATGAAAATAATCTGGGTTGGATTTAACTGTAGGCAGTCAGCTCTCTTGGATGTGAATTCCCCCAGATCTCTGCTTCCTTAACAGGGCATTTATACGCCCGTGTTTCTATGTTCAGTTGATCTTCACAAAAGAGAACAGTGGTTGGGCTTGGTTAACATTTTTGTCAAGTCACAGAGTACTGTGGCTTGTGCTGAGAAGTGTTGGGGATGTATATTGATGTCATAGCAATAAGAAGTCCCAAAACATCTGTTTATCCTAACAACTGAGATTGTCAGCACTTTGGGGAAGGGATTTCTTCTGCATTTGGACAGAACCTAGCATGAGGGGACCTTGTCCGTGACTGGGGCTTCTGGGGTCCACAACTGCAATACAAATGAATAATAATAATAACTTCCACTAAAGCCCAAGGAGTGGGATTTTCCATAGCACTTAATGACAAATACCAATGGTCAGTGGGTAAAACTGCCACAGAGTTAGGCCAGCGCTTGACTGTTCTTGGCAGTCCCCTGCAAAATAAACTGGAGAAGCCCACACATTTTGAAATAAATAAAATAAAATAAATAGGAGTGCTGGGTTGATAGCCCTAGAGGATAAAATTATCTGTTTCCAAAGCTTCCTCCACTGTGTCACACCATAGGTTTCCGCTGGAGGGAGAGTGGGGTCAATTGTCCATGCAGTCCTTGGTTCCTTTGCCAAGCAGTGGGCCAATCAGAATCCATGACAGTGATGATGATTGTTGTGATGTGAGATTAGTGCAGTAGGGATTGGATTGAGACAGGGGTCACTGAGCAGTCGTTAGATCAGAGCTGATTGAAAATTTTCCAACAGAAGGCTTTTCTATTGGAAACCAAAACTTCCTGCAGGAACGCATTGATTTCAATAAAATCTCATTTTGGGGGGAAAACCATGAGAATAGTGTTTCTCTAAGGTCAACACATTCCATTTCAGTTTTTTGAGGACATAATGTTTCCATTTTTCATTCTGAAATGACTTTTCGTTTCAACATGCTTCATTTTATATTATAAAGACAAACATTTTTAAAATGTTGAAACTGAAATGGAATGTGTTGATTTTATCTTCAAGAAACATTTGACTTGATCCACGGGGATTTTTTTTTCCAGAAGTTTTGTGTCATGGGAAATTTTGAACTTCTTTGTTTTCATTCTGATTTGAAATAAAACAAATTTTGAAATGGAGGAATTAGCTGAAAAACAGAAATTCCAGTCTCCACACAGCTCTATGTTCGATTCTTATTATTTGTCCTGTGGTAGCAAGTAGGGCCCCAATACTAGGTCTATTGCGATGACACCTGGGGCCACAGTCATGGACCAGAACCCCGTAGTGCCAGGTTAGGCACTGTACATGATTAGGTATATTACAGTAGTGTCTAGGTGCTCTAGTCATGGAGCAGGACCCTGTTGTGCTAGGTGCTGTACAGACATAGAGCAAAAAGGTGATCCTTGCCTTGGGGAGTAAGAAAGAAAAAACTTTCTGTAGCTGCTGATCTCAGTCGGATTTCAGTCAGTGACGTAGACCTGAAAAACTCCTTAGCCTGATTACCAAATCAGTGAGCCTCCCAGGCCCACATGCAGTTAAAGAAGTTTAAAGGCTGGTTTACACTGAAAAGTTACGTCGGCATAGCTACATCTCTCAGGGGTGTGAAAAGTCCACACCCTGAGGGACGTAGTTAAGCCAATCTAACCCCCAATGTACGCATTGCTAGGTCAATGGAAGAATTCTTCTGTTAGCCTAGCCTACCACCTCTTGGGGAGGTGGATTAACTACAGCGGTGGGAGAACTACTCCCATCGCTATAGTCAGTGTCTACACTGAAGCACTACAGTAACACAGCTGCAGTTGTGCTACGGTAGCATTTCAAGTGTAGCCAGCGCCCACTGTTTCAGTTCTTTCAGTACTGGCCATGCCATTTCAAATAAACCCTTCTCAGTCTGCCTCAAGATTTTTTCCACTGTGATGTGAAGAGCCCTGGTCCAAAATCAGGAGGAGGGAAAGGCATGGCAGTAGTTAATTTAAACCAGATGCACACTGCTTATTTAAGGACAGATCAGCCTCTGCCAGGAGCAGATGGACTTGCTGCTGCTATTCTATTTTAGCTGGTTCCTAAGGGATGGAAAGTTTGGATGGAATTTAAATTGGGGAGTGGAACCCAGGAAGTTTAATCAACATGCACTTGTAAATAGATCAGGTGCAATATTATAAACACTGCATCCTAGAGGCTGCTCCTAGGCTTTGAATATCTGCATTTTCCTTGCTCTTAAGGCTTCAGAGATCTGTGACTTTCTGCTCCCACTTCACACACACAATTGCCCTTAAAGCTGCACACACAAGCACTACGGGGAGAGGAGAGACTCGGTTGTGAAGGGTATTATTACCATAACACTAAACACTCTGGGGGGGCAGAGGAGGATGCTGAACTGGACAGAGGTTTAGGAATTGGTATCCACATGGTGAATTACTGATTTGTGAGAATGGTTATTATTATTAATATTTTGTATATGTATCTCAGTAGCATAAGAATGGCTACACTGGGTTAGACCAATGGTCCATCTAGCCCAGTGTCCTGTATTCTGTCAGTGTCCAGTGCCAGGTGGTTCAGAGGGAATGTACAGGACAGGGCAATTTGGAGTGATCCGTCCTTTGTCATCCACTCACAGCTTCTGGCAGCCAGAGGTTTAGGGACTCCCAGAGCATGGGGGTTGCATCCCTGACCATCTTGGCTAATAGTCATTGGTGGACCTATCCTCCATGAATTTGTTTAGTTCTATTTTTAACCCAGTCAAAGACCCAGGACCCCATTGTGCTAGGCACTGTACGAACACAGAATGAAATGCAAGTCTCTGCCCTAAAGCGCTTACAATTATCTACATTAAATATTAAGGGTCGAATCCTGGGGCAGTTCTTACTCTCCCCTTGCTCCCATGAAATCACTAGGAGTTCTGCCAGAGCAAGGACCTAGTGAAATCTAATTAAGGGGCTTAGGATTCAGCCCTCAAATTTTATTACTATTTTTCCTTCATTCTCTACATTTTCTGTTGGCTTTGTTTCTTTTTTAACCTTTCAGGGTTGCCAGGGTGTTTGGGGATTAGCTTATTTGGGGGTTGCTTGTCTAGTGTTCAATGAAGCAGATGGTTGCTTGGATCAAGAAACAGCCTTGCATGTTGGGACCAGTAGGCTCTACCGGCAGGCTGGCTGCCTCTTTGCCTTGAGGATGGCTCTGTTTGTGCTTTGGGATGATGCAGGCACTGCTTTCCCCATGATCCGGCACAGGGGCTTTGGCTTGGCTCCAAGGTGCTGCCATCTGAGTAGTCCCCAGATTTATTCCACTAGATGCTACGGCAGCTACAACCCATCCCAACCAGAAGGAGGCATTGGCAATTGCCATATTGCAGGCAGGTGGGGAGCAGGGGTAGTGGTGATTATTTGAACAGAAATGCCAAGCTAAGTTACCCAACACTCAGGAGCAGCCTGGGATGGGCCAGTCTCCCCTTCAGGTTTCAGGCTCTTGCAGACATGATAGCCAAACCACTATGCCTACCATTCTAGGATACAGCCTAGAAGTGTCCCTGGAGGGGAGGCATAAGAACCACATGCAAGTTTAGTTGCTCCCCATCTATCTATCGATCGATCGATCGCTGTATCCTTGCAGTGTTGTTGAACAGAGTGGGATTACAATGAGATAAAAATCCCTACCGCTGAGGGGCAGGTTCTGCTGGCCAGTTACAACAGCCTTGTATCAAAGAGAACATCACCGTTCAGTGTCCGAGTGAAGGGCACCTGGGGTTCAGGAACATGCCCAGTTCTGCAAATCTCTGGGGTCATGAGGAATTTTGCAAAGCAAATTTTGTTCTTCAAAATGTCTCCCAGCTTCATTCTGCCTTGTAAACAATGCTGAGGCTAGTGGGGGAGCAAACGGACATGATGAAGCGTCTGTTGGAGCTGCAGGAAAGCCAACAAGAGCATAGACCCCCGCTGCATCCACTGTATAACCGCCTACCCTCCTCCCCATGTTCCATAGCCTCCTCACCCAGATGCTCAAGAACGTAGGCAGGGCAGGGGAGGAGGCTCTGGGCACCCAGCCACTCCACACCAGAGGATGGCCCAAGCAACAGAAGGCTGTCATTCAAACAGTTTCATTTTTAGTGTGGCTACAAAAGCAATGTGGCCTTGTCCTTCCCTCCTCCCCCACCCCACCTGAGCTACCTTGTCCATTATCTCATTTTTTTTAATTAATAAAGAAAAAATGCATGGTTTCAAAGCGGGGAGGGTGGTTGGCTTACAGGGAATTAAAATTAACAAAGGGGATGGGTTTGCATCAAGGAGAAACACACACAACTGTCACACCGAAGCCTGGCCAGTCATGAAACTGGTTTTCAAAGCCTATCTGATTGCCCTGGTGTCTGGCACAAAACGATTTTCTGCCATTGCAGGGGGGCTACTGATGACATGTACCCAAAACCACCTGTGACAATGTTTTTGCCCCATCAGGCATTGGGAGCTTAACCCAGAATTCGAATGGGCAGCGGAGACTGTGGGAACTGTGGGATAGCTACCCACAGTGCACTACTCCATAAGTCGATGCTAGCCACGGTAATGAAGACGTACTCTGCGTATGTCCACACTAAGCGCATTAAGTCGGCAATCAACTGTATAAAATCAATTTCTAAAAATCAACTTCTATAAAATCAACCTAATTTCATAGTGTAGACATACCCTTCTACAAAGGAAAGTGGACATGAACCGGCCCTTGCAACCGGAGCAGATTTCCCAAGCACTTCAATCAAAACGCACTGTTTTGGGTAAAATATAAAGCAGATTTATTACCTACAGCAGATATATTTTAAGTGATTATAAGTAATAAGCATACAGATCAAAGTTGGTTACCTAAGAAAAATAAAAGTAAAATCACAATCTGAGTTCTGTAAATTAGACAGTGTTTGAATCAAGCAGTGTCTCACCCTGACGGATAGTACAAGCAGGTTACAGCTCGTCCAGATACAGGCTGGGACTCTCCTTCAGCCTGGGACCACCTCCCCAGTTCAGCCTTTTACCTCTGAATGTCTTTCCAGGTGTTGAGTTGTGGGGGGGAGAAACAGGCCAAGTGATGTCACTTCCCCTCTTTTATAGTCTCTTCCAGCTTGCTGGAAAGACCATTTGCTATGACGTGAGTCAAGCAGTCTCCATTGTCTACATGCCATCTGTGAGAAGTCTCCATTGTATACGGTTCCTTGGATAGTCCTTGGGAGTGTGGATTCCCTTTAATGGGCCATCAGCACATCTGGCTCCTCCATTGTTGCACCTGAAAGGCTGATTGTGGGTGTTCCCATCTTTACAACATATTTCAGTAACACACACAGAGCAAAACTTCATATCTTCATCCAAAGGCCACAGGCATTATTGTTCCAACATCGGTATCGTGCCTATTCCTTTGGCAATGCTTGGCAACCTCGTCTTTCCACCACCCGATGTTATTTTTCTAATTTCTTTACTAGTTCTGGTGTGTGAAGTTTACTTGCATGCACTGCCTCAGCTGACTTTTGTCCCTCAAGAGCAGAATGTAGTAAAAATACCAAGCTGGTAACTAGAGCTGCTGGAAAATTTTCAAATGAAAAGTAATTTTGTGGGGAAATGGCCTTTAAAAAAAAATTCACAATAACTTATTTTTCCTTTTTTTTTCTTCAATTTTTTCACAATTTTCTGTGATTTTTTTAATTGAAAATGTTTTAGAAAACTTAATCAAAAATGGTTATCAGTGTTGTTTGTTTACCTAATACTGTATTTTTCATTATATGAAAGAACCATTTTCATAAAACTTTTGATGAAAAAATTCAACAAAAAAGTGAAGAAACTGCAAGTGAATCTGTTTCAAACCCTGCAAAATGAAATTCCAGAATTTTTGCTTCGAAATTCCAGAATTTTGAATTAAAAAAAAATTCATTTTTTGACCAGCTCTTCTGCTGAAAAGAGTGGAAGAGAAATAAAATGAAGAATGGGCAAATGTCATAGATTACAAGGGCCTAACAGCCCCATGTGGTATTTGTGGGATCTTGAAATAATGCTGCTTGGTATATTCTAGGGTGACATTGCCTCTTGTGCTGGATCCTATTTACATTTGTGGACCATCAATGGCCAGCCTCTGGCAAGCATCAGCACTGCCTGCGGCCTGGAAGGAGCCATTGTTTGCTGCTGCTTTGCTGAAGTAATGGACTGGGACACATGTAGCATCATCATCACAGGGGGCACAGATGGAATTGTGAGGGTAGGTGTCATGTTTTTGCTAAACCAGTTCTGGATTGAAGTCAGAGTTTCTGTTACTGAGTGGGGCGACAGTGGTTTTCATTAGCTCCACATTTCCCCTTAGACACATTACAAACAGAGAGTGATCATGTAATCCAGAAATGAAGGGATGTAATTTGTGGTGCTGGTGGGGAAAATGCTAAGCGTTCACCACAACAAATTTAGAAAGAAACCAAATGATGTTGTTTTGTTTGAAATATTCCTCGGAAATTTTCAGTACGAATTATTTTTTTCCAAAAACTGGAAAATTGTGTTTTCGACAAAAATGAAAGAGTTCATTCATCAAAAAGGCATTTTTTTCATTGGAAAAAAATGTTTTAGTGAGTTGTTTTTCAACCTCTCTGATCATTTGGAACAGGGGGGCAAAATTTTTCAAGAGGCCTCTCATCCCCCTGAGAAATTGTTTTGAAAATGCTGTTCATTCTGGTCTATTCCAAAGGCAAAAACAACATTTCTGATCAGAAGTGTGTTTAGGCTTCTGGGATAAAGCATCTGTGTCCAAGGAGAAGGACACTTCATTAGAGACAAAGAAATCACTTGCAGCCCTACCTTCAGGCTGGTGGTTGAACTTCAACAAGAGAGTGCTGTCTCTAACAAAGTCCCTGTCTAATTGTCTAGCAACTGCATGGAACCCAGCAGGACAGCTGATCAGGGACAGAGCAATACCAACCTCGGATCCAGCCATCGTACCTTGACCTTATAGAGATTCTATGAGCCCCAGAACTGATGTGTCTTAGTTACACCTCTGCATTTTCTAACCCCTCCTTTCTTGCCCATACAGTTATGGAAGACAGAATATGCAACAGCCCCAGGCCAGGATGTTGGATCAAGATCACAAAAAGCCACAACGGAAGATCTGGATAACAAAGGTACAACCTGAACTGAAACACTGCTGTGTTGTGTGCACTGCATAGCTGGGAGAGAGACACAGCTAGGGCTAGGAAAGGCTACTGAGATTCAGAAAAACTGAGGAACCCTCCTTCCCCATCCCCCACAAAACCTGTCTAGATCTGAGCTCTTGGACTGGATTGAGTTCACCTTAATAACTCACCTGGGAGATGAGCTGTCTCTGGCAAGGAGCCTGCACGCAGCCGCAGGACAGGGCAGCTTCTCTCCTCCTCCGCCTGGAGGACAGGACCGTTATGCCACAGTCAGCAGCCACAGTACTTTTCCAGTACCTGCAGAGTGACTGTGGGTTCACCCCTCCCATCACCCCAGGGCTCTGTGCGGCTCCCCCTTCATTTCTGGGCCTGAGTCAGGCTCCTGTCCCTAATCTCAAGGTACCCCATTGAAGCAGATCCTGGCTAGCTTAGAAACATGCCTCTCTGGGATGCTGAAGCTGAGGGCAGAGCATCCTGGGTGTAGATAAGAACAGCCATACTGGGTCAGACCAAAGGTCCATCTAGCCCAGTAGCCTGTCTTCCAATGGCAGGTGTCCCACAGGGAATGAACAGAACAGGTAATCATTAACTGTCACCCATTCCCAGCTTCTGGCAAACAGAGGCTAGGGACGCCATCCCCGCCCATCCTGGCTAATAGCCATCGATGGACCTATCCTCCATGAATTTATCTAGTTCTTTTTTGAACCCTGTTATAGTCTTGGCCTTCACAACATCCTCTGGCAAAGAGTTCCACAGGCTGACTGTGCATTGTGTGAAGAAATACCAGTACTTCCTTTTGTTCATTTTAAACCTGCTCCCTAATAATTTCATTTGGTGACCCCTAGTTCTCGTGTTATGAAAAGGAGTAAATAACACTTCCTGATTTACAGTCCTGGCCCTGGCTGTGGAGTTTCTTCCAAGTGGAGGTCAGCACAGGCCCTAGCCAGGGGCGCCGGAACAGAGGAGGCCAGTGGGGCATAGCTCCATCACTTTTAAAAGTGGGAAGGCTAAATAAGGTACTTGGATACGGCCATGAGGGGCCTTTAAAAATACCCAGGCAGCTAGGGCTGGATTCCCTTCTGCCCCGCCACCTTGTGTGCACACACAGCCATGTGCTAAATTGGGATGAAACGCTGCCACACCAGGAGGGCTGCATTTCACCCCCACTCTGCGCAGGGGTGCAGAGCTACTCCAAGTGCATGGCCCCAGAGAACCAGGCCTGGGGCTTTCCGAGCTGTGCACTCTCTTTGCCGATGCCATGGCCCGTTCCTGCTGAGCCTCTGCGTGGACCATTTCAGACCCGAATTGACCCCTCAAATCTGCAGCGGGGTCTCGAGTCTTATAGTCAGAATGTCCTACCAACAGGGGAGCTGCAGTTCCTTTGACTCAGGAGAAGGGGTTTAATGATGGGAGCCCCGTATGGATAGAGACAGACAGATGCTGGACATATTTATGAGCGTGACTCCATGACAGGGTTGCTTGTGATGCGGCAGGGGCAGGACTCAGCAACCCTGGGGCTCACTTCCGGTGCCAGAGTCCAGCCAGCAGGCCCGGGGATCAGCATGATAAAGTGCTCAGCCAGGAGGGGCGGGGAGCCGGTGGCATCACTGAACACAGAGCATTGGACTGGGACCCAGGAGACCTGTTTCCTTTACAACTGTTTGGGCAGAGTCAGGTCTGCATTGCCTCTCAGCTTTCCACCAGACAGTGTCCTCGCTTCCTGTCCTAAACCATGCTGCAAAATGGCTACACGTTCCACCCCAGAGGTGGCAGGGAGACCACTCCCCCACATGTGCATGGACAGCGCTGTGAGAGCCTTGTGCTATGTGAATGGTGCAACATTACTGTGGAATGTGCGTCGCTGAGGGAAGGCCTGCCCTGCCCTGCTCTGCCTTGGAGATACGGGGCAGCACTTAGACACAATGCAATGGGCAGATCCTGCCTGAAGCTGCTGATGCTGCAGCTGGGGGAGCTCAGTACTCACCTGTGGCAGGATCAGGCCCTAAGTGAGCCCTGGTTACCAGCTCAATAAACTTAATGTGCTTAATAAACCATCCTGCCGCAAACCTGTCTGCAAGAGGACACTGGCTGAAAGCCCCGTTGTGTCCAAAGGGCCCGAGGAGCTGCAGAGCCTCTGACCATAACATCTGTGCTGGTGGCTGTAATAAAGTGCCCTGGCCCGGTTCCAGGAAGGAGCCGTGCCAAACCCGGCACCTGGCTGGAGGGACAGAGCCTGGCTCGGCTCAGGGTACTGCCTTTGCCACCCACAATGAAGTGGGAGGCTTTTCAAGGCAGCGTGAGGCCAGCAGGGGGCCCCTGGAGCCCGGGTTTATTTATGTTTCCCCAACTGGATTCCTGAACAGCCGGTGGTTATGCTGGGCTGATGGCAAAGCTGTTAAAGGTAAAGCCGCGAGCCGGAGGCTTACGATGGGTTGAAAGCTACAACGCCGTCGTGGTAATAAAAGTCATCGGAGTTAAACGTTCCTGACCTAACAGATACAGGAGCCAATGCCTGCCAGGGCTCCGTTAGTGTCCACGGGCATTTTAAAATGTGTGTGTATGGGACAGAGAGAGAGACCAGGTGTAATTTATAACATTTATTTTTGTGACCCTTGTTGCTGAAGGCATTCGTGCTGAAGGCACTCCCTATTGTTCCAGGATTAGGCTTTCAGCTTGCATAAAGATATAACTACGGATGGTCATCTGCATACTAAGATATTCTACAGTAATCAGACATTGCAGGGGGAATTTTCAGAAGCACTTTGGTGACTTAGCAGCACAAGTCTCATTAATGGGACTTCAGCTCCTAACTCACTTAGGCAGAAAGGTTCATAAACAGCTATACAGGACCAAAGGATTTAGCAGACTGGATCAGTCTAGAGGTCCAGCTAGCTCAGTTTCCCAGCTGCGACAGTGGTCAGTACCAGCTGCTATGGAGGAAAGTGTAAAAATCCTCACTTGCCAGTTGTGGGATAACCTGCCCTCCAGCCTGGTTTCTAGTAGTCAGAAATTGGCTTAAGCCCTGAAGCAAGAGGTTTAATAGTCTGTCTAAATTTTATTGGAATTAATTATGATATTTATGATATTCTTGGTATCCATATTAATATCCAATCCATTTTTGAATTGTCATAAATTCTTGGCCTCACTGACTTCCTGTGGCAATGAGTTCCACAGTCTAATTACATAGATATAATTATGTTGGTAGATCTAATTACATAGGTGTATATTTATGCAAACTACGGCCACATTTGGGCTTTAATCCCTGGTCAGTCAGGAAGGGCTTCCAGAGCAGAACATGTTTCCTGGGGGAAGGTGAAGGCAAGGAGAGCAGCAAGAGGGATGTGGCAGCTGATTTTAAGCCAGAAAATTGGGGCAAGAGGGCTGAAGGTGGGAGGTGCCTGCTTGCTCTAAGCTGGATTTCTAACTAGGGCTGAAGGCAGGGGAGCAGTGGAGGGGTTTACCTGCTGATGTCTCCACACTAGAGAGCTGAACCCAGGGAACAGGGGGAGTGAGGGATGCTTCCCTGGTAAAGATGATCTCCCAGCAGAGAGGCTGGGTGGGGGAGGGGAGGGAGAGGTCCTGTTTGGAAGAGTGGAAGGGCTGGGATACCTGTCTTGGTAGAAGGACAGAAGAAGACTGATAGAGTCTCAGAGTGTGGAAGCTGAGGTATGTCAAGATGAGATGTCCTGGGATGCACAGGGGGTGATAAATGGACTTTGGTCTGTTTACACTATGGTTTTGTACTAAACTAGCCCCAAGGAGGCAAGAGAGCCTGACGTAGCGTCCTTGGGTTACTGGATAGGGAAAACTGAGGCAGGTGCACCTGTCATGCCATGGGCTGTCACAAGAGGGTGTTCCAGTCAGGGCCAGCATATGTTAAGCCCAGAGACTTCAGTTAGACTGAATCATTTCAGTCATCAGGAGGCAAAACTCTTGTGGCTGCAGACGAAGGATGGGAGAGACTGAGGGGTACCAATGCCTGTGGTGGCCCCTGCCTGAGGTGTACTAATGCCTGTGGTGGCCCCTGTGGGGATTGATTAGCTGAGACATGCCCAGAGGATCCCAGCAGGCAAACCACATGCCATTCTGCAGAGGAAAATGAAAAAAAAAAATCCAAGATCCCTGCCAATCTGACCTGTGGAACGTCCTTCCCAGCCCCAAATCCAGCCATCACTTAGACCGTGAGCATGTGAGCAAGAACCAGCCAGCCAGGCATCTAGAAAGAGGATCTGTTAAATACACACACACACATTCATTTTCTCACACGTGCACCCACAAGCAGCAGTGTCATTAATTATTAGTCAGTTGTGACATTTAATTACAGCAACGAGACGCTCCCCAAAACTCCTTGAATGACTTCAGAATGATTTTAGATGGCCTAATAGTCCCACATCTCATTCTACCCATTAAAGGAAATAAAATTAATCCAAAATGTGGCCATTAAGAAGACTGAAGTAACAATGACTGTTACATTGTTGGGGGCGTGTGTGTGTCCGTGTGTGCATATGCACACACACATTTAATTATCAGTTCTGTTCTGAGCAGATTTAGATAAGTTGATGATACCGGAGCTTTATGTAATTTATTTTTAGTAGGCAATTATAGGCTGCATTATATCCTGGCAGCAAGGTATTCTGGGGCATCTTATTAAGCATAGAGCCAGTAAACACTGATGAACAATTTTGCTGAACTAGGCATGCAATTTAGAAAGCAATAATACACAAATCCAATTTAGCACACAATTGGTACAGCCGCACGTCAGCACATGTAACTATCATCGCCGCAAATTAAATTGGGATGGGCCTATTCGGCAACAGCACAGGCCAAGATTAAATATATTTGTTCTCAACTTAACAACTTGCTGACCGTAAATAATCACCACCACCTCCCCGTCCCACAAGCAGTTTCTAAATATTTATTCTACAGGTGACAAGTGGGGGCAACATCTGCTTCTCTGCCGGGAGTTGAACATCAGCATGGCCTTGACTGGGAAACCAGCTAAGAATAATCCCACAGTGACCGCTCTTGCGGTAACCAGGTACAGTAATTTCCATTGCAATGCATCGTTTGTCCAGCAGAGGGCACAGTAGCAGCCCCAGTGATTCCAAGTGTCTGTTCTGAGTTACAGCTTCTTTTTATTATTTCTTAAAATATCAAAGTAAAATCCACCTGTCCTAATAAGATACAGCCATCCTGTGATATGGTCTTGTCAGCTCTCCCAAGCTAAGCCTGCTCAGGACTCAGCTGGGAGACCTCCAAGGAAAGAACCAGCTGTTGTAGGAAGCTGTTAGTAGTTGCCGCTCCTACTTCTGAATCAGGGTGAAACTGCTGTCCCAGTACAGTGCTAGGGGCCACTGGAGTTGCCATCTCTTGTCTTCGGGTGGATGTGAAAGTGAGGCTTTGACCAGAAGTGCTCTGTAAAGATCCTGTGATTTTATTCTCCAAAATGAAGAGGCTGTTGGACTCTGGTCAGATTCCAGGTAGCATAGCAAGTTAGCTTTTGCCTCACTAACTACCTCCTGCCATTTCAATTGGCTCCAAGGTTCAGCCTCATTTCCTGTCCTGTAATGTTGCTGTGCACTGGTAAATAGCTGCTGTGCTCCTCTCCAGAAGTGGTGGCTTTTCAGTGGTCAGCAAAGTGATTCCTGTAAACAGCATCATTAGATTGCAGAGACTTTGGGAGCGGGGTGTATCTGTTCCCTGCACTTTTGAACCTTTTGAAGCTCCCGAGTGTGTACAGGATTTAGAGATGTCAGAGGATAAAGCTGCCACATGCACCTACAGGAGAACTTGATTCCTGTAATTGTCTGCCAAACAGATTTATTGGGGGCAGTGCTACGTTGTATTGGAGATGAATGAATCTTAGAGCTTTTGGCAGTTCAGATCTAAATCCCAACTGGCTACAATGTCCATAATTGGCCAATCCAAACCTTGGATCCTAACCCCCTTGAACTCTGGGAAAGTTTGGCTCTGAATCCAGCTCCAGCCTTTGGAAACTTGGACCTGTATCTAGTTTACGTGAGAGTTCTTCAGGCTTTAATGGTGGAGAGCTCTTTCCAGTGAGCACTTTCTGTCCCAATTGCTGCACAAACCAGAGGAAAAAAAAACAGGAGTACTTGTGGCACCTTAAAGACTAACAAATTTATTTAAGCATGAGCTTTCGTGAGCTACAGAGAGAGTCTCGAACATGCAGCGCCAGTTTTGCCTTTTGTTATTGAACACTGTCTTTTTTTTTTCTTTTTCTTTTCTCTCCCAAGGAATTTCTCCAAGCTCCTAGTTGGTGATGAGAGGGGGAGGATATACAGTTGGGCCATGGATGGGTAGGCAGAAACAACAAGGAGCTCTTGGTCTCCTCCAACCTTGCGTGGTGTCGGTGGATGGAACGAAAATTATCCTTCAGAGTATACAAGATTTGGAAGGAAGAGTGGAGTGAAACGAATCTCAAGAGAGTCAGTGGACTGTAGGGTCAATTTGGGAGCAGAGGAGGAATTTGACATCCTCTGATATAGCTCCACCCCGTTATTAAAAGTAATAAGGTACCAGGGTCCAGTCCTGGCCATGCCGCGCATACAACCCCCCTCACTGAATTTGCCGGTGAGAATCACTGCCAGTGGTATAGTGCAGTGTGCTACCTGCTGTGTCTCCTGTGATGGGACTCAGTGTCCCATCCTGCTCCCAGTGAAATCAAGGGGAATTTTACCACTCTTCAATGGGAACAGATCTGGGCTCTGAATTGTGGGCCGCTGTATAGAATACAGCAGGGAAATGCTATCGAAATCTGTTTTAAACCGATCCTCATTGGCACGTGCATTTGAAATGCACATGAAATTCCTCTGTACAAAGTGGTTTTTGCATTAAATAAAATCCAGCTGTTTATTCATGTGGTTTAACGGGATGGTAATTGCTCATTGTACTCAATAGATGGTGGTCTGTGTGTGTGTGTTTCTTAACTTGGATCCAGAGGATGGTACGCAAACCTCGTGCTGGGATGTAGGTTGAACCTCTCAGACACTCTTCATGCTGGGAGGTTCGGACTGCAGGGCTCCCGGAGTGATCCTGGCCAGGGTTTAGATTTTATGTCACTGTCTGGGGGGAAATTTCGCCCACTGAAGTGGATGAAGCAGCAGCCAGTCGCAGGAACTGGGAGTGTGGCCCCCTGGAAGGCCAACAGGGCATTAACATGTGAAACCAGCTGGGACCTATGAAATAGTCTTGCTTGTGGATTGGTACTAGGGTTTCTAGAGGACAAGATGATACACCTGCATTAGAGATATCAGTGCTGTGGGGGGCTGTCAGTTTGTAGCCTGGAGTCCAGAGAATGATCTCATCAGAGCCCCTTCCTGCTTAGCAGGGCTGACAGTCCACCCAGCAGGGGGCAGAGGCACTCCCGCACCTCATTATTGCCTAGATGTTGGTTTCCGCCCATCCTGTGCTGCTTGGTCATGGGCTGCATCCCGATGGGTTCAGGAAGAGGGTGCCAGGGGCTGGTGACCAGAATCTCCCAGGTAAACATTTAATGCTGACCCACTTCCTCACCGGCTGCTGCTGAGAGAAACGAAGCAAGAGGAGGAATCAAATGCAAACTGAAAAGGAGAGAAGGAGAAGATCTCTTCTGCTTCTCCTGTTGCAGCTACTCTGCTGTAGCATCTGTGTCTAAGCCCCCAGCATCCACATGGTGTGCAGCCCCAGGCCTGGGGGCCTCCTGGGACCCAGCCAGGCCAGGTCCCCTATCACAGGGGCTTAGCTCATCCCGAATGCTGACCCTATGCAGAAGGGCCCTGAACCTTGGCCATTGGTGGTGCCTGGAAAGACCCCAGTGCTGGGGTGTATTTTGCCCAATAGCACCGATGCAGGTAGAGATAATAAAGGCCGACTCTGTGTGGTTTAGTCCAAAACCTTAACAAAGACCCACTGAGAAATGACAACACTCTGTGCCGAACCAAAGGCACGTGAAGAGCTGGGTTGTTCAGCCAGGCGCTGAGTGTGTCAGGCTCCCAGACACACACTGTGAGGCTGGCAGCTGGCCAGTCCCTTACTCACAACACGCCCTTGGCCTATTTACATCTGAACATGACCACAAGCTAGGGGCCAGATCCTGTGAGGTGCTGAGCACCCTTTAGTCCCCTGGGCGTCAATCTTCTATTCCCAGTGCCCAGGGTTTGCCCTACTGAAGTTGGTGGGAGTTTGTTCAGGCCCTGACTGTTACTGAACAGTTTTTGCTCTTTATCTGCTACTTTGTTTATTGCGAAGCTCCCATGGTGCCATACTCTACAGCCGCTTTGTAAATGCTGTCAAAGGGCTGCACAGCCGGGATCCCAGCCCCGATGGAGCCAGGCCTAGTGCACAGAGGAGGGGGTCACCGCTGAAAACGACAGCCCTGTCAACAGGACGCACTGAGGCTGGTGGCTCAGCTCTCTGGGGTCTGTGATTTCAGAGCTGTGTGCAAAACAACCTGGGCCTCTTAGGGCCAGATGCTCATTCCCCACAGCTGCGGCCTAGGCAGAGCCAGAGCCCGCAGTTCCATGTACCCCCAGGGCAGCTCCCAGAAGAGGAGACGTCCGATCACGTGTAGCTGGTCACAGAAACCCAGTGAGGGTCCTTCCATTGTCAGCTGTCTGGGGCCCGCTCTGTCGTTTGTTCTCTGTTTGGAAAGGGCCTTGCCGGGCCTCCACGTGCGACCCCAGTCAGAACCTAGACCACACGGGACAAACTCGGCCAGAAAGAGCCAGGCCTCCCCATGCAATCCCAAGAAATGGACCCTGTGGGATCTGCTCACGTGATCCTAACTGAGCTGAGCGCTGGCTCCAGAGGAAGGCAGACGCGCTAATCCCCAGACCAAGCATCCTAGCAGCGTGACCACCTCATCTCCAGTCCAGTGAGCAGGTCAGGATCCTGTGGTCAGGCAGGTCTCTGATCCGGCATAGAACTGGAGCTGATGCTACTCTCCCAGTTACCGGTCATGTTGTTGTTTAATAATAACAGTGCCAGCTCTTATTGAGCCCGGTCATCCATAGATCTCAAAGTGCTTTGCCAAGCAGAGGGGAGGAGTCATTATCCTCTTTAACGGATGGGGAAACTGAGGCACTGACCCATGGCTAGAGTTGCCCCAGGTCACCCCACACGCCAGTGCTAGAACCTGGAATAGAACCCAGACCCCAGTCTGGGGCTGTCGGCTAGTCTACTCCACCTCCTGAAGTGGACTCTGTCAACCCCTCCAGGACAGGGTTCTCAAGCGAGAGAGGGAAAGTGGGTGGGAAGCCTGGGGCTGCAGCAGCAGTGCTGTGAGTGTGCACAGTGCACCCTGCTTGGAGAGGTGTCAACGTGGCGCAAACTCGGCTGAAAAGAACCTTACAGGTAGTAGGCCCTGTGCGGTGTGGCCAGCTCCTCTTGTTCCTCCTCCCCCGCCCCTTCCTTGTCTCCAGCTATCTAGATACTCCAGCCCTCTGTTACTTATATTATATGGGTCCCTTGACACCAGAGCGGAGATCAGTGTCCCATTGCACTGGGCACTGCACAGACACATTGTAGAAGACAGTCCTTGCTCTGAAGAGCTCCCAGTCTAAATAGATAAGATGAGGGGAGATGACCTGCTCAAGGTCACAGGAAAGACCCCAGCCACACACCCCTCACCCCAAGTCCTTGTCTGATGCCCTGTCCACAAGACAACACTGGCGCTGTCATGGCTGTTGAGTGGATTTGTACCTCATCAACACACACACTTCAGTATCCCCATGCACATACTGCTGCATATGCTCATGCCCTTCTCCTGTTTCAGTGGCTCTTAGCGTGTGGTCCAAGGGAGAGGTTCTCTGTTGTCCGTCTCCAAGCAGTGATGCTGCCTGCTGTGTGCTAGGAGTCAGCTAATGTTTCCAATGGCTTTTTTACCATTGAACCCAAAACCAAAATATTTGAGCTGCTCCCTAAACCCGCACTGGCTGCTTTGTGCGGCTTCCCTTGCTGCGCGGTCCTTTGGTGTAAATTAACCAGGAGTTAAGTTCACAGGAGGGGTTGAAGATGCACAAGAAACCAGAGCCAAGCTAAGGTGTAGGGAATGCTAGCAACCCCAGGAAATTTGGTCCTAACTCGTGTCAGATCCTAGCGAGAGGAAAGAAACCGCAAAGACCCAAAATAACGGAGGCAGAGCTAAGCAACCGCAACCACCACATTGATGCAAGTTTATTTTCAGCGTATATTTTTGATATTGTGGTGACATTGCTCTCCCGTGTAATCAAGCCCCATGCTGGCCTCAGGGCAGATATAGGGTGACGGTTGGGGCCCAGCAGGGCTTGAGATGTGCCGGCACACTGCAGAATGACGTCTCAGGACTCTTTGGGGTGTTTCAGTACTATCACTCCAGAGGGACAGTTCTAGAAGAACCAGAAGCATGTTCCATATGGGCGGTGCGTAGTGGAGGCTAGGGGAGGCTAAGTCTCCCCAAACCCCACGCCACTGCGGGGGACAGTGGTGGATTTGGGGACCTCTGAAAAATCTCCCTCAGCCAGGGCCTCGGAGCCGCGGCGAGGGCAAAGAGCTTTTCCAGTCTCGGGGCCACAGCGGGGGTAGGGAGGAAGGAGCGTGCAGGGGGGAGGGGGTCAGGGCCTCAGGAGAAGGGGCGGAATGGGGTTGGGCCATGGGAGGGGCCATGAGTGGAAGGGGGGGAACAGTAGAGGGGCTCCAGCCAGGGCAGGGAGCTCTGCCACGGTCCCAGTTGAGGCTAAGTCTAGAACTCGGCACTGGCCAGGGCCATGGTGGAGGCCTGAGAGCTGTGAGCGGGCGTGGGGCCTGAGCTGGAAGAGGCAGGGCAGGGGGCCAGCCTCTCCAAGGGGAAGCTTCACCCGCTGGCCCTGGTGGTCCAGAGGGCAGAGGTGTCTGTATCAGAGGAGAGGAAGATTGGTCCAATGGTCAGGTACCTCAGGGATGTTTAGGCTCAAACCTTCTATTGAAATCAGTGGACATTAGGAGTCTAAATACCTTTGAAAGGATCTGGGCCTCAGTTTCCCATCTGTCCAATGGGCAGAATCACCCTGCCCTACCTCACAGGGTGTATGATACTAGATACTGTAATGACTGTGAGGTGCACAGATCCTATGGGAAGGAGGGCAGGATAAATACCATGGCTAGAAAGCTGTCCTGCAGGATGAGCGACCCGTCAAAAAGTTTGCGAGTCACTGTTCAGTTTGCAGCGGAAGCTCAGAGCTGTGCAAAATTCACATGCAAAAACTGCTGCCGATCTACATGTTCTCTCTGACTAGAGGAAGCAGATCACCCCAGTGTTGTGCCAGAGGCTGCACAGCACAGGAAACCCACAGGCGTTCAGCAGTTCCTGCTGGCAACGCTGTGGGGCCTGTGCTCCTTTCTGGCTACCTTGTTTGTGGTAGCCCTGCCTCGCTTCCCACAAAGGGAGAGGACTCTTTCACAGCGATACCCACTTCCCGCCCATGAGAGAACATGTTGTGTTTGTCGGCGATCCAAGCCTTCCCCTAGGCTAGTCTCTCATTAGAGATCCAGGCTCTTGCTTGAGGTTCTTGGCACCAATTCATTTAGCTCCCTTTCCCTGCTGTGCTTCAGGAGACAAGCACTTTGTTAAGGGAAGATGTTCTTCAGGGCCTGGATTGCTGGCTTCTTCAAGGGAACACTGTGCTCCTGAAAATCTTAATCACTAGCCTAGGAGTCCTTCAACAGCTGGGGGATGGCCTGACCCTGTACATAGAGGAATGCGGGGGGGGGGAGGAATTTGGGTGCCCCAGATTTCCTTTTTTTTTAAAAACTAAGAAATTACAGCCAAGAACTATGTGAGAAGAATGGTTTTCTACAGGTTGTGCAAAGTCAGCCACTCAAAAGTGAGGCCAAGCCAGATTTAAGGCTGCCCATGCAACCTTAATTCAGCCCTTAGGTTATGATGCAGGCTTTAATTGTGTGACCCCTACCTCCTTGTGGGCACAGAATAAGCCAGGCTCAGGAACTAAGACAGCCGCCTAACATTTCTTTTTACCCTCCTCATTCAGTGCGTAGCTCTTGACTTCTTTCCTGCATGCTGTGCAAACCATGTACCAGGTAAGGAATTATTGACTGATAACGGGCTTTTCTCTGGTGCGCGTAGTTGCAGTGCCTGAGCCTCACGTCCCTTTTATCTTCGCAGCTCCCTGGTGTGGTACATGGGGTTTTTACAGATGGGAAATTGAGACACAGGAAGACGAAGGCCAAAAATCTCACCTAATTTTGGGTGCCGCGGTGATTGGCCCCCAACTGGAGACACCTAAGGCCTGATTTTTTTCAGCGCACTTAGCACTTTTTAAATAGCCTGTCATATGTCAAAGATGTCGACAGCCATTAACTAGTTCATCCGCACAGTATCAGGGTGAGGTCGGTGAGTATTAGAATCCCTATTATACACATGGGGAAACCAAGGCAGAAAGGCAAAGTGACTTGCACAAGGCCACTTGTCAAGTCCATGGCAGAGCCAGGATTAGGCTGCAGTAGGACATCTCATTCT
Organism: Mauremys reevesii; assembly: GCF_016161935.1. Classification (NCBI taxonomy): domain Eukaryota; kingdom Metazoa; phylum Chordata; order Testudines; family Geoemydidae; genus Mauremys; species Mauremys reevesii. Next base: position 66,393,273 of record NC_052629.1, on the reverse strand, counting down.
ATTGTTCATTCCACCAGTCACAGTTCCCACTGATGCCTGTACAGTTGTGAGCCGTGACTACTGCAGCTGTACATGTTACGTGGTGAGGAAGCAAGGCACTTGGCACCCCACTGAGGTTTGGGTGCATTCACGGAGCCAGCGCCCCATTCTGCAGCAGGACCACATGAATTAAATACCCCAGCACTTCTGATGTCAAGTTGTCCCTGAGCACCATCAGACCAGGCTGCCCTTGCAATTCCCCCATGACGCAGGGGGACGCGATAGACCCCTCACCTCACCCCTGGCATTAGCTCCCCCACATCTCAACAAGAGGCACTGAGGTTCCGTAGCTACCTTGCTGATTTCTGCTGTCCTGGAAGACAGAGATCAAATAAAGGGCTTGTGAAAGTGCGATGTGGGAGAGCCCATTTCAGGAGCTAAGCTCCATAAAGTCCTTCCGTAGCAAAAGGGGGAGAATGCGAACACAACAAATTGAGAGAATTGGGTCAGACCTGAGGTGGCCTCATCTCCCATAGAAAGCTGTGGAGTAATTATTTGTATTACCATAGTGCCCTCAATGGGCTAAGCATGATCCCACATAGAGAAAGACACAGTCTCTGCCCCAGAGGGGTTGCTGGAGCCTGCAAATTTGAATTGGTTACATCGTGTCTTGTGTCACTTACATGATAACCTGAGACATCACCGCCATCAGATATTGTAAGCACCCTATTGACTCAGCAGCGCAGAGATCTCGTTCAGTTCTAATACTGGTAGCGGGTCCCCCCTTTCAACCACAGATGCAGACAGAGGTGCTGAAGTGTGTCAAAAATATTGTATCAAACAGCATGTTTGTTCTGTGTCTGGGCAAAGCCTAGCACCGTGGGGTCCTGGTCCATAACTGGGGCGCCTAGGTGCTACTGCAATTGAAATAATAATAGTTAATTAAAGCCTGGCTCCTAGTAATGCATACACTCAAGGGGATAGAGTTATGACTGCATGTCATCCTTCACGTGGGCATCACCTGACTTCTCAGCATTTAGCTTTGCAACCTTCACATTCTTTGAATGTAGTTTTTTGTGTGGAATTTCCTTTTTCTTCTTGCAGATTGAAGGACAAAACAGATCAGGCGAATGAGCTACTGCTGTGTGCAGGACGTCAGAGCTTCTCTAGCTTGCCAAATATTGCAAGTGGAGCACAGAAGTTTCCTAGTCTGGAAATGCTGGGATAGATACGCCCAGCCACCTTTGACTGAGTCTGTGTGACCCTACAGGCATTGCTCGAACCTGGCTGTGGGCGCTGGAGTCCCAAGGAAAATGGACTCCAGAGCTGACATCTCTTGAACATCTGGGCAAGTCCTGTTATGCTCCCTGGCATTCACTGAAAGACTCTCCTTGGGCTTCAGATCAGGCCCACAATTCCCTAGGAGGTTTGAGTGATTTATTTCCGCTCTAGCAGAGCTCTGGCTGGTAAATCCTGCGGTGAATTATGCACCACACAGGTCCACCAAGGTACCTTCACCACGTGTGTTTATCATTTGTCTCCTTCTTAAGCTCCAAGTCCAATACAACCCTCTAGCAGCAGTTATGAGGAGCCTTCTCTTGCTCTCTGGGTAGGCCTTATATCCTGCCTGCTTTCCTTCCCGGGTTCTCCAGTTGGTGAGCTAATTACCTCATTAATTACCAGCTACCAGCAGGTGTAAGCGCTCCCTTCTACCTCAACCCTGGATGTTCTGAGTCACCAGCGTGCTGAATTGCAGAGAGCCCGTTTGAAGCTGTTAACAGCATTCTGTCCCACTTCCCCATTCACCTCAATAGGCTTTTTCGATCAATAATAAGGCTCTAATCTGCAAAGACACATGCACTGTGAGTAGTCCATGGCATTACTTGTGATGCCTAAACGTAAGTGCCTGTGAAAGTCTGCAGGATCAAGGCCCAAGCTAAGCTGGTCGCTCAAAAACCAGGCTAGACTAGAACCACTGCCCTATACCCAAAAGGCTCCACCTCCCTTTACCAGCCCTTTGAAGCCTCCCATTCCTGCACAGTTGCTCTTTAAAGATAAGTATGGGGTGAATTATATTTTCTTGTTGATCTTGGCCCCTGGCTATCAGTAAACTTGGCCAGGGAGCTGGTGGTTCGTCCTTTTGGGTGTTACCAAGACTACGGGGAAGCAGAGATGAGAAGGCTCCTTAAGCTAAGTAGGAGTTGGTGCCTCGCTAATAATAGCAATTCCCTTCCCCACTCCCTGCCCCTCCAGTCCTTGCCCAACCTCAGCCCTTTCCTTGTGGCTCCTGCCAGCTTCCAAATTAGAAGCTGTGTCGAAAGCTGCGCCTGAAGAGCCCCGTAGTTTCAGGGAGACATTTTGTCCTGGTTCCTTGCGTATGCTGGGGAGCTCCAGAAATCCCTGTATCAGACGTGCCAGAACAGGGAAGCTGCTGTGACACCCAAATATCCAGTAGCCAAGCTCTAAGCCACAAAGCAAATCTGGGGGATGGAGGTGGATCAGCATGTGGATTTATAAGGTGCTAACCCACCCTATTCATCTTAATGTACGTTGTTTTAGTGAGACATTAAAGCACTGTGGGGCACAAGGTTCAAAAAGTCAAAAGCAAAATCCCAGCTCTTGAATGTGGGGAATCCAAACCCCTGTCTGGATCTGCTCATCACAGCAGGCCCTAATACACTGAGCCATGCTCCCAGATCTGAACCCACAGGAACCCACGCTAACACAGCCTTCCTCTCTGTCCCCCTCTAGTGGCAAGTCCACACATAGGCAATTCCATCACAAAAAACAATGTTAAGGTGGAGTTATGCTTGACAGTAAGTCTCTTAAGGCTAAAAACATTACAAGACTCTTATAATGATCCCCAAAATCAAGCATTACAAGCGCAGGATATTCAAAGTTAAAGTTACACTTAAAAGAAATCCAATTATATTAAGATAAGAAATGAAGAGTTAAGGCACCCAAGTAACTTTGATTCTGTCCTGAAATGACATAGTGAGGGGAAAGTGTGGGAAAAAAACCTGTGTGTACTTAAAAATCAGTTTCCTCTGCTCTGTCACTGCAAACAGTAAAATGCCTTCATCATCATCATATGGCTATTGCATGGACTTCTTTACTTCCTTGCACAGCGCTAGCTGCCTTATAAATGTTGCAGCTAATATTCAATGTTCCCTGATTTCTGGAGCTTTATAATGGGCTAATAAAGCCTAGTCAGTGAAGCAATCTTTGCCAAGTTGCTAGTGCACTGCAGGGCCTTCACTTCCTCATTAAAAAAGAATTTGTATTGCTGGCTTCTATGAAAAATCCAAGCGGAATTAGAGTCCTGGAACGTTCATAGGGAAAGTTTTCTTGCAATCATCACCAGCATTGGCACTTCACTAGCACTTGTCATCTAAGGATCTCCCAGCATGTCACAAAGGTTGGTCAGTATCAATCTTATCTAATCTATTCATCAATCTATCTAATCTATCAATCTAAAAGGTTTTATGCAGCCACCCATCACCATGGAATCTGATCGTTCACATAAAATTAATAGCAATTACAAGAGCCCTAGCTGACTTCATGAAAGGTCCCTAGAGTATCATTATCCCCATTCTAAGGACCTGGGGGAAATGAACCACAGAGAGGTTTAGGGACTGATCTAACACCCAGCCCATGGGATCTTTCCCCTCTTTTTGGTGGGCATTGGATTGGATCCTACATTTTCAAAAGTGATGAAAGGTGCCTGATTTTCAGAAAGTGCTGCACACCTGCTCAGTGAAAGTCTAGCCTCCTTAAGGACTGGGAGAAGGGGTGCTAACATGATGTTTGCCAACTGTCGCTGCATTCACTCTGCTAATGTGATGTAAACCTTTCTCCAGTCCTCTGTCTTGTCTGTTTAGATCATCAACTACTGGAGGCCGGGACTGTCTCTTTCTCTGCACTTGTCGAGCGCCCAGCTCAAAGGAGATGCAGCCTCTACAACTAATACAAATAATTACTATTAAGAGAGGGTGGAATCTTGGTGTGACCCCCACTCACCCCTATATTCGCACCTCTATAGTCACACCCTACTCACTACTGCAATAATGTTTGTACAAAATATGCCTTGTGAGGTATCATATAAAAGCTAATGACATCCTGGTTATTAATAGTAGTGTAAAATGCAAGTGTCAATGCTATACACAAAGTTATGAAGTTCCTTTTATGATGTTACTAAACTGCTTGAACAGGACAAGTCTGGGGAGTGGGTAAACAGGTTTTTGGCAGACAAAGAAAAGGCTGATGCCTCCAGCCAGGTGCAATCACAGACACCTGCTAATCATAGTCGAGTGGCCAGTCACTGGCAGATCAAGAGGCCACAGGGACAATGTGCATTGTAGAAAGCACCAGCAGGGAAGAAACCAGCCTGGAACCTTCTCCATCAGACTCCCTGGCACTTTTCTTCACAGTAGGGCACTGGACTTTGAGAAGGAAACATTTTGAAAGTTGACTGGACTATAAAAGAGAGGGGCAGAGAACCACAAGGGATCTTTCGCCTAAGACAACAAAGGAACCAAGCACTTTGGACTTTGTGGGAGATCCTGACCAAGCGGGTGGTCGGCCATCTTGCTGGAAGGAGGTGTGGTAAGAATCTTACCTTGAACCAAGACAGTAGTTCGGTTAAGTTATAGTTACTGGAAAGTGTTTTTCATTTGCATTTGTTTGGATCCATTTCTGACTTTATCCTTATACCTGAAATCACTTAAAACCTCTCTCTTTCTGATTAGGTAAACATGTTCGACTTTTACTATAAACCAGCCCAGGGCTGTGTTTGACTTGAAGTGATTGTTAACTCTGGTTAAAGCAACTAGCTGCCGTGTTTTGGCTATTTAAAGGCACAGTGGAACTTATTACTCCTCTGAACGCTCCAGGAGAGGGCTGGGCAGTTCAAGGCAGATGTTTTGGGGGAAATTCAGGGCTGGGGATGTGCTGGAGTCACTTGGCTGGTAGTAACCAAGGCTGGTGGAGACCAAGGTTTACTGGGGTGTAACAAGCAGGCTGCTGGAGTCTCAGTTGCTGGACCAGAGCTGCTCAGCACAGACACTCAGTGCATGGTTGTAGGCTGGCTGCAGGGCCAGCTCTGGCTTTTTTGCCACCCCAAGCAAAAAAAAAGGGGGGGGGCGGGGCCACCAGAGCAACAAAGCAGGGGAACAATGGTGCGGCTGGAGCGGCAAAGCGGGAGGGGGAACACGGCGCGGCTGGAGCAGCAAAGGCGGGGGAACATGGCATGGCTGGAGCGGCAAAGCAGGGAGGGGGGAAACACGGTGCAGCTGGAGCAGCAAAGGGGGGGAACACAGTGCGGCTGGAGCGGCAAAGCGGGGAAACACGGTGCAGCTGGAGCGGCAAAGGGGGGGGGAACATGGCACGGCTGGAGCAGCAAAGCGGGGAGGGGGAAACACGGTGCAGCTGGAGCAGCAAAGGGGGGGGAACAAGGCGCGGCTGGAGCATCAAAGTGGGGGGGGGCGGGGGAAGAAGCAACAGCGCAGCCGGCAAAGCAGGGGAAAAACAAAACAAAAAGCCCTACAGGGTGGCCGGAGCCAGGGGACTCCCTGTGCTGCAGACTGCGTGCCTGGTCTAATGGGGGCAAGGGGAGGGAGCGGGGGGGAGAGAGAGAAGGGGGGCGGCCAGCGCTTCAGCGGGGCGTTTGCCATGCGGCCCCAACCGCCGCGCCGCCTGCTGGGAGGGCTCCGCTCGGCTCCACTCGGCGGGGAGGGAAGGATGTGGGCTGCCCTGCCGAGTTTGCTGCAGGGCGCTCCCTTCCTCCGCGCTGCCGCCCCCTACAGGGCAGCCAGACCAGCGAACAAAAAAAAAAAAGCGTCCGTGCCGCCCTAGGTTTGGGTGGAATGCCTCCCTGTAGAATCTGCCGCCCCAAGCATGAGCTTGCTCAGCTGGTGCATGTTGCTAGCCCTGGCTGGCTGGGAGCATCCAGACAGGGAGATACAGCAGCAGAGCATTTTAAGGCACTCAGGGTTACAGGACAAGTCATGACACAACCTCTCACTGGTCTGAATTGCACCCCAGAGCCTGACACTTGGTCTCTCCACTTCCTCCGTCCTGATGATCCTGGGGATTTGGAGTGGCAGTCAATTACCTGGCAAAGTTTAACCGTTACCCATAACCCCTCTAGTGCTCACTGGGCTACAGATAGAGGTGGATGAGCCAGCTACAGTCTTGGCCAACAGAGTTGGGTTGTTGGCACTGGGGGCTGAATCCTGTATCACTGGATCTTAATGCAGGAGCCACTACTGCCTGAACTGAAAGACTGAGTTCTGTTAGTCAAGGCAATAGCAGGCTCATAGCAGGCCCAGCCACTACAAGAGAGACAGGGTGCCACACAGAGTTGGGTTGGGTAACAAAAGCCACAAAGAGAGCAGGGGAATGGCCCCCTCTGAAGACCCTAGTGGGGTGGCCACTAGTGAGGAAGTAGTTTGGTGGGGTTTTAAAGGGATCCACTCAAATTCTTTCATACAGTTTAAGGCCAGACGGGACCATTAGGTCATCCTGACTTCCTGCATCTCACAGACCATTAAATTTCACCCAGATATATTGAGCCCAATGTCTTCAGTTAAACTAAAGCATTTCAATCCTTCCTCTGGAGGAACCAAGATGAATTAAAACAAGAAGCTTCTGTTCTTGCTCTCAGAGTGCCTGTAGCATCCTCTCTCTTACTGCAGTGAAACTCTCTGATCTTTACCTTTGTTTCTCCTCATCAGCTCCAGTGATGGGTGACATGGTTCATGGTGTTGATTAACAGTATGGCTGGCTGATTGACTACACCCGCGGTTTGTTATTAAAATGCTCAAGAGACCAAATAACCAGATGTAAGCAGAGTCAGGATGAGATCTACCCTGACATCTGGTGGTACATTATGAGGAGTGGGCAAAGGAATTTTAGGAATGTGCATTTGCATTGGAAAACCCACTCCACTTAGCATAACACACAGCAGCATGGGATGGTTATTTTTACACTGTGGAATCCCCAATTTCTTTGTTATTGGGGCAGGAAGGAAAAAAAGGGGCTGTTACCTTAATTATGTGAATGAGGAACTATGAGACTGCTTTATGACAGAAATGACTCAACCTACATTAAATAGTACTTGCTAGCCAAGGGACATGGGTTCCAAAACCCAGTGAAGAGAGAGAGGGTGGGGACTGGTGTGTGTACCTGATGGTATGGGCCCCTTTTGAGGGCCTGGAACACCAATTGCACTTCCTCCTCTCTCCACTGTTAAAGAGCAGAGCTAATTTTAAATCCTTTAGGAGTCTATCTAGAGGTTGCTGACCTGAATTCACATTGGGCCATGTGGCACTGGGGCTCTCCTACTACAAGTTGAAATCACTAAGAGCTGAAGTCACTAAAAGAACTAAGCTTACTGAGCGGAAATCACTAAGTGCTGTGTTAAGTAGTGGGAGAGCCTGAAGATCTATCACCAAGCAGCTGGCAGAGTGGAGCAGTCTGCAGCACGTTGAAGCAGCCCATGGAACAGTGAGCAGTGTGGAGCGGTTTGTGGGACGGCTGACGTGGTTCACGGGTCTGCTGGAGGAGCAGCACAGCTGGTGGTGTGGAGCCAGTCATGGTGAAGGCTGCAGCAGAACTCCACAGAGAAGCGGGGCAGTCGGCCCTGGCCCACGTAAGGTGTCCCTTAGCACCCTGTGTGTGCGACCCCTCCCCCCATTTCCACCTGGGGGGGGGGAACTCTGCAAATAAACTTTTGAACTCTGGGGTGGCACTGACCAGAGACTAAGACTTTTGGGTTGTTGGACTTTGGGGTGATTGGACTTAAGACCTTAAGGACAGTGCCAAATGTACTTGGAGGGGGGTTTTGCTTCTGGTTTGTTCCTCCTTTATTAAAAGGATTTTGCTACACTCAGACTTCGTGCTTGCAAGTGGGGAAGTATTGCCTCCTGGAGGCGCCCGGGGGGGTGGTAGGTAATTGTCCCAGGTCACTGGGTGGGGGCTCAAGCCGGTTTTGCATTGCGTTATTGAAACGGAACCCCTGGATACTGAACCCGGCCCTTGTTGCTGCCAACTCAGAGGGGCAGAAGGGTTATACAAGCTTACCCAAAGATTATTGTCTAAGGGCTAGTCTACACTGGCAATGTTAAAGCACTGCCATGGCAGCACTTTAACATGGCTTGTGTAGTCACGGCACAGCGCTGGGAGAGAGCGCTCTAAAAAACCCACCTCCACGAGGGGCGTAGCTCCCAGCGCTGGGGCACTGTCTACATTGGTGCTTCACAGCGCTGAAACTTGCTGCGCTCAGGGGAGTATTTTTTCACACTCCTGAGCAAGAAAGTTGCAGCGCTGTAAAGTGCCAGTGTAGACAAGCCCTAAGAGAACGTAGCACAATCTGAAAAGGAGGCGTCTGTACTCCTCCATTTGGGAAGCAATTCTTATCTCCAGCACGCTCCCCTTACACTGTACACCCCAAAACCACTCATATTTATAGCACAATTGCTTACAAGTTAGAAAGCTCTTTACATGTCACCTACGATCCAACCACCAGTTTGTACCAGTTCCATAACTTGCTGTTCTGTATTCTTCCTATGTCTGTTTTGAATACTACGTTTCAAACCAGTTGCCCAGGAAGGTACCTGTATTAGGATGTAGGAAAAATGTATCTGACCTATGACAGGCTTTGTAGTCACTAATGTCAAGAGCTATGTTTAGCTTTGCGGAAGATTGTGGGATGTATAGCTCTTGACATAAGCGAGCAAAGTGGACAGAATTGTGGGAAAGACATAATATAATCTGGTTAACATAACTCCCCACGTGCTAGGTATAAAACAGTATTAACATGGGATGCCTGCACCTGACACGTAAGTGTTGGCTAACGCTTGACATACAGACCACCCTATGGAGGAAGGCAGTGCTATGCGGTGTACTGTGACTATTTGTGCCTGTCTAGTGCTGAGTGCCAAATTGTGCCTAATGAGACACACTCACTAGCATGGGAGTCTCAATAGATGGGCAATCAGATCCAAATGCACTGGGGGATTGTGACGGGGCAAAGCATCCCCGCACTGGTACTGCGGGGGTTATCCCTTCCTTCCTAGCAGAGGAAGCCATGCCCCGAGACTCTGCTGGGCATGCTTCAACTGGAGAACAGGTATAGAAGCCTGCAGAGCTGCTCAGTCGGGGCTGACCGCTGGAGGGGAAGGAGGCACACCGCCAGCTCCCGAGGAGGGATAGCCGCGCTCCAGGATCTGGAGGCCAGCCAAGCCGGGACGCACCCTGATGCCCAGATGGAGTACATCACGGCAGGGGAACTGACCAGAGGACCCCCTGAATTGGAGGTTATGGTAGGAAGTGACTATGGGGAACTTTAGAGGAAAACGGCATTAGAGCTGCACAGAGGCTTGGTGTATTTCAGGCAGATCCCCGCTGAGCCGGTGGGAAAGAGAACTTGCCACTACCAGGGCACTGGGTTGGGACCCAGTGGAGAGGGCAGGCCCAGGTCCCCCTACCATCCCCCCACACCATGGGAATCATATGGACTCTGGCCACTAGAGCACGCTATCCTGTCTGAGGGGGTGATTTTATGGATGCTGGCCATTGGGCCACACTGCCCTGACACTTGGGGTGAATTACATGGACTCTGGCTGTTAGGACGCACTACCCCACCTGCGAGGGAGGAGTTATATGGACTCTGGCCATTGGGCCGCACTGCTCCAATGCTGGGAGCGATTTATATGGACTCTGGCTGTTAGGGAACACTACCCCGACCAAGGGGTGATTGTGTGGAGGGAAGCCATTAGGCCGCATCAGGCCGCCCGCAGAGAGGTGACCACATGAACTTGGGAGTGGCGAGGTTCTGACACCCCATCCCACCCCTGCCACAAAGGGGTGGGGCAGTGCCGGGCCCACCACAGGGATACAGCGGGCAGGTCTAACCCAGAGCAGAATTTCTACACCATGACCTGACAGAGAAGAGCATCTGGATGGCATTGCTGGAGACATACAGCCACTACGACAATGCTGTGCAAACAGTGCATGCCCTGTGCAAACCCAGCTCATTGGGGATGGCACTGTCAGGCTGGACTATTTCCATCGATGGCACTTTGCATGACAGCAATGCGGTGGTTCACGTGGATGGTGTGTTGTGGCCAGATTAGAAGTGCTCCTGGCTTTGTTCCAAGTCCCCCGGTTACATTATGGTCTTGGAGCCATTGCAAAGTAGTCTGTGTTTGTGGGGAGGTGAGGCCCCCATCCTGGCTCTGAGCTGAGATGAGTGTGTCAGTTAAATGGCTCCGGGTGGTTTTCAGACGCATTCAAAGACTTTTCAAGGTGTTCTGTTTTATCGCCTGGTCTTGTTAATGAATTCACCCAGATGGGATGGCTTGGCCAACTCAGCCCTAGGCATGAAACACTGAGATTTCTTACACACACAGTCTCTAGTCCTGGCAGAGTCTACACAGCCCTTCATCTCTCCTCTCTTGCCCTTTAGGATGGGACCTTAGAGTCTGATGATCAATGGGGACATTAGAGTTCTCAAGACAATAGGGTCTATTCTGGCCTCTACCCCTATACATCGCTCAGGCAAGGCAGAGAGTCTGAAAGGCCAGGGGAGCGCTCCCTCTGTGCAGCAGCAGTATAAGGGCTGGGTAAGCTGCCCTATGCTGCCCACCCCCCTCACAGGCCACCACAGAAGGGTTCTCCCATGGATCCCAGGGGGTGGGACGGTGCCACAGAATGCTGGCTTCCCTCTCCCCCCATCCCCCGCTGATCCTGCAAGAGCTACTTCATACCTCTGCCCACTCTCTTTGTGAAAGCTCATTCCCTATTGGAGAGGTGGAAAGGCGAAGGCCTGAAGCCCTGCATTTTCCTGCCAGCCCAATTTCTATCAACTCTACCAAGACCTGTCACATGGTGACTGCATGGCCAGCAGGGCAGAGAGTCCACAGCACCTACTGGAACTAACAGCTGGTGCCCAGCATCCCTGGAAAATCAGGCCACTCTGACTCTTTGGGCAGTGAGCTGCTGGGGCAGGGAGTGGGAGTGGTGATGTGGTTTCTGGCTCTCCCTGCATTCAGATGCACATCATCTAAGGATCAGGCTAATTGTCACCTTACCACTCACAGTGGCCAGAAGAGCGCGCAGTAATTACTGTCATCAGGGCTGCTGGGAAGGCAGGGAGAGGGGCCGGAACTGATGGAAGAAGGCCAGTCTTCTTCGTGTGCTCGCTTTACTGGAAGGTTGTCGTTAGTATCAGTTAGTGGCCGACTCTACCCGAGTTTTATGAGATGCCTGGAAATTTGATGCACGGGATTTTTAAAAGGCATGGACACAAGCCAAGCATAACAGAGGGCAGCATGGTGTGGGCGAGTAGAACCAGCCACGCAGCAGCAAGACGGATGTGTGGGGAAACCTTGGAGTGCAAAGAAAGGGTTTGCTGCTGTTATTGATAAACAAATGCAGCGGCTGTGGGGATTGCTAACCCACACGCTCACGTTTACCCAGGTGCGTTTCATGCCAAAGCACTGTACTAATTCCATGCTGTGTGCAAGCAGCACTGGTGCAGGGGGCAGTGGATCTTACCTCTGGATGCTGGGGGCAAACCCCTGCTCTTAGAAACAGCATCAGGGTTTCCAGTGACTTTCCAGAATGTGGGAGACACACACACCCACCCCGTGTGGAGACTGCAGCTGAGCAATTAACTGATTATTCAGCTCAGGGGCTGAACCAAAAAAATCAGCAAAAAATATTGGTTTGGAGCAAAAAAACCCACCCACAATGAAGCAAAGCTGAAAAAACCTGCAGTGAAAAAAACAATTTTTTTTAATTTTGTTTAAGTTTTGGGTGTTTTTCAGCCCCAACTCTTTTAAAAAAATAGAGCTAAATTTTGAAACCAAACGAGTCAAAACATTTCATTTTGAAACAGCTGAAATGAACTTTCGGCTCTTTGGTGAAACTATTTGTCAAATTCAGCCCTAATTAGTGACTGATTTTGGTGCACTGAAAAATGCAGCATTTCAGCCGGCTCTGCTGGAAACTTGCCCTGGGCCACTTCTGGGAGTGTTTCGTTGCTTGCTTTGGCTTGGCGGGGTTGGCTGTGGCGCACGCCCATTGCCCTCACCTCTGCAGAAATGGCAAGGAGATTGCATTTATGAAATACTATATTTAAAAAGGGGGAAAGGGTTCTTCTTTCTAAATGTGTCATTGAAATAGTCCTGTTAAATGCAGGCCGACTTGGTAAAATTATCCTAAATATGCATCATGGGCACCAGGTTTATTGGCGCTCAGCAGCTTCACATCAAACCTGCTCAGATTACAAGCAACAAGATTTATTTTTTACACAGCTACCAGCCCTCGAAACAGCCTGGGATCTGAGAGTAAAGCTGGGCTACTTCTTTCTTACACCTCATTAGTGACAAAAGCTCTGCAGGCCGATTTATGCCACCAGTGACGTCGGTTTGATCCTGTCAGCTTCAATGGGCTTAGGCTGATTGGAAGGATTCTGTTGTTGATTCTCAATCAGGAACAGACTCCAACACGCGTGCTCTCATCTTTACCGGTTCTGCAGGACTAACCACAGTGAAAAAAACAGTAAAAACATGCGACTCTCATATATACAGGGGGCGGGTCTGTTAAGTAAGAAAGTGCCATATTTGCAGATGTGCAGTGTTGTTGTAGCCGTGTTGGTCCCAGGATATTAGGGAGAAAAGGTGTGGTGAGGTAATATATTTTATTGGACCAATTTCTGTGGGTGAAAGAGACAAGCTTTCAAGCCACACAAAGCTCTTCTTCAGGTCTGGGAAATGCACTCAGGGCAGGTCTACGCTGAAAACGCTGCATTGGCACAGCTGCACGGATGCAGATGCGCCCCTGCAGTGCTTAAAGGCATGTCTACAGGTACAGCGCTGCTGCAGTGTGTCTGGTGAAGGCTCTCTCTGCTGATGGGAGACCGCTGTCCCATCGGCATAATAAAACCACCTCCACAAGTGACAGTAGCTATGCCGGCAGGAGAAGCGCTCCTGTCAGCATAGCACTGTCTACACAAGGAGTTAAGGTTGGTATAACTACATTGCTCAGAGGTGTGGATTTTTCACACCCCTGAGCAAGGTAGTTAGACCAACATAGGTCTGTAGTGTAGACCTGACCTCGAGTGCCACAGCTAAATACAAAGTGGAACAGATTTTTTAGCGTAAGTAGTTTACACATATTTCAAGGGACAGTTCAAGGTGAAGTGGCCTGTTAACACCCCTCCAGTCATCAGGAGAAGAGGAAAGAAAAAGGCTGAAAGTGTGCGGGGGTTAGTGGGTTAATGTAATAAGCCATAAATCCAGTGTCTCTGTTCAGTACATTGTTTTTAGTGTCTAGCAAAATTTAGTGAATTTAAGCTGCCAGGCTCACTTTTTGAAAGTGTTGGGCAGTTTTCCATTGAGGATAAGGACTGATAGGTCAGATCTGTAGTGATCACTTTGCGAGAAGTGTCCACCCACAGGTGATGGGGTATTTTTGTCTTTTATCATTTCCCTGTGTGAGTTCATTCAAGAGCGTAGTGATTGTCTGGTTTCTCCCACATAGTTACTGTTGAGGCATTTAGTTCACCGGATGAGGTGCACCACGTTGTGATAGACATGTGTAGGATCCATGGATCTTGAAAGGTGTGTTGGGGTGAGATGCTGATCATTGTATCAGTGAAGATAGGTATACAGGTTTTGTATCTGTTGCTCTGGCAGGGTCTGGTGCCACTTTGAGCTGATGTGTCCTGGTCCAAGGGGAACTTGCTCCTGATGATGAGTTGTTTGAAGGCCAGAAGAGAGAATTCAGGAAAGATTTCTTTCAGGATGGGGGTCCCCATCGAGTGTGGGTTGTAATTGTTTAAAGATACCCTGTATGGGTTCCAGTGTGGCATGGTAGGTGAGAACTAGGTGTGTGTAGTCAGAGGGGATTTTATTTCTGCATTGAAGCAGGTTCTCTTAGGATATTTGGGTGGCCCATTTCATGATGCGATCTACTTCTCTGGTGGAATGTCCTTGTTTTGGTGAAGGCAGTTTTAAGCATGTTAAGGTGTGTATCCTGGACTTTCTCAGACCATATTATTCAGTATCGGGGTGCCTGGCTGTAGATAACAGATTTCTGGGTGTTTTTGAGTTGGTTGCTGGATCTGTGAATGGAAGTGTGGCAATCCTTGGATTTCTTGTACATAGTTTTCTGTAGGGTTCCATTTTTGAAGCTGATTGTGGTGTCCAGGAAGTTGCTGCTGTTGTGGGAGTGCTCTAGAGAGCGTTTGATGGATGGGTGGTGGTTGTTGAAGCCGTGGTGGAAATCTATGAGAGAGTTTAGGTTGTCTGTCCAGAGGATGAAAATATCATCAATGTAACTCAGGTATATCACTGATTTTGTGGTGCATTTGTCCAGAATTCTGCTTCAAGGTGGCCCATGAAGAGGCTGGCATATATCAGAGCCATCCTAGTACCCCTAGCTGTTCTCATGGTTTGGACAAAGTGTTGTTAAATGTAAAATTGTCATGGGTGAGGATGAAAGGGATGAGTTTGGCAATGTGTTTTTGGTGGAGAGCTGAGGGTTGTCCACTGAATATTTGCAGAGTCACTTTGGGCCAGATCCTCAGCAGGGGTATTCAGGCACAGTTCCATTGAACTCAATGGAACTATACCAATCTACACTAGGGTCTATTAATTCTGAATTTTGGCTCTTTTGCTATCAACCTCTGCCTTTGTTTGCAAGGCTAGTCAGCCTCCTTTCCCAGACCTGAAGAAGCGCTCTGTGTTGCTCGAAAACGTGTATCTTCCACCAGCAGAAGTTGGACCAATAAAAGATATGACCTCAACCACCTTGTCTCTCTGGGATCAACACAGCTACGACAACACTGCAAATAGCATGACACTTGTTGATCTCAACAGTTCAAGGTATCAGTTGCAGATTATCATCTAATGCGACATGATTCTCTTTGGCTTCCAACAGGAGATTTTGGGTAGCTCTGAGGGTTTGGGATCCCTGTTCTGAGCTGAAGGGTGGTGAAGCACTGGAATGGGTTACCTAGGAAAGTGGTGGAATCTCCTTCCTTAGAGGTTTTTAAGGTCAGGCTTGACGAAACCCTGGCTGGGATGATTTAGTTGGTGTTGGTCCTGCTCTGAGCAGGGGGTTGGACTAGATGCCCTCCTGAGGTCCCTTCCAACCCTGATAGTCTATGATTCTATGAATATGCATTTGATATTTGGAACGTATATTTACAAGCCCTTCTTTTGCCATGCCATAGCTGTGATAAGTGGGAGTAGGCCCTCTAGAAATCTACTCAAGCAGGTCTAATTGTACCAAATAGAACGGCTCAGTAGAGTGGAAAATAGTCCTCATATATCTAACTGAAGAAGATAATGACCTTTTAAATAACAGAACCAATTTTATTTCAATACCTCAATTACTCTGAACTCTCAAATGTCAACGTGCTGGGCACTTTCAAAATAACTTAATTTAGACATTTATAGCACTTAGACACTGCTAGTTTCTTATCTAACCTAATTATGGGTTGTACAGGAAATTGCAAAGCATCTCAATTAATGTTGTTTTTTATAGTGATACATAGAAGCAGCCTTTGACATTTGCTGCCATCTCGCGCGCCATGATTTACTCAGTGGGGTTTTTGATTTAGCTCCCTTGAAGGATGGAGCCCTTCCATTCTCTGGTATCTCCAGCAAGCAGCTGAAAAAACTGGTGGCGGAGGTGGCCGTGAGCCCATCTTGCTGATGGCCTCCATCTAAAGGACACGCTTGTTTCCATGAGAGCAGAGTGCCTTCCATTGGGCGGGGCACTCTATGCCGTGCATGTGATAATAGTGAATGCTCACTTCACCGGCTGATGGATTCTCACAGGCCAAGGCACCCAGGGAGGAGACCTCCCTGTTTTGACTCCCTTATGCTACGGTGGCAGCATATGGGGGCTGTGAAAGCCTCTTAGCTGGCTGAATTAAAAAAAAACCTCCTCACACAGGTACTGTGAATTCCCTGATCCCCTATAGGGGGCAGGATTGAGGTTGGAGGGGGTGAGGCCATAGCACACAGTGGTAAAGGGTATTCTGGGCAGCCTGCTATAACTTAAAGCAGCTATCGGAGCTGCTCCAAGTTATTCCAGGCACCACACCAGCCCAGAATCAGCAGGGCAAAAAGATGGCTTTTCGGGATTAATCTTCTGGTATGCTCAGCACACAGAGTGCCCATGGATTTCTGTGGGGGACACAGGCACCAGCAGTTTGCAGTGTCAGACCTTTGATAATCGGGAGGTTGAGCTTATTATTATAGGCAGGGTTGGTAGCGCCACCTATTATTATTCAGGTTGCCTGACGCTTCCCATTATAAGACCCTGTTTTCAGTTGCTTACAGCTTTGCGAAACTTTCACTGCTTGGGCTGAAATTTTATATAACTGGTGTGTGCCTCAGGATTATTTTGTTTTTTAGAAAATTTCAGCCAAAACATTTTACCTGTTTCCAAGAATTCTGCTAGGGAAAAATACATTGCTTTACAATGTTAAAAAAAAAAGCTGGCAAGCTTTTCTTTGACCAGTCCTAGTGCCCTTGTGCCATGCTGGATTTGAAATTTGGCAGAAGGTGTGTGGCTTTTTGCTAGGGATGGCCATGTCCCCTTGAAAATCCACCCAAGTTTGGCCAAGATATAAACCTTTGAAAATTGCAGTTCACACACGCTCAGTAGAGATTTATTTGATTTTAGCATTTAAAATCAGTGAAGAGTCTGTGCTCACTGAGCATGCCCCATCCCCTCACAGCTGTTGTGTGTGACCAGACTGTGCATGCAACTGAAGAGCAATTGAATATGCTCCAGCCAGGAGCTGAAGGGCTGCAGCTGGACTTGCCTTTTAATAGCTGCTCCAGGCGGGTTTGGGGCTGGGCATCAGAAGTGAAAGCAAGAAGCCTGTCTCTCCTGTGCTCTCGATGGCCCCTGCTGGCACCCAGGCAGTGTGGTGGAGGAGGCTGTCAGATTCGAATACAGAGGGGACAAGAGATGGACCTTGGTGGGAGAGGGAGTAGATAGGGAGTGGGAGCCAGGGAGGGCAAGAATGGGACAGGAGGCAGGGGGTGAGGGAAAGTGGGACTGGGAGTTGGAGGCGTGGGGAGACTGGGACTGGATAGGCATGAAGACTGGAGTGGGAGCCAGGGAGGCAAAAGGGACTAGGAGCCAATGGATGGGGGGAGACTGAGATTGGCTGAGGAGCTGGGACGGAGACTAGGACTGGGGAACAGTGAGGTACAATGGATCTGATGAGGCACTGAGGCAAGGAGACAGGGACAATGAGCTAGGCAGGGAGGACATGGAGATTGCCTGAGGACACTGGGACTGGGAACCATTGGAACAGGTGGCAACTGGAGGCAGGGGAGGGAGACAGCTTGGATGGGGAGATGTGAGAGGCACACTGGGATGGCCTGGTTTCTTTTGAAAATGTCACCAAAATTGACACTTTCCCATGGGATGTTTTGAGTTGAGGAATCAGCATTTTCCGATGTAACACTGTTCTGGCTAGAAATTTCTGACCAGCACTAGCTGCAACACACTCTGAGCAGAGGGCTGCATTCACTCTGGCTTTAGTAACTGATTGCACACTCCATTTCCTGAAGCCCAGTGAGCCATCCTTTCTGGTACTGCTGGAAACCACCATGAGTTTCTGACCAGACTGTCCCTTCCTCACACACCCCTATGGGGAAGGTGGCCACTTGGCATTTCCCCTTGGGGTAAAGGAGAGACTAGAGATTGGCCTGAGCCACACAGCTGACATCTGGATCCAGTCTGCCCAAAGGGAACCAGCCCTGACCCACTAGGGTCAGTGGAATGGGTGTCTCTTTCTAAGCGATGCTCTAGCTCATGGCAGGCAAACTATGGCCTGGGGGACACATCCGGCCCTCCAGACATTTTAATCTGGCCCTTGAGCTCCCGCTGGGGAGTGGAGTCCAGGGTTTACCCTGCTCCAGCTGGGGAGCAGGGTCAGGGGCTTGCCCTGCTCTGCACGGCTCCTGGAAGCAGCAGCATGTCCTGCCTCCGGCTCCTACACATAGGGGCAGCTAGAGGGCTCCACATGCTGCCCCACCCCAAGCACCGCACCCTCAGATCCCATTGGCTAGGAACCATGGCCAATGGGAGCTGTAGGGGTGGCGCCTGCGGACAGGGCAGCACGCAGAGCAGCCTGGCCGCACCTCCGTGTAGGAGCCAGAGGGGGGACATGCCTCTGCTTCTGGGAGCTGCTTGAGTAAATGCTCCCCAGAGCCTGCACTCCTGACCCCCTCCCATGCCCCAACACCCTGCCCCAGCCCTGATTCCCCTCCCGCCCTCTGAACCCCTCAGTCCCAGCCTGGAGCACTCTCCTGCACCCCCAACCCCTCATCCCCAGCCCCACCCCAGAGCCCGCATCCCCAGCCAGAGCCCTCACCCTCCCTGCACCCCAACCCACAATTTCATGAGCATTCATGGCCCACCATACAATTTCCATACCAAGATGTGGCCCTTGGGCCAAAAAGTTTGCTCACTCCTGCTCTACCTCCACCAGAAGTTATGGGCTTCATGCGGGAATTGCTGGGTGAAGCTCTGAGGCCTATGTTATGCAAGAGGTCAGGGTATATCATCATAACAGTCCCTTCTGGCCTTCAAAGCTATGAATCCACGTTCACTGAGCCCTGAGAAGTCACACACTGCCTCTGTCTTGGTCAGATTCTTGCTGTGCCAATGCAATTTGTGGGGGGAGAGGGGGAAGGCTCTGTGCGATGGGGTGTGCAAACTCCATGCTGGCACTGAAAGCGTTAGGGGAGCTGGAGAGCTGAATTAGTGCACCTGATGGCACCAGGAGGGTATGTCAGGTTTAATGAAGGATGAGACCCAGCTGAGGAGGGGCGGGGTGGCTGATTTACAGGGAGGAGCTGCAGGAGGGAGCTGGTATCCTGGGATGGGCCTTGGAGGGAGAACGGGGATGCCAGTGAAGGAGCCCTGAGGGTCAGTGGCCTGAGAGGAGCCAGGCTGAAATCCCTGGAAGGCAGTGCTCTATAGTAGAGCGGGAAAGTACAGTGCAGAGCCTGAGAGGGCGGGGATGAGTTTGCTAAGGATTGGACCCAGGAAGGGTGGGATAGTTCATTCCTATGTGTTTCGTTTGGACTCGGGGTGCCCTAGAAGGGCTGGGACAGAATGTGATCTAGCCCAAGAACCAAGTGACAGGAAGAAGTGGACCACTAGCAGGTGTTTGGTGGAGATAACTGTGCAGAAGGCCCCTGCAATGCCATGCCCATCCATGATGGGGAGCGCTGGCTGGTGAGTTGCTCTTTTACACTTTGTGGTTAAAATCTTCTGGTAGAGAGACAGCAAGAGACCAGAGTTACCTGCCAAAGAACCAAATTAAAACAGGGTTGCCGGCTGTTGTAATAGTTGCAAAGTGCTTTGTGGGCCAAGTGGCTATAGAAGTGGAAGAGGAGAGATTAAAAAGACTGGGACTGTTCAGTTTAGAAAACACGTGATTGAGTGGGGATATGATAGAGGTCTATAAAATCATGAGTGGTGGTGTGGACAAAGTGAATAGGGAATGGTTAGTTACCTTTTCACATAACACAAGAACCAGGGGTCACCAATGAAATGAATAGGCAGCAGGTTTAAAACAAACAAAAGGAAGTACTTCACACAACGGACAGTCAACCTGTAGAACTCACTGCCAGGGGCTGTGGTGAAAGACAAAAGTATAACTGGGTTCAAAAAGACTCAGATGAGTTCACGGGGTATAGGTCCATCAAAGGCTATTAGCCAAAATGGTCAGGGATGCAACCCCATGCTCTGGGTTTCCCTAGCCTCTGACTGCTAGAAGCTGGGAGTGGATGACTGGATGGATCACTCAGTAATTGCTCTCTTCCGTTCATTCCCTCTGAAGCATCTGGCATTGGCCACTGTCAGAAGACAGGACATTGAGCTAGATGGACCTTGGGTCTGACCCAGTCTGGCTGTTCTTATAACTGGCCATTGGCTTGTGTAATGGTTGCAAAATGCTTTGAAGCCTTAAATAGAAGCTGGTATTGAAGTGGAATTGTTATGGTATTGTCACTGAAATGATTCCTGTAATATACTGTGTTCAAAAGCCATGAGGAATAGACAATGTCCATTACATATATAATTCTTCCAGTCATCTCACATGGACCCCTCTGGTACAAAAACATTGCCTCTTTCGTTTTGAGGTGATTAGAAAAATCCCCTGGCACTCCCTATTTCAGTTTCCTTAGTTCCAGAGCCTAGCCACTTTAGCAGAAAGCATCACATATGTTTGCTGGAGAACTGCCCATCCCGTCGCTGTCTATTTTGGAGGAGGCGTGGGAAAGGTTTTGTAGCAGAAGCCAAGTCCAATATGTTGTAAGTGCTGCCTCCTGCTCTCCATCAGTGGCAACTGGTGTCAGAGTCTCTCCCATTCTTGTGGGTGGGCTCCTGTGTCTCGCTCAGACTATCAGATGCTGTCCCATTCCCTGAGATAATCTGAGGGCAAATGGCAGAGGGAGGCAGCCATGGCAACTTTTTTATTCGGGTAAATTGGGTGGCCGACATGAGCTGTGTGCATGATGTGGAGTCAGCAGTGGCTTTCTTCCTGACTGGTTTTGGCTGCTTTAATAAGACTTTATAGCACCTTCCAATTGAGCCCTCAAAGCACTTGCCCAACACTAATTAAACTAGCCTCACAGTACCCCTTTGATATGGGTGGTTTATTGCCATTCTACAGCTGGGGAAACTGAGGCCCGACATGGCAAGGTGACTTGCCCAAGGTCACACACACAATTGGTGTCAGAGCCAAGAATAGAACCCAGGTTTTCTGACCCCCAGACCCCGCCCAGCCATTTCAATCTGTTAGGACTTCCTACTGTAGCTATGCCTGCCTGTTAGCAGCAAGTTGGCCCGGAAGAACAACTCCATGCACTAGTGGGAGTACACTTATTGCCTCTGGAACTACTTGTTCCTAACCCACAGGAAAGCTTCTCACTGGAAGGAATTAATACGTCATATAAGGCATAATACAATAATATGACTCCTCCCTTTACATAACACCGTTATACTACAACACTCACTGATGAGATGCAGCTGTTGCTGGGGTGGAACAACACACAGCATCCCTATTGTGTCCTAGTGGAGAGGGCACTGGAGTGGGAGTCAGGATACATGCTTTCTAGACCCAGCTCTGGCACTAGCCTGCTCAGCAACCTTAGGCACGTCTCTATGTGCCTCAGTTTCCCCATCTATAAAACGGGGATAGTAATACTGATGTCCTTTGGAAAATGCTTTGAGATCTATTCATGAAAAGTGTGACGTAATAGGTCGGTGGTATTAGTAAATCACAGGAAGTCCAGGAGAATAATTACAACTACAGGTACCACTAAGGGCAGCAGAATGGAATTACACATTTTATCCTGCACACTGGGACTAACCACCCCAGTCTTGCAAACATGCCATGGGGTAGTCACATCCCGATTCTGCAGTCCTTATGCACATGAGTTGAGGTCCAGGGGAACACTCAAGGAAGCAGAATTGGGCCCACAAATCACTATTAGAGTAAATATTTGAAATGTCCATCTTATCTGGCACAGCGCTCTTTAGCGCCATGCTGGGATGCTGATTCTGAATTACCCAGCTCTGCTTCCTGCAGCATCTTTATTAACCCAGTCACATCCCTTCTTTTGGGTTTTACGCAGGCAAACTCCTCTTTACTTCAGCTTGAGCAAGGACTGAATTGAAAACTAAATAAAAACCTCAGGACGTGACCCGTGCATGTTAACGCAATGGCATTCATTCTGAGTTCTGCTGTACGGGCAAAGCCCTGGCAAAGGACATAAGTCGACTGTCCTTAATGAAGAGAACCCCACAACGATGTTACAGTTATTCTCAAACAAATGATCTCCTTGTAAATGGGGAGATAATGACATTCCAGCCACACCTACGAATTAGAAAGTTGTAATCAAGAATAATAACCCTCCCCACCCTTTCCCTGGAGCTGCAGAATCTGCCCCCACACAGCATCTGACGGTAATGTGATTTACTCCTGTTTGCTGATGGAGGATTCTGGCCATAAAATTTAATGTGGAGGAACAAGGTGCATTTAAGCAAAGCTGTAAACATCTCTAATTCTATTTAAAGCTATAGAGTGCAGCACATTAACATTTAACAATCTGCCACTAAATTGGTGTGGCACTAATAGAGCTGCATTTGTTAAAATTTTGGCACCAGGCCATGTTTTACCAATGACAACAAAAGGAGTAGCCCAAATAGCATGATTCAGCGGAGTCCAGCCACTGCTCAATCAGGTGTTGAAAGAGTCTTCTTGGGAGCTCCTGGCATATAAAAGGACGACAGGCCACATTCAACTCTGCAGTAACTCCACTGAAGCCAGCAAAGTTGGACCAGAAATGTATTTGGCCCTGTGTTGCCTATTAAATCGACTGTACATGGCATTCTCCTGTCAAGTGTAGTCCCATCCCTGCTTTCACTCGCTCCAGGAGGAAGTAAATTGCAGTAGTACATCTTACTTCCTGCTCTGTGCTGGCTCATTGAAGGAAGTAGTACATCTTACTTCCTGCTCTGTGCAAAGGCTCCGCTTATTCCCTGCTCAGGAGGGCCAGTAGCAGGCTGTCCGTGACTGCTCTCCTCCAGTGCAGGGTCTGCCCATGTGGGATAGCCCATGCAGAGGATGATGGGAGCTCATTACATCCCCTTATATCCTTGCAACCTGGGCTCACAATGTAGTTCTCTCTGTTTGGAAGTCTATTTGCCCCCTACACTACTAAAAATTATTTTTATTCTCATTGCGGCAACTTCTGAGGGAGAAATGGAGAGGGGTGCTGGATTCCATTCTGCCTCATCAGTCAGTCTCCAACATTGTCAACTGCATTGTCAACAGGTCTCAACTCACAGCTTGAGCACATGGTGTTGAACACTTGGGAAATGGAACAGAAATCAGAGGGAATGGTCCTACCATGTCAGGACCATTTAAAAAAACTAGGGAAATTCCCATGCAAAAACATTGGTATGGTCCAGTTAAGGTTGCAGCCACAGATTGTGTTTTGAGTGTAAGTTATCATCTAAGAACATTTGGAAATAAAGAAAAAAAATTGAAACCTAGGAAATTCAGAATTAGGGTTAAACTGACAAGAACTCAAGTATTTGAAAGTTTGTAAATTACCAGGTAAGGTACCCAAATGACTTAACCTCAGCCCCCATAACCATCCCAGTGTTCCTTTTGGTCGCTACTTGGTAAGGTATGAATACTGTGGAATAAAAGGTAAGAATAAAAACATTTTCATGTCCCCCACCCCCATTCTAAAAACAAGGGTAGGTTCGTTCGTTCGTTCTTTCTTTCTTTCTTTCTTGTGTGCAGGGGAAAATGGGACTAATGCGTTCTTAAAGTTAAGCACATGCTTACGCACCTTGGTGAATTTTCTCAATAATTATTGGAGCTAGTCGGAATTTTTTTTATGGAACATTTCTCTGTTGGAAAATGCTGATTTGCTGAAGGCAAAACATTTCATGGAAATGTGCCGATTTCGATGAAATTGTGTTTCAAGAGAGAAATTTGAAAAAAAGCGCTTTGATAAGGTCAAATGTTCCATTTTGACCTTTTTGGAATGGAATGTTTCAATTTTCTGTTTACAACTTTTTATTTCAATTATTTAACATTTTATGTTATATATATTTTTAAAAGTAAGTCAAAATCACAAAGACAACATTTTGATTTAACCTAAATTAAATGGTTCAAGGGACCGCAAATGAATTTTCAAATTTTTTTTTTGCAGGAAATTCAGAAAAAAATTAGTTTTATTCCATTTTGGAATGGAAATTTGGAAATCATGGAATTTCACACTCAATATTATTTGACCTTTCTACGGCAAGCAAAAAATTCTACAGAGGCTGACTGAACTCTCACCAAAAAGGAAAAGGTAATTTATTTAGCTCAATCAACTGTTGTTAATTTGGGGAATTACATATCAAACATAGACAAGACTACACATAACCTTAATACATGAACAAAGGTATTCATTAAAATACTGGGCAAAGATTAAACAGGGAATAGTGCATTTTTTCTAAACAAGGGGCCCAATGTCCAGCCATTTGTGACCAAAATTGTTTAAAACCCAGATTTTGGGATATTTTCATAAATAAAAGCACATGACGTTGATGTTTATGGGATCAGATTATTCATTAAGGTGAAATTCACCAGTGTGCACATGGACAAAGCATATCTTCAGATTTCTGTACATGGTACATTTCACCCATTGGGGGATTCAGTCGATATCCAGATGTTCCAAAAATGTCCATAATAATCCTTGAATGTTTCATGAATTTTAGCACAAATTATTATTGATTAAAAGATTCCACTGGAAGAGTGATGTTAACCCTGGTTAGTCTCATATTCAAAATGTATGTCGCCCAATGAGAGAACAGAAAAAATATCATCCCTCTTAGATAGCCAACACCACCCTCTGAATGGCAAAATGAACATTTTCTCAACAGCTCAGAAGCCTGAATATTACTCATTCAAATAGTTACTAGCAACAAACTACTTACAGAAATCGGGGCCAGCTTGAGAATGATTGGTTGTTCTGAAAAGGGGCTGAATATGGTATTAATATTATACATCAAGTTTACCTAGTTTTTCTTAACACTTTCTCTTACCAAAGCAATTTAGCTAAGATGGAAACACACAGATGACTGCATTATACACACCATGTTTACAAGATAAATTATGTTGACTATGTAAAATGTTATATACCCATTTAAAAAAAGAGGCTTAAACCCGATCTATACAAAAACTAATCCCTTCCAAGGGAACTCTCATAAAAGGCAAATCTGCGCTCTCTCTACATGCAAAACTTCTGCCATCCTAGCTGTGCAATGGGTGAGGTGGGGTCCTGCAGAAATAATACGTGATTAAAAATTGTATAGTAACATACTATATATTCAACAGCTCAGTATTAAAGTTGCATACATGTCCTCAACTTTAGTATTTCCTGATTTTTTTTTTTTGAGTGCTTGACTTTGCAACCTTAAGTAGCATGCTCTTAACGTAGTTTCTTTGCATGGAATTTCCTAGGTTGTTTTGAAAAACTAAAATAAAATAAAATAGTGCCTTACGTGGTCAGTTTGGTTAGGCAGCGTACGAATGCCCAAAGTGAAAAAAAGGCATGCCATAAATTCAGGCGTGATCTGTCTGTGTGCACCTGAGAGCACAATTTTGCCCAAATCCACCAAACACAAAATATCAACTCACATTCTTAAGCAAAATGAACTAGTGAGGAACGTGATTTTAGAATACAAGGGAGAGATCTTCAAAAGCACTAAGGGATTTTGGAGCTCAAATACCATCTTCTTTCAGTGGGACTTGTAATCCTAAACCCCTTAGGTGCCTTTCTAAATCTGCATGGAAGGGGGGGGTCTCATCAGAATGGCAAGGACTGTTTAAATCCATAGGCAATACCAGAACTGATGCATTAACTACTGCATGCTACATCAATGTGAAACTGTCATTCTAAAATGGCTAGTGCCCATTCCCAGTCCTTGAACTTTGGCCTGTAGCTGGATTTCAGCAGCTACAATGTACATGTTAACCGGTTGGAACCGATCCGGATTGGACAGGGATAGAACCAAACCCACACCCTGCATCTCACCCTCCCTTGGGAGACTCTAGCTAAGTGCTGTAGCTGAGCCTGGGTCAGGGGTTAGGAATCTGGGGGGACAGGACCTGAGAGAGGTTTCACAACCACGTTGGGTTGGGAAGTAAAGGGGGTGTTTCTCCTTCACTTGTCACCCTTCCTCCCCTCTCCTCCTACAGCTACCCCATCCCTGCAGATACCTCTGACCTTGTTATCTGTGTCCTCTTCCTCTGCACTTGGCACACTGGCTGCAGGGTAGCGTCTGACCATTTCAAAGGTGGGGTCCCAGCAGTGCGCTGTTGGGCACTGGTGCCTGGCTGTGACGCATCAAAAAGGCCCAACCAGCCCGTGGAGATGCAGCTTTGGCCAAGCTGGTCAAGATTTTCAAAAAATAAGGGCCAAAAAGTGCAGCTCCGAAGTCCATATGTAGGCGTCTCAATAATGGGCCTGATTTTCAAAAGTGCTGAGCCCCCAGCAGCTCCTGCTGACGTCAGAGAGAGCTGCTGAGGGCTCCACACACCCAAAACAAGGGTCTCGGGAGCCTAAAAGTGGATGTAGGGGCCTAACTTTGAAAATCTTGGCTTTGGTGTCCCCACCCAGAGACTAGTTGCATACAGGCCATGACCCCAAAGAGGCAGAAGGGAGCCCAACTCCCCCTGGCCTGCAATGGGTGCTGTGACTTAACACTCTCATGTTCTTATGAAAATCCCAGCCCATGTCTCCTCCCTGGTGGAGCGCTCTGCTGTGCGTGTTTGCCAGAGATCAGAAAAAGAGAGGCCCTGGGGCTCAGCACCTTCTTTTAAACCAAAGTCCGGTGGAGAAGGGGGATCCATACTGAGCAATTCAGAGAGCAGGAAGAAGTGAGATGTCTTAACATCCTGGGCCCAACTCACAACATGTTAGGGGGCTCTAGGCTCAACTCCCTACCTCCCCAGCCCTGGTCTGTTCAGATTTGTAGAGGGTGAAGTGGGTGGGTGAGGGGTTTTTTTTTGCCTAGACATGGATGGGAATCAGCTTTCCTTTCTCTATGCTTTTCAATATATATATTAAAAAAAATAAAATGAAAACAAAAATCCCATCCTAAATCTGCATAAGTCAAAATCTTCACAAATGGAGGGCAAGGGGCAGGAAATTGGTTCGGGTCAATTGAAATGGTTTGTTTCAATAGTCTCAAAACATTTTGTTTCAATGCTGACCATCTTTAATTCTTTATTTTTTCAACTATTATTAGCTTCAATTTCAAAACAAAGAGTAGTTTTGAACCGGAATTTTTTAGTTAGAAAATATCAAAATAAAAAGTTTTGACAATTTCAAAACTTGAAAAGAAATTTTTCTTTTTAATTGAAAAATTCATTAAACCCAACTCTTTCGTGGGCAAAGTTTTGGTTTTGATAAATTGGCATTTTCTGATTTTTCACAGAAAAATTCCTCACCAGCTTGACTCTTGCCCTGGGCATCAGGCTTACTACAGTGGATCCAATCACTGCAGCTTCTGGGCTCGCTTGGCTATGGCCATCTCTATCTAAACTGGGCTCTTTTGTGTTCAGATCTCAGATTTGCATGGAAGTGGAAATAACATTGCAAATGACCCAGGGTGCTGCTGAGTGCTACAAAAAGGGATTCTGTGGCAATGGTTTGTCAGTTTACGCTTGCTACATTTCCTTTCAACTACAGTTTTTTAAAAAGTCTCATAAAAATATAGAAGTGCATGAATGGAAGTAAAAAAATAAGGACATTTGTACGATTTTTATAAATAAACAGCACAGCAAGAATTAAATAGAACACAGCCAAAGAACATTTAGCCAGACACCAGCTTTTACAGCTTGTTCTCCTCAAACAGGATCTGGGCGTAGACCGTCGTGGTGGGCACACCTTTCGCTGCCTGATGGGGCTTGATCAGCTCAAGTTCGGCATACGTTAAATTCTCCTCTGCAATTTTCGGCTACAAAACAGAGCCACAAAATAGAAACATAGGGTTAGAAAGGATTGCAAGGGTCATATAGTCTCTCCCCCTGCCAAAATGCAGGATCTGTTGAGTATAAACCATCCAAGACAGATGGCTATCCAGCCTTCTTTTGACAATCTCCCATGAAGAAGCTTCCACAACCTCCCCAGGCATCTGTTCCACTGTCCTACTCAGCGGCGGCTCCAGGCACCAGCGCTCCAAGCCACGGGGGGTGCCCTGCTGGTCGCTGTGAGGGCGGCAGTCAGGCAGCCTTTGGCAGCTTGCCTGCGGAAGGTCCGCTGGTCCCATGGATTCGGCAGCAATTTGGCGGCGGGTACACCGAAGCCGTGGGACCAGCAGACCTCCCACAGGCAAGCCGCTGAATCCGCGGGACCGGGGACCTCCCGCAGGCAAGCCGCCGAAGGCAGCCTGCCTGCCGTGCTTGGAGCGGCAAAAAAGCTAGAGCCGCCCTATTCTTACAGTTAGGAAGTTTTGCCTGAGATTTAATCTAAATTTAAAATAAATAGTTACAAGGTTCTTATGGCTCTCCCGGTGGGACGGCTGAGTGTGAAGGACTGCTGTAGTGTCTTACGCAATGAGCCAGATTTCAGGTGCCTACCTCCTATGGATTTCACTGGGAACTAGATGGCTAAATATTTTTAAAAATCTGGTCCAGTAGGCCTAGTTTTCCTTTCAGCTGTATGCTGCAGCCAACCAGTTTACTCCCTCACTAGAACTTGCTTGGGGTTGGCCGGAAGGAAGGGAGAAAAAAATCATGAACATATTTTGGGGGAATTTTTACCTATTTCCCCCCCCCAAATTTTGCAATTTGAATTTTTGTTTTTGTGTTTCTCAGTTCAAAATTTGAAAAGTGGCCACCAGCTGTGTGGTTGATCAGAAAAATGGAGGGAAAATGTTCAATTTCCCTCTTTATTTTCAAATTTCAAAATATGAGCAATTTCTATCAGCTGTGCTCCTTGCATGCAACAATGTCCATCACAGAATAATCAGACCCAGAGGCTGCTACTTTTACTTGCTCAAGGTACTTCTGTTATTGGTATATGGTATTTTTACATTACCTACAACTCTGCTCAGTGCCTTACAGAATAAGTCAAAGGCCTTTTACTCCTCTTACCCTGATTGTACACTACTGTGATGCTTGACTTCAATGGGGTCTCTCCTGTTTTAGATGAGGTCAGACTTAGGCCACGGTCCCTGCCCCAAAAAGGCTAAAGCATTGTTAATATTGGCAAATGTTTGACTCAAAACAAGATACAGACAACTGAGCTAACGTGGTTTTATTTAACTAATTATAAATATGCCATAGAACAGCCATCAGATGATACACCACTGTCCAATTCATCTGGATTCAGACTGGTTTCAGGACATGGGACCTATATCCTGGGTCTTCCAGTCTCTCATACTCTAAAGTGACTACTGTTGATATATGCAGTGTTATAGCCGTGTCAGTCCCAGAATATTAGAGGGACAAGGTGGGGGAGGTAATATCTTTTATTGGCCCAGCTTCTGTTGGTGAGAGAGACAAGCTTTTGCGCTTACACAGAGCTCTTTTTCGGGTCCTGGAAAATAGTGTTGATATACACAGGACTTGGGAAGCTGGTCTTATCTCTTTGCTTCAATAACCAACAAGGAACTGAACTTGGCTGTTGGGCCCATAATGCATTGTGCTCCAAGAAAAGTCTAAACATACACTGGATCAATTTGAACATTGTACAAACCCTGGATAGGACCAAGTGCAATTCTGGAGTAGACTCGGGATATTATTGTTCCTGTGAGTAAAATACTCAAGATAAGTTGGGTGAGGTAATATCTTTTATTGGACCAACCTCACTCTCCTTATCACTTTAATATCCTGAGAACTGCAAGCAGCATCAAGATAACGGTGCTAATTTTCAGCCTAAACAGTTCATCTGCTTTCTTCAAATACTTGTAGAGAGTTATCTTGTCATTTGGCCAAGCCATACATATATAGCTCTGTGACTATTCCCTCTGAGTCAGTCCCTTAATCCTCTTCTGTTGCTATTATCCGGACTCCCTTCATGATTGCCTTGAATATCACTCAGTATCTGTGTTTATTTCCAGATGTATTCGCTTGCATTTTTCCAGCACAAATCTCATTTCATTATATCCTCTCCATAGGTCTGCACCTGGATCCCTGTCCTCGGGTTGAGTCTGCTGAGGAAGTGGTATCTTGTTGAAGTCAACTGAACTGCTCACAGGAAGAGGGGCTGTGTGGGTGAGTAAGGGTGTCTTGCAGGATTAGAACCAATGGCCTCACTCCTGCAAACACTCATTTGTTTATCTTTGATACATAAATAAATCCCATTCAGTTTCTTCTTAGCACAATGCTGCAAAGCTGGGGTATCAAATTTCTGTTCATTTTCATACGTGATAGATGTTTAAGGCCAGGAGGGCCTATTGTGATAATCTAGTCTGGCCTCTTGCATGATCACCCAGTGATTCTTGCATCAAGTTCGGACCTTGTGACTGAGCTAGAACATCATTTTTACAAAAACATGCATCCCATCTTGATTTGAAGACTCCAGTGTTGGAGAATCTATCACATCCCATGGTGGATCCAACGGTTAGTTACCCTCACTGTTAAAAAGGTGCTCCTTATTTCTAGCCTGAATTTATCTAGCTTCAGTTTCCAACCATTGGATCTTGTTTTGCCTTTGTCTGCTAGACTGAAATGCCCTTTGGAGGTTTCATAACCTTCTGTGCCCCTCAACCCCCCCACCCCCGGCTGGCTTTTATTTAACACTAAACCTAAAATTGGGACCCAAGCTAATTTAATGTCCCATTAATCAGAACAGTAAGAATGCGCAAAACATTTAGGCTACAATGTAAAACATACAGTAACAGATCCACCCTAAAAGCCTGAAGCCCCTGGGAGTTTTGCCATTGCCTTCAATGAGAGCTGGATTGGGCCCTAAATGTAAAATTGCATGTTGCAGGTGGAGATCCTTCCAAAACTGAATCTGGTGAGGCTTGGCAAACTGGTGATTGCCAGTTTAAAGCTCTGCATTGCTCAAGACTATGCCAGTTCATCCTTTGCAATGGAAATATTTACATAGCTTTGTAGAAATCAATTGCTTGGGGCAAACTCAACCCATGTTTGCGTTCCCCTCCGCTGTTTAATTACATTTCATGTTTGTTTCCATTTAGAAAATGCCATGTGTCCTAAAATAGCCACCCCAACGCCCAGCTCATGTAAATTTTAGAACAAAGATTTATGAAATCATATTGTCCAGGTGTTTTATTATATTATCTCAAAATTGCATTGTTTTCTAGTGTAGATTATCTCTTTATTCCTACTTTATTCTATTATGTTTGGATATGAAAAATAACACTAGATTCCCCAAAACAGGTCATCGGGCAACGTTGGCTGATGTGTTGCTTTCATACATTTTTATGATGTTCCTATAGTAAACATAATTTAATAAAGCCAAAACACACTAAATAAATAATTGCATCTAGAAAAGCAATAAAACCAAATAAAATTAGTACTTTCATAAGTGGAAAAGGTACTGCAATTACTGCTACAAGCAACAGCACACCATAAAATGTGTAGAATAATTTCCCTTATGCATATTTCTAGTATGTAATAATTTGATTGAAAATATGAGGAAACACACAGGAGGTTCAAAATTGAGAAGTGTGTACAGCTTTCAGCAAAGGATGTGTAATAACAGTACATGGGAGCCAACACTACTTTAAAGGTCCTATAATATCTAGTTTTTGTGGGGGTTCCAGCCACTTTCTGTATTTCACTCATCGGCCATGTGTTTAATGCTATTTTGCTGGTTTGTTTATCTGAAAACAAATTTTTAGACAGGCAGGGAAAGAAAACTAATTCCACAACTCCTCTCATTTACATTTGATAGCATTTTGGCAAGGTACAAGCTGGGAGAATACCACCCTTCTGTTACTGGAACGGTATCACCCCCTTAATAACAAACAATCTCATCAGCAGGGCTGGAAGATGAGAGAAATGAACAACTGGCCATTCACCGTCTATGTTTCAAAGAGGTGTGCAGGTGAGTTAGCAATGCTACCACAACTATTTCCTGGTCTACACTACGAGTTTAGGTCGAATTTAGCAGTGTTAGATCAATTTAACCCTGCACCTGTCCACACGACGAAGACATTTTTGTTGACTTAAAGGGCTATTAAAATTGATTTCTGTACTCCTTTCTGACGAGGGGATTAGCGCTGAGATCGACCCTGCTGGGTCAAATTTGGGTTAGTGTGGACGCAATTCGACGGTATTGGCCTTTGGGAGCTATCCCAGAGTGCTCCATTGTGACGGCTCTGGACAGCATTCTCAACTCAGATGCACTGGCCAGGTAGACAGGAAAAGCCCCGCAAACTTTTGAATTTCATTTCCTGTTTGGCCAGCGTGGCAAGCTGATCAGCACAGGTAACCATGGAGTCCCAGAATTGCAAAAGAGCTCCAGCATGGACCGAACCGGAGGTAATGCATCTGATCGCTGTATGGGGAGACGAATCCGTGCTATCCGAACTCCGTTCCACAAGACGAAATGCTGGAATATTTGAAAAAATCTCCATGGGCATGAAGGACAGAGGTTATAACAGGGACCTGCACCTGTACCGCGTGAAACTTAAGGAGCTCAGGCAAGCTTACCAAAGAACCAGAGAGGCAAACAGCTGCTCCGGGTCAGAGCCCCAGACATGCTGCTTCTATGATGAGCTGCATGCCATTCTAGGGGGTGTCCCTACAACTACCCCACCCCTGTGCTTCCCTCCTCCGCCACCCCTCCCGGGCTACCTTGGCAGTTATCCCCTCATTTGTGTGACGAATTAATAAAGCATGCATGAATTTGAAACAACAATAACGTTATTGCCTCTGCAAGTGGAGATCAAAGGGGGGAGGGGAGGGCGGTTGGCTTACAGGGAAGTAGAGTGAACCAAGGGGGCGGGTTTTCATCAAGGAGAAAGAAACCAAACTTTCACACTGTAGCCTGGCCAGTCACGAAACTGGTTTTCAAAGCTTCTCTGATGGACAGTGTGTCCTGCTGTGCTCTTCTAACCGCCCTGGTGTCTGGCTGCATGTAATCAACAGCCAGGTGATTTGCCTCAACCTCCCACTCCGCCATAAATGTCTCCCCCTTACTCTCACAGATATTGTGGAGCACACAGCAAGCAGTAATAACGATGGGAATATTGGTTTCGCTGAGGTCTAACCGAGTCAGTAAACTGCGCCAGCGTGATTTTAAATGTCCAAAGGCACATTCTACCACCATTCTGCACTTGCTCAGCCTATAGTTGAACTGCTCCTTACTACTGTCCAGGCTTCATGAGCCATGGGAGCAAGGGGTAGGCTGGGGTAGGTGCGACCGCGCGGTGCTGCCGGCTGGGAGAGCAAACTGAGGCAAGAGCCTCCAGCTGGCATGATATTCCAGGCAGGACTAAATCTCCATTGGACTAAACTTAAAGAAGAGAGTGACTTGGAGTCATTCCCGATTTTGTCCAGGCACCCCTGACCGACCTCACTGAGGCCGGCCAGGAGCACCCATGTCTACCCAGGCACCCCGGACCAACCTAATCGAGGTCGGCCAGGAGCACCCACGGGACAATGACGATGGCTAGCAGTCGTATTGCACTGTCTGCTGTCCGCAAGGCAAGGCAAGGCAAGGCAAAGGGATGCTGCTGTGTAGCACTGCAGTACCGCGTCTGCCAGCAGCACCCAGGAGACATACAGTGACGGTGAGCTGAGCAGGCTCCATGCTTGCTGTGGTTTGTTGTCTGGACAAGTAACACAGGAAAAAAGGCGAGAAACGATTTTTTGCCATTGCTTTCACAGAGGGTGGGAGGCCTGACGACGTGTACCCAGAACCACCCGTGACAATGTTTTTGACCCATCAGGCATTGGGAGCTCAACCCAGAATTCCAATGGACGGCGGAGACTACGGGAACTGTGGGATAGCTACCACAGTGCAACACTCCGAAAGTCGACGCTAGCCTCGATACTGTGGATGTTCACCGCCGACTTAATGCGCTTAGTGCAGGGCCGCCCAGAGGGGGGGGCAAAGGGGGCAATTTGCCCCGGGCCCCGGGCTCCGCAGGGGCCCCCAAGAGAACAGCGGGGGCTCCCGCCTCCGCCCCTCTCCTGGAGCCTCAGCGCACTGCCGAGTCTCCGCCTGGAGCCCCTGAGCCCCGCCCCGCTCAGAGCCGCGTGGTCAGGGGGCGGGGCTGGGAGCTCTGGGCTGAGCTCGGCTCCCTCCGCTGGGCCCGGAGCTCCCAGCCCCGCACCCTCCCCACGCGGCTCTGAGCGGGACGGAGCTCAGGCCCCGCCGGCCACACGCTGCGGCTGTTCCGGCGAGGCGCTGGGACTCCGGGTGAGGAGGGAGCCGGGGGTAAGAGGTTGGGGGCGGGGCGGGGGTAAGCGGGGGCTGCCGCCGAAGCGCAGCCCGGTCTTCGGCGGTAATTCGGCGGCGGGGGCCCTTCCGTTCGGGACCGCCGCCGGCGCCCCAAGACCCGCGGTGGGGGCCCCCCGCCGCCGAAGACCGGGCTGCACTTCAGCGGCGGGTCCCGGTTCGGCAGTAATTCGGCGGCGGGGGGCCCCCTCCGCGGGTCTTCGGGGCACTTCGGCGGCGGGTCCCGGAACGGAAGGGCCCCCCGCCGCAGAAGACCCCGGGCCCCCGGAATCCTCTGGGCGGCCCTGGCTTAGTGGGGACATACACAAACGACTGTATCAAATCTATTTCTAAAAAATCGACTTCTATTAAATCAACCTAATTTTGTAGTGTGGACATACCCTATGACTGACCATTGCTATGCACTTTGGAAAATTAGATGGTTGGTCTAAAATGGTGTAAAAAATGAATTATTCAGAATCTAAATCACTTCCAAAGCAAGGTTTCTAGATTTGGAGCCTTCATCTTGGTAAATATTGTTTTTTCAGGCTTCATGATCAATACACTGTAACATACATCACACAATCATAAAACTAGGAAGAACCATCATGATTCTCCTTCCAAGTCTTCTTCAGGTTAGTTTTTAAGTTACTCCAGTAATGGAGATTCTCTTGGGAGACTATTCCATAGAACTCACTGCTAGCTATATCTTTCCTGGTAGTCAGCCTGCATAACTCTTGAGCTGCGATGGTAGAGGCGAGCTGGAAAAGACTTTTTTAAAAGTGGGCGTGTACCATTGCTTTTTTTTATGGCATACAAAAAAGGCCTGAAAGGTGAGGTTTAAAAAAATAATTGTTTAAGTTTGACCTTAGAATTATCAGGAATGTCAAGTCTGGCTTAGCTGGAGAACTTCTGGAAGGTCTCAGGGATGTTTATTGTGAGCTCTCGCTGAAGGAGTGAAGGGTTTTGAACCTTTAAGCAAGGATACCTTTATGCAAAGTGGTAACTTTGAGCAGTCTGACAAAATAGCCCATGTTCCCCCCCGCCCACTTCTTAATAGCTGAATTTCCACTCTCTTGGCTCTTGTGATCTCACCATTTTGCTAGCTCTCTGCTTCCAACCTCCACTGAGTGTGAATTTCAATTTAAAAAAACAAGCAGATTTTTTTTAAACCAGCCATTTGGTCTTCCTATATCCATTGTAAAGAGGCAAAAAAAGGCCCAAACCTGATCGATTCCACTTGGGGTTCATTTTTAAATCTCAATGGACAGAAAAGCTTTGGCAACTAATGCATCAGCTACAGATGTTAGCAATGAAGTTCAGTATCTCCACATTCTTGCACCGCTATTAGACTGTGATGGTGAGCGACTGTAACAAGGGCGAGGTGGGGAGAACGTGTGATATTTACTTGCCCCAGTGAATTATCACCTGTTTATTTTCTGTCCTTCACAAATACATGTGTCCCAAACAGGTACCTCAGAGAGCTGTGTAAATACTACATTTATACTAGCTCTTGTGTACTACAGAAACCCTTCAGAGTGAAACCCTCCTCTGCCTGGCTGCACTCAGCTGGGGAAGTGTATGGACTAGGAGAGCAGCAAGGAAGCAGTTGTACATTAACTCCCAAAGCTCTTGCCAACAGCTGACTTGGTAGCTCAGGGTGGGTGACCGCACTGTGCTGTGAGGTGTCGATTGCTACTTCATAGAAAAGACGACTAGCTTAAAAATGCCACATTTAGACATGAGTTGTGACATTGCTTCTTTGATCCAAATGCTCTCTGATGTGAACCTTTCCAAGTTCCCGCCCTGTTAAGTTGAATCTAATCCGGTCTCTCAAGAGTTGAGTTTTTCAGCCATGCCCAGATGCTATAAATTACTCTTTCCTTGGTATTTTCCCAAAGGGCCACTCTTTCACTCATTTTCTTTTGCACATGCCAGACACAAAGCTTGGGTCCTTTCCACTTGATATTTGAGTAACATCCTGTTTTGCACTCCTGCTCTGTGACCACTCCACATGAAGAGGGCTGATGTTATCCAGATGGTGCAGCTCAAATGCATAAATATACAGTATCACATCCCAAATATTTACAGCAGCAAAAAGCATTGACAGGCCTCTCCAGGCCAGTTGGAACTGACCCAGCCCAAGGACCAGATCATTGGTACTCTCTGCAGAAAGGCAGAGAAGGGGTGAAACAGCATAAATCATGGAGTGCAAGGGAATGAAACTGAAGAGGCACCGTCAGTCCAGATAGTCTTTCGTGCAAGCCCCAGCTGTTGGAGCCAGGACTATGTGGGACAGCTGTAATGTTGGCCAACCCTGGGAATTGACCTGGGGACCTCCAAAGGCAAACACATGAGTCTCTACAGCTTAAGCTCAGTACCAATGTGGACACAAGAACAAATGGATGTAAACTGGCTATCAGGAAGTTTAGACTTGAAATTAGATGAAGGTTTCTAACCATCAGAGGAATGAAGTTCTGGAACAGCCTTCCAAGGGGAGTAGTGGGGGCAAAAGACATATCTGGCTTCAAGACTAAGCTTGATAAGTTTATGGGGGGGTGTATAATGGGGGAGCCTAATTTTGGCAATTAATTGGTTTTTGACTATTAGCAAAATAGTGGCTCCAGGCACCAGTGCAGCAAGCGCGTGCCTGGGGCGGCAAGTTGGGGGCGGGGAGGGTGGCGTGCTGGTTGTCATGAGGGCGGCAGTCAGGGAGCCTTCGGTGGCGTTTCTGCCGGAGGGCCACCGGTCCTGCGGCTTCAGCGGCAATTCGGCGGCAAGTATGCTGAATACACGGGATTGGAAGATCACCCGCAGAACCGCCACTGAATCCGTGGGACCGGCGGACCTCCCACAGAAACGCTGCCAAAGGCTGCCTGACTGCCACGCTTGGGGTGACAAAAAACACAGACCCACCCCTGTGCCCAATGGCTTGTGATGGGATGTTAGATGGGGTGGGATCTGAGTTACTACAGAGAATTCTTTCCTGGGTGTCTGGCTGGTGAGTCTTGCCCACATGCTCAGGGTTTAGTTGATCGTCATATTTGGGATTGGGAAGGAATTTTCCTCCAGGGCAGATTGGCAGAGGCCCTGGGTTTTTTTTGCCTTCCTCTGCAGTGTGGGGCATAGGTCACTTGCTGGAAGATACTCTGCACCTTGAAGTCTTTAAACCATGATTTGAGGACTTCAATGGCTCAGACACAGGTTTGATAAAGGAGTGGGTGGGTGGGTGAGATTCTGTGGCCTGTGTTGTGCAGGAGGTCAGACTAGATGATCATAATGGTCCCTTCTGACCTTAAAGTCTATGATTCTATGAGCTAAAGAGCTAGTATGTGTAGTGGGGGCTGTAACAGACTTACATCCTCTCTCAGTAGGGTGCTGTGGGACGACGTGTAGAACCCACTGGCCAGTGGCTTATACATGTGCCCTACAGAATAACCATGGGAATTCCTACAGGGCAACGTTGCCAGATGCAGCACAAACTCCTGCTGGGTAGCTTCTGCCCCCTCCTATGGGGCACAGAGGGTTGGGAGGGAGCAGTGCACAGCTCTTTGGCACAGAGCCATTGGCATCATGATACTCCGTGTGGCTATTCTGCTACAGGGAATGAGCCCTTGGAAGCCACAAGCTTTCCCCAGGATTCTCTACAGATTCTTAGGATGGTGGGGCTGATGGGCCCCGTGCCCCACCCCTGAAGAGGCTGCTTAAAAGCCTCCTTTTCTCCAGCTGCACCTTTTTTCCCTGGTGGGGAGGGGGAAGGTGGAGTCAGCTCACTGCATTCTTATGAGTCCTCAGCCCTTTAGCAGCCATGAGCCACATAGGACTTTGCAGGAAGGAATGTAGCTGGCTGCCCCAATCTCCTGAGCTCCACCTCTGCAGGCCCTGGAACAGTGGAGCTCTTTCTGGGGATTTCCCCCTGTTTAGCAGATGGGGTGAGCACACATGGGGCAGAGGAGGTTTTATTCATAGATCCCAAGGCCAGATGGGACCATTGTGATCATCTAGTCTGACCTTGTGTATAGCTCAGGCCATAGAATGCCTACAAAATAATTCCTAGAGCAGAGCTTTTAGAAACATATCCAGTCTTGATTTTAAAATTGCCAGGGAGGGAGAATCCACCACAACCCTTGATAAGTTGTGCCCATGCTTAATTATCCTCTCTGTCAAAAATGTACCCCTTATTTCCAGTCAGAATTTGTCTAGCTTCAACTTCCAGTCATTGGATCGTGTTAGATCTTTCTCTGCTAGATAGAAGAGCCCATTATTAAGTATTTGTTCCCCATGCAGAGACTTACAAACTGTGATCAAGTCACCCCTTAACCTTCTCTTTGTTAAGTTAAATAGAATCAAGGAGCTCAATCTCTCACTGTAAGGCAAATTTTCTAATCCTTTCATCATTCTCGTGGCTCTTCTCTGAACCCTCTCCAATTTATCAACATCATTCTTGGATTGTGGGCATCAGAACCAGACACAGGATCTCAGCAGTGGTCACGCCAGTGCCAAATATATAGGTAAAATAACCTCTTTACTCTGATTCAAGATTCCCCTGTTTATGCATCCTGGGATCACATTAGCCGTTTTGGCCACAGCATCACACAGGGAGCACATGTTCAGCTGATTATTAACCAGAACCCCCAAATCTTTTGGTTTTGGTGAATGATAGTGCAAATCCCATTGACTGTGAGAAGTCCCAGGGGATCCTTATTGCCCAGGTGGCACACAGGCACTTGGGCTCAATATTCAAACCTGAGTGACTAAAGCGAGGTGCTGAAATCCATATTTGGGCACTGTAGTGAGACACAGTGGCCTCCCTCTGAGTAGGAGAGTGAGGGACCACTACACTCCTCCTGGTGGGTGGAACTAAATCTGCCCCACCCCCTCTCGCTGGAAGTCCTGAGGCTGGACAGGAAGTAGAAGAGGAGTGCCCGGAATTCAACTGGGGCTGGAGCACCGGAGGGA
The DNA here is from genome assembly GCF_016161935.1 of Mauremys reevesii. NCBI lineage: Eukaryota > Metazoa > Chordata > Testudines > Geoemydidae > Mauremys > Mauremys reevesii. The sequence continues at coordinate 66,354,349 of NC_052629.1, read as the reverse complement.
GCAGACAGCTCTTCCAGGGAGCTGGGATCTCAACAGGATCCCAAACTAGGCTCTGAGTGGAGCTGTGCCTTGCAGCCAGAGGAGACTGATAAGTGCCCAGAGGAGCTGCCAGGACCACTGCTAGACGAATGCCCTGAGGAGCTGTGGCAACTGCCGGCAGCCGAGTACCCCAAGGAGACAGACGACCTTTGGACTGCAGAGCCCTACACTCAGACTGTGGTAGGAAGTAGCCCAGGGGAACCAGACTCTGGTCTGGTTCTGCTTCCGGAGTGTGAGTCAGCATGTTGCAGAGGGATTCCCTGCTGACCCAGTGGTGGAACACTCTGCCATCGTTAGGGCCGTGGGCTGAGACGTGGTGGAGTCAGGTGGGCCTGCATCCCTCTGCCACTTCACCCCAGGGGTGGCAGCCTCCCCACCTGAGGCCCAAGAGGCCTGCGTTCGTCTGCCATGCACCCAAGCCAGGACACCAGATCCCAGACTGCTTTGTCTGCTGTGTCTGCTCTGCCCCTTCCTAAAAGACCCAGAGCTCACAGACTGTGCTCTGCCCTGCCCAGGGAGACAGTGCTCCCTTATAGGCTGTTAATTACTGTTGGCCCCAGCCAGAAGGCGCTGCGCTATAGACTGTTTGTGCTCTGCCCCACCCAGGGGGTGGGAGTGTCTCCTCCAAACTGTGACTTGCAATCTGCCTGTAGTGAGGCAGTGGCCTCTCTCCCCATTTTGAATGTTCTACACAAAGGCCCATGGCCAGGTGGAGAAGGTTTCCAAGACTCCTGCAGTCCTGTCCTTCTGGAGATCCCAAGAGCTAGGGAGGATGGACCCTTTCACCCTCATCAGTGTTTGAGCAATGAAACAGTTTACAATTCAGAAGCAGAGATAATGCTACAGCCTTGGATTGAAAAGCCTGAGCTAAAGGCTTTAGCAGTCTCATCAACCAGTATCTGTGACCCAACCACTAGAGGGGATCAGTGTGCAACACTAAGTGTGGGTGGCTTACAATAACACTGCACCTTGGTTGAAATTTTCCAAACCACTTGGTGCTGGGTTAACTGGCAAAACTCCCGTTGGCTTCATTAAGAGCAGAGTTTGGCCAACCCAAGGTGCTTTTGACAATCCCACACTTTATACCCAGTGGAAAATCCTGCCAGAAAGTCATATTTTCCCTTGGAAGAAAGGAGTTTTAAAAATCGCTTATGCAGACACTTGTGACAAGTTAGCGCTTCTGCAAAGATGCAGCTGGATCTGCAAGTTGAATTAGTTCTTGGAAATGAAAGCAAAATGCAATTGCTGGCCAATGTGAGCTCTGAAATGTCAAGGGTTCAATTGAGTTTCCACTTGAAGGGATCAATAAATATGGCATTGGAATGTCAAATGCTGTCCTTAGAGTTAGAAATATGAATCGAGCTTTCCACGGTGGGATGTCTGCTTGTTCAGGAGAGAAGGGCCGCTTCTCTCACATAGCGTTCCCCCACTTCAAGATAATGCATGTGCCCATTCTTTATTCACCAGGAAAGTAACTGCTAGCAGAAAACCCCACAGAGTCATTGCACACATGGACTTTGGCTCTAAGCAGGAGGCTTGTCCGTCCTTAGTTCAAACAGGTTTTAGCCCCTCAGTGTAATAGCTCATCCCTAGTATAATGCTACCAAAGTCATCAAAGTTACACCAGGGATGGATTTGGCCCACCGAGTCCCATTTTGATCACCTCCTCTTAAGAAGATATCATGGGGATTAAAAAGGTCGCAAGAAGGGGAATAAAAATGGTTATAGTTCTATGGGGACTTTCATTAGAAAGAGACACATCAAAAATGACATTGCACAAACGTCATCCGCTAAGGGTTTTGTATCTGTTCAGTGCTAAGGTTTGACAAAGTTTCACAAACTGTTTCTGTTTATATGTGAAGCTAGGATGATTTTTGGTCCTGGTGTGAAAGCCGCCATAACTCAACAGGTTTGAATGCATTGTGTTTTGAGTTTGAACCTCAATGTGAATGCAAACTTCAGAGAATGCAAAAGAAATGTTCTCGTGAACCCCTCAAATTCCCAAATGCTAATTTCACCACAGTTCCTACGACGTGTCTCTGAGAAGAGACTGCAAAAACTAGGGTTATCTAGTGTGGAAAGGAGATGAGTAATGAGACTGGATGAAAGGCTTCAAGATGACAGAGGGATCCGTGAAAATGGATCAGTCCATTTTTCTATGTATATTTGCTCAATTTCATATCACACCTACAGAGATCATTAATATCTTGAGAGTTCACAGCTGAGTCTGACACATCCTGGGAAAAAATAACCTTTCCAAAAACACCTACCACAGTCTTTGACTCCTACTCAACCAGGGGGAGCTCATGTCTGATCATTCATATGGTCGGACTCCCCAAATCACTATAGCTATATATCTATATCTATAATGTACAACATACCTTTCACTCAGGGAATGAACCAAACTCATCCCTGGTATAACCCCAACTGGAAAAATAATCATGCAAAAATACCAGCTTAGACATAAAATTGCCTGCCTCACCTTTACTGGGTTAATAATGGTAATGAGGGGGAAAAAACCTGAATGGATTTTATTCAATCATTAAAAAAATCACACACCCAAGGCACATGGATGAGTACAATGTCGTATGTAATGGATGAATTTGTTCCCATGCCTGCAAGAGACTGTAGCTATAAAATGACTAGTTTAAAAATGTCACTCGAAAGTCACTATCAGATATTGGAAAGTGCTTCACCAAGCAAGGGTTTGTAAAGCAGCAACTAAAATTGTGTCTCTGTATTTCAGAAGCTTATATTTCTGAGCCAGTAATTGGATTGTCTCTAATTCACTGATATTTAAAACCCGTAATTATGCTCTGGTGCTAGCTCCTAGGCCATACTATTCATGTTCTCCCTGCAGTGAGTCTGGAGTTGCTATGGTTGATTGTAGTGCCAGGAACATTTTCCTGGAAGCTAAAAGTCAAAGGGATGTTTGTTTAGGAAAACATAAGCTCTAATGCTTTTAACCTGCTCTATGTAGGCATGTGCTCTCAGTGCCTTGTTAAGAGGATGACAATGATGTGAAATATTTAACTACATTCATTATACTTAAAAGTACTGTGAATGCTTATTATGGGGAGCCACACTGAAGGAAAAGTTTGATTTATAGGGAAATATATGCACAAAGAAATACGACCAAATCATACTTTTCGCAGACATCTTCACTGGTTTCCTGTCCTCCCTAGCCTTAAAAACCACCTCCGAGGTTTTTGGAGTTGTCCTTTCAGAAGAAATGTTTGCAGGGGCTAGTCACATTGATGAATTAAGCATTAGACTCTGAGTTCTTCAGTGCAGAGCCTGTCCTTAGTGTTGTGTACTGTACAGCTACTGAGTGCACTGTCAGTGCTTAGCACAGAATAATAATTAAGGCTGAACTTTTCAATGCTGCAAAGGGAATTTGGGCACCTGGTTAAAATTAATAGGAATTGGGAATCCAAAACTCCCAGGTGGCTTTGAAAAAAATTCAGCGTAAAAGTAGGAGCTTTATAAGCATGTATCAGAAAAGGGAGCCTGCGTCAGCTTTTGGGAGTGTTCTGCCCTTACTTACCCAGAGCCAAAGTGATGTTTTTAGCCCTGTCTCAACGTTTTACAGGCCTGGACCGCTCCCCTTTCTCAAATGGCTGTGACATCATCAGAAAAGTCCAGTAAAAGTTATGGAAACCAAATTCTGAAGAATTAAGACCCTTAATGATGAAACACCTAGTGTGCTTTACATTTCCAAAGCATTCCACTACTGTAGCTGAGGGAGTCATTTGTAAGAAATAATTTATCTGACCAATTTGGAGGCATGGAGAAGTTATGTAATTGGCCCACAGTCACACAAGTCAGTGGCTGAGCAAGGAACATTCCCAGTCCTGTGTTTTAACCCCCAAACATTCCTCTCTTTAAAAACCTATGTCTAGATGTTCATGTCAGTGCTTGATTAAGGATTGCAGGCTTTGGGTCTATGGGTCTGATCCAAAGTCCATTAAACCCATGGGGAGTCTTTGACTTCCTTGGATCAGGCCCTAAGTTTGCTAAAGATCAGCAGGGCCAGTGCAAGGATGTTTCGTGTCCTAGGCGAAACTTCCACCTTGCGCCCTCCCCGCCATGCCCCCGCCCTGAGCCCCGCCCCACGGCAGCTCCCCCCTCTGCCCTGAGGTGCCCCCCTCCCATTGTAGTTGCCCCCCCACCCTGAGGCGCCCCCCTTGTGGCAGCTCCCCACCCTCAGGCACCCCACCCCCCGCCCCAGCTCACCCGTGCTCTGTCTCCACCCCGAGCACGCCATCGCTGTTTCACTTCTCCCACCTCCCAGGCTTGCGGCGCCTAGGCTGGTTGGCGCTGCAAGCCTGGGAGGCGGGAGAAGTGAAGCAGCCACGGTGTGCTCGGGGAGGAGGAGGGGCAGGGGTGAGCTGGGGCGGGGAGTTCCCCTGCGTGCCACCTCCCACCCCCTTACTTGCTGCAGTCGGCCCTCCCTGCCCTCCCCTGCCCCAGCTCCCTCCGCCTAAATGCCGGCGGCGACCGGGGCGGCTGAAGATCCGGCTTCCGTGTCTCTGCTGAAGAAAATGCCGTCCCCCCAAATCCTAGCACCCTAGGCGACCGCCTAGGTTGCCTAAATGGTTGCACCGACCCTGAAGATCAGCAATGTGACAGATACAAAGATGTTTTATTGAGACTCTGTTTTGAAGCTGGAACTCTGTGCTCCTCCGAGGGCTTGGGCAACCAAAGCCAGTCTCTGGGTGACAGCCAAAGGCCTGGCCAAACAACACGGATGAGGAAGTGTAAAACTATGGCAGAATTAGCTTTACCAACTCATAAGACCAAACATTTCTGTATAAATGCAAACAAGGCTGCCACTGGCTACAACAGAAGATCCCCAGGTGCATGGAGGGCAGAATTTAGCCCAGGGCATTCGGCCTTTTTTACTCTCTGAGCTTCTAGCATCCCATAAATATACATCCCTTCTTGCATTTCAGCATCTCTATTTCCTTTGATCTGCGCACATCTCCTGCTGTCACTAATGGGAAAGGACCGCAAGGGGAAGACTTAAGCATCAAGGGGACCATACAGTTTTTATTCCAGATAAAAGAAGAGCAATATGACTTGAGAAAAGTTTTTTAAAGGGCTTTTTGCAGGGCTGTGGGTTTGAATGCAATATTATGGTTTTTTTTGTTTTTTTTTAATTTTCAGTTGAAATTATGTCCATATTTTACGCAGGTTCCCATATTCGTTTCTTTAATTCTTTTGTAAAATTCAACTGCAACCAATTCTAGCACATTAACAACAAAAGAAATTCTCTAGCTTATTATAAACATCCTTCCAGAAACCTAAAGCACATGTCCTCTGGAAACAATTTTGCTGGTATTTAGGTTATTATAAAACTTCTCCCACAACACTAGAATTATTTGGTAATGTGGCTCTGAGGCCTACCTTGATGGCTTAGGATTTCCAGAGCACTCTGTTTCCATCATAGTTGTGTTACCTTATCTCAGGTTTGGGGTAGAGGGAGAGGCTGCAAGAGAAGCTCACAACGCAACAGCTCTGTCTAAGCAAGTCTATCTTTCCACTATCATCAAGTGACCACACAGCACCTATGAACACAGCTCTAGTGCAGAACGCAGTTGTGCAATAAGACATTACTACAATATCCTTTAGCCTAGCATAGGTACCTGTGCCCTTGGGAGAATGCCAATAGGAAATATGCAGTAAATGGTGCAAACAGCCCTCCATCCATGGCACACCTCCTCCTTAGGTGTGCTCTCAGATAAAGAGTGAACTGACACGTGACTGAGGGTCACACGGTGCTGGGCTTCCTGAGAAGTTCTCATATCCAAATCCCTTGGCGGAGACAGCCTGCTCTGATGGTCAGTGAGAAAACAGGCGTCAGGACCTGTGGTACCTACTTCCAGCTCAGATGGAAAACTGCCTGTGGGACCTCTGGCAAGCCAGTTAAAATTTCTGTGGTCCAGTTTATCCATCGGGGATCATAATAAGGACTGTTCTCCCTGAGGTGCAATGAGTGGTCACATGTAAAGCACTTTGATGACAGAACATGCGACATTATGCCCGGTCATGTGGAAGGCGAGAGGAGTGCAGCTGACATGGCGTGGCCCCTCTTAAAGATGACGTCACAGAAGTTCCTCTGTGGGGTTCTACCTACATGGATTTGGAGGTGGTGGGGGCAGAAAGGGGCAGGGCCACCCAGGGGGGGCAAGTGGGGCAATTTGTCCCAGGCCCCCCGAGAATATAGAATTCTATAGTATTGCAACTTTTTTATGGAAGGGGCCCCCAAAATTGCTTTGCCCCAGGCCCCCTGAATCCTTTGGGTGGCCCTGGAAAGGGGCAGGTATTTGCTGGAATTTCTCCATGCTCCCACAATGGGCTGGCACAAGCTACAGCCTAAGTTTGTGGTAACGTGCACATCTTCCTTCTTTTCCCCTTGGAGCCTCCGTCAGCAAACACCCAGGGGAAGCTGTGGGTTGGGGTCTGGCGGCTCAGGGGAGGGGCTGGTTGAGGGGTCCATGCATAGCAGAGACCGGGGGTTCCCTTTTGTGTCTGGTGAATCCTCAGAGATCTGTGTGACTCCAGAGTGAACATAGGTTGGGGAACAGCATGTGTGTGTGTGGGTGGATGGATGGGTGGTGATTCCCACAGGGAGCATTACAATAGTGTTGGGTTTTATTAAACTCTGAAAGGAGAAAAATGAATATTTCCCTTCTCGCTTTCCCCTGTGCCTGTGTAACTCCACTGATTTCAGGAGAGTCACTCTTGATTTCCACTGAGCTCAGAATTAGACCTGAATTTTTCCTCTCACTTACCCTCATAGGAATAACTCACACCAGATTAACCAAAAGCAGAATTTGATCCTTAACATTCAGACCTCTTTGAGTGATTTTTTTTTAATCCAAAATCCTTGTGGTGGGCTTTTCTTGGGCATATGTTTTATTCCATTTTTAACAGCCTAGATCAAATTTCTATGGCCTACTTAGTGCTCTTCACTAATTTGGAATCTTGATTTTTGGGCACGCACATCAGTATCTCAACTGAGGCACCTGAAATTTCAGACACTTTTGAAAATTTGCACCTTAAATGTTTTGATGGAAATCTGAACATAACGGCTACACATTTCTTGGTAATTTTTATGAACTGGCATAAGGAAATTGCTTTCCTCTCACTAAAAAACGTTGTCCAACCAGTTCTGACCTGATGTACTTTTACCCCCAGCTTTGCATAATGTCTTCTCTGTGTGTGCCACACCATGAGTGGGACAACATTTTCTCATTGATAAGAGACATGGCATATAGTAAGTCAGATTTTTTCCACCAATCAGCTTTGCTGTATGAGGAGGCTTACTATACCCAGAAATGCCTATTAGAGTGTCTCTATATAAGAGGCTGTGACAAGTATAATCCATTTTGTGTAGGTTTCAACTCTGCAGAGATATTAGGCCAGACCCTCATCTGGTACAGATTGGGTTGCTACACTGAAGTCCACAAAACTATGCCAATTTATGCCATTTGGGGATCTGGTCACACACCTTTACTGCAGGCATTGGGTGCAAACTTTGCCCGGGAATTTATATACTAAGGCTAATGGCACCTTGCAAATACCTTTCTGGAAAATTTCCCACTGTTGCTAACACTGCAGTAGTTCTAGTATGCCTACACTTTCACATTGTTTTCATTGGGTGAATTCTGTTCTTTAAAAACAAGCCCAGGTCAGCAGATGAACTGTACTCCTCATGCTCTAGTGGGTCCCCAGGTGTACTCTGATGTGAAAGAAAAGACAGCCGGGGATGGAGACAGCTTCCAGATTAAAGCCTGACAGCAAGGCACTAGCCCAGAGTCTGGAACGGGAGCCTTCACTCACTTTGGAAAAACGAAGCAGATCACTTTCTTTGAAAAGTATCAGAGAGGTAGGCGTGTTAGTCTGGATCTGTAAAAGCAGCAAAGAGTCCTGTGGCACCTTATAGACTAATAGACGTATTGGAGCATGAGCATGAGCTTTCGTGGGTGAATACTCACTTCGTCGCATGCATCCAATGAAGCTCATGCTGCTTTCTTTGAAAAGATGTTTTTTCCTGTCCACCTCCAAAACAGACAGAGAGACTGAGCCTCAGCAGGGGCCATGTGTGATGTAGCCAGTTGGAGAGTGAAAAAATATTTGGGGCCAGATTCACCAGCAGCATTCCAGAGAGACAAAGCAACTGGAATCAAATGCGCTTTAAGTTTAGCATGTGCTTAAGTACAGTGCTGAACCGAGGGCTAAGTCTGGCTGTTCATGTGATCTTTAAATAGGAGGTCTGAAGAAGGAAACATCTTAGCAACAGCAGCCACCCTCAGGCACAATAAATAAGGGTAATAGTAATTAATATTTGTGTATTTCTATCGCATAGTCTATAGGGTAGCAGCAATCTCAGGATTTTGAGTGTTTTACTTTGTGATCTCAATGTTCTAAGCACAAAGCGTTTGGATGGTGTAATACCCTGCATTTATATAATTCCTTTCCTGTGCTTTGCAAACTTCACCCCCCACACCAGTGAAACCTGTCCCCTCTGGGGAGGAACGCGACAGCCTTTCCAGGAGCTCTCGCCTGGCAGGGTGTTAATGAAACCAGTTGGAATTAGGCCAGGACACCACGGTTAGCCCCCATTCATGCATGAAGGGGTATGGAACACTGAATGACCACTGACAATCAGGTATCCAGTTTCAATTCTCTCATCTGAAAGCAAAGTCATTAAACAGAAGCTTTGAGGACACAGTGCCCCTTATGCCCTGATGGGGTATTGATTCATTAGCAACAGTGAAAAATGTCAGAGTCTGCTTGGCTTGCTGGAGGTTCGGTCCATCAATGGCTATTAGCCAAGATGGTCAGGGATGCAACCTCCAAGCTCAGGGTTTCTCTACACCTCTGTTCGCCAGAAGCTGGGAGTGGACGAGAGGGGCTGGATCACTTGATGATTTCCTGCTCTGTTCACTCCCTGTGAAGCATCTGGCATTGGCCACTGTCAGAAGACAGGATACTAAGCTAGATGAACCATTGGTCTGACCCAGTCTGGCCGTTCTTATGTTCTTGATCATTTGAACCTGCAGACTAACCATGAGACCAGGACCCCATTGTGCTAGGTGCTGTAGAAATATGGGACAAAGACAGTCTCTGCCCCCAAGAGCTGACAATCTAAGTATAAGACAAGAGACAACTGATGGCTACAGACAGACTGACAGGAATACAAGGAAACAATGAGACAACATTAGTCAGGATGCCAGGCAGGGCCATCAATGCAGCAGTATCTGGAGGTTAGTTTGACTCATTCACCAACTGTCTTGGAAGTTTTCTTTTCTCATACCCTAGCTTTACAGATGGGTAACTTCACTTACCTTTGTTACTCCTGATTTCCCCAGTTTGGAGAAGAATCAGGCCTTATATTTGGTATTAGAAAACACTCAAACCAACATTGTCATCTATCAAGTTTCGTGCTATCTGGTATTTTTCTCAAAGCCCTAGCTCTTGGAGGCATGTGAGACTCAATCTCAGCTTTCATTTTTTTTTAAAATTATATTTCTAGCCCTTATGATTGCAGAGAAAAGCTTGACAAGACCCAAGTGTCAGCTAAAGGCTCAGACACCAGAAGACAAAGGTGAAATATACAAAGTGTATGACTTTAAAATGATCTTTTGATTTTTAAGCCAATCTCACAACTTTCTGAACACTGGATGTTAGCAATACTGCCAAAATTATACTGCGAGAAAAGAATACAGGGGGAAATAAAGTTATATAAAAAGACTACTCACCAGGAGAATTTTTCTTTGAGGTTTCAACAGCTTAGGTTTCTGAAAAGTATTGGCTATTGGAGCTATAAAAATAAATATCAAGAGATTACTTCACATAATACAATTTGGGATTACTTTTAGCATGTGCATCAGCAGTTATGCACCTGGATTAATAGCAGGTTAGCAACAGCAGCAAAAAACCCACATGTAAGTCTTGAAGGGTGAAGCACATTTGTTATTAAAACCTGTAATATAGAAAGAGCACAATTTTCAAAGCATGGTCCTCATTTGTGTGAGGAGAGATGTGCCCAGGCATCTCTGCGTGTTATGACTCACACGTGCTCATGATACCCAGGCAAACTGCACCCCTTGCACGGCACAGGCAATGGTGCTCAGAACGTCACATGTGGGGGTCTGCGTGCATGGCGTTGGAGGTTATGTTGAAGCCCCCTTTGAAAATTAGGCCCTGAGGACTGGACTTTCACCCACTCAGTCTCTACAACCCAGGCAGGATATGTAAGGAGTTCAGCACGCTGGGTGCATTTTCTTTTGAAAATCTGATCATTAAATGTCATAATGGGAGCTGAGGGGAGGTGGGCACATTTGAAAACTTCACCCCTACTGGGGTGCTGAGCACTTGACAGTCTGGCCCTAGATGTATAAATAGATCTAAAGAGCATGATCTCAGATAACAAATCTCCGCTCTCCACTGCCTTGCCAGCGAGGATTACAAGGCTCAGAGCCTCTAAGGCATTTAAGCACCTATCAATGGGAGTTAGGCACCTAAATACATTTCAGGATGTGGAACAAAGTCCTTCACAAACATTGGTTACACATCACAGCACCCATGGGACACATTCGAGGTACGTAGGGCCCCTATTTGTCATGTGGCAAATCAGAGGCACGGAGACGTGAATTAATTTGGCCTAGCTCATGCAGTGAGTGGTAGAGTCCAAGATAGAAGCCAGGAGTCCTGGCTCCCAACTCCTTGCCCTCCCTGCTCAATCACACCCCTTGGTGGAAATACAGCTTTGTGGGTTGCGTTAGTTGCCTCGTACCTTTTGCTGGGATAGCTGGGGGTTGCTCAGCCTTCTCTTTCTTTTTCTTTACTTTTTTGGGTTGTAGCGGGGACAGACTTGTCACACTGGTGACCGTCTCCCCCGAGCTGGAAAGCAAAGAGAAGGGAAAGGGGATGGTTATGGCAAAAATGAAATCCATGCACTGACATGTTCCAACCAATTGTTTTCATACAAACAAAAAATGTTTTCACGGTCCGTGGCAAATGACTTGGATTCTGACTTCAAAATGTTTTTAAAATCTGTAACAATGCTTTGCAACTTCTGTCCCATTCCACGAGGCCTGACTCCTTGTCCAGCACAGGCTCTATGGTTGATAGACTTGTAGCTTCATCTGCTCTGGCTAACACAGGAAGTGCACGGTGTCCACAAGGCCAGATTTCAACACAGGTTCATTTCAATGGCAATTGTACCTTAGCTATGATACTTACATGACCCAAGAACTACAGTATCTGCACATATTACAATTTGTCACACATACACACACACAAAAGATAGGAAACTGTTTTTTTTTTCTCATGGGCACCACCGACACTACAGCCCAGTGATTTCAATGGGAGTTAGGCAGTTGGAAGATCTGGGAATTGAAGAATCTGGGCCTACATGATTTGCCCAAGCCAGATAGCAAGTTTGTGGCAACATGAGGTCTTGACACCACGTCTCTGATTAACACCCTAACCAGTGGACCATCTACCCTGTGAACTTTTAGAACTGAGGGAAGAATTTGGTTCAGTATCTGGAGACACATGAGTCTGCAGTCACAGAAGGCGTCAGAATGACTGCAGCCCTGACAGGTAAAGTCATGAATTTCTATGCTTACTCTTAAGCCATTAACTAGCATCGTTATGGGCCTAGCCCTCTATGGTGCTGAGAGCCTCCCAGGATATGTGGAATCATCTCTACTTCAACAGGACTTGTGGGTGCTCAACATGACTCATGAGCGGGCCCCAGTTTTCAGTTGATCAAAAACTACCTTAAAAAAAGAACAAACATGCTGAACATCGGCCCCTACTCTGTAACGGAAGCACCTAGAGTTCTGCAGGGTATCTGTGCTAATGAGCACTACTTGGTTTGGGGGACTATGATAAATATGGTATGTCATAAACACTCCTGCAGAAAGAGGACCTCTGCAGTTGGACCACTACATTTCAGCAGCCTATAAGTCCCACAGAGTTCTCTTAGCTTTGCCAGAGTGATTATCAATTCTGAAGGCCAGAATTAGAGCAGTCCTTCCTGGTTTGAATATGCATGAAAGTATTCAGGCATATAAACTGATTGGGTCAGGGACTGTTTGTTCCGTTTGTACAACACCTAGCACAATGAGGGTCATGGTCCATAACTGGAGCTCATAGCCACCACAATAATAATTAATAACAGCACTACAATCTATTCATCCTAATGCTTTTACAAAAAAGCTTGATAAAGAGGCAGTCACATTGTCTAATCTAGAGTAACATAAATCAGGCCAGATTCTCATTTTAAACAGCTGTAAAGCTGGGGTAATGCCATTGCCATCAGCGGAAGTACTTTGGATTTACACATGCATCCCTCAGAATAGAATCTGGTTCATTGTTTTTGATGGATGCCATGGTTGGAATATTTAGCCCAAAGTGTAGGTTTCTTTTAAAAAGCGGTTTTGTAAAAGTAAATGTTCAATGTTTTTTGTGATTTTGAAAATTAATTTCAGTTATGCAAACTAAGTTTGAGGGCAGAAATAATTTCAAAGTTCCCCTGCAGCGTTGTGAATCTAAACACCACCAGCAATTTGTTACCACATGAAAACCACAAAGGGAAACTGACCAAACAAAAAAAAAAAAAACAGTAACGGGAAATGCAACTGAACAGCCTATTTTGACCAATCAAGAAAAAGGAAAAAAAGGAAAGAGCAAACCATAATGAAAAGGGGATTTGATTGTTTTAAAAGTCTTCTGCATTGAAAGGGTTGTTAGAGCATAAATACGGTTTAAAAATATGATTATCCTGATGTTGGCCAGTTGAGCGCAGCAATCGGAAAGGGCTTAATGTCAATTCAGTGCATTCATTATTATTCCTGCTTTGCCACTTTAAAGAGAAACCACTGAGAAACTTATCTGTGGCTTGCCCTTTAATTATAAATGCAGGGATTGTGCAGGGTTAACTAGCACCAGAAGATACAATAATTGCACTTGCAGTCTTAGAAGCTAGTTCCTCAAACTAAACAAGGAGATTCATAAAGGCTCCTTGGCTCAAAAACACTGTGTCTTTGTCTTGCTTCTCTTGTCCAGAGTTAAAAGGAAAGATTCTTTTTTAATCTTGGGATTCCCCCCACAGCTGCCCCCCATCTCCTGGTTTGTACTTCAGGTCACATTATGCTTTCCTCATAGGATCTAACGGGCTTTTAGAGAGCAAAGGAAAGCAAGGAATTTGGAAAATATAGGCATGCAAGTTGTCTTAAGATTAGAGCACTGGGAGAGAGGGTGGTTTGTGGGTCTGTTATTGATGTTGAGCATCAATGCACTGTGTTTCTGGATTTCAGACTCTTGCAAGAGCAACATGTTGAGTTTTAGGGTTTTACTATCCACATTAATGTCAAGGAAGCACCATTTCGCCTGTGTTTGCTTTTGTCAAGTACTCTCCCTCCTCCAGACTGCTGCAGGATAACTAGAGATTGGACCAAGCCATGAAATCTGCATGTGGATTTGAAGCAGAAGCTATACTTTCTCAATGGGAGTGAGATGGAGGAGTTCCCAGGGGGAAGACTGGCTGTGGCTCAGAAAAGAAGGCTTGCCTAGAATTTAGGGTGTTACTGTAGGACTCAAAAGATCTAAGTTCAATTCCCCATCCTGTCACAGACTTCTTGGGTGACCTTGGGCAAGTTTGAGTTCAGATCCTCAAAGATATTCCAGATCCTCAATTCCATTGATCAGATGGAAATTAGGAGTTGTGACAGACCCAGACCAGTGGGGTACAGGAGTCTGGTAGAGGGCAAATATACTGGTCACTGGCTGAGTAGTTTTCTGTTCCCTGAGTGACCAGAGCAGGGGCTGAACTAGAGTAATAAGGAACTTGCTAGAACCAATTAAGGCAGACAGGCTGATTAGAACACCTGCAGCCAATCAAGGCAGGCTAATCAGGGCACCTGGGTTTAAAAAGGAGCTTACTCCAGTCAGGGAGGGGGGAGCCAGAGGAGAGGAAGTGCTCGTGAGGAGCTGGGAGCAAGAGGCACAAGGAGCTGAGAGTGAGAGGGTGTGCTGCTGGAGGACTAAGGAGTACAAGCATTATCAGACACCAGGAGGAAGGTCCTGTGGTGAGGATAAAGAAGGTGTTTGGAGGAGGCAATGGGGAAGTAGCCCAGGGAGTTGTAGCTGTCATGCAGCTGTTACAGGAGGCACTATAGACAGCTGCGATCCACAGGGCCCTGAGCTGGAACCCGGAGTAGAGGGTGGGCCCGAGTTCCCCCCAAACCTCCTAACTCCTGATCAGACACAGGAGAAGTTGACCCAGACTGTGGGGAAGATCACTCAGGTGAGCAAATCTGCCAAATAAGTGCAGGACCCACCAAGGTAGAGGAGGAACTTTGTCGCAACTGGTGTCAGAAGTGGGATCTGGTGTGCACAGCGGGGCAGAAGAAGGAGGGTGATTTAAAAAAAAAAGGAGAGGGTTTATATTTTTTCACCACAATGGATGACTTAGTGCGGGCATTGATACAAGCTACGGCGGCCCAGCAGGAGGCTACCTGTGTCCAGGCAGCCGCCCAACAGGAGGCAGTGAGGCTGCAGCAAGAGACTAATCGCCTGCTGATGGACCAGGCTTCTCAAGACCGAGCTATGTTGAGGGAACTGGTAAACCAGGTAAAGACCCTTACAGAGCTGAACCGCGGCCATGATGGGACGCAGATCATATGGGCCAGCCATTGGCTGCAGAAAATGACACGGGAGGATGATGTAGAGGCATACCTTCTGGCCTTTGAGAGGACAGCCCTACGGGAGGCCTGGCCTCGAGATCAGTGGTCTGGTATCCTTGCCCCATTCCTGTGTGGGGAGGCCCAGAAGGCCTACTATGATCTGCCTGAAGAGGCTGCAGCAGACTACTCCCAGCTGAAAGCAGAGATCCTGGCCAGATCTGGGGTAACAACTGCAGTATGGGCCCAGCGGTATCATGAGTGGAGGTACCAGGAAAACAAAACTCCACGGTCCCAATTGTATGACCTCATCCATCTCGCACGAAAGTGGTTGCGAACGGAATCCCGGAGTCCGGAAGAGATACTAGAGGTTCTGGTCATCAACCGATACATGAGGGGGCTACCGCCAGACCTTCGTGCTTGGGTAAGCCAGAACGAACCCTCCACCTATGATGAGGTTGTCGCACTGGTAGAGAGGCGAAGGATGGTGAGGGAGCTGACCCGAGCAGTTAAGGAAGAGACACCCCGGGTTAAACTAGCAGCACCAAGCCCTAGAGCTCGGGTGACTGGGCAACCAGGAGATCACAGGTGGAAAAAGAGAGGGGCTGAAGGCCCACCAGAAGCTACAACGAGTCGGAGCACTGAGGGAGAAGAGGATCGTGATGTTAGACTGCCCAAACCAAGAGACCGGGGAATGCCTAAGGCCCCTTACAGATGTTATGCCTGCGGGGAGTGGGGACATATAGCTGCACAGTGTCCCAATGCTGAGGAGCCTATGCAGTGTAACCTGGGGAACTGGGCAGACCTATGCTCCCTAATCCACCTTGTGGGGGTCTCACTAACCCCACATATGTACACAAGACCAATAAAGCTAAATGGGGTAGAGACCACAGCACTGGTTGATTCGGGGAGTGCTATCACGCTTGTCTCGGGGAAGCTCGTGAAGTGCAGTCAGCTGCTACGGGCTAAGTGTATGGGGATAACATGCGTCCATGGGACAGTTGATTATTACCCCACTATCCCAGTAAAAATCGAGATTCAGGGGAACACTACTGAGGTAGCAGCAGGTGTAGTCCCTAAACTCCCATACCTGGTGCTCATAGGGAGGGACTTCCCAGGGTTTGGAGACTTACTCCCAGTAGGAGGATTGGAGAAAGAGGGGAACCCTGAAGTTAGTGAGGCATCCATAGTAGACTGTCAACCCCTGGTCTTCTCTGAAATATCCCCAGATTTATTTTCCATTCCCAGACAGGGTAGAAAGTCAAAAAGGGAAAGGAGGGCAGCTAAGGCTTTGGGAACCCGAATACTGAATCAAAGCCAGAGGGTCGCTCTCGTAGGTAGGCAGACCCGAGCAGCTGAAAAGGAGGCCACCCAGGAGGGAGAAGCACCCGAGTCTGACCACCACCCTAACGCTTCTGAACCAGTAGAGGCAACAGAGACTGATCCCCTAGATCTTGGGCAGATTAGCCCCAGAAGAGGAAATTTTGGACGAGACCAGGCTGAAGACCCAAGGTACAACAACATTAGGAAGGAGGTGACTGAAATAGATGGGGTCCCCGTGGAAGGGAAAACCCAGGGACCAGGACCCTACTTCATAATGAAGAAGAATCTCTTATACTGGGTTGCACCAGTACAGGGGCAGGAGGTACAGCAGATCCTAGTACCTCAAAAACACCAGAATGCTGTATTAAGTCTTGCTCATAGTCATCTTTTTGGGGGGCACTTGGGGGTAGAGAAGACCCTGGCACGAGTCCTACGACGGTTCTTCTGGCCCAGAGTACATGAAGAAGTGCGGAGGTACTGTGCGTCCTGCCCGGAGTGTCAGCTGCACAGTCCCCATCCCCACCTGAGGGCACCTTTAGTACCCCTTCCCATCATAGAGGTCCCCTTTAAGCGAATAGCCATGAACCTAGTGGGACCCCTGGAGAAGACGGCTCGGGGCCACCAATATATACTTGTTGTTTTGGACTATGCTAATTGCTATCCAGAAGCCGTCCCCCTGCAGAACACAGCCTCTAAAAGGATAGCCAAAGAGCTGGTGGGGATCTTTGCCCGAGTGGGGCTACCAAAGGAGATATTAACAGATCAAGGAACCCCATTTATGTCAAAGCTAATGAAGGACCTCTGTACGCTGCTCCATATACATACCCTGAGAACTTCAGTCAACCATCCGCAGACTGATGGATTGGTAGAAAGATTTAACCGAACCCTCAAGGCTATGGTAAGGAAGGTGGTAAGTCGGGACGGGAAGGATTGGGACACCCTACTGCCCTACCTTATGTTCGCTATCCGGGAGGTACCTCAGGCCTCAACTGGGTTTTCCGCCTTCGAGTTATTATACGGGCGTCAGCCCCGTGGCATACTAGATATCGCCAAAGAGATCTGGGAATAGGAACCCAAAGAGGGGAGAAATATAATAGAACATGTAATACAGAAGCGAGACCGGATAGCCCGGGTCACCCCTATTGTACGGGAACATTTGGAAAAGGCACAGGAGGCCCAGAGAACCCATTACAATCGCCAGGCAAAAGTCCGACAGTTCCAACCAGGGGATCAGGTGATGGTGTTGGTACCCACGGCAGAAAGCAAGCTTCTGGCCCAATGGCAGGGGCCCTATGAGGTGGTTGAACCCGTGGGGAATGTAACCTACAAGGTGCGACAGCCAGGATGCCGAAAACAAGAACAGATTTATCACATCAGCCTTCTGAAACCCTGGCATGCACAAGAGGCATGCATAACTGTCCAAAAAGACCTAACCCAGGAAAACAAACCTTCCAAACAGGTGAGAGTGTCTCCCAATTTAACACCAGACCAGAAGAATGAGGTGTCTGAGATGATCTTCCGGAACCAAGATGTGTTCTCGACAAAACTGGGTCGAACAACCGAGACATATCACCACATCGTCATGAACACTGGGGCCAGAATAACAATGAGGCCCTATTGGGTGCCAGCGGCCAAAAGGGAGGAAATAAAAGCAGAAGTAAAAAAAATGCTGGAGTTGGGGATCATTGAAGAAACTCACAGTCAGTGGTCCAGCCCAATCGTGCTGGTGCCCAAACCTGATGGCACCACAAGGTTTTGCAACGACTTCCAGCGACTAAACGAAGTATCCCAGTTTGTTGCATACCCCATACCTCGCATAGATGAGCTAGTGGACCGTCTGGGTAATGCCCGGTACTTGACTACCCTAGACTTGACAAAGGGGTACTGGCAGATTCCCCTTGCGGAAGACGCAAAGGAAAAGACTGCGGTCTCTACACCAGAGGGTCTTTTTCAATATACTGTCCTCCCTTTTGGACTACATGGGGCCCCAGCTACTTTCCAGCGCCTCATGGACAAGCTATTACGCCCGTATAACAGTTATGCTGCTGCCTACTTGGATGATGTGGTCGTTCATACCCCAGACTGGGAAACCCACCTAGAGAAGGTGGAGGCAGTCCTTGATACCTTCAGGCGAGCTGGCCTTACAGCAAACCCTGCCAAGTGCACTGTAGGGTTTACAGAGGCCAAATATCTTGGCTACATTGTGGGAAAAGGTCTGGTAAAACCCCAAGTGAACAAGTTGGAGGCCATCCAAAATTGGCCCCAACCATGTCGCAAGAAACAAGTCCGGGCATTCCTAGGTGTAGTGGGGTATTACTGACGATTTATCCCCCACTTTGCCACAAGGGCAAGCCCCCTGACAGACCTAGTGAAAGCCCGTGGACCTGATCTGGTGAGATGGTCTGACGCAGCAGAGGAAGCATTCACAGACCTACGGACTGCCCTCTGCAGTAACCCTGTACTAACAGCCCCTGATTTCACCAAGGAATTTATCCTCCAGACAGATGCATTGGAAGTAGGGTTGGGGGCCGTTCTATCACAGATGGTCGGGGAGGAGGAACACCCAATTCTCTACCTTAGTAGGAAACTCCTTCCGAGGGAATAAAAATATGCAGTGGTGGAGAGAGAGTGCCTCGCCGTAAAATGGGCCATGGAAGCATTGCGCTACTACTTGCTTGGGCGCAGATTTGTCCTCGTGACCGACCATGCCCCTCTTCAATGGATGCAGCGGAACAAGGAGAAGAACACAAGGGTGACCAGGTGGTTCTTATCCCTCCAATCTTTCCAGTTCTGTGTGCAACACAGAGTAGGGAGCCGTCACAGCAATGCTGATGGCTTGTCACGTGTGCACTGTCTGGCATCCCAAGCTGCCCAACCCCTTGGTGTTGAGCAGGGGGGAGGGATATGTGACAGACCCAGGCCAGTGGGGTACAGCAGTCTGGTAGAGGGCAAATATACCGGTCACTGGCTGAGTAGTTTTCTGTTCCCTGAGTGACCAGAGCAGGGGCTGCACTAAAGTAATCAGGAACCTGCTAGAACCAATTAAGGCAGACAGGCTGATTAGAACACCTGCAGCCAATCAAGACAGGCTAATCAGGGCACCTGGGTTTAAAAAGGAGCTCACTGCAGTCAGGCTGGGGGGAGCCAGAGGAGAGGAAGTGCGCGTGAGGAGCTGGGAGCAAGAGGCACAAGGAGCTGAGAGTGAGAGGGTGTGCTGCTGGAGGACTAAGGAGTACAAGCATTATCAGACACCAGGAGGAAGGTCCTGTGGTGAGGATAAAGAAGGTGTTTGGAGGAGGCCATGGGGAAGTAGCCCAGGGAGTTGTAGCTGTCATGCAGCTGCTACAGGAGGCACTATAGACAGCTGCAATCCACAGGGCCCTGGGCTGGAACCCGGAGTAGAGGGCGGGCCCAGGTTCCCCCCAAACCTCCCAACTCCTGATCAGACACAGGAGAAGTTGACCCAGGCTGTGGGGAAGATCACTCAGGTGAGCAAATCTGCCAGATAAGCGCAGGACCCACCAAGGTAGAGGAGGAACTTTGTCACAGAGTCTAAACACCTTTTCTGAGGATCTGGGCCTTAATCTCTTTATGCCACACTTCCCCATCCGTACAATGGGGCTCATAGCACTGTCCAGGGCCAGCTTTAAGCCGATTTACCCGATTCCCCGGAATCGGGCCCTGCATCGAAGAGGGCCCTGAGCCCGCGCCTAAGGGAGCCCCGCTTCGGGGGTCTTCGGCGGCATTTCAGCAGCGGGGGGTCCTTCGGTGCCGTGGAAAACCCGGAGCGGACGCCCCACCACCAAGTATTCTAATCGGGCCCTGCAGATCATAAAGCCAGCCCTGGCACTGTCCTACCCTGCAGATACACACATTAAAGACTCTGAGGTCAGGTGCTCATCTACGACAATAATCAGGGCCATAGAAGTCCCTTTGACAGCCCTGTCTGTGCAACAGGGACCTGGATTTTGGTTCAAATCTGAATTGTCCCAAAGGCTGGGTGGAGAGTTGGATCTATCTCTAACCAGGATCTCAGCTATGCACAATGAAATAGTTAGGATTTGCAAGAGTCTCATGTAAACTGGTTCAGGGGTTTGGTTCGATGGATTCTCACACCCCTAGATTTGTGTTCAAGTGTCAAGCTGAATTGAGGCACTTTATTAGCAAGTATTTTTCAATCAGTCTCTCCTGGATGGATAGGCTAGATTCTGTGGGACTCATGATCATGTTCCAGGAGAGAAATTATCTTGATTATAGGGTGGAAAATAAAAATTACTTGCATGTTATATGTTAACTAAGGCCCAGATGTGGCAAACATTTAAACACCGGAGTCAATGGGAATAGTCACATGCTTAAAGTTGGGTATATGCATAAGTGTTTGCCAGATCAGGGCCTCACACTAAAAATGCTGCTACTTGCTGATTTTAATCCTGTTTCCTCCCACAGTTTTTGTTTGCTGTGATTCCATTCCCCCCCTCCCCCGCAGTTATATGTGTTTGCTATTTGGTTTTTACAATATTATCTCTGCTACACCAGGCACTGGCGGGATGGCAGACTCCATGACTTACCAAGGCTTTGTATCTAATTACCATACTCTTATTTTTGTTTCTCCGAACTCGTGGGTTGTTTCAAGTGGTTTAATTTTCTCCTTTCCTTGTGTTCTCCACTGATCTATTTTCATTTTTTCCCCTTCCTGCTTCATCTGAGCTGCTAGTTTCAAAACAGAAACGAGCAGCAATCATCAGTGAAGGGAAAGATGGAACTGCTGAGCTGTCTCTTCTGAATCCATGCTGCAGTTGCAGTGACTGGGAGGGTCACAGAACAGAGGTCATTCAAAGAGTAACATCAAAGCCTTGGGCTGCATTGACTCTTCTTGAACTATCAATTGCTTTATTGTGAATTCACTTAGGGCTCAATGTAGGGTAGGTTGCTATGCATGAATGCAATAATTATCCCATTAGAGGGGTTTGAACATTACACTGGCAGGATCTGGGATATGCTATACTTAGTCCAGGACCAGAGCCAAAAAGCACTACTAGACTGAGGGACTAGTGATAGATTTGAGGTCCAATATCGTTCAGACTACAAGGGCTAGAAACAAATGCTTTTATGTCACTGGAAAGCTGCAAACCTCTGCTTTCTTTGCACTAATATGAAGCATCCACTTCTGGGCCTGGCTGGTCATATGACATATTGTCATTTTTTGTTTTTACTTTACTTCCAGTATTATTTATATCTCAGGAAACTCAAGAGTTGGGAATCAGTAATTAATACGATCTGAAAACTGGAATTCTGCCCTCACAGCTGTGCAAAGTAATTAACCACCACAGCAGCTTACCAAGGGACCTAGTGGATTCTCTCCAGTCTTAGGAGTCTTTAAATAAAGATGGGATATCCTTCTCAGAGAGCTGCTCTAGCTCAACCACAACTTATTAAGCTGTAGGCACGAATCATTAATAAAAATCGCTGGCCTGTGCTATGCCGGAGCTCAGACTAGATGATCAGAAAAGGTTCCATCTTAGTCTGACAGAGCCAGATTTGTAAAGGCATTTAGGTGCCAAATAACTTTAAGTGACTTAGAAGCCACTGAGTCTTAGGTTCCTAAGTCACTTACGCACTTTGAATCCTCACCCCCCCCAATCTATGACCCTACAAAGCTGCAAAATCAAGAGTAACTCCACTTAAGCTAATGGAATATCGCCACTATAACTCCCATCTGAGGTTGCAAGTAGGTCTCAGGATGGGATTTTCAGAAACTTAGGGGCACAAATCAGTGGGACTTGTGCTCCTAAATAACTCCTGAAAATCCCACCATGTCTAATGCTAAAAGTCACAGTTGCTGTAGAGGGTAAAAGTAAACGGGAATAGGAATGTCGTGATTGCAAGGGCTGCTCCCCGGTGTTAGGAACCCTGCAGTGGGAACAACAGTACAAATATTTACAGGATCAGTAAAGTTATCTGCACACAAGTCCTGGCCCTGTTCTGCCAAGGGGAGGATTCGTAAGTTCCCAGCTCTCCTTTTTTAAATTCAGTGCTGACTGTTACATGTTGTTAAACTGTTAACAAACCAACTGCTGCACACAAACACATCAAGTTTGGTGCCACAGAGGCCATACAGATTTTTCCAGCTTTCACTCCAGCAAGGTTGATGGTTCAAATCCCAGCAAGGACCGATGGTCTGGTCACACCAGCATGCATTTCATGCCTTCCCTCTCCCTTCTGATGTCTAGCATGGAACTGTGCACATGCCAAGCAGCCCTTCTGCTGGAATAGCTCAGAGTCTTTATGCACTGGTGATTGAGTGCTTTCTTAAGGGGGAGGAAATACATGGTAGTGTTGTCCTCTAGTGTACAGGAAGGCAATACCATGGCTAGCTGGTGGCACTACCATCTGGTGGCACGCCGGCTGACCATCAGCAATGAGAGCCCACCCTGGGATAAGCTTATATTGCTCTCTGATTGGGAGACCCAGCCCCTGAGAATTTGTTTTGGAGGTTCATGCCTGTGGCCCTAGGCATAGGTGCGTACTTGCGGCAGACAGAAACAGGAATATCAGGATGCAGTCTCTGTTCCATCTCCTAAAGGACATCCTCCTGCAATTGAGAGTTGAGGGATCGTGTTCACCCCCAGCATAGCCACACTGGCTTTACCCAGCTTCAACACGGGCTCACCCCTTCCAGTCCACCTACCTCCATTGTTCCCTTTTCTCAGTCAGTCAGTGACTCTCAAATAAACAATGTCCCAAAAGAGGCAGCGACCTCGTCCATTAGCATTAGCCAATCAAAACACATTTCAGTGAGTTCAGCTATAAACATTCCCTCCCACTTCAATAAGCATTCCGCTCATTGTCATGTCATCCCATGACCTTTCCAGGCGACTTGCAGACCCCTGCAGAGTTCTTTTAATCTAAGCATGTCCAGTTTCTACCACTCTGTCTGTCTCCATGATTCACTGACTTATAACCATACCAGACTATGATGGACTTTTCTAAGCTGTCCATAGTAACACTACAGGCCTTTGGCCTATGTGTCTTTGATTGCCGCTGGGCTAAGTTTCTGCTTTCAGTAAAGTCTAATTTGATCAATGGGATCTTGCTGAAGGAGTCAACGGCAGGAGGCAACTATGTTTGTGTTCCTTTGCCGTGCATTCTGTGCTAGAGATGAGAACAGCTGATCTTTGAGATGTGTGAAATCCAGAGCTGGATTTCATCCAATATATGTCTGAGGATGGAAGTAGTCACATCATCATCATCATCTTCACCACCATTATTTATTATTTATACAGTGCACAACAGAATGCTGGGTGCTTTACACACATCCCATGCAAAAGACATTGGGTATGATTTTCAAAAGCACTTAAGAGATTTAGGAGCCTACGTCCCACTGACTTTTGCTTAGGCACTTTCTGAAATTTTACGTCTCTTCTTTGGCTCCCCTAGTGAAAATAAAAGAAGATTGGTACAACAGCTTATAATAAATGGAAGTGCATTCTCATACCTGTTCTGGGGACTTTTCACCAGATAATGCTTCACTGTTAAAGAAAAAAAACAACAGCAATAAATAAAGAAATGTGGCTTCACATATCCAGGATTTATACACTACAAAGAGACACAGCAGATAGGTCCTAGCATAGCCACTCCTAGAACTGTATAGATGCCAACTTTTTACCACCGGAAAGTTGCTAGCTATAACCATGCATCATGCTGCAAATCAGAACATATTCTAACTTGAAGGAGATTGCTACCTTCTTTCCCAGTAGCCTTACAAACGAAGCTAGGAAGCTGCTGCAGAAGTGCAGGGCCGTTTAAATTCCAGTGGTCAGCTTAGCCAAGGGAGAGCAGGCTAAGGACAGCCACTAAAGGCTGAGCATTGGACTTAAAAGTTTTTGATTGTCTTGTGGTGCTTCAGTTCTGCATTCTGTCCCCAAACTTCATTTTTAAAAATGTATCTTTCTGAAAGCCTGAAATAAAAAATAAACCGTTTGCCCACAGGAGCTGATGTACATACAGCTAGGTCGTGGCTTTAGACCAGGGGTCGGCAAACTTTCAGAAGTGGTGTGCCGAATCTTCATTTATTCACTCTAATTTAAGGTTTCGCGTGCCAGTAATACAGTCTAACGTTTTTAGAAGGTCTCTTTCTATAAGTCTATAATATATAACTAAACTATTGTTGTATGTAAAGTAAATAACGCTTTTAAAATGTTTAAAAAGCTTCATTTAAACTTAAATTAAAATGAAGAGCTCCCTGGACTGGTGGCCAGGACCTGGGCAGCGTGAGTGCCACTGAAAATCAGCTTGCGTGCTGCCTTTGGCACCCGTGCCATAGGTTGCCTACCCCTGCTTTAGACACAGAGGCATTGCCAGATGGGATCAGCACCAAAGTCCAGTATCCTGTCCCTGTCAGTGCTCAGCACCAGCTGCAGAGGCTGGTGTAAGAACCCCGCAGTAGCAGATGTGGGATGATTTGCCACCCGGAAAGGTATCATCAGACTGACTTTGGCCCTGAAGCATGAGGCGTTATGTCGCTTACAAAACAATTTTTTTAGCATTAACTATTCTAACTCTGGGTGTCCTTGTGATCCGATCCCTCTTTCAGTCCTGAGCCAGTGGTGCACTCCTACTTTCCAGAAGGAACTGAGGAGATATTCCTCATAGACACCCTTTGTGGAGCAAGCTCTGCTGGCTGGCATGTGGGGGTCTGACTTGCCCATTTGCAGGGGGGAAGGTTGGGCATACAGCCCCCATTCTCCTCCCCATGTCCTGAGCCAGGATGTCTGGTCTTATGTGGCATATTCCCCCCGGATCCCCTGAATGGCTGCGTAAGACTGGGGCCCAATCTAGCTCACATCTCTGATCAGGGTGTGTGGGCATATCTTTGTTTATTTTAGGCCCCACAATGCTTCACCCATTTGGGGGGGAAATGGTTACCTGTCCTGAAGGACTGCATTTTAGCACTAAAAAGAAAGCTGATGATTCAAGGGATTGGTCATGCTAAACTACAGTTAGGTCCCCAAGTCTAATCTAGTTTAGGTCTGTGGTCATCAAAAGTTGTTACTGCTTGGCAGCTGTTTGGTAGCTGATATGATATAAGTAGAACTGGTTGGAAAACAGATTTTTTCCCCACACAAAATGTTTGACTTTTCAACAAAATATCAAAAACTGAAATATTTCACCCAATACCCAAAATATTGTGGTTCAAAATGGCTCTGCAGTGCCTCATGGGAGTTGTAGTTTGAGTGTTTTATGCCCCCATTCTCCTGTATGGGCCAGGCTCTTTGACTGACTACATCTTCCATGAGGCATTACTTTCCTCTCCTTTGGTGAGGGGTGGGGTGCCTCATAGGAGTCCCTGGCTATGCTGCCTCATGGGAGATGTAGTCTGGTATGATAACCCAGCCAATTGAGAAGAATGGGAGCATAAGGCATCAAAACTACAACTACAAGGAAGACATTCTGGCAGCATTTTGAATTAAATATTTCAGTTTTTGGCCAAAATATTTTGGGTTTTGGTTGAAAACCAAAAATGTTATGGCTCTCAGGTATTCAGATTTTTGATGAAATGTTGAAATTTTTTGAGGAAAGCAGTCACTCAAAAAACAGTTTTGAGGAAAAATTTTGACCAGCTCTAGATGAGAGTTTAGTGGCCTAGAGGAGATCATTCAGACCTTCATATCAGGGGGCTAACTGGAGAAGTCTAAACCGTTGTGACTTGTCCTGTGAGTAGAGAGTGGGCTTCAGTCTTTACCAAAGACACACAGGGCTTTCGAACTGCACAAGTTGCTACTCTGCATGATGGGACACAACTCCACTGAATTCAGTGAGTTAAACCTGTGATGAATTAGCTCCAGTCTTACTCGTTTTCACATTAGTGCCCTGAGGCTAACCACAACTCTGGTCAGGTTTTTCCACACTGACACCACAGACAAGAGCTTCTACTGTTTCATCTCCTGTACATCATTATATGAGTTGCTCATTGTCATAAGGTGAACTGGACCTTTAAGGGACTTGGGTTCAGCCTCACCTTTGGCTATTTAGCCACCTGCCAGGTGACAGACTTGGGCTTGGGTCAGGTGATCATGACATGGTAGCCTGGGTGTGAGGCTCATATAAGAAGAAGCATGGGGGTCAGCTGAGTCCTGAGTGATGACAGGAGCAAGGAAGGGCTCTCCAAAGTTAGGTATAAAAGGCCTGCAAGAAGCTAGTAGGTAATCAGCTAAGGGGCTGGGGGAAAGACAGAGAATCTGGCACGGGCTGGACCACCCATGGTGGGCTTAGGAGATAGACTGACTGACCAGGAAAGGGTTACAGGGAAAGCTGTGAGACAGGCCAAGGTAGGCAGTAGTCCAGGGAGGTGAAGCAAGGAGCCAGAGCACTTGGATCTTCTTTGTTGCTATCGGGTCCTTGGACTGGGACCCACAGTAGAGGAAGGGAGGGCCTGGGACTCCCTACAAGATCCCAGAGGAAAGAGGTGTGACAATCCTGAGATGTGGGGTGGCAGGACTATTGAGCCTGAAGCCCAGCTGAAGACCCAGTATGATATTACTGCATGACTGTTTTGTTAGCCTTTCTGTTTGTTCCCAGCTGGAAGATGGGTGGGCTGCATGATTTGGCTGGAAGGGCCCATTGTGAAGAAGCCTGTCCCAGAAGGGGAAGCTTAGCTGTGGAGCTCAAGGACCCAGAGAAGGTACGCAGATCGTATCACCGGGTGTTATAGGGGGACCTGGGGAAGCCAATTAAAGATAGCTATTGGTGGCGTGTTCCGCATGTGAATATCAAAGGGAGAGGGAAGCTGTTGAATGAGAAAAGGCAGATTTGAGATTCAATGGGAAGGGGCCAGAATGTGACCTAAGGTAATAATTGGAGATATACCAATCTCCTAGAACTGGAAGGGACCTTGAAAGGTCATCTAGTCCAGCCCCTGCCTTCACTAGCAGGACCAATTTTTTCCCCAGATCCCTAAGTGGCCCCCTCAAGGATTGAACTCACAACCCTGGGTTTAGCAGGCCAATGCTCAAACCACTGAGCTATCCCTCCCCCGCAACCTGTGGTACATCCCCATACAGGGGACATAAGGAGCCCCTCACTCCCCTGTACTTGCTACCTGTGTCACATCGTGATTAGGGAAAGGAGCTTCCATGGCATTGCTACTCCAGCTCCTCTGCA
This sequence comes from Mauremys reevesii, assembly GCF_016161935.1. NCBI lineage: Eukaryota > Metazoa > Chordata > Testudines > Geoemydidae > Mauremys > Mauremys reevesii. Next base: position 66,327,122 of record NC_052629.1, on the reverse strand, counting down.
GGTGGGCAGGGAGTGGTCGGGCTCCACCCTGCCTCACACCTCAGCTGAGCCAGCACACCAGGGGGATTAAGCTGGCTGGGCATAGTGGTGGTGCAGACTATATCCCCACCAAGCAAGGGACCAAGCTGTGATCCTCAGAGGCAGGCTGGTTCCTGCTCTGCTCTAGGGCTAGCACAGCTGTGTGCTGCCCCGGGCTAGAGGCAAAGCCAAAAGTGACTCCACAATGTGGACTCAGGAGAATGCACGTTCATGGGGTGCTGGTCTGAGCAGACACTTGCCCTAACAGTATTGCCAGTGATCAAAATGTAGCATACTGAGCCTCTCTCCCGGCTAAGCTTCATCCATCCAACACAGAATCATAATGCTGGCACTTCTTGCTGGATGATGGTCAAGATTTAAATAAAAGTTGAATTCAGCCTGCCATTCATTTCATTCTAGAGCAGCCTAGGAAAGGCTTATCTCTCTCTCTCTCTCTCACACACACACACACACACACGGAATTACATGGGCCAGCACCCAACCCGCATTAGCTCTAGCTCAAGAGAGGGCTTTTCTTGAGGCTGCTCATTCAGTTATATCAGTGTCAATAAACACAAATGGGAGCAAAATCTGGCCTCATGTTCTTGAAGATCAGCTAGAATAAATCAGTGTGGTTAGCCCCATGGCCCCAGTGCTTGTGGCTTATCTGTGTGACTCATTGTTAAAAACATTTAACAGTTAGTGTTTTATTGCTGTCTTGGCACAGAGATTCTTCCACACTCTGAAGTGGTAGGAAAAGTACTGCATGTTCCTCTTGGTTGCTATTCCTATGAACCCTGATCGATTTGGTACTGGTGGCACCTTGTTCTCTCTCCTGGTCTCTGCCTGTGGCACACGGTTTAGTCTTCTGAGGACTGAAATGCTTTGGTTGGAGTAGGATCTTTGGGCTCAGCACAGGAGTAGCTGAGTGAAATGTAATGGCCTGTGATATAGAGGGATCCAACTAGTTGATTTAATGGTCCATTCAGGCCTCAAACTCTGTGAAACTATCCATCAGAAGCAAAGCAATTTGGGTAGGTGATCTACTTGTAAAAGGCAGCACTGGCTTGAAATGTGCTTATGGTCAGACAAGATTACCTGTATAAATTATCCCTCTTTTCCCTGAAAGGTCTCTTCTGTGTGTATCTTAGGCCTGGTCTACACTGGGGGGGGTCGAACTAAGGTACGCAACTTCAGCTACGCGAATAGCGTAGCTGAAGTCGAACTACCTTAGTTCGAACTACTTACCCGTCCTCACGGCGCGGGATCGACGTCCGCGGCTCCCCCGTCGACTCTGCCACCGCCGTTCGCGGTGGTGGAGTTCCGGAGTCGACGGGAGCGCGTTCGGAGTTCGATATATCGCGTCTAGATGAGACGCGATATATCGAACTCCGAGAAGTCGATTGCTACCCGCCGATCTGGGCGGGTAGTATGGATGTATCCTTAGAGTCATGAGGGCCTTCCTTACTGACACAAACACATTAGTCCTCAAGAGCCAACACAAGATAACAAGATGGATTCTCTTCTGCCTGATGCACCACAGAGAAAATCACTAGCAAAGGGTATGTCTACACTACCTGCCAGATCGGCAGGTAGTGATTGATCTATCGGGGATCGATGTATCGCGTCTAGATGAGACGCGATACAATCGATCCCGAACGTGCTTCCTGTCGACTCCGGAACTCCACCAGGGCGAGAGGCGGAAGAGGAGTTGACAGAGGAGCGGCGGCCGTCAATCCTGCGTTGTGAGGATGCAAAGTAAATCAATCTAAGTCGATCTAAGATACGTCGACTTCAGCTATGCTATTCTCATAGCTGAAGTTGCGTATCTTAGATCGATCCACCTCCCCAGTGTAGACCAGGCCAAAATTCCCATTTCAGGATGCCTCTGTCTCTTAATGGGGATGATGTGAGAGGTATTTCACAGCTGGGTAGTTTGCAAGGCTGGCAACTGGAAAACTCCTCCTTTGACTTGCAGTAAATCTGACATGGATCCCACTGAGAGAGAATAAGTAGAAGACAGAGTCCAGAACCAGATCTCAACATTACCAGGGTTTGGGCGGGTTCAAGCTTCTCACTAAATGCCAAGTCATTTCACTTTTCAAGTAACATCTGCACTTCAAACACGAACATAACAACCACAAAGTCCCTGCTTAGAACAATGCCTCTAAGCAGATCTGGGCACCCCCCCCCAAAAAAAAGGCAAGTAAACATTTTGTTCAGCCTAGCTCCACATTTTTTCCACTTTTTGATTTGCTGAATTTTTTTTAAATAGTTTTGGGTTGAATCAAAAACAAACCTTTTTTCAATGTTTTTTCCCCAAACTGCCAATGAATCAAAAATCCATTATTCACCCAGCCCTATTTCTAAGCACAGCTGATAAAAAAAGTTAATATTTTGTGGGAATTTGTCAATTTAACTGTTGGTTTTTTTCAAATTTCAGTGAGATTTAAACTTTTTTTTTCAAAATTTGAAAACCTCAACCAGCTCTAGAGCTGGTCAATGAAAAATTGCCAGCATTTTTCAAGGTTTCTTTTCTACCATTATTTGAATTTTTGACAAATATAGTCCTTCAAAAGTCAGAACATTTTGACTCTGCTAATGCTAATACTAATGCAATTGTACCAGGGGCAGGATACAGAACTCGAAGGAACAAATGTGTCATCTGATATGGCAAATCCTCAGAGGTGCGGCTCACCGACCTGCTCACTTAAGTCAGTGGGTTTTATCCAAGCACATGTTAAAGTCAATAGCAACTGCTGAAGGAACTCCTTAATAGCAAATTTAGTAAATGTTTTAAAGCCCCCTCCTAGAAGATATAATCAGTAGCATTATGTCTGCGAGGAAATAGACTAAACGACTGCTTGAAGTCCCTTCCACCTTTATATTTCTATGATTCAGCACACTCTGATCTATGAGAGGCCGCAATTGTACTTCCGTATAGAGTATTTTATATTTCTTTTTGTTTTAAGTGAATTACAAAAGTTTTAGCCTATGTCTTGAAAGATCACTTCTTCCTCACACTTGCTGATACAAAACAGCCTTCAGAACAGAGTGATCCTTTGGTGGTGGTGGCAGTAATATTAACGTTGGTGACGTCTCCTATTTTTAAGAGTATGGAAGTAGACGTCTGAGGTAATAAATGGGAAAACAAGGGGAGATAGCCGCTGCCCACTGCCACCAAGTGAGTGGGGCTAGAAACTGGCCTGCTTTCTCTGAACAAGTAGGCACTATAGCCCTATCTACACAATTTACAGACTTAGGGCAAGTCTTTTTTTTTTTTCCTCCCCTTTCCCCTGGGACATACCCTCTGCACACATCTCTTCAAACAAAGGTTTTCTTAACTAGATGTTAACTAGCGCTGGTCACATTTTTAGTTAAACTGCTCCCCCATCTCCCCCCCCACACACACTTCATTTTAAGTCAAAATATTTTGCAAAAAGTCTGATTCAACAAAATTCAGGGGGGGTTGATGAAAAAATCAAAACAAAAAAAATGGTTTACCAAACATTCATTTTGTTCTGAAAACCAAAGTGAAGCAAATTTCAGTGCCAAGCAAAATGAAAATGGCTTTTCTTTCTCTGATTTTTTTAAATCAAAATTATTCCCTGAAAAATGCCAGTACAAATTTGTTCAAAATTTTGGCAGAAAATAAATTGGATTTTTTTTTCCACCTTTGAAGCGGGCGGACTTTATTTGTAACTTCAAGGGAAGCTGATATTTTTTGTCTCCTCTCTCTGCATCATCTGCTGCCTTCTCATATTTTTGTTGTTCTCTTCGACAATCCAATCCCCCCCGCCAATGCGCTGACACTTGTCTGTCACTCACCTCTGGATCTTTTCTTGTTCAGCAGTGACTGGCAGAGAATGACAAGGGTAAAAAGGAGGACACTGATGATGCCGATGGAGCACACAAACACTGCATATACGTACAGGTCTGAAAGGCAAGCGGAGAATTACTCAGCCTGGCTCTTGATATGATTAACTTTTCAACACAGGAAAAAGGATCAGCTCTGTGCAAGACAGAAATAGACAGGTCCTGCCCCAAAGAATTTAGGGTAACATTTTCAGAAGTTTCTAAGTCACATTCTTCTTCTTCTTCTTCTTATTCACTCCCTGTGGAGCATAAGGTGCCAACCACTCTCCTCCATTCATTTTGTTCTTGAGCGAGACAGCAGAGTTCATCCCACTTCATTCCCATACCTTTCATTTCCTCTTCAAGACAAGCCTAAGTCACATAGGCACCTAAATTGAAAATCTATAGTATTTAGGCACCTACATGTCTTTGACAATCTTACCCCCGACCTTTAAATTGAGCAAGACAAGTAGGCTGGGGGTCTCAAAAGTACCCAGCGTTGGCCTAATTCTGCTCCCATTGAAGTCAGTGAGAATTTGACCATCACAGATTTTGGTCATCATGGAGCACTTTTGAAAACTCCTGCCTTCTAAAATAGGGCCTCATGCTTCTTCCTGTTCCTGCCTTTCATATAACAACGTACACAGCCCACTTCATTGAAGGATGCTTTACACAGTAAGTGCCTTCAATACAGCAGTGAAGCAGGCCAGTTTTACCTCAGTTTTACAGAGGGGAAACTGAGTCACGGAGTGTTCAAGTGACTTGTAGGAAGTGGCAGAGGTGGGAACAGAATCCTGACTGGTCGTCCTCTTTTCTACTCACCAGCCTGCACTCCTTCTGCCCAGGACAGTAGTATATTTTGTAAACTGTGTTTTAAAGAATGTCACAAAAGCTCCCAAGTGGAACCTTTGTACATTGTCAAATATAGCAGCAACTGAGCAAACCCATACAGAATAGCTGTGAACATTTGCAAAACCTGCCACTTAATCTGGACTGGCATGCACTGAAAAAGGTTGGGTTGATCCCAGTATCACTATAGTCACTCACCAGTCTGCCTTAAGTACTCTACTTGCCAAGCAAAGATGCCTGGTCTGTAGCATGACAACCCATCTCCCTAAGCAAAGATAACCTCTCTAGCCCTAAGCAAGCACCTGTTCAGTGCAGTCCTTTTGTTCAGGACCTGGCATGCCATTACACAGTTATTTCTGCAAATCTGGGGTCATGTGAAGCTTCACCCCTACATTTTTAGAAGTCTGGCCTGCAGCCTTCATACATCACTTGGTATGTCTTAAGAGGTGATCAGCACCAGGCTGGATTGAGTCCTGTGTTTGCACGGCTCTCTCGCCTACAGGCCAGATACATATTAGTTCCCTAATCGTCTTAAAAAGAAAACCCAGTGATATGAGAACTTGATGAAGTGGGGACCTTCCCCTCTCTGGTTTCCCACACTCTGTAACATAAGATTATAACATAAGAATGGCCATACTGGGTCAGATCAAAGGTCCATCTAGCCCAGTATCCTGTCTTCCAACGGTGGCCAATGCCAGGTGCCCCAGAGGGAATGAACAGAACAGGCAATCATTAACTGATCCATTGCCTGTCTCTCATTCCCAGCTTCTGGCAAACGGAGGCTGTACAGACCCCTGGGGGGACACCACTATTTACCTCTCTCCATTCTGAAAACTGACCAGTTATTCCTGCCCTTTGTTTCTTATCTTTTAATCAGTTACCAATCCATGGGAGGACCTTCCCTCTTATCCCATAACAGCTTACTTTGCGTAAGAGCCTTTGGTGAGGGACCTTATCAAAGGCTTTCTGAAAATCTAAGTACTTCATAGTAAGCACTCTGAGAGCAGCCTGTCTTTGTACAGCACTTAGCATAATGGGGCTCTGACCCCAAACAGGGCTCTTGGTTGCTACCACAATACAACTACAGCCAGCGTCTTAATGAGAAACTGCATGTAAACAAGTGATAACATTAAATGTATCTTTACCTTCAAAAAACTTCCAGGCCTCATGGGTTTTCTCAAAAGTGGGATCTTCTGAAGCTTTCGATGAAATCACTGTGAAGGACAAATAAACACAGTATAATGATGATGCACATGGTGAAATTCTCCATTGAAGTCAGTGCGAGTTCTACCATTGACTTCAATGGGGCCAGGACTTCACCCATACTGTCTAACAGAATGTTCATCTCTTATGCTGAAAAAACTGAATTATAAAATGGCAGCATGTCTCTTGACAAGACTTGATCCTTTTTGGCACCAAATATCTGCCACTCTCGTAGAAGTGGCAGGGAGCTCTCCAGACTGAGTCCTGGAGGAAGACACGCAATGATGCAACAGAATGAGCTGGCAACCTGCAGCTCTGTCCCACCTTGGACTATGACAGGAGCTAAATAGACTGATTCGTGATAGCAATATGTTTGACTGATCTGGTGCTGTGGCAGAGTGAACTGTCATGGGGGAGGGGAAAAAAACCTGAGCAGTTGACTCCAGTTATCTAGTCCCCTCAGAGGCTGCTGGGAGTGGGAGGGGTCTGGGGATTATATAAACCAGACCCAGCTCATTCCAGAGGGGAGAAGAGCTAACACTGGGATGCTGGAGAAAAGCCAAGGGGAAAGCAGCACCAGAAATGAAAAGAAGGAGAGGCAATTACCTTGTGAGTGTGGGCACAGGCTGGGGCCTGCTTCCCTAGGAAAGTGAGGACTTGCCTGAGAGGTAAGAGAATTTATAGGGAAATGAGACTAACGATTTGGGTGTAGATGATGATAAATTAAATACTGATATGCTCCTTTTATAACTACTACTTTCTTCCTGCTTCCCTTTTTCTTCCTCCTTCATCCCCCTTTTTTCTGTGGGAGTCAGATCAGGCTGGCCCACCAGACAATTGCACGATAGGGTCACCAGATAGCAATTGTGAAAAATCAGGATGAGGCTGGGGGTTAATAGGTGCCTATATAAGACAAAGCCGCGAATAGCAGTGCTATCCCTATAAAATCGGGACATCTAGTCACCATATTGCATGGTGACAGGTGACTTTCAAGTATTGATCGCAGAGTGTATGACAAATACTACTTGATCAAGCTGTGCAACAGCTCTGTGGGGTAGGCGGAGTATGGCAGCAAACCCTGTTGCTGAGGCTGTATATAAATGTTTCCATTCTGATGCCTTGCTTTGGTCAGAACTCTCTAAAAGTTCTCTCTTGGGGGCTGTATTTTCCGAAACCTTGTCTCTGTCCCAAAGTGAACTATTCTGAAAGTTTGTAGGCCAACAAGGAGAAGGAAAAAATCTTATTAATTTTCCAGTTACATCCATATTAACAAAGATCTCTTTAAAAAACAAAAAGAGGTCTTGTGCTAAAACGCCGGGGGTAAAGTAGCCTCCCAGAGGAGATGTGCTTTGAAGAGTTCCTGAGAAAACTGACTTGGATTTGACCAAGTTAGAAGCCTTTTCAACATGACAGTGTACAATAATGTGACAATTGTTCTAGCCGCATTCAAAACTAAAGGAGTCACTGCAGGATTCGCCTCGCTCCACAGCTGACTCCATAGTCCCCTGAACAGCCAGGACTCTCCCAAATATTTCTGGGACATGCCAGTCCTGGTGAATGGGACACTCCTGCAGGTCCTGCAAAAGCATTGTACCAGGGTAGCTGCCACCTCAGCACACACACACACCCATGGCTGGGGTGGCTCTGTAGCACTCTGCCTCAGTCTCCCTCTCTCACAAGGCTCCTCACTAACCCTCCCAGTCCATATCCTTTTAAAACAGAACTCTTCTGGAGGAGATCCATCCTATTCAGTCTATACACACAGTACCTCACACCCCCAGCTGGCCGTTGGTTCCACAGTTCCCTGATCTTGAGTCAGGAGTCCCCAGCCCACCTTCCCAGTGTTGGGTTATCATTCACACTGTCCCTTTGCTGCCTCTACTTCCTCAGCCAGCTACAGCCTTCCAGGAGTCTGTCACGTCTGGCACTCCAGGCTGGAGTGTTAGCAGCGTCTCACGGCTCTCCTTTATAAGAAATCTGATTTGGTCACCTGACCCACCGGTCACATGACCTTCATTCTTCCCACCTGGGGAGGTGAGTTAAGCCTGTCACAGGTGGACTGAGGCCCATCTCCCTTAATGAGCCAGCCACCCTGTGACAAGCACCCATTCAGTCCATCACAATGAGCTCTGGGCTGGGGGTTAGAAGCCCCCTATGGTTTATTTCAATTACAGGTTTCCCTTTTCTGCATGTGCAAAACCCTTCCATACCACTTCTGACGGAGCCAGGCCAACCTCACCTCTGCTCTGCGGAAACAGTAACTGAAGCACAGCGAAACATCGTGACTTGCCACAGCTCACCCAGGATGCATGTAGCAGAGCTGGGGAGAGGTCATTATCCACCAGACCTCAGTGGCTCTGAAATACTGGTTCAGATCTGTGTACTGAGTTACGTTGCTCTAGATCCTCAGCTGGTGTAAACTGCCAGAGCATCAATGAGTTCAGTGGAGCTACTTCAGCTGAGGGGCTGGCCTTCCCAGCTGTACAATAGTACAGCTCACGCTCACACAAGTGAATGCTACTACCAGGTCAGTTTTACAGGTGGGAGAACTGTGACACAGGATGACTGAAGAACTTCAGACTTGCCTGAGACTTGACACCTACAGCTCTTTGCACAGAACTGCATTCTCCATTGTGCAGAGAAGTAAACTGCAGCCATGAGGGGCTAAGCGACATGTTCAAAGGCACAGAATACATCTGCTGCACAGCTGGGACTAGAACCCCCGGGCTGTGACTGGCAGCACCTCACTATGCTCCCCAAACAGATGTGCAGTCATGCCACAACTCTGGCTAACCTCATGTGAAAGATTATCCCAGCTGAGCCTACTCGCTGATTGCCAGCAAACAAAATCCAACAAAACTGCAATCTGGTGATAGAATATCGTTTTCCAGCTAGGAGGCTCCCAGCCCTAGCTCTCCAGAGAATGGCTTTTTAATGGCTTGCCACTTAATGCTCTGTTCATCAGCCAACTGCCAAACTGCCTGAAGAAAGACTATACTTGAAAGAGTACTTTGGGAGTATGTCAGCACGGCGCAGCGGGCAGGGAACTGGCATGAGGCTCAGGAAACCATGGTTCTCGGGCTGGCTCTTCAGTGTGACCGTGGGCAAGTTATGTCACCTCTCTATGCCTGTTTCTTCTTCCAGGTTTTATCTTTCCTGTTTAGATTGTAGCCTCTTTGGGGCAAGGACTTTGTCCATGCCTTGCCCAATGGGCCCTGGTCTCAGCTCAAGCCTCTCAGTGCTACCGTAGCAACTATCATTGTGGCAGATTTGGAGCTACCTGTAATAATTTATGAATATTGTATCTTGACCGGGTTATTGTGTTTATTGCATGCATATACTGAGTTAATTCACAAGCCGGTTTGGCAGAAAACGCACCCAGATGCACATTGATGCTGAAACAATTTTTATAGTGGGGGTGCTGAGAGCCATTGAACCAAACTATCAACCCTGTATATGATGGAAACCACTTCAAGCCAGGGTGTGGCAGAAGGAAGTGAGCCTGATACACACTTCAGGGACCAGGCAGAAGCCATTCACTTTGATGCTCTGGCTCCAACCCTCTGCAGAGCTCACCAAACTGGTTTTGTATTAGTAAGGGAGAGAGAAAGCCCAGGAAAAGAGCTTGAAGACTCTTTCTAGAAAAAAAATCCTTCCAGGCTGAGCTAAGGTGAACCTAGACCCCAGAGACTGGGGTGTCTGGGGTAAGGTAGGCTCACCTAAGACTCTGTGTGTGAGTCATGTGTGGACTTGTATTGTTTTCATAACCTCTTCTCTCGGGTTCTGCTTTGTTCCTAGTGTTAAGATTAAACAATACTTTGATAATACTGCTGGGAGGTGGAGATTATCTCCAAGAAGACAAGGTCGTAGGAAGGCTCACAGCCTGGCTTTCTTGTGAGGAAATTATTTCTTAACTATGGCACTTTCAAGGAATGACTCAGGCCCAGTCTTCCCCTGTGCTAGTGTATGTAGAGGAGAAGCAATATCCTGATGTGGATATTATGATGTATAAGGAAAGGACTGGAGATTATTTTAATATCACTATCTAAATCGATGGTATGCACACTATTTTCCAAATCAGGGTAACACTAAGTGGAATTGAAAAGAGAGAGTATGTCATATGCTGAAGAGCAGCACAACCTACCCACCGAATGCTCCCTGACTGCCGCCCTCACAGTGACCAGTACGCCGGCCCCCAACCCCTCCGGCTTGCCGCCCCAGGCATGCGCTTGGTGCGCTGGTGCCTGGAGCCGCCCCTGCTGACATTACATCTATTTTAAAATGAAATAAATATCAACTATCCTTGACTGTTCCTTAGCCTAACCAATTCTTAGTAGGGTGGCTTCTTGTATGCATCACAATGTCTATCTTGAGGAGAGGCTGAAAAGGAGAGGACAGTAGCATCTTGCATGTGGTCAGAGCTGGGGGCATGGGTGGCATGTGGCAAAGTACCACCAATACTTTGATTCCCTGTCATTGCTTTTAACAGTACTTGTAAATACGGAGAGCAGGATTTGACCTTCTGACTAGACTTCAAAATTTGCCCTTCTTCTTCCCTGGAAGAATTAAACTTATCTGAACCTCAGATTTCAGCTGTTAACAGCAACATGACAGCTGTCACTTAGGACTTTTCAGAGGTTTGTATATTGCAGGTATCATGAGGCTATTAGAGATACAGAGCAGCAGGCTGTAAGGGTGCCTGCTCATATTTTATAGTGGTCTTTGTTCTGCTGCCAGTTACCTGGAACATGTCCTCATTCCCTATCCATGTGTTCCACATGAATCCATGTGTGCCTGTTTTGCAGACATTCAGGAAATTACATTGTTCAATGTGTGAAACACACACACGAACACCTCTTTCATGCCCTGGCTATATTTAAGTGGATTATGTGAACTGTGTGGAGAAACGTTGCATAAGCAGAAAGGGCCTGACAATCTGACCTGATTGAATAAGGAACAAAAATGACCATGTATTTGACTTGCCGGTAGCCCTACAGTCCTGCTGATCTTGTTCTCCATTATTTGGATGCATTCCTCATAATACTTTGCAGCTCCCTGGAGTTTTCCAAATTCATGCCAGAAATGCTATGGCCAATTTTAAGCCATGCTTCACTTGTATGATCACACTGCTCTGAACAGGGCTGGAGGGTTTGTGGGAGGGGATCATTTAGCCTGCACCCCAACTGTAACCGGCCCTTCATAATTCTATTAATTTACCTTTTTTGCATCCCCACGCCCATTCCTTCCACTCCACCTATGCTACCCGTTTGTCCTCTTCTCCTAAAGCCATGCTCATCCCCACTTCCACAAAGCCCCATACTCATGGAACGGGCATGTGACACATGGAACGGGCATGTGACACATGACAATTTCCTGCCTTGTCTTTAGGAGCTGTTTAGGTATCATTGTGGGCCAGAGACTGTCTATAATTCCAGGGAGAAGGTGACCTCAGCTCTCTAGGAACTAAGAACAGTGGGGGGTGATTAGACAAATTCTCTCAGGTTCTAGCACCTTGAGGTACCACCTCCTGGAGAGGTTCGCATACACCAGTTCAAATTAGATTCATTAGAGACCAGTAGATAAAGAAAGGTCTTTTGGTTAAATCGCCTGAGTTTAAACTGACTCAGAATCTTCTGTCTGATCCAGCAAGCAGAGAGGCCAATCTGTCCAAGGGGGGCCCCCAATCCTCAGGGAAGGGCTGGAAGGACTGACACCTGCCGGCGCCTGAGGCTGGGGTTGGGGTGATGGATATAAGTTCTGTATTGTTTTCTCGGTCATGCTTTCACCTTAAGAATAAATGTGCTTGCTTAGAAAGAACTGTGTGGTAACAGTTATAACTGTGGACACTTACATAGTTAACCATCTGAGGAGAGAAGCCAAGCAGGCTTACTTAAGCAGTCTGGATTGCTAGGAATATCACTGTATAAGAAAGGGAGCTGTGCAGTCTGGAAAAAACCCAGTCAGAAGAGAGAGAGAGAGACATGGGTCTCTGATTAAGATAGGTGATGATGAGGGACTGGGACCTGTTGTGGCCTTGCTGGATCATAAAAGGGGAATACAGGTGCAGTTGCCCTGAACTGTGATAGCACATACATCCCTGAACTGATCTGCTAAAGCAATTATCTCTCCTTCCTATCTCGCCTCACGACCCACCAGCAGAGATGCCCACAATGCATTACCCGAGCTGGGCTAGCTGAAATGGACAAGAAGAAGCAAGCAATAGAAAATATTGATTATGGGCTGGGATCAGCCCTGCCCTCAGTGAGCCTGCTCTCCAGCTGCCCTCTGGGCAGGGGCTCCATTGGCAGAGGAGTGGGCTAAGCCTCAGGCCGCAGCTGCTAGAGAGTTTCCAATAGCCACAGTGATAGCCTGGTGTGGGCTGCTCACTACAGCTGACAACTGAGGCAGCATCTTCCCAACAGTCCCTAGAACAATGGCCATGGTTTTACTGGCCCCATATCCCAACCCAGGGAGGCTGTGAGGAGCTGTGACTAACCTGGCATCATTGGGATGAACCAGGGACAGGCAGCAAGCTTGCAGCATTGGATAAATTGTGCAGGCTCTTTGCAAGAGAATGGGCTAGAAAGTGATGCTGCTGAACATGAGCTCCCAGTGCCATGCTGGGGCCAAAAAGGCTAATGTGATCCTGGGATCCATAAACAGGGGAAGCTTGAGTAGAAGCAGAAAGGCTATTTTACCGCTGTATTTGGCACTGGTGTGACTGCTGCTGGGATACTGGTGCCCACAATTCAGGAAGGATGTTGATAACTTGGAGAGGGTTCAGAGAAGAGCCACGAGAAAGATTAAAGGCTTAGAAAACCTGCCTAATTGTGATAGACTCAAGAAGCTCAATCTATTTATTTTAACAAAGAAAAGGTTAAGGGGTGATTTAATATTAGGCTACAAGTATGTGCACAGGGAACAAATATTTGATAATGGGCTCTTCTATCTAGCAGCGAAAGGTATGACACAATCCAATGGCTGGAAGTTGAAGCTAGACAAATTCTGACTGGAAATAAGGGGTACATTTTTGACAGTGCGGATAATTAAGCATGGGCACAACTTACCAAGGGTTGTGATGGATTCTCCATCACTGACCATTTTTAAATCGAGACTGGATGTTTTTCTAAAAGATCTGCTATAAGCCTTTTGGGGAGAAGCTCTCTGGCCTGTGCTATACAGGAGGTCACACTAGATGTTCATAAGTCTTTTTTGGCCTTGCAATCTATTAAATGGAAGCTGACATTCTCCTTTACATCCCTTGTCCCCCAAGTGTCCGGAAGAGTTGCCACCTTTCTAATTGCTGGCAACCAGACTCCTAGGCTTCGCCCCCTGCTCCACCTCTTCCCCCAAGGCCCCGCCTCATCACTCGTTCCTCTCCCTGCATTGCTCATTGGATCATCTGCACCTCCCTCCTCCCCTAGCTGAGCTCCCTCTGCTCCCGGACTGGGACAGGAGCTGCTGTGGCCTGACAAGGAGCCTGCCTGCAGGTAGGAAGCAGCCTCAGTTGAGCAGAGGCTGGTGTGAAAACCGGGCACCTGACAACCCAAAATGGTCCCCAGACAGAAAAGCCAAAACCCGGCCTGTCTGGATAAAACCCGGACAGGTGACACCCTGCGGTGTGGGGGAGCTGGCCATGGGCTTTGCCGGGCTAAGTAGTCTGCTGAGAGAGAGCTTTCTGCACAGGATCTACAGAGGTCTCTAGTCTCCAAGGATGGCCCCTTTCACCAGCCTGGAGTTTAATTAAAACACACACAAGGAGCAAAACTCTGTTCAGTTTAAAAAAAAACTCAGTGGATGCAGTTTGGCCAAGCAGGCGCGGAGGCCTCTCTCCGGCTTGTTGCTGAGTGCCGGTTGCTTGGCAATGCGCCCCTCATGGCATGGAATTCAGAGCAAGGTTTTTGCCAAGGCTCCCCTTCCTTTCCCAGACCCCGACACAGCAGTGAGCCCCGGCTCTCCCACTTCCCATGTATGGACGGTGACTCTCATTGAATCTGTGCCCACGCTGACTGATTAAAGGGATTGTCAAGTGCCGGTAGCCGAGGCCCCCCAGTCTGTTTAATACACTCATTCTCCGGCTCTGCTGGAAACCTCAGGCTGGCGCATGAGAAGCAGAGAAGGAAATGGGCAGGGCTTTTGGGGCAGCTCTCTGGGTGACACTGCACTGTGGCTAGATTGGAGAGGAAGAGGCAGAGCCTGGGAGCTGGAGGAAGCACAGGGTTGGATGGGGCCCGTGGGTAGCCAGAGCTGATGGTTTGGGGACAGTTGGCAGAGCAGGGTGGCTCGGTCCAGGGAGTGGCATGGGAGGGCCAGTGGGAACTGTGTGAATCAGTGGGTGGGGGCAGCAGAAAGTGGGGAATGGGCCCTCATGCAGAAAGGAGCAAGGGGAACGAGAGGTTGAGAGTCATTGTCCTTAAGGATTTCAGTGCTTGGGGATAGGAGATGTTGGGGCAGTTGATGCCAGGGGCCAAGGGGAAGCCAGGGCTAGTGCCAATCTTCACCCAGCATTCCTACTGGATGTGCACAGCCCAGGAGCCCACCTCAATCATGCCCAAAGCCTTGATGCCCTGCACAGCTCCAGTGCCCCACACACCCTGCTTACACATCCCTATAGCCTCAATAGACACAGCCCTAGTGCCCAGGCCCCAGCACAGCCCTGGAGCCACCAGTTCTTCACACCCACTGCCCACAGCCTGCTTCCCAGTTGCCTACTGGTGGGAGGCTGAGGCAACTGCCCACCTCTCCTCCTCACTTTCTTTTCAGCAGTGGCTGGCTCTTTCATGTGGGCTGGGAGGAGCCGTGGGAAGGGAGGAGGAGAATCGGCATGGCACCACCATGGCTGGCCAAAAGCCTCAGTAGGAACCCTGACTGGTGCTGAGCTGGACACTTGACAGCTCAGCAGGGCTATGAGGTTATGACACATGCAGTCAAGTTGCATTGCACACAGCTGAGTCATTAAAGAGACTGTGACTGGCCCCAGTCACCTGACATATAGTCAGAGCTACAAAGACTAATACCCAGAGTTGGGAGATCACCATGTTCTGGAGATGCTTGGATCTAGCAATTTGCTTCAGCCTAGTGCAAAAAAAAAAAAAAAGAGGGGGTCTCTTTTGAGACTTGGCCCCAGGATTAGATTTGGAACATCTGTGGTTGCTAATTCTTGTGACTTTTATTGCAATTCTCGCAATATTTGGTGTTTCCCCCCCTAAAACTCCAGCTCCCTGGGGCTTGTGATTGTACGATAATCTCAGCTTTCTTTCTTGCTGTGAGAATTTCTAGCCCTCCAGAGAAAAGCTGGAAAATGTGACTCAAAAACCAGGAGGCACATAAAGAACCTAAAATGTATTTTTTTAAATTGTGATTGTTTTAAAATCTCATGATTTCTGTGGCCAGACTCGTGATTTATGTTGAATTCCTCTTACAGATTTTGACTCTTAAGATTCACCTGCTCTGCAGTGGGTAAGTGTCCTTTTTTTATGCATGAACTTCATGTTTCCCAATAAAATTCCCTCTTCAGGACAGGTGGATTTTTAGGGCCATGATTACCAATTATTTTATAATGGCGACCATCGGGGTTGTCACAGGGACCCTAAAATCAAGATCCTCAATCACTCAACTAAAGGACTGATTCCAGTCAGTAGCTGTTGTATGACTTCTGCCCTCTGCCCCAGTCACTAGAGGGGGCTGTGTAGCGTAGCCTAAACAGTGGATTACAATCTGTTTTCCTGGCTGTGAAAACTCAGTTCTTTTCACAAGTCACCATTTAACACCTTTGCTGCCCTCCTTTGGCTTCTCACCCATTCACTACAAGCTTTTTATTTTAATACAAGGGTCGGCTCACTGACGTCGGTGGCAGTCCGTCCATGGACTTCACAGGGTGCTGGATCAGGCCCATGTCAGGTTCTACAGGAAATCCAGTTGCGGCTGGAAGGTCAGAACTCTACTGTTGATATGCTGAGGTGTGCAGCCCTGCTTTGAGGACACACCCCACTTGGATAAACTAAGACAAACATCCTTGGCCAAAACTCAAACTAAACACGAGCTTTCTCTGTGGTCTGGGGAAGTGTGAGAATCTTCTCTTCCCTCCTCCTCCCGGCCCCCTGGTACCCTTCCTATTTGCATTCTCTGTGCTTCCTTTCACATTTTGACCAGGACCTGAAGCAGAAATGCCAAAATAATAGAGATATTTGGACACCACCAAGAGGGAAATGCAAATCTAGCATTTAACTGCTCCAAAAACTGGGGGAATTAAGATCTGGGGGTGGTTAGCTAGGCGCCAGAGGAAAAGAACAGATCTAGATTTGGATCTGTACATTCCCCAAAATAAGTGAGGGTTGCTTGGGTCTGAGATTTCAGATCAGGTCACTCTTCTCACATTATGTCTGTCTGGCTGCATACAGGAAGCATGGAAAATCTCATTCAAAATCTTGCGGAAATCTTGCCAAATTTTGCAGGCCCAAGAGGATCAGATGGTTTAGATTATGACTTTTGAAAAAATTCACATTCATACAATTTGGTACTGAGCCAAACTGAACTTCAACTCTAGATCTTTGGAAGAGCTTCCACAGCTACTAATAACTTCAGCTAATTACATTACTTTAATCCTCTGATTTTAATCAAGGCAGGTTTAAACATTAGTGGGCAAAATGCAGCTGCTATTTTTCTGATCATATATTTTACATATTCTGTCTTTTTTCTGTTAGATAACAAAGCAAAAACTTGTCATGTCTATGAGCTATCAATAGAGATCGTCTGTTGCACTGTTTGTCTCCCTCTGTGTATTAGTACAAAGATGCTATAGGAAGCTTAATTAGAACTATGAAGCTAGCACCATGGGAAACATGCTTTAGGTTTCTCTGGCACAAGATATTAACGAAATGAGACCTTTGGGCCTGATTCTGATCTCACAGCAGTTGTAAATCAGGAGGAACTCTGCTGAAGTCAGTGGAGCTCCATCAGTGTAAAACTGGTATAAGTAAGAGGGGAATCAGGTTCATTTCCCCCCCCAAAACACATACTAGTTAATTAGGAATATGTTTGCCTCAATATTTAGTGCAGCTTCTTAATTTAAAAACACCCGCCCAACAAGTCAAGCACCAGCAGGGCTGGTGGAAATTCCATGAGGTGAACCCTAGAGTTTTCATCCGACAGGTTTTTCTATGCTGGGCTGGTGATTCCCCCGTAGATCGTGCAGGCATTCACACCCTTCAGTTCCAGTAACTTAGGGCCCGATTCACACTGACTTCAGTAGTTTTTGGATCAGGCTGCAGTGAACTTAGTCAACACTTCCTTTTACCACACACCCATGTCTATGAGGAGACCGTCTATCAGACACAGAGGAGCGTTTCCCAGCCAACATTGATACTGCAATGTTGAGCATAGCTGCCTTCTGACATGAGCCCAATCTATGAAATCCAAATCCAGAACACAACCCTTTCTCAAAGTCTGGGTTTGTTTGTATCAGGGGCTTTGATATGGCCTGCTATTAAGGGGCAGGGGACAGCTGTAAGCGTGGGATCTGGATTTGGAAGGCCCACCTCAGATCATTTTTATGCTGGACTTCAACCCAATCTTTCTATGCAATTCTGGAATATTCCGATCAGTGCTTTTCCACTTTCAGGCCAAGACTAGAGCAGAAACTGCATTAGAGAGACTGCTTCTGAACTACTTCCAGCTGGGACTAGAACTTAAAGCAATCTCATGAGGAAGATCTATTCTCTGGAGGTTTCTAGAGGCAGAATGGAGAACTGGGACACAGGAAAACCAGTTTCTATTCCCAGCGCTGACACTGACTCATTGTATGACCTTTAGAAAATCACTTACTCTTTCTGTGCCTCAGTTTCCCCCTGTTTAAAATGAGGATAATATTGTTTAGTCCCTTTTGCAAATTCTCTGAGACCTATGCTTGAATGAGTGTAAAGTATTGTTAGCTATCATCATTTTGGCTGAACAGCTAAGGCAATGATCTAGAAATCTGTGGCAGTGAATTTCTACACGTGTTCAATTCCTGCCTTTAATTTTTCAGTTGTGAGGTATAATTATTATTTATGAAGCTAAGTATTATATGATATATTTCAAAATGATTTTTTGGGGAAAAAAACTAAATTCAAGCATCTTCTGGATTAATTTGACATGGAGAGAAAACTAACAATTAACGATAATGAGCAAGAAAAAGGTTGGGATCAGACTCAGTAGCATCAGATGCATCCTCACCTTTTACTTCAGTAGCTGCTGTGCCATTTGACCATGCAGTCCACTTATTCCTGTGCTTGCCAATTTCCTGGACTTTGCATATATAATGGCCTTGATCCGTTGGCCGCAGATTCAGAATTAGGAATTTGTACATTGTTCCATGTCTCTCTTGGAAAAGACGAAGTCTTTGCTTGTGGAAGTGGTGGGTGTAATTTCCATAGTACTGGACAATCCCAAATTTAGTCATTTTGATCATCAGATACTCCTGTGTGGGTGAGAGGGCAAAAACCCATCGGACAGCCAGTAAGTTGTCTGTCCGTCTCTTTTGAGAAATGTGACAATAAAGGGTAGCATTGTCTCCCTCGGCGTATCGCACTGTCGGTCCTGGCGAGACTGTCACATTCAGAGCCTCGCAAACATCTGCAAAAGAGAGAATGGATCATGAGAATCTTCCATGGCAGCACAAAAGCACCTGAATCAGCAAACAGGTAGATTGGCAGGTTAACTCTGAGGCAGAAAAATCGGGGTCTGTGCAGTTGAGTTTATAAAGACTGTCTGATGAGCTTTTAAACTCCGAAATCTTGGGTGCTCTCCATGGATATTAAAGAGCCTATGACATTTGCCCTAGTGTTCTTACCTAAACTTTCCCCATGTAGGACTTGCCAAACTATATCAGACTAGTGCTATGTCTAATTCGCTGTCCTGCCTCCAGCAGTGGCCAGTACCAACTGCATCAGAGATAGGTGGAAGAAATCCCGTAATAGACAGTTATGGCATATCTACACTTACAGGCAATTGCTTCCTGACCCTGTCAGACAGATAGTGCGTGACTTATACCTTGGCGCACAAGAGATTATAGTCCTATTTCTTCCTTTCTAATGTAACTATAGATGTGGTTATTTATGATCTACTTTTGAAGTCTACAAAACTCTTGGCCTCAATCTTGTCTTGTGGCAATGAGTTCCACAGATTGTCTCCAATGTGTTATCGAATAGTGTGCTGCCCTCTACCCTAGTTGTAGCCGTATTTCAGCAGCAGGCAAGTGGTCCTTGCAATCCCCTCTGCAAAGTACTTTGGGGTCCTTCAGGATGAAATGCACTTTGAAAATGTGAAGTATTATTCTGGCCTCTGCCTTGTTTGTACAAACAATCATGGCATATACGCAACCAAGGGAGAATGGCTCTCTCCCTTCCAGTTACTTTTTCAGCACATCAGCAAGGAACAAGTTAACCATGAGAGGATGAGCATTTGGTAGAGGATTTTGTCTGACATCAACTCCTGAAACACAAACATATACTTATCTTTAAAATAAGCAAGTCAAGTATTTCCATTTACTGTCGCAGGAGTATTGGAAGTAGAGGTACTAGTTCTGTTTGGGCACAACTAAGCTGTGAAACTGTGTGTTGTGCTGTGGTTATATATTTTACTTTAGTAGGCTATGACTTCAAATAAAGTGTTACGTATCACAGATACTTAGAGAAGACCCTTTATTCAAAAAGTAGGGTGGCTTAGTGAATCAAGCACTGAATTAGGACTCAGGCGATGTGAATTCGATTGGTGGTTCAGCCTGCTGGCTGATCTTGGGCAAAGCATAGCCTCTTTCTGCCTCAGTTTCCTCATATGTAAAATGGGGGTAATGATACTGATCTCCTTTGTAAAGTGCTTTGAGATCTACAGCTGAGAAAAGCTAGGTACTACTATTACAGTAATGGCTCCAAACACTACAGTAAAACCATGGATTCCTGTACTGTTTGGGGCCTGTTTTATAGACCATTCTACTTTTTTGCATTTGGTTGGTTGGTTGTTTTAAAAAATAAGGGCCATTTTAAAAAAGAAAATGAGAGGAAAATAAAAATATCATACTTATTATCCCATAATACTGAATGGATCTTATTTGAATTGATTTGTAAGAAGATGTCTGACCCAGCTAGGCGTAGTCTGGATCTGTGATATTAATTGAGGGATCATGATAACTGTTCATAGGCACAGAAAGTTGTAAATCCCAAGGAGAGATGTTATTTCAGATTTTGCTGGGGTATGAGTAGAAATAGCGGCTTGCAATAAAGAAGAGGAAATTTAGGCTGACTAGCAGGAAAAGCCTGCCTGCAGTGAGGTGATGATGGTTTTATTACTTATTTCTCTAACACTAACAGTGAACTAACTAGGTGCTTTACACTGAGATATGCAAATAGGCCTGCCGTCTCACACTCTAAATGAGATCTTTAAGGTTGTGGATAACGCTGATCAAAAAAATGAGAAATTCCATTTCATTAAAAATATCAGGGTTTTTTCTAAATTTTCATTACCTATTTATCAAACATTATTAAAATGTTTGATTTTTTTTTTTTTGGTTGACCAAACCCATGTTTTTTAGTCAGTTGAACGCACTATAAAACATTGTTGGCAATTATTCAAACGTCCTGACATTTTTCAGGACAAACCATTTTTATGATGTCCTTTTTTGATGTGTAAACTTTTTGTTCAAGAAATGCTGACCAGCTCTAATTGTGGCCTCGTATCCCAGAGTAAGAGACCATTGTTTGAGTAATTGAAAACTAGACAGCACACAGTGCCAAAATATGCACAACAGAATATGTAAAAGAGGAGTTCAGATACTGCCCTGGCGGAGACCAGTGTAGGCAATTAGTACTACTTCTTCAATTTCTCTGATCACTTCTACCTGAGTATTGGCCCCAGTATAAAAGTTTTCATTTCTTTTTTTTTTTATGTCCAAGTGTTTGGCTTTTTGTTGGGATTTGTGGTTGTTCCAAAGAAATGATCAAACTCAGCTCACCTCTGCCAAGCAAGAAAGCCCATAGACTCGAGAGCACTAGTTGCATGGTGTCATGGGATCTCACCCCCACTTTGAGCTTGTGGGTTCAAAGATGGGGACCCGCAGGTATTCTCCCCCCACCCTAACCCTTAGGGTAGGATTCCTTCTCGCTGCCACCAGTCAGGTTAACGTGTCTGACGCACGGCCTGTCCCCCAAGCTTCCCCTGGGGAACCCAGATTCAAATCCCTTGAATCTCTACACACAGGGAAGCAGTCCACTTCCCCCCTCCCTCTCCCTCTCCTGCTCTCTCTCTGCTTGGAGACAACTCTTGTCTCCCCAGAGTGGCGCCTAGCTTCCTTCCCCTGAATCCACAGGTAAGGAACTTAACCAAGTCCTGAACTTAAAAGAGTTTATTAAAAGAATAAAAGAAAGAAGAGAAAAAATACACAATCTCTATGAATCCAAGATAGACATTCATAGGGTCTAATCTTATTAATCCCTGGAGAAATTTCTCCCTTTTCCTCAGTACAAACAATACAGGCAAAATTACGAATAATCAATGCAAACACACAGAATTGCAGACACAGGATTCTTATATGAAATTACCCAGTTCTTCTAATACTCACTAGCTTGAATAGAAGAAATTAGTTCAGAAAGATGAGCAGACTTGGTTAAGCGTCTAGACTGGTGTAGGTCCAGACGGCTAAGAACTCAGAACAAAGAACACAGAGACCCAAGTTCCCGCTCTCTGGGATTTTCAAATTCTCTTCCCTGATTGGTCCTTTGGTCAGGTGTTTCACCAGGTCTGTGTTAACCCTTTACAGGTAGACCTTAACCCTTAACTAACTACTTATGACACGCCCCCCAAATCACCAACAGTGGGAGCACTGGCGGTGATTTCCTCCTAAACTGCAAAACCAACAGAGTAATAAACACATGCACTATTACATATACTACTAAGCATATAACATGTAAAGAACACTTTTTAGCCACTAGATTCTGGGAAACTGTCACGAGAGAGTGCATCAGCAACTTTGTTGGAAGCTCCTGAAATGTGTTGAACTTCAAAATCAAAGTCTTGGAGAGCTAAACTCCATCTGATAAGTTTTTTGTTGTTTCCCTTGTTAGTATGAAGCCACTTTAGTGCAGCATGATCGGTTTGTAGCTGGAACTGCCGTCCCCAAAGGTATGGGCGTAGCTTTTCCAAGGCATACACAATGGCGTAACAGTCTTTTTCACTGACGGACCAGTGGCTTTCCCTCTCAGACAGCTTCTTGCTGAGAAACACGACAGGATGGAAGTTGTGATCCGGTCCGTCCTGCATTAGTACCGCTCCTACCCCACGTTCAGATGCATCAGTGGTAACTAGGAAGGGTTTGTCAAAGTCCGGCGCCCTTAATACAGGGTCAGACATGAGCATCGCCTTAAGCTGGATAAAGGCTTCCTGACACTCATCAGTCCACTTAACTGCATTTGGCTGGGTTTTCCTGGTCAGATCAGTTAGTGGAGCAGCGATTTGGCTGTAGTGTGGTACAAATCGCCTGTAATATCCGGCCAAACCTAAGAAGGATTGGACCTGTTTCTTTGACCTTGGGACAGGCCACTGTTGGATAGCCTGCACCTTGGCCTGTAGGGGGTTGATGGTTCCTTGACCCACCTGGTGTCCTAGGTAAGTCACTCTGTTTCGCCTATTTGACACTTTTGGCCTTAACAGTTAGTCCTGCCTGCCTGATGCGCTCAAAACCATTTTCAAATGTTCTAGGTGTTCAGGCCATGAATCAGAAAAAATGGCCACATCATCGAGGTATGCAACTGCACAGTCTTCCAATCCTGCTAGTAGACCATCCACCAGCCTTTGGAAGGTGGCAGGTGCATTCCGCAGTCCGAATGGAAGCACAGTAAACTCATACACCCCTGCATGGGTGATGAAGGCAGATTTTTCCCTGGCGGGTTCATCTAGTGGTACCTGCCAGTATCCCTTGGTTAAATCAATGGTAGAGATGAACTGGGCACGTCCCAACTTTTCCAATAGCTCATCAGTGCGTGGCATTGGATAGTTGTCTGGACGAGTTACAGCATTGAGCTTACGGTAGTCCACACAAAAGCGTATTTCCCCATCTGGTTTGGGAACCAGAACCACTGGAGATGCCCATGCACTGGTAGAAGGGCGGATGATACCCATCTCCAACAATGGGTAAGGCATGTAGGATTTGGTCCAAATGCCCAATAGCAGACACTGTTCCCTAAAACTTCCTGCTGTTGCTATCACCAGAGCTGCTCTGGGGGTGGGGTGGGGTGGGGTGGGGTGGGGGGGTGAGTAGCGATAGAGAGAGCTTTATGTACTTGAAGCCACTGGCATTTTAATCACCATGTCATCTAGTCCTGCTGTGAGCAGAGTTAGGTAATACTGTATTTAAAACAAGCAAACATGGTGACTGATGGAGCCAGTGGGGCACCAGTGGAGTCAGAATGGTAGTTGTAACAGTAGGAGATTTGGGGAAACTGAGGATATTGTAGACACATATGGTAAAGAAAGCTCTGATCCAAAGGATCGTGGAAGGCCTCCCACTGACTTCAAGTGGGTTTGGCTCAGCCCCCAAGTGAAGGATACTCCTGTAACAGGTTCCTTTCCAATAGCGGAGCATGCTTCATCAATTAGAGAACAGCAGACCCTCGTGCACACACAGTGCTGGGTTCACAGACTTTACATGGTTGCTGCTTCAAATGGGGAGAGATTTGGGACGGCAGGGAATGAAAACTATGTGGCATGGATGACGCTGCAGCACAGACAGAGCTCACCACAAGAGTTTAGTCTTGCTGTTACCACTGCCTGAGAAGGGAACTATTTATAGTGCATGGAAGAAGTAAAAAAAAAAATGAGTCAAATATTCAGGACTCGTGTCATACATTCATAGATTCCAAGGCCAGAAGGGACCACTGTGATCACCTAGTCTGACCTCCTGTACAATACAGGCCAGAGAACTGCTCCACAATAATTCCTAGAGCAGAGCTTTTAGAAATACAGCCAATCATAATTTAATAAACATCAGTGATGGAGAATCTACCACAACCCTTGATAAGTTGTTCCAGTGGTTAGTTACTCACTGTTAAAAATAGCAAAGAGCCCTGTGGCACCTTATAGACTAACAGAAGTATTGGAGCATGAGCTTTCATGGGTGAATACATGCATGTACTGTTAAAAATGTGCGTCTTATTTCCAGTCTGCATTATCTGAATTGCAGCATTCCTAATTGTCAAGGGCCTTTGTCTGCTCTAGCTTTATTTACAACTGGCTGCTGTAATTGTCAATGCTTTAGTCTCATTTGTCTCCCTTGGATCCCAAACGCCTTTTTCCCTGGCTCGCTGGGAGGCAGCCTGGGATAGTGGATTAGTTGCAAGACCAGGGCCCTGTCTACACTAGGGACATCTTGCAAAGATTTCCCCCTGCTGCTAAGGCCATGTCTACACTTACATGCGTACAGTAGCGCAGGTGTACCGATGCAGCTGTGCCACTGTAAAAGCGTTTGTGTAGCTGTTACGCCGACAGGAGAGAGCTCTCTCACCGACATAACGCTGTGCACAAGAGGGCTTGTGCTGGCAAATTTATGTCGCTCAGGGTAGTGTTTTTTTCACCCCTCTGAGTGACAATAATAAAATAAAAATAATTAGCATATGGCAAGAAAGATCACAACAAGCAACCAGATGTTTTCAGTTGGACTGAGATGTTTGTAAGTTTCACTGGTAAGGAGGTCCCTCTCTCAAAGAAAACTTCTCAGCCTAGATCCAGAGATTGCCCTGAACCTCCATTCAGCCTTCAAAACTTTGATAGGCAGATGCAGATCCAGAACTCTCAGCCAGACAAACAAAAATCCCTGCTTGGAATATCCCCAAACTCTGAAGTTCAGGTTTGGAGTGGTGTGCTCATCAGAATATTAATTCTTGTTAATCAGCAGTGCCCAGGTGAACCCCATGTCTGGGAAGCATAGACGTCACTGGAAAAAATTACAAAAGTGCCTAAGTCTCATTTTCAAAAGGGACTTTTGAGTCTCATTGAAAGTCTATGGACTTTCTCACTGGACTTGGGCTGCTACATCACTTAGATGCATTTGAAAATTGTCCCCCAAATCTCTCACTGCTACAGATTCACCTCTAGTGACACAAGAAATATTTTCATGGTTTCTTCTTAAATTCAGTGGAAACATGATCTTTTATTATGTCCTCCCGCCCCCTCTGCAGGGAGCAACCAAGGCTTGTGTTAGTGGAACTCAGTGGAGAAGTCAAAATGACAAGTCTCGTTTCAATTGCGCAAGCTGAGAGAAACGCAGAAAGTTAGCAGCAAACCTAATACAAAGTAAACTAGAGGTTTAAAAATCCTGCAGCTTTAGTACGGTACAAGGTTAGTAAAGAGGGTAATTTAAAAAAATAAATACTGTGAGCTGTATGTTGTTCCTGCCCCGTTAAACAGAAAGCGACAATTGTCACAAACTCTACAGTCGGGGTTGGGGGCTGGGTTTTTAACTCTTTCAGTGTCTTTTCCTTTCCCTCCCGGTGGTGGTGACGCATTGTCTGGAGTTTAGGGCCGAGTATCTGCAGCAGCTTCCAGGGTCTGCAATGACCGGAGCAAACGCTGCCCCGACCCGAGACAGAGCGTTGAAGAATTGATTGCGAAAGCGCAGGGACCCAGCTCGGGATACAAGCGGGTCCCGGGGCAGGAGTCGGATCAGCGGGCCGGGCTTGGGGGCTCGCACGAAAACCTGGCCAAGAAAGGGGCCGAACTCAGCCCGGCTCCGGGGCGCGCGTCTCGGGGCGGCGGGGCCCCCTTTCCTGGGCCGTGCGCGTGGTGGGCTCGGGGCAAAGCACCCGGGGGCTGTAACTTCTCCGTGAACAAGCGCCCCGAACCCCCGGGTATTTAACCTGAGACGCAGATTTCCCCAGAGCCAGCGCGGGGGTCGGGGGTCCGCAGCCGGGAGCGGGGGAGGCAGCGCGCAGCCGTGCGGAGATTCCGCCCCGCTCCGCGCCGCTCCTTACCTGGGCTGGGCGCTTGGGCCAGCAGGGCGGCCAGGGCCAAGGCCAGGAGGCGCATCGCCCACCGCGCGCAGGGACCCTTCTGTTTTCTCTCCCAGCCTGAATCTCGCCTCTCCTCCCGCTTCCTCTCTCCTCCCGCCTTCTCCCCTTCCCCGCCATCTCCTCCTCCTCCTCCCGACTCGCCCCCTTCCCCTCCCCCCTCTCTCCTCCCGCCTTCTCCCCTTCCCCGCCATCTCCTCCTCCTCCTCCCGACTCGCCCCCTTCCCCTCCCCCTCCCCCTCTCTCCTCCCGCCTTCTCCCCTTCCCCGCCATCTCCTCCTCCTCCTCCTCCTCCCGCCTTCTCCCCTTCCTCCATCTCCTCCTCCTCCTGACTCGCCCCCTTCCCCTCCTCCTCCTCCTCCCGCCTTCTCCCCTTCCCCTCCATCTCCTCCTCCTCCTCCTCCCGCCTTCTCCCCTTCCCCTCCATCTCCTCCTCCTCCTCCCACCTTCTCCCCTTCCCCTCCATCTCCTCCTCCTCCTCCTCCCACCTTCTCCCCTTCCCCTCCATCTCCTCCTTCTCCTCCTCCCGCCTTCTCCCCTTCCCCGCCATCTCCTCCTCCTCCTCCCGACTCGCCCTCTTCCTCTCCCCCCTCTCCTCCCCTCCATCTCCTCCTCCTCCTCCTCCCGCCTTCTCCCCTTCCCCTCCATCTCCTCCTCCCGCCTTCTTCCCTTCCCCGCCATCTCCTCCTCCTCCTCCCGACTCGCCCTCTTCCCTCCCCCTCTCTCCTCCCACCTTCTCCCCTTCCCCTCCATCTCCTCCTCCTCCTCCCGACTCACCCCCTTCCCCTCCCCCTCTCTCCTCCCGCCTTCTCCCCTTCCCCTCCATCTCCTCCTCCTCCTCCTCCCGACTCGTCCCCTTCCCCTCCTCCTCCCGCCTTCTCCCCTTCCCCTCCATCTCCTCCTCCTCCTCCCGACTCGCCCCTTCCCCTCCCCTCTCTCCTCTCGCCTTCTCCCCTTCCCCTCCATCTCCTCCAACTCCTCCTCCCGACTCACCCCTTCCCCTCCCCCTCTCTCCTCCGCCTTCTCCCCTTCCTCCATCTCCTCCTCCTCCTCCTCCCGACTCGTCCCCTTCCCCTCTCTCCTCCCGCCTTCTCCCCTTCCTCCATCTCCTCCTCCTCCTCCTCCTCCCGCCTTCTCCCCTTCCTCCATCTCCTCCCCTCCTCCTCCTCCCGCCTTCTCCTTCCTCCATCTCCTCCTCCTCCTCCCGACTCGCCCCTTCCCCTCCCCTCTCTCCTCCCGCCTTCTCCCCTTCCCCTCCATCTCCTCCATCTCCTCCTCCAACCTTCTCCCCTTCCCCTCCATCTCCTCCTCCTCCTCCTCCCGCCTTCTCCCCTTCCTCCATCTCCATCTCCTCCTTCTCCTCCTCCCGCCTTCTCCCCTTCCTCCATCTCCTCCTCCTCCTCCCGATTCACCTCCTTCCCCTCCCCCTCTCTCCTCCCGCCTTCTCCCCTTCACCTCCATCTCCACCTCCTCCTCCTCCCGCCTTCTCCCCTTCCCCTCCATCTCCTCCATCTCCTCCTCCAACCTTCTCCCATTCCCCTCCATCTCCTCCTCCTCCTCCTCCTCCCGCCTTCTCCCCTTCCCCTCCATCTCCATCTCCTCCTCCTCCTCCCGACTCGTCCCCTTCCCCTCTCTCCTCCCGCCTTCTCCCCTTCCCCTCCATCTCCATCTCCTCCCTCCTCCTCCTCTCGCCTTTTCCCCTTCCCCTCCATCCCCTCCCCTCCTCCTCCTCCTCCCGATTCACCCCCTTCCCCTCCCCCTCTCTCCTCCCGCCTTCTCCCCTTCACCTCCATCTCCTCCTCCTCCCGCCTTCTCCCCTTCCCCTCCATCTCCTCCTCCTCCCGCCTTCTCCCCTTCCCCTCCATCTCCTCCCCTCTTCCTCCTCCCGACTCGTCCCCTTCCCCTCCCCCCGATGGATCCCAGCCTCTTTCCTCTTGCTCTCCTCGCCTTCAGCCTTCCCCCTCCCAGCGACTCCTGCTAGCCAGGGCAAGCACTGGCATTTCTCCAGTCAGTCCCCTGGGGGAGTTCTCTGGGATCCCTCCCCCGGGATCAGCTCTGTGTGTGGGGTGGGGGAAGAGAGCGGAGAGCTCCAGCTGTGGCTGTCGGAACCATCCCAGCAGGAATCGGATCTCTGCGAAGGGTAACTGGGGCTCTGCCTTCCCAGGACGCAAAGGGTTTGGGGAGAGTAGGGTGACCAGACAGCAACTGTGAAAAAATGGGTAGGGGGTAATAGGCGTCTATATAAGAAAAAGTCCCCCAAAACAGGACCGTCCCTGTAAAAATGGGACATCTGGTAACCCTAGGGGAGAGCTCCCTTCACAGCTGAGGCTCCCTGCTGGCACCACCAGTATTTGGAAGCAGGGGAGGAGGCATTTTTTTGCCTCCAGCCCTCTCTCCATTGTTGGAAGAGTTTGAAATCTTTCCCAGCCCTGCTGCCCAGATGGACCTTCAAAGCTATTTTGGTTTGAAATCAATAGCAGTGAGGTTCCTAAACACCCTTGAGGATGGGGCCTAAATGTCTAAAAAAAAAAGATCAAACTGATCAGTTGTCTGGTATCATCATCGATGAGCCCTCAGTTCGAGGATGATCTCTAAAAGTTGTCTGGTATAGCAGGACGCTCTTAGGGTTTCTCACCACATAGATATTGCACTGATGTAGATACGTTCATAGAGCTTATGGCCAGAAGGTACCAGTTAGTCTGACCTCCTGCATATCATAGACCACCCCTGGGGTGCATCCTTTTGTCTGGACATTCTTTAACTGATTTAGAGTGGCTACTGACAATGTAGCTTCGCATGCTGTGTTGAGGAGGGAGGGACAGTGTCCATCTGTCAGGGGCGGCTCTACAAATTTGGCCGCCCCAAGCAATCATGCCCGGCCCGAGCCGCCAGGCAGCCGAGCTGCCGCGGGCACTGCGGAGGAGAGGGCGCGCGGTCCGCGCGCTCAGCTGCTGCTCCTCTGGCAGCCCGGCGCTGTGCGCGGGTCCTGGGGGCGGGTTGAGCTGCTGCCGGCATGCCTGGGCGGAGGGCCGCGACCAGCGCCGGACCACAGCACCGCAGTCATGCGGACCCGCGTCGTCAGTCGGTCCGGTCGTCTCCCCCGGGTGGACCTCCACGCAGGTCCACATGACCTGCACCGACCAGCCTGCCCAGCCCGCCCGCGGAGGCCCAGGCGGGGGCTCTTGCCGCCCTGGCCCTCTGCCGCCATCTGTGCATCTAGAGGTGTTCCAGGTGATGAAGAGGTTTGAACTCTTGTGGTACAACCATAGAGTTGCCAAGTGTCTGGTTTTCGACCAGAACACCCAATCGAAAAAGGATCCTGGTGGCTCTGGTCAGCATCTCCGACCAGGCCATTAAAAGTCCGGTTGGCATGGGGCTGGCAGGCTCCCTACCTGGCTCCATGAAGCTCCCTGGAAGTGGTGACATGTCCCTCAGCTCCTAGGTGGAGGGACGGCCATGGGGGCTCCGTGCGCTGCCCCCACCCTACTCTGAGTGCTGGCTCTGCAGCTCCCAACTAGCCATGAACTGAGGCCTTATGGAAGCTTCAGGGGCAAAGTCTGGGCAGAGGCAGCGTGCAGAACTGCCTGGCCGCATCTCTGCCTAGGAGCCGAGGGACATGTCACCACTTGCAGGGCGCCGCCCAAGATGAGCACTGCCTGGAGCCTGGAGCCCAAAACCCCTCCCATGCCCCAACCTCATGCCCAGCTCAGAACCCCCTCCTGCACCCCAAACCCCTCATCCCCAGCCCTATCCCAGAGCCCACACCGCCAGCCAGAGCCCTCCCTCCCAACCCCCTGCTCCAGTCCAGATCCCCCTCCTACACCCTGAACCCCTAATATCTGGCCCCACCCCAGAGCCTTTACCCCCTCAGCCCAGAGTTCATCCCCTCCCTCCCCACATCAGCCCAGAGACCCCTCCCACAAGCTGAATCCCTTGGCCCCATCCCCCAGTCCGGAGCCCTCTCCTGCACCCCAAACCCCACATTCCCAGCCCCACCCCAGAGCCCACACTTCCGCTGATGCCCTCACCACCTTTGGCATCCCAACCCCCTGCCCCAGCCTGGTGAAAATGAGCAAGTGTGGGTTGGGGAGAGTGAGCAACAGAGGGAGAGGGGATGGAGTGAGCCTCGGAGAAGGGGTGAGGCAGAGGGAGGGGCAAAGGGGATGGGGCAAGGGTGTTCGGTTTTGTGCAATTAGAAAGTTGGCAACCCTAGGTACAAAGAATCTCAGAAGAGTTTGTGACTCATTGGGAGGCAAGCCCTGGCAATTTGCCCCCCTTTTTCTCTGCTTAGTGATGAGTAAAGAGGGCCGGAATTTTTTTCTAAAGGTGTTTTTGGGGATGGAGGGAAGTTGGTGCCAACCAGAGAGGAGCAGCTCCAGCTAGCTCAATGGGGGAAAAAATCACCAGATTCCACCCTAAGGACCCAATCCTGCTGGATGCTGAGCACCCTCAACTCCTACTGACTTCAGTGGAAGAGAGGGGGCTGGGGTGAGGGGGCGCAGATACCGTGGCTGAGTAGTCTGCAAAGTGAAGTGATTTTTAGCCACACAATCTAAAGCTCTTTGGGCCACATCCTTTAGCAATTATTAATCATGTTTAGTCTGGTAGTGCCTAAGGGCCCTACTGTGCTAGGCGCTGTGCAGGGTAGCAGACGGTCCCTGCCCTGAAGCGCTTACAGTCTAAACAGACGGCAGCCGCAGTACAGGGAGAGGGGTCTCACACACCAGCAGAGTGAGCAGTGTGACAGCAGTAAGCGGCGTGTTAGCACCATGTTTTGGGTTGGAGGGTTAGGAGGGGAGGGTTGGAGCAAACAGTCTCATGGCACGGGGCAGAGACAGTCATAGAATCATAGAATATCAGGGTTGGAAGAGACCTCAGGAGGTCATCTAGTCCAACCCCCTGCTCAAAGTAGGACCAACACCAACTAAATCAGCAAGTTCGCAGATGACACTAAGCTGGGGGGAGAGGTAGATACGCTGGAGGGTAGGGATCAGGTCCAGAGAGACCTAAACAAATTGGAGGATTGGGCCAAAAGAAATCTGATGAGGTTCAACAAGGACAAGTGCAGAGTCCTGCACTTAGGACGGAAGAATCCCATGCACTGCTACAGGCTGGGGACCGACTGGCTAAGCAGCAGTTCTGCAGAAAAGGACCTGGGGATTACAGTGGACGAGAAGCTGGATATGAGTCAGCAGTATGGCCTTGTTGCCAAGAAGGCCAACGGCATATTGGGCTGTATTAGTAGGAGCATTGCCAGCAGATTGAGGGAAGTGATTATTCCCCTCTATTCGGCACTGGTGAGGCCACGCCTGGAGTATTGCGTCCAGTTTTGGTCCCCACACTACAGAAGGGATGTGGACAAATTGGAGAGAGTCCAGCGGAGGGCAACAAAAATGATTAGGGGGCTGGGGCACATGACTTACGAGGAGAGGGAACTGAGGTTATTTAGTCTGCAGAAGAGAAGTATGAGGGGGGATTTGATAGCCGCCTTCAACTACCTGAAGGGGGGTTCCAAAGAGGATGGAGCTCGGCTGTTCTCAGTGGTGACAGATGACAGAACAAGAAGCAAATGGTCTCAAGTTGCAGTAGTGGAGGTCTAGGTTGGATATTAGGAAACACTATTTCACTAGGAGGGTGGTGAAGCACTGGAATGGGTTACCTAGGGAGGTGGTGGAATCTCCATCCTTAGAGGTTTTTAAGGCCTGGCTTGACAAAGCCCTGGCTGGGATGGTTTAGTTGGTGTTGTTCCTGCTTTGAGCATGGGATTGGACTAGATGACCTCCTGAGGTCTCTTCCAACCCTAATCTTCTATGATTCTATGAAATCATCCCAGTCAGGGCTTTGTCAAGCCAGGCCTTAAAAACCTCTAAGGATGGAGTGTCAGTTAATCCTTTTATTGACAGTTGTGTAGGATTGCATCAAATGTTAGTGTTAAACCTGTTTGACGCTTGCATGATACAAGCCCGTTGGAATCCCCGCTTCCCTACTTAGTGTAATTAGTACTGATTTAGCTGCTCCATGCCTGAGCCAAAAATCTTCTAGTCAAGACAATACGTGTCTGTTTTATGAAAATTGGGCACCTCGAGGGACTGACCCTGAGATGTGCTGAGCAATTCCCGAGTGCCCTTAATTTCCATCAAGGCTGCCGGGAAGTGAGGGCCACTGCAGGACTTAAATCCTCAAAGGCATTGAGGTGCCTACCTCCCATTGAACTAAATAGCTTTGAGGGTCTAGGCCTGCATCCCTGGTGTGTAGGGCCCTTTGTTTCCAGTTTGTATTTTATTTATTTTTTCCTGTAAATTTTTCAGTGTTTATTACCACAACAAAAACAGGTGAAAATCAGTGAAAAAAACTATTAACAGAAAGACAGGGGGGAAAGTATTCAGTAGATTAATGCTTTGAATTCCATTCATCAGTGTGGTTTGCTGCAGGACTAAAACAGAACAGAATGCCATCTGTGAATTTAAGAAAACAATATATCCCTAATCCCCAAATAAAACTTTTCATTTGAATAAACAGTTTACTGTTGTAGACTTAGAACTATTAGCCTATAAATATTTACATTTAATAATTGGGCCACACCATGTGCAGCGCGTACACTCAACTTCATCCTTTTCTCTTTTTGTTTTTTTAAAAACTTTAGAATACTTCCTTGTTTTCTGAAACATATTCTGATACAGATTTTTGTTTTCTTCCCTTTTAATGTGTCACATCTTTAAATTGTTATCTGCTTGAAATGTGGACGTGGTGGGCTTGAGATTCATCAGTACGTTCAGATGCACACACCCTTCAGAGCTTGTTTCTTTATTGTGTGTATCTAGACTAATACAGAACCTTACTTCAACAGGCAGCTTTGTATGTACACACAGACTAATGTATTGCCGTAATACATATATCTCATGCAATGTATTCTATTTTCCTAATTAAAAAAGTTATTTTTTATATATTTGAATGATACAAAAGAAGGGTGAAAATTGGTGGGAAAAAAAGAATAATATTTTTTGTAAACCTGGGAATTTTTTGGTAAAAATAGTTTTAAACTGAAAACGAAGGGGCTTACTAATGTGCTACATGGTTGGCCGGGCCATTGGCCAGTCTGGTTCTCTCAGCAATGCTCTGAATATGCCTTAATTGCCATCTCAGTAGATCAGCAGAGTTGCCCAAATGAACATCCCATGTTGGTGGCAAACTAGAGAGAATTACAAGGCAGGAAGATCCTGAGCATAGAGGAACTAAAATTAGCATTACGAAAAGTTAATACACAGGGAATTCAATGGGCTCTGTAGATCTAAATCTTCCCCTTTTTCATGGTGAATGAAAAACCTAATGAGAATTTCCAGGACTTTGATTCCATCAGTGGGGCTGAGGTTAATGGCTAAGCAGGGGCTGTGACCCAAAATCTCCACAGGGAGCAATGTAAACCTTGCTGTCCCAGCCCTACAGGTAGCATGATCGATAGCAGCATTTAAATCCCCCAAAGTTGGGGGCTGTTTGGATTAGGGGGTTCAGTGGGTCCATTGCAGAGGTAGACATCAGCCATAAAATGCAGACCTTGCTGAGGGTATTACACAGCACGGTCCTGTGGTTAGAAAGCCAGGGACTAGCACTAGGATTTTGGACTCCTGAGTCCTGTTCTTGTCTCTGCCACTGACTGCCTGTGAAAAGCTTCTGCACATCACGGTTGTGAGGATTCATTGATGGGTATAGAAATGCTTTGGCTCTGGGTGAACACTTGCACTTCTACAATACATATCTCTTGGCCTAACCCTTTGTCTCTTGACCCCTTTGTGGCAATTGAGATTTTTTTCTGCTTTTGAGACAGTTTCACACATCTCTGTGCCTCCCACCGGAGTCAGATTCCGGTGTAGCCACACAGAAGTGACAGGTCCCCAGTGAGATTGATGGATGTGCATTAGACTTTCCCTTAGCAGGGATCTGACCTGGCGTAAGTTGGCATAGCTCCATACGCCGATGCACACCTGTTGAGGCTCCGACTCTCTGGACACAGCTTCCGCTGCCTTGTTGGCAGCACCTATCTGGCCTGTTTCCTGTCAGAAGGGGTCTGTTCTAACAGGGAAAGGGCCTGCGCAGCACTTTCCTGAGGCAGCTGACTCAGATCAAATGTTTTTCTCAGTCCCAGTATCAGAGGGGTAGCCGTGTTAGTCTGGTTCTGTAGAAGCAGCAAAGAATCCTGTATTCACCCACGAAAGCTCATGCTGCAAAACATCTGTTAGTCTATAAGGTGCCACAGGATTCTTTGCTGCTTTCTCAGTCCCAGTTTGGAGCCCTCATTCTCTGGAGAAGCTGCTATTCAAATTCCTTAGCTATCGGGGGGAGGGTTTCTATTCACATTCCTCCTGCTCTGCTAATCCTTTGCAGAGAGGTGGATTTGCCCCCCCCCCAAACCCCTACCCTTTCCCACTGGCTCCTCTTCAGTCTAGCTTTTCCTATTTACCTTCTTTGTGGCCTCCCAAAATCTCCGTCCTGCCTCCACAGAGCCCTGGCCGATTTCAGTCACTGCGAGCAGGGTTGTATGGCTTTCCCTTATGACCCTATTTTGGGGGAGTAAAGGGGCCTGAGCGGGGCTAGCCACATTGTGGTGTGGGGTGAGCATGCTCTGTGAAGCTCCTGGAGCCATACAACTCTGTGCCACCTCTTACTCAGGGCAGATTGTAATGTCACAGTCGGCAGCAACTCCCATGGCCACTAGTGTCCAGTTGATGAATTAATGTTTTTAGTGATCAGTGATGAGGCCAAGCCAAACCTGTGATTTGGGACATTGCCAAGTACTGGGGGAGTTTGGATCTTCTTCAGAACTTCACAGCTGCCCCCCTCAAATCCCCGTACCTATTGCAGTTCCTGGGATAAGATGATGGCCTACTCTGAGCAGGGGCGGCTCTAGGAATTTGGCTGCCCCAAGCAGTCATGCCTGCGGGAGGTGCACCGGAGCCGCGGGACCAGCGGACTCCCACAGGCATGACTGCGGAGGGTCCGCTGGTCCCGCGGCTCCAGTGGACCTCCCGCAGCTGCGGAGGGTTCGCTGGTCCCGCGCCTCTGGTGGAGCAGCCGCAGTCATGCCTGCGGGAGATCCACCCGAGCCGCGGGACCAGCGAACCGTCCGCAGTCATGCCTGCGGGAGGTCCGCTGGTCCCGTGGCCCCGCTGGACCTCCCGCAGGCATGACTGCGGAAGGTCCACCGGAGCCGCCTGCCGCCCTACCGGGAAAATGCCTCCCCATGCACGCGCTTGGCGCACTGGGGTCTGGAGCCGGCCCTGACTGTGAGGGTGAGGAACCACAGAGAAACAATGATTCCAGGAGGTCAAAGAATGAAAAAAAAACAGGGACAGGAGTGAGGCCTCAGAGTCAAAACAAGGGATCCAGAAGGAGAGACTGGGCAGAGAATCCTGGACAGCGCCCACTGCTCT
Organism: Mauremys reevesii; assembly: GCF_016161935.1. Taxonomy (NCBI): domain Eukaryota; kingdom Metazoa; phylum Chordata; order Testudines; family Geoemydidae; genus Mauremys; species Mauremys reevesii. The sequence goes on along the minus strand of NC_052629.1, from coordinate 66,291,742 downwards.
TCAAAGGAGTCCAAGGAGACAGTGGACACCACCCAGAGAAACTCTGTTCAGAGACATGAGGGAACAGAAAGAGGCCCCCATGGTCACAGCACACCTCCTGGTTAAGTGTCATCCTCCTGGTCTGGTGGTTGGCCGTCTTGGCCAGCCTTAGGAAGAGGTTGATGAGAAGGTCTTGAGACTTTGTGGGGCCGTGGATGGGGTGTGCAAATACAGGCAGGTGTGGGGTGTCAGAGAAAAACTCAGTTCTCGCTTTTTCGTTTGGGTGCAGCAAAATCAAATACTTTATTATTTCTCCAGTAATTACAATGGAGGGAGAGAGTGCCATAGGACACAGGGTCGCCCCAGTCCCGGACAGGTCTCTCAACTGGTAAACAATTACAGCAAGCCTTTATACTTTTGTTACAGACAATAACTAGCAATAATACAGACAACAGAGAGCAACAACTACATTTTGTTTATACATAAGCCATTCTGCTATCTTATTTGTCTCACTCCAAGGAAAAGCAAGCCTGCATATTTGGTTATCAGTTACAAGGTCGTAATAACTTTGTACACAGTTCTTTCCCTCTGCCTCACACTATCCTTGCTTCTAGACATCTCACGTCATTAGGGTTACAGCTGCGCTAACTCTTGCTAACTAACTGACATGCATTAAGATCCCCTTCAAATCCTTATTAATTCTTTCCCTGCTTCCACAGGGGAAAAGTGCAGGAGAAACTCAGCAGGAGGTTCTGGAGGAGCAGGAAAAGGCACTGCAACCTAGGGCACTCTACACAGATGTGCACCTGGGTCTCCCTGTTGCCTCACAATGAGCAAGTGTTGGGAAAGTCCTTGAACTGTGCTACATGCTTGTGCTCACAGGTCCATGGAGGATCCACCAGCATAGAGCCCCAGTGAGCTGTGGGACTAGGGTGGAGTACAGGCTGGTTCACTGGGTCTCCTCACCCTCTACAGGTGACTGTAGGTCCCTCCAGGTGGTGTCGGGGTGGGACACAAGGGGGAGGAAGTGAACAGTGTGGAGCACAAGCATGTAGCGGTGTTTGTGGGGTGCAGTTCAGAGATGGGCTGGCAGGATGGCATTCAGCCTGCTTGGGTGGTGCGTTTGGATCAGCCAGGGTGGGGGACAACCTCCCCACCTCCCCCCTGTGGAATGGACCAAACTAAAGTTTGAGCCTTAAAACCCTGGAGCTTCAGAAAAGTTTGGATCTGGATGCAAACTCAGGCTTTGAGGTTTTCACATAGCCTGCGAGATGGGAAATATTTGGAGGAAATGGTTTAGGGCAGTACAAGGGGATAGAAATAGCCACAGTGGGTTGAAACAAGGAATGGGAAGAATGTCCTAACTGAGAATTCTATCCTGCCATGGTGTAGTCTCTGAAAGGAAATGGGGGAAGCCCCTCCCCACTCCCCCATGCAAGGGCCAGACAGGGAAAATGCTTTGTGAATGCCTCCTCTTCCATTTGTGATTGCACCATGTCCCTGTGGCTATGTCCCTGTGGCTACTACAGCACTCACTCCCATGGAAAAGTAGTTAGTTATTTTTAACCAGACCCTGAGGGCAGTTCCTGCTTCCAGCGGCTGCTGGTGGAGACATCTAGGCTGGCTCATTCACCTTGTTTCCAGCTGCTTTTAAAGGCATCCAGGGAGGCTCCTCTTTGTCTGGACATCTTTAGAAGCCACTGGAAACAGGAGATGGAGCCAGCACTATGTGTGACCACCTGCTGCAGATCTCCAGCAAAGTTCTCCACGGAGCACCAGAGTTCCACAAACTGCTGTAAGTAACAATCCTGCCTCAACATGACAGGTTGTACCAGGGCTGCTAGAAGGTGAGAGTCTCAAGTCTCTCTCACAGGTGGGTACAATCTGCCCAGGATGGGGCTTCATACTGAGTTGGGTTTTTTTGCGCGGGCTCATTTGTTGTTACTGTCCACTTCTGATCTGGTGGTATGCTGCTAGATACTATGATGCACTTTCTGCCATGCCTTTCCTTTTACCCAGGGATGGACACAGTTTTCCTCTTTACTTTCAGAGCTTGGAGTGGCATTGCTTTTTTTTGGGTGGACATTAATATATTTCTCTAGAAAGCTGAAATCCTTAATGCTGGTATTGTTATGGCAGGTGTCTCCACCTGGCACTGTTACACAGTCTTCCAAGTTCTTTTTTCATCTAGTGCGAGTGAGTTTTTAGTCTGTGAAGAAATGCTTAACGTGTTGTAATTTTTGGTTAGAAAAGGTTCTGGTTAAAGGTCACTGTGAACAGCAGGAGAGTTTTCTCTGTGTTTCTGATAGAGTCAGTTCTTGAGGCAAAGTTGCTCTCTGCATACCAGTCATTAGTGCTGGGCTGAAATTCCCAAAAGAAGAGATTGCCCTTCATCTGTTTCAGTAAGTTCTGCATGTCTGTTTAGAGTCTCTATCATATCAGATACTCTCTATGCTTTATTTACACTCATTATATTAGTTCAGTACAGGTAAAGTTGTACTGAATGAAACTTTCATGCACACAGACATTTCCTCAGCTCCATATAAGGTACAGAGCAGTTTCAATGCTTTGTCATATAAGGCCCTATAAACAGTGCACTCTAATTCCATCTCAGTTGTACAAAGAAATTAATATTTGGCTTCTAGCTATTCTTGTTTCTGGCAGGTGATGTCTGAGGTGTCACCATAAGACATTCCAAGGCCTGTTGAGTACATTATATGAAATCAGTTTCTGGCCACTGTGACGAGGCGGTTCTGGCCGGACCCAACTGAGAGAGCCAATTCAAGACAAATCACTTAAACAGGGCAGTTACAGCCCTAGCCTGGGGTTTTTCCACCTCTAAGGCAAACCAAACCAGCCAGACAAAGAGGACTTTGGTTTCACCCCACTGGCTAACCACAAGTCACACAAGCAATTCCCTTAGACACTCCAGTCTCCCAGTATCACCACCAGTGCCACTCATCCTGGGGATGGTTATGAATGGTTATGAAAACCAACACCCCAATAAAAGAAAACGGTTCTCTCAATCCCAAAGAATCAAGCCCCAGACCCAGGTCAATATACACATCAGATCTTACCCACAAATCATGCTGTTGCCAGTCCTTTAGAATCTAAAATCTAAAGGTTTATTCATAAAAGGAAAAAGATATAGATGAGAGCTAGAATTGGTTAAATGGAATCAATTACATTCAGTAATGGCAAAGTTCTTAGTTCAGGCTTGTAGCAGTGATGGAGTAAACTGCAGGTTTAAATCAAGTCTCTGGAGTACGTCCCCCGCTGGGATGGGTCATCAGTCCTTTGTGCAGAGCTTCAGTTTGTAGCAAAGTCCCTCCAGAGATAAGAAGCAGGATTGAGGACAAGATGGAGATGAGGCATCAGCCTTTTATAGGCTTTTCCAGGTGTAAGAACACTTCTTTTTTCTTACTGTGGAAAATTACAGCAAAATGGAGTCTGGAGTCACATGGGCAAGTCCCTGCATACTTTGCTGAGTTACAAGGCGTATCTGCCTTCTCTCAATGGGTCAATTGTATAGCTGATGGTCCTTAATGGGCCATCAAGCAGGCTAGGCAGAACTAACACCAACTTGTCTGGGATGTCTCCCAGAAGCACAGCATAAGTTTGAAATACAGACAGTATAGAGCCAATACTTATAACTTCAACTACAAAATGATACATACATATAGACAGCATAATCATAACCAGCAACCCATAACCTGGTCTTAGACACCTTAGATGACCCCCTTTACATAAGATTTGGTGCCACTACAGGACCTTGGTTGCAACCATGTTCTATATGGTCCCAGATTATATCAATAACGTCACAGCCACACATTCCCATTAAGTGGCTCTCCCATTTAAAATGATCCTGACAAAACCATGCCAAATTCTGCGGTCAGCTACCCTAGTGTAAAGCCGCAGAGATCCCAGGGAAGTCCGTATAGTCTGGCATAACAGAGCAGTTAACTTGAGAGCATTAACACGAGCAGTGTGTGCTAAATGAGAGAGAGTGTACTGCATTGTCCTTGTGCCAAATTATCTGCCACCAGGAAAGAACCAGTCCAACATGCTGTTGAATGTGAGGGTTGCACAGGCATGGTAGATCTGCAAGATTCACTGCTGGAGACAGTTCGGCCAATGTCACCTGCAGATTTAAAATCTTTCATACATCAAGTGCAGAGCCCATTCCTTGGCTCCAGGCCCCCCACCTAACACTGGGAAGGTGTCAAACACCCTGAATACTGGTGGGGAATGGATGGATCAACCATATCAGGCACTTCTTCAGAGCCTGTGGCAGGAACCCATAAGCTGTGCGTTTGCATGCCCAACCCCATGGGCATGGTGGCCCAAAAGCAACCTGACACTGGAGTAGGGCTTGGAAGTCATAAAACATGCATCTTCTTTGTTTAAACAGGAAGTAGAGGGCAGGAGTCTGATGGGTTAGGGGTGTGAACATGGGAGCATCACTGCGGCTGGGTCCACATGGGGAGACTGTCACCCTAAGAAATTCTCAAACTGCCTCTAAAACTATGTTAGACTGGCACTGTACTCCTTAGATGGGATATCTGGTGCTTGTCTCTGCATCTGAGAGCTCGTATCAGTGTGTTCACACTCATCCCTTGAACGGCCATATTGCTACATGAGGTGAGCTAATGTCAAAAGATCACAAGTTCAGGTTCAGTTCAGCTGGACACCCATGAGATCAGATGCTGATCTGGAAGGTCTTGAACAGGAGATGGGTCTGACCTAGCAACCAAATTCAGATCTGGATCCCAACTTTCCTGCCGTCTGAGGGGCATTGTGCTAAGGTTCATTGTTGTCGCTTCCAGTCCATCTCTAATCTGAATCTTTTGGGTTAGCAAGTATGGGCTGGAACTGTCACAAGAGCAGGGCTCTCACGTGAGTTTGCTGGTCCTACCTACTTCTGTTTGGTCCAGAAATACCACAAGAAGAGCTTCTTTCACAGTGTTTCTGCCCTACCTTTTCCAATTCAGCTGGAACCCGGCCAGGCAAGCTGGGTGCAAAAATGAAGATAATGGAGAAATAGAAAAGTGAATTCTTTTGGATCTCAGGTTTTTGCGAGAAGATTAAAATGAGAAGGAGGTTTCTCATTTTAAGCAAACCTATTCAGCCATCTCTGCTAACTCATATATCCCTCTGTGTGTTGGCACCTAGAAATTATGTGCCATTCCTCCTAGCCACAGAACTATGATACCTTTAGAATCCTCCTCATCCAAGTATGTTTCTTGAAACGAGACAGTACCTGCCCTTTTTTTAATTTAAAGAGAGCTCCAAATAGAATCTCTGGCTCTCTTAAAACCATGACCCTTCAGGGAAGTTTGGAGGAAATCTAAAATCAGACTTTGTAGTTGGTACGAAACTACTCTATAATATAATGGGCTGATGACTTTATTTCCCTTGATGGAACTGTGAAGGCACTGGACGTCCCATGGAAGAAACATTAAGCTCTTCCCGGTAGCTCTCGGAAACAATCCAGTTTTCTCTCCGACGACTTTGTCCTGCTCAGAGTTGGAAGCCAATCAGTCCCTTGTCTCTGTTTTCCACTGCCTCCCCGACGGTCTCGTTCTGCTCTCTGTAGCCTTTGGTTTTAAGACTAAATCCTGCCGCTTTGTGGTTTGTTTTGCATTTTTTGAAACATTCCATACAGGATGCTAAGTGCCCACACAGTGAATGGCCCTGTACGTGTCACCAGAAAAGCAGGGAAGCCTTCTCTGCCTCAGGAATGTCCCTGGCAGAGGTGCCCACCATCCACTTGGCTTTGTTGCCAGCCAGGAAGGGCGCTTCTGAACTCTGGCAGCTATTAATGAGAAAACAGAAGCTTCAGGGTAGCAGGAACCTGCTGTTTCTAAGTAATGCTTTTCTTCAAACAACAACTGTGGTGCTGTGATGCAGTTGCCCTTGTATGTTAAGTAAGGTTGAGTTGGGCCAGTAGTTGGATGCGAGATCACCTATGAGGTTCAGGAAGTGTTACTGGTGAATCAGTTGGTGGTACTCCTCCCTCTGAATCACTAATGAACAAATGGCCCGGCCAGGTTTTAGTGTGCTGCTGAAAATGCTGCCTTTTGGATGACATGTAAAATCCTGACCACTTGTGATTATAAAAACTCACTTTTCTTTAAGAGTAGGTCTTAACCTGGGGGTTCTTGCCAAATTCCTACTGTGATCATTACATCCTGCTTATCTCCCCTGCAACTTCAATTGGGTAAGTGTCCTTTTTTAACAGTGTATAGCAACATTACACAGCACATTAGGAAGTAAACAGCTGCTGCGCTCCACCCCAGAACTGACTGCACTTCAGTGCATGATGGAAGGATCCCTATATCCCTTACCTACCTCACAGGCCTGTTTGTTGTGAGAATTATTTAGTCAGTGCTAGTAAAGTGCTTTGAGATCTTCAGAGGAAGGGCTGAGGGCAATTATTATTTGTAATTAAAAAGAAATTATCCCAGTTTTGAGGCATTCTCCTCCGTTTCAAAGGTGTGCAGTGCATACTGTAGGAACCATTACTGTGTAGATTGATCAGATGCATCTAGGACTTGGGATAAGAACAGTGTCCTGACCTTTTGGACTTATGAATGCCTGGCTGCGAGGAGTTGCAGAATTTGTGGCCACAGTTCATCCTCCTTTGGTTGAAAGCATGCACACATAATGGGTCGGTTCAGTCTGTGGTTTTGTAGTGCTCTTGGATCCCCTGCTGCTGCTAAGCTCTTACAGCATCTGCAAGTAACACTTTCTACCATTCCTGGATGGCTAGGAGACTCTGGGCCAGATTTATAAAGGTATTTAGGCACTGCTCTGCTCAGTGACTTAGGCACTTAGGGTTGAGCGCTCAATGGTAATCAATGGAAGGGACAGAATCCAGTGATTCTGCAGAGCACCCACTAATTAGTCGGCACCTATGTAATCATCACAATGCAGGCACCCAAGAGGGTGTGTGATAAAGCGCCTGCCCCACATAGGTGCCGACTAATTAGTGGGTGCTCTGCATCCACTTGCAGCCAAGCTCCCCTCACCCCCACCCCACCTCCTCCTCCTCCCCTGAGCATGCTGCATCCCTGCTCCTCCGCCTACCCCCCAGCGCTTCCCACCCAGCCACCGCCAAACAGCTGTTTGGCAGCGTTAGCATGCTCCAGGAGAGATGGGGAGGAGTGGGAATGTGGCACGCTCAGGAGAGGAGGTGGGGAAGACGCAGGGATGGGATTTGGGGAAGGAGTTGGAATAGGGCAAGGAGGGGGCGGAGTTGGGGTGGGGACTTTGGGGAAGGGGTTAGAATGGGGGCAGGACAGGGGTGGGAAGGGGTTGAGTGGGGGTGTGGTGGGGGGGTCGAGCACCCATGGAAAAGAGGGGAAGTCGGTGCCTATGTTGCCCCACATTGGGCTCTCAGGGGTTAATAGAGTCCTAGGGAGGCTGCACAGGAGGCAGCCAATCAGGGCCAGGCAGGCCCATATAAGAAGAGCTGCAGAACAGAGCAGCTTCAGTCACTCCCTGGATCTTGAGGAGGATTGGTTGCTTTGTAGGTGGATGGCTGCAGGCAGAGATCCAGAGAGCTAAAGGCAGTGCCTGGCAGGGCAAGGGCAAAGAGGGTGCTGAGGCCATGGGGAAGTGGCCCAGGGAGATCTACAGAGGAGTCAGAGGGGGAGCAGCAAGTGGCAGCCATCTACAGGATCCCCAGGCCAGGACCTAGAGTAGTGGGTGGGTCTGGGTCTCCCCTGACCCCACTTGCCACTGAGGAAGTGACTAGATTGAGGGACTGTGATAGTGTCCCTGGGAAGTGGGGAATATAGAGTGTGGCACAGCTGGAGAGCTGTGTTGTTGAAGAGGATGCTGTGGTCCTTGGAGAGATGTTGGTCTTAGAGCGGGAGTGACAGCAGTGTGGCACCACCTGAAGCGGGTGCACTACAATGCAGAGCTAATTCCCATGACAGCTGGCAGGAGGTACCAGAGTGGTGAGTGAACCCCATTACATGGATAAACTAAGGTTCCACAGGCAACCTTAATTCTGGCATTTCCTAGTTTCTAAGCACTTGACTCAGTCTCCTTATCAATATTCTTTTAACATAGGTTTGTGTGTCATTTCCTAGATTTATTTTTTTTAAAGCAAACTGCGAAAACAGAAATTCCTTTAGGTGGCAACATATCGACACCCTCATGGTTCATCAGCAGGGCTGGAACCTTTTGATCCTCCACCAGGACCTCTGTCACTTCAGGTACTGGAGTAACTGATAGAAATAGTAGGTTGTCATCCTCTGTGTGGACTAGAACTAGAAGGGAAAGTGACCCTATGCTGACAGGTTTTACAGATATCTGCTGACAGCAGAGGAATGACATTCAGGAACATAGGGTTCCACTCCACACTCTGGAAGGGGAGTGTGCTCTAGTGGTCACAGATTACTTTGTTGTGTCCCCCTTCTGCCCAGTCTCCTCAAACCCGTCCCTGTCCTATTCTCCTCTCCTAGCCAATTAGTCTCCAGTCCTCATGCTTTTCATCCCACTTCCAGTCTCCTTGCCCAGCCACTCCCAGTCTCCTCCCAACCAAACTCCTAGTTCTCCTCCCCTGCCCCAGTCTCTGCTCTTCCTAGCTCCTTGTCCTAACCTACTGCCTGCCCCCTGTAGGTCTTGGATTTGTCCCCTCAGCATTCAGATCATGCAGCTTCCTTCTCCACACTACCTGAGCCCAGCGGGGAGCATTAAAAGCACAAGGGAGACATCCCCCTGCTTTCAGTTCCAGTCCTCACCCCTGCCCTGCCCCCCAGCAGAGCTGTAATTTCAGGCAAAGTCTTGCTCAATGCCCTGCCTGGGCAGACTGGAGCATGCTCAGTGCAGCTGGAATCTTTGGAGCTTTTAGCTGCAAAGATCCAAAACAAGTTTCTGAGCATGTGCAGGCTGCTGTTTTTCAGAGGTGTAATACATGGCTAAATTCACAGGGCCAGCAAAGGCACATTGCTGATACAAAGGCTACTCCCCCTGCTCTAAAGCATGCGGGTGCTAGAGTTTTCAAAGAAAAGGTCCCCAGGATCGGCTGAATCATTTTGGTTGAAGTTTTTCAAAATAATTCAACCTGAGGCAGGCACCTAGCACATACAATTTCAGCCCAGATGGTTAACATTAGAGACAGTTATATACAGCTGAAAACAGTCCTAAAGTGCCAGGAAATGTTAATATAATATGTAGTGCTAGCAGCCATTCTCCAAAACTTTGTCCAGCACCATTATAAATACCCCCCAAATAATGCCCCACTTCCCCTCAGTCAATTCCCCAGTCCAACAGATTGCAGCTCAGAGAGCATTTTTCTTTGCTTGGTTTCATCCTGGCACTCCTGCTTAAAACCCATTTACCAGCGTAAGTAATTATTCTGCCTGCTTCCTGCTTGTTCAGTTGATCTACATTCTCTCCACTGGAGTCAATAGGAATTTTACCATTAACTGAAAGGGCCGTGTACTATAACTACGTTTTCTCTGCATGTCTCAAGCAAACTTGTGAACCAGTCCACTGTCTCCCTACTCCCTATAAAAGTTCTAATCTGATTAATAGATTTGAAAGTCTCCTCCCTTGTGTTCTCTGCTGATCCTTTTAAAGCATTTCACCACAGCTTTGAACACAGGGAAATGTTACTCATTTGGTTTTAATGTTATATTTCTTTTTCAGGACATGGTCTGCACATGTCATGGAGGAGGGGGTGTAATAGCTGCCTTTGGGGGGTGGTGGAAACAGGCTGGTAAGGAAGGTAGAGTTGATTTGCTCTCTCCTTTGTAAAACCACAGATGCAGTATCTTGTATATGTCTCCTCATCTCCTTAAAGGTGAAAAATGGGAGGTGTCCCCGGGCAGGACTTCTGCACAGCTTCCAAACACTCACTGCCACACCCAGTTTCCTTAACACCGTCAAGCAAAGCTACACAAAACCGTCTTTCAGCTCATTCCTTTGCTCTCAGGCTTCAGGGCCACCCCTCCAGGGTCTCCCGCACACCTGCTTCTGGCAGCTTCCCAGTTCTAAGTCAGCTCTGCTCCTTTCCTGGAGCAGGAGCCCCAGGGCTGCTTCCATAAGCACCTGGCCCTTCATGCCAGGGACCCACGACAGGAGCTAATTACACTTCACCATGGCTTCCCTTCCCCAGGCACAGCCTGTCCCAGTTCCATCTCCTATTTCCTAGCCTCTGGCAGCCCTTTATAGGCCCCAGTGTAGTCCGGCCCCTTTTAATTGGCTGGATTGGGCTCACCAGCTCTGACACATGGGCACTGGGCCCAGTTCTGCTCACAGGGGCCAGCTACCTTGTGATGGGGGGAAACTACTATAAAAAACAGAGTTAGGAATTTCAGGTGCTCTTTGTTAAGGAGGCTTTGCGTGTTCAGAAGAAGCCAAATTTTACTGTAGCCAAGCACACACATTAGACAGATTTTTTTTTCTTAGCAACAGTATAGCTACATAGATGAGACATGGGTTTGCCATTCCCAAAACTGGGCTGTCATGGGTGACTTAGGGCAGATCTGAGAGTTTGTACAATCTGTAAAAAGGGTGTTTTGTTACCAATCTGATCTTCAAGGTGGATGAGGAAGGATACTTGCATACCTCCTAAGGACTTGTTTTGATCATAGATTATCAGGGTTGGAAGGGACCTCAGGAGATCATCTAGTCCAACCCCCTGCTCAAAGCAGGACTAATCGCCAAATGGCCCCCTTAAGGATTGAACTCACAACTCTGGGTTTAGCAGGCCAATGCTCAAACCACTGAGCTATGCCTCCAGGCTTAGGAAGTACGCAGAATTCTTTATACTGTGCAGTGGAAGAAGTGAGACTAGAATGCCTTGTCTTGGTTCCCGGCTCACTATACCTAGGCCAACAGATATCTTGATGTGCTGCTTTCCCCCAAGGAAGATCCATTTTGCCTGTGTCCTGCCTGGAGCTCTAGCCTGTATGTCTCACATTGCATGTGATGCAATAGGCAGAGTGGGGCTGCAGAGTATGTGCAGGGTTATCTCAGAATTAAGAGCAAGAATAGAACAAATTCTGCTGCACACGTACAGGCGTGTTCCCCCCACCCCCACAATGTCTTATAAATTGGCTAAATCTGGATGGATTTTCATGGGGTCAGTGTAAGACACCTCTCTGATCTCTGAACTGTTCCCCTGACAAATTCCAAGTGCCATCTCCTAACCACGGTGGTGCTAAAGCTGTTAAACACAAAACTAGTCAGAAAAATGTTAATATTGGCAAAACTCTCAGCGTTTCAAACAGCTGAACAAGTTTTGCTCAGTTTCTCCAAACCAAAAAAACCCAACCTGGTGCAGAGACCAAGCCTGGAAAATTTTGACACCAATATTTAAAGTCTGTCAGACATAAATAACTGAAACAGGATTGTGCTGGAAAATGTTGAGGCAATTGCAGAGGAGCATTAAACATGTCCTTAAAAACATTCAAACATTAAAAACTTTGGGACTCACAAGTTAACCAAAGCAATGCTACCACCAACCTAAATACTCAATCACGCCCACACACCATTAAGCCTCCATTTCACATCTCATCTGATACGGAGCACTCCAGCAGCATAGTATCGTCTAACGTCAGGCTGGGATTGGTTCCGCAGTGATTTGCAGAGAAGGGCGCCACCTACTAGCTTCCACCACTATTTCCTGCATCACTGAGGTGTTCCTTGGAGGTTTCCTATGCAAATACTGACCCAGCCTGCCACTGCTTAGTTTTTGAGCTCTGGCAGTGATACAGCAAAAGGTGGTACTTCTGCAAGATATAAACTTGGTATAAAACCTCTGGACAAAGCACTGAGGTGATCCTATATAGAATATTCAGGAGACAGATACGAGTCAGGGGAAAGATGTCTATTGAGTTATTTTATATTGGTTTTTGATGATTCTATGAAATGTCTGTTATAAAACAAAAAAAATCTATTATTAACATCAGCAGTTTTATCAAACCTTGTAGTGACCAAGTTTCTGCTCCAATAGGTTGATTTTTCAGGCAGACTCCTGTCCAGCTGCTAGTAAATAGGCAATCCACAATTTTGACCAAAAAGAAAAACTAGGTTTACTGTAGCATGACCATTAGTAAATAAGCATAATATAAGCTGCCACATATGCAAGGAATTTTCTAAGAGGAGTACACTGCTGTAAAGAATGAAAGTTGATAGAGAGAAAAAAGGGAGACTGTATCTTTTTTAAAATAGTAGTACATTGGGCATGCACTAAAATGTACAGTAATTATGTGGTATAGCCTTAGGGTAGAGAAATATAATAACTGAGAAGAGGTAATTTGAGTGAAGGTTGGGAATCTTAGCATTCTGCTTACCAGCTGCAACTGTCATGTCAAAACACATGTTTCTGATAATACAGGGAGACCTTCTCTGTTCCTTTGATCCATTCGCATGTTACAACTATAGTTGCGTTCTCCAGCAGTAACCTTAGGAAAGTAAATAAAATCAAAACCATACTTGAAACACAGCCTACTCGCAAAACACAGCATATGCTCTATTAGTCATTGTAATTAAAAAATCTGCACACTGCTGTTTTAAGATGAAATGTGAGTAATGTCCCACTAATGAATAAAATCTGTAGCACTTCCTCACTATTTCCATTGTAAACGACTGTACATTTGGTGGGTTAATAAAATGTGTGAAAGGGCTTAAAGTTTCTGATCCCCTGGGCCAGATTCTGATCTTAAGTAACTGTGTAAATCTTTGGCAGAGATACTCTGGATTTACACCATTGGAATTAATATCAGAATTCCCCCGGCCCCAATTTTTTTTCTGTTAAGTTTTTCAAAAGGAGGTGTCAGCGTTCAACCACACAGGTAGGATACATTCAAAACACTCCTTGAAAGACAAGGCTCCTGCATGCTTGAAATGTAATTTATACTTCAATCCCTGGGGAAAATTAGAGCTGCCTCATTCTAATTTACCATAGCCTCTGGAAGCCTCCCAATGAGTTATGTCACCAGCCAGAAACTCCACAGTGCTGTGTGCCTTGGAGACAGCCCCTCTCGCCCTGATATGCACCTTTTCATCCCCAATACGCTTCCCTATATTGGGGCTTGTGAGGTGGCAACGTACTGTGACCATCCACAGAGCCCGTGAATTCTCCCCCAGCCCTTTGCAGAGTATGAAGGGGTCTACAAAGTGGTATACCAGGGCTAGAGCAAATCTGGCCCAATAGTTTAAAAAAGTTTTACCTGTATTGTTAACCACACCTTAGAGTTAATGAACGACCTTTTAAAGGATAGGTCCTGACTCTGCAAAGTCATATGAATTTAACTATAAGCAGGTGAGAGTAGTCTCATTTATTTCAATGGGACACTTACTCGGGCACAATTCCCACTGAGGTCAGTTGGAATTTCTCCTGAGCAACGCTTGCATAATAGAATCCTTCATTTTTTATTATTATTTTTTTTTTTAGAAAATTACTTGAATATTACCAAATTCAATGGAGTACATGGCTTTAAAGCATGAACGTTGGTGGAGTGGGGGGAAAAGGGAGACCTTTTTGTCTGGATACACACAGGCTTGGAGAAAGAACGAAGGGAGGGCCAAGTGAGTACAGCAGAAGAGGGTCATGCATTACTGTACATTCTCTTCAGCACAATTTCAACACTGCTCCACTAGTCACACTGGAGTGACTTGTATCATATTCATATCTATTGATATTTTTCAATTAAATAGGGACTATTTCAATAAAAAGGAAATAGGCCTCATTCTCCTCCCACTTCCACCACTTTTACCCTGTAGTAATTCCAGTGACCTCGGTGGAGTGACTCCAAGTAACTGGAGGTAACTGAATGCAGACTCAAGCCCACTGTTATTACTTACTTTTGGGTAACTCGTGAAAACATTTCTATTCATATTAGGTCTCATAATACCTAATTTACCATGTGTATTTAGGGCTTAAACTACTGGACACTATCTTCTAAAAACACCAGTAGTTTCTCAAACACTGGATTAACATAAGGAAATCTATTGCTTTTATACCATCTATGTTGGGCTTGAGATGCATTTTTAAAAGCAAATATATGGAAATAACAAAGAAAATGTCTGTATTTAAAAAATATATAAACTCACCCCCTTCATTATGTGAAAAATTAGTGTTTTGGCAACAAATCCTCAGGTTCATAGATACATTTTTTTTTAATGGTCAGAAGGGACCAAATGAACATTTAGTCTTACCTTCTACATAACTCAGACCATAGAATTTCATCTAGGGATTCCTGCATCAAATCCATCACTCCTGGTTGAGAAAAAGCCACCCAGTCTTGATTTAAAGACTCTATAAGATGTAGAATCCACCATACCCCTTGGTAAGTGGTTCCAATGGTTAATTACATTTACTGTTAAAAATGTCCCTCTAGCTACTGGATCCCTTTCTACCTTAGCTAAATTAAACAGCATTCGGCTACGGAGTGTGACCAAGTCACCCCTTCAACTTCTCCGGGATAAATTAAGTAAATTGAGCTTCTTACAGCTCTCACTGTAAAGGATTTTGATTGCTCAGGCAGTCTGGTGCAGGGCCACAGAAACAAAAAGGGCATTAGCCTCTGGGGCAATTACAAAAGAGGGCATAAGCTGGAGCAGCCCAAGAATGGGAGATGCAGGATTTGAACAAAATGGAGGTGCTGTTTCTCGCTCACATGACCCAGCCCTCATTGGGCTGCCATCGCACCCACTGAGCTCTCATTGTTAGCAGTGGGAGTTTATCTGCACAGTCAGTACAGACGCAGTCCGAAGTTCGCATTCTTCCTCCTCCTTGGACATTTGCCTGAATGCACACACAGCACAAAGAAGGGAGGGCTAAGTGAGCCACAGAGGAGGGTCATCTATTTATTGTACATTCTCTTCTGCACAATTTCAACACTGCTCCTCTAGTCAGACTGAGTAAATGAAGTGAATTGTGTCCTATTACAGTATATTTATAATGCACCTAGTTCTATTACATAACACATATGAACTCCATTGGTTTCAGTGCATTTGATTTACCCCAGTGTGAATGAGCCTAATTCTGCTCCAGTATCAATCAGGAATGATTCCACTGAAGCCAACAGAAGTGCCCTAGTATGAAATTGGCAACACCCTTATGAAAACAGCCTACAGAATTAACCAGGAAACAACATTTCAGCAGGTTCTCCATCCTATAGAATTGAATTGATATATGGTCACAAGCAGGTGGCTGCAGCCACCCTGCCCTTCCTGTACTGCTAATTAGTTCTGTCTAGATGGGAAGAAAGTCCTAGGGGGATCCCAGGTATAGAAAGGTTGAGAACCACTGTGATAGGGGTGTGTGTGTGTTTATATAATATATGCACTATAGGATGGTACCAAAAAATGATAAATATTATCAGTTAAATTCTGCAGGCTTTGATCCCAATTCAAGGAAAGCTCTCTATTCAGGAAAGTTATGAAGCTTGTGCGTAAATGCTTTCCAGAACTGGGGCTCTTAAGGGTACCTTCTCTAGAATCTTGTTGGTTTCGTACCTATGACATTCCATCATTCCCCTCCATAAGGGAATCAGACCCCTTATCTCCACATTCTCTGACTTTGGGGTAATTAAAATCTCAACTGTAATGTTCCATTAACATAGGATTTTGTGCACCTAATGATATATTACATCTTCCCAGATTATAGCTAAATTACAAAATGGGCTAATTTACCCAAACCAGTTAATAAATGTTTAGAAAAGGAAGCTAATTGAATTATCCCTCATTTGTCAGAGACGGATAATCTCCTTGTGAGAAATCTCATTTTTTCTGAGCTATGATTAATTGGCCTGACTAGTCAGAGATTATGACAAATGACGCAGGAAGAGATAATAAATAAGTCAGCAGGGAGGGCTGGGAGCACAGGACGAACAGCTGCTGTTTGGTCTAAGGCCTAGCACTACTTCTGGACTCGGCCTGACCTTTGTGCGGTTTTCCTCGAGGCCCGTACAGATCTTACTCAAGCTAAAATGCAACAGTGGCAAGTAGTAATTTGATCCTTTTCCTCTGCACAGCCAACCTCTTCAGATCAATCAGATAACCTCATAGATAATAAGCTTTCCTGAAACTCACTGTTACGGTGAAGCCTGGTGTTTAGTTAATGGATGAGCTAGAGTATATACTGAATGTCCTATTTGTTCTTAATTGTTTGGGGTTTGTGACCAAGTTACCTAAGGAAACAATTAATGTGTGTGCCATAAATATCAATGCTTAAGTGGTCAATCTTGTTCCCATTAAGCTAAATATAAAATATTCCCATTGAAATCAAAGGAACAGTCCCAGGCCCTAAATACTGGTGGGAGCCAATTGGCTCCAATGCCTGCTAACACAAAGTGGCTTTGTCTCCCCCCGTCTGGTTAGGCCATATATGAGGTTTAGGAATCCATTGCTTCCTGCCAGCAAGTGACCTGGTCCTTTAGTTCAGCTAGGAAATGTGTGTAACCTTGATGACCAGAAGTCAAAGTTCAGTCCTGGTAGACAACCTCTCCAGGGGCAGCATTCATTATAGTAGGAACAAAGAGCTGCATTAGCCCAATTGGGAAACTCATTTATGTAGGGTCTTTTTTACCAGCAGAATGGATTTTAGCTGCAAAATTGGGAACCCCTTCTGGATCCAGATTTAGAAACTTTCCCCCAAAGTTTATAGGTGCTCAGGTCTGAGTTTTTTTCTGTTTGGTTCATGTTTCAGTCCAGGTTTAGGGGCCAAGCCCCCCAGAGTTAAAGGTAATTTTAAAAAAAGGTAATAATTGGAGATATACCAATCTCCTAGAACTGGAAGGGACCTTGAAAGGTCATTGAGTCCAGCCCCCTGCCTTCACTAGATCCCTAAGTGGCCTCCTCAAGGATTGAGCTCACAACCCTGGGTTTAGCAGGCCAATGCTCAAACCACTGAGCTATCCCTCCCCAGGTATGTTGGGTACAAGCCATCTCTGGACATACAGTGCTGCCTGTTTTCAGTAGCCTCCCCTAAGCCCTGACAGTTGCTAAGCTGTGTCTCTTCATTTTAGATGTGAAACAAAGAGGCAGGTTATGTCATCTGGGTTTGAGAGGAGGATCTCTCGCTTCACATCTTACTGCATGCCTCACTCCCTTCTGATTCTGATAGAACAGTACATGTGTAAAGAGGGTTCAGAGGTACTGAACCCTCACAGCTCCCACTGGAATTGTAGGTGCCCTGTAGCTCTTAGAAAACCACACCTGGTGTTCATCACCACACATACCTTTCTCTGATTTAGTCTCCTGTTTAATTAGTATTCTGTGGATGTGTGTCATGTCTTCAGATATTCTACCTATGTGCCATACGGGTGTGGTAGGTGTATATTTTCCTTTGGCTATATTTTTTTCTTTTTTCATTGGTGAGTCAGAGTCCCTTCTTTGGTAATTGTCTAGTTCTGTTGCACTTGATTAGCGAAGGGCACTTTTGTTTCCTGACATCTACATTTAAAGTGACCTGATTCTCCAGTTATGGGCAGGAGAATAGCTAGGGGATATCCAGGAGGCAACTGTTTTACCTATTGACATGTTTCACAATGTGTCCTGTTTGGGAAACATGGGAGAAGATTCTTCTCTCAGTTACCAGGCGTATACCAGTGTGGCCTGCTTCACTGGGACTGATTGCCGTCTCACTGCCACTGCTTTTATACCAATGTAACTCCAGTGAGTTCTGTGGAATTACTCCTATTTTATATCTATATGAGTAAGAGCACAGTCAGGCCCATCGACTTCAACGGTTACTCCTGATTTACAGTGGTGTAACTGGAGCAGAATTTGACTCTCTCGCTCTCTCTCCTCTGTCTAGTGAACAATTCCAGCTGCTGCAGGGCAACTGTGTGTCACTAAATGTATTGATTGCTTACTTCTCTCATTAAAAAGGCATAGTGTATATGAAACTCTAACTGTTAGTGGGTGACCTACAAGTAAATGTTTGTTTTCTCATCTAAATGAGACAATCCATCATTACTCTGTACATCTGCTAGGAGTAAGGAGCATGGTCCAGTAGGAAATAGTGAATGTAGTTGTCTGCATATCAGGGGGCCAGTTCTGAAATCGTTCACATACGTATAAATCCAGAGTAACTCCAATGACTTCACTGAGCACTTTGGTGCTCAGCATCTCTGAAAACTAGGCACAAGGTGTCTCAGGTTGGGCACACAAACAGGACTTGATCGTGGGCAGAGGTCCCATTGAGTTCAATGGTGCAGGGTCAGAGCCCTCCGGAAGAGTACAGAATTAATGAGCACTTCTGAAAATGCTGACCATAGTGCTCTAAAGTGTGCTAGGCACTTTATAGACCAGGGGTTGGCAACCTATGGCACGCATGCCAAAGGTGGCACAGGAGCTGATTTTCAATGGCACTCACACTGCCCAGGTTCTGGCCACCAGTCCGGGGAACTCTGCATTTTAAATTCATTTTAGATGAAGCTTCTTAAACATTTTTAAACCCTTATTTACTTTACATACAACAATAGTTTAGTTATATATTATAGACTTATAGAAAGAGACCTTCAAAAAACATTAAAATGTATTACCAGCATGCAAAACCTTAAATCAGAGTGAATAAATGAAGACTCGGCACACCACTTCTGAAAGGTTGCCGACCCGTTAGACCCATAGTAGGCCAAGCCTTGCTTTGAAGAGCTTGCAGTCTAAGTAGACAGCAAAGAGGCAGAGCATGGGCAGTAGGTGAAGCTTCTCCTGGGGTAAGCTAGCTCCCTGTCCCACATCTTTGCTCGACCCCCACCTCTTCCACCTGTGGCCCCATTCACACTCCATGCCAGCCCCTGCCACTCGCCCCACCCCACATCGCTGCTTGTTGCATTCCTCCTCTCCTCCTCACACCCCTTCTCCCCAGGCCCCTGCCACGTGCGCTCTCCATGTCTCATCCCCTGCACCCCCCTGCCCCTGTGAGGCCTCCACCACCCACAAGGATGCAGTGAGCGGCAGGGACCTCTGGAGATGGCAGTGAAGTGGAGGAGAGGAAACATTCAGTTGCCAAGCAGTGGTGGAGGCCTCGGCGTAGGGGAGGAGCAGGGAGGGGAAGAGGCGGTGCGCAGGCGGGGCTACCATGGCCCAGATGGCAGGGTAGCGGCAGCTGTGGCCTATTATGCCCATCGCCTATGAGACAGAGTGAGTGGAGAAGAGTTATCATACATTCACATTGCTCCTATTGAAATCACTGGCAAAGCTAGGCCACTCATGAGTGCTTTTTAAACTCCCATCCATAATATATTTTTCATTCCTAGCCCATGTTCCCCTAGAGCATTATTCTTCAGCCCTTTAAATTTGCCTGATCTATATTATTAACCTTGACTCCCCAACCCTGTCCATTCACTGACTGCCTGTAATGTCCTATTTTCCCTGTTACTGTCATCTCATTTTCCTGTGCAGTTCTGCAAGGGTGTGAGGGAAAGAGTTCATAAAGATAAGTAAAGGTACAGCTTCCCTCCATGACCACATCCTCTCTCCTGTTCCAAACCAGAAGTCTTAATTAAATGATGCTAAAGGAAGCAAATCAATTAACAGATACCCTACACAATGGTTTATTCTCTCCCACCGCCCCCCACAAAATTACTTACAAGTATCACATTACTGCTTTAGGTGATCTATTAACATTGCAGTTCATTAGCAGCATTTGCTATTGAACCGGATAAAAGACACCTTGGGAATCCAGGCAAATCATTCTAATATAGCTCTTTTCTTTGTCTTGACTGCATTTCCCCCTTATTCTGAGCAATGAACGATGAGGTGTATTTTAAAGCAGAGAGCTCCATGGCGACTAGTTTCACTAACATATTTAGAATCCTCCAGTTCGCTGAGTATAGAACAAATAATGTTTTTGTCATGATTTTAGACACCGTAAACGTATTTTTTCTTCACAGGCACAAAAAACTGGCATGAGAGCTGTGCAGTTATGATATGGCCAAGCAATGAATGTGCATTGATCATTAAGACCCTCATTCAGCTCTTGCTTAACCATGTAGGATCAACTGAGTCTGCTCCTGTTCATTACTGAATTGGGGCCTTCGTTTCCATGGTTCTGCAAACCCATGAACAAGTGGTCAGTCCTTATTGAGACACAGTGCTTCCAGTTTGGGCTTCAGGCTACCACCACTGTCGAGTAAAAGGACAAATTCTGGTGCAGAACTGGAGAACTCCACTGATTTCAACTGAATTACTCCAGACTGATATTGATGTAACTGAGCGCAGAAGCTGGCTCTAAATTCAGACTTAGCAATCAAGCCTAGGATTAAAATAGGATATTGTAGAATTTACGTTTCTGTAGAGATGAGACAGAGCTACAAAGTTTAGACTCACAGCTTAAAGAATGAAGTTGAGTGTACGCGCTGCACATGGTGTGGCCCAATTATTAAATGTAATAAATAGGCTAATAGTTCTACAACAATAAACTGTTTATTCAAATGAAAAGTTTTATTTGGGGATTAGGGATATATTGTTTTCTTAAACTCAGAGGTGGCATTGTGTTTTGAGTTCTGTTTTAGTTTGGCAGCAAACTGCATTGATGACCGGAATTCAAAGCATTAATCTACGGAATACTTTCCCCTCCATCTTTCTGTCCACCAAAATAGACCCAGATATTTACCCAGAAAATTATTAATAATTTTTTCACTGATTTTCATCTCCTTTTGTTGTTGTGGTAATAAAAACTGATAAATTCCCAGGAAAAAATAAATAAAATAAAAAATAAAAACAAAGGCCACTTAACATATATTAAAGAAAGAACATGAATAATCCCCTTTCTCTACCATTACTTCTAGTTCAGGTACAGAATTGAGGTCCCAGATCAGAACACACCTAGCTTTTGCATCATGCTGGTGTTCAAAAACTAAATCTTACTCCACATTTTGCAAATGGCCCCTATATTTGCAATGGGTTGAGCAACCTCTCTTGCCATTTTCTCTCCCTTCAGCCCCCTTTCTGAAGTGCTTGCTATGTCAATACAAATGAACGTTGTTGCTTGAACCCATCTCTAGTTTTGGGGCACCTTTGATTCCATTCATTTTTAAAAAATCATATATTTATCATAGCCCATATCGGACCTGTTAATGAACAAAGCCCATCTCACGTGTATTTCCATCATGCATTCCCCTCAGGCACATGATATGAGTGCACAATGTTTTTTGAGTGCAGAGATAACCTTAGGTTGTGCACACTATAAAGCCTTTCCTGTAATCAGTTACTCAGTTCACTTTTTCAAAAAATTGAATTTGGGGTTGGTGAGACAGCCCTGTGGACAAAGGTCTTCCATTGATGCAGAGATCAGGTACAGCAGTAGTTAAATGTCCAGTCTGAATGTACCCCATTCCAAAATGGCTAGAGGTCAGCTGTATTTTGCTGTTCTTATGGATTGACTTCTTCTCTGAAAAAGAAGAAAAAATATCCTAGATAAACAAGACTTTATTTCTCTCCCTTTGGCAGCAGTGATCTAGGGTAACATACGAAAGTTAGAGCTGGAGAAATGTTATTTAGTAAATAAAAAATATTTTTTTAAATGGCAGGAAAGTCATTCTAATCCATTATGCCAGTTGGTTCTCAAACTTTTTGTATTGGCCACCACTTTCACACAGCAAGCCTCTTGAGTTAAATAGTTACTGTTTAATACTGCGGAGCGGGGGATGAAGAAACTTTGTCAGTATCACTGTTCACAGCAGACTTAGCACCCCATTGCTGCCCTTACTTGTGTGCTGCTGCTGGTGGCAGGCACTGCCTTCAGTGCTGGGTGGCCAGAGAGTGGTGGCTGCTGGCTGGGTGCCCAGATCTGAAGGCAGCGCCACCGCCAGCAGCAGCACAGCACTGCAGGAGTAAAGGTGGCAATGTCGTACCACGCCACCCTTACTTCTGCAGAATGTTTATGCTTTGTGCTGGGAGGGGTGGGTATGGGTGCACTAAGTCAAATTTTGGGGTGGCTATAGCCCCTGCAAGCCTTCCCCAGGATCACCCCTGACTGTGAGTCTGACTGTTAATTATAAACGAGGGGTTTTTTTGGCTGCTCTCAGTCTGTTGATTGGTCTGCGGTTTAATCCAGTTCTTCAGCTGCTGAACAATCAAGCTCTCTAATGTTGTCTCAGTCCCAGGACTGGCGTTAGGGAAAATTGCACCTTGGGCAAACTTCTATTTTGACACCCTTTCTTTAGAGCCAGAGACCCACCATATGCGGGGCTGACAGCCAGCAACCCCCATGTAATAACCTCATGACCCCCAGTTTGAGAACCCCTGCATTATTCTAATATTATTTGACCATTTCTACAGTCATAAAGATCCTCACAGTTAACTCTTGTTTGGCAGGACATCTCAGTGTCTTTACAGCTGCCCTGTTTTTACCAAATTGACTGTGACGCACAAATACACTGTATGTATTTCCAACCTGTGGATCTAGTTGTGGAAATGACTGCAGATGCATCTTCCTCTGCAAGAAGGGGTCAACTAACAGCATGCAGAGTCCCTGGCAGCAAGTAGCCTGGAGGACTGAGCACAGTGTTGGCAGGGGAGGCAGGAAATCATGTGACATAACCCCAGCTGTGAAACTCACTTGATGTGTGGTTTCATCAAGTTACTTCACCTCAGTTTCTCTTTGTGTGAACTGCAGATGATAATACTGATCCACCTTTCTCACAGTGGTTGTGAGGCATAGCTGATGTTTGTAGAATGCTTTGAAGATATTAAATGCTATAAATGAGTTATTTTTATTGCTTCAAGGAATCCTGTTCTGCTTTTCAAACATAAAAGAGCTTTATCATGGCTGGTGCAGAAATGACGAAGGAGCTTATTTAAACAAAATCTGGGATAGTTCTGTTTTTCACATTTATATTTCTGTGCAAAGACATGGATTCCAACATGCATTCTGATAATAAAAGATAGCAACATTTGTTTATAGTATTAGTTTTAATTTTGTACTATAGTATTTCTTAGAGGGATCAGCCAAGGATCAGGACCCCGTTGCACTGACTGTACAGACACAGTAAAAGATAGTCATGCCACAAAAAGCTAACAATGTAGGGCCCTGCATCTGCAAACACTTATGCATGTGAAGTGTCACTTACTTCAATGGAACTGCCCTTGCAATCAAGCTCATGCATAAGTGTTTGCAGGATCAGGGCCTAGTTTATGACAAAGTGCAAGAAGTAAATGAGACAGAACAGAAGGAAGGGGAGCACAAGCTGTTTTACCCTAAGCAGGGGGTCTCAACTTGCTACGTGGTCAAACCATTTTCAACTGGTAGTGCTCTGTAGGAGGCAGAGCTAATCTGAAGGGAAGGGTTGGAAGGAAGATAAGATGAGGGGCTTTCTGGATTTTTCTGAGGAGTTTTTCCCACTCACGAGGGGTGGCTTTGGAAATCTACTTTTTCATTGCTATTTTGATTGAATTTTATAAAATTGGTTGTGCTTCTTAATCATTTCACAATACTGGCCTATAGCATAAAGATATAGTTTTTCCCTTTAAGTAACATAACACATAGGGGCAGGATTGTGTGTGCATCAGAGGTTTACTTTCAGTATTTTACTTTTACGGATTCCAGTTTCCCCAACGGTCGTTCAAAATCCACATACGATTGGTGGGCAAAGGAATTGTCCCGGAGGAAAAGTACACTAGCAAACACATGTTATGGGTCTGCCATTTAACTGATACATATCAGAGAATGGCACTTCATAATAAAATCACCTTAGGCTTCTCTGTCACCTTCCACCCAAGGATCTGAAAGCATTTTACCAACATTAAAACAAATAGCCTCGCGATACTCCTGTGAGGTAGGTAAGTATTACAATTTTTTTAGAGGTGGGGAGCCTGAAGCACAGAACGGTTAAGTGGTTTGCCCAGGATTGCCAAGGGCATGTCTACACTGCATTGTAAACCCGGGTCTGTGGGACCCGGAGTAGTGGACTCGGTGTTTCCAAGCCCACACATGAGTGTCCACACTGCATTGTAAACTTGGGCTTACAATTGCTGGACCTGGGTCTCACAGCCCTCCTTCATTGTTTTGTATGTGGCCACGTTTATTCTTCTTTGTTACGTACCTGGATGCAGTTTTAGAAATACTCCCCAGCTTCTTTATATCTGACTCCAAGCTGCCACCAAAGACTCTCTGTTACCCCCCCACCCCCACCCCATTCCTGCTGTGTCAGATTGGAGGAAGACCTTGAACTCTTCCCACCTGCCCCCTTCCGTAGAACATACCTCATCGCAGCTGATTCCACGTGTGACCTGCAATGTGTAAAAGAATGAAACGGAGTGTGAGTACAGAAGCAGCCATCCAAAGGTGCTCACTCAAAGAATCAACCCATCAAAACACTGATTCTTTTCTTCCTTTAACTCTTCCATGGTTTCATTGCTTCTCTCCAATCTTTTATTCTGTTTTACTCCCCCTGGTGTCAGTTCCTGGAAACTAAAGTTCGGCAGAGTTCTTTTCCTTCAGGACTAAAGCATTTTCAGACAGCTGCAGAAAAGGAGCTCTTAAGAGCCTTGGCAAGCAGGAAATGTTTCTCCAGCAGTTGGCCTTTCACAGGCCTTTTTTCCTCCCTCAAAGCAATTTTTAGCCAAACTATTTTTTAGAAACAAAGATTTTGCAAGAGCAGAGAAATTCAATACAAGTCATTAGGTCTCAGTTTTTTCTTAAGGACTCTGATTCTCCTTTCACCTACACCAGTGTAAACTGGGAGTAACTCCACTGGAGGCCAGTAGTTTTGCCTAGAGTTGCCCACAGGCCCGTATTATAAGAGATGTCCCTTATTTAAGTACGGGACAGGCAATATTTTATTTAATGAGTTCTGCAGGGGTGGCTCCAGGCACCAGTGCCCCTTCTGGCCTTAACATCAATGATGCTATGAATCTGTGGCTTGCTGAAAATGAGCCTAGTTCAGGGAGTTGAAATTGTGAGTATTTTTCATTTTGTGGTTTTTTTTTTTAATTTATGTGTCTTTTAGGAGCATGTGGTTGGATGTTCCTTGAAAAGTATTTGGCATGTTTGTACTGTGGCAGCTCCAGGGAAGTGAAGAGCTCCTGCTCTGTTCCTGAAATCAGTGGTACCCAAGTCTTTGTCATATTCGGACATCTGTTCTAAGCAATTACCCCCAGGACCATCTTGTTCTTCTCAGTTTGACAAAATGTATTTTCCTCTTCTGACTCAGCAAATGTTTGGGCTAATCCCAGGGTTAGTGATCTAGGGTTACATCATGATAGCCCTTACGTGGCTGTGCAATGCAGTAGGAAGGAATAAGGATTCTTCCCACCTTTGCAGCTGTATAAAATCCAGCCACAACTGCAACCCCAGCAGCCAAAGGAGCAGAGGAGTGGCAGCCCGGATGCTTCCACCAAGGTGCAAGGAGAGGCAAAGATTAGGTGGAACCATGACTCTGCCACCCACTCACGCTAGCCAGTGGAACTGGCTGGCCACATGAGTGAAGTATGCTGCATCCTTCAAAAGGCTATAACAAATTACTCTGTCCATCTCCCATACAAGCAGGGAGCCCCACAAGGAGTTGTGCATCTCTGAGGCACAGTGCCTCCCAGGGATCCTCTATGCACTGCCCCTTACTATGGGCTGCATGCTTAGTAATGATCCTCCCTGGTGAAGCCAATAGAACTATGCTGACTGACACAGCTGAGGATCTGGCCTGATATATTTTGAGGTGGTATCATGTCCTCCCTTATGTGGAGCCAGAGCAGATAAGAGGTAATGGATAAAGTAGGGGGAGAGAGAGACATTTGACAGCAACGATGGAATAGAGTCTGAATTGTGCTGTTGGAAAAGATCTGGGAGAGGTTAGCTGGAGAAGTACTGGCATCCACAGAAAGAAAGGTGGCAGCAACACAATGGCGACATTAGGAAAAGTGCAGGAGTAGTTAGTGCAGGGGTTCTCAAACTGGGGGTTAGGATCTCTCAGGGGAGTTGCAAGCTGTCAGCCTCCACCCCAAACCCCGCTTTGCCTCCAGCATTTATAATGGTGTTAAATACATTAAAACGTGTTCAGGGGGCAGGTCACACTTAGAGGCTTGCTATGTGAAAGAGGTCACCAGTACAAAAGTTTGAGAACCCCTGAGTTAGTGCATTCTGTGGTGGTGCTGGAGGAACTTACAACCAGACGACCTGAACAACTAGATTTGACTATGAATTGTTGTAGTAATTCTGTTTTTAAACCTTCATGTTTCCCAGGTCAGTGAACATCTCGGTGTCCTCACTAAAGTGTGTGATGTAATAAATAAATAATAATAATAATACCTATCTCGTATATATTACTTTTCATCAATAGATGTCAAAGCATTTTACAAAGAAGCTAAGTGGTATTATCCCCATTTTACAGATTGGGAAACTGAGGCAAGGTGATTATTTTTTCCCCAAGGTCTCTCAGCAAGCCAAAGTGAGAACCAGGACTAGAATACAGCTCTCCTGAGTCCCAGTCCAGTTCTCTAGCCACTAGGCAGCATGGCCTCTGTATAGCAGGGATATTTAATTTTTGTTTGTTTCTGCAATATCTATACTTGAATGGGTTGGGTAGTAATTTCTGACTGCATTTGCACATTTCTTTTTTATATATGGAGTCCTTTTGATTGTTCTCTAGTTTTCTACTAAATATGTTTTTTTTTACGGTGACATGCATTATGTGGCACTTGACTGGGCTAAGGAGTATTATGCATTCAGCTTAATTTCTGGTATGTATGTTCAGAGAGTCTATATCAGAAAATTACATATGCCACCACACATGGCCTCCTTCCAATTCCCCCAGCACTCAATACGGAATCAGGCTCATCAGAGCAGGACTTCCCTCTCGCAGGGCAAAGGAAGTTTGTCAGACACAGGAAGTGTCTCCTCATTAGCAGAAGTGCAAGCTCTCATGCTCTGGCTCAATGGGCAGTAACTCTTCTCCTCGCCTGCCCCCTGTGCTTGATAGGGACTAACGTATGGGGACAGTGTAGGCAGAAGAGGAGTCTTGTAGCTGAAGCAGACCACAGGGGATTCACATTTTGTATTTCACAAACCTTCTGATGAGGAAAAGCAGCACTTTGGCCCTGCGGAACAGGAGAAGGCCTTGTGGGGAGAAGCTGTAGAGAAGCCCTTTTTGTAGAGCAGCCTATGGCTCATCAGAGGGGACCTTTGCTCTGTCCAACTTCCTATGGTTTGGCAGAGTGGAGCTCCTCACTGCAGGACAACTTGTGGTTTGACAGAGCCAAGTCCCTCACCTGTCCCCTTTGGAGGCCAACAGGAGGGGAGGGGATGACTTATATCAGGAGTTCTCAAACTGGGGGTCGGGACCCCTCAGGGGGTCAGGCGATTACTACATGGGGGGGGGTCACAAGCTGTCAACCTCCGCCCCAAACTCCGCTTTGCCTCCAGCATTTATAATGGTGTTAAATATATTAAAAAGTATTTTTAATTTATAAAAATTAAACAGAGACTTGTTATGTGAAAGGGGTCATAAGTAAAAAAGTGTGAGAGCCACTGACTTACATGGAGCTGTGTGGCAATAACTTATGAATACTGTATGTTGCACTAGTTATTGGGATGTTTACTGTGTGAATACAGGGGTTTAGTTTAATGGGGCTGAGAGGAAAAACAAGCAGGAAGCAAAAGAATGGCTCTGGCAGGGTAAGCCATCCTTCCGCAAACACTTGACGATGGTTAAAGGACAGTGGCAGAGTCCTTGGCTCTGAGGATTCTGGCTTGACCTCCTACTATTCTGTTTTTTAAAAAGTCTGGGGTTGTTTCTTTCCCCACCACTGGTCACAGACCCCCATAGAGGGAAGCACTGCAGGTGCCGGAACACAGCTGATACACGGGTGTTATAGCCCAGGGCCGGGTCTCAGAGTGGGAGAATTGTGTGAGGAGTAAAGACATGAGGCCTGACAGCTGAGAGGATGCACTCAGTGAGACTAGAGTGGACAGAGGTGCAGCTAGCCCTGTAACCATGAGAATGGGGAAGCCATGTGGGCTGTGGGATGCTCTGGAGGAGAGTTGAGGCTGGAATGGGGAGGGTAGCTCAGTCAGTATGCAGTGAAGCAGCAATATTTCAAGTGCTCCTTATGGGGGGTGAGCCGGGATGTGGAGGTTACAGTGGGGAAGTGAGAAAGTTATGTGCACTCAAGGGAATGAGCAGGGCTGCTGGGGCCAGGGAGGAGAATGAATGGTAGGGTGGAAGGAGGCTGGCAGCCACTAACTCACCCCTGCCATCAGGGACCTGATGAACTTCCTGTGGATTTTCAGAGCGCGGGGCCGGGGCAGCAAACCACAGGGTGTCTGTTTCCAGGAAAATCAGGGCAGAGCTTGTGGTCTCTTGATTTCTTCTTCAGAGCATCTTCTCTGCCTTCCCGCAGCCCCACACCAGTCTGTCTGCACTGTAGCCTGGCCCCTGCCTCCTTGCTCTCAGTAACGGCAGGGATGTGTGTGAGGAGAGCTGGCCGATAGCTGATTGATCGGGGCAGTTCCAGTGGGGAATTAAGTTAGATGATTATTGTGACATGTCTGATCCAAACTGTGAATGTCATTTGGTTTTGTGCCTTCCATTTAGAGTGCTACGTGTCATTCTGTGTGGGACTGTCAGTGTGACCTTGAGAAGGTCAGTCTGTTTCACATGCTGCATTGCCAAGAAGGGATGATGAAAGAGCCACTGAGGGCCATCAACTTTGAATGACACATGAGGACTGGCCCGCCTCAGGGGACATGGGATTCCTTCATGTCGGACTCATATGCCTGGCGGGGTCCGAATTTTGCAGTCTGGGCACAGGGCAAACAGCACCAGAGAGAGGGGATGCTCTCTGAAAATGTGGGGGCTGTCCACCATATGTCAGAAGCCCAGCTGGAGGGAAGGAGAGAAAATAAGAGGGACTCTGCCTGAAAAGCTGACCGGACCTTTGACTCACAGAAGGGGTCAGATCGGACGGGGGAAGTGTGCCTTGGGACTGCTGGTTGTTTTGCAAAGATCTGTAACTCTCTTGTGCTTTCCTGAAAGTAAAAATGACGTGTGTTCCTTACTTGCCGGCCACGTTGTTCTTGAAGGGGTTAGTTAAGAAGCTCAGAGCACTCATAGTGAGGTAGAGCTCTCAGCAACTGGGGGCTCGGGAAGGCTGGGGCACTGATTTGGGGAATACAAGTGTCTGGGCTGTGGAGCCCCGTATCCCAAGGAAAGGTGGCAGACATGGCATCGGTGCTAGGAGTGTGCCAAAGACCCAGAGCTAAGAACAGTGTCATGGCTCTAACCAGACCCAGGGGGCTTAGAAGTGCATGGGATCCGGCGGTCAGGTCCCCTCAGCAGAGTGGTGTCCATCCAGAGAAGGGGATGGTGCCAGCTTTGTGACAGTGACAAATAAAGGAATAAAGGAGATAACTCAATATTTAAGAAATAAGCCACTTTTCAAATGTAATGAGTGTGTGTGTGTGTGTGAGAAAGAGAGAGAGTCTGATGGAAAATTCAGTTGGCCTCTGAAGAGTTGATCTGCTACACGTGGAACGTAAATTCACGTGTAAATTGTGAAATGGAGGGATTATAAATCCTGCTTTCAGTGGAAATCTCAACACAGCCTGAACTTTGGAGTTGCTACCGATGCCTCCATAATTTCACCGCTTCAAATGCAGCTGAGGTGGATAGTGGTTGTAAGCAGTTTCTAGCTGCTGACTATTCAGTGGCCTATGTGAAATGACTTGATGATTTCAATCCATTTCCTTATGGAAAGGTGTCCCCATCACAATGGGCATTACCCTCACATTGGCAGTCTCCACAGAGAGGAGGACATTCAGCTGAAAACGTTAAAATCCACAAAAAGGCTGTAGTGTGTGTTGAAACAACAGCAAATTCCTGGCCCCGTCTCGCTCTCTTTGTGTAAAATAGGGTGACCAGATGTCCCGATTTTATAGGGACTGTCCCAATTTTTGGGTCTTTATCTTATATAGACTCCTATTACCCCCTACCCCGTTCTGATTTTCACATTTGCTGTCTGGTCACCCTAGTGTAAAATCTCATTCACCACCCGCCCTGCGCCACAGGAATGAACTTTGAGAGAAAGAGAATTCCTCCGTAGGTGTATTTTTGGTATCTAGCTATTCCGAGTGCTCTTCTCTGAGAACTTGTTTACAGTATAGTGTGTGTCAGCCTCTTAAACAGATACGATTTCAATGGATGGTATAGCTGCTGAGATGTTAGCCCTCACTTGGGTATAGATGGAATGTATACCACTGTGTGTGAATAGTTTGTACAGTATATTAGTCAAGGCATGCATTGCAAAGCCCAGTGTCGTTCACAGAGTGTGGGACACTGGCCAAGAGTCAGAACCATCTTTCTGTGCCATATTAAATCAACTGCTAGAGGAAGTTTCAACTCATGGAGAAAACAGATCCCAACATGGCATCTTGATTAAAGTGGAGGCTAATTAGATTACGATGGCAGGTAGCGTGGTGGGACATGTCTTCTAGAGACAGCACCTCGATGTTAGAAATGTAGGTGACCATGAGCCACTTTGTAGAACTCCATGGATCACATTTGACCTGTAGGTGGTGCTTTGTCCACCCTTGATACAAACAGAGTATGTACATTTCAATAGAGTAAATTGTGTATGTTGTGGTGTTATATAGAGAATGGTATGCTTTTTGCTGTTAAATTATCTCTTGCATCTATTTCAAGGGGGATTTGCTTTTCCTTGGAGCTTGTTTTTTATTTACAGTACTATAAGAAATATGTGGTAGCGAAGGACTTAACCATTCTCACTATGCTAGGTTAGGAGAAACAGGATAAATGGGGATTTGGTGCATTACATGTGCCTAAAATGAACAGACAGATATGCTGCACTCCATGGTCACAAAAGCACAATCCTCTACCACTTGGCCTATAGAACAAAGAATCTCCATTAGCTGTTAATGGTACAGAGACTATGACACAGAAGTGAGCAGTTCTGATTCCCATCCAGTAGTAAGTATATGATACATACTCAAATTAATTCCACATGCTCATGTGTTAGTCAAAGGAATGGTAAACATGCTGCAAAGCCATAACTCACAAAAGCAAGCTGTATCTCACCAGCCTTACTGGCAATGCCACAGGGCCTAGCAAAGGCAGCAGATACCTTGGAAGAAACGAGATGGAAAAACAGATAACCTTCAGAGGCTATTCCTAGAAGCAGAAAAGAAAAGAAAAAAATCCTTGCTGGGCTTGGCAGTTGGATTATGCAGCTGCCAAGCTCCTTGCCTCCTTCCTCAAATATCCCAATGACTTGTGCACTGCATTTAAAATACGATCTCATACTGAGTGATTTACATTGGTGATTGATGATTGATACAATGAGCTGTATGGGGGGAAGGGCGGTGAATGTGTTGCTCAGGATTTGTTGAGTCAACAAATTCCTGCTGGCTATTGCAAAGGTTTTAAAATATGTATATTTTCTTTCTAAGTAAATATTCTGTCTCTCTGTCCATCTTGCCTCTGTCTCTTTCTTTGTCTCTTTCTGTCAAAATAAATCTGTCTGCCATGTACTGTAGTTAACTCAAAATACTGCCAACATTAAATGGGCCCAGACATTTTTATTAATGCATTAAACTTGCATGATATTTTAGGCATTATAATTTACCAAGCTTACACCAAGATGGCATTTGAAACTGATGTGAGCTATTAATTTTTTTTTTTAAATGACACCTAATAATTGTCAGTTGACACTGAAATGACTGTTTCGTTAACTGACAGCATGATGCCTAAAACCTTTTAGGCTTTCAAAGTATTAGTAAATATCCCAAACCCATCATGTTTACAGGCATCTCATTATGAATTTACTGCTTAAATAATGCTATGTACCTGTGTAAATAAAGGGGCAAATGCTGTAAGTTACTTCCTAATGAACTGCCAATGTGATTTTGGGCTGCATACACTTTAAGGCATGTCTCTCTCACTGCTTATCCAGTGCTTCTGTACCGGGGATGTGGTGCTTGATTCTGGAAACTATAATACCTGAAAGATGTTGATGTATTGGGGGAAATTCAGATGAATTCTACAAATAAGTTCAAGGGGCTGGAATGATTGACTTTCAGGAGGAGCGGAAGTGAACTAAATACTTTGGCTGGTGTAAATTGGTGTAGATCCATGGACTTTAATGGAATTATACTGATTTACCCCAGTTAAGGATATGGTCCAGGGAGTGAAAGAAATTTTGTGTGAGGCATAATAAGAAGTAGTGGGTTGGAATTAAAAGAAAAATTAGGCTGAACACAGATTTGGGGACACTTTATCAGTTGGATTAAGCTGCTCTACATCAGTGGTTCTCAACCAGAAGTACACGTGCCCCTGGGGATATGCAGAGGTCTTCCAGGGGGTACTCAACTCATCTAGATCAGTGTTATTCAACCTGCAGGTTGCAGCCCCCCAGGAGGTCACGGAATGGGTTTAGGGGGGTCGCAAGTGCAAGGCTGGCATTAGGGGATGGAAAGCAGGGCAACTGCCAAGGGTCCCACCTCACTGGGGGCCCTGTGAAGCAATGTTCCCTCTAATTTTTCCCTTCCACGCGCGGATGAATTTTATTATGTGCACTGTATGTGATGTGTGGCAAGGGTGGAGCCAGGGGGTTCAGAGTGTGGGAGGGGGCTCAGGGCTGGGCCAGAGGGTTAGGGTATGGGGGGATGAGTGCTCCAGCTGGGGGTGCGGGCTCTGGGGTGGAGCCGGGGATGAAGGGTTTGGGGTGCAGGCTACTCTGGGGCTGCACAGGGAGAGGACTCCCCCCAGCACTCTCTCCCTGCAGCAGCGCCTGGGCTGGGGGAGAGTGTCTCTTCCAGCCGCTCCGGGGCTGGGACCAGGGGAAAGGCGTTTCTCCCCACTGCAGCCCCAGAGCTGGGAGGGAGAGGCATCTCACCCCGCGTAGCCCAGGGCTGGGGGAGTTGCCGCAGCCCTGCACACCCCAAGCACTCCCATCATCACCCCCACCTCACCCCACTGCCCCCACCTACCACCTATTCCCCCACCTCACCCCACTGCCATCTTCTAGGCCCACCTGTGGCCATGCCCCTGAGTGCAGTGAGCACACCTGTGCGGCTCTGCTAATTAAATGTGCAGCCCTTGGTGGCCTCCTGCGTGGCTGCGCAGGTGCGCACCTTAGAGGGAACATAGCCATGAAGCTAAGTTACCTGTTTCAGCCCTGACGCCTGAGGCTCAGGCTTCAGACAAGGCTCACAAGTGAAAAACAGGCCTAAGTATTACACTGAAATGTAAGTACAATATTTATATTCCAATCAATTTATTTTATAATTATAGGGTAAAAATGAGAAAGTAAGCACTTTTGTGACACTTTTGTATTTTTATGTCTGATTTTGTAAGCAAGTAGTTTCTAAGTGAGGTGAAACTTGGGGGTACACAAGGCAAATTGGCCTCCTGAAAGGGGTATGGTCATCAGGAAAAGCTGAGAACCACTGCTCTACACTAACCCCTCCAGCTAAGTGAGCACCAATAACTAAATTTCTGCACTATTCATATTACAGGTTGCCTGCTATCCCGGTTGCTTTTCAACACAGCCCTGGAACTGTTGGCATGCACAAGCCAGGGCTGTGTGGATATAATGAGTATTAAGACTGGGCATATAGAACAAAAAATTATGTTGTATGCAGATGCTGCGCTGGTTCTACTCCCTAACCTAGGAGAAGTCCATACTCAAATTATTAGAATTCATTGAAAGGTTCAGGGGCTTAGCCAGATGGGTGGTGGGTATAATAGGCCAGAGGAGGCATGGGGGTGAGGAGGTGAGCTGGGGCTGGGAGGTCTGGCAGGGGAGTGAGGAGGCGAGCGGTGGGCATGGAGTTTGGTTTGAATTTTTGTATTTTGTGTTATGTTATCTATTATAATATCATAGGAAAAAATCATTTAGATTCTGATTTAAAAATAATTTTTTTTGCAGAATTTTGAAATTTTGGTATTTTGTTCCTAATCAGACTGAAAATAAATTTTGAAATTCTCAGCAAAATGGAATTTCCATTCTCTGCACAACTCTACTAAATGCCTTTGGAAATCTCACCCTTAGTGACTTACATGCAGGTTTGTATCCTTTATATATTTCTATCTAAAGCACTGTTACTGTTAGCAGTAATACATGTAGGGAGAGGGGGATTTGAACTTTACATTTTGCATGCCAGAACACCATAGAAACTGCTGACAGCAATGACCCTTACCTTTTATCCACTCTGTTGTCTGAATCTGAGGAGAGAACAATAAGAAAAGGTGGTTATGTGAGATACCAGGGATAGAACTGCAAAGCTGATTGGCCTGTTCAGATACTAAGGTGATGGGACCATGAGTACCTAAATACTATAGCTAAGTAGGGAGATCCACCAAATCTTACAGAGGCAAACTCATTGACATCAAAGTCACTGTTGTCTCACAATGGATAGCAGGATCAAGCCCAATATAAAATCTAATATATTATAATATTCCAAATTCTTTCTGAACCCTTTAATTTGGAACATTTGATATTCTGCTTCTTCAAGACTGCACATGAGCTAATATCACAGCTCATTCATCAGCCCCAAATGCAGTGAAAAACAATTCTGAGAACAGATATGTGATGATCAGGGAATTAGGAGGAATGGATGTGATTTTTTTAAAGCTGTTATATAGTAGCAATAAGATAAATTTAGGCCTCTGCTCTTAACAGCAAATCTTCAGTATCTATACAGAGTAAAATAGGATGCCTAAGTTCTCCTTTAAAAGACCCACATTTACACTAAGTAGCATAGAATCAAGTTACCTACCTTAGAAGAAAGGGGTGAGACCCTAGCAGGATCTGACCCTGTAGTTTCAGACAGTCTATTGCCACTCTGAAGGTGATGCCACTAAACCAATGGTTTCAACCTGTGGTCCGCGGACCCCTGGGGGACCACAGACTATGTCTAAGGAGTCCGCAAAAGGTTGTCATTACCATACAGCTGTGGTCTTCAACCTGTGGGGGGTGGGCCGCAGACTGTGTCTAAGAATTCCAAAGGATCCGCACCATCATTCGAAATGTTTTAGGGGTCCGCAAATGAAAAAAGGTTGAAAACCACTTGCGTTAAGCCCCTGTACTGAGGTAGGTGGTGGGGCTGGTGTTGGAGCTACTTGTCCTGCAGTGCTATTGACCTAACAGGCTTAGATGGCTGTCACGGCAAAGCCTTTACTTCTGTTGATTGCATGAAGATTACCACGGTGTTCCAACCACAGAAGCAAATGTTTTCAAATGCAGGCTATGGATGGCCAAGCAAATACCTAGCCATGCTCTCATTCTTTCTCTCTGTGAACGTTCCAAGGTCTTTCCGAATATTTTCCTTTTTAATACGTGGCATGGTTTTCATGGCACAAACTGGCTACCTGCTTAAAATTTCCCTTCATCTAAACAGAGGCTAGATTAGCATCAGTTCCCTTCATGACTGACAAATTGTGCTTCACCTGCTACTGGGCATGTAAATGTCCAAGTGGAATTCATCACAGAAATGTCATTAAAGAGAGTACCTGCTTGGGTCCCGGGCCCCACAATAATTACATTTCCATCAGAGGGGGGGGGGGCTTTTATCTGTTTTTCCATGATCACGTTACATTAAATTGCGTCATGACTCCATTTTGTGCTATAATGCAATTCAAGATGCCTTTTTTTTTAATAGAAGTTGGCTTGGGAAAGGTATTAAAAATCAATATTTTGTAATTCAAGACAACGCAAGTTTTCAGGCTATGAAGCTGAGAAGGTTTTTTTCCAAGGATTCCCTCAGCTCTGGGGTGTCTGGATATGAGATACTGGTTGAGACCCAGCTCTGCAGTGCTTGGGACATAAGACCTCCAAGAAAAATCCAGGATACTGGATGAAGGGGTTGCTGGTGATTTGGCAGGCAATATGTCTCTCCTCTAACTCATGCTCTGGCTATTGGAGGTGCTGACAAGTAAAACTGAGCTCCTGAGATCTTGTACTCCTTAAAAATCCCATGGGTCTTTTTGCAAGAGTAGGGCTGTTCAAACTGGTATTCTGGAAAAATTTCAATCTGGGTAAATATTTTCTGCTGCCTTATCTCTCACTATAGTTGCAGCAGGGTTTGGTATTCCTCTTTATTCCTTGTTCTCAACTTCTGTGAGTGTTGCTGTGTGCTGTTATCACATCCTGCACCAGAGCTGATTGCATTTCAACAGTGGGAGAAATTATCTCTTTCTTTACTCTGTGTTTTAGTTCATAAAGCATTTTGGAATCTGGGTTGAGAGGTGCTCTGCGCAGAGGATGTATGCCAATGAGCCACACTCTGCCCCCAGGGAAGTCAATGGGTCAACATCTCCCCACAGGGAAGTGAGTGGGGCAAATTATGCTCTCTTTTAAAGTGCTGTATATTCACATGAAAGGGGGCAGTTTCCGCTCAGTTTCACTTTAAGATTTTGGGTTTGAACTCAACACTCTGAGAGGCCTATGAAGCCGTGTGGTCTGAAACCAAAGGAAGTGTGGGTTCCAAGAGCTATGAAGTGAGACCACAGAGCTTTTCTCTGCCCTAAATAATGCAGCCAGTAAAAGCATGCATTCCTGCAGCAACTGGCATCCCAGAGAACCCAACAGCATCTTACAAGCCAAGGTCCTGTTCCTGCTTTCATTAGAAGCCAGTGGGAGTTTTGCCAGGCATATACCTTGATGGAAGTTACAGGAATCAGACAGTGCCTTCTGAGTAGGAAGGGTGGAACCAGTACAGTGGGGGAAGTGAAAATTCTTGTCAGGATGCTTGTGCAGGCCCCTACTGATAGCTAACATGCCATGGGATCTTTAACATATATGCAGAGCAGATAGAGCCCTTTTTTAAAAAGTCTCCTCCAAAAGATGCTTACACAATATGGAATGCAGTTTATTTCCCTTTGAAAGCTGAGTTAACCATGTCAGGATTCAAACATAGGGATCTATGGATACCAGGGATTTCAAATCTGAAATTCACACCCCTTTTCAAACACAATTCCCTTTGCAGCTCCACCCAGCAGATACTCTGCTCTTACTATACACAGATCTACTCTGACTAAGGGAGCAGAGTAATGGAGTTTAGCTTTGCTCTGTTGATGGGTGAGAAGAATTTCCCTCTAAGTCAGAAAGCAAGAATATGTTTCTCTTACCTACAAAGTCATTGTCAATCAATTGCCTTTTGATCATGCAGATCTTTAGTGCTAAAAAACCAATTGCTAGGAAGACTCCCAGGGTAACTCCTATGATAACATACTTGGGGTCTGCAAGGAGAAATGAAAATAAGTCACTGAATACACATTATTAGATAATAAAATATTTGGTCTTTTGGGAGTGTGGGGGACATAGGACAAAGATTCCAACATTAACCTGAGCTTATTCTCCGCAAATGGCGGCCGCATTAGTTCTCCCACTTTAGAATAAGTTGAATGTGTAGGGCTAGCTAGTGACCCTCCTCAGCCGCACACCCGCAGTGCTAATTCACACTGCCCACTCCCACAGTAGAACTGTGCTCATTGGGGGACTCAGGGCAGGTTGCTGAATTTTGTGAGCCAGTGAGTAAATGAACAACCTTCAGTAAGAGGTGGGGTCAGTAGGAGAGCCCACATGGGCTAGAGACGAGGCTGGTGGCTTGTACTTCAGGAGACAAGGGTGCTGTTCCTGACTCTGCCATTGGCATCCCAGGTGACCTTGTCTGTTTGGATTGTAAGGTCTTTGGGGCAGGGACTGTCTGTAACTGTGTATTTTGTACAGCACATAACATAATGGGGCATCCAGCTGGTTTGGGGCCTAGCTGCTACGTTAATATTAATAGTAATTTAAAAAGCCAGGCTATAGCATCACTGCATGTAATATCTTTCTGTTCTCAATTGTATTTCAGTTTTAATTATAATAATATTTCCTGGGATACTAGTAGGTGGCTTTGTAAAAGTCAGGAAGGCTTGGAGCCAGGAGCCCCCAACTCAACAACTCCGCTATTCGAATTTTTGCTGAAGGGAGAGAGCAGCATTTTTAGATGTGACTTACGAAGCACATGATGTTTCTACTCTGTTTAAAAATCAGGCTCTGAAACCTGCATACTGCCCCTGTTCATAGTCTTTGGGGTTCCAGTCTGCATTCCCATTGCTCTAATTAAAACAAAAAGGCTAAAATCCTTGAAATATAGTTGTTGCTGTTACTGTATTTTCTTAGTTCCTGGCTCCCACCCCTGTACAGACAGTAACATCCTGAAATGGACTCACCTATTACCTCCTCCTCGGATGTTCCAGAGGCAGAGACCTTTGCTCTCCAGAAATCTGAAATAAAAGTGATTTGGCCTGTCAGAATATATAAGCGAATGTATTGTATCCTGCTAGTGACTGTACTTAAATAGAGCTGGAACGAATCATGCTAGGATACAACATATGATCATGTGATCAATTAATAGCCGTACATAGGGCTTAAAAATGGATCTAAGGTCTTGTAGAGCAGAGATGCATTATCAAAATGATATTTAATGGGGACATCCCTGAGGAACTGGCATCTGCCTTTCCATTCCACAAGTCTGTAGGCTGCATGCATGAGAGACAAGTTTGAAATGTCATCATTCCCACTGGAAACAAAAGAGAGATTCCAAATCTGATGACTCTATTAAAACATCTTGGGAAAGGCAGATCCACCCATGGCAACCCTTCCCAGGCAAAACATTTGCTCCGGTCCTGCCTAAGCCATGTCTCCAGACTTCAGCATGAGATTGCTGACAGAGGGGTCTCCTCTGGGACGTTGTCTCACGAGGAAAAATGTGATGGTGCGAGAGGGAACTTTTCGGAACCCTCAGCCCCACCTCCCACTTCATCATAGGGCCGCTTGTCAAGTTCCATCCTTTCCCACAAAGCCATGTGCGGCCTACATTCTGAGCTATCAGCTTCTGCAAAACAGAAAATACCCACTGTTTTTCATGGACAATTTCAAAGGGGAAAAAAAATTAACATTTCCCACCAAAAAAAAGTGCACAATTTCCCCCTGCCTCTCCAGCTTTTGGTCTTTCATTGAAAATTTCTAATGAAATGAAAAGTTTCTGCAAAAACTTTGGTTTAGGAAAAAAAAGCCATTTTTGCTAGAACATTTCCAACTAGCGCTGCTCAGAATGACACTAGTGGCACCTGACGGCATCGGGCACATAGACATTGAGATGGGATTTTTATGCAGATTTTTAAAAGTGCACGTAAGCAATCATTCCTCCTCAGTGTGTTTTGCGAAGGGTGCAAGCTCTTGTCTCCTTTACCGAGATGCTAATAACAGAGAAAGGGCTCCAGACCTGGAGGCCTAGATTAATCTCAGTGATTAACAATGGATTTATTCTGGAACAAATGTAGCCCTGCATATTAAGGCTTCAGAAAATGTTGAGATTGGCTTTAAAAATCATGAGATTTTAAGCCATATAAATGTCAGATTCTTTTTGAGCCCTCAGTGTTCACATTTTAAAACTTTATTCTGCAGTCAGGAGGGCTGCAAACTTACTTTTAAAAAATGATTTGTTTTCCTATTGTAGTCACATGACTCCAGGAGCTGAGGCTTCATGAAAAAAAACCCTGATAAACATGCAAGAGTGGACAACACTGCATGACCAGTGTCCGGTTACAAAAAAGGGAAATTAAAACGATGTTGAAAGGCTCTAAGGGAGGAAAGGATGTGGAACACTTAGGTTTTAATTTAGAAACCAAAGAGCTAATTTAATTCGCGTTGCTTCAGCATGTGAACATATTTCATTATAAATATAAAAAAAGCCTTCTTTCTACCCATCCCCTTAATTATTCTTTCTGCTCATATGAAGAATGTTTTAAATTCAAACATAATAAAAGTAATATTGTATTACTTTTATTATCCTAATGATCATAATACAGAGACCTTCATGTCTGCTTTCTAATGGAATTAAACTGGTGGTGGATTATGTGTTTTATGGCAGGAATCATATTTTACATGGCATATTTCATGTAGGTCAGTTTAATATATAGAGATTTAATTATTAGTTTCTTTTTAAAAAGGGAGGGACGGAGGCCTCTGCAAGCCCATAGGAATTGGGATGATGCTTTCAATTCATACGCTTCAATCTAGATTTGATTAAGATTTAATAATAACTAGTGGGTGCTGTTTAAATACCATTTGCTTCTGAGTTTAATTTCACTGATATATAAAACAATCGGCTTGTTTTCTTTCACGTGACAAGAGTTGTGTCATGGAGCCCACTCCTGAAACCAGGCGTTGCTCGCATGTTTGTTGCAACCCACAAAATCAGCTTTGGTTTGTTGAAATGTTTGCAACTTCTCAGCAGAAAGGGGATAGAATGGAGGGAATAGTTTTGAATTCACCCCAAATTCTGGAGAAGTCCAGATCCAACTTTACGACTGGCCGCCATCTCTATAATGTGCCAAACATAACTCCCAGATCTGAATCCCCCATAATTTTGGAAATAATTAGATCTTGATCATAACTTTGCAACTTTACAGAACTATCTCTGGTTTTGAGCGACCGCTGGACCATTTTCAAGCAAACTTGGGCCAACTGATAGTCCCTCATCCCGTTCCCTTCACTACCCAACTCATGTGCAATATGCAATTTGCACAATAATGCAAATGTACTATTATTTATTGGTATTGCGGTGGTACCCAGGAGCCCCTGTCATGGATCAGGATCCCCTTGTGCTTGGAAAACAGAGAACAAACACAGAATAGAAAGATAGTCCCTGCCCCAAAGAGCTCACAATCTGTCTTATGAGGGTTTAACTCAGCAGCTTTAACTGAGTGTTGCTCTACGTTCTTGTTCGAACCTGAAATCCAGCCTGACATTCATGTGAAACCTCCCGACTTGAAAGAAAAGGAAAAGGGTTGACTGAGACCTGCATTTCCAGTCTAGATGGATTGCATTTTAGATTAAAGAAAACAACAAAGAAAGAAAGAACAAATGCAATGTCTCCATGAGGGAGACCAGAGCATCTCTGTGTGTAAGAACCTCCACTGAGAGTGCTCTCCCTACCCCAGCAGACCTTAAATATAAAGGGGCAGAATACCGAGAACAGAATCATAGCTAAATGCAGCAGTTCACAGCGTGGGGCAATATGAAATGGCCCCTTGTGTACAGCTCTGCTGGTGAATTTCACTGTGTATGTGTGTCCCTGGACCAAGGTGCAGAGAAAACTATGGCTCTGTGATGTGCGGACTGGTGCTGGAGGAAACATCGATAGTTCATCCCTCACATCTCAGTGCTGAACAACAACATGAAAAATAAACCATGTCAAATGTTCCCACGTCATCATCTGGCCATGAATTGTATCAATATGATGCCTCATCTCTCACAGCAATCAGCACTTTCTCCAGCCTCTTTTCTCCTGTCGTTTTTCTAGTCCCTTGAGAACTTTTCCCTCTTTACCTTTTCAGATCTCTCCCTCCCTCCCATTCTTCACAGCATTCCAGCAATCAACAGATGGCCTCGTGGCATCTCAGTAGGCACCACTGGCATGTGGTCAATGCTGTTAGTGCTGGGGAAAGCAAGTGGGTGGAAGGGGAGAGAGAGGCAGAGTCCTGGAATATTGAGAGGTGGGGTGCAGGGAAAGGCAGACAGCAAACCTTCGGTGGGCAGACAACTCTGGAGACAAATATAGACTACCCATGGAGATGAAGGGGAGAGAGAAATCCAGGGGGGATGGAAATCATTCCTGAGCTATTAGAAAAAGGAAAATATTTGGGCTAGGTACCATGGCATTTGCACACCAAGAATACAACAGCTAGACTAATGGGTTGTTCATGAGTCAGGCACTGCTGATGTCCAGGCAAACTTCCTTCTTCATCATTATGGGCCATATGTTAATACCCACCCAGAGACAGGAATCTGGGCCCCTCCCTAGCTTTATCTGCACTGGAGAGATGTGGCATTGGCTACAGCAGTACAAGTAACACACATACACTCTGTTAACGCCCCTTGCATCTTCTCCAAAGG
This sequence comes from Mauremys reevesii, assembly GCF_016161935.1. Lineage (NCBI taxonomy): Eukaryota > Metazoa > Chordata > Testudines > Geoemydidae > Mauremys > Mauremys reevesii. Next base: position 66,249,892 of record NC_052629.1, on the reverse strand, counting down.
ATTTACAGTGCTGCATGGTGTCACTGCAATGGGGCAAGTCTCAGTGCAGTGCTGTGTGGAGGGCAGTTGAACTAGAACAGGGGTAGGCAACCTATGGCACGCGTGCCAAAGGTGGCACGCGAGCTGATTTTCAATGGCCCTCACACTGCCCTGGTCCTGGCCACTGGTCCGGGGGGCTCTGCATTTTAATTTAATTTTAAATGAAGCTTCTTAAATATTTTAAAAACCTTATTTACTTTACATACAACAATAGTTTAGTTATATATTATAGACTTACAGAAAGAGACCTTCTAAAAACATTAAAATGTATTACTGGCACGTGAAACCTTAAATCAGAGTGACTAAATGAAGACTCGGCACAGCACTTCTGAAAGGTTGCCGACCCCTGAACTAGAATGACCTGCGTGCACATGTAGGACTGCTGCAAGCTGCACTGGGGTAACTCTCTGAGGCTGTTTGAGGCTAATGAGTTTCCTGTGATTACTCCCATTGAGAAGGAGGGCTGGGGCGTGTTCCCCTGCAAGGGCTGCTGCCCCACTCGCAGCAGATGACTCCCCAATCCCGTAAATCAATAGAAACAAGACTAATCTGCATATTGGCTGGGTGCAGGCTCTGCTCTTCCCCTTCTTAGTAGGGCTCTTCCTGACACGTCCCCTCAATGTGCCTCGGTGTCTCCATATGTAAAATGAGGCTGGATAATCTTAGCCCATCTCATGAGAGGGCTGTTGTGAGAGCAAATGTGCCTGATGCTGGCAGATGCTCTGAGAACACCTAGGAAACTTTATGTTCTGCATGTCCAGAGTGGGCATGTGAATTGCTAAGCAAGGTATATGGAGAGGTAAGAAAGGGGCTTGCACACAGAATGCACATAGACTATTGCTTTTTAAATACACTGTAAGTGAAACCCCTAGGAGAACACTCTGCAGCCATCAGCTATCTCACCAGCAAAGAAGCCGGTATGTAACTGAATTGTGCCTTTTGTTTTGTCATGTCCGATCCCTCATATATCTGCTGCACTCCAGTATGAAACTCTGTCTAGAAAGCTCAGCGAAGTAACACCACCCCCTCGATAAATATTCCCTTTCCACTTTGCACAGAAATAAACTTTAAAACTCAGCACACACATAATACAGCTGAGGAATAAACAGCACCAGCATGCTCAAGAGATAAACAGTATAGCAGCACCCCACCGCTTAAATATTTAGCCTGTGGAAAGAAAGGGAAAGGAAATACATTGGATCACTTACGTAAGAGAAGCAGAAACGTAGTTAGGACAGGAATCCAGCTTGTCAGGAAGACCATTGTACCTTTCAGTGACCCAACAATTTCACCTAAGCTTGCTGGATTTCTTTCTTTTGCAGTGTGGAAAAACACCAACCAACTCAGGTCACGTGTTTGTGATAGGAAACAGCAGCCACATCCTGAGTATCTGTGTGTTTGCAAATATATCAGTTCCCTTTTTTGGATTTAAAAGGTAGCAATAATGTCCCTGCTTGAAAGTGTGGCATGGAAATGGTGCATTGCAAACAGCCTCAGGCCAATAAAGAACTCTTGCTTATTTAGCATAACCTGATGTACCAACAAGTTTTTTCCCGAAGCAATGACTGAACTGCAAACACTAACAGTAGTGAAATGGTCTTTGCAATAGTTTTTAAATCTAGAGGGGTGTGACTCTGTCATGTGGGGTTGCCCTGGTTCAGATTTAATAATAGCCATCTACCAGAAACTCCCTGAACGCTGCCAAATATTTGGAGCTCAACTTTAACTATTTAATATATTCTTTAAAGAGACAAATCGGCGCCACCAGAGCTACATCCAGCTCTTAACCCCTCCCAGTGTCTGGCTGTGGGTTTTGTTTTGGCCCCTTGGTGAGGTGTACTGGCCTTTCAGGACTCCAGGGAAACCCTGTATGGGCTAATAAAACACCAATCCAAGCCAGTGCCTGGAAAGGAAACCCACAGTGCCTGTCTCTATCAACAAGAAGCATAGAATCATAGGACTGGGAAGGACCTTGAGAGGTCATCTAGTCCAGTCCCCTGCACTCAGGGCAGGACTAATTATTATCTAGATCAGGAGTCTCAAACATGTGGCCCGCCGAGTTATTTGCTGCAGCCAGCCAAGCTCCCCACTCCCCTCCTGTCCCCCCAGAGTTATTTCCTTCAGCCACCACGCTCCCCTCACCCACCGACCCCCCCCAGCGCGCTGCGTCCCCGCTCCTCTGCCTACCTCCAGGTGCTTCCTACCGCCAAACAGCTGTTTGGCGGCACTTAGCGCTTTCAAGGAGTGATGGGGGAGGAGCAAGGAGGCGGGGCAGGGGGCGGGGATTTGGGGAAGGGGTTGGAATAGGGGCGGGGGGTGGAGTTAGGTTGGGGACTTTGGGGAAAGGGTTGGAATGGGGGTGGGAAAGGAGTAGGAAAAGGTGGGGTAGGGGCAAGGCCTCATGGAAGGGATGGAATGGGAGTGGGGGGGGGAGGGGGCTTTTGTACCCTTATATGAAAAGGTGTCAGTGATGTGGCCCTTGGGCCAACGTACTAGTTCTCATGTGGCCCTCGTGGTGATTTGAGTTCCCTGATCTAGACCATCCCTAGCAGGTCTCCCATATTCTTAACAAATTCCAGTATGGAATCCACAATCTCCCTAGGCAATTTATTCCAGTGCTTAACCACCTGGACAGTTAGGAAGTTTTTCCTAATGTCCAATGACATGGACAGGATTCATACAGGAGCAGGAGTATTCTCTTTTCTTCACCTTCCCTCACCTGGGCATCTCTGTCTAACCACAGCCTTTTGGGGAAATCCCTCGGGCCTACTCCAAGAATCTTAGGACTTTCAGTGCTGCAGCAGTGACAGTGAATAGAATAGTGGAGAGATAGAACCTGTTTATGCAGACAGGGAATGAGGCCTATCTTGATCTCCAGGGTGTGGCATCACGTAGGCCTGGTTTACACAAAAAGTGCACTAATTTAATTAAAGCTGGGTTTTGCACTAGTTTAACATACCAAGTGTCGATGCTCTTAAATGGATTTAAACCTGGACTTTATTCCATCCTGTACAGGTGCTTATCCTGGCCACTTCACTGTAGTATCTGACCACCCTCCACTCATGCATTAAGTGAGGTTCCTAATGTCTGTCACCTGGGATTCATTCTCTCTCATGCTTTCCCTAGGGGGAGAATTGTGGGTACAATGGCATATTTTGTTTGCGTAGGGTTGGTTTCTGTTGTTTGTTTTGTTTTTTAATTTTTTAATCAGTTTTGTTTGTGTTGGTAAATATAGAGACACAAGCTTGTCTGACATGACCCATTTTAAATCCAGATAAGAGGATTCAAACTGAGGCTTTGTAATGGTTTGTCTAATTCAGATTCAAAACTGATTTTAATTAACCCAGTGCAACTTCTGCATGTAGACAAGGCCTTAAAGTCAGGCAGGAGATTGTGTCCCTGGTTTAAGGTATGTCCATTTTTTTGGCAGCGCTCACAGATATACCACAGGCCAGAGAATCTCACCCAGTTGAACCCAATAATTGTGTTCAACCCAATAATTGTGTTTGACTAACACAAATCTTCCAGAAAGTCTTGAGTTGAAGGCATCAAGAAATGGAAATTCCACCACATGCCTTAGGAGTTTGATCCAGCGATTAATCACCTTCACTATAAAATGTATACCTGATTTCTCATTTTAATTCATCTTTCTTTAACGTCCAGCCATTGGTTCTTGCTGTGCCTTTCTTTACTAGGTTAAAGACCCCTTTAGCACCTCATATTTTCTCCCTGTGATGTTACTTATACTCCACAATCAAGTCATCTCTCAATTTTCTTGATGCTACAGACTGAGGAGCATCCCAGATAAAGAAATCTCATGCCTTTTTATTTCATACTGCAGGGCAGTGCCACCAGATACCCTGCTCTCAACTGACTTGCAGCATCTTGGGGTTGAAAGAAGCATCTGGTCATTCAGACAGTCCCATGGCTTGAACCCAGACTCCAAACAGTTTGAGATTTGGCTGTCACTTAATTCCATGCCAAGAGAAATTCCTCTAACACAGTTGATGGATGAGCGTCAGTCAGTGACAGATATGTGGGGTGGAGTTGTGGGGGATGGAAAATCTGATTTCAGTACAAAGATTTGCTCTCATCATTTCCTAGCCTGGACGTTTTATGGGCTCTGAAACTTGTCCTAAAATAGCTCTTATCAAAACAATTGATTACCAGATAGACCCAGGTCCTAGAGTACAGAAAGAGAAATAAGCAGATGCATCTTAATTTCCTTTCCGAATGGATTCCAGTAACGAAGAGACTTGCACAGTTAGGATTCAGAATGGGGTCTGGGTGGAGTTGGAGTTCTTACTCACAACACCTTATCCACTTCACTGCTCTTTCAAGAAGACAGTACACAGCAGCTTATTGCCTTAACTGGGGTTAACAAACACTCTATTTCAATCAAAGCTCTGAGCTGGTTTCTAGTAAAAGTAAAGTACGTTTATTAATAAAAGAATGTAGGGTATTCAGTCTACCAACAAACAAAAGGAAGCATTTGCATCTAAACCTTCAGTCTAATTTAACAGACTAGAGTTTTGTTTAAAAAACTTTCCCACCAGTTATTCTTGCAGCATGGCAGCAGTTTTATTTAGCCAAGACCCTTCATAGAACTCCTAGTGCTCAGTTTCTTTCCCCCTCGCTTTATAGTCCAGTAAACCTTTGAAATGTATTCTTCAAAAAGTGAGCCCAGACAAGTTTCTCTGTCCTGCTGGGGAGGAGATGCCATGCTGTCTTCTACCATGCTTCTGAGCTTTGTTTACTTCATATGTAAATATACCTTCATGGTCTCTGCCAGAAGACCAGGCTGGTCAGACACGCAAATCCCCATTCCTCCGTTTAGGGCAGACTGGATTATGCACTGCTTGCCAGACAAACAATTCTAGCACATAGTTATAACCCTTTGTACAAACCCCATAGACTGATTTTTGGGACCAACGTGTCACTGGTTTGTCTATATGACCTTGCAAGACACCTTTTAGATACAGATTATGACACCAGTGTGTTAGGTGTAGTGAGCGCTTCAGGCCTGGCAGGGGTTGCTGACACAGAGCAATGAACTGCCAACGGGCCGCTGTGGCCCAGTCGGATCCAGCAGCTTCAGAGAAGGGAGCCTGAACTGCGGATGTGCAGTAAGACTTTCCTGTGCTCAAGAGGGTGAAGAGGCCACCTCTAGATCAGAGGTTCTCAAACTGGGGGGGGCGGGCCCAGCGGGAGCAGGCAGGAACATATTCTGGGAGGAGACCCTATTGTGCACATTTTACACAGCTATGAATATCTAGCAAAGCTGATTCCTCCTGCCCTATCAGATCCTCAGATGGCACTGTGCATTTGACTCTAGATGGCTCTGTGCATTTTGATTGATTTCTGTTAAGCTTGCATAGCATTATAAGTCGTTGCCATCTGTATCTTAAGCCATTTGCTACAATGGATCGTTGGCGCTATTTGACAAAACATTAAAGGCATTGATTCAGAGTTGCATGTCGTTTTAAAAATCAGTATATGTACCTATGTGGCGGGGGGGGGGCATAAACTACTACAGACACAAAGAAGGGATTGGTGCGACCAGGGCCGGCTCCAGACCCCAGCGCGCCAAGCGCACGCTTGGGGCGGCGTCCCGCGGGAGGGCAGCAGGCGGCTCCTTTGGACCTCCCGCAGGCATGCCTGCGGAGGGGCCGCTGGTGCCTCGGCTCCGGTGGAGCATCCGCAGGCATGCCTGTGGGAGGTCCACCGGAGCCGCGGGACCGGCGACCGCCAGAGCGCCCCCCGCGGCGTGCCGCCCTGCTTGGGGCGGCGGAAATCCTAGAGCCGCCCCTGGGTGCGACCACATACGTTTGAGAGCCACTGCTCTAGATAAACAGCAGCTGAGTTTGTTCATGGGTTTACTTGTAGTTAGTAAAGTAAGAGTTTGTTAAAACAAGTCTGGAGTGAAGCTGTGAAGACAGTTTTCCCGAAGTAGCCTTTGAAAAGCACCTATCATACTTACCAGCAAGCACCCCGCTGCTCAGGACAGGGTGCTTGGAATAAAGGAGCAGCGGGAGGAGTGACACGAGGTAAAGATTTCCAAGTGCAAAGCTTGGTGGTGGCAGCAGTTACTCAGATGCAGGAAAATCGGGGTCATGAGAGTAAGTTCTTATGTAAAAGACATTTATAGGGGGTGTATTTTACACCTGCTTCTTGAAGCATCTGCTGCTGGCCACTGTCAGAGACAGGGCACTGGACTAGATGGACCACAGCTCTGATCCTGGATGGCAATTGCTTAAAAAACAGCTACTGAGAACAAGCATTGATCAGCGATATGCTGGACTGCCACGTCATTGAAGAGCTCCTCCCTAGCTAGTGAATTACATTTTGAAACTCACAATTGCTTAAGAGAGCATCTGTGGATGGGCAAAATGATTTGGTTAAAATAAAATATGATCCAAAATGTGCATTGAGTCTGTCTGTTTATTTAAGACTCGCACAAGATTGGTTGACTATTCCCTCCCCCCCTAATTTTTCATGCTTTCTGGTTCCAGCTGATCTCACTGTATTTTCGGCCCAGCTTGAGGCAGGAAGTATCGGACTCTCTAAGAAAATCTCAATCCTTACCTAGCTCCCATTGCTGCTGTGCAAGAAAACCCAGGCAGTCAAAGCCCACTGAGCTGCTCAGATGAAAAGGGCTCTATAAATACGAAGAGTTATCGTTTCTAGCCCCGCTTTACATGTTGCAGTATTTCAGAGAAGCAAATTTAAACAACTGCGTCTTTATCCGAATCCTTTTGAGGTTTTTCTTTTACTAATTCATATGAAAATGCTTCAGACAGCTCAAGAAAATGACCACACACCGCTCAGTATAGATACGTCAGTGCTACCCAAGCTCTCGTTCATGGCATACCTCCACGAAGGAGGCGCATTGATCAGAATGAGCCATGCTTAATAAGCTCTTACATACAGTGGATTTACCCTGATTCTTGACCGATCTGGGAAATGTGGACTCTAACCACAGGCATTATTGCTCAGCCCTCTGCTCCATTACCCACTCCCCACCATCCGGCTACTGGGCAGGATATATACGTTTAATTAATTCCACTGTTACCTTTGACCTGTGAATAGTGGGAGTAGTGTCAGATTTATGTGATATGAATAACAAGGGTTTCTCTGGAGACTCTATCCTGGTGAAAGAGGCTAACTGTAATTTTCAGCCATGAGTAATTGTGTATAATATCATCCTAAATGATTTTTCTTCTGTAATTTCATTAGAGTTTAGAAATTTAATTAGATTTTGAATCGCTCTGAAATAAAGTAGCAAAACACCCAGAGACTAAGAGCAGTGGTTATTTTGTCCTCCGAGGCCAGAATTCTTGGTCTCAAATTGGCATGTGTTCATTAGGAGGAAGTTTGCAGAACTTCTTGATAGATTATTGTCTTTCAGAATGGACTCTGAATAGGTCTTTAGAGAGCATTAGAGGAGCACACAATTATTACGCACACTCTTCTCGAGGTTTAAGATCATCTGCCTTGCATCTCCTTAATAAAAACATGCCTCTAAAGTTGTTTAAGAAACTGTGGAGATAGGATAGATGCTCCTTCAATGCCCCAATGCTCTTCCTGGTTTATTAGCAACTCTAGTACCTGGGCATGATGATACAGTGAGGAGCTGTTTGCTTTACTTTAATGATTAGGTAGGTTTATGGTTATTTTTATTGCCGCAGCATATGAACTGTCATGGTGGCTGTAATTAGAGGCATGCTATAATGCTCCTCTTCCCTTCCACCAGAGGCTCAGGGAAAACGTCTCCCTGAGCCAATTGAATCCATCCAAAAGTTGCAAAACAAGGGGGAAATGAAATCAAATTGTCTAGAATGTTTTTGCACCAAATCAAGGGCCCAATATGGCAGCTTCTACTCACCTGAGAGTTCCCATTGAAGCTGATGGGGATGCTTGCTAAGAGATGGCTGGGAGATTGGACCCCAACAAAGGCCTACAGAAGGACTAGCCATACAAGGGTGCATTCACCGTTCACTGTCACCAGTGTAACTCCATTGACCTCAGTGGAGATGGTCCTGATTTACACATTGAAAGGGAAATGAGGCCTTTAGGGTCCAATCCAGAAGTCCCACCAGAAGTCCCACCATTGATGTCAATGAGGCTAGTTGCATGAATCGGGACCATTCACACGAGTAAGGTTTTGCAGGATTGTGTCCTTAAAGGCCTGATCCTGCAAGCTGATGAGCGCCACCAACACCACTGTAATGAATGAAGGAGCTAGGCAAAGGTGCGGAAATGGTTAGACTTGGCATGGAGGTGACATAAGTCATCATAACAGAGTCGGGGAAACCCCTGAATGAAAAGGGAAGTAAAAGACAAGGAAAAAATAATGTTGTCGTGCATAGAGGTTCATCAAGATTTACTAGCAAAACAAGTGTTCTGGGAAAGAATGGAAATCCAGCCCAAGTGAAGGCAATAGGAAGAAACCGAGACTATAACAGGTAAAAAGTCAGATGGAAATGAGAATGGCCAAGTCATAAAAGCAAATACCAAGCAAATGTTATGAGTGTATCAGAAGCAGGAAGCCTGCAAGAGAATTGCTGAACTACCAGTGGATAAAGGGGGCAATTAAGGAGAACAAGGACATTTCAGGGAAGATAAATAATTTCTTTGCATCAGTGTTTATCACAGAGGCTCTTGGGGGAGATGTCTACTCCTTCTCAGGTAATAAAAATGAGATAGCCTGAGGTATTAGATGAGCAAGTACCGCTACAAATTGATACATTAAATAGCAATAAAACCCCAAGACCACATGGTTACACACAAGAGCTCCAAAGGAAATTAAGAATGAAAGGTGGGGGCTTTCATGTAGTCATTGTTGACCTCTCTCTCCTCTCTTTGAAGTCTTTTACCATTAACTTAAATGAGTTAGAAGAGATAGGCAAGGCAGAGTGTTTTTGATAATCCTACCCTACTGTCTGAGCGGCTAACAAAAGAAGCTCTCATTAAAATCAACAACAATGCCAAGTTACTGGAGAGTAACAAATGCATCTTTTTAAAAAGTTTAGTACAGCAAGGGCTGACCCCAGGAATGACCAATCAGGGAGCCTTATTTCACAGGTAAATTGGTTGAAACAATAATTAAAGACAGGATTAAAATACACCTATATAAACATGTTATATGGACAATTGGTATAGCTTCTGTAAAGGAAAGTTGAGTTTCTCCAATCAATGAGAATGTTTTGAGCATGTCCTCAAAATAATGGATAAAGGAGAAGTAGATATAATTTATCTGGACTTTCTTAAAGCCTTTTCTAAAATCCCTCACCAAAGGCTATTTTGGAAACTAAGCACTGGTGGGCAGAGAGGTGATATTCTGTCACAGAGTAGAAACTGGCCAAGAAACAGAAAACAGAGTAGGTATAAATAGTCAATTTTCAACATCACAAAAAGTTGATGGTGTGGGGCCAGAAGGTTTGCTATTAAGGCCTGGTCTACACTGAGGGAAGGAGAGGTGGGGATTGATCTAAGATACACAACTTCAGCTATGAGAATAGCGTAGCTGAAGTCGGCGTATCTTAGATCGACTTAGATTGACTTACTTCGCGTCCTCGCAGCGCAGGATCGACGGCCGCCACTCCCCCGTCGACTCCGCTTCCGGCTCTCACCCTGGTGGACTTCCGGAGTCGCCGGAGAGAGCGTTCAGGAATCGATGTATCACGTGTAGATGAGACCTGACACATCGATCCCCGATAGATAGATCACTATTCGCCGATCCGGCGGGTAGTGTAGACATACCCTAAGACAGATATTTGTTAATGATCTTATAAGATGGTAAAAAATTATTCAGGTTGGTCAAAACAAAAGGAGACTGAGGTACTTCAGAGAGACCTAATTTAATCAACGCAAATGGGCAGCATGAAGGCCGATGAATTTGTTTGTTGACAAGGTAGTGTACATTGGAAGGAATACTCACTTGCCTTACTGGGTTTTAAATTAACTGGAAAAACTCAGGGGAAAGACTTGGGCATCAGATAATGGCATAGAGAGTACACTTATAAAGTTTGCGGACTATACCAAGCTGGGAGGGGTTGCAAGTGCTTTGGAGGATAGGATTAAAATTCAAAATGATCTGAACAAACTGGAGAAATGGTTTGAAGTAAATAGGATGAAATTCAATAAGGACAAATGCAAAGTACTCCACTTAGGAAGGAACAATCAGTTGCATACATAGAAAATGGGAAATGACTGCCTAGGAAGCAGTGCTGCGGAAAGGGATCTAGGGGTCAGAGTAGATCACAAGCTAAATATGAGTCAACGGTGTAACACTGTTGCAAAAAAAGCAAACATCATTCTGGGATGTATTAGCAGGAATATTGTAACCAAGACATGAGAAGTCATTCTTCCACTACTCCGCGCAGATTAGGCCTCCACTGGAGTACTGTGTCCAGTTCTGGGCGCCACATTTCAGGAAAGATGTGGACAAACTAGACAAAGCCCAGAGAAGAGCAACAAAAATGATTAAGGTCTAGAAAACATGACCTATGAGGGAAGATTGGAAAAACAGGATTTGTTTAGTCTGGAGAAGAGAAGACTGAGAGGGGACACGATAACAGTTTTCAAGTACATAAAAGGTTGTTACAACGAGGAGGGAGAAAAATTGTTCTTCTTAACCTCTGAGGTTAGGACAAGAAGCAATGGGCTTAAATTGCAGCAAGGGTGGTTTAGGTTGAACATTATGAAAGCACTGGAATAAATTGCCTAGGGAGGTTGTTGAATCTCCATCATTGGGGATTTTTAAGAGCAGGTTGGACAAACACCTGTCAGGGATGGTCTAGATAATACTTAGTCCTGCCTTTAGTACAGGGGACTGGACTAAATGACCTCTTGAGGTCCCTTCCATTTTTTTATTCTATCATTGTGGACAGCTCAATGAAAACAATTGCTCAACCCACAACAGCAGTCAATAAAGCCAACAAAATGTTAAGAAGTATAAAGAATGCTGAAAATCTTATAGTACCATTATATAAATCAATAGGATGCTCTCACTCCTGTTCATTTCTGGTGATTCCACCTCAGAGAGGGCATAACAGGAATAGAAGGGAGTCATAGAGAGGCAACAAAAATTAGAGAGCTGGAAAGATTTCCATAGGGGGAGATATTAAAATTATTAATACATTTAAGGACCCTGTGACCCTAAGGACTCCTCAATACCAACTGCTAAGCAGGTTACAAGAATATCCTGATATATATGTTCTGGTTCAATAAAGAATATCATGTGAGGTCTTAAATTAAAGCCAGGGTCATGCTGATCATTAATGTCATTGTGAAGTGTATTTACAGATGCTTGTAAGGAATTAGGTATGTACACTGAAAACATGTCCCAAAGTCTGTGTCAAGGCAGAGTTGGCAAACAGGTTTTCTGCCAGCCAAAAGATGTGTAGTCATCTGTCTGTCAACTTGTAAATTAAGCATAGTTTGTAAGCAAACCATGGAAGCTCCATTTAAATAGGAAGTCTATGGGGGGACCTGAAATCCACAGGGAGGCAGAACAGGAGAGAATAAGCTGTCTCTGAGGACAGACAGTGAATTTTGGGGACTATAAGGGAAGGCAAGGAAGATAGCCTCCTGCATCCTGTACCCAGGAAGTAATTGGGCAGTGCAATTACTCTCATGAAAACAGGATCACAACCAACTATGCCTGAAACAACACTGCAAAGGACATTTGGGGTGAGATAAACTTGTGTAGGCTGTCAGCAGATAGTCTGGTAAGCTCGGACTCTCAAAATCATGTTATGATTTTCATTTCTATGTAACCCTGTTGTTCCCATTGGCTCTTGATTCTGGTAGTACAAATATTGTTGTAGTCCCTGCAACTATTTCAGTTCTGTGGTATTACACAAGGAGTGGACTCGGAGTTGAATCATTCAAGCTGTTGTGTACACTGTTCCCTTGGGACAGCAGCCCTGGTGTTACTGTGAGTTTTCTGTGGACAAGGGGCTGGACTCTACAGGAGAACAATTCAATGGGGCTCAGGGACTGGGACTGTCTGTTAACCTGCAAGGCAAAGTAGGGGCTTCCATAGCCCAGAGGAGATTGTTGGGGTGGAGGGGACAGGCTGGCAGTTCCAGGGAGCAGACACCCAGTTAAGCATAAGCAGGTTTCCCTCTTGCTGGAGGCAAGCGGGGGCAGGGGAGAAACAAGCAGGGGCGGCTCTAGACAGTAGGCTGCCCCAAGCAGCGCGGAGCGCTGCGCCGCCCTTCCCCGGTCCCGCGGCGGGTCCCCTCTTCCCGCGGCTCCGGTGGAGCTCCTGCCGGCATGCCTGCGGCAGGTCCACCGGAGCCCGGGACCAGCGGACCTGCCGCAGTCATGCCTGCGGGAGCTCCACCGGAGCCGCGGGAAGACGGGACCCGCCGCAGTCATGCCTGCGGCAGGTCTGCTGGTCCCGGGCTCCGGTGGACCTGCCGCAGGCATGCCGGCGGGAGCTCCACCGGAGCCAAATGCCGCCCCCCCGGGAAACGGCCGCCCCAAGCACCTGCTTGGCGCGCTGGTGTCTAGAGCCGCCCCTGGAAACAAGGAGACCCTCGGTCCTGGGTACCCTGAGAAACATCAAAGACCCAAGCAGCCATACCTCTGTCCCTGTGGGGATATGCTGAGGAAAAAACAAAGCCCCCAGAAACTCTGAGACAGCCTTATGTTCCACTGTATTCAACAGGAAATGAGCCTCTCACTGAGTCAGGTCCTTAGGGCATACTCTGCTCTCAGGGTCAGAGCGAGAAAGCCAATCATCAAGGAGGGAAAGCTAGGGAACCCAGGATGTCATTTGTGACCACTCATTTACTTTCAACAAGCCCACAGTGAGCTGGGGGTGTACAAGAGCTGCCCTGTGTCACATCACACGGTGGAACAAATGGAAGGAAACATGTTCAGGCTGGTTATGTCAAAAATCAGGGTTCTTCTGCACCGGACATCTGGAACTACGTTTGAGAATTCACAGCTGCTCTTCCTCTGCTATTTTCTCAATCTCCTCTAACTGTCAGGGCTCTGAGCTGCTCAGACAACTGTGCAGGATTCCACCTCGTAGCAGGGCAACCAAGTAACAGATGATGGATGCATTAACAAAGGAAAATACCACCCCACCAATTATTCAGCACCTCCCTTCTCTTACCCCAAATCAGCCATCTTCTCTCTATTTGACTCATTCTCATTTCTGTGCCTCTCTATCTCTCCCTTTCAGTATGAAGATCCCCTGCCTTGTAAAAACTCATTTTCTTGACTTTTACAAGAGGAATCCTACAGTTAAATGCAATCACAGGCCAAACAAAGCATAAGAGAGAGAGCAGAAAGCCTCAAGGGACATATACACATGGCACAAGAGAAAGTGCAGAAGCAGTGCACGCCCTGACTGAACTCTGTTAGAGTCTCTGTTCCTGCAGAGCTTATAAACCAAGCAGGGTTCCTCAGTAAAGCTATCATCTTAGCTGCAATGTGGCATACCTCCCAGTTAGTTTCTTCCCTAGCAAATGGATTTTAATGTATTCACCCAGCATAGCAGTAGATCAGAACTTGTCCCACCATTCCTTGGAACCTAGTAAATATACCACATTTAGCATTCCTTGAGCAGATTGATTTTAAGTTATGCAACAGCTAAAAAAAACCTGAGAAACGTTTCCAAAAGCAAAATGCCTGTCCATTATTTTTAGAAATCGTGCCTCTCCGACTACCACGTTAAGTGCATGAATGATACTTGGCTAGCTGGATAATCCAAAACACCTCAACCTTGGATAGAAAAGAAATCCTTGGGAAGGAACGACATGTATAACATTTCCAGTGGCCAGGTACTGTCCTGTGCAAATTCCCTAGCCGTGCATGCATAGTAGAATTCATTATATGCTGTTTAATACATACCAAGAGTTCAGTCTCTTGCCAGCCCACCTTACATATATGCTCAGATCCCAGTCAGCCTCCTACACTGTTTCATAACTACACCGAGTTTTAAAGCATCTAACTGGATACAGACTGAAGGAAATCTTCACCCTTAGTCTCCTTTTCCTGCTACACTTGCACACTAAATAGCCCTTTGGCCTACAGTAAGGGATGCTAGCTTAAGTGTTATGCAATCGTGTTCTATTCTTACCTCTTCCACTAACAGGATCAGTAATTCTCCTACTCCTTCTCAAGGCATCAGTCAAGCAGTATAGTGGGAGGGACAGTGACCTCTATATCTAAGTTGCCTAACATTTTCCAGTTTGCAAAATTCTTGGCTACTTTCTTGGAAGAGCTCTAACATCTACATGGATTGCAGCAAGACTCTGAAATTTGGCAGTGGGGTGATGGTCCTGAGCTCAGGGCATGTGCCTTTTGCCATTCCCACGAAAATCTGTTCAGATTTGGCCAATGTAGAAGTGGTTGAAAAGTCACCCTCTCCCATCTGTGGCTTGTGTCATACAGCCTGTTTGGCAGCAGACACCCCTAGATTCAATAGCACTCAAACATACTGCCCCCTGGTGTCTCGCTTCAGCATTTCATAGAGAGCTCAAACTCCAGGTAGGATACAGACAGTACCCTAATGACAATGATGGTGATTCCCACTTCTCCTGTAGTCCACCTTTGGCCTAGAGTAACACACTGCTCTGGGAACCAGGAAACTGTGTGTTTTAGACTCCTTCCTGGTGTTAATAATTCTGTGCTTCATCACAACCCATATTACTGAGCAACATCTCATCCCTGACAGAGAAGGTCTGCAGGTAAAATAGAACCTGAATAATCCCCTAGTCACATTGTCTTGCAGAAAGAGCCTGCCATATCTTTGTCCTTGGCTAGGCTTTCTGTAAACTGGGGCTACTCTCGCAGTGGTAACCCACTGTTTCAGTGCCCCATCTCTAGTGGTTGATTCACACAGGAAAACAGCTTTCTGATGCTGACTGCTAAAATAGTTCCTCCTTTAGCTCAAGTGAAAATTCAGAGTTCACACCCTGCTGGTAACGCCTGATGAGAGGCTAATACAAGGGCACGTAACAGAATCTGGTTACACCCGTTTCTTTCTTTTTTTAAAAAAATAGTCAGTTAAATGCAAAACACAACTTTAAAAGAACTTTGCAAAGTCAAGCTCTTGGGTGTTGGGAATGCCTGTGCTACCTTAATTATATCCCTCTATGTATATTCATTATGATACAGTCTTCACTTATATGATCACATGCTATTTTCCACAGGACTCGTGCTGAATTTGTCAGTGCCCAAAGCCAGCTGAGCCAGGGACGGAGGAGGAGGGTGCCCCTTACAAGAGACCACTTTCCAAAGCTCTACAACTCACAATAGGGACACAGCTGTGTTTGGGGTGATACTAGAATCTTCTTTGAAGGGGCTGGGAGACTGGAGCAAGGAACTCCAATCCCACAGACTTTATAAAACCTCTGAGAGCAGAGCTGCAAAACCATCTGTCCTCGGGGAAGATGCTAAGCTGTTCATAATCAGGGGAGTGAGCCTAGGGTGGGGTGACCCTCTAATTAGCAGATGGCACTGGATTTGCCACCCTCTCTGAGCTGATAAAGGGCCAATGCTGAGGCAGTATCAATGGGATGTTTCCTATGTAGGTTTTGCATACAACATGAAAGAAACATCCCAGGCAGCCAGGCTATGTCATTGTTGCTAGTTTCTGATAGACGCAGCTGTGTCCTAAAATAGCTCTGAAGTATCTAATGGTAACTTGAAAAGCTCTGAGGTAGCTTCTAAAGAAAGCTGAGTGTTTACTCCTAACAGGCACCGAGCACAGAATCTGAGCAAACTGAGGAGTACCGGTAAAAGGGACAAGGCAACGGGGCTTCCCATCAAGGGTACTTAAGAGAGATACACAGTGAGAGCACTGTACAGACGTCCTCTGTATAATCAGGTACAACCTAGATAAAATCCCAGACATAAAACTTGATTCAATTGGAGTTCAGGTTGAGGGTTCACATCAGTAACTTCAGGGGAAAAGCCTCGCAGGAACATTCCTTTGATAACTACAATGAGCACTAAAAACCCGGGACATTCAGGTTACATTAAAGGAAATGTAAACCACTGAAAGCCTGGAAATGCATAGTTGGGCACGTGAGGAACCTTAACTCTGCACTGCAGTGACACCAGACTCCAACCTTCACTCTTGTTTTCTTTCCTAGTAGGGCCTGATCCTGAATGGGCCCTTACTCATTGATTGAGGCCCAGATTCTCAAAATGTATTGAGATGCCTAACAACCATTGATTTCAAGGAGAGCCAAGTGTCTAAATTGTTTTGTAGATCTGAGCCTAAGTGCTTGCACTATCTGGCTCTGCATTGTAGGGTGTGTTAATTTAGGCTCAAAGATTCTTTCAAAGGGCTTTAGAAAGTGCACAGACTATGCCCGTGGGCATCTTTGACTTGTAAAAGCCAGTCTACTGATGTAGAGACTGTGCCACTGGCACCTTCCCATCTGCATCTTTTTTCCTTCCCACAGGGTTTATGAGGAATCTGCTATCCAAGGAAGCTGAAATCATAAGTCTGTAGAAGACACTGATCTTGTTGAGCTTGGACAGACTCGGACATCGGGTGCCAGTTGTAAAAGTGATGCTTTGTCACCAGATTTAGTCTTTGCTCTTTTCCTGTAAATGCTAAAATTCCATGAGCTAGACCTAGTAGATTTGTATCATAGAACTATATGGTTAGAAGGGACCACAAGGGTCAGCTACTCTAACCCGTGCCAAGATGTAGTATTTGTTGTTGCTAAACCATCCAAGACAGATGGCTAGCCAGCCTCCTTCTGAAAACCTTAGAATCTCTAAGGATAATATCCTTAGATATTATTGCAGAGTGGTAGCTCTGGTATAGCTTAAGTTAAGACCAGCTTTCTGTTTAAAGCTCATCCATTCACAGTGCTATAAAATCCATATGGTTACTTGGATTGCCTTGAGTTTTGGTGTGCCTTATCGGGGCTCAGGGTAGGGTCGGTCATCCTAATTCTGGCAGTTTGGCCAAGGAATTCAAGAGATCCAGCCTCCCAAAACTCCCACATTTTTTCTTATAATTCACGGATTCTGACAGTACTTTTTTGCACATAGATAGTGATCAAATCAGGGCTCAGATCCTTGCACCAGGGTCTCCAGCACTTAAGGGTTACCCCAACAGAGTGCATGGCACCCCCTAGCCCTTGGGCGTAAATCAAATTAAAACTTTTTTTTTAAAGAGAGTTTGTTTCTCCATTTAGGCACGTGCCAAGCAGTTCTCAGGCTCTCCTGCCAAACGCTTACACTGAACATACACAGCCAGAAGAGTTAGCAGGATTTTGATCTTTCAAAGTTTCACACCAGTAGAGGAGATAAGCAGTATTCCTATGAATCTCACCCATCCAACTGGTACCAGTTCAAGTTCTGCCTTCAGCAGACATCTGGAAAAGTCAGAGGGCATATTGCTAAAATCTGTCTTAGGGCTGGAGGTTATTTATGTTTTTGTGGGGGGGGGATGGACTAGTAGTATTTTGGTTTAAAAAAATGGACATTTGAGTGCCTGCAGGCAGGGCTTTTTAGAGGAGGGGAGGGAATAGGGTGAAAGAGACTTGGGGCGGCATCAAGGAGAGGGTGATAAATGGGGATGGGCGATAGGGGAGGTGAGAAGGCTGCGGGGCTCAGGTGATGGGGTGGGACACTGGGAAGGAGACATGGCATAAGAATAGGGGTAGGGGCACCTGTCAGCACAACATTCTCCCCTTCTATGTGTGTGCCAGGCTTTGAGTCCCCCTCTCTCTACATTTGTGTGTGTGCTAAGCTCTGGGGGCCCTACCCCTCTAGGGGGTCTGCTTAGAACAGGCATGCTGGGAGCATGCACCAAGATCGCACTGCTGACACTGGGGTCATTGGAGCACAGAGCTGAAGGGTGGCATGCGTGTAGGGCCAGGGTTAGTAGTCCAGCTGGCCGGCATGCTATCTACAACTCCCCAGCAACCACTAATTCTTACCAATGAGTTTTCTTTGCAACCCCCTCCCCCCTTACCTTGCCGGCAGCTCAAAGCAGCAGGACGACTCAGGAGCTCAGCTGAGCTGCCCAGCTGCTGGCCATGTTGCGGCTCTTCGGGGAGGGGGAAGCGGGGGAGGGCCCGGGGGAGACATCCTCCCCAGCTGGGAATCCTGGGAGCAACAGGATGATCCGGCCCACGGACCAGAGTTCTTTGCCCACCCCCTGGCCCTTTAGCAACCGGTTCTCCACGGAGGTCTAATTTTAGCAACCGGTTCTTGGGAACCTGTGGGAACCGGCTCCAGCTCACCACTGGCTACGCTGATGGAAAGTTAAGGTTGCCAGTAAAAATGAAAATGTCAGGAAACACAAACATGACAGTACTGTAGCCAGCACTGTCCTTGATCAGAATTTTTCTGTCCTCTTTTTCTTGTTAAATGTGTGATTTAATAGACTGCTGTTTGTGTTGTTAAATACAGGCCATGAAAAGCACAAGATGTGCAACATGGCAGAGTTAGCTTGGCTGTAGGCACCTTAGTTTTGCCATTTCCTGACTTACACTTTTTAACAGGCCAGGTTTAAGGATATTTAAGGTTTTTAGACATACTGAATATCCTTTTTTTTTTTTTAAAGGAAAGTGAGGAGAGAGAAAAACTGCTCCCATTTAATGTTTATATTTAAATGGACCCACTTGGGCATTGAAGGTCCCCAGGAGATGAATGAGAAGAGGGAAGGTGGAGGGCTCAACCTTGGTGTTGCTATTCGGTGCTGTTGCTAATGGCTAGTAGAGGCTTTGTTCTTATCTACACAGAGACATTGTACCACTTATTAATAATAATAATAATAATAATAATAATAATAATAATTAATAACTACACCAGTATCATTAAAGTGGTATGACCCCTTAGTGTGGCCACAGTTATACCAGTATAAATGTGCCTATTCTCGTATAGGAAAGGGAATAAGCTATTCAGGTATAAGGGCATGTTTACACTGGTGTAACTGCATCCATACTAGGGGTATTACTGGTATGCCTAAAATTGTAAAAATATCACACCCCTAACTGGCATAGTCATACCACTACACAAAGTGTGCTTAGACCAGGTCAAGACGAAGATTTTGATTAGATAAGACCTGCCTAAATTTCACCACTTTTCCTAATCAAGGCAAAACCTAAGAGTCCACCTCTCTCCCTGCTGCAGCTGCAATCTATGGAGGCATTGGAGTTAACAGCCCCACTGTTTAAAAGGGTCTTTACTGCCTGATCGTCCCTCCATATTGATCTGACAGAATCTAGATGCACAGACTGTGTTATGCAACTCCTTTGCTTTCCATTTTTTTTCTGGAATGGGTGGATTGCAGGACCTTGAGGAAGTGACTATTTATGGTGGGTTGATTAAGAGGTCAATTTATATTTTAAGGGTTGGGTAACTCTGGAAAGACTGTTAAAATCAAGAGATCTGTTTTTCTGCCATCCTTCTTTTGTTTTGGAAGCATAGTGTGTATTTTGATAACATTTGCGATTTCTTTCATAGAAATTGCCCTGGTAGCAGCATCTTTTGCTACCAGAGAGCACAGCAGCCATATACCACTCAAGCTAAGGAGGAAGAGTAGCTAATTTTACATGAAATTTACAAACCCAATTTTACATGAAAAATTTCTTCCTTCTGTGGAAAATTTTGAATTTGTCAGAAATGAACATCTGAAAACCAAAACATTTAAATTTGGAAATATCAATGCAGTGCCTCATGAGAGTTGTATTTTGTGTGCGTCATGACCCCATTCTGTCCTGTGGGCTAGGTTCCCATGCTTGACTACTACTCCCATGATGCACGATTGCAAGCAACTCTCATGATGCCTCAGCAAGAGAGGAGACCAATAGTGGTGTGTCATGGGAGATGCATTCTAGCCAGGAAGCTCAGCCAGTAGAGAGATGGGGTTATGCAGGACCCAAACTACAACTGACATGAGTCACCATGGCAGCATTTCTGCATTAAAATATTTCATTTTTTTTTTACTTTTTGCTAAGAAGTCAAAAATTTGCATGTAAAAATATAGCATTTTCAACCAGTTCTAGTTGTTACGGATACAATGGTAAGAAAACAAATAGGTTTAAAATGCTAGCTAAAGATAGCAAAAATGTCCTATATTGGAAACATCCCAGTGGACAGTAAAGAAGGAGATCATGCAAATCACATCACATTAATTTCTCTCTTGAAATAAAAGATTATATTTCACCTTCCCCTACAACTTCTACGATTGAAGTGAAATTTTTGAATTCACCTAAAACAGAGGCAGTTAACAAATTATTAGTTCTGCTTAAAAGTAATTGCTACTTGTTTTGTTTAATTTGAGCTCCGCTGGTGACATTGGATTAGATTTAACTGCATCTTATTTTGATGCTAACTAACATTTGCCCTAAGACTAAGCATACATAAATTGGAGTTTCTCCTGAGAAAAAGCAGATTATTGCATCTTTTAAAGGAGCTAATAGGCATAAGCAAGCCAATCACCCCACTATGAGATTAGAATTGTGGGTTTTTCTCCTTTTACAGTTAACAAACACAGAAAAGCACTAGAAGCCATTAGGCTTCCTCCATAAACATCAAGTAAAAATAAAACAATCATTCATTCTCACACACAAAAGCTTGCATGTTCTCTAAAATACACTGCCTTGTCCTGAGAAGCAGGCATTCTGTCCATGGGTCTGAGCTCCTTTTCAGACCTTCACATCAGTGGAGGTTGAGGGAATTCATCATCTCCTAAGAACCTCTCAGGAGGGGGCTGTACATGCTTCACCTTGGAGCAAGTGTAATGCCATCAGCTGGGATAGACCCTGGAATTTCTGAAGTTTAGTGTATGAGCCTCTATTGCACGAGCTAACAGTCACATGGCTCTTAGCCAAGGATATAGCAGGCTCAATCTCTAACTGGCTACAGGCCACTAGAGGGGGACAGAGTGCCACACCAAGCAGGCATGGGTTACACAAGTCCACTGGGGAAAGAAACACGCATTTAGCCAAGCTGACACAATAGTCAAATAGTCTAACATACCTGAGGCCCATCGTCCCCTCAGCAGTAGACCTCATCTCCCACTGGTGTCAATGAGACCTGAATGCAGCTGCCTGAGGTGACAATCTGACTTCTTTGGAATAAGACGTTTCAATCAGATGCAACAAGTATGGGGTCCTTTGGTTTCCCTCATGTTCGTTCTCCTTATTTTCCCCTTTGTTCTCTGCACTGAAATACTCCTCTCTCCATCTCCTCCCCAGCCCCACACTGCTACTTCCATTATGGTACAAGACGAGGGTTGTTCAGGGGCCCATGGAAAATAAAGATGGCCTCTCAGTCTGGTTCCCAATGAGACAGATGTGTACATGACAATAACCACCACTGCTACTCAGGCTAGCCAGTCCCCTTGTCAGCTGTCTCACCAGCAAGTGAAAGGTCCACCCTGACTGAGCCTTGGAGCCCAGAGGTGCTTCCTACAGAGTAGGGCTGAGGCACATTGAGAGGGAACTTGTTTTGCTGCTGTTCTGGGGCTAAATGGAGGATGGCATTTTCCAGAAGCGCCTTTCACCAGCACGACATTCATTCAGATAGACTCCTGCTGCTCCTCATTTCTGGCCCTGCTATTTGGCTGGGGGAATTGGTGGTGGGACAGCAGGGATTCTGTTCTGTTTCCGAGCCCTGTGGATGAGTAGGCTAGGCAGGAGAAGGCCAACATTCAACTACGCATGCCTAGAATTAGAGACCTCAATCCATATTTAGCCACCTACATACTCCTGTGTGCTCATTTAGGGATCTAAACACCCATTTTGGGTTCCCCCATAAGGATCTCAGTGCTTAAACATACCTAACTCAGACACCCAGGCTTGAAAATGTGACCTGTATTGTTAGCCACTGGTCAAGCCTGAGGAGCCAGTGACAATGGTGGGTAATGATCAGAACCTTTGTCTCACTGCAGTTACTTGCTCATCAAACCATCACTATCCACAACCTAGTGACAGCCACAGCATCCAGCTTTGTTTGTATTATTAAAGCCTGGCTGTGGGCAGCCTGAATTACTTGTATGGGGGCAACACGTAGGACCCCCCAACCTGCTAACCCAACTTCTCTCTGATGCCTCACAAGAAGCCCTGGCAGGGACCCCCATCTCAAACCCTCCATCCCCCTAGCCACTTGGGCATGGTCCCCCACTCCTCACCCTGCCCTCCTACACAGCAGATTGCAGACAGGATTTATTTGATATGCACAGTGAGGAATATAGCCTTAAAAACCAGTATAATCTGTCAATTGCGGTGCAACACACAACATTACCTAGGTCAGTGGTCCCCAACATTTTCCATGGGGCAGGCGCCGGACGACTAGCCGCTGAGGACCGTGGCCGCCGGACAAGCAGCCGCCGAAATGTCACCATGAAGGAGCATCATCAAGAGGCATCACTGCAGAAATACGGTGGGATTTCGGCAATAGCGCTTCTTGACATTGCCACTTCTCGGCGGCATTTCAGTGGCTGCTTGTCAGGCGGCCAGTAGGCGGGTGCACATGGATGCCCCGGTGGGCACCATGGCACCCGCGGTCACCGCGTTGGGGACCCCTGACCTAGGAGTTCCACATTTTGGCTGTTTCTCCCACATTTCAAGGCTTGCCTCACACACCAAGTCCAAGATGGAGAGGGGTGTATGCAAAGCCTCCCTGAAGTTCAGGGCTCTATACAAACTGCAGTGGGAGGTAAAAAGGAAATGAGCAGATGAGCACAGCAATGTGTCTCTTGTTCACCTGCCCTTCTTCATGTGTTACTGATTCCTTGGCAAGGCATATATGAGCTATGCTGGCGAGCAGGCAATATGGGGCTATTTCAAAAATGCTGCTGCCTGATGAGAAGGTAATAGAATGACACATATACAAAGGCTGTTTTTTAACTAGGAGGTGATCTTGACATCACGTGATCTACCCCAGAAAAGGGGACGTGAGGTTATTCCAGTCAATCAAGCTTAGGCAGGTATTTGTCATCCCAAAACTATGGTGTTGAAGGGCTTTGGATCAGAGGAGCAAGCGAGAAAAGCAAATGGAAAACAGGAATGTAACTTCTCAGAATCCCAGTATATTTAGAGCAAGACGTATCTAATGTCACCGCATTATCTGGCTCCCTCTTCCTGGGATAGGGGTGGGAACAAAGGCAATAAACTTCTGTTGGATTTCTCAGGATGAATGTTAATGGTTTATGGATGCATGGGTCAATTTAAATCCAGACATCTAAATTTAGGTCAGGTGTCCTATATCCAAGGGCAATCCCAAGTACACTCTTGTTTCATGTAGGTTTTCTCTACAGGTGCACTGTAACCTGAGCCCCTCCCTGAAGAATGAGGTCTCAGATGGGCTGGGCGGACCCAGGGCCGCCGAGAGCGGGTTCGGGCTCCAGTGAAAAAAAATTTTCAGGCCCCCCAGCAAAGGCAGACTGGCTAAACAGGGCCGACAAAGCCGGGGAAGCCAGGCCATGGGCCCCCTTCCGGACTGTTGGGCCCCGGTAATTTGTACTGGCTTCCCCGCTCACTCTTGTTGGCCCCGGGTGGACCTAGGAGACTGTGTGGGCTGTGACTGAGATCACCTCCACGAATGTGGGTATCAGCATTGGAGAAAAAAAAAGAATAGCTCAGCCCATGTGTTACTGGTATCCTGCAATGCCAGCAGCAGCCACTGCTAAGAGGCAGGAAAAGAGCTCCTCTCAGAGCTTGTCCAGGAGCCCCCTGCTATTGGGTGATTTGGTGTGTCTAGCATGCAGCTCTGGATTCTGCCTGGCAGCCTTTGCAAAATAGTTCAACCTGAATCATAACAAGATGCTAACCAGGCAGGCAGCATTTGTCATCTCCTAGATGCCTGCGTGGCAGTGCTTTTTCCTAGCTGCTGCTTGCACTGGCCAAGTGATGCACAACATACTTGGTCCCACAAGGTGATGAATGCCCTTCGGTGCCAATATGACCTCAATGGGAGCCAAGGGCCCTCAGCACCTTGCAGGGTTAAGCATTGCTGCAAAGACATTTCTTAAGATCTTCACTATTAGAGCAGGGCGAGAGGTTGTCTACCTCTCCCCATTTTGGTGCATGGACATCATGTTTTTAAGTACACTTTGGGCCACCTCTGGTTCTTTCCTTGCACCTCTGTTTTCCACATTAGCCTGGGCATAGCCACACTGGGTTCTCCTTGGAAGACTCCCCTTCACAAAGCTAAACAGTACAGGTACAAATAGAACATAAAATAAAAGAGAAGCCAAGGGCAAGTAGGAGGCATCAACTAGGGGGAACAGAGATATGTTCAGATGGGATCTGAAAATACCAGGAGACCCAGTGTGGGCGAGAGATGTAGGAAAGTTCCTCTAGACAGCTGCAGAGGAAAAGGCTAAGGTGAGATTGTGGGAGGAGATACATAGGAGGCCTTAGCTAGATGGGTGAGAAGGGAAGGAGAGAGAAGATTTACGCAGTGGCTGGAGCAAAACACAGGAGGGTTCATTGAACAGTGAAGGTGATTTTGAACTGGCTCCTGAAGTGAAAATCTGATGGTGAGGTCGGTGGGTAATTCTTCCTTGTATTTATGTGAAGGTGGGCAGCAGGGTGCTATGGGCTGGGATGTGAGGAAGCCATCAGGAAGGGAGCTACAGTAGCTAGGGCAAGAGGAGATGGATGCCTGGACGAGGACACCAGTATGGTGGAGTGGAGGCAGGCAACATGACGAGGTGGGAGGTGGAAAGTGCAGGGCTGAGGTTCACACCAAGAATATAGACAGTGGAGTGCAATGGAAAGACCAAGTCAAAGAGAGAGGCAGACAGAGGAGATGGAAATCTCTTGGCAGGTACTTCTCTCCCAGCCTTCAGAGAGCTTTAGCTGCAGGGAGTTAAGATGAAGCCACATGCTCCCTTGGCCAGGTGAGGCGGGGAGGAGTCATTAAAGGAAGCAATGCATATAGAACATTCAGGATCGTGCACCAAAATGCACACTAAGGCTACAGACAGAGATCATAAATCTGACCTGTCAGCTGTGTTAAGATTCAGAGCAGAGACCTAGTAAGGGGGACTTGGATCTAAGTTTAGAAAGCTTCATAGCATGTGCCTGAGATTTTCAAAGGAGCTCAGGAGAGCTAGGCACCCAACTTCTACTGAATTCCAATAGGAGCTGGGCACCTAACTCCCTTAAGATCAGGGGTCTCAAAGTCCCAGCAGGTGGGCCATCTGTGGCCCAAGCACCTCCCCACAGCAGCCTGCGGAGGAGAAATGCATGCGGCCATGCTGCTGGCAATGTCTGCTGCAGGCACCGCCCCCCGCAGCTCCCATTGACTGGGGGAGAGGGACAGCAATACTATCACTAGTCGCTGGGCAGAGTCAGCCATGGAGGCAGCATTGTTAGTTGCTGGGCAGAGTCAGCCATGGAGGCAGCATTGTTAGTTAATGGGCAGAGTCAGCCATGGAGGCAGCGTCACTTTTTTCCACAATGAATATAAACAAGTCTAAATACCGAACACAACTATCTGATGCACACCTTGCTGCAATCCTGAAGGTTTCAACTGCTCAGTCACTGAGGCCAAACATCAACAAACTGACAGAACTGAAGCGTTGCCAGGTGTCTGACAAACACTAAAACTCTCTGGCAGGTGAAGAATTCTATACAGTTATATGACAGTTTTATTATTTCTAAGAAATTCAAAATAAAAAATACAATATAAACATTTTCTTTTCTGAACACCATCTTCAGTGACATTATGGGCCCGCTGGGAGGATTTGAGGACTGGCACTGGCCCTAAGGTAAATTGAGTTTGAGACCCCTGTTTAAGATCCTCAGGTCATCCCAGCCTCTATCTATTCAACGGGCTTTGCTAACACACGTGGAATAAAAGAAACCGTTAAAACTGGAGGCCTCCAAATGCCTTTGCTCAAATCTCTGATGAGCTCCTCCTTGTAGCTCTAGGTTTAATTAGTTTTCATTGCAATATTAATGATCCAAACAAACCATTTTAACTTTCCTGTTGCACAGCTGGAATCCTCTTATTTAGCATTCTGTCTCTATAAGGGACTCACACAAACTTCCTTTCCCCCCACCCCATTTGGGCCATTAATATGCATTAAAATCACAATCTCACTTGCTCTAGAGCTTCCAACCTGCTATATAGCTCTCATCATTTCCCAAAATGTCAGGGTCGAACTAATCACACAGCCTCATCCAAATAATATAAAGATGGATCACTCCACGGTTTTGACGATGATGGTGATTAATATTTCATTTATTTACAGTATCAACCTTTATGAAGAGTATGCGCATTTCTCTGGGCATACTTATACTGTGGCATTAAGACAATAATTCATATTACAAGAATTCATAATTTGTTACCCACTATCAGCAGCAAATAGACCAGCTCCCAGTCAGCTATCAGCGACCCCCAGAAACATGTGCCCTAGTATTCCCAGCACAGGCCTACCAGCCAAGCATCCCACAGTTCTTCCACCAGGTCCCAGTGGGTGAGGGTACAGCTCACAGCTCTCTTCAGTAGAAACACTGAGCAAAAGACAATCAGAGACAGTAAGACGTTTGTCACCCCCTGTTGAGTTGTTGCCGCCCAGCACATCTGGGATTCTACAGTTGTATCACGTTGGGCTAGGATCTTGTAAGGGAGGCATGGTTGGACCTGGTGAGTGTTGTGTATTTGGTTGTCATGGGTTTTGTTACTATGGCAACTGAGTTAGACTATTAAGGGATAGCTCAGCCGGTTTCAACCGGCTGAGTGAGCTCTCTGTCTCTGTAAATAAAATGGAGGTTTTGGTTAGCTGTCTGCTCTCTGGCCTCAAGTGATTGCTTCCTACACCGGCTGCCCCAAGGATACAACACTGGCGACGAGGATGGGATCCTGGTGCTGCTCCAGTAACAGAAGGAAGTAGAAGTCAAGGTAAAGACCAAACAAAGAAAAAAAGCTGCTTGTTGCACTGACTGTGAAAGTGAAACTAAAAATCATGGCTACTCTGACCAGGCCCCTGGAGCCTTTTGATGAGAATACAGAGCAGTGGCATGTGTATACTGAGCGTTTTGAGCTTTTTGGTATTGCAAATGACATTACAGAAGCGAAGAAGGTGCCAATATTCTTAACTGTTGTAGGGGCTAAAACCTACTCTCTGCTACGCAGCTTACTACACCCTGTTAAGCCTGAGACTAAATCTTACAGTGACATTGTGGAAATCCTGGGGTCTCATTTCTCCCCAAAACCACTGGTAATTGCTGAAAGATATAGGTTCCACAAAAGAGACCAAAAGGAAGATGAAACAGTTGTACAATTTGTAGCCATTTAAAAAAGCTAGCAGAACACTGTGAATTTAAAGAGATGTTAAATGATGCCCTGCGTGACAGGTTAGTGTGTGGCCTCTGCAGTGAAGCTATACGGAAGTGCCTACTGACAGAGGCTCAGCTTACATTACAGAAGGCTGTTGATATTGCTGTCTCCATGGAACTGGCTACAAGGGAGGCACAATACATCGGTGCATCCCCTAGGGTGCAAAAAGTGTCACAAGAACTGACCCACAAAACGGTGCAGAGTCAAGAATGTTACCGCTGTGGTAAGCTGGGTCACCAGGCATCAGAATGCTGGTGTAAGGACCTGGTGTGTCGACACTGTGGCAAAAAGGGACACATTGAGCATGCCTGTAAACAAAAGAAAAAGAGGCCTGTGGTCTGGCCGACAAAAAGAGGAACCTTGCATACCCTAGAGCAGACCCAGGATGATCAAGGTGACACCTCCTCACAAGAGGAAGTGCCACTGCATGTTTTGTCTTTGGCAGCGGGCTCACATGAATACTGGGTAACCCCCTTATTGGAGGGCAAACCTATATGCATGGAACTAGACACCGGTGCAGCTGTCTCGCTGGTTCCTGAGACTGTGTATAAGGAAATCTTCTACTTTGAACAGGTAGAGAATACACCCATCACTGCTGCTCAGATAAAGAAGGCAACCCGCGTTGACCCAGTATTATCCCAAGTTATGGACCTGGTGATGCATGGAAAATCTCGACAAACCTCTCCGGTCTCACCCGACCTTGTTCCCTACATGTCCAGGTGGATGGAGTTATCGGTCCAATCTGGTTGTTTGTTGTGGGGGAGGCGTTTCATTATTCCACCACCCCTGAGATCACAGATGTTAGAACAGCTACATTCCGGTCACTGTGGAATAGTGCGCATGAAGGAAATTGCACGAAGCTATTTTTGGTGGCCTAGATTGGACAGTGCTATTGAAGAGAAGGCAAAAGCTTGTATGTCATGTCAGGGTGTAAGAAATGCACCCCAGTGGGCACCCCTACACCCATGGGACTGGCCTGAAAACCCGTGGCAACGTATTCACGTTGACTTTGCTGGCCCCCTTGAAGGAAGCATGTTCTTGGTGGCAGTAGATGCCCATTCTAAATGGCCAGAAGTCTCTATAATGCAGTCCACTACTGCAGAGAGTACTATCCAAAAACTACAAGGACTCTTTAGTCGTTTTGGTCTGCCAGAACAACTTGTGAGCGACAACGGACCGCAGTTCGTCTCTCAGGAGTTTCAAAATTTTATGAAGGCAAATGGGATACACCACATCACGTCAGCACCATATCATCCGTCCACCAACAGATTAGCTGAAAGATTTGTGCAGACAATGAAAAACGCTTTGAAATCAGCAAAGGGACAACACTCCATTCAAAAGCGTCTGGATACCTTCTTACTTTCCTATAGAAACACACCTCATGCTACGACCCAGGCTTCCCCAGCCTTTCTAATGATGGGACGACAGCTGCGCACTTGCTTTGATCTGCTGAAACCTTCTGAACCCAGACAAACTGTGCAACATCAGCAGCAATATCAAGTCATCAGACTGGCACCCAGAGCAAAAGACCGAACCTTTAGCCCAGGGCAGCCAGTTTTGGCTCGGAATTATACTTCCAGAGCTAAATGGGTCCCGGCCACAGTCATCACTCAAACAGGACCTGTTTCCTATACAGTCCGGACTGCAGAGAATCTAACCTGGTGGCGACATGTAGATCAGCTGTTGCCAGGTCATGCCAGTCTTCAGGACCCATCTGCAGTTGAGGGGTCTGACTTCACCCCTCCTGGTGAGACACCGAATCATGAGTCACCTGTTCCTGACTGTTCTCCTCCATTACTGCTGGCAGCTGAGATACCCCTTTGCCCAGCACGAGCTGATACCACCTCCTCACCTATTCGTGCTGCGGACCCTGAGCCCCTAGTACTTTCGGGTGCAACAACACCAGAAGTTCACCGTAATCCACCTAGAGACAGAAGGCCTCCTCATCGGCTGGATCTTTAGTTAGGGCGAACCCACGGTTATGGGGCAAAATAATCCCCAGGGTTTAGCCGGGAATGGAGGCAGTCTACCCTCGTTCTCTAGTTTAGTGTGTGTTTTATTTAGGGGATGTTCTTATTAGGGGGGGAGGAATATGTTGTGTATTTGGTTGTCATGGGTTTTGTTACTATGGCAACTGAGTTAGACTATTAAGGGATAGCTCAGCCCGTTTCAACCGGCTGAGTGAGCTCTCTGTCTCTGTAAATAAAATGGAGGTTTTGGTTAGCTGTCTGCTCTCTGGCCTCAAGTGATTGCTTCCTACACCGGCTGCCCCAAGGATACAACAGTGAGCACTTGGATGGGGGACCTTCAAGGAAAAGCTCAACAACTGCTGGGAGTGGTGTTGGTTATTCAGTAGATGGGGCTCTCTCCTCTGACTCAGTGCTGTAACTATGCCCCAGGTGGCTTTATGGAGTCACTGTCTCCTTAGGAGAGCCATCTTCCAGCTGAGATACAAGACAGAGAGTCGTGGCCATCGAAAGTCTCATGGTAGTTTTTGCAAGGGTAGAAATGTGGCCAAATTCATTTGTTGCTAGTTTCAATGAATATTCTGCACTTCCCATCCTACACTCTGTCATGTAGCAGTGCTGCGCACTATTAAATAGCAGCTGTGTTCCACCTAGTGAATGTCTGCTAGTGAATGTTAGTGGGGAGTGAAAAGAGTCTTGTATGCAGTTTGTAAATAGTTTGTGGATCTTTTGTGCTGAAGGGTACTAGAGAAATGTTAACTTAGCACCTGCTTAAGGTCTGAGACTGAGTCCTTGTGAAAGGCACTCTCCTTTTCCTTGTGGAGTTGGTGTGACACAGAGCTAACTGCAATAAGTTGCACAACATAATTTAAAGCAGGCTCATTTCAGAACCAGACTCTTTCAGTATAGACTGTCTGACCTGTCTCAGTAGGAAGTCGGATTTTGTTGGAAACAATTCTGATGTTTGTTTAGAATATAATAAAGATGGAGGTGTCATTGCCATGCTAGAAGGGACCCAGTACAGAAGCATGTATACAGTGAGTGTGAAAGGGGACCAGGGCTGCATTTCTGCATGTTTATTAGAAATGTACTGAAGCTGAACAATTCAGATCAGGATTTTCAGTGTCTCCGAAATAAGGAGTGGGGTTTTCAAAGGAGTTGGGCACCCAAAATTCCAGGCTAGGAGTATTTAGAGGGGAAGTTTTCCTTTGTCAAAAATGCTTCCATGACTTAGGAATTTAAGCCCCATTTTTACAAATTGTCTTTCAGTGACAGTCTCCTAAGGCCCAGATCCTCGAAGGTATTTAAGCACCTAACTCCCACTAATTTCAGTGGGAGTTAGGTGTCCAAATACTTGTTATAGGAACCTAAGTTTCATTTGAAAATGGCACTTAGGCTCATAAGCCACAGAGGACCTTTTGAAAATTTTACCCCGGAAGTGAAATTCAAATCCTGTTTTGAATTCCCAGACAGCTTTCCACCCACGCACACTGAACTGCAAGAAGGCTCAGAGCTACCATTATGGGTTGGACCTCTCAGTGTGAAATAAAGAAATAATAAGTAAAAATATCACAAAGTAGATCCATTAGGGATGAGCCAGGCAGTCAGAAAACAAGTCAGATGACGGCAAAGATGACTGAAACTTCCAGAACAGCATAAAATTCCAAGCAAGAGGAACCCAAAGCTGCAACATACTGCAAATATACTACTGAGTCAGGGACTATGTAGGAAAACTCTGGGGTGGGGACACTAGCAAGCACCTTGTAATGTTATCTTTGAGGGACTGGGAGCACTTTGTCCCTATTACCACCCTGCCTCACTCTGTAAGTCCCTAACCAAGGCATCTGAAATGGCCCTAGACTGAACTCCAGGACTGTCAGTTCCGATCTCTTTGACTCTCCTGCTCAACTTCAGAAAAGTAGAGGTCAGAGAAGGTGTCTCAGGGCAGGGTTCTCTCACCCTGGATTCTTACCCCAAACAGTCCTCTCCTCCTATCTGCCAGTGACTGGTTCAACGCCAAGTGTTTTATTTACAATGTGCTATATAAGTGTTAGTTCCCTGCAGCATAAGGCTTTTCCACAAGTCTTTTACCTACTACCAAGACACAGAGCAGGGGGACTGGAGATCTGTACTTGAGTTTCTCTAGTCCTTCCTTCCAACCTTCTCCCTCCTGCTGTCTCTTCCTGCCTCTCTTTTACCTGTTTCCAGCTGATTAGCTGAATCACCCAGCTTATTAGTTAAGCCCTTAGTGCTGGAACTATTACCTCATCAATTTACCCCACGTAGGGACACTGCCAAAGTGCACAGAGTGGTGAGTCACCATAGGCTGCTCACACATCTCCCCCCATTTTTTTCCTCTACCAGGGTCTTCTCTCCTCCCTCAGGCTCTACTGGTCCTCTGGAGGCTACTGTCCCCTCATGAACTATGCTTCTTTCTCCTGGGTCTCTTGCATTTCTGTGGAGGCCACCTCCATCTTCCATCTGCACAAGGTGCACTCTGGCAGCAGAGTAACCCCCACATCTCCATTTCTGTCCAGCTGTCCTTATGCCAGGGCAACACTTTCCCCTATGAGACTTCTCCTCTGCTCAGAAAAAGTCTCCCTTTCTTCTCCATCACCCAGGTTACTTTCAACATCCACATCCGCTTGATCTTGTCCCGGGTCCTTCTGGCCCTCAGTATTTTTGCCTCCCCATAGGCCTTCTTTATTTGCTAAGTCGTGTTCTACATTTACCCCCTGTTCATTCTCCTCTAATTTGGGGTCCTCTCCCAGGCTTTTGGTTTCATGGCTTGTCCACCATCTAGTATGTCCCATTTCTTCATTCTCTAGCCCTCCTTGTGTGCTCTGCCTTATTCTTTGGCACCTCACCTGTTTTGGTTCTGCCCTTTCTAGCTGCTTAGGCGCACAGGGGTTCTTCCCCACCCTTAAAGAAAAGGGTCCCAGTCTGTCACAATCAATACCAGTTGGGGCAAGGTCTTGACCACCTCAACCGGCTTCCATCCAAGTGTGTCCCTAGTCTCCAGAGGTACTCTGGCCACTGGACAGGTTTGCTCCTCCCCATGAGTACATGCCACTCTTAATTTTTCTCCCAGCACCATCCAATAGGGCTTCATCCAGTCTTTCCTGACAAACAAGGTCCATCCCTTGCCTGCACCCCAGTCTCACAGAGACAGTAGGTGTCTGTTTTTCCTGCCCCCATCCCCTGCAAAGGTTTCTGTCCACCCACAGGATTCAGGAAAGTCACAAACCCTGTAGTAGCAGTCCCTTTTCAAGTGCCCTGCACCCACATTGGTCACATACAATTTGTCAGTGTATGGGTGGGGTCTCCTCCTCATTCTCTCTCTTTTCCTATGGCTTGACCATCTGTAACCCTCCACCTTTCCTTCCTGGGTTGCGTCCTTGCAATAGACAGGTGATTATTACGGACTTCTGCCTCCATGAGTTTCCATGGCTGCTTCTAAGGTGACAAGTTGATGTCTCCTCACCCAAGCCCTAGTGACCTTGGAGAGACTCTGTAATAGTTGCTCCAAAATGGTAGAGTCCATGACCTCCCTGATACCTCAGTCATCTGGCCTCAGCCGCTACTTGCCCCGTCTGATAATTTTTGGGCAAAGGCCCTCGGTTGCATCTCCTCTGACCACCTTGCCACTCAAAGCTTCTGTCTAGACCTTTCTGTAGGCAGCCCCATTCGATCTAGGATGACAGCTTCTATAATATCATAATCAGCTACCTGCACATCACTTAGCACCAAATCAGAGATGTGGGTTTCACCCAAGCGGTAGGGAGCTAATTGGAGGCCCCATGCCCTCTTCTCCCATCCCACTCGTGATGCCACCCTCTCAACTGTTAATAAAAAGGCACCAGAATTGTCTGTCAGGCCCATTTTACAGACCTGTGCCCACCATCCAGTTCTCACCCCCTGCCAGGGGACTCACCAGCTTCTCCAAGCGCTATTGTGGCACTTGCACCTGGCCTGTAATAAATCACTGGAGGTTCTGTTGTTGTTCTGCCCACCAGGATAACTAGGACTGTCTGTCTTGTCACCAGGTCTGCAGAAACTCTTGGAGAGGTTTCTGTTACTCCTCCTGCTAATCTGCTACCCAGCACACCAGTTCCTCCATGCTGCCCAGTCCACCAAACCTTCTCGTCAGCGTCCTTCTCCAACACCGGAGAGTGGGATATCCCAGACAAGCCCCCACTTATCACTGGGCAGGGCTCCCTCACCCTGGATTATTTCTGCAAACAGTGTGTGTACACGTACGCACACAGTGACAAGTTCAACCTCATGGGCTTTATTTGAGGTGCTTTATAAATGTTCATTCCCCACAGCATAAGGCCTTTCCCCCAAGTCTTTACCTACTACTAAGGCACAGGATAGGCAATCTGGTCTCTCTGACCCTTCCTTCCAGCCCACCTCCTCCTAATGTCTCCTCCTGCCTCTTAACTGTTTCCAGCTGATGAGTGGAATCACCCAGCTAATTAGTTAATTACCTAGTACTTAAACTACCCCCATGTGAGGACATAGAATGGTGAATGCATAGAATGATGAGTCAGCTGATCACACCTTGTCACAGAGGGAAACTGAGGACAGTTTAGGTGTGTGGGGCCAAGGAGGCAACCTCTAAACAGAGATCTTCCTACCTCAGCTCTAGCTAGAGTCCACCCATTTTAGGGCCAAATTGCTTTCAGACACCCTACAATATGGTCCATGAGCAAAAGAGCAGCAAACATTCAGTCTTCAAGTAAGGGCAGTAACTGGGCTGTCCCTCTAGCGCAGCTTCTCAGCCTTGTCAGGTTGGGGATCCTTTATTTGAATCTATAGCAGAGACAAGAATTGAACTCAAATTGCTTGAGCTGCTAGCCAGCGCCTTAAGCACAAGACCATCCTTGCTTTCAAGGGGCACCTGCTCAGTGGACAGGCATCTCCTCACCAGAGAGCTACAAAGTCAATCCCTGGTATCCTGGTCTGCTCAAAAACAGCTCCTTAAAAATCATGATTATTTAAAAAAAATACATTTTGGGTTCTTCTGATTTGCTTTGGGTTTCTGAGCCTTTGGGGCATAGTCAGTTTCAGGCTTTTCTCTGCAATCAAAAGGGATACATGTATTTGTCCTTTTAAAGGAAAACTCGGATTTTTGCATAATCATGTGACTCCAGGAGCTGAGGCACTAAGAGAAACACCAAAGCTCGTGAGCCTCCCCATAAAACCACAAGAGTCGGCAACACTCTGCGGCTCTGATCTGGACTTGCTGAGAGCTGATAAACATGGAGCCCCCCAGAGCCATTTTGACAGAACTGCACTGCAGGAGCCATGTACATTGCTTCATAAATAATAAATAATCACAGTGGAGGTGTGGAGGTGGCAGAGCAGGCTTCTTCTACTGGAACTGAAATATCAGAGTGAAATCCTCAGCCATTGGGTGTTTGATTGAAAGCTACACGCAGCGTGGCATTTCCACACATAAGCTCTTCCAGATTGTTGTGAGAGCTAATGCAGGCATTAAAAATGTAGCCGCTTACCAGGGGAAAGTGGGGAACATGTGTTACAAGCATATGTTGTAACTAGATTGTAAGAGTCTCTGTGTATTAATGAGCGATGGCTGACCTCCCCTCTGCTAGGGCACACATGTGGGTGTCCATCATGACAACACACTCTGAACTTATTCCACCGGAGGCTCTTGGAAAAATATCTACCATGCCCACCTCCAATTATAGCCCTGCCAGTCTGCAACATAAGGCAGTGGGGGAGAGCAGCTTGACTGAAGAATCATTTGGAAACTGTGCTGGTTTTCTAGCCACTGAAATCCTCAGCATGGGTTTGACCATCTCTGCTAAGAGGCAAGTGTCTACAGCTTGTAAAGAGAAAATGCCTTTGAATGCCTCCCTGCTTTTAAAAGATCTCCACTGCCTGCACATCAGCCCACATGAAACATATGAAGCTGCAGCAGCTTGTACTGTACTTGCACTGGGTGTATATATGCTGCTACACATAATACATATACTGACACATTGTGATCTACTGCTTAGATCAGGGGGCTGGGAGTCAGCACTGTTGGATTCTATTCCTGGATCTACCAATGACTAGCTATGTGACCTTGGCCAAACCACTTAATGGGACCTTGGCCAAACCACTTAAGGGGAAAAGCAGGTGCTCAGTGCCTATGACAATCAAGCCATCAAACTCTCTGTGCCTTAGTTTCCCCATCTGTAGAGCTGATAATAGCTCACAGGGGAATTGTGAGGATAGTTAATCAGAATTGGAAAGTGCTTCAAGACCCGTAGAGGAAGTGCTTCCTCTGTGGAGGAAAGGTGCCATATAAGGGCAGCAATTAATAATATAAAAAAATAATTCTTGTATTATTACTGTGAAATCACAGGGGTTTGGTTAATGTCACTCGAGCATGGTTTGTTTTCCCCTTTACTCTGCTTTGAAGACAAAGAACAAATCATTTTTCCTATTTCTTTTTAAACACAGTGGGTGAAAATGATATATTGCTATCTTTTAAAAGAAAATTAAAACTTTAACTCTACGGTATATGTAATAAAATGGCACTTAAATTCTCTAGTGTGCCATGCCAGCTTCTTCTGTTAATTTATTCTTTCTTTCTGTGCTACATGTAATGTTTTGAAAATTATTAATGTGGGAATATATTTGACCACAAAAACTTTCCTTCTACTGTTAAGGCCGTGAATTAAACCCATAAACGGAAGGAAATTCAGAGTTCAGGTTGTTTTCTTTAAAACAATTAACAGCTAGACAGATAGACAAAAACATTGAGGGTAACATTTTCAAATGTGCATAAGTGATTTAGGCGTCTAAGGGCTAGATGCACAGAGGAACTTCGTCACCTACCTGCCACTTTAGGTGCTTATGTCTGACATACAGGCTCTCCTGAGATCCTCAAACCCCCATTCAGCTGCAGCCTAAACCCCATAGCTGACTAAATATCTGACAGTAAAGTCCCCTAGATGCATAAATTTCCACCAGTGGGCATGTGCAACCCGCCTAAGTTCTCATGACGCAGAACTGCTCTTGCCCAGTGAGGTTCTCAAACTAAGGCTCCTCTCACCTATCTTGTCTGCAGGGCCCGGTCCAGTCAGCGTGCTCTGAGCACATCGAGCCCTGACAAAAACCAGCTCTAACGGGGTGGGTGCATCTGTCTTCCAGGGGCTTTCTGTGAAAACGTTCACCTATCAAGCCTGACTTCCCACACACACCAGCCACAGAGGAGCTGGCCTAAAGCACATCTTTAGAACGATATCTAATCCTGTCTTCAAAACTCCCGGTGAAGGTGAGCCCACCTGTGGCAACATTTCATCACCCGCATGTCTAGGAAATTGTATCTGATTTCAAGGTTAAACTGGTCTAACTTCAGCTTCCAGCTGCGGGATCTCATTCTGCCTTTGTCAGCAAGGTAGCAAAGCCCCCTGTTCTCAGAGCTCTTCCCCATGTCTTGGGACCTACACATCTTGATCCCCACCCCACACCTTCTCTCTGATAAGCTGAGCAACTTTAACCTCACAGGGTAAGGCTGTTTTCCAGCCCCTGGATCATTTCTGTGGCCTCCTTTGAACTCTCGCCAATATTTCCACAACTTTCTCAAAGTACAGACACCAGAACTTAGCGCAGTGTTCTAGAAGCACTCTTACCAGGGCTGTGCACAGAGGCAAAATCACCTCCCTACCTCTACTCCCTACACCCTTCATTATACCTCCAGGGCTCACATAAGCCCTTTTGCCACACCATTGCACTGAGTACTCAAGTTAAGGCAACTATCTTTGCTGACTCCTAAGGGTTTGGCTACACTTGCAGGTGTGCAGCGCTGGGAGTTACAGCTGTCTTCGTACAGCTGTGTAGGGAAAGTGCTGGAGTGTGGCCACACTGACAGCTACCAGCGCTGCAGTGTGGCCACATTTGCAGCATTTGCAGCGCTGTTGGGAGTGGTGCATTCTGGGCAGCTATCCCACAGCGCACCTCGTCCCATTTTGGCGCCGTGGGTTGTGGGAAGGGAGCAGAGGGTGCGGGTCATTCTGCTTCCTGTCCCAATGCCCCGTGATGCATTGCTTCACATCCCAGCAATCCCTGTTTTTCCGTCCACGTTTGGCGCCATCTTGACTCTCTCAACAGTTTCTGTGCAGCGCGATTTCTGTGGGAAATGGAGCCCAAACTGCTGAGGAGTATGCTGATGAGTCTCGCCAGCACATCACGTTTGGCAGTTGAGCTATTCCTTAAGATACAAAGTGATGAGGAGTCTGACGATGATAGCGAGTCGCCTGACGCGTATGACATTAAATTGCTTCTGGCATTCACGGAAATGCTCAGCACTGTGGAACGCCGCTTTTGGGCTCGGGAAACAAGCACTGAGTGGTGGGATCACATCGTCATGGAAGTCTGAGATGACGAGCAGTGGCTGCAGAACTTTCGGATGAGAAAAGCCACTTTCATGGGACTGTGTGCTGAGCTCGCCCCCACCCTGCGGCGCAAGGACACGAGATTGAGAGCTACCCAGACGGTGGAGAAGCGGGTGGCTATTGCAATCTGGAAGCTGGCAACTCCAGACAGCTACTGATCGGTCAGGAACCAGTTTGGAGTGGGAAAGTCGACCGTTGGAATTGTGTTGATGCAAGTTTGCAGGGCCATTAATTGCATCCTGCTAAGAAGAACCATGACTCTGGGGAACGTGCAGGACATTGTGGATGGCTTTGCACAAATGGGTTTCCCTAACTGTGGAGGGGCGATAGATGGGACGCATATTCCTATTCTGGCACCACCCCACCAAGCATCCAAGTACGTTAATCAGAAGGGGTATTTCTCTATGGTTCTCCAGGCGCTTGTGGATCACCGTGGGCGT
This sequence comes from Mauremys reevesii, assembly GCF_016161935.1. Classification (NCBI taxonomy): domain Eukaryota; kingdom Metazoa; phylum Chordata; order Testudines; family Geoemydidae; genus Mauremys; species Mauremys reevesii. The sequence goes on along the minus strand of NC_052629.1, from coordinate 66,211,741 downwards.
TTCATTGACATTAACACAGGCTGGCCTGCAAAGGTGCATGATGCACGCATCTTTCGGAACAGTGGCCTGTTCAGGAAGATGCAGGCAGGGACTTTTTTCCCAGACCGGAAGATCACAGTACGGGATGTTGAAATGCCCATTGTGATCCTTGGAGACCCTGCTTACCCGTTAATGCCATGGCTCATGAAACCGTATACAGGGAAGCTTGACAGGAGCAAGGACCGGTTCAACTACAGGCTGAGCCGGTGCCAAATGACTGTGGAGTGTGCTTTTGGCCGTTTAAAGGGGCGCTGGCGATCTCTGTATGGGAAACTAGACTTGGGGGAAAGCAGCGTCCCCGCGGTTATATCCGCATGCTGTACCCTCCATAATATTTGTGAAGGGAAGGGTGAAAGATTCAGTCAGGGATGGACCTCCGAGGTTCAACGCCTGGAGGCTGAATTTGCACAGCCACAGAGCAGGGCTACTAGAGAGGCCCAGCACAGGGCTGCAAGGATTAGGGATGCCTTGAGGGAGGAATTTGAGGCTGAAAACCAACAGTAATGTTTGGTGCCTTGTACTGGAGTGAAGCGCAGTGGTTACAATGTTAGTAGGAATCTGTGTTTCCTAAGCTGATTTGCAGTGCCTGTTTCTTTCCTGGGCTAAGGTATCTTTGACTTTCTGCAATAATAAAGACTGTTTTCAAAGCCAAGAATTCATTTATTGAAAAGAAAATAACTTTATTGACAGACACCCAACATTTTGGGAACCTAAAAGGGCAGGGGGGTGGGGTGGGGAACTGTGCAGTCACAGGTTTGAATATGTCCTGTCTGGAGTGCTGTGCAATGACTGCTGCACTTCAGGATGCCTATACTGCATGGTGATGGGGGTTGAGTGCAGAGGGTAAGGGTCGTAGTTCTCAGGGCTGGTTGTTGGAGGCAGCTGGTGGTGGTAAGAAACTGGATGCTGGAGAAGGGCACTGCAACTCTCCAGTGTAGCCAAGCCCTTTGTCTGTCTCTGAGTCACTGCTTTCCAAGACAGAGGCTCCGTAACCTTCATCCTTTGTTCCCAGAGGTATTACCTTGCATTTGGCTGTGTTCAAACACATTGTGTTGCATTGTGACTATTTATCCAGGTGATTCAGATTACTCTATAACAGTAACCTGCCCTACTATTTCCTACCCCACCAGTCTCTGTCTCATCTGCAAGCTTTCGCAATAAAGACTTTATATCATTGTCTAAACATTAAGTAGGATTGGACCCACCACCAATCCCTGGAGGCAGAAGCACCGACTTCCGGAATTCCTGGGGGGGTGCTCAACCCCCTGCTCTGCCTCAGGCTGCACCCCTACTCCACCTCTTTCCCAAGCCCCTGCCCCACCTCTTCCTGCCTGAGCACCCACTATTTTTTCCCATGGATGCTCCAGCCCTGGAACACCCACGGAGTTGGCACCTATGCCTGGAAGATTCTGTTAGAAACGGCCCTGTTCACTGATATTGCCCCCTTAACAACTACATTTTGAGATCTATCTGTAAACCAGTTTTTAATCTCTCTAATGTGTGCCCTGTTAATTCCATATAATACAAGTTTTTAAATCAAAATGTCACACGGTCCACTGTAAAATGCCTGGGATAAATCCAAGTACCCGCCGGGGATAGCTCTGGAATAGTGTCTTGGCAGGGAAGTGAACAGAGAATGATTTGCAAAGATTGTGTCCTGAAATGTGTTGCTGTGCAATGTTGGATGTCTGCCCCTGTATGCTGCTAGGGTAAGAGTCACTGCTCCCTTAGGAGAGCTCATGTCCCAGTTTTTACGGGGGTGACTGGCGTTCACCCTCCCCATGTGACTCACAGGCTGCACTGCAGATCTCCTGCCATCACTCTCTCAGGCTGTGGGCTGCAGGAGCAGATATTGCCCCATGTCCCATTGACAGGGTGCTGAGCCACTTGCATCTACATATGCATGCATTCTGTGGCCCTGCTCCAACACTCCTCTCCATAGCAAGCTAGCAGAAGCACCCATTGTGCAGGGGTTGTGGAGGAGGCCTGTGCCTCCCATTCCGTGGCAGCCCCATGCCCAGGTCAGGAGGTGAGATTTCCCTTGGCTTGCTTCACCCTGACCCATTTCAGGACATCAGCAGATTGTTTGGACGCCTGGTATTTTTAAATCCCTTCAGTTCAATGTTAAGCCTGTAACGCTGTTCCCTTAAAGGGCCGTGGTGCTGTTTGCATAACTGCACTGGATGTAGGCCAAGATTTTTAAAATATGTCATTTGCCAAGGTCATTATCTACATTGTCGCTATCTCAAGAGGTCGTTATCTTGGGGAATTTCTGTACTAAACATTTTTATTATTATATTATAATTATTTTTTTCATAAAAACATAAGAATGGCCATGCTAGGTCAGACCAATGGTCCATCTAGCCCAGTATTCTGTCTTCTGACAGTGGCCAGTGCCAGGTGCTTCAAAGGGAATGAACAGAACAGGCAATCATTGAGTGATCCATCCTGTCATCCACTCCCAGCTTCTGGGGAAGAGAGGCTAGGGACACTGAGAGCATGGTGTGGCATCCTGGCTAATAGCCATTGATGGACCTATCCTCCATGAGCATATCTAGCTCTGTTTTGAATCCTCTTATAGGCTTGGTCTTCACAACATCCCCTGGCAAAAAATTCCAAAGGTTGACTGAGAATTGTGTGAAGAAATACTTCCTTCTTTTTGTTTTAAACCTGCTGTAAATGCTTGTAAATTGAACCCCAAAGAGATGGTTGCTTGTGCATTTGGTGGAGCTGCAAACTTCTCTGGAAGACATAGTGAAGTACAGGCTTTGCTCAGGGAAAAGTGTAACCCTAATCTCTCCTATGCATACTGCAGAGACCATCTACTCCAGCTAGTGCTAGTATGAGCTGAAGAATCTTCAAAAGACATTAAAAAGCCATAAATTTAATGTCTTTGTTATACTCTTTTTTCAGCAAGAGTCCAAAAGGACTGAACATCTTGGAAAAAATAGAAGATACACTGGGACTGAAGTTCAAATTAGTCCAACCTGGGTAAACCCACTGGCTTTCTCATGAGTGATCCTTGGCTGTTGTCTTAAAATTACTGCAACCGTTATCATTGGCTTTGGAAAGTATCCACCAAGAAGGGATGGATCTAAGTAGTGAGGCTGGTGGCCTACTTTTGCTACTAAGTGCAGAGAAGACTATTGCCATTCTCTCTGTTGCAGTACAGTAGAGCTTTGTCCAGCAATAGAAGGTATACTTGGATCAGAGAGAGACATTGAAAATGTACAGGAAGAAGCAAAGACTTCAGTCCAGAAGCCTGCTAATGAAGGCACTTATAATGAGTTCTTAAGTGAAGAGGACCAGATGTGTTTATTAAGCCAGCTGAAAAAGTACACAGACTTGATTCTTACAAATCTACAACAGCGACTTCTGGATTCTACTCAACCGCTATGTAGCTTTTACAGATGCCTGTCTTATAAAACACCAACAGACACAGGCGCCAACTTTTGTTGGCGCCATTGGGTGCTTGCACCCCCTCGTCCCCATCCCCACCCCTGTCCCCACCCCAACTCCACCCTTCTCTGCCCCTATTGGATCCCTCCCCAAATCCCCGCCCTGGCCCCGCCTCTTCCCCAAGCGTGCCACGTCCCTCCTTGTCCCCCTCTCCCTCCCAGGCTTACCACGTGAAACGGCTGTTTTGTGGGTGCAAGTGCTGGGAGGGAGAGAGGAGAAGCAGGACGTGGCAGCCCGCTCAGGAGAGGAGGCGGAGGCAGAGATGAGCTGGGGCGGGTCATGGAGCTGCCGGTGGGTGCTCTGCACCCACAAATTTTTCCCCGTGGGTGCTCCAGCCCCAGAGCATCCACAGAGTCGGCGCCTAAGCCAACAGTTAAATGAAGTGAGCCACTACCAACAATGGGGCTGCCATGTGATCAGGACAGAGCAGAGAATTTAAACTCAAAGTGGAATGTCATACAACAAACAATTGAAGATTTGACTTCAACTTCTTTTTTTATCATCACTAGTGGTTCGACCCAATCTTTGTGCTATGTTTCCTGGGATGAAAGAAGTAGGAATCCATCTCTTGCTTTTCCAAGTCACAACAGCTACAGTTACGCATTCTTTTTCCTCATTGAATAGAATTTTGTATTCTGAAAGAAGTCACCTTCTGCCTGATCAGGAGCATATCATGAAGGACTGGCAGTACCGGATGCACGAGACGCCACCAAAGATGAATGCACTGCATTTGAGAAGTTCATTAACAGAGTTGTGTAAAATTACAACAAGAAACCAAGAAGGATGCAGATGTAGTGCTTCCCAATAGGCTTGAGTTGCCAATTTTAATTTCTGCGATGATTTTAAAACATGAGTTAAATCTAATAAAATGGTTGTGAATCATTTTTCAGTTTTTACAACCTGCCTTCGCCCTCACTGTCTCAACCCTCATCAGCCCTTACCCCCCTGTAAATTCAAACACCACCCCCTAATTTCAATTCCTGAGGAAAACACTACCAGGAGGCGTCATTCTCCAGGGCTGTCAAAGAGCAGTGGAAGAAAACAAAGGCCCTCTTTACTTAGAAAAGGAGGCCTCTGACTTTTTAAGAGCTCATGTTTGCTTGTCACTCCTGTCAGCAGCACTGGCTCTTGCTGAAAGGCCTTTTAGGCACCTGATTAGGTAGGAGGTGGAGTTACTTTCTTGTGCAATGTCACTGCCAATAAACCAGGAGGTGGATGGCAAGTTACAGGGAGGGAGGAGAAGGGTTAAATATCAGTGCCCAGGAGTATTCCCCTCTGGGCTGCTCAGTGCTGGGTCAGACACACAAAGCAAGCCCAGCCACATGGGTAGTGTTTGTTCGTATGCCACCCCTAGCCTGACTGTTCTAGGGAGGGTCTATGCTACTGCACATTTTCTTTGCTTAATAACCAAAAGCTACATATCAATTTGGGGTGTGCCGTGGCTTCCTTCCTGTGTCAGTGTGAAATACAGACCCATGGTGTGAACCTGACAAATAAACAAGTTATCATGTTTTGATCTCGTCAGCAGTTTAAAATAGTTTTTTTCCCCCTTAAGCTTAACCCTAAAATCCTGCTGCAAAAGTAAGAGGTGTGTGCAAAGGCAACGCGTGGTAAAATGTATAACTGCGCATGCTAACCGTGCAGCTTGTGAATACACGGGCTGCACTCCGTTCACTGGAGATTTCATGCATGAACAGATTACTCAGTTTGTTTCATTTAGACCTGCACAAAGTCACCTCGTGGGAAGGTTCAGGCAGTACCTGACCATTTCACCCTGATATAGCTTGGAAAACTTGGTCTACCTTTTTACTCATGGAGCTAGATCAGGGGTAGGTAACCTATGGCACGCAAGCCAACGGCGGCATGCGAGCTGATTTTCAGTGGCCCTCACACTGCCCTGGTCCTGGCTACTGGTCTGGGGGGCTCTGAATTTTAATTTAATTTTAAATGAAGCTTCTTAAACATTTTAAAAACCTTATTTACTTTACATACAACAATAGTTTAGTTATATATTATAGACTTATAGAAAGAGACCTTCTAAAAATATTAAAATGTCTCACTAGCATGCGAAACCTGAAATTAGAGTGAATAAATGAAGACTCGGCACAGCACTTCTGAAAGCTTGCCAACCCCGAGCTAGATTATAGGCCAAGTCAGTTGACTGTGGTTGAGATTTTTAAAGGGACCTAAGGGAGGTAAGCACTCAACTCTCATCAAGTTAAAATGGATTTGGGTGCCCAATTCCCTTAGGTTGCTTTGAACATCCCAATTAGTTTCATTATTAAAGGCCTGATCCTGCAAAGCTTTACCTACATGAGGAATTCTTTCGCACCTGAGCAGACCTGGTGGAGTCATTGGGAAACAAGATCAAGCCCACAAATTTTAGAAGCAGGTAATAGCTCCATTTTCCAAATTCCATCATTGCCTTCATTCTTCCGTACATTTTGGAGTCCCCCTGCCCTGCCATCTATTCCTCCATATTTTCCTTTCCTTACCCAGAACCTATCCTCCATGCTTCTCATCCATTGCTGGGTTTCAGTTCTCTCTTCTAAATACTGACTCACATCCCCTTGCTTCGCTGGGACTTTCTTGGGCAAAGGCTTTGATCACCATCAGGTCATCCCCCTCACTGCTTGTAAATCCAAACACTGAAACTAGCATGCAGAGGTGTCTCTCTTCCCCTGAGGTGAGCTGTTGTGCTTCTGACTGTTCCCTAAGAGTGATCATATTTTACAATCATAAAGCCCCAAAAGCCACCTCTGGGGTAGAAAGTATCAGCTGCTAAGGATGCCCGGCAATGGTAGGCAACAGTTTAGAGCAGAAATGAGCTCTAAATTACCCCTGAGCGAGGTAAGTTACACCAACAGAAGCGCCAATGGGGACAGCGCTATGTCTGCAGAAGAGCTTCTCCCGCTGACATAGCTACTGCCACTCATTGGGGGTGGTTTAATTATGTCGATGGGAGAGCTCTATCCTGTCAGCATACAGAGGCTACATGAGAGATCTTACAGCAGCACAGCTGCATTGATACAGCTGGGTCACTGTAAACTCGCTAGTGTAAACATGACATAATTATATACATAGCTAGGGAGGCAGATACACGGGGGACATGATAAACCGACTGGGCAATTTTCAGTAGACAGAATGTGCTAATGAAAGTTCTGCCTTGGAGATTTTACCCTCTGTGGAGTCAGCATGATCTGATGAACAGGACATAGCGCTAGAAGTTAAGGAGATCTGGATGCTAGTCCTGGTTTCACCATAGGCTCATTGTGTGACCTGGGGCGAATGACTTAACTGCTCGGAATCTTAGGACTTGTCTGCACAAGGAAGTTGCACCTCTATTTAACTAGAGGTGTTATTTTATATCGACTAAGTTCAACTGGCACAGTCTCTCTGTGGATGCTCTTACTTCAGCCAAAGAGTGCCTTATTTCAGTAGTGTCTGAAGTTGATTTCTAATTGATTTAAGCTAAATCAAAATAAAACTATTGGAGATCTTAGATTTTACAATCGCCCATTTTAATTGCCAATGTAAGGGCTTGGTTAGTAGGGTGCTGGTCACTATAGAAAATACTAAGATAGGGTATGTTATAAACTCATGAGTGTGTAAGAGACATTACAAACTAAAATAGCTTGAGTGCTAAACAAATGGGGCATGTGGTCTGAAAGCTGGAATACTTTTGGAAGAGGTGAGTTTTCAGATGATGCTTGAAGGAGCGTGTGAGGGTTTGGTGAACATTAGCTTTGAGGTTGATTCAACAGAAGTGGTAGCACTGTAGAAAATGCAAAGCTGGATGTGAGTCAGGATACTGGAATTAATATCTCCTGCAAAAAGTGCCTTGATTAGAGTGGTGTAAGATTTTTACAAATATTTGAAGTCAAAAGCAAATTTCAGTTTGAGTGTGTTTGCAGTTCTTTCACGATTACATTCCATGAGCATTTGCGTACTCAAGCTTTACTGGCTCAGTGGCTAAAACAAAGTGAATTTTCAGATTCAATACTCGAAAGTGATTTTTTAATTTTGTATTTGACAGTAAAATTCACAATTCACACACAGTTGGCTAGTTACATGCATCATCTTGTATTGATTCCAGTTTAAATGACATATGTAACTAACCAATGCAGAGTATATTGAGATTTATGAATATTTACAACTGAATATACAATCTGAAATTCACACTTTCAGTTAGATAAAGAGAAATTGCTGACTTAAAAAATCACTCGGCTGTCTGAAAATGTTTTAACTCTTGTTGTTACAGTTCTTGTTAAATTACTTCACCTGAAAGCAGGGGGGATAAAAATCATGGTTTAAAACCCTCTGGTCTTTACAATTTAAATCTTGATTTTTTTTTTATTTAAATTGATTTTTAGCTATATGTTGCTAGTTCTTTACTTTCTTGCCATTTTATAGTCTTACATTGTTAAAGTGAAACTTTTGTAATTGTTTCTATAATTATTTTCCTGTTAGTAGAATTTCTGATTTTACAGAGCAATTTTTTTTTGATGATGAAATTTCACACTTACAGTGCTCATCCGTACTGACAAAGACAAGCCCAAGGCCTCATTAACATCCTTACTGTGGGAACAACACAAACTAAACTACTGACCTGATGAGCAAATAGGGCCTCACCAGCTCCCGCTGAAGTTTATGGGAGTGTTTCCATTGACTTTAATGGGAGCTGGACAGGCCAATAGTCCATGCTCTATTTGCAACCAATATCACCATCCAGTATATTGAACTTCCACAAGTCAAGAAAGCTGAAATGCTTTGACTGGCTATACTCTTCATCTGGGTTTGCATTTTGAGGTCAGTGGGACTTATGCTCCTACACCACATACGGAGGTGCTTTTGAAAATCTCATCCTTAGATGCATTCTTCTTCTTTTATATGGAAGTAGCAACACTGACAAGTTAATAGAAAGGTTTGAAATCCTTAGAAGAGCTTTAGGAGATGCAGAGTGCACCTTTGCAATATCTCCTGGGAATGAAAAGATGGGGCACATGTTCACAATGTGTCCGATGGTTTAGAGATCTCTGCATTTGCATTGTGGCAAATTCTGGATTCTCCATTTGTGTATCAGGTGCATGCATCTTCCACGGTCATCTCCGTTCTTCAGCGGAGCAAGAAACCTCGGAGTTCTGATGGTGGGATCATCTATGAGGTGCTTGTTGTTTACATCAGAACCTGCCCACTGCATCTGCCAGGTGTCTTCTGGGTTGAAGTTGGAGCACAGAAGAGCTTCTCCGGGCTCCCAGAATGCAGGATTTAAGGTGAGTGAGTGTAAGGTAGGCGAACCAGGTTGTCATGGAGCAGAAGCTTTTGGTTAGTGAGAACTTTCTTGTACTCGCACAAGGTAGCCATCTCCCATCCAATAGTTGGAGGGAGCATGTTTGTGAGGACCCGAAGCCAAGGCAACAAAGCGGATTTCAGGGTGCCAGTTACAAGTCTCATAACCACATTTAAAGCAGATATAAATGAGGTCCGTTTACAAGCTTCTTCCCCAGGTAGGTGCATAGTACTTGGCCAGAAAATAAACTAAAGCCGGTGTTGAGACGGGGAGCGATGGTGGCAACCTTCACGTGGCCTTCTCCATTAAGTACACTTTAGTGTATGTGTATGAACTAATGTCACCACTTTGGAGACCGAAGATCATTCATCGACCTCCCAATACGTCTGTTAGTCTATAAGGTGCCACAGGACTCTTTGCTGCTTTTACAGATCCAGACTAACACGGCTACCCCTCTGATACTTGACAGTCAAAATAGCAACTTTCCAAGAAAGGCTCCTTTCAGAGCCATGCTAATCGATTAATAGGCCCATCAGTTCATCTATGCCAATTTAAATGTTGAGGGCCCATCTTGTTTGAAGGCTTAGGTGCATAAATATGGGTTTAGAAAGCTCACTTTAGGCTCCTGTTTTTGAAAATGTTGGCCTCTGTGTGTAAAAAGTTTACAGTAACTTTGTTAATATATTGAAAGTATAAATCGTGTCCCATTGTTAAAACTGCTGTGATTTTATTTTGTAGTGAGAAATGTTTTATGCCACTAAAAGTTTTTAACACAAATACAGGTGTAGCCCAAGGCCTTGCAACCACAAAAGCACATGTTTAATGTTAAGCACATGCAGAGTCCCGCGAAGTCACTGATATTATTCATGTGAGTGAAAATACGTACCTGCTTCAAGGTCCGATTCCACAAAAACTTCTGCATGTGCTTAACTTTGTTACTATGATAATCCTGTGGAAGTCAACAGGACTGCTCACAATAATAAAAGTAAGCACATGAGTGTTTATAGGATCAGGGCCTTCATTTGCAATATTTTGTTAAGAGCTGTTTTGTAAAATTCAAGTAAAAACTCTTCCAGTCGTGACATTAAAAAAAACCCCAAACCCTAGCATTTATAATTTAGTTCATTGTCATTTTAATCAAACGTTACAATAACACATATTTTCAAATTAGTTTTACAGAGCTCCAAATTTTAAAATCTTCTTTTTAAGTCAAGTGATTTAAATGAATGATTTAAACCATCTCAGGTGAAATTGCACTGCCCTGACTGCAAGAGATTAGAGGAAAATGGTGCTTTAGGGGAAGGTTTTCAGTGTTTTTACTTTGGCCATTCTAGACTATTGCATATAGTCAATGTCACTGTTTTCCCTGCATAGGCCCATGAGTCACTTTACTCACCAGAGTAGTCCCTGATTACTGGGAGCTCTTTAATTCAAGGAACCGAGACTTAATAATGGGGTACATAAATGATGAGCTTCATTAGAGATGCCTTTACTGCATGAGTATCCACACAGCACCAATTCACCTAGCAAAGTCCAGCTCCAGAAAAATGGGGACAGTCTCTTTTCTGTTGCTCCAAAATCCTGGTCTGGATTCCAAACCAGATTTTCTGTAGGACAACCAGCACTAGGTCTGCCTTTACAAACCCAGTTTCACATTGGCCTGAGATCAGGATTTCCTTCTCTGGTAGCAACATACATTTCTATTTCCTGTCTTTTGTGCAGCTGTACCTTTCGCTTCCTCCATTCTCTTCTTTCCTCCCAAGATTCATTATTTCAGACCACGTATTCAGATGTGCTATGCCCTTCTGTGTTTGGCTCAACTGATCTCATTAGTTGCTGATAATCTCTGTACCCTGCCATCTGTATACTTGTTAATCTTGCATTCATGGCATTCAAATAATGGCTGTACAACAAAATGAATTTTTAAAAGGTGGGGTTCTGCACTGCATTTCCTTTGGCACTGCTTCCTGGTTGACTGGATGGCAAATTCAGATTGTTTAGTGTTCTCACTGAATCATTTTGCAAAAATGCAAAAAATCTTTGTTTGTCACTACTGACGCTCTATGTTCACATTTTGCATTTCACTCTGCTAAGAGGGTGGATAGAGGCTCATCAGTTTCATTTTCTGCTTCTCAGGCAGTAGCACTCAGGGGTGGCTCCAGGCCCCAGCACGCCAAGCGCGTGCTTGGGGCGGCATGCCGCAGGGGGGCTCTGTTGGTTGCCGGGAGGGCGGCAGGCGGCTCCGGTGGACCTCCCGCAGGCGTGCCTATGGGAGGTCCACCGGGGCCGCGGGAACGGCGACCGGCAGAGCGCTCCCAGCAGCATGCTGCCGTGCTTGGGGTGGCGAAATGGCTAGAGCTGCCCCTGGTAGCACTCATTTTTCTGGCTCTGCAGAGCATGGTATGTAGGTGTGACACTGGCATATCAGGTGCCAGCTCATGCCAAGGTCCCCAGGCCTCAACTGAATACCGACAAATTCATAGCTGGAATCAGTCTGGCTCACCTGTGTGTTATAATTCTAATACCCATTTTAACAATACTAAGAATATGTTTAGTATTTAGACTTTATGGAATGCTTGTAAATTGCTGCCGGTGTCCATTTCACTTATAATATCTGTATCAAATAAAATAATATTTGAGCAGTTCTATTGTGAGCCTCTGTAACTGTGTAACTCACCAGATGGGAGAGAGACATCAGCACTTCACACTAGTTAATCTCCAAGGGAAGGTATGTCCTGCCCAACAGGGAAGACCCATCAACACTAGAGAAACTATTGTGGAACATTAAAGGGGACAAAAAACTTTGTTGATTGCTCTCCCCCCACCACCATGAAAAGGAGACATGCAGGTGGATTCATCCCATCAGCTGAGCTCGGAACTTAGAGCACAAGGGAGGAAGGGAATAAAAGACCCTAGCAAGCAGGAACTGTATCTTTATGCTGCTTGGACTCCGAGGGACAAGGATTACTAGGCATGAGCAAAAGATCTCCAGTGCATAGCCTGGGTTGGCTCTAAAGGACATACACAGCTTGCTTATTATAGAAGCTTCTATTACTTTTTTGAAACTTAAGATTGGAACTCATTTGTGTGTATCTATGTTTACCTGCTTTAACCTTTTAAATAAGTCTCTTGTTTCCTTTTCCTAGTTAAGCAATCAAAATGGAATTGTCCTCTGGTCAGCTCTACTCAGCAGTTGCCACTTCACAACCCACAGTAAGATCCCAAGGCAAATCACAGGGTGAAAAACTCTGCTAAGTTCAAGCAAGCTGCCCACTATTTAATAGCTCTAGTGTCTTGTAATTTCCCTCCTGACACCTACAGTGCCTGAAATGCAGCCACCTCTGGAATGGAACTCAGCAGCTGTACAGCAACACTACACAACAGTTTGGGACAGGAAGTGTATTTGATGAAGGGAAAATTTAGTTAACCCAATTAGATATTTGCTTCTGATATAAAGATTGTATCAGTGGTTTTGTGGGTTAGGGGCTGAACTGTAGCTCAGAAGACAGAAGTGCATGTCACTACTCAATTCTCCAGCAGTGAAAAACAGCAACAAAATTACTTCCTCTGTCTGGTAAGACTTTTCTGGGGGACTCGCTCTGACTATGACTGTGGTCAGTGCCTAGCACAATGGAGTCCCAATTTTGATTGGGGCTTGTAGTTCCAATAAATAAATACATTATTGATTATTTATTATTATTATTCTTACTAAGGTTTGAGCTTTTCCCAACGTTGGGGGTGTTTGGCTCTGGGAAGATAGCACCAGATCCATCTCTAAAACAAACTGGAATCTGGTGCACATGACCGGGTTATTGGCCTCGTGAAAGATGCCATAGCATCCTTAGTGCCATCTGATCCAACGTGTTGTGTAAAATTCAAAGTACTGCCTGAAATGTTGAGTGAGGTGGTGATGGGAATCTGGAACACAAAGTGCCCTGGCTGACTCACCTTGTCTGTTGTGGAATAATACAGTGCGAAGTATTCCAAGAGGAACCATGTGACACAGCCAAGTTGACTAGCCTTCTAGCATGCTGGGCTTTCAAAACAATCTCTCATATGATTCCCTAAAAATAGTGCCTTATGTTTCACATCACCGACGTCCAACTATTTTAATTAGCCCATAGTCTCCCATCTGCTCTTGCTTTGTAGTTTGTAAAGAGGAAATACTGGTGTTATACCAATAATGCTGCATTCCTCATGTCTCTTTTCCGAAATGGAGGGTTTATAAAAATACCCGGTCAAGGTGATGTTTATAACATTTCTGGCACACTTGTTTTAACATTGGTAAATGTCACTGTCTTGTACTTATTATTTTAAAGCCTAATAATGTCTCCTAGCTAATTTGGAGCGCTCACACACAGTTCTTTATTTCTTATCAGCTTGAGCTGTCACATGAATGTGCCCGCTGCTTTGATTTTGAATAGAGATGCAAACTTAGTACACTCTAGAATCAGGAAGAGTGATTGTGTCACATGTTAACATACCTGAGCCAGTTTTGATCTAGCTAGCTCAAGTAACAATAGCAGTGAAGCCATGGCAACACAGGCGGTCACCTTCTAAAATGGACTGGGATGGGTGGATGGAACTAGCCTGTGCAGATTAAAACTAGATCGGCTATGTCTTCATTTGCTGCAGTGCAGACATCTTTAGTGCCTGATCTTGTGAGAGGCTGTTCATTTCCTCCTGCAAAGCGCTGAATGCCTTCAATGGCCTCTGTCTTCACTGGCAGTTCAGGATGGTCAGGAGGGGACACGTTTTTCAAGAGTATTTAGGCCCCTAACAATGCAGATATGTCCCTTTGTAAATCTGGCCTGAGGAGCTTAGCACCGCACAGTATTGAGCCTCCTTGTTGTGTGATGCAGAGAACCCCAGCTTGAGTTTCAGATCCCAGGGGGAGTTTGCAAGGCTTGAAGGTAAAGGAATCACCTCTGATTTGTGGACTTGAGCCAGTTTCATCTGGATGCTGCTGAAAGAGCAGGAGTAGCTGAATCAGGCCATGTAGCAATATGTTTTACTCTAACTTATGGTGAAACCCACCTTGGTGGGGAACCCAACACAACTAGTACCACATAAATCCCACAGTGTGGCTGTGTGGAGGGGTGGCAGCTTCTAGCATGGGGTGTGGGCTCCACACCAGCTCTAAATAGGGTGACAAGGCATGACAGCACCAAGAAAGAGGCCACAAAATCTACGAGTAGCCATGTCCACCTACCCAAAGCCCTGCATAACAGGTGTGTAGGAGCAACGTCCTTTTAGGCTGTGGAGATCAGGTTCTAGACCCAGAGTTGGCACACCAGCTACAGGCTGCATTCCGTCTCCACTCTCGTCTGCTTTGTTCCCGTTTGTTTTATTCAAGGAAGGGTGGATTTTGGCCAAGGAGTGGATGGGTTTATTCTGTTGACTTAGTTGACTGCTTTTGTGGAGTATGCTCAGCTGAGATTGGTGCTGTTGTGTCCAGCTATTGCTCCTCGCTGCTCAGGCTGCTGGTCAGGCACCCCTTATATGGAATAATTGTGCTGATTTAAGTAGCAGAGCTCAGGCCTTTTTGTTTGTTCTTTTCTTCAAGATAAATCAAAAGGACAGCCAAGCTTCCTGGAATGTAGGCTCCCTTCCCTTGTTTAGCCAGCGCTCTGCAGTGACTCCTCTCTTTCAGCGCTTCTGCTCCCAGTTTCACAGTCCCAGTGCCAACAGAATCCTTGTGTTTCTTTGTTACCCTTACCCGTTGGGGTTTATCTACTAATGAAATTAAGGCCTGATCCCCACAGACGCCTGTGTGGATAGCCTGACTCAGGAGAGGTTGGGGCTCCTTACCTGAGACAAGTTCGCCATGTGTATAAGTGTGAACAGAGGTGTGGGGCTTGATTTTGTGCAATGCCTCTCACAGCCCAGGCCTGAAGGCTGCTCCAGGGCTTAATGTAGGCCTGGCATTTGTTAGAGCAGTGGTTTTCAAACTGCGGGTTGCAACCCAGTGCTGGGTTGTGGAATGGAAGGCATTGAGTCATGGCGGCTCTGGTCAGCACCACTGACTGGGCTGTTAAAAGTCCCATTGGGGGTGCTGACCTGGCTAAAGCAGGCTAGTCCCTACCTGTTCTGACACTGCGGTGTGCCCTGGAAGCAGCCAGCAGCAGGTCTGGCTCCTAGGCGATGGGGGGGCCACAAGGCTCTGTGCGCTGCCTCTGCCCCAAGCACCAGCTCCACACTCCCATTGGCCGGGAACTGGCCAGTGTGTGGGGGGGAGAAACGGTGCTTGCGCACCTCCGCCTAGGAGCTGGACATGCTGCTGGTTGCTTCTGGGGTGCAGCGCAGTCCACGGTGCCAAGACAGGCAGGAAACCTGCCTTAGCACCCCTGCTGCACCACTGACCGGGAGCAACCTGAGATAAGCCCACACCCCAAACCCGCACCACAAACCCCTGCCCCAGCCCTGAGTGCCCCCCAAACCTGGAGCCCCCTCCTGCACCCCAAGCCCCTCATCCTTGGCCCCACCTCCAGCCCTCACTCCCTCCTGCACCCCAAACCTCTCATCCCCAGCTCCGCTCAGTCGCAGGCATCAACATTTTTCTTCAACTGGGTCACCAAAAAAAAAAAGTTTGAAAACCACTGGGCTAGAGCAGCCAAAGGGATTGTTCTAGTTTATGGCAGCCATATCTGGGCTGCTCTGCCAGCCATAATTGCTGGAGTCCGATCTCTGCTCCACTCCTAGAACAGCCCACTGCCAGTGGCTGCAAGGAGGTGCAGCAGAGGGTCACAGACGCATATTCCCCCAGGGGGAGCTGCAGCCACTCTAATGTTACCAAAGCAGTGCAAAGGGGTTGTAGCAGTGCCCAAAATCTGACCCCTTGTCTTCCCTTTGCTCTATAAAGTACCTAGCTTGCTTTGGGGCTATGTAAACCTAAATGAATAATGCATCATAGTACTGTGATGAGAGAACCAAGCCTACATTACTCTACTTCATTGTGCAAAGAGATATTGTACAGATAAACAAAACTCAATATGTTATTTTTTAAAATTGCTTTCCTCTGTTACTATGTAGCCTCTTTGTTTATTAACACAGACAGAATTGTAAATCCTCTATGTTACCTTTCACAATGGAGGCTGTTTGTTCATTTTTTGCATTTCACTTACAGTAGAACCTCAGAGTTACGAACACCAGCGTTACGAACTGACTGGTCAACCGCACACCTCATTTGGAACTGGAAGTATGCAATCAGGCAGCAGCAGAGACCAAAAAGAAAAAAAGCAAATACTGTACAGTACTGTGTTTAATGTAAACTACATAAAAAAATAAAGGGAAAGCAGCATTTTTCTTCTGCATAGTAAGTTTCAAAGCTGTATTAAGTCAATGTTCAGTTGAAAACTTTTGAAAGAACAACCATAACGTATTGCTTAGAGTTATGAATATTTCAGAGAATGAATAACCTCCATTCCTGAGGTGTTCCTAACGCTGAGGTTCTACTGTAGTTTGCCTGGTGAAAAAATACTGGTCAGTTTCCCTTTCTGTTTATAATCAGTTTCACTTCCTGGTTTCCAAGCACTGTCCCAGGGCAGTTGTGTCTAGATGCTCAACACTGTGGAGGAAGAGCTAAATAATCTAATCTAGCTATATATTATTTTAATTGAAATATTTTTATAAACTATAATAAGCTTTTAGGTAACTTTAGAATGTGTTCAGTACAAGATCCAGTCTAACTAAATCCTCATTGCACTTTTAAAGGGATCTGTTATTGAGCCACCATCCAGTGAAATAAGCAGGAATTTTTGCTTCTGACTTGTGTGCCACTGTATTGTGTTTTCTGTGTGCTGTTAAACTATTTCAGCCCAGAGGTGGCTTCATTTTAGCAACAGGCAAAGTTATCTCTGTATTTAGTTTGTTTATTAAAGTTTGTAAATGTATCTATTCATTATCCTTTCAATTGCACAAATAGAATGATTCGAGCTTGGGACGAGCTTTTCAGGCTCTTTAGTCTGGAACGCACATATAATATTTTTATTAGTCCGCGGCAATTTGACAGTGCCTTTTTCAGATAACAGACCACCCTGGGTTTTTCCACTTGACACTTTTCTTCCCAATAATGCACTGCACTTGAACAACATGCCATCCCCTTTGCATAAACAATGAGCTGCTCCTTCCAGAACTCGAAAGCCATGGTTAATTTCCACAGGAACCTTTTCAGCTGTGATTCAGTCACCTATACAGAGAGGTCACCAGCAGCTGGCAGAGACTAGGCTGTACCTGACTCTCTTCATAGACATTGTGACTGATCTATCTCTAGCAGAGACATTGCAGAGCTTTTCAGAGCTGTGTGTGTAAGAGACCGTTTCCCCTTCATCAGTGTCTGTGGGTGCCCAGGGCCGCCCAGAGAATTCCGGGGTCTTCGGCGGGGGCGGCTCTAGACCCCAGCGCGCCGAAGACCTGGGGGGTGGCATTTGGCTCCGGTTGAGCTCCCGCAGGCATGCCGGCAGCAGGTCGACCGGAGCCCGGGACGAGTGACTGCGGCGGGTGCCGTGGTCCCGCGGCTCCGCTTGACCTGGCGCAGTCATGCCTGCGGGAGGTCCAGCCGAGCCGCGGGACGAGCGCCCCCTCCGCAGTCATGCCTGCGGCAGGTCCACTCGTCAACCGGAACTGCAGGGGCCCCAGAAAACACTCGTGGGGGCCCCTGCGGGACGCGGGGCCTGGGGCAAATTGCCCCTCTTGCCCCCCCCTCTGGGCGGCCCTGTGGGTGCCTAAAGGTCACCTGCCTGCCTTTCATTTTCACCCCAGATCTGAGGGGAGAATCTCTTTTTCACCCTCATTCTGCAACAAACATGAATTCTCTTGAGTTGAGGGTGTTTCCATACTCCAGTTCTCCTGGTGTATGTGTTCGGGGCTGGGGTGCAACTAGCACTCGGAAATATGAGCAATATCAGACCACATCTTGGCATCACAAGGGGAAAATGCCATGGAGTTAATGGGATCTGGAATTGGCCCGCAATCTACAAAGGAGACATGGTCTAGTGGTTAAAGCACAGATCTGGCACTACTACAGACTTTGGGTGAATCGTTTAGTTGACTAAAGTTGGGTATCCGTAAGTAAAGGCCACTTTTGAAAACGTGAGTCTTAGTTAATCCGTGCCTCAGTTTCTCCATGGGTTAAATGGGAGTAATGATTCTGACCTACTGCCTGGTAAGGATTAGTTCATTAATGCCTGCAGAGTGTTTTGAGTTCCTCAGACTGAGGGTGCTATATTACTATTATTATTATTCACATTGCCATGACTTGTTAATTTTATCTGTAGCTAAAACCTTTTTATAATGCAAACAAGTCCAGGGCCCAATCCCGCTCCCAGCAAAGTCAGTGAGAGCTTTGCCATTGACTTCAGTGGGAGCAGGCGTGTAATCAAGAAGGTTCTGTCTCTTATTTTTGCTACAGTAAGTGTGCCAAGTCCAGATTGGTGCTGAGCAGCCGCAGCTCCCAGTGACTTCAGCAGGGAGCTGGGCAGACTCAGTGGCGCTGCTCAGAATACATCCCATTGTTTATATTTCTGAGACCAAAACTTAGCTTGCTGACTTCTTGACGTATTTCCCCTATTATTTAATACCCTATTGCAATTCTCATAATGAACAACATGACAGCGCCCCTCTCACGATGGCTGCTCATGACGATGACAGCAAAGCAGGGTCTTTACACTGAGAATGCTGGATATATTTGGCCAGGCCTGATGATGAAATGACTAATGAGCTATTTCTGAACTGGCATATTGGAACAAGCATGTGTTACTCATGAGCTCATGTTTTAGATATTGTCTTTAATGATCACTTTAATGAACATTTTCACCCACCACCTAGAGACCTAAAAATGCAATGCTTTAAGGTTGGAATCATTGGCAGTGGCTGGCCAATCACATAACATTTTCTGCCAAGTATCTCTGAAGCATTACCACTGGCAATGTAAAAATAGCTGAGTGAGTATGTCTGTTACTTGACACCGCATGGTTATTCTAATACGTATGTTTGCTTCTTCCCCAGCATGAACTCCATTTGGTTTCCCCTTGCCTGATATCTATTTAAGTACATTTTAGTAACTTTGAATTTCTTGCTCACTTCATTTCACCTGACTAGGCAGGTCTGTGAGGGCTCAGAGCTTGGTCTTCTCTACATTTTTTTGTTCAGTTTTCAATTCTTATTCCCATTAAAGAGTCATGTTAAAAAGGGTATCCTGGAGCATATAAATAATGGGAAGTGTTAGTAATCAGCTAACTGTTCTATACAGTGGGGTAAGGTTTTGGCTTAACTGAAGAAAGCACAATGCTGTACTATTTCTGATCAGGAAACTGGATCACAGAAGGTAAGGGGCAAAATTACATGGACTTTTTAAAATAGGGAAATGTTGATGCTGTGTGTGTGTGTGTGCGCGCGCGCGCACTTCAATATCTACTGTGAAACTGATCAGACGAGAAATGTTAAGCAGCATTTATATTTTTTCCTACAGTAATTAGAGGTGAAAAGACTCTTTGGTTACTCTTGTCCATCTCCTCCCACTCTGGAGAATGCAGGATTGTTCTTAGAGTCTCCAGATGGAAAGTTGTTGGGTTTTTGTTATTTTTTATGGGACTAATATTTATGCAATAAAATGTAATGTTATATGGAAAATTAGCTCGAGCCTCTAAAAAGATTACTAAGTTGTTATGAATGTCTCTTTCAGTGTGTTGTTTAACTGTATATTGTGCTGTGAACAACTTTAAGCAATACAAATGGATTTTGTTTTCCAGCTGGTTACTGCATACACAAAAGATAGTTCTAAAACTCTGGGGGGATATGTGTAGGGTTTTGTGGGGGATTTTTCCTTTTTTTGACAAATGGAAAAATTCCACGCAATGAGCGTGCTATGAGTACATGAAAAGCAAAATAGTTCAAATGTGTAGGCAATGCACAGGAGCTGATATAAATGACCAGGACTATGACATGTATCCAATTGTAATCGCTGGAAAATTTCTTAAATGACATGAGCTTTTGGAGGGCAGTTGTTGCAGGGACGTCTCAGTCTGCCAACATAGGGAACCGTGTTTTATTATCCCAGCTGCAAAGCTCATCAGCAAAAAAAATAAGTAAAAGTCCAAATAATTCAAATGGATCTTGAGAATCCAGACTGATTATGCTTAGTTCATTGGTCTATAATTAGACAGCCCTTTAAGAGAGCTGAGGAGGAAAGAGGATTCAAACCCTGGGCCTATGGGGCTGATGGAAGCTGAATTTACCATTGAGATGTTTAATTTTGTACTGGTATTGGTCAGAGGGACACTGCACTCGTTTACCACTATTGCCAAGACGCAGGCTGGAAAGAAAGAATGGGGAAAATAGAGAAGGGGTGTAAAGGAATGGAAAAGAAGTAATAATCATGGGGTCAAACACTGAAGCCCATATACTTTTTTTCTTAGTCCTGACTGAGTCAATGGGATTTTTATCTGCACAAAGACCAAAACTCCTGAGTAAGGACCTGAAGGTTTAGCCTACAGAAAATACCGATAGGTAAAATTGATCCCGCTGTATTTTGGACTACACACAATTAACTCTATCTATCCACCATGTTTGTCACCGTGGTATCCGACCATTTTCAAATGATGTACAAGCGTTATGCTTCCCACTCCCAACTTGGTTAGCAAACTATTTGTAACAGGAGCTTATCTACTGAATTTGAAGGCCACAACAAAGAGTGGTTTCAGAGTAGCAGCCATGTTAGTCTGTATCTGCAAAAAGAACAGGAGTACTTGTGGCACCTTAGAGACTAACACATTTATTTGAGCATAAGCTTTCGTGGGCTACAGCCCACTTCTTCAGATGCATGCAGTGGAAAATACAGTAGGAAGATATATATACACACAGAGAACATGAAGCAATGGGTGTTACCATACACACTCTAACGAGAGTGATCAGTTAAGGTGAGCTATTACCGGCAGGAGAGTGGGTAAGAAATAGCTATATCCCTGCAGCGTGAGCCAGAAATAGATTACCCTAATCCCTCATTCCTACCTGTTGCTCTGAGCTGTTTGCCTTGTCTGCTCTCGGGATTTGATTGTCTGTGCTGGTGTTACCAGAGCTGAGCAAAGGTGCAGATCAAAAAGAAATCAGAGCCAGGACCAGAGAAATTCCACTTGCCTGAAATGCAGTTTTGTTTCTCCACCGTAGCCAGGTTTATCGATACATTGGGAGTTGCTTGATCAGGCAAATGCAGCTGCTGGGTTTTTTTAAATCTATTTAGGATTTTGTTCTCTGCATATAATGCAGTGGAGTGTAGCATGCAAGATGACACATGAGGTTTTATGTATCTTACATGTCCTCTGTGTATGCCATTGTGAGAGATGTTTGAGGAAGTTGTGGGTTTCCAGGGTTTGTGTGTTGTGCCGTGAGGTGGTGTGTGTTTCAGGATCCAGGTGTGTGAAATATTTACCAGACACGTATGGCATATGTAACCGAGAGCATGTATCTTGGGGCGTGGGGGTGTGAGCTTTGTACTGGTGGTGGACAAACTTTGCCCAGAAGCAAGTGGTTGTAACTCCACTTACTTCAGTGAAGTTGTGCCATCTGCATTTGGCCCAAGTTGGTTGCATTCTGCGAGCTGGCTTATGCAAACTGTGTGATTTGGTGCACATTCGTCTTGATTTGTATCTAGATAGGATGTGATCAGATGGTGAGTGTTGTGCCACTTGTCAGGTTCATGTGCGCTGATTGTGTGTCCATGTGTTTTGGGGGTGATTGCCATTCGCATAAAGTTCTGGCCCTGTATGAAGTGGGTGGTACAGATCTTTGCTCCCTTCCAGAATCCATTTGAATCAATTCGTGAGATCATCAGAGGGTGCCCTCTCCCCTTAGACTTGGGATAATGGCTTCCCCTTCTCTCAGAATCCCCTTGCTGTCCTCCCACATGGTCATGGATGGACATGGGGTGTGTTTCTTTAACTGAGTTCCATGTTGCCTGTCTCCTGGGCTTGCTAATAGTGATGTATGCAGAGGCACTAATTGGGAGTGATTAATCTAAATTATGCAGTGATAGAATCCAAGTAATCTAGCCACAAATAGAAGAGGCCCGGCAGTGGTGCAGACTCATTTCCAAGTCTCTCACCTAGCTACATCTCAGCAGCGCTTCCTTTACATCACCCCCCGCCCTTTTCCTTGCCTTGCGTGTGCTCTCAAGTGTTACTTCTGGAGCTATTTGGAACAATGTGCTAGAGATTTGGATCGGAACAATGCTTGGAAACTTCATATCTCATGTTCTGCACTTAGATGGGGGGGGAGGGGGCAGAAGGCCCTTTAATTTGTTAGAAAAGTCTCTAAAGAAGCTTAACAAGATTAACTCTGGCCATGCATCAAATTAATGTGTGGAGTCAGCAAATGGCAGAATCAGCCAGTTCACAGCTACTGTAGATCCCGCCTCTCCGGCTCTGCGTCTGTCATCAGCTTTAGTTGGATCACACATGGGTTGCCATACCTTACAGTCAGTTCTGCTCAGTTTTAGCTCATTTTGATGTCCCCCTTTGCTCTGGGCATGGTATATTTCGGCTGTTTGCCATGCCCTTGGTTTTTTTTTTTCACAAGACATTGTGTTCCAATGCACAGATCTAGGAAGAAAATGCAACACAACACGATATGGCATCCACACAAAGCAGTGTACCTATGCATACTGTGCCATGCCAAGGGAAAACATAGAACTGATCCTGCACCTATGGAAAATAATGGGACTTTTGCTATTGATTTTTATTGGGCAGGCTTGGGATTTTAGTGGAGAATGGACCAGCTCCTATAACTGTTATCCAGGCAAATCTGTCAATCCTTTTGCTTGAGCTATTGTGGAATGACTTAGGATTTGATATATGGTATGTTTCCACAAAAGGGTTGGATTGAGAAGTAATTTTGTTTACCTATGTGGTCTGAGTTCTTGAATGTACCTTTGAATTGCATGTAGACATGTGCACATAGGTAGACTGGGCCTTTGGGGCCCAGCAGCACCTGGGCCCAAAAGGGTCCTGACTGGAGGGTGATCCTGTGCTTAGCAGGACTGTGGAGTCTGCTGCTGCCCATTTGCACTGAGCGGTGCTCTGTTAGTGACACACAGCGTCCAGCAGTTAGCCAAGCACACCTCTGGGAAACGACCTGGTTTAAGGCCTTTTCCATCCTCTCAGCCAGGCAGGCGGGAGAGCAAGGAGTGAGGAGATCTGGGAAATAGGGAAGGAGGATAAAATGAGAGGATGAGTATCTTACCATAGTGTCTTGCTGGGGGGCTCCAAAAGTCCATATTTGACCCTGGATTCTGGAACCTCTCCAGTGAGCAAAACACCTGCTGTGGAAACGGATACACAGAGAGGGAATTGGCCTTACCGAGGTGACGGCGAGTGATGTGGAATACAGGATGGGTGACAACAAACTCATCTATGAGCAGGACTAGATTCTGGTTAGAACTAGATGCTTGTCATCTTTCTCTGTTATTATAACGAATATCTATAATCAAAAGCAACCAACTGTCAAGGTCTCAGACGCTGCTTTAAAACGGAGCACAGAAACTAGGACATAGGTACAACAGCGCTGAGAACACATCATCAAATCAGGTTCCCAAAGCAGAACAGTAAATCCTAGGAGCCCATCCACCATGCCAAACGCAGCCAAAGAGGAAACAGGTCATTCAGAAGGATGCCACTGGTGGGTTGCTCGTTAAGAGGAAGAGAATCCAAGATCACAGATCCCTCAAAAAAGAGACAATAAAAGAGAGAGAGAAAGAGAAAAGGCCCCATGTCCTGTCCTCTCAAGGTTATTTCATGGATGAGCACCTGTTCCACACATATCTCCAGTGCTATGCAGGTAGATGGGGCCCTGCCTGTCCTCCACTAGACTGGTTCTGTACTTATTTCATATGATTACAGAAGAGGCAGGGGACAAATTCTGAGGAGCAGGATATAATCATAGGGAAGATATGACTACGTCAAATTGATTCCTTTGTATTTTGGATCACACACACTGGCATGTATATGAAGCTTTAGTTCCTTCCCCACCCTCCCACCACTTGGTTGGCAAAACACTTGTGACAGGTACTAATCTACTGAGCGCTGACGGCTACAGCAGTATGAAATAGCTGTATTCCTGCAGCATGTGCAAGAAACCTTGGAAATTGAATCTCCCAGCCATGTATCCCTGTCAGGTCTGAGCTGTTTGCCCTGCCAGCTCTCAGCTCAGCTCTCGGTCTAATTGCAGTTGTTGGGCTAGTGTGCGGGTGCAGGGTGGTCTCGGTGGCCTGTGATAGACAGGAGGTCAGACTGGATGATATGATTGTCCTGTCTGGCCTTAAGTTCTATGATTATGTCTGTACTGGTGTTGACTAGCGCTGAGCACGGGGTGCATGGAAATGCAGAATCACTGGAGAACAAGAAATAGTGAGTCGGATCCAGACTAACAGTAAAAGGCCTAAAGTTTAGTTGCTTTTTTTCTGACACTGCTTATTACTAATGACTCAAATCCCAAGGCCTCTACTCAGGCTCAACTTCTGCTCCCACATACCTTGCTGTAACTGTGCCATAACTCCAGTGGAGTTGATGAAATTACACAGGTGCGAATCTGGAATAAAGGAAGAATTCAGTCCTCAGTTTCTGTCAGGCCTTACCCTGGGTTTGAGTAATAACTGAGTAAAGTCCTCAGTCTCTGTCCCATAAGTGCGTAAAGAGGGGCTGGATTTGGAGAAACTGGTTCTTCATTTTTATCTGCTTATGGCCTAATTCTCCACGGACTTATACCCCCCTGAGCCCAGTGAAGCTGCAGGGGATGCAGGTCAAGCTAGAACCTGGCTTGGTGTGTAGGACATGGCCTGGAAGTGCTGCACCTGGTGCCTGTTTAAGAAGGATGTTCGATGGTTTATGGTTGCGCTGCTGAGACATTTTCTGAGGCATCACTTGCACCTGTCTGACAAGTCAGACTTCCTATTTGCAGATAGGGTATGTTTACCCAGGATGCATTTTGTATGAAGCCTCTGAATTGCATTCAGTGATGGAGGATCAGGGATGGGTCCTCAATAAATAAAAGTGTTACACTGTTTTCGATAAAAACTGAAACTCAAGTGTCAAACCTTGATGTCCATTTTGTGTGTGAAGGAGTTTGGTTTAATAAACCCTGCGATATTCTGGATTTCACAGGATCTTTAGAAAGTTCTGTATGGTTCACAAATCATCCTAGACTCATCCAAAATGTTTCCTTGGAAATATTAGACATAGCCCTGCAGTAGGAGTTAAATGTACTTAGAAATGTATTGGCTGCACTCAGCACCTTAGAGGATCTAGAAATATGATTTTTCCTCTCCCCAAGAAAAATAAGGCCAACAAAGTCCCTACTTCAACAATCAAAAAGGGCAAAGTAGGGACAAAGAGGGGGAGCCAGCAAAAAACAAGTGATTGCAGCACATGTCTGGTCAATGGTGCCAATTCAGATATTTCTGAGTGAGGGGAGCAAATTCTGGTCCCAACCCCCACCAGCACAGATGCTGTTCTAATCCCTGCTTCCCCCTGCAGGGACCCTGGGTCTTTCTTGACTAGGGAGTCTCCTCTTTCTCTCACCACATAGTCATGAGCCAGGGTGGCCAGGAGTCAAGTTCTCAGAAGATGCCCCCGTACTCTGACATACTGGAACAGACTCCCCAGGCCCCAGGTCGCACACCATTGGGCAATTTGGTCTGGACAGAATGGTGGCTAGGCCAAATTTCAGTAGCATTGTGACCACCACAGCAGGAGTGATGGTCTGGCCTGCTCGGGCAGCAGCTATACTGATTTAGTACAGGACCACAGCTTAACAGCGGTTGGGCAATGGCAGTTGGACCCTACCTATGTGGCCTATGAAACTTTGAGCAAGAGCAAAAACCTCGAGGGGGGCCACATTCACCCTCCTCAGTGCCTTCCTCGACTGACGCCACTGCATCTTGTTAGTTCCTCAGGTTGTGTTTGTGCGTGGGTGGGTCTGAACTTCCTTCTGCGGTGGACTGGAGTTCAGACACTTCACTGACCTAAGGATGGACTTGAAGGAGGAGAGGGCGGAGCTGTATGCGGTCAGGCTCAGGTGGATGTCAGTCTTATATTTCCCAACCGGGATGGATAAATCTACCAAGGTCAGATGCTTGCTGCAGATACTCATGTGTAAGCGACAGGGGAAAGTGCCACAGGGTCCCCATCCTGTGCTGCTCACTTTCCAGAGTCTCCCCATGACTGCAGCTGTCACTCTGCCTGTCTGGGTCTCTCCTTCCAAGGCCTTCTCTGTCTCTGCTTCTGGGCCTCCATCTACCTTTGCTTCCAAGCCCTATTTCTGTCTTTCATCACTTCCCTCTCCTTGCAAACTTGTTTTCCACTTGTGTCTAGCTCCAGTGCCTTCTGCTGTAGGTTTTGTGTCTTTTGACCTACTGCAGACCATGCTAGCACTCTCCTCTGGGATCTTTTGCTTTCCTCCATTCTTTCTCTGGGAAATTTCATCCTGTTCCTTTTACTGAAGAGGGGAAGACAGGAGATGAAAACCTGCTTCTTCAGCCTAAATTTAGTCACTAGAAAGGAGGTTTGAACCCACGCATCTGACTCTGGGGAAGCTCTTCCACAGTCTTGGGGGTGGGGCATGAATCTGCAGTTTCAGAGAGGGACAGTACTGAGGGGAATCCTCAACTTACCCAGGGTGGTGGTGGATTCTCAATCATGGACAATTTGTAAATTAAGGTTGGATTTTTTCCTGCTCTAGGAATTGTTGGGGGGCAGTTCTCTGGTCTTGGTTATACAGGAGGTCAGACTAGATGATCCCAGTGGCCCCTCCTGGCCTGGGAATCTATGAATCCTGGTCTCTGTGGGATCATCCCCCTGCAGAGCCAAAAGGATTTATCTATACAAGATAATACTGGCCTGTGGATTTCTAATCTGTGCTGTCAACTCTGATCCTAGGGATCACATGGAACTCAGTGGCTCTCCATTACCCGGTGCCACTGCAGAGATCCACCATGGCATACTCCTCCTCCAGTTAGTTATTTAATAGCAAGAAATGCCCTGCTCTTCAGTCTCTAATGCTTAAATATCATTCGCTTGTGTCAGTCACAGGGCTGTGCACACGGCCCCTGTCCTGTGGCTCTGTAGGACCCTGATGCTCTGCTCTCTGCCTTCCTGCCCTGTACCTTGCCATGTTCCCCACACTGATTTTGCCACTTCATTCCTGGTCATTTTTGCACTTCATAGGATCTTACTTGCTTCAAAGGTGATGGGCAGGGCACCGGTCCTGGGATGGCATAAACAGGAGGAGCAAAAAAAGCTTTCCCTGTAACATGCATTGTGTTGCAAGCAAATCTTTTCCTCCTTCCGAACTAAACAAGCCACTGCTAGGATTTCCTTTGTGGAGGGACATTCAGGGGGTGCTAAATATACTGTGGCACCAACCTCTACCACTTGAGCTAAATAGCCTGACTCAAGTGCATGGGGCTATAATAGACCCACCTCCTCTGTGGATCAGGTGCCACGGGGGACATATAACACACACAATGCTTATTATGCTTATCTTTCACGTCACACTCAAACTTCCTCATAAGCAGTGTTGCCATCTCTCATGAATTTATCGTAAGTAATGAGACTTTGGCCACTGCTGGTGGCAGCCTTGTGATGATGTGAAAAGCTGCAGCCTTCACGTGCATTTTGGGAAACCAAACCAGGGTGCAGCACTTCGCATCACAATGCCCTGTGGGCTACAGAGCATGCACTGATCTCCAGCCATGACTTCTAGTGCTAACTTTTCTTCTGACCGCTGTCAATATTTCTGGGCCCGTATTATTAGTCAATATTTTATATTTTGAGGGGAACTTATACCGCAGATTCACAGCTAAGACAATGGAGGACTTGCACACGGTCACTTCAGGCAGAGCTGGGAGTTGACACCATGTTTTTAATAAAACAGATCTAACTCTCATCCACTTTGCAGTCTTTCAAAAGGAGCATGTCATACAGAGTAGGTGTGTGTGTAACTCATGCTACTACAACCACTAGACCTCATTCTGCTCCAAGAGCCAGGAATAGAAACCAAGAATCCCAATGCCCAGTGTTTTACTGATGTCTCTCAAGTACTTGTGTAACCCACTGGCAATGCATGTGTTGCATCTCCCTGTATGGGCCCATCCAGGCAGAGAATAACACAGTAGTCACTGCTGTAGTTGAAGCAGATGAGGTCTATACAGTGACTGGGAAGGTTTTATATTTAGAAGTGGGTTTGGATAGTGTGCCTAACAGTTTATTTTACTGTCGCATTTTTATTATTTGCATATGATGAACAGGAGTGGTCCCTTTCTGAATAGAGTGTGGCAGACTTAGCACGCACTTGACCCCTTAATTCATAGAATCATAGGGTTGGAAGGGACCTCAGAAGGTCATCTAGTCCAACCCCCTGCTCAAAGCAGGACCAATCCCCAGACAGATTTTTACCCCAGTTCCCCTCAAGGATTGAACTCACAACCCTGGGTTTAGCAGGTCAATGCTCAAACCACTGAGCTATCCCTCCCATGCTAACTTGAGCTCGGTGGCCAGCCTTAGCCTCTGCCAGTGCCCCAGTGTCCACACAGCTCTCTTCAGTGCACTGGGCCAGCCCCACTGCCACAAGTCTGTCTACCAGGCTGGGAGGCTCACTCCCATTTGCAATGTAGACATGCCCTGAAGGGCAGGAACCGTTTCTTATTATGTGTGGGGCCAGTCTCTAGCGCAATGGTGCCCTGCTCTCAGTGGATTCTCTAGTAAGTGCTCCTGCATGGGGGAGCAAAGTTGCCTTACTCACTATAAATTTGCAAGAACTGGCAACATAAATTGTCACAGACAATTGGAAAGGAGAGTTGTTAAAAACCAGAAGAGTGACCAAAAAGCATCAGAGGGGTAGCCGTGTTAGTCTGGATCTGTAAAAGCAACAAAGAATCCTGTGGCACCTTATAGACTAACAGACGTTTTGCAGCATGAGCTTTCGTGGGTGAATACCCACTTCTTCGGACTTGCATCCGAAGAAGTGGGTATTCACCCACGAAAGCTCATGCTGCAAAACGTCTGTTAGTCTATAAGGTGCCACAGGATTCTTTGTTGCTTTGACCAAAAAGCGTGATTTAATTATTTCTTTTTAAAGCTCATGATTTTGGTGGGGGTCTGACTCATGATTTTTAAATTTTGGGGCTTAGTAATACTGGACAGATTTAAAATCCCTCGGCGTGACATGTTAGTCACACCACCACCTCGTGGCTATGTTCCCCCTACAAGGGAGTTGAACTTTACTATGTTACAATCACAGTTACTTAGCCAGTCCCATTCACATAACACAAGAACAAGAGGTCACCCAGTGGAATTAATAGGCAGAAGGACACACAGTCAACCTGTGGAACTTGTTGCCAAGAGATGTTGTGAAGGCCACAAGAATAACTGGTTCAAAAGGAATTAGATACGTTCATGGACTAAGTGTATCAATGGCTATTAGCCAAGATGGTCAGGGACGCAACCCCCTACTCCAGGTGTCCCTAACCCTCTAACTGCCAGAAGCTGGGTCTGGGTGACAGGGGATGAATCACTCAAAATTGCCCTGTCCTATTCATTCCCTCTGAAGCATCTGGCAGTGGCCACGGTCAGAAACAGGACATTAGGCTAGATGGACCATTGGTCTGACCCAGTCTGGCTGTTCTCACGTTCTTATGAGTAACCCACAGGAGTTGGCCTGGGAGGTAAATGTAGTTTGGGTCACACAGGGCCAAATTCTGCTCTCAGTTACACTAATGTAAATCCAAAGTAACTTTCCTGATGTCAGTATAATTACTCTAGATTTATACCCATTTAAGTGATAAGAGAAGTTGGCTTGAAGTAATGAAGAGCCTCTGCTACGGTCCAGAGCAAGCTGTCCAAGATACTATTGTTCGTGCAGATCTTCAGCTGAAATGGAACTACATCCATTTATACCAGTCGAGGATTTGGCCCAGGGTTTTTCCAAATCATCTCCCACTGCAACATTCAACCACATTATACTTGGGTAGTTGGAAGGCGCCCGTGCTAGTTCTTACATCGTCGTTGCCTCCCTGATCAATCTCTGCATTCACAATCCTTGTTCTGGTCTGGAGGGAATCACTGAAACATCTTAGTCCTGATTGTCCGTGGTCTTGCACCTTGTGTAGTCATATATACCTCAGCAATGTCGGTGCAACATCCCCAGATTGGAGAAATCCGATTGGTTCCCATTGACAACCACTTTGTGCTCACTTTGCTTAACTGAAAATGACCCCACAGGGGTACAGGCCTGCTCACATATTGCGCCTTATGGTCATCTCCACCCTGAAATTCTCTCTCTGCAGAGCCCATGGAATCCTGTCTATGTGGCACACACCCTTCCGCCATGCCTCGGCCTGTCATTGCTGGAGATGTCAGAGCTAGGAATTACACCCCACCCCATCCACCGTGGTTATTATCTGACCCCAGCTTACTCCAAAACACTTCTGAGGCAGTTTTAAGTTACACTGTGGGCCAACCCAGTCCCCAGCCAGCCCAGGCATCGGGAAGCACAAAGATGGCTTTTGATTCCCTACCCTCTGTTGCGGTGAGCAGCGCTCTGATTGAGCTGAGGCTGGGGCCCATTATTTTTCAAGGGGGTCTCTTCATTCCAAGCATCCCAGCTCACCCATTGTTGGATTGAGACTCCTCTAACAGATTATACTGTATTCTTACAATGCTTAACCCTTGATTTCAGTTTTGCCACTTTAGAGGGCTTTCAGTTACATTGCAAAGATTCTTTGCGCCAGTGTGAACACTCGGTTGTAGGGTGACCAGACGTCCTGATAAAATCTGGACTGTCCCAATATTTAGGCATTTGTCCAGATATTTTTTTCCCTGTTTTGTTTTGTTTTTTCTATGCCAGAGTAGAGGTGTCTGTGATTTTCTATGTACAGAAGTTTTGGGTTCTTGTCTCAACCCCTGGCAGTGATTCACTGGGTAACCTTTAGCAAGTCACTGAAGCATCTTTGGCCCAGATCCTCAAAAGGTATGTAGATGCCTGACTCCCACTAAAATCAATGGGAGCTAGGTGCCTAAATAGCTTTCAGGAGCTGGGCCTGCGTGCCTCAGTTTCCCAATCTGCAAAATGAAGATGATGATACTATAATAAATGACTGACCACACAGGACATCCTAGTGGTCACCGTGCTGAATAGTATGGCCATGTGGAATTGTCCCTGCTGTTGCCAGGAAGAACTCTGATCCTCCTGCTCCAAAGAAACAGGCCACTGCTACTTGAGCCAAAAGAGAACAGCCATTAGCTGTAAGCAATGGAGACCTATGACACATGGGGGAGAAGTTCTGCTCCCACCACAACAGAGGGTTGCAGTGCATGTGTCTGCACAAGCAATGGCCAGTTCATTAGAGACTGATCTGCTTCACTCGGGTATGTGAGAATTAATTGCTATTTGCAAAGAACGTAGGAATCCTCTGATTAGAGGCTCTGGGGAAGTAGTAAGTGCAAGCAAAGCACTCCCTTAAATAAACCTTGCCCAGTAGTCACCCTGTGGATGCACATTTTGGGATTCCTTGCAGACTAATATCATACAGCAAGTGCCACATGGAAAAATCATCACATAAAAATAAAAAGATACCCACCCCCCAGGGCAAGGCTGGGCTGATGACTACAGGCTGCAATGTAACACACAGGGTCCCTGCCAAAATGCCACAGTGATGCATCATGGTGCGACATTTCAACCAAACGTCGACCCA
Organism: Mauremys reevesii; assembly: GCF_016161935.1. Taxonomy (NCBI): domain Eukaryota; kingdom Metazoa; phylum Chordata; order Testudines; family Geoemydidae; genus Mauremys; species Mauremys reevesii. The sequence continues at coordinate 66,180,218 of NC_052629.1, read as the reverse complement.
AAGGAGAAAAATAAAAACCTGTCTTCAGATATTGCAGCAACAGTGACGTCACAAGCCTTCAGTCAAGTATGGTGCTTACCTAGTCCCTGCCCAAAAGCTGACATTCAGCCGTTGCCAGAACAGGAATAGCATGCGTAACCTTACCTCCTAATCACAACGGGCTAGGCATGGAAGTGCTCCACTGAAAACCTGCGATAAGTCCGTTAGGAAAGAAACTCACCCTTTTTTTCAGTTAGCTCCCTTAAATATTCACATTTATACGAGTGCTTTAATTATTTCAGATCAGAGATGAGCCTACACTGAAAACTCAGTGCTTTAGAGTATTGCCAATCCACCTCCAAACTTTATCCCTTGCGCAGCCTCTACCATAGGCCAAACGCAAAGTCCTTTGAATGGAACAATTTGAATTCTGATCCACGCCTGAATTTTACAGCTATTTCAAATGTAATTCTAGGGCCTCACTGGGTGCAGCTGGCTGCCATGTATGTCCAAAAGGGTAGAGGAATGTGACTTCACCAGGTTACTCAGTGGGTTATAAACAGCTTCTTTGTCCAATATTTCAGCTGTTGTATCACGCTGGATGACTTTGGGTTGCTGACATTCTGTTCCTCTAACAGATTATACTGTATTCTTACAATGCTTAACCCTTTATTTCAGTTTTGCTGCTTTAGAGGGCTTTCAGTTACATTGCAAAGGTTCTTTGAGCCAGTGTGAACACTCGGTTGTAGGGTGACCAGACGTCCCGATATTTAGGCGTTTGTCCAGATATTTTTTTCCCTGTTTTGTTTTGTTTTTTCTCTGCTGACAGGACCTCAGCTTTTTTTTTTTTTTTTTTGCTCCACTAGCGGGACTCCCCGCCCCCCATGTGTCCAGATATTTTCTTCCATCTGGTCACCCTACTTGGTTGCTACAGCTATTACTACTTCATTTCTGTATAGAGAGCACTCAACATTTGACACTACCTGTGCGCCCACTTAAAGTGTGTTTCACAGCAACCAAAAAACAGCAGAGCAGGTATTTAGTCCACCCCAGCCATACAGGACTCAGTCTAGAGGTCCTTATACATGCAACATTCCCACTGAAGTCAGTGGGAGTTTTCCCTGAGTCAAGATTAAATTGATATTCCCCTTAAAATCAAACTACAAAGGCGGAAAACACCTTGCACCTCACCCAGCAGTGACTTTGGGGTGCTGCATTGTAGGTTCACTTGCTGGTGAAACTCATCATCACATCAATGGAGAGCCTTTCTAGAGTTTCTAGGGGTCGGCATTGGTAAAATCCCAAAAAGGGAGGCTAGTTTTGTTTTGAGAAGAGTCTATCAGGTAGAGCCCACGTAAAGGTTTTCTGAGTCTATTTTAGTCTAGTTGCTAGGTTCTTCATCCAAGTGCCAGGCCTGCTAATGGTTAAATCCAGTTTTGGTGCTTTTTCTAACAGTAGTTAGCTGCTGTTCTTCCCAGGTAGATGGCTTATTCTCTGAAAGGTCGTAAAATGTCAAGACTTGCTCTTCTGTTGCTTGTGCATTGGTAATGAATATTGTCCTTATTGCCAAAGACAACAGTGGCAAAAAGGCACATGAGCCTAACCAGGCAGGTAGATATTGAATAGATACGGGCCTGAAATCAAAGCACCAGATCCGGGCCTGGCTGAGCTTGGGGGAAGTTTGGATCTGGATCCAGATCCAAACTTCCCAGTTGGTCCCATCTCTATTATGGGCTGAACCAAAATCCTGGATCTGAATGCTCCTGGAATGTGCAGATCTGGATTCGCTATCTGAGGCTTGACCCCATCTGTAATATGGAATCTGTACTGTTTCCTCTTTCTGATCTTTGTTTGTTCTTTCTGGTGAATATTAATCCATGTTGGAAAGTTCAGTCTGTTTGTATTTAACTAAAGCGTGCCTGAAATTCTCTGGGTTCTCTACAGCAGAGGGGCAGCACTGGAAACAGCAGCGTGTTTCCCCCATACACCACTCCTCTTTTCAGTGTCTTGGCTCTAGGCACGAAGGACCACCCTTTGGAGAGGGAGGAGCACTCAGTGACCACAGCTCATTCAGTCACTGCTCTCTGCTTCAACTGCCACATAGGGTCCATTACAATGCAATTAGACGCCCTTGGCTGGCCCATGTCAGCTGACATGGGCTCCCAGGGATGGGGCTGTTTAACTGCAGTGTAGACATTTGGATTGCAGCTCAAGCTCTGGGACCCTCCAGCCTCACAGGGTCCTACAGCCTGGGCTCCAGCCCAAGCCTGAACGTCTACAGCACAATTAAACAGGCCCTTAGCCCAAGCCCCGTGAGCCAGGAATCAACTGGCATGGGCCAGCCAAGGGTGTCTAATTGCAGTGTAGACATACCCTGAGTGTTAGAAGGATGGAACTGGACTAACCCTCATCTATTCATAGACTACCAAAATGCCAAGCACACGTTAACAATTCCTGGCTTTCATCAACTTGGGCTGCCATCAGATGAGCAGCCTAAAGATGAAAGGCTCCCTACCCTACTACCCTGAGGTGTCGAACCCAGCCGCAGTAGCTTTCCTGGTGGCGGTTTTTAAAAAAAATAAGCTTGTAGTTCATGTTCATAGCCCTCAAAAGTTTCCCCCTGCAGTTTCCTTTTTGTCAGCTGTCTGGGCAAATACCAGGTTCTCTTGGCAAAAATACATGAAATACTGTTGTGTTTTAAAATGAACTAAATTTGGCTGTATGCAGTGTTGTTGTAGCTGTGTTGGTCCCAGGATATTAGAGAGACAAGGTGGATGAGGTAATATTTTTTATTGGACCAACTTCTCTCGGTGAAATAAAGATCCAGTAAAAGATATTACCTCACTCACCTTGTCTCTCTAAATTTGGCCAGACAGACATAATTTACTTTAATTCTCCTGCATTTAATACCTGGCTAATTTCCAAGGATTTTTCTCATGTGTTGGAGAATACAGGGCTGGGGAGAAGTAGTTTCTTGCTGCTGGGAGACTGAGGGGATTGGTACTAGCTCCCTGCCTTCCTGTTGAATAAAACATCTCTCCCCTTCGATTAGGCTGCCAATATGTCCTACCTCCCCAGCTGGTGCGCTAGGCCAAGGGAAAGCAGACTACACTGGGGTGTTAAGCTGAGGACACAGAGGAACCAGTATGGAATAATTAAACCTGTTGTCTTGAGTGCATTAAGGATTAAGGTCCAGATCCTCAAAAGGCACTTAGGTAACTTCCACTGAGAGCTGAAAAAGTGAAGCAAAGAGAAATTACTGCAGCGCAGAGTTCACTGCAAATTGTGCAGATTATGGATAAAACTGTGCTAAACTGAGAATTACAGAGCAGCAGTGACAGCCTGCAATTGGCCACTAAAATGGTTATTACAGGGTGAATGTATGAATGAATAGCTCCAATACATGAGCCAGTCATACCTAATTCAGCTCACACAAACAAATGAATTTGTTTTTGAATTGCAGAGTTCACTAGAGGTCAAAAATGCTGAAGGTCGAAAACATATTACGACACCACTTCTGCCAAATCTACTTCATTGAACTATTTTTAACTCCTCACTAAAGATGGGCAGCAATGAGGCCAATTGCAAGCATGAGAGGAAGTTCTAAATACACCCTAGCACGGATGACAACATTACACAAAAGGTTTGCGCCTGCAGTATCCACTCACATAACAGGTAAGAGCCCCAGCAAGAATGGGATGGCGTGTCATTTGTGTTCTCTTTGTTTTGGCTGAACATAATTTATGCTGGGGTAGGAAGGTTAAACCAGGTCAGAAAAATCCTAGACAGAGGGAAATGGAGTATCAGTAAGTATTGGGCCTGAGTGTGGTCTTATTTTGGAGTAAATCAGGAGTAGCTCCAGTGAAATCAATGGGGACAGAATCAGGTTCCACTATAGCCAGGTGAGTCTAGGAATAGGTTGGCCGAGTTTTTAATGAGAGCAGGAGGGTCAGAAGTGTCAAATCTGAAGAAAGAACTAAATCTGAATAACCCATCTGAGCAAGACTGTTCCCTGAAATATCCCTGATATAGACCACCCTGAGCCATGTTTGGGGAGTTTACCGAAATCTCAGCATCCAGCTGTCAAGCCATTTCTACAGGCAACCTCTTTAAAGGAGAGATGGGCCAAACAGGAACCCTGGATCAAAAAATAGGGGGAGTTCAGATCTGGATCCAGACTTCAGATCTCAGGTCTACGATGGGCATTTTATTCAACAGCCTGGCTCATGCTATTGAATATATATACAGGGAGAATCAAAAATAGTTTAGGGCTGTACTGTGCCTATAAAGCTCAGCTCCGCATTGGAGGTAGAGTGGAGCCACACCGGCCCACCACCGGGTCTAGCATACTCCCCAGCGAGCCCTGGTCCATCTCAGCAGACTGCTGTAGAGGGGCCAAAAGCTGTTACAATGTAGCCCTTAACTTGCATAATGCCAATGGATTAATGGGAGGCCCAGACATCCTCTGACTGAACTATTAACAATTATTGCCTTTTGGTATTGTCCCTTCTGGAAATTGAGAACAACTGTTGCTTGTGCTCCTGTAGTGGGTCTAATGGGTCCCCCTAGGCTGTCCTGCTTTCTGCTGGCTATGCTGATATTAGCAGTCTCCTCAATTTCAAGATACCAGATCCACTGTGTTCTAACATACTTGGTGAAAGTATGTTGTGGCAAGAGCATTTGCGTGGGATTTGTTAATACACAATGGATTAAATTTATCTCTGGTGTAACTCTGCTTACTCAAGTGGATTTGTGCTCGGGATAAATACATCTTAAAAGACCAAGTGTGATTTTGGTGAGAACAGATGCAACTCTATTGATGTCATTTACCAGAGGGCTGAGCTGGTACAAGAACCTGAATAGAATAGAGATAAGGTAGGTGAGGGAATATCTTTTACTGGTCTAACTTCTGTTTGTGGAAGGTACAAGCTTTTGAACTACAGAAAGCTCTACTTCAGGGCTGGGGAAGGAAGCAGAGTCACACTTGAAGAAGGGCTCTTTGTAGCTTGAAACCCTGAACCTTCATGTTTAAGCACCTAAATAAGTGGTCAAATGATCAAATAAACCCCTGAAATCAATGGGAATGGTTGGGTGCTCAGTTCTTTTGAAAATCTAGCCATTTATTAAGATCCTAACTATGGGATCACATTATTTGAAATCTCAGCCTATAACATCTAGATTTTACTCAATCTTTGATTATTACAGGTCTCTATAGGGTGTGTTCACTGTAGGAAAAATTAATAGCCTTACCATGCATTATTTAATATTTGTTAACTAACAAGTGGTAAAATCCTACTGAAGACAAAGCAGTTTGTAGCTTTCATACCAGTTAGGGGTGAGTAGAGTTTACTTCCGTGTTAAACCTACAACTGTCACTTTTCTTTTCATGAAAAAGCATTGGCCCCTGTTCAGCAAAGCACTTAAACACATGCTTAACTTTAAGTATGTGCTTAAGTCCCATTTAAATCAATGGGTTTTAAGTGCTTTGCTGAATCGAGACCCCATCTTTATTATGAATTCAATGGCACCTTCCAGTGATTGAATTATCCAGTGATATCCATTTAAGGTGACCAACATAAGAGTATTTTTAAACACTAATTATTTGATTCCTGAGATTCTGATTTGATTAAATATAGGATCAAATTAATGGAAGATGCTGTATGTAGGACAGGATTGTACAGTGTATGCTCATTTGTATTTTCATGTCTGTTGGTTTTGCAGAGGAGAAACTCCCGTTTTGTGATTCCATAAGGTGAATTAATGTAAAGCAATACATTCTGGAAGAAGAATTCTAGGAGAAAACATTGCAAATGGTTGGGAATATCCAACAGAATCATCTACCTATTTGACATATGCAATTAATGCTTGGGATAATTTATTCATGACTCACAAGGACAATGCAGGGAAATAAGAAACACATGGATGGACTTAGTGACTCCTCTAGTATAGGGAGCCTCCTGGATGACACAGACAGAGAGGTATGTAGCCTCACAGACCGAGCATTCAAGAGTTTGTGCGTGGCAGAACTTGAAGCATCTGACAAGGAATTGGAGCTTGTCATTTCACCGGAAATCACCCACCAATTCTCTAGTAAAATTCACCAAGGAACACTAAACCATGCCATCAAGAAAAGTAATATCTGCAATAAGTTATCATCAAAAAACAATGAGCATACAACACGGGCTTCAACATTCCAGCAATTACCAAAACGTGTTCAAGAAGAGAAAAAAGTTGCTAAAAACAGCACCGCAGAAAGGAAAAAGCCAAATTTGCCAGTATCTGGTCCACGGAAAAACAAACATGCCTCCAAAGTGTCCTGTTTGATTAAGACATTTGATAAGACTGAAAACCAATATCCAGAAGGTTCCCTGGGAGCAGTTAAAAATAGTTCTCAAAAATGCAAATTAATTCAGGGAAATGACATGGCTTTCTGGGATGACACAGCAATTTTAAATATCCAAAGGGAACTTTCCCACTTTTCTGATGTGTGTCGAGATAACCACTGGCTCAGTGACAAACACGAGGTCCAGAAAAGACATAATAAAATTGATGGTGGCTATTGTGGTCCAGATGGTTATCATCCTGCATGGATGGACACTTCAAACGTATTTAAGGCAAATCTCACCAGCTCTTGTAAAAAGACAGTCAAAAACAGGCGTGGGAAAGTTAAAGAGCCAGCCAAGAAGGGCAATTTTCTTCACAGCGAGAACAGTGCTTTTGAATCATGGAATGCCCATCATAATAAACTGAGTGAAAAAGAAGAATTTGCAGATCTTATACCAAAAAAGGAGGATATTACACACTTTGAAGAAACACCGTTGGTTAAACGATCCTACACATCTGAACATAAACCACCACCCAGAAAGGTCATAGGTGCTAGAATTCAGGAAAAAGATGTCCTAATGGATCTATTTCCCCCCACAACTGAATTCCAGGACCATGTCCCACCAGCAACTGTACCTCAGGTCCTTGGCCCACTAATGCCTGTACACCCTGACCCTCGAGAAGCTGAGTTTCAGGTTCCTATTCCACCAGCACCTGTACCCCAGGTCTCTGGTCCACCCCTAGCACCCATGTCCCAGACCCCTGCTCTCCCCACATCACCTGTCTCCAAGGCCCTTGCTCCACCACCGTCTGTGTCCCAAGTCACTTGCACTCAGAAGAAGGCAACCAAGCCGGAATTGGACTATATCTGTCCACCATGGAGGAAACAGAGGAATATAAAAGGGGTAGCGGCAAAAGCACAGGAGAGTTCAAATGAAAAGTTACAGCTCAGTGGAGAAGAATTCTCTTTTTATAAAACGCCATCTGCTGTTGAACCTTTTGCTGACACAACTGCAGTAGATAACCAGGTAAACTCCCCTGAATCCATTAGCCCCTCTTTCAACATCACAAAACTTTTAACACCAATCATACCATTAAAACAAGAGACAGAAAATCAACCAGTGCTGGTGACACCACCAATACCTGACATTGCAGCAACAAAAGAACATGAGGGAAGTGGATTTAGTGATTATCAATCTCGGGATAATTACAAGTCTAAAGCACCAAGTTTATTATTCAACCTGAAGGATGTTCGAAAACGTGTTAAAAGCACTTATAGTCCCTCTCCTCTCTTAAAAGAGAAAAATAAGGCTAAGGAAAACATGAAACAAGAAAGTGTAAAAATTAATGCTACAGTGTCCACTTTTCTAGAAGAAAGTAGCTTAGAGCTTGCAGAGAGAGATGAATTAAGCCATGGACCTTTTGTACACACTGACAGTATCCAGGAAAAAGACAATAAAACTGATTTAGAGGGACACGTCACAGATAATTACCTATCTTTAAATTCACCCCAAGTAACAGTAGATACTTCATATTACCAAAATCAGGACAATTTGCAACAGGATGATTCAAAAAACAAAGATCTATTGAAAGACACTGAGAACGGTGAAAATGTTTCTATCTCTGGACATCAGTCAAACATACATGGTTTAAGGAAAAGTCGACATTATCCGTCACTGAAAGGCTACAGTAGAGACAATGCAGATGCAAAAGCTGCACAGCAAATGCAAATGTATAATTCCAGTGTACAAGGCCACGAAAGTGAAAGAGATGCTGAAAGCCAGAATGGAAATGATGACCCTAAAATACCCCCAAAACTTCTTTCACCAGCAGAAGATGAGGCACCTTACAATGCAAATCAAACCAGTGTAAGAAGTAGAAATGAAAATAAAGGCAAGAGCAGCAGTAGTTCTTCCGAATATTCTTTTGTGACCACAGTAGATAAGCCATTTCAGGAGGAGCCCTTTTCACTGATTCAGCTGTTTCAGAAAGCATGCCTTGAGGAAAGCCAGAGGAGTAGGAGTAAAATGAATGTAGATGACAAGCAAAGTAGTAAAGGGAAAGGGAAACCGGTAGGGAAAGAGGAGTTGCAGTATTATGCTTTTAGTAACTGTGACACTAGCACAGAAGAAAAGCGTGAAGGAAAGGTGGCACAGGGTGAGAGCGAGAGCATGGCAGAAGAGAGGTTGATGAGTGAGAAGAGGGAAGAGGTCAGTAGTATGAATTCTGCAGCAGAAGGCAACAAGGATGCTTCCACCTCCCTGTCAGAAGAGCCAGCATCACCACTGTCTTCAAATTCATTCAAACCCAGTCTCTTTCTGATTAAAGACAACACATTCAAATCATCTCCTGTGATAAAAGCAGTCAAGCTGCCTCTGCTTAGGTCCCTGTCCTCAGAAGATACAGTCAGTAGTAGTTACAGGGACACAGAAAGCAGATTGGAAGCTACTGTAGAGAAGGACAAGCAGCTTTACAGGCAGGGCCAAGGTACACCTAGCATTCAAGAGATCGACCGGTCATTATCAAGAAACATAAAAGAACAGGATGCAAGAGAAGATGCACTAATCAGAAATGAGGATGCCAATGCACTGGTATCTACTCCAGCTGTCATGGGCTTTCAAGGGGCAGATAACACCAGACTAATATGGGAGCCCATCCTTTCAGAAGATGTAGGGAGTTTTTCATTAAGGGCATCAGGGGAAGACAATGAAGTGACTCATACTTTATTAAATAAAGTTGGGAAAAGTAATGAGGAAAGTGTTCACCGCAGCAAAGAGAAGCCCACGGTTGGAAAGATGAAGCACTACTTAGCACGGTCAAAATCAGCTTTAGGAGTTAGCTCAGCACAAAACAAATTGGGCTCCCCTTCAGAAGAGAAGACAAATTATTTTAAGAATTATCTTTTGTCTAATCGGAGAGGTGGATCATGTGCGAAAAAAATAATCACTAGGGAGATAAATTCTCCAGCAATAAGCTCGATATTAGAGAACCACGTGTATTGTCCTGTAACCAGTGACATGCCAAGAGACATCAGACACTTGGAAGAAACACCTGCTGTGTTAGATTATCTTGAGTGTACCATTGTAACGAACCCAAGGTCAGACAGCATTACGTTCTCAGCTGTTACCAGTCCATTGTCAGAGAAAATTGCCAGTTCTAGTGTAACAAAGGCAGAGGATATTACAAATTCCACTTTGTTGAATTTGGTAACAAAGAACAATGCTGATATTTCTGCAGAGGAAATACTTGATTCAATGCGGAGGAGCCTGCTCGCTGAGGACACCAGCGATTCTAGAATGACAAACGAGAGATCACAGAGTCGTATGGAGAAACCACTGGGCAAGCCACCTGCTGTGCCACCAAAAAGCGAAAAGGCCCTGCGGCGAGCAAAAAAGCTGGCAAACAAGAGAAAAAAGATAGAGGCGCAGCAGAAGAACCTTCAAACAGAGCACAAAGATACTGTTGTGAGGAAGCTGTCCCATTCTGGACAGATTCCATTATCCCCCTTAACCCTGATCCATTCTCCACCATCTCCTGTGTCCCGTTCGCCTTTCCCTCCTACAGAATCTAGCATGGTGAGACGCAAAGGTGCCCAGTCAGTAAGCCCCACACCCTCTTTACCTGCAACTCAGCGTAAACTCCTTCAAGATCCTGACTCAGGGCAGTACTTTGTTGTCGATCTCTCCGGTCAAGTTCATTTAAAGACCTTTTATGAGCCAGAAACTGGCAAATACATCCAGGTACCCATCCGTTCCTCAGAAAGGGGCTTACACCAAAGTACCTCTTTGGAAAATTTAAATTCTTCTTGTGTATTGTACCCTAGTGCGCTACCTTTACCTGTGGCAGCTATGAGATCAGATTCCCAACTCTCTGAACCTCTTTCACTAATGCAGAAAGTACCAGGAGCACCAGCAGAAGCAGCTGAAGACTGTCAGCAAGATGGCAGAGATGCTCAATCGCCAGAGAGTCAACCCTATATTGAACCTGTATCTGACTCTTACAGTCAACATGCTGAGGAAACTCAGTGTAATTGTACAAAAGACACAAGTCCAGCTACAAACATGGACATCATTTCAATCAGTGATTTAGAGGATTTTGCTGTCGAAGGGATAGCTTAAGAACTGAAATGATAAATTATCTGAAATATAAACATGTTCAGAAAGACTCACATTCGATATTTGTAAACACTAAAAGTCTGAATCTTGTTGTGGCTTGGTTTGGGTGAGAAAGAAAATGAAAGCTTGCATCTCCAAAGGGGGAGGTGTCACTGTGAAGAAATTTGCTGTTGGGGTGAGCCCCCGGCTTATCAATAAAACAAAGGGGCAATGCTGGCAAAATCCAAATCTGATGGTAGGAAACCACCCACTGCTGCTGCTACCGCTGTTTGCTTTGCCACTAGGGTCGCAAAGATGGCAAAACTGGAGGTGATCTTGTCCAGTGCTTGGAATGGTCTGTGTGACAGGTGACAGAGAGTAAGAGTACTGAGTAGCACAGTCTCAGAACAGAATAGACAGCAACTCTAGTTAAGACTCTTCACGCTTTCTGTCTTGGACCCACGTTTACCAATAAACAATATCAGGCTGTGAACATCAGATATACTTGACAGAGAGTCACCTTTTTTGTGTACACTGAAAAGCCAGAATGTAATGACTAGATTATTGTATATTGGCTATACAAAACAGCACCTGAATTGAAAGCAAATCAAAACACTGAAAAGTAAAAGCAGCAGCTCTACTCTTCTGATATACCTGTGTATGCCCGCTAAAGTGCTGATAGCATTTTAAGATTGATGAATAGTTCCATATATTCACCCACAGTCTCAGGAGTTACTACAGATTGAAATTTAGCCTGGAAATAGTCTACCAAGGAGCAAAATTGAAAGAGATGCAGTTGCAATATGCTTTGTTAGAATGGGAAAACTTTGGATCATTATATTTCAGATGCTTTTCTTTTTCTTACCAAGCTCTAGTGAAACACAAAGCTAACTTTAAAAAAAGTGAGAAATGTTTAGTTGTTCTTTATTTTGGATTGGTGCATTCTGTGATTTTAAAAAGTGACAAGGAACAGCCAAGTTAGTAATTTCTAGAAAGTGCAGTAAGCAAGCAACTTATTTTGATCATCACTTTTTTTTTTAAAGATGTGTATCGAATTTGTACCACCCCTTTTTAAGCTCTTTTTTTCACCATATACTGGAGGATACCTTGTCAAAGATCTGCATAATCAGAAATGCATGGTCACAAGATGGCACAAGTATAATATACAGTAATATGTCTGCTTATAACTGTCTCTAGTCTGTGCACTGGTTTCTTTTTTTATCCTTACCCCTTTCATTTTGTCATCCCCAAAGAAAATATAAAAGTAAAAGCTCTATGGAAAAATAACTTCGGGCCTGATTCTCCTCTTACAACAGAATAACTCAGTTGTCTCCAGTAGAGTTTCTCTTGATTTACAATTGAGTAAGAAAGGGGAGAATCAGGCCTTTTGTCAATAGTTGTAGAAAAACAGACAAAAAGTTGAATTATAAACAATAAGTCTGACAGTTATTGTTCTTGGGCGTAGCCTAACTGGCTCCAGGAAATTCTGGATTTCTCATGAGAGACCTTGTTCTCACGACATAGACCAAAGGGGTTTGATTAAACTTCACTTTTTTGATATTTCCCCAAACTGAGCATGGATTTCAAACCATCTGAGGTTCACCTATCACTGGCACACACCTGTACATTCAGAACCTATACTAGCCAAACAAATGCTGCCATTCATTGCACCCATTCAATGATACAGTTCCCTTAGAGTCAATGGTCTATGGGAATCATTCTGTTTATTTCAGTGGGCTTTGGATTGGGCCCTAAATTATTTTTTCATGCATATTTTAATGGTTGTGCAGAAGTATGCAAAACTGATGCAATTTTGTGACTTGGGGGCCAGTTTGCACCTCTCGGATTTGAGTTTTCAATGAAATTCAACAAGATGTCTAAATATAAGCAAATATTCTGTGACAATTCAAATTTCTATGCAATCTTTGACTTGGAGCGGGCTCATTTTACCTCAGAAAAATGCATTCCAGTTTCCCCTGGAAAAGGGGCTCATTTTTGAGCACAAGCATTTGTAAAACATGAGTGTTTCAGGAACAAATATCCCTTCTCAAATCGGTATGGTAAGGCACGAGTCCAGTGTTGAACGCTTTTCTCTTTTATTTCCAATATTTTGCAAATTTCTAACATGGTACCATCCACATTAGAATCATAGGACTGGAAGGGACCTTAAGAGGTCATCTAGTCCAGTTCCCTGCCCTCAAGGCATTATACTTTCCTGTCTGCTGTGCCAACCTTTATACAACACAACAGCATATCAAGCACAAAACAAGTATGAAGTATGTATATAAATATTTCTAGGCTTGGAATGATTAGATTTTTATTGGTAAATGTTGATTTCCCTGAATACACACAAGCTATCGAAAAAATATTTCCATCAATAATAATAAAAAATTATACATAGGGAAAAAAAGAAAAATGCTGCTTGAGAACTTATTAGAATTTGATTTAAGGATACTTACTTTGTATATTTTGACATATGATGTTGATAATTTGTGTTTTTGCAGTTATACAGCTTTAGTTTTTTGAATCTTAACGTCTACTATCATTAAATAATTATTGTTTGACCCCCTTATTGTCTGATTCACCATAATTTCCTGCAACTGTGAAAATTTAAACAGATAAAAAAAAATTTAAAAATGCTTAAAACCCATAATTTTGTGCAACTGAAAATTTAAACAAAACAATATCAATATTATCTGTCAAAATTATTTAAAAAAATAGAATTCTGCCATGTCTAAATATTTGGTAGAAAATCTTCAATTGCATGGACAAAGATGTTGCAATTTGCTTTTTGCTCATGCAAATGGATATTCTTCATGATTTATTTGCTTTGCACATGTAGCTGTATATTTTGTGTGCCTACACTCAACAGCCTGGCTCACACTATTGGAAATGAGTGTGCTGGCACAACTGGGCAGGTCTTAACAAAATAAAGGCTTATAAGATATATTCAATATCCAACAATACTAAGTACAGTCATCCATTCCTTCCTCACCTGAAACACCGCTAAAGTCACTGGGAACTTTGGGTGTGCAAGGAATGAAGGAGCAGGTCCTAAATATACTGCCAGGCAGGACTTCTTTTTACCCATTTCTGCAGTTAAACAAAGCTCATTAATAGCTGACTGAGTCTCTAAAATAGTAGATACCTGAGAGGGAGACATTCCTTAGGGCATACATAGAAAGAAGAGAAAAACACATACATAGAGAGTTTTGAAAACAAATCTGAAAATGATTCCTGTTATATGTCTGGAGTTTTCCTTAGGATCCTTCTCTGGGGAGGGGGGAAGGATGCAGCTTTACTGCTCTGTACCCCAGTCTGGCAATGACTCTGTATGAGTGAGCAATGACTCCATCCACCTGTATGGAGCTCATTGTGGGGTCAGACTCCTAGTGGGTACAAACACTGTTTACTTGGAATTCTGGGTTAGGTTCAGAAAAAAAAAATTCAGATTAGATTTATTAATAGTAACTAAAAATGCTTGGTGCTTATATTTCATGTGACTACATCTTAAAAGCAAAAGATATCTAATGAGAAAATGAGCAATAGTTTGTTATGGTTTGTTATGGTATGGTAAAGCTAAATATGTGAAGCAAATAGGGTTAATATTCTTAAAAATAGGGGGCCAGATACTCAGCTGGTGAAAAAACCGTGCAAATTCATTGCCTTCAGTGGAGGTGCACCCATTTACATCTGCTGGAGATCTTGGTATGGGGAAAACTTCATATAATTCTTTCCATCCATTTTTCAAATGCAGTTGTTTTAGATTTTTATAAGCAAACTGCGTATAGGCAACACAATGATTGTAGCATTACTGTCAGCTTTTTATTTTTACATATTAATATCACTTAGCATCAATGGTTCTCATTACTAACATCAAATGTTTGTGCACCAGAGGAAAATCAAGTGATATCAAATGTCAACTGCTTTAGATTTTTTACATCACTGCACTTAGAAGTTTTGTGATGCACAGTACATCTTCTATGATCACAATGCAAAAGTACTAATCGTAGCTCTGATTTGTGTGGGGAATGTGCAATATTCATAAAAAATAATGGGCAATCACTAGATTGGGAGTCTAACTCCCAAAGAATAATGCTGACTTTAAATAGAAGTGTGAAGCTAGTTCTAGACTAATGAATCTAGAACAAAGCAGGGTTTCATCCTTTCCAGAAGAGAAACGATAGGACTATCAAAAACAATAGACTTTTTGAATGCAAAGAGGTACAGCAGATTGAATACAGTTTATGAACCCTGATTTCACAAAAGCCTCCTTTTGTCTTACAAATGACCTCCTTTGCATGCTGCATTTCTTGGTGCTCTGGGGCTTTTTCATGGTGGTTCTTCCTCAAAGGGCATGGTTTGTTCGAAAGCTGACCTGAGATTCCATAGTCATTTGTTCTGGGCGCCAGCTTTTTCTCCTTTTGAAACTCACTCCTCTCACCTTTCTAGACAGCCACAACTCCTTCTCCTCCAAATGCCACTTCTCAGACTGAGGCCAAGCATCCACACCGCCAGTGGCTGCTTCGCTGCCATAGAGCTCAACTGGCATTTTCTCCCTCCTGAATGTTGGATTTGTTTTGATGAATGCAGTTTGATTTAACTGGCCCACATGTATGGATTTTATAAACAATTCCCTGATTGTTCAGTCTCTGACTGGATCATCTGTTCCCAAAATATCTGTGGCTGGCATATTTTACAGATGCAACTGTATTTACAAATTAATAACAAAATAAATGGGATTTATTTTACAAGGCTGTTACCGAGCTTTTTCTCTTTAATTACATTTCAATTGTTAATTGTGCAAAAGAAGTCAAAAGACAATGAACCAGGGAACAAGCTGGCTCAAGGGGCAATAAGGACCTAGAGTAGGGATTGATTGAAAGAAACACACACACGCACAGACCCCATCGGCTAGGGTTGCCAGCTCTGAGGTACAAAAACCTGGAACATCCAGGATGATCCTGAGCCCATAAAACTGGACAGCAGTCAGTGTATACTGAGCACCCAGACAGATTTCCTAGGACAGTTCCCTCAAAAAGAGAAAACCTGGACGGGGGGCAACCCCACTGCACACCTAAAGAGAGGGAGCAGCAGACCAAGGAGAAAGGTCCCAGCCATAGTGAAGGCCAGGATAGCAGACCCCCTGCCTGCTAGACCTTTTCTTGCTTTGACGCTACCGCACCTGGCCTTGTAACTGAGTGTCCTTTGGTGGCAGTGAAAGCATTACTGTGTTTTGAACACATAGCAAAGCACAAATGGAGAAAGAGACTAGTTACATGTTTACTGGATGTGATTTTCATATGTGCATTTGAGGGAAATATTTTCATCTTTTGTCTCCTGTGTGAATAAACTGAAAATTCTGAAGCTAGATCCTCTGCTTCTGAGTCAAAAACAGCATCAGGGGCTGAATATATTGTACATCATGGGTTACAAAGGCTCCAGTGAATAAATACAAATGGGTAATTTGGAGCAATTTAAGTACATCAGTCATTTTTATTGAGGAAATTCTGCTTCAGAGCCATTGAGGACATAGAAAGAACATGGAGTACTTGAGTAAATTGAACCTTAATGTTTCTGTAAGCTGTCCATTATATCAGGAGGGGTCAATGATTTATTTATTTTGAAGTATGAACTGCTCTTCACCATGATTATTCTGGATCTTCTGCCACTGTATACTACTGGAATGCAAGGGTATATGTACCATGGGAATAAAATAGGCAGGAAAAGGGTTAAAGATGACCTATAAAAAAGTGGGGGAGATGGGCCCTTATCCTGGTTTTCTTTCTTTATGATATATAAAGAAGTGCTGAAAGGATGGTGTCTTTTTTGTTTTCCTTCTCACGGTTTGTTACACTACATATTCAGGTCTTATCTACCCTGGGACACTCTATGGGCAACTAGAGAACTCGTTCTATTGTGATTTCACAAATACTAAAGAAGCTGAACTTCTATAACTGAGAATAAAAATAATTAATAGTCCAACTATTTAAAGCTCTATGCTTTTGTTAGCACCTGTTTAACTCAAACACTTGGATAAAAGCTCACTCTGTTAAGAATTCAGCACTCTCACTCTGAGTTAAGGGCTAAGAAACAACATGTCTAGGTCCTTCAGCAAGGACTGGGAAGACAAGATTTACTTTGAGGGGATCAACAAGCATGTGGACAAGGGAGTTCCAGTGGATATACTGTACTTAGATTTTCAGAAAGCCTTTGACAAGGTCCCTCACCAAAGGCTCTTAAGGAAAGTAGCAGTCCTGGGATAAGAGGGAAGGTCCTCTCATGGACTGGTAACTGGTTAAAAGATAGGAAACAAAGTGTAGGAATAAATGGTCAGTTTTCAGAATGGAGAGAGGTAAATAGTGGTGTCCCCCCGGGGGTCTGTATCGGGACCAGTCCTATTCAACATGTTAATAAATGATCTGGAAAAGGGGGTAAACAGGGAGGTACCAAAATTTGCAGATGATACAAAACTACTCAAGGAAAAGCAGCAAAGAGTCCTGTGGCACCTTATAGACTAACAGACGTTTTGGAGCATGAGCTTTCGTGGGTGAATACATGTCATGCATCCGACGAAGTGGGTATTCACCCACGAAAGCTCATGCTCCAAAACGTCTGTTAGTCTATAAGGTGCCACAGGACTCTTTGCTGCTTTTACAGATCCAAACTAACATGGCTACCCCTCTGATACAAAACTACTCAAGACAGTTAAGTGCTAAGCAGACTGTGAAGAGCTTCAAAAGGATCTCACAAAACTGGGTCACTGGACAACAAAATGGCAGATGAAATTCAACGGTGATAAATGCGAAGTAATGCACATTGGAAAACATAATCCCAACCATACATATAAAATGATGGGGTCTAAATTAGCTGTTACCACTCAAGAAAGAGATCTTGGAGTCATTGTGGATAGTTCTCTGAAAACATCCACTCAATGTGCAGCGGCAGTCAAAAAAGCGAACAGAATGTTGGGAGTCATTAAGAAAGGGATAGATCATAAGACAGAAAATATCATATTTCCTCTCTATAAATCCATGGTACAACCACATTTTGAATACTGCATGCACACGTGGCCACCCCATCTCAAAAAATATATATTAGAATTGTAAAAGTTTCACAAAAGGGCAACAAAAATGATTAGGGGTATGGAACAGCAGCCATATGGGGAGATATTAATAAGACTGGGACTTTTCAGCTTGGAAAAGAGATAACTAAGGGTGCAATATGATAGAGGTCTAGAAAACCATGACTGGTGTGGAGAAAGTAAAAAAGGAAGTGCTATTTACTCCTTCTCATAACACAAGAACTAGGGGTCACCAAATGAAATTAATAGGCAGAAGGTTTAAAACAAACAAAAGGAAGTATTTTTCACACAACTCACAGTCAACCCATGGAATTCCTTGCCAGAGGATATTGTGAAGGTCAAGACTATCACATGGTTCAACAAAGAACTAGGTAAGTTCATGAAGGATAGGTCCATCAATGGCTATTAGCCAGGATGGACAGGGATGGTGTCCCTAGCCTCTGTTTGCCAGAAACTGGGAATGGGCAACAGAGGATGGATCAGTTAATGATTACCTGTTCTGTTCATTCCCTCTGGGGCACCTGGCATTGGCCACTGTCAGAAGACAGGATACTGGGCTAGAGGGACCTTTGTTCTGACCCAGTATGGCCATTCTTATGTTATTATGTTCTTACGTTTCAGGTATTTCTAAGGGAGGTGGGGGTGGAATCCAAGCAGAAAAAAACCAAACTTTAAAAAACACTTTCAGGTAATTTTTATTCTTCATAAAGAAGAAAAATGTTGCAATTGAAGAAGTACTCAAAAATCAGGACACCCCCAAGTTAAGTTTGCCCAGACAACCTTCACTTTCTCCTCTTGTGTGTATTTGTTACAGTACTGGCTCAGGTTCTCCCATTCTTTACACCCCGCAGGAAGTGGTAGAATCAGGCCCTAACTGGCCAGCTGAGAATTCCCTCAGTTTATGTGAGCTCTTGGCTAGCACAAAGCGGCAGAGACAGCTCTTATGCCACCTCTCCGCACTACCCCCCACCCCTGCACACATTCTGGTATAGGGAGCAGGAGGGGTGGTGTTGGAGGCTGTGTTGGAGTGTATCTGCTATGCCAGTTCACAACTGGGGTGAGGTTTCTAGCCAGTTGGTATAAGTCAGAGCACCTTGCGGGCTACCCTACACTATATTGATTGGCCAGGGCTGGCAGATGACCCATGAGAAGCAGGGAGGTACAGTTTGCTCCCTGAGGGCCCTCTCTCCCCCTACACCAAGCAGATCTTAGTGCAGGAGAGAATATAGGCCACTGTCTTTAATCACATGATCACATATCCAGACCTGTAGTCAGCCAACCAAAACTGAGATGGCTGGAGGAAGGTTTGGGGAGGCTAAGAAAAAGGAGGTTCTGGGCCGGGGGTGTCAACGTCAGAAAATTCTCAGTCAATGGTGTACTTTCCCAGTGTTTATCTCTACATCTGCATTTGTCTAACTTGTCATCATGCCAAACCTTGTTCCAATACAATGTCAACAACATACCTTAAAACCACTGTGCCCTACATGCTCGCTTGCATTTCCTAGTGGCTGCACAAGAAACATGCAGAAAAGATATTCAAAAGCCAGCCATGTTTTTGTGGGGAAAAAACCAAGCGTGATAGTCCAAAACTCATCAGCCAGTCCTTAAGAAAGCATGAAATTAAAATAAAGAAATGTGGGGGCTCTTTTTATTTGCCTTCTGACTTTTGAGCCTTTAGTTTGCACTTGGGTCACATTTTCAAGCCTTCCTCTGCAATCGGGAGGGCTGGAAACGTACTTATTGTTTTAAATAAATGCTGAGATTGTTTCCAGGAGTTGGGGCTTTAATTAAACCACCCAATATTGCAAAACTCACAATAAAATAACATTCACAACACTGAAAAAAAAAATAAAAAGCTAAAAGCTGTTGCCTCTTCTCATACACAGCTACAGAGTTTCCATATTCACTTTCTATCCACAATCAGTGTTGTGTATTTGGTTGTCATGGTTTTGTTGCTATGGCAACTGAGTTAGATTATTATGGGTTAGCTCAACCGGTTTCAACCGGTTGAGGAGCTCTCTGTAGATATGTAAATAAAATGGAGGTTTTGGTTAGCTGCCTGCTCTCTGGCCTCAAGTGATTGCTTCCTACACCGGCTGCCCCAAGGATATAACACTGGCGACGAGGGTGAGACTCCGGTGCTGCTCCAGTAACAGAAGGAAGTAGAAGTCAAGGTAAAGTCAAGGTAAAGACCAAACAAAGGAAAAAAGCTGCTTCTTTGCACTGACTGTGAAAGTGAAACTAAAAATCATGGCTACTCTGACCAGGCCCCTGGAGCCTTTTGATGAGAATACAGAGCAGTGGCATGTGTATACTGAGCGTTTTGAGCTTTTTGGTATTGCAAATGACATTACAGAAGCGAAGAAGGTGCCAATATTCTTAACTGTTGTAGGGGCTAAAACCTACTCTCTGCTACGCAGTTTACTACACCCTGTTAAGCCTGAGACTAAATCTTACAGTGACATTGTGGAAATCCTGGGGTCTCATTTCTCCCCAAAACCACTGGTAATTGCTGAAAGATATAGGTTCCACAAAAGAGACCAAAAGGAAGATGAAACAGTTGTACAATTTGTAGCCATTTTAAAAAAGCTAGCAGAACACTGTGAATTTAAAGAAATGTTACATGATGCCCTGCGTGACAGGTTAGTGTGTGGCCTGTACAGTGAAGCTATACGGAAGCGCCTACTGACAGAGGCTCAGCTTACCTTACAGAAGGCTGTTGATATTGCTGTCTCCATGGAACTGGCTACAAGGGAGGCACAATACATCGGTGCACCCCCTAGGGTGCAAAAAGTGTCACAAGAACCGACCCACAAAACTGTGCAGAGTCAAGAATGTTACCGCTGTGGTAAGCCGGGTCACCAGGCATCAGAATGCTGGTGTAAGGACCTGGTGTGTCGACACTGTGGCAAAAAGGGACACATTGAGTGTGCCTGTAAACAAAAGAAAAAGAGGCCTGTGGTCTGGCCGACAAAAAGAGGAACCCTGCATACCCTAGAGCAGACCCAGGATGATCAAGGTGACACCTCATTGCAAGAGGAAGTGCCACTGCATGTTTTGTCTTTGGCAATGGGCTCACATGAATACTGGGTAACCCCGTTATTGGATGGCAAACGTATACGCATGGAACTGGACACCGGTGCAGCCATCTCACTGATCTCCGAGACTGTGTATAAAGAAAAGCTACAGCATCTTCCGCTTAAGGCAACAAAAACTGTTCTGAAGACGTATACGCGAGAAGCTGTGCCTATGCTGGGCACTATTGATGTTAAGGTGGAGCTCAATGGACAGGTGGCTAAATTGCCACTGTTTGTGGTGAGAGGTAACTACCCAGCCTTAATGGGTAGGTCTTGGCTTGGGAAGATTCAACTGAACTGGGCAGAAGTGCACCGGATGACTAAAGAAGAAACCAGTCTAACCCCTATACTAAGGAAACATGCTGCTGTTTTTGGAGATGATTTGGGAAGTATGAAGGGAATCACTGTGACATTGAACATTAAACCTGGCAGTCCACCAAAATATCTGAAAGCCCGAACTGTGCCATATGCCATCAGGCCAAAAGTTGAAGCAGACCTGGAGCGCCTGGTCACCAATGGAGTCCTAATACCAGTTACCCATAGCTCATGGGCCACTCCTATCGTTCCAATTGTGAAGAAAGATGGCTCTCTCCGGATTTGCGGTGATTTTAAAGTCACTGTCAACCCAGTGTTGTGTGCAGAGCAATACCCACTTCCCCGCATCGATGACCTCTTCGCAGGCCTGGCTGGGGGACAAAAGTTCAGTAAGATTGATCTGAGTCAAGCATATTTACAGATGCATCGTCGATGAAAAGTCCCAAGAGCTGTTGACTATTGTGACTCATAAGGGGCTTTATCGATACTGTCGTCTACCCTTCGAATAACATCTGCTCCCGCCCTGTTCCAGAGGGCTATGGACCAGATCTTGTGTGGCTTGTCAGGAGTTCAGTGCTATCTGGATGATATCCTGGTCACTGGAAGAAATGAAGAGGATCACTTAAAGAATTTAGAGGCTACCCTACAAAGACTGGAAGAGTATGGCCTACGAGTTCGCAAAGACAAGTGTGAATTCTTCAAGCCCTCTGTTGAATATTTGGGACACATCATTGATTCTGCAGGTCTTCATAAGGCCCCTGCAAAAGTTAAAGCTATTGTGGAGGCTCCCCCACCTCGAAATGTAAGCCAGCTGCGCTCGTTTCTAGGACTCCTGAACTATTATGGAAAGTTCATCTCACAGTTAGCCACACTGCTAAAACCACTTCATGAGCTCCTTGGGCAGAACAAGGCCTGGAAGTGGACTGAAGCCTGTGATGTTGCGTTTAACAAAGCTAAGGATGCATTGCTAAATTCTGAAGTTCTAACGCACTTTGATCCATCCTTACCACTGCAATTGGCCTGCGATGCCTCCTTATGGAGTGGGAGCAGTCGTGTCACATATTATGCCTTCAGGAGAAGAGAGACCTATTGCTTTTGCTTCACGCACTCTAAGCAAAGCAGAAACTAACTACGCCCAAATCGAACGTGAGGCATTAGGAATTGTTTTTGGAATTCGGAAGTTTCATCAGTACCTGTTTGGGCGAAAATTTACTCTTCTCACAGACCATCGACCTCTGACATCAATTTTTGGACCTTACACAGGCATTCCCCCATTAGCTGCTAGTCGTATGCAACGTTGGGCATTGTTACTTTCAGCACACACATATGAAATCAAATATCGGAAATCCACTCTACACGGCAATGCAGATGGCCTCTCAAGGTTGCCTTTGCCGGTCAAACACCACGATAGTGCCCACAAGGAAATCTTCTACTTTGAACAGGTAGAGAATACACCCATCACTGCTACTCAGATAAAGAAGGCAACTCGCGTTGACCCAGTATTGTCCCACGGTTATGGGGCAAAATAATCCCCAGGGTTTAGCCGGGAATGGAGGCAGTCTACCCTCCTTCTCTAGTCTAGTGTGTGTTTTATTTAGGGGATGTTCTTATTAGGGGGGGAGGAATATGTTGTGTATTTGGTTGTCATGGTTTTGTTGCTATGGCAACTGAGTTAGATTATTATGGGTTAGCTCAACCGGTTTCAACCGGTTGAGGAGCTCTCTGTAGATATGTAAATAAAATGGAGGTTTTGGTTAGCTGCCTGCTCTCTGGCCTCAAGTGATTGCTTCCTACACCGGCTGCCCCAAGGATATAACAATCAGGTCACTCCAATCTCCTTGTTTGGCAACATTCACGCTGCCTGAAAGGTTCCTGCTGTATAAATCTGATCAAAGCAGCAAGGTCCTGATCCTACAGCCAGATCCATGCAGAGGACCCCTGTGCAAGCACCCAGGGATAAGGGGCTATTTGTGTGGATTAGCTTGCAGGATCGGGGCCTAGGCGTACAGTTTTAGGCAATGTTTTGGCACCAAGTTGTCTATTAAAAATTAATAAATAAAAATGATCCAAACAGAATGCCACATGCTCCACTTTCTATTCCAGTCATGCCAGCTTTCACTGCTGCCTGCTCCCTTTCATTGGCATAGTGTGTATTTAGACCATAACTGCTTCAGGGCAGGCCCTGCATGGTGTGTCAAGCACCATGCACATTGCCATATAATTAGTAGATGACAAAGGGAACTCACTGGGTCTCCCTGTATTTCTCTCCTGCTCCCTCCACAGTTTTCAGTCCCATCTCGCTCTTCTGTCTCCATCTTTTGCAGTTTAATTTTCTGCTCTTCTGTCTTTCTTCCCTTTCCCTCTCTCTGTCCCAACACTCTCCCCCTGCCTTGGCCCACTCATTTGTTCTCCCCAGTAGAGGTTTCTCTCCCCATTCCTCCTGGGATCTCTCTGCTCATGTCCTCTCCCCTTGGGGCTCACGCCAAATTCCTCTCTCCACCAAGTCAGGGGTTGCTAGTTTCCCTGTCCTGCCCCTTAGTCGGGGTGGTGGTGGGGGGTGTCCCTGCTTCTCCTTGGGAGTCTCTCACTCCCCGTCAAGGGGGCACTGACTTCCCCTGTGCTCCTCATCAGGGACATCCCCACCCCCTTTGTCAGGAAGGAGATGTATACGTGTCTTTGCTCCTTACTCTCTCTCATTGGGAGAGGTTATTAAATCCCCTCACCCACCTCAAGTCTCCCTCATGTTCACACCCAGCTTCCTCGGGGTGGTGGGGGCTAGCTGTCCCTTGGCTCTGCCCTGCAGAGAGGCATGCTGAGTTGGAGGGGAAGCAGCAGCTATCAAATGTGTGGGGAGGGATAGCTCAGTGGTTTAAGCATTGGCCTGCTAAACCCAGGGTTGTGAGTTCAATCCTTGAGGGGGCCACTTAGGGATCTGGGGCAAAAATTGGTTCTGCTAGTGAAGGCAGGGGGCTGGACTTGACTTGACTTGACTTGATGACCTTTCAAGGTCCCTTCCAGTTCTAGGAGATTGGTATATCTCCATTTTTTATTATTATTATAAACCTAAGGCAGAAGCAGCACCACAGCAAGAGGCCAGCAGGGCTGTGAAGAATGAGGGATCCCCCCCAGCCATAGTTAACATACCCTCTAGCAACCCCTTCTCCTAACAACAGGACTGGTGCTCACACCCACCTTAGCAATAGTGCCAGCCTCCCCTCCTGTGATGAGTTGGCCATGACAGCTCTGCTGTGGTCTTGGGAAGCAGCTGCTCTGGATGCCTGTTACTCACAGGTGCTGCTGTGGTCATTTTGCTGTTAACTCTGGGTGGGAGGAGCTGTTGCTCTCACTAGTTGTAAGTGGTCTCAGGTGGCAGCAGCCTGTGGCTTTAGAACTAAAGGATGAGGGTTCTAGTCCCAGTTCCCTCCGTGGGAATCTCCCACACAGTAATGGTGTGTGTACTCTGTGGCCCAAGGATCCCCTGCAAGGAGCTGCCAGATTGCCCTACTCAATGGGCCACATGACTCAGAATTGTTGATTCTCAAGTTTTTCATCTGTAAACCCACAGGAAGGCCTTGTTTACACAAAAACCTCAGTTAAACTGGTGTGGATGCTCTTATTTTGGTTTATCTCAAACTGGATGTCAATGGATTTAAGCTAAACCAAAATAAGCCACGCTGCAGCTTGAACCAAAATGAGTGTCCACACAGAGATTTGCATCAGTTTGATTATGCTGACGTTAATTCACACCGTTAACTAAAAGATACTACTTTCTGTTTAGACAAGCTCTAAGACTTGCTCTGGTATGGGGCTCAGTATGGGCTCAGTAAGTAGTAATTCCCACAGAGTGACAGCAGGGTACCCCCAACCCCACACACCTTGTCTGTTTTGGCAGTGCACGTCCAAAGGGCCAGGGACAGACATTGCTCCCAGTGAAGTCAATGCCAACTCTCTCACGGATGTGGATGGTGGTTGGAGCAGGCCCACCAATAAGTACAGAACTAAACCACGGTTCTTCCTTCTCACTGAAATGCAGGGCTGGAAGGGATCTCAGCAGGTCATCTAGTCCAGGCCTCAGCCCTGAGACAGGACTAAGTAAACCTAGACCATCCCTGAGAGGTGTTTGTCCTGTCTGTTCTTAAAAACCTCCAGTGGTGGTGATTCCACAGTCTTCCTTGGAAGCCTGTTCCAGGTCTTAACTAACCATATAGTTAGAAAGTTTTTCCCCAATATCAAACTCAACTCTCCCTTGATGCAAATTAAGGCCATTACTTCTTGTCTTACCTTCAGCGGACATGGAGATCAATTGATCACCATCCTCTTTATAACAACCCTTCTCATATTTGAAGACTGGTCTTAGGTCATCCCCCCTCTCCCCTCCAGTCTTCTTTTGTCAGAAAAAAAATGCCCATTTTTTTAACCTTTCTTAAAGGTCAGGTTTTCTAAACCTTTTATAATGTTTGTTGTTCTCTTCTGGTCTTTCTCCAGTTTAACTACATCTTTTCTAAAGTGTGGTGCCTAGTGGACACAGTACAGTGGAAGCCTCACCAGTTCTGGGTAGAGGGGGACAATTACCTCCCGTGTCTTACATACAACATTCCTGGTAATAAACCCCAGAATGTGATTAACCTTTTTTGCAACTGCATCACATTGTTGACTCATATTCAATTTGCAATCTGCTATAACTCCCAGATCCTTTTCAGTAGTACCA
The DNA here is from genome assembly GCF_016161935.1 of Mauremys reevesii. Taxonomy (NCBI): domain Eukaryota; kingdom Metazoa; phylum Chordata; order Testudines; family Geoemydidae; genus Mauremys; species Mauremys reevesii. Next base: position 66,154,637 of record NC_052629.1, on the reverse strand, counting down.
CCAACTAGTCAATTATTCTTCATTTTGTAATTGTGCATTTGAATTTTCCTTTCTAAATGAAGTACTGTGCACCTGTCTTTATTAAATTTCACTTTCTTGATTTCAGACCAATTGTCTCATTTGTCAAGTTTGTCTGAATGCTAATCCTGTCCTCCAAAGTGCTTGCAATCCTTCCCAGCTTGGTCTCATCCACAAATTTTACAAACATATCCTCCACTCTATTATCCAAGTCATTAATGAAAATATTGAATATTACTGGACCCAGAACAGATCTTTGTGGGACCCTCACCAGATTTGTCCCCCGAGTTTGATAGCAAACCATTGGTAACTACTCTTTGAATACGCTCTTTCATTCAGTTCTGCAACATACCTTATAGTAATTTTATCTATACCACTTTTCCCTAGTTTGCTTATGAGAATGGCATTTGTGTCAAAAGCCTCATTAAAATTAGGATACATCCTGTCTTCTACTTCCCCCCATCTACTAACTAGACCAGTAACTGATCAACATACTGATAGACAAGGTGGGTGAGGTAATATCTTTTATTGGACCAGAAAGATATTACCTCACCTACCTTCTCTCTCTAATATCCTGGTACCGACAAGGCTACAGCTACACCACACATACCGATAGTCCTGCTGATTAACATACTACATTTTAAAATTATAATGGATGCTTGTTCTCTCTCTGCTTCCTCTCTTCCTAATTCCTCCCACTCTTGCCTCTCAATTTGCCAAATCCAAATGAGAGAGACAGTGTGAGTTGAAGGTGCAAAGTGAAGACACAAAAAACTAACGGCATAAGGAGCTTTTATCACAATCCAGTTAATTTATGTATTGTAAATAACATGGTCTAGAACTCCAGGTTCATGATTCCACATCTTTGATGACAGGATAACATATTAGTGGAAACAAGACAGCACAAGATCATCCCTTCTACTGAGGGACAGTTGCAAGACATGCACCTAGCAGGGCCAGTTCAGCTGTGGCAGAAGGGGTCCCACCCACATGAGTCTGGCTATTCTGGCTCATATTCCAGTGCTACATGGGGTGCAGCAGGAGAGGCATCACACGGACTGAGTACACTGAACTGATAGTAACTTGGCAAATCAGGATGTCTCCCTGTGGCTGAGGCATACTGCTCTCAGCTCCTGTTTAACATGAATCCCTCATCCTTGATCCCTCTAACTGCTGCCACTAACCCACACCCCAGTCCTGAGCCTCCTCTCAATCTGGCATGACAGACATTGGGGGGAAGTAGGCACAAAAGGTTGCACAATGACCCTTGGGACTTGTAACAAGTCAAGTGGCTTTGCAGGGCACCCCAAGTTGGCTTGAAGCAGCCAACTGATTTATTTAACATGCAGTTCCTCAACTCTGTTGATAAGATGCCATTACATGCATCTGATGAAGTGGGTATTCACCCATGAAAGCTCATGCTCCAATATGTCTGTTAGTCTATAAGGTGCCACAGGACTCTTTGCTGCTTCTGTTGATAAGGGAACCCCAAGAGGACTGCATCTGTGGTTTGGTTTGTATCATTACCTAAAGAGTTGATTGCACAGCTGAATATCGTCCAAGCAATCTACCTGAACCTTGAGTCTGCAAAAACAGAGCTGGAGAGCTCTGGGAAAGAGGCTCACAATAGAAATACTCCAAGAACTAGGCTTTTTCTGGGGGCATTATGGAACCTTCACTTCTGATCCTGGCTGGCAAGTGGAAGTGAAAAACCCGACCAGAGGATTTCAGAACCTTCAGAGCAATTCCACTTGAGTTCCGCTCAATCCAGGAGTAATGGTCTCAAGGAAAGATGGGATTTACTGTTTTCTCCTGAAAAATCTTCCTTTCCCACTGTCCTTCGTGCAGCTGGAGCCTGCCCACCATCAATTATTTTTACTCCATAGAAACATTTCATTTAAAAAGCCAACCACTCCCCAGCCCTCATTTCAGGCTGATACCAACTGACAGCATCAGCCCTGAACCTAAGGAGCGAAGCAACTGTGTTCTTTGTCCCATTTCGGGAGGTCTACACTTACAACGCTGCACCAGTGCAGCTGTGCCACTGTAGTGCTTCAGCGAGAGAGCTTCTCTTGTCAGCATAATTAATCCATCTCCGCAAGAGGTGACAGCGATGTCCACGGGTGAAGCTCCCTCATAGACATAGCACTGTCTACATCAGAGATTAGGGTAGTACAACTGCATCTCTCAGGGGTAGGGATTTTTCACACCCCAGAAGGACGTAGTTATACAGATGTAGACCGTGCCTTAGAAACCTGATCCATTCAGTCAGCATGATGGTGCCAGAATAGGGGCCCACTCTGTGGGTGCTCCCACAGTTAAAAATTAGCGGATGCTTAGCACCCACTGGCAGCCAGCTCCCCCGCAGCACCTCCCATCTGCTGGAGGCCCCACTGATCAGCTCCTCCACCCTCCCCCACAGTGCCTCCTGCCTGCCACAGAATGGCTGATTGTGGTGGGCAGGAGGAGCTGGGAAGGGGTGTGCTCAGGGGAGGAGGTGGAATTGGGTAAGAAGAGGCAGGGATGGGGCGGAACGGGGGCGGGAAGAGGCAGGGTGGATGGGTAGAGTCGGGGAAGGGCCTGGGGCTGAGCAGAGGTTGAGCACCCCCAGACAAAGGAAAAAGCAGGTGCCTGTGGGTGCCAGAGTGATCTGGATACGATACCAACAGGCAAAATTTATGATCCCGAGGCATCTTTGCAGAGTTGGACTTTCTCATTAAAGGCGGCTTTGGAACTCATTTGACACACCAACACTTGCACATGCAGATCTAAAAAAGCTGTGTGCATTTAAAAAAAAAACCCTCAGGCTCTACCTTGCCTATGGGAGGACTAATAAATTTGCTGTTGTAGCAAGTGTTAGTCTCGAGGGGAAATACTGGATGCTGAAGTTTAATAAAGGATAATTCTTAAGCAGAAGAACTGAAAGGGGAACCAGTTCCGATGACAAAGCAAATACAATTTAATTAGCAAAGAAAGTTCTGCACACATAAAACAAGAGAAGCACCGCAGTAAAAACAGTCACTACCCATTTGCACCTGTGGGAATTATAAAACCATCTATTTCCAATGTATAGTCAGTCTAAGGCTTCTCATTATCAGGGATATCAGCTCTATGGGCAATTCTGAATATCTATACCGTTGCCCTCTGTTGTGTATATTGTTATGCTGGAAGGTGTTAATGGCTGTCACCAAGCAGGTCTTTGATCTATAGAAAATCACAGACCAGAGTAAAGCTAAGGGGTGTGCTAAGCACCCTTATTTCAAGCTAAATGCAAGAGCAATTAAGCCCTTTTATGTAGTGATAACTGGAAACAATGGGAGGCTATCAGGTAAGGAGCAGGGCTGCATGGCAAAATATAACCAGAGCAAAGTCTTGTGGTCTGAGTGGTTTCAGAGCTTCTTGGGCACAGAACTTACTGGAGAGGCTTGAGGATTTTTTAACATGGAAACCAGCTATTGTTGTGTGTTCGGGGGAACCAGCTGTTTTCTGTACAATCTTCGTAAATGAACAGCCTCACACCAAAGTTATGTCTGATTCATATCCATTTCTTCAGGCCCTGAATACTGGCTAACAGCTCAGGCAGAGGGACAAAATAAGTTGGAATTAAAGCCCAGCAGATCCTGGTTCCTATCCTGTGCTCTAACCACTAGACCAAGCCTCTCTATGTGTGGCTCCAGAACAATGCTTTGAAAAGAGAGCTCATATATCTTTAGAAGATAATACTATTCCTTTCCATAAAGGCTTAAAACCACATGGTAAAGATGGAGACTGATTCTAAACTAAGATTCAGTCTTTACCTCAATATATCTTATCCTGGTAAAATACTTCATCTTAAAATATTCAGCTCTGCAGAATGAGCCAAAATAGCAGCATTTTGGTCATGTCTTGAATCTCCCTTCATGTCTGATCTCTGCATCCTGGTTGTTTATCACTTAATTTCCTGACTTGACTGGTAGCTCTTACATTGATGATTTACACTAGATGTCTCATATGCTCTTTCCTGTCCCTTCCCTTTATTTCTGTGGTCACCCATCTTGCTAATTTCTTCCTGCCCAGAGATTTCTCAGGGGCATGCTTTTTCCTTGTGCTCATCTAATTAAACTCTGATCGCTATTCCTTTCTCATCAGAGTCATTTCTGCTCCAGATTTCTCCACGGTGAAGATGAACATCTTTGTCCTTGCAGAGTTGAGGCAAGCCTGGCCTTTATACAGGAGCTACCTGGCCTCTGATTGCTGCTTCCTACATGTTCCCCTGTTTTGGGGGATCAAATTGCAGGAAAACCAGGGAACATCTTCTTGTTAAAATTAGAGATGGGCTAAATTCACATCTAAATTCACACTTTCCCAGTGCTCAGGCAGCTCAGAGTCAGGATTTTGTTTTGACCCTTTTTAGAGAAAAGGCCTGAAGCAAAGTCTGGATCTAGATAGAGATCTCCGTCATGCTGCCTGGAGTGCGGCAGACACCCCAAACTGGTGGTATGTTCTATAATTAGATTTCACTAACACAATAATAAGTGTGAACTCCTGGATCACTATAACAGCCTTACCCTGGAGTCACAGACACTTCCCTTGGGCTCTCCAGTCTATCTTAACATAACAACATAAGAGTGGCCATACCGCATCAGACAAAAGGTACATCTAGCCCAGCATCCTGTCTTCCAACAATGGACAATGCCAGGTGCCCCAGAGGGAATGAACAGAACTGGTAATCATTAACCGATCCATCCTCTGTTGCCCATTCCCAGTTTCTGGCAAACAGAGGCTAGGGACACCATCCCTGCCCATCCTGGCTAATAGCCATTGATGGACCTATCCTCCATGAACTTATCTAGTTCTTTTTTGGACCCTGTTGTAGTCTTGGCCTTCACAAAATCCTCTGGCAAGGAGTTCCACATGTTGACTGTGCATTGTGTGAAGAAATACTTCCTTTTGTTTGTTTTAAACCTTCTGCCTATTAATTTCACTTGGTGACCCCTAGTTCTTGTATTATGAGAAGAAGTAAATAACACTTCCTTATTTACTTTCTCCACACCAGTCATGATTTTCTAGACCTCTATCATATTGCACCCTTAGTTGTCTCTTTTCCAGGCTGAAAAGTCCCAGTCTTATTAATCTCTCCTCATATGGCAGCTATTCCATACCCCTAATCATTTTTGTTGTCCTTTTGTGAACTTTTTCTAATTCCAATATATCTTTTCTGACATAGGGCGACCACATGTGCATGCAGCATTCGAGCTGTGAGTGTACCAGGGATTTATAGAGAGGAAATATGATATTTTCTGTCTTATTATCTATCCCTTTCTTAATGTTTCCTGACATTCTATTTGCTTTTTTGACTGCCGCTGCACATTGAATGGATGTTTTCAGGTACTATCCACAGTGACTCCAAGATCTCTTTCTTGAGTGATAACAGCTAATTTAGACCCCATCATTTTTTATGTATAGTTGGGATTATGTTTTCCAGTGTGCATTACTTTGCATTTATCACCATTGAATTTCATCTGCCATTTTGTTGCCCAGTCATCCAATTTTATGACATACTTTTGTAGCTTTTTCCTACAGACAAGCTGGATGTAGTGATAGTCAGTTACACACACACACAGAAATCATAAACAATTCAGGTTGCTTCTGGTCCCAAGAGACCAGTCACTTACCCTAGATCAATTTTTACCTTAGATTTCACACTAAAAACACCACCTGCAGCTAGGGTGACCAGATGTCTCAATTTTATAGGGACAGTCCCTATTTTGGGGTCTTTTTTTTTAATATAGGTTCTGTGACAGACCCAGACCAGTGGGGTACAGGAGTTTGGTCCTATTAGTATCCAGGAAGTGGGCGGGCGAAGCCCGCCCACTGCTAAAGGACCTCCCCCCAGCCTAAGGGGAGGATCCACAGGTCCGGGACACTAACTAATTACGTGGGACAACCAATGAAAAAAAAAAGGATCGGGAGTGAGGTCATAGGGCTAAACGAAGGGAACCTGATGGGGACACTGAGCAGAGAACCCCGGACAACGCCCACTGCTCCTCGAAGGCGTCAAGGGAGCCAGTGGACGCCACCCAAAGGAACTCTGCCCGGATGCGTGAATGGACGGAGGAGCGGAAATAGGCCCCACAGTCACAGGAAATCCCGTCGGCCAACCTCCTCTCCCTGGTTTTATAGATGGCTAGTTTGGCCAGGGCCAAGAGGAGGTTGATAAGGAGCTCCCGCGACTTTGTGGGGCCACGGATGGGGAGTGCATAGATAAACAGGTGAGGGGAAAAGTGCAACCAAAAACGCAAGAGGAGATCCAAGAGGAGCTGGAACAGGGGCTGCAACCTGGCGCACTCTAAATAAACGTGCGCCAGGGTCTCCTTCACGCCGCAAAAGGGGCAGGTGTTGGGGACAGGGGTAAACCACGCCAAGTACACGCCCGTGCTCACGGCCCCATGAAGGAGCCACCAACTGACATCCCCGGCGGGCCTCGGGACCAGGGCAGAATACAAGCTGGCCCACCGGGGCTCCTCACCCTCAAGAGGCGGCAGGAGGTCCCGCCATTTTGTATCGGGGCGGGACGCGAGAGTGAGGTGGTGAAGAGTGTGGAGCACGAGCGTGTACAGATGTTTCCTTGGCGCGGTCTGGAACAGAACCGGCTGCAGATCGGGCAGCCGGCTCACAGCGAAAGGGCGAGGGGGCCGATTGGGTCCACGGGGCAGGGGCCCGATAAAAAGGCCCACGGGGCCTGGGGTGGAAGGTGGGCGGGGCGTGCCCTCTCGCAGGACCTGGTCGAGGTAGGCCTGAGTAACGGGCAGTAAAGCGGCCTTCACCTCCTGAAGTATGCGCCGGGGAGTACGAGGTCTGGAGAGCCCCAAGCGCTGAGCGAGCGTCAGGGGATCCAACCAGTCTCCCCGGTCGTAGTCCAGGAGGTCTCCAACCCTGGTGACTCCCGCCAAGACCAGCCTCTGGTGCACCGCGGGGGACTCCGCCACCTGCACACGAAGCTGGGGGTTGTGTAGCAGGGGCTGGTCGTTGAAAAGAGCTTCCAGGTCTGGAGGAGGTCTTGGTAGAAGACCAGCAGCCCAGAGAGGTCTCGTGGAAGACCTCTCGGATGGAGATAAAAGAGCTGCCAGTTGTATCGGAGCCCTCGGAAGCGGCGGAGGAAGGCGTGCGCCAATACGCTCCACGCCGGACTACCAGCACCATACAGGAACCTCTGCAGGGCCTGGAGGCGGAAGACGTGGACCTGAGTGTGCAAGCACTTCAGGCCCTGTCCCCTCTCCTCCAGGGGCAGGTGGAGGACCCCTGCAGAGACCCAGTGCGTTCCAGGCCAGAAGAACTCCAGAACCGCCGTCCGGAGGTTGGCCAGGAAATCCGGGGCCGGGACCAGGGTGTTGAGGTGGTACCAGAGCATGGACAGGACTAGTTGATTCAGCACCAGCGCCCTCCCTCGGAGAGAGAGGCACCGGAGTAGTCCTGTCCATTTCTGGAGCCGCGCCCTCACCCCACCCTCTAAACCGTGCCAGTTCTCCGGCGGAGACGGATGTGTGGCAGAAAGGTAAACGCCGTGATAGAGCAGCGGACCCGCGCTCCACCGGATGGCCTGAAGCGTGGGTGGGAGGGAGCTCGCCTGCCACCCATCCCTGACCACCAGGCCAGAGCTCTTGACCCAGTTGACCCGGGAGGAGGAGGCCACTGAATAAATGGCCTGGCAGGCCTCCACCCGCGCCAAGTCGCCCGGGTCCTGGACCACGAGGAGCACATCGTCGGCGTATGCCAACAGGACCAGCCGCAGCTCTGGCTCCCGGAGCACCAACCCCGTCAGCCTCCGACGGAGGAGACAGAGGAAGGGCTCGATCGCCAGAGCGTACAGCTGGCCTGAGAGGGGGCACCCCTGCCGTACTCCTCGCCCGAAGCTGACCGGCTCGGTCAGGGTCCAGTTGAGCCTGACCAGACACTCCGCGGAAGCGTACAGCACCTGGAGAAAACCCACAAACTGGGGTCCGAAGCCAAACACTTGCAGAGTGCCCAGGAGATACCCGTGGTCCATCCTGTCGAACACCTTCTCCTGAGCCAGGGACAAGAGGGCGAACGACAGACCATCCCTACACCCTAATTCCAGGAGGTCCCGGACCAGATACAGGTTATCAAAGATCGTGCGGCCCGGGACGGTGTAGGTCTGGTCCGGGTGGACCACGTCTACCAGCACGGACCCTAGCCGCATCGAGATGGCCTTCGCAACGATTTTGTAGTCTGTGCTGAGGAGCGAGATGGGACACCAGTTCCGTAAATCGCGGAGGTCCCCCCTCTTCGGCAGTAAGGCGAGCATGGCTCGCCTGCATGAGAGAGGGAGGACCCCGCCCCGCAAAGACTCGGCCCAGACAGTGACTAGGTCCCAGAACACGCGGTAGAACTCCACGGTCAGCCCGTCCATGCCCGGAGACTTATTGGTGGGCATGCGACGGAGGGCTTCCGAGAACTCGGCCAGAGTGAGAGGCAGCTCTAGCCGGTCCCGGTCGCCCGCGCTGACCGTCGGGAGTCCGTCCCAGAGCACTCTGCAAGCGTCAGGATCGGTCGGATCCGGTGAGAAAAGAGCCGCGTAGAAGGCCCTGGCCCTCCCGCATATCTCTGCCGGATCCGTGAGGGGGGTGCCGTCCTCCGCCAGGAGGCAGGTGACGTGCTTTTTGGCCCCCCTCCTTTTCTCCAGGGCGTAGAAGAAGCGGGAGCCGCGATCCATCTCCCGAAGGAGGTGGATGCGGGATCGAACAAAGGCACCCCGGGCTCTATGATCCTCGAGGGCCCGGAGCTCCTCCCGCTTCTCCCGGCACGCTCCGCAGAGGGATGGATCCTCGGGGCTGGCGGCCAGACGCCTCTCCAGCTTCAAAACCTCCCGTTCCAACTGCTCTATCGCCGCATCCCTCCGTCGGCTGGTGCCCCGGGTGTAGTCGCGGCAGAAGAGCCGGGCGCGCACCTTCCCCAGGTCCCACCATCGCCGCGCCGAGGGAAAGGCATGCCTCTGCCCTCGCCAGGCCAGCCAGAACTCCCGGAAGGACGCCACGAAGCCCACGTCCTCCAGCAAACTATTATTAAAGTGCCAGTAGGCCGGCCCCGGCCTCTCCGCGCAGACAGAGGCCGTCACGATGGCAAGGTGGTGATCCGAAAAGGGGGCCGGCCGAACGCTGGAGGAGTGGGCACGTGAAAGGTGGAAACGTGACAGGTAAATGCGGTCCAGCCGGGAGTGGCGCGACCGATGGGCCTCCACCCGGATGAAGGTGAACGTCGAGACGTCGTCCAGGTGGTGGTCGCGCCAGACGTCCACCAGGGAGTGGCGTTCGATGATCTCCCGGAGGACGTCCGCTGCGGCCGGGCACTGCTCGGTCCCCGAGCGGTCCTGTTCCTCGAGGGTGGTGTTAAAGTCCCCGCCCAGGACCAGGCACTAACGAGGATCCAGGGAGCCGAGGAAGGCGGATGCCTGCTGGTAAAAACGCAACCTCTCCGGGCCTGATGTCGGGGCGTAGACGTTGACGAGATTAACCACAAGCCCCTCCATGCAGACCCGGAGGTGCAGCAGGCGGCCCGGCACAGCCTCTGCGACCCCCAGCACCTCGGGCCGTAGGTCGGGGGAGAACAGGGTCGCCACTCCTGCTGAGCGAACCGAGAGGTGGCTAAAGTAGACCCTGTCCCCCCACTCCAGCCGCCAGCTAGCTTCAGCGGCCGGATCCGTATGGGTCTCCTGCAGGAAAACCACAGAGTATCCCCCGTCCCGAAGGAAGGAGAGCACCTGGCTCCTGCGGAGACCCATCCTACAGCCTCGGGCGTTCAAAGTGGCAAAGATGATCGGCGCCATGAGGAGTGCTGGGGGGGATCCTCGCCGGCAGCCATGCCCACGGCCTCCGTCGGGCCGCGCAGCAATCCGTGACCAAACCCGTAGGTGAGTAGAGAGTCACGGAAGAAGCAGACCCGCCGGTAGGCCGCGGCGGCCTTCTTCCCGGTCCCCTTACCCTCCCCCATGAGGGCCTTTGTGGCCCAGAGGATCAGGTGGAAATCCCCCCACCGCTGGAGCGCAAGCGGGACTATGTTACGGGAGCCACGGACGTCCTCAAGGAACTCCCGCAGCTCCTCCCTCAGCGCATGGGGGGGCGGGGTAACGGATCGATGACCGTCCCCCAGCGGGGCCCCCGTCACAGCCCCGTGGCCCACCGAGGTGGGCAGGCAGGGGGCAGACCCTCGACGTGGCGTCTGATGGGCCGACGCCACGCTGTCCTCCCCGCTCCCCAGTTCAACAGGGGGCGGCGGAAGGAGAACAGCAGCCCCTGATGGGTCAGGGCAGGGAAAAACAACTAAGTACACGCCCTGGGGAGTATCCCCAGGGGCGGCAATGGCATCACGGGAGGTGGAGGGGACAAGGGTGGGGCCAGGGGTCGGTTGGCCCACACCCAAGAGGGACACCCCCTGGGAATCGGGTCCGGGTAGCGGGGCACCGACCGTCGCCTCAATGGGCTCGGTGGCCGTCAGTGAGGTGCCACCTGCAGCCAGGCTGATGGAAGACCCCAGGGGACTCTCGGAGGCAGGAGCAGAAGCATCAGTCAGGGTTAGGGAACCCGGGGACAGGGGGACCGTAGTGAGGTTGCTCAGATCGAGGCCCGTTTGCAAAGGGTCGTCCTCCCCCTGTGTAACCGGGGTCAGACCCAGGGCCTCGATCTCCTCATAGATGGAGGGGAGATCGCCGTCCGCCACCCCGGGGCCCTCCCCGCCAACACCCGAAGCGACGCCCACCTCAGCGCTCGCGGGGGCTGCGGATGGCAAGCGGGCAAGAGGGGCTCCCTCGGTGGCTTCCTCAGGAAGGGACCCCGGAGGAGGGGCAGCGTCACCGTCCGGTGCTGCCACGTCGTGCCCAGCCGGCACCACAAAACGGGCGTCGTCAGGGGGCAAGGCGGAAGGCTCGTCATCAGAGACCCCCTTCCTGCTCTTCCGGGGGGTCTCCGAATCCGAAAGATGTAACGGGGCCTGAGCCTTCCGCTTGCCCCGCTTCCCCTGCACTAAGGACCAGCCCTCCATGGCATCATCCGGGGGCTGGCTAACAGGGGTTAGGTCTGGGGGCAAGGGCGATGGCTCAGAGAGATGGGGAAGCAATGGAGGGGCAACAGGAACGAGGGAGGAGTCTCCCTGGGGCGGGCCCTCTCCCACGCCCGGCGTTATCTCCGCCGCACCCTCTCCCACAGCGGTGGACCGAGAAGGAGGAGGGGCAGCTTCAGGTGCCGGGCAGCCAGGGGCACTGGCGGTGACAGGGCCGGTGCTTTGCTGGGGCTCGGGGGTCCCGGACGCTCCTCCGTGCCGGGCCAAGGGTCAGTCCCTCCGGACGTGCCCCATCGCCCGGCAGAGGTAGCACCGGGCCTCCCCCGTTGAATAATGCACCCGGTAGCGGGCTCCCTGGTAGGGGACCCCAAAGGACCCCTCGAGCGCCTCACCGTCACGCGCCGCCGGCGGCAGTTGAAGCTGCACTTGCCGGCGGAATGAGAGGACGTGACGGAGGGCGGGGTCCTTGCAGCCCAACGGGAGAGGGCTGATGACGGAGATAGGGCGCCCCAGGGCAGAAAGGGCAGGCAGCAGGGCGGCATTGGGCAGGAAGGGAGGGACGGAAGTCAGGAGCAAGCGGACTCCCAGGTCTTCCAAGGGCTCCAGAGGCACGAACACGCCCCCCACCGCCAGACCCGTCTCTACCGCCTCCTGGGCGGCGGCCTCCGACACCAGGAAGAAGACTACCTTCCCGTACATCTTGGAGGACGCCACGATGGCCGTGGGCCCCACCACCCTCGCCAACACCCACACGTAGGTCTCCACGTGGGGCGAGGCGGGCACCAGGAGGCAATGGACGCTGTGCTTCCTGGTCAAGGTGGGGAAGGGGCCCCGGCCGCTATAGACGGTAGAGGAAGCGGCAGTCGAAGAAGCAGCAGCAGGCGGGGGGGCCGCCGCCACCTGGGCATACGCTGTAGAGCTGGTAGAGGGAACAGCGGGGAGGGATGCCACGGCCGGTAGCGGGGCCGCGGCAGTGGGGGTAGTCCCCGCCTTGGAGGGCTTGGTCTTTTTAGCGGGGCCCTTACCCTTCTTCCCACCCCGACCCTTCCCACCGGCTGGGGGGGCTCCCCCCGAATCGGAAGGGGCGAGGGACGTGGCAGCAGCGGACATCTCCCTGGTACTTGCCGCTGCAGGTGCCCCAGCGGGGGCGGTGACAGATAGACCGGCAGCGGCGGTCGAGGTAGTGGCTCGAGGAATGGACATGGGGGCTTTTAGAGGAGGGGCGGAGGGAGCATCATGAGGGGTCTCCCCCGCCGTGTCCCCCGCCATAACGAGAGCGGGGAGGGGGACAAACAGCGAGGGGAGGGGAAGGAGAGGAGGCAATCACCCCTCCCCGCTAGGCTGCAGGCAGGGGAGGAGGGTGCCAGAAAGGGAAAGCTAAAGGGGTGAGGGGAACAAGCAAGTACCCAGGGGCGGGATGGTGGCAAGCCACTGACCCAGAGGGGAATTCCGGCTTCTCTAGTTGCACTAGGGGATCAGGGGGGCTAACAGCATAGGGGGTGCAGTGAACAAGGGCAAACTCAAAAGGGGGAAGGGCACAAGCGCATGGGAGGGGGCATGGGTACACGAGGGGAGGGACCAATCAGGGCTGGGGGATCACAGGGCTGGTGGGGGGGGGGGAAGGTCGAGCTAGGAACGGGGCAGAGGGACCATGGGGCTAGCTGCAGGGCTGGGGCAGGACAAGCAGGGCCGCAGAGGGAAATGGGTAGGGCAAACAAATGTGGCAAAGTAGAGGGGGCCAGGCCAAAGGGGTGTGGGGGGGTGCGCCCACAGGCACTTGTGCAAAAGGCAGTGGTGGCTGCTGCTGTTGCAGGTCCAAACGGTGGAAGTGGGCGTGGCAAGCCAGGTGAGCAGCTCAGTCCCGGAGGCAGGAGGCCGAAGCAGAAGGAAAACAGCCAGCGGGGGTGGTGGAGGGGGCAACGATGGTGGTGGGGGCGAAGGGGGACACAGATGGACCAGGGGCAGGCTCCACGCCACACCCCCGGTGTCCCAACAGACACAGTCCAAACCCCCACCACAAGAGCACAGTCCAAAAAATACTCAGTCCTTTAATGCCCCCTCCATGGTGGTCTTCAGAGTCTCTCCGAGGTCCTCCAGCAGCAGGCGGTCCTCTCCTTCTCCTCCTCCTCCTCGGGGCTCCAGCAGCTCCCCAGTAACAGACACAGTAGCTCCAGCAGCTCCAGGCGGTGGTCTGGTGGCCAGGCAGGAGGGACCCCGCTCAGAAGATGGTGGTGTCTCAGCAACAAGGGCTGGAGCTGGGGTCCCTCACTCCCCTCCCCTGGGGAGCAGGCCAGCAGCCCCCACCCCCAGGGGCTGTGGGTGGAGTAACAACAACAACTAAGGTGGTGGGGGGGAAATCTACTAGCCAGCCAGCAAGCAGATAACAGAGAAAGGGGGTGGGTGGTGGTGTCTAGCCCAGCCAGGGGAGCAGCTGGAGCAGTAGCAGCAGCAGCAGCAGCAATGAGGGCCCAGCAGGAACAGCAACAGCAGCAGCAGCCCTCTCCCTCCTACCCTCTACAGCAGAGGAGTCAAAGGGAGGTCTTCTGGCCACTGGAGAAAGAGTTTTCTGTTCCCTGAGTGACCAGAGCAGGGGCTGCACTAGAATCAATTAAGACAGGCAGGATAATTAAGACACCTGGAGCCAATTAAGAAACTGCTACAATCAATTAGGACAGGCTAGCTAATCAGGGCACCTGAGTTTAAAAAGGACCTCATTTCAGTTTGTGGTGTGCACGTGAGGAGCTGGGAGCAGGAAGACATATTGCTGGAGGATTGAAGAGTACAAGCATTATCAGACACCAGGAGGAAGGTCCTGTGGTGAGGATAAAGAAGGTGTTGGGAGGAGGCCATGGGGAAGTAGCCCAGGGAGTTGTAGCTGTCGCGCAGCTGTACCAGGAGGCGCTCTAGACAGCTGTAGTCCACAGGGCCATGGGCTGGAACCAGGAGTAGAGGGCGGGCCCGGGATCCCCCCCAAACCTCCCAACTCCTGATCAGACACAGGAGGAATTGACCTGGACTGTGGGTTCTACCAGAGGGGAAGGTCGCTGGGCTGTTTCCCGACCCACAGGGTGAATCTGTGAGGCGAGCAAATCTGTCAATAAGGGTACGTCTACACTACAGGATTATTCCGATTTTACATAAACTGGTTTTGTAAAACAGATTGTATAAAGTCGAGTGCACGCGGCCACACTAAGCACATTAATTTGGCGTTGTGTGTCCATGTACCGAGGCTAGCGTCGATTTCCGGAACGTTGCACTGTGGGTAGCTATCCCATAGCTATCCCAAAGTCCCCGCAGTCTCCCCTGCCCATTGGAATTCTGGGTTGAGATCCCAGTGCCTGATGGGGCAAAAAACATTGTCGCGGGTGCTTCTGGGTACAGCCTCACCCCTCCCTCCGTGAAAGCAGCAGCAGCCAACCGTTTCACGCCTTTTTTCCTGGGTGAACTGTGCAGACGTCATAGCACAGCAAGCATGGACCCTGCTCAGCTCAAGACAGCAATCATGGACATTTTAAACACCTCGTGCATTCTCGTGCACTCAATGCTGAACCGGGACCTGCAAAGCCAGGCGAGGAGGCGGCGGCTACGGCAGCGCGGCTACAAGAGTGATGAGGACATGGACACAGAATTCTGTCAAACTGCGGGCCCCTGCGCTTTGGAGATCCTGCTGGTAATGGGGCAGGTTCTAGCCATTGAATGCCGATTTTGGGCCCGGGAAACAAGCACAGACTGGTGGGACCGCATAGTTTTGCAGGTGTGGGACGATTCGCAGTGGCTGCAAAACTTTCGCATGCGGAAGGGCACTTTCATGGAACTTTGTGACTTGCTTTCCCCTGCCCTGAAGTGCCAGAATACAAAGATGAGAGAAGCCCTCACAGTTGAGAAGTGAGTGGCAATAGCCCTCTGGACGCTTGCAACGCCAGACAGCTACCGGTCAGTCGGGAATCAATTTGGAGTGGGAAAATCTACTGTGGGGGCTGCTATGATGCAAGTAGCCAAAGCAATCACTAAGCTGCTGCTACGAAAGGTAGTGACTCTGGGAAATGTGCAGGTCATAGTGGATGGCTTTGCTGCAATGGGATTCCCTAACTGTGGTGGGGCGATAGATGGAACCCATATCCCTATCTTGGCACCGGAGCACCAGGGCACCCACTACATAAACCGCAAGGGGTACTTTTCAATGGTGCTGCAAGCACTGGTGGATCACAAGGGATGTTTCACCAACATCCACGTGGGATGGCCAGGAAGGGTTCATGACGCTCGCGTCTTCAGGAACACTACTCTGTTTAAACGGCTGCAGCAAGGGAATTACTTCCCAGACCAGAAAATAACAGTTGGGGATGTTGAAATGCCTGTCGTTATCCTGGGGGACCCAGCCTACCCCTTGATGCCATGGCTCATGAAGCCATACACAGGCAGCCTGGACAGTAGTCAGGAGCTGTTCAACTACAGGCTGAGCAAGTGCAGAATGGTGGTAGAATGTGCATTTGGCCATTTAAAGGTGCACTGGCGCACATTACTGACTCACTCAGACCTCAGCCAAACCAATGTCCCCATTGTTATTGCTGTTTGCTGTGTGCTCCACAATCTCTGTGAGAGTAAGGGGGAGACCTTTATGGCGGGGTGGGAGGCTGAGGCAAATCACCTGGCCGCTGATTACGCACAGCCAGACACCAGGGAGATTAGAAGAGCACACCAGGAAGCGGTGCGCATTAGAGAAGCTTTGAAAACCAGTTTCATCACTGGCCAGGGTACAGTCTGACTGTTGTGTTTCTTTCTCCTTGATGAAACCCTCCCCCACTTTGATTGACTCATTCACTGTAAGACACCCACCCACCCCCCTTCGATCACAGCTTGCTTTCTAAGGAAATAAAGTCACTCTCGTTTAAAAATCATGTATTCTTTATTACTTAATTATAAAAAGAGGGAGAGAACTGACAAGGTCGCCTGGGTGGGGTTTCAGAGGAGAATAGTAGGGAAGTAAAAGGCCACTATAAAAATTTCATAATAATGAGAGCCTTTTGGTTGGGCTGTCCACTGGGGTGGAGTGGGCGGGTGCATGGAGCCTACCCCCACGAGTTCTTAGTCGTCTGGCGGGTGAGGAGGCTAAGGAACATGGTGAGGGGGGAGGGTGGTTATACAGGGGCTGCAGCGGCACTCTGTGATCCTGCTGCCGTTCCTGAAGCTCCACCATATGCCGGAGCATGTCAGTTTGATCATGCAGCAGCCCCAGAGTTGCATCCCGCCACCGCTGATCTTCCTGCTGCCACCTCTCATCTCGAGCAACTCTCCTCTCATCTTGAGCGTCGCTCCTGTCCTCACGTTCGTCCCTCCTGTCCTCACGTTCGTCCCTCCTGTCCTCACGTTGGTCCCTCCTGTCCTCACGGTCACTGGCATCTTTCCTGTACTTTGCTACCACGTCCTTCCACTCATTCAGATGCGCTCTTTCATTGCGGGTCACTTCCATGATTTCCGAAAACATTTCTTCTCGTGTCTTTTTTTTCCGCCGCCTTATCTGAGATAGCCTTTGGGACAGAGTAGGGATGCTTGAAAATTTTGCAGCTGCATGAGGGAGGGAAAAAAGGGAGAGAAGTATTTTAAAAGATACATTTTAGAGAACAATGGTCATACTCTTTCACGGTAAACAACACTATTCACCTTACATAGCACATGTGTTTTCACTACAAGGTCGCATTTTGCTTCTTAATATTGAGTGGCTGCGGCTTTGGTGTTACAGATCACAGACGCAGGTCTGGGCATCAGAATTCTGCTTGCATGCGGCCATGGTAAGCCATTATCTTTTGTCTTCTGCAGCCTTCATCTATCCAGCGCCCTCCTTTCCCAAATAGCAAGCAAAGCCCATTGAGTGCTGCTTCTTTCCTGTTAACGTGCAGCAGCAGAAACCACCCCGTGGCTGGTATCATGGAAGATCACTGCTAAACACCCCCCTTTCCACCACCACCCCCAACCGCGTGGCTGGTAGCAGAAAAGATCCCTGCTAGCCAAACGCGGAAAAAAGCAGTGCCAAACATGCACCCTCCCCCTTCCCCCCGCTTGGCTACCTGCAGGGAAGGATTTATTTTAAGCAACAGGCAAACAGCCCAGTAGGAATGGCCATCTCTGTCCCCTTACTTAAATTCCTGAATTTCAACCAGGTTACCATGAATGATCTCACTCTCCTGAGGATAACACAGCGAGATAAAGAACGGATGTTGCTTGAATGCCAGCAATCACCGGGACCATACGCAGCTAGGCTTTGTCATGCAATGATACCAGATTACTTGCTACATGCATGGCGTGGTCAAGTGTCCTACCATGGAGGACGGAATAAAGCAGCGCTGCCCAGAAACCTTCTGCAAAGGCTTTTGGAATACCTCCAGGAGAGCTTCATGGAGATGTCCCTGGAGGATTTCCGCTCCATCCCCAGACATGTTAACAGACTTTTCCAGTAACTGTACTGGCTGCGAATGCATCCCAAGTCCTCAGGCCAAATTAATCATTAAAAAACGCTTGCTTTTAAACCATGTCTTATATTTACAAGGTACACTCACCAGAGGTCCCTTCCATGGCTTCATTGTCTGGGATAGTGGCTTGGGAGGGCTGGGAGGGTAATTCCGTCAGGGTGAGAAAAAGCTCCTGGCTGTTGGGGAGAACGGAGTGCTGTGTGGTCTCTGCAAGCTCGTCCTCCTCTTCCTCCTCATCTTTCCCATCTGCAGAATCCTCAGCCATGGCTGCGATTACCACCCCCACCTCGGAATCCACGGACAGGGGTGGGGTAGTGGTGGCGGACCCCCCTAGAATTGCATGCAGTTCAGCGTAGAAGCGGCATGTTTTCGGCCCTGCCCCGGACCTTCCGTTTGCTTCTTTGGTTTTCTGGTAGGCTTGTCTGAGCTCTTTAACTTTCACACGGCACTGTACTGAGTCCCTGGTGTGGCCTCTCTGCATCATGGCCTTGGAAATTTTTTCAAATGTTTCTTCATTTCGTCTTTTGGAACGGAGTTCTGTTAGCACGGAATCCTCTCCCCATACAGCGATCAGATCCAGTTCCTCCCGTGTGGTCCATGCTGGAGCTCTTTTTTGATTCTCAGGAGACTGCATTGTTATCTGTGCTGATGAGCTCTACGTGGTCACCTGTGCTGATGAGCTCTCCACGCTGGCCAAACAGGAAATGAAATTCAAAAGTTCGCGGGGCTCTTCCTGTCTACCTGGCCAGTGCATCTGAGTTCAGATGGCTTTCCAGAGCGGTCACAATGGTGCACTGTGGGATAGCTCCCGGAGGCCAATACCGTCGATTTGCGGCCACACTAACCCTAATCCGACATGGCAATACCGATTTCAGCACTACTCCTCTCGTCGGGGAGGAGTACAGAAACCGGTTTAAAGAGCCCTTTATATCGATATAAAGGGCCTCGTTGTGTGGACGGGTGCAGGGTTAAATCGGTTTAACGCTGCTAAATTCGGTTTAAACGTGTAGTGTAGACCAGGCCTAAGCGCAGAACCCACCAAGGTAGAGGAGGAACTTTGTCACAGTTCCTATTACCCCCCACCCACTGTTCAGATTTTTCACATTTGCCATCTGGTCACCCTACCTGCAGCCAATCCTGTAATAATCTAACTAAAGGTTTATTAACTAGGAAAAAGACATGAGAGTTATTTACACATGAAAGCAAGCAAGCATACATAGACTGGAACTCATTTGTGTATCATTCACAAGGTGACAGATTTGTAGTACTCTGTCAATTCACATGTATTCACCCACGAAAGCTCATGCTCCAATATGTCTGTTAGTCTATAAGGTGCCACAGGACTCTTTGCTGCTTTTACAGATCCAGACTAACACGGCTACCCCTGTTAGCATTATTAATATAGATATTAGATGTGAAGTTGATAAGTATGTGGCTAGTGTTTAGACATTATGATATGCTTGTATGATGCTGTGTGTATTGATCTCACTTATCACCTCTATAGCCCATGGTATAAAGTTATATTTCGTGTTTTCATTGTAAACCTTGGTACTTGTGTAACTCAAACAGGAAAAGAAGCATTGATTAAGGTAAAGTGCTCATCCATGGCCCATTGAAGGCAAATGAGGTATTGTGTAACATCAAAGGATAGAGACTTTGTTGATTGCATTCATAATTCCCTCCAGGAAGAAGAGACCTACGCATGAACTCATTCCATTCAGTTTTGACTCTGGCGTGGGGGGGGCGGTAAAAATCCCTGCCAAGGAGAAACTGAATCTTTCACATGGTCTGGACTCTGAGGAGCAAAGATTCCTAAACATAAGCAAAGAGGTCCCCATGTTATTTGGCATGGGTTAGCCCTGAAAGACACTTTGAATTGACAAGTATCAGACAGGTAAGCAAAACTGGTTTCCAGCTGCGTATTTCTAAGTGTTCAGTGAGGCCTGGGGCCTTGGCATGAGCTGGCATCTGGTCTGCCAGCATTGCAGGCTGGATCCTGATTTCCCCAAAAGTCTGGGGATGTTTGCTCCAGGCACCAGCTAAGGAAGTAGGTGCTTGGGGCAGCCAATACAAAGGGGCGGCACTCTGTCCGCTATTGGGGTGGCACTTCTGGGAGAAAACCGGGAGCCAGCCCTGGTTTGCTCCATGACTGATCTTGTGCTAAGATAAATCACCTACTATAATATCAACAAGAAGAGTTCGAAGGCAAGAGACAGAAGTCCCCTTGTTATATATTTACCACTGCTCTGTAATAAAGGGTGGTCTTATTGGGCTGCTCCATTCACATCACCATGCCTTATATGTTCTTCACCCATAGTACACCACAACATGCATTCTAATGAGTTACCCATCTCAGGACTGTTGTTTCAATCGCCATAGGCCTTTTAGATCCTGCCTCTCATTTCCTCACACTTTGCCCACGCAAATGTGCATGGTCTGTCATATAGAGAGCATCACTTGAAATGTGGCAGACCCATCAGGGTTTCACAACATCCCTGGGAACTTGTCCTCATTTGGTGTTTGACCCTTTTGATGGATGTTCACTGCTTGTTGCTCCTGCCTTCCCTTTTCCTGTGCCCAGTGACCATGCTTACCAACTTGCCTGAGATCCCCAAAGAGCAGCCAGAGGATAACTTTCAAAGGTTTCCCTGTCTGGCACCTGCCTAGCTCAGCAGCACTGACTGTGTGCACAATAGCAATGCAAAACATTGACAGGCAACCACAGTGACTTGCTTCTTATTACTTAGCACTTCCTTAGAGCTCCCACAGCGCTGGCTATAAACATGGCCTTGGCCTGGGCTTGAATACGTCAGATGCTTGAGTCACCCATTGGGAGGCTGAAGCATCATCTCATGGGTTTCAGTGCAGGACTCTTCCATTCCTATATCGGCACTGGAGATGGTCTTTTCCTCACAGCCTTGGAAACAAATGACTCCTGTGGATTTCTGTGGACGCCTCACTGGTGCTGAGGCAAATCCAACTTCTTCTTATACCAGAGTGCTGATCAGTTCCCCAGGGTGGTTACCAGCATTCAGAGAGGGCTTCAACTCAGCAGCCGCGGTGCCTCCCAGCGCCCTATTGAGCATTTAATTACACTGTGGCACTATTGTGGTGGATTGCAGTAACCCCAGAGGCTCTCATGGTATCTTCTGATGGGTCAGAGCACAGGACAAATTCAAACGTGTATAAATATCTGCCTCGAGGGTCCCACTTGATGGCACATTATCTGGGCAGGGTGGGGATGGAAGGGGACTAGCAAGAGAGATGAAGAGCAGAAACATAAAGATAAAGTATGCACCTTCAGGCTCAGAGGTTAAAGTAAGGGAGTGATGGGCATATGGCTTCGCCTCATTTAAAGTAGAGGGCGATCTCACCCTCTTCTCTGGCCAGAGTGTTGAAAGTGCCTCCTGATTTAATCGACTTTAACTATTGTTCAGACCTCACTACCTGGATACTGTGGGTCTGATTCTCCTTGGGCAGTCATTTATACCATATTGGGAGTAAGATTCAGTCATTGCACTGGTGTGAACACTACAGAGTGCAGGGCAATGGAGAATCTGGCCTTTTCTTTCTCTAACTAGATAGGTCACTAACTGCATGGCGACCTGGCATCAGAAGTGGCCAAGCCACTCCATGGGGATCTAGCCAAATATGTGGTGACCATCCAGTTGTGCTGTCTTGTATAGTGGCCCCTAGAAAGGGCCATAGTGTGATCCCCAGAACACTCCAGTCTAGCTCTGTGCAGAGGTGTCCATGTAGCAGGCAGAGAACCAGCAAGAAGCCACCGTGTGGACTAATACTTGACTTCAATGGGCTTTGAGGAGCAGGACTAGACCGTGGTCATTATGTGGTAACTGAACTTTGCAGCTAGTTAGTGGTACAAAGATTATAAGAGGCACCCAAATGATTGTGGGCTAATGGTCTATCCCAGTGACAAATTATTACCTCCCATGCCACACTGGTTCAGCTCTCCTGGCTGGGACATTGGGGACTGGATCCAAAGCTTCACCTACTCCCTGCTCCTGTAGTGGTAGTAGCAGGTACATAGTGCCCTTTCCCCCTGCCCGCCCACACACCTCTCTGCTGCTAGGCCAGGTAGTTCTCAGGCTTTCGTCCAGAGGCAGGGATGCAAACGGCACAAACGCCCAATGGTAATAATGCCCCTGGGTGGTAGAGCTGCAAGAGTCCAGCTTTGAGATGAGCTCTGAAATTCCCAAGTTGCTTTCTTTCTAAATAGACACCCCTTTTTCTTATTAATTAAAATTTGTATCAAAGCCTCATTCCTCAGTAATCAGAAAGCTTTAGTAACCATTTTGACAACATTTTCCATGAAAAATGTCATGAAAATTTTCACAAACAAGAAAAATACTGACACTTTTCACAAAAAAAAACCCCACTAAAACAACAAAAACAACGAGGAGTCTGGTGGCACCTTAAAGACTACAGGATTTATTTTGGCATATGCTTTCGTGGGTAAAAAACCCACTTCTTCAGATGCATGGAGTCACTAAACCAAAAATATTGCCTTTGAAATAATTCAGCCATGTTCACAGGGATGCCTGTAGGTACTGCTTGAGGGGCCTCCACCTCCAAGAGCAGGGACTGCTCTTATTTGAGGTAATGACCTGCATCCTGCTGGGCTTTTAGTAGCAGACTCATAACCGCTTCCTGTGCTTTAGCCACTAGAGGGGGACAAAGATCCACACTGTATTATGGCGGATCACACAGAGACGCAGTCCAGGCACAATCTAGTTCTTAGTTATAGTCCTTATTTACTATTAGTTCAGTATCTTAGCCAATTGGCCAGCTCGGTCTATAGTTTAGGAGTGTTCTTGGATTCCTCACTGATGCTAAGCTCTTACATAGCAGCAGCCACAAGTAACATTTTCTATCATCTCGGGTTGGCTAGGAAACTCCATCCCATCCTAGCAGGTGCCTGGCTCAGTTATTCACTCCTTTGTCACCTCTCAGTGGAACTATAGAAAAGTGACATAGCTGGGCATGAAGGCATCCTCCGTTAGGAAACTTGAACTAGCACAGACTGCTGCAGCACATCTCCTCAGCAACGCAGACAGCCACAAGCACGTCAAAACAGGCCTCTGCACTGGCTTCCATGAACTAGAGAGTCTAGTTCAAAAGTCTCAGTCCATAACTTTGAGGAACTCCATGCCCTGGACTCAGGGTATTTAAAAGAGCCTAAAGCTGTGGGATGGGTCCCATGGTCAAGAACTGCCCTCATCAGGCCCAGTGGAACTATCCACCTGAGGGTGTGGGCCAAGGCTATGGAACAAACTCAGTTAGGAACTAAGCACACCTTCCTCTCCATGTGCCTGGCACACTTCTCCAACCTGCTTTCGCTTCACTAGTAGAAACACAGGGCAGTACAGCCATTAAAACAAACACTGCACCCCCACTCCCCCAACTCAAAACACTCACTGCACACACAATTCTCCCTCTGGAAAGAGGATGAGGAGACTGAATCACACCCGACAGATGTTAGTCACATTGCTTAATGCACTACTGGCTGGAGCTCAGACACTAGAGTATGGTTTAAGAGACTTGATAGAATAACTTATTTTCCCAATAAGTGCGGCTGAATGTGACAATATTTTCCCTTGAGAGCCCACTTACTCATATAGCTATTTAGAGCTATTTCTGCTCATTTCTCTTCTCTCTCCCTCCCTCTCCACATCCTCTTTTCTCGGTTTCTCTCTCACCTGCCTGTCTCTCTTCTGTTCTTCCTGCATTTCTTGCCCTGCAGCAACTTCCAAATTCCACCATGTCAGCTTCACTCCCACCGACTCAGCTGCCCCAGCTGCTGCAATGATTGCCAATGATGTAGTTAATGCTGACAATTACTAAGCCAATTACATTCATGGGGGGCGATGAGTATTCACATCTCTTAGAGCTATTGTTTCAGGCTGTCCGCAGACTCTGGAAAATGTCACTGTCATTTATGCTTGGGCCATATACAGAAGCTTTTCTTTGCAATAAAGAGGGCTAGAAGTATACTTTTTAGATGAGAGAAAGCAGAGATTCTGCAGAATCTGAATGTGTCATGCTGGCCACATAAATACATTAAACAGGTCAGATCTGCCAGGGGTTTGACACCAATTACTTCTTGTATTTATTTTTATTTATGATTAGGTTTATCACAAGGTTGTTTGTTTGTTTTTAATGTCTCATGGAGCCATTTATGGGGCTGAAAGAGCATGAGATCTGGTCTCCTCTCAGCTTTCCAGCTGAGGTAACCCATGATCAGACCTTGTGTTATTTCATGTGGTAAAACAATCCAATGAAAAAACAAGCTCAAACCATCCACACTTGGTTTTGTAGGAGTTCCCACTGCATCTGCCGCTGATTAAACTGAAAAGATCCTCTGCCCACCAACACTTGTACCAAACTCAACCACTCAGGAACACGAACCCAAACAATCAGACCTGCAGCAAGCTCGTTTCAAAATCAGGATGAAAACTGATGGGATATTCTTTGAATTTCGCCCCCACCTCCGAGAAAGACACAGACAAACGAGTCAAGACCATTCAATATTATAATCTGACTTTCTGCAGCCATTCATCCTCCTCGCGTCACAGGATAGTTCTTCCACACATTTCTCTCTATACTGGATGCTGCTGTTTCCTGGAAGGGATAGCTCAGTGGTTTGAGCATTGGCCTCCTAAACCCAGGGTTGCAAGTTCAATCCTTGAGGGGGCCATTTAGAAATCTGGGACACAAATCTGTCTGGGGAGTCATCCTGCTTTGAGCAGGGGATTAGACTAGATGCTCTCCTGAGGTCCCTTCCAACCCTGATATTCTATGTATTGAGACAGGATGAGCCAAGGGGATGCACTTCACAGGCACCCCTAAGGGAGCTTGTATTTGTGCTGGTTTCTCTGAAAATTCATTAAGCCATCTGAGGTGAGGATTTTAAAAACCAATGTTCTTCACCTTTCGTGGGTGAATACCCACTTCTTCGGATGCAAGCAGTGGCATCCGAAGAAGTGGGTATTCACCCACGAAAGCTCATGCTGCAAAACGTCTGTTAGTCTATAAGGTGCCACAGGACTCTTTGCTGCTTCTACAGAACCAGACTAACACAGCTACCCCTCTGATACTTGTTCTTCACCTGTCATGATGGCAACCTGTGGCTGACAGATACACCAGAAGCCAAAGGAACCACAGACACAGCAAACCTTATGTTGTGATCTTATCAGGTCTCTCACACTAACCAGGCTTGAGCCTGATCAGGGCTGGTCTGGGAAACTTCCAAGACAACCCAGATGCTGCAGAGGGTGGGATGGTTACTTCAGCAGGTGGTGCTATTCCCTCCAGTCAGTGCTCAGGAGCGCTCTCTATCCAGATATCTACATGGCCCTCATCACCATAGTAACTAAGCACATCAGGACCATGAAGGGATTTATCCTGGTTAGAGTGAGACCTGTGAAATGGGGCTGTATTAACCCCATTGGGCAGATGGGGAACTGAGGCACAGGGCAGATGAAGTGACTTTCCCAACGTCACACAGGGAGTCTGTGGCTGAGCTGGGAAGTGAATCCAGATCTCTTGAGTCCCCATCCACTAGACCAGGGATCCCCAATGCGGTGCCCACGTCTAAGTGTGCCCACGTACTGGCCGGCGGATGAGCATCTACCAAAATGCCACTGACAAGCTGCGTCATCCAGAGGTGTCACCACCAAAATGCCAATTTTCAGCGGCATTTCAGCAGTGATGCCTCTGGATGACACTGCTTGTTGGCGGTATTTCGGCGGCAACGCCTATTGACGTTGCTGCTTGTCAGTGGCATTTCGGTGGATGCTTGTCTGCCACCACGGTCCTCCATGGCTCGTCGTCTGGCGCCCGCCAGATGAAAAAGGATGGGGACCACTGCTCTAGACCATCCTTCCTCACCCACTGCTGCTACAGGAGTTGTTTTTCACATGAAATGCACCACTGAAGTCCCCCGACCACTCTGAGCTCCAAGGCCAGAGGTGTTAATTCTGCCCCAGTGGAACATTTATATCCTGCCTCCTTGGCATACCCCGTCTTTTCCATCGGGTCCGGGCCTTTGATCTCCTCTCCGTTCCTGGGGATGCAGCCCCTAGGCTTCTTCAAAAGGAGTGATGTCATAAAGAGCATAGCACCCTGGCAACTACGGCCTTCCCTCTGGCTGCCAGATATCCTCTTAACACACACACACACACCTTCTGCCTGACTCCCACTGGCCTGCTTTCCAAGCACACTGTAAACCAGCTGTGTGCTGTTAAGGACCAGACCGCAAAGGCCCCTTCCTGGCCACCAAAGGAGACACCTGATGAAGTTGCATCAGACTAAGTGGGGTTTTTTACCCATGAAAGCTTATGCCCAAATAAATCTGTTAGTCTTTAAGGTGCCACCGGACTCCTCGTTGTTGTTTGTGGATACAAACTAACATGGCTACCTCTCTGATACTTAGAACACAGGTGCCACTCTTCCTCCCAAATGCCAGTTAGGGCTGTCAGAGCGATTTGTGACATTTTATGCAAATAAATTTAGTGAGCTCACTTGCATATTTTGCAACAAGTTTGCATATAACCATAAACAATCTATCTAAGGTACGTCAGTGGCCCCTCCGTCCATCACCTGAGCATCTCACCATCTTCAATGGCTGTTATCCCCATTTTACAGATGGGGAAACAGAGGCACTAAGCGACTTACCCAAGGTTGCACAGGGAGTTGGTGGCAGTGCAGGGAGTTGAACCCATATCTCTGACTAGCGTCCTAACATCTGGACCATTCTTCTTCTGCCAGATTTTAAAATGCAGGTTTAAAAAAATAGTGCTTAAACTCAGAGCTCGTGAAAGGCAGGGACCAGAGAGCCCTTGCCAATGAAGCTTTCAATTTATCTACAGGGCAGCAGCAGGAGAAGCCTCCCAGACATGCTGCCCTGCCAGCAGGCACCTGGTGCTCCTCCTCTCTAGCACCCCCTGCCAACAGCAGCTGGCTCTGCGGTGATCAGCTTCTTCTTCTTACTCAGCCTTCCAACCAGGTCTCACACAGTCCCACCCCTTCTGGGAAAACAAAAAGTCCAACAGGTAAGAGTCCATCGTCCTTACAGGAGGGTCTTCAACCCCAGCTTTGGGCCCCAGGGTCCTTCCGCCCTTCTCTCAGGGCTTTAAAGTATCCTTATCCCCCATACTGCTGGGGGTGTCTGGCCACTTTCCTGCTGGCTGGCAGGGGATCCCAGGCCCTCTCACTATGCTGGGTTCCAGTCCAGGTACCCAATAACCAACAGCCAAGGTCTGCTGTCAGACTCCTTGAAGCTGTCTCCATGGACTCCTTCCTACTGCAGCCTCTCAGCAGGCCTCTCCCACGGCCACTCTATGGTCACCCTTCCCTCTCGACTCCCCCCCACCCTGCAATCATCCAGTAAATCCCCAGTTTAACCCAACTTCTATCCTCCTCTGGCTTCACCATTAGTACCTCATAGATTTCCCTTGCTCTGTTCCTCTGAACACCTTCCAGAGTCCCAGGACTCTCCCCCTGGAAGTCCAGATCCTGCCTGTGGCTGTGGTCCTGATCCACCGCAACCCTCACATCCAGGCTCCTGACAGTGTTCCTCTCCCCAAGTCCCTCTGCTTGCAAGTCCTACCCCTGCCACACCCCTACGGGGTCCTCCTGTTCTTGGGCTCTGTCTCTCCCTGGCTGAGCTAATGCTTCCCCTTTACCTCTGAGCCCCGCATGAGGCCTTGACCCGGCAGGGTATCCCAGCTCTAGACAGCTCCATCACAACCTGCTCTGCACCAGCTCCTGCTGTTCCTTTGTGTTCCTCCACAGCCAAGAGACTGGCTGATGACTTCTCCCTTCTTTCCTGTACCACCCTCTTCTGCTCCAGGCTTTGTGCCTATATAGCACCACCCAGCTCCTCCCCAGCTGGGCTTCCTCTTTAATTAGGCCTGCCCCTGGCCCCACTTCGGATGCAACCAAGTGGGTTAATTGGCCTTTCAGGTCCCCATTAACCCATGCAGAGCCAGGATGAGGTTGGTATAAACCCCATCACAGAGATACTTGGCAGATGTGGATGTCACCAGACAGAGATGCTCCCATGACATGACACTAACGCCAACCCCGTTAACAGCATTGTCCCCCAGAACAGCAGCCAGCCCAGTGCAGCAACCACTGCACTCCGACACCATTGACACTGCTGTGTCATTACACAGTGATATTGCAGTAGTGTCAAGAGGCTTGGGGTCTGGGCCCAAAGAGCTTACACCAGGCAATTGGGGCCACTGCCAGTCTCTTACCTACTATCCTGTGTACCCGACCCTTATTGCTCCCCCATAGGCCCAGGACTCTGTCAATATCGTCCTTCCCTCCTCAATCCTGACCTGCCTTCTTTGGGAGTTACTTGGGCAGATGCTCCCGCTTCCACTGACTTCGGCATTGGAGGAAGGGAGGGATCTTGATACTGCTGCTGCTGGACTTCTGGAGCTGGGGCTCAGGATGGGAGCAGTCCTGGAGCCTAGCTACCCATGCTGAAGGGCATGCTTAGCCACTTTCTAGCTCAAGCTGCTCCTACTTACCCAACTGTCCAGACCTCCAGGCAACTGGTGGCTGTAATGACAGCAGAAAAGCACCTGCAGGCAGAGGAGGGTGGTGTAACAGCCAACCAGCCTCACCATGAGTAACTGACAGCAGCCATGTGGGCCAGTTTACATGGTTTACTCCCATCAGAGGTCACAGTGCCGAGGCCAGGTGCAATGTTAGCTAGTTACATGCAAACGAGGGTGGCTGGTTGATTCAGGAGAGGACAGTATTAGCTCTTTCTGAAATACCACTGCAGCAAATCAGACCAAGTCTGCCAATCTCTCCTTCCCAGTTGGCTTGGCGAGGATCAGAGATTTCTCTGGAGCGGCTGCATCAGGGCCTGATCCAAAGCTCAGCAAAATCAATGGAAATACTCCAGTTGATCAGCCTGGATGGGCTTGGCTCAGACCTTTAATTTGTGGCTATAATAGAAAGGTTCCCTGCTATCCCTGGAGCAGCTGCCCCCAGTTTAACCCAACATGGAGGAAGTGGTAATGGCCTCCTCCGTGAGTGAATCTTCTCCCACCTCAATAGGGCTCCACTGGCAAATTACACCTCCCAGGCATCAACAACAATTAATCGGGACCTGTGACAGGGCCATGCTCTGCCCCCATCCTCTGATGCCCACAAAACTGCTCAGACCCACTTCCTCTTTGGGTTCAGGCTGCATGTGACTCTAACCCCATCCACCAACACCAGTGTAGTGCAACACCACAGTTTTAACCTCTACTCCATTCAGCCCTTCTTTGCTAGGACCCTACGAGGTCTCCCTCTCTCTAGGGAGCTCCTTCACTGCAGGCTCAGCTAGCCTTGTTCTCGTCCCCCGTAACAAGTCGGTCCTGAGTTTTTATCAGGTTGGTCAGCTGAGGGCTAATTAGTTCCTTATCTCCCCAGCCTTTCCTTCTGGTTAGTTAATTATTCCATCACCTGTGACTGGGGTAACTAATTGAGGCTACAGTGATCAGAGTGCTGACCCACCTATCAGCTCTCAGCACTCTGTCACAAGACTCTTGGTAGAATTCCAGACTGGAATAGCAGGGGTGTTGGGCAAGACTGAGGCCTGGTCTACACTACGCGTTTAAACCGATTTTAGCAGCGTTAAACCGATTTAACGCTGCACCCGTCCACACAACGAGGCCCTTTATATCGATATAAAGGGCTCTTTAAACCGGTTTCTGTACTCCTCCCCGACGAGAGGAGTAGTGCTGAAATCGGTATTGCCATGTCGGATTAGGGTTAGTGTGGTCGCAAATCGACGGTATTGGCCTCCGGGTGGTATCCCACAGTGCACCATTGTGACCGCTCTGGACAGCAATCTGAACTCGGCTGCACTGGCCAGGTAGACAGGAAAAGCCCCGCGAACTTTTGAATTTCATTTCCTGTTTACCCAGCGTGGAGCTCTGATCAGCACGGGTGGCGATGCAGTCCCAAATCCAAAAAGAGCTCCAGCATGGACTGTACGGGAGATACTGGATCTGATCGCTGTATGGGGAGGCAAATCTGTTCTATCACAGGTCCGTTACAGAAGACGAAATGCCAAAGCATTTGAAAAAAATCTCCAGACAGAGGCCACAGCAGGGACTCAGCACAGTGCTGCCTGACAAGCGTAACGGAAAGCCAAAGAATCAAATGGACGCTCATGGAGGGAGGGAGGGGGTACTGAGGACTCCAGCTATCCCACAGTCCCCGCAGTCTCCAAAAAGCATTTGCATTCTTGGCTGAGCTCCCAATGCCTGTAGGGTCAAACACATTGTCCGGGGTGGTTCAGGGTATAGCTCGTCAATTTACCCCACCCCCCACTCCCGGAAAGAAAAGGGAAAAAAATCGTTTCTTGACTTTTTTCAATGTCACCCTATGTCTACTGAATGCTGCTGGTAGACGCGATGCTGCAGCAGTGAACTGCAGCATCCTCTCCCCCCCCTTCCCCGGTGGCAGATGGTACAATATGACTGCTATCCATTGTCATCATCAGCCCGTGAGTGCTCCTGGCTGGCCTCAGGTGAGGTCATCCGGGGGCGCCTGGGTAAAAATAGGAATGACTCCCGGTCATTCCCAGTAGATGGTACAGAATGGTTGGTAACCATCTTCATCATAGCAACTGGGGGCTGAGCTCCATCAGCCCCCGCCCTTCATGTCTAAAGAAAAGATTCTGTACTGCCTGGACTATCATAGCAGCAGGATGCTGGGCTCCTCTCCCCCACACCGCTTAATGTCCTGCCTGGACTATCATAGCAGCTGGAGGCTGCCTCACCCTCATTTTATCTCACTAACAAGTCACTGTTTCTTATTCCTGCATTCTTTATTACTTTATCACACAAATGGGGGGGACACTGCCACGGTAGCCCAGGAAGGTTGGGGGAGGAGGGAAGCAACAGGTGGGGTTGTTGCAGGGGCACCCCCCGTGAATGGCATGCAGCACATCATTTCTGCAGGATCTGACACGGAGCGGCTGTGCTCTCTGGTTCTCTGATACACTGGTTCTCTAGTACACTAGCCCCTTATTCTAGGCAGGACTGACTCTATTTTTAGATATCATAAAGGAGGGATTGACTTGGGGAGTCATTCCCATTTTTGTCTTTGCGCCCCCGGCCGACCTCAGCAAGGGGCACCCATGACAGCAGCAGACAGTATAGAACGACAGATAACCATCATCTCATTGCCAATTTACAATGGCAGCAGACGGTACAGAACGGCTGATAACCGTCTCTGCCATCATGGAAAAGCAAATGAATGCTGCTGTGTAGCGCTGCAGTATCGCCTCTGTCAGTGGCATCCAGTACACATATGGTGACAGTGTCAAAAGGCAAAACAGGCTCCATGGTTGCCATGCTATGGCGTCTGCCAGGGCAATCCAGGGAAAAAGGGTGCAAAATGATTGTCTGCCGTTGCTTTCCCGGAGGAAGGAATGAGTGATGACATTTACCCAGAACCACCCGCGACAATGATTTTTGCCCCATCAGGCACTGGGATCTCAACCCAGAATTCCAAAGGGCGGAGGAGACTGCGGGAACTATGGGATAGCTACAGGATAGCTACCCACAGTGCAACGCTCCAGAAATCGATGCTAGCCTCGGACCATGGACGCACACCGCCGAATTAATGTGCTTAGTGTGGCCGCGTACACTCGACTTTATACAATCTGTTTTACAAAACCGGTTTATGTAAAATCGGAATAATCCTGTAGTGTAGACGTACCTTGAGGTAGGGATGTTGATGGCACTGTGAGTGTGGGATGGGAATAAAGCCTGGGATAGTAGCCGATGGGGGAGGCTACTAGGTGGGGTTGAGGGACATCATCTAAGCTGTGTTCTGGGTCAGGACTCAGGGGCATCAATAGCTCAGGACTGAGGTTTCTTTGCCAGGATGACGTAGCTGAAATGTGCATTTAGCCTGTTCGCACTACACCTGGCTCACACTAGTGATATCAATTAGTGAACAATTAAATCTCTTGGTCGACTTTAGCCCAAACTGAAGTCAGTCATTTAAAAAAAATTCTTTGCATTTGAAATGCCTCCCAAATCTGAGGTGTCTAGTTTTCATTCCCAGAACTGAAAAATATCATCTGTGCTGGTTTTGAATTGTGTGTGTTTAAATCATCCCCTGGGGGTAGGGCCTTCTGTGCCAGGTTTCAGCCTGAGTGACTTTTTATAGCTGAGTTATAAACTTTTAAAGGCCAGACTTAATCATAGCGATACTGAGACAACCGTTACAGTAGTGGCTTAAGGGGCATGGCTCTGATATATCTATGTGACATCTCCAAGTACACTTAGCACAGACGGCAGTTGGGTGTCCCATTTGCAGTGAGACCCCAGTCTAGAAGAGAGTGAGGTCTAGTGTTTATGTGGGCCCAGGACTCAGGACTCTTGGATTCTAGCCTTGCCTCTCCTACTGTGTTACCCTGTGACCTTGAGAAAGTCACTTACCTGCTGTGGGACAAACCCTTCCCTGTATTACACAGGTGTAAATCCAAATAATTCCACCAAACTCTGGATTTACACAGCTGTAACTAAGAGCAGAATTTGACTCTCTGTGTTAACTGATGGGAATATCTACTTTCTTCTAAATGAGGTTGCAAGAGTTGTTTGTGAAATGCTTTGGGGTCTCAGCTGGATGGTGTTCTGTAAACCCAGGAAGTGCAAATCCAAATTCTGTGTTTAATGCTGCTTGGCATAATATTGGAATCACAGAATCATCTGAAACTGGGGTGTCAAAAGACCTATTGAGTCATTCCTCCTGTGAGGAAGTTTGTTCCCTACAACATACTCTGCAAAACTCTGAGCCACCTAGTTCTGAAAAACTGCAAGATAGCAGGGCTTCAACCACGTATCCTGGAGTAGACTTCCCATTCCAATAACTTTGATGGTTAAGCAGAATCAGCATTTGATCAATATGATAACAGAATCTTTCATGGAGAAACTGCCATGAATGAAAATAATACAGAACTCTTCTTAGTGTAGTTTTTCTAAATTTATTTGTTTATTAAACAAACAGAAACTACAACATGCATCAGATACTTTTCTTTATTGTACAACAAAACTACGGTGTCATTTGTAATTGCAGCGTTTCCAGCAACATCAGGCAGACTTTTTGATGTTATCCAGTTTTGCACAGTCACTAGAGTGTCGCATCATGAATTATTAAATCAGTGCTTCGTGGTAATACATAATTTCTTATCAATTATTCATGCTAATGTGCGTGTAGTTTACTTAATTGTGTTATTGACGATCAAAAGTAATTTCCTGAAAATCCTCAAGGACAGAAAATTTAATCAGCGTAACTACTTTTCAGATGCAATGCTGTTAAGTATTCTTAATTTGCTCAACAATTCACTTATTTATGTACCTTTCTGGAGGAAATACGAGTTTAATCAAACAATTAGATTGAAGAGTTAGTGTACAGAGGGGCTGGAGTGTAACTGAATGAAAAGTAATTATGTTGAAATGAAGTTGGGTTTGCCCATTTTAGACAGAACTTTTTTTTTTTTTTTTTCTTCTCCAGAAATCTAAAACAAAAACTATGACTGGAAAGATCACTAAGAAAACAGTGATTTCCCCTGTCCCTTAGGACATAAGCTCTTTTTTCCTTTGGTGGTAGGAAGGAGTTGATTTGTTGCTGTTGTTTAAAAGAATAATAATAGCTTGAATTGAGACATAATTTATAGTCAGTGAGATCTTCATTACTTACCATTCAGCAGCGTTGGAACAATAATGATCACAAGCTATTGCACATTCCCCCTTTGACAGGACATGGTTTCAGCATCAGTGCAGGAGAAAAAGTTCAAGAAGGGCCAAATTCAAAAATTAATCCCATTCTACCAGTGTCAGACCCACTGGAATTTTCCTTGTGACCAGACTGACGCCAGAATACAAACTGTACCCGGATCAGCCTGTGTCAACAGGAGCAGGATTGCGCCTGCGTTTGCCCTTCACTCATGGCCCATTCCTGATAGGTGCTGAGGGGTCTCAACCCCCTCAAAGTCAATGGGAGTTGAGGGCATTTAGGATTGCAGGATTGAGCCTGTAGAGACCAGGTCTGCATGTTCGTTCCCCCTCTCTGCTTTCTAATGAGCAATGGTTTAGGGCTAACAAAATCTTGCCAACACCGTAAGCCAACAGAGAGTCCCTTTGCATCCCAAAGGGGTCATGAGGTTCTGTGAAACTCCTGGACTGAGATCCTACAGGCAGGAGCAGGAATTTTGCTGTCAACAGCAGTCAGCACCGTCCTATTCCAGGCATGGCTCACCGGAGCAGAGCTCCAAAAGAGTCAAGTCCTGCAAAGTGCTGAGCACCACCCCGTCTAACTAAGGAGGCTCTCAACACACCATCACACAGGGTGAGATCCAAAGTGATAGCACAGTGCCTGGGTGGATAATGCAGCACTGCAAACAATGCTTGGCTGAGATCATGGGTCAAATTCAGCCCTTACAATAAGCAGCACAGCTCTGTTGACTTCAGTGGAATTTTCCCCATTTGCACTAGGGCTGATTTTGGCTTCGTAACCTGATTAATTTAGGCCCTGATCCAAAGACCATTGAAGTCAATGGAATCTTTCCATTAACTTCAGTGCAATTTAGATTGAGTTCTAGAGTATTAGTTCATATGCTACTATTTTTAGGGTGAGTTTCGGGCTGAAGAGAAGACTGTATTTCCAGTAGGGTCAATTTCTCCTTCTCACTGTGCATACAGCCAACAAATTAAGACATACTCCTGGCTTTCCAGTAAACTGACAAGCATTAGGAGACAGGACAGCCTGTTTTTGGCTAGAGTAAAGGAATATTCAGAGATCCTTTCTTCCTCTTTATTAAAAATACAACACACAAGGAAGCGTTTGCCCTTTTGCAACTCCATTTGCCACCTTCTTTTTCCAAACACGTTTGCAAAATGGCATGGAATTGTCCTAGAACATTTTCAAAGCTCAACAATCCCACCTAAAAAAAGCCTTTAAATTCCCAGAAATGACTGCCACCTCCAGTACAACGCTGACATTGCTGCTTGCGAGTTATTCATGCTACCGTGGTACTTCCAGCATTCCCTATAGTGGATACAGGAAGTATCACAAACAATGGAAAAAACATTAACATGGAGCCCAGTGCTGGGATTTCAATCACTAGCAATTTCATTTTGCTGGTGATCACTGTATTCTGCTGAAACGCTCGATGGACGTTTCACTCATTTTGGTATGATAGGAATGCGTTTGACTGTTTTCTGCTTTTTAGACCAAGGCTGGCTGGGACAGATTCAGTGAAAGTTGGTGACAGTGGAAAGTAGCAAGCAAAACTGGCACACAAAGGGTTACAAGCTCTCCTCTGGGGTAGAGCTAAATGGGCCAGGGCAGCCCCTAAATACACAGTGCCTCTGTGGCTTAGTTCCCCCATCGCACCAGAGGCAGCAGGAGCCAGGCTGTGTGAGAGCCCTGCGGCTCAGTGGTTTTGGCTGGCTTGGCCAAGAGCAGAGCTGGGGAGTCCCACTGCAAGGCACTGCACTAGTTAGCACTGCTGGGTCTCCCCCACCAGCCCAACTCCCTCCCTGCCAGAGGCAAAGGTGCGTGGCCAGTGGCAGTGATATGTGGCTTTCCGCCCCCTGAGCTGTCTGTCATTTTCTAGGCACCACCATTTTGAGAGGCAGGTGCTCTGTGAGAGGCACCCAGGGGATTCCTGAGTGCTGCTACTCCTCTGGGAAGTGGGGGCTCATCAAGCAACGGAAGCCCAGAGCCAGGTAAAGACCCCCCTGTCCCTGACTCCAAGCCGGGAAGGCCCGGGCTACCCCAAGGCACTGTCCCAGGCCAGGCCAAAGGTGTTTGGGGTCAATCCTGCTCCTGACAAAGCCAATGCCAGGGGGCATCGCTGAGTTCAGTGGGAGCAGGCCAGAGCCCTCGATGATTTGGTATCACTGGGATGCAAGGAGGCTAAAGATGGTATCGCGGACGGTTCCAAACACAGAAGGTGCCAATAAATCAAAGGAATAAATCTACAGCGGCATCAGGAAAGCAGGGATGTGTGACGTGCAGCCGGAGTTCTCTCATATTTGCTCTGGATCCTCAGGATCCATGGTGGCCTCATGGCATCTGGTTTGGAAGGGCCTACGTCACAGTCCAATACATGGCATTTTCCGAGGTTGAGGCCAAGGGTTCGTTACAAGGAGCTGGTGGGTGGGGATCACCCATCCTCATACGCTCTTCTCCCCATCCATCTGTTCCTTGGCCGGAGATGACCTGTTATCCTGGCTGTTCTCTGGGCCAGGTTTGGCCGGGGGGGTGGGGCTGCTGCTGGTGGATGGCAGGAGGTTGGCGGACTGCAGCACGGCCTCCGAGTGTTCCCGCGCTTTCATGCGCAGTGCTGCCACGCTGGCTGTGCGGTTGCTTTGGCAGCCATAGGTGGGGAGGAAGGAGAGGCCCATGGGGTCTGGAACGCAGCAAGAGCACAGAGGGCTCCCTGGGGGAGGAAAGAGACAAGCCACTATCAGCTTCAGATAATGTGGTGTCACAACCAGCGCCGAATCCGAATCCCCGGCTGGCATAACCCCCACAGCACCATTGCCTTCAAAAGAGGCTCCCTTATTCACAGCAGCTGTGGATCTGGACCTTCACTGGGTCTAAAGCTACAATCAGCTTCATGATAACTTAGAGCTGGTAGGAAAATGGATTTTCCTTTCCTGAAAAATGTCTAGCTTTTGAAAAAAATATTTGTCACCATTCGGGATGAAAACCCATCATTTAGAAAATCATGTTTCAGTTTGACCATTTTTTGATCTTTTTTTTTTAAATGTATGTAAAATATATTACATTTTGAAACAGAAAGAGGTTGTAAAATGAAAAGTCAAAGCTTTTCTTTCCAGAAACATCAAAATGTCCCGTCCCCCCCCCCCCCGATTCTTTTTCATGGAAAGTGAGACAATGTCATGAAAATTTTAATCAAAATCAAATTTCATTTGAAAAAACCTGTGAAAAAAAAAAAAAAAAGCTCTCGAGTTGATGATTGTTGACAGGCTGCTGATGGAGCTGGTGTAAACCTCACAGTGCCATTGGCAGCAAGAGAGGTTCCCTGATCCACACCAGCTCGGAATCTGGCCCTTCTTAGCTCTGAAGCTAAAAGTCTCCATGAACAATAAGGTGAATCCAACACCCTGAAGTTGGGATCCAAACTTTCTCCAAAACTGGAGAGAACAGATGCTTACATCTCAGGTATTATTTTGGCCTCTTTTTAGGGTCTGATCCTTGCAAAAGTTGAGTGCACTCAATTGCTGTCAGTGGGCGTTGTGGATGCTCAGGTCCTTGCAGGATCAGGACCCATAAGAGCCAGAATCTGCTGCCCTGACACTGATTAGTACCTTGCTTCGCAGGTTGTAAAGTACCGGTAAGTTATTAATCAATGTGACTGAAGGCACCAGAATCTGGCCCATAGATAGAAGCTGGTCATGCTGTTTAGAGTCATATGTGGTCTTCTTCCACAAATTCAGCCCCAAGGTGCAATCTGATGCTGCTGAATTCATTTCCCCATGTTTCATATGGGAAATCAACCCCAATACTGAGATCCTTAATACTGAGATCCCCGAAATGAAGTTCTGAGCCCTACAGGCATTTTGAACTTTAACCCTGGATATTTATTGTGCTAAATGGGTAGTCGCCTCAGCAAAATAAAAAAAACAACCCACCCAGAAACAGGAATCAGATTAAAGTGTAAAAGCACCCAGGCCCAAATGATGCCAAAGGCCTGTGCAAATCACCATCATTTCAATTTTGTGCTGTATTCGTCTTCAAACAAAGAGCCAGGAGATGCCTGGGAAATCCCCCTCTCTGTGTTTCATGAGCACTGCTCATGGCCTTCCAAGCAAGACATTATTGCCAGTTATGAGAAGTGTCCGAGGGACATATTGAACATGCTGCTTTGATCAGGCCTGATCAGGGCAATTGCACTGAAAGCATTACAGTTAGCGTTTCAGGCCAGAAGGGGCCATTAGATCAGCTGTCTGACTGCCTGTATATCACAGGCCATTTACATTTCACCCTGTTATGCCTGTAGTGAGCCCAGTATCTTGTGTTTCACATTAAGAGCTGGGCTCTAAACTAGCTAAACTGGTGGGAAATGCCCATGACTGGGATCAACTGCAGGAAACTGCAGACTGTGTGAGTGGGTTCATTAACCCCTTTGATCCTGGACCTATTTTTCTTTTCAGGAATGAGGGGGGAAATTATTGGCAGCTGGAGGAGGTCAGGAATTCCTGTGCCCTGGGGGAAGTGCAGATGCCAGAGCACTGGAGTAAGGGTGGAGTTGAAAACACAGGCGATAGGCAGAGAAAGAAAACATAGGAAAGGAAAGAGGCAAGCAGGGCTGTGGGGAAGGTATTGACTGATTAACCCTGAGTGCAGTAACACTCGCCCATTAGCCTCGTTAGTCAATTACTGTGTCAATTACATCTATCTGTGTTGTAAGGATCATTTTGCTTCATTGCACCTGCCATCCCACAGGGCATTGCAAACTTTGCCATCTCTAGCAAGAAACCACTTGTTCCAGTCTCGTGAAATGCAGACGTTCTGCCCTGCCACCCAGTAGTGCAGGGCAGAGAAGAATCCCACATCGACATGAAGGTGCAGGGGGAGTTAGGGAGATGGGATGGAACGGAGCCATTCCTACTCTTCTAAAAAGTGCTGTGGGATCATTGATGAACTCAAGTGGTGAGGACCTTGGCTGTATGGCTCATCAAAAGGCAACACAGCACCCCCAGCCATAACACACAGCAACAAGCACAACTGACTGAATAGTTAGCACTACCTCCTGTGTTGTCCTTGACAAGGTCCCCCATCCAATTCTGATCCCACTTGTTCACACTTAGCTTAGGAGAGACAAGACACCAGATAGGGAAGTGAGTGTCTCTTGAAATACAAGGTGACTTGTTCCATACTAAAAACTTGGCTCCTTTGTACCTAGATGGGCACCATGTTTGCCTTAACAGGCTGTACCCACCCATTGAGGGGAGCCCTCCTGGCCAGGTGTTCCTGGGACAACATCTCTGGGGCAGAGGACATGACTCCTGAGGGGAGCGGAGGTCTGGAGAAGTGGTCTGAGGTTGCATACCTGGCTTTAGGGGCCGAGCCTGGAGTTCCATTAGCTGGTTGGCTGGAGCTGCCCTCCCACAGCAGGACTGAGGGCCAAGGCAGGAGATAAAACAATAGGGAGAGTGTGGAGCATGGCTTCCT
Organism: Mauremys reevesii; assembly: GCF_016161935.1. Taxonomy (NCBI): domain Eukaryota; kingdom Metazoa; phylum Chordata; order Testudines; family Geoemydidae; genus Mauremys; species Mauremys reevesii. The sequence continues at coordinate 66,115,848 of NC_052629.1, read as the reverse complement.
CCTCCCCACCCTCAGTGCTAACACCAGAAGGGAGAGCCCCCTCCTCTCCCTAGCCTGGGGTGCCCCCACTCCTTGGCTGGAGTGATGAGAACTCCCCTTTCTTGTTCAATTGACTTTAACCCCTGGGCTCTGGGTGGTTCCCAGCCAGGCTCCCCGAGAGAGCCAGACAGCAGGTGTGATGGGAAATGTAGTCCCTGCCATCGGCCACATTTGTAATTCTAGATTCTTGTAAGGCCTGCTGGGAAATAGGAGGGGGAGCTTTGGAAGGAAGTAGGTTGTGCTGATGGACTCACCTGGCGGCTAAGCGCCAGGAGTCCCATTACGTCAGTGCAGCTGTATTTTACTTTGGGAGGATTTGGGGGCAGATGAAGGCCAGTGGGGCCAGGGAGACATTTATTTACTGGCCTGGGACAAACTGAACGAAAGCCCCTCTCCCCTTTGTCTCCAGCAGGGCAATGTGTCTCTGCCTTTTCTAAGTTCCAGATGGTCTCGCCTTTTCTGTCTGCCTGCCCCATGCTGCCACTTCGCCCCTCAATGTCCTGGCAAGTGTGTGCTAAATAACCCATAGCAAGTGCTGTCTAACTCCCTCCCCTTGTACCACTGAGGAAGCCGGAATCCCACCATGGGGTGGGTGGGGTGGAATCCCCGTTAATGCCTCCTTGGGTCATGTCTGAAAGGCGTGGAGAGTTCAGGGACAATCTGAGGGCAGAGCCATGGCCCTTCCCCCTCTGCAGCACTCGCTGAGCTACAGTTCCAACATGCACTCCCCATGAGGAGCTTCACAGCCAGAATTCCTCCAAGGGACTCCAGCAGCCCCACAGCTCCTGTGTGCCCCCTTCAGTACTCAGGGCAGAATCCTACCCTCAGCCAATCCCCAGCAGGCAACGGCACGACAGACCACAACTGATGCAATGCAATGTCTGCGTCTGATCTTTCCAAGCCAAGGACTTGCGTTAATTTCAGCAGTTAATATCCAAGTTAAATGGCTCATGACAGAGTGATGGATTTTATAACTTACATGAAGCAGGTATTCTTTCTATTACAGAGCTAATCTCAGTGCCACTGGGTCAACATGAATTTAGACAGTTGTTTGTTTTCTGGACATTAGCAAAAATTCCCAGTGACAGTTATTGGACATTAGTTATTCGTAGGAAGGCTTCTTGAGAAAATGCTTTCTGAAAAGTCAGGAGGAAGTGTGGAGAGTTTATTAATATAACTGAGCTGTCTTTTTAACCCCTGCAATTCTCCTAGACACAGAGCTTACGATCGGTGAAGTAACATTTCTGTCGTGCCTTACTTCCAAATTAATCCCACTGTGCTTACAAGCGTTACTAAGGGCTAGTCTACACTAGACGTGCAACAGCAGCGCAGCTTCACCAATGCAGCTGCGCTGCTATTGCACATCTGGTGAAGATGCTCTATGCCGACCGGAGAGCTCTCCTGTCAGCATGATAAAACTACCTCCAGGAGAGGTGATAGCATGTCAGTAGGAGCAGTCCACACCTGTGCTGGGGTCAGTCTAATTTACGTCGCTCGGGGGGGAGGCTTATTCGCACTCCTGAGTGACATAAGTTATAACAACATAAGTGTTAGTGTGTACGAGCCCTAACCCATTGCACAAACCCCAGAACCTAAACCTCCCAAACTTTGGCATTCACAATCCAAACCTGCAGATATTGCTGTCTCTAGTGGGCTGAACATCTCTACCTTGAGAGTGTTTGATATCGGACCCTAAATTTGGTAGAGACAAGGTGGGTGGTCACAAAGTGATCATGCTATATCTGATATCTCAGTTCTCATCCTCAAAGGAAACCTGCACAACACCTCCAGAAGATGAGCCTGGGAGCTTAAATGCATGACTTCACTAGACACTAAAATCATGGACTGAATAGAAACACTGGATTTATGGCTCATTACAATAATCTATAACCCACTAACCCCCTCTGGCCTCAGCATTTTTTTTTCTCCTCCCCCTCCCTGTGACTGGAGAGGTGTTAACTGGCCACTTCACCTTGAATGGTCCCTTGAAATATGTGTTATCTGCTTATGCTAAACAATCTGTTCCAACTTGTATTTAGCTGGGACACCCTGAGTACATTTCCCAGACCTGAAGAAGAGCTCTGTGTAAGCTTGAAGGTTTTGTCTCTTCACCAACAGACGTTGGTCCAATAAAAGATATTACAACAGTCAGCTTGCCTCTCTAATATCCTGGGACTTAACACGGTTACACCAACACAGCATACTGAATTTTGTGGCTTTCCAATTTAAGTAACAAGGTGAAGTTTTGAGCACATGTAAAAGGGGATTTATAACAAAATCTGCACAGTATGTAACATGAAGTATAATTTTTTCTACCCACAAACAAATACATCAGTATGCTTATCCCCATTGAAATGCAGCCACCTCTGGGGTGAAATGCAGCAACAGTTTAACAGCACAGAGCAGCATATCATGACAGTTTAGGAAAGGAAGCAGCACTATGATGTTCTATAATTAAAAAAAACCATGATTAGGTTTTTCCAGGCCTTTAAGAAATTTTGCTGCTTTTTCTCATTTATGGAAAAGAAACAGATAGGGAAAGAAAATATCCAAAAATTAGATCTCAAAATGAGATCTGATCCAAAGCTCAGCAGGGACTCATTTGTTTATATGTACTGCACCTAGCAAAATGGAACCCAACCCAGGTGTGGCCACTGCCAGCAGATTCTACCACAATATCAATGCCAATATTCAGCAGTTCTTTTACAAATCCAGATAGTAATGCTGTGTTATTTCTGTCACTGTCATTGTTTCCCACTGGCTATCAAGTGCTGTAACATTGTGATTTAGGGCATGTCTACACTACAAAGTTAAGTGGACGCAATGCAGCTTACGTCAACCTAACCATGTAAGTGTACACACTACAGTGTTCCTTCTGCTGCTGTAACTCGCTTGCTCTGCCAATCTAGTAAACCCACCTCGACAAGAAGCGTAAGGCTTCGGTCGACATAGTTCAGGTGACACAGTATCTATACAGACACTGTCATAGAATCATAGAATCTCAGGGTTGGAAGGGACCTCAGGAGGTCATCTAGTCCAACCCCCTGCTCAAAGCAGGACCAAACCCAACTAAATCATCCCAGCCAGGGCTTTGTCAAGCCTGACCTTAAAAACCTCGAAGGAAGGAGATTCCACCACCTCCCTAGGTAACCCATTCCAGTTCTTCACCACCCTACTAGTGAAAAAGTTTTTCCTAATGTCCAACCTAAACCTCCCCCTCTGCAACTTGAGACCATTACTCCTTGTTCTGTCATCTGCTATCACTGAGAACAGTCTAGATCCATCCTCTTTGGAACCCCCTTTCAGGTAGTTGAAAGCAGCTATCAAATCCCCCCTCATTCTTCTCTTCTGCAGGCTAAACAATCCCAGTTCCCTCAGTCTCTCCTCATAAGTCATGTGCTCCAGCCCCCTAATCATTTTTGTTGCCCTCCGCTGGACTCTCTCCAATTTATCCACATCCTTCTTGTAGTGTGGGGCCCAAAACTGGACACAGTACTCCAAATGAGGCCTCACCAGTGCTGAATAGAGGGGAATGATCACATCCCTCGATCTGCTGGAAATGCCCCTACTTATACAACCCAAAATGCCATTAGCCTTCTTGGCAACAAGGGCACACTGTTGACTCATATTCAGCTTTTCGTCCACCGTAACCCCTAGGTCCTTTTCTGCAGAACTGCTGCCCAGCCATTCGGTCCCTAGTCTGTAGCAGTGCATGGGATTCTTCCGTCCTAAGTGCAGGACTCTGCACTTGTCCTTGTTGAACCTCATCATATTTCTTTTGGCCCAATCCTCTAATTTGTCTAGGTCCCTCTGTATCCTATCCCTACCCTCCAGCGTATCAACCACTCCTCCCAGTTTAGTGTCATCTGCAAACTTGCTAAGGGTGCAGTCCACACCATCCTCCAGATCGTTAATGAAGATATTGAACAAAACCGGCCCCAGCACCGACCCTTGGGGCACTCCACTTGATACCGGCTGCCAACTAGACATGGAACCATTGATCACTACCCATTGAGCCCGACCATCTAGCCAGTTTTCTATCCACCTTACCGTCCATTCATCCAGCCCATACTTCTTTAACTTGCTGGCAAGAATACTGTGGGAAACTGTATCAAAAGCTTTGCTAAAGTCCAGAAATAGCACATCCACTGCTTTCCCTTCATCCACAGAGCCGGTTATCTCCTCATAGAAGGCAATTAGGTTAGTCAGGCATGACTTGCCCTTGGTGAATCCATGCTGACTGTTCCTGATCACTTTCCCCTCCTTTAAGTGGTTCAGAATTGATTCCTTGAGGACCTGTTCCATGATTTTTCCAGGGACTGAGGTGAGACTGACTGGCCTGTAGTTCCCTGGATCTTCCTTCTTCCCTTTTTTAAAGATGGGCACTACATTAGCTTTTTTCCAGTCATCCGGGACCTCCCCCGATCGCCATGATTTTTCAAAGATAATGGCCAATGGCTCTGCAATCTCATCGGCCAACTCCTTTAGCACCCTCGGATGCAGCGCATCCGGCCCCATGGCCTTGTGCTCGTCCAGCTTTTCTAAATAGTCCCGAACTACTTCTTTCTCCACAGAGAGCTGGTCACCTCCTCCCCATACCGTGCTGCAGAGTGCAGCTGTCTGGGAGCTGACCTTGTCTGTGAAGACAGAGGCAAAAAAAGCATTGAGTACACTAGCTTTCTCCACATCCTCTGTCACTAGGTTCCCTCCCTCATTCAGCAAGGGGCCCACACTTTCCTTGACTTTCTTCTTGTTGCTAACATACCTGAAGAAACCCTTCTTGTTACTCCTAACATCTCCGGCTAGCTGCAACTCCAAGTGTGATTTGGCCTTCCTAATTTCACTCCTGCATGCCTGAGCAATACTTTTATACTCCTCCCTGGTTATTTGTCCAATCTTCCACTTCTTGTAAGCTGTTTTTTTGTGTTTAAGATGAGCAAGGATTTCACTGTTAAACCAAGCTGGTCGCCTGCCATATTTACTTTTCTTCCTACACATTGGGATGGTTTGTTCCTGCAACCTCAATAAGGATTCTTTAAAATACAGCCAGCTTTCCTCGACTCTTTCCCCGTCATGTTATTCTCCCAGGGTACCTTGCCCATCAGTTCCCTGAGGAAGATGAAGTCTGCTTTTCTGAAGTCCAGGGTCTCTGTTCTACTGCTCTCCTTTCTTCCTTGTGTCAGGATCCTGAACTCGACCATCTCATGGTCACTGCCTCCCAGGTTCCCATCCACTATTGCTTCCTCTACTATTTCTTCCCTGTTTGTGAGCAGCAGGTCAAGAAGAGCTTTTCCCCTAGTTGGTTCCTCCAGCACTTGCACCAGGAAATTGTCCCCTACACTTTCCAGAAACTTCCTGGATTGTCTGTGCACTGCTGTATTGCTCTCCCAGCAGATATTGGGGTGATTAAAGTCACCCATGAGAACCAGGGCCTGTGATCTAGCAACTTCTGTTAGTTGCTGGAAGAAAGCCTCGTCCACCTCATCCCCCTGGTCTGGTGGTCTGTAGCAGACTCCCACCACGACATTACCCTTGTTGTTCATACTTCTAAATTTAATCCAGAGTCTCTCAGTTTTTTCTGCTGTTTCATACTGGAGCTCTGAGCAGTCATACTGCTCTCTTACATACAACGCAACTCCCCCACCTTTTCTGCCCTGCCTGTCCTTCCTGAACAGTTTATATCCATCAATGACAGTACTCCAATCATGTGAGTTATCCCACCAAGTCTCTGTTATTCCAATTACATCATAATTCCTTGACTGTGCCAGGACTTCTAGTTCTCCCTGCTTGTTCCCCAGGCTTCTTGCATTTGTGTATAGGCATGTAAAATAACTCACTGATTGTCCTGGTGTCCCAGTATGGGGGTGGAGCCCTCCTCTCTGTATGTATAGCCACTGCGTTACTTGCATTGCCTGTTGACTATCAGGGTGGCTGACAGCCAGAGTGGTGAAATTGACAAGAATGTCAATTTCACTAGTGGTAGGATCCCTGTTTTGAAATTGAGGTGGGAAGGTGTGTTCCAGCTCTGAGCCCAGCAGTGCTGACAGTTGCAGTCTTGCTGCCTGGTAGTGAGAGCGCAGGCTGGGGTCTCCCTGCAGAGCTCCCAACTGGAGCCCTGCTGCTGCCCAGACTCTCAGCTCCCCCCTCCACAGGGAGTTCCCTCCCAAGGGGAGTTGAGGGCCTGGGCAGCAGGTAGGCTCCAGCTGGGAGCTCCCTCCCATGGGGACCCGGGAGCTGAGATCACAGGCTGTAGCTAAGCTGGGAGCTCTCAGCCCCCCATGCTGCCCCTCTGAAGTTGATGCAAGCACTCCTGGTGAGGATGTGCACCACTAACTGCAGGAGAGCAGTGTGGACACACACACAAAATGCAGTAATTACTGAGGTAGCTGAATTGTGTAGTGAATTGGGAACATAAGTCAACTTAATTGTGTAGTGTAGACATGGCCTTAGTCACAGAGCACCTGACACTGCCTCCACTGGAATCAATAGCAAAACTCCCACTGACTTCCGTGGCAGCAGGGTTCGGTTCCGAATCGAGAGAGGGAAAAGTCCTGCTGTTTCATCAAGTTCAGCACCCAACTCAGCTAGTCCATTTTTTGCAACCTTTTTGTGAGAATAGTCGACCTCCCGACATGACCACTCAAAGTCCTTTGGAAGGGAAGGAAGTGGGCCCAGGTAACACAAAAGTGAGGCTAGCATTAATCTGGCCAGCTGTATGGGAGGAGAGGGGAGGTAGAAATTAGTATCTCCCCTTCTGAGGCCACCCTGGCTGAGTTCAGATGAGCGTGAATAGACTCAATCAAATAAGAATAATTTTTGCTCTATGGTTAGCAAGGGATAAAATATTTATCAGTTTTCAATACCAATCTAGGTTCTTTGCTTAATAATTAGATCTGCTATTACCCAGTGGCTTTCTGCAGTCGAATGCAGTTGAGCTACCCCCAGTGAACGCATGGATACCCCCATCAATAATTCATCCATGAACTGCTTGCCTAATTTTCTTTGCCACTAAAATGCCTGTATGACGGTGGGTCAAATTCCATTGTCAGTTATCCTGTATAAATCTAGAATAACTCAATTTAAACTAGTGTCATTGCTCCGGGGTCATGCTGGTGTAAATGAAAGCAGGAACTGGCCCTTCATTACAATACACAGTAGCAAGTCATGTGAAGGCAGACTTGATTCTAACCTCACCTGTGTAAATGGGCAGTAAGTGCAATGGAGTCAGTGGAGCTGTATCGGCAAAAAGCAGCATAAGTGACTTTAGTATCAGTTCCCATGACTTCTACATGCTTGTCAGGGGCCTATGGTGGAAAAGCACATTGACTTCACTGGTATATGCATCCACTTATGCCAGGGAAGAACTTGGCCCGTTTTCTCATTGCAATAGTGCATGCAACACTACTGGAAAATAAACAGTTGTTCTTAATTACTGAGGGTACGTCTACACAGCAATTAAACAGCCATAGCTGGCCCGGGTCTGGGCTCAGGTTATGGGGCTATAAAATTGCTGTGTGTAGATGTTTGGGCTCCAAGACCCTGTGAGGAGTGGAGTGTCGCAGAGCTAGGGCTGCAGCCCAAGCTTGAACATCTACACAGCAATTTTTAGTCCCACAGCCTGACACCTGTGAGCCTGAGTCAGCTGATCTGGGCCAGCCGCGGCCATGCCACAGAGTTTTTATTCCAGTGTAGTTGTACCCTTAGTGCCTGATCCACCTTCCACTGAAATCTGTGAGAGTTCCTCCATTGACTTCAAAGGGAGTTGGGTCAGGCTGCTCAAGTACAGCATGTGAACTGCTTTATTTCAAGAACTCTCTGCCTCCTGTATACTAAATTAAAATACACAATTAGGTTTCCATTAAGTTACAGCAAATTCTGCTGAATTGATCGAAGCCTCCTTGCATTCCTATATGACATCATGCTTTAAAGGCTCAGCCTGAACATAAATATTTAATGTAATAAATACAGTCTGAAAGATTTGATCCACTTGGCAGTTTAATTGATCTACTACAGAGACTGACAGGAAAAATTAAATTAATTCTGTCTTGTCTCTGCCAACAGCACATTTTAATTGTAAAGGTACTTGAACTACAATTTGGGTTACACACAGAACCCTTTCGCCCAGGCTGTGTTGTTTTAATGGCAGAGTTAGCCTAGGAAAATGGAAGTGGAGCGGGGCATATATTGATTTAGGAATATTCAAGAATATATACCGAGTATATATGATTTTAGCTCAACCGTTTCAGAAATTCAATAGATTCTCTTCTTGAAAGCCGCAAACTGATTCTCCTCCTCTGACAAACTCTGTGTGTGGGGGTGAAAATCTTAGCTGAAGCCTGAAATGGTAGGAAATGGAGTATCTAACTACCTTCTGCTCCTTTGAAATCCTCATTTAAAATCCTGGGCTATGGCACGCTACTACATGCTGTTTAATTTACAGTAAAGGGTTGGGGGGGGTAGAGTTTAAATGTTTTTTCTTTATAATATTCAGCTGGGTTTCTTTTCAACTTGTTTGCACCCACCTGAACCCCACACAGTAAAATTGCCTTTACCAGGGATCTATGGCCAGTCAATACCCCGAATACAGACTTTAAATTGCTATTGAGATTTGATTCAAAGGGGTCCTAACCCAGCGTTCCATGACTACTACAAACAGCCAGTGTACCTAGCTGCACTCAGGACTGATCAGTGAGAAGGTAAAAGTGGCCTTTTGCTAACTTTGTAGCTCCTGGCCCCCGGTGTAACTTAGAGCAGCTTCACGCCAGCTATAAGTTCACATTCCCAAATTGCCCTAGTGTAGGGGAATGTCACCCACATCTCTTTTCCTCCAGCCACACCCTCTGCATTGGAGGCTGGGAAAGGATGGCACAGAACAGGCTACGCTGGCTCTAATAGTCTAATGACACCACGATTTCAGATCTGCCAGGTTTGCCACTGGAGCAGCGCAAAGCAGCCAAAACAGGGCTGAGGTGGTGGCCCAGTTATTTCAAGGTGAGCTTTGGCTGGCCTACAATACAGCTTTGGGCCCAAGATATTTCACGTTACATGAATTGTACTCCCACGTTTTACATTAAAGGGTAGCTCATTTTTCCATTATTCCTGTTATTAGGGCAGTATGCATGGTGCACTAAGCATTGCCCACACACATGAGAAGAGACAATCCCGGCTCCAAGGAGTCCGTGTCCAGCCTCTATGTGCTGTTAGTGCAATTCCAAAAATAATTTAGGAACCTGTGGCCAGATTCTGCCTTTGGCTGCATGGGCAGGGAAGCCCACAAGGGCAGGGCATGTGTATCTGAGAGCAACAATCATCCTTAGAAACAACCAGAATTTATCACCTCCCCACCCACCTTTTCCCTAAGCATCTTCAAGTCCTCTCCAAACAGGTCCAATCCTTCTCCTTGTGGACGTGGGCCACTCAGTGTGAGGTCGGAGTGAACACCTGCACAAGTAAGGATCGGTCTCACAACCAAGGCTTGACAGGATTCAATCCTCCCACCATCACTGTCATTCCCCATGAGGAAAGCCATGGCACAAAGGGCCTGATCCTTCTTCACACTGAAATCAACAGCAAAACTCCCATCTACCTCATTCTATCTTAGCTACTTATCTGGCCACCATTACCGTGGTATGGGAGCACCTAACACTCTCTAATGTATTTATCCTTGCAACATCCCTGTGAGGCAGGGCAGTGCTAGCATATCCCTTGTATAGAGGGAGCTGAGGCACTGAGAGACCAAGTGACGTGTCCAAGAGCTCCCAAAGGGAATCCATTGCAGATCAGAGAACTGAGCCCAGGTCGGCACTCTGACAACTGTACCAGCCCTTCCCCAATAAGACAGCAGTGCTTTTACCTCTCTGCACAAGATAAGCCAGGATTTGAACCTGTGTTCACCTGTGCAGAAAGCAGCAGCGTTTCCATTTTACCAGATCACTGCATTGGGTTAGCAGAAGGAGATCCAGACAGATTAAATGAGTTGCCCAAGGTTCCACACCGAGGAAAGCACTTAAGCACGTAATTCAGTGCTTTCCTGAAGCGGGGTCCAAATTAGTGACAGAGCCAGGGAAGAGTAACTGGGAGTCCTGATTTCCAGTCCCCTATTTTTTACACTAGATAACATTTCTTTCATCTGGTAAACACCAGTTCAAGCATAACTCGGGTTCTTGCATGTTTCATTCCCAGTCTCTCTCTACTGAAATGACGTTTGACAAATTCTCCTCGTCTGTCTATAATAAAAATTGAAGCACACTGGAGCTACATTTCTAGTTCGTTTACTGGACATTACACAATTAATCCTCCATAATGCTCCCAACTGAAAGCACGGCAGCAAACAAACCATGAAAGATCCTAATCAATGTTGCTTTGGAATATCCGCTTTGGTATATAACGTGCAATGCTGCTTCTCTATCCATGGCGTGGGGCTGCTACGAAAACAGAGCGAGCTATCACTTGCACGGAAAGGAGCTGGGAGTGAATTATGAAAGTAATTCCCTGGCAAGTGTAATTATTTTTCTCCACATATGCTGCACTATGTATCGCAGGTTCTCAGGAAGTTTCAGCTGAATATAACGGACGCGCTTTTGGCCTCAGCCGCAAGAATAGCAGAGCACTTCCGCTAAAAACGGAGATTCTTGTTTACACGCATTAATAACCTCTTCTCCATTAATGAATTGCATTCATACTGTCATCCATTAAGGAGGTGCTCCAAGGTCTCTCCATTTAGAACACTAGCTTCTCCTGATGACTATTGTTATGCAGCCCATAAATAAAGCTAGTATTTCCCCTTCATATTTGATGCTCTGCAATTAAGTCTGCTAAATGGGCTGCACAGGCCTGGTTTACGGTAAGTGATTTATCTTGGAACATAGGGGACACATAGGAATTGCCATAGTGGAGCAGTGCAGTGGTCCAACTAGTTCAATTTCTGATGGTGCCCAACCCCTGATGCTTTGGTGGACTAAAACAAGCTATTTCCGATCCCCAGGAACTTAATGGATGACTAGTATCCTGAAACATGAGGCTTCATATCCCTCATAAAGGCTGGTCCCATTTATGAATGCAATGGTGATTCTTCAACTGATAAATCGTATCATCTTGATTAATAGATTTATCAATTCCAAGGCCAGAAGGGACCATCGTGATCATCTAGTCTGACCCCCTGTCTAACAGAGGCTAGAGAACTGCCCCACAATAATTCCTAGAGCAGATCTTTTAGAAAAACATCCAGGCTTGATTTAAAGATTGTCAGAAATGGAGAATCCACCACGATCCTTGGTCAAGTGTTCCAATAGTTAATTACTCTCACCTTTAAAAATCTAAACCTTATTTCCAGTCTGCATTTGTCTAGCTTCAACTTCCAGCCATTGGAGTGTGTTAGATCTTTCTCTGCTAGATTGACAAGCCCGTTGTCAAATGTTTGTTCCCAAATGTATAGCTCTCATGGTGGCTTGATGATGACTGTCTCAATACAGTATTTGATGGGATAAACACCTAGGAGGGAGAGGAATTGTCCCAGATGATAGAAAGGGTTAACAGGATACAATTAATATGGGGAGAATATAGGCTGAAAATCAAGAAAACTTCCTGATGGCAAAATGTGCTACTCTGTGGAATAGTCTATGTTCTGCACCATGATTCTCTGATGTTATAGTACCAATGCCCTGTTTCCTTCCTGGAAGGCCTTAGAGTGGGAATATTCCCTTTGGAACAGATCTGAAATCCTGAACCAGCAGAGGTCTGGAGGCATGGGGCTCTTTTCCTGAGAGAGCAGGGTTGACTTTGCTTTGCTCTACAGCAACATTTCCTAGTCTGTCGGAAGTAGCACTCGCTGTGCTCAGGCCAGAGTTGCAAAGCTGTACCAAGTGAGTGGTGATCTCAGAGGATGAAGCATATCTTGCATCCCTGTGCCATACGAGGCTAGTCCTAAATCTCTTATCTCAACTGGGTTGCCTTCCCCTAGGAAGGGCCCATCCTGCCTTGGTTTGTATCACAAACTGTCAGATCCAGATGACATTTGTGGGTGGCTTTGGAGAACTTGGGCCAGGTGATCCAAAACCAAGAGGAGAAAATGTTTTGGTTTCTTTACATAGACTGCCCCTAGTTGTAGAGCTTTCAGGTGGTGGAATGAAAATGAGCCTTAGGGGGTAGACTAATGGTTAACTAGGCAAATCATCATTATTTATTATTAGCAGCATTAATTTTTAATTGCCTTCCTCTAAAACATCCATTGAATATTGTCCACTGATACCGGCCTGTTGCTGAACTAGATGGCTCAGCGGTCCAATACAGTGCAGCAAATCCTTTTTCTCATTAGGAACTGTAAAATAACCTAAACTTTCCAGTAATGTTTGGTTCACCGGGCATGCACCACTCATCTGTGAGTCACTGCTTGCCAGACAGGCTGCTTTCACTGTCTTATCAAGGAACACATTAGCAGGGGCTGTTCTCCCAATCATGGGCATGCACAGCCCTTGCTGCCTTTCACAGGACCCACCACAGATGGACCCAGAGTCACCGGTAACATTGTTCTGGGGACATTCATGCTGGGTGATGTATAACTGTGGAAAAGGCACCTTGATTCTGGGGGGCCTGTTTTACCTCCACAGGATATAAATACTTCTGCTGACTCAAAAGCTGTCACTCATGGCCAGCATGACCGAGATCCTAAGAGTTTTAGGTCACCTGACTCCTGCACTTTGCAAAAATGCTTCAGATCTTCCCTGAAAAGTTTGAGTCTCCTTAATTCTCCCCTTTCCTCTCCTCCCCATTCCTCAAAGAAAAAATGGAAGGCCTGATTCTGCCATTGTTACTCACCCAGACTAGCATCTTATACCCCTCATTGATGTTGACGGGACTACTTGCAAGATAAAGTCTTACTCAGTGTGAGTAACTGTGGCAGAATCCAGCCCTGATTCCTCTTGCAAAGTGATTCTAAAAGCAGTTTCTAGCCATGTAGGCCACTTCAATCGTCTGCAAAGATAAAAATGTAATATCTCCCCAGGGGATTGAATATCTACAAAGTAATATCTACTCAGGGGTTGGATTTTCCCCTACTTCCCCACTGTCCTGTGTTACAAATTAACTCCCAAATCAATGTAAGTTACTCATAGTTTGTGGGGCACAGGAAGAGAGGGACAAATCAAGCCTCTGGCTGGTTGAATTCAAGAAGATGTAAAAATGATTTACAGACTTTCTAAAACACTGTGTCTCTCTCCCCTTTCCGTACTTCCCCTCCGAACTGACATCTGGGGTTTGGTTCTGCGTTCACACTGCTGTAAATCAGGAGTAATTTCCACTAGTGAAAAGCTAGCGTAACTGAGATCAGGATAAGGCTCATGGCTATTTTGCCCAGTAGTTCTAACCCAGAACCGTTTGACTCAATTTACCAGCTGAGGACTCAATCCTGCAAATATTGAGCTTCTGTTGATGTAAATAGGAGGTTTATCAATTATGCAACTGAAATCTGCAGTGTGGTCAGAAACCAGTATTTTACCCAACACAGCTAAGTCCTAATAATGAGGATGTCCACCTAAAAACTGGTGATATGATATGGTCCAAGATTTGCAAACCTATGTCCTGACTCAAGAAACAATTTAAAGTCACAGACTGAACGATTTTTAAACTACAAGGGACCATTATGATCTTCTAGTCTGACCTCCTGAATAACAGAAGCTAGACAGTCTCATCCAGTAAACACAGGCTTGTGTCCCACTGAGCTCAATGGAACTTGAGCACATGTCTAAAGTTAAGCACGTGCTCAAGTGTTTTCCTGACTCAGGGCTCTAGTGAGCTGGGAAAGTGTATGCAAATTTGCTCCCACAAAAAATCGAGAGTCAATAAAAATTCAGCTTGGCTTCCACGCTGCAGATCATGTCCTGAAAGGCCAGTGGACTGGAGTTTGTTTGGGATCACATAGCACAAACAAGGGGAAGAAGTTTGTTAAATTGGCCCCAAACCTTTTGTTACTCAAGTCCTTCCTGCCTGTTCATACATGCCTGCTTTGAGATTTGCTTTATGACTAATCCTACCAGGTAAGTCTGTCTGCCTTTCATCACATCCATTGTCTTTTTAATGCACCCATCATCACAGCATTTAGATGCCCTGCACACCCGTTAAGAAAGGCTGAGATGGATGCACAGGTTGAACCGCCACCCTGTGCATAATTTTCTTAATCCTGTTGCTTTATCTCCAGGGCCACTTCTGCAGTCACTGATCTTTGAGTAGTCCTTGTGGCACCTTAGAGACTAACAAATTTATTTGGGTATAAGCTTTCATGGGCTAAAACCCACTTTTAGCCCACAAAAGCTTATGCCCAAATAAATTTGTTAGTCTCTAAGGTGCCACAAGAACTCCCCATTGTTTTTGCTGATACAGACTCACACAGCTACCCCTCTGAAACCTGATCTTTTCAGGAGGCCTGAGCACCATGTGGTGCTCAGGCACCAGCAATATCCAGAACCAGTGGCCCAGCTCCAGCAATACGTGGAGCCGGGTGCCCCCGCCACCTGCACCCCCCCACGCCTCCCCCGAGTGTTCCACGGCCCCGACTTGCTGCCCCCGGGCCCTGCCCCCCACTCGTCTTTCCCCGGGCCTGGGAGCAGAGAATCACTCACTGTCTCTTCCCTGAGCAGCTCCATGTTGCCTCCCAGTAACTGCTGCCGCAGAGTCCTAGTGCCCCACATCTCCATGGCCAGGACAGACTGACTCTGAGTCTCCCCTGCCCCCTCAAACCCTTCCCTTTTTCGGCAGGACCCTCAAGCAGCACAGGGGGCCCCCCTCTGCCCGCAGTCACCACTCCTGCTGCTCCATGCAAGGAGGCAGCCCCATCCCTCACCCCCAGTGAGGCTACAGTGACAGTGTGCTGATGGGGGGCAGGAAAGGGGGGCTCCTACCCCAGAGCTTGCTGCTGCCAGCAGGGAAAGGGCTGGGGGGAATCCTCCTCTCTGGCCCCTGTCCCAGAGCAGCCTGTCTGCACCCCAAGCTCATCCCCAGCTCTGCCCCACCCCAGAGCGCACCCTCAACCCTCTACCCTCTGCCTGAGCCCCTCCAGCACCCCAAACACCTTATCCTCAATCCCAGCCAGAGCCCTCATCCCCCACACTCTTGCCCTGAGCCCCTCCCACACCCCAAACCCCTCATCTGCAGCCACACCCCACACCCTTCACCCCATCCCTCTGCACCCCTCCCATCCCCAAACTCCCTCCCAGAGCCTGCATCCTGCACCCCAATCCCCTGCCCCAGCCTAGGGTCTGCACCCCAGACCTCCTCCCTCACCCAAACTCCCACCCAGAGCCTTGGGCAGGTGGGGGCGGAGTTTGGGCGGGGGTGGGTTCTGGGCACCACCAAAATTTCTACAAACATGCCACCCATGTCAGTAATATGATGTGCCATAGCGGATGCTGACCAACCCCACCCTCTAGGAGTCTCTCCTTACTCTTTGCCATCTGACACTCCCATGGAGATCACAGCAGATATCTTAGGTCAGGGAGAGAGCTGTGTTCTTCTCTGAGATACACCTTTGTTGTGTATCACTTCCACGTGCTCCTCTACCTGCACAGCCCCTTCCCACACCGTGTGGATTGCAGCCAGTGCTGCAGAGAAAGGGAACACACTGGAGGTGGAAAGGAGCAGTGTCGGGGAAAGGTGACGATGTTTTGCGTGTGATCATCATGAAGGGGACGCTACAATTATTTTCCAAGGGCTAGAAATCAACCCTACCACATCAAACAACCACCACCAACCCCCATACACAGACAATAGAATACAATGCTCCCCAAAAGGTAACTGTACAAAAATGTATCCTATGCTCAAAGCAGCATCTCAGGTCACTAGTTCATCTCTGTGACTGGCAATGTCCTGACATACCAGGCAGAACAGACCCTTCCTAGCCCTCCCCCTACAGACAGATATGCAAATCCACCCTGGATTTCTTAAGTAACACCATTCTGCAGTAGCCCAGGGCTCCTAGCCATGCTTAGGACTTTCCCCTGTGCATGGCAGTAATATTAGTCATGTGTCTGAGCCATTAAATCTGGGTTTGGGTGCAAACTTCTCCAAAGTTTGTGCGGGAAGGGAATGCTCAGGTACCTAGCTTTAGTTCTGACCTGTCTCAATTCAAAGCACATATTTGGAGCCAAGTTCAGGGAGCCAGTCCCCAGCCTGAGTAGCTGACTGTATATTGTGTGTCTCTGCAGAAAACTAGGGAAAAGGAATCCTCCTGCCCGGAGGCCCTGGGTCTGCTCCAGGGAGGCTGTTACAGCCCAAGGGATGAAGTCAACCTCCACAGCCCCAACCTGCCACTGCTGCCGAGGATTTTTGCAGAAGATCTGTGCAGCATCAGATCGTCTAACTTTTTATATCCTCCTGCCCAATTCCTGAGAACTGCCATGCCAGCAGCCTCTCTGGAGCTGGGGTCTGGTCCAGGGCACACCCTGTGCGACTCCTCCCAGATCCAGTCCCTGGCCCTTTGTCCGCCAGAACTACACTGGCTTCATGACTAGTGTGGATTCTGCAGCTGTAGAAGCAATGGCTGGATTTGTCCCAGAATGCCAGGCTCAGCATCAGCAAACATTAACCTGCTTTAAACTCACCAAGGTACATTTACTGAAATGATAACACTTGCTACCAGCCCAAGTGGCACAAACACAAATCAAGAGAGTATTTTGAAGAGGACAAGGTTCAGTTTTTACTCCCAGGAGATGCACTTAAACTCTGGGTAACTTTCCTTATGAAATGTATTTAATACAT
Organism: Mauremys reevesii; assembly: GCF_016161935.1. Classification (NCBI taxonomy): domain Eukaryota; kingdom Metazoa; phylum Chordata; order Testudines; family Geoemydidae; genus Mauremys; species Mauremys reevesii. The sequence continues at coordinate 66,099,063 of NC_052629.1, read as the reverse complement.
AGATGTATGTGGCACAGAAATGTACCACTTTGCGCTTGGCAGTATTATGGGACTTTGTGTTTTTTAAATCTATAAATTGAATTCACCCTGGTTACACCCATAGCCTTATAAATTGCTAGGCAAAGAACAGCTAATGGATCAGCTGGTAATTTATTTTTAAAAGATGCACACTGCGGCATTTTGACAACACTAAGGGGCGTGGGTACGGAGTGTTCCCATCTCAATGCATGGGCCTGAAGTAATGGGAAATTACTTTTGTAGATCCTCACACACTGACACTCAAGCAATGTAATTCTTTAGCGAGGTCCTGCCACGCAGAAAGATAAAGATTGGGCTTTACACAGAGATCTGCTGCAAAAGCAACTGCACACAGAGAACGGGTGGGGCGCTCAGTAATAGTGCCAGGTAATGTATAATGCAAAAGGACATGAATAACTAATTTATTAGTATAAATCTGAATCTAAAAACAATGCGTGCAAAGTACATCTTAAAGGGCCCAACTCCTGTTTGCCTTACTCCTATGAGTAAAGCCACTGACTGCACTAGGACTAGCTGCTAGAGTACAGAGAGCAGGCTTTGACTCTGCAAACTATTCAGTTAAGGACCCAGTACTGCACCTGTTCCTCCCCATCAACGTCAGAGGGGTTAACCGCATGAGTGCAGAGAGGCAGGATTTGGCTTTTCATTGGAGCAGGCCCTTTAACCTGAAAAATCCACTTTTGTCCTTCACTCCACATTTAAACAAAGAGACTCTTTACCTTTCAGAGAAGCGACGTGTGATAAAGCTTGAGCATAGGTGGCTGTGTTGAGAAGAGTCCCAGGTAGACATGAGGGGAAGAAAGGCCCGGTGGGGCCAACTGATCGGCTTAGGCTGACAGAGAAGAGAAAGTAACTTAGAAAAAACAGAATTGTTTGATTCAAGACATCAGTGAGTGTGTGTGTGTACATCTAGAGAGAGAAATTGTTAATGCATTCATTCCCCTTACCTCTGCTGAACCTCTAGGCTCTCCTTCTTGTTCCTAGTTTGATCAACCGGAGAGGGGGAATTTAAATTTCTCACTGGGGGTGCCACCTCAGTCATTGTTTCTTTAGAGCCTTCCTGGTCTGATGCACCTCGTTCCGTCTTCCTCCATTTAGCCCTTCGATTTTGGAACCATACCTAAAAGAGGAGAGAAATCGATGATGAATGCCCTGTTTAACCAGACATGAAGCAATAAAGCTGCTTGTGAATTACTATTTCAGTAGAGATGGTTGTCTGAAGCTTGCCTAAAACTTCTCCTTTTCTCTTGTGGAACAATCAAGTGTGTCCTCACAGGATTTTTGCTAAGCCCTTACAAACACAGTTACTTCTGTCTCTGAAAACCAAACTGTGTTTAAAAACACTCAATAGGAATATTTTTAATGACAATTTTCTTCAATAGCAAGACCCAAATCCAACACAGTGCCCCTACTGACCAACACCCATCAGCAGGTGCTTAACTTTAATTCCCATTGATGTCTTTGGGACTTAAGCATGTGACTACAATTAGGTTCATGCCAAAGTGTGGGATAGATGCACATAAGGACTTGTCTAAGTACTTGGATGATTTCAGACCTAAATCCGTACTAAGTTTCAGTTAGGATCAAAGAAGTCAGTCATGAAAAGGTCCATGAGAGGTCATTTTCTCCATCCAGTTTCTAGTGGTGGGATGTTGCCTACAGTATATTCTCTGGCATTGTTGCCTACAGTAAATGTCTCAAGGGATGGTAGATTATCATTGCAGAAGATTATTCCAGTCTAACAGATCTCACTGTCTGAAACTTTTTCCTGACATTCAGCCTAAACATTCATGTTCTTAATTTCATTCCATTATTATTAGTTCTCCCCCTCCCATCCCCATATCATTCTTCTCCCCCCTGGGTGTTTACATCCTTCAAATAGTTAGGCAGGTTGAAAATGCTGAAAGCCCCCCTTGAGCCATGGGACAGGAAATGCACCTCATGATGACAGAATGGCCAGCATTGTTCTTATAATTATTATTCTCCTACAACTTCATTTTTATTTAGCTAGCTTTTAATTGCATGTATCAGCAAACCTTGAATAATGATTTTATCTATATTCTAAATTTAGGGCAGTTAAATGCAAAGCAAAATGCAGACACTTTCTTGCGTCTTAATTGAATGAAGGTCACAGCTATAACAACATTTAATTGAGCTATTTTTCATTATCATATTTTAATGACTTTGCACTGACAGTTGCCTGCTTCTGAGGAAAGAGCATGATGAAGTCGTTTATTTCCCTATTTAGTTATTGTTTGACAACATCATCTTCGATTAAGACTCTGCTTTATAGCACATTAATCATATTTGAATGAGCAAGGGGTATAAATGTAAACATATCTCCCATCCTCTGTGTTTCCCCATGTCCCTGCATGAAAGCAGACTAAACAAATGCTTGCATCTATTGTCTGTTTGCATAATAGCCAACAACAAGGCTAAACACCAGTCCTCAGCAATCTAATTGTCACCACCCCTATCTCACCCTTGCACCTTCCAGAGAGAAGTTATGATCTTCCACTTCTGAATGCTCAATAATTGTCCCATTTATCTCAATTTGCAGTTCAGTCTTTAGGCACCAATAGCCAAAATGGCATTATTTAAACAAAAAAGCAACCAAAAAAAAAAAAAAAAGACAGCACCTACAATGCACTGGCAAAAGGAGATTTTCATTTCCAAATAATAATCAGTTTAATTTGCCTGTATATGACCAATGATTCATGTTCAGATTTAATAATCAGGATCGCATAATCTGATTATAGGAGAAATAATTTGTTTACAATCCCCTATTTACTGCGGTGAATTCCATTATCGCTCTTCAGCCATTGGGTTTTAAGAGATACTAACATGACCCTAGGGAACAAAAGGCAAGCTATTATATTTCCTACAATTAGATCTTTGCATAGTCTTAACCCGGAGCACCTACATTGGGGGAAAAAACAGCATGCAGAAAAGCTCCATAAATAAAATGAATACATAATTGTGCTCAAAGAATGGCTTGAAAACCAGCGGTGGATGCTTGCAAAGCTATATGCATCCATCTCATGCGACTGCAGGACTGCAGCTCTCAGCAGAGTTTGAAAACACTTAAATAAAGTTAATCTATGGATCTGGGGAAATTTTTTAAGAAGTGGTGTTTGTGGGCCGTGCTAATTATGGGATCAAATTAAAGGTGTTTAAATAGCATTGCAAGCTTTTTAAATCCACCTAAATGCAGCATTTTGAAAGTAGTGGAAGGGGAGGAAAGTTAAAGTGGTGCAGAAGGGTTTCTATTCTGGCAACTGGACTCCTGCAATTGACTAGCCCCGTTGCTTGGTAGTGGTCATAGCTGCTTTGGAGAATCACGTCTCAGCTCTTTTTTTTTTTATTTTTTCCAAAGCAAGGAAATGGATGTGCATTGATGTAATTTAGTACCTTAGAGACGCGGACAAATTAGTGTAGAACATTATCACTAGTTAATTATGAATGACCGATTAATCAACCTAATCTAATATTCCACATTATGTTGATGTTATTAAAGTGCATCATGAAAATGACAGATCGTCTTCATTTGCTTTCTTTGGCCAAATGTGCACTCTGCAATCATGATGTCAAAAGGGAAAAAAAAGTTTGCCAGTTTTAATATCAGAGTTAAATAATTCACCAGAATGTTTACCTGCACCCTGGCTTCTGTGAGGTTGATTTTCATGGCCAGCTCTTCTCTAGTGAACACATCGGGGTAGTGGGTTTGAGCAAAAACTGCTTCCAGTGCCTCCAGCTGGTTAAAGGACGAGAGGAAATATCTATCAAGAGGAGGGGTTTGGGTTTGCTGTCTGTCTGAGTTGCTGAGGTTTATCCACGCTGGTAAAGGGGGGATCTCTGGATGTTGTGTTCCCCACAGCCACAGGGCAGACTGAGCCAGGCCGGTCAGGCTGTACCTTGCGGGCTGTAGGCAGCAAACTCTGGCTCAGCTGGATCCAAGGGGCTTTCTGCGCTCTGCGGGGAGGAGCAGGGGTGAGCCTGCAGGGACAGGGAAGGGAAGGGGGCGCCCGTACCTGCTGCAGGGTGAACGTGGTTCTGTTTCTGCGTTGTTTCCTGCGTAAGAAGCCATCGTCAAAGTCTCCCGTGGAGTGGCCTCCGAAGGGGGCAGAACCTATGGGGGCAAGGACAGGGCAGTGCCTGAGGAATGCGGGGGTTACTGCTGGGAACCCGGCACTGCCTGCGCCCCGCAGTGCGCAGTTCCCCCGACCAGGTTCTCCTCTGTGGTCCAGACTCGGACCTCGGTGCGGTGCAAATCCGGAGTCACGCCACTGAGGTCACCCCGGATTCACACCGGTCTGGCTGAGATCCCCAGCGGGCCCTATGTCCACTTTGCCTGTCCAGTCCCAATAATACAACAACATGTACCAAACTATAAATATCCACTAAACCTCTCCATTTACCCAGCGCCAGGTGTCTGACTGCAAGGCGCAGAGGTGCTGGAAGCGGACACTTTGCTCTGAACTTCTGTTCCTGAGCGTGTGAGGGACGTGGTGCAATCAATCCATTTCACAGCAGGACTCTCCGCTGAAGTCAAGGGGCGCTGCTACCGAAACCGAGATGGCAGCACATGAGCCAGGGTGACCACTTTGGGAATAGCGAGAAGGAACAGAGGCTGCCTGCTTTCAGGCACTCAGCTCCTTACATCTGTGTTTTGTGGGTTATGTCCCTTTATTGGATGGAAGAAAGAAAGAAAGAAAGAAAGAAAAAGAAACCTATATTGAAGCGGTTTGGACGCAGAGGGGGACAGAATAGATGGTTAATGTTGTTCTGTAACTTGGGGCAGGTAGCTATTTAGGGTATTTACAAATAGATATTAAATCCGAACTCTATCAGCGCATCCGTTTCATTATGATTAAATTAACCTCTCTCATTATGAACTGCATATTATTTACCTGAAAGGCTCCAGCCTGACATATAAATGTGTATTCATTTCCTGATCAACCACAATGGGTATGATCTATAGTGTAAATAGAAGTAACCACTTATAGCATGAATCTGAAATAACAAGTGAACTTTTCACCCGACGGACTGCATTCATTCCCTTCGATAATTTATGCTAGCGATTCAGTGGTATGTGTTTCTAAAAGATCGGCGAAACAGTTGCATGCGTGCATAGCAGCTAACTCGTAAATATTCACATTCTCTCCATTCACAATTATAAAAAGAATAAAACAAGAGCCTGTTTCATATATTATGGATGACTGAATTGCAGATGTACCTTTTATAAACAAACCAGGTATTTTAAAAATTAGAATAGTATCTGAAAAGTCCCAGATCAGTGCATTTCTATGTTTGTTAAACAACAAAACTTATTTTGTTTGAATGTTTAGAAACACTCACCCGCAAGCACTCGAAGTCACCCTAGAGCTAATGCTTTGCTTGCTAACCTCTACCCCCGAAAGCCGAATGATGTGCTGAACACTGGAGTTTATGGTTGTACAGCTCCTAGCACAACGGGGTCCTGGTCCATTATCTAGGCTCCTAGGCGCTACCGCACTAGAAATAAATTATAATAATAGGAATGCCAGCAGTCTACAGAAACTCTGAAGAGCGAGAAAATGCACCCTTTACTGGCTGTGTGATACTGATCTTAGACAGACGTTGCATTAGGGCAATATGTGTTACTGTAAAATCAACTCCTGTCCATTCTTGTACAAGGATTTTCTAACAGAAGCGGTGACGGCCCTTTCATATTTTAGCTCAAACCCGGATGTTAAACTGAGGAAATGCCCCTTTTGTTGAGGGCTGGCGGTAGGGAGACAAACAGTCTAGATTTTAAATAATACAGTCGCCCTCACTTCAAGTATAATCTTTTTTGTTTTTATGGCCCGCGGAGTTAGTACTATTTAAATCTGGTTTTGATACTTCTTTTCCTTTCCCTTCAGTAACAACAAAGGAGCAATCAAGAGTTATTTGATCAGATGGCCCCTTTCCCAGCTAAATGTTTCTTTCCTGCGATTTTATGCATATTTTACACACGATATTGTTCTGAATGGTACTTGTTCAGAATTCACTAAACAAATTATTTAAAAATAATAGACTAATTAGTTGAACGGCATGTTGGTATTATATGGGCTACATGTAATGAGTTGCATGTTGAATACCTGTATCTGGCATGTCTTTAGGGTTCTGTATTATATGTCATTTGGCACGTGTAAATTGATAAGGAGCGATAAGGAGGTGTTTTCATCTATCCTGGGCGTGCATTTTGCATGTGTATCAATTTTGGAAATAAGAACTAACCCATAAACTAATCTTTAGATACTTATAGAAAGTGAATTTTGACCCGGGAGAATGCTCTGAAAGAGGATCTATTTAAAAATAATAACTCACAGATTAATAACCGGGGGGTACCGTGTCAGTTTCTCTACTGCACATACAGACCGAATCTGCATGTCAGCAAATCATGATGCGTATTGTGTGGAAAGTTTCTCACTCCGCATGCACAGTGACTAATAATTTACTACCTCAGCCTGTTTCCTAAGTAGAGAAAATCGATTGTCATTTAAAACAAACAAAAAAAATAGTTATGACACTTTTGCGTATGTGTGCGGGGGGGGGATATTAGAGAAGCATTTAGAGCTTTAAAAAAATAGAGTTTAACTTAAATTGCCATAGTATTTTCCCCAAGTTGTTGTTTGTTTGTTTTTAAATCACATCCTGGGAAAACTCACGAAGAAAGAATTTATTTTTGAGGCTGTTCCGTAGGAGAGGTGCTGACAGCCTGAACTCCAGCCCATATGCCAAGCTTCTACTTCTTCGTATAAAGGGAAAACAACTTTCAGTATCTAAAGTTTCATTTTCAGGAAGGGGATTGACAAGATCGGCTTCAGGCTGATCTCTGAACACATCACGGTCGCTCTCTGAATGTGTCATTTTTTAAAAAGTCACAGCATGTCTGTTTTTGAGCAATAAACTACATGAACAAATTGTCTGGCATGCAATGGGAGTTTTGGGGAAGCCCTGTATAAAACACTTGGCTAGCGCTGCTCCGGTTTAATAGCTGGAATATAGGGGGTGCGTGTACAAAACTGGGCACATCGAGGCTCATGATTAATCAAAACTCGGGTGAAGAGATGGGATATTTTCTGTCCGCGGAAATCCCTGACTCTCGGTGTTTGCAGGCTAATTCTGTAAGTGGCTGAAAGGGCGGGGGGGAAACCCTGTGCTGGGTGGAAATGTGGCAGCTGGGTAGGAACCTTCCACTGGTTATTTAATCATCGGGAAGCACATGCAAAGGACAATGGGAGAGTCAGCCCCACACGGGTTTTCCGCTCCTAAAATGAACTTTACATGAGTTGAATCTGGTTTTATTCCTAGCCTCTGAGCAGGCAAGAGGCGCCCCTCCAGCCTCGGCCCGGGCGACAGGGCAGAGCTGAGATCGGGGTTACAGTGGAATCGCAATTGCTGCAAATAACCGTAATACAAAAATAAGCCCTTTTAAAGTCCTCTCCCTTCTAGCCGCTCCGCGGCACGTTTGTAAAATAGCATTAAAGATTTATGCGGCCCCTTTGGCTACAAGGGGGGGAGGGGTCCTGAAAGTGTCCCGATTACAGCCGTGAAACCAACATCTGTGCTGGGAGGGGAGGAAAGCGTTTCCTCCGTAGCCTGGGGCTGATCTGTGGGCTCTCTAGCCACAGAGGGGAGGCAGGTGGCAAAATGTCATGGGGAGGAAGGGGGGGGGCACAACAAAAACAAGGCACTTCCAACATAAATCAAATTAAAAAAATACCCCCCCCCATCCCTGCCTCCATCCCGAGGCTGGAGGAAACACCAAGGGGTGCTGTTCTATTTCCTCTTCGGGTAACGCGGCGCTTTTCTGCTGGTTCCCGGTGGAAGGGGAAATCAAGGAAGAAATGGCAAAATCTGCAAGGTTCACGGGGGTGCACTGCCCAGACCCCGCCCCGCCCAAAGGGAAACACCGGTACTTACACGAATTTGTGCCACAACACTCACCCTCTAACTGCGGGGGACAGTGGAAGTAAAACATTGCCAGGAGCGGGGCAAAGGACGGCGGCTGTCCAGTGCTGCGAAACAAACACCAAAGAGTCAATCTCCTGTCCGGAATAATACGGATTTTTTTTTTAAACAGCCAACCTCCCCCCTCCCCTCCACACAAAACAACTACAAAGCCCAGCGACGAGATTTCAAAATAATTATTAATGAACAGACAATAAACTGAGCGCTCCTGTAGAAACTTGGTGAGTCCTCACCGCATCTCAATAGGATCAGAAAATAATCGCCTCCAATACTGTATTCAGTGATCTTAAAAGAAGAAGAGTTCATTGCTGGTGGGCAGCATTCAGAACCAACAAAAGTTTCTAAATACACTTTCTCTCTCTCTCTCTCTCCACAGATAAAACACGCACACAAAGGAGAACTACCTAGAGACACCAATGGACTGATTGTTTAAAAAAGAAGTTATTTTCCAATCTAAACTATTCTGACCCAAGTAAATAGCAGTAAAACCTTTCATTACTCTAAAGGCTGTCTTCATTTCAAGTGATCCGATCCAGTGGCAGCTGCGTTCAGTTTGGGCACCAGTTTCCTTTTAAGCAAAATAACTCTTACAATGTACACAGCGTGACATCCCAAATCCGGAAGGTAAATAATAAGAAAAAAATTTCCATACCTAAAACAGAGGTAAAAATCAGCAGTAAGATTGGGGGTGTTTTTTAATTGGAATAAGATGCTGTGAGTTGTTGGCTGCAGAGACAGAAGGGCTCTGCGGAGTTCTGGAAGTGGCCAGATGTCTTTATATCTGTCTACAGCATGCTCTGCCTCTCAGCACTTGCCTTTATAATCTCACGCATAATTGGCCTTAATCTGATTATTTCCAGCGCTGTCTACAGTGAGTAACTTGGATAGGTCTATTGGGCCCTACAAATGGCCCACGTGGTGTGTGGAGGAGGAAAAAAAAGCGTCATTTCTCAGCAAACATCAGGAATGTGAACAAAAAATCCCATTATTTTATATGCATTACGCTTTCACAGAGCTCCCCAGACCCTCTGTACATCCCCTTTGGGCTGCCCCCTTATTGATGGGAGTGGTGGGGGACCGTTAGTACTTGTGCATGGCGCGATCACACGGCATCTTCCCCTGGATGCGGAGTCTGACAAAGCGCTTGTTAATTGCCCGCGGATGGGTTTTTTGGGGCCCCGCTTTGCACACGTCTTGTCTTTCCAAGCGACCGTACCAAAGCAAAGTTTGATTTTGTTCACAGCGAGGGGTCCCTGGATTTATGCTCGCTTCCCGTCTGCGGCGGGACCCTTTGCAATTACTTTTAAAATGCATCCGAGACGTAGGCTCAGCGGAGAGAGATAGCCCTTCCCTCAGCCCGGGTGAAAATTAGACTTTAAAGTACCCAGATGAAATTTTCAAGTCAGGGACGCGGGATTGGATCAAATCACATAAACTGCAAAAAAAAGCAAGTATAATGGCGCATAATTGGTTCTGTAATAGCATTACACAAGGATAATGGCCTGTTATGGCCCCCTGCACTATTAAGTGCTTCCCTGGCGTAAAGCCTTTATGATATTAAAGGGGGAATATAATGATATTTTGGTTATTAAATGCGTGTAATTAATTTATGCACCACTGAAAATAAAGTTGGTATTATGACCCACTCAAGATGCATCAGAAGATGCAAGTCAGACAACTGTTGATAAGTTCTGGTGTCTATGTTTCGTCTAGACTACTGATTTTATTTTGGAACAATTGCTTCTTGGGCAGACTACACAGATTTAATATTTTATAAACACTGTAATGTTCTGTGCAGGAACAGTAGTAAAGGCGAGCAAAGCTACAGAAGCTCCCTCAGACCTGGTGGGAGCTTAAAGACACAGCTCGTTCAAAGACAAGCAAAGGAGATGGATGTAGATTGCACAGCTGCAGAAGCAGAGATTGGTTTAAAACGAAGAGGTCTTTAGGTAGTTAGTCCACGTATATGATCCCATTAAATAAACACGAATAAGCCTTTGGAAATTCGTCTATACATCTGCTTTAAACAAGGAATGGATTTGAAAATTTCCCCAAAGAAGTGTACACAGACGAAAAGTCTGTTTCAGACTCGTTATGTGTAAAGCAGAACTAAAACAGATTGGATATGGAATCTAACACGATCATGGTATATTTAAAACCTGCACGAGTTCTATCTTCCAAAGCACTCTGACAACATATATCGCTGTTGACTTACCATCCGGGCAAGTGTCTACAGAAAACTCTATTATGAATTCGAGCTGGTTATTACAGGACCAGGCACCAATTCCTGCAACGGTCTTATCCTCAAAATAGCTGCAGAGGGTCATTTTTACCTTAAAAAAAGAGAGAGAGAGAGAGAGAGAGAGAGAGAACTCAAAGTTCAAAGCTGAATCTCCCATCTGCAGCAGCCCCTACATCCACTGCTTTCAAACCCAATGGCAGGACTGGCACTGCAGGATCCCTATGCATGTAGACAGATGTGCCTTTTCCTTTCTCTCTGACGTCGTGTGTGTGAGAGAGAGAGGGGGAGAGGACGGGGAAGAAAGAGAGAGTGTTTTATCATAAGAACTCCTAATAAAATAATAATAACTTCATTCTGGAGCTTTCAGGCCTTGCTCTTGTCAAGGGATGCATTGCTGTTTTGGCTCCAAGTCTCACTTTCCCCAGCGGTTTAAAGTCTGCAAGTTCAGCGTATTGCAGGAGGCAGAGCTGATCAAATGGAGCAAGGGTAAGTGCTCTAAGTTCTTTTCTTTTTAAATAGAACCAGAAGGATCTCTCGCTAAGCTCCCAGTTCATAACCGGGCGAGGCTGCCTTTTCTCCAAGAAGCAGCCGTTGCAAAACCAAGCGAGATGACTAAGCAGTATATAATTCCCCCACCCCATCGCCTGTTTAATTTTAATGCACAAAACGTATATTTGACATAATGAAAAGTTCTATCTGATTGGAGTCTTTTTCACCAGTGGTCAAAGTCATAAAGCAGATTCAAGTGGAACGATTTATTTCAGCACCCGGGACAGCGCGTTTGGTATCACACACATCCAGCACAGCTCCAGCTGTAGCCCCAAACATTCCCTTCCGCCTCTTCATTAAGATCCCTTCACTGTCGCTTCGATTTGACACTGTCAGAGGTCGCGGCCGGAAAGACTATTTCTATATGTCTCAGAAACTCCACATTACCTCTTGATCGTTCTCGTTATTTTCCTCCCAAGTTGGTGCAGCTGGAAAATACCTAGGAAGTTTCAGTAAGAGGGACTATCACCTCACTATCAAAGACCAATGTTTTAAAAGTCCAAGTGCAAAATGACATTTAAGTGAGCAAAAAATATTACAGCACAGCTCGCCTTTCCCGGGAAGTCAGGCAAACATATTACTTGTGGGTAGACTTGCTCTTTTGCCGTTTGTGTTTGAATCTGATGGCAAAACTGTTTTTGTGCTGTAGGCGCCCACCCCTCCTCCCCAAAGCTATCCATGGCAGACTTAGTCGTTGCAATAAATCCTAGACATGGATTGAACTGACCCAACAAAATCATGTTTGGAGAAAATCTTTTCCTTTGGAGATTTAAGCTTTGATTTGGCAAAGCTCTAAGAAACTCAGAGTGACCAAAGTTTGATGAAGCAGCTGCTGTCCTCTCGCTGTCATAAACACTTGCTTTCTAGGTGATGCTCAATACCTGGCCACAAAAAAAGGCTAGTAGCTAAAAGGTTATTTTACCTTAATTCATGTGCAGTAAAATGTATTTTCCAATTAACCAAATTTGCCGATTTGTCCCGCTTGGACACTCTTATAATTTATAATGTAAAAGTGTTCTTTCTTTAGCTAAAGACCAAGGTGACTGCTTTTAATTTTCTGTAACCTCTTTACACTTGATGTTCACCAGACTCATCATGTTAATTGGCTTCATATACGGATCATCAGTTTAATGAAGGAATAAATCCTATGTTGCTTTATGTCCCTCTGTTTTAACAGTGATTGCTTTAATGAAGAATGTGACGTGTTCAACATCAAAGCTGCAGGAGACATTAGAGCCTTTTTTATGATGACTGAAATGCTTATTTAAAGCTAAAACCATATTTCAAAAGGTTTTATTTAAACCACTTCCCATGGTAAACACCACCGGGTTCTCTGGCCAAGAAAAGTTTCTCTTTCCTGCAGCAATCAGACACTAAGGGTAACACAGCTCTATTACATATACACAGCCTAGTCAGGTTATTAACAATATTTCTGGTCTGAATTTATAAGATTGCAGTCCTCAGTGAGTTCAAAGGGAGTTTTGCTAGAGAAAGGGTTACTTATAGGTGATGACTATCTCTCTTTGTTATCCTGTTACTGTTTCATTGTTCAGATTTCGACTAAGGAGCAGATATTTTAATTCACATAAAAACACTCCACATTGCTAGAGTCCCTTTCTCCCAGATAGGGATCTTAGAATTGGGAGTGGGAGGGTAAAGTCTAATGAAACATAGACTAATAAGGAAGCCTGCAAATCAGAGGGAGACCATGGAAAGCAGCAATAAGGTCAAGCAGTATATAGGGACAATAGGAGCTACAGGAGGTTTAAAAGGCACAGATTAAATGCACTCTGGTAATAGTATTCTTACATCCACTGACTGTGGAAGTAAACCTTGCTTTCTCTAATGGGGATTGCATATATTTTTCTCACGTAAGGAGTGTTGTCTGGAATGAAAATATTTGCTCCACAGCTAAGGCAGCAGGCAAAATATAAGGGAAAAGTTACTGTTTCAAAGCCTGGGCCATATCATGTCCTCATGCAGAGTCCTCTTCCTGCCCCCCAAAGGTATTCACAGACCCCCAGATAGCTCCTGAGGAACCTGGTGTCTGAGGGAGCCAACTTTGCCTCCCTAGGGAGCATTGTTCTTAGATCCTCCAGGGAATGCTCAGTGCAGAGTTCACAGCCTTCCATTCCATGTTCTGAGATCCTCAGAGAAATCAGGCAGAGTCTGGCATCTGTAGATGGCTGGGACACTAGTTCAGAGAGTTAGCTCCATCTCAATGACAACATGTCTCCACCTGGAGCCCCGCCTTTACCCTTCCTTACCTAGTCCCATGTGATAGCAGAGATCAAGGCTCCACAGGGATGAACGGTGACCGAGTCAGCATAACTCCCAAGAAGTATGTCCCCATGGGTTTGCTCTGGCTGACAACATACAAAGCAACTCTCTGCTGGTCATGTTCTCACCCCACCCAGCTGTGCCCCAAGGCAGGGTTAATGAGGAATGGTTTCCAAAGGGTCAGTAAAGGGTGAGATCTATCCATGTATGGTAGTCCTCTGCTCCCCACTACCATAGTATCTGAGCTGGGCAGAGGCTTTAACATATTGATCTTGACAACACCCCTAAGAGGCAGGGCAGGGATATTTTCCCCCATTGTACCCATAGGGAACGGAGGCACAGAGAGGCTAAGCAGCCCACCCAAGGTCACACAGGGACTCTGTGGCAGAGCATGGAATTGAACCCAGGTCTCCTGAGTTAGCACCCTAACTACTGGACCATCCTTCCTCTAGGTGAGGCTAAGTTGGCTCCCTTGATACCAGCAGGTTTGTGGCAAGTTTAGCAGGCTTTCCCCTACTTAACTCTCCTTTGCACCTAATGGCGGAAGGTGTCATTGTTTGCTTTAGATGAATTTCCACATTTCCCTGTAACTGTTTATGGCCTAAACCCTAAAATATGCCCTGAGCAATGAGAAAATTGAGAGCTGCAGAGCTGACGGTTAGAGATCACCAGAGGCCTTGAATACTGAAAGACTCATGAGATTTACAGATTTAGGGCCAGATCCTGTAACTCATTTCTCACTTGAGTAGTCCATATTCAGACATCTAGTCTTATTAATGCCAGTGGAAGCATTCTGTCAATGACTGGGACATGGATAGTCATGCCTATTGGTTAGAGCAGGAGTCAGTAGCCAGGAGTAGGAGGCCAGAACTGGAATCAGAGGCCAGATGCCAGAGCCGAGGGTCAGGACCAAAGTGAGGAATCAGAGCTGAGGGTCACAGCCAGGTTTCCTGCCGTGATGAATGGCTGGGTCCAAGCCAGGAGCAGGGCTAGGAACAAGCAAGAACTATCATAGCCACGGGCAAACACTTTGGGCAGCCATTGACCCTTTACTGCTGCTGCTGGGCTTTAGAGACAGCCTGCTGACTCCTCCCACCAATCAGGCACTGTAGCCAATCAAGAAGCCTTTCACAGGCCATCTGTGCTCATTAGTTTGCCTGGAGACTGGATTTGCTACAGGTCCTGATTTCCGACTGTGAGGCTAGAGTTTGCAGGGCTAGGTCCGTAGACTTGACACCAGTTTCATTATAATTTATCCCAGCTTTGCTGTTTGACGTATTTAGAACTCACATGGAGGAATCATTGAAGCTAGTATTTTCAAACCTGAGGGCCTAATTTAGGTGCCTATTTTTATATTTAGGCTCCTAAATAAGTAACCTCCTTCTTAGAGTTGCTGAATGTTCTCAGTGGTCACTGATGTATTGGGGAGCTCTTATCAGCTCTGAAAAATAAGGTACTTATTTAGGCATCCAACTATCAGCAGCTGAATTTGGAAAATTTTGACCTTTCTGTATATTTGTAAATCTTACCAACACACAAGAATTACACACCAGAAAGACAAAACTATTATTATTTTTTTAATTATGAGAAAGAAGTCCATGAATATTTTATAGATCACAGAACCTCTCTTGCTTTGTATTTGCATATGGGTTCTAACACCGAGAATTCTTACGATTTATGGTTAGGATAATGTCTATGTTTCTCATTTATGTTACATTTGCAAAAATAATCAAAGTGGTCTCCAGAAGTATAAACCAAATAAGTCTGAAACCCAGAAAGTTAGATGCAGATATTTTTGTGTCATCCAGCTATTCTCCTGATTTAAGAATATTTTCTTTTTCCATTTTGAAGAAAGAAAATAAGAATAAAAGAGAATTAGATGATAGGCTGGCAAAGTTTGCATGAAATACCCTACCTTGTTAGCAAGTGTTGATTCTGCTGCAAATGGGTTAACCTGGATTTGCTGATCCATCAAGGCAAATGGCTTATGGCCCAGTTATAAGGGCGGTGGGAGGGACTCTCTAGAGAGGATATAGGGTGTGGGCTGAGCAGCCCTGAAGGAGGGATCCTCGGAGCAGACAAGCATGGGGAGAAGGTTTCAACTGAACTTTATATTGTATTGTTGTTAATTTCTGCATTAAGAAAGCCAAACTGCAGGAAAGGGATCAGTCTGGACACTACACAGAGACCACAGACACTACATACTGAGAGCAGATTGAAAACAGCACCTGCTCACAAGACAGTCTGTGTAGTGGAAAAACAATAAGACAAGACAGTATATAACATTATCTCCTACATCTAGTGGGGCACCCCCTAGATGTGCCTGCAGATTTTCATTATTCCTCTGTGTACTGTGTACTTTTCAGATAAATGACTTTTCTGGACTTGGTAGGTGTGGCATACACAGAGTGGTGCCCTATACTTTAAGATGTTCCATGTGTATATGTAAGGTTGTAGAAATAATAGATATTATATGTTGTGTTATTTTAAATATGGCATGTGATCATGCAATTGGAAACTGTGTCTGAAGCACACGCATCAGAGGGCAGAATTTAGATTGCAAAGGCAGCCTTAGCTTTGGCCTCTGCTGCCTTCTGAGTATTTAACATTGCATCCTTAACTCTCTTTTAATGAAGGTTTGTGTATGAAATGTAGTTATAGGGCCAAATGTTGCTCGCTTTTACCCCTGCGCAACCCCAGTGAAATCAATGGAGTTACGTGGGTTATCTGATTTAGCCATAAGGCCAAATGCTGCTCTCATTTGTACCAGTATGAAGAGTACAATTATTACCACTAGGTTATTCCAGATTGACAGCTGTGTAACCGAGAGAAGAATTTGGCCCACAGCATTAATTTTACAGTAGATATAAGGCCAAAGCACAGTAGAGGAAATGTGAGAATAAAAGGGAATTGTAAATTACTGACTACTAGTGAAAAGGTTATGGCAAAACATGGTATTATGAAGGATAGGTAAAGACATGGCACAGAAAAGCAGAAATTGCTGTAGATGCTTGGAAAAAGGAGGTGAGTTTAATCAGACATGCACAGGTATGCTGCCCTCATGCATACAGCTAAGTAGGTAGCAAATATGGCTGTTAAAGAGAAGTCACAATACAAAGTGAAAAAAGGGGGCTGGGTCATGTTAGAGCTCAAACTAAATTGCAGTGTGCTCCTCCAAACAATGCACCATTCCCAAAGGTGTAAGGTAGCTTTACTGTATGTGGGTGGTTTATACACAGTACAGGTGCCACACAGTTTAGCATTGTTGTCTGGCATGGTTGTTCCCCATTTCTTTGGATCTCCATGTTTGCTGTGCGCTGAGGTGTTGAGGGGAGTGAGGAGTTCACATCATATGACTAAACAGTATGTGCTTGTCCTCCAGATCTTGTGTGTGTGATCCGCATATGAACAGTGTACACCTGTCCAGGGAGTGCTTTCTGGGCTCCTGTACGATGTTCTATGCTCATCATGTGAGCAATAAATGTCAGTTGAACCATTGTTGTCTCTCTTTGCATTTACACATCGCCTGTAGGAAAGGTCACAGGCAGTGGCCTATGGGATACTGTTTCTTTTATGCCAGGTTGTGAACCTGGCCTTTGTGTTTCCTTTTCATGGTTCTTTGGTGCATTTGTGTGTCACTGAATCATCCCTCTGTTTGAAAAAATACTACATATAACTTTGGGAGATATGAGAATGAGAAGCAACACGAATGAGAAGCAACATTCCAGCAACAACAGCATATCACGGATGGAGAAAAAGATGGAAGAATTTATATAGCTTGAGCATTGCATGCAAGAGGGAAAGGAAGAAGTTATTACATGTCTCTTGGACTCAGAAGCAGGGGATGAAATTGTGAGCTGTCATCTTACAAACAAAATGTGGAGAGGAATGGTGATGGTCCTGCTGTTCATCTCTGTTTATGCTTTATGATCCAGTGAGACTAGAATACTCAGTTAGTGGCTTCTTGATTTGTATCCATATGCTGCAAAGCTTAGACCTTGTTATTTTTGTGTTAAGGGGCATATTCTTAGTCAGGCAGGTGAAATTTTCACTCTCAAAATCTGTGCCCACATTTTAGACCTGCATTTGAACTGCAAGTGCAGATCTGAGAACTTGTACCTTGAATCATACCTATAGAGATAACATTTTCAGAAGTCCCTATGTAGCCTATGTTCCACTGCAAGTCAATGAGACGAAGGCTCCTACGTCATTTAGAATGTTTGAAAAATTTACCCTGGGTCTATAACTGATTTACTGGGTGCAAAGTGAAAGATGGTCTTGTGGTTCTTCTTTGAGTGCTGATCCCTAGGGGTATTCCACATGAGGCATACAGATGCACGCAATGTGCCCAAGTCTGGAAATTCTTCAAAGTGATGTCTGTTGACCCACACACATGCAGTAGTTTCCCTCATTCTCCCGACTGAGACTATAAGGGGCGGTGCAGGCCGACACCTTTCCAATTCCTTCTTACCGCCTCCTGACCTGAGTTGGAATCTTGTCCTCCATCAGGACCACAAGTGAGTCCAGATTACACATAAACTTACTAGAGTTATGAGCGATCCACAGTGCAAGGCCTTCCTTCCCTTCATATGCTCACTCCATGTATAGATAATGTCAAACAATAACACCACAGTGGTCTGTATAAATAAAGAGGGGGGAGTGAAATCTCATCAGAACTGGTGTCTCGGAAACCACATTATGATACAAGCTGCATACCTCCCAGGCATTCACAATTTCTGGGCAGGCAAACTAAGCAGAAGTTTCTCCACAGACCAAGAATGGGAGATACACAACACATTTCTAACCCACCTATTTACACAGTGAGGTACTCCTCAATGGGACCTCTTTGCATCCCAGATGAACAGGAAGCTCTGCAGGTATTGCTCCAGGGGAGCTAGAAACCATGATTCCTAGGGCGACGCTCTCCTACTCCCCTGGATGGCCGGCCTCAAATATGCCTTTCCTCCCATCCCACTGCTACCACAAGTTCCATGGAAGATCTGTCACGACAGAGCCACCATCCTCCTAGCACCCTATTGGCCCAGACAATTTTGGTTCACAGAACTCCTAACCATATCCACACACCTGCCAATCAGAATCTGCCTATTCCAGGATCTCTGAACCCAGAACAAGGGCAAAAGCAAGCACCCCGACCTGGGTGTACTCACTTCATATCCTGGCTTTTGAATGGGCATCAGAAATAGAGCACTTATACTTCATCCATGTCCAGGAAATCCTTAGCCAAAGTAGAAAGGATTCTACTAGATCCTGCTGCTGAGCTAAATGGCAGTGTTTTTCGGCCTGGATACTACACCACCAACATTCACTTGATACTGTGGATGTTCCAATCATCCTAGACTACCTAGTGTCCTTAAAGACTCCAGCCTTCCCGCCCCTTAGTTCACTGCAGGTACACCTAGTAGCAATCAGTACCTTCCTCCCTCGTGGAGGGACATTCTGTCTTTACACACCCAACTACTGTGCGATTCATGAAGGGCTTGGTCAGGGTCTTCCCTCTGGTTATTTAGCCTATGACTCAATGGGACTGTAACCCCTACTCACAGGTCCGCCCTTTGAACCTATAGCAACATGTGCCTTGACCCACCTCTCTGTGAAGGTGGCATTCTTTGTAGCAATCACTTCGGCCAGGAGGTTCAGTGAGCTAGAAACGATGATGGCAGACACCTTTCACACCTGCGTCCCTGTACACAGTATTCCACAAAGAGTAGGTCTGCCTTGGGTTCCACCCCAAACTCCTCCCCAAGATTGTTTCTGAGTACCGCATTAACCAATCGACCCACTTACCTGTGTTTTCCCCAAAAGTCCTTCTTCCAGAGACGAGAGACTTCACTCCCTCGACATCAGATGTGCTCTGGCGTTCTACGTACAAAGAACCAAACCCATTAGAAAATTTCCGAGGCTCTTTGTCACCATAGCAGAAAGGATGTGTGGATGGGCTGTGTCCTCACAGAGGATTTCTAAGTGGGTTTTGGGATGTATATTAGAATGCTACAAAGTAGCTAAGACACTCCCACCCCGTTCTGAGGGTATTATGGCTGATTCCACACAAGCACAAGCAGCCTCCACGGTATCCTTACTGGGCGTTCTGCTGCAGGACATCTGCAGAGTGGCAACTTAGAACTGTGTCCACACATTTGCATCACACTCCAACTCAAGCTGCAACGGTGGATGTGGCTGTAGGAATGGCAGTACTACAGGCACCTCTGCTACCAGCTTCCTCGTGCCCTCCTCCACTCTGAGCACTGCTTGCTAGTCACCCATGAGTGGAACCACGCATAGGGACCAGCACTCAAAGAAGAAATGGAAGTTACTTATTATAACTGGAGGTTCTTTGAGATACGTGGTCCCTGTTTGTATTCCACTACCAACACTCCTTCCTCTCTGCTTTGGATCCTGTTGGATTGCAGTAAGAGGGAACTGAAGAGGCATCATCCTGCACCTCACCTTAAACCATTTCTTGGGATCACGAGGTAAACTACTGAGCATGTGCAGGTCAACCCGCATTGCTTTGAAGAATTTCAGCACTTGGGAGCATGTCACTCATGCATACCCCCCCTGTGTGGAATACAGATATGGTCCATATATCTTGAAGAACTTCAAGTTACAGTAAGTAATCTCTTAAGGTACTGTGTAGGGACTCAGGTGATCAATTTCTGGGTTCAGGTACTGGTTCTATCATGGATTTTCTGTCTGGCTTTGAGCAAGGCACATAGGCCCAGATCCTCCAATGTAGGTAGGTGCCTAACTCTCATTGAAATCACTGGGAGTTAGACAACCTAAATACCTTTTATAATCTGGGTCTTAATTTCTGTGTGCCTTAGCTCCCCATCTGTACAATGGGCATATTTCCCTCCACCTGGATCATCTATGTAAACTGCAAACTCGTCAAGGCAGGGGCGGTGTCTGACTATGTGTACGTGCAGCTCCTAGCACAATGGGACCCTGATCTGGGTAGGGGTCAGATCACTAGGTGTTACTGTGCTTGTATAAAAAAAGAGGCTGGGCCTCAGCACAACTGTAAATTTACCCCTGAATGTGATTTTGTTTCCATATATGGAAATTAGGGATGTGTCAAGTCCACTTTTAAAAAAAAAATATTATTTTGAAAGAGTGTTACTAAAAAAAACAATTTAAAGAAGGATTATAAAAAGAAAGGAGAATATCATAGAATAGCAGAAGTAATCCTGATATACTGTACAAGATCAAACATCTCAGAATTGATAAACACAACATGTTAATTAAACACAAACTCTTTTTTCCATGCAGAAAACTACATAGCAACATCTGGTATAATGATACATAAGGCATATAAAAAGAAATCAACCACTTCCAGATCAGAATGTAGGCAATTATTGAGTCAGTAAACTCTGAGGGTGCAACTCCCCTGGAGCCTTCAAAGATTTGTTAGTAGTTTTATGAGAATTTAACAATGCTTTCACATTGTCATAATTATGGAATAAACATGTGTTTTTCTTATACCTTTAACAAGACGAAGTTTTGTGGGCTAAATGGAAGCTAAATAATGCAATGTGAAATGTGAAATAGACATTTCTTCCTGCTCAGCTTTGGATAAATCCAGAAAGAGATGTACTCTGGTATTCAGCTAAGTAATAATTTCTGCTGTATCTATTGAGGATACAAAGATGCAAAAAAATTTCAAAGAGATTTATTAAGTAATCTGAATAAAGTGGATAACCAGAGGGGAGAAGCAAATGTATATAAGGAATTTTTAAAAACAAAACTATTTTCAGCGCTCCTTTCTGAAGTGCCTGGAAAAATCCCAGATTGCAAAGTCATTACATGTTTTTCAAAGAAAAAGGACATTTTTCATAAGAAGTGTGTTTCCCGATTAAATAACTGAACCATATGCAATGATGTATGAGTCTGCTTCTACTCCCCAATTGACAAAAGGAGTCCTTTAGCTCAAGCAGTAGAAGTTTGTACTCCTATGCAGGTCTTTTTGCTTCAATCCTGCAGGCAGCAGAACATCTAC
Organism: Mauremys reevesii; assembly: GCF_016161935.1. Lineage (NCBI taxonomy): Eukaryota > Metazoa > Chordata > Testudines > Geoemydidae > Mauremys > Mauremys reevesii. Next base: position 66,077,941 of record NC_052629.1, on the reverse strand, counting down.
CTCAAATGTCTCCTTTTTCTTTTTGATTTCATCAGCATTTTTTTCTGTTGATTCTTATTTTCCACCTCTGAAATCTTAACAGGAAAAGACATAATTTTGACTTGAATGCATCAAAGCATTGGTTTGAAAACACTTGCCATTAAATTGTACCCAGCTGCACTTGTTGCCAGTAAGAGGTCATTTTCCTAGTGCGGACAAAGTGTCAAAGCTCAGATTTGCAGGTCACTTGCTGTTGCTTTTACAGTAAAGAAACAGACGTGATGTAATTTCTCCATGCACCTGTATCCACACATGCTCTTGTAGGTACAGAAACTTCCCATTATGGTCTTGTATATTGTAATAAGGGAAAGGCCCTCTTATTTCTGTGAATGGCTTTTAATAGCAAGGCACAGTTGACTCATTCACTAAACATCAGTTCACACCTGCTAAATGGTCTCCCATGGTGGAGCCCCAACAACACCAGCAGGGCACTTAAATGGACTAGGTGTGACATTTTTACACAGAGTCATTAAAATGCATCCCCTTGACAATCTTCCCAATTAACTGTGAGAGCTCCTATACATTTACAGTGAATGGTTCTGTCCTATAGGAGGGAGTGCCAGCTGGGGTGGGTGGGGGAGGGATTGGGTTACTCATTGGGTTGTGCAGTTGGGGAGTATTGGAGGTTTTGAAATTTGGGAAAGGGCAGGGCTTGAGACCTTTGTTAGGTACTATCCTTCTCTCCTCTCCCTTCCTAAGGAAAGAAATTTAGAAAAGCTGGCATGCACAAGTCCATGGGTCCAGATGCAATGCATCTGAGGGTGCTGAGGGAGTCGGCTGATGTGATTTCAGAGCCATTGGCCATTATCTTTGAAAACTCATGGTGATTAGGGAAGGTCCCAGATGATTGGAAAAATACAAATATAATGCCCATCTTTAAAAAAGGGAAGAAGGAGAATCTGGGGAACTACAGACTGGTCAGCCTCACCTCAGTCCCTGGAAAAATCATGGAGCAGGTCCTCAAGGAATCCATTTTGAAGCAGTTGGAGGAGAGGAAGGTGATCAGGAATGGTCAACATGGATTCATCCCGGGCAATTTGTACCTGACCAACCTGATTGCCTTCTATGATGAGATAACTGGCTCTGTGGATATGGGGAAGGCGGTGGACGTGATATACCTTGACTTTAGTAAAGCTTTTGATACAGTTTCCCACAGTATTCTTGCCAGCAAATTAAAGAAGTATGGATTGAATGAATGGACCATAAGGTGGATAGAAACCTGGCTAGATCATCGGGCTCAATGGGCAGTGATCAATGGCTTGATGTCTAGTTTGCAGCCAGTATAAATTGGAGTGCCCCAGGGGTCTGTCCTGTGCCTGGTTTTGTTCAACATCTTCATTAATGATCTGGATGTTGGAATGGATTGCACCCTCAGCAAGTTTGTGGATGACACTAAGCTGGGGGGAGAGGTAGATACTCTGGAGGGTAGGGATAGGGTCCAGAATGATCTAGACAAATTGGAGGTTGGATATTAGGAAACACTATTTCACTAGGAGTGTGGTGAAGCACTGGAATGGATTACCTAGGGAAGTGGTGGACTCTCCATCCTTAGAGGTTTTTAAGGCTCAGCTTGACAAATCTCTGGCTGGGATGATTTAGTTGGGGTTGGTCCTGCTTTGAGCAGGGAGTTGGACTAGATGACCTCCTGAGTTCCCTTCCAACCCTGATATTCTATGATTCTATAAACTACAGGGCTGGTCAGCACCCTCAGCCAGACACTACTTTGGACAAGGAGGCCCTTTTCCATAGCTCTATCCTCTGCAGCAACATGGGTAGCGGAGCTGTCACATAAAATATGGGACACTGCAGAACAAGGGTGAGTTCTTAAATCGGAGTGACTAACCTGAGTTAAAATATCAGTGAAGGCATGGCAACTTGGACCAGTGGCTCCACTTTGACCCCAGGCTGCCCTATAGGCTTAAACTCAAGCTGCTAACCCGAGTTGCTGTGTCTTCACTGCTTTTGTCGCCTGAGTTAAGAATACCTCTAATTTTTTTATCCATTACAGACAGACCTGTAGAGGGAGGACATCAGGATCCATCTCCTACAAAGAAGTATGTGACATCGCTATAGTAACTATCCTAGGCAGCCAGATGCAGACCTAGGGTGTTGGCTTGACTAGGATAAAATGTGGGGGGGGTTTGGATGATCTAACAGGTTATAATGCTCTGGTTTAGACAAAGCAAATTGTATTTCAGTGCATGCTAAGCCGGTTGAGTTGAAGCGCAGGCTCTTGCTCCGATCCGACTTGACCAGTTTAGCGTGTGCTAGAGGCATCCTACCTTCCCTCATCCCCAGTCCCAGCCCATGGCCTGGGCAAAAGGAAACCACTCCTGACTGATTCCCATTGCACACACCCACACAGTCCCTCCTCCCTCTTCCACACAAACACAATATACCCAACCCTTCTCCCTGCAATAGGTTTCCCCTTCCTCCAGCTGCACTATTGTCTTCCCCTACTCTAACTCAGCAACTCCACCCTTTCAAGGAGCACAGTGAAAACTCTCAGAACAAAAGAACAGCTGGGAAACATCAGGATCTGGAGAACTGGAACACCACTCCCCGCAAGGGACCCAAATGTTCCCCACCCACACAAGACCTGTAGCCTGTGGGGCTGCCTCCTGCCTCAGGCCCTTGAGAGGTCAACTTCATCCTGCCCAGATCCTCATGACTACTCCTGCCTTAGGCTTCTGTGAGGTCACTGCCTCCTTGCATCCTATGGGGCTGCCCCTCTGCTTCAGGTCTCTATGAAGTCACTGCTTGCTCTCCTATTCTGTGGAGCTGCCTCCCTGCCTCAGGCCTTTAGGAGGATACTGCCCCTCCCCTCTCAATTCCAAATCCAAGTTTTGGCTCCACTGGCACCCACAAAACTCCCACTGAACCCTGTATTTGCCTAAGCTCACTAGTCGGCGCTTACGTTTTCAGGGTAAAAGTTCCCTAGGTGCCTACATTCCTGCCGCTGGGCAAGCGCGCTGCTTCCTCTCTCTAGGCATCTGGAGGCCTAAGCCCCAGGCTGATTCACAAGCCAGAGAAGACAGGTGTTCATCTGCCTAAGTGTCTGCAGGGCCTGATACAACAAGCAGGATGCCTACCAGATGGGGTCCCATTCAAAGTCCAGCAGGAGGAGGAGGCCACCCACCTTCTAACTTTTATCCCAGTGGTTAGTGCACTCACCTGGGATGTGGGAGACCCAGGTTCAATTTCCCGGGACCTCCTGGTCAACCTCCTCCTCGCCCTGGCTAAAAAGGCCATCCACGCGACCAGGGAGAGGAGGTTGGCCGACGGAGACTCCTGCGACTGTGGGGCTTGTTTCCGGTCCCTCGTCCGCTCACGTCTCCGGGCGGAGTTCCTCTGGGCGGCGTCCGCTGGCTCCCTTGACGCCTTCGAGGAGCAGTGGGCGCTGTCCGGGGTTCTCTGCTCGGTGTCCCCGTCAGGATCCCTTCTTATGACCCTTTGACCACACTCCTGTCCCTGTTCTTTTATTAGTTGTCCCCCGCAATTAGTGGGTTTCTGAGGCCCTGTGGTACCTCCCCTTAGGCTGGGGGGGGGGTTCCGTTAGCATGGGGTGGGCTTTGCCCGCCCCGTTTCCCGGAAACCCAATAGATACCTGAGGGGAAGAAAGGATTTGAACAGGGCTCTCCCATCTCTCAGGAAAGTGCTGTAACCAGTCAGATTTGGGATATTCTGATCTGGAGCTTCCTCAGTCTCTCCTGTGGCACTGTGGATAAATATTTAAATAGTCACTGGAGGGGAGGGAGATGGAGAGAGAGACAGACTGACTTTTAAAACACTTAATAGTATCAGTATAAAAACACAGTAAATTACAGATTATAAAACAGTCGCTCATCCCAATACAAAGTACATTTCCAATAGTCCACTGCTAAATAATCTGATCCAAATTGCTTATGAGAGTAAAATATCTAAACTCTAAGTGAAGGCATAAAAATCTAAAAAACTGAATAACATCGGCAAGCCCAGTAACAGATCATTTACATAGTCTGTTTTGTTAAAATGGCCATGTTTGCTTGACCCAAAATAAAGTTTGCAAGGCATACCACACATCTATTTATGAACCTATACTTAGCAGTAAAAATAAATGCAGTAGGGGGAAAAATCAAGGGACAATAACCAAAAAATACTCTGAGGTAAAAGAAATAATGGCTGTAAACTGGAACAAGTAAGAAACGTATGAAAAGCAGTCTCCTCCATGTCACCAAAAGGACAGGCCATGGATACCTGTGGAGCCAAACAATGCACAAACACATGCATGACTATAGCTCTGTGATGAATTCTCCATTGGAAATCACCCATCCTCTTCACAACTGGAGGCGTGCATGCAGTTTGCCAGGCTGGCTGGCTGGAATCAGTCACCATCCATGCCGTAACAAGCATTCGAAAATGATGAATCTTTACCACAAGCACATACAAGGACTTATGCCTAAGCTATGAAAAGTAGATTCAGCAGACCCAAAGGCAAGCAAACTGCTGGGCTTGTCAACATCCCAATCCACGGGAGGAACAACAGGCGAGAAAACAGAAGCATTAGTACAATCAGGAATGCTCGCTCAAGGAGGCAACTGCACTGACCAAACAAGCCCACTTCACAGCACCCTCAGAAACTAGACCCCTCCACCTTCTACAGCTGTTTTTCACTTTGGGGCTTTGCCTGCAAGCCAGAATCCTCAGCCAAGGCCAGAGATTCCATAGCAACAGGTCCAGCCTCCATTTCACAGTCAGGTTCAGGCCAAGAGGCCACTGAGTCAGGAGCCACGGACTCCATGATGCCGTCTCCCCCAGGTTGTAAAGGAGGTGCTATCTTCCCACCAAAAAACATCCCCACAGACATCTGGAGCCTGTTGGGACCCCGTCTCTGCCACAGCCACCCAGCCCTGTGCTTTACTTTCAGAAACCCCCACATTCCCAGGCAGAGGGTCCCCATTCCCAAGGGCAGCCTGCCTCATCTTAGGGCACTGACGGACCTAAAGTGTCAGACTCCTACAACAAAAAAAGGCCATGTCATCAGTGTCAGCGGCCACAGTGTAGCCACACTCTCCAATCCCGTACTTCAGGGAAACGTCTCAAACCTGGGAAGCATTGTTTAATATCATACAAACCTGCCTATGAGAGGCATGTTGAATCTCTGGAGCTTTACAGCCCAAAGGAATCAGCCTAACAGGGCTACAGATCATACCATAACTTGCCAGGTCTCTGGCCAGCTGCTCACTTCCTAATAAAGGAGGAACATTAGAGATAGCAACTTTAACAGCAGGTGTCGTGAAGGCCACTACACGGACAAACACACCCCACACAATAATCTTCTCCACAGCCACCTGCTCAGCAAGGCAACAAACACAATAGCCTTGCTCATGCGGGAGGCAGACCTCACTCACCTTTTAAACCTACTCACCTTCCCCACAGTTACAACATACTCCTCCACAGAGGAAGAGGCTGGAGGCAAAATTTTCAACCCATGGCTATGGGTTAAACCCTCAGAATCCACAACAAACTGAGGGCTCTGCCTCCCTTCAGCGGACAGACAAAAGCCTGCTAAAACAAAAGAAATCCTGAAATTAAACCCACAACAACCATAAAACTAAACACACACACACACAAAGAAAAATAGAGTAAACAGTGATGCACACTAACACTCACCCTCACTCCCAAGCACTCCCACAATCCTCAGCAAAGTGCAGCCCCAGTGCTTTATAATTTATATGCTTTATTTTTATTTATATATATATTTGTATGACAAATATAAATACTACAATAATTTATATAATGGTCTTTCATAATTTATCCACAGTGGAGCAATGTCAACAGGAAATACAGAGAGAGCCTCAAATCAGAATATTGCATAGTTCAATGTCTGGAGGACTCTTCTGAGACATGAGACCCCTGTTCAAATATTTGGTCCCCTGCAGGCAGATGGGGGAATTGGCTCTGGATTCCCTATACCCTAGGTAAGTAGACTAACTGCTCAGATAGGTAGCTCCACCACTACTGCTGCCTCTGCTAGCTGTTTTGTATAGACAAGGCAGAAGGCCTTATTCATTCCTACAAAAACAGCTGAGGCACATAAGCCTCCTGACTCCAGGCAGCATTTCCATTCATGGATCACTAAGCAGAGCTCAGTGCCTTCCTGCACCCTGGATTTAAGCGCCCATCTCTGTGAGGGGGTGGGGCATAGCACATCCCCCTCTGGTCAGCATCTCCATTGACTAGTTCAGACGGCTCCCTGCCTAGTGTGGTGGCTTTTGTGGATCCTATTCTTAAATGCCCATATCTTCCCATGTATTGTATAGGGATCCTAGCCATCTAACTCAGGCTTTGTGAATTGCAGTGGCCTTCTGTGGATTTCCTAGGTGCCTAAAAGTTTGGCACTGTGATGCTGAGCACCGCAATGCCTACATCCCGTTGTGGATCGCACCCTCAATCCCTCTGAGTCTATTTAGAACATTAAGTTCTTCAGGGCAAGGACTGTTCCTTACTATGGGTTTAAACCAGTGGCTCTCAAACTTTTGTACTGGTGCCCCCTTTCACATAGCAAGCCTCTGAGTGCGACCCTCCCTTATAAATTAAAAACACTTTTTTATATATTTAACACTATTATAAATGCTGGAGGCAAAGTGGGATTGGGGTGGAGGCTGACAGCTCATGAACCCCCCATGTAATAACCTTGTGACCCCCAAGGGGTCCGGACCCCCAGTTTGAGAACCCCTGGCTTAAACAGTGCCTAAAATAATGGAACCCCATTAAGAGTTGGGGCTTCTAGATGCTACTGTTATACTAATTATTAATAATAATAGATATAGGTAGACTCCAAGTGAGTCACAGCCCTTTTCCATACTGTCCACTCTGGTAGAGATCCACATTCCCTTCAAATCTCCTGCTACTTCTTTGATTAAAGTCAAGACCTCCATGACTTTAAGATTAAGCTGGATAAGTTTATGGAGGGGATGGTATGATAGGATAACGGGTTTAGTCAATAGGTCAATAACGTGCCACACTGGTAATTAGTACAAAGGGTCAATGTTGGGATATTGTTAGCCTTTTCCAGAGGGTCTGGCTGGAGAGTCTTGCCCACATGCTCGGGGTTCAGCTGATCGCCATATTTGGGGTTGGGAAGGAATTTTCCTCCAGGGTAGATTGGCAGTGGCCCTGGAGGTTTTTCACCTTCCTCCGAAGCATGGGGCAGGGGTCGCTTGCTGGTGGATTATCTGCTACTTGAAGTCTTTAAATCATGATTTGGAGCATTCAACAGCAGAGTCAAGGGAGATAATTAGTTCAGGAGTGGGTGGATCGGCTTATGTGGCCTGCATCTTGCAGGAGGTCAGACTAGATGATCATAATGGTCCCTTCTGATCTTGAATTCTATGATTCTATGATTAGGTCATATAAACACATGCCTGGTTCAAACGTTGAAACCAAACCAATGCTCCAAAGTCCAGCAATTCTTACTCTGGAATTCTTACTTAGTACAAGCAGCAAAGAGTCGTGTGGCACCTTATAGACTAGCAGACGTATTGGAGCATGAGCTTTCGTGGGTGAATACCCACTTCGTCAGATGCATGTGGGTATTCACCCATGAAAATTCATGCTCCAATACGTCTGTAAAGTCTATAAGGTGCCACAGGACTCTTTGCTGCTTTTACAGATCCAGACTAACACGGCTACCCCTCTGATACTTAGTACAATTATTTAACAACAAGAAATGCACCTTGCTACTAAAAAAATAAAAGCCGACTTATGCGTAATTGTTATTCTAATTACAAGTCCTGGAGCAGTTCTCATTTTTTCCTTCAGCATTATTATGAACCTCATTTCCTTACAAAGTCCAGGATAAACAATTCCAATATATTTTATTTTAATTATCAGTGTTTAATGAGCCATAATGAAACTATGTTGAGTGGTGCAGAAAAAAATAATTTAAATAACTGAGTGGCGGTAACTTGCTGTGCATATTTCACCTGTTGTGGCACAGAACTGTATTATCTAGTATTCAGCTATGCCATCACTTACCGTACTTATTAATTATATCTGCTCTTTAATAGAAAACTTTCTTCTTTCTGTCATCTGAATCAACAAGGGCTCCATAAAGATGTCCCAGAGGAACCAGATGACTCTTTGATGTGTGCATTGAGGGATACTATTTAATTGAAAGTGACTTGTGTTAGGGGGCCATATTCAGTGTGTTTGTGTGCCTATATCTCTTGGTGGCATTGGGCTAATGCATGGAGATCTGTATTGTGCTGGGTGCAGATATTGTCTTAACTCATGGTTTCCCAGGTTTTTAGTGCGAGCCTTAGAGTTGGAAGAATGTTCTCATTACAAACAGCCTTTCCCCCATAAGAATGACACTCACAACACTGACACAGCCCAATCATCCCTACCAATAAAAAAGAGAAGAGGATATTACAGTGGAACCTGTTTTACAAACACCAGTCTTACAAACAGCCAGTTTTAAGAATCATTTTTTTCCATCAGGAAAAAACCCAAACACATCAGGCAGGTAGCGGTGACAAAGAACAAGTCAACATCCCTTCACATTCCGATGCCTTTGGTACATTGGAAAGCTCTTTGCAGTGGTTTGAAGGACAAGAAGAAAGTGATGCAGTGCACCAGACTGCAACCTATGCACCAGGCTTCCTGTAGTTTGTAGGTGCTAAATTTTATGAACTCCTCAATCTGCTATTAGTTCATAAAATAGGGGTTCTTCAGCAATGAACTCTAACTTGAAAAGAAAAACCCTACCCCAAACCAAATTTTTACCCCAAAAGGGAGAAGAGCTGGAGACTCCATGAAGGCTTTCGCTGTTGCCATTGTCTCTACATGGAAGGCACCCAGATACTCTGGTGATAGGCAGTGCTATAAAACCTAAAAGAGAAAAAAACACTTGAACAACTTTAAGTTAACAGTGTTTTGTGTGTGGGAATATATATATTAGTAGATCAGTGTAGGATAGGGAGCTTACCCATCTTGGAGGCTATTGTCATGAGTCTTAACTTTATGTGGTGATGCAGCGTTGGACCATCTTGTGGTGCTGGGGCACAGAAAGGGGAAGAGAACATTGGCAGGAGAAGAAATGGACAGTATCTGAAAGGAGTTTGGGTTCTGAAGCAGGCCCACAACCAGCCACATGAACGTCTATGAGTCAGCAGCAAGGGTTTGAAAATGATACCTCCAGCACCAAACCACAGACTTCACTTACTAAAGGAGTAACTTCCTTAGCTGGCTACAGTAGTAGGCAGTTATCCTCTTTGTCAGTGGTGTCCAACTTCCACTCCCTCCCAATTCCACTCCCATTCCTAGTCCCATCTCCAGAAACTCCCATTCTCCCTTCTTATCCCTCCTGAATTCAGTCATTGTCTCTCCCGTCCCCCACCACTGTAGGGTGCCATGACAGGCAATAAAGTTCATTGGACCATTTTGTTGCCTTCAGAGGAGAAGGAGAACCAGTGGCAGAGACGCCAGTTCTTCCCCTCTCACTCTGGGAGGGTGGGGGAACCAGCAAGGGGAAAGACCTTTCTGAGAGAAGAGGTGAACTGGGATCTCCTTGCTGGGACATCTCTCCTTCCCCTGTCAAGGGCTTCTGCTTCTTCCCCCACTCAGCCCTCTCCAAAATGCAGATGTCTTTTGCAGTAAAGGTGTCAGGAATCATTTCACCCAATACTGAAATGCAGCTACCTCTGGGGCCAAACAGGGTCACTTTAATAGTTTTCCAAGAATGGTAGTCTTTGGCCTTTGAGAGTGGCCTGGGCAAGGTGGTTCAGAGGAAGGTACAAAACACTCAAAGTCAAATTCACTCCTGGTGTAACTACACATAGGGCCAGATTACCAGAGGTGGTATTTTCAAAAAACCTTAAGTGCCTAACTTCCATTGATTTCAACAAGTTAGGCAGCTCACCTTTGGAAATCTGGCCTTTACTGTCCTCAGTGGAATTACACCATGGCTGAATTGGCCATCTAATCATGAGGCACCGTACCATTGGAGCAGATGCCATCCTGACCCAAGGTGGGGATCAGTTTATGCTCTGAAGTTTATACACTTTATTGACAGGCTCTATGGTTTAATGGGTAGCACATTGGCCTTCTAGATTTATGACACAATAAGTTATTCAATGGGTTTGAGTTTGAGCCACATTTGGGAGTTAGACTAGATGACCCTTGCGGTCCCTTTTAACTCTATGGCTCTACAAAGCATTAATCTTTATAATTTGGATCTGTTAATGTAATTGCAATAGCTTCATACAACTCTCTATATTCATGGGAGTGTATAATATAGAACCATAACTGGGCTTTTTTGCCCTTAAGGACTTTATATGCCAACAAACTGAAACAGTCTTTCAAAAAGTGTAGCTTGGGACTTAATTTACTTAGGCATTGGCACAAAAAGTGACTGGGGCTAATCCCAGTGGATCTGAGCTTGCTGATGGTACTCAGGCAAAAATCCTAGAAAGCTTAGTGTGAGTTTTATTTGAATAATGACTACAGGATCGAGCGCATAGGGATAGATGTTTTGTTTTGTTTTTTCAATTTTGCCATGGGAGTTTAGGGCCTGATTCAGCACCCACTGAAGGCAATGGGAATGTGTCCATTGTTTTCAATGAGCATTGGACCAGGCCTTAGAAGGGAAACTGACCAATGTAATAACATTGCAATAACATATATTGAAGACGTATTTCATAATTTTAATGGAAAATTAAATAACTCTATTACAGATTAATTAAAAATATTCCACACATTTGTTTAATACAGTAAAAACAATTTGGCAATTTGCTAATTACAGAAGTTGCTATTTACAGACAAAGAGAGTTCCCTACAGTATAAATATTTTCTCCAGCTTCCTGCAGCAGACATGTCTCCAGAAAGTTACTGTTGAACTTGAAGAAATTACAATATTTGCTTAGCATTGTGTTTTGCTGTTTCTAATGTCTATCCTGCCTTGTTAACCTTTATCATATATAGGTCCAGAGCATGTGACAACGTGGAAAAAGGCATCAAGACATGGCAGGCATTTCCCATGTACACACAGCAGAAAGGGCTGTTCCTGCAGCCTGGGCAGCATGGTCTCCCGCTCACTTTAGAAAGGGTAGGTATCAGTGGAGTGTAATGGGCCATGCTGGGCAACTGCCCATGCAGGAGCTGGTGTGCCAGGCAAGTGTTGGATCAAGGCTGAGGAATAGCTCTGCCACTATGTGCCCAGCACTGTTGGGGCCCCCTTGGTACTGGGGTGGGACCTGACCCTTAGGGCTGTAGGCCTGCAAATCTGGAGCCCATGCAAATAGAGCAATTGCCATATTTGCATATTTGATAAATATGTATTAGGTCATTTGCATAAAATATGTCTCTCCCCCTCCAGGTTCCAGCCCCCTCTCTGAATCTGCCCACAGACATGCTTGGCCATAGATCCCCTGCCTAACGCGTAGTCCCCAGCTCTCACCAGATCTCCTGGTGAGAGGAATGTGCTCTTACTGTCCTGGAGGATTTTTGGGGGGTCTCTATAGTTTAGTCTCATAGTGGCTATGAAGGACACTAACCATAGAGGAGCAGTCTTCAGAGACCCAGCTCCCTCGGAAATGGGCACTAGACGGATACGCAGACTGGGAGCTGGCATGGCCTGGGACCCAGCTGCAGAGGATCCCCCCTCCCCTCCAAGCATGGAATAGAACCCAGAAGTCCAGACTTCCTCCCTCCCCTGTTCTAACTACGAGACCCCACTCCCCTCCCACAGCCAGGGATAGAACCCAGGAGTCCTGGTTCTCAGAGCTGGGATAAAAGCCAGGAATCCTGGCTCCCTGCTCCAACAACTAGACTCTAACCAAACAGAGGTGTTTTCTAAAAATGGTTCTGCCTAAAATGCTCAGGATTTTATGTTATAGCCCGGCTTAAGCCAAGTTCTGCTCTGTCCCACTGGTTTGTATATACAGAAGCACCCCCCACTCCTTCCCTGCATTGTCACCACAGGCCAGGCGGCATGGGACCCTTTGAAAAGCCAGCAAGTCTGTAGAGTTTGGTAGCATTCTCCTCTCTGCTGCAGTTCCATGGGTGGAGCCTGGAGGTGGAGCCATTTCAAAGCTGACTGGTTGGCTCCCCCCTTATCTGACATGTTGTTAATCTGAATGTCACAAGAGCTGTGCATAGGTGCTGGAACTAGGGGTGCTGGCGCCCCTCCAGCTTGACGTAGAAATAACAACCCAAATACATGGTATCCGCCTTCAGCACCCTCACTATAAAAGTTGTTCCAGCACCACTGGGGCTGTGGAGAACGGGTGCACCGAGGCCAGATGCAAGTCAGTTGCAGGCAGAAAGGGCTCTTGTTAGTGACAACCACAGCTCGTGGCCACCATGTCTTTATAATTCTTAAGGACAACATTCTCATTGTCGTCAAAGTACATAATACTGATGGAACTCAGTTTGTCTGGGACACAGCACGGCGTGCTGACGTCTTTGGACAGTTTCAGCGTATGCACTATGGACTGGACGGTAGCATGGTTGGTCGCTCTTAGACTTTCCCCTAAGGGGAACAGGCAGGCCCCTTTGCAATAATAAGCCTTGTAGCCACGTGGGAAAATGATCCACCCTGCCCAACCAATTTCATGGAAGTCGACGAAGAGATCATTGAGCTGGCATGGCACGATTTGGTCTTTGGGGGAGAAGGAGGAGGTATCCCGAATTCTTCTGCTTTTGTTCACTCTGATGTTTGCAAAGACCTCGTTTTGGTGAGGTAGGTGTGATGAAGTATCATCTTCAGGCAAGGATGGCTGGAATTCTGAAAGCAAGAGGACACGAAGGGGTAAGGAAACCTTTGCCATGAAGAACACTGTATTTCTGTCTATACGTTGGGAGGAGTTTATTGCTCTCAAAGAAGATAGTCTCCATGAAACACATAGATTTAAACAAAACTGGGTAACGACCATGACACTTATGCTTCATCTCTACTATGAGTAAGGGGTGTGGTTGCTCCTGTTCGTATACACATAGGCTAGCTTTCATTGAGCTAACACAAATACAAACAGCAGCGCAGCTGCAATAGCACAGGCAGTTGCAGTAGAGGCATGGCTTCGCCATGTGCATGCTACCCATGGCGTAGTCATGTCTCCACTGTGCTACCCGTGCTTCCCTGGCTACACTGCTATTCAAAGTTAGTGTGCGTATGTATACACAGGCAGGAGAATCACATTCCCAGCTCAGAGTGTAGACATAGCCTTAGACAATGACAGTATTATAAATCTTAAATACTTATACATTAGGCTGCACTTCCCTCAGGACCAAATCCTGAAGTCTTCTTCATAGAGTCATAGATTCCAAGGCCAGAAGGGTATATTGTGATCATCTAGTCTGATCTCCTGTGTAACACAGGCTAGAGAACTCCTCCAGAAGGATCCCTTTTGAACTACAGACTAGCTTTAAAAAAAATTAAAAATCCAATGTTGATTTAAAAATTGCCAGTGATGGAGAATCCACTACGACCCTTGGTACATTGTTCCAATGATTCATTATCCTCATCCTGATCCTATGTTCAAAATGTACGCGTTATTTCCAGTCTGAATATGTCTAGCTTCAACTTGGCATGCAAAACCCCAAAAGCAGTGAAAAAACAAAAGCAAAGGCTCAGGAAATCATGAAACTGTTGGAGACTGCACAGCTCCCTGCACTACAGAGCCAAGTCTGGTTATGTCTCTGTATAAGAAGGCAGAGGGGAAACGGAGAGAACTAGAGAAACATGGACAGCCCAGATTTATTGACCACAAATTGTAGATGGGGCAAAGGTTCCCTACACTGAGAAGCGGGATTCTGTCTCCAAGCCACAACATAAAGTCCTTTTACTGGACAGGGAGCCAGAATTTCACTGTAAGCTTGACACTAGGCAGGGTCTGTTTTACTTTTTTTTCTAGTCAGTTTTACTGTCTGGTTCTCATCAGCCAGCACAATGTTGTCTTGTTTGGGTCCTTTCTGATGTACAAATAAGGCTGGAAAGTTTATTTTTAAGTTTTCTTTATTTGGATGTATCAGGACTGTAAAAGACTAATCTCTCTTAGCTCTTGTAAAGGGATCAGTGGGAGGTGTAAGGGATGTTTGTTGTAATTTAAGAGGTGAGGTATTGAACAGTCAACAAAGAATTCCATTATTCAAAGTGTCAGTTAGTCATTGCAGTTAAATCAACATTTTAGAATACAAACCAAAAGCAAAAGCAAAAAAAGTTTTAAACTGCCCGACTAAAATCCCCTTCCCTTTTGGGCAACTGAACTTCCATTTTGTGATATCATCATTTGCATAAGCTCTCCCGTCATGTAGAATCTTCCAGCCTAGACAGGACCTGCAAGCCTAATGTAAATAGAGAAGAAGCAGAACCCTTCCCCCTTTTTAAACAAACAAAATAAAACACCCTTTTGGTTTTTATTATGAGTCATAAAGAAACAAAAGTAGATATAAAAACAATATATTTTCCTTGGCAGGTCACTTTCTTACCTAAATGAAATAACTAAACGTTTTCTACTCCTTTTCTTTGCACAGATAGACCTAAAATTGTAACTCAGCCCCTAAGGAAACCTTGGCACTGAACAAAAGAGGGTTACCCAGCCTCCTGAGTGAGGGGCCAAGAAGCCTCCTTAGTCTCTCCGAGGGCTTTTGCAGACCTCAGAAGGTCCACAGGAGTGAAGGAGTTGCCTTCCTGATCATCTGTTCCCCAAGCTTAGTGCTCACTGAGTCCCTCCTCTCTGTGGACCTCCTGAGATCCTACCCAACCCCCTGTCCCCCGACTGCCCCCCAGAACCTCTGCCCCATCCAACCGCCCCCTGCCTGCCCCCTGGGACCCCCAGTCCCTTATCCAACTCCCCGGCCCCCTTACCATGCTGCACAGAACAGTATGTCTGGCAGCCACGCCGCCCAGCCGGAGCCAGACATACTGCCGCTCTGCTCAGCAGGAGTATGCAACCCCACTGCCCAGAGCGCTGCCTGTGTGGTGGGAAGGAATTTTCCTCCGGGGCAGACTGGCAGAGGCCCTGGAGGTTTTTCGCCTTCCTCTGCAGCATGGGGCACAGGTCACTTGCTGGAGGATTCTCTGCAGCTTGAGGTCTTCAAACCACAATCTGAGGACTTCAATAACTCAGACATAGGTTAGGGGTTTGTTATAGAAGTGGATGGGTAAGATTCTGCGGCCTGCTTTGTGCAGGAGGTCAGACTAGATGATCATAATGGTCCCTTCTGACCTTAAAGTCTATGAGTCTATGAGATGATTTGTACTTGGAGCAAGAGCATTCCCCTCTGAGGTACCCTAGGAGGTTTGTCAAGTAGAGAATACAGATACTGCATAACTCCATTTTCTAACTGCTTATGGCCCTGTCAGGATGTTAGGTACATAAAAGTGACAAATCATCACACTTAGTATTAAAGACATGATTGTGGGAAACAAAAGATAAAAAACCAACATTCTCTCAAACATGCTTTCGATAGTCTACAGGGAAAGAAGGAAAGATGGTATGAGCATATCTCTACAGGGGCAGAGTTAAGGTGGCTTGAGTGCCTCGTTTGAGCAGTGCAACCTTACCTCTGCATTCCTGGGTTCTCATTTTTGTTTGTGTTATTCTGTTTGTTGTTTACCTGCTAGAAAGGTAATATGCACTGAAACCCCATATGAGCCTGCAACCTTAGCTTCATAGCCATCACATTTTTTGTGGGAGATAAATTTGATAAATAGGAAACCTTTGTAGTATAAATTCCAATTTTTTTCTTTAACTTACTTAAACGTTGCATGGTGGACACACACACATACAAAATCTGAGTGACTCTTCCAGCCTGTCTTCCCTTCTGGCCCTCTTCTCTCCCTTCCGCCAGTGTATCTCCTTTCCCCCCTTCTGCTTGCTACCCTCCCTATCATTTTGTGTCCTCTTCCCCAGCACTACTTTGCATTCCATGAGGTGCTGAACTCCACATATTGGTGGAGTTGACATTGCATGCTCATAGGCTGGGAGTCACTGGTTCTACACCTTTGACTAGAATGGTGGGCATGAAGAGAAGACAGTTAGGCTGGGTCTGTAGACTGAAGATTACAAACTTTTGCTGGCATAGCATAGCTGTGTTGGTCAGGGATGTGCTGAGTTGTGTTTTGGGACTGACATAGCTGTGCTGGTAAAAGCACCTAGTGTAGATGCAGTTATACCAGGCAAAACTGCACTTTTGTCAGTATAACTTGTTTTGCTCATGGTGGGGCTCGAATAAGCTTCAGTTTTGCTCGTCTAAACTGCCTCCAAAGCAGGAGTGCTTTGCCTGTCTAGAATACTAGTATCACTATACCAGCAAAGTGCTCCTAGTATAGACCTGGCCTAAAATGTCTGGTGACCCACTTCAGGAAGTAAATAATAAAATGATTATATCAAAGCAAGCTTTTGACAGTGGCAAACCCGAATCAGTTTCAGTGTCAGAAACTGCATGTGACTAATGAAACTATCTGCAGAAAATGCATGAGGAAGTAACAGAACTAATTAAAAGGAGCTTCAGTTCAAAGAGTTACTGTTGCATTGTCTTACCAGTGGAAGAGGGCAGGAAGCTGAAAGATTTCTGTCTGTCATTATTGGTGAAGAGGACCAAGAAAGCATTCCTACTGTCTCGCATATTGTGCCGGCTCTTGGCAAACTTGACGAAGTTGGATTCCATTTTGGTTTTAGATAGATGAGTTGTAGTGATCAAAAAGCCATGGTTAGTACTGCTGTTTCCAACCCATTTGGAAACCTCGGAACAAAAAAGAAAAGTGGAAAAGATCATTTGAATAAGTCTGTCTCATTAGGACTAAATAATGTTTATATCGAGGAAGAAGGAATAAGCAAACGATTGTCAGGATAGATGTATATTATTATGAAGACAATAGTTGTAACTGCCTAGTTAAGGTTAAATTGAGTTTTGTACTTAAACCGTCTTTGCGTTGTATGAAGCATACAGTGTAACTTCCCCAAAACCACAGCCCTTACCTTTAAATACAGAATTATTTTTTGGAGAATTTACTAGTACATTGATTGATTAATCTATGAGTTAAAATTAATTTTAAAATTGATCCTTGGCAGGAATGTAGAACCTTTTTTCAGACGTCTCTTTTCCCAAGTAATCTTAATAATGGAATAATACAGACTTCAGACTTTCCATATTGTTAAAACTCATTGAAATCTCTCACACAGGCTACATCTGAAGACATTAGCAATCAAGCTAAGTTATTAACAATAGCTGAATCTGACTATTATGATTGTGGACTAACAGGTAAGGCTAAGTCACTCTTGGCTGAGGCCATTGTAACATCAGAGGTAATTCAACCAGTCATCCACAGCATGCTTGTGAATCTGATCTTAAACACATAATAAAATAATTAGATAAGGCTGATAGTACAGATTTTCAACTCATTACTGATATCAGATGGTTGATTTTGTTTTTTTAAGTAAAATTCCCCACACCAAAAAAACAGGTTCAGCTGGAGATAAGGTTGAGAGTACATATCAATAACGTAAGGGCATCTCCAAAACATGTATTACAAACCAAAGAGATTTAGAGTTAAGGTTACATTTATAAGGATCCAGAGATATTAAGGTATGGAAAATACAAAGCTAAAGCACCCACATAACCTTACCTCTGCCCTATAGTGATGCCATGAGTGTAAAAAGAAAATGAAAAACCAATTTCTCCAAGAACTCAGTGCCATCTACCCTGGGACCGCAAACATTAAAATGCTTTAATCATAATTATGTAGTTATTGTATGCTGTTACTCTGAGCAGAGTTAAGGTCATTTGGCTGTT
This sequence comes from Mauremys reevesii, assembly GCF_016161935.1. Classification (NCBI taxonomy): domain Eukaryota; kingdom Metazoa; phylum Chordata; order Testudines; family Geoemydidae; genus Mauremys; species Mauremys reevesii. Next base: position 66,060,124 of record NC_052629.1, on the reverse strand, counting down.
GCAGGCCGTATACTGCTACCAGTTAATAAGCTCAGGTTATCGGTCTTGTGGCTTTGGAGCTAGAGAATTTAAGGTTCTATCTCTGCTAGTGCCCTGAAGTTTTGGTATCCAGCATGAAATTCCTAGCCCATGGCCATGAATTTGTTACAATATCTTTAGCATAAAAAACAACATAATTAAGAATTCTCCGCTTACTGTCTGTGTGACATTGAACACCTCCCAGCCTTCGGTATACAAAGACAGTAGTCTGGATGAAATGAGATTTCTTCTCTGCGGCTTACTTCCCCTGTCCAAAAGCTCATACACATCCACCTTGAATATGGTAATATAACAAAACAAAATTAAATGGGGAACAATTGATTGTCTCCAGCAAAGAGGTCAGCATCAAAGAAACACATTTCCTCCACTTCCAGGATGGATTCACCCTGTCTGTTGACCTGGACTGAGACTAAAAAGTTGCTTCTGGTCAGCTTCACATAAGGGCAAGAAGTAATGTAAATCTACTAAATACCTACAGAGAGGTCTATCTAGATCCCTAACCCTAGATAGATATATACACCTAATCCTCAGTATTTTTTTAGGGGTATGTAATAAATAAGAACCTGTATATCTGGTAATCATAATGAAAACATACATGGGGGGGAGGGATAGCTCAGTGGTTTGAGCATTGGCTTGCTAAACCCAGGGTTGTGAGCTAAATCCTTGAGGGGGCTGCCTAGGGATCTGGGACAAAAATCAGTACTTGGTCCTGCTAGTGAAGGCAGGGGGCTGGACTCAATGACTTTTCAAGGTCCCTTCCAGTTCAGGAGATTGGAGATAAAAATATTATTATTAAAAAAAAAAAAAACCCAGAGATTATTCTCTCAGCACTTGGATATTATCTCATGTGCTAAGAGCCACACAAAAAGAAATATCTGCAAATGGAAAAGTCACCGGGCCATCTATTTTTTGTCTCTTTTGACTACTTGATATTGTCCCAAGTTTCAGGTTGCCCCATTGGGTTTGCAGGCCACCTGATTCCCTAGAGATGGACTGGCGCTGCAGAATTTGGATCTGGATTGCAAATATCTCAAAATCCGCGATAGCTTGGCTGTGGTTTGAGCTCACTTTCAGGGATCACCGAGCTGTCCTGTTTGCTTTTGCACAGATAAACCAGTAGATTGTTTGGCAGCATGGATGTTTCATTGAAAAAAGCTCAGGGGGAAAAAGAAATAGCATAGCAACAAAACGAAACACCTGGTTGTATTTCTTTGCTTGTTGAAGTCAAACTTCTAAATTGCTGGCAGTAATCACATAAAACACAGGATAGTTTCATGGGGTAGTTGGTTTCAGTCTCATTTCTTTCATGCTTGATTTTTTTAACTTTGTTAGCTTAAAGACACTACCTGTTGATTAATTAGTCATTTGTTATTATTGTTAATAATATAATCACCCACTTACTTTGAGAAAATGTTGCCAAAAAGATTTTTGTGGCACATGGTTTTTATTTAGCTTGAAAACTCTGAGCTCAGCTTTTAGCATTTGTTCATTCCTCCCAACCGAAGAGATGTTGAAGTAGAAATAAGACTGATCAAAATAATCTGGAAAAAAACCCAGGACTATTAATAACCAGTCCAACATGCAAGACACAGAAAGAATACTCTGATTTTCCAGGAAATGGCAATGTCACCTGCAGTAACAGAAAGAACTATTCAAATGTGTGTATTAAAATAGTGATAGGCTTAAGACAATGAAGTGAAAATAGAATTAAAAATAGATCTTCACAGCAAACCAAAAGCATATAACCATGCAAGAGCCAGGCCGCTAATAAAATGGAGCAAATTGAATTTTCTGTGCACAGGATATTTTAAAAGAATTAAAAAAACAAACAAACAAAAAACAGACCTGTGTTTATTTTGAATTCAGAATGTCCCTCCTCCCCCTGCATTCACTAAGTAGCAATGAGTTTGTATCAAAGGCTTCCATATAAAAGTGTAATCTACAGCGGTCACATAGGCACAAAACACCTTACATCACCCAACACCCTTCCACATTCCTACACATGTACACACCAGCATTCCCCTCCACCCCCATATACAGCCCTGCTCTCCCCACAAACCCATTAGTTTCAGTGGAGTTACACCAGGGGTGAATTTGCTTCCCTAGCTTTGTCTTGTCCCACTTCTCCTAACCCAGCCTCTCTCCCCCATCTCCTTCTCTGTGGTTTACCTCGGTCTTCAAGGCTCCGTACCACGTTGCCCTCCAGCAGCCCTGGGGCCTTCGTGATCCCATTGGAATCTGCCACCTTATTGAAAAGATCTACCATAAACTGGGGTGGCTTCCTGTGAGGCAGGACATCATGGGGCAAGGCCTCAATGTCAAAGACCTCCTGCAGTCTCCGCATGGCTTCGGCGACAATCCCTTTCCTCTGCGTCCGCACGGGCACCCTGGACAAGTGAGCGGGGTCACAGAACAGCAGGAGCAGCAATGCAAGGCAGTGCCAGGCCTGGGATGCCGCCATGTCAACTGGATCCTCTTCGGCTGTTACAGGAGGAGAAGTGCAGCTACAGCTCAGGCGTGCTCTGGTCTGGAGTCTTTGAGGAGTGCAGAGCTCCAGCAGGTACTTGTCACTGGCAGCCAAGCCTCCCAAATGGGCTGAGAAATCCACCCCACCAGTTCTATAAGGCAGTGTGCAGGGAGTGCTTGGTTTTGCATGAGAAATCTGAGCTTGGTGGTGGTGTGGTCCTGGGCGGAGTTCCTGCAAGTGAGAAAGTGGACAAGCTATACAATTAGCTAGCTAAACAGCCTGAATCAACACATCTGACTTACTCCTTTATTCCAGGCCTTTGTCAGCGTCCCTGCTGCAGCTAGCCACCCTCCAATCACCAGAAGAGGGTGGGAAAGATGGACTTTTCTGTTCTTTCTAGGTCTAAGATACAGTCCCCCTTTTCAGTCCTTGGCCTTAAACCTGATAACCGTGCTAAGCATGCACTGCTTTCCCTCATCAAACACCCCATTGGATGGTGCTTTTCCTGGCCAGCTGGGTTATGCAGGGATGGTCTTGTAATGAGACCCACACCCTACTCCCATTATTGAAGCTTAAGGACTGTGAAAGTACACATACAGGGATTCAGTCTCAATTAGGGGAGTGTCATTTCCACTCCTGTAAGCATCAAAGAAGCCATTTGTTTGTAGTTCCCTGAATGTGCAATACCTTCAGCTGCCTCTCTTCTTTGTCCTTCTGTAGCCCTCATGCACTATTCGTTAGAGCAGGACGGAAGGAAGGATGGGCTTGTGGTTAAGGCACTGGAGTGGGGCTCAGGAGATCTACGGTCAGTTCCCAGCCTCAGAGAAGAAAAGGCAGAAGTTGGCTGTTTGTATGATGGGGCCCCAGGCAATTGCCCTGCTTGCTACTGTCTAGTGCTGGCCCTGGCTTTCATATGCAGAAGAACAGTTGTGGCAAAGGCAGGCTGTGGAGTTTTTACAGCACGTTGGGGCTGGGCCTCAGAAAAAAAAAAGGTTGTGAACTGCTGGTTTAAAGGGCATACAAGGAGGGTGAACAGAAGCAACAGCGAATTCCCTTCATTCTCATCTTGGCCTCATAAAATTCAATTCACAGAGGCACTAAAATGCAATATCGGTAAGCCCAAATCTTAGGCCAGCTAAGCCGCCAGATCGCTGTACCCCCAGAAGCCTAATCGTGTTATTGTTCCCTGGTACCAGCCCTTCCTCACCAGCTGAAGGACAACTACCAGTTGAGTCCAGAAACAATTGAAAGAATCGTTATGTGCATGTACAGTGCCCAGCATAATGGAGCTGGAGACTCAATGCTACCATAATACAAATAAATAATAATAATACAGAAGAACAGCTGGGTCTGATCCAATCCCGCTGGGCCAGGCACTCCCAAATTTTGCAAGTATGAGGCTCAAATTCTGGATCTGGAATTGACACTGACCAGATCTGTCTCTACCTTTTGGGAACAGCAAAGGAACCATTTGCCCCTTTGCACCTCATGCATAACATCTCATGTAAATGAAGTTGAGCAACATGACACAGAAAGTTTTGCTATTGTCCTTTCTGTTTCCCTTGTGCTGTTTTAAAGACACAGCATGACAACAGGAGCCTAGCAGCTTTGGCGGTCCTCAGCCCATGCAGGTGACATCCACCTCTCCATGGCAGCTAAGCATGGTATTACATAAGAAGATGACCTCAGGTGGAACATGAGCAGCACAAGCAGATGAACTAAGCAACGATGGACCCTGGCACAGATCCTCTGTCTCCATGCAGATGTCTCTTAGGCTTTGTCTACATGAACGTGTAATTTAAATCAGCGTCTAAACCAATTTAGTTAAGCTGGTGTAGGCTCTAGTGTGGATGCTCTTATTTTGGTTTAAGTGGCTTACTGTGAGAGAGAGCAAACCAATTTCTAATTGATTTATGTTAAACTGCAATAAGTCCTTCTTACCTGGAAATAAGAGCATTCACACAAGCGTCTGCACCAGTTTAACTAAACCACACCTTGAGTCAAAGCAATGCAGTTTTCTCGGGTAGACAAGACATCAGTAAATAAAACTGCACAGAACCAGCTGCTGGCAACCCATCCCCTCTCAGGAACTAGGTGAAGTATTAGTGGAGTTGTGTCTAATAGAACATTTGCAGTGTGTTTTCCAGGACATGTTGTGTAGTGGGGGCCAGAACTCGTGCATTCTTAGCTTTGCTCCTAGGACATGTCACTTCATTGCTCTGCATCTCATTTTTCCCCATCTGTAAAATGGATCTAATAATAATGAAACTGGGCTTCTCTTTGGTGCTTTCCTATATGAGGGAATGAAAGGATTTTACAGAACTTGTTTCATTTAGTGCCATGATACATTTGTATCAAGTAACAAATCTGTTGCTGCCTGGAACTTCATGGTGGTCACTGTGCTGCACACTGCGGCCACTTGTCACTTTGGGGTAACAACCAGTAGAGAATTCAGATTGTCCAGCTCTAAAAGCACGAGCCACTACCACTCGGAAGAAGAGAATACCTACCAGCTGCTAGCAGAATGGGGCTTGTGATACACAGCTGAGCACTTAGGAATCCATCCAGTAGAGGGCCATGGTGCATCTCCTTACTAGCCAGTTCCTTATAGTATTATCATCAGCCTCATTTTGCAGATGGGGAAACTGAGGCAAAGAGAGACTGAATGATTTGCTGGGGTCACACAGGAAGTCTACAGCACAATCAGGCATACGACCCGGATCTCTGGAGTCCTAATTATTAGCAGATTATCCTTCATACCTGGGCACAGCATGCTTATCATATAGCTTAACACATTGCTTGTAAAAACATTGGTGTGAAAACTACGTGTGAAGTATACATTGTTTTGATTTTAAAATAAGGCAACTCTACAAACTGAGCATTTTACTAAAGCACACTCTGATTAGAAAGATAGATAAATCTATTCAGAGTTCAGGAATGTCCCTGTCTGTGTCACATGAAGCCTAAAACGTCTGTTAAGTCAGTAAAACAAAATTGGAGTAACTATAAGCGTGGCTGAGAGTTCTGTGTGTTCAGTATATCAGCAAGGTGAATTGTTACTGGGTGTCATGGTTTGTTACCATTCAGTTGTTAAGATCTGAGCCATTTTGACTTTACACATTACACTACATGGTGCACAGCTGCAGTAAGGTGTGACTCTATGCCATGCCAAGAGTCCTAGACCACTGTGATATCCAAGTTGACTCAACCAGTCATCACCCTTACTCTTCAGCTAATTTGAATGCAAAGATTTAATTGGTTATATGAGCGAGAGACTGCACAGATCATGAATTACTTGGCTCAGTGGCCACACCCATGCTCCCAACTGCCACCTGCACAAATCAACACAAAACTCCCAGCACAACCCCTCCGACACAAACCAACACAATCCCCCCCACAACACCACCATCAGCACACAATGACCCCCAAACACACATTGCTGCAGCACACACCCTTTATTTGCCACCCACACAAATCAACACAACTGTCCCAGCACAACACACACAGTCACTCAACCTCACTCGTACTTACCATAAAATCATAAACTTGAGTGGCAAAGCTGTGCGCCCGTTTATAGCAAATGGGTGTGCACTGTGAGCAGGGTTGCATTCGAGAAGGTTGCATATGAATCCATGCACTTCAGAAACACTGTTCACTAATCCGTCACAGCTAATTGTCAGTCACATTAAAACAAAGCCAAGAAAAAGAAAATATTGATGAGGATAACAACATCATCTCACAGTCGCATAGCACCACTCAGCCTGACAGTTCTCGGGGGTGTAAGAAATCATACATGTACAACAGCACTGAAATGCAGCCACTTCTGGGATGGAGTTTGGCAGCTGGACAGCGAACACCGCAGTGTGTAACACTGGTGTAGATGGGAATGATCTTTTTGGCCAAAGTTGTAGAGGCAAATCCCTGCTTTTGTGAGAAGAGTCATGGGATCATTGTCTATGCTGAAAGGAGATAATCTAAAAGCATGTTGTCTTAGGGGGGATCCTTCTTAGCATGGCATCACATGGTGTGTATCACTTCGCACATGCCAGTACAAAGCTAGCCCGTATTCATAGAATCATAGAAGATTAGGGTTGGAAGAGACCTCAGGAGGTCATCTAATCCAACTCCCTGCTCAAAGCAGGACCAACCCCAACTAAATCATCCCAGCCAGGGCTTTGTCAAGCTGGGCCTTAAAAAACCTCTAAGGAAGGAGATTCCACCACCTCCCTAGGTAACCCATTCCAGTGCTTCACCACCCTCCTAGTGAAATAGTGTTTCCTAATATCCAACCTAGACCTCCGCCACTGCAACTTGAGACCATTGCTCCTTGTTCTGTCATCTGCCACCACTGAGAACAGCCAAGCTCCATCCTCTTTGGAACCCCCCTTCAGGTAATTGAAAGCTGCTATCAAATCCCCCTACTGTTCTTGTCTGCAGACTAAATAAGCCCAGTTCCCTCAGCCTCTCCTCATAAACCATGTGCCCCAGCCCCCTAATCATTTTTGTTGCCCTCTGCTGGACTGTCTCCAATTTGTCTACATCTCTTCTGTAGTGTGTGTGTGTGGGGGGGGGGGAACAGGGAACTGGACACAATATTCCAGATGCGGCCTCACCAGTGCAGAATAGAGGGGAATAATCACTTCCCTCAATCTAATGGCAATGTTCCTACTAATGCAGCCCAATATGCCATTTGCCTTCTTGGCAACAAGGATACATTGTTGACTCAGATCCAGCTTCTCATCCACTGTAATCCCCAAGTCCTTTTCCACATAACTGCCACTTAGCCAGTCGGTCCCCAGCCTGTAGCAATGCTTGGGATTCTTCTGTCCTAAATCCAGGACTCTGCACTTGTCCTTGTTGAACCTCATCCAATTTCTTTTGGCCCAATCCTCCAATTTGTCTAGGTCTCTCTGTATCCTATCCCTACCCTCCAGTGTATCTACCTCTCCCCCCAGCTTAGTGTCATCTGTGAACTTGCTGAGGGTGCAATTCATCCCATCATCCAGATCATTAATGAAGATGTTGAACAAAACCGGTCCCAGGGCTGACCCCTGGGGCACTCCGCTTGATACCGGCTGCCAACTAGACATTGAGACGTTTTTATCACATATTACTTACGTGTGATGTGTCCTGCCCATGTTTCTAACCTCTCTTGGTCCTTTTGTACTATTTCTTAGTCCTCAATATTGTTTGTAATTCCTCCTGATGTCGTATCACTTCTGAGTTTCATTAATATGCTGCTTATTGTAATGAACCGCTTGTGATGGGTAAGGAGCAGATGCATCTGTGGGAAGGGTGCTTGCCTGTAAAATAATATCTACTTACTGCAATTAGGATGATCTGAGTTTTCATTAGGTGATATAAGTCAAGTACTTTGAGAGTCAGATGAAAGGTGCAATTTAAGTGCATAGTATTATCGCTGGGTGGGGGTATTTGCATAGGCATGGCAGGGGTGGAGTCTGAGCAGGGAGCTTTGTGGGGATTTCCTGCCTTTTTTGGTAATTGGAGGATTTTGAGGCCACAAACATGGCTGAAAGGAACTGCACATTAGGGATGGCTGTAAATCAAATGGCTGTATTAGAATACCAGGAAACTTCAGAACACAAACCCAGCTCTGGTTCCAGATCTCACGGCTGACTGGCTCCTTTTTGGCTTTTGGTCTGAACCAAATCCCAGGCTCTGAGCACCACTGAATATCACAGGCTTTAGCATGTGGCTCCAGATCCAAATTTTGCAGTGGAGGCAGTAAGAGCCACCTGTGCCCACTCTACAATCACTTGTGGGACTCCTCCTCCAGGGGAATCCCCAGCTGAAGAGATCAAGCTGCTTTCTATGCCACTGGCTGGACTGTAGCTCCGACCTCTTTGTTGTGAAGTTAGCCTTCAGAGCAGAAACTGGATGCTAGGGCTATGTCTGTCCTTGTGATTTCACCAAATATTACTGGCTATTCTCTCCTCTTTCTCCCGTGCAAATATCCCACCTTCCTCAGGTGCCTGCTTCTGGTAGCTGGTCTCTTCCCGGCTCCCACCGAGAGATGGAAACTCTGCCAACCTCTCCATCCAGGGATGCACTGCCCTCTTGGGACTTCTCTACACTGGGAGATTACATCGTGTTAGAATACAAGCAACACTAACGGTGTTAAACACAACGCAGCAGTCAATGTAGACAAGGTCTGCCATGCTCAGGTTCTGCCATCCGCTTGTGGGCCCACTCGTTAACCACAACCAGCTAGATTAGAAACACAACGGTTCTTGTCTATGCTGAGGGACAGACCCTCAGGTGGTGAAAACTGGGGTCACTCCATTGGTGTCAATGGTTTATAGCAGCTCAGGAACCACATGGAGTGGTTAATATTAGATTAGTTAATGTTCTATAACACCATGCAATTTCCCAGAGCCCTTGGGGATTGTACATTGTGAGGCCTATTTGAAACAAGATGCTTTCTCCAGTGGTCTGAGAAAAGCTTGATGTGAATTTCCTTGTAGGTTTTTTATTTTATTTTATTTAGCAAGCTGGTAACAACTAAGTTATTGAGAAGACCTTTTTGACTTCAGTTAGCATTAGGATCAATTTTGCTGGAGCACCAGCAGTTGCCATTGATTTCCATGGGCGTTGTGGCAGCTCAGCATTTCCAAGGTGCTGTGGAAAGGCTCCCATTGTTCCAGTTTCCACAAGGTCCTGGGCCAGGTGCTGCTAGACCTTTCAGGTCATGGCCAAGAGTCCTGACTTCTGGGGAAACCCACAATGAATGTGAGATACAGACCCTGTAACTTCTCCCCGATACACTGGGAATTTCATATTCAGTGTAAATGTAACCCACTGGTCAATGTGTGTTATATGGCCCGCTCAGTGCCCGATCTACAGAGGATGAGTCTGTTACAGCCCCAACTATAGAACCTGGGTATTTTGCTCAACCCATAGTAACTCATGAGGATTACTGGTTCAACCTCTGGTGTTGGCCATGGTGGCGCTGTCACACCACTGTTAGAGGTGGTAGCCAAGAAGTTCACACAGGGCAGAGTTAAGGTTGTTTGAATGCCTTAGCTGTGCATTTTCATCCCACAGCACATTTGAATTTCCTGTAAGGGTAATGTTGACTCTAAGTTCTGAGTTTGTAGTGCTTGGTTCTGGTGTAATTACAACGTTTCTGTAATGATTGTTACCCTTAAGTTAGTTACATACTTTCAACCTTAATTTCATTTTTGCATAGTGTGTTGTCTAGGAAAGAAGAAGAGTGCAGCTTGCTTTCCTCTCTCTGGGCCTCCCAGCAGCCATTCCCATTCTCCCCTCTGTCTCTGCAGCATAGCCCTGACTCTTCGCTAGCCCATGATGCATTCTTCTCTCACCAAGGAGAGCAATTGTCTGCTTGAGCTGTTCACTTGACCTCGTCTGTGGGGATAAAGGGCAGCTTCCCTTGTGGCTGGTGCAGCCAGGGCACAGTACAAACACCATCAGCTCTTCCGACCATAGCTTGACACCTCTCCCCAGAGGGAGACAGGAACTGGCCTGTCAGGCTCTCTTCAGCCCAACAGCTCCCCCAGCAGGGAGGAGGTTAGACTAATATCCTCCTCTCTGCTTAATAAAAGCACTTTGCTTAGAGTCGCTCCAGAAGCACAAACCCATAAAGGCATGGCTGAAGGAGCAAGACTCACACCACATCGGCAATTTAGAATGAGGCATAAGTGCTGACATTACCTCAATCCCTAGAACAGCAACCCCTTAGTGGGTAGTAGGTGGAGAGAGCTGGTGAGTTAAGAGTAAATTCAGTATTTAGTTTGAATGGGAATGGATAAGAGAATAAGGAGCCCTAAATAAGTGTTTTTACCACATCTGCTACCCTTCCCCGTGCTCCCAGCTCTAGGTTTGCCAGCACATTCTGGTGCTTCACTAGGGTTCTTAAAAGAACTGTAGAAGCATCAATCAAGTCTTTAAACGCCCCTGTAATGGATTCACAGGTCTCCAAGTGCTTTACAAAGGAGGTCAGCATTATTATCCCCATTGTACAGATGGGGAAACTGAGACATGGGGGGGTGAAATGACTTGCCCAAGGTCATCCAGCAGGCCAGTGGTGGAGCCAGGAGAAGAACTCAGGTCTTCTGAGTCCTGTGCTCTGTCCCCTAGGCCAATGGATAGAAATTCATTCTTCAAAGAAACCCACCAACTCTGGAGTAGATTGCTGTGGCTTTTTAACAGCTCGCAGTGACAGTGTAAGGTAGGCAGTGAACAACAGTGTATCCAATTGAAGCTTCAGGGAAATTTAGGACAGCAGAACATAATTACTTGAGCTGGAATTTGGGGTCAACTCCTATTCTAGGGATAAAACTAACATGGGCTCTTTCATGGTAGCTCCTTTTACGTTGTATCTGACATCACAGCCAGCAGCCCAGGCGCCCCCTAACACCATGCAGGGGCTTTGGCTCACTCCTGACAGAAGAAAAAGTGCTTCCTACTGAATCACTAACACTACTGCCTGCAGCAGCTGGCAGGCTTCCCAGGAACCAAGTCTTCACTTTGAGGATGTGACAGATCCACAGCCCAAGCTGGAACATTAAATAGATTCCACAAGGAATCAGCCCTGTACACAAGGGGACTGCAAGACGTAACACATTATCCCCCTTTGGTGCTACTTATTCATATACCCAGCTCTTCCCCTTAACACTAATGCCAGCCTCCTCTGTTAGAGCAAGGTATTACCCTCTCGTTGGGAGAGCTTTGCCTGCGTTCCCCATGTACTCCGTGTTTTCTATGCCCTTGTTTTTAAGGCCATCCCGTTTTAACCATTTCATTTTGACAATCTATCACTCCTTTTCATAACTTTCCCCCAGAAGATGCAGCTTTGCTGGATATGCGATGGCTGCCAAGATGTTTTTCTCTCTGAAAGCTTCCTTAAGAGGCAGATTTCTCCTGAGAATCCAGCTGAGAAATACACAATATTCTTCTTACGGCATCATAACTTGCCTTTGTTTCTTGCAGCTTTCAGGCTCTGCATTTCCAATCTGTTGGAAAATGTTCACAACATGGTGCTACCAACAGGGATTCCTCTGTGGTATTTCCTCTCAGACATTTGATAGCATATCTCTTTAAGGAATGGGTTTCCTTTATCTTCAGTCTCAAGAAAAAGCCAGAAAATCTCTCTCCATAAAAAAGAACGAGTACTTGTGGCACCTTAGAGTAACAAATTTATTTGGGCATAAGCTTTCATGGGCTAAAACCCACTTCATCGGATGCATGCAGTGGAAAATACAGTAGGAAGATAGATATACACAGAGAAATGTTCCTTCCAGTGCTCTGTGCAATGTTCTCTCTGTATATATATCTTCATACTGTATTTTCCACTGCATGCATCTGATGAAGTAGGTTTTAGCCCACGAAAGCTTACGCCCAAATAAATTTGTTAGTCTCTAAGGTGCCACAAGTACTCCTTGTTCTTTTTGCTGATACAGACTAACAGGGCTGCCACTCTGAAACCTCTATCCATAAAGAAGCTCCCTGTGGCTCTCCTGGTTCTGGCAGTATTGCGTATGGGACCAAATTTACACAATATCAAGCTGAATTAGTTGGTAGATATGGAAAAATGGATTCAGTGAGCTAATCAAGATTTACACCAGTGTAAATGTAGATTTACACCAGTGTAACTAAGAGCAGTTTCTGACTCAGTTATCTATATACTGCCATTATCAGACACTGGGTATCAGAAGTAGCCAAAACCCAATGTGTTATGATTTGGGCAGCAGAATGAGGACAGTGGTCAATATCTCCTCTCCTCAAGGTTTCTGAAAGTACACCACAGAAGCTATACATTATATGGAGTCCAGCTGACCCAAAAACCCCAACAAGGTCATCCTGTGTAAAAAGCATTTTATTGGCAAGAGAAAACCCGACCGGAAGCAGGCATAAAAGACATTTCCCAAATGTTTAACGAGCCAGAGCTGTCAGTAACACAACTGCTTAATTATTTATTGTGTTGGGAAATGGACAATTACAGTCTCAGATCCAAAACATACCCATGGAAATCAGAGAAATTGTTGGACTTGTCTAGGATTTTAGTATGCACCTGCTTGAAAAGATTATATTGCATATTCTGGGAAGAGCGAATACCAATAATTGACATGGTGGACCCCATGGGCCATATCCTCAGGTAATGTAAACGGGCACAGCTCCATTAACTTCAATGGAGCAGTGCTGATTTGCACCAGCTGAGGATCTGGCCCACTTCATAGCAAACTTTGTAGCTGTAATGATTTAGCAGGAGATTTTTCAGAAGTGCCAAAGGGGTTGAGGAGCACAAGTCTTGTTAGATGCTTTTGAAAAATCTTCCCCCCCTTATGCAAGGAATTCCACTAAGACCGGTTAAAACCAGTCACAACCAAGTAGTCTTGGGATTATAGCAGACAAATGGAGGTGATCTATGAGTAAGGCTACAATTTAGTCACAGGTATTTTTAGTAAAAGTCACAGACAGGTCATGGACAATAAACAAAAAGTCATGGACATTGACCTGTTCATGAGTTTTACTAAAAATGCCCCTAACTAAATCTTAGGTGCTGGGGGAGGCACTCCAGCGGATGCTGCTGCTCGGGGGCGGGGGTGCTCTGGCAGTCGCTGCTGCTCCTGGGGTGGGGGGAGTGGCCAGTGGCCCCACCGCTGCTCCGGGTAGGGGGTAGCCCATGGGCTGCCCCCGCTGCTCCGGGCAAGGGCAGCCCAGGGTCCCACTGCTGCCTCTGCTCCTCTGGGATGGCCCGGGGCACTGCTGCTGCTTTGGGGTAGCGACCAGGACTAGTTGCCTGGGGCCACCACAACTGCTCAGGAGGCCCTGGGGTCAGCCACTGCAGCTGTAGAAGTCACGGAGGTCCCAGAAAGTCATGGAATCCATGAAAGACTCGCAGCCTTACCTAGGAGTAAGGCTATCATTGTGTCATGCTGATTTTTAGACAATTTCACAGAAGAGGTGCAGAGGGGAAAAAATCACAGTCATCAAAAGGTCACACTGCAGCAGCAGCTCCTGTCCCACTGGGCTGGGTCTGACTGCCCAGTGTGCAAGGTCACAGTGCCATTCAGGTGTGACACATCCGCCCTTCCAGCTCCAAACCAGAGTGGTGCTCGAAGCCGGTTTTAATTTAAATTGATTTTAATAACTTTGTATTAAACTACCATGTATTCAGCTCCTGTTGCTAGAGTTTCAAGTTCAACTGAGTGACAATCATTTTTGGTGGTTCTCTCAAACACACAAAGTCCAAGGACAGTGACTACAGACACAATCATAAATACAAAGTCTTATCTGTACTACAAGTTTTATTAACACAATAAGTAAAGTTAGACTTACCCATGCATATAGAAACCCTGCAAAAATCCATGCAAGAACTAAGACTACAGTCATACTCACATCCTCAAAGATATTCTAGGGTCTGATGGACCTCTCAATAGATGATCATGATGATTTCTGCTGGGGTTTCCAGTGGGGTCTTTCTACTTTTACCCAACCAGAAAGTCTCTTATATAACTTAACCTCAAAAAACTGGAAGTCTCTTAGAAAAAGTTTGTCTTTACTACATTTTATTAAGTTCATAAAAGTTGAGGAATTATAAAAGCATGTACAGCTCCTTTTACATCATGAACACATCAGAGGAGAGAGCTATAAACTTTCCACCCTCTAATATAGGAAATATGCCTTTAAGAATGAAAGCAGTATGTGATACAGGACACTCAAACTCTTTGTTAAGCACCAGAGAGAAACACTTAATTCCTGCAGTTTCAATCAAAATCAGCATACAAACAACTTTAAAGGAAACTGGAAAAAAAGGTTTGGTTTTGCCCTTTTACCGTTCTTTCATGGTGCATGAAGTTAGATTCAACATTTTCTACACATTTTTGCATTAGAAATATCAGCTCTTTGGTTCCCTTTCTTCACTGTAAGTCCTTGGCAAATTTAGAGACTTTGTCATAATAGCCTGCAACCTGAACTGCGGCAATCCCTCCTCCAAACTGAGTGTGGAGGGGATGACAGTTCTTGGCCAGTCAGACTCAGCAGCCTCTCTCATTCCTTTGTGTGGGAAGGCACTGCTGTAACTCAAGTGTGGCATCGCTATTCTGGTAATGGAGTTCCACTAAGGATCTTTCAACAAAGAGAGGGAAGCAAGAAGCCAGTATTCCTAGGCTAATACACAAGCAGAGGAAAGCCTGTTTGGAATAAACTCAAGAGCCGTCTTTCTAAATCACACTGGAGCAGGAAAGTAAAACACTTTATTCTTGTTTCACCATTCACCTTTAAGTTTTGCTTGTACTTGAAGCTTAATCGTTAATAGGAATTGCTTATTACTAATGAACTCAAATAAAACCTTGCAGTTGATCATCTTTGCCCATCTCTCTATAAGGGGAGCCACTGACTACATTTGGTTATTCCTAGTTTAAATTATACAATAATGTTTTAGCTGTGCTGCAAAGAAATGCAATTTTCTCATTTTGGCATTGAGCTGTATCACTTTTCCATTAAAATCTGTCTCTGTAGCATATTGGCATCTTGCAGAGAGACTCAAGGTGGCGGTGGTGGAAATAAAACTCAGGTCGACTTCAGTGAATCCAGTTTTCTTCCTCTAAAGGAAATTCATGTTCATTTAGTGCTGGTTTGGAAGCTATGGAGATTGAAGTTTTCTTTTTATCCACAGAACAGGTACAACAAGGAACTCTTCCCCATACACCACAAATGTGCCTCAGCCCTGACCCAAAAGGACCATGCCAGCAGTGTGAGGGCAGTTCATTCTCCATGGCTAGTTCAGCTCTTGGTCAAGACTGAAAACAGGTCACAATTAGCATCAATTTTGGTGAGATTGTTTGTGATATTACAGAGGCCGTAGATGGCAACTACCAATCACCCACTACTAGACTTACTTCTTACTATCACCTTGGTTTCAATGGGACTCCTCATGGTAGTAAGTATTACACCAGGCAAGTGCTTTGGGACTTGGCAGGATTTGAATTGGTGATTTAAAGGTAAAAGTATTCTATAACCTGTTACCAATCTGCAGACACATCCAGATGCTCTGCCTGGCTCTTTATTTTTGCAATTAAACCTTCATGGCAGTAGACTTTAGTCCAAGTATTTAGTGACATACATCAATTACTGGTAAAAATTAAAGCAGCAACTCTAAAAACAAATTTTCAACACTGATGAAAGTCTCTCACAATGATTCTTGATACTGTGTCAGTACAAGTTACCTTTTTATATCCACCTAAACCGTTCATTATTAATGCTTCTGTTCATTGGTGTAATGTGCACCCCATAATGACCAGTCAAGTAATATACAGAAAATTAGACAAAGACTGAACATCACAGAAATTGGATAAAAATCTGAAAACATGACAAAATCCATGGCTCTTATTGCAATAAAACGTTAATACACCTGTTCCACAGCCCATCTACATTAAGATTTTTTTAAAATAAAAGGTGCTGCTATTTTGTATTGTTTCAATTGTGAGGTAGATGCCACTTTTTATATATAAATAGAGTAAATAGGAAGTTGGTCCGTTATGTCTCCAGTGAAACATACTTAAGTGCTGCACCAGGTACAGTAGAAGTCAGTAATTAAAATATGTACACAAAATGAAACAGAAGCGTCCAGTTTAAAAGATGAATAGAAAGTCTTATGGAGCAGAGTTTTGGCCAAGCACACACAGATGCACTCCTAATCAAAGGGTCAACGGAATTCTGGCTTTAGTTTCCAGACACCTTCACCATTTGGGCTTCTATGGAAAGTACAAAGATTTCTCAGAAGTTCTCTGAACACACACGACTGTGCTGCTGACAGCTTGGATTCAAACTCCTGCAGTATCTCCTGAGTACTAGCCTCTCCGTCCACATGAGCCTGGAATGCTATAAAGTTTCGTACATCCACTAGCAATTCGTCATGTTCCGTCGAAGTTGGGAGTGGAGCAGAAGCCTGAAGATTCTCATCGCTGTCATTCTCCATCCTCTGCGGTAAAATAAGGTGGTTTCTAGCCCTCATCTTAGCTAACAAAGATGATGAATCTAGTGCACTGGATGATGATTCGCCTGCTTCGAGTTTCCCGTCAAAATGTACACTGGAAACATTTTTCTTTACCTTCTCTTTCCTTATTATATCAGCATCCTGCAAATAAACACAGACACTATAGGAAAAGTTGGAGTTTGAGATCCATGGAACCTATTCTTAGTGAATTTGCCTGCCATTCAGGCTTACTCAAAAACAAACCAAACCAACCTCAACAAACTGCAGGAGTTAATTAGGTGAATTAAAACATGTTAGAGTCAATGTTTGCTAACTTCACAACTTGAATATGTATTTCAGTTGTTGGGAAGCTAAAAAAAAAAAATCTCTACTCTTGAACCAGAGTGAGCACAGCAAGATGAAATGAAAGACTGGTGCAACTGATTAAAGTGAATTTGATGATTCTTTTTCAAAATGTAAGATCAAATCTGTATGTAATTCAAGGCCTAAAACTTTTGGAATTCTACATACAGAGTATGGGAATTATTTATGAGACATATATCCTAAATAGCAAAAGTTAAGCTAGAATGTTTCAACTAAATCAGCTAATACTATGGAAAAAATAAAGTAGTACCAGTTCTTGTGCTTTACCTTGCATCTCTTTCCAGGAGATATAGTGGAGGAATTTGGCACAAGCAAAGTAGGGTTCCTTTTCTGACCAAACCTACTCCTAAAAAACATGCAAGAGGAGTAATTTATTACAGTATCTCTCCTAAATATGAATTGTGACACTTTGTAGGATACTTTGATTGAATACTCCAAGTATTGTGAATCTTATCATCCCTTTAGTGATCAATGAGAAGAATTTCTTAGAATTTACAGACCTAGGGGTTCTCAGATACAGGATGCAATTGTCACTATCAGAGGCCCAAGAGCAGTAGGAAGCTGTATCCTAGTACACAAGACAATTTACATTTATATAGGCCTTTCATTCCAAAGTAGTCTACAACTTCACCCACCTCTAGTGTAAAATGTAGCAGCAGTTTAAGATGGCAACAACACACATGAGTTTGAGACGGGAAGTGAAGACTTACTGTATTCAACTGAAACTGCAAGGGGACTTTTAGATAGCACCATATAATCTGACATTCACACTAGAATCTGACACCCAAGCTAACATGGAATGTGACACAGGATCCTTCAGGCTATAAGAGTTCAGGACCTTGGGTTTATGTCCCATTGGAAGATGGTGGGGAAGATCCTGGCACCCACTCCATCCCCGCTATGCCATTTTAGTGGTGCAAAGGGCACAGGTAATTGAGTTACAAAAAGTCAGCCAATAGGCTACTTGTACCTCACCCCCCCCCTCCCACTGCAGTGCAATAAGTATTCTAGAGGGGGGGCATGGCCAGAGAGAACTGCTCCCCACCCCCCGGAATCCCTGAATGGCCCTTAGAAGGCTGCTCTGACTTGTGCTGGTTGCTGAATTTGCCCCAGCTGTACCTAGGAAAGGTACATATGTTCCCCTTCCGAGGTGTGCAGAGCTAGCCAAGGCACACCTAGGGATCTCATCCAGTAACTCGGACAGCACAGCATCTGTAGCACCTTGCAGGTTTCCCATCCAGGTACTGATCCAGCTTGAAGCTGGCTTAGTTTGAACGATCACAACCCGAAAGTACCATTTTGTTAATATGGACCCTTCATTCATTCTAATTATATCTTCATCTCTTAACTATATGTGATGAGGAGTAACATTTTCAAGAGCGCCTAAGTGACTTAGGGGCTTATCTCCCATTTTCAAAAGTGTCTTAGGCACCAAAGTAAGCTAATACGGGAAAATGGGACTTGAGTGCTTTCGAAAATTTTATCCGAGAGCTAATATTTCAATACAATTCCTGGAATCAGCCCTGTATCTCATTTATAGTTTTTGAAGTAAATCCAGAGCAAATAACCAGCATAAAAAGCAGACTATGTTAACGGCTCCCTCTCTGGAGAAGCCATGTGGGTACTAATCTTACTTTAGTCCAGATGGTGCCCCAGTCAGACCACTGTTGCCTGTCCAGGTTGGCACACCAGAAGCTGCTCCTAAACATCGCTGTCGGGAGATCTTTAAGGCTCTCAAGGCATCCTGGGCCACTCGGGTTGCCTCTGCTTCCACTAGCACATAATCTGGATTGGAAGCCTCCATAATAGCATCATGTTTCATCACACTGTGTACTCCTAGCAGAGTATGTACAATGGGGAAGGAGGTGGAAAGAACGTGTAAGAATTAAGCAGTGAACTTTTAAAAAAACCTTAATTCATTTTTACACTGACAATGGAAACAGTCAACATTTCAATACATCCATTTATAATAGATTCCTATTATATCAAGTGAACTGAAGTAACTTGCAATATAATAAACCACTTTTATTGCAATTAGGGCATCAAAATTCATTCATTCATACTGGATCTCCCAGTTGTTAGTGCAAATTAGGAAGGTTCCATTGTATTGCTAGATGTAGGCTAAATCCATCTGAGCATCTTTATCTTCAGTGGAACTCCCAGTTAAGTGAAACTCAGTTACCTCCCTTGGCACCAGTGTTTCCCACCATACTGCTGTCCCACTTATTACCTTTGGCCAAAGAGACCTGTGGTTGTTTTCACTATATGAAGATTAAATCACAAATATTTTCAACAGATCATTTACATTAAAGAAAATGTTTAAAAGTCATCTATTGTATTGTAGCTGCTCACAATTACAATAATGGAAACCCACTTGTGTAGACTTTTCTATACTTTTTCGTAGCCTGGCATTGTTGCACAAATCAATAAAAAAGTTACCTGATTTTTTGAAAAGTCTCTCCAAGACATAATCATCATTCTTCTTTTGTTCTTCCTCCTCCTCTTGGTTGTCCTTTCTGTATTGCTTTTGTTTCACCAGATATGGGATGCGCTCCCCTTCAAATCTGGCCCCTTTGTGATGTTTTGGCTTTTTAGGGTTATTCTTGTGGCCCTCAAGTGCCAGCATATCCATACTGTGCTTAGTTTTTGAGGTGCGTTTGTGAGGATTATTACCTAGTTGTTCATCTTCAAACTTACCATTCTGTTTCCCCTGGGAGCTCTCTGTCTCACATACGAGACCATGTCCGCTCTCAATACTTACAGTAGGTGCCCCACGCATTTCACCAAATAATGCAGAGTTTGAACATTCCACATTCTCTGAAGTCCATGCATTCCCTGGCAGTGCTTGCAATACAGACCCCTCAGCTGTTTTCAAACTTTTCTCCTCATCTTTAATCAGTGAAGCTATGTTATTTGTAGCTTGTGTACCGACTTTCGCAGAACTGTTTTGTTTGAAAGTTTCAAAGTTTCCTTTGGTTTCTCTAACTGGCTCTATTGTTTTAGAAGAATACATTAAATGGCCTGTCGAGGAAGAATGTGATGGCTTGTCATATTTACGCGAGTTGTGCTCCTTAAGATGCAGATCACCTTTGGAAGCACCATCAGCTGGCTTTTTAAGTTTCCATTTTAATTGGCGTTTCGGGGCTTGAACATCTGAACCAGTACCTGATATAGGTATGAAGTTAAATAATAATAAACATTTTGCATAGTCTCTTGTACAAAATCTAGATTTCACAGTTTAGGTAAAATGATTTCATGTACCTGCAAAAATAGCACTAGTTTCTGTCCCTTGAGACCCATCTGGGCTGGTCAGAGTGAAAAGTTCGTAAAGATCGTTGGATTTGAAAAAGCGCCTTTGTTTTGGGTCTTTCAACACTCTGTTTGTTAAAAACTGTTTGAAGATTTGTCTGGAAAAACATTAAATAAAATTGTACCGCTGGCATGAAACAATGTCTAGCTATGTTTAAGTACTGAATACAGTGCTCAAGCAGAAAACTTTATCATCATGAATTTTACCCTGCAGAACAATTAAGTGGTGGGAAGATGATGTTTGTTTTACAAAGACAATCTGAGTTAGTAACTTTTAAACAACCCACTAAATTGTTAACCATAAGAATTTATTGCATTTCAGCAATCCCATAACACACTAGGTACCCACCATCCTGAAGTGTCCTATGAGACTTCATTTATTCTAAGTAGTAAATAACTTCACAGCTAGAGGGTTTTTTGTACATTAAAACTGAAAACCCTGCATATGTATACCACGCAGCCATCAGGAAGCTCTGTGAAAGAAGTCAAAGTGATGAAGTTTAAATGGTATGATGTTGGTTAGAGAGGCAACAAATCACATAGGCAGTGCAGCAGCACAGAGCCCGACTGTCTGCTGGTGTGGGCTGGACTACCCCACAGGGTGGAGGAAGACCAAGAGCCCATCCAGAGGCTGTGTGGAACAGAGTCTGGGGGAACTAAGCTGCCAGAACACTCCATTCAGTACTGGTAGATCTAGGCTTCTGTTTAGCATTAGTCCACCCCTGCAGTTAGGCCCTGTTTGTACTACTGTATTCAATGGCAAGCTACTAATACCCTTTTCCCGTCCACAGTAGGATGGCCTAATAGGATTCTAAAATAGTTCTCAAACCATTCCCCCTTGTCCACACCAGTTTTCAACATAGTTAGTCCCTTGTCAACACTGTGCAGGGAATCTGTGTTAGAGCCCTGTTAGCAAAATCTGTGTTCAAAGACAGGTCACATTAACATGGTTTTGAACTACAGCATAAGGTAATAATTATTATTATCTAGCAGAGGATTTCAAAGGTGTTTACAATAATTGATTAAGCTTCAAAAAACCCCATGCAGTTGGTCAGTATTACTGCCATTTCACAGATGGGGAAACGGAGGCAAAGAGAAATAAAGTTGCTTGCTCAAGGCTCAGAGTGAGTCCATCTCAGCTCTCTGAAAATAACTGAATTTCTGATGGCTGTTCTAACCCTTAGATCACACCCGACTTCCTTTGTGTGGTCAGGGTTAGTCAAACTGAACCAATGTTTGTCAGTGGGAGGCGAGCCAACTAGCAGCGGAAGCCTTGTGTCTGTGTGGTGAAGCAAATAGCAAATGCTCTCCGTAAGTGCGGTATTGGATTATTTAGGGCTTTTCATTTATCTGCCTTTTGAAAGAGGATGTTCCCTTTGTGAAGAGAAATGTACATCCAAATGAGGCTGAAGTACCTAAGTACATTCATTTGGAGTTCACATTAATGGAGTGATTACAATAACTGAATGGTGAAGCAAACTAAAAAGTAGTTTTGATTTAGAAGTGTATATGTTTTAAGGGGTTTGGATGAATTTTAAACACACATCTGAATATTAACCAGTTCTTCATGGGGACTTATTCATTTTGATATTTGTAAAATCAATAATTTGGGGATAGAAGCAAAACTATAAAGTCTGGTGAGTGGCTATTCTGTTTTTTATACTATGTATCACATATCACACATAATACTAGAAATCTGATTGATTTCAGACTATATACCTGCAAATAGCACACTCAGGTAAATATCAGGTTTTTGGCAGGTAAAGGAAAAGAAAATAATTTAAAATGCATTTATTTTATAACATTGAAATTGGTTCTATACTGACAGCTGTGTGGTGTACCACTGCATTCTGTAAACTTGCACTCATTCAACTACCTCAGTGTCAGTACACAACTCTGTTGACAATGCATCAGAATTAGCAGACTCCAGTTCACTTGTTTATGGCTGCAATGGCTATGCACGGCTAAGAGAAATAAAAAAAGCAGTAGCCTTCCTTTTGTAATGAAAGTAATCTGATCTGACTGAATAAACATAGGGAATAGATCTGTTAAGAGATTATTTTTAGTAGCAGTGGGTTATGTACTTATGCTTAAGGTCCATTTCAATTTTTCTACAGCATTCTCCTTGTTCAGAATAAGAAAATACTTGCAGAGTCCTATTTAGAATACTAAATGGTGTAACTCGTTATGATTTACTAAATATACAAGGGGATTGCTATAAGGGACAAAAATGAAGAACGATTTAAGCATGTGCTTAATTTTGCTTACATGGATAATCCCATAGAAATTAATTGCATAGGCGTGGCCCAGCGCAATGTGTACTGGATTAGGACTCAGGACTCCTGCGTTGTATTATTTGCTCTGCCATTGGCCTACTGGGTGACGTCATTCACCTCTGTTCCTCAGTTTCCCTATCTATAAAGTAGAGATAATCATACCGACCTCCTTTAAATTGCTATGAGATCTACAGATAAAAACGCTCTGGAAGAGCTAGGTATTATTATTACTATTATTGCTACTCGCTTGAGTAAAGTTGCAGTCATGATTACATTTTTGCAGGATATGGACAAGTCACTCCAACCGTTCCTCCTCCAGCACAGTTCAGGTATCAGTGAATATTGGTCCTACTGACCTGTGGTAAATCTTCTCTTCAATAGTACCTGCAGTAAGGAGCCTGTAAACAGTCACCTGTTTCTTCTGGCCTATTCTCCAAGCACGCTCTCGAGCCTAGAGCATAAAGATGTGTTTAGCAGACCCAACCTCTGGAAGCAAAGGGCTGTATTCACAGGGAGCTATTGATACTACTATGTATTTTAAATTTACTTTGAAAATTTAACAAATAGTTCAAGAGATTATAATGATCACATTTCTACACTGATAGGAAAAAACACAATTCCATATGGGCCAGCTTCCTAGAAAGATAAGACTAGTAACCATATCTACAAATCTATGTAAAATTTCAACAAGAAAGGAACCAGCATGTGATCTAACCATGTTTTCCCTTGGATAAACTTATCCCCAAGAAAGATCCATTTCAGACATCAATTGTACTTTATTCATGTGCATCCCAACAGTTTTTTCCTTCTCCATGATTTACCTTGAAACTTGAAGGTCTTACAAAATATACCCTATACAGAACAACTCAGGTCACCCAGACTGTCTGTGAAGGGAGTTTCGTAGGGCTGTGCTGATGGTCTAGTGGAGCTACATTTTTTCCCCTTTTTCAGATGGTTAAGTCCCTAACTTGCATTTAAAGATATCCACAGAGAGACTGACTGCATTTCCCCCACACCAGAATGCATGCATGTTCATATGAGAACAAAAATCCTGCATAGTAATTTTATTTAGAAATGTGGCTATTTTACACAAAGCCCAACTCTTTCAGAAAGAAAGTTGCAGTGTATAAAATATAATCTCAGCATCTAATGGCTTTACATGGCTTAATTTACAATCACATAGGAAACTACCATGCTGACATGGATGTTTTTAAATGATGAATTTAGGGAATGCAGCCCCCATCAGAACACGTGAGAAAGCAGAGGAATTTCAAAGTACCATATATTCTCATTCATAAGTCAAATATTTTTAGTAAAAAAGGGAAGCTCCAGAGAAGGGGGTCAGCTTATGAACAGGTATAGAGAGGGAGAGGTGGGACACAGCCCCTCCCCGCAAAAGAGGCAGCACAGCCAGAAGGGAAGAGGTGGGGCCAGAATCTCTCCGCTTCTGGCCAGGCTGCTCTCCCCCCAGCCTCCGAAGCAGCTGCAGCCGTGCCGCTCGGCCCTGCCCCCCAGAGCAGGCTGTGGCTGCGCTGCCCCACCCGCCTCGCCGGAGCGCGCTGCAGCTGTACTGCCCGGCCCAGCCCACTGGAACATGCTGCGGCCGTGCCACCTGGTCTGGCCCACCGGAGCAGGCTGCAGCCGCGCTGCCCAGCCTGCTGGAGCAGCTCCAGCCAGGTCAGAAACATCTTCCCCGGCCCTCCCCGGATAAGGTGGGAAGGGGTGGGATGGGGAGAGCCTGGGGGTCCCGGGCTAGGGGTGGGGTCATGTGGGGGATGGTCACAGAGGTTACTCACCCTCCCTCCCCCCCCAACCAAAAAAAAAATTTCCCCACCAGTTGCTGTCCTGGCCCGTCAGGCTAAGCAGCTGGCGCGCCGGGACACTTTGTTTATTTAGGTTTACCTCTGTGCCTGCGGACGCGAGGTGAACAAACCATCTCGGCCCACCAGCAGCTTATCCTGATGGCCCGGGAGCCAAAGTTTGCTGACCCCTGAATTATAGGGTCAGCTTATGAACGGGTCATAAAAAAATTTCCATTTTTACTTATCCATCTTGCGGGGGTCAGCTTATAAAATAAATGAACCGGCTTATGATCGAGTATATATGGTAGTTTTTGGATGTGTGGGCTACTTTAATATTTGGCCAGAAACCATGTTCAGATTAATAAAAAGTAGAATTTACCTTTTAAAACAATGCTAAAGTCCCTGCAGATTCAGATAGCAGTCGGTGCTGTTTTGAACATTTATTGTTCATTCATTCTGCTTATTAAATACATTTCTAAGGTGTTCTGATTAGGTACTGCAGTTTATCTTTAAGGGGAAAAAAGGGACATAGCAGTTCCCCTGCCATGCAAGATTGTGAAAGCTACAGGAAAGAACACTGAAATCTTTCAAACAGCTGCAATGCAGGAACTAGAAGAAGCATAACACTGACCTCTCACTAGTTAAAATAACTTAAATTACCTCTTTCAATCCTTTTTTATTTTAAACCTAGCTGTTAAATGATACATTCTGAGCCAAAAATACCTGTGTGTCTGTACTGGGATTCCAATCAGGATCATAGATGATAACTCTGTCAGCACCTGTCAGGTTGACACCAATACCACCTACTCGAGTTGTAAGAAGAAAAACAAAGATGGACGTATCCTGTAATACATGCAACACAAGATAGGATTTAGCAAACACCCCAAGCTAGAATGTCTGAAGTAGTGATGCTCTTGTCACATTATTTTCTTGGATGTATTATGCACTTTTTTATGTAAAGAAAAGAGGGTTAATTTAGTTTCAACATGTGCTACAGAAGTGAAGACCATCATTAATAATCCAGAGACCCAGAATCCAATCACAACAGACAAGTTATTCCATAATTGCCCACCACAGGGTTTCTTGCATCTTTCTCTGAAGCAGCTGGTGCTGGGTCCCTATTGGAGAAGGGATATTGGATTAGATTGCTCATGGAGCTGATCCAGTCTGGCAAGTCCTATGTTCCTAAACGAAAGGTGCTTTGGAAGCAGAAAGTATTCCCTCTCCATGACTTCTGGATCCACTTTACAAGTCAAATAATCATTTTTTCAAATGGTTACCTATCTGTCTTAGGGTGTTATAATATCACTCATCACCACTGTATCTGAGCATCTTCCATGTAAAATGGATGGGCAATATTGAAGCCCTTAGTGGACTTTTCCCATTTTAAGGTTAAAAATCTCAACCTTCAGTTGGCTTTACTGTTGGTTGGTTTGGTTCAGGCCTTTTAATTAATTTTTTGCTGGGGGGAGGGCAGCTGGAAGGGGGTCTCTGTGTTACAAGTGCCATTCTTGCTATGGTGGACTCTTTCTTTTTTTAAGAAAAGTTTTGCAATGTTTACTAAAGATGATCACACTCAGACTGAGTACATGCCCACTGGTCACTAGATACATACTTGGAGTGGCTGGCTCCTGCTGCTGCTATGGCTATATTCTATTTTTAGCATGTTAGCTCTAATTGAGCCAGCGTGAGTATGTCTCCTTGAGCTGGGAATCACATCCCCAAGCTCAAAGTGTAGACATACCCTTAGTGAGGAGCAGTGTTCTCTCTAATTTTTCCCTCCTATGTGCGGAATGAATTTTGTTATGTGCACCAATATGGAAGTGATGTGTGACACATCACCTTCATATTGGTGCACATAAAATTCATGTGGTGGGTGGAGCTGAGGGGTTCGGAGTTTGGGAGGGGGCTCAGGGCTGGGGCACAGGGTTGGGGTGCAGGGGTATGAGGGCTCCAGCAGGGGGTGAGGTCTCTGGGATGGGGCCAGGGATGAGGGGCTCAGGGCTGGGGCAGAGGCTTGGGGTGCAGGGGTGAGAGAGTTCCGGCTGGGGTGCAGGTTCTGGGGTGGGGCCAGGGATGAGGCGTTTGGGATGTAGGAGGGTGCTCTGGGGCTACTGTGGGGAGAGAGGACTCCCCCCAGCAGCACCTGGGCTGTTGGGGGGAGAGGTGCCTCTCCCTGCCACGGCAGCTCCGGGGCTGAGGCCGCAGGATAGGCGACCTCCCCTGGCTCCCGCAGGTCCGGCTGGGGCTAGCTTCAGGGAGGGGTGCCCTGGCCATGAAAGGTCGGGGCTGGGGCTGGGCCCGGCCTGGACCGCCTGGGTTTGCATTGCGCTGCCCCGGCTGCGGCTGGGTTCGGGCTGTGCCACGCTGCCCCAGCTGTGGCTGGGTTCAGGCTGGAGTAGGGATGCCCCAGCAGGTTTGGGCTGTGGCATAGTTGGGGCCGGGGTGGCTGTCCCAGCCGTGGCAGGTTGGGGGCTGGGCGCCCCTCCCCTGGTAGGTCCCTGGGTGGGTTCCCTGAGAGCCTGCATGGTGCTAAATAGGCTGCTGTGCAGCCATGCAGCTTACAGGGAACTTAGGTGAGGAGTCAAAGTAGATGCAGAGGCTTCGTCTCACTTTGACAAATGGGGGCTATACACCTGCAGTAGAATGTGGAGAAACAGTGTTACAGTTAGTTCTTTGAAACATTTCCCCCTTCCAACCAGTATCACTTCAGTATTGCCTGGGTTGAGTTTGAGTCAGCTGCTCATCATCCAGGAGCTGATGATCTCTTGCAGGCATTCTGACATCTTAATAATGGCAGTGGTTTCCTCAGTGGAGAATGACATATGTTGGTGTTACAAACTCCTGGGATTTTAAGACTGAGCTGTGTACTCTCTGCCTCTTCATCCCAAGTAACAGTGATTCTATAATTAGACCGTAGCTACCCCTTCTGTTGGCAATGCACGAGACAGAAAATAATCTAGCTTGTTTTTCCATGGGTGTATTGGTTCTGCAATGCTAACAAGTGTAAAAGCTTGATTTTGTCAGGTAAGTCAGCAGATATGACAAACATGTAGGGGGAGTAGATACTTGGAGTGCTTTGCCTTGCTTGCTCACTCACTTTTCTGACCATAACAACACTTTAAACCGTCTAAACTTAATTTGTTCTTTTACAATGAAGTTCTCTTTCTTGTTCAGTCTTGGGCTTTGTTTTAACAGAGAACCAAACTTCAGTTTGGGAAAAATGGTGATTTCTTTCCCTTCACACTAAGATAAGCAGTTCTGAATCAACTCAAATGCCAAAAGCTTGCTTCCTTAGACCAGATTGACCAGAGTGAATGCCCAACATCGTCTACTCTGAACTGAGCTCAGGCATCAATTATCAATATGAATTTATGGATAGGTTGCAATTTCTCACCTCATTGTATCTTGTTATAAGTGGCTGTCTGGATGCAATTGTCGTGGTACCATCCATCTTGAGATAGGAATAGTTTCTGTCTCTCAGAAATACTTCAAGGATCTTCAGCATCTATTGTGATGGAAAGGATTTGAATGAAATCCAGGTATGAAGATTGACTTGATCAGATAGTCAGTTAAAACTATTTCTGGTATTAACAGCAATTGCAACTGAAGGGATAAAGCATGCTCTCCTGGGTGGGAATGGGGGGGGGGAACTTATGAAGGCTAAAGAACAGAAATTCATGAATTATACGAAGCTGTGAAACATATGTGATGTATCCTCTTGCTGGGAAGGAGGGTGTTTGCCCTGACAGAGTGGAGCAAGGGGCATGGCCTCACAAGACCAATTACCAGGGAGGGGGTGGAACACTCCAGGGAACCTGCAGAGGCAAGGTGAAGTCATGCATCTGTGGAACAGGGAAGAAGGGAAGGGAAGGCCACGTATACTCTTTGAACTTGTGGGATGGAACAGTTTTATGGGCTCTGCCTGTACAAGTGCCTACAGCAGACACTACCAAAGCTGACAGGCAGCCATGTAATGGAGGACAGAAAACATCAATGCTGAATTGTCAGCATTAAACATTTCAGTCTATTTCTGCTACTCTGCAGGGGGGGCATGCCAGAGAATGGTTCTGCCCTAGCCGGCCTTATCACATGGAGAGGCTTCCAAGTGACTTTTTGTCCTAGGAGAGGAGATGCTGATGAGGTGCAACTTCCCACCTCGCTTGGACAAACTGTTGGTCATCTGGGTGGACCTCTTTTATCCCCTCTGCCTCTAAGAAGGTAGTGACATATACTGTACATGGGTGAAGATTTACAAATGTGCCACAGAAAACAGCCATGCTGCTCATGCTTTAACACCCTTTACAATTCAAACATTACTCCTTCCTCTTAAGGAACCCAGTTTTTGGAAAGTACAAGAATAGTAGAGGCCACAGCATTTATTACCATCCACAGTTAAGGCTAGCCATTTTTTTATTTTAAACTATGTGTTCATTTCCACAACACTGTAGATCTAAAATGGACACACTAATACACTAACAGAGACACAGGAGGGAGAGATGCTAACATCACATCACCCAAAAAAGAAGCAGGACAGTAGCCTTTGCTGTTGGAACATTCAGTAAGGAGAACAGGACAAGAAAAATCAGAAAAACACTCAGGTCACAACAATGCATCTATACAAGGTAATTTATACCATTCTTTGTTACTCGGGATTCATAGATTCCAAAGCCAGAAGGGACCATTAAGATAATCTAGTATGACCTCCTGACCCCTCTGACGTCTGGCCTGACCACGGAACTTCTCCAAAATAATACCTATAGCAGCTCTTTTAGAAAAACATCTGATCTTGATTTTAAAATGATCAGTGATGGAGAATCCACCATGACCCGTGGTAAATTGTTCCAATGGTTAATTACTCTCACTGTTATAAATGTACTCCTTACTTCCAGTCTGAATTTGTCTAACTTCAACTTCCAGCCACTGGGTCCATGTTATACCTTTCTCTAATAGACTGAGGAGCCCATTATTAAATATTTGTTCCCCAATTATAGAATATAATCAAGTCCCCCTGTAAACTCTTTGTTAAGCTAAACAGATTGAGCTCTTTGAGTCTACTGCTTTAAGGCATATTTTCTAATCCTTTAATTATTCTCTTGGCTCTTCTCTGAACCATCTCCAATTTATCAATATCCTTCTTGAATTCTGGACCCAAAACAGGATACGGTAGTCCAGCAGCACAATACAGAGGTTAAAAAACCTCTCTACTTGTACCTGAGATTCCTATTTATACTGCCCAGGATTGCACTAACTCTTTTGGCCAGAGTCACACTGGGAGCTCATGTTCAGCTGATTATCCACCATGACCTCCAAATCTTTTTCAGAGTCACTACTTCCCAGGACAGAGTATGCCCTACATTCTTTATTCCTAGATGTCTACATTTACATTTAGCTGTATTTAAATGAATGCTGTTTGCTTGCAGCCGGTTTATCAAGTGATCTAGATTGCTCTGAATCAGTGACCTGTCCTCTTCATTATTTACCACTCCCCCAAATTTTTTTTTTTTTTTGTCAGCTACAAACTTTATCAGTGATGATTTTATGTTTTCTTCCTGGTCATTGAAAAAAAATGTTAAATAGCATAGCAAAACCAATGCCTAGAGGACTCCGCTGGAAACACACTGTTCAATGATGATTCCCCATTTATACTTACATTTTGACACCTATCAGTTAGTCAGTTTTAATCCATTTTATGTGTTTCATGGTAATTTTATATAGTTCTAGCAATTTATCAAAATGTCATGTGGTACCAAGTCAAACGCCTTACAGAAATCTAAGTATATTATGTCAACACTATTACTTTTATCAATCAAACTTGTGATTTCATTAAAAAAAATATATAGTGTTGAGCTAAGGAACAACTTTATAAAAGAAGTGATCGGAGAAATGGAAGCTGCAATTTGCATTTACTCCTCTGACCAAAATATGAAGTGCAAGAAAGATATTACTTCACACTTCCAAATTGTAAGAACTCCCCTTGAACAGCAAAAAACTCAATACAATTCTGAGAGAATTAAAGACATGGCAGGAATACCTAATGATGTGTAACCAACTATCACTGAATCAGAAATAGACTCATGGCACAGGGCATGTGAAGCCCTATCACAGACAGTTATTTGTACTGTACTACTGTGCCAAACTCCACTCCTAGTTACACCAGTGTAAATCCAGAGTTACTCCATTGGTTTCAAAAGGACTTGTTTTCATTTACACTCACGTAAGTGACAGCAATATTTGGCTCCACATATTTTACTTGGGCAATACTTGGTATACACTATCATGCTAATAAAGTTTATGGAACTGAAGTGTATAGAAGTCTACCCTCCAGTTATTCTACATCTAAGAAACAAAGAAATTTCCCACTTTGACACTTTTCAGAATAATTGGAATTCTGTTTTTTTGAGGAATCCACAAAATAACCTAGTTTCTAGTTATAGGTCTTTTTAGATCACATACACATCTAATCTGGTGGAGGTGTTGTTTTTTTTTACTGCAGTTACTGCATAACTGTAATAAGTTTGTCAGATGTTCTTACCTGTCTCGACTGGGTAAATAGCAGCACTCTGTGACCCTGCTTGTGCCATATTTTCAATAAGGACTCTACCACTATCATTTTTCCAGAACGTTTCCAGTATCCAAACTGATCTGCTTCTTCTAACTCATCATCTGGCACACCTTTCAAAATCTTGGGACCACCAGAAAAGAGGTCAGGGTGGTTGCATATTTTTCTCAAGGCAACAAGTCCAGAGAAAACCTACAGAATACAGGAGAAAAGTGTCTTTTTCTTCAAATTTTTCATTCTACTATGGGCTACATTTAAGAAGAGACAATAATGGACCAAACTGATAGTCACTGAATACTGGTGCTCTGGTTTTTACACCAGAACACTTTTGTTCCCATTTCAGTAAAAGGTATTATACAGTTGATATCATACAGTGGCCATTAAGATACGATGCAGGTAAAAACCGACTTATGAATACTTCTGTTATACACATTCTTCTACCTACTACTCAGTATAACAAAAGCTGCAATTTGAAACAGCTGATCTCACTAGCATCCCTCCAAAATAAGGCAATAAGTCAGAAGGAACACATGGTTCCTGGGAGAAATTTTTCAGATTAAATAGTTTATTTGCAGAAAAAGTCAGTTTCAGTTGAAACTATTCATGAATTTGTATCACATTTTTCAGATACTTCCAACCAAGCTAAAGAAGTCTAAATATTTCAGTAATATCAGAACAAAACCTTTTGTTTCTACCTAAAAAAATTCATTTATACTTTCAGGCATTTTGACAAACGTAATTAAAGGACTCACAAAATGGCCAGAAGAGGCAGAGGTGGTGGTGCCTCCCTTATAAATAGGGCTTCTGATTTTTGGTTTTAACTGATAAAACACCCCTACTACAAACAAAAAACAAACAAAACAAAACACCAGAAAACCAGCAGGACTGATTAATTGTACCTATTGACTTGTCTATACTGAGCAGTAAGGCAGACTTTGTGTGTGTGTGTAATTTCTAAAAAGCACTACTGTGTAGAAATTACTCATTACTGTATAAACAAAGAGAAAGCCCCAACCCCTCAATTTTTGGACATCTACAGAGAACTGAAAAATTGTTAAAAATAAACCTGGAAAAATGAAATTAATAAATCCCCCAAACCAGAAGCCCTACATATGGTTAATGCACTCACCTGGGATGTCAGAGATGTGGGTTCAACTCTGCCATCTGCCAGATGTAGAGAAGGGATTTGGACTTGGATCTCCCCCAATAGAGGAGAGTGCCCTAGTCACTGGGCAATGGGATATTCTTGTGTGGGGTTTTCAATCTCTCCTCTTAAACGGTTTTACTTTTGATAAAATAATTAAAGTCTTACTACAACAAGAATTTGAACCTGGATCTCCCACATCCTAGGTAAGTGCACAAACTCCCAGGCTGTAGAGAGTGACGCTCACTCTCATTCTCTGGCCCAATAACAATTCATTGTCATTCATAGTGGATATTCATCATCATTCATAATTTTTTCAGTGTCTGAAGTATAATCTATAGGCTACATTCCTTCTGTAGATACTACTATGCATTATAGGCAGCATTTTCACTTCTAGAACAGAGGGTCATAAGTTGAAAGCCAACACCAGGATTTAGGCTGTTTACACTTCAGGGCATGTACCAAGGCAAAAGCTGCAAAGCTAAGAAGTCCTTTTACCTATGATTGGTATTTGGGTGGAAGATGAAGATCCTAGTGATTTTTAGAAATGGTAACCCACTTCCTTGGCCAGCATTCCCTCATTCAGTAAAACTGGTTCTAATATCCAGTTGTGTGTGCATGCTATTGTTCAACACATAATGTCTTCCTCAGTCACTCTACTACTAGCCTCTAATTCATTACTATGGAAAGGGCTCTGGGACATCTTGGGTATAAAGGTACTTTTGTTTCCCCTCTAAGATCATGCTCAGAGTCCAGCTAGAAAAATGCCTAAGGGCAGTCAGCACCTTTATCCAGATGGCTATTTTTAAACTCTTCCATGTCATCATCTACCTCAATTAATGCCAACCTGCATATTTCCACTGAGAATCTGGTAAACTTCTTTGGAGTCAATGAAGTTTTGGTAGACTTGTCGTTGTTCATCTGTCAAACGGCAAAACAGAACCTAAAAATAAATAAATAAATAAATAAATATCTCTCTATATATCTATCTATTATGCACTTATCCAGTTACCGTTCAACTTCATGAGATATGAAACGTGCAACAAACAAAAAAGAATAAAGCTTCACTGAGGAACTCTTGATTCATCAAAAGTAAGAATAAGAGCTCATCAGAAGCTAAAACATTTAGAAAAAGGTACAGTATCTGTAGGGGGCAAATGCTATAGTTAGGGATAAGTTTCAGCATCCATTCTGTGCCCTTCTCAGTTGTTCATAATTTTCTCCAACTGCATTTATGTTTGCAAGCTTCACTTTCCAATTTCCTGACCTCATTGCTTAACTGTGCAATCTTAGCATTCCCTTAATGCAAGGGCTTTTTAAAGTAGAATGTATAGAATACTAAGTATTGGAAGCACTTTGTACAGTGTATCTGTTGTTATGTCCCTTAAAACCTGCAATCCCCTTATGACCTCATGGGTAAACAATGGGATAGCATATGTTATCTGTTCTGTCATCAATCTTTGAACGTGACCATATAATGATTTTTCACATTGCTTGATGGGCTAAAATGGAACAAAATCACTCACTCACATCCTGCAAGGCAACAAACATGCTGTAAGTCAAACTCACGTACAGCTCGGTGACTGACAAGAAAAATCAAATGATTTTAATTCATTTAGGAATGTGTTCTTTAGGGAGAAGCAGCCTACATTCTTTAAAGTGTACTGAAATCATGTTCCAGAGTTTGACTGAACAGAGAGCATGAGACTTCACAGCAGACAGAACAATCTTCCCTGCTAACTCACTGCCCACCCCATGACACTGTCCCACAAGTACTCCTGTTCTTTTTGTCCCAATGTGGAATCACTAGTATGACTACTTGTCTTAGATGCCTCAAGGTGGTAGAAATTGAAGGGAGAAACATATCAAGGAGTAGTTGTGAGGGGAGCAAAAAGGGGAGAAGGAAGAAAAAGGGGTGCAGCAGAGAAACAAAGCCTCATGCAGGGAGGAAATAAACCCTAACCCACACTAGAAACAGTGGCTCCAGGGAGTCACAGATATCTATTTCTTTTGTTAAAAAAACACAACCCTTTCATTAACTCAAAAATGGCTGAAAGAATTTAGCTCAAGACCTTTCCAAAAAAATTCACCTTCAGGCACATAAGAACATAAGAACATAAGAAAGGCCGTACCGGGTCAGACCAAAGGTCCATCTAGCCCAGTCTGTCTCAGTGGCAGTGGCCAATGTGCCAGGCCCTGAGGGGAGTGAACCTAACAGGCAATGATCAAATGATCTCTCTCCTGCATCATCATCTCCATCTGACGAACGAGAGCTAGCTAGGGACACCATTCTTACCATCCCCAGCCATTTTATATTATGGACTTAGCCACCATGAATTGTCCCCTTTTTTTTTTTACATTATGTAGCCCTCTAAACCTCAAACTCCTCAGGTAAGAGTTCAGTTGAAGTTGCGTCAACTGTGTGAAGAAGAACTTTTTTTTTTTTTTTTTAAACCTGCTGCTTTTCATTTAATTTGTTGACCCCTAGTTTATAATATTATGTAAGTAAGTAAAACTTTTTCATATCCACTTTTCACATCACTCATGATTTTATATACCTCTTCTCTTTCCCCCCCCTTCTTTCTTTTCTTTTTCCAAACCTCCTCTCATCTTCCTTCTTTCCTCATTCTTCTCTAAACCCTTTTCTCTTTTCTTTCTTTTTTCTTTGCTAGAATCTCTTTTTTTTTTAGAGTTGAGTTTTAGACATCACAGATACACAGTATTCCATATGTACACTATATTGGATTTATATATATATATTATATAATATAATATTCTCATCTTTATTATCTCCTATCCCCTTTTTAATTTTTCCTTTTTTTTTTTTTGCTTTTTTTGTTTGCTTTCACGACATCTTCATCTCTTGAGAAGATTCTTTTCGATCTTTCCAAGATCTTTTCCTTCCCCATCATGTTGTATGTAGCCCCCATCATGTTTTTTTCCAATGTGGTATTATTTTTATTTTTATCACAGAACCACCATGGAAAATTTCAGTCCAAAAAGGGAAAATTATGGAAGTTTATTAGCATGTACAAACAGGGGGTCAGAACAGAAGCAAGTTTGCAACCTGAACTACTACTGTCACTACATATTTCCCTGGTAACAATTTGTTGGCCAAATGAACCTCATAACAGCAGGAACAACAATTTTTATGACAACTCTGATTATGAACATACCACAAGAGGTACCCTACAGGCACTGTTCTTAGGATGCCGAAGTCTGGCCATTTGAGGGCTGCACTGATCACGCTCCAGGAGCCCAAGGTCTGAAACCAATTTGCATAAAATAGACTAGAATGCACCTTACATGCCCTTTGTTTTAACATGGATGCATAGCTGTGCGGAGAATACAAGGTCACGACGAAGCATTGCATGCTGGATCATAGAGGAGGCTGTAAACTGTAGGATCTGTGGGGCTACAATTCCTTATTTAAGATGAAAACAGATACTTTCCACATTACAGAATTCCATCAGACTTCTGTGCCCAGATGATATGGTAATCAGGTGATTTATAAATACCTACAAAATAAAATACCTCAGTAGATATTCAAGCTGCTAGACACACTTTGACTTCCCCAGCTCATTAGCCTTATGCCACTACTGAGAAGTTAAATGTGTAGCTTTAACTTCTCTATGCTCTTTTTCCACACTTGCTCTCAACAAAATCAACTGAAGTTTTGCTATGGACTTCAGGAGGCAAAGGATCAAACACTATATATATTTTAAACAAACCTGTTCATTTTTATCTGGCAGTGACAGGCTCATTTGCACATCAGCCTTCATTCTCCGCAGCAAGTAGGGATTTATGGTGTCCCGTAAAACACATGCACACTTGTAGGCAGTTTTTACCTTTAGAAGGGGGAAAAAAACAGCATTTAAGGGAGTTCTTAATGTAGAGAGTTTTATGTTTTTATTTAAATGAGATTCATTAACTAGGAGTAGGAAAAAGTAAAAAAAACTAGATGGCAAAAGCAGACACATTATTTACATTTTCTACCCCTTAATGGATATATGAAGTTACAGTAATGTTTTTTTAGTATCCAATATAATGTGATTTGTAATGAATTCATGTGAGCCAACAATAATATTTAATAAATGGACTCTCTCATATCAGATACCATTCATTTATTTTGGCTTAATTTGGTGAAATTTATTCCACTGAAAGGAGACCAGAAATTATAGATGTATTGGCTAGTAAGACACACTTCCCCCTAGGCAAGTCCCTTTTATCAATGAATCCGTGTGTGTAATCTTGCATAAACCAAAAGCCACACACAGAACTGCTCATATACAGACTGAAGATCAAAACGAAGCCTGAAGCAATGGTGGGTAGCAGACAATAAGTGAAGATTAGTGCCCACTTGAGACTATTAAAAAAATCGGTATAAGAAAATCCCTATGATCACAGAAACTAAAGGTCATTCTGGCCTTAAATGGAGCATATGGTTCTGTAATGGGTAATGGATGTGTGAGATGGGTATTAACTGTACATAATGGCTAAAAATACCCTCAATTCTCTTAAAGCAAAACAAAGAATATAATAAATTATTGATACATAAAAATCAAACTGGCCATTCAATTTAGTAAATTACCAAGCCTCAGACAAGGGAAGCACTTAAACTCAGAATGAAGATAAAATAATAGAAAAATGTGTGCATAAAACATTACCAGAAATGTTATAGTAGAAATAATTTATATTCTAAGCATTTATATAGAACTTTTAATCTTCAGATAACTTTACAAACAATTAATCTAATAACTAATTTAATAAATGCAAATGCAGGTAAATGTTTAAAAGTCAGCTAAATAAAAATACTTGCGATAACTGCAACAACTGCAAAGATTAACAGATATACTCATGTTTAAAAGAATAATCCTAGGCAGTTTATGCTCCAAAAATAGATTTAGTTTAAAAATACTTTCATAAAACCTGCTATTAATAGGATGGGAATAGTTAAATTGTTTTTAAATGAAAACCATTTTCAGTGTGGATTTAAACATTTCTCTACAGTGTCTGAAATTCAAATATTACAGCATTTTGCTAATGTTTGAAGCCCAGACAGTGAAAAAAATATATTATGCATGTATATATAATGTATGTAAATATGTGTACTCGATCAGGACATAAGACACCCAATATAATATACACTTTTAAGTGAGATTTGAAACAACACAGCAAACCATTTCCTTCAAATTAATGACCATCAATTAGTAAAAATATTTTGCTGAAGCTTTACCTGCACGGGAGAGGCATTGGAATATCCTCCCATGGTTATTGGAACAGAGAATTGTTCCATGAAGACAGGCAGTGTTCCCAATTTCCCTGGGAATACAAAGTCAAAGAGGGACCAGAGCTCCTTTAGGTTATTCTGCATAGGGGAGCCAGACAAGATGATTCGATGGGGAGTGCGGAACTATTAATATAAAACAAAACAACTTAGTAGTAAGACATTTTCATGAGTTGGCTTGTAATACAGATTCCTACCGCAGAGGCTATCCAATTTCACATCAATGAGTTGTCACATTTTAAAATACACCTCTACCCCGATACAACGCGACCCGATAAAACATGAATTCAGATATAATGCGGTAAAGCAGCGCTCCGGGGGGGTAGGGCTGCACGCTCCGGTGGATCAAAGCAAGTTCGATATAACGCCGTTTCACCTATAACACGGTAAGATTTTTTGGCTCCAGAGGACAGTATTATATCGAGGTAGAGGTGTATATAGCATATTTTCTCTGAAATAAATATAAGCTTCTTGTGAAATGCTGTCTACAAAACTGATAGCTCAAACAGGACTTAGCATTAATACTCCACAAAATAAAATGACTGTAACAATCTGTTCTTTGCTAAGATTTAAATCTATGACTTTATAATTCAGCAATCCATAGTTACTATCAGATTCTGAGGTTATTTTTTCAATTTATTTATTTATTTAAAAAAAATATTACAAATGAAGATATTTGGTTTGTTTTCTGGTACCGTACCTGTTTGCATGCAAGTGTAACTGCGGCATTTGGATTCCGGATTTTATGACCCTCATCTAAAATCACATAATGCCAATCATAGCTGTTGATATTATCCTGCATCAATCGAATGTATGAATAGGAGGTGATTAGAATGCCATGGCATGCTGCAATTTCACGAATTAGTTTCACCTGTGAACAGAATGACTTCTTGTCAATAATTTAGCATTCAAATGCCAAATTAAGACCAACTGAACTGTGTATTTGTGATCCTGGTTGAGTTAAAAAGCATCGGAAATAACTAAGTATTCTTTGTAAATAAAATAACTATGGCCAAGACCAGTATTATCTCATCCCAAAACAGCTAACAAAT
Source organism: Mauremys reevesii (assembly GCF_016161935.1). Taxonomy (NCBI): domain Eukaryota; kingdom Metazoa; phylum Chordata; order Testudines; family Geoemydidae; genus Mauremys; species Mauremys reevesii. Next base: position 66,021,842 of record NC_052629.1, on the reverse strand, counting down.
ACATATGAAGGAACACTCTCTGTTTAAATACAATGGTGAAAATCCTAAGTAATTCCAATGACTTAAAATGGAATTACTCAGCATTAGCATGTGTAATTGATCAGAATTTGGTCCACTGCCCTTTCAGAAGAAACACTATTATCTCTTACATTAAAATTCAAGACCTGTTTGGAACCTACTGAAGTTAAGTTTTCCCAGCATAACTAATTTTCTCAAGCCCTCCTCTCTATTACTCAGCCTTAATTTTGGCATTGCAACTAAGATGCAGTAATAAAAAAAAAAAAAGGAAAAAAATGAGTTAATGAAGATTTATATTTTAAAGCCAACAAAGTCTTTCCATTTGGCTAAATCCCACCCAAAGAATTTTGAAGAAAACCATGGAACTAACATGACATTTGCAAGCCATCACATTCTTCATTCTGCTTGCTTGTAACATCCCTCTCCCCTACCCTGTGTCTCTTGTCTATTTAGACAGTAAGCAATTTGTGGCAGAGACTGTCTCTTCCCTTTCTTGGCTACTTCTATAGACTTCCAAGACTACAGTAGCTGAGCACCTACACTTTTAGTGCATTTATCTTCTCAACATCTCTGTGAGGTAGGGCAGTGCTATCATCCCCTTTTTACAGATGCAGAACTAAGGCACAAGGAGACTAATAGCTTGCCCAAGCTGACCAAGGAAGTCTGCGGTGGAGAAAGGAACTGAACTCAGGTCTCTTGAGTGCCAGACTAGTGCCCTATCTGTTGGGCATTCCTTCCACTATTATTCTTTGTCTGTATACTTCCTAGCAAAATAGGGCCTCCTGTCTCAGCTGGCTTTTGGGCATTAATATAAAAATAAATACAATAATATAAGAAGAAGAAGAAGAAATCCACCAATTATCATTTTGTTGGATGTTTTAAATACTGGAAGATCAAAGCCTGGAAAATGAAGACTAACAATAAATAAGAAAATCGAGAAAAAAGGTAAGGGGAAAGCTTGAGAAAAGAATTACGAGCAGGTAACTGGAACTTCTCTAAACCTTCTCTCAATTTAATCTGCGTTCAGGAAGTCAAGAGAAATTAGTCATACGTGAGCCTCAGCCCTCCAGGACTTGGAAAATTCAGGGTGACACACTGACAGATCTGTGGCAGCATTTGGCCAATTATATCTTAACACTTAACCGAGTGTCTTTTTATGCATGAGCTCTCTTACTGGCTTGTAGTAACTAGTCAACACTGTTTCAAGAGCTGTGCACATTCACTGCTGACCTGGGACTTAACCCTACAATAGTGAAATCAATGGGAGTTTTCCCAATGACATTAATAGAAGCAAGATTTGGATATCAGCACAAATACAGAAAAGAAGAAAAGATGACAGCCAGGGTGTCTTCTGATCTTTTAAATTCCCAAGGAGAAAACATGAAAACGTTTGCCAAACAATGGCCAGAACTGGTACGTAACAAAAACGATCATGTATCTAGCAGATTTTGAGCTTATAAATAAAGGTGTGATTTTTAAAAATCAGAATTTTTTGAATTTATTTTTTTTAAAACACACTGCTTTCCTCCCTAATGACTCAGATGAACATCTGATAAGCTACCAATCACATTCTGTAAAACAATAATTTTAACTGATCCCTATATAGCTGAAGACATGACATAATGTCCCCCCCACAACCTCTTCCAGTTCAACCTTAGAAATTAGCTACTTTATTCCCATAACATGAACTCTTTTTATAACATTCTGTTTTACAGAAGCAGTAGTATTCCTAGGCAGATTTGCCCACACAACTTAACTTCACCTGATTCATTCCTAGTATTCTGTAACTGTGTGTTCTAGATTCTCAGTAATGGCCTATCGCAGAATATTGTAGACATCTCTACCCAAACACTTAAGACAAATCATCTCGGGCGATTTCAAATTAAAAGCTTGTAAAATATGTAACCTCTCCTAGTTTTTGCAATTAATAGGGTATGTCTGCAATTAGCCTGACTTACAGAATGCTACACTGTTGTCATTAAAAGATGTTTTGTGAAAGTGCTGCTGTTATTATGGAGGCTCAGGAGACCAATCCCTCCTAGAGGGCAAACAGTGGACTGGTAGAAAAACAACAGCCATAAATCACATTGTCAGATAGCAGAGAGAACAGGAGTGAAACATAGGCACACGAAGGCCATTCACTGTAAACACAGCACAGCAGATTCCTAGTCAGGATTTAGTGAACCTGTAATTAATTAAAATTTCCTTCAAGCTAAATCTTTAATAAACAAGGATTTGTGCTGACAAAGGAGAAAAACACAGCAAACACAATTTTAACAATGCAGACAACAACATTTATTACCTGTCATTTCAGTGTATCTAGTGGATACTTGAGGGTGTATGGCGTAAGTTACAGTTCTGAACATAATGTAAGAGGAAAAAGGTTTTCATAGATTTCGGTTTTAAATTTTGATGTATCCTGTTCTGATACTGTAGCATTTCAGAATTCATGGTACTTTATCAACTGGTGTATTTATAGTCTTTAGTTTGCAATCTGCTCACAATACTCTTTATTTTGCTTAAATTAAGATGTACTTAATAGCAATGTTTGCTTTACTGGAATGTCTCAGGGAACCAATTTAGCCTAATGACTGCTGCTTAACTGGGACAGCATTAGAATAAGTTTTGCTTAATGGGGACAAATTCATCCAATGCCTAAGGGTTAAGCGGTGGTTAATTAGGCTTGAAATTCTAAGTTCTGGTATTAAAAGAGATGGTGTCACAGATTACAAGAAACAATGACAAAATGAGAAAACCTTTAAAATTTTTTTTTGCATTTTTATTCAAAACAGTATTTTCTGCCTTCAGACTTGAAACAATGATCTTTCTTCCTAAATCAGGGTGACAGACAGATTACCTAGGGCCTCTCAATTAAGATGTGTCTAGTGTCCAATACAGGACAGCATTTTGACAAGCAGCAGCCAATGATTTTTTGGCCATATCCTATTTCTGATGATGCGCACCAGAGAAATGCCTCTAACTAAAACACATTCTTCGTCCTGCTGAATATTTAAGTGTTATATTGCATGATTTTGCTGTGATACAACCTATGTATGTGAATGAAAAAATTCTGGAGAAAAAAAACAACCAGACCATGAACAAGCTGTGCTACTATTTCCCCAAGATTCCAATATGTATATAAAAAACAAGTGTGAACCTACCAGGACAATAAATATAGAATCGCTGACTCAACGATGTATTATTTGTCAATCTAAATGGCCTTCTCCAGCACTCTTTTCACCATCTCATAACTAACCATTAAGAAGAGATCCATAAATTCAACCTATAAAACCTCTCTTTGCTATGTGCCCCCCAAAACAACCTACATGGCACTATGAAAAGGCTTCAACAACATATTACAAATCTTTAATAAATGTAAAAGTTGCAATTAAAATAGTTAGAGAGCTTATTATATATTTAAAAGGGCACTATTTGTTGTTGCTTCACTTTAAGTTTATTTCCATATTGAGAAAGGGATTTAGTTCCAGACCTTGGCTACCTTTGAACTGAGGTTTTACAGCTGGTTCTGCCACTGACTCTGTGACCTCTGTACTTCAGTTTCCCTATCTGTACAATAGGAAAATACCTATGTTACAGTAGTAGAACAAGGCTTAATTAACATTTGCAAAGCACTTAGAGATTCTCAGGTGGGAAGCCGCTGGTACAGATTCTAGACAGTGTCACATACATGTATATTAGATTTTAAACAGGCTCTTTATGTAGGAAACCAGACTAGTAAATATTGAGTCTGGTGGAGAGAAAGATATTTCTTTTCTGAAGAGACAATTTTTTAAAAGAGTGAAACTATATTGCAGTTAACCATTTCTATGGATTGCATCCTTTTCCTTTGCAATACAAGGTGCCTTTGGCTTATTTTCTGAAGAAATATTTATTAATAAATAAAAGCAAAAATTGCCTACGGGTAGACTGCAGAGAGACATTAGCAGTACTATGATTTCAAAGTCTGGCACTGCATGGTAAATTGTCATGTCAGAATCTGCCTGCCTTTCTGTCTTGGAGGGCATGTAGCCATGCTCCTGTGCACTTATATCTGGGCTATTCTGCTCTTCAACTGCCTCAAACTGACTAGACATACAAAGATGACTCTGCAACCTTAACAACAGGTTGTGCTTCAAGCTGTGCGTGGTGCTTTAGTTACTCAGATCTGGTCTACATTACACAATTAGGTTGAGATAAGGTAGCTTATGTCGATCTAATTATGTCAGTGTCTACACTGCAGCCTTGCTTCTGCCGATGTAAGCACCCTACTCCACCTCCACGAGAGGTATAGGGCTTATGTTGGCGTAGTTAGGGCAACGCAGTATCTGTGTAGATACTCCATTACTTTTTGTTGTCCTGTCAATTTCACAGCAGGTACCATGAAACTGACAAGAAAGCTAGACACAGAAGGTAACTCTCCCACTCTACTCAGTGCTAATGAAGCTTCAGCTGAAGTACTGTGTCTAACTCTGGGTGTGATGCTTTAGAAAAGATGTGGATAAACTGGAAAGAGTCCAGAGGAGAGCATCAAAAATGATAAAAAGTTTAGAAAACCTAACCTCTGAGGAAATGTTGAAGAAACTGGGTTTGTTTAACCTTGAGAAAAGAAGACTGTGGAGAGACCTGATGGTAGTCTCCAAATATGTTAAGGGCTGTTATAAAGAGGATGGTGATCAATTGTTCTCCATGTCCTCTAAACGAAAGACAAAAAGTAATGGGCTTAAATCAGCAGCAAGGAAGATTTAGATTAGATATTGGGAAAAACTGTCCAACTTCCACATTTACTCATGGGAACTGGTGGCTCCAGTGTCACTAGACTAAATAAAGCTCAATGCATTGCCCAGTGCTAATTCACAGGAAAACAATCATGGTTACACTGCTATAATGTGCAATGAGCAACTTTGCGGGGGAGAGAGGGGGAACGACAACTTCAAAGGCACAGTATAACTAGATGTAAAGTGAATAAAATGTTTAGTAGGGTTAATGTTTGTAAAATGCTTGGAGATCCCAGGATGCAAGGCAGTGCAACAGTAATAGTACAGTGGATCTAGGTATTTTCTCAACTTCTAGTTAAAGAATTCAAGGTTCATTTGAAGATTTACAAAATTCTTGTCCTGTTGCCTCTTCAGTATACTATGCAGTTACTACCATGTCCAAAGGGCCACATGTCAATTCCTATTCTTTTTTTTTTTTTTTTTGCCATATAGCTAAATTTTATTCATCAGCTGTAGGAGCTGAATATTTTTGGCTTCTTGGGAGTCATTTGCCCCTCTCATGAATCCCAGAGTGCCTCTTATAAGAGTACTGTTATGAATGACTACAGGTGATCAGGAGATGGAATCACCGCATTACTGTTGTGTAAACCTTCTGTAGGTGGTAGGTCAGCACCGACAGGCTTCAAAGAGTAAGTGTGTATTGAGGAGGAATTTGAAATAGGAAAGAACAAGTCTAATGAACTACTTATTTTGCAGGGTCAGTTTTCATGATGTTGTAAATTGTATTTGTTTTGATGAAATCGTAACAGTAACAGACTCCTTCACTCCAAGACCAATGAAGTGTCAACACAGATTTTACAAAGGGATTTAATTTAATTAGACACACAAACTGACCCTTTTTTGGCTACGGAGTGAGTAGGAGAAACTGTGGCATATAGCCATGAGAAATGTACGAGTTTCAAACCATGCTGATTTTCCTTGACACCCTGGCGTAAGACATTCTCTTTCAGGGCTCCAAGGTGCAGAGTGCCATTATTGCTTTTGTTGTGCAGAGGCCACTGCCTATCCTGCTGATCACTATTGCCTCGTTGTTTACTTGTAATTCCCCCCCATCTGTCTGTATCCATCTGTTGTTTCTTGTCTTATACTTAGGGCTTGTCTACACTGGCAGTTTACAGTGCTGCAACTTTCTCGCTCAGGGGTGTGAAAAAAACACCCCTGAGTGCAGCAAGTTTCAGCGCCGTAAAGCGCCAGTGTAGACAGTGCACCAGCCTACGCTCCTCATGGAGGTGGGTTTTTTAGAGCCAGGACCACACAAGCCATAAGCATTGCCAGTGCAGACTAGCCCTTAGACTGTAAGTTCCTTGGAGCAGGGAGCGTCTTTTTGTTTTGTGTTTGTACAGCACCTATCACAATGAGGTGCCGTCCATACCTAAGGCTCCAGGTGCTACAGTAGCACCAATAAAAATATTTAAAGAGACATCAGCAGAGGGTATTTGAACTGTTTATTATTTAGATGACGGGACAGAGTGGGGAGTCCTGAAGTCTTCAGTGTACCTCTCTCCCTGCTTGTGGAAATTCTGTGTAAGTTAGACAGGTTCATTAATTAACAAAAACACTAAAAAAAGTATGCATGATTTAATTTAGGAAAACATGCAAGCATATTATTGTGGTCAGTAGACTTTTAGGGCTTGAATGAAGACACATTGAGTTAATTGAGCAACAGCAAGCTATTAGCACATTTCTCAGTGTGCTGTTCATCTTTTGCTGTGTACTGTAATTGTATCGATTATTTCATAATACATTTAATCAAATGCAATTAAGAGCCATACCATTGTAATAATATTACAAGAAATTCAATAAATATTTAAAGAGAAATTTTAAAATGGTTTACTGAATTCTGCAAACTCACTTAAGCGCCTGAAACTGAAGCCAAAAACAAATCTAAATATTCTGCTCATTTCCTTTCCGACAAGTACCAAATATCGAAACTTCATGTGAAACAGATTTTATCAGTTTGAGAAATGGAATACAATTTTATAAAATTAAAGATTACTCCAGAAGTGAAAGAGTAGCAGAGACATTGTCAGAGAAAAAAGTTACACTGTCACTGCTCTAAGGGAGTGGGACTCATTGATTTAAACTGAGATAATGACCAAATAAAAAAAAGTGGACATATGCGTGTGTAAGGTGGAATGAATTAAAAATTGGATCAAGGCTTTTCTGATGCAGGATAGCACAATGGGAGAATTCTCCAGTACCAGTAGTCTGTACACAAATAGGTTCTTAGATACATTGATCATTTGCAGAAAAGAAGGCTAATTCATACGCTGTTTCTTAATTATATACAAAGCAAAGGAAACAAATTACACCATGGCCTTGCACAATGGTGAACACTTACTTGCAAGCACCTTACCTCTATGGGAATGTACAGAAAAGAGTTACTTAAATGATCAAGACTACACTTAACTCAGAGGGAGTTGACAAGGCTCAGCACCTTTCTGGATTGAGCCATCAGACTCTAAAATTTGAAGAAGAGGGATTTATTTGTGCTCACCATTTGCATGTGGGCTTGTATTACACTGCAAAAATACCTAGAGGGGACTGCATTGATTTAGAAGAGAGCAAAAGGAAAATGTGGACTCCTGAGAATTAAACTCAGATGACAAAAGTTTAGGTTAAACTGATGCAAGGACAACTCTCTCCCTCTGTCAGAGCATGAGCTGTGTTTGGAATTTTTTGTCTCTGGAGGTAGAAGAATCCAATGTGACAAGATTCAAGAAAGACGTGTTGAATATTAGGCACGCCTACCACTACGACTATTCGAATTTTTTGCATAAACTTTGTTAAAACAAATTTTATAAAAAAAAATGTGTGTGGGCACTAACACACAACACAAATCGGGTGTGTCCCCGTCCACCGAGGAGCGTCGATTTCGGAGATTGAGCTGTGGGTGCACTGCTCCCCATAGTTCCCGCAGCCCCCCCCGCCTCCGCTCCCCCGCTTCCCAGTGCCTGATGGGGCAAAATCAAAATGGGGCAAAAAGGTTCTGGGTGGGGCTCGTGGTCAGCTCTCCCTCCTCCCTCCTCCCCAGCTGACAGCCGCGATTTTTTTGTTTGCTTTGGCAGCTTGTAGACGCCAGGCAGCAGCCAGCTGCATCTGCTAGCTCAGCTGGACCCTCGCCATGTTCGCAGGATGTTTTAAACACCTCGCACTCGCCTAGTATATGGCCAGTCAGACGAGATAGCCGAGAGGCGAGCGGGATATGGCAGTGGGCGCGCATGACAGTGGACACAGAATTGTGGACCAGAATTTATCTAAACCGCGGAGCCCCCGCTTTGAGATCCTGATGGTCTGATTTGGTGGGGCAGCATTGTGCGATGATTGCCCGGCAAAACAAGCATGGACTGTGGGGTGGGCATGTTGTGGGCAGTGATGTGCGCTTCAGAGTGGCTTGCGAATTCCGGGCACTTTCAACATGCTTAAAACTTTGTCCTTGAACTTTGTGACCCCTTTGCCTGACCTATAAATCAAGATGAGAGACAGTAGAGAGCAGAGTAGGAGCGAGCCCTGTGGGGAAGTGAAGCTTGCAACAGCCACCTAGCGTGCTGCAGTCAATCGGCGGGAATGGAGCTGGAAATGGAAGCTTGGTGCTGGCTAAGCCAAAGCAAGTAGCAATCACTAAGCTGCTGCTGCAGGTTGGGGGTGACGTGGGAGCCAGGCAGGGCAATAGTGGCTGGATGATTCCCTAACTGGGGGGGGGCCTATTTGTGGGGCGATAGATCTAACCCATCACTATCAGCGCACCACCAACGCACAGCCAGGGAATGGAATTGCTTTTTTAGGGTGATTCAGCGGTCATGCATCTGTGGATCACAAGGGACAAACATCCATGGCATGGGGGGGATGGCAGGGAGGGGTTCATGATGCACACGTCTCAGAAAACTTACTTGTTAGCTGGGTTATTGACTTACCAAAAAGACCCCAAATACAAATTTGGCCTTGGGGGATCCTGTCAGCCTGGATGACCCAGCTGACCCCCCAGCCTGGTGAGCCCATGGCTCATGACCACAAGGACAGAGGCAGCCTGGACAGTGGTCAGGATCTGTTCTGGTGGCAAGTGAGCAAGGTGGGGTGGTGGAATGTGCATTTGGCCGTGCTCACGCTCCCGCCCAATTATTGACTCCTCAGCTGCTGCTCAGCCAAACCAATGTCCCCAATCTTATTGCTGCTGCTTGTATTGGCACAAGTGGGAGGAGAGAGGAGGGGCGGAGGGCTTTATGGCGGCCGCTGGCTGGACACCTGGGATTAGAAGAGCACACCCAGAAGCGCCAGAGAGGAGAGAAGGGAGCACACAAGGTCACACTGTGAAGCTCAGAGATGAATTGAACTTCATTTGAATCAATGCCCAGGGTACAGATGACTGCCCTGTGTTTGTGATGACCACCCTCCCCCACCTGACCCCTCCCTCCTGCGTCTCCCTCCTTAAAAAAAGTAAGCTTTACTTATGCAAATAAAAAAAGGTCATTTTAAAGCAAAGATTTTAAGGGATTTAAGGAGGAGGAAGAGGAGGGAAAAAGGGGGGGAAGGAGCAAAGGAGGGGGGAGGGAGGAGGCTGGGAAAAAAATGTGAAGGGCGTACATCCTGGGGGGTGGGCACGGGGTGGAGAGGTGGGTGGGGAGGCGAGCCATGGTGGTGGTGAGGAGGAGGGTGAGGAGGGGTGAGGCTAGGGTGGGTGGAGGGGGAGGTGCTCTGTGGCTGCCCTGCTCAGGCATCTGTGATCCTGCTGCCTGCGCAGCACACCGCCCCATGACGCCAGTTCTTCAGATCTGATCACGCGCCCATGCCCACTTTCCTCGGCCACCGCTGATCTTCCTGCCGCCACCTCTTTCCTCCTCTCCTCCTCCTCTCATCTCTCCTGTCCCTCCTGTCATCCTCCCCTCTCTCACGCCTCCCTCCCTCTCTCTCACTGGCTGTAAACTCTTCATCCAACCTTCATTCCACTCATCTTCCATATTCCATAAGAACTTTTTCTTCCATATCTCTCTCCTCCATTTCTTCTCTTTCCTTCTTTTTCTCCTTTTAGGCTTTGCTTGAAAAGGAGGGGCTGAAAGGAGGGGAAAGATAAATTTAAAGGAAAGATAAATATTTAGAAAGATATATTTTAAGATACATTGGTTATACTCTTTCACATCCCTTTTGCACATTCATCTTAATAGTGCATGTGATTTCATTACAAGGTTTCTACAAGGTATCTTATTTTCATACAGATGTGTGACTCTTGCATCTCTGGTTACAGATCTCATCCAGCTGACAGTGCCTCCCCCAGACCCAGGTCTCCACCATGGTGGCCATCCACTCTCATTGCCCTTGCCCCTCCCAACCTTCCGCTAATACCACGCCTTGCCCTGCTAATCAACAACCTTCCCCCCGCCCCACTGCCAAACAGAAAGATCCACCCTCCTTCCCCCTCCCCCCCTCATCATCGGGCCAGCCGGCCCAGTCATTCGCTGCCAAGTGCAAAACCCAGTAGAAAATGCTTGTCCCTTTACTTATTACAGGCCATTTTGGCCAGCTTTTAAGCACTGATTTGATTTTAACCATTTTTAATAAGGTCACAAGATAAAATATTAGATTCTTGAATGCCATAAGCGAGGGGCCACTGAGGAGCGGCTGCTTTGCATGCCACTTTGCCACTGAATGATATGCATGGCTATTGCTACACATGAACCTGTGGACTACGGCCAGAATTGGTAAGATTGCCATTCTGCCTGAAAACTGGATACTTGGGCTTCTGGTTCTCAAAGAAGGCCTAGACTTACTGCCAGCCCATGCTCTCTCTTTTCCTCAACTTCCTCCTCAACTTTCTACCCTCTAATGTCCTCTGGAAGATTTAACTCTCAATCTCCATGTACTGAAAGGCAAAGTTAACTATGCTTTAAAAGTAACAAACAAACATTGTAAACTCACAGAAGTCCTTCCAGGCAGAGCTCTCTGCAAGGGTTGCAGGCAGGGCTGGGGGGCTGCTATTAGCAGGGCTGGGTGATAAAGCCGGTCACTGGCTGGGGGGCAGGTGTCCTGGGCTCTGCTCTCTTCGGTCTGTGCTTCCTTCCCTCTTCTCTTCCTCTTCCTCTTCTCCCCATCCAATGATCCTTGCATCCCCAGGATTCATCTTCCACCTCCCCCCCACCTTCCCCCCAGCAGCCAGGGTACCCAGCATGCTCAGCACTGAAGCGGCATGTTTTAGAGTCATAGACCTTCCCATAGTTTCTCCCTGGCCCTCGCTTTTCCTTGTTTTTTTTTTTTTTCTTTGTCTTCCGCTGCTTTCACCTTGCTGCTGCTTGCAGCTGTTTCCTCCCTGCTGCTTAGCTGCTCTTTCACCCTTTTTCATTTTTTTTTACTGCTGTCATAGCCTTTATTACAATTTCATTTATGTTGTCTTTTCATTGATCCACCCGGCAGCTTTTTCCGATCACGAGATCTCAGTTTCGATCATCATCTCAGGAGATTCAGAGAGTGCTCATTTGGCTGTGTGTGGCTGGCTGTCTGAGCTCTCTGGATTTTGTCGAATGTGATGTCTCTTTCAAAAGTGCTGAGGCAAAAACCTGGCCAGCTTTTTCCTGTCTAGAAGTGATGCATAGCAGAATTTCCGGTGGTGCGGCCAGCGTGGTAGCGGTAGTGGCCATTGCAGAACGAAGCCAATAACTGTCAATGAACACCACTTACATGGACATCAACACAGTAGGGTGTGAACAGGGTTAGATGACACAGTATGGGAATTTTTGCTCACATCCACATGGTTAAACTAGTCCTCAAATATGGGGGTCAAGAAGGACTCCCTTCCCGCAGGGCACACTGGAAGGGGTCTGGGATGGTTTTTAGTATGTTGGAATATTGTGAGCCATGGCATGGCGAACAATAAATTCTGTGTGAGAGTACTGCTTACTATGGAAGCCAGCATTGATGTTAAGACCAATACACACTTCTTGGTTACATTACAGTTTAGAGAATCAACGCACATCACTGAGAATGTTTTAAAGGATAAAACAATTAAAAAAAAAAAGCATACACATAAATCTTCAGGAATAAAGGATATACAACCCTATATACTGAGATAACACAAAGTACACACACACACACACCTTTTCAAATGTTACCTTTTTGTTGGTGTAAGAGCCAGTTTCATGTAGAACTGCAACTCTAAAGGGAGGCCACCAACTGTGGAATTCTTTCACCCACTGATGCATCACTGTGGTTGGACACACAATCACCGTTGGGCCCAAACCTTTAAACCTAAAATAAAACATTCAGGAAGAAAACATTAATGCAAAATAAATACGCTATATTAAGTGACCCATTCAAGTAACCAACAGACACTCAATAGCTAGCGTATTCTACTTGAACTAAGGAAATTGATTGGCCTTTTTTTTTTTTTAAGCATGATGAAAGGGGTAAAGGGTACAGCTACAACAGTTGAATAGCTAATGGATGCATTTATCAATATGAATACAGAAATAGAAAAGCTCCAAACAAAGTGGTAAAAGGGTACTGTGGTAATGCAAAACAGATTTAGGATGCACGATGTCTCTTTAAAAGAACCGAAATTATAAACTGCCAAAAACTTTTTTACTTGCATGCTGGCTAAAAACAAATGGGGGCTTACATTCTCTCAAGCATCTTATTATACACAGTGTGGGTGAGGTAAGGACTTTTATTGCACCAACTTCTGTTAGTGAAAGAGAGAACCTTTCAAGCTCCAGGGAACTCTTCTTCATGTCTGGGAAGGTAAACAGTGTCACAGCTAAATACAAGGTGGAACAGATAAGGAGTTAACACATGTTGCAAGAGACCATTCAAGATGAAGTGGACAATTAACAGCACTGGAGTCATAGGGCAAAGGAGGGTTAGAGGGTTACAGATTAGTGTAATGAGACATAAAAAGTATCTCTATTGCATACATGATTTTTAGTGTCTAGCACTGTTATGAATTTAATCTCCGAGGCTCGTCTTTTGAAGGGGTTATGCAGGTTTCCTTTCAGAAAAAGGACTGAGAGGTCACATATGAAAGTGATCATTTTGTGAAAAAAGAGTTTGCCTACATTATATACTAACATTTTGCATTATGTTGGTAATAAAGAATATACAAATTAAAAACCAAAAATACTTGGAGTTCTGACTACTTTTGGGCTCTGTCTTGTATCCTTTTTATTAAAGAGGCACTATTACAGCATATTTCATCTTCAAGCTCTTTATAAGTAACTACCACAACACCCTATGAGGTAGTATCAGATACCCATTGTAGAAGTGGGGCTACTGAGGCAAACAAGCAAAACGATCTGCCAAAATCTACAGATAAAGTCAGTGTCAGAGCTAGGACTAGAACTTCCCTGGCTCCCACTTCTTTTGTTCACATCTGACCCCCTTTTCTCTCTCTCTCAGGAAGACGTATACTGTTAGGAACAGACTCCAGGAAGATATAGTTGAATTCATAGCTATCCTCCTCTTCAGAAGGAAAACACTCTCTCTCTCTCTTTTTTATTTATTTATCTTTTTTAAATAAGAGACACACAGACTTAGTCCAGGTAGAAACACTGACAGACTATCACAGAGAAGATACAACAGCAGGGAAAATCTCAACACAAAAGGATACTGTTTTACTGCTAAAATATTCTCTACATTGAAACATCAACATACCTACATACATACATGCGTACGTAAGTCATCTTTACCACAATCACATACATCTGTGTTTTCAAGTCATGCAAAACAGTTGTGGAAAATCATGTGCATTTCAAGAGGTATTATCTGTGAGAGACTGAAGAGAAATCACTAAACACCTCTAGATTACTGATAAATAGCCAGGAAGGAAACAAACTAGAACAGCCACAAAAGAAGGATAACAGCGTTTCAGAGACTGGGGACATTTTATGAAGGATTCTGGTTATTTAACGTATAGGTTTCCAGAATGACAAGAGATCCTGCTCATTCTAGCCTTGTTTCTCCCCTTCATTCTTCCCCCAGCCTCAGCTCCCTCTGTGTGGAAAAATGTCTGTGCACTAATAGCCCTTACTCCTCTCCTTGTTCTCCTTCACCAGCTTCCATTACTGTGATGTTTCTTCCTCCTCCTTCCCCACCTCAGTCTATTAAAAAAAAGCAGAATGTATGAGATTCAGCTGCTACAATACATTTGTTTTAATTCCTGCACCCCTTCTCCCTACTCTCATTCTTTGCTATCTTCAGGCTCTCTATCTAATTAGTCTGTTTTAGGTACTTCCATGGCCCCAACCTGTGGTGTCTGAGTGCATCACAATCTCCTAATTATGCTCACTACACCACAGCAAGTTAGGGAAAAGCTATTATCTTTATGCGGAATAAAGATGGGGAATGGAGGCACAGAGAGACTAAGTGACTTGCCTAAGGTCACACAGGAAGTCTGTAGCAGAGTTGGGACTTGAACCCAGGCCGCCCACATCTTAATCTACTGCCCTAACAACTGGATGATCCTTCTTCAGACTTTAAATTCTTCAGGCAGGGACCATGGCTTTTTTCCCCTTAAATCTGAAAAGCTCTATGCAAATGACAGGCTATTCAAATGTTTCCTCACAATCAGCAGAAAGAACACAGGCCCCTCATTATAAACAACTAGACTCAACTAGTTTAGAATAATCCCTAATTAGTGTAATTCTCTGACATTTATATCGCTCTGTCACCCCATAATCCCTTTCAAACACTGATAATCCTCTGTTCCCTTTACACTCTGGACTTCAGCAGTTTCTTTAAAACCCCATGGGTTTAGGCAGCCAGTACAAATGGGCCCAAATAGCATGTTTGACAATTGAAGTAGACAGCTCGACTTGAGCAGCTGAAGTGTATTTAAAATGGATTCAGAAAACAAGGTGCAGCACTTGGGTAGCACTGGCATAACTAAAAACTCCAAACCAAAAATCCCCCCAGCTGTGTAAAGTTTGCCAGTTTTGGTTTGCAGGGGTTTTGATCAGTTTTGTAATCTATTCCACTTCACAGGTGTTTGCGACTCACCCACCCTTCCCTGGAAGTTCATTTCAAAGTAACACACAGGCAAGGAGGCCTCTGATCGAAAACATGTAAAACAATGAGTTGAAACTGAATCCCTCCCTAGAACTTGCATGAAAAGAGGGGGTTCATTTAAAAAAAAAAATCAGTTCAAGTTTGTTCACAAACCTGGGCAAAGTTTGGAGGCCTGATATAACCCAAACCCAAGCAAGTTTCACCAAATTTCAAGTTTTCAAAGAGTTTAAACACAGTTTAAAAACAAAAAGAGCTACAATTATGGAAACAAACTGAATCAGAACTCACAAACAGCTTCCAATAAAGAGAGAGGAAGAGAAGTGCAACCTGGCTTGTTCTTTGGCTCTCAAAAGGCGACAGTTTTAATGTCAAGAGATACTATGTTCTTGTGGGTACTTTCATTCACAATTGATTTAGTTCTTGGGTTATTATACCACACATTCTTTTATTGAAGCCTTTTCCCCACAATACGATATTAATGAGAGATCTGAGCTATAATCCAATATACCATACTCTTTCATTATGGATCACAGGATATGAATATTGATGGTTAATTGATTTGAGTCTGCTGCTTATTATCAGCACTGGCTGCAGCACTCAAAGGATTCCTACTGAAGGCAGGCAGGTTTTCATTTCTAGCCCCAAATTTCAGGTCTGGCTTTTTGTTTCCCTAGGCTCAATGTGGCATTCTGCTTTGTAAACTTCAAACAGAAATTATACTGCTCATCAATGATCTAATGAAATCCTACCATTTTCTGATTTGTCCAACCGTAGCATAAAAAGCAAGACTTGTAATACAAGCCAAAGTAGTTACCAGATGCCTAGTTAATATAAAACTACTGAAGATCTTCAGTGCTGTTAGGCCACTACCGACAGTACTGAGAAGGAACTTTGCCTTTAAACATTCATAATCAGTGGATTATCACTCTCTCAAAATTACCACAGCAGCTAGTTTCTCATGCTTGGTTTCAATCAAGATGGATTGTTTTGGAGGTTTGGAGAAAATCCATTCTAGCTACCTGAAGAGGTCGGAGGGGAAAAAAAGGCAAAATTATTGACCTGTAAATCTTGTACTCAGAGGGCTGTAATTATAATAGATTCCTAACTCTTGAATCCACTTCCCAGTGAATTACTAGACTTGCAAAGTTACTCACTTTCTTCACTGGCAGGCAGTGGGTGCTCCGGCTGAAAGGGTACAGCAGGCCCTTCCCTGCCTCTAAGTTTGTCTAGACTTTGAGCTGGAGGTGTGATTCCCATGTCAAGGGAATACAATAGTGTAACCATGGCACTGTAAACCGCTAGCCTTCTTGAGTAAATACCTGTCTACGATGATAGACACACACTCAGGTGGCTAGCCCCTCCAGCCACTAGAGCTACACTATTTTTAGCACACTAGCTCAATCAAAGCTAGTGAGAGTATGTCTTCTCGAGCTGGGAATTACACCTCCTCCTCAAAGTGTAAAGACAGCTTCAGAGAGAAAGTAAAATGCATCAAAATAATATTCAAGACTCATGTGATTAATATAACTATGCCTTAGCAGGCCTGCTGAGGAAAAGCAACAAAGAATGCAGTCAGCCAACCACCTGACCATTTAGACATGGTTCTCCTGGAGACAGTTTGACTTAATGCATCTGATTGAAGTGAGAGAAAAATCTGGACGATGTTCTAAGGACCTCAGTGCACTCCAGATGAAGGACAAGGGTCCTTTTAACAAAGAGTTTGTTAAGTCTTGCCAAAATCTGCACAGAAAACAGAGCAGAAATTTATCTACCTGCAGCAAATCAAACAGCAGCCAAATAAATTCCGATGGGTGGGATCTGTAACCAGGACTGAGAAGGGTAAAGAAAGTTGGTAAACAGTTTTTGGGAGATAAATAAAATGATCCACTCCTAGGTCTTTTCACTCCAGTTCACAAACCTTTTTCAGTTGAAATTATATGCCCTTCCAATAGATGCCTTCTGGGCACCTAGAATCACTTGGACATCTGCTCAGAAACAGCAACCTCTTCAATGTCTACCCTATCAGGGGCCAGGCTTATAAGGTTCCAGGGTATCATGGAGAGAAGGAACATGTTTGTCTGCTCATGCATGCCGAGGTCCTTATTTTGATGCGATCAGCAACTGCCAAGTAAGAACTAATTCTGTGTCAGTCAGTCACTAATAGGCCAGAGGAAGTAGGGAGGCAGAGGGAGGGTATGGCTTACGTGATGGTCCAAGTACACAGATAAGGGAAGACATTTATGGCCACTAGGGTATGAGTCTCTGAGTCTGGTTTCTTATGTAGTAAATTAGTAACTTTGTATTCAGAGACGTGACAGAGATATTTCCCCAGCCTTTTATCCAGGACCACTCATGATGGTGTATTATGGTAGGCTCAGTCTGTCTGCAATAGTTTTGCCCATCCTTATCAAATAAGTGACACGCAGGAGTGTCTTTTAGGGACAGTTTCCAATTCCACCCTGCAGGGCTTTCCAACACAGGAAGTCAGACCCCATCCTCCCCTATCATATTCTCATCAGCGTTCTGACTGTCAGTCTGAATCAGATGCATCTGTTGATATACTAAGGAGTGAAATCCTGGTCCCATTGATGTCAATGGCAAAACTCCCACTGATTTCAATAGGGCCAAGATTTCACTGTAGATCTTCTAAACCCCAAACATCACATAACGCTGCACTCATCTCCAGGCCATTTATGTGACGTGTGGATTCCTGAAGAGACTTATGCCAGCATTTTCAAGCCTTGGGGTCTATAGTTAAGCTCCTGAATCTTTACTTTGTGGAAGCTGGGGTTGCTCTGCATGCATCTCTGAAAATGAGGCAACTTCTATTTAGGGCACAACCTAAGACACCCAATTTGGAAAATTTTGCTTCTAGTGCCCTCATTACAATGTCCCTCTCTGTGGGCTTCCCATCACATGATTGGAATCAGATATCTGAAAGTCCTGTAAATTCTCTATAGACTTCCCCCAAACAGTTCATCTCAGAGGGAACCTGTCACATGGATATCGTGAATCTGTCTTGCCTGTAGCCATGCGGCCTCCAGGGTTTATAGAGGTGACTCATGTAGGGGCCACATTTACCAGGAACATTGGTCCAGCCATTATTGTCTCTACCGAAACCTGATCTCTCTGTCAAATCCGTCATGCCAAGTATATGCTTCATACTTACAGGATAGGGGACTCAATCCTCGGCCACAGCGACTCTGAAAAAGATTTGTGGGTCATGGTGGAGAATCAGCTGAACATGAGCTTCCAGTGCAATGCTGTGGCCAGAAGGGCTAATAAAATCCTTGGATGAATAAACAGGGGAATCCTGAAGAGGCGTACACAGGGTATTTTACCCTCTGTATTTGGCACTGCTGTGACCACTACTGGGATACTGTCTCCAGTTCTAGTGTCCACAATTCAAGAAGGATGTTCATAAATTGGAGAGGGTTCAGAGAAAAGCCTCAAGAATGATTTAAATATTAGAAAACACACCTGATAGTGACAGATTCAAGGAGTTCTAACTATGTGGCTTAACAAAGAGAAAATTAAGGGTGACTTGATCATAGTCTATAAGTACCTACCACGGGGAACAAAATTTGATAATGGGCTCTTCCATTGAGCAGAGAAAGATATAACACCATTCAATGGCTGGAAGTTGAAGCCAGACATATTCAGACTGGAAATTAATTGCAACTTTTTAAACGGTGCAACTAATTAACCATTGGTACAATTTTATCAAGTGTCGTGGTGGATTCGCCATCATTAGCAATTTTTTAAATCAAGACTGGATGTTTCTCTAAAGATCTGCTCTAGGAATTATTTTGGGAATGTTCTATTGCCTGTATTATGCAGGAGGTCAGACTAGATCATCACAGTGAATCCCTCTTGGCCTAGGAATCGATTACTCTAGCAAGGGGGGGATGAAAGCTTGGTTACATTTCCCAGATCTAATGTTCACCGTGTCCTCATTCAAAGGTTTCCTCAAAACTCATTTTTGCAAAGCCTATCATCTCCAGTTCCCTCAGTGAAATGAAATAAATGTAATTACCTTTTTAATAAAAGGACACTACTAACAAGTAACCCACACTGTCACGGAACCTTTTATATCTTGCTCTTCTTGAGAAAGTCAGTATCGCCCCCTGACTTCTGTCACTATTCCCACACTCTCCATAGCTTCAGCCAACTAATAATGCCAACTAAGCTTCAGTGTGTACTTTGTCTTTTTATTTGCCTGTAAAGCACTATGCCCACTAATGACTGCAATATGAAATAAGAAAAAAGTAGGACAAGCAAGGCTGGTAACTTGTCTACACTCGCACTCCCTCCGTTGTTAACCCTACTGCAGCTGAACTACTATTAGCAACTGTTTAAAACATTTTGCAAAATTACTCTGGACTACAAAGTTTAAGTAGTTACTCAAAGAGACAGTAAGCAAGTGGCCTGGTTGGGATTAGAATTTGAGACAGGGGGTTGTATGTGTAGGAGGGTGTTTCCTGACTCCTAGTAGCATGCTTTGCCAATAAACCCATGCAGATGTTTCAGTAATTATGCTACTATGGTACTTGCAGATCTACCACTGCCACCAACTACAAAGGCCAAAGAGAAAATTCTGGTCAGATCATCATTACAGCATCTGAAATGTGATAGAACCTTGAACACTCCAAGTATTAGCTGAAGATATCAGTATTTACTGCTCAGCAAAGGCCAACTGTCTTCAAAAAGAAATTGGGGCATGAACTAGACAGCACTGAAGACAATTGGGTAAACATATTTTTGTTATGATATTAGGAAATTGCCACATGTACTGAAACAGAAGCACTCCTATCTCAACAGAATTTAACACGTCCATTGACATTGTCTGGAAGGGCACAGGAAAATAACTAACTACAGGGCTTCACCAATTGTATAACCTGATGGCAAAGTTCCTCTGGGGCAGGTCTCTCTCAATCTCTCCTGTTCAAGCTGATCCACTCTGTATAAATTACTTGAATAGTAACTAGTGGGTGGGGGCAAGGAAGAAGGGAGGGGAGAGAGAGAAAAAATGACTATAGCCTGGTGGTTAGAATGCTCACCTAGTAGAACAGCTTCAATGAAAGAGATTGAGAAAACACCTGCCCTAGATTACTCTACAGCCCAGAGATTAGGGCACTCTGCTGTGAGTAGGAGACCCAAGCTCAAATCCCTGCTCCACATCGGGCAGATGGGGAAATTGAACCAGAGTCTCCCATACCCCAAGTGAATGCTCTAAACACTGGGCTAAAATTTATGAAGGAAAGGACGGACACCATCACCATCACCTCTTCCTGTTTTGTGAATCTAGACTTTTAAAAAGGCCCAGAAACAAAGCAGTTCTAGTCAAATGACATGCTTAAAATTTAACTTAAAATTGACTTTTGATTCGCTGAAATTTACCACAATTTTTGGCTTCGGTTCTGGTTGTAGTGAATTTTTTTTTTGACTTTTCAGAAATCCCAGTGAACCCAAAAAAATCAGTTATTTGCCCAGCTCTAGGTGGGGGAGGGTAGCAATGTTTTCTATACTTGTATCCTCTTCCCAGCTAGTAAAGCTATTTGCGGGTAAGATCATTCTAGAAAGATGCTATATTTTGTAAGTCATTTTAACAGTATTTATGTCCATGCTAAGTATTCTTTATACAAAGAAAAGATTTAATTCAATTTGAAAATCATTTTTCATTACTTATTTTCTACTCTTAGTAAATCCTATTTAGTAATTTGAGATCCCAAGATAGAAGGTGCTACAGAACTACAAAGTATTAGTACTATTATTAATGCACTTGGTATTCCAGGATTTAGAAGAATCTTCTTCTGGTAATCTGTCTCATCCACAGATAAGAGTAAATTCCTTCTTGAGGTACTACTCAGTGATACATGGAAGGAGTAATAAGGGGTGTGGTATGGAAGTCTGGTCAACCTAAAGAATGGCTTTCAGAAGAAAACATGGATGTAGATTTATCTGTTCTGGTCTTAAAAAAGATTCTGCAAGGATGCTCCATTACCCATCAAAAGCTCTGACTTTCATCCTGAATATGCTTGTTACTTCCTGTAAAGCATTCACCTGGTGTCTTGCCAGAACAAATATTTTAATGTAAAATTTAATAAATGGAACTAAAGGTATTACATCTAATTTAAAATTCCATATTGTGTAAACTATTGATATTAACGTAATTGAGTTTGTAAACAATCCATTTGTGTAAGCTAACCTTAGACATGGTATTGACCCAAAATATCTAGTGTGGCTCATCTGCAAAATGAAGCATCAATGCCTGGAATTCATTAAAAGTGTTACATGTTTAATTTTTCCTGCCCTACAGCTCCACTGTCTCGTAAAAAATTTCCTTTGATGTCCCCCACTAAAAGAATTAAAGGAATAATGTAATTGAAATGTCATTAATAATTCACAGGACCCTCCTCCACCAGCAATACATCTGATGAAATATTAATTGAGCTCCACAGACTGACAGTCTGCAGAGGAGCACTTGCCTGTAATTTGAACCACGAGTCCTGATCTTGCTGTAGCTCAGACCTGCCAAGAAGGCAATTATCTGGATGGTCTTGCCCAATCCCATCTCATCTCCCAGAATTCCTCCTGCCTGCTGGCAGTGCAATTCCCAGAGCCACCTAACACCTGTCTGTTGGTACCTACAACAACAAGGAAAAAACATGGCAAATGTTTGATAATACAGATCATAACAGAAAGTACTCATGAAATAATCATTTGGCAAGGTTCTAATACTAGTTACAGTAACATGCTGCATGTGTGTTTTACATGAGTGCTGTATTTACAAGGTCATGCATTTTTGATGCACTTAGACATTATGTGTGACAAATTCATTTTTTATGCAATGCTAAAGCATTTCTAATTAAACTGATAGACATGGTAATTACAGGGTATTTTATTTCATGTATTTTTAAAATACTGTTAGAAATAACTTGGGAAGCTGCTCTAACATTCAAATCTTTATTATCCCTTCAGAAAAGGGGAACTTTAACAGGTAGGCATCTAGTAAGGTATGCCATTTGGACTTAATTGGAAAGTTAGGCTTGTGATTGGTGGTGCACAGGATTTATGTTCCACTACAAGAGATGAACAGTTAGGTCTGTTAAAGCTTGTTTACTTTATACACAACCAGAAATTCATTTAACAGAATTCATCCTCTTTAAATAAGAAAAAAGCTGACAGACGTCAAAAATATTTTGGAAGGCAAAGAAACAAGATCTGTCTCAGGCCTGGTCTACACTAGGAGGTTATGTCGAATTTAGCAGTGTTAAATCGAATTAACCATGCACCCGTCCACACAACGAAGCTATTTAGTTCGACATACAGGTCTCTTTAGTTCGATTTCTGTACTCCTCCCCGATGAGGGGAGTAGCGCTAAATTCGACATGACCATGTTGAATTAGGGTAGGTGTGGATGGAATTCGACGCTAATAGCTCCGGGAGCTATCCCACAGTGCACCACTCTGTTGACGCTCTGGACAGCAGTCCGAGCTTGGATGCTTTGACCAGCCACACAGGAAAAGCCCCGGGAAAATTTGAATTCCTTTTCCTGTCTGGCCAGTTTGAATCTCATTTCCTGTTTGGACATCGTGGCGAGCTCAGCAGCACTGGCAGCGATGCAGAGCTCTCCAGCAGAGGTGTCCATGCAATCTCAGAATAGAAAGAGGGCCCCAGCATGGACTGATCGGGAAGTCTTGGATCTGATCGCTGTGTGGGGCGATGAGTCTGTGCTTTCGGAGCTGCGCTCCAAAAAACGGAATGCGAAGATCTACGAGAAGATCTCCAAAGCCATGACAGAGAGAGGATATAGCCGGGATGCAACGCAGTGCCGCGTGAAAATCAAGGAGCTGAGACAAGGCTACCAGAAGACCAAAGCGGCAAACAGACGCTCCGGAGCCCAGCCCCAGACATGCCGCTTCTACGAGGCACTGCATTCCATTCTAGGTGCGGCCGCCACCACTACCCCACCACTGACCGTGGACTCTGAGGATGGGATAGTGTCGACGGACGGTTCCTCGGAGATGTTCGCGGACGGGGAAGATGAGGAGGGCGAGGCAGTCGACAGCGCTTACAACGCTGATTTCCCCGACAGCCAGGATCTCTTCATCACCCTCACGGAGATCCCCTACCAACCCTCCCCAGCCGTTAACCCGGACCCTGAATCAGGGGAAGGATCAGTCGGTAAGTGCATTAAACATGTAAACATTTATTTTTAACAGAACAGGAATATTAACTATCTGAAAAGATGGTCAATATGAACGGGGATAGAACAGAAATCCTCTTGGGAGATCTCCACGAAGGTCTCCTGGAGGTAATTGAAAAGCCTCCACACGAGGTTCCTGGGGAGAGCGGCCTTATTGCGTCCTCCGTGGTAGCACACTTTTCCGCGCCAGGCTATCCTCAGGTACTCTGGTATCATTGCCTCGCAGAGCATGGTGGCATAGGGCCCTGGTTTTTGCTGGCTTTCACGCAGCATGCGGTCTTTATCTGTCTCACTGATCCTCAGCAGGGTGATGTCGCTCATGGTGACCTGCTTTGAATTAGGGGAATGTTAGTATTGGGACTGCTTGCCTGTTCCTTTACATAACTATAACCGGCAGTTTACAGCCACGTGGTGGAGGCAGGACAGGGGCAGCATACAGGGATCTTTCCCGGGGACAGCCGCGAGGGGGTGGGACTGGGGCAGAGTTCATGCTTTCCGGATTGCCGGCAGCAGGAACTGGCCAACGCTATGAGCATTGCTTTGACCGGGAAAGGAGGGCACTGCTATAAATTAAGTTTTAAGCAGCCAGAAGTCTACGGCTTACCATGTCTGCCTGCTACACGAATTCTGCTGTCCTGCCCCGCTTGTCTGATCTCCAGTGCAAGACCCCAGGCACTGAATGCGAAGGCCGAAAATTCGAACTTGTCCTGAGCGCGCATGAGATAGGTGCTGTGCATGGTCTTGTTCACAGAGACAGACTAGACTATGTTCATTGTTCGCAAAAATGTATCTTTGTAAGGAATTCACTCCCTTTTTCCCCATCACACAGCTGCGACTGTCTCCCGACCTACCCCGGCATCCCCCTCACAGAGGCTGGCGCAGATTAGGCGGCGAAAGAAAAGGACACGGGATGAGATGTTCTCGGAACTTATGGGCTGCTCCCGAGCCGAGGCGGCCCAGCAGACCCAGTGGAGGGAGACCCTCTCTCAGCAGCAGCGCTCACACAGCGAACGGGAGGACAGGTGGCGGCAGGAAGACCAGCAGGCAACTGAAACGCTGCTTGGACTAATGAGGGAGCAAACGGACACGCTCCGGCGCCTTGTGGATGTTCTGCAGGACCAGAGGCAGGAGGACAGAGCCCCACTGCAGTCTATGTCTAACCGCCCTCCCCCGCCACAAAGTCCCATGCCCCCTTCACCCAAAGTACCAAGAAGGAGGGACGGCAGGGGCCGTGAAAACTGTCATTCCATCCCTGCACAGTGCTCAATTACAGGAAGGCTCTCATTCCCAAAATTTTGATAAGTCCTTTCCTTCCCGCCTCACCCAAGCCCCCGTCCCAGTTTCATCCCCTAACTGTCTAGTTAATAATAAAAAATACTTTTCTGTTAATTACTGTTTCCGTCATGTTCTTTTAGAGGAGACTGTGTTTGAAGGGGGGAAGGGGGTTGGTAATTGGACAGGACAGTCACCGTTACCAGGGTACAGACACGGGGGCAGGTTCAGCAGCAGGTCACACACACAGTGCAGTCACTAGGCACCCTGGTCAGTCTGGGAGGTGGTTTTCATGTTCGGGGGGGGGGGGGTATGTGACTTTGTGGCAGGAGGCGGTTAGAGATCTTATGCAGCGGTCCTTATCCTGGATCACAGAGCCACGCAGCAGGGGATCTGTAACCGCCCTCCCCCGCCACAAAGTCACATAGCCCCCACACACAGAGTCCCGAAAAGGAGGGGTGGCAGGCTCCGTTGAAACAACCAGGCCGCCACTGCGGACCGCTCTAGGAGCAGGAGCCTGTCATTCCTCGAGTTTAGAAGCGGTCTTTACATCACTACACACCCTACCCACCACAGTCTGCGTCCCAGTTTCAACCCTTTACCGCGAAATCAGTAATAAAGAAAACGGTGTTAATTAACAAAGTTCCATGTATTTTATTTTTAAGTGTGCGTTGAAAGGG
The DNA here is from genome assembly GCF_016161935.1 of Mauremys reevesii. Classification (NCBI taxonomy): domain Eukaryota; kingdom Metazoa; phylum Chordata; order Testudines; family Geoemydidae; genus Mauremys; species Mauremys reevesii. The sequence continues at coordinate 65,996,901 of NC_052629.1, read as the reverse complement.
GGGGAACTGGGTATGTAATTGCAGAGGATAGTCAGCATTAGCTGGGTAAAGAAACGGGGGCAGGTTCAGCTTCTCTGTAAACAAACTTAATAGTCACAGGTTACCCTGCTCCCTGAGGAACCTAGCTTTCAAAGCCTCCCGGATGCACAGCGCTTCCCGCTGGGCTCTTCTAATCGCACGGCTGTCTGGCTGGGCGTAATCAGCAGCCAGGCTATTTGCCTCAACCTCCCATCCTGCCATAAAGGTCTCCCCCTTGCTCTCACAGAGATTGTGGAGCACACAGCAAGCTGCAATAACAATGGGGATATTGGTTTCACTGAGATCTGAGCGAGTCAGTAAGCTTCTCCATCTCCCCTTGAGACGTCCAAAAGCACACTCCACCACCATTCTGCACTTGCTCAGCCGGTAGTTGAAGAGTTCTTTGTCACTGTCCAGGGCGCCTGTATAGGGCTTCATGAGCCAGGGCATTAGCGGGTAGGCTGGGTCCCCGAGGATCACTATAGGCATCTCCACATCCCCAACAGTTATTTTGTGGTCCCATAAGTTCCGAGAACATTTCGTCCGGGAAGAAAATACCTTCCTGCAGGCATCTAAACAGACCAGAGTTCCTGAAAACACGCGCGTCATGAACCTTGCCCGGCCATCCGACGTTGATGTTGGTAAAACGTCCCCTATGGTCCACCAGTGCTTGCAGCACCATTGAAAAGTAGCCCTTTTGGATAATATACTGGCTGGCCTGGTGGTCTGGTCCCAGGATAGGGATGTGAGTTCCATCTATAGCCCCACCGCAGTTTGGGAATCCCATCGCGGCGAAGCCATCTATGATGACCTGAACGTTTCCCAGGGTCACTACCTTTGAGAGCAGTAGCTCAACGATTGCGTTGGCTACTTGCATCACAGCAATCCCCACGGTAGATTTGCCCACGCCAAAGTGGTTCGCTACTGACCGGCAGCTGTCTGGCGTTGCAAGTTTCCAGAGGGCTATGGCCACTCGCTTCTGCACAGTCAGGGCTGCTCGCATGCGGGTGTCCTTGCGCTTCAGGGCAGGGGACAGCAAGTCACACAGTTCAAGGAAAGTTCCCTTACGCATCCTAAAGTTTCGCAGCCACTGTGATTCATCCCAGATCTGCAGCACTATGCGGTCCCACCAATCCGTGCTTGTTTCCCGGGCCCAGAATCGCCGTTCCACAGCATGAACATGACCCATTGCCACCATGATGTCCACGGCGCGGGATACCGTGCTGTGTGAGAGGTCTGTGCCACTCTCTGACTTCATGTCCTCATCGCGCTGCCGTAGCCTCCTCGCCCGATTTCTCAGCATCTGACTGTGAAAAAGGTGGACGATAAGGTGCGAGGAGTTGACAACGGCCATAACTGCAGTGATGATCGCAGCGGGCTCCATGCTCGCAGTGCTGTGGCGTCCGTGCTGTCACTCACCAGAAAAGTGCGCAAACTGATTGCCCGCCGGCAGGAGTGACGGTTGAATTACGACAGTTACCCAAAACCACCCTCGACACATTTTTTCCCCAGCAGGCATTGGGGGCTCTACCCAGAATTCCAATGGGCAGCGGGGACTGCAGGAACTGTGGGATAGCTGCCCACAGTGCACCACTTCCAATGTCGACACTTGCCCCATTAGTGTGGACTCACAAAGTCGAATTACTGTCCTTAGTGTGGATACACACGTTCGACTTTGTAATATCGGTTCCACAAATTCGATTTAAGTAGAATCGAACTACTCTGGTAGTGTAGACATACCCTCAGAGAGTAGAATGTAGCAGTGTGTTACTAGAAGAGGATACCACTGCAGTTACAATTCAAAGTGAAAGACTGGAAACAGAAAGAACAGTCATGTAGAATATATCCCAATTTAAACATAGATTAACGGAAGAATATAAAATGAAAAATCAAGAAGGTTGGAGTTGGGAGGCCAGATTGAGACTGATTTTAGGTCATGCTTTTTTATAACAATATGTAATAGTGCAAGCAGGAATTATACTGAATTAAAACAAACAGTTTAAACTGAAAGGCCATGAGGGTGAAAGAAATGAAGCAAGATAGACTTAAAAACATAAGTCATTTAAAGGGAAATACCAAGGCGGTTGAAGCATTTGTCTACTAGTTATTCAAGGGAGTACCATAGAATCAAAGACTTTAAGGTCAGAAGGAACCATTATGATCATCTAGTCTGACCTCCTGCACAATGCAGGCCACAGAATCTCACCCACCCACTCCCGTATCAAACCTGTGTCTGAGCCACTGAAGTCCTCAAATCATGGTTTAAAGACTTCATGGTGCAGAGAATCTTCCAGCAAGTGACCCGTGCCCCATGCTGCAGAGGAAGGCAAAAAACCCTCAGGGCTTCTGCCAATCTGCCCTGAAGAAAAATTCCTTCCCGATCCCAAATATGGCGATCAACTAAACCCTGAGCATGTGGGCAAGACTCACCAGCCAGACACCCAGGAAAGAATTCTCTGTAGTAACTCAGATCCCGCCCCATCTAACATCCCATCACAGACCATTGGGCATAGTTACCGCTAGTAGTCAAAGACGAATTAATTGCCAAAATTAGGCTATCCCATTATATCACCCCCTCCATAAATTTATTAAGCTTAGTCTTGTGAGGAACTGGGGGGGCAGGGGGGAATAAACATGGGGAAATAGTTTTTACTTTGTGTAATGACCCATCCACTCCCAGTCTTTTTTCAAGCCTAATTTAATGGTGTCCAATTTGCAAATTAATTCCAATTCAGCAGTGTCTCATTGGAGTCTGTTTTTGAAGGTTTTTTGTTGTAATATTGCGACTTTTAGGCCTGTAATCGAGTGACCAGGGAGGTTGAAGTGTTCTCCAACTGGTTTTTGAATGTTATAATTCTTGACGTCTGATTTGTGTCCATTTATTCTTTTACACAGAGACTGTCCGGTTTGGCCAATGTACATGGCAGAGGGGCATTGCTGGCACATGATGGTATATATCACATTGGTAGATGTTCAGGTGAATGAGCCTCTGATAGTGTGGCTGATGTAATTAAGTCCTATGATGGTGTCCCCTGAATAGATATGTGGACAGAGTTGGCAACAGGCTTTGTTGCAAGGATAGGTTCCTGGGTTAGTGTTTTTGTTGTGTGGTGTGTGGTTGCTGGTGAGTATTTGCTTCAGGTTTGGGGGCTTCTTGTCAAATGCTGGAAATGGGCCATTTTGATTACCACTACAAAAAGTTTTTTTTCTCTCCTGCTAGTAATAGCTCACCTTAACTGATTACTCTCGTTATAGTGTGTATGGTAACACCCATTGTTTCATGTTGTGTGTGTGTGTGTGTGTTTGTGTGTATTATATTATATCTATCTATCTTCCTACTGTATTTTCCACTGCATGCATCCGATGAAGTGGGTTTTAGCCCACGAAAGCTTATGCTCAAATAAATTTGTTAGTCTCTAAGATACCACAAGTACGCCTGTTCTTTTTGCGGATACAGACTAACATGGCTGTTGCTCTGAAACCTATCATTAAGGAGGTAAACTATTAATCTGCATGACACCCCCACAGGCAGGAAAGAAAAACACTTCACAATGATTTCAAAGCCTGTATTTAGACAGGTGCTTTATCTTCTTACCTAGGTTTTCATTCTACACCCACAACTGGGGTATTGGATCGCCTTCATGACATCTGATGTGTGACTATTATCTCAGAATCCTACTGCAATGGCGTACTGCTAGCCAGTCATGGTGTGATTACAGTAGAACTCACACCATGTTAAATCTGAACAATGTTTTAAGATTCCCACTACAGAGACGCAAATATGGTTTCAAAGCCCACAGGGCCTGCCTATATGCTTTTGTAAACGGGTTTATAACATAATCAAGCCCCATCTATACTGGAGATTGACAGCATTAGCACTTGTCTAGCAAGTACAGTTTTTAAACATATTTCATGCTAACATGATCCTACTGTAGTAGGGCCCACGCTAAAAACATTGTCACAAGATGCTTTTTTGGGGGGGGGGGTTTGAGGGGGATTTGCCATTATACAGGGAAGAAACTGACTGTACACAAAATGCTGTCTCTTTTTACTCTGTCATGTTATCTTAGGAATTATTGTAAAACAGTAAGTAAAACATTTTCAGGAATATGAGGGTTTTTTAGTTAAATATGACCCTGTAAAAGAGAGGTCAAAATGCTTTTCTTCACAACTTATTTTCTACCTTTGCTTATCAGATTCACAAGCATTGTGGTGATTTTTTATACTGGCTGTCTGCATTCAATGATTGTGACCATACAAATGTTAGTTAAAAATATTAACTATTCCCAAATGCTCAGATTTTGTACACTATTTTCCCTCCCCAAGTAGGGAGAGCACTTTTAATGACTATAGGACACATTGGAGAGTTTTACAGGAACAGAGAAAACAGAACTGAAGTGAAAGCACAGGGAAGAAATGAGACAAGTTAATACTCTTCTAGTGAGATACAGTCATCCTAACCTAATTCTAATCCCCCATATCCTGACAGCTTTCAATGCACTAGTTTTCTATGTTCTGGTCTTCATTATGAAAACATGTTGGGAACCCAGTTAAAATACTTTTTGGTCTTCCCAGCATAACTATGATTGAATTGTGTTTTAACCATATTATGTAAAGCCCTGTAATTTCATCGCTACAGCATGGATTCAGTTATACATTTTACTTTCATCTTCAGTGGTGGGACAGAGGTATGCTTTAATTACATTGGGAAAGAACTGTGTTGTGATTGGGTATCACAACAATACTTCTCACAGTGTAGACAGGACTTCTCTCAGGTAGAAGCATAGATAGCAGAGTAAATGTACATTTATGGCTTGTGACGGGGCACACTCACCTCTTGTAAGCGCTCCGTCAGTTGGTGTGAACCTGCACACACATTCTCTCTCTCTCTCTCTCACACACACACACGGTGCTCCCTGTTCACTGTTGCCCTCATCAGGAGGGTCTTCAGTGGCTCAGCCCTTCAGCTAAGTTGCACATAGTCTAAAATGGATGAACCCTTTCTGGGGTAACAAAGATTGAACAAGGACTATCACTGTGCCCTTACTGGTATCTGTGGCCCTGCATCTGGGCTCAGTTCTCAGCCCCTTCTGGGCTAGATTTAAGTTTGTCCCTGCCCTGTTATAGAGCAGTGACCTGAGGGCTTTCTCCCTGGAGACTCTTTGCCTTTAGCAGTTCTATGGTGTGTCAGCTCTCCAGCCAGGTTATTTCTTAACTTCAGACCCCTTCCAGGGTAACAAAGTTCAATGAATGGTTGGCCCTTTCTGGGATCTTCAGCCCCATCTCTAGGTCTGTTTAAATTTGAGCCCCTTTCTTGGGGGCTTGGGGCTTAAGCCATGTCTACAATGGCTGGTGAGGGAACCCGGGCCTGTCCACTACCCCGGGTCCCAGCCAAGGGACCCTATAGACAGCAGTCACATATTGCTTTCACTTACTTGGTTGCTGCTGCTATTTCCCGGGCCACTTGATCCCATCACTTTCACCCGTTACCTTAGGTTACACTCCTTAGGTTCCATTTGCCTTGTTCCCTGCTTGCACAGGGTCTCTCCGAGCCCTCTTGGCCTGGAAAGTTTTTCCAGCTTATCCCTACTTGAGCAGGTCCTCCCCGAAGCCTCCTTGCCCAGAAACTTTCTCCATTTCCCAGGACTTCCTCCCACTTCTGATCCCAGCCAAGAACCGATATGCTCAGGTGGCAGGCCCTGCTGCTCCTTTTAACTGAGCTCGCTGTGCTCTAATTGGCTGCTTCCCTGCAGCCTTTCTAGGCATACTTTGAGGACCCACCTTCACCTTTTCAGGGGCAGGGCATGGTAGAACCATAAGGCCACCAGCAGGGGGCCTCAAATGGCCAGTACACTGCATCACATAGCTTTATTTAAGGCTATGAGTCAGTCACGGATTCTGAGATTTTACGAGACCGCTGCAACTTCCTCAAAATTCCAGTAAATCAGCCCTGAGAGGCAGGGCTCATGCTTCAGCCAAAGCCCAAACCCCACTGCCTAGGGCTTCAGCTGCAGCCCCACCACCCTTAATATAGCTCCGTAGGGTCCCCTGTGGCATGGGGCCATGGGCAATTGCTCTGCTTGCTTCTCCCTAAAGCTGGCCTTGTGTACATTTCCGTGATTCTGTTTATTGCCTGCATCCTGTCCGTGACTTTTAATACAAATATCCATGTCAAAACCTTCGCCTTTATTAAAAGCAATCCTGCTCACCAGTTTTTGTTTTGTTCTTACACTGGCATTCCTGAAACCTGGTTCCATCACTATATTAAGCAGCAGGAACACAGTTCATCTAACGACACCTTCTGAAGAGCAGACAGTAATAGATGGTGAGGAAGCATTATATTGCTTAAACAGTTTACTAAAAAAGTTAAAAGATCTGATATTACTACCAATGGGAGCAAATGTGTTTTGGATTCGATTAAACAGTGTCAGAAAGCATCATGTAGAATTTACAACTGTAGGCTTCCTTAGGTCAATATTCAGCCATCTTTGTACTCAAATTTGGTCAGAACTCAAAGTTTAATGCCTATTGACTGAGAGCCTTCATACATAGGAGACTTGAACATTTAACTTACAAGTCAGACAAATCATTCAACTCAATTGATCTTTTTAACCACTTAGGAAGTTTTGCCAACTGACTCATGCTTGCAGGGATACCCTTCATTAGTGAGGCTTATATCTCAAAGATTAATTTTTAGTTGTCTGCCTCACTTGGATCTGTTTTTAGGAGGATTTCTGCTTTATCTTTGTATAAACAATTGGAGATGATACACTGGCTGATCAGGGTCTTGTCACCCAGATATTTATTCAATTACTCTTTCAGAGCTGGCTCTTTAATTCTGAGGAACTGTGGGACAAAAGTAGTAATTTCTTTGAGGTTATAAAGCTAACTGTTCCTGATTAAATGGATACCATGCAATGTCTATTACAAAGCATAGCCATCTATAGAGCTAATTACTAGATTTAAAGTTAATCTTTCCAGAGAGGAGATGGTCTTCCTACTGTGCAGAACACCACAGCCACAGCTGCACTCAAGTCAATATTACATGAAAGTCAGAGGGAAGTTATGTAATGGGTTGACACATCAGCTACCTTATTTGCATTGCCTTTTGTAATTGGCTTATTCAGAAGAGTCCAGGCTGAATGATTTGTAAGTGTCTCTCAGAATTTACATTCAGCATCATGGTATCACAGAAATGAAAGATGGACAGCCCTGGACTGGACAAAATGTTCTAACATACAGAGGGTACTATTAATCCTGCAGCAGGTCTACACCCCACATAGGTTACAGGACTGCAACCTCGACATGTCTGAGCATTTTGTCTAGTCTAAGTTTAAATAGCAGTTTAAATAAAACTAACATAGGTTATAAAATAATTTTTTCAAGATGAGACTTCCCCACAGTTTTTGCCAAGTATTTAACTCTCTTCCCATCACACAAGTGCACATTTTCCTAATTTTTATGCACCACAACTAAAAGCAGCTGCAGCCACTGTATGCTAATCTTCACGTTAAAAAAAATAGTTTCCTTCCACTCCATACCCCAGGTAAACATTAGCATTGCCAAGAAAAGAAAGTGTTCTTTACAATGAAAAGCAGTTCTTAAATCTTTCTTTTACCACTAGATTAGCTGATATATAGATATTTCTCATATTCATGTAATCATTTATTATTCATCTATTTTTAATAGACGCCACAGCGATTACTCATCGGAGTACAGGATAGGGTACTTGGAAATGACAGCTAATAATTATTTATTTGCATAAATAGTCTGTACAATATTTTAAAAGTATATGATACCTACTTAAAAAGCTTTCTGAAGAGAAATCCTGGTACTCTGAAACCCTCATCAAATTCAGCATCACTTTCATCAGAATCTTCTTCTGCCATTCGACGTTCCTCTTTGTCCTTCAATCGTTGTTTATGCCATCTCCTATAATGACATTAAGATTCACCATTCAATTACCGTGATTACAAAATACAACATGAAATTAAACTGATCTACGCAGCAAGTAGAAAACCCAAGATAAATTAGAAAACGGAAAAATGTCTTTAGCGTTTCTGCCCCCAAAAGAAAAAAAAAACAGCTTTTGTATAGTGTCATTCACACAAACTATATCGTGAAATCTCTTTACAGAATTAAATAATAATCCATCTAAGAGAATGTTAAGATTACATGGTTAAGCGCACAAAAATTAGGAAATACCAAAAGTTGCATGTGGACATCTTAATTGTCTCCATGTGTACATGCATTTCACTATTGTCTTCAATGTTACTGAAGTGTTTAATTATACTTTTCTAAAAACTTAGATATATGGAAAGAATGGAGTCAAAGGAGAAAATTTTCAGAAGAGCCTGACCAATTTAGAAGCCTAAGTCTCAGTGAAAGTCAACAGGATTTAGGCACTTCAGAGCCCAAATCACTTTTAAAAATGAATCTTATGTGCTTTTGAAAGTTTTACGCAAAATATTATTTACATAGCTCCTTTTACCCAGAAAAAGCCTACGTCACCTTATATGCTATCCACCCTTTTGCTGTTCAACACTTACTGTTTCAGGTAGGAAATGAGGATAGTAATTTGAAATTACAGAGAGATTTCAGGTAGGCAGTGTAATTATCCAAGCCAGAACTTGGAGAAGTCACTGGGGTTCTCACTTCTCTTATGAAAAGTGAGAAAAGATCTTAAATACCCAAGGTAGTTAGCATCTTGGGTTTTTGTCTTATTCAAAATATGCACTTCCAATAGCACAGTGTTCCCCATCTCCAGGCTGGGAGAAACTGATTCAATATTGACTAAGTAGGAAGAGTACTGAAAAACTAACACCAGTTCATGTAGCTTTTAAGCAGTCCTGGGAAGTCTCTCATCCAATGCTATCAGATCTAACTGTGCTAAGCTTGTGCATTCAGAGAATTTTCACATAAGGTGGTACAGCTGTGGGACAGATGGAAAATGTGCTATCATGCTGCTGCTCTGGAGGCACGGCACAAGAGCAGTCATCAATATTTCAGTTAATAAAAGGTTACCACATACTGTAAGAACCAGATAATGAGATGACTATTTCCTTATAGCCTTTTGAAAAACTGGCTAGCAGGAAAGTCTGTGCCTGCTGAAATTCTGCCCCCCTCCCCACCAATGAATCTGCAGTTTTTCCCTTTGAAACATGCAAATACTTTACTGCCCATCTTAAGTATATATCACACAGGAAATTATATACCTCACTACAAAAACTATTATGAGGTAGAGAGATAGATTCAAATAACCAAATATGTAGAGCTAAATGATGACTTCGGGGGAGAAGGAGGTTATAATAGTAGCCTACAAGTATTTGAGAAATGTAAGAAAACAAGCAGAGAGATGAATTGTTTAGGATGGTCCAAAAGGTTGTAAATAGTAGCAAAAGGATGAAAATGAGTGAAGGAAAGTTTAGGCTGAATACTAGGAAAAGCGTCTTAACGGCAAGAGCTATTATGCTGTGGAACAGTCTTCCCAGTGAAGCACTGGATCTCTCAGCTCTTGAATCATTCAACTCTAAACTGGAGAAAGCACTGGAGAATATACTCTCTAGAACAATTCTACAATGGCACAATAGGGGATGGACAAGATGGGACCCAACAGATCTTTACATCTCTGCTTTCTATGATGCATAAACATTACAGCAGAACAATTTCTGCCCCCAACTAACATTTAAGCTCTTAAGGTTTACTAGTGGGAATATTAACACGTGAATTTTTAGTTAGCTCAGGCTCCCTCTGTTGACTAGATAGCTGTAATAGCAGAAAAAAATTACTGCAAGATAATTGAATAACAGGGTTTATTTATTTTCAATTTCATCACAACAGGGTGATGGATTAAAGAGATATTGATAATCTGAAGGATATTTGCACACTTTTTCTGAAATTCATCCTTCCTTTCTTCACTATAATGCTTAATCTCTCTCTGAAATATCTTATTATACAGTATTATGCAAAGTGTATTGTATCTCAAGCGTAAGTGTGACAAGGTGGTTGAGGTAATATCTTTTATTGGACCAACTTCTGTTGGTGAGAGACACAAGCCTTCGAGCTTCCACAGAGCTCTTTTTTAGGTCTGGGAAACGTAGGGTTTCGTCTACATGTACAGTGGTGCAGCTGTGCCGCTGTAGCACTTTAGTGAAGACGCTACTACCTTAACAGGAGAGCTTCTCCTGTTGGCTAAATTAATCCACCTCCCAAGGATGGTCGCTGTGCCAACGGAAGAAAATCTCCCATTGACATAGCACTGTCCACACTGATGAGGGTTAGGTTGGGTTAACTATGGGTATGGCTACACTTACGGTTTGCAGCGCTGGTAGTTTGCAGCGCTGGTCATCCAGCTGTGTAGGAGCAGCGCTGGTGTGTGGCCACACTCACAGCTACCAGCGCTGGTGTGTGGCCACATTTGCAGCATTAGCAGCGCTGTTGGGAGTGATGCATTATGGGCAGCTATCCCAGCATTCAAGTGGCCGCAACGTGTTTTTCAAAAGAGGGGGTTGGAGTGGGGTCTAGTGTGACAGGGAGCGGGGGGAGACAGAGATTGGATTTTTGGAGCCAACACTGTGTGTTTAGCTTCCTGCCTTGAAAAATCAGAACATTTTTCCGACCCCTTAGTCTTAACTCTTAATTGCAAACAGCCTGCAGCCAACACGACTCCCCGCTGTTTCATTCGCTCCCTGCCTGCCTCTCATTTGATTGTTTACAGCCAGGTACAGATGATCACAGCAAACAGGAGCTCTGTTTGTTTTTTAGATAAGCAGCAACAGCAACGGAACTGAGCTCGTTCACAACAAAACAAAGAGAGGCTGCATAACAAAACAAAGAGAGTAATTTATAAAAGCATTCTGGGATACATCCTTATGCCCTGGAGGCCAATCACAGCGCTGGTGTGTGGCCACACTTGATGACCAGCGCTGCAGCACCAGCGCTGGAATCCTTATTCCCCATGCTGAGTGAGGTGTACGGCCAGCGCTGCAGCCAGGGAGTTGCAGCGCTGGAATTGCCCTGCAGGTGTGGCCACTTACCAATTGCAGCACTGGTGGAGGCTTTCCAGCGCTGCAAATCGCCAGTGTAGCCATACCCTCAGTTGCTCAGGGGTAGGGATTTTTCACACCCGAGTGATGTAGTTATACCCATAGAAGTCTGTAGTGTAGACCTGGCGTCAGAGTCTCACAGTTAAATACAAGGTGGAAAAAATTGTTTAGCATAAGTAGTTAACACATAGTTCAAGGGACCAATCAAGGTGAAGTGGTGTGTTAACACCCCTCCAGTCATAGGGAGGAAAGGAGAAGGGGGGAAAACTAAGCTGGGTGGGGAGGGGGACAGGTTGTCAGGGGTTATAGATTGTTCTAATAAACCATAAATCTGGTGTTTCTATTCAGTCCATGATTTTTAGTCTAGCAAAGTTATGAATTTAAGCTCCATTGCTTGTCTTTTGAAAGTGTTGTGCAGGTTTCCTTTGAGGATGAGGACTGAGAAGTCAGCTATAGAGTGATCACTTTGTGAGAAGTGTTCACCCACAGGTGATGTGGTGTTTTTGTCTCATCATTTTTCTGCAAGAGTTCATTCAGGATCCCTAATAGCAACTATGTGGGTTAAACCAGACAATCACTATACTCTCAAATGAACTTTAAACAGACTGAATTAAGGGACAAAGACATTGCTCTGTAGTAGTTTTCCAACTAGAAAACTTATCTTCCCAGAATTCACTTAGCCTATTTCGAGGGAACTCAGCAATAAACCTGTAACTTCGACTATGCAGAGCAACAACATGGATGACTACTGCCACCTATGCATCAATTAATTACCATGGAGATGGCTGGATTGTGAAACTGACCAGTGCCTTGTGATGCTGGTCAGTTTGGCTGAGGCCAGCTCCATTAGTAAAGCACTTTGGCTCCACTGTATAGCGGCTATAAGCCTGTAAGAACAAAACTTATGCAGAAGAGACAGACATTAAATAAGAAATGAAGAGGTATATGCAAAAAAATGAGAATATGGGGGGAAACGAATAGCTGAAGTCTTCATACTAACACAGTTTTCTAACCAAAAATTAAGTGGGTTACAAATATTTATAAGCAAGTTCCTAAACTCTCTCATTTGGCTGCATTCCATGAAATAAAGTGTTTACACCCCTGATTAGTTTAAAAAGCAAGAGACAGAAGAAGTTACTTAAAAAAAATAAGTAACATTCTTTCCCTGCACTCCTTTAAATAGTCATGCACACATGACAGATGCACTCTGACTCGTTTAGGTATTTTCTACAGCCACTAGCACATGTACTTTCCCCCACCCTGTCCAAAAATGCTGAGGAAATGCTGTATTTCATATTCACACACAGTGAATATATTTGGGATTTTTCTGTTCCCTTCTACAGTGATGAGCTACCATGCACAGTTTATGCAAATACCCCCAAATTAATGGTGAATCGATGGTAAAATCTGATAAATGCTGACAAATCATAAAACATAGGACTGGAAAGGACCTGTGGGAAGGGAGACATGGGTCTGAATTTGTTGATTAGATTAGTCTATCCAGAAAAAAAAATCACCAAGTCAAACAAAGAAGTAAACACTATCATAATCATACTAAATATCTTACACTGCTTCAATACTGACTGCAGGGGCACAAATAGAAGGGAAATGCATTTCAGTGGCTTTTAAATCAATTTATCATGTAGTTGGCAAACTGGGCAGTAATTTGGATAAGGAAGGACACAATCTCTAATTTTATCCTTCCAATATGAATCATCACTAAGAAGTAATGAAAGTTTATTCTCCTCGGGGAAGAAATATAGCACCCTCTCATGCATACTGGAGAAAGTAATCAAGGAGCAGCCATAAGGATACTACATCCAATTGTAGTCACTGAAAGCTGCAGGTGCTCAGCACTTTGCAAGGAGTCATGTTTGGCCATGGAATGTTTGGAAGCCAGATGTCTCAGATTACACAAATGTATTTTGTAAAAGAGGCCTGGACTATATTGGTTAAATCTGCTAACTTTCTAGGTACCTAATAATTTTATGTCCACAGTCTGAGTTGGTACATTATGCAGTTTATTTTTCTTTGGGAACGTTTCTCTTTTGCAAACTTTGTATCTGTTATTTTATTCAAGTGTTACACTACAAGAAACTAGTATTAAAATAATTGGGTGTTACATCTCCTCCACAGGTAATTGTAGCTTTCATTAGTACCAAGTTTATATGAAATGGCTGCAATTTGTAACTGTCTCCTATATTATCAACATTTTCCAAAGCTTGGTATTAGGTTACCATATGTATTAAGAAACCCTGTGAACAGAATGCTAAGGCACTGTATTGAGGAACATTTGAGATACAATAGTCCATGATACTTTAAAAGTAAATAATGAAGTTTTGTAGCAACTTGTTTTAGCTGTAATGAAAGTATAGAAACATAAGGTTTGCCATAATAGCTCAGACAGGCCATACAGTTCAGTATCCTTTCCCCAGCAGTGACAAATATCTGATGCAAGCCAGAAACAGTTCACTGTACCTAATCAATTGTACAATGTAGTTTATGGGGTGGGAAAATTCCTTACTACCCCAGGTTAGGCCTTACTGGGATAACTGAGCAATAAAAGAAATACAGATGTTAATGTATAAAATAACATGCTGCTTGAAATTCTCAGCAACCTTATTGAGAAATCTCTTTATTTTTCATGTTATTAATTATCACTGACCCAAGAGTAGCCTCAGTCTGCAAAAGTAGTGGAAAAACAATGCATCATGCAGTTAAATCATTCTTAATATAGGAGTGAATTTAGATAGTAAGCTCATATTCCATTTATTTCAATACCCAAGAAAGAAATTCCATAACAGAAGCACAGTAATGAGCACAATATGATTTTAAAAAATATATTCAGGAACCAAGCTGAGTGTTTAATATAGTTTACAATTCTGTAGCACAATATGTTCTCTATTTTAGACAGCTAAGAATCCCTTACCGATTATTCTCATCTGCTAAACTGAGACATTTGGTGTTACTTTTCTGATCTGACTTTTTATGTCTATATGAGTGGATTTAATTGGTATGTCCTGGCAGATGAAATACACGCAGTTAGTAGCACAAACCTCAGAGAGTAAATTAAGACTGATGCAGACAATTATGCACTTGAGCTTGGAATGAAAGGTGTATTCAGAGAGTGAACCGGAATACATCTTCATTTGCATCTTGGTGTTGTCATTTTAAAGAGCAGTCAGGATGCTCTGTCTAAGAGAAGGTCTTCACGGAAAGGTAATGTTTCAGCATTTTCTTTTTTTAATTTACACCTCTGAAATTATGAAGCATTTGAATCATTAATCTCCCTGGGAAGGAGAGAGATAATATGTAAATGCTGACCTGGCCAGGGAAAAAAGCAATTCAGTTTTCATGTCTTGATATTTTTGACTGAATTCTCTGGGGCCAATAGCCATTTGCACTTCCATGAACTCAGGGGACTATCAGACAAACACAGGTCTGGAAGTGCCTTTCCAACCCTGACGATCTGCCCATGGGCACATCTACATGGGGATAAAAGCCCCAAGGCATGGCCACCACTGGCCCAAGTCAGCTGACTTGGGTTCACAGGGCTTGGGCTTGCAGGGCTAAACATTGCCATATAGATGGCTTGGGTTCAGGTTGGAGCCCAAGCTCTGGGACCAACCACCCTCGCAGGATCCCAGAGCTCGGGCTCCAGCCTGAGCCTGAAAGTCTACACAGCAATTTTTCAGTGCCAGGACCTGAGCCAGCTGACCCGGGCCAACCATGGAATTTTCATCCCTGTGTAGACATACCCTGTGTGCGCTTGATAGGGACTGAACTCTGTGGGCAGAGAGCTATCTCCCATGCTCTCCTCTGGAAATCTATGGGAAATGCACCACCTAATTAATTTGCACAATATGGAATGGAAATCCACCCCTGGAAGCATCTGAAAAGAAAGCATTGGTGGCTGCCATGGAGACAAAGATGGCAAGGAAGCACCGTAGAAGCAAAAGATCTCTGTAAAGATGACCTCTGAACTCTATGAATTTCCCCAGATACAGATACTGTAATAGTGACAAACTCCACAACATAAGTGCTTGATAATTTAAATCCAATATATGAAGAAAAGCAAAGATCCCCAAGTTATAGTTAAATTCAATTAAAAACAACACCACACCACTCTGGACTTATTTCTGAAGGGAAACCCATCATAATAAAAAAACTTTAAAAGTGACTGTTGATGAGAGGTATCTTTTCATTTTGTAAGATGCTTCAGATTGTTCAGGAGAACGATAAAAGAAAACCCAAAGATGTTTACTTGCAAAGAGTCTGACAGATCCAACAAGTTTTGTATATAAATGTATATAAACTTTACAAATAAAAATGCACAGGACCAATATTTATTTGTATCTTCTGAACTTAAATAGAGGAAATCAGTAAAACATGCAATTTCTAATCATGAGCAATTAAATCTTGAAATTAATCAACTTTGTCTTCACCCTACAGTTCCAAGGAAAAGGAGGCAGCATTTTAGGACTCCATAGGCCTAACTTTAGGCATCTCTGCCTTAAGAGAGCTGTTGTTTAAGTGAAATGAACTTCAACAACATAAAGACACCCTGTTAGTAGGGATCCAACCTGGGATCTTCAGCACCAGAACAATCGGACTCTACTGCAGAAACTGACAAATTCTTTAGCCAATAATTATTAGAATGAGGGTCAGTGGGCAATGATGACACATTTGTTGGTGTCACTAGGCATAAATCTAGGTAACTCGGGAGGATGGCTCTGGGCCTGTGTGAACCAAAGTACCTCTATGTGAAGCGCTTTTGTTAGCCTTACTAAACTTTTGTAACCTCCTGTACTATGTGCTGATTACTAGCAGCTGCAAGGCCAGTTGGTACTAGATGCAGCCAATACTAGATAAGATAGGCGGAAAGCAGATGCTGTAATTAAAGTTATATGCATGAGAAAGTAGCCCCCACACAGTGGAAAAAGCACAGATGAAAAACAAGGGGGGTATAAATACTGGGACCCCGCATGCGTGCGGGTGTGCAGGATTTGAGATTGCTTTTCTCCCTTGCACCTTATTTGGGCTCAAATAAACTTGGTTTGCTTCTCCACCCTGGTGTGTTAATTAGTGCGATGCACACCAGGCAACGAACCTCCACTGTTGCTCTCCTCGGGCCCTTTGGGCCGGCAACACATTGATATCTTTACTTAAAAAAAAACAACAACCTACCTCTTAGAGCTGATTCAGAACTGGGAGGTTATAGATATTAGCAGCCTCTTATCCTTATCCTCTCTTATTGTTTGTTATTCTTACTTGTTGTGTCTTGTCTTAAAAAATTAGATTTTAACCACCTCAGGTTGGGATAATACTTTCCTATGTGTCTGCTCAACAGGCCCCAAGCCCTGACTGGGGGCTTTGGGTGCTATTGTAAAATAAACTGGAGTGGATGCAGGTTGCAAGCTGTTCTAGTCTCCAATTACAGCCACTAGAAGTGAACATGATTATATGAACTAAGCCAGTTTTTCTTTTACACAAGATAATACACTTAAAGTCACAGAGGCATGCATGCTCAATTCTGTAACTACATTTCCTCTCTTCCTCGCTACTGATTACATCTTGCTTCACGGAATTAGGCCTCCTGCTTCCTCAAAGTAACCGTATGAAGAAAAGAAAGATCCCAGAACTATCACATACTTGATCTGTTTATTGCAAGAACACAAACTTCCATTTTGGAAATGGTCTCTTGATCTAGAAAGTCATAGCAGTACTACACCTCGCTAATTATCAGACTTCAACACCACAATACTTTCACTCTGATGCAGGACAATCCCTTCAACTCCCACTCCTCACAAAGTTTTACATTTAAGACTTGTTTTCTGCCTTACAAACACAGCACTTTACTCAGCATCTAGCCCTAAAGTACTGTTCTGTTAAGTACTCTTAAAGGATTTTTCCCTCCTTTCTCAGGAGGGAAATTTACTGAAATCTCATCCAGTCATTTGTATCCAAAACTAAAAACTGACATGGAACTAGACAGAAATGTTGTTATTTTCTCTCATTTACAAGGCATTCTTAATATGCTTCTTAATTCACTGTATTTTATTTTCTAGTAGCATTTCCCATAATGAAGATTACCTGGGGGTATCAACATAAAAATGTCAATGTGGACAGCTGCAGTTTAACAGCCACAATAACTGTAGCTATGAAATTTTTAAGAGATGGAATGTTTTGGTGGCAATTACAGTTATTGATATTTCTAAAATTCATTTAGGCTTTTATTGTAACTTTAGCAACTTAAAGAAATGTAGTCTATGATATGACTTTGCTAAGGATAAATTGTCACAATCTTAACATTATTAAAAAATCTGAATGAATTTAAACTGTGAATCATATTAAAACTTTCAATCAAAATAAATTACTCTTGATGAAAACACTGAATTAAAAATGATTTAATATTGACCTATTTTAATGGAAGAGTACAGCTTCATTCAATAAAGTAGTAAAAATTTTACTGATTAATACATTTATTAATACTTTAGCACAGCCTACAAAAAAGCCAGTCTTTGGCCCTATTGACATCGCTCAGATTAATCCCCTATTGAAATCCCCATACAGAAGAATTACATAACTAACATGTGGTTTTACTTTGAAAAGTGACATCATCTGATTCCATGCCTATTGTCTTATCAATTCCAGCTCTGGTCTCTCAATCTGGGATCTGAAAGTAAAACTAAGCTCTTTCTAGCCAAGGCATCCCCACCAACAATAAAGATTCTGCAATTGGAACTTGAGTTAATAATCATTTTCACCTAAGCTATCTTGGACCAACATATTCCCTAAAGACAGCTAGGCTTCACTTCTATTAGGAATGAATAGAGCAGGGGTCGGCAACCTTTCAGAAGTGGTGTGCCGAGTCTTCATTTATTCACTCTAATTTAAGGTTCTGCGTGCCAGTAATACATTTTAACATTTTAAAAGGTCTTTCTATAAGTCTATAATATATAACTAAACTATTGTTGCATGTAAAGTAAATAAGATTTTTTAAATGTTTAAGAAGCTTCATTTAAAATTAAATTAAAATACAGAGAACCCCAGACGAGTGGCCAGGACGTGGGCAGTGTGAGTGCCACTGAAAATCAGCTTGCGTGCCACCTTTGACACACGTGCCATAGGTTGCCTACCCCTGGAATAGAGGCAGTGGCTGTCAAGGTTACAGGGCTAGCTGAACTCCTGACACCTCTGATCTCTCTCAGTGCACCACCTCAGATGACAGGCCCTCAACCTTTACCTCCTTGGATTGGAATCTCATGATTCTCTTGCTCCTAGAGTCTTAGGTTAAAGCTTCCTGTGTACTAACTACAATTTCTCAGCAAGTCCAACTGGACTCAACACCTGCAAGTTTTCCCTTCAGGAGCTGTGACCAGTGTACAACAGAGTGACCAAGCAACTTTCTTAAAGTACGTTTAATCTTAACAGTAGGAACATAGAAAACAGAAGAGTAAAAGGATTTAAAAACAATAAAACAGTCTAAATAGGTGTCTATCTCACCTGATGCTTACCATCCCCCAGAAGGCCCAACTACTTCAGAACCCTGCTGCAAGGCCTGATTGTGTCATCCTGTTCCTCACATACAGTCCCTGACAACTGCTTCTCCCCCACCTCTCTAGAGAGAGCAAGGGCATGTCTATACAGAGTTAGTGCACAACAAGCCGTGGCGTAGTTTGCAGCAGGCTAGAGCACAGGGTGAACCCGGCTACCCAATACTAAAGGTTACATGGTGCGCTTTTTCCTACTGCTTTTCAGCAACTATCAGCCCTATGTCCTTCATAGTGGCCAATTTAAAGAGGACATCTTTACTAAGGGCATTTTTAGCCTCACTTCCTTTGAGAACAATGGGAAATGGCCATCATTCTCAAAGAGGGAAATTCATAGTGGAATTCTCTGTAGCAGAAGAAACTTTCAATTAAGAAAAATAATGGTAAAAATTACCATTAAGCTTAAAAAAAAAGGCTTCAAAGTAGCCTATACACAAGATTTCAATGAGTAAAGTATATTGGAAGGTTGAAACATTTGTCTTATTCCATTACCTACTACAGACCATCTAACCAGGAAAAAGAGTGGATGAGGCTTTTTTTAAACAACTAACAAAATCAGCCAAAGCACAGGACTTGGTGGTGATGGGGGACTTCAACTACCCAGACATCTGTTGGGAATATAACACAGTAGGGCACAGATTATCCAACAAGTTCTTGGAATGTATTGGAAACAATTTTTTATTTCAGAAGGTGGAGAAATCTACTATAGGAGAGGCTGTTACAGATTTTATTTTGACAAATAGGGGGGGAACTGGTTGAGAATTTGAAAGTGGAAGGCGGCTTGGGTGAAAGTGACCATGAAATGGAAGAGTTCTTGATTCTAGGGAATGGTAAAAGGGAACAAAGCACGATAAAGATAAAGGATTTCAAGAAGGCAGCTTTAGCAAACTCAAGGAGTTCGTAGGTAAGATCCCATGGGAAGCAAGTGTAAGGATAAAAACAGTTCATCAGAGTTGGCAATTTTTCAAGGAGCCATTTTTAAGGGCACAAGCAAACTATCCCACTACATAGGAAAGATAAGATGTACAACAAGAGACCACCCTGGCTTAACCAGGAGATCTTCAATGATCTGAAACTCAAGAGAGAGTGCTACAAAAAGTGGAAAGTAGGTCAAATTACAAAGGATAAATATAAACAAACAAGCATGTGGGATAAAATTAGAAAGGCCAAGGCAAACAAGAAGATTAAACTAGACAGAGACAGAAAGGATAAGAAAACGTTCTACAAACACGTTAGAAGCAAGAGGAAGACCAAAGACAGAGTAGGCCCGTTACTTGATGATGGGGGGGAAACAATAACAGAAAATGTGGAAATGGCAGTAGTGCTAAATGACTTTTGTTTCAGTTTTCACCAAAAATTTTAGTAGCAATTGGACGTCTAACATAGTGAATGCCAGTGAAAATGAGGTGGGATATGAGGCTAAAACAGGGAAAACACAAATTAAAAATTACATAGACAAGTTAGATGTCTTCAAATCACCAGGGTCTGATTAAATACATCCTAGACTACTCAAGGAGCTGACTGAGGAGATATCTGAGCCATTAGCGATTATCTTCAAAAAGTTGTGGAAGATGGGAGAGATTGCAGAGGACTGGAAAATGGCAAATACAGTGCGCCAATACATAAAAATGAGAATAAGCACAACCCAGGGAATTATAGACCAGTCAGCTTAACTTCAGTACTCAGAAAAATAATGGAGCAAATAACTAAGCAATTGATTTGAAAACACCTAGAAGATAATAAGGTGATAAGTAAGTCAATGTGTATTTGTCAAGAACAAATTGTGTCAAACCAATCTAATAGCTTTCTTCGACAGCCTTGTGGATGGAGAAGTAGTAGATGTGGTATATCTTGACTTTAGTAAGGCTTTTGATCCTGTCTTGCATGATCTTCTTATAAACAAACTATGGAAATACAACCTAGATGGAGCTACTATAAGGTGGTCGCATAACTGGTTGGAAAACCATTCTCTGAAAGTAGTTATCAGTGGTTCACAGTCAAGCTGGAAGGGCATATCAAGTGGGGTCCTGCAGGGATTGGTCTTGGGTACAGTTCTGTTCAATATTTTCACCAATGATTTAGATAATGGCATAGAGAGTACACTTATAAAGTTTGTGGACAATACCAAACTGAGAGGGGTTGCAAGTGCTTTGGAGGACAGGATTAAAATTCAAAATGATCTGGACAAACTGGAGAAATGGTCTAAAGTAAATAGGATAAAATTCAGTAAGGACAAATGCAAAGTACTCCACTTAGGAACGAACAATCAGTCACATACATACAAAATGGGAAATGACTGCCTAGGAAGGAGTACTGCAGAAGGGATCTGGGGGTCATAGTAGATCACAAGCTAAATTGACTCAACAGAGTAACACTATTGCAATAAAAGCAAACATCATTCTGGGATGTATTAGCAGGAGTATTGTAAGCAAGACACGAGATACGGGTTGATACAGCCTCAACAGGAGTATTGTGTCTAGTTCTGGGCACCACATTTCAGGAAAGATGTGGACAAATTGGAGAAAGTTCAGAGGAGAGCAACAAACATGACTAAAGGGCTAGAAAACATGACCAATGAAGAAAGATTGAAAGAATTGGGTTTGTTTTGTTTAGAGAAGAGAAAATTGAGGGAGGACATGATAATAGTTTTTAAGTAAATAAAAGGTTGTTACAAGAGGGAAGGAGAAAAACGGTTCTTGTTAACCTCCGAGGATAGGAAAAGAAGTAATGGGCTTAAATTGCAGCAAGTGAGGTTTAGGTTGGACATTAGGAAAAACTTCCTATCAGGGTAGTTAAGCACTGAAATAAATTGCCTAGGGAGTTTCTGGAATCTCCATCATTGGAGGTTTTTAAGAGCAGTTAGACAATCACCTGTCAGGGATGGTCTAGATCAGTGTTTCCCAAAGTGTGGTACGCATACCCCTGGTGGTACGTGAAAGGGCTTCACCCTGGCTGGCAAGGGGCTGGTAGCGGGCTCAGCCAGGCTGGCGGCCGGGACCCCAGGTAGCAAGGGGCCCACAGTGGGCTAAGCAGGGCTGGCAGATAGAACCCCAGACCCGCGGCGAGCTGAGCAGCTCAGCCCGCTGCCGGCCGGGGGTCCCATTCACTGGTCCCGCTCAGCCTGCTGCCGGACAGGGGTCCCATTCACTGGTCCCGCTCAGCCTGCTGCCAGCCAGGGGTCCCCGTTCACCCAGGCCGGCACCGGGCGGCTGGGACCCCGAGTGGCAAGGGCCGGCAGCAGGCTGCGCGGGGCCGGCATCCGGGATCCAAGACCCCGTCCACCGGTCCCGCTCAGCCTGCTGCCAGCTGGGGGTGCCGTTTACCCAGGCCAGCAGCGGGCTGAGCGGGGCCAGCGGTCGGGACCCCGGGTGGCAAGGGGCTGGCAGTGGCCTGAGAGGGACCTCCCCCCAAAAATTATCTTCATCAGAGAAGGGGTACGCCGGTAAGACAAATGTCTCAAAAGGGACATGCAAGTGTTGCAAGTTTGGGAAACACTGGTCTAGATAATATTTACTCCAGTCTTGAGCACAGGGGACTGGGCTAGATGACCTCTCAAGGTCCCTTCCAGTTTTATAATTCTATGATTAAGATTATTCAGGTCCAAAAAAGGGTGATCTGACACAGGGTGCTACATTTCTTAAAGGATCAATTAATTTTAACTCAAACTAATTGAACAATTTACTTGTAAATTCTCAGAAAATTAATTCTGTACTCAAAGAGCAAGTGCTATAAGTCTGGGAAAGAGACCCTATTCTTCTGACATAACAAAATGGTTGAATCGTGCTTAATGTGCAAAATTCAACTCAACCTTACTACAGAATCACAACCAGCATTTCCATAACAATTCTGGTGTTTATACATGAGCCAGAATAGAATCCAGTTTCCTATCTCAAACGTGTGCTGATTTAACAGAATTCAAGCGCCCTCTGCTCCTCATCCCCTGACAACCCCTCCCAGGACCCCCGCTCCTAACTCCCCCCCCCCCAGGATTCCACCCCCTTATTCAAGCCCCCCGCTCCCTGTCCTGACTGCCCTCCTGACCCCTATCCACATCCCCGCCCCCTGACAGTCCCACCAGGACTCCCACTCCCAACCCTCCCTGTTCCACATCCCCGACCATCCCCTCAGAACCTCTACCCCATCCAACCGCCCCCTTACCAGCAGCAGGAGCTCACAGCTGTGACACGCGACCAGAACCAGCTGCGCTCCCCACGCTGCCCAGCGGGAGCAATGGGCCAGAGCGCAGCTGCGTGGGAGCGGGGGCAGTGGAGGAGGGGCCGGGGACTAGGCTCCCCGGCCGGGAGCTCAGGGGCCGGGCAGGACAGTTTGCTCACGTCTGGTCTAAAACTAACTTTTAGTGCGAATGGGAACTCTCCTACATCAGAACTTCCTGTTGAAAGGCCTCCAAACACTCAGACTATATAAAAATATTACTGTACAAAACTACCACTAATTAAGAGTTAATTCCTCTTGGGCAGCAGAATCAATGGGTTATAGCAGAAGACTAGGACTCCGAACTCCTAGCTTTTATTCTCTGGTCTATCAGCGATTGTGCGCGCAAGACACTGGGCAAGTTACAATCTCCTCGTACTTGAGTATTCTTATCTGTACAATAGGAGGAATGATACTTGCACATCTCTGTAAAGCATACAAGATCCTTTACGAAGTGCTACAGAAGTAAACAGAATTATTATTTAGTAATACCACACAATCCCCCAAACTGCCTTATTTTTCATGTATTGATTTTTGGCCACACTGAAAAACAATGAAGTAGAAATTGTTTATTTCACAACGCAGGCTCTTTAACAGCAGGAAATCAGACACTGAGGTCCTTATAATTATAGAATATTCCCAATATCATAACAGCCTTTTAGAAGTCTGCATGTGGATATTTTTATTGGCTCAGTCTATGTTTAATTTTACAACCTCCTCCCTTCAGCTGAATTCTTGAAAGTATATTTCAGCCATTGTGTGTGTGTGTGTGATATCACCTATAAAAGTTACTAACAAAGCCTTCTTGGACTAACCTTAGCCTTTGTTTATAGTAATCTTCATCTCCATCATCTCTGCATCTCTTTACTCTACGATTTCCTACTGTATTCTCTTCCTCTTCCTCAGAGCTTGGGAAGAAGTCTTCATCCTCCTCAGCTTCTTCCTTAAGGTTTCTCTTCCCTGAATGTTTTCTTCCTCCTGGCAAAGTCTTCAGTTCATAATCAGAATTATCATCAGCATGAAAAAATGCTGCCTCGTCCTCCTCTTCTGTATTAAAAAGCTCCTCATCAGGCATATATTCTGACTCTTCACTGTCATCCCCGTCTTCACCTCTCAGCTTCTCCTTGACCTCAGGAAGTCTCTTTTCCTTGGGAATTCCTATCTTAAATTGGATCTGAAGAGCATGATTCTGAAGTTTCTTCATGTGCTTTTTCAGGCGCTTGTCTGTTTTTGAGAGGGTTCTAGTTTTGCCCCTCTTTCCCTTTATGACTAATGCGGGAGTTGCACACTGAATGTTCTTGGCCTGTGTTTTATTCTTTGCTCCCTTCTTAAGGCCTGACCTCTTTCTTTCAGATGACAGCTTAGCTTGATCTGCCAAATACTTTTCAAAATCAGATGCTTCATTTAGCATTAACCTGCGTGGCTTCTTTTCTATCTTCTGGGGGACCTTAGTTCCAAAAGGGGTCATCTGGCCAGTACGAATGAGTTCCTCCCATTCTGTTTCCTGGATTGGCATGAGCATACTGCCAAGAGACGATGGACCAGGCTCTGCAAAGAGACTCAGAACATTAATTTCTTATCTGCAGACTCATTAATGTGCTCTAAGTAATATCCCACAGTTCAAATAGGTAAGTAGGTTTGTTTTAACCTTTTAATTTATTCATTTTAACCTTTAAATTTATGAATTTAAATTTATTCATTTTAATAATATATAAAGCATCAATCCTGAAACTAGTACTGTTCCTCATACATTGTACAGAATAAACCAAAATTGCATCCAACTAATTCAATGGTTAGAGAAAACAGCCATACAAACTAAACTGGAGGTAAAAAGAGAAAAAAGTGTTCCAAAAAGGAAAAGAATGAAATAGAGAGGCAAAATGGTCAGATAACACTTTACATGTACAGTATATAGCACCTTTTATGCCAAAGTGTTTCTCAAACTATACACACAGTGCAATCACTTCACCCACCACTGAAATGCAGCCATTTCTAACATGAAGAATATCTGCAAAGATAATCAGAAATTAAGTCAATATCCACATCATCAATCTCCAAGCATTAACCCACTGCCGTCACAACACTCAGTACCACTAACACTCTAACGTCCTCTCCGACATACTGACTTTCCACAAGTCAAAAGACTGAAAATCCCACACACCACTTTAACTTTGATCTTTCAACACTACAATTAATAATTTAATGGCTATTATACTCAAACTTGTAGTCTTAGCATTTCTTCACACCATACATCAGAGAAGGGACACAAAGGTGATTATACACTCAAAGTTTCTTACCTTATCAAATACCCTATCAAACAACTACTATAGATCACTGCCATCTACTTTCTGATTATGACTTAAAAAAATAGCAACTACACAGAACAGAAAACAAAACTGCACAAAAATTACTCAACTGTTCATACACCACACTCACTGGTCTATATGTATATGCATTCGCAACATGATGCATAACAAAAAGTTGGCAGGTACACTAAGGGACTGATGCAGTATCTGAAACCACTTTAACTCATGTTTTAAAAACAGTGGTTATCAAGATGCTGGTATCTCTAAACTCCATTTCTTCGATTCAGTGCCCAATTCAAGTCCTTGCCAGAATTTCCCAGATACTCACCCTGCATCCACAAGGTCATTTCCTCCAGATTCCTCTTTATTAATGTTTCTTGATGAGACAACAATTAAATATCTCCACAATACAACTCTTCCTCAGCCTTCCCACCAGAAAGACAGAAATTACAGTTCCAATCCTGTAAGGTACTTAAGGGTACACCTGGATCAGATTGTAGGACTGGGGCCCCGACACTGAACCAGCACAGTAGTTAAGCTTGTGCTTAACTTTAAGCATGAGTAGTCCCACTAAATTCAGTGAGATTACAAATGTACCTAACTACATTTCTGTATCAGGACCAATGTTAGTAAATGCCAAATACAGAATTTAGTTAATCTGTGTAGTCGATTTTTTTTTTAAATCGTACCATCTTCCAAAATGATTCAATTGAACACTTACTTATCCCACTCAAGGGGAAACTAATTTAAAATTTATGCCTAATTTTCAAAAAAAGCTATTAATTTAAATTATTACACCTCTACCTCGATATAACGCTATCCTTGGGAGCCAAAAAATCTTACTGTGTTATAGGTGAAACGGCGTTATATTGAACTTGCTTTGATCCACCAGAGTGCGCAGTCCCCCCCGGAGCACTATTTTACCATGTTATATCCGAATTTGTGTTATATCGGGTCGCATTATATCGAGATAGAGGTGTATGTTTCTTTTGCTACACATCCTGAGTGTGATGAGCAAGTGTAAAAGTAACTTGAGTTTAATGTTCTTTGAACAGATACGATTGCTCTTTAAGATCAACTATACTCTGCTACAGCTTTATGTTAACATGCAAACATATAAAAAAAAGTTATATCTAGGTATTTATAAGCTAATCACGATAGCATCAGAACACTATTTCCTTCTAAATATTTATTTACAGAAGACAAGGATTCAGTAATCACATATGTAGCTATTTCCGTAAACTCATTTACCAGATTAGGTAACTGTAAGCTTTCAGAAATAAGAACACAAATGGGATGTAAAGACTGCATCATGACTAAGCTACATTTCCTCGTACCAAATGCCAGAGTTTTAATGCACAGAGCGTAAAAGGAAGTATCTTATGGTGTATTTCTATTCATAAAAATGACGGTCAAAGTGGCACGTTCTTATTCCACAGATCTATTCCAACTCAAATCTACCACTTTTACTGTCAAAAATAAGTCTTTGCTGCTTTTTACTCCTGTATGACCTGCAGATCCAACACAGATATGAGTGAGAGAGCTGGAACCTATTCAACTAATGTGTCAGAACAGTATTATAAATTTCAGTGAGCTACCCCTGTGCAAGCTCACTGAAGTCTAATGGGGTTGCACAGATGTCAATGGGTACCTATTTTGGCCTTCAGAATTTTGATGACTAGTGATGATGTATAAGACAGAAAGATACCAGCCTGACTAAGAACTCATGCTGGGTTTGCAGAGGGCAGTAAGGGGGGGGACAAAAAAAAACCCCACATGATCAGTTAGATTTGATCTTGGAAACATTGAGACAATTATCATAGTATTCCATAAGAAACTGTTGTTCTCACACTGTGCAGCTCGTACAACAGATTTTTTTTTTTTAATTTCTAACAAGTGTTTCCTACCAAGATACGAAAACCAATTTTGTGAGTACTGATTGATGGCTGATTATAAAATGTAATTCAATCATTACGCTAGCTTTATCACATTAGCTGTGAAAAATGTTAAGATTTCCAATTTATTAAGCCCAATACTCTAATGTGCATCAGTCCTCCCTACTGAACTAAGTACAGATCTACTTTCAGTCTTTAAAAATCCCCATATGGATACTCAGAGATCTGCAATTCTGCAGGTGCAGAGAATTAAGTGTTCCTAAAATCACTCTTTGAAAACAAACCACTGAAATTTATTTACTCATGTTCACTGGCAAAGAACTTGGCAATGAGCTTCAAACAACAAAAGGCATTACACAGAAATGACAGAAATGCAAAAAAAGATTTGCAATGGCATTTTCCCTCACCTTCATCGTCCTGAAATTCAACATCATTTGTTCCAATGAGAGTCTCTGCTCCACCAAGAACTGCTTGGAGACGCTTTTGTTTTGCTTTAATCTTTTTTAACTGTTGTTCCTTGAATGACAATAGTGTACAAAATTTAAAACTCTTGGTAGCAGACTTGCTTTTCTTACAAACAACAAAGTTCAAGCTTTATTAATATGTTAAGTAGCAGGTTAGCATTTTGCTTCTGAAACAAGTTCAAATTTTGATATGGTTCCATGTGATAAAAATGCATGCGGAAGGTGTCATCCCAGCACCTGGTAGATACTTCTCTACATAATACATATACACATCCACACCCCCAGTTTGGCACAGTTCATCATGACTGGGGCACAAATTTTTAACAGTGCACTAATTCAGGTGTACATGCACAGCATATGCTTGCAAACACCAGATGGGCATGCACAAGTTAAGGTTGTGCATGCAAACAAATCTTATTTGCATCAGATACTTTCACATACACTTGGGTATGCATTTTTTAAACTTGGGTCTAGGATCCAGTGAAGAAAAGCCTCATATATAGCATATGAAATTCCACTAAGCATATATTTGAGCTCTGCTAATCCTTCACTTTCATATGTGCTAAATACAATCATAGAATTAAGTACAAATCTTCTCTCCAACACATTTGTTTTGAGATGTGCTGCCACAAAGAGACTGAAAGAACTCAAAAACCAGTCAATGTTCTTCTTCATGCATCAACAGGTATTATTACACCAAGTCAGCTCAAGAGAAGACAACTAATTTATCTGCAAAAAAACTAACACCACAGTGCTTGTAAAAATACAAAAGTGAGGGAATTCAAAATTATGAGTCCTGTAACAATCGTAGCTCACCACCATTTACACTTCTTTCACAATCTATTATCCACTTTTATTGTCCTCATAAGTGTTATAATGTGGCAAAGTTACGATACCTAAGGTGACCAAAAGGGCTATGGACTGTGTTATACAGGACGTCAGACTAGATAATCACAATAGTCCCTTCTGGGTTTGGAATCTATGATTTTCCTAATTTAAAAATAAACTCATCAAATTATTAAACACACACACAAAGCAGTACATGTTTTTATTACTTATAATCTTCGTTCTTTCTAAATCTTTTCCTCTCCCCCCAGAAGCGCATGATTTGAGGATCAAGTTTTAAATTTAGTAAAACTACCCTCAATGAGCTGTTTGTTTCCTTAAGAGTGTCATTTGCTGAAAATTCTCCAGTGCACCTGTGTGCAGTTACAAAAGATACTTACACAAGCACTGACAACCCTGCTGTCATAATACCCATAATATAAAACACCTGCCATATGTCAGCACTAAGATATTAAGAAGATAATTTCACATCTTATCTGTTTATAAGGCAACTAAAATTTCTGTCTCACTATCAAAAAAACGTTTGGCTTTCACCTACTAAGGATTTTTTTTTTAACTACCCAAAAAGGCAAAGTATTATTAAAAACATTGAAATCGCACAAGTGACAACACAAATAGGGTGCAACTTGTAATTTAGGGCCTGAATCAGCAATCATCATACACACGTAACTTCACTCATTTGACTAGTCTCTTAAGATCAATAAGACGACTCATAAGTTGCTCAGTTTTTTCTATACAGTGATTCAGTCTAAGACAGCGGTTCTCAAACTGTGGGTCAGACCCCAAAGTGGGTCAGGACCCCATTTTAATGGGGTCACCGGGGCTGGCTTAGACTTGCTGGGGCCTGGAGCCAAAGCCGAAGCCCAAGGGCTTCAGCCCTAGGTGGCAGGGCTCAGGTCACAGGCCTCCAGCCTGGGGCTGAAGCTCTTGGTCCTTGGCTTTGGCCACCCAGTCCAGAGAGGTGGGGCTTTGGTTTAGCCTCCCCATTCCAGGGAGGCAGGGCTTTGGCAGGCTCAGGCTTCAGTCCCCCTCCTGGGGTCCTGTAGTAATTTTTGTTGTCAGAAAGGGGTCATGGTGCAATAAAGTTTGAGAACCTCTGGTCTAAGTCTTCAGCAGTTTTAGAAATGGCTAATAAAGGACACCTCATTCAAGTTAGCTATTAACCTGCAACTGGCTGTTCATTAATTCATTTTCAGATAACATGGACACAAGTGTGGTGAAAAAGTCACATAACATTGGTAACACTCTGAAACACCACCATGAGGCCCTGCAGGAATTTAATTACAATCATTTATCCAAACAAGCTCTAGAACTATTATTTTAGAGACTGATCCAAAGCCCAAGTCAATGGAACAACTCCCACTGACTTCAGAGAGATTTGAATTAAGTTCTTATAACCTTTGGTAAAGAAAACCAAAAACTGTTAAAATGGTGAAGAAACTGCAAGTTTAGACTCTGACCCCTTATCAGGATCCTCAAGCGTGAAGCCTGACACAGGATCAGCGCCTTAAGCAATCCAAAGTTAATTTTTTCCAATCACCTTGTTATACTTTTGCCGTTTTACAGAGTCTAGTTTTCTGTTTATATCTTTGCTGTTGACAGCTTGAGGAGTAAGTTGCTCTATAATTGTATTGATCTGTTTCAGAGATGTCGTACAGGACCTGAAAAATAAAAAGATGTTCATTTAGTACTCAGTTGTAATAATGAGAAGAGTAAGTACATGACATTTTCAACTCAGATAGTTTAAACCTAAAAATTATAGCCAAGATTTTAACAAACAGAAGGCTAAAGTTGGATTTCTAAATAAGTATGCTGATTTTCTTGGCCTTTGAATTTTACAAAGGCTAGTTTTTAAAATGTTAAACAATTCTGTTCAAATACAAACAACCTATTGCAGTATTTGGAACTCAATAAATTACAACTCTGCTAATGAACGACTACCATGATGCAGAACCCTGCAGTGGGACTAGGATCCCACGGGTCCTGCAGGACCTGCTGCCATAATAGCAGGAGTGGGATTAAAGAACAGTTCCGTGCGGGGCTCTACCAGGAAGTGAAACTGGTCAACCTACTTTTATTATCCAAGGTAGAGAAGCGCAAGAAATAAGTCTAAGTGGTGAAAGAGTTGTTGTTTTTTTAAAATCTGGTTTAATAATCTATAGTAAGAAATTACATTGGTATGGGCATTTATTTTAAATCTTATTTTAACCTTAGTGTCCCTTTAATTTAACAGATAAAATTATTTTTGTATTGTGCTGTAAAATAATTTTAAGAAGGTACAGTACTACTGAACCTTTCATGCCTAGGCCATTATATTTATTCAAATTCTTATGTATAACCTGCCACTGCCTCACATAAAAGCCCAGATGGATAGTAACCAAAAAGTGTCACCATTTAATGACTGTTGCATGATCTGTCAAAATTGGGGGGGGGGAGGGGCCTCATCAATAGAACCGCAGCACAAAGAGCCTACTGTACTTAGTTTTACCTCTTATCTGTAGCAAGATAACATTTTTTTGAATATAAGGTACTGAGTTCTTTTCTCCATTGTGTACAACAACAATACATGATGTAACTGATACCTTTGGACCAACTGCAGAATGTGATAATACATTACCATTCAAATTAACAATCAGAAATGCCATGGAAAACATACCAGCCCAAACAAATAATGGTGGAGAGAGTGGACTTTTAAATATATGTTAAAGAAGCAAGCTTCTCTCTCTACCTATTCCTATTTTCACACTTGTAACTTGCTGTATGACTAGCCTGCCAGCTAGCTCATTTATATAACAATGCAAGACCGAGTGATATTTTTAGATGCTGATATTAGGCCAAACAGAAATCAAACCATCAGAGGCTGATGCAACAAACAGAGGTCTCTTTGGAATGTAATCAGAAATTACATGAACAAATGTGCAAACAGATGAAGAATGAGTCTCACACTGTTCAAGCCCTACTAGCTAAATAGCAAGGGGCCAGAAGAGTTTCTTTGAAGACAAAGTGGTCTCTGTTGAATGAAATGAGTGTTACAATGTGTTTTTAAAGGAGAATCATAATTCGCTGTTGCCATCTTCAGTACATGCAGCATATGCATTGTGAAAAGCCATGCTTTTCCCATCACATTTTCTGCTATTATTAGGTTTGGGGTGGAACGTACTAGTGAAAACATCTTCATGGATGTCTACTCCAACTAAATGTGCCCCTCCTCTGTCCACCCTTATGTGGGGGTCCTGTATCGGCCTCTGTCACATTTGCAAGTTCTAATGGTAGAATAAATACATCATCCTAATGCACAGCTTTGCATCTCAAAAGCGCTATGTAAATGTGAAATAGTCACAACCCATGTGACTGTGAGATGAACATCTGTAAATGAGGATAATGGCTAAGCACAGTGTAGTCTTTCCTATTCTCAGAACCAACACATCTTCAACCACATCTCCCTTTCCCTTCAACTCCAAAGTCATCAAGAAAGCAGTTAAAAATCATTGCTTTGAATTCGCCTCCTCCAAACCCATTCCCGCTCCCTTCTCATTTATTATTCTGGAGAAGTTATATGTTATACAGTTATATGTGTTACGTTATTCAGCAGTCAGACAAGATGATCACAATGATCCCTTTTGACCTTCGAACGTATTACTCTAATTTAGATTTCACCCTCCACTGCTCCACTGAGTTATCACGTATTCCTCACCAAGTCTCAGGGCTTTTACTCCATCCTCACTATCCCTGACTTCTCTGCTCTTTTTAAACACTTGAGATCATGCCTTCCCTTCTCATCACGTTGTCCTTCTATTGATTTTGCAACTGTCCTATCCCCTAGTTCTCTTCCTACTTTTTCGGCCATTCCGTCAGGATCTTTTTACAAATCTTCCTGCTTCCCTCTCCGATTTCTGGAGTCCTACAGTACTATAACCTTGGCCACTTCCGCTTCTCCTTCTATACCTTTTTCTTTGTGTGATCTCATCTGATCAAATAGCTTCAACTACTTTAGCTCTGACATTAATGCTGACAACTCAAACATATGCCTCTTACTCCTGACTTGTCTGAAGCCATCCAGTCACTCACTTCATCCTCTTTCTTTGACATCTCCTCCTGGATATCACTTGTGTCTTAAAAACTTAACTGGTTACAACTGAACTTTGTCTTTTTTCCAAAACTCTCTCCACTCCCTCTCTTCTGTTACTGTTGAACAAAGGGTGGATTTGATTTAAATCACTAGTCAGGAAGACTCAGTTTAATCATGGTTTTCTACATAAAAGTGCATTCTTGTTGGCTGTTATAATCTTAATACATAGTCTTCACAACTCAGAGATAGATGTAGGTTTCCTTTTTAGAAGGTACACATTATACATTTTTAAACAGTGATTTATTTTGAAAAACTTTTCAGATTAGTTTTACAGCTATATCAGAAAATGAATGATTGTTTTGTTATTTTATTTACCAAAGGTAATTGAAGCAGATATTTATGAAGTCATTGGGAGGTGAACTATCTCCAATTCAACAGGTTAATCATTAATATTTGGAGGATTTTCTTGCCATGCTGTATTAGGAGGAGAACATCACCGGACAGACATTTAAATTGTTTTATTTAACTAAAACAACGTTAAGTGTTCTGGATTTTTTTCTTCAACAGCAAACATATAATATTTTAACAAAACAAACATATGTCCCTGGCTTCTCACATTTATCTCCAGACTTCTTCTCCTTGTCCACATCTATTCCACCCCCAACAATCTTCTATTCATTGAACTTTTTGAAACTTTGTACTTTTAGAGGGAGGTAAGGGATTGATTCTGTGTACACAAATTTGCAGAGGGACAATAGAGTTGAGGTCTGTTATTTCTCACATCTATTATTTATGTATTTATTTTAAAACATTTTTGCTGTTAACAAGCACTTAACTGCTGGAGAGACAAATCCACAGTTTGAGAACTGCAAAACTAAGCATCTCTGATGGTATCTTCTAGACTAGGGGTGGGAAAACTTTCTGGGCCAAGGGCCACATCTGGGTGGGGAAACTGTATGCAGGGCTGGGGTGCAAGAGGGAGTGTGGGAGGGGGTGGGTGTGCAGGAAGGGGCTCAGGTCAAGGGATTGGGGCAGAGGAGGGGTGCGGGGTGTATAAGGGGGCTCAGGGAAGGGGGTTGGAGTGCAGGAGTGGTGCGAACTGCAGGAGGGGGCTCTGGGAAGGGGGTTGGGGTGAAGCGGGGGCCCTGGGCAGGGGGTTGGGGTGCACAGAGGTGCAGGGTCCAGCAGGGAGCTCAGGGCAGGGGGTTGGGGTGCGCGAGGGATGCGGGGTGTGGCAGGGGGCTCAGGGTAGGGAGCTGGAGTGCACTGTGCAGGCAGGGGGCTTAGGGCAGGGAGTTGGGGGGCAGGGTGCAGGAGGGGTTCGGGCTCCGGGGTGGCAGTGGCGCGCACTGAGGCCAAGGCAGGCTCCCTGCACACCTGCCCTGTTCCCGCGCCGCTCCAGGAAGAGCTACAGCCCCTGGGAGAGGGGGAGCGAAGGGCTCCGCGTGCGCTGCCCTTGCTGCACCTCCAGGTACCTCCCCCAAAGCTCCCATTGGTTGCGGTTCCCTGTTCCCGGGCAATAGGAGCTGTGGGGGGCGGTGTCTGGAGGCAAGGGCTCGGGGGCCGCAGGGACATTGGGCCGGCCGCTGCTGAGAGTGGCGCAGGGCCACAGAGGGCGGCGGGGGGGGGGGGGGGCAGCAATCCTGTGGGCTGGATCCAAAGCCCTGAGGGGCCGGATCCGGCCCACGGGCCATAGTTTGCCCACTCCTGTTCTAGACTGAGAACTGAGTCCCATTGGGTAGATAGAAAGATTAACCTAAATAATCTATACAGAAGCCCCTGGAACCTGATAAGATTGGATCCCTAACCCATGAACTATTGGAACTCATCTACAAAACTTTTCTTAAACATGGCATGAATATATTGTCTTATACCAGGGGTCTCAAACATGCCCAGGGCCGCCCAGAGGGGACAACCCCAAGAGAAGAGCGGAAGCTCCGCCTCCGCCCCTCTCCTGGAGCCTCGGCGCGCGCCTGAGCCCGCCCGATCTGAGCCGCGTGGGAGGGGCGGCTGGGAGCTCTGGGCTGGCGCTGCGCTCGGCGTGGAGCTCCCAGCCCCGCCTCACCCACGGCTCTGGCTCAGGCCTCGCCGGCCGGGCCGGGGGAGGAAGCGGGACCCGCCGGAGCCGGGCCGGGGGTGGGGAGAAGCGGGACCCGCCGGGCCGGGCCGGGGTGGGGAGGGAAGCGGGACCCGCCGGGACCGGGCAGCGGGGTGGGGAGGGCGGGACCCGCCGGGACCGGGCCGTGGGGAAGAGCGAGACCCGCCGGGCGGGCCGGGCCGGGTGGGGAAGGAAGCGAGACCCGCCGGGGCGGGCCGGGGAAGGAGCGAGACCCGCCGGGCCGGGATGGGAAGCGGGACCGGCCGGGGTGGGAAAGAGGGACCCGCCGCGGGACCCGCCCTAACTGCCCCAAAGACCCGCGGCGGGGACCCTCCCCGCCGCAGGTCTTGCACTTTGGCGGCGGGTCCCGGGCGGAATCCTCTGGGCAGCCCTGGAGCTCCCCAGTTACTTCCTGTCACCGCCAAACTCCTCACCCCGCCCCCTCCCGAGTTATTTTCTGTGCCTAAGCTCCCCGCGCGCTGCTCCCCAATGTTTGGGGCCGGGTCTCTCCCCTGGCCCCACCTGCCACCCCACGCACCTCCCCAGTGTCTCCCGGCCCCCACTTGCTGCCCCCTCACCGCCCGGGAGCCTGCCCGGGAGCTCACGCTGACTCCACTCCTCTGCTATGCCAGCTTCCGGCATCACCTGCTGCCGCAGGGTCCTAGAGCCCCCCTTCACTAGGGCCAGGACAGGCTGCCCTTCCCCTGCCCTTCTGCCCTAGTCCTGAGACAGAGACAGGGCAGGGGCGGGGCCTCATGGAAGGGGTGGATTGGGGGTGGGGCCAGGGGCAGCACGGGGGCGTGTCAGTGATGCGGCCCTCGGGCCAATGCACTACTCCTCATGCGGCCCTCGGGGTCATTTGAGTTTGAGACCCCTGTCTTATACTATAGAATTAGAATTTATAATCCCTATTACATTATAGCTCAAAGATATTTCATCATGGATCTTAATTAAACCTATCTTTAGATAGTTTTTCCCCTCAAAAAGCATTTTATTTAAATTGGATTTTTTTGATAAAAATCATTGATTTTTATCCACCCTGGTTGAACACAGCATCACACACTCTATAACTAAGGCCTGTAACCCACATATCATCTTTGACTCTTTCCTATACACAGCCCCATACATCTACTAGGCCAGGGGTAGGCAACCTATGGCACGCATGCCAAAGGAGGCACACAAGCTGATTTTCAGTGGCACTCACACTGCCCAGGTCCTGGCCACTGGTCCGGTGGGCTCTGCATTTTAATTTAATTTTAAATTAAGCTTCTTAAACATTTAAAAAACTTTATTTACTTTATATACAACAATAGTTTTGTTATATATTATAGACTTATAGAAAGAGACCTTCTACAAAATGTTAAAATGTATTACTGGCATGCAAAACCTTAAATTAGAGTGAATAAATGAAGACTTGGCACACCACTTCTGAAAGGTTGCTGACCCCTGCACTCCATCTCAAGAAATCTCTAAATTTCAAATAGGCCATCTCCAAATCTTGCTGCTGCTTCCTTCGTAACATCACTTAAATCCCCCTTTTTTCTCTGTCTACACAACTAGAACTCTCCTCGAGGCCCTGGTCACCTCCCACCTGTTTACAAGAACCTCATCCTATCTGACCTCCCTGATATCTGCATCACCCTCTTCTAGTCCATGCAAAAATGCAGCTACTAAGATTATCCTTGGGTTCTGTCATTCTGATCCTGTTATCTCACTATTTGAATCTGTCATTCACTCCTCTCCACCACCACACCAAGTTTAACATTTATTTTTTGACTTTCCAGGACCCTGACCAACTCTATCTCTCTCTGCTTACATGCATCTCTTCTCTCATTGTCCCTGACCCTTCCAGTCTGTCAGTGATACCAGACTTCATGTCCCATTTGCTTACTTTCTCCATAACCATCACCTCACTGTCTTGCAAGCATCTTCATACACATAAAACACTCTTTGTTAACTAGTCTGAAAAGACTACTCATCTTCCCTCATTTAAATCCCTCTTAAAGACCATTTCTTCTGTGACATGCACATGCAACTAAGAAAAAATAGTGGATCCCAAATTGAATGAGACATCAGTGTGATGCAATTGCAAAAAGGCTAATATTCTGGGGTGTTACTGGAGATGGTTACAGGAGATGGTTACTGTCCTGCTCTATTCAGCGTTAGTGAGGCCTCAGCTGGAGTAGTACTGTGTCCAGTTTTGGGCACCACCACACTTTAAGAAACATGGACATACTGGAGAGAGTCTTGAGAAGAGCAATAAAAATGATAAAAGGTTTAAAAAACCTGACTTAAGAGGAATGGGTAAAAAAAGTGGGCATGTTTAGTCTTAAGAAAAGAAGACTGAGGGGGGGACCTGATACAGTCTTCAAATATGTTAAGGACTGTTATAAAGACAATGATCAGTGGTTCTCCAGGTCCACTGAAGGTAAAACACGAAGTAATAGGCTTAATCTGCAGGAAGGAAGATTATGGTTAGATATTGGGAAAACTTTCTGACTATGAGGAAAGTTAAGCACTGGAATAGGCTTCCAAGGGAGGTTGTGGAATCCCCATCACTGGAGTTTTTAAGAACAGATTAAGCAAACACCTGTCAGGGGTGGTGTTGGTATACTAGGTCCTGCCACAGCACAGGGGGCTGGACCAGATGACCTAACGAATTCCTTCCAGCCCTACATTTCTATGAAAAGTTTATTCCCCATGCTGTGCACCAGCCTTGAAAGAGTAAATGCATTATCTTATTGATTTTGCCCCACTCTTCCTGTGTCAACCCCCGTGTACTCACTACCACCTTTTGCTCCATCACTGAAAGATTAGGGCCTAATTTCAGACAACTCTTATGCATCCTCTTAACTTCATGTATGAATAGATTCACTGATGTCAAAAGGATTAGTCAGGTGCATAAAGTTTTCTAAGCTCTTTGAGAGCTGTCTTGTACGTATTGTGACACACTGTAAAGAAACAATTCTCGGGCACTGTAAAACAACAATAATTCAAAAAGAGAGAAACTAAAGAATGAAGAGATTAAACAAGATGTCCAAGATCACACAGTAAGTCAATGGTTGAGTTGGACACTGTGAAGCAGAGCTAGGATTAAAGTTCAGGAGTTCATGCCTCTTAGGGTATGTCTACACTGACATGCATCCGACGAAGTGGGTATTCACCCACGAAAGCTCATGCTCCAATACGTCTGTTAATCTATAAGGTGCCACAGGACTCTTTGCTGCTTCTACACTACAGACCTTACAGCGGAACAGCTCTACCATTGTAGCTGCGTGGCTGTAAGGTCTCCTGTGTAGCGCTCTATACTGATGGGAAAGATCTCTTCTGCATAATTAAACCATCCCCAAAGACTGGCGGTAGCTACATTGGCAGGAGATCCTGCCAACACAGCGCTGTCCACTACAGCACTTTTGTTGATGAAACTTATGTTGGTCAGGGTTTGTTTTTTTCCCCACACCTCTGACTGACAAAAGTTTGACCAACAAAAGTGCTAATGTATACAAAGCTTTAGTCCCATTCCTCTAGACCAGTGGTTCTCAAAGCCGGTCTGCTGCTTGTTCAGGAAAAGCCCATGGAGGGCCAGGCCGGTTTGTTTACCTACCGCATCAGCAGGTTTGGCTGCTCCAGGCCAATGGGGGCTGCAGGAAGGGCGGCCAACACATCCCTCGGCCCGCGTCGCTTCCCGCAGCCCCTCTGGCCGGGAGCTGCGATCAGCCGAACCTGCGGATGCGGCAGGTAAACAAACTAGCCCGGCCCGCCGGGGGCTTTCCCTGAACAAGCGGCAGACCGGCTTTGAGAATCACTGCTCTAGACCTTACTGATTATATACTTTAGCTTTTGGTTTTTACAGGGCGGATTTCCTGAATATTGTTACAAGAGCTTGTGACAAGATGCTTTGTTCTGTGATCCACCAGTTATGGGATCATACAGACCATATGAAACACATAACATGGTGCTGTTTTTACAGGGTCACTTCTCCAAGCATAACTCCACTTAGGGCAGGTCTACACTTGGGGGGGGGGGGGGGTCGATCTAAGGTACGCAACTTCAGCTACGTGAATAGCATAGCTGAAGTCGAAGTACCTTAGATCGAATTACTTACCGTCCTCATGGCGCGGGATCGACGTCCGCGGCTCCCCATGTTGACTCCGCTACCGCCGTTCGCGTTGGTGGAGTTCCGGAGTCGACAGGAGCGCGTTCGGGATCGATATATCGCGTCTAGATGAGATGTGATATATCGATCCCCGAGAAATTGATTGCTACCCGCCGATCCGGCCGGTAGTGAAGACATACCCTTAGATTTACACCTTGCAATACACTGCATGGGACAATCGTACACTGGCTGGTCAGAAAAGGGATATGATACTTGGTGGGAGGCAGTATGGGCTAGTGGACAAGACACCAGATTCGAAATCAGGAAACCGGGGTTCTATTCCCTTATTCTGCCCCTGATTAGGTAGATGACCTCAGGTAAGTCATTTACCATATACCTGTATGTGCTTCGTGTTCTCCACCTGTATAATGGAAATAAGGATTCAACTAATCAACTGTTTTGATATCTTATGGGGAAGTGAGCGATACATAATCATTTCCATCTCTTACTTCTATGATTCAACAAATTTTTATTACTGGATACCACGTGTTTAAAAGTAGTAAACGTACCTTAAATCGTCCAGCACCGATTGGTATTCTGCCTCTGCATTGGCTAAGTTTGTCGCCTTGTTGGCGTCATTGATTGCATTGTCTACCTGCTGGAGGACTCCTTGCTCCAGCACATCCTGGTCGTACACGTCGACCCCCAGACCTTTCAGCTCAGCAATCTGGGCACTGGGCGCCACGGACTGGATCTGCTGCCTGTCAATGTGTAACAGCGGCTGTCCCGCCCGGGGCGGCTCCCGCGAAGGAACCCCGGAGGCGCCGCAGGGGCCATTCTCGGAGGCCGGAGCTCCAGGGCTGCCCTCCAGGTCACTGTCACACGGGCCCGTCCCCGCTTCCCCAGCGCTGCTCGGACCCGGACCGCTCGCAGCGGCCCCAGGGCCCCGCTCGTGGGACCCGCCCGGCGGGCGGCCTGTCTCCGTGGGCATCCCCGGCGCGAGCCCGGCCCCGCGGGGCGATGGGCCCAGGCGGGCGGGCCGGGGCCGAGCTCTCGCAGGCAGGGCGCCAGGGCAGGGCAGGCTGGGGAGCCGCGCCCCGAGTCCGGGGTGTCCGGCCCCGTCAGCTCCGCCGGCCCCGGGCGCCGAGACTCTCTCACCTCAGCGCGAGGAATTCGCCGCGACCGGGCTGGCACACTGCGCATGTGGCGCATGCGTAGAAACAACCGTTCCCCTGCACGCACCCGGCGCATAGAGAGTGCGCAAGGCGCCACTACCTCGCCCTCCTCCCTCCCTCTCGCCTGAGCAGGAGACAAGAGCGTATGTGCTGCCTTCCCTTGGCTCTCCTGGAGCGTGGGTAGGGCTGCGCATGCGCCTTTCCCAGGCTCACTGTAAGTCCCTAGTAGGATGATGTGCCCCGTGCCACGTTTTCGATCTGGGTGTCTGCTCCTTCCTCCACCGCCACGGGTACCCCAGCATGGACAGCTAGGCGGAAGGTGGATTTTCCGTCCCAGAGAAAATGTTGAGATTTTCAACTAAAATTAATCGAGGATCGGGACCAAAGAGCCAAAATTAAAAAAACAAAAAGTATGAGATGAAATTCCCCTCCGAAAATGAGTAGCAGGGCAGTGGAAATGTTTTGTTTCCATTTCAAGCCTTTAAAACAGTTTTACATATAAACATCTTTTAGATAAACACCTTGTATGGCTCCTTTTTGCGGTCGCCCAGAGTGCTCCACATGTTATATATGTTGCTGCCGCTCGGAGGACACCTGCCGACTGCACAAACAGCAGGCTGCAGGAGGGGAAGGAATTGTAGACCAAGAAACCTAGGGCAAAAGCCTGCTCTTGCAAAAAGTGCCACAGGGTCTTTGTTGGCCACTTGGAGCAGTGACAGAATTGCTTCTAAGGGTTATTTGAGACAGAGGCACCATGCATGGAACTCAGCAGTTTGGGTCTACACTAGAATGTTAGATCGGCTTACCTACATCGATCAGCACTATGAAAAAACTGTCATGCCCTGTGCAGTGTAATTAAACTGACCTCCACCCTGGTGTAGACACTGCATGGCCAACAGAAGAATCCTTCCATCGACCTAGCTACTGCCTCTTGGGGAGGTGGATTTACTACAGCGACAGAAGAACCTCTTCCATCACTGTAGACAGTGTGGATGCTACAGTGGCGCAGCTGCTGCTGTGCCACTGTAGCATTCCTAGTATAGCGGTACCCTCAGTGTATCTATTTCAGAAAGATAAAGGGTTGAGGAGGACTTCGTAATAGCCTGGGACTTGGCAAATCTGTTTCAGCTCCCATCTCCGCCACAGACTCCCTGTGTGACCTAGGGCAAATCCCTTAGTCTGACTGTGCCCCTATTCCCCACCTGTACAATGGAATAATAGTGCTGGCCTACTGCAGGGATGTTGTGAGGATAAATACAGTAAAGATTGGGCATTTCTCAGATACTACAGTGATGAGGCTATCTTAGATAGATGGTTTTGAACCTTTGACTCTAGAGAGTTTGTGTATTTCAAGCCAGCTTAGACTGTAGAGTTGTTCCCTTGTAGAACAGATTTTTCTCTGCCATGCTGCACGTGGTTTTGTAGGGGAAAATGTGTGCGTGTTTTGAGACTAGCTGCAGATTTTAAAAAATAGGTTGTTTTAAACCATTTTATTGATCAGTGAGGATAATGGAAAATAAAGTAAATATAACAAGGTAACAATATCTCATCTATTCCCACGCCCGCTGATGCGGTGTGGGGGGGGAAGGATAAAGGGGGCAATTGCCCAGGAGCCTGGATGATTTAAAAGGGCCTGGGGCAGCCCTTGGCTGTCACCGCCAGCAGCGCAGCGGGGCTAAGGCAGGCTTCCTGCTTGTCCTCACTCCGCTGCTGCGCACCATGTCCCTGCAGCACCTGGGGAGGGGGTCTCCGCACGCTGCCCCCACCCCGAGCGCTGACTACACAGCTCCCATTGGCCAGGAACTGCAGCCAATAGGAGCTGCAGGGGTGGTGCCTGCAGGCAGTGGCGCGCGGAGACCTCATGGGTCCCCACCTAGGAGCTGCTGCCAGGGGGGTATGCCAGTCACTTTCGGGAGCCACCCAAGGTAAGTGCCAACCCCCTGACTCCCTCTTTCACCCCAACCCCCTGCCCCAGTGTAGAGTCCGCACCCAAACCAGGGCCACCCGGGGGGGGGGGCAAGTGGGGCAATTTGCCCCAGGCCCTGGGCCCTGCAGGGGCCACCATGAGAGTTTTTCAGGACCCCTGGAGCAGGGTCCTTCACTCACTCTGGGGGCCCCAGATAACTCTCGCGGGGCCCGGGCCCCCGGAGCATCTTCCGCAGCAATTCGGCAGCAGGGGGTCCTTCCGCTCCGGGATCCGCCACCGAAGTGCCCCGAAGACCCGCGGCGGGGGGGTCCTTCAGCCCCGGGACCCGTCACCGAAGTGCCGGGTCTTCGGCGGCAATTCGGCGGCAGGGCCCCCCCGCCGCCGAAGACCCCAGGCCCCCTGAATCCTCTGGGCGACCCTGACCCATACTGTCTCCTAGAGCCTGCACTCTGCACCCCCTCCTGCACCCAAACGCCCTCCCAGAGCCCACACCCCGCACCCACTCTCACACCCCAACCCCCTGCCTCAGCCTGGTAAAAGTGAGTGAGGGTGGGGGAGAGCCAGCGACCGAGGGAGCGGGGGATGGAGTGAGCAGGGGACAGGGTCTTGGAGAAGGGACGGGACAGAGGCATGGACTCAGGGTCGGGGCAAAGGTATTTGGGTTTGCGCAATTAGACAGTGGGCAACCCTACTAAGTGAGCATGTGGAAGCCCTGACCGTGCCAGCAGCTCTCTGGTCACCAGCCAGCCAGCGCAAGCGCAGCACCGCCCAAATGTCAGGCGGACCATGTCCACGTGGGCACGGCTTGTGCATGCATGGGGGCCCATTGACTGTTCTGCCCTGGGGCCTGGAATTGCAGTCAGTGGGCCTGCCTGTTCCACAGTTTGCTTCAGTGAAGTGCCACAGACACAGGAAGAAATTATCTCTAATAATAAGGACACATTTATAGTGCACACTTTATTTCAAATCACTTTACTGATTGGACAGGCTGCATACAGAACATTTTGTTCACTATTAGAGAGATGTGTGGTAGGTGGATAGCAGAGTTAAAGCAATTAACTTGTTTGCATATGGCTACTAATCCTCTGTTTTACTATTCATGCTAGCCAAGGATAATGTCTTTCATCTTCATGCCTCTCACCCTGTCTCCACTAATGGAGTTCTAACAGGGCGATCAGCTGTCAAACCCTTCTCCACTTGATCCTATCCAAGAGCTGCTTCTTTCTGCTCCCGCCAGCTCTCACGCAGATGTGAATCTATGTATGCCCCACATCCTCACTCTTGCAGCCCCCAACTCAGCCTTGGAAATATATAGATTGCAACAATCTCTCAGTGCAATTTACCTGACAGCCCTTTTCAGTGTTGTCTCTATGGCATGACCACAGAGCCCACGGGGCTGCAGTTAACAAGAGAGTAGTTTAAGTGAGCTCTAGTGATGCCCCAAGCATTTAAAACATTGGTGTGATTCTTTTGCCTAATCTATAGTATTTCTCACATGCCCACTACTGTGGTCTTTCTGTACCAGACATATTATTAAGAGTTTCAGTGCATTTGTTCATCAAGGACCAGCAGTTGTTACATAGAGATATTTTTATCTTCTCCCATCTCCTCCTCATAGTCACATGGCCATGAGAAATGATACTGAGTTTTCTTTAACTCTCATTAGGGGAAGGCTTTTGTGACTAGCTC
This sequence comes from Mauremys reevesii, assembly GCF_016161935.1. Classification (NCBI taxonomy): domain Eukaryota; kingdom Metazoa; phylum Chordata; order Testudines; family Geoemydidae; genus Mauremys; species Mauremys reevesii. The sequence continues at coordinate 65,953,508 of NC_052629.1, read as the reverse complement.
TGAAAATGATGAGGATTGAGCTTATTCTGATCAACAACCAATGGTGCAGAGAACACTTCCCACCACCTGCCCCCAGAAGTCTCAAGACTGCCTGGCTTCTAGCCCTTTAAGGACCATAAATACACCTCTACCCTGATATAACGCGACCCAATATAACATGAATTTGGATATAACATGGGAAAGCAGTGCTCGGGGGAGGAGGGGGGAGGAGTGTGCACTCCGGTGGATCAAAGCAAGTTCGCTATAACACGGTTTCACCTATAACACGGTAAGATTTTTTGGCTCCCAAGGACAGCGTTATATCGAGGTAGAGGTGTATTAGCACCTTGAGATATATCCAAAATTGGCTGAGGTATCAGGGCAGGGTGTATAGCATCTGTGTGATGTACACTTGCCTGTCTTTCTTGCTCAGAAGATTGGCTACTAATGCAAATATCTTTGCTCACTGGCTAGGATGAAGGTGCTTACTTTTAACCTATGTTGCCATCTGGTGCCCACACACATGTCTGCCCGACATGTGGCAGAACATTCCGTGCCCGTATTGGCCTTACCAGCCATTTGCGGACGCACCGTGGACAGCTCACAACCTGATAGATGTTAAGGTCTTCTTCGAAAACGATGGACGAACATCATCATCATACAAGGAATGAAGCTTTTTAATAATTGCTACAACAAATCTAAAGGGTGGAGCACACAGCCTTTGTGCAGAGTGAGAAAGAGCGTGACCAGGGAGCGTTTAAAGACAGAGCAACATGAAGCTGTTGTCAAAGCTAAACTGCTACACAGAGGGGCAGTCTCTGTGTTCCAGAAGCTGATTAATGAGGAGCAATCTATAAGCAACGACTATCCTGGAAAAAACATACAGAGCTTTATACGAGTTGCCAAAAGAGCTTTCATATGAAAAGTTCCTTCCTTCCCAAGCTTGAGAAGAAAATGAGTTAATGGAGGGCTACCATTGGAAAGATGGTCAGATGTCAGTCCAACTGTAAGGGGCCATGGCCCCACATTAAATATTAAATATTATTACTACTAAGGCAGGCGGCAATTGCTGTAGCTCCACTGAAGTGTATTATAGATAGATTACAAAAAAAAAAAAAAAGACCCCTGCCACCCAAAGCTTGTTCATATCTGAGCCATTTGCAGTACAAAACCCCCAGCCTTATCCAGGGGTGAATTTACAACATCGTTATCCTCAGCAGGGTTAAAACATGGTTCTGTCTTGTAAATAGCTGGGACCTAATCATCGTTTAAACATGCTTCCATTGCATGCCACAATCGGTGGACTGCACATTTCAGAGACAGTAGAAATACCGTTAGTTATTGTACAAGAGAATCAGTTTGAAGCTGCATCCGCAGTGTAGTTGTTTTCACAGGGTAGGCTGATATCCTTCACACACCCACACCACCCAGGTCTAAAGATGTAGAGGCATTAGCGCCAAATTCTGCTCTCGGTGACCATCATAGGGTGGCTGGCCCCATTAAGGGGAAATGGGGCCTAAGCCCACTTGTGACAAGATCCACTCACCTCCCAAGGTGGGTAATAAGTAACGAGATCATGTGATTAATTCACACCAGGTAGCCAGGGAAGAGATAAGGGAGGAAAGGACAGGGCTAGGAGTGCCACATAGGACAGAAGTCTGAGAAGATACAACTGCGCTGAGGAAGCAACTTCAGATGTGTGCTGTAAGGAGCAAGACTAGCTCCTGCGGCAAGGAAGGGACTTGAGCCCAGCGGTGGGAGGGGAACCGAGAAGAGAGGACAGTAGGTGAACTCCAAAGGGAAGAGAAATCTTCAAGAAGGAGTGGCTGTGCCCAGCTTGGCAGTGGGGTGGAAAATATATTGCTTGTGTTCTGTTTCTGAAAGACTCTGGATAAGTTTTGATTAACTGGACCCCAGCAAGGGGAACGTTTAAAGTATTTGGACTGTGTGGGCTGCTTTTAAGGGGCTCTGAGCAGAAGAAGAAACTGAGGCAGGTGCTGCAACATCCCCAGGCTGTGAGGAGATGCTTGGGAGATGGCTGACCCTGTTACAGTGGCATTCATGCAATTTCTTTGGAGCCAGTGGTGGTGTTACCTGGGTGTAACTATCAGTATTCTATTGCTGGAGGATAGAAAGTGAAAGTAAATACAGTGTCCCCTTTCTTCACTGTCTGTACCTTTATGGCTAGTTGGCAAGGCTGCCTGCAGTGTGTTTAGTTTATTAAATCAGAAAAAAATTAGTTCTCTGGACAGAGTGGATTTTGTTTGTGTCTTTTATTGTTGTCTTTTCAATGTAGCTGAAGTGCTCTCCCCGTGGCTTGCCCTAATCTGTGAGCATTTAAGATGACACTTCATCCTTGCTGGAGATGACCCGGGCAGCTTTTGAGAGAGTAATTATGCTCTTTGATCTGAACTAATGATACTGGGAAATTAAATTCTGGGGGCTTCCTCCCATTCCCTCTTCCATGTGGGATTACTGGCAGAGTGTCTAAAGCAACTGTTTGGAGCTCAGCTGTGCGTTCTGGATGGCTGTGGAGGCACTGCACAAACAAAGGTCTAGGAGGAAGCTCAAATAAGATAACAACTTGGAAAGGAAACAACTTGATGCTTTACCTTTGAAATCCTTAATGCAAAGGCTGATACTTGACTTCCCTGTCAGTGACAAGACTTAAAGGGACAGCAGCCTCTCTATTCTGTTTCGTACAATAAAATATTGTCCTTAAAACTGAGACCGAGGATAAGGTGTGAGGGGCAAAGAAGAGGTATTTTCCACTCCTGGGCTCGCACCTCTAGCAACGTGACTTATTTCAAGCATGTGTGCCATTGGCTGGTGGTATTTTGGAAGTGGGTGAGAGTTATTAGCTGTGGCCTGGTTGTGCCAATGTGTTTACATTAAGCCAAATCCTGAATTCCTTCCTTGGTTTTTTCTGAGACCCAATCCCCACTGAGTTTTATAAGAATTTTGATAGAGTAAAGGCCAAATGAGGACTTCAGGACTTGGTCTATTACTAGGAATCTGTCTCTATGGGTTGAGTCCTGCAGCTATTCTGCACCTGAGTTTCCACTGATTCCAAAGGGGTCCCATCCATGAATTCTATGGACTCATGCCCTAAGAAAATGGCCCCCTTTTCTACTACACTTCTGAAATGAGCAATCCGGAGACTCCCCACATGTGTTGAGCTGGCTTTGAGATAGTAACAATCCTCTGCCTAAGGAACAGTTATTATTTATATAGCACTCTCAGTGGATGCAGCACTTCACTAAATATCTAAAGACATTCCTTGCCCTAAAGAGCTTGGGCAAATATTTTCATTTATTCATAGTTTAAAGCCAGAAGGAACCATTAGATCATCTAGTCTGACCTCCTGCATAGTACAGGCTAGAGAATTTCTGAGTTCCTGCATCAAGCCCATATCTTGTGGTTGAGCTAGAGCCTCTCTTTTTAGAAAGAGCTCTCATTTTGACTTAAAGATCTCAAGTGACAGAGAACCCACCACTTCCCTTGGTAAATTGTTCCAGTGATTAACTACGCTCACCGTTAAAAAGCTGTGCCTTTACTCTAGCTTTCAAAAAACAAGAGCCTAAAGTTAGGGTCTTAAATCCATATTTAGACATCTAAATAAGTGCCCAACAGTCTCTTTAAGGATCTTCAGCCTGCAAGGCCCACCAGAACTGGGCAGAAGAAATTTTAGTTTAAGTATAGCATCTCCAGTTTTCATCATCCTTGCAGTATCAGCATTAGATCTGACCTTATTTAAGTCCTGGCAGCCTCATGGCCCAGCAGTGAAAGTGCTACCCTCTGAGTCACAGTGATACTTTTAAAACAAAACACCAGAACTAGAGAGTTATGATGAAAATAGATAAATGATTTAGGCTGATGCATTACTTCTCAAGAGGGCATAGAATGTTGGCACCATTGGCAGAAATGGGAATTCTATCCACAGTAATATAGCTTCTCAATCTCTCTGTACTAGGAAGTCGAGTGGCAAGTAGCTCTCAGAGCCATGCCAGGGTAATCAATCTGAGAGAGATGCTAATTATGCAAAAACAATTTGTATAGTTGGCAGGCGACAGCACGTCTTACTCCAGATATTGCTGAGGAATAGAATTGTTTTCCCTGCCACAATACAGCTAAGAAATTAAATGCAAAAATCTAGTGCTAATGCAACATTTAGTGTGGAAGACCAAGGATTTAGATGTGGGCAAATTCAAGAAGCTAAGATTTTCCCCACTCTAACTTGGCTATATTACATATCCTACATATCTACAGGACTGTATGTTTGTCACAGTTCAGGGCGACTGCATGTGTATTTCCCCTCAGTGGTTCAGCAAGGGCACCCACTCTTGGCTTTCAGCTCCCCAGCCATTGCCTTTCTTGGGTGGAGATCTGCGTCTTATTCCCTGCTGTCTGGGGTATGTCCAGATTGAACAGTTCCCTGCCTTCACTGTGTTTGTGCTCTCTTCAGAGCCTGATCAGAGTGACAGCTACAGATGTAAGTTACTACACAGTTCTGTCCAGGGAAGCCTATTTTATCCTTAAAGTAAAAAACATTACAGAGAAACAGGGGCAGCTCTAGGAATTTTGCCGCCCCAAGCACGGCAGGCAGGCTGCCTTCCGTGGCTTGTCTGCGGACTGTCTGCTGGTCCTGCGGCTTCGGCGGACCTCCCGCAGGCGTCGTCCGAAGCCGCGGGACCAGTGGACCATCCGCAGGCAAGCCACCGAGGGCAGCCTGCCTGCCGCCCTCGCAGCACCGGCTGGGTGCCCCCCGCGGCTTGCCGTCCCAAGCATGCGCTTGGCGTGCTGGGGCCTGGAGCCACCCCTGCAGAGAAAACATGTTCTAAACAAATAAAAATCCCTATGTGCATGCTAATAAACTTACCAGAGTTCATCCCCACTCTGGATGGGCTCTCGCAAGAGCAGTCTTTAATCAACCCATGCTAGGTGCTTCCTTGTGGTTACAAGTTCATAGAATCATAAAATGTAGGACTGGATGGGACCTCGAGAGGTCATCTAGTCCAGTCCCGCGCTCACAGGCAGGATTAAGCATTATCCAGACGATCCCTTTTCATCACAGCTTCTGCTCAGAACAAGCACACCCATGCTAAATTTAGTTCATCCTCTTTATACAGATGAGGCCTCTTTTATCTGGAGTTTCCAGCAGCAGATTATTAGTATACAATGAGTCAGACCCTCAGGACAGAATCTTCAAAAGGTTGGCATGGGAGGGGAGAACTTGTGTTCCCATCACTCCAAGGTATTTCCTAGGAAATCCACTTCACACGCATTGCTCCTGGCTCTGACCTTCCTGAGGTTGCATTAATCCTGTCTTCCTCCTAAAGAAGTTCCATACAATCTCAGGATAATGCATAAAGATTTGCGTTTCTAATACAATGTACCCCAAAGGTACAAACCTTATTGAGTTATGGTTAACTTTCATTGAATGACAATATCCTGAATGACCTTAAATCTGTCACAATGCTAACAGCAAACATCCTAAGACTTATCACACTCCATTAATAGATCTCAAAGCACTTTACAAAGCATCATTATCCCCACATTTCAGATGGGTAAATTGAGACACAGAGGTGCAGTGACTTACTAAGGGTCACTTGGCAGGCCAGTGGCAGAGCAGGAATAGAGCCCGGTGTCTTGAATCCTAGTCTAGTGAATGAGCTTCTAGGCCATATTACTGTGTACTGAGCTTTAAGTGTCCCAGATTTTGTGGAAAGTTCCACATTTGAATTGAATCCTGCACACAAGTGAGGGTATGTCTACACTGGCAGAGTTACATTGCCGGCAGTTACATCACCGCTCAGAGAGCTCTGAAGGGAAGCTGCTGTTGTGTGTTCACAATCAGCTGCCTGCGCAATAGCGGGTTCACACTTGCGGCATTTGCGTCGGTATTCGGAGCGGTGCACTCTGGGCAGCTATCCCACAGAGCATCTCTTCCTCTTCTGCCGCTAAGAGTTGTGGGAAGGTGGAGAGGGTTGTGGGGCATCCTGGGTCCTGTCCCAATGGCCCATGATGCATTGCTTCGCATCCCAGCAATCCCTGTTCTTCCATCTGCATTTGGCACCATCTTTCAACGGTTTGTGTACTGCGTACCCTGCCTGTTCGGGCTGCAGAAATGGATCCCAAACTGTTGACCAGTATGCTGCTCGCTCTCACTAACACGTCACGAGTGGCAGTGGAGTTATTCCTTAAACTACAAAGGCAAGAGGAGTTCGACATTGATCTCACCACATGTAGTAGCTACGACACGAGATTGCTTGTGGCATTCACAGAGGTGCTGACCACAGTGGAACACTGCTTTTGGGCTCGGGAAACAAGCACTGAGTGGTGGGATCACATTGTCATGCACGTCTGGGATGATGAGAAGTGGCTCCAGAACTTTCAGATGATGAAAGCCACATTCATGAGACTGTGTGATGAGCTCGCCCCAGCCCTGCGGCACATGGACATGAGAATGAGAGCTGCCCTGTCATTGGAGAAGCACAGGGGGATTGCACTGTGGAAGCTGGCTACTCCAGACTGCTACCGATCAGTCACTAACCAGTTCAGAGTGGGAAAGTCGACCATTGGATTCGTGTTGACAGAAGTGTGCAGGGCCATTAATCGCATCCTGCTCCGAAAGACCATGACTCTGGCAACATATGTGACATTGTGGATGACTTTGCACAAATGGGCTTCCCTAACTGCGGAAGGGCGATAGATGCCATGCACATTCCAATTCTGGCACCAGACCACCTAGCCACCGAGTACATTAATCAGAATCATGCATCTGATGAAGTGGGTATTCACCCACGAAAGCTCATGCTCCAATACGTCTGTTAGTCTATAAGGTGCCACAGGACTCTTTGCTGCTTTTACAGATCCAGACTAACACAGCTACCCCTCTGATACTATTAATCAGAAGGAGTACTTCTCTGTGGCTCTCCAGGTGCTTGTGGATCACCATGGGCATTTCATGAACATTAACGCAGGCAGGTCCAGAAAGGTGTATGACGTACACATCTTTCGGAACACTGGCCTGTTCAGGAAGCTGCAAGCAGGGACTTTCTTCCCAGCCTAGAAGATCACCGGAGGGGAAAGTCGAAATGCCCATTGTGCTCCTGGGAGACCTTGCCTACCCCTTAATGCCATGGCTTATGAAGCCATACACAGGGAACCTTGACAGGAGCAAGGAGTGGTTCAACAACAGCAAATGCAGAATGACTGTTGAATGTGCTTTTGGCCATTTAAAGGCCCGCTGGTGCTGCCTATATGGGAGGCTGGATCTGGCTGGTGACAATATTCCTATGCTTACAGCTGCGTGCTGTACACTCCATAATATTTGTGAATGGAAAGGTAGAAGCTTCACTCAGGGCTGGACCGCTGAGGCACAGTGCCTAGAGGCTGAATTTGAATAGCCAGAGACCAGGGCTATTAGAGTGGCACAGTATGGGGCCATAAGGATCAGGGATCCTTGAGGCAGCAATTTGAAGCTGAAAGCCACTAATATTTGTTGCTATGCTTGGGAGTGCAGTGCTTGTTATGCTAGGAGGTGATTGTGATTGCTGTTTAAGAAAATTGCCTGTTGTTTTGCAGGGCTCTGTTTGCTTTCAGTTAATGGAATAAAGATTGCTTTCAAACCAAAACAATTATTTTATTAAAAAGTAACAACTGCAGGAGAGACACAAACAAAAAAAATCACATCAGCACTGTGGGGGATGGGGGAACAAAGGGTCCCAGGAGGAGGTGGGATCCCAGGACAGTTAAAGGTTTGTATATGTCCAGGTATCATATGCAACCTTGTCCTTTGGAGTACAGTGCAGCAAGTACTGTAATTCAGCAGGGCTAAACTACAGAGGGATGGGTGTTAAGTGCAGTGGGTACTGGAAGTGCACAGGCCTGGACTGTGATGGGGCAGGAGTGGAATACAGCGGGTACAGACTGGAGCCAGGAAGTTGATAAGGGTGTTGGCAGTGTCGGGGTGGGAGAGGGGCGCATGGGAAAGAGTTTTGTGACAGTGGCTGCAGGGGAGGGTGGGTGCGGAGCTGCTCGGTTTGCAGTGCTAGTAGCGTCTGGAGCATGTCCACTTGGCTCTCCATAACGTTTAAGAGCTGCTCCGTGGCTTCATTCTGGCGCGCCGCATTCTCCTTTCGGTTCCTCTTCTTGCTGTCCCACCACTCCTCCAATTCCTGTTTTTCCACCGCTGAGTGCATCATTACCTCACGCAGAAAGTCCTTTTAATTTTTTGTGGCTGTTTTCTAATACTGCGCAGCCATTCAGCTGGCGATAACAAAGAGGGAGGCTGGGCTTCCAAGGTCATATCTGTGAAGCCAAAATGCAACATTTTACAGAAGCAGTTCACAACACAGAGACCACTGATTTAAAACAAAGCCACTATTCACATACTAACTGTCTGACCCCAGGCAAGCACACATGAGCCACAAGACCCCCAAAATGGTGAGTAACCGCAGGGGCAGGGGAAATCAGTCTTCCAGGACTGTACTGTACACTGGGCACGTGGTTCTTGGGGAGAGCCAGCACTGTAGGAGGGAGGGGGGGCTTAAGCTCATTATTGTCCCCACATTTTCCACAGCCTGTGTTCATAATGAAAGATATCTTGCTGCTGAGGGTGAGCATGGAATCAAGGGAGGGTCTTCTCTAAGTCTGTGACTTCTGCCCTGGCCCTTATGCAGCTCACCTGTGTGCAGCAATGGTTTCTCTCCCCACACCCCCTCCCCCCACCCAGTGATGGCAGAGTGACGTGGGAAAGTTACCCTTAAAAGGGCAAGAAACAAAGCAGCTCTGCCAAAGAACCTGTAGCAGCAGATTGCCCAGTATCTCCATGAGTGTTTTGTGGACATCTCTGAGGCAGATTCCCATGAAGTGAAAGAGTCAATCAACACCCTGTTCCACTGCTCAGACTAGGTATGTGGTGGTACCTGCATCATACAGACACAAGCCTGCTTTCTGCAACCCTCCTGTCCTGCCCCCAACAACTCGCTTCAGCGATTCCCAAAAATCAAAGCCACTTACCAGGGGCCTCCTCTCCTGTTTGCACTTTGCCAAGCTCTGACTGCTGTGACTGGCTAGCTTCCTCTAGGGTAGAGAAGAGCTCCTGGCTGCATGTATCTCTGACCTCCAAGTCGCCCTCTGCCTCTGGGTCCCCCTCCCCCTCTACATCCTCGTCCAAGATTTCCTCCTCCTGGCTTGATCCATTCTCGACAGGCATTCACAGTGGCCTTCACAGTGGAGGTGGGGTCACCACCGAGTATTGCATCCAGCTCTTTGTAGAATTGTCAGCTCGTGGGCGCAGCACTGGAGCAGTGGTTTGCCTGCTGTGCCTTGTGGTAGGCATTCCACAGCTCCTTCACTTTGACCCTGCACTGCAGTGTGTCCCGGACATGGCCCCTTTTGTCATGCATCGTGAAATCTGTCCATAGGTATCATAATTCCCTCGGCTGGAGAACTGCGGGGACTGCACAGCCTCCTCTCCCCAAATGCTGATGAGGTCCAGCAGCTCGGTATTGCTCCAAGCGGAGGATCGCCTGGTGCGTGGAGCAGGCATGGTCACCTGGAAAGATGCGCTGACACCATTCATGTGTCACTGAGCAAACAGGAAGGGGACTTTCAAAATTCCTAAGGAATTTAAGGGGTGGGGCTCATGGTTGGTCACCTGAGGGCAGGGCAGTAGAGTTCAAACCGATGACCAGAGGCAAGAACAGGCATTGTGGGACACCTCCAGGAGGCCAATTGCAGCGCTGAAATTGACCAGGGTGTCTACATTGGCACCACAGTGCTGTAGCCCCGGCGCAGAAAGCTGTATGCTTGTCATCAGGGTGTTTTTTTTACACCACTGCAACTGCGTAGTTTCTGCGCACTAAGTGGCCTGGCAGTGTGTACACCTCAGGAATTACAAAGCAGAAAGCTGCTTTACTGCGCAGAAATTTGCCAGTGTAGACAAGGTCTGACTCACTAGGCAAATATTCTGATGTCCAGGAGAATGTTTGTTGAACTGGGATTGTTAGTTCTGGTCTGTCCTGCTGAGTGCCATTTATGTTTGTGTGTTTCCTAGCCCTCATCACTTACCAAGGCCTCAACTCTAGAAGGAAGTAAAGTATGAGCCTATTCAACACATATGTTGACAATGAGGTTGTGCAAAGTCACTTCAGGTATGGTTGGGAGCAGACCAAGCTCCTGGTATGTCAGGGAGTCTCCTGTTGGTAACCAAAGTACTTCCAGCTCCTGGTACAAGAAGCAAGTCTCCTGCATAAAAATACCACTCTGTGAGACTAGGTCAGTCTGCCTGGTGCATGGGGTTGCAGCACTCCTCAGGTTTGGGCTGGCTGCTCCTGTCATGTTGGCCAAATTTGTGAGAGTGGCATTGTGACATGGCAGCACACAGGGTGGCAGCACCTACAGCAGGGCCTGGTTGCGGAGGGGGAAGGAGGCAGAGCCTAAGCCAGCAGCATCAGGAGGTAAGGCAGGTGGTTGGGCAGCCTGCTCCCCTGCCAGGCTAGGCGGGGGAAGGCTGTACTCACTGAGCTGAAGGCTAGGGTGACCGAGAGCCCAGTGGGTGGGATAAAGCTCTGCTCACCTCACTGGGTTTGGCAGCTGTTCCCTGTCTCTCCCCACCCTGGGTGCCTGTTGCTGGTACCCTAGCGGCTCCACCACCAGGACGACTACCAGAAAAATTGACAGATGTGTTATTTAACTTATGGACAGCCCCTATAATTCTGAGGGCAGACATTTAGGAGAAGTGCAGGGAGGGGATGTTGAATGTTTCTCTTCCTTTCCCCCACGAGGGGGTTGGGAGGCCTCGTCCCAGAGCGTAGTGAGAGAGTCAATCAACACCCTGTTCCGCTGCTCAGACTAGGTATGTGGTGGTACGCGCATCATACAGACACAAGCCTGCTTTCTGCAACTCTCCTGCCCCCAACAGCTCGCTTCAGCGATTCCCCAAATCAAAGCGGAGACACTGCTGATCTAATGTGGGATTGTCTCTCAGACTGAAGAGATGGCGAGGGAATTAATAGGGGGTGGGGGTGTCCCGTGTGTGTAAGTTGCTCCACTTGTGATCGTGAGCCATGTAGCTTTTTATTAGGCCTTTTCTTCTAGTTCAGCCCTCCCCACATAGGTTACAGTTGCACTTCCATCGGCTATGTAGCCAGTAGCCTCAATGCCTCCCCGCTCTGGGGGGGTGGGAGGGGTGGTGGTGTCTGAAAATGTTAGTTGAAGACAGGTGGCTATTGGGGTCACACAGTTTAATAAGAAATAAGCTACAAATAAGACACAAGCTCTCTCAGGTCAACACTTCCTTATTTGTGATGTGGCAAAAAGGGTGTCACCCTTTGGGGGATAATTGGAGGCAGTGGCAGTTAGGAGTGGGCCCAAAATCGAGGAATTACTGAAGCCAACAGCAAACTCAGTATTTCTAAGCTTTGACCTTTTCTCTTCCAGACTGCCAGGGCTCTTTCACTACTGAAATCCTCCTGCTCTTGCCTTGATGCCAGTCACACTACCAGTTAGTTAATATAAAACACTGCTGCTAAGCTTACATAGAAATCCCATCCTCTGGCAGGGACAGAGCCAGCAGTTCTTGAAGAGGGCTCTGTTAATACCACAACTCTCCCCGACATATAATCTGATGTTGGTCAGTATGGTTGGGAGTAGAATCTAGCTCTTTAGCACAGGAGACCTAAATCTGATCCACACAGCCTTTTAAATTTAAATATGTCAAATGGGATAGCCAATCCGCGCATTTCTAGCCTTCAGGGAGAGCAACCAGCATTCCTGAGCTTCAGTGTTTTACTGCTATCTAACGGACAGATTGCAACCCACTGGACATCTGTGTCAAATCCTCCTCTAGTGGCTTATCCACATAGAAAATAATTACTCCTGGAACTAAGGGGTTTTCTATACTTACAGATCTGCAGGGGTTGTGCTGCTGTAGCGCTTAGTACAGACACTACCTACACTGATGGGATACTTTCTTCCGTCGGCGTAGGTACTACATCTCCCTGAGAGGTGGTAGCTATGTCGATGGGAGAAGCCCTCCCATCAACATAGCGCCATCTACACCGGGCATTCGGTCGGGTACCCTGCCTCCGGATGAGACCACCAGTGAAAGCCCAGAGGACTACAAGGAAAGATGCTGACGATTCAGTAGGGGTTACTTTTCCCTCTGAGTCAGTAGTGATGATGCAGCCTAGCAAGTACTGTCAAGTTCCATCCTTCAGTTAATACACAAAACCAAGGCCTTGCTTTCTTGATCATTATTTGTATTGCAGTAGGTAATGATCTCCCAGCATTTTTTTTTTTTAAACACAAGGGTAGGACTACTAACCTCTGGCATCCTGGTCAAATTCCAGCTCCAAGAAACTCTGCCCACCTACATTCTTTCTGCACTTCAAATTTGAAATAAGATAATTTTTCACCTAAGCTCTAGTGTTGCGGTGAGCTACTTTGTCCCCTCCAGAGGTGGCTGCATTCAAATAATCCTTGCATATACAGTGGTCTATTACTCAAAGTGTGCTACATTGAAACTAGAGAAACAAAAGGCATCACAGGCATGGAAATGTCAAGCATCTCAAGGCAGGTCTACACTACCTCTTAAGTCGAGCTAACGTAGGTCACTCAGGGATGTGAAAGACACCCCCTTGAGTGAGGCAAGATACAGTGACCTAAGTCCTGGCCACACCAGTCAACGTGCTCTCCCACTGACATAGCTTCCACCTCTCGCAGAGGGGGAATAATGATGCTGACAGAAGAGTGTTCTCCTATTAGCACAGAGCGTCTTCACCAGACATGCTACAGTGGCACAGCTGCATCAGTGCAGCTCCGCTGATTTAGTGCTTTTGTAAACCTGTTCTCAGTCCGGTCCAGCAACAAGAGAAGGAACCCGCTGAACTGGGTGAGGAGAGGGGGCAGGAGGACCGCCTACCCATCAGCCAACTCCTCCCCTCCTCAAACCTTAGGGATTTTCTGGACATGGGGATGGAAGCACAAAAATGTTGTTTAATCTTCCACTACTTGGCTTCATAGTTTTACTTTAAAAAAAATTACTTTAGTGTCCCTCTAATTTTCATCCCATTGCTTCTTCCGATAAGTACAATTCAGGAAAACAATTAAGCATGTAACTTATAAGCAGGAAAAGTACTTAAGCACATCCTTGAAGCTACATGCTTAAGTCCTATGATTTCAAAGCTCAACACATGCTTAAGCATTGTCTTGAAGAGGGATGCCCTTCTGAATTAGAGCCTTTATCCTTATACCATCCTAAAATCCCTCGCCCCCCTTGGTGTGTACAACCTCTAACTATTAAAATTAATATTGAGATTTTACATTAAGATTCTACAGAATATGATAATGGAAAGCAGCTCACAAATCCAGGAGACAGATTCCTGTCTCAGAAGATTAGTCACAAGCAAGCCAGTTTGTTACATTTCTTTCCATTGCTTTGGAAATGGACCATTCTGTACAGAAGAAGGGAGGAAGTTGGCTCAACTATGCCATGTGCTTTTCTATCCCTGTGTGTCGCCAGGGGTATATCGAGGTGAGCTGAGTGGGAAAGCTGTGGCCAGAGTGAGCTGTAGTCTGGTATGTCCCTTTGAGGGTTTCCACAGCTGGAAAATTGTTGGGTGCCAGGGCTGCTCTAAACTGCACCAGCTCCTTTGTGACTACTCCACGTCTGCTGTCGCCTGAGAAGTGCAGGCACCCCAGGAGACTGGACTGAGCATGTCCATGTGTTACGTACAACTTGAAATCATAACATGCTTAACAACTTGTGTGTGTCTAAGAGTCTAGAGGGAATCTAAGTGTGGTGCAACATACATGCTGAGGAGCCCAGCTGTTCTGAAACCGGATATACTGGGGCCTGATAAGAACCTGGAGAGACACTGGCTAAAGTATAAGTTATTCAAACTTACCCAGAAAGCTGGCAGGTATTACTAGAAATTAGGAAGAAAGATCTAATGTCTAAGTTACTGTCTAGAGTCACTGAGACTCCTACCTGACTTTAGTCCCTAATGTGCTATAGGCAGTGCCCAGTGCTTTTGGCAAGACTGGAAATGTCCTGAGGTACCCTGGCTAACATGGGACTTTCCCTGCTGTCCCTTATGCATCAGACTGTTCCCACTCAGTCATATGAATGACTTCTTCTAATGAAAGAACTTTCCCAGTGTCTGTCTGCAGTTTAATTCCGTTGCGTCCCTGGGATGCCTCATCATGCCTGACTCTCATCTAAGGCTTTTGAAACATATGTTGTTAAACAAAAATTGCATTGGGGAAGCTGCTGATGCGGTTTCTTCAGCATTTTAGGCTGTATTTCTGTAGATCTGTGGTTATTACAGCACATCTCTCTGTTTAGAGCAAGGAAGATTTCTCAAGGTGCTGTTTAAGACTTCCTGGTTCGTGCTGGCAAATTGTTAATCAGTCTGTGACAGCATAAATAAAATTAAAGGGTTTAATTAAAACTAATGAATGAGTGAATGGAGAATACACAGCATGTTCCACTTGCAGAGCCCTGGTGCTCTGAATAATTAAAGTGTCACAAAGTAGGAGATGTCTTAGCAGAAGTGCCAGAGCTGCAAAAACAGAGGCCCCTGAACTTATGCAGTTTGGGAGTGGATTTTATATATATATCAGGGTTTTTGTGAACCAGAGTAAGATATGATAGAGGTCTATAAAATCATGACTGGTGTAGAAAAAGTAAATCAGAAAGTCTTATTTACTTCTTCTCATAACACAAGAACTAGGGGTCACCACATAAAATTAATAGGCAGCAGGTTTAAAACAAACAAAAGGAAGTATTTTTCACACAACTCACAGTCAACTTGTGGAACTCTTTGCCAGAGGATGTTGTGAAAGCCAAGCCTATAACAGGGTTCAAAGAAGAACTAGATAAATTCATGGAGGCGCCATCAATGGATATTAGCCAGGATGAACAGGGATGGTGTTCTTAGCCTCTGTTTGCCAGAAGCTGGGAATGGGCGACAGGGGGTGGATCACTTGATGATTGCCTGTTCTGTTCATTCCCTCTTGGGCACCTGGCATTGACCACTGTTGGAGGACTGGATACTGGCTAGGTGGACCTTTGGTCTGACCCAGTACGCCCGCTCTTATGTTCAGAGTAAAGACACAAACGTATTTTTAGGTTTTCATTAGACAGGAGTTAAAAATCAGACACTTAGTGCCACACCCTTTTACATTTTGGTTTTGGCTGGATCCAAATCAAGAAAGGGCCTGTTTTCTGATTGTGGTGCAGATATGGCTGCAGTCTTGCAAGCATGGCTTGTTATATTTCAGTGCTGTTGAACTGGAACTAAACTCCAGCCCTGGTTTGGACTTGAAACCACAGCCTGACCCTGATCTGAATCTGATGTTTTGGCTCAGGTTGCAGGGGGCTACATGGTTGAATGATGAGTCAGGAAGTTGATCATGGCAGCATTATTTTGCTTAGATGACCTGAGATGCATGAAGTAGGGTTCAGGAAGGTCAGGTCAGGTCACCAGAGAGCAACCAGACAACACTGGTCTACAATTTTTGAGAAGTTGTCTGCTTCAGAGATAAAATGTGCTATTTATTATGTATTTTGATGTGCTGAATTCAAAATATGACTATTAAAACAACTGATTGGCTACTGTTTCTAAGATATTTAAGTTTTTACATTTTATGTCTATGTATATTGTGTAGATAGTAGAGTTTTAATCATAAATTGTAAACCTAGGTCTTTTCATGTGTTTATGGTTGCTTTACATGATAATATTTCACCTGTCCTGTTTATGTAACACTTTAAAAATCAGCAAAAGGGTTATATAACTAAAATTTATTATGAAACAAAAGGCAAAAAACTATTATGTACATAGTTTAGTCCTATTCAGTGTCTACTCGGCGCTTCTTCGCTTGTCTCTTGTATTCATTAAATGGAGTATCTCTTGTCACTGTCCAGCAATAGTCTGCAAGCATTGATGGGCTCCATTTGCCCTGATAGCGTTTCTCCATTGTTGCAATGTCCTGGTGAAATCGCTCGCCATGCTCGTCGCTCACTGCTCTGCAGTTCGGTGGAAAAAAATCTAGATGAGAGTGCAAAAAATGTATCTTTAGTGACATGTTGCAACCAAGGCTTTTGTATGCCTTGAGGAGGTTTTCCACCAACAACCTGTAGTTGTCTGCCTTGTTGTTTCCAAGAAAATTTATTGCCACTAACTGGAAGGCTTTCCATGCCGTCTTTTCCTTGCCACGCAGTGCATGGTCAAATGCATCATCTCAAAGAAGTTCACGAATCTGAGGACCAACAAAGACACCTTCCTTTATCTTAGCTTCACTTAACCTTGGAAATTTTCCATGGAGGTACTTGAAAGCTGCTTGTGTTTTGTCAATGGCCTTGACAAAGTTCTTCATCAGACCCAGCTTGATGTGTAAGGGTGGTAACAAAATCTTCCTTGATTCAACAAGTGGTGGATGCTGAACACTTTTCCTCCCAGGCTCCAATGACTGTCGGAGTGGCCAATCTTTCTTGATGTAGTGGGAATCTCTTGCACGACTATCCCATTCTCAGAGAAAACAGCAGTACTTTGTGTATCCAGTCTGCAGACCAAGCAAGAGAGCAACAACCTTCAAATCGCCACAAAGCTGCCACTGATGTTGGTCATAGTTTATGCACCTCAAAAGTTGTTTCATGTTGTCATAGGTTTCCTTCATATGGACTGCATGACCAACTGGAATTGATGGCAAAACATTGCCATTATGCAGCAAAACAGCTTTAAGACTCGTCTTCGATGAATTAATGAACAGTCTCCATTCATCTGGATCGTGAACGATGTTGAGGGCTGCCATCACACCATCGATGTTGTTGCAGGCTACAAGATCACCTTCCATGAAGAAGAATGGGACAAGATCCTTTTGACAGTCACAGAACATGGAAACCATAACATCACCTGCCAGGAGATTCCACTGCTGTAATCTGGAGCCCGACAGCTCTGCCTTACTCTTGGGTAGTTCCAAATCCCTGACAATGTCATTCAGTTCACCTTGTGTTATGAGGTGTGGTTCAGAGGAGGAGGATGGGAGAAAATGTGGGTCCTGTGACATTGATGGTTCAGGACCAGAAGTTTCATCCTCTTCCTCTTCCTCGTCTGACTCAAGTGAGAATGATTCTGGTGCATCAGGAACCGGCAGTCCTTCTCCATGGGGTACTGGGCGTGTAGCTGATGGAATGTTTGGATAATGCACAGTCCACTTTTTCTTCTTTGACACACCTTTCCCAACTGGAGGCACCATGCAGAAGTAACAATTGCTGGTATGAGCTGTTGGCTCTCTCCAAATCATTGGCACTGCAAAAGGCATAGATTTCCTTTTCCTGTTCAGCCACTGGCGAAGATTTGTTGCACAAGTGTTGCAGCATATGTGTGGGGCCCACCTCTTGTCCTGATCTCCAATTTTGCAGCCAAAATAAAGGTGATAGGCTTTCTTAACCATAGTGGTTATACTGTGCTTTTGTGATGCAAAAGTCACTTCACCACAAACATAGCAGAAGTTATCTGCACTGTTCACACAAGTACGAGGCATCTCTGCTCACTTTGGCTAAACAGAAACGTGTCCCTTTGCAAAATCAAGCACTGACAAATAAGAGAGCACGACACTGTATGATTTCTAGAGCTGATATAGGTCAATTTGTTCAGCAGAGTGATGTAAGCTTTGTTATGATTGCATCATCCATGACTTCTAGGAATAACATGATGCAATTCATATCATGTATGACGCAATACCAGCTTCAGATTGCATCATTCATTGTTTTGCCTAAAAAGCAAGTACTGTCCAAACCCAGTCATAGATTTATTCATAGATCCAGTCAAAGATGTATTTTAGTCATTTCTGGTTTAAATTGAGATCTCTTCCCTTTATAATTCACTTATCCTCCGCCATTCCCAAGTCAAGGGTCGTATATACTGACCCAATAGCATATTTTGAAAACTAGAGCCAATCAACAATTTTAAGCATAATTTTCGTTCTCAGTGACCCAGAATTAGTAAAGTTTGACTACATTTATTTCAGAAGCATTTTGGCTGTAGAGCAGTGTTATTGATCTTATTTGAGACCGGGCTTGATTCACTTATGCATTACTCCAGTCTTTTACTGGTGCAAATGGCATAAAACTGGAGTGTGGTGGGGCGGCTTCCCCACATAGGCAGAGGAATGCTTAAAGCAGCCCTGGGGAGGTTGCTCAGAACCCAGCCAATTATAAGAGGGCTTATTGAGCCAGCCAATAGAGAGAAGGCTTAGTGGAACAGCCAATCAGGGCCAGGCTGGCCCATATAAAAAGGGCTGCTGAGCAGAACAGAGGCAGTCATGTCCTGAAGGGTGTGGGAGGAGGACTGTCTGTTTAGAAGGCTGGATCACCATGGATAGAGCAGTGCTGGGCAGGGTCAGCAGAGTAGGAGAAAGCTCCAGGCTGATGGCTGCCAGACTGATGCCCTGATACAAGGGTGGAGAAGGTGCTAGGGCTGCAGGGAAGTGGCCCAGGGAAGGACATGGCAGAGTTGGAGGAGGGACAGTATGTGGCTTCCAATCAGGACCCAGAGTAGCGGGCGCACCTGGGTCTCCCCCAGTCTTTGCCCTCATTTGCCACTGAGGGGAGTGGTTGGTGAATGGACTGCAGTTTGCAACTGAGATGAGTGGCTAGAATTGGGATGGCAGTTTACTGCTGGGGCAAGTGGTTGGACTAAGGACAGTCGGTCCCCCGGAATGGGGAAAAGGACCGACTAGGGCACAGCTGGAGGGCTGTGTCCAGAAGAGGATGATGTGGTCCAGGGAGCAACGCGGGTCCTGGAGGTGGTGACAGATGAGACGACGGGTGAGACACCACATGAGAAGAGTGTACTAGCAACCGCTGAGCTAATTCCTAGGGCAGCCAGCAGGAGGCACCATGGTGGTGAGTCAGATGCTCCATCGCATGGAGTAACAGTGATGAATCAGGCCCATTGTTTGAACAAATTCTTCAGTGTTCAAGTGGTACATAAATATCTCCATTGTGTCACATGGGCCCAGTCTCTTGTCATCTGAGAATGTCCATCCTGAGTTTGGGCCTTTTAGTCACATAAAAGCCTTCTCTGTATATAGAGGACCACTGAGACAAGGTGTAGAATGCTCAGAGCCCAGGCATTATCTGGACATGAGAAAATAAAGGAAGAAGCAGCAAGTTATACCAAGTTAATCAAAATTAGAGAAGGCAAAGCCCTATTTGGTCATCTTATACTGATCTGATCATCCTGGATGATGGATTACTCCCTAGAGCAGTGGTTCTCAACCTGCGGCCCACGGGCTACTTGTGGCCCAATCAGCACAGAGTTGCGGCCCATGTGACATCCTCAGGGTCATACAGGTAGTATTGGATGCGGCCTACATAACACATTGTGGGCCACATATGTGGCCTACAATGGTAAATTGGTAAATAGGTTGAGAACCACTGCCCTAGAGAGTATTCTCCAATGCTTGGGACTAGTATAATTGTACATGACCCAAGTAACGGAGAGTCTGTATTTCCCTTGGTCAATAACAATATATAATTCTTGTTAAGAAGTTTCTTGACATTCAGTCTAAATGTTTTGTTTTCTTAATGTTGTCCTAATACTCCTGGTAAAGAACCTGGGGTCACCACAACATTTCTCTGCAAGTATGTTGCTAGATAAGTCAGTACACCATCCCCTTCCCTATCTTTGCCAGTGAATTCAGGGGACCCTCGGGTCACCTGGAAATCTAATGTGTGATTCCAAGTGTATGCACAGGATTACTCTGGCCAAACAAAGAAAAAAAAATCCTGAACAACTTGTGCATGGATCTCTTATAGACTAAGTGTATGTGCGTTCAAAAATCCTGGCAGCAGTGAGGTGCTGTGCTTTGTCCTGCTATAAGCAGTCATTGGGGATAGGAGAGACGTGTGCCAGACACCTGCAGGAATTAGTAGAGAGATATTTTAAATATAACATTGATTTTCCTACCAATGGGCTAGAACATGGAACACCCACAATCTGCCTCTGAGGAAAGCACAACAGCCCCTTCTGTACATCGTGGCCTAATAGAATATACAGGGACTCTGGCCTGTTACCAGGTTAACGCTGTGCCTCTGGGCTCGTCAGTAGGAGCAGGGACGGAACCCTGGACCTCTGCATCTTAGACGCACGCCCCTCTGCTCCTTGAGGTAGGACACCCAGCTCTGAATCAGGCTCCTCTGTGGCCCAGCCACCATTAGCAGGGGCAAAGCACCACAAATATCTCTGAATTTTGTAACCTATGTCTGTATAGTTCCAGACAGACACTTGCTTCCTTTTAAAGAGCATGGCTAAATGGAGCAG
This sequence comes from Mauremys reevesii, assembly GCF_016161935.1. Taxonomy (NCBI): domain Eukaryota; kingdom Metazoa; phylum Chordata; order Testudines; family Geoemydidae; genus Mauremys; species Mauremys reevesii. Next base: position 65,933,190 of record NC_052629.1, on the reverse strand, counting down.
AATAACTTATCTGTGTGAGGAATTGTAAGGGTATATTTTTAAATGTCTTCATAGGCTTTTCTATGGCACTCACTACTGTAGAATCTGAAGAGCACACAAAAATTAATAATGTGGCCCCAACATCCCTGTGGAATGGGAAAGAGCATTACATCAGTACTTCTGGGAAACTGAGGCATCAAGAGACTAATCCAAGGTCATTCTATGAAGCACAGACCTGAACAGAACATAGATTTCCTGAGTCTGTCTAGTGCAGGGGTTCTCAAACTGGAGGTTGGGACCCCTCAGGGGGTCACGAGATTATTACATGGGGGGTCGTGAGCTGTCAGCCTCCACCCCAAACCCCACTTTGCCTCCAGCATTTATAAAGGCATTAAATATGTAAAAGTGTTTAATGTATAAGGAGGGTCGCACTCAGAGGCTTGCTATGTGAAAGGGGGCACCAGTACAAAAGTTTGAGAACCACTGGTCTAGTGCTTGATCCACAAGACCATCCTGCCTGTACCTTTATATAGAAGCTTATATTTAATTGCCTACACTAGCCTTAGCTCCATTTTTGAGCTAAGAAGGGAGCTTAGGACAATCCATATTCCTGTTGGGCCACAATTCTGCTCCCATCGAAACAAAACTAATGGCCATAATTTAATCCCATTCCTCCCATAAACCTTGGACTTCTCCCTGAGAGCCTGCTCAGTCCCTGGATTTGCAGTTGTTGGTTATTTGGAAGCCCCATGCATGTAGTTAAGAATACATGCAGGAGAAGGAGTGGACTGATGCCCTGATGATCTTATACTGTTGGAGGTAGCATCACCCGCTTCTTAAACTCTCTTCTGGAGAAAAGTCTGTGTTGTTCCAACATACCGCACTCCCCCAGAACTCTCCCTACATGTAGCAAAGATGGACTGTGAATGCCTCCATGGTGTCCCCTCTGGCCCGTCCAGGCATCAGTTACCCAGCAGCTGGTTTCTGCTGGCAGGTTGTCATCTCTTGCAAGGTCTAAGGTACAGTGCTTTAGTCATCAGCCAAGAGATGCTTCAGTCCTACCCCTTCCAGGGTGCGATGGTCCAAAAGAAACCAGGAACAGAACACCACAACTCACATGGTTGTCTGCTTAACCTTCAGTGGGACCTTGCCCTTCTGTTCAGGGCTTGTCTCTACATACTCCATATTTCAGCCAGTCCCCCAGGGTCTGATGTCCCTCCTAGCAGCAGCCTCATCTGACCGACAAGCTGGCTCTGACTCTGGGCTGCAGCCAGGCTTCTCTCACATCAGGAGAAGCAATGCTCCGTTTTCCTTCCTGGGATTCCCTGCACTGGGCTAAGTCTCCTTTTAACTTCTGTCTCCATGTCTGTGACCTGTAGCAGAGCAGGGCCAGTTGGGGCCACAGGCGCTCATTAACCCTCTAGTTGCCAATATGAGATCTGTCTACCCTATCACCTGGGCATGCTCCAAGCCACTTCAACTCCTTCTCCCTGTAGTCCAGACCAGTCACTCAGAATGGAAAACCCACCTTCTCTATCCATAATTAGGTGGCTCCTAGAATTTGAGAAACCTTTACCAGCCTCTGAAGTGTTCCCTCCGCTTAGCTATGTACTCAGATGCTTAACAATGTTTGCAACCATAATTCTCTATCACTGCTTGCCACACTGAAAACCTCTTTGTATATGGGCCACTTTCTAAACAAATTTAGGGCCTAGTCTTGCTCCAATGAAGTCCATGGAAGGTTTCTCATGGACTTCAATGAGAACAGGCCAAACCCAACCTGACTAATTCACAGGAGTACCATTAAAGCCAAGTGATGCTTTGTCCAGGCTGAACTTGAAATCAAAGGATCCATTATCACATGGGATTCACTCTGAAGAGAAGGTTTAGTCTTAAGGGGGCAATTTTGCTCCTGTCTAGATGTGTAAATTCAGACTAATTTCAGTGACTACACTGGAGTTACTCCAGATTTTCACTGATGTAATTGGGAGAAGAGTGAGGCCTACGGTTTATTGAAACTGAGTACTGAACCCTTTAATTAAAACCAATTCATGAAGCAGTGAATCAGAATAGGCTTTCCCATTTGTACTTGATTTGTAATTAGTTAATTATGAATGTATTAATTAAAGTCCAAGAAGTCACATAAATTGGCATAATTTACATGAGAAATAACCTTAACTAATTAGTTCTAATTGATAGCTATTTTTCCTGGATAACTAAAGCCTCTCTGTTATAGGGCAAGCCAGAAATCCTAGGCCGCTTTGGTAAACTGCCTATAGGTTCTTATCAATTGTATCTCTTGGAATAGCCCAAAACTTCCTATTTGTAAATTCACAGCCCTTCAAACAGGTTCAAAACTAGGGCTGGTAGAGAAATGTCAAAAAATTATTTTTTTTTGTTCTTCAAAATTTGGAGGGGTTGCAACAACCCCCCAAAATGTTGTATGAAAATGGAAACAAGATGTGGAAATTTCCTCTATTCAAAATGCCAAAGCATTATGCATTTGATGAATGTTTTAGGCCCATGTCTTGCTTTTAAATTTAACTATTATTTTGCTCAGCGCTACATGGCTTCTGTATTGTTGTAGCCACTTATTTTACTAGAATAAAGTATTTTTAGGTTTGAAAAACTTGGACTGGAGGTGTGCAAGATATTCTCAATATTTAAAATGCTCAATAGTAAAGAATTTTCACCTTTCCTTGCAGATTCTAAACTGGTCCCATCTTAGTGATTTGGGGGCGGGGGAGAAATGTAACCTTTTATCCCTAATAGAATGGGGCCTATTGCTAAGTCTATTCTTTTTCTTGCCCCAGAAGTGTGACTATCTGCAAAAGGAAATGGTGGGAATATTCAGCAAAAAATTGCAATTTTATTGCACCAGATGCTAGAATCTCTTGAGACAAGTTATGTTCCTAGCAAAGTCTACTCATTCTTTCATATAGATTTTTTTTAAGACCATTTAAAGGACCATTATTTTTTTAGGCTCAGAAGGATTCAATTATTGGGAACAGGGCCGGCTCCAGGGGTTTTGCCGCCCCAAGCAGCCAAAAAAAAAAAAAAAAGCCGCAATCGCGATCTGCAGCCATTCAGCGGGAGGTCCTTCGCTCCCAGCGGGAGTGAGGGATCCTCCGCCGAATACCTGAAAGTGCCGCCCCCCTCAGGAGTGGCTGCCCCAAGCACCTGCTTGATAAGCTGGTGCCTGGAGCCGGCGCTGATTGGGAAGTGTCAATTTCACCATAAGCACAAGACAACAACAACAAAAAAAGATTTCCACTGATAACTGAAGTTTACAGATAGGCAAAGAAAGTAAAATGCTGCCTGAGAACTTAGGATCAAAATGCAGTGATTTACACTTTTTAATTAGGCTTGTTTTTACTATTCATTTGCTAGTCCATTTGTAACAAGTACAGTTTGTTAATTTAAGTATATTTTCACGAGGCTGACAATTTGCATTTAAAAAGCTATAAAGCTTTAATTTTGAGGCTCAGTGTCTACTGTCATTAAATAATTGTCTGCCATCCACCACATAATTCCCTGCAACTGTGAAAATTTAAATTGATACAAATCTTTAAAAAAAAAAATCAGTATCCATCAAAATGATAAGAGACCAAAATAGAATACTGCCAAACCTAGTCACCTTTCCAATAAATTGAGGGCCAAGCAGTTTACTCTGTGGGTATGTTTTGTTGGAAATCTTAGGGAGCTAGCCAACCAATCCAAAATTGACAGAACTTTTCAGGGTAAGTCAGTTCACTCAGACGACTGAGAAGTTACACAGAGATAGCAATTTACAAAGCAAAATAGGCATTTACCTTTCAGAGAATCCTCAGCTCCGCTCCCTCAGCCTGGTTCAATCTGCACCAAAAACAGCCTGAATTTAGACCACAGCCTCTAGTGGAAGCTTACTGGAGGCATTAAACATAGACCATCTGACATGCAGGGTCAGGTTCATCCCTGGTGCAACTGTCTTGACGTGGGTAGCCTCAACCCAGGGATCAGCTTGGCTCATTGTGCCATGGGGGGAACGCTTCAGGGCACGATTAAGTCATCAGTGAAGTCAGCAGCCAGGACACTTACTGTTTCATGCTTCACTGTCAGGGCCAGATTAATGCAGGGGCTTCAGGGGCTGCAGCCCAGGGCCTCAGGCTAAGGGGGACCCCTCAAAAATAAATCCATAATTATATACAATTCAGTGGTCACCAACCCGTCGATTGCAATCAACTGGTCGATCCTGGAGCCTCTGCCAGTCGATCTATCTCCAAGCTGCTAAAATCTAATAGCCCCAGCCCCACAGGAGAGTTAATCTGGCCCTGTTCACTGGGCTCACAGCAGTAGAGGGAGCAGGAAGAAGTCCAGAGCTGAACAGGGGCAGTTGGAGAGCCACAGAAAGGACCACAGAGGGGCAAGGGGAGCAAGGAATCCAGGTTACATCAGAGAGAGAAGAGCTAGGAAAGTGGCCATAGAGAAATAAGGCGGAGGATGTTCACCCCTTATTTATAAAGCTGCTATATCAGGCCTGTCCTACTAATTGTGTCTGTAAAGAGATTTTCTTGGATGGAGGAAAAAGAGAATGGCATCAGCATAAATATAGCATCATAGTCTGCTGCCCCCAACTCAACATTTAAGAAAAAGGGTAGGCATCACTGGCACAATTCATACAGCAGCAAAAACACAAACCTCAGCAAGTAGAGAAAGCACAAGCAATTTTGGAGCGAGTGTGGCAGAGCAATTCCCTCCACAACAGGTCTATGTAAGCGCAGACTGCTGCTTTTTACACAAATGGTTATAAATAAAAGCTAAAATTTTGTCAAAGCAATAGTGTAAACTTAACATATTGGCCCCTTGGTGTCATTTGAAGAAAATTAATGCAGGGGGCCAAAGAGACAGAGTTTGCAATTTGTAATGCTCAGGAGACCCGCTGAAGATTTTGTTCCTAGTGTAGCAAAAATAAAATGCTCTTGGCAAATCGTAAGGGAGAAATAATGACATGTGCACAAGTAAGATTAATCAGTAATGCCAGAGTCTATCTCATGAGTCATCTTTGACATCATAAAACCTGAAATAGACAAGGTTGTTGCATGTCACATTTGTGCTACCACAGGAAAAGAAGTTCTGCCTTCCTCCACCTCCATGCAAAGAGCACAGCAGTCTTTGAAACTGCTGGTGTCAGAAAGATAGGGGGTGTATATGGGGGTGAGGAGAGGGCTCCTTTTTTTTCTCCATTCTCTCTGTTATCGAGAAGTCCAAGAGTGAAATGCTGGCCCTACCAAAATCGACAATGGAACCCCCACTGACTTCAATGGGGTCGCTATTTCATCCTAGCTGTGCATACGCCAGGGTGAAAGTAAGGCGGTACGGGCCGGTACGACGTACTGGTAAAAAGTGCCCACCGGTACTGGCCCCTGCCGCCTTACTTTAAAGCGCTGCTGCTTTTGTGCTCCCAGTCGGTGGAACCTGCCGGGTCCCTAGTGGCAGGGCCGCTGACAGAGGCGTGTAAAAGGGGCAGCGACATTAAAGCGCTGCAAGCAGGATCCTTAAGCGCTGCCGCGGCAGTGCTTTATCATCCCTGCTCCTTTTGCCCCCCTCCCCCGGCTGCCAATGGGGGGGGGGCAAAAGGAGCAGCTGCCCCGGGGCCAGCGATTTAAAAGGGCCCGGGGCTCTGGCTGCTGCTGCAGTACTGGCAGCAGTGGCCGGAGCCCCGGGCCCTTTAAATTGCTGCTGGAGCCCTGTGTGGTCTGGGTCAGGCATCCTGGAAGGGCTGGCTGGGGGATGCTGACCCCCCTCAGCCCCACCCCTTCCACCCAAGGCCCCGCCCCTTCCAGGGGGGCAGAGCTGGCCCCCGTACCAGTACGTTTTCAATTTTACATTCACACCTGGCATACGCCCTGTTGTGGAAGGGCCAAATACTGATTCACGTAGTCCTTACGGGGCCAGCTCACAAACAACGTAGTAGAAGTCAGAATAAATAAATAAATAAAGTGAAGAGCCTTTTGATTTTGCCTGACAACAGGTGAGACGAATTGCTCTGTACTCCAGATGATGAAATGCCTTAAAGCACAAAGATGGACTGAAACAGAGCTGTGGACTGGGCTGTCTCCTGGAACTCTATGTGGGGAGGGCTTTGTGTGTGTGCACAAAGTTTCCCCCTTCCATGGAGAAGGAAGGAGTGCTGCAGTCCACCACAGAGGGGCTTTGCAGGAGCTGCATGTGGAAAAGGCTCTACAGATCTGCAGCACCATTCCCTACTTTGCTCCCAGTCTTACAAGCAGAGACACTCCCAAGATAGCAATGTTAATGCAAGGGGAATGATGTGTCACTTTCATAGGCGGCAGGTTTGTATAATTTTTGGTGGGGCCCAAAATGGTGGTGCCCCCCGGCTCCCGCCCTGTAAGCCGATATAAAATGAAGCTACAACGCATCAGTGCCACAAGATTACAAGGGTCAATTAAAAGTGGAAAGTCAGAAGCAGCACTTGCCTACTTCAATATACAGTATTATATTTTGTTGCACCTGTTGTGATGAAGTGGGAATGTCCTTAATATTTTCTCTGAATACTGTGTGGGTGCCTCAGTTTCCCCTGCAAGATGCCAACTGAAGGTGTTGGGGACAAAGATCAGGTGGCCTCCTTGTCCGGAAGAGACACAGAGGCCAGAGGAGGGAGTGTCAGTTTGGAGCTGGCTGGGGAAATGGGGAGAGACCCAGAACTTGGTTCTGGGCTCCCCACCCCCCAAGATGGACCTGACAGAGGGGTTCTGCTTTCTGTACCAACAAGCTCTGTTTAAACTGTGTTCCCGTCATCTAATAAACCTTCTGTTTTACAGTCTGGCTGAGAGTCACATCTGACTGCAGAGTTGGGGTGCAGGGACCTCTGGTTGCCCCAGGACCAGTCTGGGCAGACTCGCTGTGGAAAGTGCATGATGTGGAAGGGCATGCTGAATGCTCCGAGGTCAGACCCAGGAAGGTGTAAGCTTCTTGCCCTGGAGACAGTCTGCTCTGAGAGAGGAGGCTCCCTCAGAGTCCTGACTGGCTTTGTATGGAGTTGTTCCAAAGCATCACAGCCTCCCCTTCCACACCGTGCACTTCCCAGAAGTCCGCACAGGCACTGACACTCCCTCTTCCGGCCTTTGTCTCTTTTCCAGGCATTAGGAGGCCACCCGATCTCTCTGTTCTCCAACACCTTCAGTTGGCACCTTGCAGGGGAAACTGATTTGGGAGAAATGAAGTAAAAGCTGCCCAAACCGAGCTTGAGCACACCTGAATTTTGAGGTGTTCAAATCTGGAAGGTAGGTGCTGGGGGTGGGAGAGGGCTGTGGGCTCCATGGGGGAGCATGGCAGCAACTGTCTGGAGCTGCACGGAGCCAGACACGCTAGTCTGAGTGGCACAGTAAGCGGTTTGGGGGTTGGAGAAGGGGTAGAGAGTTCCGGGGGGCAGTCAAGGGACAAGGAGCAGGGGGGGTTGGATGGGGCAGAGGTTCGGAGGGGCAGTCAGGGGACAGGCAGCAATTGGATAGGCATGGGAGTCCAGGAGGTTTATCAGGGGACAGGTAGAGGGGTTCTGTGGGGAAGTTGGGTGGGGTCTCAGGAGGGGGCAGTTGGGGACAAGGAGAAGGGAGGCTTAGATAGGGGCTGGGGTCCCAAGGGGCAGCTGGGGCAAGGGTCTGGGGAGGGGGCAATCAGTGGCCAGGGGCTGGGATTCAAAGGGCTCTGGGCTGCTGGCAGCTGCGGGGAGCCCTGAGCCCTTTAAATCCCAGCCGCCTCCCCGGCTGGGATTCAAATGGCTCTGGGCTCCGTGCCCCTGGGGCAGTGCAGAGCCCTCTGACTCCCGGCCGCGGCTGGGATTTAAAGGGCTCTGGGCTCCCCGCGGTTCCGGGCAGCCCAGAGCCCTCTGATTCCTGGCCGCGGCTGGGATTTAAAAGGCTCTGGGCTCCCCGCGCTTGCAGGCAGCCCAGAGCCCTCTGATTCCCGGCCGCGGCTGGGATTTAAAGGGCTCTGGGCTCCCCGCGCTTGCAGGCAGCCCAGAGCCTCTGACTCCCGGCCGCGGCTGGGATTTAAAAGGCTCTGGGCTCCCCGCGCTTGCAGGCAGCCCAGAGCCTCTGACTCCCGGCCGCGGCTGGGATTTAAAGGGCTCTGGGCTCCCCGTGCTTGCAGGCAGCCCAGAACCTCTGACTCCCGGCCGCGGCTGGGATTTAAAAGGGGCGAAACCTAGGTCCAACTATTGGTGGAGCAGAGCCCCTGACTGTAAATATTCCTGGGGCTAAAGCCCCAGGAGCCCATATAAGTCGGTGCCCATGGTCACTTTCCTTCTTTGTCCCTCCTGGGGAGAAGCCACCTGGCCCCATGTGTCTCCTTTCTGAAATATCACCTTTAGGGGAGATGACACTGCCTTCATTTTTTTTTATCACCTTCAACACACCTTGGAGTATGTTGCAGATTTTCCCCTTATGCTGCCTCCTTCCTCCCCACTGGAAAAATGTCGGGGGAGGAGCAGAAGGAGAAAAAGGTGAAGCTGACCAAAATGTAATGGGTTTTCAAAACCCAAAGAAACCTACCCACTGCAATTCAAAATGGAACAAAACATACTTTTTTTTGTTATCCCTGCCCCCCAGTTTCAGGTTTTTCCACTGGAAAAAAATTAGCTGAAATCAAGCTCTTTGTGAAATACTTTTTTTTTTACAAAATTGCTTTTTCAAAGAAATATTTTCTGTTTAGTAACTACAGCAGGCTGAGATTTTTCAGTCTGGGGCTGATCCCCTTGAGCCTAACCAAGGCAGTCGGCTGGCCAACCCAGTTTTATCTTCACTTGGTTTCAATCCTGCACTATATGTAATGCATCACCTCCTTCCAAGGCCGGCTCCAGGTACCAGCAGAGGAAGCAGGTGCTTGGGGAGGCCAATGGAAAAGGGCAGCACGTCTGGGTCTTTGGCAGCAATTCGGCAGCGGGTCCCTCAGTCCCTCTTGGAGCAAAGGACCCGCTGCCGAATTGCCGCCGAAGAATGAAGCGCGTGGAATAGCTGCTGCCAAAGTGCCGCCAATCACGGCTTTATCTTTTTTTTCTCCCCGCTTCGCCGCTTGGGGCGGCAAAAAAGCTGGAGCTGGCCCTGCCTCCTTCTCCAACATCTCACATCTTTCTGTGTATTCCCCCTATAAGAAAATACCCATCCTCTCCCATTTTAGCACTGCCAGGATCTGCTGTTTGTAGTTACTGCAGTTAGTTATAAAATGCCTTCACTCTATATTTGTGAAGTATTTCTATAACTTGTGTGTGTGTATGTGTGTGGTGCAGTATGGCCATGTTTCTCTCTTTCTGTACCTATTATCCTGCTTGAGTGTCTTAAAGGAATATGCCTTCCAGACAGGTGTGTGAGGAACAGTACTACCTGGCTCTTATTCAGATGTTTTTTTTTTTTTTTTTGTGGGGGAGGGCAGAAACAAGGAGCTTTCCATCTACAATCCAGTCCCTGCTTTTAGAGCACACAGGGGCCACTCTCCCCCAGGTCCCTCTGGGGTACAAGCCCCCCAAGTCAGCAAAGAGAAAGCAGCATTTAAGGAATGTTGCAATTTATGTACTTTCCCTCATGTGACTTGGAACTATTGAGCCCTAAGGACAACCCTACTCAGAGCTTCTCTTGTGGAGGTGTGGTTCTGCACTGCCTCCAGTACAGGCCTGGGCCTTCAAGGCACCCTCTAGGCTTTAGCATTTGGGTGACAGCTGCCATTTTGCACAGTAGGGCTTGAACCGAGGGCCTCCATAGTGAAAAAGCAAGAGTCACTACAGCTTGAGCTAAAGAGCCTGGCTCTGTAGCTGTGACCTGTATCAGACTTGGGGCCTCTCTCACACACTAACATAGCACTGTGAAAGGTGCTAGGGCAGAACATTGGGTTTGCTCTTTCAAACTAGGTGCAGCAATAGTGTTAAAGCCCAGCTCATTGCCTAGGTCGTCCTGGTGGGGGAGTGGCACTATATGCTTTCTTTCCGATAAAGTCAAATGCAGTAAAAATCTTAAATAAATGAAACTGTACCATAGAATCTCTATGGATAGAAATTCCATGCTTGAATAATAAGACTATAGCAGTAGGAATACACTACTGACCAAGATGGTGGCAGTAACTGTGAAATCTTTAGGGAGATTACAGAGGCTATTCAAATAGAAAACTCAATAACAATGGAGGATTTCATATCCCCATACTGTCTTAGAACACATCATCTCAGGACGGGAAGCAGAGATAAAGTTTCTAGACACCATTAATGATGGCTGCTTGGAGCATCTAGTCCTGGAACCCACAAGGGGAAAGGCAATTCTTGATTTAGTCCTAAGAGGAGCACGGATTCTAGTCCAGGAGGTGAATATAGGTGAACTGGTTGGTAATAGTGACCATCATATAATTAAATCTAACTTTGGGGGGGAGGCACCAAAGAATTCACCCCCCCAGCAGCATTTAATTTTAGAAAGGGGAACTACAAAAAATGAGGAAGATAGTTAAACAGAAATTAAAAGGTACCATGACAAAAGTGAAATGCCTGCAAGCTGCATGGAAACTTTTTTTTTTAAATGCCATAATAGAGGCTCAGATTAAATATATACCCCCAAATTAAAAAAAACATAGTAAGAGCCAAAATAATAATAATAATAATAATAAGTTAATAAAAAGTACCTTCATGGCTAAACAACAAAGTAAAAGAAGGGGTTAGAGGCAAAAAGGCATCTTTTAAAAACAAATGGAAAGCCTATGGAGGAAAACAGAAAGGAATATAAACTCTGGCAAGTCAAGTGTAAAAGTATAATAAGGCAGGCCAAAAAACAATTTGAAGAACAACTAGCAAAAGACACAAAAACTAACAGCATTTTTTTTTACATACAGAAGAGCCCCATTTATCCAACCCTGCCTTAACCGTCTCTCCACTTTTACTGAACAACCAGGACTCCAGAGCCAGGAGCGGGAGATCTCTCCTGTGGCCACTAGATGGCATAGCAGCATCACAGTTTCCCATTCTCCAGTTTATCTGGAGTTTTGATGATCTGATCTGGCCCCCTCCCGATTAGACTGGATAAGTGGGGTTTTACTGTGCATCAGAAGCAGGAAGCCTTCTAAACAATCAGTGGGGCCATCAGATGATTGAGGTACTAAAGAAGCAGTTGAGGAAGATAAGGCCATTGCTGAGAAGCTAAATAATTTGTTGCATCATTCTTCACTGCAGAGCATGTGAGGAAGGTTCTCACGCCTGAGCCATTCTATTTAGGTGACAAATCTGAGGAACTGTTCTGGATTGAGGAGGTGTCAACAGAGCAGGCTGTGGAACAAACTGATAAATTAAACAGTAATTCATAGATTCATAGGTTCTAGGATTGGAAGAGACCTTGAAAGGTCATCGAGTCCAGTCCCCTGCCCCCATGGCAGAACCAAATACTGTCTAGACCATCCCTCATAGACATTTATCAAACCTACTCTTAAATATTTCCAGAGATGGAGAGTCCACAATCTCCCTGACAGTCAGGAACTTTTTCCTAATGTCCAACCTAAACCTCCCTTGCTGCAGTTTAAGCCCATTGCAAAATGAACAAGTTTTCTCTCTCCTCCTTATGACACCCTTTTAGATACCTGAAAACTGCTATCATGTCTCCTCTCAGTCTTCTCTTTTCCAAACTAAACAAACCCAATTCTTTCAGCCTTCCTTCTTGTTGCTCTTCTCTGGACCCTCCCCAATTTCTCCACATCTTTCTTGAAATGTGGTGCCCAGAACTGGACACAATACTCCAGTTGAGGCCTAACCAGTGCAGAGTAGAGCAGAAGAATTACTACTTGTGTCTTGCTCACAACACATCTGTTAATGCATCCCAGAATCATGTTTGCTTTTTTTGCAACAGCATCACACTGTTAACTCATTTAGCTTGTGATCCACCATAATCCTTAGATCCCTTTCTGCTGTACTTCTTCCTAGACAGTCTCTTCCCATTCTGTATGTGTGAAACTGATTGTTCCTTCCTAAGTGGAGCACTTTGCATTTGTCTTTGTTAAACTTCATCCTGTTTACCTCAGACCATTTCTCCATTTTGTCCAGATCATTTTGAATTATGACCCTATCTTCCAAAGCAGTTGCAGTCCCTCCCAGTTTGGTATCATCTGCAAACTTAATAAGCGTACTTTCTATGCCAATATCCAAGTCTTTGATGAAGATATTGAAAAGAGCCAGTCCCAAAACAGACCCCTGCGGAATCCCACTTGTTATACCTTTCCAGCAGGATTGGGAATCATTAATAACTACTCTGAGTACGGTTATCCAGCCAGTTATGCACCCACCTTATAGTAGCCCCATCTAAGTTGTATTTGCCTAGTTTATTGATAAGAATATCTTGTGAGATGATAACAAATGCCTTACTAAAGTCTAAGTATACCACATCCACCACTTCTCCCTATCGACAAGACTCATTATCCTATCAAAAAAAGCTATCAGATTGGTTTGACAAGATTTGTTCTTTACAAATCCATGCTGGCTATTCCCTATCATCTTACCACCTTCCAAGTGTTTGCAGATGATTTCCTTAATTACTTGCTCCATTATCTTCTTCCCTGGCACAGAGGTTAAACTAACTGGTCTGTAGTTTCCTGGGTTGTTTTTATTTCCCTTTTTATAGATGGGCACTATATTTGCCCTTTTCCAGTCTTCTGGAATCTCTCCTGTCTCCAATGATTTTCCAAAGATCGTAACTCGAGGCTCAGATACCTCCTCTGTTAGCTCCTTGAGTATTCTAGGATGCATTTCATCAGGCCCTGGTGATTTGCAGGTATCTAACTTTTCCAAGTGATTTTTAACTTTTTTTTTTATTTTATCTTCTAAACCTACCCCCTTCCCATTAGCATTCACTATGTTAGGCATTCCTTCAGACTTCTCGGTGAAGACTGAAACAAAGAAGTCATTACGCATCTCTGCCATTTCCAAATTTCCTGTTACTGTTTCTCCCTCCACACCGAGCAGTGGGCCTACCCTGTCCTTGGTCTTCTTCTTCCTTCTAATGTATTGATAAAAAGTTGTCTTGTTTCCCTTTATTCCTGTAGCTAGTTTGAGGTCATTTTATGCTTTTGCCTTTCTAATCTTGCCCCTGCATTTCTGTGTTGTTTGCCTATATTCATCCTTTGTAATTTGTCCTAGTTTCCATTTTTTATATGACTCCTTTTTATTTTTTAGATCATGCAAGATCTCGTGGTTAAGCCAAGGTGGTCTTTTGCCACATTTTCTATCTTTCCTACCCATTTTCTATCTTTTTGGGCCCTTAATAGTGTCCCTTTGAAAAACTGCCAACTCTCCTCAGTTATTTTTCCCCTCAGTCTTGATTCCCATGGGACCTTACCTATCAGCTGAGAATGGATGACAGAAGATGGATCACTTGGTGATTTCCCTGTTCTGTTCATTCCCTCTAAAGCACCGGACATGGCTGATGTCAGAAGACAGGATCCTGGACTAGATGGACCATTGGTCTGACCTAGTATGGCTGTTCTTATGGCTGATTAAACAGAGAAGCAAGAAGGCTGGTGTTTGAGACTGCAGTCAGTGTGCGTGTGTAAAATGCTGGCCTTCTAAACCAGTAAGGAGTCTGACAGGTATCATGCTCTCCCAGGGCTCAGAGCAATAATCCTTCCTGCCAGGTCCAGTCCTCATCTGCCCTAGTCCTCATAGTCTGAGCAGCGCACCTGGAATCCCAATGTGTACTAGGAAATGAACCAACACAATCAGAATGTGACCAAGCATGAGGCAGAATGACACAGAATGGAAAAGCCTGCTTTGTCCTACACCACATAGTAATCATCAAAAGCCTCCACCCTGTATCTACAGCCATAGGCACCAACTTTTCCCGGCGTCGATGGGTGCTAGACCCCCTCCTCACCTCTGGCCCTGCCCCTACTCCATCCCTGCCCTGCCTCCTCCCACCCCTGTCCTGCCCCCATTCCAACCTTTTCCCCAAAGTCTCTGCCCCAACTCTGCCCCCTCCCTGCCCCTATTGGACTCCTTCCCCAAATCCCCGCCCAAGCCCCGCTTCTTCCCCAAGCGTGCAGTGTTCCCCCTCCTTCCCGCTCCCTCCCAGGGCTTGCTGCTGTGAAACAGCTGTTTTGCGGTGGCAAGTGCTGAGAGTCAGGGGAAGAAGCGGGAAAGGTGCACTCAGGAGAGGAGGTGGTGGTGAGCTGGGGCGGGGGTGGGGGCAGGGAGCTGCCAGTGGGTTCAGAGCACCCACCAATTTTTCCCCATGGGTACTCCAGACCCAGAGCACCCATGGAGCCAGCACCTATGTCTACAGCTGATGTCTGGTAACAAATAAATAGATACACACATCCTCAAATACTACAAGGCACACATATGGGGAAATGGATCTATGCAACATCTCTCACTAACCAGTAGGTGGCACCCAAGGGCAGATAGAAATCATTGCAGTAGTAGGCTGCAGAAGAGTTCTGATGGTTAGCGTTGTGGGCCAGCATGCCAGGCTGGGTTTGTGGTTCCATAGGGCACAGGGTAGATGAGGCAGCAGTGCCACAGGGAGCTTTTCGATCACTGATGCCCAAGCAAGCACGCAGCCACAGAACCCCTATTAAAGGGCAGTGATAGTAGGGGCTCAGACATCTTTTAGTGGGAACTCATAAGTGTGTATAATGTATAGTTATGGGCAACTTTAAGTAGTGGGTTTTCTGCCCCCATCTCACCCATATTCCTAGCAACCTTAATATTTGAATCAGTAATCTAAGGGCTAAAATCTTTACAAGAATGTTGTAATTCTCCCCCAAACAACACTACACACCTGCAAATTCAGAGTTAAGGTTACACATAAGACATACCAATGTGCTGAGGGATGGAAATGCACAGGTAAAGTACCCAAACCACCTTAACTCTGCCTGCCAATGACACCATGAACAAAACTAACATGGCTTTAAAAATTAAAATGAATATTCTCTAATCCGGGCCCACAAGCACTGCAATGCCCATCACATGGATCCATGCTGTGAATGAACCAACTGGTTGAACCCCAGCACCCCCTCATCTCCCTCTTCTGTTGGACCATGTTGAGAGTTACCACCATGGTCTCCTCCTTTAGGGGGATGGAGCACTGTCTTCAAAGACGCATTATCTGCTTCTGGGATCCCAGTGCAGAGAAAGTGCCATGGTACCAAAATGTTTGCCCTCTGCATCTGTGCAAGTAAGGTTTAGGATTTGCTCCTCTCCCTTGCTCCCTTTTGCACACAGCTGTCCTTTGACTCATAGCACAGACATCCTCAGCTGTGCAGCTGTCATAACACTTGGAAACCAGCCGCTCTTCCTGGGAACAATTACACTTAACCCAGCCTCTTGCCATGTTTGCTAACTGATCTCTCCTGCTGCCCTGAGTCAGGCTCTTTCCTATCATCCAGGCTCCCCTGGTTCTCAGCACCATCACCTCTCTGTCACTCTCAGTGCCCCAGCTCTATTGTTTTCCAATTTCTGCTCAGAATTCAGTGACCTGGGGACCTTTTTGTCAGTTACATCCCACAAGGACCCCACTTAGCACACAGGCCCTGTCTGAGGCCTGTCTGCCCGAGATTCCTCCCTACACCTCTTCTGAATTAAATAACACGCTGATTTATCTTTCTCCTAATGGCATTGGATTATTTGTCAGCTCCCTTCTCCTTTGATTTAATTTTGTCTCGCCATTTCTTCTCTACAGCAGAGACTTGAAGCAAAGCTGCCTGACAATGATTTATTCAGCCCTGGCAATGGCTTAACAGGCACTCCTTTCAGTCCTCATCCTGCCATATTTCTTGCTGCATCCTGGGGAAGTCTGAGCAGAGATCGGGAGGAGAGCAGGGGGGAATCCGCTTGGTTTCACCTTCTCTCACACATCAGATTTGTCAGGAGGCTTGCTAAAATGGACAGCTCTTTCCGGAGAATCTGGAACTCTGAAATAAAATTCGGAACTGGCCACAATCAAAGTCAGAGCTGGGTCCAAGCTGGCAAGTTCTGATCAGCATCCAGATCTGGGTTTCTCCCAAAGCTCAGCGGAGTTTAGGTCTGGTCAGGATTTAGCTTTGGCCCCCTATAGAGAAAGAGGGGCCAGTCACAATGTATTAATTAGGTATCTGGCTCATCCAAACTACAAAAGTTCTTTGGCTCCAGATTTCTGGTCCAACTTTACTTCTTACTATGTGAATTTGCAGTACAATCTTGCCCAGTTTTAATGTAAGCCAATGTGAAATCTGGGAGTTTTCACTGAATTTTGTTTTAAGTTTCAGGTTCATTTGAATGGAGAAGGTTTATCTAGCCCCCTGTGATGTCAGAGTTGATCATTGCATATTTTTCACAAGGCACACCCAGCTTTAGAGAGGTCTTTTTCCTCGGTGCTCTAGTCAGTTTTTGCTTATATTAAATGCCACATTGTGCCATAGAGAGAAATAACTATGGGCCAGCACAGGCCTCTTCCTCCTAAATGAAAGGGCAGTTCCTTTAGCTATGAGTTGAGTAGCAGGGTCTAGTTACCGTGAACAGCTATAGAGGGAAACACAATCACATGCACTGGGGTAGAGGAGTTCATATTCTCCCTGATCAACCAGCCACTGACACACAGCCCTACATTAATTACTACTCTATAATTTCACCTTGCCATGGGTTGGGATAGAACCCAGGATCTCTACCATTACTACTACTCACATCTTTTCTATGTGAGCTTAGCTAGCAGAACAATTCCAATAGCAGCCAGCAATAAGAGGCTGTTATCCTTTATGGTGAGCAACCACTAGAAGGGGGGGAACAACACACTCACCCTGTACCCGGATGTTCATCCCAAGCATCAAGAGTTCAGATTCCAAAGTGACCCCCCTCTTTCGATCAGTCCCCACCCCGTGTCATCAGCAGGGATTGAACCTATGCCAGAAGGCAGATCTGGACAGACAATTTTTGAAAGAACACTTTTCTGTTGAAAAATGCAGCTGCCCTGCAATTGCAATGTTTTGTGGGGTCGTGCACATTTCAACAGTTTACAACAGGCAAAAGTCAGTGTTTTGAGACACAAGGTGGGAGAGGTTATGTCTTTTATTGGCCCAACTTGTGTTGGTGAGAGAGAGAGACAAGCTGTTGAGCTACACAGAGCTCTTCTTCAGGGCCGGGGCCCTCTGAGTATGTTTCCCAGACCCAGAGAAGAGCTCTGCGTAGCTTGAAAGCATCTCTCTCCCCAACAGAAGGTGATCCGATAAAAGAGATTACCTCACCCGCCTTGTCGCTCTAATAACCTGGCATGGCTGCAACACCACTGCATAAACCGCTTTGATTCACTTTGTTTAGACTTAGTGCTAGTTATATTAGATTTCATAGTCTAAACATTTTGACAGTGCCAAATTGAAATGTTTTGGAACTTTCAGCTCATGGGAATTTTTGGCTTGGTTCCAATTTGGCTTGACTTTTTTTCTCCAGAATTTCTGTACTGGAGGAAATTCTGACATCCCAGTTCCCAAGCAGTCAGCACAGGCTTGGACCAGTGGAGCTAATAGTGTGACTGGCAATAAGTAGCAGGCTCTATAGGGGCTGGAACCAGCCACTAGATGGCAGTGATCTCATGTAGTAGGTCAGTGTATTACAGATGGAGAAGACTCTCTGAGGATTACCCACTGCACTAACTCCATGGGGTACCCCCAGGGAAGTGCTCCTCTGAGAAGGGAATTGTTATCCCTGTTTACAGGTGGAGAACTGAATTACAGAGACTAAGTGATGTGACCAAGGCTAACCAGGACATCACATCAGAGCTGGAAACTGAACTCCTCTCTCCTGCATCCTACACCCCTGCCTTTGTCCCAGGACCATCCTGTCTCTCTTATAACCCACCGTAGTTTTCATTTCAGTTCCTCATGGACTTGTTTCCTGAGAAAACAGAGCAGGCATCTCTCCACCTTTATCTGAAACCCTAGGAATTATTGCAGGGAGCAAGTTGGTGTCTCAATGTGTGTCCATTGAGACTCCCCGCTCCATTGGGTATACCCTGGGCCAGCCTCTCCAAATGCTGAGTCAGTTTCAGTTGTTTCCTCCACGGATGGTCTGTGAAATACAAGTTAGAGCTGGGGGGAGAGGGGGAGAAGTGAGATTTAGCTTGAACCCGACCCCCCTTGAAATTGTCAAAATTTTCTACTTGGAAAGTTTTCAGCCGGCTCTAGTACAAGATCCCCTGAGGGATTTGGGTGCAGCTTCATTAGAAATAGGAGATAGAGGCCACCGCTGTCAGATGTGGGTGCCTAAAATTAGCCACATGAATTTAGGTTTGTGGAAGGGGCCTAACTTTAGGTATCCAAATTTGGAAATGTTTGGCTCTGAAATTTTCCACTCAAGAGTCCAGATGCACCTCCTGTGCAGGTCAGATTCAGCTGTCTGAGGTACTTCGCTGGCCTCCATCACCATAGTGCCTGAGCTCCTCACGCAGTCCCTGAGGTGCTGTTATCCCAGTTTTACACATGGGGAAACTGAGGGACAGAGTGGCTAAGTTACTTACCCTAGGTCACACAGGGAGACTGTGGCAGAGTACAAGACTGAATTTGGGCCATGTGAGTCCCAGGCTTAACTTCTGGACCTTTTTCTAATTTAGGGGCTGGGGAGCCCAGGGCCTGCTGAGCACAGATTCAGAAGCAGCAGGGTCAGATCACACCATTAAGTCAAAGAAGCTCCCCCTAGTGCATAGAAAAGGTGATGCTGCACCCTTTAGGACTGGAAAGCCTGCTGTCTCCTGGGTAGCTAGCCAGCTCTGCTGAAGTGCATCGGATGAGGGCTGGTCCCTGCACAAAGGGTGTAAACTGAGGAAAGCTCCTGTGTGCCCTCCCACCCCTTGCAGTCTTGCATGAGGGTCAGGCACAATGTGGCTCTAGATAAATAGGTGAACTGGCAGAATGAAGCAATGGGACTGGGAGTCAGGGATACACAGGTGGTAGGCTGGGTTATACACATGCCAATGTACGTACAAAATGAGGGGCTAGTGGAAACATATGAACCACTTTAGCCACTAGGTTGAATGCAGTCCAGTTGTAGCTTTGTCAGTTGCAGGATATTAGAAAGACAGGGTGGGGGAGGTAATATCTTTTATTGGACCAACTTCTGTTGGTGAGAGAGACAAGCTTTCAAGCTACACAGAGCTCTTCCTCAGGTCTGTGAAAGGAACTCCCAGCGTTGCGGCAAAAATGCAAGGTGGACACTGGATTTATGGCTTATTACAACATTCTGTAACATGAATCCCCTCTTTTTGTCTTACGACTGCAAAGGAATTGACAGGCCACCCTACCTTCAATAGCACATATTGTAAGGGACGGGACCAACTACTTATGCTAAACAATCTGTTTCACCATACATTTTGCTGTGACGTCGGGAGTTCCTTTCGCAGACCAGAAGAAGAGCTCTGTGTGGCTCAAAAGCTTGTCTCTCTCACCACCAGAAGTTGGTCCAATAAAAGATATTACCTCACTCACCTTGTGTCTTGGCCACTAGGTGGCATCCTCTAACTGCTTTTACATCAGCGCTTGTTAATTTCTTCCCTCCCTTTCAAGCAAGTCATTGATTGGCACTTGGTAAATAGGGCTGCCAATTTTGGTTGGACGTATTCCTGGAGATTTCATCACATAACATAATCTTTAATTAAAGATTAATCTTTAATTCCTGGAGACGCCAGGCCAATCCTGGAGGGTTGGCAACCCTGAAAAGTTGCCTGGCTTC
Source organism: Mauremys reevesii (assembly GCF_016161935.1). Classification (NCBI taxonomy): domain Eukaryota; kingdom Metazoa; phylum Chordata; order Testudines; family Geoemydidae; genus Mauremys; species Mauremys reevesii. The sequence goes on along the minus strand of NC_052629.1, from coordinate 65,913,512 downwards.
TCCATTGAGATTATGTAAATTGCTAAAGAAGTTCTTCATAGAAGGGCAGACCTAAATGGCTGGGCAGTTCCTATTTTATCCTATATATATGAGTTACTGTTACAACAATGCAGTAACGACAATCCAGCGGTGTTAAAACATTATGTACGAATAACACACCCACTCAGCTTACCGGCAGCATTAAACAATTGAATGGTACCAAATTATTAACCCAGCCACACAGTAAATCAAAGCAAAAAAAAAAAGTTCACCATCATGGATTTTGTATCTGAGGTCACTTTGTCTAATGGCTCTCCTGAAGGTATATGGGCCTGCAATTTTATACCAGAGGTGCTGGTTGTGGCTCCTTATTTAAGGCAGAGTTCCATTTAGCATTTATCAGAAAGGCTGGATCCCTACTTTATGTGAGAAAAATACAGTGTATCCCCTCCAAACATATAGCACTGAGTCTCTGGGCACAGAATGAATTTTCTGAGAATTTACAAATAACTGTGAAAAGAAAAAGTATTTAAAATTAATTGAATGCTGGGTCCTTTAAGAAATTTAGCACCTGTCTTTTTATCACATAATGCAATGACAGACTCTTCAGACTTTCCATAGAGTTGAAATTCATTGAAATCTTGTGCTTAGGCTGCATTTGAAGAAATTTGTAATTATGTAATTATTCATACTATTTTTGATTGATACGGTCAGAGATCTTTGCAGCAATGAGACTGGTTGTAGACAGGAGCCCTTGAAAGGAAACCCAGATACTGCTGTAAGTGATTCATAATAAATAAAGATATTAATTTGTATTGCCATAGTGCCTAGGAATCCCGGTCATGGATCTAGACCACGTTGTGCCAGGTGTTGTACAAACATGGGACACAAAGACGGTCCCAGCCCCAAAGAGATTACAAACTAAAAAGACAATAAGCGACAACAGGTAGATACAGACAGACTGATGGGAGGAGTACACGAAAACAATAATAGTGGCCATCCTGATAGGTAGTGGTTTCCGCACACCAGCTGCCTAACGTTTGTCAAGTTTATTCCAGTGACTCAGTAGGGGGCAGCACTGAACCAAAGCCCAGCAACGTGCTAACTGTGCCACTGGAGGTGTCACTTTTTAAAACCCAGGTTGCCCACCTGTTGTCACTAAAGAGCTCATGGCACTTTTCACAAAAGAAGGGGCATTCTGCTGTGCTATCCTACATTCAGCCTGGGTAATTGAATCCTGCCTGCTGAACATCCCTCCTGTAGATTCAATTGAATATGAGATTCCTATTCACTTCCTGTCCTAAAGTGTATGGGTAATGTTGCTAGGCATTATTAAACAGTGGTGGCATTTTGTCTCACAGGTGGCTGAATTTCTGTGATGGGTGAAGGGATCCCCAAAATGTCAGCTTTGGGATGCAAGACAATCCATGACTTCTGTGAGATTGGCTCAGGCCCTAGGTGAAGAAAAGATAGTATTGTTATCTGCTCCTGCTTTTGCCTGTAGACTCTAGGTGAAATCCTGGCCCCATGGAAGTCAATGGCTAAACTCCCATTTACTTCTATAAGGGCTGGTTTCACCCTGGCTGTGTGCGTAAGCTAGGTTTGAAAGTGCCATGTGATCTGATGTTGTTACACATTGAAAATTATTAAATCAATGTAATTAATAAGTATATTATAGCAATAATAGATATGCAGTTATAAAACACCCAAGAGCCACAGGATACCTGATAAAATATTAGATCCTCTCTGATAGTTTAGGTACCTCATTTTCTAGGTGTCTGACATAATATCATTTAAACTTTACAAATAAAAAGGACTGCTTCAGTTGGACCTGGTTGAACAGGGTATCGTGAGGCTGTCCTAGTAGCTGGGAATTGCCAGAGCACTACTGCTCCTTGGCTATGCCTCTTTTACCCTATCCATGCCCTACTGGACCCAGCCACATCCACAACATGCCCTATATGCCGAGGGAGCTTAGAGCAAACTATGTGGGCCATATGCAGTGGTGAAAGTAACTTAAAGGACGCCAGAGTCCTGCGGAGGGGGAGGGACCTCAACTGGAAGAGACGTGGCCTCTATCGGAAGAGGTGGGGCCTTTAAATCCTGGGGCTTTTAAATCAGGATTTAAAAGGCTCAGGGATTCGGCTGAAGCTAGGAGCCAGGCCCTTTAAATCATCCCCGGAGCTACTAGCTGCAGAGGCAGCTGGGAGCCCTGGGGTTTGGGCAGGGGTGAAAGTAATTTACATTTCTTACCCATATGGTCCAATCGCAAGCAACTCACCTCTCCTACGTACTTCATGGATCCCTCCCATTGCATGACATAGATAGAGAAAATAAAGCTACTATTACTACTACCAGTACTGTCTGTAATAAAACCTTACTATTGGAATAAGCCTGAAAAAGTGAAAACTCACTGTCATATTTTTCTTCGTGTCTTCTCTCCTCCTCCAACCAGGCTGCCGACACAAGGCTCTGTGCTTTCTCCCTGCCTGGCACTCAGCAGCTGCTGCAGAGGCTTCCCTCTAGCTTGCAGCAGGGAGCAGGGAGACTGCCTCCTGCATAAGAACAGTTTAAACTCAGTTGTTCCCTGATGGTTCAGCCCCCAGGGTTAAGAGAGGTTTCTGGCATCTTTGTTAATTTTACTCACAGTTGTTGGGGGTCGGGTGTGTTTGACCATGACAGGGGCAGTTCTTTTCTGATGAGGGGATCTCTCCAATACTAACGTACACAACAAATACAAGCATTTGGCTGCACAGCTTAAATCCAGAGCTAATACAAGCAGGTGGAAGGGGAAAACTCACTGTCACATTGGTTTCTCGTCTCCTCCCTCCTCTTCCAGCAAGGCTGCAGACAAGGTTCTGCATTCCTCCCCATTCTCCCCCCCCCCCACAGCAGGGGTTTTCCTCTAGGCTCTAGCTTGCAGTAGGGAGACAGGCTGAGATGCCTGCTGCTGCTGCCTGCATAAGAACAATTTAAACTCAGCTGTTCCCTATGCAGTTCAGCGCTCAGAGTTAGGAGCCATTTCTGGCATCCTTGTTAATTTCACTCCCAGTTGTTGGGGGGGAAGGTGTGTGTGACCATGGCAGGGGCAGTTCTTTTCTGCCCCCTGGATGAGGGGATCTCCAATACTACTAAAATACAATAGTAGAGGCCGGTTGCTGGGGTCGGGGCAGTCGGCGTCAGGCTGCAGCTGCATTGTTTGTGACACACACATTCATACATACACATACATACTGTATGTATTACTGTCCTGTGGGGAAGGTGCTAGCGCCCTTTTAAGGAGGGTAGGGGTGGAGATAAGTGTTTCTGGGCTAACAACTGGAATAGCCTTCATGAAATATACAAGATATTTAGAGAAAGTTTTGTCAATTTCAGCCTCTGCACTCTGCAGGCAAGACAAAAAAAAAGAGATCTGAGATTGCACCCCATGTCTTAAGGACATTTCAGGTGTTTAAATCAATATATAAAGAGGGTGGATTGGAATGAAAACTACTATTTCTTTTAAAGGAGGCACAATAATTTCCCTGAATATTCAGTTTTCCCATCCAGTCCCTTTGTGATTTTGTCTATGGAGGCTATTTACTTTCCCTGTGAATCTTTAGTTGCTTTAGCAAAATTGCTTTGCCCAAAATAAACCCTAATCATCATGACACATCTTTCCACCATGTTCTCCATGTTTTTTGTGTTTTTTTTTTAAACAGTAACATTTCAAAGAGGATCTGCAAGGAGTTTGGACATCACAACCATGATCCTCTGCTGGGGAGGGAATGGGATAGATTTGAACTTGGAAATGGTTCCTGATTTTGATTGTGTTTAGGAGATCCCCTCATCCCAGGGGCAGAAAAGAACTGCCCCTGCCATAGTCACACACACCCAACAACAACTGGGAGTGAAATTAACAAGGATGCCAGAAACGGCTCCTAACTCTGGGCACTGAACTGCACAGGGAACAGTTGAGTTTAAGCTGTTCTTTTGCAGGCAGCAGCAGCAGGCATCTCAGCCAGTCTCCCTACTACAAGCTAGAGCCTAGAGTAGAACTCCTGCTGGGGGTGGGGGTGAGAGGAATGCAAAGCCTTGTCTGCAGCCTGGCTGGAGGAGGAGGAGGGGGAGGGAGGAGACGAGAAACCAATGTGACAGTGAGTTTTCCCCTTCCACCTGCTTTTACTAGCTCTGAATTTAAGCTGTGCAGCCAAATGCTTGTATTTGTTGTGTATATTAGTATTGGAGAGATCCCCTCATCCCGGGGGCAGAAAAGGACTGCCCCTGCCATGCCTCCCCTCGACCCCTTCCCCCCAGCTACTGTGAGTGAAATTAACAAGGATGCCAGAAACCTAGCCCTGGGGGTTGAACCATCAGAGAACAGCTGAGTTTACTTTAAACTATTCTTATGCAGGGAGCAGGCTTCTCTCGCCTTCCCTCAGTCAGTCTCCTTTTCTTAACGGTCCTCCGTACCGGCCCGTACCAGCTTACTTTCACCTCTGGCCATTGGAGGCTTCCCCTGAAGAAGGGGGATCCTCAACTGGCCACTTAGGGCTTGATCCTATGCTCCTTGATGTCAATTGCAAAGTTCCCATTGGCTTTAGCAGTGCAGGAGAAGGGCTTGAAAGTGTGCCTCAGTTTCCCAATATATAAATTAATATCTAGTATTAGTATCTATCTGTCTTAGGTATTTCTGATGTGTCCATCACCACAGAATGTAGGCATCTATCTACCTCACCAGAGCACTGTGGGCATTAATTTTCTTATGTCTGTAAGCACTTTGAGCTCCTTACGTGGCAGGTGCTACATCATGGTGGGGGGATATTATTAATTGTATTAATTATATTATATTATATCTGCAAACGTTACATCTCCAGATTCATTTCCCTGCTGTTTCTTGTTTTACTTTTAATCAAGGGCACTGTGATTTTTCACATCCGTCCTTTGCTTTTTTAATCCCCATCAAAGGGATATGTGTAATGCAAAGCAAGGAAGCGGTGGTAGAAAGCGCCCCCTGTAAGCTGTTTGCTGAGGACAGTGATAGTTTCTGGAGCTCAGTGGCTGTATCTCAGGCACATGGCACAACTTCCCCCTTTAGCTCAGGGAAACACTCCACATACTGCGTCAGTATCCAAAGTGTTAAAGCTGGCAGGAATCTCTCATTACTTCCTCATCCCCTGAAAGTGTTATCGCGCCAATCTAATATGTCTTTATGGGTATGAAATCTCCCCCTGATTATGGAGCTGAAAGGAACACGAGCGCAATTTGTTCCAGTTAATAACCAGCAGGCTTAACATGAAGTGAGTCAAAGTGAAAGCAAGTGCAAACCAGATGTACAGAGGCCAGAGCTGTAGCCTGACAAGGAAATGATCAGGGCTCCTTGTATTAGAGAGAGAGCAAGTGCCTCAAATCCACTTTCACAGAGTGCAAAGGAAGTCAGTGTTTGCAGCTGGCTATAAAGATCAGCATGATTTTGAAGAGCACGTGAGGGCAAAAGCTAAGATGATTGTTGAACGGTGTAATCTTAACCCATTGCAACAGAGTCCTACAGCAGCTGTCCTGGGGTTCCCAGACTGGCATGGGCTGGCCCAGTTTCTTCTTGATCTTATGGTTAGATACTGAAAAAAGTCATATTAACAAGATCATGTCTCTACCTAGGTATATGACTCCATTCCTGGTTCTTTTAATCCATACTAAGGTGATGGGCCCCATGAGCTTTGATAGAGCCTGAAGTCTGGTTATAGTATAGCAGCAATTCATAGAATCATAGAAGATTAGGATTGGAAGAGACCTCAGGAGGTCATCTAGTCCAATCCCCTGCTCAAAGCAGGACCAATCCCAACTAAATCATCCCAGCCAGGGCTTTGTCAAGCCTGACCTTAAAAACCTCTAAGGATGGAGATTCCACCACCTCCCTAGGTAACCCATTCCAGTGCTTTACCACCCTTCTAGTGAAATACTGTTTCCTAATATCCAACCTAGAACTCCCCCACTACAATTTGAGACCACTGCTCCTTGTTCTGTCATCTGCCACCAGTGAGAACAGCCAAGCTCCATCCTCTTTGGAACCCCACTTCAGGTAGTCGAAGGCTGCTAACAAATCCCCCCTCACTCTTCTCTTCTGCAGACTAAAAAAGCCCAGTTCCCTCAGCCTCTCCTCATAAGTCATGTGTTCCAGCCCCCTAATCATTTTTGTTGCCCCCCGCTGGACTCTCTCCAATTTGTCCACATCCTTTCTGTAGTGGGGGGCCCAAAACTGGATGCAATACTCCAGGTGTGGCTTCATGAGTGCTGAACAGAGGGGAATAATCACTTCCCTCAATCTGCTGGCAATGCTCCTACTAATGCAGAGCAATATTCCATTAGCCTTCTTGGCAACAAGGGCATGCTGCTGACTCATATCCAGCTTCTCATTCATTGTAATCCTCAGGTCCTTTTCTGCAGAACTGCTGCTTAGCAAGTTGGTCCCCAGCCTCTAGCAGTGCATGGGATTCTTCCGTCCTAAGTGCAGGACTCTGCACTTGTCCTTGTTGAACCTCAACAGATTTCTTTTGGCCCAATTCTCCAGTTTGTCTCGGTCATTCTGGACCCTATCCCTACCCCCCAGCATATTTAACTATACCCCCAGCTTAGTGTCATCTGCGAACTTGCTGAGGGTGCAGTCCATCCCATCATCCAGATCATTAATAAAAATGTTGAACAAAACTGGCCCCAGGACCGACCCCTGGGGCACTCCACTTGATACTGGCTGCCAACTAGACATCGAGCCATTGGTCGCTACCCGTTGAGCCCGACAATCTAGCCAGCTTTCTATCCACCTTATACTCCATTCATCCAATCAGGGGCGGCTCTAGGCACCAGCGCGCAGCGCGCCGCCCGCGCGGCATCCTGGGGGGGCGGGCTTGGCTCTCGAGCCGCGCGCGGCATGCCTGCGGCGGGTCACGGAGCCGGAGGGCGGACGACCTGCCGCCGCGCGGGCGGCGCGGCGGTCCCGCAGCTTCGCCGCTCCCGCCTCCGCGCGCGGGCGCCAGCACCGCGCGTCCGTCGCCTGCCGGGCCCGTGGCCCTGCCGCGCGCCGGAGCAAGGAGCCTCAACCGCCCCCCCAGCCGATGCTCCCGAGAGCCGGGGGGGGGGGGGGGCGGGGGGAGGGGGGGGGCGCCGCGCGCGCGCTGGGGGCAGCCACCCCCTTGAGCGCCGCCCCTGCATCCAATCCATACTTTTTTAACTTGCTGGCAAGAATACTGTGGGAGACCATATCAAAAGCTTTGCTAAAGTCAAGATATATCACGTCTACTGCTTTCCCCATATCCACAGAGCCAGTTATCTCATCATAGAAGGCAATCAGGTTGGTCAGGCATAACTTGCCCTTGTTGAATCCATGTTGACTGTTCCTGATCACCTTCCTCTCCTCCAAGTGCTTCAAAATGGTTTCCTTGAGGACCTGCTCCATGATTTTTCCAGGGACTGAGGTGAGGCTGACCAGTCTGTAGTTCCCCGGGTTCTCCTTCCCTTTTTTAAAGAGGGGCACTATATTTGCCTTTTTCCAATCATCTGGGACCTCCCCTGATCACCACGAGTTTTCAAAGACAATGACCAATGGCTCTGAAATCACATCAGCCAATTCTCTCAGCACTCTCGGATGCATTAGATCTGGACCCATGGACTGCATGTCCAGCTTTTCTAAATAGTCTTTAACCTGTTCTTTCACCACTGAGGGCTGCTTACCTCCTCCCCATACTGTGCTGCCCAGGATAGCAGTGTGGGAGCTGACATTGTCTGTGAAGACCGAGGCAAAAAAAGCATTGAGTACTTCAGCTTTTTCCACATCATCTGTCACTAGGTTGCCTCCCCCATTCATTAAGGGTCCCACACTTTCCCTGACCTTTTTCTTGTTGCTAACATACCTGTAGAAACCCTTCTTGTTACCCTTCACATCCCTTGCTAGCTGTAATTCCAGTTGCATTTTGGCCTTCCTGATTACACCCCTGCATGCTCAAGCAATATTTTTATATTCCTCCTTAGTCATCTTTCCAAGTTTCCACTTCTTGGAAGCTTCCTTTTTGTGTTTAAGCTCACCGAAGATTTCATTGTTAAGCCAAGCTGGTTGTCTGCCATATTTGCTATTCTTTCTGCACATTGGAATGCAAATCACAGACACAGAAGGGAAGGGAGAATGCTCTTGCTAGGTCTATAGTTACAGTAAAACAGGTGACTGACTTGTAATGAGTCAGAACAGCACAGTCACCATAAATCAGATGGATTGTGTTGATTGTTACCTTTATCAGGCATTTATCTATTTACCAGTATATCTCCAAAGGACTCACGTGCCTGAGACCATGATCACTGGATACATGTATTAGGAATCAAGTATGGTTCTAGAACATGGTGAAAGCTCATGGGAGCAGCATGGTGCTGAATATTGCCCATAGCGACTTGTCCATCTTTATGCCTGGCCCATATTCCCTGTTCCACACCAAGGAGCAGTGGGCAGTCACTGTATGAATCTGAGGAACAGCCCAAGTTTTGCCGGTAGCAAACCAGCCTCTTAACCCCGTGCATACCTCATTAGTTCAATTTAGCAACACTGGTGAGGGGACCGATATGTGAAGTTGGGATCCACATCCAGATTTCCCTGACGTTTATGGCTTGTCAGATCTAGGGTGTTAGCCCAGCCCATGACAGAGACAGACACCAGCCATGCTTGGATCCAGAACTGAGCAAGTCCAAATGCTGGGAGGTACTGAGAGCTGGGCGTTTGGCTGGGGGCCACCGCTAGTAATAACAGCAAGCTCTTTCCTAGATATTAGATTTTTACCAAGAGGGAACCACAGCTCCAGTTGCGTGATGGAACCACAAGGCCTTTGCACAGCCCTACATCTCTACTGCCCTCTTCTGGGTGTTCACTGCTGCTCTTTGTGACAGGTCTTTACTCATCCCGCTGTGCCCCAGGAAAACCTTGTGCACGTCCCCTTACTGGACACCATTTGTCCATGCTGCACACAATGAGAGTCACTATGTAACCTGACAGTGTTACTGCTAGGACTCCTCCCTATAGGGCATGCCTTTTACTTCTCTGCAAAGCCATCACCATTCCTCAGCTCTCCTTCAATAGACCATAAGAGCCTGTCTCTGCTTTTGGAGGCAGGTTATCATGGCAATAGCACGTCCTTTCCAGCAGGAGCCGTCAGGACAGACCTTCACTAGGAGCTGGCTAATGTTGTGGGTCGGTGTCACAGGCTGGCTGGCCCTTTAAGGGGAGCTGGACTCAGCCTTGCCTGTGACCTGACAGCTATCTCCCAGCTGAATGTGATATGGAGACTTAATGACTGGGTCAGAGGGGTGGGGGAGAGATCAGAGAAGACTATAGAAACAGAGTGGAGAGCTCAGTTAGAGGAGGACCCAGAAGAGAGGCAGTAGGGAGCTCCCTCTCTCTCTGCAAAGGATCTGGGGTAGGTATACTAAAGAAGACCACACAGACAAATCAATCACTGGAAAGGGGGCAAGGTACAGAGAGGAGGTCCTGAGGGGTTAATGTTCCAGCAGAGAAAGAAGGAGCTGGGAGGACATAAGGAGAAGCCAGAGATCTGGGACCCAGATGAGAGGCTGAGTTAAGCACAGGTGGCAGAGATACAGCACAAGGGACTGGGAGCTAGGATGTGGCCCACGGAAAGAGCAGCATGTCTGAAGGAGCAGACCTAGCCACTCAATGCAGCATCCCTGGGTCAGAATCCAGAGTAGAGGGTGGGCCTGGGGTCCACTAGTAGCCCTGAGGAAGGGGCATACAAGCCCAATGTAAGGAATATTGAGCCCAGGATGGGGCTGGAGATTGAGCCTAAAGGATGGGCTGAGGAATAGCTCAAGAGGAGGCATCGCTTGTGTTGGGACGTTTTGTACTTTTGTCACCCTGGAAGGGGTCCAGTCTAGACAGGACTTAGCCAGAGAGCCGAGTCACGATGGAATCAGCCCATCACAGGGCCAAAGAGGTGACCAACATGGAGCGCTAGAGGAAAAGACCTCTTCAACACCCTAGCTTCCTGCCAAGCAGTGCTACGGTGGTGAGTGTAAACACTTATAGCCTCTTTCTGAGTCTGACTTCTTGACCCCATTGTATAATGGTGTAACTATTGATTTCAGGGGAGTTATACCCATGTAAGTCAGGAGTTGGCCTGATTCTCTTCTCACTGTCTTTAAACACTGCCCCTTTGAGGACCTCATATGTTCTTTGGCTTCCTCTCTCCATTGAGGGTGAGGCAGTAGCTACCTGCTGTGTACCTCTTGCTAGCCCAACAGCTGTTTGTGCCAGCGGTTTTTGGTCTCTGTGGGCTTTGCTAGTGCGGAGACTATATAAACACATGGCAGAGATTTATTGCCATAGGCAGGTTCCAAACATTGTTTTATCTTCACAATTTTAGTATTCAGGTGGGATTGGCTTGGGTTTCTTGGCTAAGGTAGGGGAAATTATCCACCAATTACTTGGATGAGTTATAGATTGTAGCAGCTTTATGAAAACACTAGTGGCTAAGTAGGGCTTCCTTTCCTCCAGCTCACTAAGCCATTTAGCGTCAGATTACAGTCCAGATCAAATCCTACAAATCCAGGGTAATCTGACCATTGCCATTTGGCTTGTTTTAGCCAGAACGAAATCCTTATTCAAACAAAAACCAGCCATGGCTCACTCAGTGTTAAAGGAGTGAGTGCATTCTAATCACTTAACAAAGGAAATACAAATCTGGCAAGAGAAGGCATAGGAATGACATGAAGTTGGAACCATTCATAAAAGCACAGGGCCAGGTTCTGCTGAGCCCACACATGGGTGTGTGGTAAGGGCTCGACTGAAGTCATTGGTAGGATCAGGTCTTAGGGTGGAAGGCGTCAGGAGCTTCCACACCCCCCAGCACAACCTGGATAAGAACCAAGTAGTATTACAGTCCTTTCTCTAAAGGGGAGAAGAGCAGTGGCTCCCTCACAGCTACTTGTGTGGAACATGGTGACCCAAAGTGGACAGAGAGGGGCAGGAAGTGAGCAGAGTCAGGCTGTGCTTGGCTGGTAGGCTGCATGGTGGGAACATGGTGCCTCCTGTAAAGGCGTGTGTACTCAGACATAGGTTAGGGGTTTGTTATAGAAATGGATGGGTGAGATTCTGTGGCCTGCATTGTGCAGGAGGTCAGACTAGATGATCATAATGGTCCCTTCTGACCTTAAAGTCTATGAGTCTATGTGTGTGTGGAGGGGGGTGGGAAAACAACAATAAAATTCACACATCACCAATGTTTTTGGAGGAAAAAAATTTCAATTAAAAAAATAGAAATTTTTTGAGGATTTTTGAAATTTTTTTCATGTTGTTTTTTTCCTCCCCTACCCACCTTGTTCCTATGTTGCTACTGAAAAAGGGGCAGGGGGAAATGAAAAGCAAAAAAAATGTTTGTTTCCATTGAGAACTGCCCCAGAACTGTATGTATGTGCACATGCAATTTTCTTGTTTGGGGGGAAAAGGCCCCTTTTTTGGACAAAAAAAAGTTAGTGTGAAAAATGTCAGCAGAGTTCTAAGTGTGGGAGCTCCCCCTGCATACCAGGGAGGACCTGGGGGCTGGGCAGGGGCGGCCCCAGGCACCAGTGCAGCAAGCGCGTACCTGGGGGGGGGGAGGGGGCGGGTGGCGTGCCTGTCGCTGTGAGGGCGGCAGTCAGGCAGCCTTTGGTGGCGTTTCTGCAGGAGGTCCGCCGGTCCCGCAGCTTTGGCGGCGGGTACGTCGAAGGTGTGGGATCAGCAGATCACCCGCAGAGCCGCCCCTGGGGCTGGGATACAGCTGCACAATGAAACTTCTCTACACACAAGGCGTGGCTAATGGACCTGAAATGGCCCTTAGTGATTACAGCAGAGGCTAGGGGAAGTAGGGCTCCTGGATTCCTTGTATACCTGCAGAGTTTTTGACTCTCCTACTATCTTGGATAAAACCCCACCCTGTGACCTATACTGACCTATGATCCCAGGGGCTGCAAAGCTTAATGAACATGCACAGAGTCATTGCATCATTTCGTATGGGAACTAATTTCAGTTCCAAAACATGGTTACAGATTACACAGAGAGCGGGTTAAAATAATTCTCAAGCCCAGAACAACCCGCTGGGCTATGGAGACAGATTCCATTCCCCAACAGAGGGGTGCATGCTACGGCTGAGGTGCATACCTCTATGGCTACTATTCCAGCCTGTTGGAATGGCATGTGAACCACAGCCTGGGGGTGTCCCACTCTCCCAGGCAGGCATTGGGGCAATTGGAATTCTGTAAGTCTCCAGTAGCCCCTTCATCTGCATTGACTTGCCTTGTACGTTGGGTCTACAGCTGCTCATCCCAGCACCAAGAAGGGTCAATGTAGGGCAAAATTTACACAGAATTTAAGACTCACATTAATAATTGTAATGGCCTGTTTGATGCAGTTGTTTCGTTTTCCCCTCTAGGTTCTGCCTTTAGAACTCTGAGCTGTTTAAGCCCTAAATTTATTTGCTTTGTTTCAGTCTGTGTTTTATAAATCTTCAGGGGTTATTTACCATAACTTCAAACTTTAAGCTAACACCAGGAAATTTAATATTTTGACCTTTTTTTTTGGTCTCAAATGACACACCTTGGCCACAGGGAGAGACCATGGTGCATCATGGTAGATGTAGTCTGGCAAGACCCATAGGCGAGTAGGACCCATAGGAGAGACTGGATCAAGAGGGACGAGAATCTACAGTTCCTACGAAACACTGCAGCAGCCCAGTTGGACGCAGAGGATAATGCTGACCCAAGCCAAAATGAAACATTACCATTTGAATTTTCCTGCTGGAAACCTCTGCTGAAATCAGTCATTCCCCACAGAATATGTCAGTTTCAAATACCCCATTTTCCAACAAGAAAATGTTTTCTTCAGAATATTTCAACTAGCCCCACTAACACTGCTCTTTGGTTTAGAAAGGGCCTGGGTCTAAGTTAGTACTGTATAGTTAGACGGCTGTAAAACCAGCATTAGATCAGATCCACGCTCACAGTGTTTATTTTTTTTCTACAGTGTACAGAGGGGACTAGAGAAATTTGAAACAGTTTGAAATAACCATTCCCTCCTATCCAAGGATAAATAAACCAGCACTGATTATTCTCATTCAACCAAACACTTAGGAAAAACATTGTCTGGTCTGTCGTAACATGCCAGCTTTTGGTTGTGATTGGAAGAGAAGTAACGTTAGGGGAGAGGAGAATGGGATGGAGTTTTCACATACAGCATGTGACGCCCCGGATGCTTAACATTGCTGTTGTTCTTGGTGTAACAGAAATAAATATTGTAGACAAACCACTGGGGCAAGTGAGCCAGGCCCTTTTTAAGTAAGATTAATTGATGCACTTTGCATCTACTCAGTGAGTCATTATTCACATTCAAAACCACCATGCTGTTGCAATCTGCTGCTCAAGTTCATGCCACATTTGGTTCAACAGAAGCCTCTGAATCTGCACTAGATCACCAGCTCTTGCAGCACGTGTAAACATCCTTCTAAAAAGAAAAAAAACCCCACAGGGATGTGAGAAATGCCCCAGTATTTTAGTTGCTCAGGAGCCTGGATAACCCAGGAGGTTGCTGTTGAGTCATTCAGTTCTAAGATGGAAGTTTGGATCCAGCCAGGTCAGCACTGATCAAATGTTACCATATACCAGCTGTCTGGTAGTCTTAGCCTTCTACCGACTAGACTGGCATCCACATTAAAAAAATCACCCCACTCCTGGCAATGAGTGGCCCCTTTGTTGGCACTCATCTCAGAAGTCCTGCACTGAGATGGGACTCAGGGTCATTTCAGATCAAAGGTGATACACAGTAGTGGTGGGGGGAGGCTTACATTCCCATTGGGTACCATCTGTTGGCTCTTTGTCTCCGGGTTAGACGTTCTGAGTGCACTGAGAGAGTCCTTGGTGCCTGATCTTGGGATATATACCTCTATTATACACACCAAACTACGTTAAAAGAACATTATTAAGATTACAATCTCAAGCACTCAAATGTTATGAAATGCCAGAATTAAGGTTGCCTGTTCAACTTTAATTCAGGTTCCTTGTGTGCCTGCATTATAATACAATCTTTAATGACATGGTCATATACTTTTATTTCCACAGAACTCACGCCCCATTTATTTTCCAGGCTCTGGGGATGGATCAGGCTTGTGTAGTGAAGGAGGCTATTGTCCGTGAAACCCCTGCCTCATTTGTTGCAGAAGTTGGGAGGTGTGAAGTGAACGAAGCAGGGGTAGCAGGGAGAGAAAGGATGGTCTTATGGTTAAGGAAATTGATTGCTCCTCTGAAGAACTGGATTTTATCCCTGCCTCTGCCACAGAGTCCCTATGTGAAGCTGGACAAGTCACTTAAAGCAAACTGTACACAGGGGGTCACTAATTGTGTGTTCGTCATTTTCTGAGTGTCCAATGAATATAAATCAGAAGTTAGGAATTGTAAAAAAAATGATAGGGGATACAAAGGGACACAAGGAGAAATCTATGGCTAGCAGGACAATATTAAACCAAAAAAATTCTGACAATGGTATTGGTCCATTGCTAGATGGAAAAGGTAAAATTATTAATAATAATAATGCAGAAGAGGCAGAAGGGTTCAATAAATATTTCTGTGCTGTATTTGGGGAAAATAAGATGATGTGGTCATATCATCTGATAAGTCTCTTTCCATTCTACTAGTATCTCAGCAGGATCTTAAACAGCAGCTACTAAAGTTAGACATTTTTAAATCAGCAGGTCCAGAGAACTTTCATCCATGAGTGTTCAAAGAGCTGACTGAAGAGTTTGCTGGACCATTAGTGTTAATTTTCAGTAAGTCTTGGAGCCTGGGGGGAAGTTCCAGAAGATGGGAAGAAAGCTACTGTTGTGCCAATTTTTATAAAGGGTAAACTGGATGACCCAGGTAGTTATAGGCTTGATATTAATCCTGGGCAAGATAATGGAGAAGCTGATATGAGACTCGATTAATAAAGAATTAAAAGAGGGTAATGTAATTAATGGTGAATCAGACTAGTTCAGACAATTTAACTAGAACAGTTTGGCTAAAATCAAAACAACATTCAAAGCATACAATTAAAATAGAAATTATTTTTCCCTCCCAATTTCCCCTTGCTATAATTAGCATTGCCCAGGCTTCCCTGTTAGTGGGTTAACAATATCAGTAACCTGATGCAAGATGGGTCACATGGCCTTCTGCAAAGCAGCTGCCCTGACTACTTGCCCTCACAAAGTCTGACCCCAGCAACAGGGAACCTATTGGAGCAGACCCAAAACTATCACACCCAATTCCAGAAGCTTCTGGATGTAGAGTGCTTAATCTGCCTAGCAACAATGACCCAGACACAACTCACTCTTGCCTCCCCGCAACGGGTCTCTTAAAGAGATACCTCCCTATAAGGCACATGGGTTACAGTGCTATCAGCCTGCCTATAGTATGAGGGGCAGCACTGTCTAATGGATAAGGCACTGAACTCAGGTATAAGGTACTCAGGATACCTAGTAGCTATTCCCAACTCAAATATCAGAGAGGTAGCCGTGTTAGTCTGGTTCTGTAAAAGCAGCAAAGAATCCTGTGGCACCTATAGACTAACAGACGTTTTGCAGCATGAGCTTTCGTGGGTGAATGCCCACTTCGTCGGATGCAAGAGTGGAAATTTCCAGGGGCAGCGTCTGTTAGTCTATAAGGTGCCACAGGATTCTTTGCTGCTATTCCCAACTCAGGTTTCAGAGTAGCAGCCGTGTTAGTCTGTATCCGCAAAAAACCCAACAAAAACAGGAGTACTTGTGGCACCTTAAAGACTAACAAATTTATTTAAGCATGAGCTTTCATGAGCTACAGCTCACTTCTTCGGATGCATAGAATGGAACACACAGTCCCCTGTCTATGCATCCGAAGAAGTGAGCTGTAGCTCACGAAAGCTCATGCTTAAATACATTTGTTAGTCTTTAAGGTGCCACAAGTACTCCTGGTTTTTTTTTTTATTCCCAACTCAGCCATTCTTGCACATCACTGATTTCCTTTGCTGTGCATTGCTTGAACACCAGAGGGCAGACAGTGCTGAACATCAGTACCAGCGAGCTCATGGAGTGGAAGGATAACCCTGCATCATTCTGCTTTAATCATCTGGAATATGTTCCCTGCCTGGTTCACCTTTATTTGGTCTCATGTGATACTTCCATGGTTGAACCGTATAACATTTCTGCTACATTTTTAACCGATTATGCTTTTGATTGAGAGGGTAGGTGCAGTTTAGGACTGATTCTGCCTAACAAGCAATTCCCTTTATTGCCTTTTGAATATGTTCAGCCATAACTGTGGCAGCCTAGGAACCTCACAGCTGTCATTCTGCTCTGCAGCACGGCCACTTGATACTTCACAGTAACAGCGGGGGACAGAACTCTCCGTCTCTTGCTCCGAAAGCCCAGCCCTTGCTATGTAGGCTGAAGGAGAATTTCCAGCAGCTGTTCGTAGTTGAGCAGGGCTCATTCCATCGAATAAAGGGCAGTGGCATGCACACACACATATGTGCACACACAGCAGCTCATTACAATGTTTCCCAAAGGAGTGTGGGGAAAAAAAATGGAGGGGAGAAAGGAAATCGCCTTGTTGAAAATATTTTCCGAATGCAAAATGAATTTGCATCCAAGTAAAAGCAGTAACTTTGGATGAAGCCAAAATCCATCTATGCATAAACTTCACTGGCCATGATTTCTCTTGCCTGAGCCTGACTTGGTCCTAACTGTTTCATTAAGTGGGTGTTTGATGGGGAGAGAGGCCAACAGCCTGGAACTTCCATTTATCAGTGCATGGAAAGGCTTGGATCCTGCAGAGTTCTGAGCTGATGATTCAATGCCCTCTTGGTGCTCAGAAAGCACCTGGACTCAATGAATGGTGATGGGATTCCCCAGCAAAGCAATCCCACCCTGCACTTCTGGA
This sequence comes from Mauremys reevesii, assembly GCF_016161935.1. Classification (NCBI taxonomy): domain Eukaryota; kingdom Metazoa; phylum Chordata; order Testudines; family Geoemydidae; genus Mauremys; species Mauremys reevesii. The sequence continues at coordinate 65,896,589 of NC_052629.1, read as the reverse complement.
TTCTGTCATAACCAGGAGGAAAGGAAACTCTGACTTACTCTCTTCAGCAAGCTAATTATTCAGCAAGCTCTCCCCGTCTTCCCTGGATAGCAGTTTACTGTGTTTATTCAAAGTATGTTACTGTATTAGGAAGGTTCAAAAATGGTTAGCTCTATATCAAAGCAGACATCTGTGAGAAGCACCAAGAGGGGAAAACCATTAAAAGATTCTTTTAGGAAACTTTCCAAGGAAGTAAAACATTTCTGGAAGTAACAGTCTCCAAACTGTCTGTGCTGCTGGAGTTAAACCAGCAATGTGCTCTCACCACAGGCCTCACCCAAAGCTCATTGTAGTAAATGGGAATCTTTCTGTTGTGATGCAATAGCACTTCGGACCAGGCACCAAGTGCTTTTAATTAGAGTGGAGCAGAAAGATTCTGGTAAAATAAGCCACCTCCACCATGCCACAAAAGACATGGTGCAAAACTCTGGTTCAAACAGCAATTAATCCAGGGAAGTTCTCTGGCCTGCGTTATACAGAAGATCAGACCAGATCATTGCAGTGCTCCCTTCCGGCCTTGGAATCAAAAAACTGAAACCCAGGGTGGGAATCCCTCAGAAGCTGGAGCCCAGACCTGTCTGGTGTCACACAGTGTTGTGTATTTGGTTGTCATGGTTTTTGTTGCTATGGCAACTGAGTTAGATTATTATGGGTTAGCTCAACTGGTTTCAACCGGCTGAGTGAGCTCTCTGTATATCTGTAAATAAAATGGAGGTTTTGGTTAGCTGCCTGCTCTCTGGCCTCAAGTGATTGCTTCCTACACCGGCTGCCCCAAGGATTTAACACTGGCGACGAGGGTGGGATCCTGGTGCTGCTCCAGTAACAGAAGGAAGTAGAAGTCAAGGTAAAGAACAAACAAACAAAAAAAGCTGCTTGTTTGCACTGACTGTGAAAGTGAAACTAAAAATCATGGCTACTCTGACCAGGCCCCTGGAGCCTTTTGATGAGAATACAGAGCAGTGGCATGTGTATACTGAGCGTTTTGAGCTTTTTGGTATTGCAAATGACATTACAGAAGCGAAGAAGGTGCCAATATTCTTAACTGTTGTAGGGGCTAAAACCTACTCTCTGCTACGCAGCTTACTGCACCCTGTTAAGCCTGAGACTAAATCTTACAGTGACATTGTGGAAATCCTGGGGTCTCATTTCTCCCCAAAACCACTGGTAATTGCTGAAAGATATAGGTTCCACAAAAGAGACCAAAAGGAAGATGAAACAGTTGTACAATTTGTAGCCATTTTAAAAAAGCTAGCAGAACACTGTGAATTTAAAGAGATGTTAAATGATGCCCTGCGTGACAGGTTAGTGTGTGGCCTCTGCAGTGAAGCTATACGGAAGCGCCTACTGACAGAGGCTCAGCTTACATTACAGAAGGCTGTTGATATTGCTGTCTCCATGGAACTGGCTACAAGGAAGGCACAATACATCGGTGCATCCCTAGGGTGCAAAAAGTGTCTCAAGAACTGACCCACAAAACAGTGCAGAGTCAAGAATGTTACCGCTGTGGTAAGCTGGGTCACCAGGCATCAGAATGCTGGTGTAAGGACCTGGTGTGTCGACACTGTGGCAAAAAGGGACACATTGAGTATGCCTGTAAACAAAAGAAAAAGAGGCCTGTGGTCTGGCCGACAAAAAGAGGAACCTTGCATACCCTAGAGCAGACCCAGGATGATCAAGGTGACACCTCCTCACAAGAGGAAGTGCCACTGCATGTTTTGTCTTTGGCAGCGGGCTCACATGAATACTGGGTAACCCCTTTATTGGAGGGCAAACCTATACGCATGGAACTAGACACCGGTGCAGCTGTCTCGCTGGTTCCTGAGACCGTATAAGGAAAAGCTACAGCATCTTCCGCTTAAGGCAATAAAAACTGTTCTGAAGACATATACAGGTGAAGCTGTGCCCATGTTGGGCACTATTGATGTTAAGGTGGAGCTCAATGGACAGGCAGCTAAATTGCCACTGTTTGTGGTGAGAGGTGACTACCCAGCCTTAATGGGTAGGTCTTGGCTTGGGAAGATTCAACTGAACTGGGCAGAAGTGCACCGGATGACTAAAGAAGAAACCAGTCTAACCCCTATTCTAAGGGAACATGCTGCTGTTTTTGGAGATGATTTGGGAAGTATGAAGGGAATCACTGTGACCTTGAACATTAAACCTGGCAGTCCACCAAAATATCTGAAAGCCCGAACTGTGCCATATGCCATCAGGCCAAAAGTTGAAGCAGACCTGGAGCGCCTGGTCACCAATGGAGTCCTAATACCAGTTACCCATAGCTCATGGGCCACTCCTATCGTTCCAATCGTGAAGAAAGATGGCTCTCTCCAGATTTGCGGTGATTTTAAAGTCACTGTCAACCCAGTGTTGTGTGCAGAGCAATACCCGCTTCCCCGCATCGATGACCTCTTCGCAGGCCTGGCTGGGGGACAAAAGTTCAGTAAGATTGATCTGAGTCAAGCATATTTACAGATGCACGTCGATGAAAAGTCCCAAGAGCTGTTGACTATTGTGACTCATAAGGGGCTTTATCGATACTGTCACCTACCCTTCGGAATAACATCTGCTCCCGCCCTGTTCCAGAGGGCTATGGACCAGATCTTGTGTGGCTTGTCAGGAGTTCAGTGCTATCTGGATGATATCCTGGTCACTGGAAGAAATGAAGAGGATCACTTAAAGAATTTAGAGGCTACCCTACAAAGACTGGAAGAGTATGGCCTACGAGTTCGCAAAGACAAGTGTGAATTCTTCAAGCCCTCTGTTGAATATTTGGGACACATCATTGATTCTGCAGGTCTTCATAAGGCCCCTGCAAAAGTTAAAGCTATTGTGGAGGCTCCCCCACCTCGAAATGTAAGCCAGCTGCGCTCGTTTCTAGGACTCCTGAACTATTATGGAAAGTTCATCTCACAGTTAGCCACACTGCTAAAACCACTTCATGAGCTCCTTGGGCAGAACAAGGCCTGGAAGTGGACTGAAGCCTGTGATGTTGCGTTTAACAAAGCTAAGGATGCATTGCTAAATTCTGAAGTTCTAACGCACTTTGATCCATCCTTACCACTGCAATTGGCCTGCGATGCCTCCCCTTATGGAGTGGGAGCAGTCGTGTCACATATTATGCAGGAGAAGAGAGACCTATTGCTTTTGCTTCATGCACTCTAAGCAAAGCAGAAACTAACTACTCCCAAATCGAACGTGAGGCATTAGGAATTGTTTTTGGAATTCGGAAGTTTCATCAGTACCTGTTTGGGCGAAAATTTACTCTTCTCACAGACCATCGACCTCTGACATCAATTTTTGGACCCTACACAGGCATTCCCCCATTAGCTGCTAGTCGTATGCAACGTTGGGCATTGTTACTTTCAGCACACACATATGAAATCAAATATCGGAAATCCACTCTGCACGGCAATGCAGATGGCCTCTCAAGGTTGCCTTTGCCGGTCAAACACCAAGATAGTGCCCAAAAGGAAATCTTCTACTTTGAACAGGTAGAGAATACATCCATCACTGCTACTCAGATAAAGAAGGCAACTCGCGTTGACCCAGTATTGTCCCACGTTATGGACCTGGTGATGCATGGAAAATCTCGACAAACCTCTCCGGTCTCATCCGACCTTGTTCCCTACATGTCCAAGCGGACGGAGTTATCGGTCCAATCTGGTTGTTTGTTGTGGGGGAGACGTGTCATTATTCCACCACCACTGAGATCACAGATGTTAGAACAGTTACATTCCGGTCACTGTGGAATAGTGCGCATGAAGGAAATTGCACGAAGCTATTTTTGGTGGCCTGGACTGGACAGCGCTATTGTAGAGAAGGCAAAAGCTTGTATGTCATGTCAGGGTGTGAGGAATGCACCCCAGTGGGCACCCCTACACCCATGGGACTGGCCTGAAAACCCGTGGCAACGTATTCACGTTGACTTTGCTGGCCCCTTGAAGGAAGCATGTTCTTGGTGGCAATAGATGCCCATTCTAAATGGCCAGAAGTCTCTATAATGCAGTCCACTTCTGCAGAGAGTACTATCCAAAAACTACGAGGACTCTTTAGTCGTTTTGGTCTGCCAGAACAACTTGTGAGCGACAACGGACCGCAGTTCGTTTCTCAGGAGTTTCAAAATTTTATGAAGGCAAATGGGATACACCACATCACGTCAGCACCATATCATCCGTCCACCAACGGATTAGCTGAAAGATTTGTGCAGACAATGAAAAACGCTTTGAAATCAGCAAGGGGACAACACTCCATTCAAAAGCGTCTGGATACCTTTTTACTTTCCTACAGAAACACACCTCATGCTACGACCCACGCATCTCTGGCCTTTCTAATGATGGGACGACAGCTGCGCACTTGCTTTGATCTGCTGAAACCTTCTGAACCCCGACAAATTGTGCAACATCAGCAGCAATATCAAGTCATCAGACGGGCACCCAGAGCAAAAGACCGAACCTTTAGCCCGGGACAGCCAGTTTTGGCTTGGAATTATACTTCCAGAGCTAAATGGGTTCCGCCACAGTCATCACTCAAACAGGACCTGTTTCACACAGTCCGGACTGCAGAGAATCTTACCTGGCGGCGACATGTAGATCAGCTGTTGCCAGGTCATGCCAGTCCTCAGGACCCATCTGCAGTTGAGGGGTCTGACTTCACCTCTTCTGGTGAGGGACCGAATCACGAGTCACCTGTTTCTGACTGTTCTCCTCCATTACTGCCAGCGGCTGAGATACCCCTTTGCCCAGCACGAGCTGATACCACCTCCTCACCTGTTCGTGCTGCGGACCCTGAGCCCCTAGTGCTTTCGGGTGCAATAACACCAGAAGTTCGCCGTAATCCACCTAGAGACAGAAGGCCTCCTCATCGGCTGGATCTTTAGCTAGGGCGAACCCACGGTTATGGGGCAAAATAATCCCCAGGGTTTAGCCGGGAATGGAGGCAGTCTACCCTCCTTCTCTAGTCTAGTGTGTGTTTTATTTAGGGGATGTTCTTATTAGGGGGGGAGGAATATGTTGTGTATTTGGTTGTCATGGTTTTTGTTGCTATGGCAACTGAGTTAGATTATTATGGGTTAGCTCAACCGGTTTCAACCGGCTGAGTGAGCTCTCTGTATATCTGTAAATAAAATGGAGGTTTTGGTTAGCTGCCTGCTCTCTGGCCTCAAGTGATTGCTTCCTACATTGGCTGCCCCAAGGATTTAACAACAGGTCAATCTGTTACCTGTGTTTTTGCAAGTTAAGGACCTTTCTGAGGCTGAGGAACAGAGCACAGCCACTTTATTGGAGCTAATTAGATGCCATTAGATGAGTATCTTCAAAATGACAGTCTTCATTTTAAGCCCATGAACCTGCCTGTGTTTCACATCTGATGCTGATTATGCTACTTGAACTGTAATGCAGCTGTCTTACAGATTCCTGGTGATGTAAGAATGCAGGAAATTACTCAGGAAAGCCACTGACATTATCACTTAATGCAAGAACTTTTCACTGGGCTGGGGAAGAAGCCTGTTGCCATGAACTATCAGGGTGTGCAGCGTGGTTAATGGCAGTTTAACAATTAGTGGGGAATTTATAAAGTCCTGGTGACTGATTACAAAGGTCTCTAAATGTTACCAGTTGATTCATGTTCTGCTGTTATGTCTTGAGGAGTAATCCCCAAGTGCCATTTCCCGCCCTGTCAAATAACAAATGATTCCTCAAATTAAAAGATCACAACAGTAATGAGCAGGGGGCCAGAGAGGAAGAAAGAAGGAAAGAGCTGAATATAAACATTTCTCTATGGTGACAACTCTTCAGCTGTGGAAGGGTTTCCCTAGGGACTCCATCATCCACTGTTGACCTCTGGGATGGGTTAAATGGCCTAGTAGATTGTTACCATCTCTGACTTCCATCACTCTGTGAACCTGATGACCTGAGTCTGCATTTCCTCTATCATATATCGTCATTTCCACCAGTGCACAGTGGGTGTGAAATGCTACCAAAGTGGATGTGTTTTGCACCCACTGGACAAGCAGTCCTCAAATGGATGGGCTTGTTTCCAGCCACATCTTTGACCTTGTGTTGCAGGGCAAGTACACCCCATCACCCCTCGGGGGGCGGGGTAAGAGTATGGCAGCCCCGGGTGGTGTCTCTGATCTCCCTTGGGCGTCTGCAGGTATCTGGGCATCTGTCTGTGTCTTGGCACTTCTGGCCCCCACAGTCTGGGGTCTCACCTGCTCCCAAGCTGGAACCTGCAGTGTGTATCCTTCCTCTCCAGTGGTCAGCCCAGACCAGGGGCGGCTCCAGGCCCCAGCACGCCAAGCGCGTGCTTGGGGTGGCATGCCTCGGGGGGCGCTCTGCCTGTCGCCAGGAGGGTGGCAGGCGGCTCCAGTGGACCTCCCACAGGTGTGCCTGCGGGAGGTCCACCAAAGCCGCGGGACCAGCGGACCCTCCACAGGCACGCCTGCGGGAGGTCCACCGGAGCCACCTGCCACCCTCCCGGCGACTGGCAGAGCGCCCCCCGTGGCATGCTGCCCTGCTTGGGGCGGCGAAATGTCTAGAGCTGCCCCGGCCCAGACTGAGCTGATGTACTCCCTTTTATACTACTGCTTCAGCTGGTGCATGCCCAGCAGCACTGAGGGGGCGTGGCTTCTGCTGCCAAGAGTGCTGGCTTAACCCCTTGATCTTCAGTGCGGGGCAAGTACATCCTGTCACACCTTGACTCTTGAATGGGAATGCATGTGTAGCATCCGGCGCTTAAAATGTATTCAGCTGCATCCCTCCTCGTAAGCCCTGAACCTGTACGGCTGATCTTAAAAGGAGCATTGCCTTAGCCAGGATCAAGCCCCCAGGAAGCCCTCCTGTCTTCTTTGCCATTAGAGCTGTTTGAAATCTGGGGGGAGAAGGAAAAGTAAGTGTAAAACTTAGTGGAAATTTCCCCCCCCACACACACTTTCCGTTGAAATGTCAAACTTTTAGACAATATCCATCTGTATTGCTTAGCTCTGCTGCCCAATGGGTGTGACCTAAACATCCAGATACATAGATTATTTTGCAAAAATGCAACTTCCTTTGCAATGCTGGGTCCCTGAAGGAAGATCAGTTGACAAGAGCAAATGGGACAAATACCCAGTTTTGCCAAAAAAGTCAGGATGTCCTGGCCAGTGCTTAAAAAGGGGATTGTCCTGGCCAAAACTGGATGTATGGTCACCCTAGACTGTGTTAAGAGCTGCCTAGGGAGGCCCGGGCAGCTGTGGGGAGCCCTGGACCATCCACCTGCCCTGGGTGGGGGGCCGGGAGGGCCAAGAACAGCCCCCGGCTTGTGTCCCTGCCCCTCCCCAGGACATGTGGATCTAGAGCTCCAAACAGTGGCCCGAGCTCCCTGGGCAGTTCTTACCACAGCCTGGCTTCCGGCCAGGTCAGGGGGCGGGGCCTTGGGGAGAAGGGAAGGAACAGAGGGTGGGGGCCCATGGTCGCAAGGGGGAAATGTTCTTTGTGCCAGGGCCCCAATAAATGTTAATCTGCCTCTGGAAGCAGGATGTAGCAGTCCTTCAGGAGTGGGCGGGAAGCGCTGGAAGCAGTGGTACAGCACATCCATGCAAGGGCTTGAGGGGGTGCCATGTGCCCCCACTGCTCCCTTGTTCCAGTGTGCACAATACATACTGCCATGTGGCCCTTAGCATGCTTGTCACTGTCCTAAGGATGCACTGCCATTGCTCTGCTTCTGTGAAGCCCCCTCGTGCTCTGGGCTCATTGGCTTCCGTTCACAAGTAACAACACTTTTCAACTTTCTGGTTTTTGTTAATTAGTTCTTCCCAATGAAATTGAGCAAGTAGCTTAATCCCATGCTGCAGCCCCCGGAGGTCATGGGGCATCCCCATGTTTCGAGAGGCTGAAATCGTAATGGGTAGCTTGACTTTAGTGCCGACTGGGTCTTTCTATTCTGCTGTTTTGGTGGCTTAGGAAGAGAGTGGAACAAATGCCATGTCCCATTACCAACCCAGACCAGGTCATTAGTAACCAAATGCCACTGCCAGCTAATGGTAATGTTTGGTGGCCCATGTGATGTGACATGGTGGTGGTCTCAGTCCGTATCTTAGCTGACTGGTGTCCATAGGAGATGACCACCGCAGTCCTTGGATTAACCAGCAGCCTTGCAGGCAGTCCCACAGGAAAACTAATGACAGAGTGACTGAGCATTGGGAGTGAACTCTCCCCCTTATCACTACCCCCAGCTCAGCACTGAATCATCGTGGTGAGACAGCCTGGGAGGAGCTTGCGCTGCTGTTATTAATTACTATTTATTGTTATTTAATTGCAGCCAGAAGCATTCTGGGTGCTCGACAGAAAACACAAGAAGGCCTGATTTGTAAGTTACTGTCTGTGGGTGGACCTTGTGCCCCCACTGACTTCTACAGATCTGCATGTGGATACAGCAGCCACCTCTGGGGCCCAATTTGAAGGATCAGGGCCAAGTAATCTGTGCTCTATCTGTTCTGTGAATGAACAGAAGACTTTGCTGTCTAAAGCCACCAATCTGGTGCCTTTTTACCAGCACTAAAACCACTGAAGAAAGTTAACAACAACAGCAACAACAACACGCGGAAGGGAATGATTCTGAATAGTTACAAATAATAACTACCATAGTTGCAGCTTTCTAACACTCTGCTTGTACTTTACACCCATTTCCCTTACCCTGTGTATGTCTCATCTATTTAGATGGCAAGGTCTTCAAGGCAGGGGCGGTCTACTATTCTGGGTTTGTGCAGTGCAATAGGCACTACCATAACAAATGTGATTAATAATTATACTGTCAAGTATCAGAGGGGTAGCCGTGTTAGTCTGATTCTGTAGAAGCAGCAAAGAATCCTGTGGCACCTTATAGACTAACAGACGTTTTGCAGCATGAGCTTTCGTGGGTGAATACCCACTTCTTCGGATGCAAGCAGTGGAAATTTCCAGGGGCAGGTGTATATATAAGCAAGCAAGAAGCAAGCTAGAGATAACGAGGTTAGATCAATCAGGGAGGATGAGGCCCTGTTCCAGCAGCTGAGGTGTGAAAACCAAGGGAGGAGAAACTGGTTCTGTAATTGGCAAGCCATTGAATGTTTCTCCTCCCTTGGTTTTCACACCTCAGCTGCTGGAACAGGGCCTCATCCTCCCTGATTGATCTAACCTCGTTATCTCTAGCTTGCTTCTTGCTTGCTTATATATACACCTGCCCCTGGAAATTTCCACTGCTTGCATCCAACGAAGTGGGTATTCACCCACGAAAGCTCATGCTGCAAAACGTCTGTTAGTCTATAAGGTGCCACAGGATTCTTTGCTGCTTCTACAATAATTATACTGAACACTCAGAGGCTTCAAATGAATTCAGAGACACAACATAAAAGACTAGCAGGTAAAGTATAATCACAACCCCTCCTTGAACTGGAAGGATGACCTTTGTTGCTCAAGGACATGTGTTTCAAGAAGCTTAGTGCTTCCTTCAAATATAGAGTATAATTCTTGGTACGTGGGGTACATCAAGAGCAGACTGTTCAAACTGCAATTAACCAGCCATGTTGTGATCATGTCAGTGCATCTGACTGGGTTCAGATATCTCAGCTTCATTGGAAGTGAATGGATAAAGCAACATAAATAGCTGTGCTTGGTAACTTGCATCTTCTGATGTCAGATGGGAATGCATTGAGCAGCCTTGAAACATTGTAAAAGTGACTATCTTCTTCCAAATTAAAATGAAATAAGAACCGAAACAAAGTGCTTTGGAACAACATAGACCCTTTCCCCTTCTGTTGTATTCCCAATTAAAATGCATCAAAAGACATAAAGTGATTTTATAGACTAATAGATTCTAAGGCCAGAAGAGACCATTGTGATCATCTAGTCTGACCTCCTGCATAACACAGGCAAGAGAACTTCCACACAATAATTCCTAGACCAGCTTTTTTAGAAAAACATGCAATCCTGATTTGAAAATAGTCCGTGATGGAGAACCCACCATGACCCTTGGTAAGTTGTTCTGATGGTTAATTACCCTCAATGTTAAAATGTTACATCTTATTTCCTGTCTGAATTTGTCTAGTTTAATCTTCCAGCCATTGAATGGTGTTAGACTTTTCTCTGCTAGATTGAAGAGCCCATTATTAAATATTTGTTCCCCTTACAGATACTTAACACATTGTAATCTAGACACTCCTCTTTGTTAAGCTAACTAGACAGTGCTTCTTGGACCTATCACTATATGTCATATTTTCTAATCCTTTAATCACTCTTGTGGGTCTTCAAAAATTTCTAAACTGGCTTGTCAACAGCTACCCAGTATTAATGACTTCCAAACGCAAACAACTCTCTGACACTGACCAGGATGAGAATTTAGAGCTTTCAGCGATATTGTTAGATCTTTTGTTTCCAGCTTTCCTGCCTCAGGAAATGAACCCATCCAGACTAAAAGCTAAGCAAGACTGAGTCCAATCAGAAGCTTTCAACCTTTGCTGTGATAAGTTGAATAAATGGACCTCCTCAAACCTTACTTTGTAAGGCTTTTTTCCAGCTCCTCCATCATTTTTGTGGCCCTCCTTTAAACTCTCTCCAGTATTTCCACATCCTTCTTGAAGTGTGGGCACCAGAACTGGACACAGTGTTCTAGTAGTGGTCTTACCAGTGCTGTGTTCAGAGGCCAGATCCCTTCCCTACTTCTGCTTGATATTCTCCCTTTTCATACCTCCAAGGATCACATTAATCCTTTTTGCCACTGGGAGCTCATGCTGAGGTGATTATCTAAGATGACCCTAAGTCCTTCTCTGAGTCTCAGCTGTCCAAGACAGAGGCTGTGTCTACATTTACTGGGGAATCAATGCTGCTCAGATCAATGTAGCGAGGGTCAATTTAGCGGGTCTAGTGAAGACCCATTATATTGACTGCACAGCGCTCTCTGGTCGACTCCTGTATTCCACCGGAATGAGAGGAGAAAAGTACGTCGATGGGAGAGTGTCTCCTATTGATGCAGCATGATATAGACACCGCAGTAAGTCGACCTAAGCTATGTCAACTCTAGCTACATTATTCACATAGCTGGAGTAGCGTAACTAAGGTCAACTTATCCCGGTAGTGTAGACAAGGCCAGAGTCTCCCATCCTGTAGGTGTAACCTGCCTTTTTTACTCCCAGTTGTATTACCTTGCATTTGGCTGTGTTAAAACACATTGTGCTGGACAGTGACCATTGAACTAGGAGGTTCAGAGTATTCTGTAACAGTAGCCTGTCCACCTCATTATTTACTATCCCAGCAATCTTGCATCATCTGCAAACTTTACCGACAAATATTTTATATCATCATCTAGATCAGGCCTGCATAACTCGTAAAGCGGTGAGGGCCACATTCCTCCAAAGAAAACAGCTGAGGGCCGAAACCTCCCGGCCCCGCAGAAACACCCCGCCCCAGGGCCGCCCAGCCCTGCAGAAACAAACCCTCCCTCCCCAGCGCCGCCCCACCAAAACAGCTGTTGGCCAAAAAGGAAGGTTGGGGGTGGGGAGGTGATACTTTATTTTAATTCAACCAGGGGCTCCCAGCTGAAGAGGTGGCTGGGAGCCCTCAGGGGCAAATTAAAGGGCCCGGGGCTCCGGCGGCTGGGGGAACCCGGCAGGGCCGGCTCTAGGTTTTTTGCTGCCCCGAGCAAAAAAAATTTGGCTGCCCCCCGTCCCAGCCCTGGGCTCCCCTCTGTACCCCCTTGCTGCCCCAGTCCTGGGCTCTCCCCCCACCCACACCTCCTACCGCCCCAGCGCTGGGCTTCCCCCTGTCCTCCCCACCAGTGCCCTCCCCCCACCCCGCTGCTGCCCCAGCTCTGGGCTCCCCCCCATCAGTGCCCCACCCACACCTCCTGCAGCCCCAGCCCTGGGTCACTGATAACTTGGTCCCATGGTGGGTCAATCAGCAGGAATTTTGGATGTGCACAAAACACAGATAGGATTGGTTCCCATATGGTTACAGAGCTGCAGTAAAGTGGAACAATTTTCAGCTTGTGTGATTGGAGGATATCTGGATGTATATTGTAAGACTGTCCTCCATAAATGAGGAAAAGTCGAGGTGCCTTTATTATTCTTTTGTTCCACTCTTTCTTTCTATGGGGAATTTGCCAATGCAATATCACTGTCTTCCTTTTAAACAAACAAAAAGGCAATGGCTGTTGAAAATAGCAATTCCAGTCCTAATAAGCATTTCTGGCTCAATTTTATCCTACTTTTTCTACAGCAAGTTACAGTGGATCAGTATATTTGATTTGGGAGAAATGAAGTAACAGCTGCCCAAACTGAGCTTGAGCACTCCTGAATTTTGAGGTGTTCAAATCTGGAAGGCAGGTGCTGCGGGGGGGGGGGGGGCGGGGGCTGTGGGCTCCACAGGGGAGCATGGCAGCAATGTGTCTGGAGCTGCTGGAGCCAGACACGCTGGTCTGAGTGGCACGGTAAGGGGGGTGGGGGGTTGGAGAAGGGGTAGGAGGTTCCAGGGGCAGTCAGGGGACAGGCAGCAGTTGGATAGGCATGGGAGTCTCAGGGGTTCATCAGGGGACAGGTAGGGAGTGAGGTCCTGAGGGGAAATTGGGGGGATCTCAGGAGGGGGCAGTTGGGGACAAGGAGAAGGGAGGCTTAGATAGGGGCTGGGGTCCCCAGGGGAAGTTAGGAGCAGGGGTCTCGGGAGGGGGCAATTGAGGGACAAGGAGCAGCGGCTTTTAGATAGGGGATGGGGTCCTGGGAGAGGGGCATCAGGGGACAAGGACCAGCAGTGTTAGATAGGGGGTAGGAGTCCTGGGGGGCAGTTAGGGCAGGGGTCCGTAGAGGGGTGAATCAGTGGCCGCAGGCTGGGATTCAAAGGGCTCTGGGCTGCCCGCAGCTGCGGGGAGCGCAGAGCCCTTTAAATCCCAGCCGCAGCAGGGAATCATAGGGTTCTGGGCTCCCCGCGGCTGCGGGCAACCCAGAGTCCTTTGATTCCTGGCTACAGCTGAAATTGAAAGGGCTCTGGGCTCCCCATGGCTGCGGGGAGCCCAGAGCCCTCTGACTCCCTGCTGCGGCTGGGATTTAAAGGGCTCTGACTCCTGGCGGTGGCTGGGATTTAAAGGGCTCTGCGCTCCCCGCCCCTGTGGGCAGCCCAGAGCCCTTTGACTGCCCGCCGCCGCTGCGGGCAGCGCAGAGCCCTTTGATTCCCTGCAGCGGCTGGGATTCAAAGGGCTCTGGGCTGCCCGCAGAGTGCCATGTGCGGGGGATTCAGAATCCCCCGTGGGCTGCACAGTGAGGCTCCGCGGGCCGCATGTTGTGCAGGCCTAATCTAGATCATTGATAAAAATATTCAATAGCATTGGGCATAGAATCAATCTCCGGAGGGCCCCACTAGAAATGGCCCTGTTCATTGATGTTAGCTATAAGGGATATGGAAGAAGTACCAAAACAAGTATTCTGGCATAAAATAAGTGATTTATACATGCCAGAAAAATCACATAGAGAAAACTATTTCATATTCAGGAAGTAATGAATCAACCAGGTTTGTCATCACTTACAATTTTTCTCCTTAAATTCATTGTTTGGAATTCCCTGCTGTGTGACTATCAGTAAAAAGCTTTTGGCATCATTGTATTAAAATAGACAAGGGATTTCTGATCTCTTTTAGCTGAGAACAATGTATTTGCAGGAGGTCTGAAAATCCAAAGAAACAAGTTTGGGATGTGTAGTGGGTTAGTGGTGGTCCCTTCCCCTCTAGGTCAGTGGGAGGCCACTCCGCCTGAGTATGTCACTGGATGTCGCCCTCAGTCAGGGAATTAGCAGAACACTGCTACTATAATGGCTCCGGCCTGCAGTCCAGGCCGAGCCACAAATAAGTCTCTGGCCCCATGCCCTCAAGCAGGGTGAGGCACCAACCACTCTATGACTCTGGCCCACAGTCAGAGCAGAGCAGCAAACAGTTAGGGGTTCTGGGCTGCAATCAAGGCAGAGCAGCAAAAAGAATATAGGGTTCACAGAGTGGTCCCTCCCGCTCTGGCTCAGTGGGAGGCCACTCTGCCTCAGTATAGGATGCAATGCTGAGAGTTGATTCTTTCTAATCCCATTTTGACTGGCATAAGTAATGTCTGGAGGCACGTTGCCTTTCATCCTCAAAATTACATTAATCATTTAGCTCTCTGTCAAAACTCTGCTAAAATAACTATAACTGATTTAGGGTTTGGTCCAGCTCCCACTGAAGTGAATGGAAGCTGTTCTATAGACTGCAGTGGGAACTGGATCAGCCCCTAGTGACTACCAGTGTAGAAGAAAACAACTTAGAATCAGAAACAGGAATCCCAAAGATGTTTGAAACAATGAGTGAAGGAGGACATCTAGTTCATGAATCCAGGAGAGAGGAAATGTGCCTGCTTTCAGGAGGAGCTAAAGGGACTCACACCTTGGAGTGCTGAGCACCTTCCCAGAACATAGCACCTTGCTGAAGATTTTGAAGAGGGTGTGACCTATTCAGGATCCACAGAGGAACTGGGTCTGTCACAGCGCTCATCTTGAAAGCCTGGCTCTTCAGCTCAAGTTGCAGAGACCAATGGTTTTAACTGTGGAGGTCCCCAGTGTTGGACAAGATGGTGGCTGTCACGCTGCCTTTTAGTGTCTCCTAGGCTTTCTCACCAAAATCATGTCAGCAGTTTCAGTGAGTTCTCCCCATCTGAAATCAGAAGCAGCTTGGACAGGACAGACTGATGTTTAGGGCTCTAATTGTGAGGAGCAGTAAAGGGAATTTGATTCAAGACTGGCACGCTAGCTTAGATGAAGCAAATTGGGGAGAACTGCTGATCTGCCCATCTAACAGCCTCTAGCGCTGCAATTGCCACTGGTGGAGATGACACGATGGGTATAGGAAAGGAACAGCCTCTCCCTTGTGCTGTTCTCTTCCTCGGGCATCACTGTGGAAATGGTGGGGGGAAATCTACCTCGGTTTCCGCTCTCTTCTCCTCCTGCCCTTCTATTGGAGGCAGGGCCTGATTCTGCTCTTGCTGACATCAGCTGTACCCTCCATTGACTTCCACCCAGTCACTCCCGATTTGCACTGCAGTGTGTGAGAGGAGGATCTCACCAGAGGGTGCTGAGGGCAGGCTGGGCAGAGAACGGCATCCTTGGGTGTCAGTGTGAGGAGGCCAGTGGAATAAAACAGGCTTCTTAACAATCAGTGAAAGAATGGGCAGCTCTCTGCAAGATCTAGTGACTGGAGTGAAGGAGGGATTGTAAATCCGCTGTGACATCACTTGCTGGGAAGTAATAGGGGCGGAGCGAAAGCATCACCCTCCTCTCTGCAGGCAGGCATCCTTTTTTGTTGGCTACGTGTCTGATTAGGATCAGTGCCTTAGGGACATGGCGGCTCTCGTCTTTCCAGCTAATCATAACTTGAGGGGTTGCGCCCCATTGTAATGAAGTTGATGAAGAAACTCCTGTAAAAGGAGACGAGGTCAGCGATCCAGGAACAGCTCTTTGGCTTTCCATCGGAAAGCTGGGACCTGGGATGTCCTAGCATCAGGCAAATGCAGTGCAGGGGGGGTGTTTTTTTCTTTTAATTTAGTCTTTTCCTCCCACAAATCATTTTTAAATTAAATCAAATTGCCAAAAGGCCACCGGGGAGCTCTAAGTGGTCTTTTGAGATTGAGTCCATATCCTTTTGGCTCCCATTTGTTTGAATCTTTGAAGCCTTTAATGCTTGTTGCTGTTTATTTTTTTATAGACATCACTCTATGTGGTTCAAACTATTAATTTTGTTAACAGAGTCATGAAGTGCCTTGTTGGCTCAGGATCCAGTGGTTGGGAACCCCAAGTTGATTGGTATTGGCTTGACAAGTGCATATCACTGGAGTCTCCCTGTGTTCCCGTGCAAGGTTTCAATCAGGTCTGACCATTATTTGGCCAGCTGAAAAAGAGACAGGACCAAAATTAATAAAACATGTTGCAGCAAAGCAATTTCCTTTTGCCTTTCCGTGTCCTGTTTCCCCACTTCATTTCACCTTTTGTCCTGCAAAAGTATTAATTCCCAAATTAAAAATGCCTGCAATGTGATATGGCTTTGGGTTTTTAAGTGAGTCTGGGAGTTGAAATCGGAGAGGCGACGGGAGTTTGGAGTCTGAACTCAAAGCTTCCATGGAATGTAACAAGCAAACAAACAATCCAGGTGAGTTGAAGAGGAAGAGTTGTCTAGTGGTCCTAGGAAGGGGAACTGAAAGTCAGGACTCCTCGGTTCTATATTCAGATGGGACACAAGCTTGCTTTTTGGCTTTTTTACACATGCTAAATAGTGTAAATTTTAGATTGTGAGCTGCCAGGAGCAGAGACCGTCTCAGTATTATTTGTACAGTATCTGCTAGTACTATGGGGCCTTGATTGGGGTTCTCATGCCAGACCATCCTCAGCAAGAATAATAAATAACAACAATAAAATAGATGCATGTGCCACTAGACTTCATTTTCACATGCAGTTACTGTGATTGTGCATGCAGCCTCTCAGGTCAGATTTCAACTCAGTTGCACAGGTGTAAATCTGAAGTGTCTCTGCTGTTGTCGATGGAGTTGCCATGTATTTACACATGAGTAATTGGGGCCAGAATCTAGCTCTGGGTGGGGAGGCATAGCTCAGTGGTTTGAACATTGGCCTGCTAAACCTAGGGTTATGAGCTCAATCCTTGAGGGGACCATTTAGGGATCTGGGGCAAAAATCTGTCTGGGGATTGGTCCTGCTTTGAGCAGGGGGTTGGACTAGATGAACTCCTCAGGTCCTTTCCAATCCTGATATGCTATGATTTGTGCATGCAAACAGCTGATGTGATGCAAAGTGTGCTTGTAAATACCTGACTGGTGCACAGAGGAACATGAAGGGGATAGTGATGATCATGTATCTGGTCTCTCTGTGCCTCAGTTTTCCCACCTCAAAGAGTAGTTGTCATACTAAATGAATAAATGTGTTAAGGTGCTATTATTACACCCATAACCTAGGCCTTGGGCAAATGACTATAGTGTCTCTCCAGGCAGCTGAGAATAGCTGTATTGTCCTCACTGTCCTTCCTGAGGGTCGCTTAGCTGTTCTCCAGTTAGGATGTTCATCTATAGCCCTCCATTTGTCAGGATATGCAAGGCAGTCCCTCTGTAGCTATCTTCTCAGCTCAAACCTCAGCCCGTCTGTTCAGTTCCTTATAAAACCATTTTTGGCCTTCTTTCTGCACAGCATTTTCTTCATAGATTCCAAGGCCAGAAGGGCCATTGCGGTCAGCTAACCTGACCTCCTATATAACACAAGCCAGAGAACTTCCCCCAAATAATTCCTAGAGCAGATCTTGTAGAAAAACATACAATCTTGATTTGAAATGGCTAGTTTTGGAGAATCCACCACAACTCTTGGTCAATTGTTTCAATGGTTAATTGCCCTCACTGTTAAAAATGTGCACCTTATTTCCAGTCTGAATTGTCTAGCTTCAGCTTCCAGCCACTGGATAGTGTTTGACCTTCTTTTGCTAGATTGAAGAGACCATTATTAAATATTTGTTCTTCTCTTCCCAATAGTGGTGGAGGTTCTTATTCTTTTTTGTTTGGTTCTCTGGACATTTTAGCCACTGATTTCAAAGCAGGAGAGTGTTTCATTAGCAATGAGTGATGCAGCAGGCAGGAAGAATTGTGGGAGATGAAGAAAGGTCAGAGTTACATGCCAGGGCTCTAGAGTTTGTATGGAAGCAGGCTTGTCCAACATGCATTCTTGAATGTCTGCACTTACACCAACCTAGGCCCCTCCTGAAACACAACCTTTCTTCTCCCGTTCCAGTCATCAAATTACAGTGCTGGACTTGAATGAATTTTTCAGTAGCAGCAATGCATTCCGGGGCATCACAGAGAACTACAAATGGGTCAATAGTTCTCCCGAGATCTCCAAAGAACCTTTTGCAAAGGATAGTTATTTTACTTATGTATGTGTCGAAAACGCATAGCCCCAGGCTGGGCATGATGACAGCTGGGTGGGCAGACAGCACATGTTGCTAATATTGATCCAGGGTTTCAGTTTAGCTTTGCAATCCAGGTTTAAAAGGAAACAATCAGAATAAAGATCCAAATGACCATCAAGGCTATTTGTTTGCTTTTTTGCATGTCACTCAGCTCCGACTGTGAAAATACACTTGTCAGTTTCACTTCCTGTTTCTCAGGCACTAGCAAGTCGTTCTTGGCTTTGGATTTCCAGTGCTTTAGGCTGGTGCTTGAATAGATCTTGAAAGGATCATGAAAATATTCAATTCATATGGGGCTTTGGACACCTCTTTATTTTTTTTTACAAACCCTTTTGTACCTGAATTCTTTCAAAATTCCAGTTTAAGATCTTTAAATATTCCTATTATTCCTCTATGTGATTGTCCTGTGTCGCTCCTGGTGACACACAAATTGTCTCACAGTTGATTTTCCAGTCTGAAAGGTACAAAATGTGCTTTTCAAAACTTTCAGCCTGATGATGCTAGCTAGACAGTGGCGTATAAATGCCATTTCCAAGCGGTAGTGCTATTATTATTCCCAGATGTTCCACTTCTTCAGTTGCATAAATATAGTTGTTGGTTTTGGGTTTTTTTTTAAAAAACTGTTAGGGGCAGAGGGGCAGCCTGAAAGGGATTTGGAGTTGTAAAGAAAGCAATTTCTGGATTTGGAGTCTCCTCAGTGCTCACTTTGAGTGTGATGGGAAAACCTTTAAGCAGCTTTTGTCAAGGCCTGTGAGTGGCAGCTGGCATTTATGCTGGAAAGAAAGCACACATGTTAAGCCACATCTTCAGGTGGTGTAAACCAGCATGACTTCACTGTCTTAATAGAGCTACACTAGTTTACACGAGCTGAAGATCTGGCCTATAACATTTTTATGGCACGATCGGTGGAAAGGATTATATCATTGTGACTGGTTTGTGTGCACCCAGTGATACAGCATTCACTGAATGCACTGCACATTGTCTTAGCAGCAAGTATTGGGAGAAATGCAATCGTCGTCAAATCTCTTTGTTGTGCAAGAAAGTGGCTGGTCAAGGTGATGGGAAAAGGGGAAGGCATCGTGGATTGCTTGGAGTCATAACAAGTCAGCCTTCTTCACTCTGAAGGTGAAAGCTTGGCCCCATTGTAGTCTATGTTAAAACTCCTATTGGACACGACACAATGTCTCCATATAGTTTGATGAGCTAGTAGGATTAAAATACTGAAACAAACACTTCAGGCTACTTTGAAAAGAGAAATGTTGTCCTCTCCCCACCCTCACCCCCTTGCTGGTAAGAACTGTCATACAGTTGACCATAGAAGACTCTTTTTGTAAGATGCACAGGGAGCATTCGAAAAATGTGCCCGGCGCAGTTCAGTGACATTAAGCATGGCAGCAACATGAGACTACGGAATAACACAGAGGCCTTATGGAGAAAAATAGCATGGGATGATGTCATTAAAGACTATAATGAAGATGCACAAGGGGGCAGAGTTAACGTTACACAGGCAACCTTATTTCTGGCTTTTCCTAACATTTGAGTTCCTGACTTTGCAACCTTAATATTCTTTTCATGTCATTTTAAAATGAAATCTCTCTCTCTCTCTCTTTTTCTCCTTTCACTAATTCTATTCTCTCTGCCTTCCATTCCCCCCTTACATTGTCTCTCTTTCTCTCTGCACGTATGTTGCTGCCCTCTTTCTGTTTTATTTTTCATCTGTTTTCTTAGAACTGGTTGAAACATATTGGTTTTTTTTCCACAGAAAAAATTGAATTTTCATAAAAAGGAAAACTATTGGCTCAACGCTGAAAAATTCCAGCTTTTGTCCAAAAGTCTTTTTGACAAACTTGAAACTTTCTGTGGAAAACACATTTTTTTTGTGAAGCATTTCATTTAGTTAAAACCCTGATTTTCTGTTGGAAATTTTTTTTGATGAAATTCTTTGACCAGCCCTAATTTTTCTTTGTTGGGTTTTTCTTTCACACACTTTCTCTCACACAACCTCTCCTGAGCAGAATGTGAGCCCAATAGCATTTGAATTTGGAATGAACTTTCAAACCTATCATCTAAAAGTGGGTTCACAGAAAAGTTTGTGTTTCTGATTTTTGGCAACTCTGGCCTAGAAGCTTCCTTTATGGGTCTGTAAAACCCTCATTTTATGTTGTAGAGCTGGCAGAATAGCTGGCTTTCCTCACACATTGCACTAGTGCAATCCTGGAGCTCTCTGAAGTCTTGAGATGAAGACCAGTCCCTGAAAGAGAGCATAAGAAATATACCAAATGCATAACCTGGGGCCTTGGATATATCAACATCTTTTGAAGCAAGTGGCAGAGGGAATAAATAGACTGTGGCTTTAAAATCCAGACCACACCAGATAAAACAGCATTGCTTTGATCTGTAAAAGCTGTTGTCAGGAATAATTCTGTCACGCCCACATAATTTCTGAATATTCAACACACTCATCCAAAATATATCTAGCAGTACATTCTGCCCTGCGTTCAAAGGCTTGGGAAGGAATAGAAAAGCATGCAGTGCCTTTGCCTCGCCAACAGAGGGCAATGTTATCTGAGCAATGAGTCATCCCAGGTCCATTAACTAAGGGCAGGTCCATACGCACCGCGCGGGTCGATGCGGTGAGTTCGACTTCACGGAGTTCGAACTATCGCGTCTGATCTAGACGCGATAGTTCGAACTCCGGAAGCGCCGCGGTCGACTCCGGTACTCCACCACTGCAAACGGCGGTGGTGGAGTCGACAGGGGAGCCGCGGAGGTCGACCCCGCCGCGTCTGGACGGGTGAGTAGTTCGAATTAGGGTACTTCAAATTCAGCTACGCTATTCCCATAGCTGAATTTGCGTACCCTAATTCGAACCCCCTTTTTAGTGTGGACCAGGCCTAATATTCTCTAGACACTGTATATTTCCTCAAAAGTGTATATATGCATACACATACTTTAAATTATTTACTTGCATCTAGCTGATGTCTAACTATCATAGGTCTAATCTTGATGGGGAAGAGTGTCCATAGTACCCACTGACCTCAAAGGCAGTCATGGGTTCTCAGCACCCCCTCAAGATTAATCTATCTATCCCCAGATGTAGCTTTCCAATCTAATCTTGTTTTACAGTCTTTTTTTCCCCACTTGAAGGCCATTTTTTTCCTGCTTGGATGCATATTACAAGGGCCTCTGTTTTAACCAGATTAGGAGAATTATAACTGAAACCTGGGGAACATTTAAGATCTCTTTGAAACAGACTGGTTTTCTGGGAGAAGCATTGTACCAAGCCAGTGAAAACAAAGTTGCCATAGGTACATGAGATGAAAGAATTGCCCCCATGAGAAGACTTCTGGTAATTTAATTATACAAACTACCATCCAATGCTGCTTGCAGAAATGGCTACAGTTTTCAGCCAACCTGCTGTGAAGAGCGAATGGTGCATGATGGTAAATTTAATATAGTCTGCCCTGATGATCAGTGTTGGAATTCCAGTTCACAGCCTTTAATGGGAGATCTGTGATTAAGAGTTCTCTAGCAGTGTTGGTTGCAGTGCCAGCTCCTGTGTAAATCATTTTTCACACATTCTTTATGACTTACTGTACAGTACATGTTTGTTTAGGTTCAGGATGTCTACTGAGCCTGTTCAGGAAACCTGCAGCTATTTAACATCTTCCGAACATGCATCGCAAGGCGCAATGGCCTGTGAATGAGGACTAAGAAAACAATGAGCGAACCTTAAAGGAAAAGAAAAAGGACCCGCAATATTTTAAAAACCTGACCATTTGTCAAATCAAAATACCACTGGCAGAGCCACTGGGCTCAGGAACACGTGTGAGGCCCTGAGTGCCGAGTGCATCATTCTTAGTGACGATTCTTTGCCCGTGTGTGAAGTATCCAGAGGCAGGTTTCCATCCTCCCCCATGTATTGGAAACCTTTTGCCAAACACTCTCTGAATGGTTTAAACCAGGCCTGCACAACTCGTAAAGCGGCGAGGGTCATATTACTCCAAAGAAAACAGCTGAGGGCTGAACTCCCCCAGCCCCACTGACACCCACCCCAGCGCCACCAAGCCCCCCCGAAACACAACATCCCACCCAGCGCCGCCCAGCCCCCCTGAAATACTCCCTCCCCGAGCACCGCCCGCTCACCCCACGGAAACA
The DNA here is from genome assembly GCF_016161935.1 of Mauremys reevesii. Classification (NCBI taxonomy): domain Eukaryota; kingdom Metazoa; phylum Chordata; order Testudines; family Geoemydidae; genus Mauremys; species Mauremys reevesii. Next base: position 65,874,426 of record NC_052629.1, on the reverse strand, counting down.
AACCCTCCTTCCCCAGCGCTGCCCCACCAAAACAGCAATATTGAACCTTGGTGATATGTTATAGCGGGCCCCTAAGGTAATATGTTATAGCGGGCCTAATTAAGGTAAAAGAAAAATGTTTTTTTGCTAGAAGTAGAATAAGATCTTCCCCCCACTTTGTAATCAATTGTCCTGTTGAATGAATGAGGAAGGCGTGGAAGGCAGCACCTCCAGACAGCTGCAACCCTTAGAGAGGGGATGGGAGCCAGACCAGAGCAGTAGAACAGGTCAGCCACTGACTCCTCGCTTGCCTCCTCAGCCCCCACCCCCCTGGCTCACCTACTCAGCCCCCACCACTTCCCGCCTGCCCACTCGCCTCCTCAGCCCCCCACCCCCGTGGCTTGCCTCCTCACCCCCTGCCACTGCTCACCCGTCTTTTCAGCCCCACTCCCTCACCTGTCGCTTGCCTACTCACCCCCCATGGGCCGCACAGTGAGCCCACGCGGGCCGCATGTTGTGCAGGCCTGGTTTAAACTGAGCCTTCCCATCTGGTTCCACCCACCTCTGTGTGCCCCACCAAGGGAGTCAATTACCCCTAAAAAGACTTTTCTGTGAACAGTCTAGGAGAAACCTCAGAACCAAGTTCTGAATGGGCCAGGCCCTGCTAGCCTTACTCACTCCATCCTTACTCAGGGAAACTTTCCGCCTAAGTCAGTGGGGTGGATTCTCTGCCTTGTTCCATTTCCTTTGCACCATCTGCAAGTTCCCACCTGGGAATTCCCCTGGCACAGGGAGATCCCGGGTGCAAATAGAGAGCACATCTGAGTCCTATGTAGAGTCAGGGCTGGCTCCAGGCCAGGGGCGGCTCTAGGAATTTGGCCGCCCCAAGCAGTCATGCCTGCGGGAGGTGCACCGGAGCCGCGGGACCAGCGGACCACCCACAGGCATGACTGCGGAGGATCTGGTGGTCCCGCGGCTCCAGTGGACCTCCCGCAGCTGCGGAGGGTTCGCTGGTCCCGCGGCTCCGGTGGAGCATCCGCAGGCATGCCTGCGGGAGGTCCACAGGAGCCGCGGGACCAGCGCACTCTCCGCAGTCATGCCTGCGGGAGGTCCGCTGCTCCTGGGGCTCCGGGGACCTCCCGCAGGCATGACTGCGGAAGGTCCGCCGGACCCGCCTGCTGCCCTGCCGGCAAATGCTGCCCCACGCGTGCGCTTGGCGCGCTGGGGTCTGGAGCCGGCCCTGCTCCAGACACCAGCGTAGCAAGCAGGTGCTTGGGGCACCAACAGAGAGGGGCGGCACGTCTGGCTCTTCAGGAGGCCAATTCGGCAGCGAGTCCCCCTCAAAGGGAAGGACCCGCCACCGAATTGCTGCCGAAGAACGACACAGCGGTGGTAGAGCTGCCCCGAAGTGCCGCCGATCGCAGTTTGTTTGTTTTTGCTGCTTGGGGTGGCAAAAATGCTTGAGCCAGCCCTCCGTACAGTTGAGCAAATAATTGATTTAATTCAATAGCTGAACAGAAAAATCTAGGGGAAAAATAGGTTTGTTTCAGACTGAAACTGCAGGTTTTTTTGTATTTTCTCGTTGAAACAGAAACATGCAGAAAAACTTTGTTCAGGTCAAAATGAAACATTTTAAACGTCGCTTTGCAATGACCTTTCGAAACCAAGTGTTGATTTGAATCATCATTTTCAAACAGAAATGTCAATTTGAAATGAAAAACAGCTTGTTTCAATGTTTCCAAATGTTTTGTTGTCAGGTTTTTTCATCCAAAACAGTTTGCTGTATTTGACCTGAATTCGCTAATAGTTTTGGTGCCTTGAAAAAATTATTTGCACGAAAAATTTTGTTCAGCTGAACTCCTATGTTTCCCTCCTGCCACCTCTGGGGAGTACATTGGTGTTTGTCTACCCCCCGCTGGTGAATGCTCCTTTCTAACCTGGGCTGTTCTAATCTTTGCAGGGACTGGGACAGAAAATCAGTGAGCTTTAACTAGCTTGTGGACAGCACAACAGAGAAGGGGGCCAATGAGAGCTTGCCTGAATCAGATCCAAGAACAGGGTCTCAAGATTTGGCTAATGCAAATTTGCCAGAATGATAAATTGAGGCAGTGTTCTCAGAATTAGTATCGGGTTTTGTCTGAGTAGCAATGGTTTGGCTCGGGGGTGGTGGGGCCGATTTAGAAAAAACAAGCAATACTTTGGCTGAGCCCTTTTAAAAGGAACCTTCCCAAAAGGCATTGTTTGCTTACAATGCCGGGACGCCAGCTATTGCTCATTTACAATAGAATTCCTATGAAATGGCTGCTGCCTCCATATGAATAATACCCAACGTTTAATGTTACAACAGGAAACCTGTGAGAGATTAACAAAGGATTTGTTACTAAGTGGATTGGATTGTGCAGTCCAGCCAAAAGTAGCTGAAAATCCCACCCAGCCTGATTATTCCTGCTGTAGAATAGCTCTATTACTTGCTTCCAACAAAACCAACACCACCACCACAAAATCCAAGCTCACACCTTTAAAAATTCGCACTTCCTAGAGCCTTAAAGTCTGCTGGAGACACTTCAGCTGGGTCTCCCCTGGGTTTTTCTGTACAGTGTTAGGAATTGGCAGAGTTCAAGGGGGGGCAGTGATCCTGATCATTAGGCTAAGAGGGGTGAAAAAGGACAACTGATGGAGAACAGGAACCCACCACAGCCTGGGGTGATTTATCATCTATTGGGTGATGTGTCTGGAGGACCTAGTGACTCATGGGAGATTGGTTTTATTTCAGAGGAAGGCAAAGTTTCTAGTCCCTGCAAATCTAGGAGCCTGTGCCTCAAACTTTACCATTACATTCAATGGGGTTACTCATGTGAGTATTTCTTGTGTGAGTAGGAATTGTGTACAGGAGTAAGGCCTTGCTAGATCAGTCACCTAACCCTCCAAGTCCATCCAACAGATCTGGCCCTGTCTGTACAATGGGACAACCAAAAGCCCAGATCCAAACACCCCACCATATCAAGAAAATTCAGTGCTGGATCTCAGCTTTGCTCTTCAGGCCCATCTCACTCCAGCTTACCTGCCATCTCCACTCTGTGGGAGGTTGCAGAACAGTTTCCATGCTAACTCTTTCACAACTACCTGAAACATTCACTGTTCAGGCTGAATGATAATTATTGCTATCATTAGTACTATTTGCATTATGGCAGTGCTTAGAGGTTGTAAAAGTAGGGTTGCCAGTTTTGTTTGGATGTATTCCTAGAAATGTCATCACATGACATAATCTTTAATTAAAGATTAATCTTTAATTCCTGGAAACTCCAGGCCAATCCTGGAGGATTGGCAACCCTATGTAAAAGACTGTCCCTGCCCTGAAGAGTTGATGTTCTAAGTTCCAGAGCAGAGTAGGTCAATCCAGAGTCTGTCTGTCAGTCTGTCTTGGGGAAACACTACAAAAATATCCTCTTTTCAAAGGCCTTTCCCCCACAGCAGGCATGACACCCACAATATGACACCCCATCCTAGCCACCTGCCCTCCCCCCAAAACCCTGAAACAAATCCACCGAATAATAACCAAAAATCCCTACTCCAAGCTGAGTTTTGACCCCCAAAAGGGAGAAGGACAGAGAGTCAATGGAGGTTGGTGGGACTTTGCCACTGCTATCGATTTTCCATGGAAGGTGCTCATCTACCTCAATGATGGGCAGTGACATGAAACCCTAAGATAGAACTAAGTATACGGGTGGACATCTGAGAAGAGGGCTCAAGGGGATGGTTAGAAAACAGGGCGCTACCTCTGTGTGTTTTGTTTAGTGTCTCTAGTAGCTTGGCTTGGTTGGTTTTGTTATGGGCTATGAGGCAGGGCAAGAGGGGAAGGCAGGAGGAGCTGAATTCATAGGAGTAAGGGAGTGGGAAGGATACAGTAAGGGGATGCGGGATACTGAAGAAGGAGAGAGGGGAGAGAGGGCTAGTGATGAGCATGGAGGGCACCCAATTGTGCTCCATCCTCCACTGCCAGTGCTGCTGCATTTTTGCCATGTTTGGGCTCTGCCCCAGGGTGAACTATTTGGAAAACTCTGAGCAATAATGGTTGCACCAGTTTCTAGGTCAGAGAAGACCGGGGAAAATAACCTACTTTCCCCATGATAAAAAGCATTCTCATATCTGTTCCCCGAAAAGAGCTCAAACACTCAAAACAACTCAGGGGAGATTTGATGGGGAAACCGTCTGTGTTTGGGAGAGCATGTGGGAACATGGTGGGGGGTGATAGCTTGAGTGTGTGGCCAGAATTGTGTTTTCTTTTCACTCTCACATACACCTTTTGTATTTCTCCATGTTCAGTCCATCAGCTCAGATTCTCAGCTGGTGTGAATCAGTGTGTTGAAGTCAATGGAGCTACGCTGGGTATACACCCGCTGAGGACCTGGCCCTGAAGGTCCCAGTTCATTTGCTTCACTGGGCTGGGTTATCCCAGACCGCCCATATAACGGAACGGAGTGTGGCTCTATCTCCCCTGAGGAGCTGTTTTCTTATTTAAGCAGCCGTGAGATGCTGTGAGAGAGGTGGGGAAAGGTCAGCTGGGATTATTTTTAATATCCCAAATCTAGAGGGAAATGCAAAGCTTCATTGGAGTTGAGCTGCTTTTTCCATCTTTAATGTAAACAGAATCTTTTTGCAAACTTTCTGCTGTTTCCCATATTTCCCTGTCCCTGTTCCCCTTTCCCTTTTTGGCTGCCCCTTGAACTACTTTGTTTAAAGCCAAGATGTCAAGGCTGGTGAATCTCTTTGAATGGCCAATAGGAGAATCTAACCTCCCTCTCCTCTGTTCTGTGACTGCTGGGCATATGGTTCATTCCCCAGCTGTCCTAAAGTATGAAATCCAACATCCAGCATTCAATTCAGCATCCAGCTTGGGGACGGCAGTGGAACATGGGGACAGCAGTTGCTGTCATTAGCTATACATGGCTTGACATATATTAGCTATATATGGCTTGAACTCCACTAGAAGCCAGGGGAATTATGCTGCGTTACTAAACCTTGGCTGTGCTGCACTAGGGACTTGATAGGTTGGGCCAGAGGTTAGTGTGCAAGACTGGGACCTGAGAAACCTGGATCCAATTCCCTGCTCTGCCACAGACTTCCTGTATGGGCAATTGTCTAGCTTCTCTGGGCCTCAGTTCCCCATCCTCAATAATAGCAGCGCCCTACCTCATAGGGTATCTGATCTTGAGGCGCTCAGTTGCTATGGTGATGGTTGTCATGTAGGTACTAGAAGTTAATTGTGGCCCCAAATCTCCCTCATTTACATCCAGGCTGACTCTGAAGTCATAAGGGGTGTTTCTGAGGCCAGATCTGCATAACCACTTGTCACACTCTTAACATGTTTTCTTTATACAGATATGCAGGTGACAGTTTGTTTGATCCCCGCTTGCTCCGGTTAGGATGAGAGGGTGTAATCTGGACTTTTGGCTAGATATTTGGTTGCACGCTAGACTCTCAAAGCATTTTACTGATGTTAATGGAGCCTCACAATCCCCTGGGAGGTAGGGAAACTTTATATTCAGCATACAGTGGTGAAGCACACAACTGAAGTAACGTGCACAAGGCGAAATGGAAAGGTCAGAATTAATTTCTACCCAAAAACTTATTTTCTGCTTCGACATGAATTCTTGATCTTTCAAAAATAAATATTGCTCAACAGCCCCAGCCATGCTGGTAGTAACTGTATCCACTGTTTTAATAGACATTTGACCTCCCTTGCATCTGCTTGCTGGACTCCCACTTAAATTAGAAGAATATTAATGAGGTTGATTTCGGACCAAATTTCTTTTTAATTCAGTTCTGGCAAAGAGGTTGGATGTGTGTTCTGAGTCAGCGTTCAGTCCCAGCACTGGGATGTCAGAACATAATGTTCTGCAGGGAGAGAGGCTGGTGGTTAGCAGCAGCAGTTGCAATAGAGTGAAATTTTCCAGACATATAGTTTATTTGCCGAAAAACAAACTTGAAACTAGCTGTGAATGTGAAATGAATAGGTTTGGCCATTCACCAAATGTGCAACCAGAGACTGCAGCAGGTAGGGGTAGAACCAGCCTGCTGCACTGGGGGCATGGATGAAGTAAAACAGGACCCAGCCAGGGCCACCCCTCCCTGTCTCCAGAACTGTGTGGAGAGAACCCCTACTATGGGAGCACTAAGACCCTGGTGGTGCCTCCCCTCCTCACCCGACTCTGTGGCCTTGGGGAAATACTGCAGAGAGGAGTGAGCCAGAGACTCCAACCACTAGCAGCAGAAGCAGGGAGCTCTGGGCATGCACAGAACTTTCTACAGTTGTGATTGGACTGTGTCTGCTGCATGCTGAGAGGCTGTTTGCTCCAAGCCTCCTCTCCCTTGCCATCTCCTCACCTCAGCTTCATTCCATACCTGTCCCCACTACCCTGTCTTGTCCTCTTCTCCTCCCTTTTCTTCCCACATAGCTGGAACTAATGTGCCTTTTGCTGCCGTCACATTGTTCATTCTGCTGGTGTGTTGCATCCCTGCCCCCTCCCTGCATCTGTCTTGTCTGTTTAGATTGTAAACTCCTTGGGACAGGGCCTGTCTATTACTCTGCATTGCTGCAGCATCTGGAGCTATGTGGCCTCATTGCTGGTTGGCCTCTAGGCACTGCCATGATAAACATGATTAATAATAATTAATAATTTTTATGTACTTCTACAGGATCCCAAAGTGCTTTGCAGGCTAAACAGAATGCAATGGAAACCTCACACATGAATCATGTTGTCTACCACTGAAATGCAGCCACCTCGGGGGTGGAACAGGGCAGCTGTTTACCAGCAGCATAGAACCACCTAACACTGGGCTGGAACCTGCAACACTGATGTTAGTGGGAGTTTTGCGGTTGAATTGTATAGGAGCACAAGCACAACCATTATGCTGGGGCAGCAGTTTATTAATATACTGGGGTAAGAGCACCCCATACTGAGCCTCCCTCATTACTTCCTGCAGCATCCTAGCTGTTCCTTTGCCAGCCCTGCTTAATTTATGAGCTCTGATAGACTCAATGCAGGGCGGTCAAACTGTGGATAGATGGCGTGTTTATTTAACTATGAATAAAAGATTGAGTGAAATTGACATAATTTTGGCCAACTCTAAGGTTCCATTGTGACTAGTCTGCTCCCCTTGCCCCAAATGGATCTGAATGAATGATCACAAGGGGAGGAATGAGAACCATGCCGGATGACTGAATGAATCCCTAAAGGCATATTAGATGTGTTTCACTCACCCTGGAAAAGGCTTTGTGTTAGATGTGGGGGACTAGTGATTAGATTACCAGATTTGGGGTGCAGGAATCCTGGGATCCATTCCTGGCTTTGCTAGTGGCCTCCTGGGTGGCATTAGGCAAGTCACTGCACTGCTATGTGCCTCAATTTCCCCATATGTAAAATGACCTCCTTCATAAAGTGCTTTGAAATCTACTGACAAAAGGCATTATAGAAGAGCAAGGTATTATTATTTTTTACTTGCTGTTGGCACCAGAAATACAGAACAACCTATATATATATTTAATTGGATAAGGTAAGTATTTATATTAAGAAGAAACTCCTTTTCTGTTTTTCTCCCCTTGGTATTAAAGTATTACATTCATTGGTTTTTTAAGGTTAAAAAATAATGATTTCCTTCCTTTGTTGGAGGAAACTCTGCTTCCGGAATTTGGAAAATTCTTTTCTTAAACGTGCCATGTAAATATAATTATTTTTTAACAAATATGTGCCGCTTATGTCATTGTAAGCACAATGGTTATTGTATATAAAAGAATCAGGGTGATATTTCATTACTAGCTAAGTGCTATATTTAATGTCCTGAATAAATGATGTGCAAATTTGCTGATGTTAAAATATGTTAGCTCACCCCCAAGGAAATCTAAGTGGGTGTGTTCTAGGCCCTGAGATGCCAAAATCTCTTATATATAAACCGAGATACAATGTGGAATTCCTTTTTAAAAAAAATCTGACATTGTTTCATTCTTTCCTGCATCTGAGATCCAATAGACTTTCATTGTCATTTCACAGACTGTCAAAGATCCCTCATAGGAAGTGCACTTTTTCTCATTATTAGCCAGTTGATTGCTGAGCTGGCTCTAGTATGGATGTTTCTGGGGCAGAGAAGACAATGCGTCCGCGCTGCTAGTCTCTTGAAAGCTGCGCTTCTTGAATGTTGGCCATTTTGGCCATCCCTTTCAAGGGGAAAGTACTTTGTTTGAAAGCATGCGCCTTTTCACAAGCCCATTACAAGGTTTAGCAAACACACAGCACCAAAGAATGGTAAAAATGCAGCTTAACCGCTAGTTTGTGTTGAAATGGAAACCACGCTCTGGTGGCCTAAATCCAACCCTCAGTGCTCCAAACATTAGACAGACACTTTCACTCAGAATGACTATGAGTACAGAGAAAGGTGATGAGAAAACAAGGAAGAATGCAGTGTGGCTTGCCTTTGACAATCTGTGTAACCCATTGGTCAGTGTGAATTACATGTCCTCCTGGATGTGAGTCTGTTCCAGAACATAGTCTGGTTCAAGCTGTAGTGGCTTATGTGGTTAGTCTGCTGGCCCCCACTTCAATCTCTGCTGTTGGCCAAGATGACAGCCATGTATCTATACAGAACTCTGAGAAAAAAGTAGTTGCTTAGCCTAGGATTTCAAGAAGGGAATTAGAGATCCCTAGACATTCAATAAGATTTTGGCACCTAACTCCCTTAAGCCCTTTGAAAGTCCCATCTTTATTTCCTTAAGTGATTTTTATTTTTTTATTTATTTATTTTATTTTATAGTTTTATATTCACATCTGTATGGTCATGTGTGTTAATTCTTCTCTCTATTTGCTATTCCTTCCCCTAAAATAAATACAGTATGGGTATGTCTATACTACCCGCTGATCCGGTGGGTAGTGATTGATCTATCGGGGATCGATGTATCGCGTCTCGTCTAGATGCGATACATTAATCCCCGAATGCGCTCCCCGTCGACTCTGGAACTCCACCAGGGCAAGAGGCGGAAGCAGAATTTGACAGGGGAGCGGCGGCCGTCGATCCCGTGCCGCAAGGACATGAAGTAAATCAATCTAAGTCAATCTAAGATACGCCAACTTAATCTACGCTATTCTTGTAGCTGAAGTTGCGTATCTTAGATCGATCCCCACCACCACCCCAGTGTAGGCCAGGCCTAAGACACTGGCTCTAAACCTTTCCAGACTACTGTACCCCTTTCTGGAGTCTGATTTATCTTGAGTAGCCCCGAGTTTCATCTCACTTAAAAACTACTTGCTTACAATCAGACATAAAAATTCAAGAGTATCAAAGCACACTGTTATTGAAAAAGTGCTGACTTTCTCATTTTTACTGTATAATTATAAAATAAATCAATGGGAATATAAATATCATACTTACAGATAATGACTTGTTCATACTGCTCTATATACTGAAATGCATGAAATTTTAGTTTGTTCTGACTTCACTAATGCTTTTTATGTAGCCTGTTGTAAAACTAGGCAAATATCTGGATGAGTTGATGTACCCCCTGGAAGACCTCTGCGTACCCCTAGGGATACATGTACCCTTGATTGAGAACCACTGCAGTAAGGTACTGTTATGCTCTGAAAAGTGGCTCTGTAAAATACTCTATCCCAATCCATCTCATCCTGATAATTGGTTGATAATTGTCTGTTTGGATGCACTGTTTAAATTGTGCCCCATCATGCATAAATGCAGACCAGTGCGGGGATCTGCATGAAAAGGAGGATGGTTAGTTTGGAGTCCACATGGCATGAGGAGCTTGTTCACTGGGGCCTGTGCTTGCAGCAGAGCTTGCAAGTCTGTGCCCCGACCAGTCTGCATGTGTGACTCCTCTCCATGTGCAATAGGGTGGCAAAGGTGATCAGGCCTGGCTTGACAAAGCCCTGGCTGGGATGATTTAGTTGGCGGTTGGTCCTGCTTTAGGCGGGGGGTTGGACTAGATGACCTCCTGAGGTCTCTTCCAACCCTAATCTTTTATGATTCTATAACTGGGGCTCCCCAACAACCTGCCAAGAGGCAGACTGAGGACAACCCAGAAGCATGCATGCAGGAGCGTTCAAACGCTGTGGGATGCCTTCCTAGTGCAAGTGACCCTCTGCCCTCAGCCCCAGTCTGCCTCACGTCTGAGGTGAATAATTTCCACATTTGTTAGTAACTCTGAAATAAAGGACATTTAAGAGGTATTTTCTCATGCTCGCAGGCCCTGGGTTTAAACACAGGGGGGACTATGGACAGAGTCTTTTCAGTGAAGGGCCCTCTGCTTTGGCTGGCACCCCTTTGGGTCCAACATGGCCCTAAACCAGGAGTCTTGGCAAGCTTGCAGCAGAAAGCTGGTAGTGTGGTTAGGGAGCTATCCTGGCACTCAGGAGACCTGTGTTTGTTTCCCTCTTCTGCTCCAAAGTCCCTGTGTGATGCTGGACAAGTCTCTCTGTACTTCATTTCCCCTTTGTGAGAAGAGGATAATATTAGTTAGATGTCTGGTAATCAGGGCAATAGAAGCATTGCAGAGCAATGTCTTCTCTGAGGCTGTCCCTGAAGGACAGGGTGATGGTGGGGAGCCATTAGAGTTAAGAAGACCAACATTTTCAAATGTGGCCACTGATTTTGGGTGCCTCAGTGTTTAGCTATCTACTGTCTAGCACTGAAATGTAGAGGCTGCTTTTAAACATCTGCAGGGTGTGTTGGCTTTACAGCACCCAACAGCCTGCCAGGCACTTTACAAAGCATGCAGGAGACACATCCTCGGCCCTAAATCTAATACCCAGGGTTTAGCTGTTTAGATCCTCAAGAGACCTAAGGGAGATAGGCACCCAACTCCAATTGACCTCCAAAGGCACCTAACTCCCTTATGTTTCATTGAAAATGCCCAGGCAAGATGCTTAAACTGAGCTGAACTGTGTTAAACAGCATTTGATGCCATAGCCTGGGGCAGCCTGTTCTATTCAGCTTCTGTAGGGCTTATTGTCTATCAGGAATGTATATTCATGACAGGGTTACACACAGACCATGTAGCTTACTAGACTCCTTCTTACAAGTGCTTTCTGGTTTCATTTAATTTCGAATCACTCAGCTGCTTAAACATTCATCTTTTCAGGAACATACCCATAAAGCATCACAGTAAAATTCATCCCCCAGCACTGCATCAGTGGAATTAAGTCATTAGAAACACTCAATATATCTTACAAAAAACCCACACTCTACTGATATGCAATTGGCATCACTTATTAAAATTTTGCCCTTTGAACTTTGCCCCCAAATTATGAACAGTACTAGATTAATCTTCGACCCCATCGAGCCTAGGCAGTGACTGATCCCAAAATCCTTGTTTATATGAGTAACTCTTATTCACATGAGTAGCCCTGTTGACCTAAGCGCAACTCCTTGTGTGATTAAGGGCCGCATGTCTGAGACTTATGTACCCGATTTGAACTCCATAGAGGCAACAGGCGAGGTTGCGCCCTATTAATTTGCATTAATTGTTGCAACCCTTTGCTCCAACAAGAAGACCAGATCACATAACGGCATTTGGGGAACAATTATGGGAGATCCCTACAGCACATCATTGCATGTTGATGACATGTTACTGGGCATGCCACTAATCTCTAGGCAGTGAACTAGAGGAGGATCTACAAAAAAGGCACAAAGATTTAAATTAGGAAGCACTTAAAGTGGAGGACTACATGGGAAAAGTAATGGAACGCCTGCTTAAATAAAACATGGCAATTGTGTTCAAGTTAGGGAAGAGGCTAATGGAGATTTTATGCCTCAGGTCCTATAAATAATTCTCTACCATCACAGAACAATTAGTAATTCTACTGTATGTCATCACAGAATTGCTGAGAAAATCCTGGCTGTCAGTTTTGTGGGAAAACGCCCTGGGAGCTGAAGCCGTTAGGCAGAAAAGGGATGACTTTCTCCCCCCTGCAGCCATCTCCTTAGATCATTTATCAGTGTGTAGGAAGGTAGACCATTTACATGTGTCTCTAGCACTTTACTGAACCAGCAATCACGTTCCCATTCCGTTGTTTTAGGGCCTGATTCACTGGTGTGATCCAGATGTTCCAACAGTGCAAAGCAGCTGTAAACCCAGTTTAACTATCCCTGGAAGAGACCTCCCCCAAGACTGGGGAAATCTCCTAGTGGTGTAGAGCTGTTGTAGTGACAACTACAGCAATCTCACTGATGGCTGCCAGAATAGGGGCATGCCTGGACAAAAAGAGATACAGACAAGGTTCCCCCGTGAATACTTGATCTGCAGTTACCAGAATAGATCCTTGGAACTTTTTGTAGCTGGGCATGAATTAGAATAATCTTTAGGGACTGGACTGGTTTAAAGACATCTTTTACTCCCGTCTGGTCTTGCACCATGAGCAAATTGGTCAAGCCAGAGAATCTGGCTTATGAAGGTGAAGGCAGCTTTACAGTGTGTCAGTGGAATCTAGATGCGGACACATTGTAGCTCTCAATGATTAAACCACAGTACTCTAACTAGACAAAGCTTGCAGACCAAAATCTGGGAAAGAAAAAGAACCTGGAGTTTAAGTCTTTAAAGACTGATTCAATCTGCTCAAATATTTCTTTGTAGGCAGTTTTAGCATGTGCATATTTTATGCCTGATTCACACTAAAGATCTTGCCATGTGAGTCGTGCCTCTGCACTGGGGGTTTCTTGAGACATCACTGAATTATGTGGCAGTGCATGAAATTGTAGGACAGGCTTTCTCCCCTCCCCTGTACTCCCATGCTTCATCCTTGAGCTACAAGAGGAGAATTGTGACCTCAGACTGTCTTTTGCATATTAGTACAAAAGTGCCATTCTTTTCCATGCCAGTTTAACTTTACAGGTGTCTGGCCTGGGGCATTTTGGTACGAATTGCCAGGATATAGATTTCACATGAGAGTATGGCCATAAAATCATGTTGACATAAAGCCACTAGTGAAAGTGAATTAAAATGGCATTCTTATGCAAACACAACATAAGAGCAATATGGTATCTTGCTTTCTTGTCTTCTGTGGGCTTATCAGAACATAAATATTATGGAAAGTTAGCCCTCTCCCCATCATGAATGTTGTGTCTAGCTTTCTGTTAAAAACTCCGTTTTGACCTTCCCCCTTCGACTTCCCCAAAATTCATCCCAAATCATGTAACAATATCACATATAGAGCCGAGTGAAAATCAGAATTTCCGTCCTGTGGGAAATTCTGGTATTCCACCTTTTGTTTTCATCCCAAATTGGGAGAAAAAGTAAAAATCTCCAAATTTTAATGGAAAGTTCAGAAAATTTTCAATTCTGAAATCTCAAAATGTTTGGGAGATGTAGTCTGGCAAGGAGTCCGGCCCATAGGGGAGAACGGGGGCAGGAAGCATGTGAACTACAACTCCCATGAGGCACCACAGCTTTTGCTTTTGTTTCAATTTTCTTAATGGGAAAATCGAAAAGTATGGGCAAAATTGAAATCTTCACATCGGAAATGTTGATGTTTGTGGAAACTGCATTTTCCAGTGAAAAAAATCACCTTGAATAGTCTTGTGTGGGTGCTCCACTGCCAAAGAGGAAAGCTCAAAGTGAATGGATTAGACCCAGCATTTGTGGGATGTGTTTGCTTGAAAACCCAGCGGCATTTACTGTTTAAATAAATAAGTTAGCACAGTTTTCAATTACTGAAATGTCATATCACACAAACAGCAGGGCCTGGAAATACATGGCTTGTGTGGTTTCTACTGGGTCTCAGTGAAGCCTTCTGTGATTAATTGTGTGGTTAATTGCAGAGTTATTCAATTGCATTCTGATAACCTAAAATCACAGGGCAACTTCATTCTTGGAATATTTGTGCCAGCTCTTGCCATAGGGAGTGTTTTTCTTAAAGCCCCATCTCCTGGAGTCATGTGATTATGTGAGACTGTCAGCTGTCATTACAATAAAAAGTAAGTTTCTAGCCTTCGTGGTTGCAGAGAAAAGTTTCAAAGTGTGAACTCTAAATGCTCAAAACCAGAAGACAAATAAAAAGAACCCAGAATGTATTATTTTAAAAAATCTCACAATATTAAAGCCCATCTCCTGATTTTTTGGGGTTCTGACTCCTGCTTTTTGAACATTTGGGGCTGGCCGTACTGGTACATGGTCTGGTGTGAGAGCTAAACTCGTTGAGTGAGAAGGGGTTGGGGAAACCTACAGAAAAATGTTTTAGGGTGTTTTTCAAGCCAGGCTTTTGGCTTGGTCTGTCTCTGCTATTGAGATCTCCTTGTTAATTCTTTCCATCTAGTCCACACCCTTAACTATGTCTTTCCCCTTTTCTCTCTCTCTTCCTCTGCCTCATGGGATTTTTGTGCCATTGTCACATGACACACTCCTCACAATCTCCTTCAAGCTTCCTCAGTTCCTAGATACCACACACACAGCTGTCTGGTTCACACTTCCCACATGCCTGGTCACTATTCCCTCACATGTGTGTTTCAAGTTTCCCTGTGTACATTTCACACTGCAGAGCTAAAGGTCATGCACATCAGAGGTGTCAAGAGAAATGGATTGGGACTTTATGGAATAGCATTTATTTGCTGGTAAATATTTCTTCCTTCCCTTCCAATTTTCCCCCATCAAACAGTTGGGTGGTGGCAGGAGGGAAGCAGCATTTGAAACTGTTTCTTTCATGAAATAATAGGAGGAGAAATTGAATAATCATCTTTGACAATATCCAGATACAGAGTTCCCATCAGTCAGTCTGGTGAAACAGCTATTGTGATAGGAAGGTTATACCTAGCTATGAAATCTGCTTTTCCAGCTGTTACCTGAATGTCAGCATGTGCCGGTGGGTGCTTTGGGCGTAGAAATGTTATTGTCTAAGGCAGTGTTTTCTTAACCTTTTTGATACCAGGGACCAGCTTGCTGCCTTCCTAAACTGTGCCAGGGAGATCTCAGGGACTGGTGCTGGTCCAAGGACTGGTACTCTGGTCCAAACTGAAAGTAGACTAATTTGAAAAGCAAATTAGATGATCAAACAGCCAAGAGACCATGTGACCTGTAGCACCTCTGGGCTGTCCAGACTTTTTCTCTATCACACACCTCATGAATTTGAGAACAGAAAACTAACATTACAGGCTCTGTCTAGTTATTCCAGATTCCTTGAAGCAGCTCTGAAGATGCCACAACTTGTAGCTAAGGCACAGAACAAGGTGTTACAGATCAAGGGGTTATTTATAGTTGTGCTACACATTTTAAGAAATAGGTATTATCTCAGTATTAGTTTGACCTGCTTAACATAGGACATAAAATTTCACCAGGCAAGCATCCTGGATCAAGCCTATATCTTATGGTTGAGCTACAACATATGTTTAGAAGATATACAATCTTCATTTAAAGACTTCAAGTGATAGACCATCTACTGCATCCCTTGTTAAATTGGTTCAAGAGTTAACTCCCCGCACTGGGGTTTGCCATAGGCACTGACTCTGGGTGCTCCGGGGCTAGAGCACCCACAGAAAAAATAATAGTGGATCAGCTCCTCCCTCTCTCCCTGCCCCAAGCCTCCTGTCTGCCAGCGGGCCCCACTAATCAGCTCCTCCCCCTCCCTCCCAGCTCCTCCTGCCCACTGTGATCAGCTGTTCAGCGGCGTTCAGCAGGTGCTGGGGTGGAGTGGGAGGAGCGGGGGCAGGAAGAGGCAAGGGGAGGGGTTGGAATGGCACAGGGTAGGGGTGAAGGTTTGGGGGAAGGGATGGAGTGGGGGTGGGGCCTGGGACAGAGCAGAGCGGGCAAGCACACCCTCCCCCCCGGGATCTGGGGAAGTTGGCGCCTCTGGAGTTTGCATTATGTGAATCCGAATCAATGTGCATTTCTGAAGCACGGGGAGCTTCACATTACTGTAACTTGGCTTGTATACTGAGGCTGAGAGCAAACCAGCAACTCCTCCTAGTGAGGCCTCACTTACCACCAGAAAGCTCTCACAGTTCTGCAGTGCTGTCCTCCCTTCCCTTCTAGCAGGGCCTTGACAATAATCCAACATTAAACAACATCACATCCTTGGAAGCCTTTTCCTGCCCTGGCTTTTAGGGCCTGAATTAACAGGGCCAGTCATAAATCAGGCTGACACCAGGAGATAGCAATAACTCATGCCAGAGGCAGCTTTAAAGAGAACTGAAGCCCCAGACGAAGTACAGTTATGGGCATTTTAAGTGCACGAATGAGGTTGAAAGGGAACAGATGGCAAACTCCCGCCGCAGCCTGGACAGGGTAAGCATGCAGATCTGCTGGCTTTCCAGGGAGAAATCTGTTTTGACACCTTAATGGTAAGCATGTCTTGCCCAGACTGATGGATGTATGATAAATACCCCTTTCCTTACTGCACAATTGCTTGGCAAGGTTGGATGCTGTGCGAATCACTGTACATGGCAGAGTGATGTCAGCACTTAGTTGGGATACCTGATGGGTGGCAGGAAAAGGAAAAAGCAGGACGAATGACTGTCTGGACAGCCTGAGAAATGGAGCGGGAAAGTGAGGATGGACGGAAGAATTTAATCCATTCCCACCAAGAACCGCGCTGGGAACTTGCCAGGAGCTCAGCCGTGGAAACGTGCAGAAAATGGAGCAGATGGAAGCTGCCTTCAGCTTTAATGCAGGCACAGCCAACAGAAACGGAAGGTTCCAGCATGTAGTGCTCCTTCCAGCTCTCTGTTTGTTCTGGGGCCTGTACTTTTCAAAGGCCTCACGTTCCTCACGGGAAGGGCAGCAGAGATTCCAGGGCTTGGTTCTGTTTCACAGCCTGTATTTTGGACACCTCGTGTTAAAGTGCTGTGCTGCTCTGAAAAGCGACACAGAGAAAATAGTTCCCGGGGTGCTGGCGACAGCGCCACTCACCGAGTCTCAAGTCAAATGTACTCCGTTTACAAGCAGGGCTGACCTTTTGTGAGCCTGGCGCCAAACATATTTGTGGGCCCCCATGGAGGCAATGGTGCCTGGCACGGGGAGGTCAGACCGCAGAGCAAGGGGCCAGCCAAAAGCAATGGGGCATGGCATGGGGAGGTCAGTCACCAGAGCAAGGGGCCAGCCAAAGGCAATGGGGCAAGGCATAGCAGGGATGGCTCTGCTCTGCCCAGCCCAATGCGAGGACACTATTTACAAACCAGCAGTTGCCAGATGTACAGTGGCCCACCCAGCCCTGTGCTGCCAGAGTGCCCCTTCTCCTTGGGGGCC
This sequence comes from Mauremys reevesii, assembly GCF_016161935.1. NCBI lineage: Eukaryota > Metazoa > Chordata > Testudines > Geoemydidae > Mauremys > Mauremys reevesii. The sequence continues at coordinate 65,857,217 of NC_052629.1, read as the reverse complement.
GACCCACACCATGCCACACAGCCCGCCCACCCCTCCCCACACCGCCCCGACTCCCTATGGCCAGAGCCCCCCTGGACCTACTATGCCCAGCGCCCCCCCTCCACCCCAGAAATGCACAGCGCCCTGCACACCACCACCCTTGCCCAGCACCCCCCTGCCAACAGCCCCACCACAACTGCCCAGCACCCCCCACAGAACCCCCACTCCCTAGTGCCCCAACACACACTGATCTTCCTCACCCCCTCACAGCCCAGCACCCCCATCAGACCCTTCAGAGACCCACTCCCCCATGCCCTGCCTCCCGGCCGCACTCACCTGCTCTGCTGGGAGGTGACTGTGTCTGCCGGGCTGAGCCGGCAGCACAGCCAGGGCTGGTCCCAGGGTGGGGAATCGCTCCAGCCCTCAGGATTGACACGATCTACCAGGGCCTACCCTGGCCGAGCTCCCTCAAGACGCACTTGCCTGGAGGGGCCCAGCCAAGCCCCACACACTGTTCCCCCTGTGACATTACAGTCTATATGATTTTATAAAAATTGGATGAGTGAATATAATGTAACTGGAATATGCTTCATGCAAAAGGTCTCTTGTAAGGTATCATTACGAAGCTTATTGTCTACTGAGTGTGGTCATCCTATTTGTATAAAGGTATCACTCTTGTATCTGAAACTAGAAATATGAAATATAACTCTGAGGGCCTATTGTAATTATGCAAAGTGTGGGGCATTAATGGTGGTTTGGAATCTTAATGGCTCCCATCAACCAGGACAATTGACTGGATGGTTCTGTTTGCAAGCAGGCTTTCCTGTGAGTCAGGCTGGGAGGAATGAAGGCTTGGGGTTTTACAGTGACATGTCACATGAACTGGAATCCATCTTTAACCTGGTGCTTTTCCAGTGTATGTGTGTGTGTGTGTGGGGGGGGGGGGGGTGGAAACCCAGAGGGACAAAGGATTCCTGCCTTATGCAAAAGATATATAAATGGGTGGAACAGAACAGAGAAGGAGCCATCATGAAGAATCCCCTAGTTACCACTTGAGATGGAATAAGAGCTGTACCAGGGGAAAGAATTGTGCCCAGGACTGGAAGGGGTCCAGTCTGAGGAAAAAACTTACTGAAGCATCTCTGAGGGTGAGATTATCTGTATTCAGTTTGATTAGACATAGATTTGCGCATTTTATTTTATTTTGCTTGGTGAATTACTTTGTTCTGTCTGTTACTGCTTGGAACCACTTGGCTCCTACTTTCTGTATTTAATAAAATCACTTTTTACTTATTAATTAACTCAGAGTATGTAGTAATACCTGGGGGAGAAAACAACTGTGCATATCTCTCTATCAGTGTTATAGAGGGCGAACAATTTATGAGTTTACCCTGTATAAGCTTTATACAGGGTAAAATGGATTTATTTGGGTTTAGACCCCATTGGTCGTTGGGGATCTGAGTGTTAAAGACAGGAACACTTCTGTTAGCTGCTTTCAGGTAAACCTGCAGCTGTGGGGCAAGTAATTCAGACCCTGGGTCTTCGCTGGAGCAGATGGGTGTGTCTGGCTCAGCAAGACAGGGTGCTGGAGTCCTGAGCTGGCAGGGAAGGCAGGGGTAGAAGTAGTCTTAGCACATCAGGTGGCAGGTCCCAGGGGGTTTCTATGATCCAACCTGTCACACACCCTACCCCCACCTGGCTGAAACTGGCCGGGCTTCTGCACCAGTCCCAGGTGGCTCAGCTCCGGGGAGACAGGTGGGGCCCCACAGGTGGTGGGAAGCAGAGACTGCCTGGAGCCAGAGGTGCACTGGGATCCAGCCAGGGGGCAGAGAGGAGCAGGGGGGTGGGGCCAGGGGGTGGAGAGAAGCCCTTGGCCAACTGGCAGGCAGGCCAAGAGGAGCAAGTGGTGGGCGGGGGGAGCCAGTGGGGTCTTGGGGCACAGTGCAAGCGGAGCAGGCTGGGGCCCCTTATGAGCATTGGCCCAGCTCCATGGTGCCACTGGCGCCATTGTAAACCAGGCACTGTTTACAAGTTAGAAGATTCCCCTTCCCCCAGCTGCCAGCTCTGCAGACTCAGATGGGGATCTGAGAGTCAACAAGAGGAAATGCAATTGTCTACAGCTTCTGGTGTGGTCTTTCGAGGGGTCTCTGCTGCTCCTGACTGGTCCCCCTTTGTTTGCCCCTGAACAGGATAGTTCTTGGACCCTCACTTGAATTGAATCTAGCAGACTGCTTCAGTATCTTGGCTGTGTTTGTGGAGGCGGCCTGGTGCCAGCATGTTGCCCCTTTGCTGTCTCAGGCCTTTCTGCCTCCTCTTCCTTCGCTGGACTCTTCCCTTTATAGTTGGCTTGTTTCCTCTGTTGGCTGCAGCTGTGGGTGCCTGGCTCCATGATTGGCAGCTTTTGCAGCTGCTTGGGGGTGTGGTCAAGTTGCTTGCCTCCTCCCCCTGCTGTCTGTGCTCAGGATGGGGTCTGTAGACCCCATTACAATAATAAGCAAGTGCAGAGTACTACAAAAAGGAAAAAAAACAACTACAAAAACAAAAAATCATTGGTATGATGGTTGTTGAAAGGGGGGCTAGGGGGACACAAATTGAATATGATGACATAAACAAAAAATGCAGGAAAAAAAAAAAAAAAGTGGGTGTTGGGGGGTGGTGATCATAGCAGTGTCATATGTAAATTGTGGGAGGTCCCACTCAGCCATGGTGAGGCCTTAGCTGGAGTACTGTGTCCAATTCTGGGTGCCACACTTTAGGAACGATGTGTACAAGTTGGAGAGAGTCCAGAGGACAGCAACAAAAATGAAAACCTGACCTAGGAGGAAAGATTAACAGAAGTATGTTGAGTCTTGAGAATAGATATCTTAGGGGGACCCAATAATAGTTTTCCAATATGTTAAGGGTTGTTTTTAAAGAGGATGGAGCTCAATTGTTCTCAATGTCCACTGAAGGAAGGACAAGAAGTAAGGGGCTTAACCTGCAGCGAGGGAGATTTAGGTTTGATATTAGGAAAATCTTTCTAACTCAAAGGATAGTTAAGCTCTGGAATAGGCGTCCTTGGGATTGTGGAATCTCCATCACTGGAGGTTTTTAAGAACAGGCTGGACAAACGCCTGTCAGGAATGGTCTAGGTTTACTTGATCCTGCCTTGGTGCAGGTGGCTGGACTTGATGAACTCTTGAGGTCCCTTCCAGGCCTGCATTTCTATGATTCTATGACACTGGTTCCCTCACCGGAGGAAGCCACCTCTGTGACTTAGCCTTGTAGTGACCACTTAGCCTTGGACAATCTGTCTGATGGAGCAGGGCCACATGACTGCTAAATCAGCATAGAGCCAGACTCTGCCCAGGAAGGGAGCCAGACACATAGCTCTGCACTTACCTGCCATAGTTGTGCTTGCTCCAGGCTGAGTTCGGCTATTCCAGATGCTATAAGAGTCACCGAGGCTCTAGTGGGTGGAGTTTGACCCTATCAGTTTATAGTTCAGCCTGCACTAGTATCAGCCTCAATTAAGTTCCACCTGTGATTTGGCCTTTCTAGTCACCTACCCAGTACCGCATATATCATAGATGAGAGCAGCTTATGGGCAGGTGAGCTGAGCTCCTCATTGCAATGTTTCTTCTTCTTCTGTGTGTACTCTCCTCCCTGCACTCCATCTCTGATGATTATAATTGTGTTTCCACTCCAAAGTCAATGTGGAATACTCACTGTTTGAAGAGAGGGGGGAGCAACTATTTTGGTTTATACCATACAACTGATATTTCTCACTGAGTTGTTTCCAGAATAGACTCTGCACCCTTTGTTACCCATGGAACAAATCTTTGCATCTGCCTCCTTCTCCTCAGATCACAGATTCTCTTCCAGATCAGATACCAGCATGATCGGTGCCCCACTCCGCACCTCTCCTTCCTGTACAGTCACAGTCTGCCCCTCTGTGCATACAGGGAAAATGCTTCAAACTTTGATTAACCACAGCTGCTCCCTACTTTTTATCTAAACCTATTTCCATCAGGAGTTCTGCCATCAGCCTCCCACAGAGACTCAATAATCCTGGAGATGTCCTCGGTATCTCTAGGGAATTTCCAGTTCAGATGTGGACCTGGATCTCTGAACATTCCTGAAGTCCAAGGGGGCTTTGATCCAGTATTCAGTTGGGGTCCATCTCTAGCAGGCTTATGGGAAGGGTTTGTAGATATCCCCTGAGCATCCCTTTGATTTTCTGGCTAGTGTAAGTTTGAAGTTTCGACTTAGTTTCAGCCAGAAAATCAAAGGGATGCGCAGGGGATATCTACAAACTCTTCCCAATCACAACCACATTGGTTGGCCCCATTCTAGATAGAAATAAGCCAAAGAGTGGCCAAATGAATACTGAATGTAGCTAACTAGAAACCAGACAGGGAGTGATAACTTGGCAAAGGCCTGCAGGTAGTTTTGGTAGAGTTGAGATTTTCCTAGGAAGGCAGAGATGAAGTAAAAGTCATGCCAACTAAGGCAAAGAGGAGCTTTCACCAGTGATTGTAGGAACTAGTGAGGATTAGAGAGATGCATCAGTTTTGGATCCAGATTTCAAACCCTTTCCCTTAATTCAGGGATGGTCATATCTCTGGTTGGTTCAGCCCCCTTGAAAGGCCAGCTGTGACACTTGGATCAGGAGATAGAGTTAAAATACAAACTTCCCTCTCCCGCAGGTTGGGAGCTTTGGTTGTCCAGGCTTGTGTTAAAATAAAACAAGACTCAGCCTGAGCCTAGATGCTGAGTAGAGCAGTATCTGAGGACATAGATACCAGCCTTCTAGGGCCCTGGCAATCCTTGGTCTAGATAGAAAGGACATGGGGTCATTCTTCATTTTCTGGTTTTTTCCTGTTCCTTTACTTCAGGCTCAGCCAGCCGCAGTGGGGTCAGGGCCGGTGCCAGAAGCTCTGGAGTTCCTGTAATACTCAGAGGAGATATACTGGGGCAATGGAGATTAGCTGCCGAGCCATAGCTAGGGATTCTCCTATTGGCTTCCTCCCAGCAGCCCCTAGTGCCGTGGGTGTGCCATTGGTGGGGCATAGGCACATCAGAGACAGGGAGGGGTGAAGAGCAATGCACTTCAGCAGTCCCCAGTTGGCAGATGGTCCCTTCAGGACCATGCTGGCTGGTGTATGTTAGAGCAGCTCCCAGGCCTGATGGCTCCTCGACACCTCTGCACTATCTGGCCGTAGCAGAAAATCTGACCCATAGTGTGTGAAGCCAAATGTGTTGGAAGCCTGTGGAAGTGCTGATAGCTCAAGTCCCATTTGAAATATAAATCTAGGCCTGCACTGGAACACCGCATGGGGCTGTTACTTCCAATCCTATAGCATTACCAGGAAAACTACGTCCATGCTCAACGTACCAGTGACATCCTTAAATTAATTTAACGGTTCAGGGTGGGGAGGAGGGAGAGCACTGATGGAGTCTTTCCATAAAATGATTAGTAGGGCTCAGATTTCTCATTGAGATAGTGCTGTTCACGAAGCATGTCACAAATTAAATGCAGGCTTGGGTTTCATTACATGTTGAAGGAAGGAATGAGCAAGCAGGGTTGAATCAACCGAGCTTTAAGCAGAAATGGGGTGAAAGCATTGCTATGCAGGTGTGATGGGGAATCATTAGGAGTCTGGGTCTCTGGGAAACTACTGGGATATTTGGGTGTTTCTGCTCCCAGCCCACTGTGTTTAAGGAGCAGACTAGTGGGCAGGTGAGAGGCTGCACTAGTCAGTGCTTTCCAGCAGGAGGAGCTGTGGCATTTCGATCACCTTCTCAGAATGCGGGTAACTAAATCACGGAACTAAATCCCTGCCAAAAGGGAGAACCTGACATGTGGGAAAAATGTCTCTCTGTATTGTAAATGTGATAGCAACATAGGATTCCCACTGCAGTCTCAGGATTTATTCTTCACTGTTATTGGAGCTGGCGGGGCTGAAAGGCTTGTATGTGAACTGATGAAATGCCCCCCATCCCCTCTTTTCTCTGGTTCTTTAGTGGAAGAAGCAATCTGGTTTTCACTGGGTGAAATTTCACACTTCCATGTAAGGAAAGGAATTGTGGGCAGCAGGAGTCCGCTGCCAGCAAGAACTGAAAACCAGTTGCGGTCACTCCAAAGCAAACAAGGACGTGGAAAGCCAGTTACACCCTGTAAAGATGGCATCCATGGTGATTCTCTCTGCGATGTCCAGATCACCTGGGTTCAGTTTTAGAAGGCTAGAGTCAATGCTTCTACCTCCCAGCTCTTCGTGGTCCTCCTGGGGTCTGAACATCAAGTGATTTTCTTTCTGCTTCACACATAAATATGGGTAATAAAAACATTGGAACTCTCACTGACTAATAATGCACAAAGCAGTCTGGAATCCAGCTGTCTAGCCCATAGCTGTGTGCTAACTGGAGTAAGACTATGCTTTCATCAGTCCTATACTGTGAGGAGAAATCAGCTGGCAGTAAAACCCAGGAGTCCCGACTCTGTGCTCTAACCACTAGACTACATTTGCAACGTTCAAACGTGAATGCAAATTTGCAAGAGTTGGAAATGTTGCTCAGCACTAATATTGATTATAAGACAGGAGATTGTCCATTGTGGCACTAAATGCCAAATCAATAAAGAAAATAAAATGTAGACTCACACTTGTTAGCATAACTGCAACAGCACCGAGCAAAAAGATTTCACATATTGGGAATCATAGACAGGTATAATAATATGCACTAAATGCCTTGGGATCTCTCTCACCCATCCTCCTCCCCATGTGGTTGTTTCACATTTGGATGGAAAAGTGAAACAGACTCCCATCTCTGAATGCTGCTGTGATCTGGGAAATACATTAAGGAATGGAGTAATTCTTCATCATGCTTTACCAATGTCATGTTCAATCCTGCATGCCTTGTTTAATCAAATTCCCCATTGACTTCAGAACATGACCTTCCAACCATTTATTTCTCTGCTTTTTAGCCTGATGTAAAATCTTTTTCCTTCCTAATATAATTCATTGTTCTATTAGGAGAAAAAATGTAAACAACAGATAAGTCTGGATGTTCCAGAGATAATAGATCAAACATTAATTTAGCCCTGAGGTTCACATTTTTTAAAAAGAGAGAGACACATTTCTGTAAATACAGTCTTTGATACATAATATTAATTTATCGTGAAAGAGTTTGCCCAGTGGTGATTGGATTTTCAAAAGCAATGGGACATGTTTTGATCATTAGAGATATAGGCTCGCAACACAAAGGGCCCCGCTCCTGATCTCACATACCCTGTTGCCAAACAGGCATTGAAGACAATGCAATTATTCTGGTGTAAAACCAGTGTAAGTGGAATGAGAGTCCAGCTCCTTCTGGTTTTGATTTGCATGATCCCCTTAGTATGTCCTGGTGTTGGCTGGAGCACAAACGCTGCAATGCCATGAAGTATCTTGATTCAGTGACGTTTCCAGTCTGCTATCCAGAGCACGAATGTTAGGTTAAGCAACCAAATGGAATCTCTGACCCTCACAAGCTTTGCCCACCGCCTCTCCCTAAGGATCATAGCTAGAGATGTGGCTCAAGCCCCAGAATCTGGATCTGGCTTCTACCCAGCTCAATATGTGGAGAATTCAGATCTGGAAGTTGATACATCCTGTCCAAATGAGATTGTTGGATCTGGATTCAGGTTCAGATTTTAATTCCTGAGTTTACAAAGTTTGGTTCAATGGGTCTCAGCACCCCCACTATACACATCGTTCCAGCACCACTGTGCTGACCACAGGGCCAGGATCAAAGCACTGTTAATGATTATTATTTATTAGGTACCCAGAAAGTGTGATGAGGAGTGGCAGTACAAAACCCTAAGATATACAGAGTATGTATTATTATGATTAGTTGTTATTATTATATTAGTCACAACTTGTATTTTGGTAGCACCTGAAAGCCCAGTCAGGGATTAGGGCCCCATTGTGCTAGATGCTGTACATACCCAGTGCAGAAAGACAGTCTCTGCCCTTAAAAGCTTACAATATCCAAGTGGCCTAATGCAGAGAAGTGCTGAATTCCATCATTTCCCATTGAAGTTAACAGTTTCCGTACATTCATCGATTCCAGTGCCAGAAAGGACTACTGTCATCATCTAGTCTGACCTGCTGTATAACACAGGCCAGAAAACTCCTCCAAAATAATTCCTTTTGCACTACAGCATAGCTTTAAAAAAATGATTTAAAAATTAAAAAAATGTAAATGGTCAGTGATGGAGAATCCACCATGACCCTTGGTAAATTGTTCCAATGGTTAATTACTCTCACTGTTAAAAATGTAAGCCTTGTTTCCAGTCTGAAACTGCCTAGCTTCAACTTCTAGCCATTCGATCATGTTACACCTTTGTCTGCTAGACTGAAGAGCCCATTATTAAATATTTGTTCCCATGTAGGGACTTATAGACTGTGATCAACTCACCCCTTAACCTTCTATTTGTTAAGCTATATAGATTGAGCTCCTTGAGTGTCTCACTATGAGGCGTTGATGATCAATAACTACTGGACAGTGATTTGTTGATCTCCCAGTACGATTAGCAATGTGAAATTTGTTAAGCCTCCTTGTCTGGGACAGCACCGAAGAACCATAGGACCAACTCTATCTGTAGACCAACTTAATGTGAAAGGCCTGTCACATGCTAAGTGTGAATGTCTTGCAAGATTTCTCAAGGCGAACAATATTGATGCTGTTGCTCTGCAAGAAACTCATGCTGCAAAGTACAAGCAAGCTGCAAGGCACAAAATTTATTGCTATGAACTCATAGCCACTGGGAACAACATAAAGTATGGCCTTCCCATGTACACCAGGCAGAATCTTACTGATGTGTGAGTCCTGGAGGAATCCAAGATCATAGGAATCTCTGTTGCCGCGACAAAAATCGGACAACTGACCATAACAAACACGTTATCATCTTTTCTTCACCCAACTGTGTACCTTGGTGACTTTAACAACTACCACACACAATAGGACTATAGAAGAAATGCTGCTGCTGGTGAACAACTCATAGACTGAGTCTCGTTTGCAGATCTTCACCTCCTTTTTGACCCCAAACAACCAGAGACTTTTTGCTCAGCCAGATGGAACACTGAACAAAAGACAATAACAGTGTTTCTCTGCAAGATTCACAAACAGCGCTTGGAAACTTTCCTCACATCCAACACCGCCCACTATTCTGCATGTCAATGTAGGAGTTCCACTGATTGAATCAATAGTGAAACTCCACTGGAATTGCCACAGTGAGAACTAACTTGCATATACTGCAGAAGCTGAAAACTGGATACACCATAGCAACTCAATCCCAGAAAACAATGATTGCTTTGTTTATCTTCTTATCCAAGATGGCATGGTACACATTCCCTGCAGCTATCACAAGGTCTATACTCCTTGCTCGCAGCCAGAGACAGAAGCGCTCTTCAAAGAGTATGAGAAGAGCAGTGATCTGGACATAGAAAAGCACCAACAGAGTCACTGAACTTTTCCCGCCTGACAATGGGAAGAGTTAGTGGTGGGTCTTGACCCCACTCATTCCAGTCCCAAAGCCGGAGCACTGTCAATGGAAAGTAACAGCTAGTGCTGTCACCTCACACTTTCTCTGTAACTCGAAGATCAAAATGGACAAGCTGACTAGAGAGAAGGTTCAGAAAGAGCTCTGTCAGAGGGCGCATCACTCTCCGTTGGGCTGGCGCCTTCTCTTGGTTACTTTGGGGATTAGCTCGAGGCCGGTGCCCCCTGTCCGTGGCTTTCACACTGTCACTGCATCCGCTGGCAGCCCCTCTTGCAGCCTCAGGAACTGCAGCATCCTCTTAGTGAGTCCATAGGGCTGAGTCACCATCTGCATTCCCTCCTTCCCCTTCCGGGAGTTAGTATCACAGTCTAATAGTCCAGACACTTCCCTGTGGTGAGTGACGGGCCGGGGGGAGGTCCCTAGCCCATCCATTACTCCAGGTCCCAGCTCAGGGACCCTGTAGATGGCAGCCACACATGCTGCGTCCCCTCCAACTGCTCAGTACATTTCCCTGAGCCACTTCCCCATGGTCCCACCACCTTCTTCACTTTTACTTCAGGACCTCAGCTTGCCAGCCCTAGCTGCCAGCCAGCAGTTCCCTCTTGCTCCCTTCACCCCTGCTGGCAACTGCTCTGTCCATGGTGCCACAGGACTCAGCCTGCTAGAGACACAGTCCTGACTCCTTGAGATCCCAGCAGCCACTGACCACCTATGGCCCAGATGAACCTGCTGGGCCCCTGATTGGTTGTTTCCTGCAGCTCTTCCCTGATAGGCTGAGGTCAACAGAGCCTCTCTAGGCTGCTTGGAGGACTCACCTTGACTGCTCACACCTGGGATTAACCCTTTTTACACCTGTGTGGGATAGACACCCCATCACAAACTCATTCTGAACAGCCAACAGAGCCATGCCACTTCATCACTATCATCTCCATGTGGTGTAGAAGATACACAAAAGGCCCTTATGGCCACTAGAAGCAGAAACATTGCTGGCAAGGATGACATGTATCCTGAATTCCTCAAATATATGGTCCAAAGAGATAGGTATGGTTGGCAGATCTCTTCACTGCTGTATATTCAATGGGGAACATCCCCAAAAGCTGGTATGAAGCAATAGTCACTGCCCTCCTCAAACATTGGAAACCACTAAATGATGCCCCCAGTAATTACCCAATATCACTCCTTTCCACAATTCACAAGTTGTGGGAGAGGATCTTACTTGCCCATTTCACCCATATTGTTGAAGCCATCCTGCCAAAGGACCAGGCTGGTTTTAGATCAGGATGAAGCTGTTGCAACTAGGTTCTCACCATTTCTAGTCACCCTGAGGCTGGCTTCCAGTGGAACCTAAAAATTAGAAGAGCACTGATAGATTCATCTGCTGGCTGTAACACAGTATGGAGATATGGGCTATTGCTCAAGGCATCAAGGGTCATCAAATGCCATAGCACTGTGCAACTCCTGGCCACAGTGTTGAGCAACCAGAGATGCCATGTACATATGAATGAGAAGATCAGGAAAGCATGTGCCCTCAATGATGGTTTGCCACAAGGTTCTGTGTTGGCTCCTTCACTATTCATCATCCACTAGGTGACCTATGCAGTCCCTTCTAACCCTATGATTCTATGATTAGTAACTCACCTGACACAATTTTGCATGTTTGTCTATGCTGATGACATTGCTGTTGTGGTACAAGGCAAAAATCCCCCCACCATTGACGACACCCTCTGTACTGATAATGGTGCAATGGAAAATAATGGAAGCTCTGCCCCAACACCTCCGAAACCTTGTAATTAGCTTTTAACCTAAACAACAAAGCTGCCAAGGAACCACTGAATGTCACCTTTGGAAGTTGACAGGTGTGAAACAAGCCCTATCTGAAGGACTTGAGTGAAACCATGAACTGAAGCTTGACTTTTAAAGCTCATATGGAAAAGTCAGGCAAAAAGGCAAAAGCCAGGACTAGCCTCCTTCCAAAACTTGCGGGCCCAGCATGGGGGTGCCAATGCGCACACACACTTCGAACAGCAACTCTAGTTGGTATGTTCGACCACTGAATATTGCACAACAGTCTGGGCAGACAGCTCACATGCCAAATTTCTGGACACACATCTTAGTGCTGTGATGAGAATCATAACTGGAACATTAAAATCAAGATTTGTTCGATGGTTGCCTGCTCTGGCACATGTACCTCCCACTCACAATCTAGAGAGAGAGAGACACACACAGCTCATGAGTACAATTGAACCATGGTCAGCTTGAACTTACCAGTTCTTGAGGACCTCTAGAGCCTTCTGAAGACACACATTAAATCTCACAGGCTTTTTGGGATCAGACTAAAGGTCTTAAGGCACCCTCATTCAGTCCTGAAGCACATTGGAAAAAATTCTGGGATAATGCTAATGTCCCAAACAAACACTTAATTGTTGACCCCACAAAAGAACTCTCAGGTTTTAACCTACCCCAGAAACAATGATCCGCACTGAACCATTTCAGAACAGCATGGCCGACACTGTCATCTTTTACACCTTGGGAAGAGGAAAGACTGCACAATGTGCCTGTGGACACCAGCTGCAAACTATGGACCACATTCTAAATCGGTGCCTGCTTTAATCATTTGGCAGTGGCATCTCAGACTGACACCAAGCCACTTCTGAAGCTAATCACTGGCTCATTAATCTGGACTTGCTTATCTGAATGTTGCTAAGCACCTCTCTTGCCATACAAAAGAAGAAGAAGACTGTAAGGCAGGTTTTCTAATCCTGTCATGATTTTTGTGGCTCTTCTCTGAACCGTCTCCAATTTATCAACATCCTTCTTGAATTGTGGACATCAGAACTGGACACAGTATTCCAGCAGTGGTCGCACAAGTGCCAAATCCAGTGGTAACATAACCTCTTTACTCCTACTTGAGATTCCCGTTTGTACGCATCCCAGGATCACATTAGTCTTTTTGGCCACAGCTTCACACTGGAAGCTCATGTTCAGCTGATTATTCATCCCGATCCCTAAATCTTTTTCAGAGCCACTGCTTCCTAGGACAGAGTCCCCCCTCCTGTAAGTACGGCCTGTATTCTTTGACCCTAGATGTATACATATACATTTAGCTATATTAAAATGAACCCAGTTTACCAAGTGACAAGTCCTCTTCATTATTTACCACTCCTCCAATTTTTGTGTCACCTACAAACTTTATCAGTGATGATTTTGTTTTCTTCCAGGTCACTGATAAAAATATGAAATAGTGTAGGTCCAAGAACCGATGCCTGTGGATCCCATTAGAAACCCAGCTGCTCAATGATGATTCCCCATTTACAATATTTGAGACCTGTCAGTTAGCCAGTTTTTAACCTATTTAATGTGTGCAGTATTAATTATATATCTTTCTAATTTTTTAATCAAAATGTCCTGTGGTACCAAGTCAAATGTGATGATCTTGTTGTTAATACCTTGCTGTAAGAACTTGCTCCTTGTAGGCTCTAGATCGTCTCCTTCATCTGCCCTTGAGAATATTCCAGCTTCCTGATAGGTTCTTCTATGGTGATCATCACTATGATGTCTGGGCACCTCACGGATCTGAATTCATTTGCCTTCACAAGACTCCTGTGAGGTAGGGAGCCAGTATTGTGCCTGTAATACAGAGGGGGAACTGAGGCACAGAGAGGCTTCGATCTGGGAAAGTGCTTAAGCATGTGCTTTCTTGAAGCAGGGCCAGGGAGATTAAGTGATTTGTCCATGGACATATAGGAATTGCTACCCTGGATCAGATCCAAAGTCCATGTAATCCAGGATCCTGTGTCCAACAGTGTCTAATACCAGATGCTTCAGAAGATGATGCAAACCCCTACAACCCTAAAACTTTGTCATGGACAAGTATGGAACCAGCTGCCAACAAAGGAAGCTTCTTTCTAACTCCTATTGATTAGTGTTTAGCAAATGCCCAAAGCATGTCCCTTTTTCATTTTAAAATACCTCCTGTCTCATTTATCTGTGGATTTTCTCATAACTCATATGGATGTGTAATCCTTTTCTGAATCATATTAATCTCTTGGCCTCAATGAGATCTAGTGGAAATGAGTTCCACAGGATAATGATGTGTTTTGTAAAGAAAATATTCCCTTACATATACGACAGCCAAGAACTGAAACCAGATCTCCTGGGTCTCCATCCAGTGACTCAACACAAGACCCTCCTTCCTTCCATTTAGTTTGCTTCATAAGCACCTGTTAGACACAGATAATAATTACAGACAGTTGTGACAAGTTCTAGAGCTGAGGGCAGAATTTGGCTCTTTAACTGCATTCCTCAGAGAATTACCTGTCAGGTCAGCTATGAAGCAAGGAAAATTTTAAATAATGGGACAATGATTTAATATTCCAGAAAATCCTGTAGATTAAGCAAAAAAACATCAGCCAATTTTCCTAGAGTTTTCTGCAAATGTCTCCCAGCCATTGGGTTACTATGTTGACATTGCTGGTTTACTGGGGGGGCTCTCAGGGGCTGGGAGCAGTGGTGCCAATTAGGGAAACCTTTGTGTGTGTGTGTGTGTGTGTATGTGTGTGTGTTTGTGTGTGACAAACATCTTCTTCCCCTAAGGTTTTTGCGTTTGCTCAAAGTTCGACAGGCCATGGAGTCACGGGGAGGGGAGGCAACAATGGCCCAGCCACTTTTATGCCGTAGTTTGGTACTAAACTGGTACGGTTGCTGCTGGACTGGTCTGGAGCATTGCTCTGGCTGTGTGGTCACAGTGCCACTCACATTTGAACCAGCCACTCCTCTGTACAGCTGGAGGGCAGCCAGTCCAAATGGTGTTGGAACCTAGTGCCTGGGGAGTCTGCTGAGAACTCAACTCCTGGCTGCACCGGCTCATGCATTGTATAGGTAAGAGGGAGAGGCGATTCCCTGGCTGACAGAGACCTGGGGGCCCTGAGGGCAGAGTGGGTGGGGGACGCATGAGCAGGGAATGGAATGGGGTCCTTGCCGGTGGTGGGCAGGAATTGGACTTTGTCCCCCCTAAGAAATAGCTGAATTGGTGCCAGTGGCTGGGAAGGGGGACTTGAAGCAGAGCTCCATGTGGCTCTAAAGCTTGTCTCTCTCACCAACAGAAGTTGGTCCAGTAAAAGATATGACCTCACCCTCATCTCTCTGATATCCTGGGACCAATATGGCTACACCACCACTGCAAACATTGATCTCTGTACTCAGTTAGGGGTAGGTAAGGGCCTTTTTTTTTATAGGACTCCACCCCAGGTAACCTCAGGTTTCTCCTGCACAGTGCTGGAGCTACTTCCAGCCCAGCCCCAATTACACTAGGAAATTATGGGGATATACCTTAAAAGGAAACCCTAAACTATGTACAGCACTGAAGGACATTTATTCAGGACTGCTGGACTCAACCTTCCAGCTTGGCTGATGACTTACCAGTGACCAAACCTCTCTGGGCAAAATTCTTCACTGTTGTACATTGAGAGCAGAGCTGGGTGAATAAATGATTTGTTTTGGTTCACTGGCAGTTACAATAAATAAATAAAAATTCTGTTAGACCCAAACCAAATTTGAAAATTGCAAAAAATGGCAGCAAATTGAAAAAAAAATCCATTTCGGGTCCAACAAAACAGGTTGTATGACCTGAACCAAAACATTTCAGGCGTTTAAAAATTGCTAGATCCGCAAAAGAACCAAAATGAGTTGCCATAACAATATGGACCATGCATAAAAAGAGTGAGAGCGGCTGTATACACTGCTGGTTAGAGGGCTCAGCTAGGAGATGGGAGACTCACGATCCATTCCCTGATCCAATGAGTATTTTTTAGAAAAAGTGAAGCAGCTTTAATAGGAGAGATTGAGAGAGCCCTCCTCCACATCCCCAATATTGCATAGCCCAGTGCCTAGGCCACTATCCTGCAATGTGGAAAACCCAATTGCCTCCCTTCTCCTCATCAAGTAAAGGGGGAATGCAACCACATTGCAGGTCAGTGTCCCAACCACAGGACTAGGAGTTATAAGGAGTCCTCCTCCAGCGACTTTGTGAATGGCACTTCAGTACTGAAAAAAAAAGTGTCTGGAACTATTTGGCTAATTAGAGTCAAATTTTCAAATAGTTTTGGGTTGACCGAAACTGCACTTATTGGCAAACTAATTGTGTGAAATTTTTCATCCAGGTCTAATCCAGAGTAACTCCACTGAATTCACGGCAGTTCTTCCGGACCTATGCTATGTCACTGAGAGCAGAATTTGGCCCACAGTGTTGGGTGAAGATGAACTTTTGGCATGAGGGCCAGATTCCAATCTCAGTTATTCTGGGGAAAGTCCAAGGTAGTGTCACTGAAATAAGTGCAGTTACTGCTGATATACACAGGTGTAACTCTGATCAGAATCTGGCCCTCAGCCTAAAAACTGAATGCTGGTGACACATGAACAGCTCAACCTATGCCCTTCTGTACATTAGGGCTTCCAACTTTTTGTAGCTGCAGAGAAAGTATCCCGAGTCGTTTCCCATCCGAATAATAATAGAAGAGTTGACTTAATAGCAATTATGGGCCCCTTCTCAGTTCAGCAGGAGGATCCAGTGTGTTTGATCTATATCTGGTCTCCTGCTGGAAAGACCAAAATAATCTAAGCAAAACAACATTAACAGGAAGCCTGCTTTTTTCAGTAAGAATAACTGAAAGAACATAGAATCTTAAATACAGTGGGCTCTAAATGCATTGGTTTTGCCATGAACTATGTCCATTGTTACATCAGCAGTGCACTGCATAATTCTGGGATTGCCCATAGCTCAATAGTTCCACACACATATGAGTTTAGCCAACACAAATGGCACTCTCATACTTTTACTGGTGTAAATGAAATATTCAAGTATGAAACAAGGTAACTTCAAATAACCGGATCAACTTGATAGCAAAGGAGACAAGGCTTTGGACAGGAATTCTGCTAGACTTACTCACTTACTATCAATATGAAGGCCTAGGAAAGGCACTGTTGGGGAATACTACCTTAAAATGACTCCCATAGAGCTAGCTGACAATTTTTTTAATTATAAGACGTATGTATTTATTGTAAAAAAAAAAAAAGAGGGTTCATAAAAAAATTTCTTTCTGAAAATAACACTTTCAACATTTTGTTTACTGTTTTCCAACTGAAATTTTTTTGCAAGACAGTCAAAAAATTGGGAAAATAGTTTTTTTCTGCACTTCCTTAACTTTTCAAATTTTCCCAGAGGAAAATCATTATTTCTTGACAGGAAAGTTTGGAATGGGGAGTTTCCCTGCAAAAATTCCCCAGGGAGAACTCCCATTTTCTAGTCTCCCAGAGCTAGAAATGCACCCAATTTGGATCCCCAGATCCAACCTTTCCCCAAACTTTGCAGCTGTTTGGATTCGGATCTGACTCCAGATCTGAATTTGGACCTTGCACCAATCTTTTCTTGAAGCTTTTCCATGAGGCTAACTCTAGTGAGGTCAATAGGTGTTTT
The DNA here is from genome assembly GCF_016161935.1 of Mauremys reevesii. NCBI lineage: Eukaryota > Metazoa > Chordata > Testudines > Geoemydidae > Mauremys > Mauremys reevesii. The sequence continues at coordinate 65,840,244 of NC_052629.1, read as the reverse complement.
GAGCACAAAAGCACTAAGAAATCAGTCATTTGTATAATTTTCCATATTAATAGTTATCTATCTAGTCAATTTGTCCAAAAGATCATAATGAAGCTTAAATCAAGAAATAAAAAGTGGATCTTTCTTTTTAGCAAAGTGGAGAAACAGAAGAAGTGAAGCATTTTGCATTAAAATGAAAGGAAGCTAGATACTAATATTTTATGTATAGCTAAAAATGAATAATATGCAGCTGATTTGTCTAACATATTACTGAGCTGATATATTAATTACAGCTTGTCACAAAACGGGTTTTTTCCTCAGAAAATTTTGACTTTTGATCAAAAAATAAACCTGAAAAACTAAACGTTTTTGGTCTTCACAAACAAACAAACAAACAAACCATTTGAAAACATCCAAAACCCAAAAATATTCTTTGGCCAAAAACTGATGAAAACCAAAAAAATGTACAGTTGTCACCAAAAAATTTCAGGTTTTGGATTATTGGTTTGTTTCAAAGCAAACACTGCCCATGAAAATTTTCATTTAGTCAAAAGCCTAATTTTCCAATGAAAAAAAGTGTTAACAGAACAGTTTCTATCAGTCCTAATGCCAATGTTGCGCTGCATTTATTTACAAACCCTTCTAGATGGAAATGGCAAAAAAAGAGAGTATTTTACTGGACTGTAGTTACTATAAACTAGAGATGGGCCAGACCCAGAACTCCAGATCCAAACCACCATACTCCAAGATGCAGGCTTGGAATATCATGGATCTAAGGCCTGATTTTTTTTCCTGTTTCTGCTATAAATCCTGTTTCTGAGCTGCCAAACCATCTAGAACCTCATATATAGTCTCCAGATGAATTTCTGAGACATCTACATCTCAGTCCTGTTCCATTTGAGATATAGGATTTTTAATCACGATTAACACACAAAAAATGTCTTTCTTTCCAGCGCCATTATTTTTGTCCACGAGGAACATATCGCTCATTCTAATGCAGCATGCCACCATCATTTGTCTGTCTGAGCTGGATAATAATGGTTTTGCCTGTCTCTCTGTGTGATTGTTTTGATTACTGGAATGAACTCTTCCACTGCATGCGCATTTGTATGCCTTGACTTTGAAACGACACCCAGGTACAAAGGACAGCACTCCATCTAAAGACGTTCAGTGGATATATTACAGCAAATCAGTGTCAACTCAGACAATCAGGTCTTCATGGCAACAGAAGCAACTCACAACCTCCTACTCCAAACAGCTACTACAATATTTAATTGTTTTATAATTCTCTGTCTATTCCTTCTTCTTCCTGCTACTTCTAGGGTATGGTGCCATTCATGGCCATGGGATGAACTGATGTCCAGAACAGCTAGAGTTTTGTGACTGTTCATTCTCCCTTTTCCCTCCAGATGTTCTTTAATTCCACAGAGTCGGACGTATCATCCTAACTAGCCCCTGGTGAGGATGATAGCAGTCAGTGGAAGCAGCCACCGTCCTTGCTAGGGGCCCTGCATCATCAGTGATTAAACAGGAAAGAGACAGGCATCCTGTTCTCCCAAAGCTGTCTGTAGCCACAATTGCATGTGATCCCAATTCAGAGTCCTCTCTAGGAGGTATGTGGAGTCCCAGGCTATGGCAGGTGGGTGCTGGCTGCATTCCCATATATAATTATGCTTCATAGAGGTGGCTTTATTAATATTGTTCTTGTGCTTAGTTATTTCCTGGCATGTCCGTCAGGTCTGTGAGCGGGTAGATACAGGAAATGTCTGTGCATTAGCACCGCCTGCAAATGAGTCCCTCTGGTCATTTTGCATGTTGGATCTATAATCCATTGGGGCCATATTCCAGGGTAGAATTTACAGTGGTATAAACTAGACCCCCTTACGCATGTCCCTACATCTAGTAACTCCTGCAGTTCCAATGTGGGAGGGAGTCTAAGCGGTTGTATATACACTAGCTGGAAAATAAAATCACAAAATCAGTCTTAATTCACCACTTTAGTTATTTCTATGCAATGGGGACACTATTTGGGGTTAAAAGGGTCCTATTTTGATTTAGCTCAAATCTATAACATTTCCTCCCCCATTACTTAAAAATGGAGAAAGTACATTTTTTCCCTCTCCTCGTGCTCTACAAGTGACTGGACTGTTTTTGCTCAAACTTTCAAAAAAAATTATTTTGGGACAGAGACAAAGCCTGGAAAATTTCAGCCCCCAAAGCAAGCACTTTGGAAAAGGAAGTGATTTTAAACAAGGGGTTAACAAAGAAACCCTTATGGGCTTATCTATAAAAGTAGCTAGCATCTCCCCCTTTATAATACAGGAGCAGATCCTTCATCTAGGCATTCCTGGTAAAGGACAAGATCCTTTTGAAGGGGAATACTTTGATACAGTATGCTTTGCTTTCTGTTTAACAAGTTAGTAATGAAACTGTAGGCCTGATGCATTCTTATAACGGACTTTTTCAAAGCACGCTACAATCCATAACGAACTGACCCCCCCCAAAGTAAATCAGTATTATGATCTCATTTTACAGATAAGAAAACCTGGACACGGGGCCAAATTCAGAGATGATGTACAAGGTGGTTCACCTATATAGTCTTTACCCTTTACATACTTACTGCTCTCATCAATGCACAGGAAAGTCTAACTGGTGTAAGGTCCAACAGGGTGAAGATACATTAATCGAGATCTTCTTACACTGTTAGTTGCTTTTCTTGTTCTGTTCCTCTCTTCCGGCCATTTGGTGTGAACTACACCAGCTTGGACTCTCCTTCACCTCGGTAAGGGGGTATACGTGAATATCAGAGATTTTACACATCGCTTCAGGATTTGACCCAAATTCAGAGGTGATATGTCAGTGTGAAGTTATAAAAGGTATAAGTTACATCAACAGAGACTCCTGTCTGATTTTGGCCCAGAGGAGTCCAGTGACCTGCCTAGGGTTACAAGCCAAGTCTGTGGGAGAGGTAAGATTTGCACTCAGGAACCTCTGCTTTCTTTTCATCTATTTGGCCTCTTCAAAGTATCTCCTAGAGGATGAATATAGATTTCATTCCAAGCGCCAGAGCTTGGAATGTGTCTCCTGAATTACCTTTGTGTGCCTTGCCCTAAGAGAGTCCAAGGAGGTGGAAATGAATGCGGGGACCCTTTATTAGCATTCTTTGCACAGCAGTTCCATATCGTGCTGAAAGATCCAGTGACATGCCGTAGACAGAAGGAAAGTGGCATTTAATAGTGTAAAAAGCTGTGCATTATTGGCTGGAAATGTTTTGGCTCCATTGGATTTTAAACTTGTCTGAGTGCTTGAAAAATGTTCAGATTTAATATAATTTGATTCAAAATTCCAACCGAGGCTCTGTGTAAAATCCTCTTATGGGATAAGTGTCTTGGTTTACAGCAGATTAAGACTCTTTCTGAAACACCCTCAAGCTCAAAAACCAATTTAAGGTGCTGGTTTCTACGGAGATCAGATTGCTGCTGGAGTCAAAATTACAAATCAGTGTCAAGTCTAATGGATAAATATTATCCACAGATTTCTGCTGGGAATTATTTGTTTCAAACTTGCTTGAACAAGCCTTCATTTTAAGAAAGGAAGGACATTTTGTTTCATTCAGAGAAGTACAGCAGCTGCAAAACAGGAAATAAAAAGGGAAATGGAGGAACTGGGAAATGGGTCCTTCTAAAAATGTTTTTTTGGATTCTCTCTCATAGAGATAACATCAGACAGGACCATCGGATTATCTAATCTGACCCTCCTGCATAACATAGGCCAGAGAATCTCACCCAGAAATTTGTGAAGTGCCCCAATAATGCCTGGTTGAATATGTTCCCGGTTGCATCTGTTTCTCCATTTCCTGTTAGGGCAAACTCTCTGCTCAGAGCCCTGTGGTGGATCTTGACTCTAATGTTCTGCTTTCTGGTGGCATGATTTTGCTCTCTTTGCCTCATCATCACATGAGCAGAGCTCCCATTGGGCCAGATTCTGCTCTTATCTACACCAGGGTAAATCAAGTCGCCTCATTGGAACCAATAGTTATTCCAGGTTTAACTGAGATCAGAATTTGCCCTGATGAAACAACCCGAGTCAGATTAGACCCTCAATGGCCTTGTAGGTGTGATCACATCTCTCTCTCGTAGCTGGTTCCAGTGACTACAATTGTGTGCAAATGACATCTAAAGGGGCTCTCCTATAGTTCATATAGATGCCTGCATGTGTAGTGCGGGAGGTCCTGGGTGCTATCTCCCACTCACAGCTGGAAAATCACAGGGTATTACATAGGCATGCTGTGAATGCAGAGAATATCAGAGTCAAGATCCACCTCAGAATGGAATTTTTCATCAAAAATTGTTGAAGATGACATCAAGTGGCCCCTGGATTTTAGCTCAAGCAGGAGGCACCATACATGGAAAAACACCCAGCCATAAAAATGTTATTTTTTCTTAAGAAACATTTAATATGTGTGTGTGTGGGGGCGGGGGAAGGGGCAGGACAGGAGGGGTTAATCATGTCATTGCTTACTAAAGAAAACATTTTCTTTTTTGGGCCGTACAATGTATTTTTAATTGGCAACTCTCAGAGATGAGAGTGCAACACAGGGTGAAGCAAACAATCCTCAACAGTCCACCAGGGGAACAACAGCTCATTACCACGGGCAAAGCTAGAGTTCAGGCTTGCTTATTTTTGGCTTCAAGTCCCTCCATTGTGGGAAAAGAGCTTTTTTAACTTTTAATAAAATCTGCACATTGTTGTTCGCCTCACTCCGATGAGGGTCTGGATTGATGTTATTATATGATCTTTGCCAGATTTGTAACTTTCTCTTTTTTCTTCTTCTTCCTACAAGGGTAAAAGATCTTATTCCGAAACCCCACAGACTTTGCCAGCATGCGGAGATGAATAAATACTGGGAAATGTCCAGAACTGCTGCCAGGTTTTGAAATGAACCAAAAATGTTTGTGTGTGAGAGAGAAATATATGTAGAGACAGAAGGAAAAATACGCTATGGATGCTCTTGGGGTCAGGAGAGATCTCTAATAAGAAACACATTTGGAGGCAGCCATAGGATTAGTTTTACTGTGCACATTTACAAGTCCGTGAGCAGTGAGTTTGCTGTGTAGCTATTTTTATAGCTAATCGTTCATAACACACAAACCCACAGACCTCGCTCTGGCAACACTCCCGTTGACTTCAGTGGGAATTTTGCATACTGCAGGACTGGGTGCAGGATAAAATATTGCTTCTGAAGAATTGCCTGGAATTCCTTCAATGGGCACTTGGCTTAGGTATCTCAAGGATGAGATTTGAGTCAAGGTGTAGGCTGCATAAGGTTTAGCCTCATGAGACTTTTTGCCTCTATCATCATCCTATGGAATTTCTTTGCTATGACTTGCAAATGGACTTTTCACATGACTGTCAATTAATCTATACTAATAATTAACAAATGGCTTGGCTCTCTTACATACCTTTTGTCCCAAAGCTATTTGCAAACTGATATGTAGGAATTGCATCACCTCTGAGGACATGCAGATTTCACACCACTACTGGGGTACGTTACAGGAGCCATGTGGACCACGTCAGAATTGCCCCATTGACATGAAGCCTCCACTGGCATAGAGGTCAAAAGCTGCATGGCATGAAGCACCTCTGAGGCAGCAGTGGGAAGGGGCTTTTTGGCTAAGCACACTACGGCAAAGCCCCACTCTTCCAATAACTCCCACAGGACCTTTAATATCAACCAGAGCAGATGGGACCTGAGTTTTAAAATCATTATTGGAAAAGCCCCCAGAGAGAATGCTCCACGGAACTCAGTTATGGCCCAGTTTTTATAACACTCCCCCCCTCCTGGTGTATTGATTCTTTATTGCCATCCAATGGCTGACTGTCCCATTCAGAGCTGCGGCTGGCTTGGGGATACCAGTTGGCCAATGGACAGTAGGAAGAAGTAGATCTCTCTTATGAGCTGTTTAACCCTTTACTCTGAGATCTTTGCTACTTAATGCAAAATAGGCCCCACCTTTGGCTCATAGGGGTTAAGTAGTTAATATTCTCTGGGGCTTGACTATTTTTAAATTCACTGCCCATGGAAGGAACAAGATTGTGTTACTGAAGGTTGGCACTGGTTGGGAGTGCACAGATTTTGGAAGGGCAGCACAAAGAGCTTGGACTGGAGTAACCAGTCATCAGAGGCATCCAGTCAACTGTGGCTCCAGTGAGAAGGGGCAGGCAGCAAGTGCGGGGAGGTTCTGGGGTGTTGCACCTGGAGTCAGATGAGGAAGCACCTGGCTCCATGCGGGAGGTGGAATTGGTGATGGTGAGAACCCGGTGTTGAAATCAGACAGGGGCAGTGCAGAGGTGTTGCAGAGAGCTGGGGCTGTGTACGTGGTAACAGAAGGCAGGCATTGCTGCTGGGGCACATGGAATCCTAATGGGAAGGAAGCAGTGGTTAGGCATGGAGGGGACAGCTGGTTAAACTGATTCCCTGTGTACCTGAACCAACAGCATTTCCCATGTGTATGGTCTGGAAAATCAGCTTCTTGGCAATATATCTGCGCTGTTGGCATCCAGTGTGAGTGGGATAGTTCTACAGTGGCCCTTCTGAGAAACCTGCCCACACACACATCATTGCTTCCGGGAATAATGCCTGTGCAAACTTCCTCTGCTCAGTGAATCAGCTTATCTAAACCCCTGCCACAGTGCAGCTCATCTTCCTAAACTAGGCATGCCATTTGCTGAACCAGATTGCTCTCCTATAGTAGCAGCTTTGCACAGGTATGAGAGATCCAAACATTTTTACTGTGCTGTAAACAGTACCGGGTGTCCAACTTTGTCAGGCTGCAGGGAGACAATGCACGTGACTCACACTGTAATGGGGTTTACACTGATTTGCAAATGATTTGTTCTTGCTTCCAAGGTAACAGAGAACTTTTCAATGGTCTTCGGTGTATCGTAACCCAGAAACCTTCCTTCTCAGCTCTCAACTACTGGTCTGTGGCCACGTGACACAGTGCACTGTGGATTGTATCCCAGACTGCAGAGCGGATGGCTATTTTGTGTATACACTAGGGGAAACACTGGGTCATGAGAATTGAGGTTAGGACAGAAACATTGCATTAGTCCAATGCGGGAAGCCAAACACTGAGTCCTGAGGCCTTCTGCTTGGTAACTCTACCATTATTTGGTGGACAAGGCCTTCTTCATGGGAGGAGAGTCTCACTCGATGACAGTGTATTGGCTCCACTTTTATGGCACCTATCTCAGAAAGTCTAAACACCATGCAATGACATGAAAACAGAGAACAGGAAGGGAAGATCAGCTCAGGAAACAGGGAGATGGAACATCAAGGCAAACTGCTCTCCAAACAAAAAAGTGGGGTGAGGGGGCAATTCCGAGCTGGTGCCCAAAGATGGGGGAAAGGGGAGGTGGGAGCACAAGGCAGCCAGCGTTGGCCCTGCTGAGCCAAACTGGACACACAGCCTTTCCAAAAAGCAGCCAGCAAGAGACACCCCCCCACAACCATTCAGCCAAGAGCCGTCAGACTGACCTGCTTCTAGACTGAGAGGAGATCTACTCCAGCTGACCATAACTGCAGGGAAGAACCAATGCCCAGCCACTCAAAGGTATTTAGGCACCTAACTTCTATTGATTTCAATGGGAATTAGTTGCCTAAGTACCCTTGAGGATCTGGCCCTAGGGATCAAGTGTTTAGGGCCTGTAGATTAGGAAGGGGTTTATATACTAACTCTGATCATGCATGGCATCTTGTAATAACACAGAGTGTGAGCATGAGTAGTCAGTCTGCAGGGTTCATTCTCCCACTCCTGTTCCACCAGCTGCATCTCAAAAGTGGTATGCCCCTTTAATCCTTCAGAGACCTTGCAAAGGGGCCATTGTGTTACTCTGTGCTCCTCAGTGTTTAGATCTAAGACAGCTCCTCCCAGGCCCCTCCTGAGCTATGATGATCCCAGACCCTGCATGACTCCCACTCCAGTTCTGGGCCTGAATGTTGGCCTTCACTTTCCTAGCTGGGGTGGGCGCCCATGGCCTCACATTCCCAGCAGCAATTTTCTGGTACAGTGAGGATGGGTGAAGCCAGTGCCATGCACTCAATAAAGCGTGTGTACTCTATACAAAATGCACTCTTCAGGTATGTTTCGGGGTCCCACTCTAGCAAAAATTCAGGAGCGTTTGGATCTGTGATTCTGGACTTGCCTATAACAGAGAGAGAGCGATGAATTTCTGATCCAGGATTGGATCCAGGTTCTACTCCTTTGTCTTCCCCCAAAGTCTAGGGTTGTAAAATCTTAAGTTAACTATCAGAACTTTCCTTTTCCTCTTCTTTAATATGTGTGTTTCAGTATTTGGAAAACTGATTTGCATAAAAATGTTCAATTTTTGAAAGCCAAAACTACATAAAACATGTTCTGAAAACTGAAAATTTTTACAGATTTTATAATACCCCCCCCCAGAACATTTCAAGAAAAATGGCAATTATCCATGAACTTTGTTTTGTAGGAAAGCGTTCACTGAAAAAAATATTTTAACAAAAAAATTTCAGTCAGCTCTTCTGATCAAGGAAGTTCCAGACTTATTTCAGCACCAGGAAAGAGAATCGAGAACAATGTTAAAGATAAATGTTGGGTGAATCGTATGCAACATTTCCTGCAAACATTGGTTCCTATTTTTAAATGAATTTGCTGCAGCCAGGTTCTTTCCTGGGCATGTTCCATGGGCATTTGCTAGGGCAGGTTCCTGGCAGGACTTTGTGAAAAGCACCAGCATGCCTGAACCTGAAGTTTATACTTCCACAGGAGAGTAATGACATCGGAAATACGTCTGCACTCAGTGATGGAGTATAAAAGAATGCCATGTGACTTCTCTGACCAATCACAACTAATCAACCCAGTTTGTTCTCATAGTGAATACTGAATACTTAGCAATCAATTGTTAGAATTGATGGATCCCAACATTCTTTGAGTAATGTTGAATGATGAATAAGTTCAGGGAAACCACAACTTGCTTGGTGACAGACTTGGAACAAGGCATTAATTTTTCTTTATTTTCTTTTCTGCTCACAAGTATGTGCTCAGCTTTGGTTATAAAGCACCCGGGTGAGTATGATGTGAAAAGAGAAAACAAGTCCAGCTTTTGTAAGTGCCAAATTATGTTCATCAGCCCGTTTTGTAGAAATTGCAACAGAGCACAGAAAGGGCTACTAATTACAGTCAAAATATGCAAGGCTGTGGAATGTGGCGCTCTGGTTGTCTTTAGGGAACAGTAATCTTAATTGGAAGGAAGGTTGCAGCTGTGGGAAGTAGGGGCTTTTCTAAACACAAACTCTGCCAGATCATAAAGAAATGGGAAGGAATCCTGATTAAAGGGGGACTCTAAAAGAGGGGGAGTTGCGACCCTTGTGTACATTCACCAAGCAGCCTGCTGACCCCTCCAGTACATGGGTCTAGAGTGGGGGCTCTCTAGAAGGTCATTGCCCCAGGTGAAGCTGGAAGGGGCTTTCTTGAGGCTCCCCTGCAGCTGCTACGAGCTGAGCGAGCCCTGTAGAGGACTACTCCCCCTACTGGAGCTGCAGGGGCTCCGGGGAAGCCCTGTGGATTCCTGATCCCCATCCTAAAAGAAATGCAGAAGACAAGGGAGCTATTGATGGGTGGTCTGTGCCCCTGGTGGAGCTGCCAGTGATCTAACAGAGTGCAGTGAGGGGGATGCTACTCACACCTGAGCTGCCAGAGCTACCATGGAGCCTGTTGCAGACTTGCTGTTCATACTCAGGGAGTCCTCTGAGCTCTAGCTCTCCCAGCCTGCTGCAGGAGCTCTGGATGGAGACCACCGGAGGAGACCTCTTTCCCCACTGGATCTGCCTGTGGAGCTCTTTGGAGACACATTCCCTCTACGGGAGCTGCCAAAGGATGAAGAAACATGCCAAACACCCACACCTCCTCACTGGAATTGGGAAGCCCACTGGAGGTTCTCTCTCCCATGTCTGGAGGCTCTTTGTACCTACTGGAGGTGTCAGAGATCCAGGGGTAGCTAGCTATAGGTGCCCTCCCTCCACTCTTGCCTGAGCTTCCCAAGGCCTGAGGGTGCCTTCTGGAAGCCGCGATTTATAGCAGCAAGGTGTGCAGTGGACACAGGTCATAGAAATGGCATCGTGGAACTCCAGGTAGGAAGTGCTGCTATAGTTATGCACAGTTACAATGGCTGAGCCTCGATCTGGCAGACATATTGGAGCCTCCCTCTCCAGTGAGCTCCACAGCTTCTACAGAGTCAAAATAACCAACACCCTCTGGAGAATGCAAGAAATGCATGCCAGCCCTGAATCCCACCCTGAGGCTGGCACAGCATCCAGAGCCATGTCCCTGAACCCTTGCAAGGAATTTATTCTTGATTGAAACATTGTCACAATAAATGTACCTAGTCATTGAATTTGTAGCAGATGTAGGTGTCTTAGTTAATTAACAGCAGAAAGCAAAGTAAAATATACAGAGGCAAAAAATTAATCCAACCTCATGGCAAAGAAACTCTCTGTATTGCAGTTCTGTATTTCATCTAGAACACAAACTAAAGCGAATGTGGCAAGCCATTAAAATACTGATCTTGCACTTTCTCATTCTATTTACCAGAGACTTATTATTTCTAATGTATATATGTTTTGAAGAAAGAAAGAAAGAAAGAAAGAAAGAAAGAAAGAAAAACGAACAAACTTTTTGGAATATTTTCAGATAGTTTTCTGTCCTAGTTCTGATGTTCTTTTGTATTTATATGATGGAAGGATCTACAGGCCTGATGAAGATTGGCACCCCCTAGTGCTAGGTGCTGTACCTACACATAGTAAAAGACAGTCCTTGTCTCAAATTGCTTACTACCTACACAGAGAAGACATGAGAAAGCAATATTACCTGCATTTTACAGATGGGCAGCTGTGGCACAGAGAGAATCAATGAGTTACCCAAATTCATACAGGATGGCTGTGGGACAACTGGGAACTGAATGCAGGTTTCCAGGACAGTGAGTGAACCACAAGAGCTCCTTTCCTCCATCACACCTCTGATTCTGAATACATTCCAGAGTGTGCTCTTGAACCTTTGCAGCAGCCTCCTTCCCTTCCTTTCCCAGGGAAAGCTGTGCAGACTCAATCTGCAGGAGTTTCTGTTGCAATGTGTTCTTTGGTTTTGATCCACAGATCTTAGGCCTGAGAGTTAAGCTTACTCAAAATCAACTGCTTTGGAGTCAAAACAGAGGATCAGACAGGAAGCTACAGATCAGCCCAGATTTACCTAAAACTGGAGCCAGGGTCACTTGACAATATCCATGAACCATGGCAAATCTTCCAAGGAACCTAGTGTAAATCTAGAGTTTGCAAGGGAATCAGGTGAGATTCCATTGTGAATGTTTCCCATTGCTCTATCCCTAACCTAATCCACCCAGTTCCAAGACTCAGCACCGAGGCGCTCTAATCTCAGTTTGTCCTGGTGTGAGGAAACCTCCCATTGGAGTGTAAGTTTGTCTTTCATAAACGCCTGATGGAAGCACAGAAGAAGACAGGTTTGGAAACAGTCGATCTCATCCCAACAACCTAATGCAACACACAAAGCATAGACACAATATTTCACCTTAAACATCTCCTCATGGTTCAAGGCATGGATTCATCAGAGCAGTTTCTCTATGCAATTTGAGGATGTCTTTAAAGATTAAACTCCCAGATCTCACTGTGTCTTGGGTGCCAAGCACCAACCCCAAATTGTACTCTCATCTTATTAATGTGCATCTATGCCCACTGTCTGCGTTTGGGTGTGTGTTTGGGTCGCATTGACTTCAGGTGTATGTGCACCCTAGGGCATTATTTGTCCTTTTTGAGAAAACAAATAGTCCAGTGGCTAGGGTGATATCCTAGGACTCTCAAAATCTGGGTTTGAATCCATGCTCTGCACCTGTGTGACATTGGGTAAGTTACTTAATCTTGCTGTGCCTTAGTTTCCCATCTGTGCGATACAGATAATTGCACTGCTCTACCTCACAGGGGTGTTATGAGGATAAATACATTAAAAATGATGACATGCACAGATGCTACAGTAACTGGGGACCATATGATTACCTCAGTGGGGCAACCTCTCAGAATAGGCCTCTTCTTGGTTGACCAGATTTTCTTTCCCAGCCCAAACCCCCCTATGCCAAATGTTGGGGAAGGCAGCATTGAGTCACAAGTGAACCTGGGCTTGTTAATCCACTTCAGACCTCTGTATTACAGTATCTGCAGGGACTCAAACCCAGGTTATCTAACCTTCAGGCTAGCATTCTAACCACCAGCCCATCCTTCCCCTGAGAGCTGCATGGTTTCAAGTAGAAATCACACACAGCACAGTGATTTCTGTGACACTTGGGGTATGTCTACACCACAAAAAAAACACCCATGACAGCAAGTCTCACTCAGGGCTCACACTACTGCGCTAAAAATAGCATCACTTGGGGTGGTGCTCAGGCTTTGAAACCCACCCCCCTCTCTGGGCCTCAGAGCCCTAGCAGGAACATCTAAACAGCTGTTTTGAGGCCCCTCACATGAGCCTGAGCCCAGAGACCCAGGATCTGAGACTTGCTGGTGCAGGTGTTTTTTGCTCTGTAGATGTACCCTTGGAGACATTGGCTTTGTTTCACTTGGAGCATTCTTTTTCATTCAAACACAAAATTCTAACCAAAAACTACTTCCAGGCAAGCTCCCATGATCCAACGGTGCTCGGTTTCACACAGCTCCGACGGCCAGGCCTCATCACCGACACTGGAGCCTGAAGCCATTGCAAGGCCCATCGAAGGCATTCAAAAAGTACTGCCTGAGGGGGAAGGCCCACGCTACAGATGAACCCATAAGGGCTGAGGCAAATACTGTAACCGTCTGTACAGACATTCTGGATGTTCTGCCATTTGACGGGAAAAAGCAGCAGCAGATAAGGCTGGAGACACCAAGAAAATATGTTGCAATAGCTTTGTATATACACACCAGGGCCTGGTAAGCAATTACATATCTTTGAAGAGAGACTTCAGCTGAGCCCAGCTCAGTCAGAGGGAAGAGACCTTTCAGGATTACTTAGTAAAGCTGCTGTCTATGGAGCACAGGGTTCCCAGGTCAAGTCTCATCTGGCTGTGGTAACATGCAGGGTGCCAGCTGCCAGATGTTGGGGACTTGGTTAATTGGTTCCGTCTGCACTGGTATCCAGCCCCCAACCAGCAGATATAACAATATCCCAGGAGGTGAAATTTAAGCACAACCTTAAAGAATTTACCTTCCTGTGGCACAAAATTCCAGGTCCTACAGTGTAACGACTTTGTAAATATTGCTAAGGCAAGGCCAGCGAGGATGGAACTTGTGCAACCCTATCTGCTTATAATTTTGCTAACATCAAACAAGTGGGCCTCTGACCCAACAGTAATTTCAGGGTTGCCTGGTAACCCCACACTGAAAAATCTGGAGAGACTTCGTATACGAATTGGGTGAAATGGAAATGGAGGGCTGAGTATCACCAGTACATTGACAATACCTAAGCCCAGCTGTCTCCCTTCTTTGTACATGCATTACTCCATAGGCGCGATGAGATAGAAGCCTCAGGTTTTTCAGGGAAGATGTGCAGTTGCCCATTGCTACCTTGGGTGCTCCCTGAGAGGAAGGAGTAACCCTTCTGTAGGGCCATCAAGGGATGCTGCAAGTCAGTTGATAATACATCACAGCCAGTAATATAGATCTAATGAAATCAACATGGGTTCCATATCATAGTCCATCACAGGGTGACATGATCAAACATGGACATCACTGTGGCCTTGCTTCCACAGCTAGGCCTGATAACAGTGTGATTGATGGATCCAGCTATAGGATCCAAGTGTAGCTGCAGCTGCCCCATCTCTCAATAACCTTTCTTGGAAAAATGGAGGGGTCTGGGCATGGGGTGGAGATGAGTTGGCACCTAAGAAGGTTGCTAACAGCCAAAGAGGATTTCCTGAGCAAGTTTGAGGGCAGCTGCCATTTTTCCCTCAGGGAATCTGGTTATAACAGTTGCTGGGTGCCCAAAATCTCACCCCTGGCCCTAGCCAGCTGTGGTGGACATGGGCTGATTTCACAGGTCTCAGTGCCTCAGTAAGTGAAACTGAGTGAAAACTAACCCAGGGAGATTATGCATGGCTCACTTCCTGCCCAGACACACACTATCACTGTCAAATTGGACTGGCTCATTCAGTCTTAGAGTTGAAATAAGCTGACAGCGCATTGCACTAAGAAACATTCAGCAGTCTTGGTCAGGCTGTCTGGGTTAATTAGACGGGTGTGTTGGTCAGGATGTCATGGGTTCAATGGACTACAATGCTGCTGCAAATATTTTCTTAACCTGTCACTTGGACCATGTCATTCTGCTTTTTGCATCCCTCCTGGTTCCCCTTTCTCTATCACATCAGTACTGTCCCCACAGGCCCTTCTCTGTATATTGTTAAACTTAGGTTCTGATTCCACAGCCAGATCCCCTAGCACAGAACCCTGTACTTCTGCAGAGCCCCATTCAAGTCAAGTCAATCTGCTAGCAGATTTATAGCAGGATCAGGGCCCTAGAGAACAAGCTATGCCATGCAGCAGAGCCCCATATGAAACATGGTGCTGTAGAAATAAACACTAGCTACAGAGTTGTGATGGAAATGACCTGGGATAATAATATGGTTGTCATGGAGACTACATATCCCCATGTTAACATGTGGTGCTAGAGGCATCATCTACAAGGCCAATGATGTCTCCTGGAACCTCAGTTACTCTGGTCCCAGGCCTGAAATGTTGAATCAAGCCCCCAACTGGCATGAACTGAGCCAAGCAAAGCCATCCAGCGAGGTGTAACATAAACACAACTGGTTCCTCTCATCTGTGATCAGATCATGAATGTGATAGCCCTGGCTGTGCATTATCAAGCGTGCAATATGCTCATTTTTTCAGAGTAGGCATTAGAGGGAAAGGACTGGGAGATAAAGGAACCTAGGTTGCAACCCTCTCTATGTCACAGAGTGCTTTGGAACACGTCAGGAACAACCTTATGCCTCTATCAATGCAGTTAAACTAAGTAAAAGCAGGGCCTCACCAAAAACAGATACTTGAGGTATTTTGGGTAATAATCTAGATAGAGAAAAAATAGAACATATGGACCTGAAGTATTTTAAAAAGGTATATATATTCACATGCCACAGATATATATTTTAATTTAATTTATTTATATTACAGTAGTTTCTCAAGGCAACAAATGAGACCAGGGCACCTGCTGTACTATATATACTTCATGTAGTTTTTTACTTTAGTCCACTAGCTAAAGGGTTAATAATCTCAGTGTGTGTGGACAGGGGCGAGGATGGATTCCTACTAGAAAACAGTTTCTGAGAATAGTAAAACAGGATCTGTTTTAATTAATTGTGCTGTTTAGATTGGATGCTCTCTGGGGTGATGACAGCAGCCTACGTTTCCAAAAGTGGCTGGTGATTCTGAATGTAGCAGGGTTTGGGTTCTGCACCAGAGACACCTTAAAGGGGTCTGTGATGGGGCCTACTCCCTTTATCTGTTGGACAAGGGGGTTAAAACCCAACTAGTGCACCTGTGACAGATGCCTTGATTGCCTGGGGTGGCAGAGCTAGGCAGGGCCGCCCAGGGGGGGGGGGGGGCAAAGGGGGCAATTTGCCCTGGGCCCCGGGCTCCGCAGGGGCCCCCAAGAGAACAGCTGAGGCTCCCGCCTCCGTCCCGCTCCTGGAGCCCTGGCACATCAAGCGCTGTCCTCAGACAGCGCCGCAGTGTGTCTCCGGCGGGGCCCCTGAGCCCCGCCCCGCTCAGAGCCGCGTGGGGAGGGGGCGGGGTTGGGAGCTCCGGGCTGAGCTCAGCTGCCTCCGCTCAGCGTGGAGCTCCCAGCCCCGCCCCCTCACCACGCGGGTCGGAGCGGGGCGGAGCTCAGGCCCCACCGGGGACACGCTGCGGCTGTCGGGTGAGGCGCTGAGACTCCGGGTGAGGAGGGAGCCGGGGGTAAGAGGCTGGGGCCAGGGCTGGGGGGGCTGGCTGGCTAAGGGGCAGGGAGTCCTGGGGACAGTCAGGGCACAGGGAGGGGGCAGAGGTTGGGGGAGCGGTCAGGGGGCAGGGAATGGGGGGGTTGGATTGTGGGTGTTCTGGGGGGGGTGGATAGGGTCAGGGCCGCCCAGAGGGGGTGGGGCAAGAGGGCGCAGGAGCGTCTTCGTTCCCGGTCTTCGCCGGCGGGGGGTCCTTCCGCTCCGGGGCGGAAGGACCCCCCAGTGGCGAATTACCGCCGAAGCGGGACCTGCCGCTGACGTGCAGCCCGGTCTTCGGCGGTAATTCGGCGGCGGTGGGCCCTTCCGTTCCGGGACCCGCCGCCGAAGTGCCCCGAAGACCCGCGGCGGGGACCCCCCCGCCGCCGAAGACCGGGCTGCACTTCGGCGGCGGGTCCCAGAACGGAAGGGCCCCCCGCCGCCGAAGACCCCGGGCCCCCGGAATCCTCTGGGCGGCCCTGGAGCTAGGTAAGGATCATCAGGCACCTGGCCCTTACAAGGAAGCTGAGGGAATGCCCAAGGGGAGATTTCAGAGTGTGCAGGATTTCCCCATGGAGAGAAACTTCACAGAGAGCAGAGTGGGCTTCCGGAGAGCCTGGAGACAGGGCTTAATGCTTAAACAGGCAAGAAGCCAGGTAGGAAGCTCCACAGGGATCAGGTTAGGTTCCTGTGGGGGAGGCCCTGAGTTAGGGTCAGGTGAGAGCACTTCAGTGGAACCTAAGGGGGCAGAAGATTGGTTAGCTCAGCAGAGAAAGGAGAAGCTGGAAGCACCTGGGGAGAAGCCAGAGGTTTGAGAACAGAAAGGGAGGCTGAGCTAAGCACAGGCTGCAGGGAAGCAGCACAAGGGGGCTGAGAGTTAGGATAGGACCTAGGGAAATAGCAGCATGTCTGAAGGAGCAGACGTAGCTGCTTTACACGGAGTCCTTGGGCTGGAACCCAGAGTAGAGGGATGGGTGTGGGTTCCCTTGCCAGCCCCTGAGGAAGGGGTATGCAAGCCCAATGGAGGGCACTGAACTTTGTGACTTAACTGGAGGGCTGAGCTATGGAAGACCTGGGGAGAGGCAGATGGCCAGCAGGAGGTGCCAAAGATGAGAATCCCTTGCAGCACTGAACACAAGGGGGTGCTATGGGCAGTAAGTACACTACCTTACAGGTTCTGGTTTTTCAGAGGATGGGTGCTCAGTGCTTTCTGAAAATTGGGATGGTTTAAGGTGTTTGAAGTTGTGCCCGCAAACACTGAGGCACACAGAATGTCTAGTCACTGTTGCAAGCACAGGCTGGCATGCTGTCTGCAGTGTCATGGGAAGGGTGTTGTCAGCACTTCAAAAATAATCAATAACAATAAACAAACAGCCTGCAGTGACTTCTGTTCAATTAGCCTGGCTTTGTCTTGACAAACAGTGGTGCTGAAGACATGAGAACTAGAACTTGTTGAGAAATTATTTATTGTCTAGCCCTTTTTCTGGTGAAAATGTCTTTTCTTTTAGTTATTCCCTCCCGCCCCACACACACTTTTCAGCAAAAGCAACACTTTCAAGTTTCTGACCCCCAAAAAAGTTTTTTCTCAGAAATATCCACTTTTGTCAAAAAATCCCCAAATGATTTCAATGGAAAATTTATGACTAGCTCTAATGAGAATAATTTAGGAAACAGAGAGTGAATGAATTCTTTTGACCTCTAAACTCCATGGGTTTTTCTTTTGCCTGTGCAAAAGGACAAAATGGGCTTGTGTCCTATTTACTTCTTTGGCCTCATCTACACTGGGGGAGGGGATCGATCTATGGGTATGTCTACACTATGAAATTAGGTCGAATTTATAGAAGTCATTTTTTTAGCAATCGTTTTTATACAGTCAATTGTGTGTGTCCCCACACAAAATGCTCTAAGTGCATTAAGTAGGAGGACTGCGTCCATAGTACCGAGGCTAGCGTCGACTTCTGGAGTGTTGCACTGTGGGTAGCTATCCCACAGTTCCTGCAGTCTCCGCCGCCCATTGGAATTCTGGGTTGAGATCCCAATGCCTGATGGGGCAAAAACAGTGTTGCGGATGATTTGGGGTACATGTCGTCAGGCTCCCCTCTCCCTCCCTCCATGAAAGCAATGGCAGACAATTGGTTCACACCTTTTTTCCTGGGTTACCTGAGCAGACGCCATACCACGGCAAGCATGGTGCTCGCTCAGCTCACCGTCACCGTACGTCTCCTGGGTGCTGGCAGACGTGGGACTGCATTGCTACACAGCAGCAACTTGTTGCCTTTTGGCAGCAGACAGTGCATTACGATTGGTAGCCATCGTCGTCTATTCCTGGGTGCTCTTTTAGCCGACCTCAGTGAGGTGGGTCAGGGGCGCCTGGGCAGACATGGGAGTGACTCAGCCAGGTCATTCCCATCTTCTGCCGAGCACCCAGGAGATGACAATGGCTGCACCATCTGCTGCCAGCCTAAGATGTAAAAGATAGATGGAGTGGATCAAAACAAGAAATTAACCTGATTTGTTTTGTGAAATCAACGGCCTGCTAAACCCAGGGTTTTGACTTCAATCCTTGAGGGGGCCTGTAGATGTGCAGACTCACCCCTGCAGCGCCTCCTTCTGGTCTGTTCTGGGAATTAGCTCATTCCAGCTCCAGAGCGCCCTCTGCAGGCCAGTGATCCATCTGTCCTCTGGCCCCCTGTGTCCCTCCCAGGACCCGGTGCCCCTTTATCTGGGGTGCTACCCCCCTTGGTAGTAATCCCTTTCTCTCAGGGTCTCCCCTTCTCCAGGGAACCCCCACCCACTATCCCCACCTTGCCTCAGTATATGGCCACTGCCAGTCATTGTCTAGCCCCACGCCCTAGGGCAGACTGCAGTATCAGCCTACTCATCACTGGCAAGGTTGGGTTTGGACCTGCTGCCTTGGCCTACCCCTGGGCTGCCCTCTGCAACCCCTAGTACTCCTTGGCCTTCTGCTAGGCCACAGCCTAGGGCTTTCCAAGCTAGAGCTCCCCAGCTTCTCAGCCTGTCCCCAGCCCTGCTTTACTCAGGTACTCTGCTCAGGTCCCTACAGCCAAGCCCATCTCCCTCTACAAACAGAGAGAGACTTCTGTCTGCACCTGGCTTCTCTGCCTTTATAGGGCCAGCTGAGTCTGTTTGGGGCATGGCCCCAGCTGCAGCCACTTCCTCCAATCAGCCCAGCCTAAAAGCTGCTTTCTCCAGCCACAACCCGCTCCCAGGGTGGTTTTTACCCCTTCAGGGCAGGAGTGGGGGTCCACCCCGCTACAGGGCCATTCTGTGTGACAGTTGTTTGTGTTTCTCCTTGATGCAAAGCCACTCCTTTTGTTGATTTTATTTCCCTGTTAGCCATGTTGTCAGTCGCCCCTCCCTCCATCAGAGCAATGGCAGACAATTATTTTGCGCCTTTTTTCAGCACAGATGCCATAGCACTGGGATCATGGAGCCCGCTCAGATCACCGCGGCAATTATGAGCACTGTAAACACCACGCACATTATCATGGAGTATATGCAGAACCAGAAGCTGCAAAAGCAAAACCAGGTGAGGAGGTGACAAGAGTGATGAGGACATAGACATGGACATAGACTTCTCACAAAGTACGGGCCGGGCAATGTGCCCCGGCAATGTGCACATCATGCTGATGAGCTCTGCATGAGCTCTGCATGGTCACCTGTGCTGATCAGCTCGCCATGCTGGCCAAACAGGAAATGAAATTCAAAAGTTTGTGGGCCTTTTCCTGTCTACCTGGCCAGTGCGTTTGAGTTGAGAGCTCTGTCCAGAGCGGTCACAATGGAGCACTCTGGGATAGCTCCCGGAGGCCAATACCGTCGAATTGTGTCCACACTACCCCAAATTCAACCCGGCAAGGCTGATTCAGTGCTAATCCCCTCGTCGGAGGTGGAGTAAAGAAATTGATTTAAAGAGCCCTTTAAGTCGAAAAAAAGGGCTTTGTCGTGTGGACGGGTCCAGGGTTAAATCGAGGTAACGCTGCTAAATTCGACCTAAAATCATAGTGTAGACCAGGCCTAAGTTATGCAACAAGTCGACATACTTAGACCTACTCACCGCAGTGTCTTCACTGCACCTCTCATGGCGGTGGAGTACAGGAGTCGATGGGAGAGCGCTCTGGGATTGATTTAGCGCGTCTAGACTAGACGCACTAAATCAACCCCCACTGGATCGATGGCTGCCTGCCGATCTGGTGGGTAGTGTAGACATACCCTTTATGATGACAGAAGAAGACCTTATAGGGTTTAGTAATATCAGATCTCACTTTCTTAATGACTGAAGAACTGGGATGGGAACTTCATTGTCTCTCACTTGAAGGTGTAGTAATCTCTTGCAAAGAGCTTTTCTCCTAAGTGTTCATATGGCATTTGCATTGAATCAGTGTAATCAGATACTCATTTTTTAAAAAAAGAATTGTACAGAGTTTGAATACAATTCCTTTCCCTCGCAGTTGCTCAGGTCTTCTCTCCTGTAACGCTGCCAGAAGGACTTGTATATAAATTGAACAACATGGGAAGCAGGATCAGTCCTTGAGGGACATTGTAGTTTAAATTCCTTGATGATGAGGCACAATTACTTCTCAGCAGTGACTGCCTCCTATGTTCAGGGTTTGATTGGAACCACTGGAGGCCTGTTCCAAACACACTCAGTAACAATACTAAAGCAACAATTAGTTTCTCATTGGAAAGGAACAACCATTTTTATTCAAGCTTATAGAGTGTATTTCAGACAGGCCAGAATCAACACCACTGGACTCGTGGCAAGATAAAATCCAACTCCCAACCAGATATGCAAACCCAGGTTCTGAACATTCCTAGTCTTTGGGAAGGTTGGATGATGGATTCAAACTTTGTAGCCTGGGTTCATCCCTGCCTCCAAAACTGGATGCTTGTCTGAAATCTCAGCACCACTTGAGACTGCTGGACATATGCCAAGAGCAGCCTTTCTTGTTGTATTTCAACCCTTCTGCTTCTGATCCCAAGGACAGCTCGGGGGGGGGGGGGGTAAGGTGGGTGGCGGGGGAAGAATGGAACACTTTCAAACCTCAAAGAAAACTCAGTTTGGATTTTGGTGACAATTCTGAGAGGGATATGTACATGTGAAGCACTAGCTGGAATAAGAGTATCTTACTATAGTATTTCTATGCTTTGCACAACACTTATTTCAAACACAGTTCAGGGAATGGAAGTGAAAAATATCTCCAAGCACAAAGTAAGCCTGTAAATCAGCAGTGTTGGCCCAACCCTTCACTGGCACGTCCCCACAAGCTCTGTGCCAGCAAAGAGACTTCTGCTGCACTGACATTTACAAAAGTTCAAATACAACTAGCTTGACGTACAGAAAAAACAATGCATGATAGGGCCATAAAATGAAATTTGGAGGCACAGCACCATTACCCAGTGATTGATTAGCAACTGAGCCCTTTGTTAAGATGATTAACTGGGCCCATGGTAGGTACAAAGTACTAAATCTAGTAAAAAATCTACAGTACTTTGTTCCTGCTGGTCAGTTTTATATGCTCTCAAGATAACGTGGAGCCTCTTCTCAAGGATCCCGACTGTTAATGTTGTCCATGCAAAAAGCAACATGTACTGCTAAAAAGAATACAGGGGGTTAACATCTAAATTGGAAGTGGAGACTGAGACAGAAAGTAGGGGAATAGAAGTGATAAATGAAAAACTACTGTAACTTGATAAGAAGACGAGCAAGGCATTTGTTATGACAGGGCTTCCAAGGACTCAAATGCAGAGCCAGAATTGGTAACCATTTAGTGGGCTGTTTCACTGAGGTGGTGGATTTAGCAGGGAGTCTATTAGAGTAGTCAGGCTGTGGGATTCACTGCCAAGGGAGGTCATTGAGTTAAATACTTTGGCTGCATTTTAAAAAAGCCTGACTGGCTGATTTATGGCTGACAATAACTTTCTAAGTTATGACGCTGAGATAAGGGTAACCAGATCTCAGGCTTCGTAGCATAAATGGATCACCTGACCTTTAAAACTAGGCTGTCCTCAAAGAATTTGAAGTGTACTGGAGGGGGATCTTTTCCATCTGGGAACAGTTGCAATGCTTTGCTGACTAGAGGTCTTGTCAGTGGCAGGGGAGCCAATGACAAGCTGTGGTATCTCCACATTTAATTTAACTTTTGGTTACAAATTTTTTCTCAGAGAAGCTGTGGCCCAAACCAGAATCTCCACTGGGCAGTTCAGACCAGGTTTATATTTTCTTAATTAAATGCAGGGCATGAAGTGGCCAATTCAAGTTTTCCACAGCTGTCTCATGTGAGCAATTATTTCAGGGGGATGCATTGTTTGTGCAGGCAGCTAAGTGTGAAAGCGAAAGGGCTGTTTGTTCTGGCATCTGACATTTCTGATTGTGCCCAAGCAGCAGCACAGGCTGGAAGTAGCCTCTGCAGCTCCCCACCAGTACCCTCGTTTCTTGCCATAATCTCACATACTTCCTGTGTTTTCATGCCAGGGGTGAAAGTAACTTAAAGGACTTGCCGGTACTCCGGAATCCTGAGGAGGGGCGTGGCCTCCACCAGAAGAGGCGGAGCCTTTAAATCTCCAGGCCCTTTAAATCAGGATTTAAAGGGCCTGGGGCTAGGGCTGTGGTAGCAGCAGCTGGGAGCCCCAAACCCTTTAAATCACCTGCAGAGGTGGCTGGGAGCCCTGGGGTTCGAGGGCAATTTAAATGGGACGATTTAAAGGGCCCAGGGCTCTAGCTGCTGCTACCACAGCAGAGCCCTGGGCCCTTTAAATTGCCGACAGAGCCCCAGGGCTCCAGCAGCAGGGCCCGGGGCTCCTGCTGCCACTACCCTCCAGGGCCCTTTAAATCATCTCTGGAGCCCTGCTGCTGGAGCCCTGGGGTAGCAGCGGCAGGGCTCCGGTGGCTATTTAAAGGGCCCAGGGTGGTAGAGGCAGTGGGAGCCCCAAACCCTTTCAATAGCCACCAGAGCCCTGCCACCGCTACCCCAGGGCTCCAGCAGGCTCTGGGGGCTATTTAAAGGGCCCGGGCCCTTTAAATTGTCCTCGGAGCCCTGGGGTAGCAGCAGTGGGGCTCCAGCGACGATTTAAAGGGCCCGGGGCGGTAGCGGCAGCAGGAGCCCTGGGCCCTTTAAATTGCCACCCGAGCCCCGCAGCTGCCTCCCCAGGGCTCTGGCAGTGGGGCTCTGGCAGCAATTTAAAGGGCCCTGGGCTCCAGCCCTTTAAATTGCTGCGACAGGAAGCCGGTCCACCCCAATATGGCGCACCAGCTCTTGCCGTCAGGGGTGGCAGGTTTGTAGAAATTTTGGTGGTGCCCAGAACCTGCCCCTGCCCAAACTCTGCCCCCGCCAAGCTCCACCCCCCACCTGTCCAAGACTCTGGGATGGAGTTTGGGTGCGGGAGGAGGTCTGGGGTGCAGGCCCTGGGCTGGGGCAGGGGACTGGGGTGCAGGAGGGGTGCAGGGTGCAAGCTCTGGGAGGGAGTGTGGAGGAAGGGGTGCAAGTTCTGGGAGGGAGTTTGGGGATAAGAGGGGGTGTGGAGGGAGGGGGAGCAGGGGTGAGGGCTGTGGGGTGAGGCTGGGGTGGATTTGGGATGTGGCTGGGGATGAGGGATTTGGGGTGTGGGAAAGGACTCAGGGCTGAGGCAGAGGGTTAGGGTGCAGGGGGATGAGGGCTCTGGCTGGGGCTGGAGATGAGGGTTTTGGGGTGTTGGAGAGGCTCAGGGCTAAGACAGAGGGTTGGAGTGCGGGTGGATGAGGGCTCTGCCTGGGGGTGTGGCCTCTGGGGTGGGTCAGGGCTGGGGATGAGTTTGGGGTGCAGGCAGGCTGCCCTGGGACTGGAGCCAGAGAGAAGGACTCCCCCCAGCCCTCTCCCTGCTGGCAGCAGCAAGCTCTGGGGTAGGGACCCCCTTCTCCCCCCTGGCAGCACACTCACCCCTCCCCCCCAGTGTCACTGCACATGCTCCTAGGACCCCTCTCAGGTCCAGGAATCCCTCTCGCCTCCCCTGTGGTGGGTGCCATGCCGGGGGCGGCGGCCATCACATGTGCGCCTCCTCCCCGCTGCTGCCCCTCACTGTAGCCTCACTGGGGCTGCCCCTTGCCCAGCTGTGACGTTATTGATATAAATTGGGACCATATCTGTCTGTATGTCTGTATCATTTTTAGTTGAAGTTATGAATGTGGGTTCTATGCTGTCAGTATTCAACATCTCCATCTTGTCTTCAATCCTGCTTCTGACCTCTGGCCAGCGTGGGGCAAGAGCAGTGACTGCAGGCAGGGGGGTGGCTGTACTGGTGGAGGGTCCCACTGGAAAATGAAAGGGTCCAAGGGGGAAGGGCAGCCTGCCCTGGCAGTAGTGGAGGAGGGCACTAGGCAGTTGATGCAGGCAGGCATTATACAGGCACAGCATTAATGCAGTTAATGCAGGCAGGCAGGCAGGCAGCATGGAGCTGCACGGGACGGGGAGAGACAAACGCTCTGCTCCGGGATCCAGGGAGGTGTTTGGGGGCAGCAAAGGGGGGCTGGGACACACTCAGGGGAGGTGTGGGGGGAAGCAGCAGGTGGGGCCAGGGGGGAGACCCGGCCCCAAACATTCATGGAGCTGGGCTCCCGGACCCTCAATTTTGCTGGAGCCAGGAGGCAGAGTCAGAGAGGGAGAGAATGCTCCATTTTCTTGCCGGTAGCTACTGCACCCTTTCTTACCGGTCCTCCGTACTGGCCCATACTGGCTTACTTTCACCTCTGTTTCATGCTACCAAAGCAGTACCTTTAGCCAGACTGAAACCCTGGAACCTGACTTTCACGCAAGGCATCTTAATATAGCATAACTGACCCCAGGGCAGAGTGTCACTGCGCATGCTGTGACACACCCGTCCCTTTGTGATAGCTGGTGGCATGCTGTCTGTATTGCAAGCTCGGAGATAGGCGCTCTAAGTGTGCCAAGCAATGGGCTCTGGACAAACAAGACCTGTGGCTGGTAATAGTGTGGGAGCAGGGGGCAGAGTGAGGGCAGCTGGCTTCAGCAGTGTTACTGAGCTTGCTCAGTACAAATCAAGGAGCAAAAGGGGGGGGCATGACCCCCCCACCACCACCACGCATTGCCTCTGGCTCTGGAGGAAGTACAGGAGGGCTGGCAGGAAAAGAGCACAAATGCGTTAAGCACAATGGGGAAAGGGGTCCCTGTGGTTAGCAGAGAGATGTGTATGTTTCATGGTGAAGGGACTAGTATTGCCACCCCCAGCTGTTCAAAGATCATAAATGAGTCACCCAAAATCATGAGATTGGCTCAAAATTTTTTTTCAATTAATACATTTGGGGCTCTGAGCTTTTAGGGTGCACTTGAGTCACATTTTCATGCTTTGCCCTGCAACTACGAGAGCTAGAAAACATTCTTTGTTTTTAAATGAAAGCTGAGGTTTTTTATATATTCACATGATTCCAGGATCTGAGGCTTTAAGAAAAAAAAACACAATTATCACAAGACTTGCGATACAAAGGGGGCAAGTTGATGAGGTATGGTTGTGTCAAGGGGAGGGTGGCGTTATTTGGGTTGTGTGACTGATTGTATGTTAGTGAGTGGATGTGTGTGCAATGTCTTTTCTGGGGGGAGCTATGTGCACATGGGTGCGTTTGCTGGAGGTGTGGCAGCATGTGTACGGTAAGTGCGTGGTGTATTTGTGGGAGGTGTGTTAGTTGCGTGCGTGCTGTGTTTACTGGGGGTGATGTATTATGTGTGTACAGAAGTTTGATGGTTAGCAGCTAGTACAGCCCATAGGCACTTTGCTGCAGGAATGCTAACCTCCGTGGGAGTGGACCTCATTCTTCTTTATGGCTTGGATTCAGGCATAATATGCAGTTTGAAAGTATCTGTCTGGGGCTTTCTTTTTTAATTTGAAACTCTTTTATGCTAAATGATCACTCTTCTTGCTGAGACCCCCTCATGGGGCATACCATCCCCCAGCCCCAGCATCACCATAGCACAGTCCTGTTAGATGTTTCATCTTTGGCAATGAACCCTGCCACAGTCAAGTTGGTGACTAGGGCCACTATGATTGAGACCAGTGTGGGCGTGCTGCACAAGGACAGGGCAGGATGCTATGGTATGTGTCAGGTATTCTGCACCTCCTGCAGGCCATAGGACTGCTCTCTATAGGGACCCAACTATGTTAGAGGGGATGGGTGTCTTGTGGGGTGAATGTGTAGCTACAAATGTTACATCAGAATGTCAGGGAGTTGCCTAGTGCTTCAGAACTCAGAGAGACCCATGTAGGTCTCCATGGCAACTCCAGAATGTGAATTGCATGCTTCTTTTGGGCTAGAAGCTAATGGTCTTCAAGAGAACTAGGGAGTGGGCTCTGGCCAGAGAGGAAGAGTGTGTGTGTGTGTGTGTGTGTGTGTGTGTGTGTGTGTGTCTGAGAGAGAGAGAGAGAGAGAGAGAGAGTTCCTGCTACATCCATTATTAGAGCCATTGGAGAGTGGGTTAGCTGCGCCTTCAACTAGCTGGACCTAGAGCCATTTTGGGAGCTGCAGAGAAGAACGGAGAGAGGCAGGCAGGCAGCTTTGAGGGAGCCACCAACCATTACCCCAATCCCTGGCAGTTGTAGGAGCACTTCCTGAGCTGGGAATCTAGTAGCTTCCCCAGGTTCCTGCTCCTGTGTTCTCCAGCTAGTGTTCCATGTAGCTTGTCCGCCATCCCTTCCTGTTTCTGCTCCCACTTCTGCAGGCCAATCGGAGATAGTAGCTCTTGGAGACTCACTCTGGCCTCTCTTCTCTCAGCAGCCTCCGCAGGTTCTCCCAGACCTGCAGGTCCTATTGGAGGGGGGAGTTAAACCTATGTGGAGAGGCACCAAACTCAGTGGCAGCCAATCAGGATGAACCTATTTGCATATGCCATCTGATTGGCTAACATTGCTCTAAGAAAGGACTCAGGAATCTCCTTGATCTAAAAGAGGTAAACAATAGAAACTTACTGACTGTGGAGGGCAGGACTGCCAGCTGAGCAGAGATGTGCTTAACCTAGGGTGACCAGATGTCCCGATTTTATAGGGACAGTCCCAGTTTTTTGGTCTTTTCTTATATAGGCTCCTATTACCCCCTTGTCCCGATTTTTCACACTTGCCGTCTGGCCACCCTAACCTGCTTTGCTCAGAACAACCATCTGCATGGCTTCCTTTCTGTTCATGCTCTTGGATGGCTGGTTTTACTGCAGCCTGTTGGATGGGCCAATATGCCACAAGGCAAATCCCTTTGAACTCCCGTGCTTTGGAGCCCTAAGCTCATCTGATTTATATTTCTTGAGACTGCTTGACAACATGTGTGTCTGTAACCTCCAGCTACACTTTCAGTAACTGGAGAGGTAGGTGCTGACAGTAATGGCTTTGTGACACATGCCCCAGCTGCCAGGTAAGGATGGAGTAAGTGGAACCTTGATGCAAAGGAAGGGGACGCATCACCTGTTACTTTTTGTAAATCAAAAGAGTGGCCATTATTCTCTCTAAAGAAAACCAGATGCTTTCCAAGATGCCCTGGAGAGAACAGGGCCTCATGTTAGGGGCACATTTTGCAATCCTGCCTCAGGGTAGATTCTGCTGGAAGTTAGCTGGGAGTTATGGACCTGAACCAGAGCATGGGATCAGTCTTTGGGTAAAGACTGATCCGAATCCAGATCTGAATTTCATGGCTCAGGTCCACCTCAAAACCAATCTGAAAGAAGAACAAAATTCCTGAGAATTCTTTGATATAAGTAGGCAATGCACATATTCCATAAGGAAAGAACTCCCAGGTGAGATTTAAAAGAGAGATGCAAGAGAGTCGGATCTCCCCCTGACTGGTTCTGTACTGACTTCAGTGAAGTTACTCCTGATTTACATGGGATGATGAGTGAGAGGAGAATCAGGCCATTAGTATCAGAGACTCATAGACTCATAGACTTTAAGGTAAGAAGGGACCATTATGATCATCTAGTCTGACCTCCTGCACAATGCAGGCCACAGAATCTTACCCATCCACTTCTATAACAAACCCCTAACCTATGACTGAGTTATTGAAGTCTTCAAATTGTGGTTTGAAGACCTCAAGCTGCAGAGAATCCTCCAGCAAGTGACCCATGCCCCATGCTGCAGAGGAAGGCGAAAAACCTCCAGGGCCTCTGCCAATCTGCCCTGGAGGAAAACTCTGGGATTCACAGAAGGATCCAGTCTGCCTGGCACTGTCTCTCTTCTTGTTCCCTCTCTCTCCTCTCCATGCAGGGACTGGCCACAATTGCAGTCTTGCCCTCTCCTGACCACAGGGGCTATTCCCTCCTAGCACACAAGCATACGCAAAGGGGGGATGGAGGAGGCAGGACAAAGGCTCTATGCCAGAGCTGGGTACGACACAACTTTCCCATTTCGCAAAAAAATTTTAAACATTGAAACAATTTTCCATCCCAAATCGGGACAAAAAGTCAAAACCTCAACTTTTCACACACTGAAAATCTGAAAAATAATTCACTTTGGGTCAACTGAAAATTTCATTAAATTTTGATCACTTTTTATTTTAAATTTGTTTTCAAACTATAATTAACTTTAATTTCAAACCGAAAAGCCATTTTGAAAAGGAAAACTGGATTTTTTTCATTTAGAAAACCTCAAAACAAAACACTTTGATTTTTAGAACTTTTTTTTTTAAAAAAAAATTTTAGTTGAAAAATTTGTCAAAACTGACCCTTTTCCCACAATTTTTTTTTGGTTTTGATGAACTGGCATTTTCCAATGAAAACAAGTGTCATCAAAAAATTCCCAACCAGCTGTACTCTACCCTTCCTGAGGAAGAGGGCAGAGGGCATGGTTCCCTTATGTGCTGGGCAGCTCCAGTGTATAATCTCTTCCAGAATTCCCCTGAGTGCACCAAAATTCTGTGCTTGACTGGCACAATCTCCCGAAGACATATTCTTCTCCTGGGGAAGGCTTGGCTTTTTCCTGAAATGCTGAACAGAACCATATGTGGGCTTGGTTGCATTCTACAGTGAGGGGAGCATGGGTTAGTATATATTCCTGAATTTGCTGAGGCTCCCCTCTTAGGCCAAGCCTCAAGAGGCAGGTTCCAATTACATTCGCTTCCCCTTGTGATTGACATTGGGTGCTTAAAATTTACTTTTTCTGCTGCAGGGATGCTTATGCTCCCTAATATTTTTGGATCAACACAAGCCTGAAGATGCCAATTCTTGCTTTACAAGCAACTACTAGATCCTAAGGCTGAATTTACGATATTATTTCCTTGTAAATGTCAGCTATAATTCTGCGGAAAAGCTTAGATCTATCTGATACTGATCAACTTGCAATTTTCATTAGGGGGAGCCAAATCAGATGCAGCTGGGATCCTAACCCACCTCCTTGAGGATTATGGTGACCAAGGTTTGGAGGTGAGCCTTGGAGATAATAGACATGAAAAACTGTAAACCGTATATTTAAGATTTATAGGCTTCATTATATAGTGACCTTTCAATAAGGTATTTTATATTGTGGTAAAATCTACTGTGATAAAGTGGATATGTGAGTTATTAAGAATGTGGGATTTTTCTTCAGCTAACTTCTGAATTTTCCCTTGTCACTAGAATTTCATACTTTTTCAGCTGTACCACGGGGTATATGGAGAAAAGCTTGGGAGCTGTTTGTATTATAAATTGACTGCTGAAATCCCATTTTTCATTGTTAATTTCAATAAGAATTAGTGCTTTTCCCTTGCTTTGCATACATAACTCCTTACTGGGAGTTTACAGCAGGAAAGCATTAGAGTCTCTAGAGGAAAGATATTGGGTCAAATCTGCTTTCAGTTATGCAGAATAACTTAACTGAGTTCAGGGAACACAGAATTAGAAATGGTTCATATTTTTAAATACAGCCTTTCCTGTTGGTAGTGAACCCACACCATGTGAGTGTGGAAGCAGAGTTTTTCTGTAATATGGATTGGAGATGCATTCAGTCATCACTGAATTTAGGGATACAAGGTGTACAATGGGAATATCAGGAGCAGTCACCTAAGGGCTGTATTCTGCACAGTTACACTGAACTGCCCTGCATTTCCCCACCTTGGAGTGAACCAGATATTCTCCTTGCCCCTCCTCTTTCATTTTAGAAGCCAAGATCAGACCTGCCTCCCCTGTTTTTAAAATACTCAGCAGGCTGACACCAGTCAACCTCAAGAACTGCGTCCTGCTCCCTACTCTTATTTACGGTGACCAGATGTCCCGATTTTATAGGGGCAGTCCCGATTTTGGGGTCTTTTTCTTATATAGGCTCCTATTACCCCCCACCCCATCCCGATTTTTCACATTTGCTATCTGGTCACTCCACTCTTATTGAGCATTGATGTCCCTTCTCTCCCATCAGCTGATTTGAGCGCTATGATGCGAGAGCCACCTTTCTTTGCAGCTCTTGATCTTTGGAACAGCCTTCCTGCACCTCTCCAACTTATTGGCTCTCCATACAGCTTTGAATTTTCAGCTGAAAGCAGCTCTTTATTCTCATGCCCAGGCCTTTTAATTTCTCTCTCCCATGTTCTTTAGCTCTATCTTTGAACCTGTAAAGCATGCGGGGACACTGGGATTGCATGGCAGCTGCGATACATAATGGAACGGTGCATAGGCTTTCCAAGGAAAAGAGCCCTCCGAAGCCAGATCCTCCTCAAAGGCAATTAACACACAGTTTGCTGTACTCCGGCTGTTCTCTTCATGCCAAGGGTCGCTTCAGGAAATTCCCCAGCTGAATTTTTAAAAAAATGTTTTTCCATTCATTGGTGCTGGTTGGGAGAAGCGATCCCAGAAAATCCTATGCCTGGCTACTAAGGATTAATGGGTCTGGACAGAAATATGTCCAAAACCATTCCCGTACTCTCTCTCACAGACGCGCACTCCTTGGTTTTTTAACAGAAAACTCACCTCAGCATGTAATAAGTTACCAGATACGAAGGAGAAACTTTTGTATCTTTTTTTCCCCATTCTATGAAAGGAAAAGAAATCAAACAGGGGGCAAAAAGTCCATGTTAAAATAAACTCAGGGGTGTGAATTCACCAGCACAATCAATGAAAGCCAGAGTTTAAATGGATAGATTCTGGGCCAGCTCCATCTGTCACCTAAGTGGCTGTGGTGCAAGTTACGAGTTAAAGGGAAGCTGTTCAGAAGATGGGTGAGAGTGATGAAGTAGGATAACTTACAGTGGTCTGGTGCTCTGGGGACTGATATAAGCAGGGATAGCTCCAACTGGAACCAATTTCCTCAGGGATGGATTTGGCTATGGAAATGTTGGGAATGGTTCAGGTGTAGGTTAAACACAGGCTTGATTCACAGAGTTTGAGGCTAGCGGGGACCACGGTGACCATCTAGTCTGACTTCCTGCATAGTGCAGTGATTCTTGCATCAGGCCCATAACTTGTGGTTGAGTCAGAGCATATTTATATAAAGCGACCTCTATATGAATCACCACCTTGTAGTGGTGGAGAGGCTTGCATTCCTCAATGACCCCAAGAGTGATGCTGCCTGGAGTCATGTACTCCCTTAGGGCTACCATGGCAGAATGGTCAAGGGCAAGATTCCAGACAAAGTGTGATCCAAGAAGTCCCTAATGGCAGAGCAGACAGAGGATAACTGCACAATGGAGGTGAAACTGTTGTGTAATGTTACAATGGCTGTGAAGGTGGATGAAGGCTACAGCTGACAGAGGATCTCCAGTCATCATGGTGTCCAAGCCACTGGTTTCAAGTCCTCTATCTGTCAAGGAGAGTGTGGTGATTGTTGTGCACCAGTCTCCCCACTTTAAAAGAAGTCCCGCACAAGCATCTTCCAGTTTTTGGGAAAATAACATTTGCACCAGTCAAAAGTCTGGTGGCGATCGGCGAGTGGCGACGGGAACAGGACAGTGAAATCTGGAAGTTTCTAGTTACAGACCGACACACAGGTGGTGGGTGTGTGATACAGTTGTCTTGCTTGAGGGTTGAGGCAGGTTGAGCATCTTGGCAGCTGCACCCACAACTGAGCAGTCCTTTTTAGGATCCACTCTGCTCACCCCACATGA
This sequence comes from Mauremys reevesii, assembly GCF_016161935.1. Taxonomy (NCBI): domain Eukaryota; kingdom Metazoa; phylum Chordata; order Testudines; family Geoemydidae; genus Mauremys; species Mauremys reevesii. The sequence goes on along the minus strand of NC_052629.1, from coordinate 65,808,170 downwards.
GGAGGGAGTTAGAAAAGTTACCCTAAAAATAGTCTTGCCTCTGTTTTTCCTGGCTGGATAGCCTCATCCAGCAGGATCACCACCTCAGCGGTCGAAAATTTAAGAAACTTTTCAACTTTGGAACTTGGAACGTATGTACCCTGATGAATAATTCAAACAGTGACTGACCAAAGTGACGTACAGCCAGTATTACTTGTGAATTGAGTCTGTTTAACATCAATATTGCTGCTTTGTCCAAAACTAGAAGAGCTGATGAAGGACAGGTGAGGGAGGAGAAAGGAGGATACACCTACTTCTGGAAGAGAAAAATCTATAGATGAACCTCGATTGCATGGAGTGGGCTTTGCTATAAAGAACAATCTCATAAGGTGCCTCTCTGAGGTACCAGTTGGCATCAATGAGCAGTTTATGACACTCCGACTGAGGCTCACCAAAAATCAACAGGGAACTATTGTGAGCACCTATGCACCAACACTGGATGCCAATGAGAATGTAAAGGAAGATTTTTATTCTCAGTTGGAAACCATTTTATCGGAGACTCCTACAGAAGACAAGATCATCCTTCTGGGGGATTTCAATGCATGTGTTGGACAAGACTCAGACCTGTGGAAAGGAACAATCGGGAAAGAAGGAGTTGGCAAAAGCAACTCAAATGGAATTCTGCTCCTGACCAAGTGTGCTGAACATGAACTTATTGTTACAAAAACTCTTTTCTAACAAAAGGAAAAGTTGAAAACATCTTGGAGACACCCACGGTCAGAGCACCTCGACTTAATTTTCATAGTTCATGCCCAAGATTGTAGTGACGTACTTCTCACAAGAGCAATGACAATTGTTGATGACTGTTGAACTGATCATCGCCTTATTTGATCCACAATGAAAATTAAGATAGCCCCCAAATGGAGGCTGCAAAAGAAGCAGGCCAGGTGCAAGTTGAAGATTCAAGATTTGAAGGACCCTATTAAGCGTGACCACTTCCAAGCAGTTGTAGAAGAAAAGCTCCCATCAGAGTTTCTGGAAGAAACTGAGGAACATTGGAGCCAGTTGAAAGCAGTAATCATCAATGCCTGTGAGGAAACCATACGCTACCAAACCAGAAAACATCAGGACTAGTTTGACGAGAATGATGCTGAAATTGAGCAACTCATCAATGAGAAGAGAATGACATTTTGTGCTTGGCAGAATGACATAAATTGTAATATAAAGAGAGAAGCCCATACCAAGGTGAGGGAGGAAGGTCAACGTAAAACCAGAGAACTCAAGAACAAATGGTGGACTAAGAAAGCGCAAGAACTCCAACATCCTGCGGATATCCACAATACATGTGGTTTCTTTAGTACCACCAGGGCTATTTATGGCCCAATTTGCCATGGTATAAATCCTCTTCACTCTAAGGACGGAACCACACTTTTGAAGGGCAACAAAGCCATCAATTCTCACTGGAAAGAACATTTTGACAATCTCCTTAACTGTAATTCTATGGTTGCAGATGAAGTCCTTGAGCAAATCGCTCAATGACGATTTAGGGATGAGCTCGGAGACCCTCCCAATTTGTATGAGGTACACAATGCCACCAAACAGATAAAGAACAATAAGGCAGCAGGTCTAGATGGGATCTCTGCTGAAATCTTTAAAGATGGTGGACCAGAGCTAATTTGACAGCTTTACCTGCTTATCCTTAAAATCTGGATAAAGAAGGAGATACCCAGTGAAATGAGAGATGTCACCCTCTTCAAGAAAGGGGATAAAGTGGATTGTGGAAATTATTGTGGTATCTTCCTCCTAGCCATTGCAAGAAAAAGTGCTGGCGCAGATCCTTGCAACCCGTCTCCTGCCCCTGCCAGAAGAAATTTTACCGGAGTCACAGAGTGGTTTCCGACCATGTTGTGGAACTGTGGATATGATCGTCACAGCATGGCAGCTGCAAGAAAAGTGTCAGGAGCAAAACCGACCACTATACATGGCTTTTATTGATCTAACTAAGGCCTTTGATTCAGTGAATCACTGTGCCTTCTGGACTGTACTTTCTAAGATTAATGTATTTATCAGGACATCCAATGTCCTAAAATTGCTTCATGATAACATGAAAGCAACTGTTTTAAGCAGCACTGGTTCTCAGAGTGAACCTTTCAAAGTACAAACAGGAGTCAAACAGGGCTGTATCATCGCTCCAACCATGTTTGCAGTTTTTATTGCCATCATTCTTTACCAAATTGCTGGGAAGTTTACAGCTGGCATTGAAATCATTGACAGAATGGACGGAAAACTGTTCAGGCTTAGCAGGCTGAAAGCCAAGAGTAAGATTTCCACAACATCTATTGTGGAACTTCAGTATGCTGATGACAACGCAATCTTTGCCCACTCTGAGAAAGATCTTCAAACTATCTTGTGTTCGCTGATGCTTACGCATATCTTGGTTTCACTCTTAATATCAAGAAGATTAAAGTGCTCTATATGTCATCTCCAAATGAGGTATTATATTCCCCATCTATCAACATCAATGGAGTGACATTGGAGAATGCCGATCATTTCCTCTACCTTGGAAGTCATCTTTCATCCAAGGCAGATATTGATGCAGGAATTCAACATTGCCTGAGCTGTGCCAGAGTAGCTTTTTCTCGTTTGTGGCACAGGGTTTTTGAAGATCACGACATTCTAACATACACCAAGCTTCTTGTTTATCAAGCCGTTATTCTCCCAACACTGTTGTATGGGTCCGAAACTTGGACAACCCATAGACACCACTTGAAAGTCCTTGAGAGGCACCATCAACGCTGCCTTCGTAAGATTTTGAAGATCAAATGGGAAGACAGGCACACCAATATTAGTGTTCAGGAAGAGGCAAAGACCACCAGTATCGAGGCAATGATCATCCGTCAGCAATTCTACTGGACTGGTCAGGTTGTCTGGATGCCAGATCATCGCCTCCCAAAACAGGACCTGTTCTCTCAGCTGAAAGAAGAGCAACATAGGTGGAAACCAGAAGCGTTATAAAGACTTGCTGAAGGACAACCTAAAAAAGTGTAATATTGACATTGACACTTGGGAGACACTTGCCCAGGAACTCTTAAAATGGAGTGAAGTCCTTTATGATGGTCCCCTGCATTTTGAACTTGCTCTCCAACAAGCTAAAGAGGACAAGAGGCACAGGAGGAAGGAGAGACTGGTTTCCAGTCATGGTCAACAGCCTCCTGCTGAGCCTGAAAACATCTGCCCTCATTGTAATAGAACTTGTAGTTCCAGGATTGGCCTTATTAACCACCTGAGAACCCCTACCTGCCATGAAAGATGATCATACTTGGTAACAAGTGATCGCCCATCATCATCATCATCATCATATAAAGCGAGAGGTACCATCTAGATTTAAAGACTGCAAGTAATGAGAATCCACCATGTGTCTTAGTAAGTCTTTCCCATGGTGAGTTACCTGGAGCTGTTATTTCACATCTTCCTGTCAATTGCTATCCCTGATTCTCCTCTGCTTTCTGTGCTGTTGGTGCGTAAATTATCCTCTGCACACCTTCTGAATGCCAAGGTCCCAATTCTCCACCACCTCAGAGGTTGTGTCCTCGTTTTTCACCCTTACAAACTGTATGTAACATGCCACCCAGTCAGAGGGGTAGCTTTTTACATCTTTACATATTCAGTTCTCATAGGCGTAAATGGTAACACAAGTTGCAGGGCAATGGAGAATCAAGCCCACCATCTTAATATATCCGCACATAGCAAGTTGAGGGGAGAATTCAGCTTGCCTATGCAACCAACTTTTACATTTTCTGTCTCTTGAATGTTTAACTTTGCAGACTTAATGTGCATCAGCATAGTTATTTGTATTTCATTTCTTTCCTGTTTAAGTGCAATATGGTGAAAATCTACTACAAAAAAAGTTTAGCTGCAAAAAGGCTTTCTGTTGGGCCAAATCCTGAGGTCATTTGGTCCTTTACTCATTCTTTACTCAGGCCAATGCCTACTGAAGTCAGTAAGAGCTCTGTCTGAGAAAGGACTGAGTAAAAACTGAATAAGGATTTCTTACATTTTCAAATTCTTTGAGGACAGCCTAGTTTTAAATTTTAGGTGACCCTTTTATGCTACGAAGCCTCAGATCTGGTTACCCTGAATTTCAAGATTTAGTTCTCTGATATTACAAGAGGAGGTCTCTACTGCATGTAGAATAGCAGTAACTTTGGAGCTCAGACAAAGTTGCTAAAAGCATGTAACACATTCCTGTTTGCACAAAATTACTACCAGATGGTCTGCAAACCCAGAAAGGGTAATAAAAAGTGTGGATAACATCTCTCTGCCGCACACCAAAAGACTGCAGGAAGAGTTAATTGGTCACACCCCAATCAGTCTTAATGTTGGATATGGATTCTATGATATGCAGAGCTTGTGATAGAACTGGCTGAGCCATCTGTGACAGAAGCTCATTGGTGGTAACTGGCAAAGGGGTCACTGTTCTTTACAAGCGACTCCTGTCTCAGAGCTGACAAACTCACTACACCTAATACACCGCTTTCATGGTATTTTGCCATAAAGGTTAAAGTGTACAGTCTTTACTGAAAGCTTGCAAATTATTGATGCTCATAATCATTGTGAGATGTGTGTATGGGTGATACATAAGGAATAATAGAACTATATTGGAAATCATGGCTTTATGCTCTTGGAGAAAAAGTGAGTCACCAGGTAATACGTCTTGGTGATGGCCCATTCAAGCAGGAGGGAGTTGTTACCTCTCCTTTGCTAGTCAATGAAGTACTGTATTGCTCAATCGTCCACCTTTGCACCAACCCAGGAATGTCCGTGGAAAACCAACAAAGACAAACTATGAAAATCAAAACCACATGGAAGTGAAAAGGAACAATATTAAAGAGAAGGGGTCACCCTGTCCGTGAATGAAGACAAAAGACTGACTCAGTATATCACAGGGTGGAGAAAGACAGCCAGGAGCTACCTTGAAAGACTGGGTCCTAGCTCCTTGGGGCTAACAGGTGCTGGAAAAGACTGAACTTTGGGGTGAGAATCTACTTTATTAGCTAGGAAAGGTAACTATTAGTAAGTGTAGTACTGGTTTGCATGTTATGATTTTGTTTTGTATTTAACCTTTTGTTTCTATCACTCACACTTGCTTCTATTTGAATGTCTAATTTTCTTAAATAAATTTCCTTTTGTATTACTCTAATTGAACTCAAGTGCTGTGTGTGACATAGGAGTGGTGGCCTAATGTTAAACTGGTGAACATTGTTCCTTTGGGACCGGAAGATCTGGGATTTCTGTGGGTATCCAGTGATCAGGGACTGGATAATAGAATAATAGAATATCAGGGTTGGAGGGGACCTCAGGAGGTCATCTAGTCCAATCCCCAACTAAATCATCCCAGCCAGGGCTTTGTCAAGCCTGATCTTAAAAACATCTAAGGAAGGAGATTCCACCACCTCCCTAAGTAACCCATTCCAGTGCTTAACCACCCTCCTAGAGAAAAAGTTTTTCTAATATCCAACCGAAACCTTTCCCCCTGCAACTTGAGACCATTATTCCTTGTTCTGTCATCTGGTACCACTGAGAACAGCCTAGCTCCATCCTCTTTGGAACCCCCCCTTCAGGTAGTTGAAGGCTGCTATCAAATCCCCCCTCATTCTTCTCTGCTTCAGACTAAACAATCTCAGTTCCCTCAGCCTCTCCTCATAAGTCATGTGCTCCAGACCGCTAATCATTTTTGTTGCCCTCTGCTGGACTCATTCTAATTTTTCCACATCCTTTTTGTAGTGAGGGGCCCAAAACTGGACACAGTACTCCAGATGAGGCCTCACCAATGCCGAATAGAGGGGAATGATCACATCCATTGATCTGCTGGCACTGCTCCTACTAATACAGCCCAAAATGCCGTTAGCCTTCTTGGCAACAAGGGCACACTGTAGACTCATATTCACCTTCTCATCCACTGTAACCCCTAGATCCTTTTCTGCAGAACTGCTGCCTAGCCGCTCAGTCCACAGTTTGCACCAGTGCCTGGGATTCTTCTGTCCTAAGTGCAGGACTCTGCACTTGTCCTTGTTGAACCTCATCAGATTTCTTTTGGCCCAATCCTCTAATTTGTCCCAATTTAGTGTCATCTGCAAACTTGTTGAGGGTGCAGTCCACGCCATCCTCCAGATAATTAATGAAGATATTGAACAAAACCAGCCCCAGGACCAACCCTTGGGACACTCTGCTTGATACCAGCTGCCAACTAGACATCGAGCCATTGATCACTACCCGTTGAGCCCGATGATCTAGCCAGCTTTCTATCCACCTTATAGTCCATTCATCCAGCCCATACTTCTTTAACTTGCTGGCAAGAATACTGGATACCGCAAAGGGACATTGTCATAGGTCTTCTCCCCCACTTGGAGCTTTTGGGTTCCAAGATGGGGACCTGCATGGACTCCTCTAAACTAATCTTAGTCTAGATCTGGTTCTGCTGCCACCAGTTAAGTTTAAAGTGGGTAACACACTGCCTGTCCCCCAAACTTCCCCTGGGGAACCCAGATTCAAACCCCTTGAATCTCACCAGAGAGAGAAACAGCCAGTTCCCCTCCTGCCCTTCCCTCTCTCCGGCCTGCTCCGGAGAGATTACACACCGAGTCAAATCCTTGACTCAACACAAAGAGGGACTCACCTCCCCCTCCCCTTCCCTTGAAAATGCAAACAAGAGAAGAATCAATCAAGTCCTAAAAAGAAAAGAGTTTATTAAAAGAACAAAAAGAAAGTACACTATCTCTGTAATACCAGGATGGAACAATACACAGGGTCTAACTTATAACCTGGAGAGAATTCCCCCTCCCCCTTTCTTTCTCAGTAAAAGCAAAGTAACAGCAACAGAAATAAAGATATTCCTTCAGCAAAACACACAATTGCAAATGTAGAAATAAACTTATAATACTAGTATGCCTTTCTAATACTCACTAGACTGAATAGATGAAAGATACTGCAGAAACCTGGGAGGACTTGATTAAGATGTCTGGACTCCCTTAGCTCCCAAGAGAGACTCAACTCAAACAAAAAAAACACAGAAAAAAAAACTTCCCTCCACAGAGATTTGAAATTATCTTGTCCCTGATTGGTCCTCTGGTCAGGTGTTCATCAGGTACTGCTTGTTAACCCTTTACAGGTAAAAGAGACCTTAACCCGTAACTAACTGTTTATGACAGACATGTTGAAGGAACTCAAGGGCAGGGGTGTGTTTATTGTCAGCTGCTATAGCCCAGAGGAGAACGAGTTGCTGACAGGCTGATTTAGGGAGCTAACACCTAGTGGGCCCAAGCAAGACTCACTCACACTGGAGGCATGTGGAAACAAGGTGATTCAGAGCCCTGGGTGCCCTGAGAAGCGTCACATAACCCAATGCTTGCAGACTTCTTCTTGGGCCTGCAAGATGATGTGTGTAGTAGTAAGGACAATTAAATATTGCTTGGTCTGCTGCTGCTCTCAGCATGAATGGAGATCACCAGGAGTTAGCTGGCACCGCTCCGATTCATCAGTGTGAATGGAATGGTTCCAGCAGGCACAGCAAATTGCTGACATGAGGAAATTGTTCTAGCTAAACTTAAAAAAACAACTCCCGACTTTTCAGACCTTTGGTGACTTGTTATAAAGAATGGAACGTTTGAGACTTGTTCTCAGGTTTTCACAAAAATGTTGTTCCATTTTAATACCTCTATGTGGAGTGAGATGACTACTCACATTCCCCTGTATTCTAGTGTGTTTTTAAGCAAAGTTTGCATCTTTAAATCAGATGGATTACCAATCTGCAATGAATAATTTGTCAAATTTAGCCTCCCTTTCTGTACAGAGATGATCCAAGAACAGGGCTTTGCTCTTTACAAATGTGTTGGCTCTTCTCAATTGTTTGCCAAACACATTGTGCAAACAATTTTTAGTGAGAACTGTGTTCATGGGGATATGTGCTAAACTGTGTGGTTGGTCACCTAAGTCACATGACATTGTTTTTGCCCACTGAGTGGCAGAAACTTTGATACCCAGATGGAGGGAAGATGCAGAATTTTCAAGACGGCTGCATGAGTACTGCTGGTGACATGATACATTCCAGACACTCTGGTTTTTTGTAAAACTGGCTAAAAAGGGGTGGCATTTTCAATCCTATGTGATTTAGGAGCACTGAGTTTCAAGGGAACTCATGTTCCTAAATTACTTGGAACTTTGTTAATACATGAATTTTAAAAAGGGACTTTTAATTCACAGCTCTAATACTTGTTCTGAGAGAGAAGCTATTTTTTCCTCCCCAGTACAGATAAATCCCAATTATCAGTCCCTGATTATGGGAACTCCAGACTATCTGAATTTCTTTTCTACTCCCAAATCCATTATTTGTATCTCAGTTGAATTCCCTTTATCCACAAGTCTGATTCTAGGAAAGCTTTGACTGCTCCATGAGGCATCAGATAATGCTGGCCCTCATATGGACCAACGGGCCATCCCATCGTTTGTTCTTTCTCTGCACTGGAAGGAACAGGCATTCTCTATCACCCAACTAGTTTTTGATCCAAAACAAAACTTTGCCCTCTCCCCTCTGGCTATTTATATTCCTTAATAGTCTTTTATGAAGGGCTTTATCTAAAGCTTTCCGATAATCTATGTAAATTGCGCCCCTGGGTCACCTTTATCTACTAGTTTATTAACTTTTCCAAAGAAAAAAGTTTAGAAGGGTAAGACTGATCTCTTGTGTTGTTGTTGAGAGAAGAAGGGGAAAGGAGAGAGGACAGGGAAGAGGAACAAGGCAGGAGAGGAAGAAGAGAAATAAGAAAAGCAATATCCTGCATTTCTCCCCATGTTCCAGACACTAGGGCAAGACAGAACAGGAGTACATGTGGCACCCTAGAGACGAACAAATTTATTTAAGCATAAGCTTTCCTGGGCTACAGCTCACTTCATTGTGTGGCGTGAGCTACATAGAAATGAAGGCTGGTCCAGTGATCAGGGCACTAGCCTGGGTTCAAGTCCCTGCTCTGCCACAGACTTCCTGTATAACCATGGCCATGTCACTTAGCCTCTTTGTGCCTCAGTTTTCCATCTGTACAATGGGGATAATAGCTCTGACCTGCCTCACCTCACAGGGGTGGGTGAGGATAAATGCAGATACTATGGTAACGGTGGCCAGGTAGGGCCCTAAGATAGTCCACCATTGTCAAGATGTGGTTAATGTTTGTATGCTTTAGATGTGGTGCATTTACGTGAGCGTTAAAGTAAGTGGTGAGCTGAGACGGTTCTTATTTTATCTCCTAGAGAATCAGAGAGCTGCTTGTATCATAGCTGCATGTTTCTCAGATGCCGGTACTTTGAACATCTGTCATAGCTGGCTGTTGTTATACATGGTGCAAGACAGCCCGCCCAGAATATCACCACATTGCGACAAATGGAGGCTGAGGTGAGACTTTAAAAATACATCTAGCCAGACAGCATTTGCCTGAAGACAGGAGATGGCTCAGAATCAGAACCGACTTCATTTCAGCCACGTAAATTATTTCTGAAGAAGTGGAAAAATCTGTTTTGGAATATCCTGCAGACACAAGTTTTCCCTTGTTTGTCAGCAGCTTCGTTTGGCCAGTGGAGTGAAACTGCCAGGTAGAGATAATTGAAAAAATGTTATTTCCATCCCATGGCAGCTCCAGCACAAGGACTGACCATGGTGCATCATGGGAGATGTAGTCTGGCTAGGGAGCCAGTCTCATACAGAAAAATGGGGGCATGATGGGACCTGCAACTACAACTCCTCTGAGGGGCCATTAGCTAGGAAAGGTAGCTATTAGTAAGTGTAGGTCCTGGTTTGCATGTTATGATTTTGTTTTTATTTAACCTTTTGTTTCCATCACTATCACTTGCTTCTATTTGAATGTCTAGTTTTCTTAAACAAATTTCCTTTTGTATTTACTCTAATTGAACTCAAGTAATGTGCGTGACATAGGAGTGGTGGTCATGAGGGGCCGTGGCAGTTTCAGTCAGATGTGGAATTAGGATTCCACAGAAAGAGATCTTTTTGTTTGCAAAATTTCAGTTTAAACCAAACCCCATTTTCTGAAGGGAAAATGTTTTCATTTGAAGTTTTCCAGCCAACTCTGTTGTTGGGAGGAGAGGCAGCCCTCAGGCAACTGATGGTGATATTACACATGGCCTTGAAAATCAGGACAATGACCTTGAACTGGACTCTGTGTTCAGTTGATGAGATTCCCACTGGGAACATTGAATCAGGTCCTCAGCGAACAGACAATCTGCTGCACTGAGAGCTGACTGTAGCTTCCTCAGGGTACTGGGCCTCATTGCTAGTTATAGGGAATTCCAGCAGTGCCAAGAGTAGAGACTCAACAGAGGATCTCCAGAGCTTAAAGCAAGAGTCTCTACAATGAGAACTAAAGAACCAGTCACCACACCAGTCACCGACACATATCCTCTTTGGAGTGGGCAAAGAGGGGGGATATGTGATACTTGGCTGTTACAAAGAGGTGGACCACCCTTATGGATATGGGATATGGATGGATAACCACTAAATAGCCATCTGGTGATGGTTACCTGAGTGAAAGCATCATCTGCACAGTGGCTTGGATGACTTAGGAAAGTGAGCTAGACAACCCTTCACATTCAGGTCAAATCCAGCTCCATTTGGTAATAACCAGAGCTGGGTGGGAAATGACTCCCCTGCCCCCACATGAAACAGCTTTCTTTTAGAGATTTTTGTCAGAAAACTGAAAATTCTCAGTGTGAGTGGACATTTTTCATAAAAAGGTCCATTTTATAGAAAAAATAATTTTCTGTCGGAAAAATACTTTGAGGGAAAATTTTCAGCTGACTCTAGTAAAGACCAGAAGTCATCACCCGCTGGTAGCTGCTCGGTGGCCTAGGAGAAATGAGTTGATTGTCTCAGGCAGGTTCCTCGTAAGTAGACAAGTGACCTATCCACTTCATAAAGCATCCTCACTGTAATTAGCACCTTTGCTGGCCAACACAGGAAGAGGCCATTGACTGAATGGGTATGACATCTGGATTTCCCTCTGCCTCACAGAGTTCAGATGTGAGGCACAGTGGTGAGGTGGCAGAAGAAGGCTTTTGTGATGCTGCACATGCTGTACCTATGCAGTCTATAAAGAGGGGACTTCAGTCTTCAGGATGCTCAGCGGGCAGCCTTTCAGAGCCACTAAAATTCCCATTAATATCCAAAACAGCTTAACAGAGTTAATCCATTGTTTTAAAAATCACTTAGGCTGTCAACTTGATGTTCTGTGCAGTTATTCAAGTTCTAAGCCTCCCAGAAAATAGAGCTCTGAGCAGAAATGGCAACTGACCCTTAACTTTGAATGTCATTGCATTTGTAGTGTAGTATGAATTATTTTCTGCTTTGCAAGCTTTTGTCATTCATTAAAGGATTCTGGCAACTCTCTGGTGCACAGCATGAACATCAGCAATGTATTTTACTTGTTCTGCAGAAACCAAGGGCCAGGCAACCCATAGTTCTCAACAGCTGTCTTCATTTTTCCAGACATCATAAGAATATACTCTCCTGGGTCACTGTGAATTACAAGTGCTTGTCCTGTAGAGTATGATCGATAGACTTTGGGAACACAAGCACTGGTGAACTGCTGCAGAGGAATAAGTTTCACTTATAGACAATTTCTGAAGGAAACATTTTCATGAATGTTTTGGAAAAATGCTAATTGGTGTTTGAAGCATCCGTCCCTACTGCAGAGAGAGGCAATGGGAGGGGGAAAGGGTTTTATTGTCTTTCCTGGTGGTTCGTTCTGCAGTTTCCAGGCTCCATCTGTGTTGCAGAGCACAGCGCCATTCAGAAGGAACATCTGTGAATATTCCAGCTCATTACGCTTCCAAAGCCAATGGCACTATCCAAGGTTTGCTGGCATGAGCCTTTTCTGTGAGTGTTTGGACAGATGGTTTGCTACTGTGCGGAGCATCTTTAGGGAATGTATTCCTATTCTCAACATCACGGTTACTGTAGGCTCAGGCCTGGCTCTTTCCTGCTGTGTCTCTCAATGGTGTTTGTTTTTGCTGTATGAAATTCTGTCTCAGGTTTTATTTAGGAATAATGCTGTGCTTTGCCAGGCTTTGAAAATGGATCAAATCACTACTCCATTAGTGTCTCCGTCCAAAACATATAATGAGCCAGATCCTGAAGTTCTTGCATACTAAATTGAGTAAGCACTGAGTGACAGCCATGAAAGGAGCTCAGGTTTAGGCTGCAGAATAGCAGTCTGCTGCAATATGGGTTGTAGTTTCTTTTAAAGAGTTAAACCCCTCTTGATGTGTAGTTTAAATGAGACCTCTCTGAGACCAGGACTGGTCATTCTGGCATAGCCCACAACCATGCAGCCAAATGCTACGCAAAGTTTGGAAAAGGTGAATGTTAACTTTGCAACTCATGCCCATAACTAGCTTGTTTGCAACATACCCTGTTGGATTTGGCTGTCAAACTACATGTCTGGGAGTTTCACATTTTAAAATAGCCACCATGGAACTGCCTTATGACTGACTGACTGTCCTATGGACCTGGGATGACCAACATTAGCTCCAGAACTTTTTCAGAAAGAAGCAGATACTTCTGGTGATTTGTGATCAGCCTGCCCTGATCCTTCAGCCTCAGGACACATGCCTGAGGGTGGTCATGCCTGTCTGGCTGTGGGTCACTAGACACCTGGAAGCTGGCTACCCCAGACTGCTACAGGTCCGTGGCTAACCTGTTGTGGCAGGGGTGTGTGAGGTGATCAGGACTGTGATGTACCCAGAGCTGGTGAGCATTACAAATGTTCCTGAAATAATGGCTGGCTTTCAGCGAATGGGCTTCCCCAATTGAGCCAGTGCTTCTGATGGAACTCATGTGCCCATTGTTTGTCCCCCACAAGGAGCACATGAGTACACAAACCACAAAGGATACCTACCTTTTCTCCAGGAGTGAACTCAAGACAATGCACCTGCATTACTGGGGCTGGCTCCATGTGCAAGAGGAAATCAGGGATGCTTTGTGTACCCACATAATGGGTTTACATGGTCCCATGCATGAGGGGGAGTGAAATCGTATCTGTAATTATGCTCTTTCTTGTGGGGGCAGCTCAGGTAGAATTTCTTTTTTAATGAGTTTCTATTATATTATGAATTTTGTAAAATTTAGATTACTGTGATGATATTTATTGCATGTTTAAAAAATGTAGTGAGCCTGTCTATGTCCCTGCACCCATAGTTTGTGGAGAACTGCGATGATCCACTTCATTACATATCATAAAAATTGCTAATTAAGCCTTTTTGTGTGCACTTCATTGTAAGCATGTATTTAAACACAAAATACCAATGCACACAACAGACCAACTGCCATCCAAGCGTGTACAATGTAGTAACAAAATACAATGCATAACCAGTGAACAGTGAAAGTTTCCAGATGCGAGGGTGTCCGCAGGTATTTCTGGGTGTCCCCTGTCCGCTTGTCCTTTGTAGTGCTTTTGCATGTGCAGGCCGTAGGCTGTCCAGATGTCCCGATTTTATAGGGACAGTCCCGATTTTGGGGTCTTTTTCTCATATAGGCTCTTATTACCCCCCATCCCCTGTCCCGATTTTTCACACTTGCTGTCTGGTCGCCCTAGCAGGCCGCGACTGGACTGCAAGCTGCAACCTTATTCACTTTTTTTTTTTGAGACAAGCCTCAAGTGAGGGTCTCTTACATGATTTCCACTGAACGCAGCTCTGATGAACAGCTGAGGAAGGCTCATTGGATGTCTCTGTTGGTCACTCGTAATGCCCCTTACATGTGACTGAGAGTTTTATGCCGCAGCCAGACACAAGAACTAATTTGCTTTGATGCTAAATCTTAGTCATTAAATGGCAGAGCAGAGCCCAGGGCGAAGGCATTGTCTGAAAGACGGAGCAGGACTTCATTCCATTTCCTGTCTAGGAAACAGGACAATGCTGACATGGGGATAAAGCATCCAAATGATTTCCAGAATTGAAACCCCTCACCCTCTCATGGGACGGCAAAGAGTTCAAACATACTCTAGCTAATTAATCAAATACTGATCACGATACCCCCAAAATTCAGGTGGCTACAGAAGGGCCACTGGATCCCTAATTAACTCACTTCACTTTTTTACAGCAGTCTTATCTCAGTGCTTTTCGGCATTCCAATATCATTTGTGTTTGAAATATGGTGCAAGGGACAGCTGTACGTGACTATAGCTTATATAACTGCAATGAGCTCTGAAAACAATTCATCATCAGAGGAAACAAATACGGGGGAAGTGTGAGTTCTGTGTATCAGTAACTAGTGCAAGAAAGCTAATTAGGAGCAGATGCTTAAACTTCCCTAATGTTTACATGAGGAGAACAAATTGCATGTTGGCAGCAAAAGCCCCATCTGTAAAAATGGCTTTCCAGCCTCATTACTTTCATTATATTCCTAATTTGCATCTCCAGAATAAACTGTGACCATATCTAGCCACTGCAAGGAAAGGCCATGCAGCTTGGGTTATGCAGTGCTTTGGGTCTGGATCATGTCACCTGGCAGCTCTGTAACCCCTTCACATTTTCTGCTGAGGATTAGATGTCCATGAACCACTTTTTTTTATCCTCGCAAAGTAACATTCATGGAGGATCTCACAGAATCAGCACGAGCAAGAGCCATTTTTCTGCTCTGATTCCTAAGAGAAGGAACAAGTTTGCTGGTAAATAAGTGAGTCTCTGTCTTTTCTTGTTTCCACTAGAGAAGAGAAAACAAATGAGTCATTAACGCATCAGGAGTAATGTTTTCAAAGCCTGAAAACACTTTCTCTTCCTCTTTCAGAATCCAGCCCCTTTAAAAAATAATGAACAGAAAAGCATTTAGGGGTCTCCTTGTATAAATCCTAGGCATCACATACAGAGGAGAGATTTGTCTATCCCCATAGACAGCAGCTGGGATGCACAAGTTTATCTTCCTCCTGCAACTTGGTATACTGCTCCTCTCTACCACCTGTGCGCTACGCTGACTGATCCAGAAACCCAGGCCTTAGGCTGCAGAAGCAATGATTTATTTCTGAAAGATAATCTACTGTGGCTTAAAACTGGGCTTAGTGATGGCTCTGAGGTGTATAAGATCAGGAACAGAGAGGCATTGTGGCTGTACTGGGGTGATTGTTCCTCACTGGGATTCCAGAGTTCCACCAAACACATGATGGGTATCATAACAGCACTTTGCTGCCCACCCTCACAGCCCAGCAGGAAAGCAAGGTGTCACCTTAATATTGTTTGTATTACCATAGAACCTAGAAACTTCATCTGAGATTCACAGAGTCATAGACTATAAGGCTATTGATCATTGGTCTGAGATCCCGCATAGCTCAGGACATTACATTTCACCTAGTTACCCCTGTACTGAGCCCAGGAATTTGGCTAAAGTGCATCTTTTAGAAAGGCATCCAGTCTTGATCTGAAGCCAACAAGAGAAGGAGAATCCAAATGTCCCTCGGGAGTTTGTTCCAGAGGTTAATCAACCTCAGTGCTCAAAATTTGTGCCTGACTTCTAATTTGAAGCTGTCTGGCTTTCGCTTCCAGGCACTGATTTGTTTGACGCCTTTCTCTGCTGGATTAAAGAGCCCTTTAGTACGTGTTTTCTCCCTCTGAAGGTGCTTAAACACTGTAATCCAATTTCTTTTCGATAAGAGAAACAGATTGAGCTCTTTTCTCCTTCCTCTCCACTTTTTCAACATCCTTTTTAAAATGTCAAAGCCAGAACTGGACGCAGTATCCTAGTATCAGTCTCACCAGTGTCGTATAGAGGCAAATAAATCACACCCCTAACTCCTAATCACTGGTCCCCTGTTTATACACCCAAAGATCTCATTAGCCCTTTTTGCCACAGCACTGCACCGGCAGCTTATATTGAGTGGCTTGTCCACTATGACCCCCCTAAATCCTTTTCAGAGTCACTGCTTTCCAAGATACAGCCCCCCCATTCTGTAGTGTGGCCTGCATTCCTTGTTTCTGGGTGTATAACTTTGCATTTAGTTGTATTAAAATGCCCTTGGTTTGAATGGGCCCAGCCTACCAGCTGATCCTGTTTGATCTGTATGACTGCCCTGTTGTTGTCATTATTTACCATTCTGCCAGTCTGTCATCTGCAAATTTTCTCAGCAGCGATTTTATATTTACTACCAGATCATTGCTGAAAATATTGAATAGAGTCAGGCCTATTACCAGTCCCTGAGAAACCCCACTAGAAACACCCTCATCCAGTGAAGATTCCCTGCTGAAAGCTACTTATTGAGATTGGTCAGTTACTCAGCTCTTAATTGATTAAATGTGTGCTACACAGTAAGAGCCAGTCCCTGCCCCAAACAACTTGCCATATTCGCAGACAAGACTTCTTCTCTCATGCGCATTCCAAGTCAATATCTACATTGTTCACCCACCTACCTGCTGCATCATCAAGGGTAGCAAGGTGTTTTAGTTCATCCTCCGATCTACCTGTGCACTACACCCCATGCTTCATTGTGTGCGTCACTGCCCAGCAGTCACACAGCCCCTCTGGACATTCTAGTCAGCAGCCTGTTAAGACTAGTCCAGGATCTGTGTCCCAGATTACAAACAAGTGGATGTAAATGAGGGCTTCTGAAGTTTGTCAGCATGGCTCTCTCTCTCTCCGAGAGTTGCTTCCACTCTGTGAGGACATAGCTGTCTGCCTGATATGCCAGTGCTCATCTGAGATTGGCATTGGACCAGCAGCTCTGGACATGAGTGCATGAATAGCTGCCACAGAAAGGTGTTACAAAGTCCGTTTTTTTTCTGGAGGCGGCAGATCTTCTTGTGGGCAGCGTGCATTGCTTATGTGTGCTGATTGGAACCACTGTCAGCCTCACTTGTAGCCGGTTGTTTTTGTCTGTCATAGGCCTCCATGCAGTTTTACGGGTGATGGCATCGTGGGTGCTCTGTACTGCCTTCTCATGGCATCCCCTGGGAGTAGTGTAAAGTGAGAGGAGAGCAGATGAAATATAGGACACAGGAACTAGAGCCAGAAAGTGACTTGCCCAAGGTCACTCAATTAGTCAGTGGCAGGGCCAGGATCGGCACCCAGGACTCCTGAGTCTCCCTCTCGTGCTCTATCCACTGCACCATGCAGTTTGGCTCGCCTTTGACCTTGAGTGTGTGTGCCAAGAAGCTCTGGGGTTAGCTAGCCAGCCTATGTAATACTGAGCATTCTGGCAATGATTTGAGACAAGTAAGAAGGAGAGCACTGCCAGGAATACTCCCTGGACTGGACTGAGACTGATGGGCATGTGGGGCGCTGTAGCCCTGACACCCTCCTCCCCTCCATAGGAACATCCAGGCCAGATTATGGCTGCCCCATGTGGGTGTGTGGGGGAGAGGAGGGTGGGAGGAGCCCCTTTCATCCCCTGTGCATGCATGCAGGAGGCAGCTATAATGAGGCTTAGCTGGGCTTTCTGGGCCAAATCCTAGGCTTGTGTAAACCAATGCAGTTCTGTTGACTTTACACCAGTGGAGGATCTACTCCCTGGCCTGTAATCAAAAGCAATGTATTTGTTTGTCCAGGAAGGTTTGTACAAGAAAGGTTGTGGAACTGGCTAGAAAATACATTTTTATATTCTGTTGCCTTTATTGAGAATCATTTATTAGTTTTGCTTCTCCTTAGGCCCAGTCCTGCATTCTCCACACACTCAAAACTCCCTTCTCCCCTCTCTTAACATGGGTGTAAGTCAGGAGGAACACTGCTGAAGTCAATGGAGTCACAAGAGGGAATACTGATATAGTTTTTATAACAGATTTAACAGTGAGGCTAATTAACCATTGGCACAGCTAACCTCAGGATATGGTGGATTCTCTGTCACTGGAAGTCTTTTAATTGAGACGGGATATCTCTTTCTAAGAGATCTGCCCTAGTTCAACTACTAATTATTGGGCTCAATGCAGGAATCACTGGGTGAGGCTCTCTGGCCTGTGTTATGCAGGAGCTCAGACCTGATGACCATAATGGTCCCTTCTGGCTCTAACATCTATGGATTACTGGTGTTAGTGGAAGCAGAGTAAAAAAGAAGTGGAATTTTGAGTGTGAAAAAAAAAGTGGGGCACAGAAATTTTCCATTGCATTAATAAAAACAAAATATTTTATTAGCACCTAGAAACAAACTCTTCTGGCTGTTAACTACAGACCCTTACAGAATAAGGAGTCTGCTTTACATTTCACAGGCATTAAATTCAAATCCTCCTAAGGCCATATTTTTATCAAATCATTCTATAAACTATTAACTTTCTGCCATCTCAATGAAAGTCATTTTACTCTTACCACATTTTTTGTGTTAAAAACAAAACAAAAAAAGGAACACACATGAGGGGAGCGGGGGACGCCAGGTAAGAAAGAGAAGAGTTTGGCTGTCTAAAATATGAAGATATCTATGAATTCAGCTATGTGAGAGAAGGGTTAGCTACTGATATGGCTACATCAGGCTTAAATTCTAAAGTTAGTCCAATTTAAAGATCCCATCTGTGAGGTTTATGAAGCCTAGGAAGGGGCCTAGTTTTTTAACTTAGCCCTTTAATAGTCAACATGATGTTTTAAAAATTTTGTACTAGCTTTTACAACATACAAATGAAAAGTTATAAACAAAATACAGGTTTCTGCTCTTAGCTGCCCGGTTGTAAAGCAAGAGGTACTGCACTGAAGTCAGAGGAGTGACTCCAGATTTACATCAGTGTAACTTAAAGGAGAATCTGACCCCATGAGTACATTCAAGCTTGCAGTTACAGTGTGCAGTGTTCTCTTAACCATTTAATGTAAGCAATTTACAGGCTGCCATACATTAAGGAATCAGTCTATCCATTTATGTTTTGATTTAAATACTCCTTCGTGTTTGAATGTCATGAGAATGGAATATGTTCTTTGACCACTCCTCTGGCTCACAACATGGTGATATCTAGGGACCTCATAAACACACCTCACAACACCGTGTCAAGTAGGAAAGTATCAATATCCCCAATTTACAGTTGGGGAAACTGAGGCATGGAGCTTATGTGACTTGCCCAAGGTCTCCCTATGGTTGGGCCAGGAATAGAATCCAGGAGGCGAAGCTTTAGCTGACCTCAACATGCCCAGGATTTCACCCTGATCTCTTGAGTCCAAATGAGCCTGGGTGGAGTCTGTCTTGTACTGGAGAATAACCTTAATGGCTGCTGTGTTCCAGATGTCATTTCACATTTTTCTGCTTTGGTTCATGTTTTCTGTAATGTTGGGTGATACATTTACACAAAGAATAAGTGAATATAAACTTCATGTCCCGCATGGCTTTGCAATTTTGTCTATACATCCCATTACAGTTCATGAAGAGTTATTCAGAACTTCCCATCATGATTGGCATAGCTGGAGTTGCATACACTTCTTGACTGGTGTGCATACAATATCAAGTATTAGGGGGTAGCCGTGTTAGTCTGTATCCACAAAAACAACAAGGAGTCTGGTGGCACCTTAAAGACTAACAGATTTATTTGGGCATAAGCTTTCGTGGGTAAAGTGGGTGAAGTGGGCTTTTTACCTTTTTACCTTGTGGCCAGCTCCATGGCCACTCAGACCACATTAGACAAGTTGATACGAAGACAGAAAGAATATGCACTGTTAGCAGACACAATATTTCTGGTTAGTAGCTTGTTTACTATCCAGGTGCCATGTATACATGGAGAAGAGACACTACATATTGTCTGAATGGACCAGACCCACCAACATTTTTGCTGACTTCAAAGGGTTTGATTTCTGCTTCTTGTTTCTGTAGCTACTGTTACTGGGGAAAGGCTTATACAAACAGATCGGTCTTGCCCTGCTACCCTCAGCATGGAGTTCAAAATTCAGGCTCTACTTGATCTCCAGTGTTAGTGGATTCCTCCCACCCTGGGTTTCACTCTGGGCTCCACCATGCTCTGGGAGGTTACAGATAGGTGACCAAGTATGAACTTTTCAGACCATTGAGGGCTTTGCAGATTAGCACCAGACTGGGATGGGGAGCTGGTAGAGAGCACAGAGCACTGGGTTCATGGGCTCCATTTAGTCTGGTTTAGCTGGTAGGCCAGCTCCTGCTACCTGCTGATCCAGCTGAAGTTCCTGCATGGTCTACGTTGTACTGCAGTGCATAGAGTGGAGGCACATAATACTGATTGTATATAAGTGTTCTCAAAGCAAACTCGGCTAAATTAGTTGTGTGGCATCAAAGTCTGGACTTTATTTTGCAGGAGTGTCAGGTGTCCGCTTCACAGACCAGAAATGCCTACTTGATATATGCAGATTCTACAGAATCTCAGCTTTCATTAAAAAAAAAAAAAAGAATTCCTACCCCTTCTAGCTGCAGAGCAACCCTTCCAGACGTGAACCAACTGTAATCTATGCAGTGATGTCTACCCCCCTCATTCATTATTTCAGGCTGTCTGCAGACTCAAGCAAACTGCCCTGTCCCCTGTCAATCTGATTGGAGCATAGGCTTTAAAGTTCAATTATGACTCTTCAGCATCAACATTATTTAATTGCTGATCATTTCAGTGGATGGAATGGGGAAGAAAGCAAGCCCACTAGGTTGGGAATAGCTTAAGGGAAGGAAATGCTGAAAAAAGAACAGAGGAGACAGTAGGGAAACGGTGAAGGGAGAATGTGACAGGAAGGTAGCAGCTGTGTCGTTTCACAGTGATTGATGAATATGACAATAAGGCATCGAACAAGTAACAAGTAAACATTTAGTAACTACATAAAGGTTACTACATAAAGGTTTGCATAGAGATCTCTCCTTGATCTCTATGCAAACCTCACACTGACATCCATGGGTGTTGTACTATGTATTGTGGGGAGTATCCAGAATTTATACCCTGGTCCCTGGATTACAATTATTTATAGTGAGGAAAATCCTGGCCCCACGGTAGTCAGTGGGAGTTTTGACATTGGCTACTACAAAGCCAGGATTTTACCCAGAATTGGGTCCTCTCCTCTAAATACTCCAGCTCTATGGAAATGTAGGGGTTTGTTCCGTCTTAGGAAAGGGCCATCACAAAATTCCCACTCCAGAATTCCATGTGGATATATTGGTGTGGAAAAACATCATGTTTCTTTTGTCAGGCTTAAAGTCTGCCATGTCCAAACCATGAAAGCTCCATGGAGGCTGGGCAGCCAAAGCCAAGGAAATCAAATCTGAATCTGAGTAAAGTCCTCAGTTAATAAGTTATTCCCAAGCCCAATAAACATAACTGGAAATAAATTGCATACATGCATTTCACAGTTTGATTTACATTAGAATGAAAATACAAGAAAGGCCTGCCATTCACAAGTTCAAACAATGCAAAATACTGCACAGTTTTTATTTATTTAACCATAATTTATAGCTGTAATATCCCATGGAGGTAAAATAAATCAACACTACTAGTCAACTAGTGATTTATGACTTCTTTAAAATAGATTTTTTCTAGTCTTTCTGTTAGGGTGCTTATGGCATAAAAACAACTCCAAATGTGACATTTTCTTTTCAAGCAAAATGCCTCTGACAAGCTAGCTACATTCAAAATCCAGACAGGGCTGTACTGAGAACTTCATTTCTAGGTTTAAACCGTAAACTAGCCAAGTTTCTCATGTGTTCAGCATCTGAAATGAAATTGTCACTCAGCAGTGCAGCTGATCTTCTGGTGGACTCTCACCTTCTGTGTGTTTTTAAGAACATAAGAATGGTGGTACTGGATCAAACCAAGGGTCCATCTAGCCCAGTGCCTGTCTTCCAGCAGTAGCTGGTGCCAACTGCTTCAAAGGGAAAGAACAGAACAGTGTAATTTATCAAGTGATCCATCCCGTTGTTCAGTCTCAGCTTTGGGCAGTTGGAGGTTTAGTGACACCCGGAGCATGGGATTGCGTCCCTCGCCATCTTGGGTAATAGCCATTGATGGACCCATCCTCCATGAACTTATATAACTCTTTTTTGAATTCCGTTATATTTGTGGCCTTTACAGGATCCCCGGCAATGAGTTACGCAGGTTGACAGTGCGTTGTGTGAAGAATTTATGTTAGTTTTAAACCTGTGGTTATTGGGTGACCACTGCCATATTTATCCCTTCACATAACATAACACTTCCCTACTCACTTTCTCCATACCATTCATGATTTTATAGATCTCTATCATATCCCATTAGTTGTCTCTTTTCTAAGCTGAACAGTCCCAGTTTTTTTAATCTCATCTCATAGACAAGCTGTTCCATACCCCTAATCATTTTTGTTGCCCTTCTCTGCACTTTTTCCAATTCTAATATATCTTTTGAGACAAGGTGACTAGAACTGCATGCAGTATTCAAGCTGTGGGTGTACCAGGAATTTATATATTATGATATTTTCTGTCTTATTATCTATCCCTTTCCTAATGGTTCCTTGCATGCTGTTAGCTTTTTTGATTGCAACTGCACTTTGAGCAGATGTTATCAGAGAAATATCCATGATGACTCAAAAATCTCTTTCTTGAGTGGCAACTGGTAATTTAGACCTCATAATTTTGTATGTATAGGTGGAATAATATTTTCCAATGTGCATTACTTTGCATTTATAGGCATAACATTTCATCTGCCATTTTCTTGTCCAGTCACCCAGTTTTGTGAGATCCCTTTGTAACTCTTTGCAGTCTCCTTTGGACTTACTATCTTGAGTAACTTTGTATCATCTGCAGATTTTGCCATCTCACTGTTTACCACTTTTCCAGAACATTTGTGAATATGTTGACCAGCACTGGTCCCAGTACAAATCGGGGGTGGGGTGGTGGGGCGGTGGCACTATTCACCTCTCTGCATTGTGAAAACTGACCATTTAGTCCTACCCCTTGTTTCCTGTCTTTTAATCAGTTACTGATCCATGACAGGACCTTCCCTCTCATCCCATGACAGCTTACTTTACTTAAGAGCCTTTGATGCGGGACCTTGTCAAAGGTTTTTTGAAACTCCAAATACACTATATCCACTGGATCCCCCTTGTTCACATATTTGTTGACACCCTCAAAGAAGTCTAATAGGTTGGTGAGACATGATTTCCATTTATAAAAGTCGTATTGACGCTTCCCCAACATATTATGTTCAGCTATGTGTCTGACAATTTTGTTCTATACTACAATTTCAACCAATTTGCCTGGTACTGAAGTTAGGCTTACTGGCCTGTAATTGTCAGAATCACCTCTGGAGCCTTTAAAAAAAATGCTGTCACATTTGCTATCAACCAGTCATTAATGGTGTTTAGAAAATGTATAGCTGTATCCCGTCCTGAGGTGACGTGTTCCCAGTAAGTATGGTGATAGTTGAAATCCCCCGTTATTACCGGGTTTTCTGTTTTGAAGCCTTTCTGCTCTCCCTGAGCATTCTACAGTCACCATCACCATCCTGGTCAGATGGTTGATCGTTATTATTCAGTTTCAATCTATAGAGATTCTGTGGTAATGTTTGCTTCATTTATGATTTTTACTATATTTGACTCTGTTTTCTTTCACATATAGTGCCACTCCCCCACCACCACAACCTACTCTGTCATTCTTACATATTTTGTACCCAGTATTACCGTGTCCCATTGATTATCACCATTCCATCAAGTTTATGTGATGCCTATTAGATCAAGATTGTCTTTTATTACCAGACATTCAAGTTCACCCATCTTAGTATTTAGACTTCTTGCATTTGTATATTTAGTTGTCTGACTTCATGTGATGTAATTGAATGACTCTTTTTTTTCTTGTTAGTTCCTACCTGTACTTTACCAGCTTCTATTCTCTCCTCTTTACTAAAATATAGAGAATCCTCTTTAATAGATCCTCCCTTAACTGGGTGTTCCTCCACACCTGTTAGCTTTCCCCCAGCTCTTAGTTTAAAAACTCTGCTATGATCTTGATTTTACCTGCCAGCAATCTGGTTCCATTCTGGTTTAGGGGGAGCTCATCCTTCCTGTTTAGGCTCCCCCTTTCCCAAAAGGTTCCCCAGTTCCAAATAAACCTAAATCCCTCCTCCACACACCACTGTCTCATTCATGCATTGAAACCTTGCAGTTCTGCTTGTCTAACTGCCCCTGTTTGTGGAACTGGATCGGAAGCAATTCAGAGAATGCTACCATGGAGGCCCTGGACTTTAATCTCTTACTTAACAGTCTAAATTTGGCCTCCAGAATTTCTCTCCTACCTTTCCCTATGTCATTGACACCTTCATGTACAATGACCACTGGCTCCTCCCCAGCACTACTCATAAGTCTATCTAGATGTCTTGATAGATCCACAAGATCCTGGCAGGCAATTCACAAACCCAACTATCTATATTTCTAATAATCAAATCCTCTTTTACTATTACCTGTCACTTCCTCATAACAGGGATTTCCTTCCCCAGCGAGGTGTTGTCAGTGAGAGAGGATGCCATGACATCTCCTGGAAGGAGGCCCCCAACTATGGGATCACTTCCCTCCACATCAGCTTGATGTTCTCCTTCCCCAAGACTTTCATCTTCCTGAACAGCACGGAGGCTGTCAGTAGACCAGTCACACTCCAGCCTGTGTTCCTGGAAGTCTCCGCTATGTACCTCTCTGTCTCCCTGAGCTCCTCCAGTTCAGCCACTCTGGTCTCCAGAGCCTGCACTCAGTCTCTGAGGGCCAGGAGAATGCACACATACGCCACCTGCCCACATGGCAGGTAATCGTACGTGCTGCATTCAGTGCAATAAACTGGGTAGCCCCCACCCTGCTGCTGGACTCTGCCTGCATTCTTTTTACTCTTGAAGGGGTTTTGTTTGTTTTTGAGGGGGGGCTTTTGTTGGCCTATGTTTAGAGAATGTTTGTTAGATGTACCTGGCTCTCTCGCAAAACTCCCCGGTCGCTAGCACCTCTGATCACTTAGGAGCTGGCTTTTTAAACCCCTGTTCTCCCTGAGTCAGCCCCACCCCCTTGTCAAGGGATCCCAGAGGGATTAGGGATGGCAGGTTAGAGCCTCGTTAGGAAGCTCTCAGCCTTGCCTAAGCAGACTGCTAAGATCAGGACTCAGCCCTCCCAAACAGACCACACTATAAACTTCAGGCAAGGAGGCACACACCAAGCACACATTGACAAACAAACTAAAAGACAATAAATTCACTCCCAGAGTCATGTAGTGCTCCTCCTTCACCTGGAGAATTCCCTCACAATACTCCCGTTTGCTGCTCCTGTTCGCAGACAGATAGGACAGCCTGGGGCCCAGGCCCTTGACTTGTTTAAAACTGGCATAGCTCCACTGAAGTCAATTTATACCTGCTGAGGAGCTAGCTCCAAGTGTCACCTGAGCTGTGAAAGGAACAAGGTTCAGAGCTGACCGTGTTGGCGTTTTGTGAATATTGTTGGACACATCCAAGAAGAAATCCCTACATCTAACATATACTTAGTCATGTACTTCTGTGCTGAATATGGCCTGGCTACAGAACTCACTTATACACACCAGATGTGTTAACCATAAGATGCTTTAATGCTCTGTCAGGTATGGCTGAGGTTAGCTTAAAGTTTGTTACATATAGCACCACCTAGTGGCTGAATAGTATAATTCACTTTAA
Source organism: Mauremys reevesii (assembly GCF_016161935.1). Lineage (NCBI taxonomy): Eukaryota > Metazoa > Chordata > Testudines > Geoemydidae > Mauremys > Mauremys reevesii. Next base: position 65,782,595 of record NC_052629.1, on the reverse strand, counting down.
TATTCCTTTACATCTGCCCCTTTAAGTTCTACATTCCTTCCATTTATCAAATTTACACTATCACAATGTCTTTAAAGTTCAGTATGGCTCAGTCTCTTAAGCATCTCAGAATCATACTGGTTTTCTAATTAGATAACCTGAGCATGTAACAACCTGGTCATCTGGCTGTCCATTAGTTGCAACGACTGGCTGTGGTTGATCTAGAATCCTTGAGTCATCTTTTTCTTCTTCATTTGCTATTTGTAGAGTTTGCTCTGTTGATTGTTCTGTCTGAGGAACAAACTGTAGATGTTGATGTTTTCTGTTTAACTCTCCACTGTTGCTCTCAATCACATATGATCTGGGTGTTGAATTCTTTTTCTTTACAACATCTGGAGCTGTAAATCCCTTTTCTCCATCCAATTTGACAAGAATATGGTCACCAGGTTCTAGACCCAGCAGTTCTACTGAGTGAAGTCTCTTTTAGACGTTTTATCTGATTTGGCTACTCTCTTCATGTCTGGTCACTTTGGAAACAGATTCTTTTCCAAAATAGTAACAGTAGTTCTGAGTTGTCTTCCCATCAGGAGTTGTGCTGGACTATATCCAGTAGCCACTATTGGTGTTGATCTATAACTCAGAAGAGCAAGGAATGGATCATCCTGCTGTTGGATTTTCTTGTCTGTCTGTATAGGTCTCTCAGCCTCTCAATTCAGATGTGGGTAATATGGGCTGCTAGTAATATGATCAAAATCATGTTTCCTTCAGAATGGCTTAAAATTCTGCTGCAGTGAATTTTGGTCTGTTGTCCATCACTAGTTGATCTGGAATACCAAAGTGAGCAAAAGTTCACTTCAGTTTCTTGATAATATTGTGACATGTTATGTCTTTCAAGGGGATTATTTCTATATACCTGGGAAAATAGTTCATGAGGACCAGATAATGATGTCCTCTGAATTTGCATTAATCTGCAGGTAGTCTCTTTCACGGTCTCTCTGGTAGAAATGTTTGTACAGTGTATGGAACAACATTGTCTCTTAAGTTGATTTGTACTCAATCTCCTTTCAAAAGCCCAATATCATCAAATCCTCCATTGAGTTCTTCCACCTTTTTACTAGTCCCATCATGGCTACCATGCTGCAGCTGAGAAGGTTGCTGGTCTTTGATTCTTTGATCACATGAGCTCCAAATGCAATATTTTTGTCTCTGTAAGTTGTTTCTGTGAACTGGCCCATGCAGTTCCGAATAGCTCCAGAGAAATTCAGAACTGTGTCAGGTAACTTTAACTATGGGAAAGACTGAGAGTGATTGTAAATCCCTTCTGAGATTATGGTGACTTTACCTCCTGAGTCAATTTTAAAGTCAATGGTCTTGCCATGACTATTTGATTTCCCTTTGCAAGCAGGCTCTATGCTCTATGTCATCACAAGTGATAGATCCCAGAAACAATGGCTCTTGATTGTCTGTAATATGAGTCAACTCCCTGATGGCATTGGTACAGCAAACAGCTGCAAAATGTCCATATTTTATGCATTTATTACATCCTGTGCCTCTGGCTGGACATGAATCATCTCTTGGGATGTGACTTTTTTCACCCCTTGTGCATGCAGGCTGGAATTTGTCCCTCTTAGCCTGTAGTGGGGCTGCACCTCTCCACACCAGCCAGATGGAGAAGCCGGGCTAGAGGTACGTGCAGTGAGGGGCAGAAGCAGAAGGAAGAGGCTTGAGGAAGCACTAAGACATCAGGACCTGGTTGTTGGATAAGAATGGCTGAGCACAGCAAGGGGCTGAAGAAACTGTAGAGTTGGGGAAATGCTGGTTTTGATTTACGTTAACATTTGACGTGTGATGTTATTGTTTTAATAAACCAGACTAAAAGAAAGGGGGGAGGAGTTTGACTTTCAAAAATCTGGGTGCAGTCATTGTGAAGCCCAAGAAGGGGAAACTGAATCAGCAATTAAGTGTGATGTCAGATTGGCTGACATGCTGAACAGAGGGGAACTCTCCACCCCATGGAATAAAGAGCAAGAAACTTTGTGTGTTGAAACTCCTGCCTGCTGGGAAAAACCCACATGGGAAGAAGATGTCTCACTGACTTTAGCAAATTACAGCTAGAACCAGGGGACGTTTAAATCGGCATACTCTACAAGTCACAGAAAATTTGTTTGATTTTTTTCCTCATTGCCAGTATAATGACCCCATGTGAGTCATCAACAGGTTTTGTACGTGAGACCTTCTGCACTAAATGATGGTCATCTGCCATAGGAGCTAAAGTAGTAATTCCTCTGCTTTCTAGCTGTAGTAGACTCTTAACCTCTTATTTGGACCAGCCACTCGAGGGGGACAAAGTCCCACTCTCAATGTGAGTGGCACAAGCACTGCCAGCTGAGGTTGGTGTTTGAGAATCCGGCTGTGTTCTTTCTGCTTCACACACTGTCGTCAGCAATAACAACTCTTAAATTCATCTTTAGCTGGCATTTCTGCTGAGGGCACACGTGTGCAGATGGAATAGGACCTGGCCATCATCACCATCCCCTGCCTCTGGTAAACAATTCATTTGGAATAACAAATACATCTTTAAAATTGTAAGTTGCTCATGGATAATTTGTGAACAGAAAAAGAGGTTAAACTTGTCTAATAAGCCATCCACTACAAGTTATTTATCCAGCTGCATTTTACGGGCAGCTCTCTGGTCATAATTGCTCTTTAATTTAGATTGTAGTTAGTGTAGGATTTTTGGTAAGCACTGGAAATTGTTTCAGATGTTGCAATCATTCTTTGGACTGCGAGTCATAGCCTAGTGAAACAGCAGATACAGTTTGTGAGCCTAGTGTAAGCACATCATCAGTCAAATAAGTGATACAGACTTAGCTTTCTTAATTGGTCCCCTTAAAGCAGTCCCTCCAGATTGCCAATCATTCTAGTTTTTCTTCTCTGAATTCCCTCTAGTTTGCTGAAGTCTTTCTGGGGTATTTAAAATCCCCTTCCTTTTGCACTGAGAACTAGCAGGGCTGGGTAAATGCTCAAGTCTGTTAAATCCAGAGCCTGGAGGGAAAGGGAGAAATCTGAATTTAGGATCATCCAGAGGGACTTTTCAACAGTTTAACCAAAATCTCTTTCCCTCCGTAATTCTGACCCATCACATTAATATAGACCCCATTGGGGCATCATGGGGGTTTTAATACATTAATGTTTTTAAAGGCCTTTAAGGGTTTTTAGCCTCCCTCTGACGGTGCCATTGGTTCTTGGGCTGAACAGAATACTGGTCTGCGTGAATCATTGGTCTGTTCCGGGTGGCCATTCCCATGCTGATGCATGTGCATGTGGGAGAGAATTGCTTGCCATGCGAGGAGTGATGGCCCCACTTCTTTCTAAACATTTAGTTGATTTAGTTGGGGATTGGTCCTGCTTTGAGCAGGGGGTTGGACTAGATGACCTCCTGAGGTCCCTTCCAACCCTGATATTCCATGAATTAAAAGCATAATTAATTAATTAATTACTAATCTGGCATCTTTTCAACAGCACTTGTGGCTACAATTCAATGTGGTATTGGTTTAGTATCTGGTATTTGCTTTAACTCGGGCTGTTGGCCTGATCTTGCACTCACTGAAGTCACTGGGAGTTTAGCCATTAACATAATGGTTCCAGGAATAAATTCTATGGCACTGATTCAGCTAGGTAATTAAGCATGTGCCTAAGTTTAAGCATGTGTTTAGTTCCATTGACTTCAATGGGATGATGCACATGCTTAAAGTTAGGCATGCTCTTAAGTGCCTTGCTAAATTATGGCCAAAATACCGACCAGCCAGGCAGGCATGCTCAGTCAATTTACAGAACTTTTTCCTCTCTCATGTCTATGTCTGAGTTTACTTTACGGAAATCATGCTCTGTCTTTGCTTTTTCTCTTCTTGCCGTGCAATCTCTGTTAATTCCTGACTTTGCCTCACTGCATATCTTTAATCTAGAATATTCCCCCACCCCCAAATTTCAGTTTCCCTTCCATCTTCTAGCCTTTCTGACTATACATCTCTCTGCACCACACCACCTATGCAGAATCCTCAGAAATAAGTGTTGTTAACACCAACCTTGAAATGCAACCAATAAGAACTTGGCTGTGAACTGGACAGCTTGAACAAAATTTGCTTTCAGAATAATATCTGCAATATCCTAGAAGATGCCTGAGTCCAAAGTTTGTGTATTCAGCACCTGTGTATTCTGCTTCAATACTTAATGAAATGATAAACGGTTACTTTTAGGGCTGTTGACTCACGCAATTAATCGCAGTTTATTCGCACTGTTAAACAATAGAATTCCAATTGAAATGTATGAAAAATTTTGGATGTTTTTCTACTTTTTCAAATATATTGATTTCAATTACAACACAGAATACAAACTGCACAGTGGTCACTTTATGCTATTTTTTATTACAAATATTTGCATTGTGAAAATGATAATCAAAAGAAATAATATTTTTCAATTCATCTCATACAAGTACTTTAGTGCAATTTCTTTATTGTGAAAGTGCAATTTACAAATGTAGATTTTTTTTGTTACATAACTGAACTCAAAAACAAAACAATGTAAAACTTAACAATGTAAAACTTTAGAGCCTACAAGTCCGTTCAGTCCTACTTCTTCTTCAGCCAGTCACTAAGGCAAACAAGTTTGTTTACATTTATGGGAGACAATGCTGCCCGCTTCTTATTTACAATGTCACTTGAAAGTGAAAACAGCCATTTGCATAGCACTTTTGTAGCTGGTGTTGCAAGGTATTTACGTGCCAGATATGCTAAACATTCATATGCCCCTTCATGCTTCAGCCACCATTCCAGATGACATGCTTCCACGCTCCTTAAAAAAATGTATTAATGAAACTTGTTACTGACTTCCTTGGGGGAGAATTGTATGTCTCCTGCTCTGTTTTACCTGCATTCTGCCATATCTTTCATGTTATAACAGTCTTGGATGATGACCCAGCACATGTTATTCATTTTAAGAACACTTTCACTGCAGATTTGACAAAACACAAAGAAGGTACCAATGTGAGATTTCTAAAGATAGCTACAGCACTTGACCCAAGGTTTAAGAATCTGAAGCGCCTTCCAAAATCTGAGAGGGATGAGGTGTGGAGCATGCATTCAGAAGTCTCAAAAGAGCAACACTCTGATGAAGAAACTACAGAACCTGAACCACCAAAAAATAAAGTCAATGTTCTGCTGGTGGAATCTGACTCTGATGATGAAAATGAACATGCATCGGTCCACACTGCTTTGTATTGCTATCCAGCAGAACCCATCATCAGCATGGATGCATGTCCTCTGGAATGGTGATTGAAGCAGGAAGGGATATCTGAATCTTTAACGCATCTGGCACGTAAATATCTTGCAATGCTGGCTATAGCAGTGCCATGTGAACTCCTGTTCTCACTTTCAGGTGATATTGTAAACAAGAAGCGGGCAGCATTATCTCCTGCAAATGTAAACGAACTTGTTTGTCTGCGCGATTGGCTGAACAAGAAGTAGGACTGAGTGGACTTGTAGGCGCTAAACTTTTACATTGTTTTATTTTTGAATGAAGATTTTTTTGGACATAATTCTACATTTGTAAGTTCAACTTTCATGATAAAGAAATTGCACTACAGTACTTCTATTAGGTGAATTGAAAAATACTAGTTCCTTTGTTTTTTACAGTACAAATATTTGTAATAAAAATAAATATAAAGTGAGCACTATACACTTTGTATTCGGTGTTGTAACTGAAATCAATATATTTGAAAATGTAGAAAATATCCACAAATATTTAAATAAATTATTGTTTAATAGCACAATTAATTGCAATTAATTTTTTAATCTCTTGACAGCCCTAGTTAAATTTCTAAATAATTGACACTTCTGTAGCAATTTTCATCTGAATATCTCAAAGAACTTTACAGATATTAATTCAACAAACTTACCATCACCTCTGGCTACTTAACCCAACACTGAAATGCAGCCACTTCTGGGGTGGACCACAGTAGCTGTTCAACAGTGCATAAGGATGTGCCCTAGCACTTTATCTATAGGAAATAAAAAATACTGTGTCTAACTAAAACATAAAGCATTTAAGGAAACAGAGTATAAAAAATTAATACGTTAGAATTTGGGGAGGACCTAGCATTTACATCATGGCTCTTAGGAAAAGTGTTCATGTATCCTTAATGCCTACAAGAGGTCAGGGCCTTATGTTTTTTTTATCTCGTACAAACAGATGACACTTCCAGAAGCACATACTTGTCCCTTACTAGTCATGATCCAGCCCAGCTTGTAAAATCTGAAATGATCATATCCCAGGGTAATATGGCTGCAAGGCAAACCCAGGAATATTTATAATGTGTGATCTGTGTATACATATTGTACCTATATATTCTTCACAACAGATACATATCGTGGGTTTTTTTGTGTGCGTCCGCTGCTGGATTTTGAAATGGCAGGGATGGAAATGCAAAATGGATATTATTTGTTACTTCACCATTGAAAAATGTCTTGAAAGTTAGTTGTAAAAACCTATTGGACAACCTCAAACTTGCTGAGTTCATATTTCAGAGGATTCTATGAACTTCTAAAAGCTCTGTGAGCTGAAATCTTACCCACCAATCTCGGGCACTGTGTTTGTTTATGCAGTTTACAAATTAATGGGGTTGAGGGTAAGATAAATTATAAGCAGGGAGTAGATTTCAGGTTGGCAAAGTGTTTTGTTCTTCATGGTAAGCTTCAGTTACTGTGGAGGCTAAATACAATTGAATGACAGGCTCCTGAGATGGGAAACAAAGACTAGAATTGCCCCAGAAATGCACGTGCGTGTTGAGTTTTCAGAAATAGGCTATGTAGACAATACAACACAATGGTCTGATTCTGTTGTGTGTGGTGTCTTTCATACTTTACACAGCTAAATAGTCGCACAGGGAGGCAAGGAAGAGGGAAATTAAGGGTCAGATTTTCAAAGTGCTCAGCACTGACAATTGCATTTAGGTGCCTAAGTGGGAGCTGAAATGCTGGCCATAAAAGTCATAATATGCAAGGAGGAATGTTTATCATATTGACACATGTATTAACCAGGATGGGCCAAAATATGTGAACCCACTGAACCTTCATGGGGGTTAAATTCTTTTGATTTCGGTTTTGTAAATGGAACAGAAGCAAAGTAGGAGTAAGAATTCCCCCAGGACGCGACCTCTGAGCCTGCCAGGATGTGCCCATGTGAAGCGATCCCACGCTTATCTCCAAGGCTGGCTCCCTTCAGCAGGAGCCTTGGGGCATGCCTGGTGTGTTTGGGAGGGGTTGGCGGGGGGGGGGGGAAGAGTGGGAATGGGTGGGAAGAGGCACAGAAGGAATAAATGTGTGGGGAATTTTGTTTTCTAAGTCCTGAAAAAGCAAGTGCAGATTAGGAGCAGGTGAGGGAGCAGAGCAGAGCAGCACTTTGAAGTGCTAAGAGCAGATATGTAGTATTTGGGGATTAGTTTGGATGGTGTTTTTACTCCACTCATTGATAAACTAAACAACTCTCTGAGTGAAAACCAGACCCAGTCCCTACCCAGGGAATAGGTACTGTCATAAACCACTGGTTTGATCAGAGTTGATCAGGTATCCAAGCCATGTGACACTGTCCTTCTTCCCTGATTGGATGATTTATGGAATTACCTAACCATATATTAGAATGAATAAATAAACATAGTTATGTAAGCAAGCCAATTAGGGAACAAGAACAATATCAGGTGACTTATGTAACTACCCAACACAGGACAAATGGCAAATAAGAAACAATACATTTTACTACTGGAAGTTATGTTATCTGCTAGAAGTCTATTATGAAAGTGCTGGTCATGACATCATTGTTAAGGCTGAGTTCAATTTTGCCCTTAAAGCAGGATTCAGCCTCTTGTTACATATGAAAAATACAGTGTATCCTCCCCAAATATTCAGTACTGACTCTTTGAGCACAAAATGAATTTTCAGAGTATTTACAAGTAAATCCATTAATTAGTTTATGAGTTAAAATTAGTTGGAATGGACCTGTATTGTTTGTTATGTTTATGACATGCAAACAGAGAAATTAGATAAAAATATAACATACTCATTCTGGGAAGTTGCAATGTAACACAATTTTATTTCTTAAAATCCAGAATCTTAACACACAAGAACCAAAAGCAGAGGGAGACAAAGCAAGCTGCTCCCAAACATAGAAAGGTACAACTCACCCCACCTTAACGTGGTCTACCTCTTTGCAAGCTGACTGCTGTAGTGCGAGGCCCAGACACCACATAGCCTGCTAGTCTGCAAGCAGGATGAGGAATTTAAAATCTAAGGGGTTTAAAGTGATATCTTACAATTTATCACAATTTTCAATAAGCCAATGTATCAGTCTTCTCTTTGTCCCAAATAATCTTAGTAACAGAATAACAGATTTTCCAAACTTTCCAGAATAGTTCAAACTCACTGAAATCTTACTTACAGACTACATTTGAAGACATCAGGTTGTAATTAAGTTAAATTAACAACTGTTGTAGCTAATTGCTATGATTGTATAGGCTACAAAAAAGGTCATTTTAATGACTCAGGTAATTTGTGTGGCCATTGTGACATCAGAGGTAACTCAAGCAATCATCAGCTTTCCTCTATAGCTAATTTGCATTGAACAAGTCTATTGCTTGTAATGGCTCAGTGATCTGAAGAGGGGCTGGTAGATTATTCAATCCAACTGTCACTGCTCTTTGAATGTTCTGGGGCCTCAACCTGGCTTGGGCACCAGGGCACTGCTGCCTGGGCTCCATGCTACAGCCCAGGCAGTACTGTGGGAACAGAGATAGATGCACAGTGGTACCCTTGAAGTAGAAACACTGGAGCATGGGGACTGGGTTGTCCCTGCCCCCCTTTATATAACACCAATCTCACTAACTCAGCCCTCTAAACCATTACATCAACTGACCATTAATAGCCAGATTCACACACTGACTGAAGAGCAGCTGTAAATCCATCATAATTAGTCAGCGCATTCTGGCTGCTTTAGTGCATCGGGGAATTGGCCCTTTTAGAAAATGGCTGCCATTTCCCAATGGTCACAAAGGCACTGAGTTCAAAACTTGCCCAGAGAGATGGCCATTTTGAGAAGGGCACCTATTGGCCATTGTTCTCAGTGGGACTGGGGCCACGGGCTGCTGGCTTCACTCTCTTTGGAAACAATAGGAGGTGGTTCCAGTTTTTAAAGATGGTGCCTTAACTGACAGTGGCTGTGATCTCAGTCACTTCCGGCATGATATATGATGGCAGCCATTTTGAAAGAGAGCAAATTTTTCCTCAGTTTCTCTGAAGGAGAGGATTTTAAAGCACCAGCCTCTGCTGAGGGATGAACTTTTAGTTATGTAAAAGAGTGGAGAAAATTACCATCACCCTAAATATTTCTTTTCAAAATTGTTTGATCTACTCAACAGTGAGGGCAGAATGGGAGAGCTAAGGGTGTGTTTGTGTGGGAATAGGAGGGGCTGGGAGGTGGAAGTGTGTATGTGGTTAGGAAAATATCAGTGAAGAAGGGATTTGGGAAGTGTGCACAGGGGAATGGAGGGAGGGATAAGAATCAGGGGAATTTGGAGGGCAGGAGATAAGAGGAAAACTGAGGTATTCCCTCTGGTTTCTTTGCACTGCTCTGGCAATGCAAAGCAATTGTAAACCCAGTTTAATTAACTTGTATACTCTGGCTGACTGACTAGCTATCCAGAAAGTTTACTGACTCCAAAGCAGGGCAGGATTTTGGAAACACACTTCTCTACTGGGTTATCGCTGAGGCGTTTCAGGAGATGTGTGTTTCCTGGTGGGATGTGTATGCAGAGGGTGAGTGTATAGGGAATGAGAAGAAGGAGACTATTCCAAGCACCAGGGGTGGGGCTGGAGAAGGCAAGAATCTCTGGAGAATCAGCTACCAGAACAGCTGGAGGGGGAAGAGCAGGATGGGGTCCTAGCTTGGATAAAATGAGACCCATCCTGAGCCTTCACCCTAATTCAAACCAAACCTTTCCTGAATATAAGAGTGTGTGGACACCCCCTGTCAATCTTGGAGGGAGGCTGTGCCCCCCTCACTGTCCTGTTCCTAGAAAGGCAATCTGAAAAGGGAGAAATTAGCTGTCTCTGGTGCCTCAGCCTCCTGAGCTGGGCTGGGCAGTACTCAGTCTCTGGGGCTCTGGCCCTCAGGCAGGACAGAGCAGTAACCAGTCTAGGGTCTAATGTCTTAGCCCTGGTGGGCAGTAGACTGATACAGGCCTCCTGGGGTGGGGTTGGCAGCAGGGGGTGGAGGGATGCAACCCCACCCTACTCCACCAGGTCCCAGCCCAGGACTCTAACAGTGGTGGAGTGTTCTGCCACTGGGTCAGCAGGGAATGTAGCCGCAACACGCTGACCTGGATTCAGGCAGTAATGCAGTCAGCTGTCCCTGGGCTACTTCCTCCCCTCCCCTGCCATCCTCTCCCCTCCCTTCGGTGTGTACTTGGATCCCAGGGTCATCCTCCATCTCCCCTGCCAGTGGCCGTACCAGCAGCTCCTCAGCATCTGGGGTGTCTAGCAGCTCTGGTAGGTCTGGCGAGTCCTCGGCACAGCAGAGGTCCTCTTCAGGTTCTTGCTCCAGCAGCGGGTCGGGAATGTCTGTCTCCCTTAGTGCTTCCAGACCAACTGAGCTACAGGGCCTGCCTTTTGTATTTCCTGTCCCAAGCCCACGCTTCCAGTGAGGAAGATGTGGCCTTTCTAGCTCCACTCACCAGGGTGGTGGTGGTTCCTTTCCGTCAACCTCAGAGAGAAACCACTCCCTTTCACTACACGTTTCCCCATTTCTATTCTTGCGGCTCTCCTTGGGTTTCAGAAACAACTGGGACCAGACATACCACAAGAAAGGCTGATCACTCAGTACAGTAACTCCTCGCTTAACGTTGTAGTTATATTCCTAAAAAAGGCAACTTTAAGTGAAATGTTGTTAAGCGAATCCCAGTTCCCCATAAGAATTAATGTAAATGGGGGTGGGTAGGTTCCAGGGAAATTTTTTTCATCAGGCAAAAGACTATATCTATATCTATATCTATATCTATCTATTGATCAATAGATAGATATACACACAGTATAAGTTTTAAACAAACAATTTAATACTGTACGCAGAGATGATGATTGTGATGCTTGGTTGTGGTGGTGAAGTGAGAGGGTGGGATATTTCCCAAGGAATGCCTTATTGCTAAATGATGAACTAGTACTCGGCTGAGCCCTCAAGGGTTAACACATTGTTGTTAATGTAGCCTCACACTCTACAAGGCAGCACGAATGGAGTGGGGGAGACAGCATGGCAGATAGAGACACACACCCTGTCTGCGTGAGAGAGAGAGATGTGCATTTCCCCTTTAAGCACACTGACCCCACTCTAAGTATATTGCCTTTTTAAGTAGATCACCAAGTCGAGACAGAAGCTGCTGTCAGCAAGCCCCCTCTGTCCTGAGCCTGTCATGTCATCGTCCCCCACCCCCGCTCTATGGAGATGGGGTAAGTGGAGGGCAGGAGCAGGGGGGAGGGGAACACCCTGACATTAGCTCCCCTCTTACCTCCCCTGTTCAGCAAGCCAGAGGCTCCTGGGAGTAGCTCTAAGGCAGAAGGCAGGAGCCAGGGCTGGTGCAAACCTTTAGATCACCTAGGTGGTCGCCTAGGGCACTAGCATTTGGGGGGCGGCATTTCGGGTCCTTCAGCGGTGACCGCAGCGGCTGGATCTTCGGCCGTCCTGGTCGTGGTTGGCATTTAGGTGGAGGGACCTGGGGTAGGGGGGCATGGGGAGGGCTGCCTGCAGCAAGTAACGGGGGGCACGGCACTCAGGGGAACCGCTCCCCACCCCAGCTCACCTCTGCTCCACCTCCTCCCCTGAGCATGCTGCCCCGCTCTGCTTCTTTCCCTCCCAGGCTTGTGTCGCCAAACAGCTGATGGGTGCCGCAAGCCTGGGAGGTGGGAGAAGTGGAGCAGTGATGGCGTGCTTGGGGAGGAGGCGGAGCAGAGTTGAGCTGGGGCGGGGAGCTGCCGCACGGCTCCCTGGGTCAGGGGGAGCTGCCGCGGAGGGGCGCCTCAGAGCGGAGGGGGGGACCTGCTGCGGGGGGGCACCTTAGGGCGGGGTTGTGCAGAGAGCTGCCACAGGGCTCGGAGGGTGACGGGGGCGCAAGGTGGAAGTTTCGCCTAGGGCGCGAAACATCCTGGCACCCGCCCGGGCAGAAGCAGCACATGGCAGTGGAGGGAGGGACAGCAAAACTGCTGGCAATTGGTAGCCTGCTGGGCGGCTGCCGGACAGGGAATTTCGGAGAGTGGGGAGCTGATAGTGGGGCTGCTGGTCCACCCTGGTTCCAAGTCCTCACCAGCTAGCTCCAATGAGCTGCTCTTTCTGCAAGCGGTGAACAAAGCAGTCAGCTGCCAAACAACGTTATAAGGGAGCATTGTGCAACTTTAAATGAGCATGTTCTCTAATTGATCAGCAATGTAATAATGAAACAACGTTAACCGGGATGACTTTATGTGAGGAGTTACTGTATGTCAAGCCAAGCAGGCCGGGAAGTACTAGAAATTGCAGGAGAGACTGTTTTTATGAGCTGTCCAGCCCAATTAGGGAATTCCAACAGATTCAGAGAATGGGCTATGGTTCAGTTAATCATACTCATTTGGAGGCACGGTGCTTACCTAAACTGTGCCTGATTGTTGACTTCTCAGGCTCAGCCATTACTCACTAGATAGTGCCTCAGCATCAGACTACTGGGTGCATCTTCTGTTACTAGCCTGGGAATTACACCCTGATGGTCACTCTGGATTTATGCCTTGACAATTTCATGCACTGAGATTCCCCATGCTCCCTGTACACATTGGAAATGCATGTTCACTGTGGAACCCTGGCTGCAGTTGGAAGCCCTGCTGTCTGTAATCTGAGACATGGGAAATGTGAAGGCAAGCAGGGGGCACTGTTTGTATAAGCACAAAGTGTTATTAAGGCCAGTCAGTGACAGAAGGGGGGAGCAGAACTCAGGACCTCCCAGCTTCCACCCTTTGTTTAATCTATTACACTGCATGGGGTCTCAGGGGCACAAGTGCCTCCTTTTCCATATGCTCACAAGGAGTGTCACATGGAAGAGGCTTTCTGAGTTGTCTTGAAGCTGGCAAGTGTCTTTGAAAATAACTTTTGCAAGAAACACTTGTCCAGCTCTAGTTAATACCTGTGTCAATGCCGAGGCCTCTATCAGTTCACTAGAGTGATCTGCAGCTTGTATAGCGCTGTGTGAGTTTGCTAGGGGGACGTGAAAGGGCCCTGCTCCTGTATCACTGGCTGGAAGCAGTCAGAACCTTCAGGGACATTAAAGGGAACAGGCTAGAAGCAGCACTTACACCTCCCTAGCCTTCCCCTGGTGTAACACCGCACCCTTGGGTGCTCCACAGCAGCAGGAGCTGAAACTGGGAGCTCTCAATTTTTAAGCATGAGCCTCCACTGCCTGAGCTAAAAGACCCACCTCTCTTAAGCAAGGCTGTAGCAGGCTCATCAGTCTCTGCCCAAGCTGCTACTAGACCACCGCACTGAGAGGGCTTTGCTTGCCGTCAAGGAGCGCGAGCAGAAATGTTCTGGCTGCCCAGTGTTCAGCTATGCAAGGAAATGAGCTCCTCTCTGAAACCACAGTGTGGCAGCCAGGGTCTAGCCTTACAATGCCAGCTTCTTGGGGGCAGGAGTCATGTCCTGCTCTGTGTTCAGTACAGGGTCCTGCATGCAGATGGGTCCCCAATGCGGTGCCCACGGGCGCAATGACGCCCACCGGGGCATCTATGCGTACCCACGTACTGGATGGTGGACAAGCATCTGCCAAAATGCCGATGATTTTTGGCGGCATTTCAGCGGCGATGTCTCTTGATGTTGCCGTTTCTTGGCGGCATTTCGGCAGATGCTTGTCCACCGGCCATGGTCCTCGGTGGCTTGTCATCCAGCACCCGCCACCCGGAAAAGGTTGAGGACCACTGCAGTAAGTAATAGAGATTCTCAAACAACTCATTAGGAATCGTAATTATGAATGCTGCCTTTTGGGTCTTTGTTAGGGGAGTCAGCCCTGATTTCCAGTGACTCTATTCATTGTTGGTAAGGACTCATTGAGAGCTGTGGATGAAAAATATTCAGCATCTGAGCTATTTGCACCCTTTTCACTCCTACGGTTCCCTACTTATCATTCCTGGTGTGTCACATGACATTTGGTTCTGCACACAGATTGGCCATGCTGAAAAACTCGCTTTCTCCTGTGATTTCTTTGAATGAATAAGGTTCCTGAAACTTTCAGGATTTGTAAAAACACCTTCATGAGTATGTGGAGTATAACCCACTAATGAATGAACAATGAGGTCTCTGTGGATCTTGGCAAGTGAACTCACTGTTTATTTACAAACATATTCTCCAATCAAATCTTTTGATTGGTCAATTTTCTTTAATGAATAATAAGAAATAAGATTAAAGCTGTGTTTTATAAACTAACTCCCTCTCACAGAAACCCCTGGAGATGATAGCACCTCCTACTGACAGCTGGAGGAATAGAAGCAGAGAGAGGGCAAGTAAGAGACTTACCTAGGCCATGGAAGGAGGGAGGGAGGATCAGGGCCGGCTCCAGGCACCAGCATTCCAAGCTGGTGCTTGGGGTGGCAATCTGCAAGGGGCGGCAGTCCCTGTTGTTTTGCCCCCAAGCAGCGCGCCGAAATGCCGCTGCGGGCAGCGGGGGCAGTCCGTGTGCCCTTAGGGCGGCAGGCGCGTTTCCATGGCAGCGGCAATTCGGCAGCAGCTTCTATGTTTAGCTGTCCATGGTGGCTTCAGCTAAACATAGAAGCTGCCTCCGAATTGCCGCCGCTACGGAAACGCGCCTGCCGCCCTAAGGGCACATGGACTGCCCCTGCCGCCCGCGGCAGCAATTCGGCATGCTGCTTGGGGCGGCAAAAACTGTAGAGCCGGCCCTGGGGAGGATGGACATGTCTGAGCCTAGATTAGAACTCAGGGGGTGGATCCTAGCCCCAGTGAAATCAATGGCAATTTTACTGCTGATTTCAATGAAGCGAGGGTTTCACCTGCAGACTCCTGGGGTAGGATTTGCAGAAGCACTCAGTGTTGGCCTCAGTCTTCTCCCATTGAAGCCAAAGAGAGCTTTGCCATTGGCTTTGATGTTCCACAGGTCCATGAAATAGCAACACCCATCTACAGTCAATGTGGGACATTCTCAGCACAAGGCAGCACCGGATGGCCTTGGCCAGGAGCTGGGACTTAACAAATTAAAATACAAGAGCTCCTCTGGTGCTGAGATCAGATTTCTTATTGCCAAGGACCGTTTTGAGCAGCTCCTGCTGTGTGACAACAAACACAACGAATCACTAATTTATCTCCCACATAGATTATTGTTAGCTGTGTGATTGCTGGTGTGCTCTGACCTGGGAGCACTAGGAACCAGTAATCCCATACAAAGGTTATACAGGCCCACCGGGCATATAGAGCATCAAACTATGTGACCTGTATTTCATCCTCCCTGAAAAGAGCTTTTCCAGTAAAGTTAAAACGCGCTCGCATATATAAAAAGTTCTTCAACTCTTTATGTGGCATAAAAGCAGAAGGAAAACCTTTCTTCCCAAAGTCCATCACATTGATTCTCCTGGCTAAATGGGTTCTGAGTGCTCTGCAGTTTGCAGCCCGAACATAGAATAAAAAAGCTGAGAGGCGCCTTGGAATTCCGTCCTTGGCAGGGGAAAAAGTCTTTCTCAAACCACAACATCGGCTGCTAGTACTGGTCTGTCATTTTTCATTTTACATTTCCACTGAGTCATCAAGCCGCAGTAGAAACAATGTTCATTGTGATATTGTTTTTGCCTCTGAAAATATTTGATAGCTGCAACTAAATGATCAACATCACGATTTGCCATATATCTCAAAGGTGAACTGCAAAGCAAGAAGGGAAATTGACATGTTGCGATTTCTATGTATAATAATGACCCCTCTGTGGCTCTGGAGAACCATTCAGCCCAGAATAAATTTGTCCTTGCTTTTCTGCGTGCTTCCGACTTCTCTGGAGAGGTATCCCAGAATGCATCTTTCTGTTCTCTCCCAAAGGGCATGGGGTGCAATGAGACTTATGTTGTCACCCTACGATATCATTAGTAAACCAGGAAGTACCCAGAGGAGTTCATAGAGCAATGTGAACCTATAGCTAACCCCACTTGGACTGTCCCAGGGATTTGAACCCCGGATCCACAGTGCTAAAAGTATCACCCTGTAGTGTTTGAGTTTTTGGAAGCAGCAGCAGCAACTTCATAAAGCTCCTATGTGGACCAGCCACAAGGGTGAGAGTGGGGGCGGGGACAGGGACGGACAAATCTGACATGTTTTGTTTAACATCAAACTAGACATAACTCTACACTGCCAGTCTTATATCTGCATGGGGATACTCCAGCGGAAGGAATAGCAATCTGTAATCCATGTTAGGTTGAATTCACCAGTAGCCTAGAGATTGTTGAAGGCCCCAAGTGCAACTGCACTGCCAAATTCCATTGCATTGCAGAAGGTAATTGCAAAGGGACTCATCATCCAGATTACAAGGCTCTGCTCCAGGTTCACAGAGGCCAGATGAGAGACGGAATTTGGGGGACATGAATAATGGGTCCATGTTTGCACAGATCTAGTGGCCACAAGTCCTCACATAGTCATGTAACCCACATTGGCAGAGGATGGGTTTGCCCTTTAATTTCTCCAGCCTTATGTGCCCTGGACACACCTCCTGGGAAGGTCTAGCATGCTGACAGGGCTACCCTGGGGGGCAGGGTGAGGGCACAGCCATGGCTCTGTTCTCCTTCTCCACACCCCAGCTGAGTTGAACCAGCACAGAGGGAGGAGCACATGGCTAATCCACTTAAAGGGCATCACAGACCCCCACTGGCCTGAGTGCCTCACCTCACCTCAGTGCTCCTGGGGAATTTGGTCCAAGTAAGAGACGATGGTTGTAAGGCCTAGCCCCTTCAAGGGGATTCTTGTGTGGGGTGGGGCAGCAGGGCTGACAAACTGGCTTCTGATTTTAAATCAGGACTCCAGGCATGTGCTTCTTCTCTGGGGCTTAACTTTTCTTGGAAGCTGCCTGAGGACTAAAAAACTCTGAGTCTGGCCCTCAGAAATCATGATCTTTTTAAAAATAACAGATACAGAGCCCTTTTCATTTGCCTTCTGGTGTTAGAGCCTGGGCAGGAGGGTGTCGCGTTTTCCATCTATACTTTGTAACCCTAAGGGCTGGAAACTTACTCTTTTTTTAAATTAATGCTGAGATTTTCATATAATCACATGACTCCAGGGGCTGGGCTTTTAAGGAGAACAAGTATTGCACGACTCATTTCAAACAGTGAGAGTAACTAACCACTGGAGCAATTGACAGAGGGTCATGATGGATTCTTCATCACTGGCAATTTTAAAATCAAGATTGAATATTTTTCTAAAATATATGCTGTAGTTCAAACAGGAATTATTCTGGGGCAGGTCTCTGGCCTGTGTTACACAGGAGATCAGACTAGATGATCACAATGGTCCCTTCTGACCTTGGAATCTGTGAATAAGCTCCAGCTGGTTTCTTTGAATATTTTGAGTACAACTGCTGCTGGCTCCAGATAGCATGTTTTTCCTGGTTGAGTTTGACCTGGGGATGTTGATATCCATGGGTTCCCAAAACGAAAGCTGGATTAATACTGCAAACAAGTACTTGGTAGCATTCGTTGGAGTATAAATTGGGAATCTGATGGCCTTCACAATCCTTTTTATTAGTTTGCCATGACCATTTAGCAAATGGTTTGCTCCCAGATGGCTTGCTTTGCCATCTCCAAGTCTTTTACATTTCACTCTGCTTGTTCATGAAACTTTCAGTCGTCGTACCAGGGAGCTGAAAGAGTGCCGTGTGACTTATATCACATCCACATCCTGAGTAGGTGCCAGTCTGGATACCCTCCATCAGTTGGAATGGAGACCCCAGCTATATTAGACCAGTCTGGCATTCGGCTCTCCATTCACACTGGAAATGCCTCCACTCACTATGCTGGCTCTCTGTAGAGTAACACATCAAGTCCAAGATCATAGGCCCCATCTTCAAGGTGCTGAATAGTATGAGCCAGGGATAGCTAAATGATTGACTAAAGCTTTGGGATGAGGACAGTGGTCCCAACTCTGCTCCTCTGTTACAAGGGAACTGTCTCCCATAAGGGCAAAATTTCTTTTGTGCAGGAGTCAGCTCTTTCTGGGGGCCAGTCCAAAACCACAGCATGAACTCTAGCAGGATCTAAGGACCACCCACCACTGCACATTGCCAGTGCAAGGCGCACTTCTCTGGTTAGTCTTCCTCAATATAGACACACAGCACAATATCTATTAGCAATACATTGAGGCAGGATGGTCGGGGGCCTGAGCACTAGCCTAAGACCTGAGTCCAATTCCCTGCTTTGCCACAGATTTTTCTGCATGACTTTGGGCAAGTCACTTTGCCTCACTATGTCTCAATTCCCTATCTCTAAAAATGAGGCTAATAATATCTTTTAGGTGTGTTGTGAAGATAAATACATTTAAAAGAGAGTGAAGTGCTTTGAGATCTACTGATTAAAAGTGCCCTTTAAAGAGCTACGTGGTACTGTTGTTATTACTTTAGAAAGGCCATATGCAATGTTCCATTTGAGGAGTGGAACAGAGAAAGAACCACATGTGACAGATGCTAATCAGGTCATGTAATCACAGCTGGACGGTGATAGGCACAGTATAAAAGTCTGAATAGAATAGAAGTGCAGACTATTGGAGGGGAGATCATCTAGTTGAAAGAAGATTGGAAAGGAGACTTGTGCTTTTAACCCTTTTATCCATTGCAATAACAACTAATTCCACCTGTCTTAAGATCCGCAATGTTTACATAAACAAATTTGCAGCAGAAATGTGTATATTTCTGGTGGTGTGGATTTATATCTGAACTAACAAAAAGCAGAGATGCATCTAATGTCCTAAATATGTGAATATCCAAATAATGAACATTGAGTGCATATATATGGTAATACTGTAATTAAAGCCAGCTTTTTACTGGGTACTTTTTATATATGATAAGGTAATCCATATGTTTCTATGTCCCACAATTCCTTCAAAAGCAAACATCATAAACATTGTAATATAGGTGCTATTTGAAACCCAAACTGGTTTAATAAGACAATTACAAGAATGCACAAACCACATGCTAGGAAATAACCCTATAGCAACATAAAACAGAAACACATATATAATTATTTATGTTTTTTAAAACATGTAACTGTGAAGCAGCTTTCCTATTTCCTGGGTCATGAAAGAAACATTTCCCACATTATAAACTAAGCAGCAATGCCGATAAATGCAGTCAAAGTTGATTGTTTTGTTGGTTTTTTAAAAAAATACAACAGAAAAACTTTTAACACAATCACTTTATCATTTTCAAACTATTTCCATTGACTCTACAAGTCACAGAAACATTGGAAAATGCTCAGAAAGGGAATGGATATCCTGCAAACGTGTAATTTAATTGTGGTGGTTAGGAGGGGTTTTTCAGCATTGTCATTGGCAGAGTCTCCAAAACTAAATTCATGGTGGGGAAAAGGCCTGTAAAAGTTTCACCGTCTGCAAGCACGGTTCTTTGCAAGGGCTCCCAGAAGAAAAAGCTCACCATTTCCTTCCATCGCAGAGGAGGAGGAATGTCTTGAGGTTCAGGCACTGGACTACTCAAGATACTTAAGTCCCAGGCAGACTGTGAAGAGCTACAAAAGGATCTCACAAAACTAGGTGACTGGCAAATGAAATTCAATGTTGATAAATGCAAAGTAATGCACATTGGAAAACATAATCACAACTATACATATAAAATGATGGGGTCTAAATTAAGAACATAAGAACGGCCGTACTGGGTCAGACCAAAGGTCCATCCATCCCAGTATCCTGTCTACCAACAGTTGCCAATGCAAGATGCCCCAGAGGGAGTGAACCTAACAGGTAACGATCAAGTGATCTCTCTCCTGCCATCCATCCCCACCCTCTGACAAACAGACGCTAGGGACACCATTCCTTCCCCATCCTGGCTAATAGCCATTAATGGACTTAACCTCCATTAATTTATCCAGTTCTCTTTTAAACCCTGTTATAGTCCTAGTCTTCACAACCTCCTCAGGCAAGGTTGACTGTGCACTGTGTGAAGAACTTCCTTTTATTTGTTTTAAACCTGCTGCCCATTAATTTCATTTGGTGGGCACCTCGTTCTTATATTATGGGAACAAGTAAATAACTTTTCCTTATTCACTTTCTCCACATCACTCATGATTTTATATATCTCTATCATATCTCCCCTTAATCTCCTCTTTTCCAAACTGAAAAATCCTAGCCTTATTAATATCTTCTCTTAATTAGCTGTTACCACTCAAGAAAGAAATCTTGGAGTCATGGTGGATAGTTCTCTGAAAATATCCACTCAGTGTGCAGTGGTGGTCAAAAAAGCGAACAGAATGTTGAGAATCATTAAGAAAGGGATAGATAATAAGACAGAAAATATCATATTTCCTCTATATAAATCCATGGTATGCCCACATCTTGAATACGGCGTGCAGATGTGGTCGCCCCATCTCAAAATTGAAAAAGGTTCACAAAATGGCAACAAAATGATTAGGGGTATGGAACAGCTACAAGATAAGGAGTGATTAATAAGACTGGCACTTTTCAGCTTGGAAAAGAGACGACTAAGGGGGGAATATGATAGAGGTCTATAAAATCATGACTGGTGTGGAGAAAATAAATAAGAAAGTGTTATTTACTCCTCATAACACAAGAACTAGGGGTCACCAAATGGAATTAATAGGTAGCAGATTTAATATAAACAAAAGGAAGTATTTTTTCACACAATACACAGTCAACCTATGGAACTCCTTGCCAGAGAATGTTGAAAAGGCCAAGAACTTTAGGGTTCAAAAAAGAACTAGATAAGTTCATGGAGGATAGGTCCATCAATGGTTATTAGCCAGGATGGCAGGGATGGTATCCTTAGCCTGTGTTTGCCAGAAGCTCGGAATGGGCGACAGGGAATGGATCACTTGATGATTACCTGTTCTGTTCATCCCCTCTGAGGCACCTGGCATTGGCCAGTCAGAAGACAGGATACTGGGCCAGATGGACCTTTGGTCTGACCCAGTATGGCTGTTCTTATGACCTAGCAGCTGGGGGGTTCAGTTCCCTGATCTGCTGCAGGCTTAAGCCCAGAAGTTAGGCCTCTAAATGCCTCCCACAATGTGGGCCCTAGTGTGTGACTTTGGGTGGGTCAATTCTCCACCTGTGAAATCGGGGATAATAGCACTCCCTTTCTCTCACCCCTTGTCTACTTTGATTATAGCTCCTTTGGGACAGGGGCCATCTGTACAGTCACTAGCACCTTGGGGCCCTGATCTTATCTGCATTGGAGCTAATAATAAATTGCTGCACCCTATGAGGAGAATTGGATTTCCCGATCCCAGCTCTTCAGGGATCGGTTCTAGCCATAATTCATCAATTGGTTCTTTTGTGAGAACATGTTTCAAATCCTTACCACATACCCCCCACTGGGGAGATTTTTTTTGCTTGTGAAAATAGCCTGAAGCAGTTGGAGAGATACTCATATTGGAGACAAATATAAATATAAATATATAAATCCTGGCCTGGACTTTGCAGTCCTGGAAGGGACTGCTGAATGCACTGGAGTCTTCCTTCCCCAAGCCCTCAGGAAAAAGGTGCCAACCCTGCTCCAGCCCCTGGAGCAGCCTAGGACTGGGGGGGGCTACAAAGGTGGCTTAAAGCCACTTATTTTCCCCACAGTGCCTAGGTTTTGAGTTCTGTGTTGCACCTTGTAGTGGCACAGCACAGGATCTCACCCAGAAACTTTGCCGTAGGCTCATCCACTCAACCTGTTGCTTTACCATTCTTTTCTTTCACTTGGGGTTCAGAGTGGTCCTGAGGCAGAGCCAGACGTATATATGCAAAGGGGGCGGAGCACTAGGAGCTATAAATCCTTGTATTAAAGGAAAACCCAGGCTCACTGTTTCATGTGGTCATGACCAGTAGGCACGTCACACAGGAAGCTGAGTGAGGCACAATCTGCACAAATATTTCCATACGGATTTTAATCTGGCCAATCTATGGCACTTTCTTACAATAAACCATTGAAATCAACTCATCTGGTCCCATTCCTGTGTTTAGAATGGCTCTGCCTTTATGTGTGTCTGGAATGTGCTTCAGAACTTGTCAGACATTCTGTTTGTTGTTTTGTGTCATGAGCCCATTTCACCACAAGGCTTTTCGCTTTCAGGCCTTCTGTCCATTGGTTCCCCATGCAGTTATTGCATTCCATTGTGACACATCTTCTAGCTAAAATCCAAGATGGGTTCAAATATTCATACTTGGAGTGTGTCCTTGAGAAATATACTGCAAGGCCACCAGTCCTCTGAATAATGGGATCGTGTCCCCAGAGCTGGCAGAATTAAAGACACTCACCCTTTCGTACTTTGCCTCTGATGTTTAGGTGGGGTTACTGCTGTTCAATGGAGTTAGCCAGACCAGAACAAAAGAGACACTAGGTGAAAGGCTGGATACACCTAATAGGTGTTTGAGTATGATCTGTTAGCAGAATGAAAACATGTGCATGATGTGGTACTTTTCTGATCCAAACTACGTTCAGCCATGCAGCAGGTAGAATTACTTCTGCTTTGTGTAAGATGAATGAGCTGATGCTCTGGGCAATTTAAAGTGGGCAAGAATCTCATGAGTTTTTGTCCAAGGAGCAGAAGGTAGTTTACACCCCCCGGCCCATCTTCATTGGCTGTCAAAAACTCCTTGGAGAATCACATGAGGAGCCTTTGGTTCAATTCAGGTTCTTCTCCCATCCTCATCACTGGCGTATCTTGGTACCTTCCACAAGTGCAGAAAGTCACATGACTGACATCTTTCACATGTGGTTCTTTCTGCCCCATGGGGATTGTTGAGGTTTTTCCTTTCAGATAGTGGGTTAACACTGATACACCCCATGGAAGATGGGGGCTGCAAGGAGGGATTCAGATGGAGAGATGATGTTGGCCTTGTACACCAGGGACCAGAGGAGGTGTTAGATATAGAGACCTGCAGTGAAGAAAGCATGTGGCTTCCACATAATTTATACTATAAAGAAATTTTTAAATAAACATAACGCAGTAACTGTGGTGCATGTAGCTAAGTCAGTGAATGGAGCTGGTGTAAGGTAGAGTAGAATCAGGCCTTGTGAATGAGATACAACAAAGCAATGTGTCTGCCTAGTCTCATATCCTGTCTTTCCTACAGGTCACTATTGTCATTGATATGTTAGGTAGGGTGATCAGACAGCAAGTGTGAAAATTGGGACTGGGGTTGGGGGGTAATAGGCTAGATAAGAAAAAGCCTCAAATATTGGGACTGTCCCTATAAAATTGGGACATCTGGTCACCCTAGTGTTAGGCCCTGCTTTTGCATCAAGATACACAATGCAGACCCCTGCATCCACACAGAATGCCATCAGAGTCAATGGGATTCATCACGGGCACAAGGGTCAGGGCGAGTGGCTCCGGATGGCTCACAGGTACATTAGACCCTGATGCAATGTTGCTGGTCGAGGGCACTGTTCCCAGAGGCGTACCTGTCTTTCCCAAGGGGACAGTACCAAATGGGTTGCTGGCCGAAGCATTCACACCCTGGTTTGGCTTCATGCTGCAGTTATAAAATGCAAACACAATAATGTATTTATTCTGTGTTTCCTTGGTTTGAAAACCCCTCTCAATGCATAGGCATTATACAAAGCTAAATGCTCTTTGCATTAAGAATAGGCAATCGTGGGCTTACATGTTATATTTTTATCCAGAATAGGAAAGTTCTGTCTAATGCAGAGAACCCCTGGGAGTGAGCCGACTTCAAATCATTGGCACCTGATATTAAAATAAACGGCCTGGCTATGGAAATATCATAAGAGCTACTAAGCCGCATACTGGAGGCTTGAGGTAATGCTCTCCCCATTGTCCTGGCATGCTTGTGTGGCTTCGAGCTCACCCTTGGCTTTTGTTTCCCACAGGAAGTTGACAGCATGGCTGTCCTTGCTTCACGGCTCCGTGGGTTTAAAATAAGCTTTCCCCTCATGAATCACAATGTGTGTTCGCCAGCCAATTATATTTGGCTTCCAAACTGTTTACTCCACGGTTCAATTTTGTCCCCACCTCCTCTTTTTTGTTCTTTTTTAAGGAACAGCCAGTGGACACCGGAATAGAGTGTATGAAAGCTCTGGTGTGGAAAATAAATAGAAAATAACCAGCGTTCCCATTTCACAACCCCTGCTGTGCTACACTTTTGCACTATGGCCCTGATCCTACAAAAGCTTATGCACACATGTAACTTTACAAATCTGGCCTACTGTGTAAAGGGATTTAGGAGCCTAACTCCCAATGAGACTTAGGCAACTAAAAACCTTCACAGATATGGCCCACTGTGATTAATCCCATTGGCGTCAATGGGACTGCTCACTTGCTTAAAGTTAAGAACGTTCATAGGTCTTTGAAGTGCTACTATACATCATTCAGCTCCACAGTGTTGCACAGCATTCAGAGAGTCTTGTGGTTCAGCACTGGCCTGCGGCTGTAGGTTCCATTCTTGACTTCCCCACAGAATTTGTGAGTGAAGTTGGGTAAGGTTTCATACGTGGGGACAATAAGAACTCCTTTCTTCCACCCTTTGCCTGTCTTGTTTGTTTAGCCTGCAAGCTCTTTGGAGCAAGGAATATCTCTTATCATGTGTTTGTGCAGCACCCAGCACAACGGGGCTCCGATCTCACTAGGGGTCTCTGGCTGCTACTGTCATACAAATAATAATTTTGACAGAGATACAAATCCCAGTTTCCACTCAGAACAGGGGGAAAGCAGAGGATCTCCTCCTCCTGAAATGCTGCCCATATAGAGAACCAGGCAAGATCAGCCAAAACCAGGCCCTCAATGTCAACAGCAACTTGCCCAAACGTTGGGCATCATTCCACAATGTTCTGCTGCCTCCCTTGAAATCCCACTGGGATCTCTTGGCTCCTTGCAGGCCCAAGCCCGCTGGCAGCAGCTGGAGACTGGATTTAGCAGCATTGATGTGACTGGTCCAAGGGCTTTGGTCTATTTCCTCAACTCTTAGGGCATGCCTACACTACAAAATTAAGTTGACCTCATTTAGGTTGGCATACAGCCACCACAATAATGACATCGCTTGTGCCAGTCTTCACTTTGCTTCTTGTGCCAGCACTGCACATCCTCACCAGGATCATTTGTATTGATTATACTGTCAGTATGGGGCATTGTGGGACAGCTTCTGAAAGCCAGAAACAGTTGATTTAAGCAACGTAGTGTCTACGCTGACACCGCTTCGAAATAACTACATCGACATTGACTCTATGCCTCTTTTGGAGGTGGAATTGTTAAGTTGGTATAGTGGGCGTGTTATGTTGGCGGGAATTAAATTTTATTGTAGACACTTCCAGTTTGGTCAACGTAAGCTGCCTTGCATCAACCTAACTCTGTAGTGAGTTTGACAGTTGGGACGGGCTGTCAGCACCTCTGAATAAAAGGCCATTCTCATCTCTTTAGGCACCCAAAGGTGACTTTAGAGGCCTTACTTTAGGCACCTGGCATAAAAATGTGTGTCTTAACAGGTCCACCGATGAATAAACCTACCAGTTAACAGTAATAAGAACACTACCTGCCCTGCAGAGTTCCTTGCTAGGGTATCAGCAGGGACCCACCCAGAGCACTAAGATGAATGGAACAGTTCACTCCTCCCAGGGCTGTTGTTTCAGGCTCTCTGCAGACTCAGGCATATGTTGCTGCATCAGTTACACTTGGGTCATGTTTTCAAGCTTTCCTTCCCAACCACAAGCCCTAGATCCATAATTTTTTTTAAAAAAAACAACGACATCTGAGAGCCTGAGGTGATTACCTGACTGCAGCAGCTGGGGTCTTTAGCATGGACTTATGGTGCCTAGGCATTATTCCGGCCCTGTGCTCACTAGATCAGAACTGAGACACATTGGAGGGCTGGCATGTTGCCCTGACTTGCTGGAATGAACCCCCTCATTCCTGATTCTTTGGTCCTATTTAAATCTAAACTTAAGTTATTCTTGTTTCCAAAGCATTTTCCCAAATGATTTGCTGCCTCTCTCGTATTGTGCTCTCAGATGGTTTTGCTTGTGATCTTTGTAAGCTATTTGCACTCAGTTCAGCTTCATATAGAAAATACATATTTTATTAATAGCTTGCTCACTCTAGACTGCACCCTTTATTATAGTAGCTGAGCAACTCAAACATTTGTAATGGATAATACATAAGGAAATTTTAATCATTCAGACACACAGAGGGCCAGCTCCTCAGCTGGTGTGAATTGCCACAGCTGCATTGTCCTTTCATCCTCAGGCAGAGAGAAGTCAAGACGCAGACATTCAAGGATCTAAATTCATTCCTAAAGTAACTCTGCTGACTTCACAGGAATTCATCAGAAATAAATATTCCTCAGGACAGTTTATACAGGATCTTATCTATCTGTCTATCTAATTTGTTTATTGCCCCCCACAATGGGGTGCTGATCCATGACAGAGGAGCCTAAAAATAATAAAAATATTCATCTGTCCATCCATCTAATCATCCACTCATGGTAAGGTGCCTATCACTTTAGGATCTAAGCACCTATGTTGTTGGCTGGTGCAACTAAAGTTAAGGTTATTGTAGCATCTTCAGTACCAACCCAGTGTGAAATTCTGGTTCTGCCAAAGTTAATGGCAAAACTCCCATTGACTTCATTGGGGCCGTCTTTCACCCAAAATTCTTAAGGTTTAATTTGCCATAAAAATTCAAGCTGAAACTTGATGTTCAAGGTCATAGTCGGGGTGGATTTTTACTCCACAAAAAAGAGTTCTGCATATGTTATTCTGTTGTATGAGTGTAAAACAAAAGTAATAGTTAGTTTTGCACTTAGAATCATAGATTATTAGGGTTGGAAGGGACCTGAAAAGATCATCTAGTCCAACCCCCTGCTCAAAGCAGGACCAATCCCCAAATAGCAGGCCAATGCTCAAACCACTGAGCTATCCCTCCCCCCCTTACTGCAGTGTAAATGAGAGAATTGTCAAGCCCCTGGACACTGCATACAACATTACATTTACATACAATAGGAAGCTAACCAGGGGTAATATGATGTAAATCTGCCACTTGCACAATAACCTGGTGCGCTGGGGTATACAAACCCCACACTGTAGAAGAAAGGGTTAAGTAGTGGCTCTGGGGCTAGGAGGTCTCACCCCATTGCGCCTGAAAAGCCTGCACAAGCTGGGGGAGAAGCACAAAAAGGGAAGCAGAGGTGCTCAGTGGCAGGCAGGCAGGGGAGGTGAGCTGACCTGTGCTTTGAGCTGCTTGGAAGGAGCGGTGTAGGATCTCCTGAGGTTGGGTGATACCGACCTGAGCACAGGAGGGACTGGTGACTTTTTGAAGGTCAGAAACTTTATTTTTGTGTTCAGTTATTTGCTGTACCCTGAGAGCAGAGAGGGCACTGGTGGGAGGCAGCTGCTAGCACCCCAAGGTGCAAGACATAGCTGCCTACCATTGGGCCCTGGATTGACGCCTGGTGGAAAGGGTGGGCCCAGGCTCCTCTACCAACTGCTAAAGAGCAGCCAATGCCAGAAGCCCATCCCTTCATGTGGTACCTAGTTGAGGAAGGCCCTGAATGTACAAGAGTCCAGGCCCCCTGACACCAGGGGGAAGCCCTGGAGCCCTTGCTGGCTTCTGAGGACTTCCCTATCATTGAACTCATGTGCACCCTGAAAGGAGTGGTCTTGAACATGTGACCTGGCTGGCGAGCTGAGTTGCTAAAAGGAAAGATATCCACAGGGTCTGAGGTATAGTGAGAAAGGGGAATGCCTGGGTGGAGGGCAACCTGCCCCATTACTGCCTCACCAGTAGGTGGCAATGGCAGTGGATGTTCTCCTTCACACCCGGGAAGTGCTGAATCACTGCATGATAGCACATGTGAGATATACAGCAGTGTAATCCCAGAGGCCTAGATCCTCCAAGGCATTTGGGAGCCTAAATACCTTTGGGAATCTGGGCCACAGTCCTTATTTAGTCCTCCTTCAGGCACATCTCCTACTGAGGACAGAGGGTATTGTGTGTGGGTAAGGATGGCAGGATCAGGCCCTAATTAAGGACTTTTGTGGCTGAAATTCTCTCCTGGGTAGAAGGATTCAAAACACCAATTAAAGGAACTTGAAATCTCATTAGTTTCAAAGAATGAATTTAAAGCAGTTTCAGGTCCTATGTGAGCGCCTGAGACCCCCTTCTAGTTTCCTGATTTTACAGTCACACTTTTCCTCCACAAAAACAGAGTAAATGGATTAGCTCAAGTCTAGGTCCTGCAGAGTTTTTGGCTCATGCATAACTTTGTGCAGGTGAGCGCTCCCATTGCTTTTCCTGGGATTACCCCTGTGCAAACGTAACCCTGTGGTTAGTCTTTGGAGGACTGGCACCTTCATGACTAGAGGGGAAATGGTGACAGGGACTAGACACTAAGTGCTGTCAGCTGCATGATGTAAACAAACCAGGACAGAAGAGATGTAATTGGTTTTGCTCCCATTTCTTTTAGTGAGAGGAATCTCTCTGGGTGTCCTGTAACAGTAGTACATTAAAAAACGCAGACAGAAGTGTGATTGTGTAGCCTCTAAGCTAGAACCAGTCAGAAAATGACTTCTCTCTTTCTCCACAGATAATGTTGACTTTCAGAGAAATCAAAATCCAAAATTTTTCAGAGGAAAACTGAAGGGTTTTTTTGATTTAGAAGTGGTGCTTCATGGGAGTGGAAGTTCTGGAGCCTTGTTCCTCATTCTCCTCTCCTGTGCACTACCGGGTTGGACTATCTCTCCCGTGATGCACCACAATCTCCTCTTCCCTGAGCTGCCATGGCGAGGCCCCTGAGCTGCAACTCCCATAAGGCAGTGCGGCGGTGTTTCTGAATCAAATGTCTGGGTTTTCAGCTAACAACTGAAAATTTTCCATTGTTGTGTGGTCACTTTTTTTTTACAAAGTCAACATTTTCCACAGAAAGCAGATGCTCTTTGTGAAATGCCATTTAGCTGAAAACTTGATCTTTGGCTGGAAAAGTGTTTGATAGACAATTTTCTATCCGCCCTCCTTTAAGGCTTTCATGTGGGAAAACGTCTAACATAGCAAGTTGGATCTATGTGTGCCCTCTACACAGGGGAGTGAATTACATCCTCAGGAAGTGGAGTTGTGAAAATGTGGGTGAGCAAAAGGCTTCTGTTAACACTTGCATTCTCCAGTGCACAGTGAAATGACACTCCCACATGCACTAGACAAAAATGTTTTGTGGCCGGGCAGAACTCCCCAGTGGCTCCATGAGGAGCTCTGCAGTGTCACATTATTCCATGAATACACCTGCATTTACAAGCAGCGCACTGAATTCTGGGCTAACAGGATCAATAAGCTTGTATCTGAGAGCTGGATGTGGCTCTGTGCAATCAATATTAGCTCACCAGTGCAGACCGTTCCCTTTTTATACAGTGCATGCAATATATGGGTGGATTTGCCCAGTGCTTAATATGTAATGAAAGAGGTGCTGAGGCTCAAGCAATTTTTTTACTTTCATAACTGACATGGCAAGCCCAGAGGTGCTGGGGCTATGAACTGCCATGCTAGCTTTATTTGTAGTTCACTGACTCCAACATGTGCTTGTTTCCCCCGGGATCTCTCCCAATAAAGCCCTTACTCACTCGGGAGTCTGAAGCAGCTTTTCAAGTTACCTTTGTCTTGCATTGAAACAGGGGTTCCTGCATTTGTGCTGAACTTGTTCCTGTCTCCTTGCTGTCCCCTAGCTGCCTGTCTCTGCTTGTTTCCTTACTTTCCGGTCAGTCAGCCATTAGAGCAAGCACACCCGGCTCTCTCCATCCTGTGCCATTTAATTCTGTTGCAGGTCAGTGGGAATACTCTATGCTAACATTTTTGGGATTCTTCCCAGGGCTTGACAGAGCTTTGTTTCTAGCTGCAGTGATGGGTAGAATGCACCTTGGTTTATACATCAGGGTTAGTAGAATAGATGTGTGAGATACAGCATATAATAAAGCAACAGGCTCTATTCCGATCTTACTTGCC
The DNA here is from genome assembly GCF_016161935.1 of Mauremys reevesii. Taxonomy (NCBI): domain Eukaryota; kingdom Metazoa; phylum Chordata; order Testudines; family Geoemydidae; genus Mauremys; species Mauremys reevesii. Next base: position 65,752,356 of record NC_052629.1, on the reverse strand, counting down.
CTGGTGTAATCCCATTGACCTCAGTGGAGTTGATCTATTTCTGATTTGCTTTGCCCTAAGTGATAACAGAATCGAAGGGAGTCTTTGATGAATTACAGGGATGAATTATCCCTCCCACATTGGCAGTGGTGAGCAAGCAGCTAAGAACGCTGCTCACAACTGCTTGCACCTGCAAGCAATCTGAGGTATGACTGCAGGTGGGAGGATTTGCACACAGAGTGGTGGGTTGGATTTTGGGTGCTTTTCTTCTGCTTCCCCCATTCCTGGATCGTATACTTAGATTGTGGCTGATTTCAGCTTTGTCTCTCTCAGTATCAGCTTTTTCCATACAGGGATTGAGTACCAGGTCCGATGGGCCCCCAAACTCCATTTGAAGTCAGTGGAGCTATAGGAGCTTAGATTATTCCGAAAAAACAGGTACTTGGATGGATGACTAGATAGATGAAGTATATTGTCAAAACAGTGATTTAAGTGACTATTGCATAATAGCTACAGAAAGTGAATTTTGAATTAAAAAAAAAACATGAGTTTTCCCACCACATGCCTTATACTTCAGTACTATGTCATGGGACTTACTTGCCAGTCAAAGAAGCTTGAGTTTTAGAAAGCAAATGGAGACTACACAAAGTGATATTCACAGCAAACCATTTACCAGAAGGGCATAGGTTGAAGTATGTCTTCATGAGACATTAGTCAAATCACAGTCAAACTTCTGACAATCCTGATCTGTTTGAAGGCAGGTCACAAAAAGAAAAAGGGCTCATTTGAGCAGCCAAATGACTTGTTGGGAGTAGTTGGGATGAAGCCATTTGGCTAATTATCTCTCACTCAACCCTTTTTAGAAAACACTATCGGCCATTTTCTTGCTCTCTCCCACATACTGTTAGGGATCCAGGCGTATCTATTACTGACGGATGCTTAGCACAGCTACCAGGACTTATGTCCTTGAAGCTTCATCCGTCTGTTCTGTTCAGCGCTCCACCTTCCCAACACACCTGAACATAGAACGCCAAGCTTGTCATAGTTTGTGTCGGACAGGAATGCACTTTTTATGGGTGACTAAGATGGGAGAAGATGGGCTCTTAACTATGGCTGATGAAACCTTTATTATGGAAAACTTGTTTTTTTGGACAAAATTTCCACAGAAAGTGTTTGCTTTCCTCAGAAATTTACAGTTGGTCAGAAGAAAACTGAAATGTCACAATTCTTTAGCCAAAACTGAAAACTTGCTAGTTTCTGGCTGTATTTACTCAGTTTTCAGCAGTTTGTTGATGAAAAGATTTGAGGAGGAGAAAAAGCAAGAAAAATATATGTGCATTGGTTTCTGTGTAGAATTACAGCTCAACCCACATAAAAACCCCTGCCCTAATCCAATATCCCCAGCCCTATACTTAGGGAAAACAGGTGTCATGACATGTCACAAAACCCCAAATGCTGTCAAAGTGTTGCCACCTCTGCAATACGTAGTTCTATTCTTAAAGCCCCAGCCTCTGGAGTCATGTAATTATGAGATTCTCAGCATTAATTTAAAAAGAGTAAGTTTCTAGCCCTTGTGGTTACTGTGCAGCTGGAAAATGTGATATCCTCCCTCTCCACCTCCAAGGCTCAAACGGTGGAAGGTAAATACAGAGCCAAAAATGTGTTTGGCTTAAAAATCAGAATAATTTTTAAAACATCTCCTGATTTCATGGGCCTGACTCCGGGTTTTTGAGCCCTCAGGCTGCTGTCAAGAGAGGTCAAACCCTGGAGAGGAAACACTTGCCTGGAGTCTTGATTTAAAATCAGAAACCCAGTTTGTCAGCCCAGCCCCCCCACCTCTCTTACTTGGACCAAGTTCCCCAGGAGCATTGAGTGGGAGGGGAAGCTCAGGCCAGTGGGGGCCTGTGGTACCCTTTAAGCAGATGCACCATGTGCTCCTCTCCATGTGCTGACTGAACTCAGCTGGGCAGTGGGGAAGGAGAACAGAGCCATGGCTGTGCCCTCGCCCTGCTCCACCTGGGTAGCCCAGCCCTGACAGCATAGGGCCCTGACAGCGTGCTAGACCTTCCCAGGAGGTGTGCTCAGGGCACATGAGGGCTGGGATGTGACTGCCACCTGCTGGAAAGCATGAGTGGGGACGGCTCTTCGCAGCCCCTCTCCACGCTCCCTGGGACACCCAGGTATGGCCAGCCACAGTCTGAGTAATTATACAGCATGTGTGAGCTGGGAAGCCCAGTGCCAGGGATACTCAGCTGAGTAGTAGAGCTGGGTGGGAATTTTCTAACCAGTGCTTTTCACTGGAAAATGCCGTGTCATTGAAAACAAAACTGTTGCCAGGAGAAGGTTGACTTTTTGACCTGAAAAAATGAGACAAAAAACTTGAAATGGTCAAGGTTTAGAAAATGTCCCCATGGAAACAAAGAAATCCAGTTTTCTGAATGAATTTTCCTGTAGGATTTAAGCTAATGATAGTTTTTTAAAAACATTTTTCAATTTTGACCACTTATTTCTAATGGGGGTTGGCTTGTGACCATTTTTTGAGATTGTGACTTTGTCCTGATATGGGATGGGAAAAATTTTCAATAGCTCAAATTTTCACAAGGCAGGAAACCCATTTGCCACCCAGCTCTCTTCAGGAGCTCGGCACAGTGCATGGACATAAAGCTGGGAAAGGGATTGGCAACTGTAAAGAGAGCCACAGTGCCGATTTCTGAGGAAAGCCAGAAACCAGGGCTTTAGAGCGGTGAAGGTTTTTAGGTATGGCTGGGCACCTAGATCTCAGCCTGTGAAAGAGACACAAAAGGCCCCATTTCCTCTCTTAATCTGATTGCCCTCTTAACCAGAGAGCTGGTGTAGCTATCACAGGAAAGGGGGCTGAAGCTGAAATCACGAGAGTTATTTTTACTGCTGTAATGGGATTATGACATTTCTATCAGGGTGTCTAGAGAAGGAGCCGCCTTATCATTCTGGTGAGCTGACCTTCTGATAGGCTACAGAAATCCCAGCTGTACCTTTTCTGGTTACTTTTAATAAGGAACTGTGGGAGGGAGGGGACCCCAAACCCTTAATAAAACAGGGGATCTGTTACAAGAAGCCTGAATTAAATGATGTACTGCTTATTCCAATTAATCTGAAATCCTTTTTACATGTTTAACTGAATGGATTGAGCTGGAATATTTGAAATGTGTGCCATTTTGGTTAATTGTGATTGGTCAGATTAATTTATTGCAAATCAGAGATATTCTCTTCCCTGATTGGGCCCAAGAACTTCTAGCACAAAGATTTATGTGGATGAACTTAAAATTCAATTGATCCTAGTGAACAGAGCACTGCTCTGGGACTCAGGATGTCAACATTCCATTTCTGGCTCTGCCACTGGCTTGCTGGGTAACCCTGGGCAAGACACTTCACTGCCCCGTGCCTCAGTTTCCCCATCTATAAAATGAGACTGACCTTCTCTGTAAAGCACTTGAGACTTACTGATGAAAATTGCTATATCAAAACTGATCACTATTATTAATTGCCACAAATCCTCACACTTTTGAGTTGGCTTTCCACTAACACCTGTGCCAATGCAATTTGATTGTTCACATTTAGAATCATAGAATCATAGAATATCAGGGTTGGAAGGGACCTCAGGAGGTCATCTAGTCCAACCCCTTGCTCAAAGCAGGACCAATCCCCAACTAAATCATCCCAGCCAGGGCTTTGTCAAGCCTGTCAAGCTTACTAAAAACCTCTAAGGAAAGATATTCCACCACCTCCCTAGGTAACCCATTTCAGTGCTTCACCACCCTCCTAGTGAAAAAGTTTTTCCTAATATCCAACCTAAACCTCCCCACTGCAACTTGAGACCATTACTCCTTGTTCTGTCATCTGCTATCACTGAGAACAGTCTAGATCCATCCTCTTTGGAACCCCCTTTCAGGTAGTTGACAGCAGCTATCAAATCCCCTCTCATTCTTCTCTTCTTCAGACTTAAATAATCCCAGTTCCCTCAGCCTCTCCTCATAAGTCATGTGCTCCAGCCCCCTAATCATTTTTGTTGCCCAGTAGGAAGTTGGAATTGGGTAGGATCAAATCCTTAGTATATATATGGAGGATAAGTGAGATTCTGGTGTCTCTGGCCTGTAGTAGAAATAAATGATGGTCTGTGGTTGAGTCTATGAAAAATTTGTGGTGGGTGGATAGTAGTTTTGAGGTCCTTTTAGAAATGTCTTTGTATTGGTTTCTGGTCTACTGGCTCAGGCTGGGAAAGAACGCAGGGAAATAAATAGATATAGTTTGTTTTTTTCAGCTGTTTCAAAATTGTTTTTCATTTGAAATTAACAAACAAGATTTACAACAATAATGTATTTGCAGAAGATGAACAAAAATACTGGCACAGACAGTGATTGGTACTAATAAGCCCCAGCTCTAATATAGTGCTATATATCAGTAGATCTCCAGCTGCTTTACCAAGGAGGTCAGTATCATTTTACAGGTGGGGAAACTGAGGCACAGAGGCAGTGCCAAAGCAAAATCACTTCAATAGGCAAACAAATACTCACAGAAAATTGCTTGTGCTATTCCCCTAGTGTTAACACTGACCCATCTTCATAAAACATTTCTGGCTCTTCAAATTAAAAAGGCTACAAGAATGCAGGCTGCGTTTATTACTAACGAGTACTAATAGGTGCTATCATAAAGGCACCCTGATAGCTGCTGGAAAAGCAGCTTCTTCTGCCCTCCGGATTAGCTACTTGCTCCGGGAGCCAGATTTGTTCTATTAAAAGTGTTTTCCCTGTGCTGAGGGAAGTTCTCATGCACTCTGCCCTGCCCACCTTTGACCCCTGACCCAGGCTGACTGATTTTGTGAACAGGCTTTTATTTAGCACAGTTCAGCGATTAGAAGCAGACCTGAATGGAAGCTTGCTGGCATTCACCATTTAATGAATGAGTGTGTTGAGTGTGTGTTGGTGGGAGGAGGAGAGGTGAGATCACTTAGGTCATGAAGGAGGGGAAAGCAAATGTTCCTCCTCCATTCTGCCACAAGCAATCTGCGCTTCTAGCTCTCATTGGCTGGCAGAAGTACTTAAAATATAAAAAGATATACTGGCATTAGAAAACGTTCAGAGAAGGGCAACTAAAATGATTAGGGGTTTGGAACGGGTCCCGTATGAGGTGAGATTAAAGAGGCTAGGACTTTTCAGCTTGGAAAAGAGGACACTAAGGTGGGATATGCTAGAGGTATATAAAATCATGAGTGGTGTGGAGAAAGTGAATAAGGAAAAGTTATTTACTTGTTCCCATAATATAAGAACTAGGGGCCACCAAATGAAATTAATGGGCAGCAGGTTTAAAACAAATACAAGGAAGTTCTTCTTCATGCAGCGCACAGTCAACTTGTGGAACTCCTTGCCTGAGGAGGTTGTGAAGGCTAGGACTACACCAGGGTTTAAAAGAGAACTAGATAAATTCATGGAGGTTAATTCCATTAATGGCTATTAGCCAGGATGGGTAAGGAATGGTGTTCCTAGCCTCTGTTTGTCAGAGGATAGAGATGGATGGCAGGAGAGAGATCACTTGATTATTACCTATTAGATTCACTTCCTCTGGGGCACCTGGCATTGGCCACTGGTGGTAGACAGGATACTGGGCTGGATGGACCTTTGGTCTGACCCAGTATGGCCATTCTTATGTTCTTATAAACTGGTGCTGTTTAATTAGCTTCCCAATGCTCGTATGCAAATTAAATTCTGAGAAAGGCTTGCTGGGGCTTACCATCTGTGTAATCACTGGTTGTTCTTCACTTTAAAAAGGGTCAATCTTTGTAGGTGAATTTAAGCTGGGATAGTCCAAGAGGCTAAGGCTTCTAGACCCAGATTTTTAAAGGTGCCGAAGGATGCAGATAGATGCCTGAATACCTCTAATCATCTGAGGTGCTGAGAATGACAGTAGCCTGGTGGTTTGAGCACTCTCCCAGGGCATGGGAGAACCCAGTCCCACTGCTCCAAGGTCTTTTAAAAAATATTCTATCTATCATGGAACAGCTTTAGAGCTGGGGAGCCCCACACCATGCTATCTCATAACCCTAAGAGGTGGCAGATCCCTGTGCAAATCCCATCTCCCCCTTAGGTGCAGGGGGGACTTGAACCCAGGTTCCCCGCATCCCAGGTGAGTAGCCTAACTGCTGGGCTAAAAATTAGGAGGGAGGTGGTCCTCCTCCGCTCCGTCTTGCAAAAACAGTGTAGGCACCTCACTCTGTGAGGGCTTGTTGCTGAAACTCCCAGGCAGAGGGAGGTGCCCCCTTGCAGCCCAAGTTAGGCGCCAAACCTCTCAGGTTAAGTCTACCCTGCAATTATACACTCTTGGCTGGCCAGGGCACTGTCTAATTGCAGGGGAGACATACCCTCAGAGCAGGGCATAGCACACACCCTTCTCCCTTGCCAAGAGCCACCTAGCATGGCTGGCTTTTTGTAAAGCCAGTTCTGAGGTGCCAAATTCAGGCTTTGCAAATCCCAGTGATTTTTTTCCCCCAAGGCTCCTTTGTTAATCTAATCTGAAGTGCCTTTGTTGGGGTCACAGAGGAAGCTGGTAGCAGCTCAAGAATCAAACCCAGGTCTCCCACAACCCAGGCTAGTGCACTAGCGTAGCCTAGCCTAGCCTAACCTCCTCTCCTTCTGCCTTCCCACCAGCCCTTTCTCAGGAGTGAATGCCACATGTTTAGTAGACAAGTACACAGCGAGCGGGTTGGATGACAGCTCAGAGAAGTTAGAGATTAAGTCTGAAGCCAGGATCAGGTGGCAGGAACCCCTGTGTTCCACCATCCATTTGTTGCCTTGAGTGAATTGCCTAGTCTCACTGCTTCTCTCCTGATGCATTCTGAGGATGGAAAGTCCATGACCTATTGAATTACAGGTCAGTGGCAGCTGTGTTATCAGTGGGAGCATACCTCAGCCTCTGGCTATTACATCTCAGGTTGCCCATTCAGCTGGGTTGTTCCTTCCAGGAAATTATCCTGAGGGGAAACAGTCCTTCTTCTTCCTTTATGCCACATTTCCTGGTGATGGTTGTGGTGGCAGCATGGAGAGTAGGGAGGATCAGACATCCTTTTCCTTCGCAACAGGTTCCAGCTCCTCCTGGGGGATTCTCCAGCGTTACCAGGCCAGCCAGGAGATATAATCCCTCCAGCATGTCCTAGGTCGGCCTTGGGGCCTCTGCCCAGTGGGACATGTCTGGTATAGTTCCAATGGAAGCCTCCCGGGGGCGGCCTTATCAGGTGCCCAAACCACCTTATCTGGCTTCTCTCAATCCAGAGGAGTAACAGCTCTGCTCCGAGGCCTTTCTGTATAGCCAAGCTCCTCACCCTCTCTTGGAGAGCAAGCCCAGTCATCCTGTGGAGAAACCTCATTTCCACTACTTGTACCCGTGATCTTGTCTTTTTGGTCATTACTTAAGTTCATGGCCATAGATGAGGATGGGGATATAGAGAACTCGTCCGAGAACTCAGCTCCCACTTCACCACCACGGATTGGTACAGCGCCAGCATCACTGCTGCCACCTCACCAATCCACCGGTTGATCTCATGCTCCCGCTTGCCATCACTCATTAACAAGACCCCTGGATACGTGAACTCATCCACTAAGGGCAGCTACTCCCTCCTCCCCTGGAGAGAGCAGTCCACTTTCTTCCAGGAGAGGACCATGACCTCTGATTTGGAGGTGTTGATTCTCATCCCAGCCGCTTCGCATTCAGCAGTGAAACGTTCAAGTGCATGTCAGACACTGCAGTCTGAAGAAGCAAGAAGGACAACATCATCTGCAAACAGCACAGATGCCACTTCTGAGTCCCCGTACCGGATGCACTCCACAGCTCAGCTGTGCCTTGATATCCTATCCATGAAAATCATGAACCGGAGTGGGGACAAGACACACCCTTGGTGGAGTCCAATGCCCACCTTGAATGAACTTGACTTAATGCCAAGAAACAGTCCTGGTAGGAAGATTTAATTTCCCCTTTGTTCGTGTCACCCCATCAATCTTGTTGGAAAGAACCAGACCATATCTGTGCACAGCCCAGGAATGGGATGCCCAAACACAGCTGGGTCCACATTTCCACAACTGACTCTGAATCCAAGGACCCACTTTTAGGCCCCTGCCTGTCTACAGTACTTATATAGCTCCTATTACCATAGTATCTGAGCACCTCACAACCTCTACAGTATTTACCCTCACACCCCCTCTTAGTTAGGGACACACTATTACCTCAGTGTGCAGATGGGAAGCCAAGGCATAGGGAGAGAACGTCACTTGCCCAGTTCCCACAAAAAGCCTGTGGCAGATAAGGAATTCAACTCAGGTCTCAGGTGAGCACCCTACCCAGTGGGTCATCCTTCCTATCTAACCTCAAGCAGTGGTCGCTTTCCATCTCATTGGAGTACAACAGGACTGTGAGAGCCCCAGGATTGGTTCTCAGACAATAAGCAATGTATAGGCAAAGCCCAAGAGAAATTCTTTGATCCTTTTGTTCCTTCCTGTGCACTCAAATTGAAACCATTTTTTCTAAGCATGCTAAAGTCCACCTCTGTGTGGGACAAAACCACACACTTGGGTCCTAGTTTAAAAGAGGCTATTCATGGCTGTTCTAATTAGGTTACCCCACATCCAAGTTCAGGTTTAATAGTAAGCTACATGCTAGTCTGTACATGACAGGGGACCTCTTATGGCATCGGCCAGATGTCACTTTTAACAGTCCAAATGGTGCAAATAATAATTGCACCTTGCATGTTGTTACAAATTACCAGTGTTTAGCCAAGGGTTAAAACACAAATCCTAGAGCATTTATATAATGATGTTTATGCATCTCTCTAAAGAAAAGGGTACACCAAATACCCATTAGCTTTATCTGTCATACTGAGCAAACATTTGACATACTGAGCACATTCCTGCCCATTAGCAAAGGAACACAGTTACTCCTGCAGAGACTTTTTGGCAACTACGCAAAACACAGAGGAGAAATTAGTCCTACATCCCAGGGCCAAAAGGGCTCATCTAGTCTGACCTCCTGTATAAAACAGGCCAGAAAACTTCTCCCCAAATAGTTCATAGAGCGTATGTCTAAAAAAACACCCAATCTTAGTTTAAAAATTGTCAGTGATGGAGAATCCACCACAACCCTTCATAAATTATTCCAGTGGTTAGTTACACTCAGTGTTAACTGACACACATTCCCTGCAGCTGCTGTAGTTTTTGCAAACCTGCTTTCTTATTCCAACCAGGAATAATTAACATACTTTGTTACTGCAATTTCATCAAAGGATCTCAAAGCACTTTACAAATTATAAGTCTCAATAATTCAGTGGAGCAGATAAGTGTTATGTTGGCTTTTTTTTTAAGATAGCTAAAACTAAGCCACAGAAGTTAAATTGTTACACTTAACTTGAAAATCACCTTTATGTTTAAATACTCTCTCTTCCCCTACTGTTAAAAATAAAACCTAAGATTACAATATCTAAAAGTAAGAGCTGATTGAAATATGGGATACTTTTCATGGAGAAAAATAAACTTATTCAAAGTTTTTCAAATTAAAAAAAAATCATTTCCCCCAGGAAATTTCCAAACTAAGCAAAATGACAGGTTTTTCACTTGATTTTGAAATTAAAATTTTCATTTTTAACGGCAGTCACTTTGTTTTAACTTCAAATGTTTAGTTTCAATTTTTAAAATAAATTTTAAAAGCTTTGGGTCCCTTCTCCTTTGTTTTTTCTCCACTTTTTAGGGAAGGGGAAGGTGTAAAAGTATGGAAACTGGGGAAAAATCCACTTGGTTTTACTGTCTTCAAACGAGCAAAATTTGAATGGTCAAAGGGTGGGAGAAAGACGTCACTTTTCACACCTCTTCCCATTTTCTCCATTTACCATACTTTGTTACTGTTTTCCAAAGTGTTGGAAAGTGGGTAAAACCCCACAGTTAATTGTTTTCCAAAACACTGTTACTTAGAAAAACAACTTGGAAAAAACAAAAAATGCATTACATGGGAATTTCATTCGCAGTGATTCATTTTGGACAAATGATGGGGTCTGGGGGAGTTTCATTTTAGTGTTTTTGACCAGCTCTATAGAAAACATTATTAAAACATTCTTTCTCTATTTTTTTCAGTTTGTTTACTTTGTACATGTAACAGCACTTTGCACATAGTTCGTTTCCCTGTTCCATGTGATAGTCTGTTAGGCCCTGATCCTGCACAGAGACACATGTTTAACATTGCAAACATCAGAAGTGCGATTTCTGTAGAACTACTAACTCATATGAAATTAAGAATATGCATAAACACTTACAGAATCTGAGCTATTAGTTAGTCGCTAGTTTCCCCTGTTTGTTTGGCTCTTTAAATGTCATTGAAAAATCACAAAAATTAGCTAGCATGCTCCCGGGCAGTGTTGAACCTGAAACTCCATTTAATTCCTCTTTAAAAATCACTAGCTTTGAAGCTAATTGTCACATATTTCCCTTTAAATGACTCCCTAGGCCACACAGCAAATCAATCACAGACTCAGGAATTGAACCCAGGAGTCCTGGAACCCAACCACCTGCTCTCAGCCTGTCACCATTAGAAGAGAGATTTTTTACACTGGCTTACAATCTGCAAAGGATAAATGTATATGAAGAGAAATAACATCTCTCTTTCTGAGTGTCTCATCTAGAACTTGAATTTCCCAAGCTAAACTGGGAAAATAGTAAGACAAGTTTCCTTAAAACATTGTCTTGATTGGTTTAACGCTGATCTGCCTATAGGATGAAAGTTACACTCCTAGGCTGTCATGAGCATTGCACGAGTTCTGTGGGATGCCCTTCTTTGGCTTAAGTGTAATTCATACATCCAAACTAATAAATGTCCATTCAGCTGATGGGAAAAAACTGTATTGGTTTGTTAGTGAGAAATTTTAAATGAAAAGCTTTCAAATAAAACTTTTTTGCGGGAAAAATTACACTCTTCTTTGTTTTGATTCGGTCTCCAAAAATGATCTTATTTCAAAAGATCTTTTTTCCTTTCTCCCCCTCTTCCTTTTTTGCCGCTGATCATCATAGAATGCATGATGTTTAATATTTATCTGTTCATGTTTTTCCTTTTCCCTCTACCCATGCTAATGTTTCCAAAGTTGGAGAAATTTAGTGGCGGGGGGGTGGGGGGATAGGAGACTTTGACTTGTTTTGGTTAATGAAAACAAAAATGAAATGAAAATTCAGTGTGAACGTAACATTTTCATTGCCTGTTGAAAAGTTAAAAATTTCAAGGAAAGCTTTTCATGGGAAAATGTTGTTTTGTGTATAGAGGGCTTAGATTCTGCCTTTGGTTACGCCTGACAACCTTCTGTGAGTGGTGACGTGAGTTGCCCTAAGTCACAGAAAGAGCCAACACTAGATTTGACCCCGCAGTCCCTTACACAGGGATTAACTTTAAGAATGCAACTCCTGCCAAACAAAGGCTTGATCCAATGCTTGCTGAAGTCAGTGGCAGCCTTTCTACTGAACTCAGTGTGTGTTGGATCAGGTTCTGAGTCCTTAGGCGCAGGCCTATACTGTGATCACTAGACCACCTGCTCTAGATTTCATCTGCAAGGTTATCATTGATTTCCCTGCCATATATGCGCTGGCAAAAGCTGCACCACAGCAGGTCTGTCCCCAATCCATCAGACAGCTAACTTTCAGTTTCACCCTGTAGCTGGGACGGATCTGTTCTAGCCTTTGCAGAACATGCCCAGGGGAATTTAGTATCAGAGCAGATTTCATTGTCAGGCAGCAAATTGCCATGCTCAGCGGTGGTAGCACTGCATCTCTCAGGGCCCCTGTCTGCAACAAGGTTATTAGGACATGAATCATTAATCTGTTCGGATGTTGTTTGGATTTGGGCCCACTGCTCAGATAACGTTCCACTGCTCACCCCCATAGCGGCCAATTTCAAAGGAGATCCTTGAGTGATATTTCTGCTGATGGGAATAAACACAGTGAGCAGCTGTTTGATTTAGCCATCTTTACCCTATCTAGCATTAATAAATTAATGCTGAGACTTCCGCCTGCAGATCGTAAGTTGTTTTCCCAGTCTTGTAAGCTAGGCTAGTGTTATCCCCATTCCATTCCTCAGACAAATAAATAGAATAGGAAGAAGAGAAGTGAGATTCCTCCCCCCCCCCCCCGCCCCGCCCCCAGTCTTTACTTTAGGGTGCTGGGGGAATTCCTATTTCATAACTTTTTGTGAGATTACTGACTCTGAGAGGAAGTTATAGAGCCACTTGAGAACCTCTAGTGCCGGAAATCACCAGTGCCAGATGGAGGGCGTCTGAAGCAAACAGTCAAATAGCAGCAATGTTGACACATCTCTGATCTGTATCCCTGAAGGCTGGAAAGTTGCTAATGGAAGTCACAGGTGACCCCAGCAGTTACAGGCTCTGCTGAGTTTCAAGTTGGTGGCAGTGAAACTGAGGAATCTAATTAGGCATAGAATAATACACATCTTGGGTAATTATCACCTGGGAGGGTCAAAGCAGCATGGTGCCTGAAGGGGAAAACCAAGTTTGTTACGGTTCTTTGAGAAAGCTAATAAAATTTTAAAGGACTTAGTGAGAAGTAATGGTCGTGATCTTCAAAGGGGACTATTGATTTTTGGGTCCCTGGCTTGGGGCTCCTGGAAGGGGCCTGATTTCCAGAGGGTGGGTGCTCAGCACTTTCTGAAAATCAGGCGCTGTTAAGATGGCTCAGGCTGGACACCCTGAAAACGAAGATGCTCACGATCACAAGCCACTCCTGAAACTCTTGGCCAATACAAACACTGGCATTGCTGCATAAATCAGACCTCAGGTCCATCTGGTCCTGCCTCTGACAATGGCCAATACCAGATGATTCAGAAAGAACCCATAATGCACCTGGGCAATGCTGTGCATGAGGGCTCAGGGAAGAGATTCTTTCTCCCCCACGCCCCAATATGTAACCAAATTATAGAGCATGGAGTTTGATTACTCCTATTATCTTAGCTTGCATGGTTGCATGAGCTATTAATGGACATAATTACTTGGTCCTTGGTTACAGATAGGCACCATGTTAGCACCTTTTCAATCTGCCAGGAAGGGCATGTTTAAGGATGTATTGCACATCCCTGTCAGCAGTGTCATGTAAATGTCAGTATCACTGCTGGGTCACATGTTATTTCCTATGGAACCTTCAGATGAATACCACCCAGTCTTAAAGCTAGACTGTGTCTAACAAACCACAGCCCTGCATACGCAGCAGCCCTGTCCCAGAAGCAGCACTCTGGAGACTGCTTATCCCTGGGGGGCAGTCGTCTTTATCTATTGGATTGGAGGAGATTGCATCCAAGAGAGACAAGGAATTGCAGAGAAGTGCCACTGTGTGTCCAAGAGGAGCATGGCAGGGGACATAGCCCTGCCTCTTCCCATTCCCTCCCCCCGCCCACCTTCGCCACAAAGGGAGTAGAAGTGAGCAGAGTATTTCAACGATTGCTATGGCACAGTCGCAAAAGGCAGGGAAGGGTTTTGCTCACTCTTTGCCCCTGAGCAGGTGATGAGGAACACAATCTAGTCCCTAGTGATTGATTGCACTCGAGGTCTTTCAAGTTGCTGCACAACTCCTTCCTTGGGGATTGCAGTATCCTAAAGTCACCCTGTGATTTCCTCTAAAACTGCCCTTGGAACAGAAATTGCTTTATTGTTTTCCACAACAACGATTCATGCAAAACCACAGTGCTACTAATGTGTTTAACTAGGGTTTTTATTATCTACCTTAATATCTTTCCTGTCTGGTCTTTTTCCCTTTCTATTTCCAACTTGCTTCTTGCTGCCAGACCTTGAGTTCTGATTTGTGTGTGTATGTAACCCTTCTGCCAGGTGGAGTCAGCAGCAACCAGGGCCGGGTTCAGTATCTAGGGGTTCCTTGTCAACAATACAACACAAAACTGGCTGGAGCCCCCACCCAGTGACCTGGGACAATTACACACCAGCCCCATGGCGCCTCTAAGAGGCAATACTTCCCCTCTCGGAAGCACAGAGTCTGAGTGTTATAAAAGAAACTTTTAATAAAAGGAGGGAAGTCACCTGAAATTCATTTGGGAAAATGCCGCAAGCAGGATTCATAAACATAAAACCATGAGCAAAAGTCCCACCCCAGAGTGCATTGCGCAGCGTCCTTGTGCCTCAGGCTCTTACATCCAGCACCCAAACGTTCCTTTAATGTGCCCCTCCCTTCTCTGCACCCCATTCACAGTTGTTGTCCTTGGTCAGAGCCAACCCAGAGTTCAGAGGTGCAACTGCAGAGTTCCTCCCACCCTGGAGTGGAGCAAGAAGGCACCTCACTTGCTCCACTGTCCAGGCACACAGCTGCTGCTCCACACCACTGGGATGTCTTCAGGTCCCCCGACTCAACACAGCTCTCAGTGACTTCAGCTGTTACTGGGGGAGCCTCACTGCTAATGCACATTGGGCAATCTCTTGCATCAGAGCAGACTTAATGCTTATACCTGGTTATCGGTGATTTCAGCTCTGTAGTGTATAAGAGGACTCTCAATTGAGTCTTAAATAGGATGACCAGACAGCAAATGTGAAACATTGGGATGGGAGTGGGGGGTAATAGGATCCTATACAAGAAAAAGACCCCAAAATTAGGACTGTCCCTATAAAATTGGGACATCTGGTTAGCCTAGTCTTAAACAGTCCTTTTACTGTAAAGTAGTGATGTTATTTAAGGCTGCCTGCAGCCCTGAGATAGAGCCAACACCCCTTTTTTAACCTACTGGGCTTTGGCATCTATGTCCCCTGCCTATTGACTTCTATTTAGTGAGGGTGAGTCCCTCAGTCAGGGCATGCCAACCACAGCTCTGCTGCCCTCGGTTCATACAACAAGAATAACAACCTTTTATTACCCCTTCCCCAATAACAAAGACTCTGGTGATCCAACACCAGCCAAAAGTGATCATTTGTGGAAGAAATCCCATCATGCTGAGCATCTAGGCAGGGTGGGTGTCCCGATGCAAACAGATCAGCTCCTGGAGTCCTCTTCCCCAGCTTATCACTAGATGTCAGGGTAGAGCTCATTCAGACCCTGCTTACATGTAGAATGATGTCAAGTTTTAGGATCATGCCTAGAGATGCAGGGCTATTCTGCTGACTCACCCTTGCAGCAGGACCAGATAGGTTTTGCTGGGCCCAACTCAGCAGAATAAAGTGTAGAGAGGGGGAGCTAGGGAGCGAACAGAGGGTCTGGCAGGGAAAACTCTAGCAATGGTGAACTCAGGCAAGTTTTATGTTTTGTCATTTAAAAATAAAGGAAGAACTCCAGGAAGCATCAGGGTGCTGGAACAATGTGTATAATGGGGGTGCTTAGAGCCATCGAACCAAACTGTAAACCTTGTATATAATGGAAACCACTTCAAGCCAGGGGGGAGTGGCAGCACTCCTAGTTCCAGCATCTATGGGAAGTGGATGGTGAGTTTTGGACATCATCCTCTGTGTGGGTGGGTGAATGGGTGCTGTGGAGAGTAGCAGGATAGGGACTCTGCCCAGTTACAAGCTGAACTTACACTTATTTTGTTTTATATTCCATATAGAACACATAAGGCCAAATCCCGCCTTTGGATCTGAACATCTAGCTCCCAGTGACATCAGTGGGACATCAGCATGTGGACCTAAAGCCAAACTTGGCCCAAATTCAGAGCCAAAGGCCTGTTCCGCCTCTAATGTATACTGCAGTAAATGAGGATGTGCTGCGCTGAAGTCAGAGGTATTACACTGATATAAAACTTGTGGATATGAGAGCAGAATCAGACAGCTGGATTTGAATTTCATGGCCTCAGTGTCTGGATCCTGGTGCAACTATAAGCTGTCCTGATCCAGATTCTTTGGCCCCTGAGGTATTTGGATTTGAGTCACGGTCTTGTTTGAAATTTAGATATCCTATCTCCTAGAACTGGAAGGGACCTTGAAAGGTCATTGAGTCCAACTGCTGGCTTTCACTAGCAGGACCAAGTACTGATTTTGCCCCAGATCCCTAAGTGGCCCCCTCAAGGATTGAATTCACAACCCTGGATTTAGTAGGCCAATGCTCAAACTACTGAGCTATCCCTGCCCCCTAAATAATGCTAGATAACTTTATTCAGTAAAGTGCAGCTGAAAATCTTGAGATTTAAACAAACCTTTGGCCTCATTAAGTGTTTTCTAACATGCAGCACGCTATGAAGAAGACACCATCACTGGCAGCTCTCGCTGTGGATATTAGTGGTTTGGGTTTTTTTCAGGTTTGTTCAATCCCTAATAAAGTGACAGGACAATTCATGAGAGGAATGTGCTATTTAAACTTTACAGAAATAAATAATGCCAAGGACACATTAGCTGGAGTTTCATTATCTGGGGTTCTCTAAGATATCTCTAGAAGGCATCATCTGATACCTCACTGCTTTGCAATCTGATCCTGCGTTTTCTATATGTATAGTCTATATACCAGATCTCAGAGAGAATGAATCTGTTAGCAGCTAATTTTCTTACTTGGTGGTATGTCCGTTCGGGGGCTTCTCTGTTGCCCTGTGAATGACTGTAACATTAAAATGCCACCTGGTCCTGTCTGGGAGGAAACCAATGAGAAATGAGATGTTTCCCATAGCAACTTCCTTCTGAAAGGCTTTGCAAATGTGGAGACTAATATCTAGAGGCAGAGAAGCAAAGATTTCTCAGCTTTTCTGAGAAGTCCTTATTTAACATCTTAAAATTACCCAAGAGACACCAAAGCACTTTACAATCTAAACACACCCAAGGATCACTTTACCACTGAAATACAGCCACCTCTGGGCTGGAAGGCAGCAGCCAGCTGGACAATTGGCATGTAGGCCACTGCTCAACAGTGTGGGAGGGAGGATTTAGCCAAGGACTGAAGACAAAGGCAGCTCTTAATAATATGAGATGTTTAATGGCCATACAGAGCAGGCCAGTGTCATACAATTAGTCAGTCAGTAAGGGATCTATAGAGATCACCTTGTCCAGACGCCCACCCTTGAAATGGACACGCCTCTGAGGTGGAAAACTGCAGCTATTTAAGGGTACCTATTAGTGTTTACGAAAGAAAAGGAAGAATACTGAATGCAACTGAAACTGCAGGGGGACTTCCCAGAGGCAGAATGTAATAGCTCGTGCTGGAATATGACCACACAATGGGATTACACAGCAAATATAAGTGCCATGGGATCTTTAATTACAACATGTGGTCAAGTCCTGTTTTACATCATACCCAAAACCAGCACCCCCTACTGCCAGGATGGGTTGTTGGCTCAGCATGGTCTCCTGCTTCAGTTTGCTTTGCAGGTCTCACACTAAAGTGTGGGCCCCAACTCCTCCTCTTGTGAGATCTGAAAAGATCACAGCACCAGCTGATATCGATAGAAGACACCTGGGGGAAGAACTCAGCAGGTGTAACTGGGCATAACTTGATTTGAGATCACATTAAGTAAACCGCTCCTCCTTCCAGAGACCTGGGGGCATTATCTTGGGTGACCTCATACAATGCTTTGTGCAGATTGCTCTAAACACAGGCTTTTTGAAAGAAATCAGCCAGGCTCTCTTAGTGAAATGCTAAGGTTCGACAGTGGGGCTAAAGCTTCTCACCAAGACTGAAAGCCACAAAGCTATGCTCTGATATACCCTCAGGAGATGACGTGAAAACAAATGGACCGGGAATCTCATGGAAGAGTTTAATTGTTCTGCCAGTGACTGACAGCCTGCAAAAGGAAAAATAACCTAGCTGTATTGCCTAATGGATAGAGCACCAGACTGGCATTCAGGAGCCTTGGCTTCCATTCCTGTCTCTGAACTGGTTTGCTGGGTGACCTTAGGCATGTTGCCTCCCATCCTTGTGTCTGTTTCCCCATCTGTAAAATAGGGAAAATGAGACTGACCTCCTTAGTAAAATGCTTTGAGATCTGTGGCTGATAAGAGCTAGGTGGCACTGTTATTTATTAAAGCACACATGAGCAAAGGTGAGTAAGATTCAGGGGTCACCTTTTCAAAGAGCTGTTTGTTTGTTAGTTTTTTTTTTTCAAAAGCCAATTTCTCATGGGGAGGCTTTAAAATAATTAAAAAAACACCTTGCTCATGAAATTGATTAAAATAGTTTTCAGTGAATTTTTTTAATTTTGGGTAAAAATATTGGGATTTTTGGTTTTCAAACCCCAATTTAGGTGAACTAGAAAATATTTCTGAAAACTAAACATTGTAACCAAATAGTTTCAAGTTTACAGCTTTTCCTCTGCAGTGTTTTGGACAAGCCATCTTTTTTTTTTTTGCAAAAATGTTTTGATGAAACAATTTCAGCCAACTCCAGTTGACACCTGTTCTCTCCATTCAAAGTGTGCGTGTGGCAGCAGGGTGTCTGGGTGTGTACTTGTTGTGAGACAGCCCCCACAATCAGCACTAGGTTTTCTAAGGAGCATTCTGCAGGTTGTTTGCAACAGGGTCTGACCTTTCCGGTTCCATGTACCCCATTGGGATCTGAGGACACTTAGGCCCAGGTCCTCAGAAGAACATAGGCACCTAATTCCCATTGCAATCAATGGAGTTAGGCACCAAAATACATTTTGAGAGTCTGGGCATCAGCACTTCACAAGCTCAGGTCAAGTTTGGGGAGGTAAATATCATTGTCTATAAAGCTTAACATGAACCACCAAGGATCTCCTGCTGAGCTCTGCAGCACAAGGAGGGCTTAAGAAAGCAGGTTCATGCTCCTGAAACTAATTGATGCCATATCTATCCAATTTTCTCCTGTCTATATTTTCAGAATCAATGGAAGTTTCATCCCACACTTTAAAAAATCCCCAATAAACCATCCCCTATGTTTAAACCTGGCATCTAATGCTTTAGGTTCCACATAACCGCATTCTCTTGTCCTATTTCAGTTTCAAAGTAGCCAATTTCTTTTTATAGGATTAAAGATTCCATTTGTTGGGGCTTGACTCTTTTCCAATTGGGTAGTGCCCTGGGAATGCAATGAAAGGTGACTGCTACCATTTGCTTCATAAATTAAAAATGAACTGATTCACATAAATCACTTGTCTATGTGACTGATTGTTTTCCACACCAAAAAATAAAGTTTCCCAGGCTTATTTTTTAATTCCGGCATATACAGACTGTCTGCATTCTTTCTAAATGTATGTTACAAGGCTAGCATAAAATGGTAGCATTTCTCACTCTTTCTGTAATATATGCGTATTGTTAGAGATGGAGTTCTAGAAAACTCCAGATGTTGAGATGATCTGGGTCACTCTAGACTTTATGGCTGGTCCCTGACTCTCTCTTGGGGTGAATCATGCCCGCCCTGCTCCCCATGCTAACTCCCCATTCAGCTCTGGATCTGATTTTTGTGACTTGGACCCCTTTCTAGTGGGCATGTTCCACTGAACACTTACTGTACTTGTTGGGAGAGTGCACCCTAGTTGTGTAAGTGGAATATGAATGAGAATGTGAAAGGTATGTTTTTATGCACATATGTATTTAATATAGATTTTTAACGGCATACACTAAAGAATCTCTCCACTGAAGGCTGTAATTTCTAGCTGGCGTGGACATACCCATGCTAGCTCTGATTGAAGTAGCACACTAAAAATATCAGCATAGCTGCAGCAGCATGGGTGGCAGTGCAGGATAGTTGCCCAAGTACAATCCCATCTAGACTCTAGGTATGTACTCGGGTGGCTGGCCACCACTCGTGCTGCCGTGCCTATCCTGCTGTTTTGGGGGCCTAGTTTGATCTAAGCTAGCATGTGGACATCTACCCAAGCTGTAAATTACACCTCCAGCTTCAGACCCTAGGGCTCCTTCAAGGCCCTTTCCCAAAATGTGTAAAGCCAGTGTCTACTGCCCTCTCTTCCACCAACCACGGTGCAAATGAAGCGCCGCAGCTACCCTCTCCCTCCTGCACAAACATTGACCCCTCTTGTGCCCCTCCTAACCACCCACCAACAAAGCCAGCTAGAGAGAGCAGGCCTGGAAGCCTGCCCTGAAGGCCACCACGTCCAGGGGGTTCAGGGCAAGGAACCTGAGAAACCCTTGCAGGGAATGTCTCACTGGCAGCACATCTCTTCTATACCCAGGGAGCTCCTGCTGGCTCACTCCACTGATCACAGCAGTGGCACTATGGTACAGGGTGGGGAAAGGTGGTCTCAGATGGGCAGGAGCAGTTCTAGGGGCAGGGGAGTGGGTGGTTACCATAGGTGCCAACTTCCAGAAGGTGCTGTGCTGCTTGGCTTTTTACATTTCTTTGTTGGTCTGCTCTGATAGCTGGACTTCTTTTGCTTGGCTGCTCACTGGTGCTGCTGTGGGTGGATGGTGAAAATTGTTTCCCACCCTGACTAGCAGAAGAGCTAGGGCCACTCCTGCAGGTGGGTGGGGTTTGATTCCAACCAAGAGTCTCAAATAACTTGTCGCAGTAGTTGCCTTCCCCTGTTCTTAACCATACAGTGACTTTGCCCTCCTGTGACACTGAATCTGCTCAGAACCCTGTGTTTGTATCACAAAGTGTCAGTGAATGGTGCTCATGGAGCTACGCTCAGTTACTTCAGTGGAGATACGCTGACTATACCAGCTGAGGAGCTGGTCCTTTAAAGTGTCAACACTCTAGTTGGCAGGGCCGGCTCCAGGCACCAACATTCCAAGCAGGTGCTTGGGGCGGCAATCTGCAAGGGGCAGCAGTCCATGTGTTTTTGCCCCCAAGCAGTGCGCCGAATTGCCGCCGTGGACGGGCGGGGGCAGTCCGTGTGCCCTTAGGGTGGCACACGCGTTTCTGCAGGGGCGGCAGCTTCTATGTTCAGCTGTCTGCGGCGGCGCAGCTTCTGTCTTCCAGCTGAAGACAGAAGCTGCTGCCGAATTGCCGCTGCTGTGGAAAAGCGCGTGCCGCCCTAATGGCGCACAGACTGCCTCCACCCGTTTGCCCCCACCTAGTTGGTCTAAGTTGTGAGCCTAGGAATATGTTTTCATTATCAGACATTTGCAGTGTTGCTGTGGCTATCTTGGTCCCAGAATCTGAGCGAGAAAAGGGCGGTGAAAGAGACGAACTTGCAAGCTGCACAGAGCTGAGACACCAAGAAGAGCTCCGAGTTAGCTCAAAAGCTGGTTTCTTTCACCAGCAGATGTTAGTCTAATTAATACAAGATATTGTCTCACCCACCTTGTCTCTCTCATTATTGGGCTCTCACTGTTAGCAGAACGAAAGGCTTTTTGTTGCTTCCATTGAGAGTCACGTCCTTTGCAAAATCAAGAGTCTCTTTATCTCCCTGTAGGTGGAAAGCACGCAGCCCCACACTCCCCACTGGCGCCTTGCCAAAACCTACCTGTCAGTTTTAAGAAGAGAGGGGAATGGGGCTAGGTAGACAAAGGCTGACTCTAGATTTCTCAAAGCTGAGGAGGCCTTGTTTAGCTGGAGACCCACTTGTCTGTGCTAATTGGTACAGGATGGAAACTAAAGTACATGTTAAAAGAAAATAGTGAAGTGACCTCAAACCCCAACAATAACACGCTGATTATTTCACATAAATCAAGAGCTTGGAGGGCTTTGGCATACGTGGAATAGTAAGGCTCTTCCCAGTCAGTAAGATTAATTTATACTATAGGAAACAAAATATATTAGCCAAGGTTGGTCCTGGTGGAGACAGACAGGAGCGAATGCATTATATGTGATTACGCCTACTTAGGTCTGGGCTGAATTTGGTCCAAGGTTCATAAATAAATGTTCTATACTCAAGGCCCTCTGCTTTCAATTTTTACTGAAAAATTCCCAGATTTTACAAAAACTATTATTCAGTTTTTACTGATTTTCACCCTCAGTTTCGACCACTCATGTATGGGAAAATACTGATTATGTTAAGAAACTGTAATACATTATATGAGGTAAATATGTTTATGTTAGATTAATTTATTATTAAGTGTAATTGCGAGGTTGTCTGTTCAAGTAAGGCCAGGCAGTGGAAGATACACACATACATGCGTGCATATGTGTACAAACAGTTAATGTACATTTCATGAAATAAACAGCAGCATTAAATTCCTTTTACTTTCATTATTCTTACTTTTCTCTATAAGCTGTTTTTTCTGTCCTCCTGTCCCCCAATATTTACTAGAAAACGGTGATGTTAATTTTTTGCACTGATTTTAATCCATTTTTTATTTTTTGTAGTAAACAGTGATAAACTCCGAGGAATTTTTAAACAAAATAATACTGAGCAGGAAGGGCCTTGCTCACGGGTAAACTGATAGCAGAAAATTTATGACAACAAACCTACGTATTGTCTCAATCTTTGAAAGATTTATACACATTTACCTTTAAGCATGTGAGAAGACCCATGGATTGGACTACTCATGCTTAAAATTAAGCACATATATAAACCTTTGCAGGATCAGGACCTACATTTATAAGTAAGATGAAAAAAAATCTCATTATAAAGTTTAGTGCAATATCTGGTATCAGTTATTTCTGGTAGATAGAACAAAAGAGGTATTTAAGTAATAATTCCAGTACAGTTGCCCATAAAATGCAGTTAACAAGTTTGCTATTATTTTTCTAGGAGACACACAATAAACAAACAGGCACACGTGCAAGCTCTGAAGTGTGTGCGCATCTGAACATACTTATGAATCTCACACCCACCAACTACTCCTTTCAAGTTGTTAGCAGATAATGGTTTAAAGATCTGACACACGAAAATGGGAAGAAAATGAAAATCTGTATCAGAACATGTTTCAGAACATGAGTAAGTATACGAAAGTTTTTTTTAAAAAAAAAAGGAGAAAAGGATGAAGTTGAGTACGCGCTGCACATGGTGTGGCCCAATTATTAAATGTAAATATTTATAGGCTAATAGTTCTAAGTCTACAACAGTAAACTGTTTATTCAAATGAAAAGTTTTATTTGGGGATTAGGGATATATTGGTTTCTTAAACTCAGAGGTGGCATTGTGTTTTGAGTTCTGTTTTAGTTCTGTAGCAAACCACACTGAGGAACGGAATTCAAAGCATTAATCTACTGAATACTTTTCCCCCTGTCTTTCCAGCCACCAAAATAAACCCTGATATTTACCCAGAAAAATTATTACTAGATTTTTGCACTGATTTTCACCTGTTTTTGTTGTTGTGGTAATAAACCCTGACAAATTCCCAGGAAAAATTAAATACAATAAACACTGAAAATGAAGGGGCCTATCTATACTGCAGATGAGCGAACATCAACAATGCAGAGCTTGGCTCCTGTCTGAGTGACACCCAAACTCCTGGTACACACCTGAACCAGGCTGCTAGCTTTGCAAAACTGGATTGGGAAACTTGCAAAAATAGGCTCTGCTTTGATCGGGGTGAGCAAACAGCTTTTCTGGAGGCATTTTGGTTGTTCTGCTCCTGCCTGAAGTGCTGAAGTTCTGAGGCCCCTGATAAGTACCTGAAGAAACCAAAAGTTTGGGTTGACTTTGAGACTCGAGTTCAGGTAGGGGTGGGAGTTATTTTATGCAGCTTTTCCAACCCTATTTTGTGTTACAGATACATGGAGCAAATCCAACCCCCTCAGCTCTCTCATCTCTGCAGAAGTTGCTCACACACTAGAACCAGTGTTTTTCTGCTGTGTATGAAAGGGCTGATTTGGGGATCAGAGCTGTGTGGGAACTGACTATTCAATTTCATGGGCAATTCCACAAGTTCAAATTTTATTTCGGTTCTGGAACTAAACAAATCCAAAAACTTTCAAATATCCACTGGAACAAAATTCAGGGAAAAAATCATTTTGGATCGCTCAAAATATTTTCTTCCGATTTTGACATTTTATTATTTTTACATTTTTTATAATCTGAAAGAAAATACATTTTGAAACAAAGTGTTGTGTTCCAAAAAGGTCAGTTTTAAAGACTGAAAATTAATCAAAATTTGTCATGCTTCCATGAAATGTTTACTGCCACATTGTGGGGTGCAGTCCGGACCAGGGAGGGGTTTGTTACCACCTGCTCTGCAACCTGGGGGGCCTCACAATGCTTTGCTGCTGTAGCTCCCCACCTCGGCTACTCACAACCAGCCAAACAACACACCCTAGGTGTCTGTGTATAGCCACAGCCCTGGTCCAGCAGCTCTGACTGCAGCAGCCTGTCAGTGACACAACAGCTACACTCTGGCTTCCAGCAGCCTTGGTTATTACTTGCAAGGTGACCCTAACACGCTCCCAGTCCTGGATTTCCCCCAACAATGTGTGTTCTGCACTGTCCAGTCCTGTCTTGGGCAGTTCAGATATTAAGATCCATTGCTCCTGTAAAGAGTCAATGTACCACAGTTTGCTACTTTAATTGGAGTTACCAAATGATTCAGTGTAAACACAGCACTGGATTAGTTCTGATTAAATAATTAAACAAGTTCATTTAACTGCAAAGAGAGAGATTTTAAGTGAGTGAGAGTAAAAGGCATTAAAGTCAGAAATAATTACAAGAAAAATAAAGATGAAACACTTTCTAGTACTAAAACTTAAACTAGACTTGGATCAAGGTAAAACCCTCACCACATAGAATATCAGGGTTGGAAGGGACCTCAGGAGGTCATCTAGGCCAACTCCCTGCTCAAAGCAGGGGCAAGCCCCATACAGATTTTTGCCCCAGATCCCTAAATGGGCCTCAAAGACTGAGCTCACAACACTGGGTTTAGTATGCTAATACTCAAACCACTGAGCTATCCACATGCTCCCAGTAATAGGGCCCACCGAATTTTCAGGTCAGAACCCCTCCCAAAATCCAAAGGCCAGTTCCTTTGTCTTCTCAGGTGAGAGAGATAGACACAGAGAGAATATACCTGGGATGTTTTTGCCTCTCCCTTTTATAGCCCAGTCACCATTTGAAACACATTTTCCTGAGGGTTATCACTAGATAAAGTTCCTTCCAGCTGTGAGAATGGAGAAATGGGGTTTCATGGAGAAAGAGGTTCCATGTCATTATTTGTTAAAATACAAATCATTCTGTTCCTGCCCCCCTTCACTGCCAAAGAATGGCCACTTAATAGGTGATGGCCCATCAGCTTTGATGAAACCTGGCTAGTGGCACCAGCGTGTCCTTTGTCTTCAAGAAACTGTTAGAACCGCTCCCCACATTGCAGTCATAACTTCAGCTCATGTTCATAACTTTACATAGAACACTGCTACACACATCTCACCAGGAGATTATGGACCAGCAAGCTGTTAGTTTTCAAACGATACCTCAGAAGGCATATTTTGTCCAAAGATCTTTACAATGACGTGTAGGGTGTGAATAAGGGGTGCATTCAGTCACACTTCTGCTTTTGACACATTGGCATTTTCTGACAGAAAAACATTCAGTTGAAAAACTCATTCCCCAGCTCTACTAGGGATGCTGCACATGGGGCGCCCGCTCTGAGTGCTTCAGAGTCCAGGTTGGGGAGACAGGTGGGGATGGGATTCTATACTATGTGGTTCCTCTAGTTCTCTTCCATCAAGGGGCTGCATTAGGGGCTTAGAGGATGACTTCATCCTTGTGAGGAGAGTGCATTCTCTCCTTCCACTCACACATCCTCTTAGTACCCACCTTAGCTACTCAAGCCAGGCATTGGGTACTCCTGAGTAGCCATTTAACACAGCAGCTTGCAATGCATGTACAAAAGCAAAGAGTGATCGGAAACCTCCTCCATAAATCATGGACATGTCTTGTTAGCATCTTTACTGCCATTTGAAGTAATGTTTTCTGGTGCAATGCCTATCCCAGGACTAAACCATGATTGCTTCCTAGTCATAAAGTTATCTGTGCATATCCCCCCGGAAAAGCCTGTGGAATTATGACTGGTCTGTAGCTTTTGATGATTTACTATTGCACTTTCGATCCAGCATTAAACATTTACAGTGAGGTCACTGTTAACCTCAACATCATCTCGGATGGAAGAGTTTCCGCATTAAAACTAAGCATTGCAATTTGCACATCATGCTTCCAAAGGAAAAAAATAAGGTGACAGATTTTGTTAAGCGCACTGTCAGAGCATTTAATGAATGGCCATGAGAGAACAGAATTTTCAGTCTGCACTGATTTACAAAGTTCATCGTATCCGTTTCCTTCAGGAATTTTAAATGTGCATTTGGTTTGGTACTGAAAGTCACTTACATTTGCCTCCTGAATAGATAAAACGAAGGTTTCTCAAACAGGGACGCATGACTCAGTACAAGCCTAACTTTTGTGGAGTTCGGCGCGGACTCTGTGTTCCACAGGCCCAGTTCATCTCTAACTGCTTGTATATCACTGCACGTATCCAAGGAGCAGAGAGAACCAGTTCTCAGGTATTAGCACATCTCTGGTGGTACCATCACGCTCTGTACAACTGAAGATCTCCGTTACAAAAATTAGGATTCTAGCCTCTCAAAGAGAATTTCTGAATGAGCAGCCTTCTAGGTTCTGCAGGAATTCCAATTCCTGGTGAATCCAAAGTAACCCCACTGCTGACAATGCAGTTATGCTATAGATCAGAGGTGGGCAAACTACAGGCCCAAAGCCACATCTGGTCCACAGGACTGTCCTGCCTGGGCCCTGAATTTGTGGCCCAGGAGACTAGCCCACAGCTAGTCCCCCGCCTCTACAGCCTCAGCTCACTCTGCCACCAATGCAATGCTCTAGATGGCAGGGCTGTGAGCTCCTGGGGCAGCGTGGCTGCAGAGCCCGGCCTGACCTGGTGCTCTGAGATGCATGCTGGAGGTGGCGGCAGTGTGGCCCGGCTCCAGCCAGGCAGCGAGGCTGTAGCGCCGCCAGGCACTGATGCTCCAGGCAGCACAGTAAGGGGGCAGGGAGCGGGGGGTGGATAGAGGGCAGAGGAGTTCAGGGTGGTGGTGTGGATAGGGGTCAGGGCGGTCAGGGGGGAACAGGGGTTGAATGGGTGCAGGAGTCCTGGGGGGGCAGTCAGAAAGGAAGGGGGTTGGATGGGGCAGCAGGGGGCAGTCAGGGGCAGGGGTTCCGGCGGCAGTCAGGGGACAGGGAGAAGGGGTGGTTGGATGGGGCAGGGATCCTGGGGGGGCCATCAGGAATGAGAGGAGGGGGTGGATGGGGTGGCAGGAGTCCGGGGGCGGTCAGGGGACAGGGAGCAGGGGTGTGTGGATGGGGCAGGGATCCCGGGGGGGCCATCAGGGAAGAGAGGGGGTTGGATGGGGAAGGAGTCCCCCGGGGGGGCAGATAGGAGGTGGGGGATGAGCCATGACCCCCTCCCCTAACCAGCCCTCCATACAATTTACAAAACCCGATGTGGCCCTCAGGCCAAAAAGTTTGCTTGCCCCTGCTATAGATGCATAGTTTTAAATGGAATCAGAATATCATCCCAGGATTATGAAATGGTGAATGATCACCATGCCTCCAAATGGTTTGTTAATTCTGAAACCCAACGTGGGTGGTGTAAACATCAATGGTGTTGTTTCACTGCAGATTATTTTAGCAGAAACATCTAGTGGTTGTGAGTGGAGTTTGAAATTCTGGGCAGAGCTTGAGTGCAGTCAGCAATACTTTCTCCTCTCTGTCCCTTGCATGCAACTGGTGTCATGTTGCGGAACAGGGTTAAGTAAAAGCGTGTGAGTGAGATGCTGTGCTTCACAGACTGAGTCCAAACAAATAGTTATTTACTTCCTCTTGTGAAAGCAACAAATTGCACATCAGTCAGCACTTTAATCAATGATTTCATTTCAGAATCTAAAACTGTGGTTTGAGTGTTTCATTCTGTCTTCGCTGAAGCAGACTAGTTTGCACTACTATTCTCCTGGCTGTAAATTGTAAATTGCTACATATGTTGGCAGCTTTCATCTTCAGCTGCTGCACTTTTTGCTAATGTCATATTGATTTATTTGTCTTCAGGCAGATTCTCATAACATTTAACCAATAAATTACTTTTAAATTAAAAGCTCCATCACTACTTATGTTGGGCTCAAAGTATGTGCCAAAACCAAAATGTCATCTTAAAATATTTATGGATACTTTCTTCTTCAGTTCATCACGTTAGTCATCTATAGACCCACCAGCTGTCATATGCAGTTTACTTCCTAGGAAAGCTTTGAAACAACTAGTTAAATTATCATAGAAGTGTAGGACTGGAAGGGATCTCTGTAGGTTATCTAGTCCAGTCCCCTGCACTGAGGCAGGACTAAATATTATCTACATCATCCCTGACAGGTGTTTCTCTAACCTGGTCTTAAAAACCTCCAATGACACAGATTACACAACCTCCCTAGGTAACTTGTTCCAGTGCTTGACCACCCTGACAGTTAGGAAGTTTTTCCTAATCTAAATCTCCCTTGCTGCAGTGTAAGCCCCTTTCTTCATGTCCTGTCCTCAGCAGTTAAGGAGAACAATTTATCATCTTCCTCTTTATAACAACCTTTTACGTACTTGAAGACTATTAGCATGTCCCCCTTCAATCTTCTACAGACTAAACAAGCCAATTTTTTTCAATCATTCCTCATAGGTCATGTTTTCTAGACCTTTAATCATTTTTGTTGCTCTCTGGACTTTCTTAAATTTGTGTACATCTTTCCCAAAGTGTGGTGCCCAGAACTGGAAACACTACTCTAGTTGAGGTCTTATCAATGCCGAGTATGACGGAAGAACTACTTCTCGTGTCTTGCTTACAACACTCCCAGAATGAGGTTTCTTTTTTTGAAGCAGTATTACATCATTAACCCATATTTAGTCTGTGAACCACTATAACCCCCAGATCCTTTTCTGAAGTACTCCTTCCTAGGCAGTCATTTCCCATTTTGTATTTGTGCAGTTGCTTATTCCTTCTTAAGTGCAGTACTTTGCATTTATCCCTATTGAATTTCATTCTGTTTATTTCGGACCATGTCTTCAGTTTGTTAAGATAATTTTGAATTGTAATCCTGTCCTCCAAAAGTGCTTGCAACCCCTTCCGGCTTGGTAGTGTCGGCAAACTTCATAAGTGTACTCTCTGGCATTATCCAAAATCATTTCTGAAGATATTTAATAGAACCAGACCCAGAACAGATCTTCACTAAATATGTCCTTCCAGCTTGATTGTGAACCACTGATAACTATTCTGAATGCATTTTTCCAACAAGTTGTGCACCCACCTTATATTAAGTTTGTTTAGGCTATATTTCTCTAGTTTGTTTATGAGAAGGTCATGTGAAACAGTATCAAAAGACTTACTAAAGTTGAGATTATATCACAGCTACTGTCTCCATCCCAGACACAAGGCTTGTTATCCTGTCAAAGAAGGATATTAGGTTGGTTTGTTGTGACTCATTCTTGACAAACCCACGTTGACCGTTACTTATCTTTTTCTAGGTCACCTTATTTTCTTCTAGGTGCTTAAAAATTGATTGGTTGATTATTTGCTCCATTATCTTTCCGGGTACCAAAGTTAAACTGACTGGTTTATAAATCTCTGTGTTGTGCTTATTCTCCTTTTTATAGATAGTTACTATTTTGCCCTTTTCAGTCCTCTGGGATCTTTCCCATCCTTTACGATTTCTCAAAGATAATCACTAAAGGTTCAGATCTCTTCAGACAGTTCTTTAAGTAGTCTAGGATGTATTTCATCAGGCCCTGCCGTCTTGAAGACACCTAATGTGTCTAAGTAATTGTTAACTTGTTTTTTTCCTATTTTAGCCTCATATTCTACCCCATTTACACTGATGTTTACTATGTTAGTCATCCAGTCACTGCTATTTTTTCTTGTGAAAACTACAACAAAAAAGAAATGTAACTCTTCAGCCATTGGTTCATTTTTTATTACTGTCTTTCCCTCCTCATTGAGCAATGGGCCAACTCTGTCCTTGGTCTTCCTCTTGCTTCTAATGTATTTGTAAAATGGTTCCTAGTTATCCTTTATGTCCCTAGCTAATTTAATCTTATTTATTAGAATGAGAGGCCTTGGACCTTCTAATTTTTGTCCCTACATGCTTGTGTTGTGTGAACTTTTTAAAATAAGTCAAATTACCAGGATGAATACGTAGTTTCCACTTTTTGTATGACTCTTTTTTTGAGTTTCAGGTTGTTGGAGATCTCCTGATTATGCCAGCATTATCTCTTGCCATACGTCTTATCTTTCCCATGCAGTGGGATGGTTTGCTCTTGTCCCTTAATGATGTCTCTTTAAAAAACTGCCAACTTTCCTGAACTCTGTTTTCCCTGAGACGTGCATCCCACAGGTTCTTATCTACCAATTCTGAGTTTGCTAAGGCTGCCTTCCTGAAGTCCATTGTCTTTATTCTGTGGTTCTCCTTCCTACCATTTCTTAGACTCATGAACTCTATCATTTCATGATCACTTTCACCCAAGCTGCCTTCCACCCAGGGCCGGCTCCAGACCCCAGCGCGCCAAGCGCACGCGTGGGGCGGCATTTTCCCTGGAGGGCGGCAGGCGGGTCCGGTGGACCTTCCGCAGTCATGCCTGCGGGAGGTCCACCGGCGCCGCGGGACAGCGGACCTCCCGCAGGCATGACTGTGGAGGGTGCACTGGTCCCGCGGCTCGGGTGGACCTCCCGCAGACATGCCTGCAGATACTCCACCGGAGCCGCCGGACCAGCGAACCCTCCGCAGCTGCGGGAGGTCCACTGGAGCCGCGGGACAAGCGGATCCTCCACAGTCATGCCTGCGGGAGGTCCGCTGGTCCCCCGGCACCGGTGCACCTCCCGCACGCATGACTGCTTGGGGCGGCCAAATTGCTAGAGCTGCCCCTGCTTCCACTTTCAAATGTTCAACCAGTTCCTCTCTGTTTGTCAGAATCAAATCTAGCACAGCATCTCCCGTAGTCACTTCCACCACCTTCTATAATAAAAAGTTGTCTTCAAGGCATTCCAAGAACTTGTTGGATAATGCGTGCCCTGCTGTATTTTCCTAAAAGATGTCTGGGTAGTTGTAGTCCCACATCACCACCAAGTCCTGTGTTTTGGATGCTTTCTTTAGTTGTTTTATAAAAGTCACATCCACCTTTTCTTCCTGGTTAAGTGGTCTATAGTAGACACCTAGGATGACATTGGACTTGGTTTTTACCTTTTTTATCCTTACCCAGAGACTTTCAACAGGTCTGCCTCCCACTTCCATCTCAACCTCAGTGCTAGTGTATACATCTTTGATATACCAGGCAACACCTCCTCCCTTTTCCCCCTGCATGTCCTTTCTGAACAAGCTGTACCCTTCTATGCCAGTGTTCCAGTCATGTGAATTATCCCACCACATTTCTGTGATGCCAGATTATTCTCTAGTATTTCTAGTTCTTCCTGTTTATTTCCCATAGTCCTTGCATTAGTATACAGACATCTAAGATGTTCACTAGATTTCTCCTCTGTGTCCCCACTCCCCTCTACTCCCCAATCCCGACCCTTCACCCAGGTCTCCATCTTTTGGACTTATCTGTGGGCTTTTGTCTCCTGCCCCCATCAAATCTAGTTTAAAGCCCTCCTCACTAGGTTAACCAGTTTGTAGATACCCTTCCCCTTCCTTCATAGGTGGACCCCATCTCAGCAGTCCTTCATCTCAGAACACCATCCCATGGCTGAAGAAGCTGAAGGCCTCCTGACAACACCATCTGCGTAGCTATTTGTTCTCCTCCAGGATATGTCTGTCTCTGTCCGGGCCCCTACCCTTGACTGCAAGGATTGATGAGGACACCACCTGTGTCCCTAATGCCCTCACCCTCTCGCCCAAAGCTCTGTAGTCATTTCTGATCTGCTCAGGGTCATACCTTGCAGTATCATTGGTGCCTACATAGATAAGTAACAAGGGGTAGTAGACAAAGGTCCAGATGATCCTCTGCAATCCTTCCACAATGTCTTTGGTATGGGCCCCTGGCAGGTAGCACACATTTTGGGGTTCCAGGTCAGGCCTGCAGATGGATGTCTCTGCCCCCCCCCTTAGGAAGCAGTTGCTGACCATCACCATGTCCTATTGGGTGTGGTGGTTGCAACCCTCCAAACCTTGCGGGTACATGACTTCTTCTCCACCATTTGGGAGAGATTCCTCATCTGTCAGTGCCAGGGCAGCATACTGGTTTTCCATCTCTATGGATGGTGGGTGCAGGGGCGGCTCTAGCAATTTCGCCGCCCCAAGCATGGCAGCACGCCGCGGGGGGTGCTCTGGCAGTCGCCGGTCCCGCGGCTCCGGTGGACCTCCTGCAGGCAGCAAGTGGCTCCGGTGGCATGCCTGCGGGAGGTCCACCGGAGCCGCGGGACCAGCGGACCCTCCGCAGGCACACCTGCAGGAGGTCCACCGGAGCTGCCTGCCGCCCTCCCGGCGACCGGCAGAGCGCCCCCCGTGGCATGCCGCCCCAAGCACACGCTTGGCGTGCTGGGGCCTGGAGCCGGCCCTGAGTGGGTGGAAGCAGCGGTGGAATGCTGCCTGCTACCAGAAGTAAACAGAAGCCAGCTTCCTCTCTGTGAAGCAGCAGTTTCCTTCTCCCCGGGTGGTGTTACTGCAGTCCTCTCCAGGTGGATTGTTCAGCCTTGGAGGTCTCTGTATGCCTGTTTTCAATGAATTCCTCATGTGTATGTGTAACCCACACACCTCCTGGGTGTGGTGTTCTGTCCCATCTTGTGGCACCGAGATCACTTGAGAGAAAGAGAGATTAATGAGTCTGCTCTACAGCCTTAGCTAATAGCCATAGAGCTTTTAGCTCATGCCGTAGAGGTTCATGCACTAAGCTCCAGAGGTCCCAGGTCTGATCCCACCCACCGCTGACCAGGGTCTGTCAGCATTATACATGGATGGTTCTCAGCCTACATACCTCCTCCTGTAGCTCTCTCCCCTGCTTCCTGAACTGTTTCCTGAGAGAGTCTACCAGTAGGTACCTTCCTAGTCTGGCTTTCTATGATGGGGAAATGCAGGCCACTGTCTCTGCAAATCCACACCAGGACCTGGGTAGCGGAATCCCTGGTCAGGTTCTCTGTCTGCATATGGGTGCAGGAACAGTGTTGATACTGGCAACAAGGCCTTTCTGAACCATGCTGACTTTATTCTTTCTCCATCCTGTTAGCTCCCCTTGGTCCAACAGTGTCTGCCTTTTAAGCCCTTCTCGCCAAGCTCAGCCCTGCTCCCTTGTTAACACACTGGGGAAGGCTGATCACCAGAGTGATCAAGGATCAAAGGACAGGAGGCTAGAGCCCGGCTCTTGCCTCTGGCCCCCATTCCTACACAATTCCCCAACAGGCCACTCTCCAAACTTTAAGCAAGTCAAAAGAAAAATCAAACAGCCAAACGAGCTCGCCCACTCACCCCAAGAATTAATCCTTGCTCCTTCTTCAGCAGGGGAACTTCCTCCCAAACCCCCCACAACACAGAAGGGTAGCGTATAAAGAGGGTGAAGCCTAGCATGAGATTAAAAATAAACGTAATCTTTGCCTGGTCTATAAAGAGATGATAACGCATCATTCTTTTCACTCAAGGATGTTCCATTTTCTCACAGCTTGACCTAGAAAGCACTGCACAATAGCACTGGCAAAGATCTAGTCAGATTTTAAACCTGTGCTCAGTTGAGCCTTGTTCATTTCCCCTTGTTATTTCAAAAGAGGCTAAGCCAGAAGGGACCATTCTGACCATTTAGCTTGACCTGCTGTATAACATAGGCCAGAGAATTTGAGTTAGTAATTCCTGCTATTCATGAACCTTGGAGATGCAGGGAGAGTTTTCATCTATGCGGAAGTGAGACAGGTGAAAGACCTTTCCAGAGCTGTCCCTCCCTACTTCCCAGCTGCCAGAGATCCAGCCCGATCCACCATGGCCTACCAACCACTGGGGGCCTGTCCAAAAAGCCAGTCTCTGCTTTTCCTCTCCTCAGCTTTTAATGGTTAAGCTGAGAATAACTTTCCACCTGCTGGGAAATCTTGTGGGAAGCAGGGAACAACTGAGGCAAAAAAAACCAGAAATGGTTTTGCTTTAAACTAAACCAGCAAAAAAACCCTGAGAAGAACAAAGCGCTGCAGAGGTTTATTTTTAATATTCCAGCCTCCATAGCAGGCAGGCCCAGCTGCTAGCATGGGATGAAAGCAGACTTGGAGAGTGGGAGGTTAAGGAAGCATAAGAGAGATTTTTTGTTTTGCCTGTGCCAAAGGAGATTGTGTTTACTTTTCTGTTGCATTGGGCTGGCCACCTCAGAGCTTTTAAACAATACAGGAAATTGCTTCTCTCCTCAGCTGCTCCATGTGGTAACAGGAACTTCATTATTGGAGGGGACTACTGAAAGGAAAGGGCTTGGCACCTAACCTGCTTCAGGCAGAGGGCACTCATAACCCTGCCCTCTCTAAAATCGGTTGGCCAGGAGCTGAGACGTCTCACAGCAAAGGGGAACTCTAGATTTGTTGCTTGTCATATGCAGCAAACTGGGCCTGCATTCTGCAGTGACATCTCTTGATTTCTGCAGCACTCCAGGGTGAGGAGAGGAAAATGTTGTGTGTGGCGGGTTTAGCTGAATTCACAAACTGAGACTTATTCTGGTACCCTCCTTCCATGTAGCGTATTAGTATAGCACATGCAACAGATCCTACGCTCTACCCACACCTTTTCATGGGGAGTGGGAAACATGCCTGCAGGAGTGTAGACTTGCTGGGGAGGGGGTTGACTCTGCCCGAGGAGGTGGCAGTTCTCGCCTGTTATCAGCTCTCCCCACAAGGAGGCAGCAGTATGACTTGCGACCCAGTGGCTTTCCTCACTGAGGGGCTCCCTCCTGCTCTGGGCCAGCCCCGAATCCCCTGGGAACTCCCCACCTGCGAAACCCAAAGGCAGAACCATCTCGTCTCCTGATTGAGCTTCTGAAAAATCAGATGGTAGGTGAAAAATAAAGAGCTTGGCTGGTTTGTTTGAAAACTCATAATTTTGTGTGCGTGGGGCGGGTCCGACTCTGGAATGCTGAAGGCTTGGAATCAGCAATACTCTATTGCAGGCACAAAAGTACTATCGAGGCAAAGGGCAGGACAAAAATGTAACAAGGCAGAAGTCCAGACATTTACAGCTAAGCCTGAAAGTGCAG
Source organism: Mauremys reevesii (assembly GCF_016161935.1). Taxonomy (NCBI): domain Eukaryota; kingdom Metazoa; phylum Chordata; order Testudines; family Geoemydidae; genus Mauremys; species Mauremys reevesii. The sequence continues at coordinate 65,717,379 of NC_052629.1, read as the reverse complement.
CTTGAACTCTCTGATTTATGCCTGAATCTAAGGCTTCACTTGAGATCATTTTAAATTCAAACAGTACAACTTACAATTACAAGCAAACCAGAATTGCTGCTAGCCCCACACTTGCTGTAACTGACAGTATCACACAGGCCCTCAGCACCGGGGCAGAGCTTCATAGCCCCAGCCTGGCGGAAGAGTCTCTGCATTTCTCATCTCGGCCACACCCAGTGCTCCCCTGTCTGTGATGGCAGCTCTGCCAGCAACTGCCCTAGCCCCTCAGAGCCCCACTTCCCCGTCAGAGACAGAACAGACAGTGAACCTGCCTATGAATCCCTTATTCATATTATTTTTCTGGCCTCCAAACATGGTTAGAAAATCCCAGAACCCACATTCCCAGGATCCATGGAGATCCCACTACCATTTTCCCAGCTCTCAGCCATGAGAAAACACATCAGAGCCTCACTGATGTAGGGCTTTCCCTGAGCTTGTTCCCCTGTTTGCACACAGCACCCTCCTCCCCCATTCTTCACTCACAGAACCTCTCTGTGCCCAGGGATTTCTATGGTTGCCTCTTGTTTTCCTCCCATGATGCCCACTAAATCTCTTCTTTCCTGTGGGTAATTTCTGGTGGGATGACATCACAGTGCCAAGCTGAGATGCTCTCCTTTCTGGCTTTTCCTTTTCACCCACAGCTAGGCAGTATTTTACTCCCACACTTTTTGATGGAAAGTATTTTCCTAATGGATAAGATGACAATGTCACTTCCACCATCCCTGCCATCTGTAACGGGGCAGCAGACAGTGGCTGTGGAGGTTTTGATCTCTCTTCTGGTACATTGGATGCACCATCATCCAGTGCCCAAGTGCTTCCTTTGGAAAATTGCTCCCACATGTTTTCACAGACCATGACCTATGGCAGGACACCAAGATCTAGGTCTCTAAGGCAACTGTTATTCCTACACTCCTTTATGGATGAGAAACTTATCAACAGCACCTCAAGAGTCTGGAGAAGTACCACCAATGATGCCTCTGGAAGATACTTTGCATCAAGTGACAAGATCGCTGCGCATCCTCACTGCAGCCAATGTCACCAGCACTGAAGCAATGATCCTCCTGCACCAATTCTGCTGGGCTGGACATTGTGTGTGGATGCCAGACTCTTGCCTCCCAAAACAAGCCCTCTGCTCTCAGCTCACCCATCGTCAGAGATCCTGTGGTGGGCAGAGGAAATGCTACAAAGACACACTGAAAGTGTATCTCCAGACAACTGATGTGGACATCACAAGCTGGGAGGAGCAAGCCACCAACCGACCTCAATGGCGCCACAGCCTCCATCAGGGAGTGGCTAGCTTTGAGGAGAAGCACCTTGTCCTCAAAGCTGAAAAGAGAGAGAGAGAAGGAAGGAAAAAGAAATAACTTTTTCCCAGCAGGCAGCTGACCCGCCAGGAAATGTCTGTACCTACTGAGGGCGGATCTGTGGTTCCAGGATCAGACTCCTGAGTCATCTGTAAATCTGCGGTAGAGATCATCCTTGAATTGTGGGATTGCCTATCATGATGATGCACCATCATCTTTCTCTGGGTTTCCATGGGTTTGGTGTCTCCCATGTTCTTGTTCCAGTTTGTGATCACCTATTTGCTATGCTGTATGGCTCTTGCCAGTTTTCCAGATCTCACTGTTGCAGAGGACCAGCTACTGGGAAGGTTCTGCTTCAGGATCTGCATTTGCTGACTGATCTTCCCCAGTGATTAGTTCATTCTCGTGTTGGGTCTTTGTTTAGTGTTTGGAATCTAACTCAGTTCTGAGTGGCACCATTTGCCCAGTTATTCTAGATGTCAGTGGGAAGATCTGGGAGTTGTGCAGCATCTGTCCTATCCCAGCAACCAGCCCTGTGCCTGCCACACCATGTTCTAGTGTTCTAGTGTCAATCCCATTGCCACATCCTCTCCAGCACTCAGCAATAGAGCAGATTCCCCAGTCTAGCTCCCCTGTTCCCCAGTCTAGCTCCCCTGTTCCCCAGGATCCATCACACACCTGGGTCCTTCACTGAGAATCCCATGTCAGCTGCACAGCTTGGGAAAGGACATTTCCCGTGTCTGTTCCCTCGGTTGTTCTTCTTTTCTTCCCATGCTGCATCCTGAACCCCATTCTATTTCTTTATGTCTGTTTTATTTCGCTCTCCCTCCCACTTTTAGATCTGGCTGGGAAATGGTTTTCCCATCTCTTGAAACTTTTCAAGATTTCAAAAAAATGTTCAATTCCCAATCAGGATGAAAAGTAAAAATCTCCAAAATTCTCACAAAGAAATTTTGGATTGGGTCTATTGAATCTTTTTGTTTTAATTTTGACTCTTTTTTAATTTCTTCCCTTTTTAAAAGTATAGATTTAAAGATTTTAATTAATTTAATGTCATTTCAAATTCAAAAATAAAACTTTTCCTTTAGAAAATGTCAAAACCAGGATGTTTTGACAATGTCAAAGCTTTATTGTTTTCAAAAAGATTTCGAATCAGGGGAAGCATCAAAACTGGCCCTTTCCTGTACACAGGTTCGGTTTCAATGAGTCAGCATTTTCCAACAAAAAAAGCTTCATCGGGGGATTCCCAACCAAGCCTATTCACTTTCCCCCTGTCTGCCCCAGGGCTACAAAACTGCACCAGTTCAGCTGGGTTTAGAATCAATCATAGAGTATCAGGGTTGGAGGGGACCTCAGGAGGTCATCTAGTCCAACCCCCTGCTCATAACAGGACCAATCCCCAGACAGATTTTTGCCCCAGATCCCTAAGTGGCCCCCTCAAGGATTGAACTCCTAACTCTGGGTTTAGTAAGCCAATGCTCAAACCACTGAGCTATCCCTCCCCTGCATCACTACAGTAGAGCAAGGCAGCTGAAGTGAACCGATGAAGCTGGCTCTTACTGTGCAATTGATGTATGGCTTTAGAGGGCTGTGTTGGTGAGACCGGAGCTGGGTGAGAGGCAAGGGTGGATGAAGAGCCCAGACACCCTGTCCTGATATTTTCAGGCCTCCCTCTGTACTGCTCGCCCAGCAGTGCTGCCTCAGTGTCTAGTGGAGCCCAGGCAGCAGTACTCAGGGGAGCCTTTCAGACACGGATACCCAAGCCAGCATGGGGTCACAGAACCTTTTAAGACTGGGCAAGTAGTCTACCTATGAGCACTCTTGCTAGCTGGAACCAGAGTCTCTCCTCCACTGAGCCATTACAACCTATAGAATTGATGCTGATAGCTGCAGAGGAAGGCTGATGTTTGCTTTAGTTACCTCCAGTATCACAATAGACCCACCTGAGCGGTTTACCTGCCCTCTCCATTGCTCATACAACATTCATTATTAACCTAGCATAATTACAACCTAGTTTGTTCAACTCCAGCCCATGCACAGGATTTCAATTAATTTTAGCAAAATGGAAAGTTTTAATAGTCTGCTGTTTCCCTATTAAGAGCAGACAGATGCAGAAGTTACATCTCTCAGACTAATTTTAACTCATAAACCAATTCACAGATTTCCTTGTAGACCCTCAGGAAATTTATTCTGTGCCCAGTGAGTCAGTGCTGCCAGTCTGGGGAGGAGATGCTGTTATTTTTTGTATCTAACAAAGAGATTGGATCCCTACCTTGAGTACAAACGGAACTGAGCCTGAACTATGGAGTCACAACCGGCAGCTCAATAATAATAGTTCTTATTTAGCAATAAGCTCAGATTCTCTCAACAGGGGTTTCCTCTATTTCCCTAATGCTATCTTTGCACATCAGTGTCGCGTCCGATTGCACTGGCAGCATGTGGTCTGGCGACTGCGGCCACTTCCACAGCTCATTAACTTCCTGCCCCTTTTTGGCACCGATTGGCAGCATTGGAGACAGGAAAGGCTCTGAGTGTATTAACTGAGTGTCACTCGCAGGCTGGAGAAGAGCTAGGACCAAACATCTTGTGCCCTCAAAGGAAACCGCAGGGTCTCACAGAACTGGCTTGTTCACCAGATGTGCTGGACCTGAACAGTCAGAAAAAGTGGCATTAAAATAAATTGGCTGCAAAATTCCAGCTATGAATTTCCAAAGAGAAAATATTTTGCCATAAGTTTTCAAGGAAGCACGTTTTAAAAAACAGCTTGAATTCCTTCATGTAATTGTTCCTTTTTGTTGTCTGAACAATCGTCTTGGAAACTGGGAAACAGCAGGAGTGCTCTTATTCCTGACCACTGCCATGAGTTCAGGCTGCACCTCCACACGTGGGTATGTCTACACTGCAATCACCAGGTGTAATTGCAGCACATGTAGCTATACCAAATCTAGCTTTGATCTAGGTAGCTCAGTTACCAACAGAAATGAAGCCACAGCAGAACGGATTTCAGCGTGGGCTAGAGGCCTGCATAAGTAACCCCCAGGCCAGGGTGGGCTTCTCCAGCCTATGCAGTTGCAGCTTCGCTGCTATTGGTATTGGTACTCACACGAGCTAGATTAAAGCTATTGTGGATATGTCTACACATACTGCAATCACATCTCTGATTGCAATGTAGACATACACACAGATGATGCAGAGCAGGGCAGCGACTAGCCCTTGCTATGCTGCATAGGGGAGGCGCTATTTGGTCCTGCACACCTCAGTACTAGAGGAATAGTTAAAGGTTCGATCCTGCAAGGAACTGAGCACTGCTGTGTGGTTTTGAGCCCCTTCAACGCAATGGGAGTTGAGGGTGCAAAGCATCACATAGCAGCTGCTTGGCTTCTGGCAGGATCAGGCCCACAGTAGGCCACAGTTCACCTCTGAGATAATGCCAGTGGAGCACATTGGGAGGCAGTGTGGTCTAGTGGGCAGAGCACTGAACCAGGAGTCCAGAAAGCTGAGTTCTAAGCTTGGTTCTGTGACTGACCTACTGTGTGACCTTGTCAAGTCACTTTCCTTCCCTGTGCTTCTTCGCCGCTTCCCACACTCTGTCTATCTGGTCTAATTAAATAGTAAGCTCTGCAGGGCAGGGAGTACCTCTCACTCAGTGTTTGTACAGCACCTAGCACAGCAATCTGATCTCCTCTAAGGGCTACAATGTCTATCGCAACTGAGGAGGTGACAGGCTGAGTTGGCTTGTATTCGCTAGCAGTTACTGAAAGTGTGCTCATTAGGAGTGAGAGGGTGAAAGGAAAATTTAGGCTGAATATTATTTATACCATGGCTTCCATTTAAAAGTTGTCAAAGTTACTACAGAACATCACCAGAGATTTCAGAGATTCATTGTTTTCTAAATGTATGTGATCACTCAGTATTACACCATGAGGAGTTTTAAACAAGTAGCCTTTACAACGTACAAGATCTTTACGCATCGAAATGGGAAAACTACTGTCTAAAAATTTATCACCAGTAAATCCTGACCACAAACCGACGCTGTAGGTTTGGATAGGCAGAGGGTTTGTTGAATGCTCTGCAGAATTCCTGCATTTTAGGGGCTCAAATGTACTCCTTCATCTTCGATTTTCCTTCAGATTCTTGCAGCACCTCCGAGCGCATCAGTTCACTCCTTGATTTGCACCATGAGGCCATTTCACTCTTTTGTTGACCACGATCCCCAGTTTTCTTGGATTGTTTGGACAGTTGCACGACAGTGACCCGGGGCTGCTTACCCAGGGCCGGCTCTAGGTTTTTGCCGCCCCAAGGAAAATAAAATTTGGCTGCCCCCACCCCAGCCCTGGGCTCCCCCCCGCACTCCCCCTGCTGCCCCAGCCCTGGGCTCTCCCCTGCCACCTGCACCCCCTGCTGCCCCAGCTCTGGGCCTCCTGCTTCCACCACCCCCCCCTGCCTCCTCAGCCCTGGGCTCTCCCCCACCTGAACCCCTGGCACCCCAGGCCTGGGCTCACACACACTCTGTGCTGCACCAGCTCTGGGCACCCCCTTCTCCCCACCAGTGCCCCCATCCCATGCCACCCCAGCCCTGGACTCTGCCCCCTCCACCTGCACCCTCCTTCTGCCCCAGCCCTGGGTCACTGGTAACTCGCTCCCAGGGCAGGTCATTCAGCAGGAATTTTGGATGTGCGCAGAACACAGACAGGATTGGTTCCCATATGGTTGCAGAACTGCAGTAAAGAGGAACAATTTTCTGCTTGTGTGATTGGAGGATATCTGGATGCATATTATAAGACTGTCCTCCATAAATGAGAAAAAGTCAAGGTGCCTTTATTATTCTTTTGTTCCACTCTTTGTTTCTATGGGGAATTTTCCAATGCAATATCACTGTCTTCCTTTTAAACAACTAAAAAAAAAGGGGGGGGGGCAATGACTGTTGAAAATAGCAATTCCAGTCCTAAAAACCACTGGGAAGCATTTCTTGCTCAATTTTATCTACTTTTTCTACAGCAAGTTACAGTGGATCAGTATATTTGATTTGGGAAACATGAAGTAACAGCTGCCCAAATTGAGCTTGAGCACTCCTGAATTTTGAGGTGTTCAAATCTGGAAGGCAGGTGCTAGATTCCCTTTCTGAATATTAGCTAAATCTGGAAAGGAAAAGTCAATTTCTGCTTCCATGGCTCAGAAGTGGAAATCCTCCTAAGTGCCTGGTACTGTATCTAAAGCTACCCAGGTCCAGTAGAGCCTCCCCTCCCTTACTTTTCATTTTAAATTCTAGTGGGATCCACATACCTCCCTTGCTAGGCTTCAGATAGAGAGGGGCACTGTCCATTTAGTCCACCCAAGTCCTTCTTTGGGGGCTGCAAGGTGAGGTCACACCAGTATCCCTAAGCCAGTCTGGGGATGTCTTCTGAAGGGGATACCCGGGGCAAAGCCGCCTACTCCTTGAGCACACTTGTTCCCCATTCACAGTGCCACCCTACTCTAGCAGTGAGCTCAAGCTGCAGCATGAGGTTTCAGCTACCATGCTCCCTCCCCCCTTTCCTGTTGGTAGTGGCCAAGGGAATGCTGGGAAATGTAGTTCTTTCCCTGCTCCAGGGCTGGTTCTATAGGCAGGGAGCTAACCAAGGAACTACAACTCCCAGGGCCCCTTGTTGGTTCTCAGCTCCCAGGCTGGATCCTTGCCAGCTGCCGCCCCTGCAAATGGGCTGCCCCAAGCAGCTGCTTGCTTTGCTGGTGCCTAGAGCCGCCCCTGTGCTTACCTCACTTACTGCCGGGCAAGAAACCTGCTGTCCAGTCCAGCCAATCTCATCTGAGATCTCCTTTATGCCGTTCATAATAATTATATATTTGCCTGTATTCTCCATATTAGGTTGGGTCAGCAGGCTATCCCTGCTGGGGTATTATAGTTGTTATTAGCCAGACTGTGGTACCTTTACTCAGGTTGGGTAGCACCTTACTGCACAGATAATCCAGTTGACCTCAGTGGAACTATTTGTAGAGTAAGGTACAATTTAATATGGGTAAATGCATCAGAATCTGGCCCGGAGATGTTAAGGTACAATAGGACAGGAAGCAAGGATTGCTATAGCTAGATGGAACTGTGAGTGAATTTAGAGTCCTATTGGTAGAATGAAACAGTGCAGTTAGAATTTGGACAGATGCTGGGGCTAGCACCCTACCCTTTTGAAAAGTGCCATAGCATATTTGATGACCACAGTAGGTCAGGACCTTGGTTTTAATCAAAAGACAGCACCTGCAGCCATGCGGTGCTGCCAACACTATGCTGAGGCATCAGAGCCGTGCTAGCTCAGAGGGAAAGCACCGCATACAGCAACCCCAGCCCCACTTTCTGCAGCACCCTGATGTTAACCAAGCCCGATGTTGCTCTGCTTGAGAAATCTAAGGTTGAGGCTAAATTCGCCATCATCAAGAAACTCAACACTGGCAGCTCTACTTCTAGGCCATTGAGGTTCCAATCCTGCAAAGGGTTATGCACATGCCAATCGACTTTAATGGGACTACTCCTGGAGCTTGATCCTGCTCCTATTGAGGTCAGTGGCAAAAGTCCTATTGGCTTGACTGGTGCAGGATTGGGCCTATGATGTATAAAGTTAAGCATTGCAGAGGTCTTTGCAGGCTTGGAGCCCAAGGTTGCAAGCATAGAGCAGAGCTGGCACTTCCTCCATAACTCATCCCATTGTTCTGAGTTTCTTGCTTATTCATTTCCTTTTTGTTTTTTAATCAGCAATTTTTAAAAAATATATAAATGTTAAAAATAACCCCCCCTCAAGGAGATAAAGGAAGATCAGCACAATCAGCTCACAGCACTTTTGTTGGACTCATCACACACGTTGGCATAACCAAGAATTTCAGGGCGGTTGCCTTGACATGCTTATTTAGGAGCTGTGAAAGCTGCAGAGCCATTACTAAATATGGCACCAGGGTGACTCTCAGGGGTGCTAACATGCCTGGTAAAAATTTGGTTGCAGAAAGCCAATTCTAGAGGGAGGAAGGTGAGGTTCATGACTACTGTACAGGATGGGGAGCTGGAGAGAAAATGGTTGTTAGCTGAACATACAGATGCTCGAAAAAAGTCTGTCCAAGTTTTAAAAAAATGACTAAGGCAATGTCGACTCTACAATTGCTAAAGTGGCACGGCGATGGCACTGGAGTTGTGTCGCTGTCACACCCTTGTGTAGATGCTTCCCACATCGATGGAAGCATTTTTTTCTATTGATGGCATTAATCCATATCTCTCAGAGGTGGTAGCTAGGTCAGTGGTAGAATTCTTCCATCAGCCTAGCTGTGTCTACACCAGAGGTTAGGTCAATCTGACCATGGGGGCTCAGGGTGAGAAATTTTTCACAGCCTTGAGCAACATCACTTTGAGCAATGTAGCTAGGTTGATCTAATTTTTAAGTGTAGACCAGGTCTAACGTCCAGGAATGGTGGTGCCATGTCTATCCAAACCACTTGTAGCTGTACATGGTGAGTAAAATTTTCCAAAGTGCCTAAGGCACTATTGATATCTATGGGAATTAGACACCTAAATACATTTGAGGATCTGGGCCAAAATGACTTAGGAGCCCATGATGGAACTTGGGGTCCCTCGACACTTTTTAAACTTTTGCCCTATGTATCCACGTGTCCCTTTCCATCTCAGAGACAAGATAGAGGCTGGGCTTTTTAAAGGAGCATTAGGGATTTAGGGTGTGAAGCGACCCTTGAAACTGAATGGAGGGTGAATCCTTTGCAATGAAAGGAAGGTTGAGTTTGGGGAGAGATTGAGAGGATGCAGGCCTGTTAGACTGGGAGAGAGAATAGCAGCATAGAAAGACTGACCAAATCTGACCTTCTCTGGAAAAGAGGGAACATGAAGCTTGCCGTAGTGGATCAGACCATCTTGTCTGGCACCCTGCCTCAGGCGTAAATGAAACATCTGAAACTGCCTGGTTTACTCTCTTTGTGCAGCAGCTGCAGTTCTTTACCATTCAGACTGCAAACTGACAGAATGAGTAGCTCTTTAAACAACATCAGGGTGCTTTGGTTGAGTGTTAGAGATTGGAAGAGAACTCCAGGCTATGTGAATTATACTTTAATCGCTGTAATCCCCCTGAGAGTTTAAAACTGGACTTGATGCGCTCACCTTGGGGTAAAATCTGATATAGCTAAAGCATATTTGAACGATGCTGTTTTGAATTACAATGGCGCTTCTATGGAAAACATCTGATGTTCAGAGCCAATCCCACAAAAATGTGATCAGTACCATTAACAGTGAGCACCAGATACCATAGAGTACATTGTAAACACGAGTGCCTTCCAAATAAAAGACACAAGCCAGTGGGCATGGGAGATGGGAAGATTAAAGGTATGTGAAGAAATAGTTTAGTTCTTTCAGTTCCTGCGTAATGGGAAAAGGATTCTTTCTTTTAACAGAAGTAAAAAAGCTAGCTTGGTAATGAATAAAACATATGCTATTCTGGAGGTATAACAATGACAATAAAATTAAGCTGCAAAATCCAGACTGGAGACATTGTCATGAGACTTCCCTTTAAGGTATTTCCAAAACCGTATTAAATCAAGTTGTTCATAGTAACATTTTTTAATAATGAGGTACAAAGCCACTGACCTCTTGGTTATTGATTCAAATCCAACACAGGTATGTAGTGACGTGAAGTCATTACCAATGGAGGCATGGGAAAAACTTCCATATGAAGAGAGAGAGAGAAAAGGCTGGGACTGGTTACCTTAGAAAGGACATGAATGAAATGGGATGTGATTAAAGGCATACAGATAGTGAATCCGCTAGAAAAGGTTAACCCAACCTGTAAGCGATGCAGGTGGGAAGAACTTTCCCTGGGGGCAAATTATCCCATAACCGCTGACTGCATGGTTCCTGCACCTTCCTCTGAAGCAGCTGGCCCTGGGCACTGTTAGAAAAAAGGCTCGAGCTAGATGGAGTCTTGGTCGGATCTGGTATGGCGATTCTTGTGTTCCGATCTAATAGCTCTTTGGTGACCTATGTGAAATCAGCTCAGTGGGCTCAATGGATCCCCATGACAAAAACGACATCCAGGTTGGCAATAGGCTTCTTGTTATCTGATCCTGCCGAGGGGCCGAGGACAGAATGGGCAACAGAGAACAAGCTCTAGAGATCGTCCTTCCCACCTTGCACTGCTGCTGCCCAGGGACATTCCTGTTCTGTACACAGACAGAGGACTTTAAATGCTGTTAATTGTGATTTCAGTGGTTTTTATACAGATGTGAGAAGTTGGACTGAGACCAATTCCTTTGACCCAGGTCACTGATCAGCAATCGTCTTCAGTCATTTGTACTGATTATCAATGCTGACCAAGCCCTTGGCCTACTACCATTTCCCCTGAGCCATCCAGTCACCACTCTGCCCGACTGTTGCTGGGGCTGAATTGCAGGTGGCCATGCATACTGCTGAACAGATTCTTTTGCATTAGGGAAGAATAAAATGCCTTTCGCATTCCATCTGAAGTGAAGCACCCCGCTTCTGTGACTCTGCAGCGAAACCTCATGATCGGGAAGCAATCCTTCACTCTTGAAACCCTTATTGGCAGAGATAATGTGGTATTTATGAGGTTTTCCTTGTTTACTACAGATGCTGATAAGCAGCTCTGGAACAAGCAAACTGTCAGGCTCCCTTTTTTTCTCAGGGGCTGACTAATTAAATAACTGGTTGAACTCTCAGTAACTGTTCTGAAAAACGCATGCAGCGATGACAAAGTCACCGTGCAAAGAAGTGTGGGATTAGATCTCAGCAACAGGGCTGATGTGTTCCTCCAGCAGAATGCTGAGTAGGACACCAGAGAGGTAGGAGCATTGGTCATTAATCCAGAAGACAGTCACTGGTGAAGTCAAGTGATCTTTCTGCTGAAACTAAATGTATGGCATAGTGTGTGGATCCTGCCAGCCTGAAGAATTGCTTGCCTTTTGAAGTCTTAATAATAAAACAAACATTATAGCATAGGTGGTTGGGGCAGGAGATAGTCTCATGTTCTATCCCTCCAGCCTGGAGAGCTAAGCATCTCTGGATGCCTCCCAAGAATTAACAGAAGGGGATCTTGATGGATTTTGTGAGGAACTAATGAAAGATAGATAATTGACATTGGCGAAAGTGCACGTTCCAAGCCAATGTGCATAGAACCCCTCATTACTAATGTGTCTTTTCAGTGTGCAAACAAGAGTGGGGAAGGGGGAGCTCCTTGTGACCAGCAGGAAAGATCGCTGATTTTGACTGATGATCAGTTTGACAGGATTCCCGAATGGTGCAATGTGCACCCATGAATTAGGAGATGATTGCTTTAGTAGGATTTTTTTTTCATTCAGAGACAAGACAAAAATCGAAAGCCTGATTCTCCTCTGCTACACTGGCCTAACTCCATTCAGTGGAGTTGTTCCTGATTTACACCAGTGTGTAAGTGAGAGGGAAATCAGACAAAACATATTTGAAAAATGTACATTTTTACCTGAGTCATACCTCAGGTTATGAAAAAAACAACAGGAGGGGTGTCACGGGTGTGTGACTAGTGGCCCAGCTTGTGTTCCTCCTCTCTAACTGACAGCCACAGCTAACCCAGCTGTGCTCTTGACAGCATCACAGTGAGATTTGGGTTGACTCACTGAATGAAGTGAGATCATTACAAACTGCTGTACGAACATTTAAAATGACAGATCTATCGCGGTCCCTTCCAGTCCACACTTCTATGATTCTGCGATTCTAGGGAAGGAGCTAGGTAGTTTAGGAGATTAGCAATACAATACAACACCTTTCATCCATCAGTCGCTGAATATACCCCAGATCAGGTTGGTAGTGAACAAAACGTGACAGCATCTTAAATCTGTTCAGTGGCTATGTGATATGATATTACCTCACCCACCTTGCCTCAGACAGATATCACAACTGTTCTGTGGGTACATGGAGTACTTCACACTTCCCAGTGGAACTATTCCAGATCCATGCTAGAGTAACTGATCCAGGGCATGATTTTCCCAGAAAAACCCAAAGTAATAATTCCTCAACATAATTTGTTAGGACATAGCCTGACAGAGGAACTGAAATTAATAGAAAAACACAAGTAAATAAGAAAAGAATTTTAAGATATAAAATCATCAACAAGATATATGTTGACAGGTAAAAACATTGAAAAATATGTTCATAATCAATTCCTCGTTCTCTTAGCAGTTTCAATCTGGGACCCTGCAATTCCCCTGCTACAAGATGATGTGCAAAACACAGTAAGAGCATAAGAATGTAAGAACAGCCATACTGGGTCAGACCAAAGCCCAGTATCCTGTCTTCCGACAGTGGCCAATGCCAGGTGCCCCAGAGGGAATGAACAGGTAATCATCAAATGATCCATCCCCTCTCACCCATTCCCAGCTTCTGGCAAACAGAGGCTAGGGACACTGTCCCTGCCCATCCTGTGTAATAGCCATTGATGGACCTATTCTCTATGTATTTATCTAGTTCTTTTTTGATGCAAGAACAGGAGCAGAAGCTTACAAAATCTAGTAACCTCCTAGGAGAAATCTTGTTGAGGTCTTTCTTTTGCTCAGTATGGGAGGTGCTGAGATATTGCAGTGATGGGTGCCAGAGAAGAACCTAGGTAGATTATCAGGGTCTTGATCTGTTTTAAGAAGTAGAGAATTCATCATTCATTCAGCATCACAGAAAAGACATAAACGTTCTCTGGTCATGTCAAATAAAAGGACCTTCAATTCACCTTTTAAATGCAACATGTTGGAGCTTTGGAAGCCAAGCGTATAGTGGGTCAGGGCGTATTTCTGCAGAATGCTTTTCTGTCTTGCTACACAATAGGCTCTGATCTAGTTGTGTAAGCAGCATTGACACATTTCTGGCACGGGCTAAAGGAAGCTGACCCAACACACGCCGTAAATCTCCAAAAAGTACAGTGGCACCGCTTGTGTGTGTGCTCGAGGGCTTTTTTACTGGAGAGGCACAGGTGTAACAGGGACATTCTCAAGGAGACATTTGTTACTTTGAAACATAAATAATATCTCTCGACTTCTAACTTGCATGGAATAACTACAGAGAAATGTCCGGGCTTGGACGAGCCAAGAAAACATTGCCAATTTGGCAGTTAATCGTATAAATAGTTATGCAACCTCTATTTATATTAATTACAAATATTAGGGGATTGAAGCCATGTGGCTCTAAATCAAAATGGAGGGTAGTTAAGACAACAGCATTATAACTGTTTACATACAGAAACGTGAAACTTAGCAATGGACAAAGTGAACAAAATAGATTAGAACATTTGAGGAAGGCAACATTCCATGGGCTTATAGGACTGAGAGATGGGAACGCCATGAAGGCCTAGCTCTCTGCCAATACAGAATTGTTCCTCACAATGTACTGTAACACATCCACAGCTGTGTAATGTAATGTACTGGTTAGAGCTGGTCAGATTCTTCATTGCAAATAATGGACCTGATTCTTCATCGCACGGCACCTTAGGTCATCAATTACAATTTGTAAACTGAGTCTAAAGCAGGTGGAAAATGCTGCCTCTGATCTGGTAGCATTTTATAGCCACTTTGCACTTTCTGTGTGTAGAGGGAAATGGCAATACGAGGTGTAAGGCATCAAGGATTGGGCACATTGTTGTGAATTTAACCCTTTTCTCTGTTTGCAGTTTGTGTGGCCTGCGTTGTGCAGGAGGTCAGACTAGATGATCATAATGGTCCCTTCTGACCTTAAAGTCTATGAGTCTATGAGTCTATGATCCTGATTTCTGCAAATATGCTGTCTCTTTGCAGTAATTCGTCATATTGTTCATTCCAATGTTAGGCTATGGCTTATTCGTAAACGGTTCCCTTTCACTGTTCTGTATGTAATGCTGTCTGGTTGGTCAACCGAGTCACATGGTGTTGCTTTTGCCTCATGACTGAGTAACTAAAAAACGTTTAAAGCTGAAGGATAAGAACTCTTCAAAGAGATAATGGTTCATTTCTAAAAAGCCTAACCAACCCTTTCCCGTCCCTTTTTATTACATACATTCGTCATGCTTTGGGAGCCTACTTGGTTGTCCCTGTGACCCAGGGACTTCTCAGTGTCACACCATACTGTGCAAACTGATAACATGCTGGTCATTGATACTGTGTGATGTAAGCATGGGTGGTGCATAAAGAATTATACATGTGTGCTGGGAATATATTTTTAAAAGATATTTTGCAAGATAAAGTGCACAAGCCCAGCATCCATTCACACACACACATACACACACACTCACACAGCCCAGCTCGGCCATCCTGAGGCTTTTTCTACACTTGGAGCTGGGGGTGTGATTCCCAGCTCACGTAGCTACACCTGCTTGGACCCTGGGGTCTCCCACTGCCCATGCTACCTACGCTACACTACTATTTTTAGCATGCTTGCTCAATGAGAGCCACTGCAGGTATGTCTGCACGAGCTGGGAATCACACCCGCCACTTCATGTGTAGACGTAATCTGAGAGAAAGCTACAAGAGGGCCTGGGGCCCAGGGCCGGCTCCAGGCACCAGCGAAGGAAGCAGGTGCCTGGGGCAGCCAATAGAAAGGGGTGGCACTCCGTCTATTGTCGAGGCGGCACGTCCAGGTCGGCGGCACTTCGGCGGCAGCTCAAGGTCCGCTTCAATCTTCAGTGGCAATTCGGCGGTGGGTCCCTCACTCCCTGTCTTCCTCTTAAGTGGCAGCTCAATCGGGGTTGTTTTTTAACCCCCACTTGGGGTGGCAAAAAGGCTGAAGCCAGCCCTGCTGGGGCCTGGCTCAGCTCAGCCCATCTGAGAGAGATAGAGGCAGGGATACAGCCCAGCTCCGACTAACTGAGTGAGAGAGAAACCTGCAAGGGCACAGCCCAGCTCATCCCATCTGAGGGAGATCCACAGGAGTAGCTGGGAACAGCAATAACAAGGAAAGTCCAGCATTTCGTCTGTAGCCCCAGGATGGTGCATGCTCTCTCCAGTCATGTGTGGGCGCTGTGAGGGGATGGAGCCAGCCAGGAGAGAAGGGATTTTTGGAGAATTTAGCTAGTAAATGTGAAGACTCTCTATTGATTGTGTGAACTGAGATTTTTCAGCAACTCATAACTTGGGTACATGTAGGTAAAATATCCTGGGGACAGCAAAAGGCACATCCCCGATGCCAAGTCGACCATCCTGCCAAATTTCAAGTCCCTGTTCCAAATCATGGGGAGGTTAGAGTTTCTCAGTGAAATGGTTTTAAGAATGTTGTTGTCGTGGTTTATAAAACCAATGTTTGTTTCTCCTAATCTTATTCGGAGAAATGGCTGAACAGTTTTAGCTGAAGTTTTCAAAAAAAATTCAGACACCCAGGAAATTTCAGTGCATATGACTGTTTGGCAAAGCCTTAAGCCACTGAAAACAGGTTGTATAATGGGAAGCATCAGGCAACCTTCACTGTAGATGGAGCTGCCAACGCTGCCTGTAATAATACTACAGATCCTACACAGGTGCTCTGATGCTACCATGATGATGATGGCATAACAACCTATATAGACTAAAATAACAGTATCCTTGGAGATTTTATGATTTATATCCAGAACAATTGCTATTACTGAAGCATAAGATTCAGAGCTCTATGACTGACATCTGTTCGGAAAGAGCTTCCTTGTAACTTGTTGTCAAAACACCCTTGGCGTCAGCAATAGCAAGAGTGACAGGTATTACATATTCGTTTATTTTATTCAGAGGTTTGTCATTTTCACAGCTTGACCCAGGGTGGCTAAGTTCCTTGGGTAAGCATAACACTCATTCATCATTCATGTTTATAACATGACACATAGCAAGACCACAGACAGAAAACGGCCTTGTGGTAGCTATTGCATTGCAATATGTAGAGATGTGTTAACACCACTCAAGATATGCGGTAACTGTGATTGAGGGCCAGATTTTGCAAGGTGCTGAGAACCCAACAGATAATAGGAGCTGAGGGCGTGCGGCATCTTGCAGGATGAGTCACACAGGTAATTGTACACGGTATCATTTCAGAAGTGGCATAGGATGGATCACAAAATCAAGCTTTGCTGGAGATTTCTGCTGGTTTGAATGTTCTGCTTCTTATTCTGGTTTCTAACCCATGGTTGACTTTTTAAGATGGAAAAAGCAATTTCCACTGAAAAATCCAGCTTCATCAAAAGCGAACTGCTTCTTGGAAATAGAGTGATTTTGACAAACATTTTCAGTGGGAAAATTCAGGCTGAAACACATATTTTCATTTCATTTTGAATTGCAATTTTCATTTTGTTTTGGATTTGGATTGTCAATGTTTGAATTTTTAATGTGACCCTCATTTTTTCATCCCCTCATCCCCCCATTAGCAAAGATGGGGGAAACTACAGAAAGAAAAAAAAGGAGAAGAAACACCCCCCCCCCATTTTCCCCACTTTTTCTCACCTTTTCCAGTAGGAAAGGGGGGTGGGGGAAAGAGATGGCAAGAATATGAGAGGAATGGGAAAAAAGGAGATTTCTTTACATTTTTTCTCCCTTTTCTACCCCCACTTCCTCCTTTTCCTATGGAAAAAAAGAACAGAAGCAAGAACCACCACCACCCCTAAAAAAAATTCAAAAACTGAAAATTGCAATGAAACAAACATTTTTGTTTTCAATTTTTTTATTAAAAGAAATCTATATTTTTTGTGGGGGAAATCTTACATTTCTGTTTGTTACTAACATTAATTTCCTACTGATATTTAAACATCCCCCTCTTGCACTCCCTGATGCCAATCCCGCATAGAGCCAGCCAAGTACAGAGGAGCTTGCGTGGATCCACCCCAAAAGGATGGGTTTCATCCGGTGCACTTACCCTGATAATTCCCCATTCCCAATGTACCAAAGTAAAGATCATGGCAGGTTACTGCTTGGGGAAGTTATGCAGAATCCCATCTGCTGCATTAATGCTTTTTTTTGCCTTTGCTAGCAAGACTGAAGGAGTCCAAGTGTGGCAGAGGCTCTTCCTAAGGGTAGAGAGTTTGGCTCTTAGTGTAATTTGTTTCATTTACACTATAATTCAAGTCCAGGAACAGAGGTGGACACAGACAGCATGCAGGCAAACCCTTCATTCAGGGATCTGAGTCCAAAAAACAAAGCCCTGTTCCCAGGAAGCTAATCTCTTCCCCCGCCCCCATATATGGCTCTAATTAGAAAGGTTAAGGCAGAGAGCAGATTTTCTTGCTGCTTGCCTCTGCTCTCCTGAAAACTGCACCACAAGATTATCAAGAGCACAGCATTTCTTATGAGACTGTACACTGCTCACACACTAAGGCCTGGTCTACACTAAGAAGGGGGGGTCGAACTAGGGTATGCAAATTCAGCTACGTGAATAGCATAGCTGAATTCGAAGTACCCTAGTTCGACCTACTCACCCATCCAGACGCGGCGGGGTCGAACTCCGCGGCTCCCCCGTCGACTCCGCCACCGCCGTTTGCAGTGGTGGAGTACTGGAGTCGACCGCAGCACTTCCGGAGTTCGAACTATCGCGTCTAGATCAGACGCGATAGTTCGAACTCCGAGAAGTCGAACTCACCGCGTCGACCCGGAAGGTAAGTGTAAACCTACCCTAAGAAAAAGATCTTGTAAATCTATGTGTAACAGTGCCAGTTGGTGATTCCAGTCACATTATTCCTTCTTTGTATAACAGTAGTGCTTAGAGACCTCAACCTAGATCAGGGCTCCTTTGTGCTGAGCAGGGCACATCCACATCATTTTCCCTCCTGATGTCAGTCTTGTCTATTGAAATTGTAACCTCTTGGGTGCGGAGAGTGTCTCTTACCTAGGCACAGAGAAGTAAAGTAACTTGCCTGAGGTAATATTACAGAGCCAAAACTAGAAAACAAATCTCCTGTCTCCCAGCCTAGTGCTCAGTCTACCACAGCACACTGAAGCATAGTACCAGCCCTGCCTGTGACACTGACTCTCTCTGTGCCCTTGAGCATGCCAACTAACTTCTCTGCCTCAGTTCCCACCACATGTAGAAGGGAGATAATAAAGGAATAATGCAGAAGGGAGATTTAACTTAGACATTTTTAAATCAGCAGGTCCAGATAACTTGCATCCAAGAGTTTTAAAAGAGCTGTCTGAGGAGTATGTTGGACCATTAATGTTGATTTTTCAGTATATCTTGGCACAAGGAGGAAGTTCTAGAAGACTGGAAGAAAGACAATTTTGTGCCAATTTTTACAAAGTGTAAAGAGGATGACTTGGGTAATTATAGGCCTGCTCCTGGGCAAGATAATGGGGTGGCTGATATGGGACTTGATGTTTAAAGAATTAAAGTAGGGTAATATAATTAGTGTCAATCAACACAACTTGTGGAAAATAGATCCTGTCAAACTCACTTGATACCTTTTTTTGATGAGATCACAAGTTTGGTTGATAAAGGCAATAGTGTAATATGCTTAGAATTCTGTAAGGTTAGTACCTTAGTACTGCACAACATTTTAATTTAAAAAAATCCACTAGAATGATATAAAATTAACATGGCAGACATTAAATGGATTAAAAACTGGCTAACTGATAGGTATCAAAATGTGACTGTAAATGGGGAATCACTGCTGAGCGGGTGTGTTTCCAGTGGGGTCCTACAGGGATAACTTCTTGCCTCTATGTAATTTAACATTTTTTATCAATCACCTGGAAGAAAACATAAAGTTGTCACTGCTAAAGTTGGCAGATAATGCAAATGTTGGGGGAGTGGTTAAATAATGAAAAGGACAGGTCACTGATTCGGAGCAATCTGGATCAGTTGGTAAACTGGGATCAAGTAAACTATGCATTTTAATACAGCTAAATGTAAATGTATACAGCTGTAATAATCTAGCAACAAAGAATGTAGGCCATATGCAGGGGTGCTGGAACCATTTTTATAGTGGGGGTGCTGAGAGCCATTGAACCACACAGTAAATGCTGTATATGATAGAAACCGCTTCAAACCAGGGGGTGGGGCAGCACCTCCATGACCCCTAGTTCCAGCACCTGTGATCTGAAGGACTGAAAAAGATTTGGGGGTCGTGATGGATAATCAGCTGAATATGAGCTCCTAGTATGACACTGTGGCCAAAAGAGCTAATGTGATCCACAGCTGCATAAACAAGGGAACCTCAGGTAAGAGCAGAGAGGTTATTTTTACCTCTGTCTCTGGCACTGGTGTGGCCACTGCTGGAATGCTGTGTCCAGTTCAGGTGCCTGCAATTCAAGAAGGATGTTGATAAATTGGAGAGAGGGTCAGAGAAGAGCCACGAGAATGATTAAAGGCTTAGAAAACCTGCCTTATAATGATAGATTCAAAGAGCTCAGTCTATTAAGCTTAATAAAGAGAAGGTTACAGGGTGACATGATCACAGTCTGTAAGTACTTACATAGGCAACAAATATTTAATAATGGGTTCTTCAGTCTAGCAGAGAAAGGCAATACATGATCCAGTGGCTGGAAGTTGAAGCTAGACAAATTCAGACTAGAAATAAGGCGTAATTTTTTAATAGTGAGGGTAATTAGAACAATTTACTAAGGATTGTGGTGGATTCTCCATCACTGACAATTTTTAAATCAAGACTAGATGCGTTTCTAAAAGAGCTGCTCTAGGAATTATTTTGGGGAAGTTCTATGGCCTGTGTTATGCAAGAGGTCAGACTAAATTATCACAATGGTCTCTTCTGGCCTTGGAATCTATGAATCTATAAAAAAAGTTACCTACCTCATATAAGAGATGTGAGGAGTAAACATGTATGAAGCACTATGTAATTATCAAGTATGAATGCTGAATGCAGTCTACAAAGGAAATGGGGGATGCTGGCACATTGATATGCTATCTAGAGCCCCAATACTTACCTGGGGCGGCGGAGGTTATTCCATGATTCTATTAGGCCCACTGAGATTCAATAAGATATTATGGCATTTCCAGGACATATTGGATGGATGGCACTGGTAGTGATGGGACATGAGACATTTCATAGTCAAGGCAAATAACTTACCATTGAACTAATCATACAGAATCACATCCCATTTCAGCTAGAGTTGTTAGAAAATGTATTTCTGTTTTAAATTTGAGGATTAGTTGTAGCAGATTTAGGGCTTAAAATAACATACGTATTTTAGATTTATTTCAGGGCCTTTGACTCCCAAACACTTAGCTTTAATAGATGGTTTTCTGGGCAGACGTGTCTTTCATTTTTCATCTCTATTTTACATTCTAGCACTTGAACAGTTCACGCAGGGGAAACCTGCCTTTTTCAAAAGCTGAACTTCTGTTGCTGCTCAAATGATGTTTTCTTTTCTTCCATTCCTGGAGCAAGTTTTTAGTCACAGACAACTCTGCACTTAAGACAATTCAATTGCCTGTCATTTAATAAATGAGAGTTTGAAATAGCTAATTCCCGATGATATCTGGCCTATTGCAAAGATTGAGTTCCAGATGTTCATGGTAGCACTCTGTCTTTTGCTTTAGAAGATTTTTTTTATGCAAATATATTTATTTCTTTTGATTTAGTGCTAGGAAAAAGTGCTGCACCTAGAGACTGAGATGTGATTTGCCAGAGCACTCAACATTGTCCGACCTTTGCTCCTGCTGAAGTAAGTTGGCTACTCTGAAGCTCTGATCATCTACTGGAGAGGTCCAGTCTGGGCAGTAGCAAGGGAAACGCTCTCTGTCCTAAACCCTGTTCTGGAAGGAATCCTACTGTAGGTGAGAAGGGAATTCAGTCTTCATGGCCTAGTCATTCCTTGGACTCTGTGTTGAGGATGCCAAATGTGGCCTTGTCAGGGCTGAGAGTTTGGAGTGAAATCCAACACCTTTGACCATCTGAGGAGGTTGAGTGGGGATGCTAACCTCGATTTCATGGGTATGAGCCAAACTAAGGGTATGTCTAACCCTCATTAGCTAACTCAGGTTAAAATACCAGTGAAGATATGGCATGTTAGCTTTTATCTTGGGTTAGCAACCCCATTATAGGCTCCCCTATAAGCTTTGATGTGAGCAGCTTACCCAAGTTAAAAGCCCAGTTGCCGTGTCTTCACTTCAGCTGAGTTTGCTAACCTGAGTAAAGAACACATCTCTTTTTTGCAGTGTAGACATACCCTAAAATCTCAAAGGTCCAAACAGCTCAGAACCCTGTGTGGGGGGGTGGGGGAGTTGAAATCCAGAGATGAGTTTTGTAGTCTGGGTCCATCTCTAGACACTAGCAAGTCAGATTGTACGTGTAAATGCAAAGGTGCTGTCTGCCAACGCCAACTGCCCAAGTCATGAAATTCACAGAACAGGCCTCCTCTGCAAAATGTTGCTTTTTGGTCCATTGATGTGAATTGACTCTGTGTTGTGTGCCACTAGCCATAGTCCATTTCCAACAAAAATCAGAGTTTTTCCACTGGATTTTGCTGAAATATTTGCATATGTATTACAACCTTCCCACCTGAGGCTGTGCATGGCGAGAGACTGATCTATCCAAGCTGAGATGATGTGCCTCGAGTTCACACAGCTGACTTACGATCAACCTCGCTAATAAAATTTAACTTGTAAAGAAGACAGCTTGCTCCTGACAGCTCCAAATGCTTTGGCACAATTTTGTGGAAATACAATTACTGATTGGACAGCTCTCAATTTGTTCTAGATAGAGAAAATATGGGTGTTTTATTGAAAAAAAATCCACTACCATTGACCAGACTGTTGTTTAGTTCAAGATCACCTCCTCGGCCGGACAGCATTGTGTTCATTGCAGATATAACTCAACCGATTGCCTTAAGCTCTGAGGTTAAAGATGGCCTATTGGCCACAGTGTGAGACTGGGATCCAGAACCGCCTATGATTTGGTTGCAGCTCTGACACCCATTCCCCTTTTGTGCTTGGGTTGTGGAAGCTCTCTGGCCTTTGTGGAACAGGGATCATGATAACTACAGTAGTTTCCTAACAAGGGCTTTGAGAGGATTCATTGATGACTATAGATGAAAAATCTTGTAATCCTGATTCTGATTTACACTGGGGATTTACTTTACCCCAACATATACTCATTTTAAGGCCCCTTTACATTGCCAGAGTGGTGTGCAGGGGCTTTGGCGTAAATGCACATCAAGCTCTGTGTTCTTAGTTTTTACCAAGGTGGCAGAAGGATCCCAAGGAAGGGCGCACTGCTTGGGAAGTCCAGCAATCTAATCCTGCTCTGCCACTGACTTGGTGTGTGTTCTTAGCACGTTAGGGCCTCTCTCTGTGCCTCGGTCTCAGCACCTGTGCCTTGGGCATAATAATGCTGATCTATCTCCTGAGGTGGGGCGTTCGGATGAATTAATGTTTGTACAGTGCAAAGCATATACACAGCACTATGTAAGTGCTAAATATTACTGTAGTGTAAATACAGCCTGGGGAGGCTGAGGTTTCTGAACAAAGCACTGACTCACAATAGAGGTTGGGACTGTGGGCTAAAAAAAAAAAAAAGCAGGGGCTTAAAAACAGCTGAATAAAGAAATATAGAAAACGCACATGACAAAGAGGCTATTGAGTTCGCACAATCCAAGCCCTGAGCTAGCTGTAACGATGCATCATGTTCATCACCCAGGAGAACTAGGCCAGCGGGGAGCCAGGGGTAACAGCGTGGGCAATGCAGTTAATGGAGGAGGCATGTTGGTGGATGGAAAACATCTGGTTTGTGTTTGAATTTAGATGGGCTATTTAACTCTATTACTCGGATTTGTATCTGTCTATTACTTACTCAGATTTATTAGCATGGGGCTTCCACAGCAAGGTCATGTGGGACTGAGACATCCTTGTGTGTTGGGAGCAGCAGAAAACTCCTAAGGATGGTAATAAAGTTGAAACAAATGCCTGCCTGGGGAATCAGTCAAGTCTTTTACGTATGCGTGTGTTTGTGTCTATTTGTGAGCATGTGTGTGTATCAGTGACTATATATTTTTGAGTGCGTTTCTTTTTTTGCATTTGGGTTTGTGTGTGTCTGATTTTGTGTACGTTTGTGACTATTTGTGCGAGTGGGTGTGATTGCGTGTGTATGTGTGATTGTCTATGTATATGTGTGTGTGTATGTGTCCATGAGACTGTATGTGTGTATCTGATTGATTGCACAGGTATGTGTAATAGTGTGTGAGAGTGTGCGTGTGAGTGTGTGCACGCACATGCATTTCCCTCACAGCCTTTAGTTCCAGGTCTGAACAAAGCGATGTGCCCATGTTATACATTTAGATCCCTTTCCAAGAGGCAATGCAGCACACGGTATGCGGTTACACTGTGATGATTTTATTTATTTCTCACAGTGGCAGATCCAGCTAAGGCAGATTGCTCAAGCTTCAGTCTCAAACCCAAGGATATGTCTACATTTAAAGCTCTACAGCCGTGCTGTAGGCAGAGAGATTCCCCAGTGGGCAGTGTCGAGGGAAGAGCTGACCAAGGCAGGCAGCAGGGTTCAGGTTGAAGGTTAGGGTTTGCGTATCGCACCACTTGTGAGCTCGGCCGACATAAGCAAAGAAGTGTGTGACCCTCTAGTCTAAACACAGAGTGACAGACACTCCTTGACCCAGAATTTACAGTCTAAACAGATCAGGCTGGAGGAGAAGTGACTTGCCCTCACAGCAGGTCAAAGGCAGAGCTAGGAATAGTACACATGTTCTCTCCCCTGCCCACTGGGTCAGCCTGCCACACTACAGGGACTAATGCTAACCCCCAACAGACACCCCCTCCCAAAGTAACTGTCCCCCTAGCGACCCTATCTCCACAGGCACTGAGACCCACAGTCACCCTTACTGTCCTGACCCTGTTCCCTGCTCCATCCTAGGGATAGGTGGCCTCTCATCTGGCCTTCTCCAGCACCTTCTTTATGGGGTTCCCTGATAACACCCCCTCCTAAGCCTCTAATCCGTAGAGCTCTGCAGGGAGCAGCAGCCCCAGCTGGCCCCATTAGAGGACAATGAGAAAGGTGAAACACCCCTTTACCTGCTGCCAGCAGTGCTACACCAACCCCTCGGGCAGGCAGCACCCCTTACAAGGGTATGATCCAGTGGTTAAAAATCATCGGTGTCAGGATGCTTATGCTCTGTCCCCAGCTCTGACACTGACTCGTTGTGTGACACGGGGTGTATGAATTAACCTCTCCATGCCTCCGTCCGAAATGAGAATGATGTCCTTTCTGGTGCAGTGAATCAATGGGCAGAGAGAGGAGGGGTGTTTTGGGGTGCCTGCCCCTTCTTTTTATAGTCCTGTCTCCCCTTCGAGAAGCATTTCCAGCTGGGAGCAAGGCAATGGCAGTCTGTGTGGAAGGAAACTCCATGCTGTTTCTTTGCTAAGATGTAGAAACCCTGCCCCCTTTCCTGCCAAAGAATGGCCACTTATCAGATAATGTTCCATCAGCCTTGCTGACACCTGGCTGAGGTGTCATCTCACCCTTTGTCTTTGAGGAACTGGTTTGGCCACTCCCCAGACTTACCTGGGAAACATACTTTTAGTCATGATCTCAGCTTGTGTTCATAACTTCACATATGTGCATTTTGCCATGACATTATTGATCAGCAAATGATGAGTTTCCAGATGATATCTCACAAGGCATACCTTGTACAAAGTTTATTACATCAGTGTGTAGGGTGTGGACCTGGGTACATTCCACCACAGCAGGATCTTTGCTGTTTGTTATTCTCGCCATCAAGGTTCGTCTCACTGAAGTAGCTGGGCACCTCATAAACAATGACTTTGCTTTCATGTCATCTTTAAGAGGCAGGTTGTATTATCCACATTATACAGCTGAGGAAACTGAGGCACGAGGAAGTAAGGCCAACATTTTCAAAAGTGACCTCTGACTTTGGGTGTCTGTTTTTGAGTGCTTGAGATATCTTGGGCCTGATCTTCAGAGGTGCTGCATCAATTAAAATTTGTGGGAACTGTGGTGGTGATCACCTCTGAAAAGCAAGCCCAAGTGATCTAAAACTGGGCACCCCAGATCAGAGGCCTCATGAGGAACATGGTTGTCTGCGACCGGCCCCAGATCACCCAGGAGGTCTGACAGATCTAGGAACTGTACCCACACAGTCAGAACGCCATGCTAGTACTGCAGCCACAAGATCATCTGGACTCCTTTAGTGTCTCACTTGAGACAATTCAGTCATCTGGTCAGGGAGCACAGACTGCAAAGAGTCAACACAAATAGTTTGCAAACAACTAATTGTGTGAAAGTATTAGTTCTACTGTTCTGGGAATCCCCAGGAATCCTGAATTCATACACCACTAGCAGAAGTGTTCTGTGGACCCTCAAAGCTCTAAAATCATAGAAGATTAGGGTTGGAAGAGACCTCAGGAGGTCATCTAGTCCAACCCCCTGCTCAAAGCAGGACCAACCTCAACTAAATCATCCCAGCCAGGGCTTTGTCAAGCTGGGCCTTAAAAACTGGTAAGGATGGAGATTCCACCACCTCCCTAGATAACTCATTCCATTGCTTCACCACCCTCCTAGTGAAATAGTTTTTCCTAATATCCAACCTAGACCTCAGCCACTATCACTTGAGACCATTGCTCCTTGTTCTGTCATCTGCCACCACTTTGAACAGCCTAGCTCCATCCTCTTTGGAACTCCCCTTCAGGTAGTTGAAGGCTGCTATCAAAGCCCCCCTCACTTTTCTCTTCTGCAGACTAAATAATCCCAGTTCCCTCAGCCGCTCCTCATAAGTCATGTGCCCCAGCCCTCTGATCATTTTTGTTGCCCTCTGCTGGACTCTCTCCAGTTTGTCCACATCCTTTCTGTAGTGGGGGGGGGGGCCCAAAACTGGACACAATACTCCAGATGTGGCCTCACCAGTGCCGAATAGAGGGGAGTAATCACTTCCCTTGATCTGCTGGCAGTGCTCCTACTAATGCAGCCCAGTATGCTGTTAGCTTTCTTGGCAACAAGGGCACACTGTTGACTCATATCCAGCTTCTTATCCACTGTAATCCCCAGGTCCTTTTCTGCAGAACTGCCACTTAGACAGTCGGTCTCCATACTGTAGCAGTGCATGGGATTCTTCCATCTTAAGTTCAGGACTCTGCACTTGTCCTTGTTGAACTGCATCAGATTTCTTTTGGCCTGGTCCTCCAATTTGTTTTGGTCACTCTAGATTCTATCCCCATCCTCCAGAATACATACCTCTCCCCCCAGTTTAGTGTCATCTGCAAACTTGCTGAAGGTGCAATCCATCCCATCACCCAGATCATTAATGAAGATGTTGAACAAAACCAGCCTCTGGACAGACCCCTGGGGCACTCCACTTGATACTGGCTGCCGACTAGACATCGAGGCATTGATCACTATCTGTTGAGCCCAATGATCTAGCCAGCTTTCTATCCACCTTATAGTCCATCTATCCAATCCATATTTTTTTTTTACTTGCTGGCAAGAATACTGTGGGAAACCATATCAAAAGTTTTGCTAAAGTCAAGATATATCACGTCCACTGCTTTCCCCGTATCCACATACCCAGTTATCTCATCATAAAAGGCAATCAGGTTGGTCAAGCATGACTTGCCCTTCATGAATCCATGTTGACTGTTCCTGATCACCTTCCTCTCCTCCAAGTGCTTCAGAATGGATTTGTTGAGGACCTGCTCCATGATTTTTCCAGGGACTGAGGTGAGGCTGTAGGTCCCCAGATTCTCCTTCTTCTCTTTTTAAAAGATGGACACTATATTTGCCTTTTTCCAATCATCTGGGACCTCCCCCGATCACCACGAGTTTTCAAAGATAATGGCCAATGGCTCTGCAATCACATCAGCTAACTCCCTCAGATGCATTAGATTCGAACCCATGGATTTGTGCATTCCAGCTTTTCTAAATAGTCTTTAACCTGTTCTTTCACCACAGAGGGCTGTTCACCTCTTCCCCATACTGTGATGCCCAGTGCAGCAGTCTGGGAGCTGACCTTGTCCGTGAAAACCGAGGCAAAAAAAGCATTGAATACTTCATCTTTTTCCACATCATCTGTCACTAGGTTGCCTCCCCCAGTCAAAATGAAATAGTGATCATTTCAAGACTGCTAGTCAGCCAGCTGTAAGCAGGTGGAAGCCTAGGTTTAACGATGCTGAGACCAAATTGTTACTTAACTGAAACTAGAACAGTTTTTTCTCCCAATCCCCTTTAGTTCTTCTCGGATTTTAGCTATAATTCATCATGCTTATGCCGTCTGAAGTTAACTTAACTCCCCTAGAATTCCATAAATAACACTTTTCCTGAATAGCTTATTCACAGTGTAAAAACGCCTTCTTCCTCAGATTTTTCTCTCCATAGAATGAAACCATATGAGCTGGCTGAGATTTCCATGGGCAGGTCTGGCAGCCTTTGCATATTTACTGGGACTGTGAGATATAAATCAAAGCAAGGCCTCTCTCCAAGAGCAGGTTATTTGTTATCCGGGTGAGAGTGTGTTAGTGGATCAGTCTTGATAAGATGTTTTGTGTCTAATTGCTCTGGGTAGGTAGGGTTTATATTGTTCTGTTCCGATTTCCATGTTCGATTGTATAATCTGTTTCTTTCTGATGTATTTTTTCACAATTGGCTAGGGGGCATTCTGCGTGACAAATGTTCATTCAGGGGATATTTAAAAAAACAACCCTAGAAGCAATTTCTCTGTATAATTTACAGTCATATTTCCTTCTGTAAAGGCACCCATTGAGGTCACTAATAATAAATGTATTGACTTCAATGGGATCCAGATCAGATTCTGATTCAGGGCTCAGCTCTGTGATTCTTACTCACAGGAGTGGTCCTTGGGAAGAGTCCCACTGAAATCAGTAGGACTGACTGGTACATTTCCACAGGATCAGACTCTAATTCCTTAAGAAATCTTTAGGCATGTCAGAAGCAGAAAACATCCAGGAATTACCATAGTGAATCAAAGGGGTCCATCTAGCCCAGTATCCTGTTCCTGGACCCAGCCAGTACCTGATGCTTCAGAGAAAGAGGCCAGAAACCCCATAGTATACAATACTGGGATGACCTGCCCACAGGGACATTGAGATATTTATGAATATGTTCAGAACCTTGTCTTCTATAGACTCATAGACTTTAAGGGCAGAAGGGACCATCGTGATCACCCATTCTGACCACCTGCACATTGCAGGCCACAGAACCTCACCCACTCCTGAAATAGACCCATAACCTCTGGCTGAGTTACTGAAGTCCTCACAGCATGGTTTAGAGACATCAAGTTATAGAGCACCCACCATTTACACTAGTTTAAATCTACAAGTGACCCGTGAACCATGCCCCATGCTGCAGAGGAAGGCAAATCCCCTCACACACATACACCGCACCCCATGGGTCTCAGCTAATCTGACCCTGGGGAAAATTCCTTCCCAACCCCAAATATGGCAATCAGTTAGACCCTGAGCATGTGGGCAAGACCCACCAGTCAGATACTTGGGAAAGTATTCTCTGTAGTAACTCAGAGCCCTCCCCATCTAGTGTCCCATCTCCAGGCACTGGGAATTTTTGCTACTGGCAGTCACTGATGGGCCACATGCCATCATAGGCAGTCCCATCATACCATCCCCTCCAGAAACTTAGTTTTCCTAGCTCAGTTTTGAAGCCAGTTAGATTTATTCATTGCATCATGAATAAATATTGAAACAATTAGGGCCTGATCCTACTCCCACCTACACCAGATTTACAACAGTCTAATTCCTTTAACTTCAGTGGAGTCACTGTGGATTTACACTAGTTTAAGTGAGAGGCCAGTAAGCCCATTACACCCTGATTTTTACAGGTCTTGCACTCTTCAGCATTGCAAGTCCAAAGTGATTTAGGATCCAAAGTCTCATTTTCAAAATTGATTTGGCCATTTTAGGTGAGTTTATTAAAGGTGTTTTATTATTCAATAGTGAGCTTTTCCAATGTGCTGAGACTCCAAACTCCCATGGATTTCAATGGGACTGAGGCAGCCAGGAGCTTTTGAAACTCTTACTAGGTACCTGTGTGCAATTTTAGGTGCCTAAATACCTTTAAAAATCTGCTCTTAAAGGCCAAAGGCCAAAACCTAATCTCATTTATACAAGTGTAAATCTGGAGTAATTCCATTGACTTTAACAGAGTGATGCCAGATTTACCTCTGTATAATCGATGGCAGATTTTTGTCCTGTATAATGGATGGCAGATTTTGTCCTATGGTTTATAATTTACAGAGTGCAAACATTAAAGTGGCTTATTATCTGTATGCAGTTAGTACCTCGAGGCCTCAACTTGAGATCAGGGCCCTTAGCTGCTGTACACACACTTAGTGAGAGATGGTCCCTGTCCCAGAAAGCTTAGTCTAAACTGACAAGGTGAGAGAGGAAACGCCCCATTGGCCCCAAGGTTCCCCAGGTGCCACTGAAATTTAATCAAGAATTATCTCCCTGCAGCAGAGCTCGGTGAACGTCCTTCCAGCCTGGTGAAAAGACCTCATTCGTGACATGGATTGCTGCTCTGTATTTTTGACCTAACAATTTCCCAATGAGACCTGGGGGGTTGTTGAAATTTTCCATGGGAAAATGTCAATTTTGATGAAATTTTCTGATTTGTCACTGGAAAACTCTGAAATGAATCATTTCATTTCCATTGGACATTTTGAAACATCAAAACTGGCAACACTTTGCAACAAAACAGTTTTGATAAAAAATGTCAAAGCTTTGCATTTTGACATTTACAAATCGAAAACTGTCAGAACTCTTCATCCTGTGAAAATGGTCAATATTTTGACTTTTCCTCACAAACCAACACTGAAATATCAGAATGTTCTAGAGGATGGAAATTCCATTCTCTGAACATCCTGTACATCCCATAGGATTTTAGAGGACTTTCTATAGAACACTATTGTTTTAATTCCCATTAAATTCCATAGCACCTTCCCATAAGAATTGGGGGCGTTTATATCTAAATCCAGATCCCAACTTTACCACCCATCCACATCTCTGTGTCCAAACTCCAAGGGCTGCAGCCTCTCACCTGTGTATATTATTTATTTCATTCCTTTTTCACATGAAATTAGGCCTTTCCCCCATTGCAGGAATATTTCCCATGAAATCCAGTAACGGGTCCCTTTCAGTTGCTTATTTTCCCTTTGGTTTCCATTTTTGTTGGTTTGTCTGTTTTCCTTTGTAAGGAGATCCCTCAAATCAGCCCTGTGCTCAAACACCTTTTCTACCGTTTGTTTTCCAAGGTGTAGGGCTGATCCTGCTCCCATGTTAGTTAGTGAGGTTTTGCCTTTGGCCTTCAGGACAGCACCCTGTGTGCGTGTATTTCAACTGATCAAAAGTACAAAGACAAAAAAAAGAGAAAGAAACAAAAATACCGTGAATGAGTTTGGTTTGGCAAGCGCTTCAAAGCCGCATATCTGATCAGAGTTGTTACCTCTCTGCTTTCACTAACCAGTTCCACTGCAATCTACGTTCAGAGGGTGTTAAATGAAAACTTTTATCTTGGCTTTCCGTCTCCCAAAGGAGCTGCTTTTTCCTGCCACTTTCACCTCGTGCTACTTGTACAGAAACACCAGGGGAGATCAAAACCCTACATTTAACAGCTCCATTTTAAACCCGGTGTGTAAATACGCCTATTTGCAGGCACCATTATTAATGATGGACCATGCAGGAAAAGCCCTGACAGGCCAAACAAGAGGTGAAATATCACACTACAAGGAAAACATGAGCAACTGCAAAGGATCAGACGTGTCTGGATTATAGCAAAGAGGCCAAAGCTGAAAAATATTTCAGCTCGTGGAACTAAAAAAATGGCTTTGAAAGGAATTTCACTATGAGCCACTGCAGATCATGTTTTGGTTAGGAAGGCAAGGTCTAGGACTCCATCCTGCCAGGTCCTCAGCTCTCTCTGACTAGTTATATATTACTAGCGCCTATGAAAGACAATGGAAAAACCTCTGCTGGCTTCAGAGGGAGCTGGATCAGGCCCTGATACAGATTCATAAGGTCCACATATGTATGCAGCATCAGGAAAGCCACAGAATCTATGAGCATTTGGTAATGAATGTGGTATGTCGATGCTCTACACACAAATCCAGACCAGGTGATCTCTCCTGGGGATTGGGTTCTAGAGTTTTGTACATGTAATAGGAGAATTACTGACTCTTTAAGCCACCGGAATTCATGTATCTTTGCCCTTGGATCCTTGCCCATCAGGAGCTGCCATAAACTTAGCTATGCCTTCTGTGTCTTTTCGCTCTCTATCATTTCTACTTTCTGCTATAAGCACGGGTAAGGAAACCCCTCACAAGGTTATACAGAATCAAGGCGGGAAAGACATAAACAGATGCCGAGTAGCTCTATGGAAAATTGAAACCAGGAGTGAAGTTCAGTGAAGTCAGTGTTCTCGGTCGGTAATGCTTCCCCCTGCTTGCAATGATTTCTCAGGGCCTAGAAAACATATCTGGACAATTGGCGTGCTTGTTATTCAAAGGGAAGCCATTTATTAGTAATGGTTTGTTTCCATATCACATATCACCCCTAAAGTGTTTTGTAAACTACACATAGGATTCCAATGAAATGAAACCATCTCTGGGGTGGGGGGTTGGGGGGGCAAAGCCACCTGGTACATAGCCTGGTGTGCAATAGCAAGGATGAGATATTTGGGCCCAATTATTATTATTTATTGTGATCATTGCAATCATGGTAAATATTAATACTTTACAGAGCCCCATGTCTGCTGAATGAGTCACTTGAAATTCAAATGGAGCGGGTCCCTGGGTTAAATGTTTCACCCTAAAGAAAGGAAGTTGATGGCTGAGCAAGGAACTGAATGTACGTTTTCTGACTCCCAATACAATGCCCAACCCCCTAGACCATAATTTCTGCTCCAAATACTCTAAACCTGATGCTTACATTACTGAGCTAACCCCTCTGGGATAATAATTCCATACAAACAAAGACAAGGTTTTTGAATCAAAGGTCCTGGTCCTGCAATGGCTTAGGTATGTATTTAACTTTCAGCACATGAGCAAGTCCATTGAAGTCAATGGGATTGGAGTACTCACACTGAAAATTAAGCATGTACACAAGTGTTTCTGGGATGGGAGAGATCAGGACTGTAAAAATATTGCATGAAATTATAGCGTAAAAGTATCATTTGAGAATCCACATGTGTTTCTGTACATACGTACACATGACTGTGTTTCAAGACGGTACATAAGTCAGGGCAGTTAAGAGCATACAAGCTTAACATTAATTTAATATAGGTTTTTCTGTGAAATTCCCTTTTGGTCATAAATTCATAAATTCCAAGGCCAGAAGAGACCATTCTGATCATCTACCCTGACCTTCTATATAGCACAGGCCAGAGAACTGCCCCAAAGTAATTCCTTTTTAAGTAGAGCAGCTCTTTAAAAAACATCCAATCTTGATTTAAAAATTGCCAGTAATGGAGACACCTCCATGATCCTTGGTATTTTGTTCCAATGGTTAATGACCCTAAATGTTAAAAATTTACACCTTAGTTCCAGCCTGAAATTGTCTAGCTTCTCGTTTCAGCCATTGGATGTTGTTATACCTTTGTTTGCTTTGTCCAGGAAGTATTATTCACCCCATTTTAAAGGTGGGGCACTGACAGACAGAAATTAACCTGTGTATTGTCCAATCAGCTGCTGAGCTATGGGAACATTCTGATGTGCTCAGAGACATGTGAAATGTTTGTGGGTGTCAATGCTACTGTGAGTCTGAGGCCCCACAACCAACTGAAAACTTGATTGAGGCTGAAAAAAGTGAGGGTCAAAGATGCCAGAATAACAGCTACTAACAGCAAAGCTTGAGGTGTAGTGGGAGCTGGATTTTTCACATCCAGAATGTTTTCTATAACCTCTCTCTTATGAGTCAGCATGTCTGAGCCAAACAATTTGCAGTAGTAAAGGGGTGATGATGATACCAGATATGTGTGAGAGGAGGTAAATGTGGATCTGGAATGAGGAATGCCACCGCAATGAGAGACAGGTGAGAGACATCATAAAAGCCAGGTGCAGGGACTGGCACATTGTCTGCTTTCCATGGATCCAAAGAACACAAAATGTGTTGACAAGTTTCTTTGGCAGTAAGTCTTCCCTCCTACAACTGGATCAGTGACCCAATCTCAGAGCACTCAGGAATAGCAGAGCTGGATGCAATATAAATACCAAGTGAGAGAGATGGAAAGCTTCCCATTTAAATTGGAAGAAATTGTGTGCAGGCTGGAAAAAATAACCAAATGGGAGCAGGCCAAGGGGCAAAGGGCCCAGTTCTTTTCTCAGGCTCTCATGAGGGAATATGATGCTGTTATGTCACACTTCTGAGATACAGGGAGGTGGAGTCAGGGGCTGGAGCATACGGTTTAGTGGTGGAAGCATCAAGTCTGAAATGCCTATTTTCCTTGGCACCATGAGTGAAAATCTCAACTGAGGTAACTCATAGAATCATAGAAGATTACAGTTGGAAGAGACCTCAGGAGGTCATCTAGTCCAACCCCCTGCTCAAAGCAGGACCAACCCCAACTAAATCATCCCAGCCAGGGCTTTGTCAAGCCAGGCCTTGAAAATCTTTAAGGAGGGAGATTCCACCAACAACTCAGCTTTGCAAATGGGTCAAATTGAGCTAGTTGTCATTCATGAAACCTTTCCAAGCTTTTTCCCTCCCATCTTTGATCATCCCTACATCTCCAGTCATTATAATTTTGCAATAGGAAGGGATTGTCTCAATATCCACGGGCAAAATTTCGCCTTTGTTCAATGTTGCTATTTTGCCAGCTGCCACCTTTCAGGCCAGAGGTGGTTGCATTTAGAGCTGTGCAAACAACTGATTTTTTCAATTCAGTACTGGATCTGAAAATTAAAATTAAAATTTTTTTTCAGGTCAACCCGAAACCAAAAAAATTTCAGGAAATTTAAAAGTTGAAAAATAATTGTTCTGATTGAAAAAATTAAATAAAATGGAAGGACATTTCCTAACCAAAAGTCATTTTGAATAGAGAAATGAAAAATGTTTTGCTTCAAAAAAGTTAAAATGAAACTTTTTGATTTTTTAAAGATTTTCTTAGGGGGGTTCCTTCAACCAAAAGAATTCAGTGAAATTGACATGAATTCATTAAATGTTTCAGTTGACCCGATCTGCATATTTCACCAAAAGAAAGTTTTGGCAGAAAAATTCCACCCAGCGCTAGGTGTATTTCATTGATGCTGTGTGTGTGGAATTAAAAAAATGCTTTGAATCAAAAGCTGTATATAACAATCCTGGAGCCTGAATGTGTTCTGAGGCTATGGGAGAAGCATCTTGTTTGCATTCTCCCCCACCAAAAGAATCTTTCCTTTGGTATTTGTCAGGAGAAAACTCCTTTGCCTGCCACTCAGAACCCAGTTCCGCATAGCAAAAGTAGTATTTGTCTTTTACACCCTACATACACCTCTACCTCGATATAACGCTGTCCTTGGGAGCCAGAAAATCTTACCGCGTTATAGGTGAAACTGTGTTATATGAAACTTACTTTGATCCACTGGAGTGCGCAGCCCCGCCCCCCTGGAGCGCTGCTTTACCGTGTTATATCCAAATTCGTGTTATATCGGGTGGCATTATATCGAGGTAGCGGTGTATTTCCCTCAGAGGATTTTACACCTGTGGATTAGAAAACCATTTTAGACATTGCCATTCAAGGTGACTTGCTGCTTGAAACAAAACATTTAAAGCCCCCGGTTGAACTGTTAACAGGAAAATGTAGGAGTGGATTCCCCCCGGTTTTCTTTCTTCTTTCCTGCTCCTTGTTTGTATTTATCTGCCTGGCTGCCTTTCTCTCCAGAGCACACAGGTGTGTTTCAATGCACTTTACTGCAGGTGAAGTGAAACCAGCAAACAGTGAGCCTGGAGGAATTAAACCGGAAATGACCCCTGAAAAGGCAGATACTTTTATTGCTTCGGAGTGTCACCACATGGAATAATCTAATGCACCTTCAACACATGTGATATGCATTGTGTGTATTTTTAAGCATGCTGTACTTATGTACAGGCAGCCAGAGGAAGGGAAGTGAGTTTAAGCAAACAATAGAAAAGCAGACCAATCTAAAACCAGATATTTTCCACTCATGCGTTGCAGTGTATCTCCTAGTGCTTATTCTCCAGTGTAAGCATGTGGCTTTCTCAGAGATATTGAACCATGAGATGCTGTGCTAACTTCTGGCCCATCCCTCCCTCCTTTGATGCCAGTTACATTTTGCATAACAGCTCAATTTTCTTTAAGGCAAAACAGAAACAAACTCAGGTTTCTTTCATAATGAAACAATTGATTTCCCAGAACATCTCCCATTCAAACTGAGCAGCTACAGATGGGATCACCACACAGCTGGAGAGAAATGATGAGGTGTAGGCGGGGTTTGGGGTGGGGGGAGAGAGGTGCGTTCAGAGGACATTAGAAAACAGGTGGCGATTCAGTGAGATGGAATGTTATGGGGCAGCTGTTCCAAAGCATGGGAGCTGTAAAGGAGAAGGCTCTTGCACCAGCAGGGGTCAGAGTGGCAAAAGGCACAGAGAAGCGGCAAGTGCTAGAGGTGGGAAAGAATAGAGAACTGATCTGTGATGTAGGCTGGAACCAGGGCTGGCTCCAGACCCCAGCGCGCCAAGCGCGCGCTTGGGTCGGCGTCCAGCGGGAGGGCGGCAGGCGGCTCCGGTGGACCTCCCGCAGACGTGCCTGCGGAGGGGCCACTGGTCCCACGGCTCCGGTGGAGCATCCGCAGGCATGCAGGAGATCCACCGGAGCCGCGGGACCGGCGACCGCCAGAGCGCCCCCCGCGGTGTGCCGCCCTGCTTGGGGAGGCGAAACTACTAGAGCCGCCCCTGGCTGGAACAACTCAGAAAGGGGTTTTAAAAACAGGCTGAAACAATGCTCTGGATTGGGGCATCTGTAGGGCTTGAACCAGGGGCCTCTGGGTCTTTTAAAAAAAAATGAAAAAGCACAAAGCTCATGCACTTGAACTAAAGGGCCATCTTTGTAAGTACAAAGGCGGTAGCAGATTCATAAACCTCTGTTCATAGTGTGGCCACTAGAGGGGAACACTGGGTTGGAAAGGCACACTCTGTATGAAGGGAAAACAATATATAGTACACTGGTTTTCATGTATGGAATAAGAGCATGAGCCTTAAACCTCCATGTGGTACATTCTGGGAACTAGATTTTCTGATCCTCCCTTGGGGCCACACCCTGTCCTCTTTGCCTATGTAGAAATCACACTAATCTCACTGCATCCAGTGGGCACTTAGGGCCATTAGTTTAAATGTAAAGTGATTTTAGTGCTTGTGCATGGTCCCAGAAGGACAACTGGAGGTAGCTGTTTGTCTGCAGCATGTGTGGCATGCGTCATGACAGTGCAAGATTCCCCCACAGAGCCCTGCAGAGGTGCAGTAAAGGCAGCCCAGTTGAGAGTGAGCATCCTTAACTGTGTCCCCATGTGTCTTTAATTCTACCCCTTGTGCAAATGCTGCATTCTTATACACTTCTCAAGAGGAAGTGCTGTAACTCTTGGGGGGATATGCTGTATTCTTCATATGTAACCAAGAATCCTTGCTTTACGTGCAAAATGCAACCCATCTATGGAACCATGGCAAGGGCGGGCTGAAAATGTGCTGTCAAAACTTAAAAAAAAATCTTGAAAAGTGTCTCTTTTCCCAGAAAATTTTGACAAAAAACTGAATGTCAAAAATGGAAATATTTTTATTCTGAAATGCCACCACACTGCCTCATGGGAGTTGTAGTTTGAATGCATCATGCTCCCCATTCTCCTCTTTAGGACAAGCTCCCCAGCTGGACTTTATTCCCCATGATTCACTTTGGCCATGTGACTGCCACAAGCACCATCTCCCCTTACAAAAGGCAAGACCATGGTGCATCATGGGGGATGTGTTCCAACTTGGGAGCCTGGCCTAAAGAGGAGAATGCGGGCCTGGGGAACCCAAATGACAACTCCCATGAGGCATTTCAGAATTAAAGTATCTTGGTTTTCAGATTAAATATTTTGCATTTTGATTTTTCCCCTTCCACAGATCCTAGCATACACCCATTCCAGGCCACACAGTAGGACCGCTATGAGGAGAACACAAACTTCAGTGTTTCAAGCCCCTGGAGCCTGAACAAAGTCCAGCTGCTGGCCCAATCTCAGGGCCCCTGGACAAACACTCAGGGCACAGCCCTTCTATCTGTCACCTCCTGCCCTGAGTGTGGGAAACTGCTGTCCAGCCACCTAGCCCAGCACTGACTCTCTGGCACTCAAACACAACCCTGTCTAAGAACTCCACCCAACAGGTAAAGTACAGGAGAGTACAGATCATATAGAAAACAGTAAAACATCCTAAACACAATGTCTCTCACGAGCTCAGCCTACCCTTGGGAGTCCAGGGGAGCCATTTGTGTTCTGGTCAGGGGCGGCTCCAGGCCCGAGCACGCCAAGCGCATGCTTGGGGCGGCATGCCACGGGGGGTGCTCTGCCGGTCGCTGGGAGGGCGGCAGGCGGCTCTGGTGGACCTCCCGCAGGCGTGCCTGCGGAGGGTCCGCTGGTCCTACGGCTTCGGTGGAGCATCCGCAGGCGTGCCTGCAGGAGGTCCACCGGAGCCGCGGGACCAGTGGACCCTCCACAGGCACATCTGCAGGAGGTCCACTGGAGCTGCGGGACCGGCGACCGGCAGAGCGCCCCCCGCGGCGTGCCGCCGTGCTTGTGGCGGCGAAATTGCTAGAGCCGACCCTGGTTCTGGTAGGCAGGCTGGGTCCTCTGCCTCCTCCCTACTCTGCCCCGTCCCTGCCACAGCCTCTTTCGTCTTAATCTGGGGCAAATTGACTCTTCCTCCAGTTCTTCCCATGAGTCCCTTTCTAGACGCCTGCTGTGGTCACCGGCTTCTTTTCTTCCTCCTTTTGGTACCTTTCCACAACTTCCAAATCCCCCTCCCTTCAGACAAGAGGAGGCAATTCCAGTGAAGCACACCCATTGTTTTCACTTGGAATAGACAGGTGAGTTAAGCACTGATCACCCACCCTTGTTTCTGGCCTGGCCGAGATGTGACACAAGCTGCTAACTCAGGAGGGAACCAGGTATGCAGCAGCTTTCCATGACACAGTAATTTCATGATCCAACTGCACAGCACAGTACAGGAGTGGTACACACAGAGCCCCCAAATCATCACATGGTCAAAAAGTCAAACTTTTCTGTGGAAAAAAATTATGATCTTTTTTTCCACTTTCATTAGAATTTTGCATGGAAAGAAGCCCATTTTCTGACCGGCTCTACTATGATGTCATCATGACCAGTGCCTCCGTAATAAAGGCACATAAATCACACTGCAAGCTGAACTAGTTGCTTCCAGACCCTCCATAATAAATAGATTTCAGCAGTCGTAGCAAAGAAAATCTTCAGTTCGGAGGCCCTTCAGCACCTGGCGTGGATGGTCTCAGACTTGGGGTAACTTGGAACCTGCTAAAGTCAGCTGGCTTAAACCAGACCCTTAGCCTTATTTTCAAATGATTCCTTGTGTGTGACCAGGGCGTGGGGCTGGGAATGCTGCCCTTGGCTGACTTTTCCCTCCTCTTTCCAGTGTGGCCCCAGGAGGGCTTTTTTTTTTCTGTTTAGAGAGATTTAGGAAACTTGTGGTTTTATAACAAAACAACAGAAAAGAAATGGTGAGATTCTAATCTATGAGTCATTTTTGGTAAGTCAGTCCCTGGCTTGCTGACTACAAAGGACATGCAAGGTTCAGGAGAGCTGAGTGTCACTGCAATGATTGCCTACTTTGGGGAATGCTTTGGCATGGGGTTTAACTGTTTGCTGCACTGAAGCATTTTGCTGCTGAATGAAATCCAATAATTGCCCTGGGTCTGCTTTTCTCTGTGGCTAATGAAGTCTCCTGCATATTTCCATGGTTGACAAAGCCAACGGAGTATGAACACTGATTCTGCAAAACAGTTTTCCTCTGTGATTAATCCCGCCAAATGAGCGCCAAGGAGGTTTGCAGAGAAATGGCTTTTGGCTGAAATGGGCCAGTTTGTGCCTACTTCTCATTTTGCACAAGTTAGAAAAAGCAATCACTAGCATTTGATCTGCCCTGGAGTCTTCTGAAACCCAGCAGCACCACATGCCATAAACAGAGAGAGAGGGCCCAGTTTTCAGATTTGTGTGTCTGACTGAGAAAGAGGCGAACTGAATCCCAACTGATTGAACAGGGGGATACACAACTGAAAGACTGAGCCTCTGTAGCTACAGCTAAAGAGCCAGTGTCTGTGTGGAGGATGACATGTAACACACACTGAACGGTAGGTTAAATACTTCCTCTGGACAGAGGAAGCTCACCACGCCTGAGGCCCACAGCAGTTTGAATCCGAGATGAGCCCCTGCTAGCTTGGCAGACACAATGCAGATTGAATTGGCGACCGCCAGAGCTAAAATCATGATACTCTGTAGCTGGAGATTGGCTCAGGTGCTTAAATCTCAGAGCTTGGTGCTTTAAGCGGAAACAGATGTCAGGGAGCCTAATTGGCCTTCTGAGCACCTCAACAGGGGACTTGGCATCTCATTTTACCCCCACCCCCATATGGAATCAGAGTTTAAAGTCAACTCAGCAGAGGCTGCACTGAGCACTTTCCTTGGGGTTCGCACCACAGACAAACCCAAATCAAAGCTCAGCTGGGACTACAAGCTCAATGTGTTTCCAGTGTGAACCTGTGAATCAGACCAGGTCGGCCTGGATCGCAGGCTCTGCCCCAGTCTAAGAGGTTCACAAGCCTTGTAACATTTTGCTGCCATCCTGGCCCAATTTTTAGATTTGTGATGTAAGCTCTGAGGCCTGAACCTGAACAGGGCAAGAACCTCTCTTCTCCTGCCTGTTATTGAGGTACGACTATAGAGAGAGCTTTATTTGCAAAAGTTTTCTACCCAGCATTCCTCCAGTGACATTCAGAGCCACCATGTACTCCCCTAAACTCAGCACCAGTGGGGACGTGGTGCTGAGCTGAGGGAGAAGAGGGAAAGGATTTCTTCCTTATGATAATGTATGTGTTCTCGGTGGTTGGGATTCTTCTCAAGAGTTCTAAATGTTCTTTTTTCTTCTCTTCTGAGGACCCTGTACTGTTAAGCGGACTCTTCGATGGCAGAGAGAGGAGAGAGAGAGCTCTTTGCTGAAGCTATAGTAGAGCTAAGTGAACTTGGGTGAGGCCTCTTCTAGCCAGTCAGTAAATAAAACTGACATTACTATAGCTGGGTGACGTGGTGGAACCTCAGTCAGGAAGGGACCAGGCAGCACTTCCCAAGGGGCTGGAGACAGTGCCTGTCAAAGTCTGGGACTTGCGACAAACTGACAGCAACCCACAAGTGGGGTTTAGTGGATGGTGAGGGAGAAGGGATGCAGTAAAATAAAGGATATTTGTCTATTGGACTTTCACACTGAAATGTGAAGAACGGAGTTAATGCACTTGCAAAGTTAGTGTGTGTGTTTTATTTATCATTCCGTTAGCTGAGAACATAAGAGGGGGCCTGCTGTGTCAGACCAAAGGTGCATCTGGCCCAGTATCCGGTCTTCCAACAGTGGCCAGTGCCAGGTGCCCCAGAGGAAATGAACAGAACAATCATCAAGTGATCCACCCCCTGTTGCCCATTCCAAGCTTTTGGCAAACAGAGACTAGGGACACCATCCCTGCCCATCCTGGCTAATAGCCATTGATGG
This sequence comes from Mauremys reevesii, assembly GCF_016161935.1. Classification (NCBI taxonomy): domain Eukaryota; kingdom Metazoa; phylum Chordata; order Testudines; family Geoemydidae; genus Mauremys; species Mauremys reevesii. The sequence goes on along the minus strand of NC_052629.1, from coordinate 65,676,354 downwards.
ACCTATCCTCCATGAACTTATCTAGTTCTTTTTTGAATCCTGTTATAGTCTTGGCCTTCACAACATCTTCTGGCAAGGAGTTCCACAGGTTGTCTGTATATTGTGTGAAGAAATACTTCCATTTATTTGTTTTAAACCTGCTGCCTATTAATTTCATTTGGTGATCCCTAGTTCTTGGGTTATGAGAAGAAGTAAATAACACTTCCTTATTTACTTTCTCCACACCAGTCATGATTTTATGCACCTCTATCATATCCCCCCTTAGATGTCTCTTTTCAATTAAGATGATCAGTAACAGTTAATGCAGATAGAGGCCTAGTAATGTGCTATAAAATAACAGAAAAAGAAGAAACAAAATAGATCCCGTTGCCATAAAAAAGCTTTCTCTCAAGAAAAGAAAATGGTATGCAAGTGCCTGGGATATGTCCAGCTGTTCCAGTAATGCCACCGTCCAGATGGGAAATTAAGCTACATGGAGTTCTTAAAACACCATGGCAGATTTCACAAGAGCTTGGACTGGCATGGTGCCCAAATCCTTATTGTAGTTAGTACATACTAGTGGGCCAAGTTCTTCTATGAACACTCATGAACCTCACTGGCTTTATTGGTTACATTTGTGAAATTCCCCTGACTTGATTAGTGACATTGGTACAATCCCTGCCATCTGCAAGATTTTACTGACTATATTCATACAAAGCTAGTGCCTTTGTCCTTGGTGTCAGAGGAGACTCAAGCACTTTATCTACTGCTGCCTTTTTTATCAATTAGGCATGTGGTGTCGTGCAGAAGGGAGAGATGGGTGCTTCGATTAGAAATCCCTATGTTCAAACTGCTGACAACTCTGGAATAATAAAAGGTCCTTGTGTGATGAAACTTGGGGCAATCCACTGATGTGTGTCTGTCACAGCCCTGCATAGGAAGTGCACCTCCTCTGTAACAGGTCACGCTTTTAGCTCTGGAGGGCCCCAGGAGCGCAGGGCAAAATATTATGGACAAACCTTTTTTTGACCATGAAATACAGATTCGGGTTGACTAAACCCTTTTTGCAAACTTGTGTCACATTCAACAAATTGTTTTGGTTGAAATTAACCCCCCCCCCCAAAATAATAATCAGAAAATATTAAAATGTTTGGATTTTTCAATTTGAAATTTTCTTTGGAGTTTTACTTCAATTTTATTACAGGTTAAAAACAATCAGAAATGAAATTAAACATTTCACTTGATGTGAAATGATTTTTTATTAAGTTTTTCAGTTCATGAGATGCCTAGAGCACCACTATGGCAATGCAAATAAATAATAAGTAGTAAGTCAATGAGCGAATTACATCAGCTGAGGATCTGTTCCAATAACTTCAGCACTGGGTTCTTGAAATCAGCTTCCCCATTTCTCAAGTCACAACAGCAACCAGAAGCCACTGGCAAACCTCACTGAGTTTGGGGAACCTTCAGCGTGTGGGACTGATCCTGTAGGCACTTCTAGCGTTTGCAGGAATGGGACTTGATTTGAGAGTTCCCATTTCTAATACCGATTCGTAAACCATTCCCTCCTTCTCTCCAGTAATTTCAAACGCATGCATGTTCAAGGGTGATTCTGTTTTAAAAATAAACCCGAGCAGAGCCGTGGCTTGTGGTGTGTGTCAAGGAGAGATGAGCCAGCCCAAATTATGCAGGCCCAAAAGGTTGCCCTCTGTACAGTTCCTCATTAGGTTTTGTGTGTCTCCTCGAATTTGCATTGTCTTTTGGGAGAGGATGACAAACACAGCAGCATCCAAGTGAGGCAGGCTTTTGGCCTCACCTCTTGAGGGAGTTCAAGTCACACTCAGCCATGCTAATTAAAAAAGCCTGTCCTCTCACTCAGAGCCACGAACATGACTTCAGCCACTTTTGCTTCCCAGCTGGGGGAGTTTGGTCAATGGCCACAGGGGTGAAATTAGGGTGACCAGACAGCAAGTGTGAAAAATCGGGATGGGGTGGGGGGTAATAGGAGCCTATATCAGAAAAAGCCCCAAATATTGGGACTGTCCCTATAAAATTGGGACATCTGGTCACCCTAGGTGAAATATCCCTGCTGGGAAATGAGTCTTGACTCAAGTGGTCTGTTTATGGTGAGCTACTAAATACAAGCAGGAGCAGCTGTAGCAGGCTCTGCTCTTTTCTTGGTGGCTTTTAGAGGAGGATCCCATCTCCCTTCTACTTGTGCCAAGCTCTGCCCTGTAATGGGGCTTGGCACATGTGATAGACATAGCTTGTTAGAGTTCCTTCCATTCATGCATCGAGAGTGTGGAACATATTAACTGTTTCTCACACCGCTGGCTTAGGATCTGTTGTCAGTTGGTGTGCATGTCTTCTTTCCATGGGCTTTCCCCAGCTCTATGCAAATAGCTGGTTCAGCAAACCTCAATAGTACTGACCGGTGTTGTTAAGTGCTGGAGGCTGGAATGTCATTGCCTTGGTAGCGCTGTTTAGGCTGCTCAGTGCTTCCTTCCTTGGAGAAGACAAGGAAGCCTGCTCATTCAGCAGACTTTGATGTGACTCATAAAGAAAGACCACAGGCACTGTTCAGTGACAAAGGCTGTCGGCCAGGTTTATTGCCATCAAGACACAGTCCTAGCACCCTGACTCCGTGGTTATAGGTACACTAACACATGTGCGCCCCATGGGAAGGAACAGCTGAGTCAGCGCTGGGCCTTTCCACTGCCTCATCAGCCAAATAAAAAATTAAGGAGAAGAACCCCAACATTTATAGGCTAAAACAAACAACTAACATACATAACTCACATACCATCTTAAGTATTTCATGACATCTGTTCATTACTTTCCCTTATTCCTAATCTCTTGGGCACAACATCTGTATTCATTGTTTTGTCAAACCGTCTTTGCTTATACTAGATTGAGATGTATCTGTACTAGCCTTGAAATATAGTTATGTAAATATCTGGTGTCTAACACACTAGCAACAACTTTGCCAAGTTCATGTACTGGACAGTGAACTTGTAAGCATCAGCCTGACTTTGGTTCACAGCTTCTCTGGTTCAGGCCTTAGATCTTGCACCAAGCCCAGTGCTCAAGGCTCGGTCTCACTACTACAGGATCATTATCCCCACTGGGCAGATGGGGAACAGAAAGGTGGGAAGAGACTTGCCTAAGCCATTCATAAAATCGCTGCAGTGTCAGGAATAGAGCCCCCAGCTGGCACTAGGCAGAAGGTTTGAGCTGCACCTTTGATGCACTAAGAATCTGCCTCATTTGGAGCTTGCACTGCACTTGTGTGCTATGTTCTGCTCCAGTCACTGACCTCACACCCCTGTCTGGAACTGGTGTGAGCCAAAATCGTGTCCGTGAGCTTCCTCTATGGTCAGAACTCTATGGTCAGAACGCACTAAACCTGGGCTACTCACAACCATCCTTGTTAAACAGCATGCAGGTCACACCCTGAGTGTCTGTTCCCAAGACAGTGCTGGATCATCAGTTCTGACTCCAGCAACCTGTCTACAGCCCCACTCTGGCTTCCCCCCCACCCTGCAAGAGATCCTGACCAAGGAAAGGGTCAGCCACTATATTGCTGGAAGAAGGGGGATGGGAGTGAGAAAGGCCATCCTTAGAAAGTCTTGAACCAAACCTTGCTAGAATAAGTTTTAGACTTTTTGATGCAATTTCACTGGTAACCATTTCTAAGGTTAAGTGAATTCAGTAATAAGAGAGAAAGTCCTGTCTTCTTTTGTTAATAAACCTGTTGTATTTCATCTAAACCAGCAGTGCTGTGTTTGAACTGAACTGTTTGATAACTCCAGTTAAAGTAGCAAACTGTTAAATATTGACACATTGCTGGAGCAATGGATCTTAATACCTAGACTGTCCAGGAGAGGGCTGGACTGTGCAGAACACAGGCTTGTGGGAAAATCTGGGACTGGGAGTGTGCTGGGGTTACCCTGCAGATAGTAACCCAGGCTGCTGGAAGCCAGAGTGTGGCTGGTGTGTTGCTGTCAGGCTGCTGGGGTCAGAACTGCTGGACCGGGGCTGTGCTATACACAGACACTCAGGGTGTGACCTGCCTGCTGTTTGGCTGTTTGTGAGCAGTCCAGGTTGGGAGTGACAACATCAAAGCATTGTGAGGCACCCATGGTAGTGGGGCAGGCTGCGACACAACCTCTCCTGGGTCTGGACTGCTGAACGTGACACTGCCCTCTCCACATATACACCCTTCCCAGTAATGTCAGTGGGAATCCACCAGCAGCTGCAGAACTACTGTATCTGCTTAAAATGTGCTCTGATTCCAGAGGGGGCTCTATTTCTCTTTGTGTGGCCACCCTCAGCTCCACTATTCAGCACTGCTCTACCCCACATGGGATATAGGGCCAGTGGGTCCACACCATGCATAGACCAGCCTACTTCCAATCCACCCTTGCCACAACCAAAATGGGCTCTCTCGTCTGCATTCCAGGCTTGCCTACCTGCGGGGCAGGGGTGGAGTTCACACATTGTGAAGGCCCAATAAAGGGGGTTCAGGTAACATAGAATGAAAAGGTTCTGTCCAAGTTACTAGTACCATGCTCCCCCTGATTCATTGCTGACAGCTTTGGGAGCTAGTCCAGAAAGGCAGGGCAGCCCCTTGTTGGAGGAGGTGACAGGAGGGAAGGGGGAGGAGAGGACTCTGATGCAGGCCTCAGCCATGCTTTTTGACATTACCCACAGAACATAATTGGGACCAGGCCTTGAGTAATTTGCTTAGACTAGCAATAACACCCGCTGGGGATGGTGCAGAGCGTGGGGTGACACCAAGAGGTGACTGGGAATGGAAGTGCCTTAATTAAATCAATATGAGTATCCCGAGTGCATAGAGCTAGCCAGTTATCTAAGCACCATCATCATACACTGGCAGGGAGAGAAGGGCTGCCAAACGTATCAAGTGGGAGACTTTCACATGCCTGGGTTACCGCGTGCCCTGTTATCTCGACATTATTTCATCCCTTGACAATAATTTCCACGCTCAGAAAGCAACATGAGTTGTAAGTGACCTGGAATCATTTATCAAATCTGGAGACATTGTTATTCTATTTTTGGCAGGGTTCAGCTCTTTGATTATGTGACCGCAGATGTGTACATTGCAGTGGCTGCTGTTCCGCTCAGGCACTGCAGATGGGCCACCAGGTTTTTCTTTTCAAGCAAAGACGGAGCTTGTAATAAGTGGAATAGATTGGCAGCCCCTGGGAATAACCAGAGGTGGTCGAAAAATCTCAGTGGAACAGTCGCTCAGAGGAAAACACTATTTCGTCAAAACTGAAACTTTTTGTGGGAATGTGTTGATTTTGATAAAATTTTTGATGACATTTTCTTTCTTTGCTTCAGCAATGTCAAGGTCAATACATTTTATTTGGACTACCACTTTTGATTCATTTTGTTTCAACTTTTAATACTACAATTATATTTATACTAAATCAAAATATTATCTATTATAGTTAGCATTTTTATGCGATTATACTGTTTTGGCATTATTGGAACAAAATGATTTGATATGATCAAAACAAAATGCGCTGATGGTACCCAACTGAAATTATTCATAATTTCTGTTGTGTGAAAAATTTAACGTTTAAACTTTTCACACACTTCTAAATGAAAACAAATTTCAAAATGTCAGAATTTCCTGCAGAACAGAAATTTCATTTTCATACCCTGTGCGGGACGGACAGCTCGGACTGTCAGCCCTGGGGCAGTGGACTCTGGCTGTCAGCCCCGGAGTAGTGGGGCTCTGGCTGTCAGCCCTGGGGCAGTGGACTCGGGCTGTCAGCTCTGGGGCAGTGGGACTCTGGCTGTCAGCCCAGGGCAGTAGGGCTCCGGCTGTCAGCCCTGCACAGGGCAGGAGGGCTCCAACCGTCAAAGGCAGTGTAATAGTCCGAGGTTGGGGCCGTGCCCTCTCAGGGGCCGTTGGGAGCCAGGCCGCCTCACTACACGGCCCCAATCAGTCTCCGGGTTCTGAAGGTTTTTGGGGTTCTGCCCCTCAAGCAGGGGCGGAACAGAAGGCACACAGTTACTGCAATGAGTCCCAGCCCTCAGTCAGGGCGGGACAGCAGACACTAGGTCTAGGCTCCGGTCCTGGCAGCCGGAGCTGAGCAGTTACAGAGGCAGTAAGCCCCAAGCCCTAGCTCAGGGCGGGGCAGCACCCAAGAATCCAGGGAGCTCAGATCCCCCTGGAAGCTGAGTAGTAACACAAAGTTAACAAGCTAAGCCCCGGCCCTTAATCAGGGCGGGGCACCAAACACAGCCGTTCTAGGCTCAGCTCCTTACAGCAGGAGCTGAGCAACAATAATAGTTCAGGGCTCAGGTCCTTGCATCAGGAGCGGAGCAATAATAATAGTTCAGGGCTCAGGTCCTTGCATCAGGGGCTGAGCAATAATAATAGTTCAGGGCTCAGGTCCTTGCATCAGGGGCTGAGCAATAATAATAGTTCAGGGCTCAGGCCCTTGCATCAGGGGCTGAGCAACAATGGTCAGTAAGCCCCAGCCCTAGGTCAGGGTGGGGCAACAAACAATAGTCCCAAGGGGCTCAGGTCCTTGTCTCAGGAGCTGAGCAACAATAGTCAGTAAGCCCCAGGGTGGGGCAATAAACAATAGTCCAAGGCTCAGGTCCTTGTAGCAGGAGCTGAGCAACAATAGTCAGTAAGACCCAGGGTGGGGCAATAAACTATAGTCCAAGGCTCAGGTCCTTGTAGCAGGAGCCGAGCAGTCATAACAATACCGGGGCTCAGGTCCTTGTGTTAGGCACTGAGCCACAGCAGGTAAGTGCAGGCTTCTCTGCCTGACCGCTGGTAGGAGGGGGAGTCTGCCACCCGTGAGTGGGGTGGCAGGGGGGACACAGGCCCACCCACTCCACTGTGTCCCAGCCCGGGGCCCTAACAGCGGCGTGGATCCGCTGCAGTCAGTGGGGATCCTGGCCGCAACACACTGACATGGGCACGTCAGTGCCCTCAGCCGGACAGGGGTCGGCTACCCCCGGGCTACACTCCATCTCCCCCTCCATGGGTACCTGCTCCTCGCTGGGCTCTGCAGCGGGGTCCCACACCATGGGCTCCTCGTCGTGCTGAGGGCTCTCTAGGTCGGGCTGCTCCTCCGGACTCGGGTCACGGGAACACTCGGGCAGCTCCTCGGGGTACCGGGCTTGGGGCAGGCTCGGCTAGTCCACCTCGGGGTACCTGGCTCGAGGGAGGCTTGGTCGGTCCACGTCCGGGTACCTTGCTCGAGGGAGGCTCGGTCCATCCGCGTCAGGGTACCTGGCTCGAGGGAGGCTCGGTCCGTCCGCATCAGGGTACCTGGCTCTGGGCAGGCTCGGTCCAGCAGGAGCCTGAACAGGAGCGTCCGTCCTCTCCGGCCGCTGGGCTCCAACTGAGTGTTGAGGCTGGGCTTTTATACTTCCTGTCCCGCCCCTTGACTTCCGGGGGGCGGGAACAGGCGGCAGTGGCTCCGCCCACTGAGGTGGCTCCGCCCACTGAGGAGGCTGTTCTGGTTCCTCTCTCTCAGGGGCCGTCGGGAGCCAGGCCGCCTCACTACAGGCAGCAATAGGTGATGGAAGCAATGCATTGCCTACACGGGCACCAGGGGTGGCTCCAGGCCCCAGCACGCCAAGCGCGTGCTTGGGGCGGCATGTCACGGGGGGTGCTCTGCCAGTCGCTGGGAGGGCAGCAGGCGGCTCCGGTGGACCTCCCGCAGGCTTCCCTGCGGAGGGTCCGCTGGTCCCGTGGCTTTGGTGGAGCATCCGCAGGCACGCCTGCGGGAGGTCCACTGGAGCTGCAGGACCAGTGGACCCTCCACAGGCACGTCTGCGGGAGGTCCACCGGAGCCGCGGGACCGGCGACCAGCAGAGCGCCCCCCGCGGCGTGCCGCCATGCTTGGGGCAGCGAAATGGCTAGAGCTGCCCCTGACGGGCACTGCGTTGACCTAACTACATTGACCTAAGTGCTACGCCTCTCACGGAGGTGGAGTTATTAGGTCGATGTAGCAGGCAAGTTAAATTGGCGGGAGGAATATTGTAGTGTAGACACTTACTCGGAAGTTGACTACACTACAAGTTAAGTTGACTTAATGTAAGTTGACATCCATTCTTCACAGTAATTAAGTTGGTTGTGCGTGTCCACGCCACACTCATTGTGTCAGAGGGACCTGGTAGTGTAGATGCCTACATTATTGGGTTGACTTAAGGCGGCATCCATTGACCTAAGTGTGTAGTGTAGACCGAGCCACAGTTAGGTTGACATAAGCTGCCTTACGTTGACCTAACTCTGAAGTGTAGACTAGGCCTCAGTTTAACCAAGTAAAGCATGGACACAATAATACTTACCTTCCTCTCATAAGTGCTGTGAGCTCACCAGAGAGAAACTGTGAATTGTTAAGAGCTTTCATAATCTTGTTACTACCTTTATTTCCTTCTCTTATAGATTTGAATCCATGTTTTCTCTGGAACGGAAGCTTGCCTGGCACTTTTCATAAAACCAGGGATTATCCTCAGGATCTGCCCAATGGTGCTGGGAGTCTATAGTTTGTGAAGAGCTTCTAACAACAGGTTTAAACACAAGAACAAGGGGGTATTCAGTTAAATTAAAAGATGGCAAATTCAAAACTGCTAAAAGGAAATACTTTTTCACGCCTCAGAGGGGTAGCCGTGTTAATCTGGATCTGTAAAAAGCGACAATGCAAAATGCGTCGGACGAAGTGGGTATTCACCCACGAAAGCTCATGCTCCAATACTTCTGTTAGTCTATAAGGTGCCACAGGACTCTTTGTCGCTTCTTACAGATTCAGGCTAACACGGCTACCCCTCTGATACTTGTTATCTTGTGGATAACAAGAATATCCGGAGTTATCATAATGAATGACAGCTAATGAAGAGAGATTAAACCTCATGCATCAGGGATTAAGCTGATCTCTTAACTATTCAGGATCGGAATGAAAGCCTCCTGGGGGACAAATTATCCCCAATCTACTACTGCAAGGTCCTTGCACCTTCTTCTGATGCAGCTTAGTATTAACACTGCTGCAGGCAGGATACTGAACTAAATGGCATGGCATTTTCTATATTCCTATGCTCTATACACCAAAATAAACAAGTAAATATCAAAGTAAAATATTATTGCTTTATCCTATCACTCACCTCAAACTCTGTATCATGAGAGCCATTTTTAAATTTATTTTTTAGAACATAAAACATCCCTATGATGGCTCCAAATCCCAACATGTGGATAGTATAGTCACAGGGCTAGATTTTCCCCTGGTGTAAATCAGGGTAAGTCTATTAAAGGAAATGCAGATACTGATTTTCACTGGGGGGGTGGGAGGGGAGATACCTGCCCATAACAGAGGCAGGTATCAGAGATGGACTGTCAGACCTGCCAGTCCATCCCCCCTGCCAATGCAGTATTGTACCTTACGGTAGATCTTCTGTGCCAACAGAGCTAATATGATCCTGAGATGCATAAATAGAGAAATCTCAAGTAGGAGTAAACAGGTTATTTTACCTCTGTATTTGGCACTGGTGGGACCTCTGCTGGAATACTGTGTCCAGTTCTAGTGCCCACAATTCAAGAAGGATGTTGATAAATTGGAGAGGGTTCAGCGAAGAACCATGAAAACAATTAAAGAAAACATGCTTATAGTGATAGAGTCAAAGAGCTCAATCTATTTAGCTTAACAAAAAAAAGGTTAAGGGGTGAGTTGATCGCACTCTGTAAGTACCTACCTGGGGAACAAATATTTAATAATGCCCTTTCAGTTTGTCTAGCAGAGAAAGATTTAACAAATCCAATTGCTGGAAGTTGAATCTGGACAAGTTCAGACTCGAAATGCAGCATAATTTTTTTAATGGTGAGAGTAATTCACCATTGGAATAACACTTCTCCATCACTGACAATTTTTAAATCAAGCTTGGATGTTCTTCTACAAGACCTGCTCTAGGAATTATTTGAAATGTCTCTGACCTGTGTTATACAAATCAGACTAGATGATCACAATGTACCTTCTGGCCTTGAAATCTATGAATCTATTTATCTGTGCAGTCTAGGTGTATCTATTAGCATCTCAGGTGCCACAAAATTCATGTGGCCACGCTGGCTGCCTAGAGGAGTCCTGCTCCAAGGATAACCTTGTTGGCTGCCATGCCAAACACATCAGCTAGAAGAAAGAACCATGCTCTAAAACTCCTGCCCTTCATCCCAGAAACTTTACCCTGGCCTTCGCTCTGCCATCTCCAGTCAGAAACCATGTATCACCATCGGGCACAATGCACCATACAGAGCAAGAGCATTTTGCTGCCCACCAGTGCTAGTTAATTTGCCCCCAAACACAGAGAATTTGGGGAGTAACCGTGACCACTTGTGCAGTGAGTGAGGAGACAGCACTTCTGAAATTGCCCTCCTAGTGGAACTGACTGACCCTGTGGTTGGCAGCCACAGCAGGGAGGTCAAGGGCTGAGTAGGCTGTGGAGCTCTTACAGTAGTGGTGGGTCCCTCTGGGTTCAGCTGGAGACACCCTGGCAGAAAGCAGTGTCTGATGGATACTTACCCAGCTGTGACTGTTCCATGCTGCAACTGTGTGGTCTCCTGGGCTCTCGTCTTGGCTCAAGCCCTGACAGCCACTTAAAATTTATAGTGGAAAAATGACCCTTGGCAAGCCTTGTTCTTGGTGGCACCGGCATAAAGTCTGTGTCACTGCACTGACACCAGGGCTGTCACTCCAAACAACACAAGCTGGACCCAGATCTTTGGGTCTAGGCCCCACCCAAAGATCTAGAGGGGCCAGGGGGTCTAGGGATCAGGGGGTTTGTTCCAGCCTGTTAAAGAATGAGGAGCCAATTGTGAAAGGTGGCCCTGGTTCTGGGTTTGTATGTCCAGCTCCCCTGAGTTGCTGGGATCTGGTTGGGCCCATCTCTGCTATCCAGTGTGATGAATTGCTGTGTCACACCCAGGGAACTGTCACATGACTGACTAAATCAGAGAAAGGGGAAGAGGAAGAAACTCCAGTTAGGGCCATATGCTCACTCCTGAACCAAAAGAGTCTGGTATATGTGGGAGGGGGAGTATGAGTTTACACTGCCTGAACCCTCTTCTTCCCCCAACCCCTGTTTTCAGTGGGGAAGAGGCTTGGCAGGGAGGCGAGGACAGAGCCTGGGAACAGACACACTCCCCTGGCCAAAGGGCTGAGCCTCTCCCTGAGGAAAATCCATGGTAATCTAGGATTGCTCAGGGTGGCAGGGGAGAACAACCCACAGCCACAGATGGGCCACCAGGCAGGAGTGGGGCAGCCAGGGCTCTGACTGCAGGGTCCTGCACGCCACATGGATTCCCCAAAACTGTTGGGATGGGGGCAAGTTTTCCAGATGGGTCTTTGCCTGTTTGTGGTTATGAAGCATCCTCTCTGCCCCCGCCATGTGTCGATATCACCCCTTCCCCTCAGGGGACATAACATCAGTGTAACTGGGATAGGATCTGAGGTCAAAAGAGGAAAAGAACAAGTTAAGAATTACTTAGACAAGTTAAGTGTCTTCAAGTTGGCAGAAATACATCCTAGAATACTTAAAGAACTAGCTGAAGAGATCTCTGAGCCATTAGCAATTATCCTTGAAGACACCTGGCAGATGGGGAAGATCCCAGAGGACTGGAAAAGGGCAAATATAGTATCTATCTATAAAAACAGCAATAAGGACACCCCAGGGAATTATTGACCAGTCAGCTTAACTTTGGTATCCAGAAAGATAATGGAGCAAATAATCAGCCAATCAATTTGTAAGCACCTAGAAGAAAATAAGTTGATGAGTTACAGTCACCATGGATTTGTCAAGAACAAATCATGTCAAACCAACCTAACATCCTTCTTTGACAGGGTAACAAGACTTGTGGCTAGGAGGGCAGTAGTAGATGTGATATAATCTCAACTTCAGTAAGGCTTTAGATACTTTCTCACAAGACATTCTCATCAACAAAGTAGAGAAATATAGCCTAGACAAACCTACTATATGGTAGGTGCGCAACTGGTTGGAAAAAAACATATTCAGAGAGTAGTTATCAGTGGTTCACAATCAAACTGGAAGGGTATATCGAGTGGGGTCCTGCAGGGATCTGTCCAGGGTCTGAATCTATTCAATATCTTAATAAATGATTTGGATAATGACAGAGAGAGTATACTGTGGAACTCATTGCCAGGGGATGTTGTGAATGTCAAAACTTATAATTGGGTTCAAAAAAGAATTAGATAAGTTCATGGAGGATCAGTCCATTAGACAAGATGGTCAGGGATGCTACTCCATGCTCTGGGTGTCCCTAAGCCTCTGACTGCCAGATGCTGGGACTCGCCAACAGGGGATGGATCATGAAGCATCTGGCATTGGCCACTGTCAGGATTCTGGGCTGGTTGGACCATTGGTCTGACCCATTCTGGCCATTCTTAGGCTCTTACTTCTAAAGTGTGTGAACGATACCAAGCTGGGAGGGGTTGCAAGCTCTTTGGAGGACAAGATTAGAATTCAGAATGATCTGGACAACTGGAGAAATGGTCTGAAATAAATAGGATGAACTTCAATAAGAACAAATGCAAAGTACTCCACTTAGGAAGGAATAATCAATTGCATAAATACAAAATGGGCAATGACTGCCTTGGAAGGAGTCCTGCAGAAAAGAATCTAGGGGTTTTAGTGGATCACAGACTAAATATGAGTCAACAATGTAACACTGTTGCAAAAAAAAAAAGAAACCTCATTCTCGAATGTATTGGCAGGTGTGTTGTAATCAAGACACACGAAGTAATTCTTCCATTCTACTCTGCGCTGATAAGGCCTCACCTGGAGTATTGTGTCCAGTGTTGGGCGCACACTTTGGAAACGATGTGGACAAACTGAAGAAAGTCCAAAGGAGAGCAACAAAAATGATTACAGGTCTAGAAAACATGACCTGTGAGAAAAGATTGAAAAAACTGGGTTTGTTCAGGCTAGAGAAGAGAATACCATGGGCGGGGGAGACGATAATCTTCAAGTACCTAAAATGTTGTTATGAAGAAGAAGGTGATAAATTGTTCTCCTTATCTACCCAGGACAAGAAGTAATGGTCTTAAATTGCAGCAAGGGAGATTTAGATTAGAAGTTAAGAAACACTTCCTAACTGTCAGGGTGGTTAATCACTGGAACAAATTACTTTGGGAGGGTGTGGAAACTCCATCACTGGAGGTTTTAAAGAGCAGGTTAGACAAACACCTGTCAGGGATGGTCTAGATAATACTTTGTTCTGCCTCAGTGAGGGGGACTGGACTAGATCACCTATTGTGGTCCCTTCCAGTCCTATATTTTTATGATTCTATGGGGAGGGGGGGAAAGATGATCTGAAGTGAGACAAATTGATATGAATCAGATGTCTGTGAATCCTCCTAGGGTGGCACCTGAAGCCCTCTGGGAGCAGCAAACAGCATGGTTGCCAACAGCATTTGGGCTATCATCAGCACATTGCTACATAAATAATAGTAATAATGCCAGTCTAGATCCTCCTCTGGGGACGGGTTCCCAGAACATGGGCTCTCCTTGGCAATTGTGGGATGTTTGTTGCTGTAACCCTTCTGCCAGGTGTTGTTGGCAGCAACAAGGGCTGGGTTCCAATAGCTAGGGGAGTCCCTCAACATAATACACTGGCTCAAGCCCCACCCAGAATTTCTGGGATCAATAACTAACTCCCCAAAGCTCCCTTAATAGGCAAGCACTGAGTCTGTGTATGAGACCAGGAAAGCTGTACTGGGGGAAGGGAACAGAGGGTACACAAGTATCAGGAGGTAGCCATGTTAGTCTGTATCCTCAAAAACAACAAGGAGTCCGGAGGCACCTTAAAGACTAACAGATTTATTTGGGCATAAGCTTTCATGGGTAAAAAAACCCACTTGAAAAACTCCTGCATCTGAAGAAGTGGGTTTTTTACCCATGAAAGTTTATGCCCAAATAAATCTGTTAGTCTTTAAGGTGCTACTGGACTTCTTGTAGTTTTAGAAGGTACACAGCATCAGCTTGGGAAACCAAAGCAAGGATCGTGACTGGTGTAGAGAAAGTAAATAAGGAAGTGTTAGCAGCAAAGAATCCTGTGGCACCTTATAGACTAACAGACGTTTTGCAGCATGAGCTTTCGTGGGTGAATACCCACTTCTTCGGATGCAAGGAAGTGCAAGGAAGTGTTATTTACTCCTCATAACACAAGAACTAGGGGTCACCAAATGAAAATCAACAGGCAGCAGGTTTAAAATGAACAAGAGGAAGTATTTCTTCACACAACGCACAGTCAACCTGTGGAACTTCTTGCCAGAGGATGTTGTAAAGGCCAAGACTATAGCAAGGTTAAAAAAAGAACTAGATAAATTCATGGAGGATAGGTCCATCAATGGCTATTAGACAGAATGGGCAGCGATGGTGTCCCTAGCCTCTGTTTGTCAGAAGCTGGGATTGGGCAACAGGGAGTGGATCACTTGACGATTACCTGTTCTGTTTATTCCCTCTGGGGCAACCTGGCACTGGCCACTGTTGGAAGACCGGATACTGGGCTAAATGGACCTTTGGTCTGACCCACTATGGCCATTCTTATGTTCTTATCCTGTTCAGCTGAATTGCAATATTATGGGTTTAAACTCGAGGGGTGGGGGGGACATACAACAGATTGCCCTACATGTGTGCACATTTTCAATTACTATCTCTGCCCCAAGAGAAATCCTCAGTCAGTGAGTGAGAGGTCCTCCTTTAGCAGCATGCTGGGGTGGCAATTCAGATGGGAGCATAAGCATCCTTAGTGCTACATGAGAATGGAGAGATGCCCGTTCTCTCACTTTTTGCTAGTAGTTACATTCTTCTGAAAGGCCCTTTAGGGTATTTCCCAGATGTAATTGCAAAAGTTCTGTCCCCATACCCCGTGCTTAACTACTGGCCCTCAGTCAATGTGGTTTATCGGGTTTGTTTCAAAACATTTCCACTGGAGCTTGGTACGGACTGTACCAAAAATCCGAGTTTCAAAATGCTGCCTTTGCAATTGTGATATTATTGTTTCCTAGTCCTTTCCACTATTTTTTTCCTTTTGATATGGACAAGCAAGAGACTTGGGAAACAATAATAGAAATGCTGTGTAAGTTTATCTTGGGTATATTGGCTCTAGGAACTTTGCTGATTATCTTGGCTGGCCTTGGCCATTTCCTATAATTCCTATAATTGATTTAAGAAACACGCACATGAGAGCCAACTCTTAATACTGTAGATTCAACAACTCGATTCTAGGTATGCAGCCAAGTTCTGCCCTAGCCTTCGCTAGCGTTGCACCAGTGTAACAAAAAGCTGGGGCTCGTCCCACAATTCAGGGGCATTTGATTTCTCTGAGATATATTCCATATTGCTTTTAGTAGTCTACCTCTTGGCTACAGTTTGAATTTCTAGGAGAATTAAGTGAGGAATGGGAAGGAAATTATGCAGCATCAATCTAATCTAATTTTTTAAATCTGCTTTAAAAAATCAAATCTAAAATCTTTCATTTCATCAAAAAAGGGACCCCCCCAAAATCTGGATATTGGCCCAAATCCTGATACCACTGAAATCTATTGGGGTGTTGCCAAGAATGTCATGTACCATGGACTCAGTATAGCTCAGTCCTGATACTTACCTTAAAGGCCTTTGACTAACGCTCAGGACTTTGCCCTGAGTTGTAGATTGTATCACTTGTTCACTGCAGCTTTCTCTGTGATTTCTGTATGTGCCCAGTACAAAGTAATGTCAAGTTATTGTTATTTCTATTTCTAATTCTATGCTACTGTGGTGGCATCTTGGGGGGCCCAGTCATAGATCAGGGATGAAATCTTGTCCCCATTGAAATCTATGGGAGTCTTGCCATTGACTTCATTGTGGTCAGTATCCGTTGGGCTAGGCACGGTAATGACACATAAGCAAAGGACGGTCCCTGGCTCTTACAGTCTACTACACAGTTGTACTTTTACCTTCAGCATTAATCCTAATTTAAGGGCGCAGAGCAGTCTGCAGCGTCAGACATACGGGAGGGGCATTCTCACAGATGGAACTACCGCCTTTTCCTAAAGACGGGGAGATCTGTGCGCAGAGTCCCCACGATACCCCACATGGAGCAGCCCCCCTGTAAAAACCGCAGGATCTGGCCCATTGCCTCAGCAAACTGGGGTGACATCTTTTTCAAACGGAGTGCGGTTTAGCTGCTACTAAATTAATATTAATATTATATAATAAAGGGCCCTGATCCTGAAGCCCTTACTCTAATGGGCCTGATTCGGAGCTCAGGTACACCAGCAAGAATACAGAAGTCAACTGAATTCTTCTGAATCCACCCCATCGCAGCTGAGAGCAGAACCTGGCCCAGTGCATTTCAAAACAACTCTTGCCATCTGTCAAATGGTCTTGGACCAATGGAAAAATAGGATGAAATTCACACCTATGCAGGGGCTCAACACAAAATCTATGGACCCCTCTGCTGGTTTCCTGCATTGGAGAGGTGCCTTTCGCCTTTGGAAAAGGGCAAATCGGAGTGAGAACAAGATTGAATCTGAAGCCACATGTGGCTCAATGCATCCCTAGTGCAAGCCCACTGGAGTCAGTGGATGACTTTGGCTCACACTGCTTCAAGCATGTTGTATGAATAAACTGCAGACACATTTGCAAGCAAAAAATCCTTTCATTGTACCTGCAGGTAGAGGGGCCACTGCAAATGGTGCACATCTCCTGGGAGGGTAATGATCCAGCTTGGCTGCAACTGCTCTTGAAGGCCAAAAAAAAAAAAAGGGGGTGGGGGAGGGGAAAGGAAAAATATTTAAATGCCTGTAGGATGTGCTGTGGTTTTACAGTGGCTGGTGCAGGGCTGGTTACCTGGCAGCTCTGGAAACAAGTAACAGATTGCTTGGTCTTAGATTTCACAGTCACCCAGTAGGGGATCCAGGCCTGATGTCCAGCCCACATGCTAGTCTGTGAAAGGGAGGCCGTCTTGACAGTAGCTCCAAGACAGATGTAAGTTTTCAAGCTAGTTTCCCTACTGAGCCCGTTTCCACTATTTGAATAACATGAGCAGGTCACGTTCTTGGCTCGTGTCAGGCGATGCCATGTTTCTTTCAAGGAATTTCCATTGATTAAACCGAATGAGTTTTCATTGTCATCAGGGGAAATCTGGGCCAGAAATGCTCTGCCAAGCCCATGGAAATGTGTCAGCCGGCTTTGCATGGCTCAGCTTTCCTGTTTATGTTGGGAAAGGTCCATTTCCAATGAGGTCTCTGGGCCCGATTCCTCTCTTGCTTACAGGGGTATGAATCATGGCTGACTCCATTGATATCAATAGGGTCACAACCACACCATTTTATCTATCAGCCTAAAGGTTCCCTGTTGCATGGCACAGAACTGCTGCCATGTTGTCTCCTTTCAGGGGCTGGCTGACCTGATCTTGGTGAGCCCAGAAGTTCACAGAGCTCCATCAGGTGCTTCCAGACAGGTGGGCTCCATCCAACAGAGAGGCTGATTTGACTGATTGACAGTTTCAGCAGCCTGTTACCAGGCTGTATTCTCTTCCCAGAGCCCGTGTATGAATCCAGAAAATCAAATGCAATTAGAAATTATGTCAATGCTTCAAGAAAACAAGCCCCAAAGTGCAGGGAGAGGAAACCACCCAGCTCATTACATTTCTCAGCGGAGGCAAACACTAATGAGCCAAAATTCTCACATTTACATCCATGATGCTCCCATGAAATCCAGTGGGTTTCCCAGGTGTAAGTGAGAGCAGAATTTAACTGGAGCCACAGTCGGAATCCAGGTCTGAATGTTTCCACCATTAGGGGCAGGTGGGATGCTGGTGTTTGGTTTGGCCCATTTTAGAGCCAGGGGTCAGCCACAGAGTTCAGACCCAGACCCAAGTCAGGGGTGTTTGGAGACAGGTTAACAAGAATTCTGCGTATCCATTCTCCCAGTGCAAGATCCATGCTTGCAGGAAGAGCGGAACATCACATGACTTGAATTCCACCATGCCGATCCAGGAGCAGAATTTAAGTCCAGATTCGGCTATGTTATTCTGTTACAAACATTGAAATTTATTTTTATCTGCCACTTTACATCCTTTCATCCAGCTAGGGGGACTTTGCTTCTCACTCTGTTGAACTAGCTGCCTCTGTTGGAAGTGTGGCCCCTCTCTAAGACAGCATGGTGCTCTGTCCTCTAATGGCTAGACCAGGCTTATGAGTCTACTCCTGCCTCTGAGGTAATGGCCTTGGTTGTGTAGCGCAAGCAGTAAAACCTCACGCTTTTAAAGTCAGAGGTCCCAGGTTTAGTCCTCACAGACGGACCCAATCAGGGACATCAGTACAAAACTAAACTGAGGAGGTCTGGGTGGCTACAGCCTAACCTTTGTTGTAGTCCTACTGAGGGGATCTAGTGATGCTCTCAGATATTGTATTCTGGGACAACTGCCAGCCCCTCCACATACTCTGTGCAGAGTTGTGCCATCTTAACTTTCCTGGAATTCAAGGCACATGAATAACATTCCCTTTCCCCTCACACGTCTGTTGTTCCAATTGCATTTGCTTTTGTTCTCCACAGTATCGTTTGTATGTGAGCCATGGAGCAACGAAACCATAAAAATACAAAACTCACAGTGTCTATCAAGAACAATTCCTTAAAAGCAATTTTGGAAAGAAAAAAATCCATGATGTCCTGGCCCCAGAAGTAAAATGTCCCTCGCTGGCAGGCCGTGAGACA
The DNA here is from genome assembly GCF_016161935.1 of Mauremys reevesii. Classification (NCBI taxonomy): domain Eukaryota; kingdom Metazoa; phylum Chordata; order Testudines; family Geoemydidae; genus Mauremys; species Mauremys reevesii. The sequence goes on along the minus strand of NC_052629.1, from coordinate 65,657,613 downwards.
GCTAATATTCACACAGCACAGAGAATGGCAGGCGCGCTCCCTCCCTGTACCACCCACAGCTCAAGTGTGTCAACTGAAGATACCACCCTCAGGGCTGAGGAGGGAGTTGAGACTCTATGGTCCATTCCCTCCTTGGCCTTGGCTACTGACAAAATGGCCAGTTGTTTGTGAATGAGGTCATCTATCTGTCCACTAAGAAATGGACTGATACAGCCCAGCTCCAGTAGCCTCCCCTCCCCTACCTAAGCTATAGTGTTTGGGACCAGTTCAGGAACATAAGAACGCCAGACTCAGTCAGACCAAAGGTCCATCTAGCCCAGTATCCTGTCTTCTGAGAGTGGCCAGTGTCAGATGCTTCAGAGGGAAGGAACAGAACAGGGTAATTATCGAGTGATCCATCCCCTGTCACCCAGTCCCATCTTCTGGCAGTCAGAGGCTAGAGACACCCAGAGCATGGGGTTACATCCCAGAACATCCTAACTAATTGCCATTGATGGACCTTGCCTCCATGAACTCATCTCATTCTTTTTGAACCCAGTTATACTTGTGGCCTTTACAGCATCCCCTGGCAATGAGTTCCACAGGTTGTTGTGAAGGAATATTTTTTGCCATAAGCTTTCTTACCAGGGCCCAGACCCCCATCACAAACACTGATGACATCTCAAAATAGAATGTAATAAATCCAAAGCCCCCTATGACTCTCAAGTGTGAGATTTTCAAAATCACATGGTGCTGGCCTAACTGTTCCCACTGAAGTCAGTGGCAGTTCAGCCATTAATTTCAATCAGAGCAAAGTCAGATGAGCATCTCACTCACATTTGTTATTGTGGTGTACACCATGCCTCCTGGGGTGACATCAGGAGACTCACGTCCTTCTATGCCTTGAGCCCAGGTTTGCTATCTGCCACGTGCACTAAAGGAGAATCTCCATTAGCTGTTAGAAATACAGGGTCTATGGCACTGGGTTGAACATGCCTGATTCCAGCTACTAGATGATGTTGGTACACACCAGCCAGCCCATTATAATGCATTTCATTTAATATAATTCATAATTTGCTAGCTCTGTTATAAATTGTCTCAGAATACATTCTTACTGTGGAATAAAAACGTAACTTGGGGAATGAAAACAGGTTCTCCAGTCAGATGACAAAACAAAACGTCAAGTATTTTTGCTGTGTATTTGATGTTAAATACATTTGACCTCCAAACGGAAATTGGAAATCGACCAGCAGCTGGATTTACGTCAGGTTTAGAACAGGTATAACTCAGTAACAATCCACAGCGTGTTCTTTTTAAATAACTGGTACCATTTTATTTGATTACATTGGTTCATTCTCTCCCCAGCACGGGCTGGATTCTTACCTTGGCTTTGGACCTGCAGCCCCCACTGATTTCAGTCAGAGATGAGAAGCTCGCAGCAAAGATGTCTCCATAGTTCTCCAAGCACGAATAGGCAGTAGCAGCCAGAGCACAAGACTGGGAGCAGAGCACCTGGGTTCTATATGATCTTCCCAATTCACTATCTGCCTTTAAGTAAATCACGTATGGGCTGTCTTTTAGTGTTAACTCACCTCCCACCATTCCAATGCACCTCTGACCAGTCTGGCCATGTTCTCCTATCTGAAGAGTCAGACTAATAATCCTTCTCCACCTCACAAAGAGATGGGGAAGCTGAATGTATCTTTACTAAGGGCTTTGAGATCCTTCCATGTAAGATGCTATAAAAACTCAAGGCCAATATGCACTTTTGTTCTCTGAGTCACTGGCCTCTGCCCTGGAGGGATGTGCAGGGGTCAGCCAGGGAAGGAATAGTCACCACTAGAGCTGGGCTAAATTTTGTGAGCAAATAGTTTTCCTATCAGGAAAAAAGTGACTTTGTTGACATTGAAACGGACAGTCTCCTGCAGAAAATGTCAAACAAGTTTTCTTTTCCATTTTCCAAATGGAAAATTTGAAACAAATAATTTGTTTTCAATTGATATTTTGAAATTTTTTAAAAAAAATATGCTAGAGAAAAATGGGGAGAACCCTGAAAATGCAGAAAGTGGAAATGGAAAACTGAAATTTTTGTTTTCTAAAAATGAATGTGAAAAAAATATTTTAAGATGAAATGAAACCAAGAGGTTAATTTCAGAATGCCATTTTGAAATGAAACAAAACAAAACAGGATTTTTTCTTTCAACCCCTCCTCCCCCCGGTGCAGAAAACCTGATATTTGTAATGGAAAAATTTTGAAAGGGGATTTTTGCCATAACATTTTTCATGGGGAAAGTGTGGGTTTCCTAGCCAGTTCTACACTCCACAAGCTACAGAGCAGCAGTGGCCTTTAGAGATGGCTTCTGAGGACGGCTGTAGGGCACAACAGACTCCACAGCTCCAGCATTCCCATTCCATAGTCTTTAAGTCGTGGATCGTTAGCCCTGCTCCATCTCAAACCCACCTCCTCCCTGGCCCCAAGTCCTTCTCTCTGTAACACAGGGTTCACCCATAGAGCTATGCTGCATAGACCATAGAAGGTTGAACTAGCTGTTTCGGCCCTGGCTTTGTGCCTGTATGATGAGCAAACAAGAGACCTCCTAGTCTGTGGACAGTTCCAAAGTCCCTGTTGCTTGAGCTTGTTTCGCGGTGCTGCTGGTAGGTGCTCAGCGCCTTCTCCTGGTGTGCTAAAGACTAAAGCTACTTGTCGGGGCTAACCATGCTAAGGGAGTGGCTACCACACTTGAGCCCACAAATAAAGCAAACCACTTAAAACAATATCTATAAACTGCATATTTCTCTTTGCTCAAACCCTGCATACAAGCAATACAACTATGACATGATAAAAAGCATTATTAATATTGCTAATCATTTAATATTACCAAAGACCATGCTGGCAAGCACTCTCGGTCATGTGACCACACACTCCCTCAGTGTTCCTACACAAAAGTGTCTCTCCACTTCTGGGCTGTTTGGTGCCCACGTCTCATGTACCTGGATGGTCCGTGTGGAGATGCTGCAGGCCTGGCAGGAGATGCTGTTTGACACACACTGTATTGTACTGGGAACTGACAGTGCAGGGCTTGATGACCCAGAGAGATGAAAGCCCTGTTGCAGATGCAATGTGCCATAACAGTGCAAGATTAAACTCGACCTATCTATAATTCAAGGGACTCACTCGGATTCCTTTTCTGGTTGAGTGATCAGGAGAGTGGTGCAGGCCAGCAGGTCCTCCCTGGGGATTGCTGGAACCTGCGGATTCAGTTGTGAGCACGTTGGGTCTCTGGATCCAAACTCCTGGATTCGGTGTGGGCTGGCTGCAGGCGGTGGCAGGAGGGAGGGGCTGTCTGGGGAAGGAGGACAAGATTGTCCCATCCTGCTGGCTTGGGTTACAGATAGGCCAGATGCAAGGGCTGCATGTGGTGTGCTGGCCAGCTGCAGGGAGCCTTCTCTCTCCCTTCTGCTCCCCGGTGGGTCTCTGGCGCAGGCAGGGAACACTGGGTTATTCACAGCCTCCCTCTCCTTTCCTGGGCATCCGGGCTCTGCACCCACCAGAGAATGCTTGCAGTCTGCCTTGTGGTCTCCTGCCCTCTGACTGGGCACTGCTGTTGTCTACCCTCCTCCCATTACTTGAGGGAGGAAGATTTCCGGGGTAACTGGAGGGGTTGTGTCCCCGTCCCCCTTCCCCTTCCTTTCCCTCCTGCTGTTGGGGAAGTCACCAGCGCAGGGCGCTGCCATGCTCCCCCAGGGGCCCATAGGTATGTCTCTTCTCTTGGGGCACCACCCCCTTGCTAAGGGGTGGGAGGTTACACCCTCCTCCATCACCCTGTGACCCAGGGTGCCCCCTAGAGCTGTGCTGCACAGACCACACCACATTGGGACCATGCTGGCTTCTCCACCCCTGCACAGCAGAACCACATGCATTTCAGTGAGGCCAAACCGCACAGAGCACGGAGGTGGGGGCTATTTGTTCCTTAATAGGCCACTTGTCTCCTGGGAGCCGGAGGAAGCCAGCGCGAGTGTCTGGAACAGGCGCTAATGAGGAGTGTTTGGAGAGTTTTCCAAGGGGGAGTCAAAGGCGGGGGAGCGAGAGGAGGTCCCATTGCCGGTAACATATGTTTGCTGTAAGCCAGCCTCACTAATTCACTGCTCAACATGACTTGCCATTCAGAGAAGAGCCTCCAGCACAATACCAGCCAGAGCTGGCGTGGGCACAAGCGCAATCGTTTATATAGTTCACAGATGAAACATGAAAGGGTAAACACCAGTCCCTGGGTGCCTCTGCCTCGCAAGCATCGCTCCCCAAACAAGGCCAATTAGGCTCAGAATGCAATTGATTGATGAAATCCCCCCTTGCACTCAGCCCTCTGGCTGAAATAGACCCGAATGGGCATGTAGCACAGCCTATAAAATAAATACTGTACATGGGTTTATTTTTTAAAGCAGTAAAGAGTGAGGCTTTATTTTGATTCAAAGCAAACAACCGCTAATGATCCCCCGCCCTTTGCTTCCAGAGTCTTAGGATTTGGGACTTTTTACAAACACTTGTAAATAACTGTATTTTGGCCAAACACAGAGTCATTTTTCATCCTAAACAGTATATCAGGGATGGTGAACACACAGAATGTTTGTGGCAGGAATTCATTGGTTAAAGATGCTGTACACATGGGACCGTTTCTGCGTCTGGAAAATCAGGACTAGCATTAGTTTTTAAGACAGTATTTTAAAGACTGGATTAGATAATAAAATCCCCAAACTGTGCCTAGCAGAAGAATTCACGCTCTATCAAGTTAGAAATAAACTTGGAAGCTGCTTCAGTGAACTCCATCGCCTTTCAGGCCCCACAATACCATGTGATCAGAATTGTATGGATGGATCATTTTGCGTCATTCGCTCAGTCACCCACCAGGCAAGCATAAAGAGCCTTGTATTATGTACTGAGGCAATCAGAAATAGTAGGTCTATTATTTTATTTCTCTGAGTGAAGTTACTATGATTTGGGCAGAGCTGCATGAGTGATGGGCTGGTTAATCATTTATGGGAAGGCCCACATCTTTTCCAGCTTGTCCTGCAGGACAAATTTGATTAAAGGTAAAAAGTGCCGATGACTTAGGAACCTAAGTCCCACTTTCAAAAGTGACTTTGAACACCTAAGCCTCATTGACTTTTAAGGAGATTTTGCCTCTTAAGTGCTTCAGTCAGTTCTGAAAATGGGACACAAGCGCTTTTGAAAATTTGACTCTAAGTCCCACTAACACCACCCACGGATTGTGCTGACTTGGGCTGGTTAAAAAATTTTTAACAAAACATTTGTCAGAAAATGAGGCTGCTTCAAAACTCAAGTTTTCCTCTGGAAAAGATCAGTTTGGGTGGATTTTGCCATTGGGAAAATCCTAATGAAACATTTGATTCAGTAATGTCAAACTGTTTTGTTTTGGAGTTGACATTAATCTCAGTGTTTCTCTGGGCACTCCGCTGCCTCACAGGAGTCTCAGGAGGTACTGAGGTATCTGAACCATAGGGAGAAACCACAGTGCACATCATCAGATGTAGTCAAGTAGGAAGCTGATCCAAAGGGGTGAACAGAGGCCTGAGAGCCCAGGAACTACAACTGCCAAGACGCACCGTCACAGCTACAGGAGTCGCATACACTAACATCCAACCAAACCTTAACAAAACGTTTCAACATTTCTGAATGGAAATTTTTGTCCTAAACATTTTTTTTTTGGCAGTTTTGACTTTTTGTCCTAGTTCAGGCTGAAAACAAAAGTTGAAATAAGAGAATTTTCCACAGAATGGAAATTACATTTTTTTTGATCCTCCGTATTGCTGACAGCTCCAGAGGTCCTGACTCTCGCTCATAAGCTCTAGGTGCTAGACCATGATATTCTAGATGTGTCACTTCTGGATTATGAGAAGTAAGTTACTTTTTCTATAACCACATGGGGGCTTCTCTGTGCAATGAAAGCATGGCTAGCTCATTGGCTGGACACAAATTGAAGTCACCCAAAAGAGAGGCGTGACTTTCAGAGGACGCATGTTCAGCACTTCTTGAAATTCAAGTGTTTCAAGTTGGGCACCCAAAATCCAATAGTCACTGTGGACAATCTTGGCCTAAGACCCTAGCGGTATGTTTATACAGCAAAATATCAACACTTTCACTGCAGATTTCACAAAACTCAAAGAAGGTACCAATATGAGATTTCTAAAGATAGCTACAGCACTCAACCCAAGGTTTAAGACCTTGAAGTTCCCACTTTCAGGTGACATTGTAAACAAGAAACGGGCAGGATTATCTCCTACAAATGTAAATATATTAGGGCTGTCAAGCAATTAAAAAATTAATCGCGATTAATTGTGTGATTAATCACAGTATTAAACAATAATAGAGTACCATTTATTTAAATATTTTTGGATGTTTTCTACATTTTCAAATATATTTATTTCAATTACAACACAGAATACAAAGTGTACAGTGCTAACTTTATATTTATTTTTGATTACAAGTATTTGCACTGAAAAAAACCAAAAGAAATAGTGTTTTTCAATTCACCTAATACAAGTACTGTAGTGCAATCTCTTTATCATAAAATTTGGACTTACAAATGTAGAATTATGTACAAAAAGAAACTGCATTAAAAAATAAAACAATGTAAAAATTTTAGAGCCTGCAAATCCACTCAGTCCTACTTCTTGTTCACCCCATCGCTCAGACAAACAAGTTTGTTTACATTTGTAGGAGATAATGCTGCCTGCTTCTTGTTTGCAATGTCACCTGAAAGTGAGAACAGGCATTCTCATGGCACTGTTGTAGCCGGCATTATCTCCTGTAAATGTAGCAGGGAAGCATTATCTCCTGTAAATGTAAACAAACTTGTCTTAGCAATTGGCTGAACAAGAAGTAGGACTGAGTGGACTTGTAGGCTCTGAAGTTTTTCATTGTTTTGTTTTTGAGTGAAGTTCTGTAACAAAAAAAAATCTACATTTGTAAGTTGAACTTCACGACAAAGAGATTGCACTACAGTACTTGTATGAGGTGAATTGAAAAATACTATTTCTTTTATCATTTTTACAGTGCAAATATTTGTAATAAAAATAATAAACACTTTGATTTCACTTACAATATAGAATACAATACATCTGAAAATGTAGAAAAACATCCAAAATATTTAATACATTTTAAATGATATTCTAATGTTTAACAGTGTGATTAAAACTGTGATTAATCGCTATTAATTTTTTTAATTGTGATTTTTTTGAGTTAATCACGTGAGTTAACTGCGATTAATTAACAGCCCTAATATATATATATATATATATTGTGGCAAAGTTCCTCCTCTCCTCTAGTAGGTCCTGCGCTTATTGGCGGATTTCTTCCCCTCAGTGGTTTTCCCCTTGGATGAAACCCATAGTCTGGATCAACTACTCCTATGTCTGATTAGGAGTAGCGGGGCTAGGGGGGAGTTTCCACAGAGTGAACAACTCTCAGCTGAGTAAGCGCCAGCAGCTCAAGTATGAGACCCGGCTCATTGTCAGACTTCTCAAAACGTTCACCTCTCAGGTTATTAAGTTTGGTCTTTGCCCCCATGAGACGCATGAAATTAATCAAGTATCAGAGGGGTACCCATGTTAGTCTGGATCTGTAAAAAGCGACAAGGCGTCCTGTGGCGCCTTATAGACTAACAGACGTATTGGAGCATAAGCTTTCATGGGTGAATACCCACTTCGTCAGATGAATGTAGTGGAAATTTCCAGAGGCAGGTATAAATATGCAGGCAAGAATCAGGCTAGAGATAACAAGGTTAGTTCAATCAGGAAGGATGAGGCCCTCTTCTAGCAGTTGAGGTGTGAACACCAAGGGAGGAGAAACTGCTTTTGTAGTTGGCTACCCATTTACAGTTTTTGTTTAATCCTGAGCTGATGGTGTCAAATTTGCAAATGAACAGAAGTTCAGCAGTTTCTCTTTGAAGTCTGGTCCTGAGGTTTTTTTTGCTGCAGAATGGCTACCTTTAAATCAAGGCAATGCAGGATCCCTCTGCCTCCTTCCCCCTCCCTCCCCGGACGGAAGCGGTGTGCTGCCAGCTGCTTCAGATAGCGGCGTGGGGCTCTCAGCGCCACAGGGGGCAATCCCGCGGGTAGGCAGAGGGGTGGGGGGGATGCGTGGAGCTTGGCGGGCCACACACAAGAGCCCCGCGGGCCGCATGAGATCCCTGGTCTATAAGGTGCCACAGGACTCTTTGTTGCTTTTATGAAATTAATCAGTATCTCTTGCTAAAGCACAAAGGAATTTTCTGTCTTCGTGCCTCATTGAGACACCAAAAACTGAGCAGGGAGGTGCAAGTTTCTCAGTCCAGGATTGCACGATAGTCCAAACACCAATGCTGTATGTACAGAAATAATATCTGGAAGGCAGATCTCTTTTAGCACTTTCCTGTCAATACATTTTCGGTTGTTATTACTTTTAATAACCAAGCACTTGGAAATATCGTTGGGCCTGCACAATATGCGTGTGCTAACAAGCAGTCGTGTGTGCAAAATATGTGTTTCATATGCAAAATCATTACTTGCATACCAGTCGGTACATCCATTGACCCTTATGGCACATGCAAATGCCTGCTTTATGCATTCAACAATATTTTTGTGGGTAGAAGTGTATGCTTGAAAAATAGAACCTCAAATCCTTTGTTGTGTTTTATGAATGATCATGCAGTTCTGAGCTGGCGCAAGCTTGCCCTTGTGACGTCCACAAGATGCAATGAAGGTCCAGTTTGTTAGCGTTGCTGCATCCTTTGGATAGTAGGATTTGGCACCATGTGAAAATGATGTCCAGTCAGCAATGTTTACCTTTGTTCCTGCACATTATGACCCATCTGTGAAGCTTAAGTATATATGGGTGGGACTGTTGATCTCTGAGAATAAATAAATAAATAAGGACTATGAAGCCAAAGCACATTTCTTCTTCATGGAACAATTTACCAAGAGATGTTCTGACAAAATAGCTAAATCAGCAACTTGGTTATAAAATTGATATTGATAAGGGATGGACACGGATCAGAAATTACCCAGGAATTTCTTCCTCCGTGTGTAGAGTTGCATGTTTAGGAGCATTCTCAAGGGTTTGCGCCTTTCTCTGATACAAGAAGAGTCAAGTGCTTTCAGGAAGAGGATTCTGGACTAAGGGGCTGATCCAATGAACAATGAAGTCAGACTCTTTCCTTGACTTTAATGAGTATTGGAAGATTCTCTGTAAGTATGTCTACACTGCAGTCTAAACCCAGGGTTTGAACTCAGGCTTAAGCCTAACCTCTTCCATCTACACACAAATTGCACTAACCCAGGGCTTGAATACAGGACCCCCCAGGGGTGGAGAGTCCAAGCCTGAGGTAAGCCAGGACCCATGGTTCAAGTCCTAGTGCTTTGTAGTGTAGACGCAGACCCACTGGACATGTACTGTAGTAGACCACCAAAAGTATTCCACAATCCTATGGACTGACTTACTTTGTCTTCTGGACTGTCAAGTGTGGTGGCCAGTCAAGTTATCCCACATTGCACCACAAACAAAGGGCTATAGTGGCCACATTTTGGGAGGGGGCTTGGAAGTCTGGAAGATGGGTGGCATAATGCATTGTGGACACTGAAGCCCCAAGTTGGAACCTAGAGCTCAACAATTCCTAACCTGGGGTTACAAATGAGTGTAGATGCTCAAGCCCTAGGTTAAACCCAAGGTCTACTAACTTGAATTCTACTAATCCTGGGCTTATATTGCATTGTAGACATATCCTGAAGGGACTAGTTTTCTACAGCAATTCTGCTATGTTCCCTAGTCTGCATATGAAGAGAAGAGACATTTGCCTCACCTCAACATGTTTCCTGAACCTGTGGCCCATGAGCAGGTCCTCAAGGAATCAGTTCTGAAGCAGTTAGTGGGAGAGGAAAGTGATCAGGAACAGTCAGCATGGATTCACCAAGGGCAAGTCATGCCTGACTAACCTAATTGCCTTCAATGACAAGATAACTGGCTCTATGGCTGAGGGGAAAGCAGTAGACATGTTATTCCTTGACTTTAGCAAAGTTTTTGATATGGTCTCCCACAGTATTCTTGCCAGCAAGTTAAAGAAGTATGGGCTGGATGAATGGACTATAAGGTGGATAGAAAGCTGGCTAGCTCATCGGGCTCAACGGGTAGTGATCAATGGCTCCATGTCTAGTTGGCAGCCGGTATCAAGTGGAGTGCCCCAAAGGTCAGTCTAGGGGTCAGTTTTGTTCAATATCTTCATTAATGATCTGGAGGATGGCGTGGACTGCACCCTCAGCAAGTTTGCAGATGACACTAAACTGGGAGGAGTGGTAGATACGCTGGAGGGTAGGGATCGGATACAGGGGGACCTAGACAAATTAGAGGATTGGGCCAAAAGAAATCTGATGAGGTTCAGCAAGGACAAGTGCAGAGTCCTGCACTTAGGACTGAAGAATCCCATTCACTGTTACAGACTAGGGACAAAATGGCTAGGCAGCAGTTCTGCAGAAAAGGACCTAGGGGTTACAGTGGATGAGAAGCTGGATATGAGTCGACAGTGTGCCATTGTTGCCAAGAAGGCTAACAGCATTTTAGGCTGTATAAATAGTGGCATTGCCAGCAGATCGAGAGACATGATCATTCCCCTCTATTCGACATTGGTGAGGCCTCATCTGGAGTACTGTGTCCAGTTTTGAGCCCCACACTACAAGAAGGATGTAGAAAAATTGGAATGAGTCCAGCGGAGGGCAACAAAAATTATTAGGGGGCTGGAGCACATGACTTATGAGAAGAGGCTGAGGGAACTGGGATTGTTTAGTTGGCAGAAGAGAAGAATAAGGGGGGATTTGATAGCTGCTTTCGACTACCTGAAAGGGGGTTCCAAACAGGATGGATCTAGACTGTTCTCAGTGGTACCAGATGACAGAACAAGGAGTAATGGTCTCAAGTTGCAGTGTGGGAGGTTTAGGTTGGATATTAGGAAAACTTTTTCACTAGGAGGGTGGTGAAGCACTGGAATGGGTTACCTAGGGAGGTGGTGGAATCTCCTTCCTTAGACATTTTAAAGGTCAGGCTTGACAAAGCCCTGGCTGGGATTATTTAGTTGGGGATTGGTCCTGCTTTGAGCAGGGGGTTGGACTAGATGACCTCCTGAGGTCCCTTCCAACCCTGATATTCTATGATTCTATGATAACATTTACAGCTAAATCTAAAGCAATATTTGGGGGCTGTTCCATATCTCACTTTTATCACTTGTTACTTCCTTCAAGACAGAAAAGGCCTGCTTCTGATCTCACTTTCGCTAGCTTTGTACAAATGCTACTCCACCTAATTGAGCTGAGTTATCTGGGATTAGAATCATGATCCAGATGTCTTTCAGTTATCATAATGTTTATCAGAATGATTGCTTCCTGCCATGTCAATTAATTATCCTGCCGTTGGTTTATGCAGACATCCATCACTGTGCTCTCTCACTCTGGTATATTAATTACAGTGTCCAGGTTAGCTGCGTCAGCCATAGTGTGTAGCCTGAAAAGGTGTCTGTTCTGTATGGTTCATACTGAAGGTAGGTTATCTGCTTTATCAATGGGAAAACTAATATGGAACCGCTGGGGTTTTTTGGTCTATTATTTTGCTGAATTTCAAATATGCCTGGGCTCACAGTCTAAGCAAGGTGGGAGAGAGCTCATGTTTGATTAGTGAGGTTTTGGTTCCTCTTAGCGTGCAAAATAACAGCAAAATTACACCACAATTAAGGAGGTACAGCTCCTAGGGAAAGCTCTGAGCTTGGTCTGTTGAGGTATAAATTGTAACATCATTTATATCACAAGTGTCAGAAAATGGTCATTAGCAGTAAAACAGAGTACCAAGCACCAGTCTGGCAGATTTGCATCCTGAGTGTAATTTACTGTAGGCAAGGAGGGCGTGAAAGGGGAGGTAGCAGAAAAAGTAGCCAGCAGGTAGATGAGCTGCTTTTTCTTATACCCGCCTGGCAGTTGTTTTTTCCACTGGCCCACTGTCACAGGGCTAGCCATGAATGAATTTACCCTCCCAACACCTGTGAAGTGGGGAAGGGTTATTACCCCCATTTTAAACTAAAACACACAGTGCTACTGTCACCACAGGCGTGGTGATGCTGAGCGTCACAGCAATGAACTTTTAGGTGCCTAGAAAATCACTGGGATTCACAAAGCCTGAGTCTCGTGCCCAGGCGTCCTATACAATGCATGGGGCAAGATGGATGCTTAAGAAGGGGATCCACAAAAGCCAGCACACTAGATGGTGCCTTGCTTAAACTAGCCAATGGGAGAGACCCATGAGAGGGGTGTGTCCTAAGCCCCACCCCTCTCTCAGAGATAGGCACCTAAATCCTGGTTGCAGGGATTCTCAGCTGCAAACATTTTCTTGGGGTTAGGCACCTGTCTGATTTCTGCAAGAAGCCGGGGTGGGGTGGGGGGGGCATGAGGGAGAACAACCTCCCTCATAACTTGTAGCCCAGTGGTTAGGGGACTCACCTGGGACGTGAGAGAGCCGGGTTTAAGTCCCCTCTCTCCCTGCGGGGGAAAAGGGATCTGAACAAGGGTCTCCCACCTCTCAGGTGAGAGCTCCTAACTACAGTGGAACCGCTGCACCAGGGCAGATGGGGAGCTCTGCTTCACAATATGCTGCAGACCAGTGGTTAGAGCACTCACCTGAGAAGTGGGAGACCCTTGGTCAAATCCCTGAACCCCCTCAGGCTGAGGGGGCACCTGCCTAGGACGTCTTCACATCCCAGGTGAGCTTTCTAACTACTGGGCTAGGAGTCATGAGGGAAATCCATCTCCTCCTACCCCCCTGTTCTGAGCACACTAATGGGATCGGGCTCTGCAAGTGAGCGAGGTGGAGGGACCCATCTCGCCTGGTTCATGCAGCGCTCTGGGATTAGGTGTCCAGACACCTGGCATGGGCTGCAGTGCACATGTGCAGACGCAGAAACACAGGCAGCTAGGGAACTGTTACTACATGTTAAATGTAAAAATGTAGGTGCTGAGTGAGTTTAGGTGCCTACAGGATTCAGTGGCAGCTGAGCAGCTGTTTTGTGAACAGGGGCGGCTCTAGGATTTCCACCGCCCCAAGCACGGCGGCACGCTGCGGGGGGCGCTCTAGCGGTCGCCGGTCCCGCGGCTCCGGTGGACCTCCCACAGACGTGCCTGTGGAGGGTCCGCTGGCCCCGCGGCTCCGGTGGACCTCCCGCAGGCACGCCTGTGGATGCTCCACCGGAGCCATGGGACCAGTGGCCCCTCTGCAGGCACGTCTGCGGGAGGTCCACCGGAGCCGCCTGCAGCCCTCCCGCTGGGACGCCGCCCCAAGCGCATGCTTGGTGCGCTGGGGTCTGGAGCTGGCCCTGTTTGTGAATCCTAGTGGGGCCTGGTTCTGGGATGTAGGCAGCTAAGCGTCAGTTAGGCATCTAGGTCCTTTAATGAATCAGCCCAGAGAGACTGAAGCATCTCCGGTCACACAGGAAACCTGTGGTAGAGGGGACTGGAACCTAGATTTCCTGAGTCTCTGCCCAGTGCTTTAGCCATGAGATCATACACTTGGTGTAGCCCCACTGCCATCTGTGGGCATATAAATTAATGTCATTTTGCATACTCACTGAATGCCACTTGGGTGTTGATAATAACAATCAGTCCTACGTTTCTCTTAACAGGAACACAGATACTCTGTGAGTAAGCAGTGTGAGACTGTAGGAAAAAAACCCCAAAGCAATATTTTAGCTGAATATGCAAATTTTCATCTGGTCACACACCAGGAAGGGAATAGGCATTTTTATATGAAGCTGCCAAAGCCACATCGAAAATACCAAGGTCCGATGCTTAGAGTATGTAAATGAGTGTCAGGACAAGATCTGGGCAGAACGAAGAAGAGTTCATGGAAAATGTCAGTGAAAATGAAAAAGTCATTTTCATTAAGATTTTCCAAGGAACATTTTCATATTTCAGTGAAAATTTAAATACTGTAAAAAGTTGTCTGAAAACCAAAAATCTTCCTTTTAGCAATGCTGCCACAGTTTCCCCATGATCTCATTCTCGTCTATGGGCTGGGCACCCTGGTCAGACTACATCTCCCATGATGCAGCACAGTGCCCCTCTTGGAGAGGGTGGGAGGTGTGTCATGGGCAATGTATTTCAGCCTAGCTCAGAGAGGAGAATGGGGACTTGAGTCATTTGAACTACATCTCCCATGAGGCATATCCAAATCAAAGTATTTTTATCTTTGGCCAAAATATTTTGGCTTTTTGGCATTCATTTTTTCCAGAGAAAAACTAATTTTTCTTGTGATTTTTATGAAAAAAATCATTTTGTCAACAACTCTATTTTACACTGAACAACGGTTTAGATGGGAAATTAAAGAGAAAAAAAGTTATTTCATTCAGCCATCAAAACTATGATTTGACCTGGACAAGTGGAATTTTCCAAGCTTGGAAAATAATAGTCACTGACTTCTCAGGGCTTTGTTAGGCTTATATAATAAATCTTTGCAAAGCTTGCTGATATCTTTGCATGACAGTCACTATATTTATATGCAGATTATTATTAATATTACATTTAGTCCCGGGCCGCTCAGTACAAAAAAAAAAGACACAACAAATTGGAAGGAATTTAGAGAAGCACAGTAAACATGATTGAGTGGCTAGAGGGTCTGATTTATGGAGGGGCTATTAAAAGAACTAAATATGTGTAGCTTGGCCAAAGTACAGCTGTGAAGAGGATGGTGGTGTGGGGGGCTGTAGAAAAGACATCCACAAGTATCAGAGAGGGGCTCACCACAAGGAGGTACAGGAATTGTTTGGTGCTCTCAAAGGAGGGCTAAGTAAGAGTAATTGGCTGGAATTGTGCAGAGCACAGTTCAGGCTCATTCTCAAGAAGGACTGAACACTAAGAGCTATGGGACTGTGCAATAATCTCCCACGGGAATTGGTGAAAGCTCCAGATCGTAAGTAATTTAGCAACAAACTACAGAAGCACAGGGACGATGTTGGAGGGGACAGTGGTGTGCTGGTCACTGGAGGGAGACACAGTGGGTGAGACTTACAAGGGCCATTTCCCTCCCCAATTTCTATGATTCTAGCACAATTCAGCTGTCCCTGTGAGTTGTGTGGGATCAAAGTCTAGGGGTCCCTCTTAACATTAACACACACTGCTGGCTCAAACCCCTGTCCAGCAACAAAAACTAAACCTCCCCCTATGGTGTGCTTAAGAGGCAGTGCTTCCCTATTCCCAAGCACGGAGTCTGTATGAACCAAGAGAAATGGTGTTGGGGGAAAAAAGGAAAACGCTGCTACAGTATATTTATGTGAATAGTAAGTAAATCACCTCCCCACAGGATAACTTTGGCAGGGTCCTTCAACTCAATTCCCCAGCCACCACTGTGAACATAGGATGAGCAAGTATCCCTTCATCACATCACTTCCCCTATCCTCATCTGCTACACCCCACTCATGGTTTGGGGTCAGTGGGCACTTGGCCAGGCCTGTCTTCAGCCCCAGGAGAAGTGCTCCACCACCTAACCCAGCTACTCTGATTTCAGCTTTATCAGAGCTGGCTACAGGGGCCCTTAGCAGAATTCACACAACTCTGCTGCTGCCCTTCCAGCAAATGGCTATCTGGGTGCTGTCTCATATCACAAACTATTTCTATGTTCTATCCTCCAAAAATCTTCAGTGGAGAAAGATCAATGACATAATAGTACTCTTGAGCACAGATGCTACTATAAAAGCTACTTTCCCCACTTCCTCTGCTTTTTTTTCAGTCCCACTACCCCATCTGTTTGGAGTTCTTGAACTGTTCTGGTGATTCCCCCATGTCCCTTGGAGGATTTCTGGGTAGAAAACTTATGCAAATGACCTCTCTGTAGTGCTCATTTCCCCTGTTCACCAACTGATGGCAGTAGTGAGCTCTCTGCCTTCTAGAGTTCCAGGCCACAGGACTTACAGCCGGAAACCAAATGTCTCAGTTGTGTACCTGCCTATCCACTGCCAGACAGGACTGGTCTGGGGCAGCAAGATAGAGATGATATGAGAGGGATTTAAGATATGGAAAGGTTGTTGCTATGTGGATTTTAGCTAATAGCTTTCCCCAATCCAGCAGGGAAAAAGTGGGGAGGAGACTGAGGTCCTTGTTTGCACCTTTGGCAGAGCAAAGGGGGGCTGGCGTGCCGATAAGCTGGTAGATCGGACAGAGCAGGCATGAGTAAAGGCTGATGGGTCTTTTAAGACAAGACAAGAGCTTGTGTTGGCTGCAGTACAGGGATGTGAAGAGTGGGGGGAGGTGTGGTCACAGTGAGGATCCAAGAAGATGATCCTTGCAGCAGTGTCCTGAGTGGGTTTGGAGGGGCTGATGTGGCTGGCAGGAAGGCCATAGAGAAGGTGATTACAACAGTTCAGGCTTCACCTTACACCTGGAAAATGTACAGTTGTTGCTGGGGAAGGGTGTAGATGACACAGTGACTGGTGGTGGGGTGGTATATGAGGACAGTTCTACAAAACGAGCTAGATTGCCTGGGATGCTGGGCCCATCTGAACAACATGTACCTTAATACAGCCAAATGGCAGGTCACAGCTAGGAATGCAGAATGTCGCTCACAGTAATGGGATGTGGGGGCTCTACCCTGGAAAGCAGAGACTCTGCAAAGAACTTAGGAGCCTTGTGGGGACGCAGCCAGACAGGATCTCCCTGTGCAGTGCTGTGGCTGAGGGCTACTGTGATTCTTGGATGTCTTAACAGGGGCGTATTGAGCAGGAGTACAGAGGTGTCAAAAAATTGGGAAGACTCCAGAAACGATTCAAAGGCAGAAGCAGCAAAATTTGGCCATGGCCTGGATGCACAATTGGTTTGTATCTGAGTGATCAAAGCTTGGTATCCTACAAACGGGCCTGACCCAGAGCCTCAGGATCAGACAGCCCCAGACCGTGGGATAGTCGAAAGCTGGGTCTGAGTTGTGCAGCCCTGGCCCAGGTCTATTTTACAGTGACTGTTCTGCACATTTTAAGGAAGAATTGTGTTTGCAAGCTGGTGTCTGCTGCGTTCTGGCAGGGTTTCCCCCCGCTGCAAGTAACAGAAAAACAACACGGTGCAGCTGTTAGAAGACAACAAGGCTCTTGAGGCAGAATCATGGCAGCCCGTGGAGAGAGGAAAGCAAGTGCCGTAGCTGTACGCTGCACCATGGCTGAGGGAGCTCGTTATCCAGGAACAACATGCGTGCTGGGGAACACCCACCACGGAGTCGCACTGTGTCCCAGGGGGGTGTGCAATACTGCACAGGACAGCAAGTTCTCCTGGAAAGGGATGAGTGGAAAGACTGTACAAACAAGAGATCAAACAGCATACGGCGTGCACATCTCCCAGACAGCAAAATGTTTATTCAGAGCTTGGAGCAGGAGTGGAATAGCCAACAGCTCTTCAGAGCCACCGTTTGCACCAGGATTCCTCTCCTTTGGGGACATTGACTCAGAGCCGGTTTATCTTTGATTCTTCAGCTCCACAACCTGATCTCCATGTCCCAGACCTTTCCCCAGCCATACCCAGTCACAGGGCATCTGTTAGGGAGAATGAAGTATGGAGCCTTTTACCAGTGTTACTGTCGGTATCATGGTATAGCCTTCCATCCCACAATGAGATCAAGGCTCCTCCATGCCAGGCACTGCACAGCACATGGAACAGGAGACATTCCATGCCCCAAAGAGCCATCTAGCCAGACAGAGGAAAGAGAATCAGGCACAGAGAAGAGAAGGTACTTGCCCAAGGTTACACTGTGGCAGATGCAGGTCTCCTGATTCCTATCCAGGGCCTGCCCTATCCACCAGACCAAGCCCCACCTCTCCTGCAGTCACCTGGTCAAACATGTATAAACTCTAGGTTCATCACCACACACACCAATGTGGTATGCAAGCTCCTCATTATTGGCTCAAAGTCTCATTAGTAAAACTGGAGCTGATCTGGATTTCATATCCCTCAGTGTCTGGGGCCTCCAGAGCTGGGAGGGTTGGTTCAGCTCATTACCAAGGAAGGGGAGAGCTGCAGAATTCCAGCCTGGATCCACATTTGGACTCTGAATCGACCCTTCTGCCCCCTATCCTTCTGAGTTCACAGCCGTTGGGGTCCATGGTTTTGGTTCGGGCCAAGCTCTGGTCACTTTGGGTCAGTGGCCTGCATAATCTGAGTTGGACACAGTCTCATGGAAGATCTGTCCATGTCCCCAAACCCACCAGCATAAATGGCACTAGTTGTCCCTCTTGCTGGCAAGCTCAGCAGAATCGAGGCACTTGCAGGGGCTTACAGTCTGAATGCCCCTCTCCTGCCTAGATATGGTTGCTCCTGAATAGCCACATGGGTGGGGCACTCCAGGGAGGCAAGTGCTGCCTCTGCCTGTCCCTGCTCTGCATGCACAGAAACCAATCTGGCACCTTCCCCCAGCAAGTGTTAATTATGTATGGTGGCCTTCCACAGGGGGCCCAGACTCAGAGTATTGCAGAGAGAAAGTCCTCGTTGGAGATGGACCTAAACCAAAGCCCTGGCTCCAGAGGGATCCCCAATCCCAGCCTTGCACCTGGGGCCCATCTCTATCGATAACTATCAGTATCATGGCTTCATCCCATTGAGAGCACCTGTAGCCCAGGAGGACATCAGTGTAGCATTAGAGAAGAGAAAACAAAGACTGGAGCCAGATCTGCAATGTCCCTCATGGTGGAGAGGAGACAGGCCATGGTAGCTGTCTCCTTCCTCCATAGCCCATTCTGTCTTCTGGATCACCTTGGTCACAATGTGATCAAACAACAAGCAATGTCATGACCTGGAGATGCCATAAGATAATGCGGCAACGTCAAGACTTTCTCCAGGAGGGAGTGGCCAAAAACAGAAACCCATCGTGTGCTGAGTAGAAATCCCAATGTTGTGTTCAGCCCACACACAGCCCCTTGGTGGGGCTGGCTCAGTTTCTCTCCCCGGATCCATGGACCAACACCCCAGCCTCTCTCTCTCTCAGATATCCAAGGGTTCGGCCTCTTGTCATGTGCTTCTCCTTAGAGAATTGTACTGAAGTTCTCGAGCCATTTCCTGCTTTCCTCACTGATGATCTGCCCACTAACTGGCATTGGCAGCAACTCAGCATGGGTCTCTGCCCTGGATGTACATTCCAACCCTGGAGCATACAGCTGGAACTCTGAGCCAAAAGTATAGCTTGGTCAGGCACCTCCCAGACACTCCTTGATGTATCCCCAAAGGCAGCACTGTGATCTCTTGCCATTATAAGCAGCACAGTGATCAACAAATATTGCTGAAGACAGCTATCCCGGGCCCACACTCATTCCCTGTCCCACGTGCCTGGAGTGGTGACTGGAATCTTCTGATCCAGGCACATACTGTACAGAGGACGCTCAAAATGGGTACTGTCATGGGGCAGCATCTTTGCCAGTACCTGACACCTGAATACAGAGGAAAGTCTACATTGCACATGGCAGAAGCCACCTGCAGTCACTCTCCTCTTTACCCTGGGTACAACTCCCGGAGGCAATGATCCTCTCACACCAATGGGCCCAATTCCCCTCCCATGGGGGAGTAAATCAGGAGTAATGACACCAAAGTGAATGGAGTTATAGCAGTGTAAGAGAAAGGAGAACCAGCTGCATTGACCTGATTGGAGTCACTCCTGATTCATACCAGTATAAGGGAGATCAGGGTCAGACACTATAGTATGGATGCAACAGGAGCTATGCATGCTGTTCCAGGCCAGAACTTTTCCCTCCAGACTTTGACATCGAGCTGAGGCTTCTGAATTTGCTAACATAACCCATCTGATATCCATTGTGCCTAGCTTGGCTAATTGATCACAGAGTACATTGTGTTAGACTTGCAGTGTCGCTTGAAATCTTTACTGTGTATTTTCTCCTGGTGATGATCAGTACAGAACTACCGCAAGAGCCAAAGAATTTCATATTTGCTACTGTGCACAGCATTTGAATTTCATTTTATGAGCTACTGGCTGTGCCATTAAGACACTGGGACTCCACACAATCTGCCTCCAAATCTCTCTCCGTGGCAAATTCTAACAGGAAGAATCCAGACATGGCCAACATAGATTAGCACACAGGCTGCTGCAACCTGTAATATGCCACAGATAAAGCAGTGTCTGAGAGGGCTCCTCAAACATGTACACTGAGAACGGGCAGCATGAATCCATTACGCAATTAACTGACCAAGAGAAGACAATAATCCCCAATACATTTTCACCAGGAGATTCCAAGCTATCACTCATTCATCTCATCATCCTTCACATCTGCTTCCTCTCAGTGGCTGCGTTATTAATGTAATGGCAGGAGTCATTAAGAGCTCTCCTTTCATGAGTGGAACTCCCAGTGACTGTGGGAATTCTGCATGCAGAGAAGCTACAGGATTGGGCCCTAACCTGCAACAATTAAATCAATGGAATTTGACCGTTGATTTCAACTGGAGCAGGATCAAGCCCTGAATAAACAGAGCATGATAAATGTGCCTCCATTACGCCAATCAGCTACTATCAAATGATACATGTGGTTAGCCGCAGATCTCTTAGCCAAGGCCCTGATCCAGCAAAGCACCTAATATAAGCCTAACATTAAAGATGTGAGTCGTCCAAATGGAGACAATGGGACTGCTCATGTGGTTAAAGTTAAGAATGCACTTAAATGCTTTACTGGACTGGGGCCAGAGTTTGTAACTAATCAAGATCTTCAGATGGTGAAGCTCTATTGATTCCAAATGGAGTTATGCTGATTTATGCCAGCTGAGGATCTGGCCTCAGACTTAGTCTGCCCCCTAGAAGTGCTGGTCTCACTGGCCGTACTAACCCAGTCATGTTCTGGGATTAGATTTCCTTGTCTTTGAATCTTGGAACATGACCATCCACCATGAATGCACATCACCAAGGGCCGTAGGACAGTACAGCTGTGAACCAGTGGGTCTCACTGGCCAAGAAAGGTTTGGCCAATGATTGCCTGAGTTCATCTCAGGCTCTCAGCTCTGGGCCCCCTGTAGTGTTTAAATACCAACCTGTTTCCTGCAGTGCTCTCAGACTGCTCCCTGCAGGCTGTGCTCTCTTCTGGCCTCCTCCTGGGAGTCACATATGAACTGCATTCTCTCAGTCTTCAGCATGGTCAGGGACCCATAGTGTCTGGCTTCCCGCATTCTTTGGTTGTTGAGGTGACTTGATCCTCCAGCTAAGCCCCAAAAGTCCACTCCTTCCAGTGGAATCAGCATCCAATGGAAGACACCATTCTTCCATCCCAGACCATGCTGGGCCTGCAATAGTCCTTTCTTTCTCCCTTTAATTCCAGGGGTGACTGCTTCACCTTGTTATGTTGCAGCATATGGGGAACCCCCTCTCTTCCATGGGTTCCCAGCTCTGGAACCCCAGAAGAGCTGAAGCCTCTATAGCCAAACCAAAAGAACAACTCAATCTCTTTCCCAAGGCCTCTTCCTATGCTACCAGTTTACCTGGCTGGCCTCCTGATCTCTGAAAAGCACTGACTCCTTGGGCTCCTCTCCTGGGAGTCCCTCTCTGCTTGGCTCTCTCTCCAGAAGCAATCCCAGTTTCCACCAGGTCTTCCTACTGCAGCAGCACATCCTTCCTAGTGTTATCTCTTCTCTCTGCTACAGCCAGATTTCAGCCACAGCACTCAGACATTCATCAGCCCCGTCTCCTCTCCCAGACAGCCCCTTTACCCTCCAGCTCCTAGTCACCTGAATCCTTGCCTCCACCTGTGGAGGATGACCAAATCTGACACAGGTGCTGTGAGTCCCTCCACCCTCTTAATGAGCCAGCTGACCTGGTCAGCACATCCTGAAATACTATTGGCCAAAACAGTTCTGGTCTTTATATATATTTAGTCCCTATGCCAATCCTTCATGTGTCCTTTCTTGAGACAGACCTGAACCAAAACCCTGGATCCAAACTGCCTCAGGTTCTGACGAAGTTCTGATCCAGATCAGAACTCTGCAGCATTTCATCTTTGTCTTGGGAGTTTGATTCATTAGAAATAATGAGCTCGCTTACACCATTTTCACACCATGCCTTCACCCGATCTGCATGGAGATTACATCAAGAGGGAGTCCATATCCCTCAGAATCCATAATAAGATACTTCTCATATTAAACTCTTTCAGAGTCTGCTGCTAGCTGTAAAAAAAAAAAAAGGGGCGGGGGAAATCACATTTCCTCAGGGTTGCCAGAAGCAAATGTAAATACAGAAGTTCAAAAGAAGAATCCAGTTTTCACAGCTGCATCTTAGCTAAATTAAAAAATATATAAAGAAGAAGAAGAAAGGCAAACTGACCTATAGCTTTTACAACAGAACAGAGCAGGCGAAAGTAATTGTTCCAAAGCTGTTCTGGATGTTTTAGGAACTCTATCATTTCCAGATTTGACCAGAGTTTTTTCTTTTTTAATTGCATTATTTTAAAGGCAAATACTTTTTTTTTTTGTTAAAGTGCCTATATGAGCATCAAGTGGCAATAAAATATATATGGAGCAGTTAGAAAACCATGCCATTTCAGCCATAACGTGTAACTAATTGATTTCTGAGCATTGCCTAAGTGTGTGACACTGGTTAACCAAACAACAATGCATTTTTTCCACTGGCTCTGATATTAGCTCAGATCATTTTCAGAGGAGTAGCCGTGCTAGTCTGTAGCCACAAAAAAACCCAAAGAGTCCGGTGGCACCGTAAAGACTAACAGATTTATTTGGGCATAAGCTTCCGTGGGTGAAAACCCCATTTCTTCAGATGCATGCATGATTCTCCATGCATCTGAAGAAGTGGGGTTTTTACCCACAGAAGCTTATGCCCAAATAAATCTGTTTGTCTTTAAGGTGCCATCAGACCATTTTGTGACCGTCCCTTCCTGAGACATCGGATTTTTTAGCATAAATCTAGGTGGGATGCAGACTGGGAGAGGGACTTTTGCTTTGTTTTTGCATTTTAACTGCAGTTCGAAAATTCTGCTGGTTGTCATTTATAGAGCATGATATATTTTAGGGACGGTTACATCTTGGAGAAGGTTGGATTCCAGATCCGCACTGCTGGCTCTTGTATTTATTTAGACACATAAATAGGTTTGAATTGTGAACAGGTATGCTTACCATTGTTGGCTCCAGTTTACTGGTTTCTTGGTATGTGTTTGAGAGATCACACAGACAGAAAAAGAAAAGAAAAAGAAAAGACATTTTGAAAAACTTTTAAATATGGGATGCTCTCAGAGGAGCCACTAATGAAAGAAATTCTACAGGTGGTCAAAATGCCTCTTCTTCCATCCCCATAACAAGGATCACCCTACTAGTCATATATTCAAGGGAGGCAAATTAAAAGGATTTAAAGACATCATCTCTTTGGAGGAGTGTTTGATGAATTTTCAAACATACAGCTCAACCCTCTGCTTCTAGAGCTCTGTGTCACCATTCAACTAATGAGGAGAGATGTTCAAATTGTTTGCTGTAGTAAATTACTAGCCTCGCTTTTGGTAATCATTTTCTAACAGAGCCTGATGTCTCTAAATATATTTGTTATTCTCAAGTGTTCATCAGATGGTTCAAAGAAACAAATTTCAGCCTCTGGGTTCTTTGCAAACAGGTCATCAAGTCCCAAATTTTCCAAATTTGGGGTGCTTTAGTTTTAGGGATCCAACTGATTTTCTGAAGTGCTCAGCACCCAGAAGTCCAGTGGAAGTCAAGTTAGGCCCAAAACATTTCCAGTTGAACATCCAGCAATTAAGGTACCCAATCTAGAGATATTCTTTGAAAATCTTTTGACTGTTTGGATCCATATCCAGAAAGATATTTAGACTCCTAACTTCAACAGAAATCAGTGGAAATTAAGTAATGTAAGTAATTAAGTAATGAATGGTTCTCCTTCATGCAGAGATTTTTGTTTACATTTGAATATTTTCACCAAGAACAGCCTTTGTATCAACAAAAATCTGGCCATGTGAAGATAGGCAGCTGGTAAAAATATTATTTTGGGGGGCTGAGGGAGGCTGAGCAAAACTTAATCGACTATTGTCCAGAGGGGAGACCCTAGGGGGATGGGGCTGGAGTGCGAGCTCGCCCACACTCACTCTGCAGCAGTGGCACCTTTCCCATGTGGCTGGGCCTGGCTCCCCGCTCCAGCCAGTTGGGTCTCAGAGCTTGCAGAATTCGGAGGCGCCAGTCACATGATGCATGTGTGATGTCACGCCCCATATTCTTCATAGAAATATGGTTATGAAATGAATACGCCCTGACTAAGATATATTTTATGCAAGATGCGTCTTGTAAGGTATCATTGGAAAGGTTATAATTTACTGAATGTGATTATCCAATTTGTATGCATGTATCATTTCTGTATCTGAAGTTAGGGATATTTACTATGTAACTATTACAACTGTGTGTGTATTTGGGAGACAACCACCAGACAACTGGCCATCACAGCCTTGATGGGCCATTAGGAAGAAACAATATGACTGTGAATATACTAATCTCTCTCCTTCCTGAGAGGCATCCTGGGACCTGGCTGTGACACTACCAGGTCAGGTGGTCCTGTCACCTGATTCTAAATACCACCTTGGACACTGCTGGTACTTTTCCTCTGTAGGGGGTTAGGGCTCAAATAAAGGTTTCCCACCTTAGGTAAATCCTTTTTAAGGCTGGGGAGGGGTTAATCTAGACTCCCCATTACCTACCCAAGTAGAAAGACTGCTGAAAGTACCTGAAGTGAAAGGCAGAGGTGAATCCAGACTGAGACGGGTCCAGTCTGTAAAAAGAAATAACCGGAACTCTAATCTACAGAAACTCTGCAACTTGCCTAAAATAACATTTAGGGTGAGAAATTATTTCTTGAAACCAATCTCTTTAAGATCTTAAGCTTAGTATGCATGTTTTGTTTTATTTGCTCAGTATTCCACTTTGTTCTGTTTGCTGTCCTTTATAATCACTTAAAATCTGCCTTTTATAGCTAATACATTTGTTTTATTATTAAACCCAGTTTGTGCAATTTTTAACTGGGTGGGGGCAAGAAGTTGTGCATATCACTCTTCACATTGAGGGAGAGGGCGAATTCTTATGAGCTTGCGCTGTGCAGATCTTTCTATACAGCGCAAGACAGTATTATTTTGGATTTATTCCCCAAAAGGCGTGAGCACGTGAGTGCTGGGTGAATCTTCTCATACAGAGCTGACTTCAGTCAGTGTCTGTAGCTGGGTGTGGCCCTACCTGTGTGTGTGTGTGTGTGTGTGTGTGTTGCAAGAGGCCGGAGAGCCTAATTCAGCAAGACAGGGAGAGGAATTCCAGGCTGGTGGAGTGGGAGGGGCTCAGTGAAACCTCAGTACATCAGGTGGTATCCCAGAAGTGGGGTCCAACCCATCACAGCGTGCATCTGCACACAGGTAGGCCCGTCCCACTTGACGCCACACCACGCCCTTGGTGCCACCAGATATGGGGCTTCATCTGATATGCTGGGCGGGCAGAGATAGATGGAGAGGGGGCTGAGCCCCTCTAGACCTAGCCCCCTGCTGCCTTTGTATGTGAATAACAAATAAGAAGGGGCAGAAATATTATCAAACCAAGCAGCCCATCTCAAATCAGGCTGGTACCCAGCAGTGAGTATGGTAATACATCTGCACAGTGTTGATAAATTACATAGTCAGTTGCTGGGCCACACTTTGGTTCTCTATGAAATATATTCAAGGGACCAAATAACCCATATCAGGCAGGTTTATTGCTCTAAGCCAATAACAATATAGTACAGAATGAGGTTCAATATGACACCAGTGTCTGGGAAGCATTGTTACATTCACCTTACACAGAAGGTGTGCTCCCAAAGTGACACCCTAAAGCTGTCTTTTTATACCCTATCTGTTTCAAGTAAAAGGTACTGTGTACATCACCTGAAATTAGATTTAACCCATCAGCAGTCTACCTTGTTTTGCCATGGTGTCCCTCTTATCTCTTTGTTTTGAACACAGGCATTCCAGGCACTGAAGGGTGTGAGGCACCACCTAGGTCTATGTTTGGGTAAGAGAGTCACATGTCTTGTCATCTTCCTTTAGGACATTCCAGTACTGGCCTGTGAGAATAATTCCCCACCTGTTGCTATGATAAAACACTCGTGTTTTACTCCAGCTACCACAAGGTGTTATGGGATACTTGGCATGAGTGAACAGAATTGTGGGGAGAACAGTCAGTTAACATAACTTCCCAACACTTAGATATAGTATTAATAGAACATATATGTGTGAGCTAACGACTTACCGGTACGTTCACTGTGAATTCTCCAAAGGGAAGAACCAAAAATACTGAGAGGAAATGGAATTCAAGGCACTCCATGTTTTCTCTTTATTGCTTTGCCATCTGCTTTGGGGGAGGAGGGATGTCGGTCTGTGCGCGCTCACTATTTGTGGAGATGAAGGGTGCGTTCTCAAAATAGCGCGCTGGGAACTGGCTAGCATCGATGTTAATAAAAGCTACATGGCTACATCTCAGGTTTTGCTTTGGAAATGTACCCTAAGGAAATGCCCTGGCTCCTTCCCAGTTGTTTCCCGCATTAATAAGGAGGAAGAAAGAGACAGAGAGAGAGAATACTACTAGGAAAAGAGCAATCTGCCAAATGCACAGTGTGCTGTGCCCATCAGCAACTGCCACACCATTCATGGCATGAACTTCTGTAGATTTCAGTTTAATGACCTGGTCAAACTGAGAAGAAGCCATAAAAATACCACTGCAAACACTTGTATAAACAGGACTTTATTTGATTAAACTGAAAACATATTCTGACTCATCATTAGAAAAACAAATACTAGGAGTTGGTTATATGCTGATTAACCTGAGAGTTAGTCAAAGAACCAGGAAAACATCTGCTGGCTTGAAGATCTAGCTGCTAAAGAAAAATAAAATGTTGTTTTGGGTTGATTTTCAAACCAATCTCTGGTTATTTAGGGAGTTTGTGATTGTTACTTTGCTCAGATCATGGCCACTGAGAACTTGATGGCAGAAGTAGGAATAGAATTCTGATCCTCCTATATCAAAAGCATAGGACTCTACCAACTGAACAAAAGGAGAATTGCCACTAGCTGTTTGCAGTATAGGGCCTATGACACACAGCTGAGCACTTCTGATAGCATCCACTAGAGGGAAATAGTTCACATACAAAACTATTCAGTTCATTACAATGTACACCTGTTATATAACTTTCATACAGTTCAGGAGTATGCCCAAACCATTCCACACAGGCACAACATTTTTTCCTAGGGTTTCCTTAAGATTCTCTTTTAAGCTAAAAGTTTAACTGACTGCAACTCAGAAGAAGAGGTGGATGACATTTTTCAACCAAAAACTAATTTCAGTGAAAAATGCAGATATAATGACACCAAATTATTATTTTTTTTAAATCCTTAAAAAATTCCAATCCACAAGCTCCAAAAACTCCAAAACATTATGTTTTGACATTTTCAGAATGAAACATTTCAATTTCTGAAGTGACATTCTGTTCAGAATTTCTTTTTATTTTAATAATTTCAAAAACATTTAAGGAAATGGTTGAAATCAAAATGAAACATTTCGTTCCGGGTCAAATGAAACATTAGCTTCAACTCAAAATGATTTTTTTTTTGAATCGCCAACACTTATGAATGGTTTTGGTTTTGGTCAGACCTGAAACAATTTTTTTCTGACTTTTCAACACTGCCAATGAATTGAAAAATCCATTATTTACCCTGCTCTAATCAAAAGCTACAGAGTACAGGTTTGAGTTCATTGCATCCAAGATCTCACCGGCACACACTTCTACTGATGCACCCATTTGATAGTATACACCACAAGGAGGCATATCCCCTGGGAGCTGAGTGCACACAGCACTTCCTAGGAGATGTTCAGTCTCTCGCAGCATGGCCCCTAGCGCTGCCCTGCAAAAACTTTGCGTGTCCAAGAAGAATTTATTAAACACAAGAATTCTGTCTGAATCACCGCTTGAGCTTCCCTGCAGCTTCTTTTGGCAAAGCTAGCGGTAATGTCTCCATGCTGCTATGATTTGCACCTAATATGTTACCTATGACTGTCAACACATCTGTCATCATCAACAGAGTAATAAAATACACATACAGCATATTAGCTTCTCCTTATATATATTATAGGACTCTCAAACAACTCACTCTATGGGACCATATAAAATGCTTCCTGCTATTCAAAGCTTATCCACACCTCTTTGATTAGGTTATATGGCTACAAATCAAGACCCACCTCTCTCCTGAGTTTTATTATTATTGTTACAGTATTTTTCCCAGGGCTGAGATCAGGGCCCATTGTGCTGGGCGCTGAACAGACAGACACACAGGGTACGTCTACACTGCAATAAAAGACCCACAGCACAGCAGTATAGACAGTTGGGCTCAAGCTAGAGCCTGGCTCTGAAACCTCTCAAGGAGGGAGGGTCTCAGAGCCCAGGCTCCACCCTGCACTGCAATTTTGAGCCCTGCAGCCCGAGCCCTGTGAGCCTAAGTCAGTTGACCCAGGCTCTGAGACTTGGTACCATGGGTTTGTATTGCCGTGTAGATGTGCCCATAGCGAAAGACAGGCCCTGTCCCAAAGAGCTTACATTCTAAACAGATGTAGAGGGGCAAATGCTCAGAGAGGTAAAGTGATTTGCTCGAGGTCACACAGCAGGTCGATGACTGAACCAGGCCTAGAACCTAGGTGTCTTGACACCAGCCCACGTAGCCTAGCCACTGCACCACATTGCTGTCAGATCCTCAGCCTCTTCCTCCCTCATTTCAGCCAAACTGGATATACTTCAGGACTAGCCCATCTCCGCTGAATCCAAACAGTCTGGAGGAACGTGCCACATGTCATAACAAATCAATAGTCAGCAATAA
Organism: Mauremys reevesii; assembly: GCF_016161935.1. Lineage (NCBI taxonomy): Eukaryota > Metazoa > Chordata > Testudines > Geoemydidae > Mauremys > Mauremys reevesii. Next base: position 65,628,712 of record NC_052629.1, on the reverse strand, counting down.
TAAAGGAATCCAGTGACCAGCGTCACCATAAAGCTCTGGATTTGTGTCAGGGCCTTGGGCCTTTGGACGTGCCTCCAATTCAGTTATCTTCACGTTTCATCCAGATCATTCCATCCATCTCGGACAGCTAGTAAAGACTGGTCTGGACCAAGCCCCTCCCCAGCCTTGGGCCAACAATGGATCCAAATCCAAAATTCATTGCTCAAGTTTGTCTCTGGCATTTACCATCTTTTCCGTTTAAGGGCCTAGTTCCAACCCCACTTCAAGCAGGGAAAGTAGTGACCTCAATGTACTCCTGTCAGAGTGACGCATGTGATGGGGAGAACCAGGCCATTTGAGTGTTAGGCCGTGGCAGGGTTCTTCTTCCCCTGAAGTCTAGGGCCTTATGCAGCGAGGTGGGATTGGAGGGCCACCAGCCCCTTGCAGGACAGAGCCACAAGGGAGAGGAAGAGGCAGCAGCGCTGTGGGACATGGCACCTCCCCAGCTTCTGCTCTCCTGGGATGAGAGAGCACAGACCCCCTTGATAGTCCTTCCCTCATTATTGAAATGTAAACTTCATTGCACTCAAGTGTTTGACAAACTTTAGAACTGGAGCTGTTACAGATGTCCTTGAAGTCTGCTTGGATCCACATGTACAGTCGGGTCTAGTGTTGGCAAGGATAATGTCCCCTTTGTACATTTATCTTTCAATGTACATTCACAGACAGCGCTGTTGCAAAAAGGGAATTTCCACTGCTTGCATTCCTGCCTCTGAACCATCTCATTATTTATCTCTCTCCCAGGGTATCTGTGGTTAGGAGAAAGAGTTCAGAAAGTGCTTTCTAATGGGAGACAAACCAAATACTTACAGCAAAATAAACAATGTCAACATGTGGGACTGCAAGCAAACCAACCTACCTTCAAGGAAGGGAAAAGAAAACAATGCATTGCATTTATAAAACACTTTCTATTCACAAGTCTCAGAACACTACAAACAATCCCCTACCCTGCCTCCATGGAGCAGGTATTATTCCTGTTTCACAGAGGGGGGAAGCTGAGGCACAGAGTGGTGACTTCCCCAGGATCACACGACAAGCCTGCAGCAGAGCCAGGAGGGACTGAGCACTTGACACCTAGTTCAGAGGCTTGGCCCTGTGCTCCCCATTCCTCTTTCAAGCAATGTTGAGGGCTGGTTTGATGGGGGTGGATGAGAGAACAGAGCTTACATGACACGGTTGATTCATATAGAAACCTATTCATATGCTTTCCCTTTCCCACGAGGAGCGAGAGACGCATGGAAATTCAAAGGCAAAACATAGAAAATGAATAAAAGGAAGCACTCATGATAATGTGTTTTGTTATTAACCAAAATTCACCCGGCTTAAAGCTCTGGAGGCCTTTGACATAGGTGATGGGGAAAATAACAAACTTAACAGCCAATTCCACACATAGCGTAGAACTCCCCACCCTCACTGTGCCATTGTTCTGTGACGCTTGCTGGAATGTTAGTTGAACAAATAGCTCAGTAAAATTCAACAAAGGAATAACTACTTATGTGATCTGATATACAGGGCCAGATCCTTAGCTAGGGTAATTTCCACCAGCTGAGGATCTGGCCTAGAATCTGTAGCTACCCAAGCTAAGATAAAAAATAGCCCTTATCTCAGTCCCATGCTGCAGAGCACAAGTTGACTGCCTAGATACTCTAGGACACAATACCTCCCACCTGCATCCACTTCTCTACAGAGTACAGCACAAATGGCCAGATGCATTGTGGGAGAATTTCATCTACCTCTGAAGCAATTAACATAGGCCAGTGCTGGAGAGAGGATACCAGACTACAGGGCTCTTTGGGTTTAAATTGTCCATGCATAAATTTAGGCTGGAAAAATAGAAGAAAGTTTCCAACCATCAGAGGACAGAGGTTCTGGAACAGCCTCTGAGTGGGGGCAACGAACCTAACTAATTTTAAGATGGAGTTTGATAAGCTTATTTGTAATGGGATTATATAATGGGGTTGCCTGCAATAGCAGGAGACTGAACTTGCTGATTTCCAGCCTTCCATCCTATGCTGCTGTGTTAATTCTGACACAGAAACATGTAGGTTCTTCCAACCGAGCCCTTGCAGGTTCAGCCCTTCCTAAAAACTTTTCATAGACCACACTGTGAGTAGGGAGGAGACCAACAGGGTGATCTTTGGCCAAAAATATCTCCATGTTTCCCTGGAGCAGTGTCTGTAATGGGATTTAGGGAGCTCAATACTAAAATAGAGCTAGTAATAGTGATCACTTGCATTGCCTTATCCGGACTCCCCCCCACCCCCACCCCAAAATACTGAACACTAATTCACCCTCACCATACCCCTGTCAGGTGAATGTTTTTATCACTTACAGATGGGGAAACAGGGCCAGGGAAGTTCAGTGACTCGCCCACGGCCGCACAGAGCTGCGGTTCATGCTCAGGAATCTCTAGTTCCCAGCTGTGAACTCAATCCCACTAGCACCTAGCCAACGTCTAGCTGAGATTGGGTTGAGTTTCAGCCAGCACACTCTCATCCATGGGTGATGATGCTGGCTTCAGGAAGCAGCTGGAAGAAATGGTGGAGGGAATATAATTCCCTCTGATTGAAGGACTACATCTGCTGTTGATTATTAGGGGGTCACAATTGACGGGTGAGTCTAGACACCCCCGCAGCTGTTGCTGGATGATGATATTACAGAAGGGACCCAGTCAGTGTTTTACCATCTAAGGGTATGTCTACACTTAAAATGCTACATTGGCGCAGCTGCAGGGCTTCAGCATAAAGACTACATATGCTGACGGGAGGGGTTCTCCCACTGGCATAGGTAGTCCACCTCCCTGAAAGACGGTAGACAGAAAAATTCTTCTGCTGACCTAGCAGTGTCTACACCGGGGATTAGGTCAGTATAGCTACGTCTCTCATGGGTGTGGATTGTCTACACCCCCAAGAGACATAACTATACTGAGGTAAGTTCCTAGTGTAGACCAGCCCTGAGTCTAGCTAGGAAACTGTGGCTTTTCCTTTCCTTTGCGTACCTTACCACTGTTATCCGAGCTTTTGTTACCTCGAGATTGAATTAACGCCATGGGCTACTGTTGTGCGTATTTACATAACAAAAGTAACATGAAGGAATCCCAGAGGCACAAGTGGGTTCCTAATAACCACGTCTGCTAACAACACACAAACTTGCACGGCCTAGGTACATACATATTTCTGCTCCAGCCGGTTTCTGGCAGCTTTTGTAATATAGAACACGGTGAGCACCACTAAAGAGCTAACTGACTCTTTAAAGGGATACTCTCCTGCTCCTGCATAGTTCAGCTCCATGCTCTCTAACCATCCAGACTGCAGCTGGCGTGGAATGCAGCAACTCACTTACTGAGCAGGGCATCGTGCTGGGAGCATGTAACCCCAGCATTCCAGGAGCTGCACTGGCTGCCCATCGGTTTCCGGGCAGAGTTTAAGGTGTTGGTTCTAACCTACCATGCTGTATATGGCCAGGCACCTAAGGGATTGCCACAGCTCTGGTCATCAAGGGTGTTCAAACTGGATCCCCTTCATTACAAGGGAGGGGGCAGCTGTTAGGGCATTCTCTGTGAGGGCTCCAGGACCTTGGAATTCACTCCCCATGTGATCTGAAATAATTTGAATCTGGTGACCTTACAGACATGCTGCAAAATCCACCCAATCAATTCCCTGCCACTGCAGGGGCTTCAGCATTGGCGATGTCTTGGTCGCTCCTGTTCTCTGCCTGTGGCACACACACAACAGTCTCCTGAGGACTGAAATGCTTTAGTTTGACTGAACACACTGGGCTCAGTATTGGGGTATTTAGGGGAAATGCTTCTGGTCTGTGATATGCAGGAGATCAGATTAGATGATCTAATGGTCCCTTGTGGTTTGATCCTCTATTAAACTAAGAGAGGGGGTTTGGAGAGTGTCATGCTGTCTGGAGTGACTCACAATCTGAACACCAACCTCAGGACAGACCGTCACAAACAGGGCAGACACTTCAAACTGCTGGTGTTTTCTATAATTAGATTTCACCAAGCCGGTAACAAATGTGAACTCCTGGATCACTGTAACAGTCTCACTATGGAGTCAAAGACAGTCCTTTGAGATTCTCCAATCTATCTTGCCACCCAGACAAACTGGACTTGGTGATAAATGGTCACTTACACCAAAATCACATCACGCTCAGGTTGCTTCCTGTCCAATTGGACCAGTCACTTACTCCCAGATCAATTGGTACTCTAGATCCTACACCAAAGACAACGCCTGTAGCCAGTCCTGTGATAAACTATCTAAAGGTTTATTCACTATGGGCTTGGCTACACTTGCAAATTTGCAGCGCTGCAGCAGGGTGTGAAAACACACCCTCTGCAAGCTGCATTGGTGCGCGCCAGTGGCGCCAGTGCAGTCAGCCCGCAGAGCGCGCGGCCAGCGCAGCGCTGTCCCCACCACCCCACAGAGATGCGGACACAGGCTGAGAGGATTTCTCCCGCTGGGGCTCTTGGCTTTGCTGGCTCAAGCGCTCAGCCAGCGCGGGAGCGCTGCGCGGCTTTGAAATGCTAGGAAAGAGAAATAAGAGAGTTATTGACATGTTAAAGCAAGCAAACATTTACATACCACTGAGTTAGCAGCTAAATACTAAGGGTATGTCTATAATGGCAGAGTTACAGTGCTGGCAGTTACAGCGCTGCTCAGAGAGCACTGAAGGGAAACCACTGTTGTGTTTACACTGTCAGCTGCCTGCGCAATAGCAGGTTCACACTTGTGGCCCTTGCAGCAGTATTCGGAGCGGTGCACTCTGGGGAGCTATCCCACAAAGCATCTCTTCCTCTTCTGCCGCTAAGACTTGTGGGAAGGTGGAGGGGGTCACGGGGCATCCTGGGTCCTTTTCCAGTGCCCAATGATGCATTGCTTCACATCCCAACAATCCCTGTGCTTCCATCTGCATCTGGACAGAATGGTCTGTGTACTGCACACTCTGCCTCTTCAGTCTGCAGGAATGGATCCCGCACTGTTGACCAACACGTCACGAGTGGCAGTGGAGTTATTCCTTAAACTACAAAGGCAAGAGAAGTGTGACATTGATCTCGCCATGCGTAGTAGCTATGATACGAGATTGCTTGTGGCATTCATGGAGGTGCTGACCACAGTGGAATGCCACTTTTGGGCTAGGGAAACAAGCACTGAGTGGTGGGATCACATCCTCATGCATGTCTGGGATGACGAGCAGTGGCTGCAGAACTTTCGCATGAGGAAAGCCACATTCATGGGACTGTGAGATGAGCTCGCCCCAGCCCCGCGGCACATGGGCATGAGAATGAGAGCTCCCCTGTCGTTGGAGAAGTGCATGGTGACTGCACTGTGGAAGCTGGCTACTCCAGACTGCTACCGACCAGTCACTAACCAGTTTGGAGTGGGAAAATCGACCGCTGGACTCGTGTTGCTGGAAGTGTTCAGGTACATTAATTGCATCCTGCTCCGAAAGACTGTGACTCTGGGCAACGTACATGACATTGTGGATGACTTTGCACAAATGGGCTTCCTTAACTGCGGAGGGGCGATAGATGGCATGCACATTCCAATTCTGGCACCAGACCACCTAGCCACTGAGTACATTAATCGGAAGGGGTATTTCTCTATGGTTCTCCAGGTGCTTGTGAATCACCATAGACGTTTCATGGACATTAACGCAGGCTGGTCTGGAAAGGTGCATAATGCATGAGGGAGGAGAGAGACAAACAAAAAAACACATCAGCACTGAGGGGGATGGGGGAAGGGAAAATCCCATGGGGAGGTGAGGTCCTGGGATGGTTAAAGGTTTGTGTATATCCAGGGATCATATGCAACTTTCTCCTTTGGAGTACAGTGCAGCGGGTGCTGTACTTCAGCAGGGCTAAACTGCAGAGGCAGGAGTGGAATGCAGCGGGTACAGACTGGAGCCTTCACAGTGGAGGTGGGGTTTGTCTGGTGTCTATGGGCCTCCTTGTGTTGGGCAGGAGATAACACCTCTTGTGTCAATCTAGTATTTTACACTTGGTACTGCTTCTCTCCTGGCTGTGGGGGGGTGTACAGTTTTAGAACAAACACTTAATACTTATGGCATGGGACACAGATATTATACGTGAGATTAATGCAGGCAGCAACATACAAGCATTTCATAGAGTCTAAACACTAAATCCAGTCTTATAAGACTAATACCTATTTTGAGCAAAACTAACATAGATATGACCTGGTCTGGTCTCCAGCTACAAGGTTGTCAGTTCTTAGCTAATGCCTGCAGCCTGGGTAAGAGCTGGCATCTGGCCTGCCAGCATCACAGAGATGTCTGAGAGTTTGCTTCTCAGAATGATGACAGCGGGCAAAGGAATTTGTATAGATGGCTGAGTTAGTTTGAGTTATTATTTTCATGCTGCTGGGTTTGGTTTTGGGGCAGTATTAATTATGCCTCAGGGTGCCTAGAGTCTGAATAGGTGACTTTCTTATTATTGAAATTGAAATAAACAAATCAATCAATCAGCCAATTGGTATGGCCTCTCCAAACCCCAGAGTTTGTTTAGGAAATACAGGCTTCCATGTGATCAGATAAGCCACCATAAGTTACTGGAGCTTAAAGCTACATGCTTCCAATCGCTCCTGTGCTTCAATCTCTCCGAAGTCTGACCACAATGACTTTGTAACACACCACAACAACGAGCAAATTCCTTCCCTATAAAATAATTGACTTCTAATCTCATACGAGGTTTCACTTCCCTAGCCCGACCCTGTCTAATAAATATACTGGGTCCACTTAAGACAGCAGGTCTGCGGTAGTTAAATGCAAAGCACTGCAATTAAGTGGGAGCAGCCTGATTAAAATGTTGTCTTTAATTATGTGCTATCACAAGAAAAAACATTTTATAGATTCTCTTTGTGACAGGGCCCAGCCTCCCCTGGCAAGGCCTAGTGCTAGACAGACGGGACCCTGGCCTGAGCCCAAACACTCAGCAGACATTTCCTTCAGACAGCACTTAGTGCAGCAAGCAAGCTGTCCTGTCCCCTCTATATTTTCGGCAGACAGGCCTAAAGACAACACAATAATGAGCAAATCTGGGGACTGGTGTAGAAACTCATGTCGCCTTCAGACACGCCTCATCCCCAGGTCAGCAAGAGTCTAGGGTACGAGGTTAGAGTGGGACGAATGCTTGTAAATATGGACCCCATTAAGGTACAGCATTTTTTACGTTAATCAGCTCATTCATGAAATGGCTGGGCTGCCAAAACTTTCCATTTTTTTATTAGGGACGGGCAAGGCAATACAGGCAACAAGCCAAAGACCCGGGGGCCCAAATTAGTTTTGATAGATTACAAACAAGATGAATCTCCCCCAGATGGTATTAAAGAATCTTTTATGATGTGCAGGGCAGCCTATTAATGGCCCAGGGGACAGCACTATCTCTCTCCGCTGCTCCAACCAAAAAGCTGTCAGCAATCATAATGTCTGCAGATCCCATTGGTCCGACAGCCGGGTAGGGCTGACGGATCCCCCAAAATAGCTTATTTGGGCCAGACCCTGCAAAGCTCTGGGCACCCTCAGCTCACCTTCAAGTCAGCAGGAGCTAGGTGCACTCAGCCCCTCACACGATCGGGCCCCGATTTGTTCCTGTGTTATTTATGGTGTATTCATTCACACTTTCATTTCTTCTTCTAAAATACTAGATGCCCTGAGAGCTGCTGCCATGTCCTAGTGGGCTAATGGTATTTAATTGCTGTCAGGTCAATCTGCCCAAGACGGAAGTATGTGGTGGACCCACCGAGGTGTGTGAAATCCAAGCTGGCAAGTTTCTCACTCGCATGGCTTTGGAAGAGCATTCTATTTATTGTTCAGCTGGTGCCAACTCCCTGCTGGCTCAGGCACAGGACAGAATGCCAGGTGAACGTGATAGAGCCATCACTTGGTTGCAACCATTTTGTCTGTGGACACAACCACCAAAAACTATAAAATCTGCTAGTGAATCTTTCCCTCATCATTACCCTTGCCCCCATCTACCATGATATTGGATGACATTACCCTCATGTAGCAAACAAGAGGTCAGGTGTTACAGCAGCACTGTGTGATTAGATCATAGGAGTGACTCCTAGATTCTAATGTCTGAAGAGACTGCTGTGAACATCAATTCTGATCTCTTGTGTGCAACAGGCCATAGGAGTTCCCTGAATTAATTTCTGTTTGAAATAGAGCAGATCTTTTAGAAAAACGTCCACTCTTGATTTAAAAATGGCCAGTGATGGAAAATCCACCGTTATCCTTGGTAAATTGTTCCAGTGGTTAACTATCCTCAGTGTTAAAAATATATGCCTAATTTCCAGTCTGAAATTGACTAGCTTCAACTTGTAGCCACTGGATCTTGCAGCCTCCTTTGTCTACTAGACTGAAGAACTCATTATCAAATTTCTGTCCCTGGAAGAGGTATTTGTAAACTAAGATCAAGTCACCCCTTCACTTTCTTCTTTATTAAAATAATTAGATTAAGCCACATAAAACCTCTTTTTACATAGATAAGAGAAAAAATGTGGCTTGTGATTAGCTCAAAAAGGTTATATGATGAATCAGTAAATCTTTATTGTTTGCCTCCTTGGACATCAATAACATTGAGATTCAGAGCAATATTAACCAATCACATTGCATACACAAACACATGCATCCTGACTGATGGCAGTCAAGTTCAATCAAATCCATTCACTTCTGATGAGGCTATCAGATAGCATATGCAAATCATAGGTGAATAATAGTTTTGTTTGTTTGCTTCTCTTTGGATCTCTAACTTAACTCCCCTTTTAAATGTTACTTTAAGCGGAAAAAATTGGAAACCAGGAAATGTACAAAGTGCTCTTATTATTCACCTAAATCTAAATCTTGTTTTCTTTCCTCTCCAATGGGATTTTCACCTGAGTGAATATTTCAGGCTTTGCCCCTAGATACCACAAACCAGTAGAGAATCGAATTTTGCCCTGATATACATATGTGAGATCTACATGTATTCATCTCAGGGCAAAATTTGGCTCACAAATACACATAACTAAGTATGAGAGATTAAGCAAATCCCAATACCCTTGCACATGCTTTGGAGGAGGACTAATGTTCTTTGCATGTTGGGAATATAATAAATTCCCTTACCAAGGTGATAGACACTTTATAAATACCTACGACAGATGGAAAGGAAGGAATGTGCATCCGTGGTCAATGGAAAACAAGATGTTAGGACAAGTGGAGAATAATACAAAGAACATTCTGCCATTAAATAAATCAGTGATGTGGCCTCAGCTGGAATACTGTGTGCGTGGCTGGTCAACCCATCTCTAAAATTATATTGCAGAACTAGAGGAGAGGGGGCTCTGGAGAGGAGCAATGAGAATGATCAAGAGCCTGGAAAACTCCCCTAAGAAGAGATATTGGAAAGATTGAGACTGTTACCTTAGAAAGGAGACCAATAAGAGGGGACATGATAAAAGTATGTAAAACAATGAGTGGGACAGCGACAGGGAGAACAGAAGCTCCCAGTCTCCTAACATAATAAGAAGAGGACAGTCAATCACATTAATGGTGCCAAATTCAAAACCAATAAAAGAAAATAATTTTTCACGCAATGTATCATTAAGCTGTGGAACTCACTGCTACAGGATACCACTGAGGCCAAGAAGTTATCAAGATTCAAAGACCGGCTGTACATCTCAGGGGTATTAGGAATATCCAGCTCTACCTCATCAAACCTCATCCTTCAGGGCTTAAGTTGATCTTTAACTATTGGAGATCAGGAGGTTTCTTGCCGGTTCCTCGGATGCATCTGATACAGAGACCGGACACTGGATTAGATGGACCTTAGTCTGATACTGTGTGGCAATTCCTATATTCCTCCAGATAATTACCCTTAAACAGGATAATCGTCATCAAGTGATAAAACAGTGAATGTAAATGTCTGCTGTGATTTTGGGACATGTCTTGAGATAGGACTAAGTTACATGTGAGAGCCAAGAATGATTCCACAGAAAGGATGAATCAGAGGCATTCATCTGAGAGCAACAGGCACAGTGCAAATCTCTGTGCCAGAAACAGGCTGTGATTCTTATTGAAAAGGCTCTGCAGAAATGGCACTAACCATTGGACTACAGTACTCAATAGAGCTATAGACAAACTGCTCTGTATAAAATATACTACGGTCACCTACAGTGAGAGTCTAAAGGACTGGGGTGATCAGATGAAGGAGTTAAATCCTATCTGGCTCTAAGTGTGATTCTAAGATTTTTGCTTGTCTTGAAGACTATCCAGTCTTTCTTAGCCGATGTTCTGCCAGGAAACCTCAGATGTATCAGATTAGTCAGGTGCAGAAAGGGAGCCAGGTTGGTTTTGTCTAGGAACGATGTTTGAACAGTATCAGCACAGCACCCATGTAGCAGGGCTCCTGTAGAGACAATTCCACCTTCCCACACACCAACGCTGACTTGATCTGATCTCTCCAGTCTATTAGTTTGCAGATTAGAGGAGCTCTGCCCCCTGGTTTCTTGTTATTTGGCTTTTTTGGTAGGAAGCCTGCATGCTTTCATTACACAGACTGGATCATTGCCTGTCTCCAGTTGTGAAATCTCAGTGAACCAGGTTCTTAAGAAGTACTTAGCCCTCTGTACCCACAGGCAGGCCAAGCATTCCAGCTGCTCATGTGACTTTCCAGCATTTCAGTTGGGCATCGATGGATTTCTCGCCTTTCTGCACTTAGGGCAGGAGCACTGGCCAGCTGGCTCAGCTCATCAGCCTGCGTTTCTGCAGCTCGTTCCCTATCTGTAATAGCATTCTAAGTCCTCTCCATCAAGAAGCTGCAGCAGCCTGCAAAGCAGGGCTCCCACGGGGTCCAGGGTAGCACCCACAGGTGTGACAGTTGCTTGGGATTAGTGCATTTCTTTGGTCATCCATTTCCTTCATGAGGGACCCACAGAGAAAAGTTCCCATGGGCTGCTTGATGGGAGGGAGATGGGGGAACCCAACACAACTACTTGGTCTTTCCTCTGCTCGACCCAAGGGAGCTCCAGTAGTCCGCACCAGCCTTCACATTTCTGTATCCCTCCATGAACAGCCAGTGGAATTCACAGCCACTGGATGGGAATTGTCACAAGCCAGCAGGCTGAATGGGGAGCCACCTAAGCTAGCCAGGTATGCAATGTGCCTTCCTGACAGGCCAGAGGGAGGTGCCCAGCTCTGCTCGGGATTCTCAGCCTGAGTGATGCTTGGGGGTGGGGGGTGCATGCAGTGTCACGTGCCCCCCCCTCAGATTTGCTGCTTGGTTTGTACTGAGCATGCTCACACGGACTGGGCATGCTCAGTAACACTGCTGAAGCCGGCTGTCCTCACTCTGCCCCCCCCCCACACACACACACACTATTGGCAGGTATGGCTGGGTCATCAGGAGGTCCTAAGCCAGCTCATGGCTTTCTCTTGAAAAATGAGAGCTAGAGAGACCACCCAAGAATAACCAATAGCTCAGCAGCCAGAGCACTCACTTGGGCTAGGAGAGACAGGACTCAGTTACCTGTTCCAAATCAGGCCACGCAGGGAGGTGAAAATAGATCTTCCACCTCCCAGACCCCTAGCCCCTGGGCTGCAAGATGTTCTGGCGGACACCCTGGCTATTTCCTGTGTGGGATACGTGTGGTCTGAGCCCCACAGGCGAGACAGGCGGGGAAAAGTCTGGTCTGAGAATCTCCCCAGGACTTAGGTGTGAGCAGGGGCTCTGAGCAGCTCTTAGCTATTGTGACATTCCCCTCTGGTGTTGTCTGGACCAGTGATCAGCTAGGTCACTCCAATCCTCGACTCTGGGAGCCAGCCTTACCCTGCTCTGCTGTGAGAACCCCACTCCTCTGGCATGTATGCTGCTCCCAGCTACTTGCAAGCGAATGACAATAGCCAATATCGCCGATCCCAGAAACAACCCTAGGAACCTCCATCTTGCAGCGTCCAGTTATGCTCATGGAGGTGGAGTACCTGCAGCACTGGGAGAGCTCTCTCCCAACGCTGGGGCACGACCACACTCACACTTCAAAGCACTGCCGTGGGAGCGCTCCCGCGGCAGCGCTTTGAAGTTTCGAGTGTAGCCACGGCCACAGTCCCAAACTGCCCAAAGGAAGGGGGTGACTCCCTCGAGGTTCTAACAGATTCTTTTGTTGCTGCTTAAGCCAGTGTCCATTGTTCCTGTGAGGCTGGGCTGGGTTTGTTCCATCCATGCCCTGACAAGGTGTGAACTGCCTCCCTGTTCTTGGAGAGTTTCTGCATGGGCTTGCTTTAAGCCATGAGGATACATTTTCAGCCTCATAACTATATATATGAAATTACAACCTATAACCTTACTGTAACGATTACTATAACATCACTATAACAACCATGCTGAGTGCATCATGAGCCTTCTGAAGACACCCAACATGACAAACTTTACATTGGTTATCACACAATCATTTTATAAAGATGAACATGGGGGTGTAGGGTCCTCCCGACGTACAGAGCATCACAGCTACGAGGTGGCATCTGAACAGAGGTAGCTAAGTCAGAGGTGGGGCTAGGCAGCAACTGAGTGTGGGGTCTGAGAATGTTAGTGGCATCTTAATGTTGGACTTCGGTGCCTCAGTCCCTTGTGAAACTAGTCCCGGATCCCACTGAATTTCTAAATCCCGGAGGCTCCTCTGAAATTCCCAGCCTGAGTTCTGCATTCTGTCCTCCCAGAACATTGGGCCAAGCAAGGTTCCTGATGAAGGGAGTTTGGGATCTGATCTCATCCAAATAGGTTCAGTGAGTTCTTACTGCAACGAGGAACACAGTCCTAAAGGGAAGGAGCTGGCCTGGCCTTCAAGGGATGATCATCACTAGGCATCATGCTATTATGGTTACAAGAGAAAATTCATAGTGTTTATGGCCAGAAGGGACCATTATATTGTCCCATCTGACCTCCCCTGTAAACAAGCCAGAGAATTTCACCCAATTACTCCCTTACCGAGCCCACTAATTTCTGTTTGACAAAAGCCGAGCTCCCAGAAAGGTATCCAGTCTGGATCAGAAGATTTCGAGAGACAGAGAATCTACCAGTGCCTAGGGAATTGGTTCCGTTGGTCAATCACCCTCACTGGTAAAAATATGTCTTAGAAATTGGAGGGTCTAATTCTGCATCTGTATCCAGTGTAATAAACAAGGTAATTATTGTGCAATAGGTATTTCACACGTATGTGTGTTCAATGCTACACCACTGCCCCCTCAGAATAAAGCTGTAGGGTTACTTACTCTCAGCTATTGCTCTGGCTTGGATGAATGAAGATGTTAATTTTCCCCATCGGTCATGCTCAGAGCTGTACAAAGTTTTTGTTTTTTTATTAGATTAGATTAAAGTAAGTGACTAAATTCTGGTTGACGAGGCTTTCCAGAAGGGAGGTTAGAAAGATCCTCCTAGTAGGCTATCCAAATTATCCTAATTGCCTAATTATTCTTATCACAGTAGCAAATTAGGCTGACTTTACAGCTGCACTCATAAACAGACTGCAAGCTATTAGAGCCTGCAAGCAGCTGTGCCAGGAGTGAGGGACTTGGAGAGACAAGTGGGCCAGAGAACTCTTTTACTGAAAGAATTTACTGAGGACAGCAATTACACAGCGGGAGGAACTAGGGACACAACAACCCACCAGGAACACAGACAGACAGTGCCAACCACCGGTTCAGGAGTGAATCTGCACTACCAAAGTTCTGAAGCCACCCGCTCCCAGCAGTTTCCAACCTCTAACCCTTCAATACCAAACTCACAATTTCCTCACCACAACCCTGAAGGGCAGGCTAAAAACCCCAGCCACAACCCCACTACTGAGAACCTTCACTTGTTCTCCTGGAGCAGAGGAGCAAGGGCAGGTTAAATATTAAAGAATATTAAAGGAAAATATTCCTCAGGTGCCACAGTGATGTCGACACCACAGCTGGGAGTGTGCCAAGGCAGACAGACCAGTGCTAGCTCGGCTCAAGCTGACACACTAAAAATAGGCGTGTAGATGTTGTGGCATGGCAGCAGCACAGCTAGGTGCCCAAGTCCAAGCCTGTCTGACTCTCTAGGTCCAAGCTCGGGCGACTAGCCCGTGCCATAGCAGCCACACTGCTATTTTTAGCAGGCTAGCTCAAGCAGAAGTAGCACGTGTCTCTCTAACCAGGCTGGGAGGCAAGTTCCCAACTGCAGAGTAGACATAACCACAGTGTCTTGGCGGACAAGTGGACTGGACTCATTTGTTCCATTATTGAACTTTGGTGACGTTTTCATCGGTGCCCTCTTGTAATTGCTAAGGGCCAGATGCTCAGCTGGTGTAAATCAGTGTAGCTCCATTGACACTGGCATCTAGATCCTTAAATAAAGCACAAAAGCATGATAGTGCCATGAAGTTATGGCGCTCGATTCGCGTTTGCATCAATGTTAAACAAAAGTCCAGACTAACCATCCCACAGCACAGTTAGCAAGAACAGAGGTGTTTGTTCTGGAGACACAGCCAAATTCCAGGTTGTGGTCTCTCAGCCTAAAATTCCTTGCAGAGGGCTAGGATTTGGAACAGGGAGCCATGTGGCTCTGAACTTAAACAGTTGCCATGTTCCATCCCTGAGGCCTGCCTGTCAGAGGAGTGAGAGGTGACTTGCAAAGGGCTTTGACATCCATTGAGACGAAAGCTTCCATCTAAATATAAGTTCCATTGTTATTATTATTAGTATTTATTACTTGGTTTTGGCTCCCGATTAGAAAAGAGCTCACTATAACCAAGTCCAGAATGTAAACATTTTGACACCCCCGCAATCTGTGTCCCTTATGGTGATTGTTTGCGAAGGGGACAGGAGTATATCACTGTTTCTGGCATTGATCCTCACCCAAACAAATTAGTTGCTTGTGAATAAAAATCCATGCATTTTCCTGCTGAGGTAGGTCCCCAGTTGTCTGCTATTTGTATTCCTGTAAAAGGACTTTCATGGCTGGAGGAATGTTTAAATAGAAACCAGAAACAGCTCTCGGAAGGACTACATATACATAATTTAAAGGCAGCCCAACCGAGTCATCTTTTTTTCCATGAGACTGCAAAATTTTGACTTCCCTCATTCTGAAGGGCCCAGTTTCCCTGATGACATCCATCATCTCTTTTCTTTTTCCTGCCAGAAATAAATCATAAAGTATTGTAGGCTGCATTCAGCACCAGCATGCAGGCCAATCTGGGCACAGAAACGAACACTCCTTCCTGAGTAAACTCTACCTTTTCCCGCAATGCCTGAATGCTGTTTTCTAGCTAGGACCTGATGTCTCAAGATGATGCTCCTTAGCATATAAATCTGGGATCCCACCCCAAGATGGCATAGCTGCAGAAATAAAGTGGTAGCTTAAAGTTACCCCAGCAACCTTTCACAGATACTTGTTCTTTCTGAAATTAATAGAAATCCCAGTTACAGCTTTCATTTCCTTATCAGAGTACAGCATGTGCTTCTTTACTTGCTATGCTGGGATGTTTTCATGTGTGGGATTTTCTCATTAAATGCACACAGTTCAAATAAATATTGCAAAAGAGCTGTTTTGTACTGGTTACAAGTTCAGAACTGAGATTCCTCAGGTTGCTCTTGTAACCCTAGTAGCTTTGCACCCAGTAATGACTCTGGAGCCTTTAACAATTGAATGTATTGGTTAGATTGGAACTAATCTAATATCCCTCTGCTCATGCACCCGCTGGGCACGGATGCACGCAGTAAATGGGGAAGCTTGTATATAAGCTTGTGTAAGGGTTTGGAACTGAGTAGCTGCCGACCAAATCACTGAACGGGTGGTTTGCGCTGAAGGGAAATGAGCTTAAATGTCTAGAAAGCCATGAACACGGAGCAGTTCTAGACTCAGCTCAGTTTCACTTCATGTTAATTAACAGAGGTTGTAAGGTTACGCTCCGTAATGTCTGCCACTTTCCTCACTGAATGGAGCGGGAGACAAGTAGAACAGGCTCAGGCTGGCTTTCACTGCCACAGTACTGTCTCAGTGTCTGTTCCTCGGGGTATGGAGGGCTCAGAGCTCCCAGTGGGAGTTATGGGAGCTCAGCGACCTGCAGGAGGCACTCTGCACTTTGCTGGATGGAGTCCCTGCTGCTGGAAAATACAATGGGACTTTGGGCCACATCTTGCCAGGTGCTCTGTAGAACTACTGAACCTCTCTGGGTCAGGTCCTGAGCTGGAGTAGGGCAGCGAGATGTGACCAGCAGGCCAATTCAGATAAAAGCATTTGGCTGTCTCAGAAGAAAGAAATCCTTTCAAATTGGCAAGATAGTTGTGCCAACATTTGTATCTTATTTGATAGGGAATGTGGGGGAAGCTCAGGTCCCCTGTGCAAAGCCCAAGGAACCTGGTTTGGGGCAAGGGACTGGAGAAGGTATGTCCTACACTTGGCATCTGGAGATGGAATCCCAGGCATTCCCAGGCAGTTTGACATTTCCATAGCCACAGAGGGTAGGCAGGTTTCACAGGTTCATAGATGTTAAGGTCAGAAGGGACCATCTAGACCAGTCATCGAGTCTGACCCGCATCACACAGGAGAGTGATTTCACCAGAGATTCCTGCAGTAGACTTGATCCAGGACTAGAGGGTATGTTTCAGAAAGACATCATGTGGGATTCACCTGCTCTGAGTCAATTTAATATTCACTGCCCTAAGACTTCAGGATCACAGAATTAAAGTTGCCTGGTGTTGCCTGATGCCCATCCAGAATGTGGAGAGTGGCTAAATTTAAACCTCTGACAACCACGAAATGATGAGGTAAGCTAACAAAAGCTTGAACATTTGTGGACCTGTGCCAGGCACCCAATATGCCTGGCCCTAGCTCCATACCTTGCTCTCAGCAATGTGTGCTTGGTGCATGCACTGAACATGCCTGTTCTCAGCTCCCCAGCCCAGACTCAGCAGTCTGTGCCTGTGCCATGCACCAGGCATGTCCGTTCCGAGTGCCTGGCATAGACCCCGTCCACCATTCCCAGGGCTTCCCAGCAGGAGTTCAGCAAGTGTATCCCAGGAGAGAGCGGATTTTCCCTGGCTGGGACTCTTCCACAGGCCTCTCTGGAGCTACAGTGTGGTACCAAGTCCCTCCCATATCACCGTAGCCCCACACAGCCATCTGGGCTTCATAACCCAGACTCAGCACTGCTGACTAAAAAAACGTCCCAGGTTAGACAGCACTGGGGGTGCACTTGCGAGCTGCTGAACTCTCTCCAAAGTGAACATGCCACTCAAATTTGCAAACAGAGCTCCATCCACCCAGAGACACCAAGGGCACGTCTATACTTCAAGCGGGGCTGATATTTCCAGCTCGAGGAGACATACCCTCACTAGGTCTGATCAAGCTAGTGTGCTAAAAATAGAGCATAATCACAGCAGCGCAACCAGCAGGAGGGGCTAATATGTACCTGTGCTCTCAGAAGGGATTGTACTCAGGGCAACTAGTCCCTGCCCTCCAAAACAAGTGATAAGAAGCGTACAATTTTGATACTACAATGCGATGCAGTGGGGACTCTGGAACCCTTTTGTAAAAAATCCCCAAATTTAGACCAAATTTGGTTACGCCTACTCAAAGCCCCATGAGGGACTCCAAGTAAGCATGTCGATTTTAGAGTATTTAGGAAAACCAGCTCTTAAATTGTTATATGAATCTTTCCTATAGCACAGCTCCCATTTGCCTATAATGTAATCTGCATTTGTAGGCTTGAAATGTCAGGTTTCATGAAGCATATGGTCGCATAATCAGAGGCAGCCTGGATCCAAAATGGTTCGCTCCAAAACCAGAACCTCCATAACTACAAGTGCTTTTTAGCTGGGATTATTTGACCTTTTTTTGGTGGGTTTGGAATAATCTCAGGAAATTTTGGGGCATCATCAGCAACAGTGCTGTTTGTTCCATTTCTTTTCATCTCTGGCAGAAAGGACAATGTAAGGAAGCACTTTTTTTGCCTTATGGTCAACTCCCCTGCCTAGGGTGACCAGACAGCAAATCTGAAAAGTTGGGACACGGGGTCGGGGGTAATAGGAGCCTATAAGAAAAAGACCCAAAAATCGGGACTGTCCCTATAAAATTGGGATATCTGGTTACCCTAACCCTGCCATGTCTGCTGACATGCGGGCAGTGCTAGGCCACACTCCAGGTATTGGGTGTGAAATGGGTTTGCAACATGGCATAGGTTGAACCTTTGCAGTTCAGTGCAAGATAAGATTGTTCATAATATTAATTTTACTTTTTTTTTTTTTTTGCTGTTGAGCAACAGAACTCGCCCCTGAA
Source organism: Mauremys reevesii (assembly GCF_016161935.1). NCBI lineage: Eukaryota > Metazoa > Chordata > Testudines > Geoemydidae > Mauremys > Mauremys reevesii. The sequence continues at coordinate 65,610,378 of NC_052629.1, read as the reverse complement.
CTAACAACACCCAGTTGGGAAACGTTTAAAACCTCAAAAGACCTACTCTTTTTTTTAAAAAAAAATTCATATATGTGTATGAAACTCAAGCCAGTTAACGTCACTTACCCACAAGCCTGATTTGTATTTCCATGGAATCTAGGCCATTACACACAGCTGTGGACTGAGTATAACTATCCACCACTGATCTTTCATCAGCATTGCTGAGAGTGGATCCAGAATGTGGCTTAAGCCCCTTGAAATAGAAAGTTCATTCATTTTAAGCTGAAATTCCTTATGCTGTAGAAATACACACATTTATTGTGATGGGTTTATTTGTGTTTCCTCCATTCTACATTAGCCAAGATTTTCAAAAGAGGCAACCTAAAGTTAGTTTCTGATAGCCATGTTTAGGGACCTAAATTAGTGGCCTAATTTTCAAAAGTGCAGAGGACCCAACACCTCCCAATAAAGTCAGTGGGTGCTGCGGGGGGCTCAGCATTTTTTAAAATAATGCCACTTATTTAGGTGCCTAACTGTGGACTTGACAATTTAACTCTAGGCTCCCATTTTGTAAAATCGTGGCCTCTGTGGGTACGTCTACCCTGCAATTAAACACCCGGTGCTGGTCTGGGTCAGCTGACACAGGCCATCCACAAGAGTTTCATTGCAGTGTAGACATACTCAGTTTAAAAGTAACACAATGACTGGAGCCTGATCCTGCAGCTTTTACTTGTACATGTAGAACTTATTCCTGCAAGTAGTCACACTACAGCAAATAGAACAACTTGTATGAATAGGGACGGCTCATCTGGGTGAAGGATCAGGCTCCTTTTTGTGTATGCAGAAGTCATTACACAGAAAACTCAGTACCTATTGAATTCACAATGCCACTCTGAGTCTAGCAGTGTGTAGGAAGTGGTGTAGTGCTAGGCCACACTGATTGGAGCCACTGTAATATTTTGCAAGAGACGGGCTAATGAAAGCCCAGGCAAGAAATAGGCATCTCGTTGCACATATGTTTTCCTTTAATTATTGCAAAGCACGATTTGGCTTCTCAGGGCCATTTCTGGGGTAAAGATTGGGATATACTGCACATAATGGGATATATTCCTTGAACAGAGTCCAATATTCCCAAACTAATTTCCAATCCTCAGAATAAGGTCTGTCTCCTGGGGACAGCAATATCTGTGGTTTTGATCTCTCACATGCTACCCAAACGTTTCCTCATTAGGGTCTCTGGTTTCTTTGTCACTGCACAGTTTACCCAAGCTCAGATGTAATCAGCAGCAAAACATTCATTCACATGAACCAGGGCCACTTTTTCCCCTCAAGAATACCTCCAAGTTTGCTAAATATTTGTCAAGTAAACAGTTCCCAAAACACTGCTGACCATTTCCTCACGCCTTCTGGTCTATTGCAATCTTTGGCTTCTTCCCTGTGATTACATTTATTTATCGCAAGGTTTGGGAGATTTGGTGGAAAGCTATTTTTGCCTCTGGGCAGGGAGTTGACGAGTTCGAGACCTAACAAAGCCAGGCGTTGTGTGTTCACTAACACCCTGTCTTGGTGTCAGGGAGCATTGGGCTGCTCAGAGTATTTCTTCTGCACAGGATACTTAATTAAGATCTTGTCTGGTACAAAAACTTAGCCTATGCTCTGCTTTTCAAAAACAGGAATGTGCCATGTCTTTTACTGTATCATTTGCAGCTCTGTAATCAATGAATATGACCCTCTGTGGATTTCAAAGTGCTTTACAAACATGAATTAATTAAGCCCCACACCACCACACTGAGATAAGGAAAGAGCCTCATTTCACAGCTGGGGAAACAGCACACAGAGTTGGCCAAGATCATCCACCGAGTCAGTGCCAAGCCCAGGAATAGAATGCTGAATTCACAGTTCTCTCCTCGAACCACTAGACTCCATTGCTTCTGTTTATTACCCAAATATGCTCTTCTCATTTCTGCTTATCCCTGTTTTGACAGGTAAATTTGCATTGTCAAGTTTCCTTCAAGGAAAGTAATTTGTATGGCTAGCATAAAGGTTGTACTTCCTTGCAGTTGCAGCAGCATTCACTTTTTCTGTACAGTTTCCATTCCCTTGTAACTTTAGATATCTGCAGGCACAGGTTCTGAAATTAGCAATACAATCAACAATGCCAAAAATCCATTCTAGAGCCTATGACAGCAACAAGTGACATGCCAAAACTTCTGAGATTCCAGGCAGATGACCGCTAAAATTTCAGACACTTTCCCAAAATGTATGCTGGTTTGTGGTGATTGTCTGAGTTTTGTATGAATGAACAGAGTAACGGTCCCAATGCTAAAAGTTGTGTCCATCCTTTTTTGTTGTTGTTTCCCAGAACTTCATGCTGGGCTGCTATACTCTGTCGGGAGCTAAGGAGAGGAAGTCAAACTAGATGATCTAACTACAGCTGGATGAAATTTTTCAACCGAATATTTTTGGTGAAAAATGCAGATTTGTGAAACCAAGACATATCACAAATTCATGTTGTTTTTGCCAAATTGTTTCTGCTGGGGAAAATAAAAGAGAAAAAATTGAAATGCTTCATTTAGACATTTTCTCAACAAAATGTTTTGATTTTTCAGTTCAAAATGAATTTTCCTTGCAATATTTCCTTTAATTTAATTTAAAAATGATAATAACACGTTTTATATGATCAAAATCTAAATAATGTGGTTACAAAATATTCAAAAGGAAAAGTTTCATTGGATCAGCGTTCATGTCATGCTCCCCACCAGTACCTGGCCTGGGCCAGGGAAGCTAATGGTCCAACCAGTGGACCAAATTCAGTGATGAATCCAGTTATGTGCCAGCTGAGGCTCATTGCGCATACATTAGAAGACATTTTAAAAAAACAAACAAACTTTTCAATTAGATGAAATTTTCGAAAAAATTCATTTTTGGTTTGACCTGAAACAATTTTTGTTATAGAGTTAAGGTGGGTGAGGTCCTATCTTTTATTGGACCAACTTCTGTTGGTGAGAGAGACAAGCTTGCAAGCTTCCACAGAGCTTGTCTCTCTCACCAGCAGAAGTTGGCCCAATAAAAGATAGGACCTCACCCACCTTGTCTCTCTAATGTCCTGGGACCGACATGGCTACAGCACCACTGCAAAGAAATTTCTTTATGATTTTTCGGAATTGCCTGTAAACTGAAAACCCCATTATTCGCACGGCTCTAGAGCTAATAATTCCTTCTGACCTTCAGCTTTATGAACCTGTGAATTACCGAGGTCAGGTAATTGTGTGCACTGATGAAATGCAGCCTCTTGACCAGCTGATAATGGCAAATTGCATTTCTCGTGAATGGTGCTGGGTTCAATAAATCTTACACACTTTGCTAAAATATTTAACTCCAATGACCTTTAGCTTTGGACTTTCTTTAGCATTGAGCTGCAGAGCTAGCCACAGAAGTGACTCTGTGGCAGCGTGGTGACTCATGCTAATCCTCCCAGATCACATTGACTTACTGTACAAGCCATGGCTTGATTTTTGTCAACTGCCAGAGCTGCAGCTCCAGCCATGTGCCAAAAACTCCAGATGTGGCCTTTCTGCTTCACCTCTCATCCCTCAGCCCACTGACCATCCCTAGAAGATCTGGGGGGAGAGCATGACGGGAGGTGCGCTGACATGAGGATGAGTCAAAATCGAATCCAGCTCTGCATTTCTGTCAGCTCTTCAGTGTGGACAGAACTGAGAGGCACAGTGCAGCAGTGCACAGTGACAAGCTTAATCAAGTCAAGACAAGCTCACCAATGCTGGCCCCGCCCCAGGATTACCTAGAACTGAAGCAGAGGGTTTGGGCAGGGCAGGTCCATGGATTTCTCCCTCGCTCCACTGCCACATCATCACACCCACAAAGTGGAGGGGCATGTGTCAGTATTGATTAGGTAGCTGGAAAAGCCTGTTGGAATGAGCAGAGAGCAAAATCCTCAGGCCACTCAGCACTAGGACCCCAGTTCCTCCCTCTTTGAGCCGCTCACCCTGACAGTGGCAGCATGGCCAGCACAAGTGCTGTGCTCTGACTGGCTGACCCAGCCCCAAATACAGCCCTCTCTATAGTTTCTTAAAGTAGTGGAGGGAGTAATAACTCTCTGGAGCAGCAGTAACTCAGGATCACATTGCACTCTGGGTCAGAAAGAGCCCTCAGCAGATCACACCCCTATGCAGACACTGTTCAATTAATTGCAGCCTTGCAGTGTATTGTCAGTTCCAATGGCCAGAAGAGGCTAGCAGACGCTATGAGGTGAGGGATAACACTACACAATATCATTACTGAAGAAACAGGAGGGATGCATATGGTCCTATGGGCACTGGAAGTTTAGTCTGAGTGAGGATCTCAGAAACGGGCCTTTTAACGTTAGTCCAGGAGTAGTCTCATTCAGTGCAAAATTATCCCTAAGGAAACGGAACCATTCAGACCTTAACTGAGATCAGATTCAGGGCCCATCTCGACCTAATTCATTCATCACTTGAAGGTACATTTTGCAGACCCGAGCAGAAGAACTGGTTGAAATTTTTTCATTGACTTTTTTTTTAAATGAAAAATGATTTTCACCAAAATGAAAAAAAAATCCAAATTTTCTGTTTATTTCACACAAAAACTGGAAACTGAAAAGTTTGCACTAAAATCTTTTGATTTTTAGTACATTTGGGGGGGCTTGGAAACTGAAAATATTTACCAAAATCTGAAAAAGTATCATAAAAACAGTTTTGGAAACTGAACATGTTTTACAACAACAAGGGTTCTTTCATGAGAAATTAAATCCCCCCCAAAAATGCCCATGAAAAATAATTAGTATTTTTGACCAGTTCTACTTAACCAATTTAAACAAAAATTAAAATGGAGTGGAGAAGGATGGAATTTTCAAGCAAATCCCAACACTGTGTTTATTTGGTTGCATAAAACTAGATGAAACCTGATGAAAAAAATTGGTCACTTTCTCAATGCAATGGCATATGCATTGTTTAGATTTATTGGGGGTATTTATGTTAAGTGCTAACTGAGTAATTAAGGGCACATTAACTGAGCTTAACAGATCTAGGGACTTTGGATATACACCTTAACACACTCAAAACTGCCTTCACCAAACAAGGACATTCCACCAGAGAAGTAGAACAGGCCACCCAAATACCCCAAGAGAACCTGCTTTACTACAAAATAAAACCCCCTCTGACTGTACACCCATAGTTGTCACCAACCGTCCCACACTGGAACCCATATGGGTATCATCAAACAACTACAACCCATGCTTGATGTGGCTCCCAGAAGCAGCTGGCATTTCTCTCCGGCTCCTACGCAGAGGCACGGCCATGGGGGCTCCGCACACTGTCCCCGCCCCGAGCACCGAATACTACTGTGGCTCTGGCTTCTGGCCTTGCCAGGAACAGGGCCTCAAGGGGAGAGGAGGAGCAGGGGGCAGGGCCTCATGCAATCGGGAGTTAAGGCCCAACTCAGCCCTCCCTTCCACCCTCCCCGGGAAGAGGCTGGCATCACCCCTGAGCCTTAGGCAGGAGCAGAGCAGTGCTGCAGGGAATTCAGGACAAATGCTGTCCTGGAGTCATTCAGACTGGGACCAGGACTTGAAATGTACATTTGGGGACTATCCTGCCCAATTAGGGACGGGTGGTCACCCTACTGCACACTGAGGTGAGAACCAATAGGTCAGAGCAGGGTGCTGGACCAGCCCTTTGGGACAGGAGCTGTTGTGGCATGAGTGCGGGGCCAGCTCACTCTCCAATACACCTCCAAGGTCTTCCCCCCTCCTCAGTCCTTCCCACCACCACCCCTTATCTGGTCACAAGACCTGATCTGGCCCCTCCTCAAGCTCTTCCGTTTCCAGGGGGCTGGAGCAGCCCTTGTCCTCCCCAGACCTCCCCCCACCCCCGCTGGGGCCTCCTAGCCCCCAGGGACAGGGGAAGGGGCTCTAACTGCAATAGTGCACAGGACCCCAAATTTTTTAATCTGGCCCTTGCAGCTGATGATCTACCTCTCCCGAGTGAGACAGGCACAGAGAAAGGTGAAGAAACAATGGAAACAAAGCTTCAGACAGAGCAGCGCTGCCTTGGAGGACTATAGAGTCCTAGCAAGCATTGCTGGGCACCTGGCTCAATGCAGGAATTCCCTTTGTGGACATGCTGAGCCTCAGATCTCCAGACAGCTGCAGGCTGGAGGACCAAACCCCATGGATGGGAGGGATAATGCTGCAGGAATCCCACCATCTCAAGGGCGCATACTGTTATTGGTCCTGTAATATTTTTTTTAATGCACAGAGAGCATGAAACCAAGTACATGAGCACTGCTTTCTTTGTAGGGAATGGTGCTGCCTCAGGACAGAGGGAGGTATCCAATGGTTTCCACAAGGGCTCAGTACTGGGACCAGTAATATCTAGCCAAGTTCATTAACAACCATGGGGAGAATGAAATTCAGCAGGGATCAATTTTACAGATAAAACAGAGCCAAAAAGAGCAGTGATAACTGATCAGAAACAGAGATCAGGAGAATGCGGAGATTTGGTCAGACCTGTGGGAAATGAGATTTTAATGTGACAATCAAGAAGTGTAAGATAATAAAAGTGAGAGCTGGCATAAATAGAAAGAGGTCTCAGACAGAATTCAGGGGAAAGAGAGTTTAGCCAGATATTTATTACTCCAAAGTAAATGTGAGTTCACAATTCCACAAGGACATTCTGAAGTTCTCACTGACACTGGTTTATATCAGGAAGAATGCCATTGAGGCTAATGGATTTACACTGGTATAAAACCAGTGTGTGAGATCAGAATTGTTCTGTTCGCAGCAGACACACAGTGATATTGGATAAAAACATAACAGTCTTTCTAAAAAGCTGCAATGTAACATGAAATTATTTCTTAAAATCCAGAACTTTAACACACAAGAACCAAACACAGAGAGAGACAAAGCAGGCTGCTCCCTAAGGCATAGAGCTACAACTCCTCCACATTGCTCTAAGCTGGCTTTTGCAGGCTGACTGCTGAAGACCCAGATCACTTTCTAACTTGCAGGCAGGACCAGGAACCCCTCCTCCCCCCGATAATTTAAAATGATAGTTTATAATTTTAACATGGTTTTAAATACACCATAAGAATCAGGCCCGATGTGCCCTGCTGGCCCTGTGCACTGCCTTAGTGCACTTTACAGCTGCAGTTAAAGGGTACTGATCAGAGAAGAGAGGCTAAGATGAGTGAATTGAGTGAGGCTTGTGTTCCCTTTTCTGTCACTGTCCTGCCTCACAAAGATCAGGGGGGATTAATAAATACCTTCTACTCAGATTATCCTCTCCACTCTGCAGATAGTGTGACAATGCCCCCCCCCACTCCCACCCCACTCCATAGATCCCTGTCTGGGACCATGGAAGGAGAAGTGTGGCCTCCAAGACATCATTCTCCCATACCCATTGAAGCCCTCTGGAGGATTGAGATCTGTGGCAGGGACAGGTATTTCCCCCAAGGTTTCTACTCTGATGTAATGGTATGAACTATTATGCACATGGTCTCAGTGCCCCAGACACACCACTTTCCCTGTCCCACCTCTGAGGGGGCTTTATTGGAAAGATGATGATTCTGTGAAGCTAGGAACTCTGGAACATAACAGCTTCTGCTCAAGCCCTCTGTGGATACCCCCGATCAACCTCAAGGACCCACTGCCTTGGAGATCCTATCCCTGCCCATTCCACAGGGGTCAAACTTTCCCTCCATCCCCTGGTAAAGATCCAGAGGACACCTGGTGAGGGGAATTTTGCTGGGTTCCTTATCACCTACGTGAGTTTCCCCAGGCTGTGGCCCATCTGGTTTTATAGCTTGTAAGGCCTGCTGAGATCCTCAGATGGAAGGCGCTGCAGACATGCAACTCTCTGTCTGCCAACAGCAAATTGAACGCAAACCCCCCATTCTGTGTGGGGAAGGGACATTTCCAGAGAACGTTTTGTACGAGGTCTTGCAGCCAAACCACAGGGCAGTGCTGAAAGACATGAATGCATCCGTTTTGTTCAACTGGCCAAAGCACAAAGAGCAGCAGGAATAATTGCAAAAGGCCAAATTAAGCTGCAGTTGGAGTTTGTGGCTGGTCATTAGGAGAAATGTGGCAATACATGCTTACAAGAGGGCTCCAGTACAGTGACTTTCCCAGCACAGATATATGAGATGAGCTTGTGGCTTACAGATGGGACAGCAGTGCAGTGCAGGTCCAGCCTGACTCCCGTCAGTGCATGATTCCCGCATATTGCAACATGGGCTCTGCCTGCCTAAACTGACCCCTTGGATTCTGGGCTCTCCTGTGTTGTTACCGCAGTGCAACTCCCTTGAGAGATTTATACCAGTGAGAGGAGAATGGACCCTAGTATGTTTAGCTAAATTGCATGGAGACTGACAGACGAAAAGGCATTTCTTTTGCTTTCCCCACCACCCAGACACCCACATATGAAATGGTCTGAACTGGGGCTTTGTCACCACCAGGACCGGCTCCAGACCCCAGCGCGCCAAGCGCGCGCTTGGGGCGGCATTTTGCCGGCAGGGTGGCAAGCGGCTCCGGCGGACCTTCCGCAGTCATGCCTGCGGGAGGTCCACTGGAGCCACCTGCTGCCTCCCAGCACACCCTCCGCAGGCACGTCTGCAAGAGGTCCCCCGGAGCCGCGGGACCGGCAGCGCTCTCCCTGCGGCATGCCGCCCTGGTTGGGGCGGCCAAATTCCTAGAGCCGCCCCTGGTCACCACTCAACTCAGCATTTCAAAGGAATAATCTGAAAACCAATATGCAGTAGTTCCTTAAAGAGCTCATCCCTGATTACAGGCTTTCACCAATACACATTTCAGAGACATTAACACTCTGTGCCTGCTGGAGAACTACAGGCCCAAGTCCTCCGCTCCTGCATAGCAGCAGCATAACTCCACTGAAGTCAATGAAACTACTTCAATTTATGCCACCGAGAGCCTTGCGATATTATAATGTATTGATACAAATGATTAATCATTTAGATCTACATGGTGTATTTGCCGGAAACTGAAGTGATTTATAAACTGGATGATTATTCTAAATCAGGTGTTCTCAACCCTTTTCTTTCTCCCCAACATGCAATAAAAACTCCATGGCCCACCAGTGCCACAACTGCATATACAGCCAGGGCTGGCATCAGGTGGTAGCAAGCAGGGCAGTTGCCTGGGCCCCATGCAACAGGGGGCCCCGTGAAGCTAAGTTGCTCAGGCTTCGGCTTCAGCCCCAGGTGGTGGGGCTCAGGGCCCCAGACTTCAGCCCCATGCGGCAGGGCTTTGGCTTTCTGCCCTGGGCCCCAACGAGTCTAATGCTGGCCCTGCTTGATGGACCCCCTTAAACTTGCTCACAGACCCCCAGGGGGCCCCGGACCCCTGGTTGAGAACCACTATTCTAAACTACATCTGCATTGCTGGTAGTGACCACAAACAGATAGATCCTGTCAAACCAACTTGAGAGCGTCTTTTGATCCGATTACAAGTTTGGTCGATAAAGGGGATAGTGTTGGCATAATACTCTTAGCCAACTTTTAATCCATGTTTCCAGTGGGGTCCCACAGGAATTGGTTCTTGGCCCTTCGCTATTCAACATTTTTATCAGTGACCTGGAAGAAAACAAAATTATCACTGTTAAAGTTTCCAGATAACTCAAAATTGGGGGAGTGGTAAATAATGGAGAGGACACGTCACTGCTACAGAGACATCTGGGTGGCTTGGTAAACTGGGTGCAAGCAAATACTATGTGTTTTAGTACAGCTAAATGTAAAATGTGTTCATGTCAGAACAAAGAATGCCGGCTATATTACAATAGGGTGGACTCTATCCTGGAAAGCAGTGAGTCTGAAAAAAATTTTTTCGGGTTGTGACAGATAATCAGCTGAACATGAGCTCCCAGTGTGATGCTGTGTCCAAAAGGGCTAATGCGATCCTGGGATGCACAAACAGGGGAATCTTGGGCAGGAGTAGAGAGGTTATTTTACCTCTGTTTTTGGCACTGGTGAGACTGCTGCTGAAATACTGTGGCCAGTTCAGGCGCCCATGATTCAGGAAGGATGTTGATAAATTGGAGAGGGTTCACAGAATTGCCACGAAAATGATGAAAGGTTTAGAAAACCTGCCTTATACTATAGTGATCGACTCAAAGAGCTCAATCTATTTAGGAAGAGAAGGCTAAGAGATAACTTGATCACAGTCTATAAGTACCTACCTGGGGAACAAATATTTAACAATGGGCTCTTCTCTCTAGCTGAGAAAGGTTGAACATGATCCAATGGCCGGAAGTTGAAATTAGACAAATTCTGACTGGAAATAAAGCATAAAATGTTAACAGTGAGAGTAACTAACTATTGCCACAGTTGTCCAAGGATAATGGTGGATTCTCCATCGCTGACATTTATTAAATCAAGATTGGATGTTTTTCGACAAGAGCTGCTCTAAGAAGTATTTTGGGGGAGTTCTCTGGCCTGTGTTATACCGGAGATCAGACTAGAGCAGAGGTTCTCAAACTGGAGGGGCAGGCCCCCTTAAGTGGGCCCAAAATGTATTCTGGGGGCATGAGAAGCTTTAGGGGGGAAAATGTACTGTGCACATTTTACCCACAGCAGTGAGTAACTAGCTATGCTGATTCCTCCAGACATATGAGGTCTTCACATGGTGCTGTGCATTTTGATGGATTTCTGTTAAGCTTGCCTAGCATGATACAGAGTCGCTGCCATCTGTACGTTAATCCCTTTGCTACGATGCTTGCATTCAATTGTAAGCATTGGCCACAATGGCCGTTTTGCTTTTGCTGTTATTACAATGGCTCGCTGGCTGTGTTTGAATCGATGCCTCCCTGCTTTTAATATTTAGCAAGAGTTGCATGGTGGTTTTTTTATCAGCATATGTACTTGTGTGGTGGGGGTTGGGGGTAAACTACTATAGATACAAAGAAGAGGGGTGTGATCGAATAAATTTGAGAACCTCTGACCTAGATGATCACAATGGTCCCTTCTGGTTTGTGAGTATCTGAATCTATATAGCTCATGTGGCATTATGTAGCATGGACACAGCCTGAGCCCGATCCTCAGGTGTGCTAGGGCAGTAATGGGCTCATCTATTGGTACAAAGCTGCCCTTGTTGACTAACCCCCTGGTGGTGTAGAGCCAGCCCAGTGGCTCCTTCCCCACCTCCCTCCCCTATCTCAGCACATGGAGTCCCTACACCCCATTGATTCCCAGTTGCCTGGGAGCCACTGGCAGCCTGCAGTTTCTGGTAGCAGTGAGACTGAGTGACTTCTGTGGCCCGGATCACCTCAGTGTCTGAGAGTCTACGTTATTAATGGATTTGTCCGCGCACAGTGGGAAGACAGGGCAGTGCCATCATCCCCACTGGGCAGATGGGAACTGAGGCACAAGGCAGATGAAGTGACTTCAACGTCACACAAGAAGCCTGTGGCTGAGCTGAGAATTGTCCCCAGCTCTCCTGAGCCCCAGTTGAGCGCCCTGAACCTAGACAGCCCGTCCCACCCTGGTCTAACGTTGGAGGGCCAGATCTGGTACTGAGCTGCCTGAGAACTAGGGAGGCACAAACTCTATCCTTTTTGAATGCAGCCTGAAGAGTGGTGGTCCCTCTGCTCTCACCAAAGCATGTGGCTGCACTGAATGGGCCTCTAGGTCTATGCAGCAAAGAAAAACCCACAGCTGCCCCAGACTGGCTGACTCAGGCTCCTGGGGCTTGGGCTGTGGGGGTGTTCATTGCTGTGTAGACTTCTGGGCTTGGGCTGCAACCCAGGCTCTAGAACCTTGTGAGGCGGAGGGTCCTGGAGCTCGGCTGCATGTCTACACTGCAGTGAAACAGCCTTGCAGCCCAAGCCCCAGGAGCCTGAAAAGACAGCTGGCATAGGCCAGCTGGGGGTGTCTAGTTGCTAGGTAGGCATATCCATACAGCTCCAATTGCTCCCTCTGACTAAAAGGGATCTAGCACATCAGAAAATGCACCTCACTGAAGCTGGAACTTTGTGGGAACAGAGCAGTTTGGACTAAATTTTAATCAGGAAGGTGTCTCAGGTCCAAAATGAAATTTCTGCTTCAAGAGAGATGGGGAGAGGCCTGCTCCAGAACTGCAAACAGCCTGGTGGCCAGGGCACTCCCCAGAGATGGAGGAGACCTTGGTTCAAGTCCCTGTTTTGATTCAGGAACTTTAACCTAGATCTCTCACCTCCTAGATGAGTGCTCTGAGCAGCACCTGGCTATCTGGGATGTGGGGTGTCTAGTATTTTTGTGAAAAAGTTTCCAAAGGTCTCAGTTTCCTTCCAGTGCAGAAGAAAACCAAATTTCAAAACCCCTTTCTGAACTCAGCAACGTGGACGTTCTCTGGACCCCCTCCTCTCACTCAATTCATAACACGGGCTGTCATACAAGGAATGAGTTCCTATAATTGTGAAATCTGAGAACTGCTAACGCAGAATGAAAGAAACTCTCACCTGAAATGGCCGATCCCCTGCTGCCCTGTGAAATACAGAGACAGCCTTTATGCATCGGGCTCTGAACCACTTTATAAAATATTTTATAGAAACGTGGCTACATTATTAAAAATCAAATGGCTGTTTCAATGAGGTTCAGAATCTACCAGAAGAGAAAGTTTTAAATAAAACAACCTATGTTATTGTCCTCTGTTGGATTCTTAAACTAAAACTCTATTAGAGGAGAGGGATTTGTAGGAGATGATCTCTTCTTCCTCCCCACAATTAAAAATGTCAGTGGGAAGTAGCGCCTAATAATATTTTACTGAGCTTTTAAATGGTCTCATCTTACCAATAAAAAACCAGCTTAGAAAATGTGTAAGAGAACAAATCATGATCAAATACTGTGTTGTGTATGCGTTGGATCCAAATCTAGCTGAAGCCAATGGTAAACTCTTTTGGGCACGGCCTGTCATTTACTATGTATTTAATATTACTAGTATTGATATCATGGGAGCACTTAAGGACCCCAATAGCGATCGGGAGCCCATTGCAGTAGGTGCTGTACAAGCACAGAAGAAAAGACAGTCCTTGCCCTCAAAGAACCTGCAATCTAAATAGCAGAAGTCCCTCTGAAGATTGTAAATTAATGCAACTGACTTGCAAACCACAGGAGTGTTTTTCTAGCAAGCGACTGGAATGTTCTAGCAGTTGGGGTGTTAGCCTGAGGCACTGGAGATCTGGGCTGAAGTTCCTTGCAATGCTGCACCATTGACTTCTTGTGTAACCTGGGACAAGTCTCTTGGGGATTGTCTATACTGCAGCTGGTAATGTGCTTTCCAGCACAGACAGACAGACACATGCTAATGGCATGCTAGTGGCAGCAGCTGCTTGGGCTAGCCACCTGAGTACCATCATGCCAGACCTGCCGGGCACTCGCTTGGCTGCAGAGTAGACATACCCTTAGACTCCCTGCACCTCAGTATCCCATCATAAAATGGAGAGAGTTGTGCTTCCTTAACCCACAGGGGTGTGTGAGGATAAATACAAGAGACTGGGAGGTGTTCAGATGCAACCGTAACGTGGGCTATGTAAGTACCAGCGATAGATCTTCTGCCATAAGTCCTGTAGAATATGGTGATTTAAATGTACTGAAATATTGTGTTACATTAACAATGTTGCCAACCTTACACATTCCAAACTCACAAGTTAATCCCCCAAATCATGAGATTGGTTTAAAAATCATGAGATATAAAAATACTAATTTGGGGAGGCTTTTTATTGGCCTGCTGGTGTTTTGGATTTCTGTCCTCCAGCTTTTCTCTGCAACCATGAAGGCTTGCCAGCAACATAGGATTGTAAATGAAAGCTACATTCTCAGGTAACCGGATTCTGGCAGCAGTGACATTAAGAAAAATACTAGATATCACAAGATTCACAATAAAATGGCGAGCACTGGTGACAGTGCATTAAACCAACTATCTCAAACTTGCCCTTCTTTGTAGTTTTCTCTTGGAAGCAGGTGATGTCGAAGTGGGCCAAGACTTTCAGAAGTGATGACTGATTCTAGGGACCTCGGTGTTTAGGCAGCAAACTTGCGACACGTTGCAGGGGCCTGGTTTTCAGAACGTGCCGAGCAGCCACCCTTTGGAAATCAGAGCCCTTTAAGGTGTCACAAGTTGTGCGCCCAAAAATCATGAGTCATTTTTGAACATCTCTGCTGTTACTTCTCAGATGACTGCTTCCCAGCTCTGTTCATCCGTAGCAAACTTCTGAACAGCTCATAGACTGAACTGACTTACCATTCACTTAAGATATGTCTATGCCAACTCAGGAGGTTATGGGAGATGGAGGGAAGTTGTGTATTCTCTAAGGGCTGGTCCACACTAGCTCTTTAAATCGAATTTAGCAGCGTTAAATCGAATTAAGCGTGCACCCGTCCACACCAGGAAGCCATTTAATTCGACATAGAGGGCTCCTTAGTTCGACTTCAGTACTCACCTCGACAAGGGGACTAGCGGTAAATTCGACATGGCTATGTCGAATTAGGCTAGGTGTGGATGCTAATCGATCTTAGTAGCTCCGGGAGCTATCCCACAGTGCAACACTCTGTTGACGCTCTGGATGCCAGTCGGAGCTTGGATGCTCTGACCAGCCACACAGGAAATGCCCCGGGAAAATTTGAATTCCTTTTCCTGTCTGGACAGTTTGAATCCCATTTCCTGGTTGCTCATCGGGGCGAGCTCAGCAGCACCGGCAATGATGCAGAGCTCTCCAGCAGAGGAGTCCAGGCAATCTCAGACTAGAAAGAGGTCCCCAGCATGGACTGACCGGGAAGTCTCAGATCTGATTGCTGTGTGGGGCGATGTGTCTGTGCTTTCGGAGCTGCGCTCCAGCAAACGGAATGCAAAGACCTTCGAGAAGGTCTCCAAAGCCATGAGAGACAGAGGATACAGCCAGGATGCAACGCAGTGCCGCGTGAAAGTCAAGGAGCTGAGACAAGGCTACCAGAAACTCAGAGCGGCAAACGGATGCTACGGAGCCCAGCCCCAGACATGCCGCTTCTACGAGGCACTGCATGCCATTCTCGGTGGGTCTGCCACCACTGCCCCACCAGTGTGCGTGGACTCTGAGGATGGGATAGTGTCGACGGACTGTTCCTCGGAGATGTTCGCGGACGGGGAAGATGAGGAGGACGAGGCAGTCGACGGCGCTTTCCCCGACAGCCAGGATCTCTTCCTCACCCTCTCTGAGATCCCCTACCAACCCTCCCCAGCCGTTACCACGGACCCTGAATCGGGAGAAGGATCAGTCCGTAAGTGCTTTAAACAAGTTAACATTTATTTATTAAAAGCAGCTAAGACCAACGAGTTAACATTTTTTTAGTAACTAAACAGGGAGAGACATTAGGAGAACAGAAGGTCTACATACAGGGGGATGGAACTTTTATCTTCATAAGAGATCTCCAGGAAACTCTCCTGGAGGTAATCTGAAAGTCTATGCAGGAGGTTCCTTGGCAGAGCTAGCTTATCGTGTGCCCTGAGGTAGCACACTTTGCCGTGCCATGCTATAAGCTGGAACTCCGGGACCATTGCCCTCACGAGCATGGCAGAGTAGGCCCCTGGGTTGTGGTGGCTTTCTTCCAGCATGCGCGCTCTCTCTGCCCGTGAGACTCTCCTCAGGGTGATCTCTCTCGCACACTCCTGCATGAAATTAGAGTAATTGGGGTACTATTAGTAATGGGAGCGCTTAACTGTTCCTTTGCATAACAAGAAGCCTCACTTAACAGCCACGTGCTGCAGTCTACAGAGTGGCAGCATACAGGGATCTTTCCCAGTGAACAGCCGCGAGGGGGTGCAACAAGGGCCGAGTTTATGCTTTCAGGATTGCCTGCATCAAGAGGACAGAGCTGTACATTCACTTCTATGAATCCAAAAGTGTTTGGCTTACCATGCCTTGCTGCTACACGAATTCTTCTTTCCTGCAAAGGTTCTCTGATCTGCAACCCAATACCCCAGGCAATGAAAGCGCATTCAGAGAAATCGAACTTTCCATTAGTGAGTGCACATGAGACAGGTGCTGTGCATA
This sequence comes from Mauremys reevesii, assembly GCF_016161935.1. Lineage (NCBI taxonomy): Eukaryota > Metazoa > Chordata > Testudines > Geoemydidae > Mauremys > Mauremys reevesii. Next base: position 65,594,341 of record NC_052629.1, on the reverse strand, counting down.
CTCTTGTTCACAGACACCGAGTAGACTATGTTTCTTTGTTTAAAAAATGTATCATTGTAAGAAATTCACTACCTTTTTGACATCACACAGGTGCAACTGTATCACGACCTGATGCACCATGCCCCTCACAGATGATGGCACAAACTAGAAGGCGTAAGAAAAAGACAAGGGACGAGATGTTTGCTGAACTTATGGGCTGCTCCAGAGCCGAGGCGGACCAGCAGAGCCAGTGGAGGGAGAACCTCAGTCAGCAGCACCGCTCACTCTGCGAACGGGAGGACAGGTGGCGTCAGGAGGACCAGCAGGCGACTCAAACGCTGCTTGGACTAATGAGGGAGCAAACGGACACGCTCAGGCGCCTTGTCGATGTTCTGCAGGACCGCAGGCAGGAAGACAGAGCCCCCCTGCACTGTATCTGCAACCGCCCACCCCCGCCTCAAACTCCAATCCCCCCCTCATCAAAAATAACAAGAAGGAGGGTCACCAGGGGCCGTGAAAACTGTCACTGCACCACAGGACAGTGTTAAATTACCCAAAAGCTATCAGTCACTACATTTTGAAAAGTCCTTCCCTTACTGTGTTGTTGATTATTAAAAGTAGTTTTCTGTTACTTACTTTTTCCGTCATGGTTTTTTACACAACGCTGTGTTAGATGTCTTGGGTGGGTCGTTGGGTGGTTAAGGGGGTAGTGTAATGCATAGGACAGTCACCTTTAGCAGGGTACAGAGACGGGGGCTGGGTCAGCAGCATGTCACACACACAGTGCAGTCAGTAGGCGGTTAGCTGGTATGGGAGGTGGTTTGCAGGTTTTCTGTCGTTGGGGGTGGTACGTGCATTTGTAGCGGGGGAGGGGGGTTACAGATGTCATGCAATGGTCCCTGTAATGGACCGCAGAGCCACGCAGCAGAGGAATCTGTATCCGTCCTCCCCCGCAACAAGGCCACATAGCCCCCGCACACAGAGTCCAAAAAAGGAGGGATGGCAGGATCTGTTGAAACAACCAGTCCGGCACTGCTGACCGGTCTGGGAGCGGAAGCATGTCAAACCTCGACTTTAGAGGCGGTGTTTACATGACCACACACCCTACCCAGCACAGTGTGCTTCCCAGTTTCAACCCTTTAACGCAAAGTCATCAATAAAGACACCGTTGTAAAGCTACAGTGGAGCACGTACTTTAATTTTTAAATGTGTGTTAGAAGTTGGGGAAGCGGGGTGGACGGGGTATGTAACTGCAGATGCTAGTCAACAGTAACTTGGTAAAGAAACAGGGGCAGGTTCAGCTTCTCTGTGAAGAAACTGAACAGTCACAGTTCACGCTGCTCTCTGCTCGCTGGTACTTGAAGAATTCCTTGTCGCTGTGCAAGGTGCCTGCATAGGGCGTGACGAGCCAGGGCATTAGCGGGTAGGCTGGGTCCCCTAAGATCAGTATGGGCATCTGCACATCCCAAGCGTTATTTTGTGGTCCGGGAAGAAACTACCTTCCTGCAGGCGTCTAAGCAGACCAGAGTTCCTGAAAACACGCGCGTCATGAACTTTGCCTGGCCACCCGACGTTGATGTTTGTAAAACGTCCCCCATGGTCCACCACTGCTCGCAGCACCATTGAAAATTAGCCAAATTTCTCAGCAGCTGACGGCGGAAGAGGTGGACGATAAGTTGCAAGGAGCTGACAGCGGCCACAACTGCAGCGGGATCTGTGCTCGCAGTGCTGTGGCGCCCGCGCTGTCACTGAGAAGAAAAGTGCACGAACAGATTGCCAGCTGGCGCTTTCAGGGAGGGATGCTGGGCGTGATTGACGGTTCAATGATGACAGTTACCCAAAACCACCCTCCACATAATTTCCCCCCCCCCCCAGCATGCACTGGTGGGAAATCCCAGCATTCCAATGGGCGGCGGGGAGTGCGGGAACTGTGGGATAGCTTCCCACAGTGCACCGCTTCAAAAGTCGGCAACCGCCCGTTACTGTGGACTCACACAGTCGAATTAGTGTATTTATTGTGGATACACAACTTCGACTTCATTAGGTCGATTCCAGAAATTCGAATTAAGATTAATCGAAATAGTCTTGTAGTGTAGACGTACCCTAAGGAGTGTTTCCAAACCACAATAACGCTTTGCATGTACAGCATCTATAACCTGAGGATTTCAATGCACCGGCTGAGTATTATCCTGAATTTACAGATGGGGAAAGGTATAGAGTGGCTACATGATTATCCCAAAGCCATTCAGTGAGTCAGGAGTAGATCCCAAGTCCCACTTCTAACCCCACCACACTGCCAGTCTATACAGCAAGAGAAAGGAAAAGAGATTGAGCTTGAAAGGAAAAAAGTGGAAAAACAATCATTCAGAAAATTATTATTTTGTTACATTAAACTGTGTGTTCTGTTTATTAGTTTTCCAGCAGCCATTTTACCGCTCCAAAGGTTGCACATGGATTTGTTTGACAAGATGGGTCAGTGGATTCCTTTCCAAACCCACTGACATCGCCTGAATGTTGAGAGCATGCAGCACAGCACTTGGGGATGAGAAGCGTAGAAAATTCCTGTATCCAAATGAATGTGCACATGGCGAATTTTGGGAAGGCTGAATGAGTTGAATTTGGCCAGAACACCACAATTCACATCCCCGGGCTTTTGGAAAGAAGTCCTCAATGATCCTAAGAAGCTAGTCCTTCAGATTTCAATTCAGCCAAGGATGCTATTTCTAACAGTACAGCAATTCTACACCACTATGAGAGTTGTAACCTGCAGGTATGCTCAGCAGAGCAGGACAGATCATTTTTGGGGGTGGAAAATGTTGCTGAGAATGAATAGATATATTTTTTTCAACAACATTTTCAGTAAAAAATCTAAATAGTTCCCTCAATGCCGCCCCCCCCCCCCAAAATTGTATGGTTTGTGACAACCAAAAAATGGGGGGGGAGGGAAATTGGTGAAAATCTCCTGCAAACTGAACATTTTTCAATTTTCAACTCAAATGTTTTGGTTTCCCAGTAAAAAGAAAATGAAAAATTTCCAAGGAAAGCAGATGCTTTCTGCAAAACTTGTCATGTAATCAAAATCCCAATTTTTCATTAAAAATGTCCAACCAGCCCTAGTGCCCTCTGTGTCCAATGGGAGTTGAGGGGCCACATCATGTCGCAAGACTGACCTCTTGTTCAGTACAGTCTCATAGGGAACATATCTTATACTTGGCCATCAGCACCACTTCCCAAAGCACTGGGGACCTTCCACAGAACAGCTAGTCAGGCCCGACCATACTCAGCTTGTGAGATGTAACTGGCTCACAGCACAGAGTGATGTCCCACAAGGGAGTAGGGTACTAACAGGTTAAACAAATGAAAGCCTTCTGCCTCCAGGAAACGTCAGAGCATCCTCTTGTGGTAAGGGAAGGTGAGAGGAGAAAAAAGCAAACACTCTCATTACTTTCCGTAAACATTCACTCTGGAGTGACACTGCCAGGAGCCTAACTCAATAACAAACCAAAATATCCCAGCAGAGAAAGTGCTCTCATCCATCCAGACTTGCTGCTTGTGCCAGGGGCTACCAAGGGGCAACATTATGCCCGACACATGGGTACTGCAGAATCCATATTGCCACATCCTGTACTCTTTGTGAGGGCAGAGGGTAATGCTTGCTTGAGTCCTGGAAGTGACCTGACTCCAGCCTCCTTGAACTGTGGGGCCAGATTCAGAAGTGACGTGAAAACTGATGTAAATCCAATCCCTTTGACTAACTCAGGGCATGTCTGTGTTAGAAACCCTGCAGTCTAGTTACACTGACAGAAACACCTAACGTACACACTTAAATGTGCTTCCCTGGTTCAGCTTAATTCGGTGATTAACTGAAGAAGTGGGGGTGAGATCCCAGACTCCCCGGTAGCTATTTAATCACAGCATTCCCCCGCCCACCTCCGGGTGTAAACCAAGCAGGCTGCAGACATGCAAGTCTTAATATTTTTGCTTCCTCATTTATTTTCAGTGAGATCTTCTTTGATCTCCAACAGATCCTTGTCCTTTGCCAAACCCACAGCTTGCACAGAGATGTCCCCTATCTCTGCCTCCACATTGGCTACTTTCACAGGGTAAGCTGAGAACCAAGATATTCACGTTGCTTTTAAATGAGCCTCCCACAGCACACAGAGGTGTTTAGTCATCAGGCCATTATACCTGGTCAGAGAGCCGCCCCTCACTTCCCAGGGCTGACACTATCTCTGGCCTTGCTGCATTTTCTCTATGGGTGGCAGCTGGAAAGGAGGCATTGGTGCGTTAAGGAAGACTCCCGCTCTGTTAAACATGCTGGAGCAACAAGCATGGAGGAAGCTTTGGATTTTTCAGAAAAAAATCAGATTCGGTGACAGCAAAACGTTTTGCAAATTTGGGTCGGTTTCACCAGATTGCTTCCGTCAGAAAAAACCTACAAAAAATTCTGAAAAAATAAAAATATTTCAATTTTTTGGTTCAAAATGACTTTCCATTTAAAAATTTCCTTTAATTTTGTATAAAAAAACCAAAAACATTTTAAAATAGTCAAAAAAATCAGAACATTTCAACCTGAAATACTTTGTTTTTTTCACTTTTCAATTTGCCGAAAATGTTTAAAACCACATGATTTTTGGTTTGATCTAAAATGATTTTTTTCATTTTTGGAATTGCCAGTGATCTAAAAAAATCAATTATTTGCACAGCTCATCTGGAGAATGCTTAAGGGCAGATCCTTGGCCCTACTGAGACCTCTCTGAACCGCGCTGGTGGTGCAAAACGAACCTGAAATTGTGTTAAATTGTGATCTGGGGAGAGCCCCAGGGTGGGTATCGTCCAGTGGCATAAAGGACGTATAGCTACCCGCTGCTGGCCCCCCTCACATGTGGTGGGGGGCTGTTAGAGTGGGAGGGGGCACAATCAGAAGTCACTGCACTCCAGTGCTCCCTGCCAACACGATGGCTCCTAAGGGCCTGTTACAAGCCAGTGCAACTTAGAGCATTCCCAACTGCTGCCAGCTGGGCTGTTCAACCCCATTACATGGTCTGGGCAAGCACCTGCAAAGTGCAGATTGATTTGCTGAGTGGGGGTTGTGACTGCCCTGCTTCAACTCCCTTTGTGACATGGCCTCCAGAAGGCAAAGGGAAGACTGCGGTGGGTTTGAGCCAGCCCCACCAGGAAAAGTTGCTTGGCTGCTAATTGGGAGGTCTTCAGTTTCCTTGAGAGCAGCCAGAATGTTCCAATTCCTCACAGCAGCCTTGATAGTCTGTGGTACAGGGCCAGCGCATGGCAGAGCACAGGAGTGCAAGACATGGCAAAGCAATGGACTGAAACAGCCAGCAACCCCTTCAGAAAGACGGTGGTGACCATGCCAAGCAGGGGCGGCTCTAGCCATTTCGCCGCCCCAAGCAAGGCGGCACGCCGCGGGGGGCGCTCTGCCAGTCGCCGGTCCCACGGCTCGGGTGGACCTCCCGCAGGCGTGCCTGCAGATGGGCTCCACCGAAGCCACGGGACCAGCGGACCCTCCGCAGGCACGTCTGCGGGAGGTCCACCGGAGCCGCCTGCCGCCCTCCTGGCGACCAGCAGAGTGCCCCCCGCGGCATGGCGCCCCAAGCACGCGCTTGGCGTGCTGGGGCCTGGAGCCACCCCTGATGCAAAGGGACTACTGGTGTTCAGAGAAAGAGAATAAGGATGAGGACCTGTCACTGTAACCAAATGCACCAGAACTGACTCCTGGACCAAATCCTGACATCTGTAGCTCCTACTTCAATAAAATCTTTGCCTGAATAAGGACAATTGTGTAACGATTCAGGATTGGGCCACAGACAGCAGGACGAGCAAACCTCTCATGACGCTTTTCGTTTTTCCCATCTCAGTTATTGCAACCTCCTCCTCTCTGGCATCCCAGACTGACCCCTCCCCTCCCTTCAGTCCATATGAAACACAGCCACTGGAGTCATTTTCCTTTCCTCTGGATTTGATCACACCTCCCTCCCCTTCTGAATCCCTCCACTGGCTTCTCATCCACGAAGGCAGTGGTTCTCAACCGGCGGCCCGTGGCCCCCTGAGCCCTTTCACAGGGGCCGCGGGACCCCATGGCTGAAGCTCAGAGAGCCTGAGCCCCAGCACTTCACGCCACAGCGCTGAAACCCTGAGCCCGGTGCCTCCCTCCCCCGCCCCCACTGCAGTGCCAGAGCAGGGCAGTCCTGGTGGGAGCAGCTTCACACCCCTCCCTTCCTCCTCTCTCCGCCCCCGAGGCCCCACCGCTTGGCCAGGTCAGAGCTGGGAAGCTGGAGTCAGGCAGTGCAGGCAGCTGCTGCAAACAGCCCCTAGCTACCAAGTTTTTTTAGCTGAACCCCCACACAGCCCAGACAGGCTGGGTGGCCTGCTGAGGTGAGTCAGGGGTTGGAGGTGGCGCTGCCTTCCTGGACCCAGCTGTGCAGAGCTGGCCCAAGCCCCACCGGCCCCTGGCCCCCAAAGTAGAAATCGGACTACACCTGTGCCCAGTCCCAGCCCGGAGCCCAAGTTTCCCTTCCTCCCCCGCGCTGGGCCCTGGAGTTTTTATAGCATGTTGAGGGTGCCTCAGAAAAAAAAAGGTTGAGACCCCCTGCACTAATGGATCACACGTCCATTCCTTGCCACCACCTTCAAATCTCTATACATCCTCCCTTTGCATCACCCCACACCAGCCCCTCCCCGTCACCAGCCTTCCACCCCCACTGACCCATTTGTTAGTCTCTCAAACAGTCATCTCTGTGCTTTTCCCACACTCCCCCACCATATCATTTGACAGCCTCCCTGAGCTCATCCACAAGGCCCAGACCCTGTCCACATTAAGTCCCTCTTAGAGACCCACCTCTGCCCTGCTGCCTGCAGAGAATCTAGTTGACCTGTATAAAATCCATACTTGTGGTTCCTCTTCCCCTAACCTCTGCCTGCCTGTCTAGCACCTCACATGTATAAGCTCTACTGAGAGGAAGGATGGTCCAGTGGTTGGGTGCCAAAGACATCATGAGTGATCCTGAAAAATCACTTATGCCCCAGATCCTCAACGTTTCCTATTAATACCTTTGAGGATCAAGTGCTTAGTGTATCCATGCCTCAGTTTCCCCATCTATTAAATGGAGATAATAGCACATCACTGCCTCACAGGGGTGTCTTGAGATTAAATGCATTAAGGAGTTCTCAGGTACTATGGGGATAGGGGCCGTCTTAGATAGCTACTGATAATCAGTAATTAGTATTACACATACCAAGTCTGGACCAGGCTTTGCATCCCCCTGTGCACATCATAACAGTCCTGCTCTAGCATCTGCTGGAAACATCAAAAGCAGTATGTTCTGATTGTTAGCATCCTCACCAGAAATCCAGCAGCCAGACAGTTACTCTGCTCAGGAGAAATCCATACCTCCTAGACTTCCAGGAAGTGCTGAGTGTCTCCCATGCTGCGCTGCCTCTTCATGGGGAGTGATCTATGACCCTGACCTTTTTCATCTCACATTGGCTTTCTTTTAAGTTGCTGGGCTGGCTCTGAGAAGGTCCTCCAGCTCACTCTTTGAAGAGAACAAATTGCTGCATAGGCAGGCGTTGTTCCTTTGCATTTCTGGAGGAGTGTGTCGGCAGAGTGGCTCATGCTTCTGTCCTATGATCTGTGCTGCATTTCACGGCAGCTCAGGTTGCCAGATAAATGGAACCAAAGAGTTTAGGAGGGTATTTAAAAAGGGCTGGATAATGTGATAAACACTAATATTCCTGGTAGGTACAGAAACTGCATCAGTGACATACAGGAACTCAGCCATCAAGTTAACCACCAGCAACAGCTGGGGAGCAATTCCACCATCAGCACCTCCATCTCAATGCACAGCATTCTGGGCTGTCAGCTGGAGTGATGTCCCCAGATGGTGTCCAAGGCCTGGCCTGAGCAGCGGCCTTGAGAAATGGCAGTGTTGGTTATGGGCTTAACTCCCCCCACCCAGGACTTTGACCAGGGACCCTGAGTCACAGCTGCTCTGCTAGTGGCTCAGCACAGCTGTGCCTCTTCCCTCCATCCTTATCAGCTATTCAGAGATGTGGACAGGAATAGGTGTAGTGTTCACCCTTGGCTGATCAGCAGTGGAGGGGAGGAGCCATCACCAGGATGGGCGGAGCCAACCTGAAAATCTTGCTGTGTGCCTGGAGGTGAGGGGTTCTATGTGTGCACATGTCCAGCCCAGGCAATCTGAACTCATCAGCACTCCTGGATTGTTTTGTTCTATTATTTCCATCCAGAAGCAGAGACATTTTCTGGGGTGACCCTGACCACAGACCCTGCTACAAGTTGTCTATTAAATTTTAAGCTCATTGGGGCAGGGACCATTTACTACCCTGTGTTTGTGCAATGCCTAACCCGATGGGACCTCAACCTCAGCTAGTCCCTGGGCACTTCCATCATGTATGTGACTAATAATAATATCCACTGGCTCTGGGAAAAATAGTCCCAAAGAGCTGACTCTCTTCCTCCCACAGAGAAACACATGGGACGGAGATCCAGGTAATAGTGAGCAGTTTACACACCTCTAGCTCAGAGCCAAGTGATAGCAGAGGGTGGAGAATGGATCCCTGGGTGACTTTGCTGCTCAGGCTCCTCCCAGCTCCTTCACTGAGTGGCTCTGTTGGAACTGCCTGGCCAGATTATCTCTCAGCCACCACTGGCTCTAGGATAGAGGATGGTGGAGGAGCTAATGTAGTCCCAGGTTGCATGCCATGTCTTGTAACAATTTTGCTTGGAAACGGGCCTCCCTCAGTGAAGACAAGCCCTGGAGTTTGGTCCCAGATACTCCTCTGGCCTTCCCCAAAACTCCAGGTGGAGAGGGAGCCAATCAGTCAAAGCTTTTGGCTCAGGCTCATTGCTAGATTCTGATTCAGCATCCTTCCTCCTCATGGTCTTTTCTCCTACTTCACCTGGTCCCAGTCTGGAAGCCAGTGGCTGTGAAGGAACCATCACCCTCGCTACGGTCAACCCTGACTTTCCTGCCTGGAGCTCTCAGGAATTGTAACTCCTTGAGGACTCTCCGCTCTGTGCCTGTTGCCAGATGCAGCTTTGGGAAAGTCGCCCAAAGCTCAGCCAGCCTCGCAGCTCATGTCTGTTCCTCAGTGCAGGAGAGGTCAGCTTGGGGATCCTCTCAGGCGGGAAAGGGTTACTGGATCCTGGGCCTGGTGCGGCCACCCTGATATTGAAGTGTCTCTTTCCCTGCTCCTGTCCTGTTTGCAGTTCACAGCCAGCAGCCTGTGCTGGAACATCACACATGGATCCAGCCTCTGCTTTCACCTCATCTGCATGCTGCTCCAGGCTGCTGAATGGCAGTGAAGTAGGAGGAGTTATCTGAGAGATGATTCGCTGTGTGGATTTTAAATACCACCTATAACCTCACTAGTGCTCTCACGCTGCATTTTCTTCTCTTGCTTGCTTTATTCCCATCCCCCACTCTAAACACACTTTTGCTGTTCAATAACACTTCTTAGCACCCGCTTCTTTCATCCAATCGAGACAGGAAAGAGAATTCTACGTACCACTCTCTGTCCACCAAAGGTGGGATTTCCAAAGATGCCAGTAAGGAGTAAGGTAACCAGACCCCATTGAATCCAATGGGATTTAGGCACGTAACTCTCTTAGCCTCCTTTGAAAATCCCATTCCAGTGTATTAGGTTTCTGATCTGTATAAAATACAGAGCTGAGAAAAGTTCATAACAAATCATTTATCCAGCCAATCTGGCTTGTTTTCTGCTCTTGGGATTTCCAAGGACAGATTGAGATTTTCTCAAATGGAGTTGTTATTCAAAATGATTTGACAAACATTTAAAAAAATTCCTTGGGTTGATCACACTCGTTTCTCTGCAAGTAGCTGATATTCACTACAGTCCAGCGGGAGGTGGGAGGAGCACAGGGTTGGGGCTCACTTTCCCCACCCCAACATGCTGTTTTATCTTCAACCGCTTCTCTTGTCGGCCGAGTCTCTAGCTGGCTCCATGCTGAAGTGTCTCTCTCTCCCAAGCCTGCCATGGAGTTGCAGCTGCCTACATTACAATGGGTTTGGCCCAAAGAACTTACATGGTTTGCCCAAAATCCTACAGGAAGACTGTGGTGAAGCTGGGAGCAGAACCAGGTCCCCGTGAATTGTGATGACTAGTCCTGTGCCTGGACAACAAGACCATCCTTGCTCACTGGCTGCTTGGTTCCTCTCCTTCACTGTGTGAATCTGAGCTTGTGAGCATTTTATTTTTACAACACAATGTCAAATTGTTTGCATGTTACAGCAGATGCAGCCCACCTGGTAAATTGCCAGTGCAGCCATGAGTGCTGGAAAATCCAGGTACCGCTAAACTAACACTCCACCTTGTCTGTGCTAAGCGGCACAGTCTGCACCCAGAGGCCAGTCTTCTGAGCCATCTCACCGCTCACTCACTGAACTAAGCAGTCGAGAGAAATATAAAAATGTACAGGCAGTAGGCAATCTTCTGAATTGCCATCCACACAGAGCCTCCTGATCAAATCTGACTTAATCCCATCTAAATCCCTGTGCACAGAGACCAGTGGGAATGTGCCACCGCTAGGGTTTAAATCTTCACCTTGCTGGAGTTCAAAGGCCGCCCTGAGCCGGAAGTTTTTGACATAACCTCTGACCACCAAAGGACCACAGTTCATTATGCATCAAAGAAGGGTCTCTGAAATGGCGCATGCTGTACAAGGAGGGTAACTCAACCGCTGTGTCATGTACAAATTGCCTAACCTTCTCCGCAGCTTGTTGCTGTACTGCTGTAGGCTGCAACTAGTAACAACGGGCTGGGAAGTTGGCTTCTTGATGCAGTGTAGACATGCCCTGAAAGATCCTTCACACCCATGGTCTCTAGTACACAGCTTCAGCCAGAATCTATTCCAAAGCCCAGCTAAGAGAAACGCTGAGGAAGAGATGCCAGAAAAAGCTTTGGTGGACTCAGGAGAAGACCAGTTCCCAGTGGATCAGTACCCATATCACAAAAACAGGGTCTACCACCAGCACTCAGAGGGGCCTCCACAGGACCTAGGGCAGAATGGACCCTGGAGGCTCACCCTGCCATCTGCTCACTGGCAGTGGACCCCCAGGACAGGATGGCAGTGGGCTAGTGGGCAGGAAGGTGAGGGATGCTGCCACTGTATGTGCTGCACCTTTCCTGAGCACAGAGGGCATTGGTCTGCAAGGCTGTCAATCTGGCACCTTGCCCTGGCACATGCCTACCTTCAGGTTCCATGCTTCAGCTCCTCTTCTGCCACATCCAGCTGCTCTCTGTCCCTACCCCGCTGGGCATGTACTCATCGCCGTTGCATTGCTTGCTCTGGTTGTCTATAGTGTGATAATTTTGGAAAGCCGCATCCAATTAATTCCAAAATGCCAGGGAACGTTCGAGGCACCGGTGGGCAGAATCCTATTGAGTCTGGTGAGAATCGGAAAGCCAGGAAGCCTGCTTTCCACTCAGTTCACCATTTGGTTACAGGTTACACAGGAAAGGCAGCAACCTCACAGGGGGTCATGGCAGGGGAGGGAGCAGACACTCTGGACACAGGGCTGAGGGCCAGGATAGGGTCAGTGGGTTCCTCACCCCCTCTGACCAAGGCTCCCTCAGCTGGGAACCTTGCCCCTCCCCAACTCTGGCCAGATCCCCACCCCCAGTCAGGCCTCTTACCTGGAAATCAGCCTTCTCCAGTTTTCTGATTTCCACCAAAATCAGTAGGGTTCCGACAGAGCGGTGGGCGAGGGGACCTGGCCACAGTGTGGTGAGGACCCAGCTGCATACACAGCTCAGCCATAGAAGCAACCAAGTGTGCAACCCCCTCATTATTTTTAGTCTGAGCTGCCCTCACCAGACACCTCCCTGTAAACCTCCTCCAGGCCCTGGCCAAGCTGGCCATGCGTCAGTGCAGGTGGACGGAGCTCGAGTGCCCGGGGCTCTCTGACGGTGGGGCCGTGCCCCTGCTCCTCGTCAATACACCCAGAGTCCATTTGGGCAGCGTCCACCAGCCCCTCGGTCGCTTCTCAGAGCAGCAGGCCTGGGGGTCTCTGCTGGGGAGCCCCCTTTGGCTGCTTACCCAGCCCAGCACTCACTGTTTGTCCCTTGAACTTAGTTGACCACAATTCCTTTTTGTCCCCTCCCTCCTCCTGAGGGAGTAGCCAGTATCAGCTCTATAGGTTGCCCCTTTTGGGGTCTTCCCTCCATCACTGGGGTCACAGAGCCACACCTCTCCTGTGCCTAGTATTAACTCTGCCCCAGCCAAGAACATCAGCACCATAGAATCATAGACGTGTAGGACTAGAAGGGAGCTCAATAGGTCATCTAGTCCAGTCCCTGGCACTCAAGGCAGGACCATGCAGATTGTGAGCTGTCCCAGCACTGCTGTGGTGACACAAGGAATCCCGCCCCGAAAGGTGCTGGCGGCATTCGGGGAACATCAAAGACAAGGGATTTGGTAGGTTGCTGAGTAATAATACCTGCCTCCTTCTGCCTCTCCTCCACCTTCTAGACCATCAACAGGATCCTCAGTTCCAAGAGAACCAGGAACTGCACCCAGCTCTCCCGAGATAAATACCAGCTCTAACTCAGTGCTTCTCCAACTTTATACCAGAAAGATTCCCTCCTGATCCAGCCCCCCTCCCATCCTCCACTCCTTTGCTCTCAAGCAATTTCATAGACCACCAGGAAGGGTACATTGGATCTCCATGGACCACAATGTGACTTAATCCCGTAATGCTTAGCCAGGCAGCGTCAGTGTTGTTATCACTTTCAGACATCACAGGTAATTACCAAGACTCCTGTAGAAAGGCTTAAATGGTCAGCCACTGTGACTGCAGCTCATTAATTATAACTCAGGTCGTAACTTTGCCTGATTGCAACAGCATTATGTAGAACCAAAGGTAATTTAAGCAACCACATCATTGTTGTTCTAAGCAGCAAATGCATTGTAATTCCTCCTTGTTCCCCACTCCCCACCCCACTCCCGGTTTGGCTTGGCTTTGAGTTGGGACCTTTTGTGACTGTGGGCTTGAAATGTCAGTTTTGGTTTAGAAAAATAAAGGTAATTTGATCCATTCTGATTCAGTTTTGAGGCTGGCAGATGCTGTACAGGGAGCTGGGACCAGAGTCCTTCCAGCAAGAGCACAGATTGGCCAGCATTGCTTATTCATAAATTTTAAAAGGCTAGTGGGCATTCCACAGCTTATAGAGCCTTCTATTTTTAGGGGGTAATTGATGCTTTTCTACAATAATTAGTAAAACCGGATTGAGCTCATATGGCATTTATACATCAGCTTTCAATTACAGAGCTGCCTGATGGCTGATCTAAGATGTGAAAAGCCATATTGGCCACCACAGCTGCTATTCTTATGCAGGAAGAAGGGTCCCATGGGAGGTACAGGAAGGAGGCCCTAAGTGGAAGCCTGGTCACCCCCCAAACCAGCAGATTCCCCAAGATCTGGGTGGATCTCAGGGATCTGGAGAGATCCTGCACCTCTGCATTGGCTCCTGGTCCCTCTCTGCTGAGTGGGTCAGAACTGACTTACCCACCAGAGTTCTGTAGGGTCAACAGTGAGACAAAGCAACTTCTGTGACCAGGCACAGCCCACCTGGGTGGGTCAGCAGATAGGATCAGGTTACTTGATCTTCACTCTCATTGTTTATTGTATCCCCTGAACTCCCTTAATGGAACTATAGGCCTGTCATTCTGCTGCCTGATGCTTCTTCTGTATTTATAACAGCGCCAGTAAGAGCAAACAGCTCTTGTGACAAGACAGCAACGTAGATTCGGATTCTAGTCTCAGCCATACCAGTGAAAACCTGGAGGGATGCACTGAAGGCAGGTGGAAAAGCCTCTTCTGCACAATGCTTGTTGAGTCTGATATTCTACTTCCCTTACACACATGAAACAGCAGAATGTGAGAGCTGAAGATAGATTTTGACCTGATGGACAGTCAGCGCTGTTGAAAATCAGGTCATGTATCTACGAGTCTAGAGATGCCTTTGGGAACCTTGAAGGAGGCTTTCATGTTTTGGAGATTATCTACTATTGGAGTAGTGCCTAGGAGCCCCACGCACAGTCCACGCTCCTACTGCGCTGTACCAACACAGACCTAGAAAGCTGTCCCAATTCCTTGGGGGAAATATTGCTCTGGGACCTGATTCTGCATTGCCCTGCAACATCTTGTCTGCCACTTATACCAGTGCAAAGTGCTACCAGATCACACAGCTGGCGCTTTATACCTGCTTTGTATCTTAATACCTTAACGGCCTGGAATCTTGAGTAAAAACTATATGGAGATTTTACTTCTCTCTGGGGATATGCATATTTTTTAATCATTACATTAAGGAAAATCGAGTGTGAAAAAGGAAAAGAACAAAGCTTACCATTTCATTATGTTAAAAATACAACACTTCAGGAAAAAAACAACCTTAATTTTAACCTTTTAATAGCATCATTAGACATGCACAGCATCTTCCCCGCCCAAACCAAGGTTTTGAAATCAGAGGCTACCAAAGCATGCATAAATCAAGAATGGATGTTTTCCTAGAAAACCTGGTCTCGCTCAACCAGACGTGCTGGGCTTAATGCAGGAAGGACCAGATGAAATGCTCTGGCCTGTACAATGCAGGTCAGACTAGATAACCATGATCCCCCTTCTAACTTTAAAATTTATGAAGTGATGAGTAATAGCGACTGAGAAGCGGACAGATGCCTTGATGCTGATGGTAAGATTTAAGACTGAGGCATAGCCATTATTTCTTGCCCAATATATCTAAGGGAAAGACAGCAGACAGCTCTGTAATGACATGATCTGCTATTTATGTCTTTGTGCCGCTTTCCATACTCAACATCTCCTGCATCCATTGGGACCCTTCAGTTCCAAACTGGAGAGTTGGACGTTTTCATTTGCTTGCTAATTGCCAGGATCAGATAGGAGCAAAGATCACTGTCCCAGCTCAGAGCTGTGTCTGCGCAAGTATTCCAGAGAGGTACCTGGGATGCTGTGGATAGGGTAGCAGCCTGGGGTGGCTTTGACCACTTATAAGTGCAGCCAGTTGAAGTTCGGACACTTGACAGAAGAGTGGTTCCCACAAACAGCAGCACCGAGGCAGAGACTGTGGGACTGTACGTGAGCCCGCCTGCCTCCCCTGTGTTGGAGAGACATGAAGCCTGGAAGGCCAGGCCAGGAGCAATGGACAGGCAGGGCATCCAACTGCAGGCTGCAGAGAGCCTGCAAATGGATGGGGCTGCCCCAGTGTGTGCACTGAGCCCAGGCCAGGCAGCATTTGTGGGACAAGCTGCCTGCAGGGAGTCAGGTACCAGCAGCCAAGGGGAAACAGACCCTGATTTCCTCCCTGCAGCAGAAGAGGAGGCATCATTTTGTCAGGAGACCAACCCAGGGCTCCCAGCTCTGCAAAGAAGAGACTGAGCCTCAACACACTGCTGCACATGTGGGATGACTGCCTGTGAGCTCAGCCCAGCAGGCCTCCCTGTATCGGGCACCAGGACGTGGCCAGGGACCCCCTGCCCTGAAGAGCGCTATTGGCTTCCCAGCAAGGCGCCATCTCTTCTTATGGAGCTCCACCACCCCTGCTGAGGGATGACTGATTCCCCTGCCGCTCCCTGTGGTCCCTGCATTTTCCCCTTCTTATATTCAGTCCCTCTCTTTCCCTGGAATAAAACATGTATTTATCACTATCCTCTGGTGGTCCTGAGTTCCTGTTGTTATGAATTGTAATGGCCTAGATGCCATGGGGGCTCACTATTAATTCCTGCACCTGGCCACTAGGTGAGGACACACCTGCCGCCTCCCCTCCCACACCCCAGCATGCTGCGTTCCCACTCTTCTGCCTACCTCCAGGTGCTTCCCGCCACCAAACAGCTGTTTGGCAGCGCTTAGCGCTTTCCAGGAGGGAGGGGGGAGAAGCAGGGAGCTGCGCGCTCAGGGGAGGAGGTGGAGAAGAGGCAGGATGGAGTGGGGATTTGGGGAAGGAGTTGGAATACGGGCAGGGAGGGGGCGGAGTTGGGGTGGGGACTTTGGGGAAGGGGTTGGAATGGGGACAGGAAAGGGGTGGGAAGAGGCGAGGCAGGGGCAGGACCTCATGGAAGGTGTGGAGTGGGGGCAGGGCTGGGGGCAGCGGGGGCAGGGGAAGCGGTGTCAGTGATGCAGCCCTTGGGTCAATGTACTAGTCCTCATGTGGCCCTCGTGGTCATTTGAGTTTGAGATCCCTGATCTAAAGCATTGTGTTTGCAAAAGAAAACTCATTGCTAGTGTTTTCCTGCTGCTAAGAGCCTCCCTCATGTCATCATCATCGGCAATCCCGCCATTCGATTATGATCGCTACCACACATTTACATATGGGTCCTGAGATGCCTCAGGAGTCCGATCCTGAAACCACAGATCCACCCGCAGTAGATACAGACATTTCCTGGCTGGTCAGCTGCCTGTTGGGAGAAAGTTCTTTTTTTTTCCTTCCTTCTCTCTCTCTCTTTTCAGCTTCGAGGGCAAGGTGCTTCTCTCAAAGCGGTCCACTACCTAATGGAGGATGTGGCGTTGAGGTTGGTTGGTGGCTTGCTCCTCCCAGCTTGTGATGTTCACAATAGTTATCTAGAGATACACTTTCAGTGCGTCTTTGTAGTGTTTCCTCTGATCACCACGGGATAATCTGATCAAGGGTGAGCTGAGAGTAGAGGGCTTGTTTTCAGAGGCAAGAGTCTGGCATTCACACACAATGTCCAACCCAGGGGAGTTGGTGCAGGAGGATCATTGCTTCAATGCTGGTGACATTGGCTTCAGTGAGGGTGCTGGTGTTAGTGCAGCGATCTTGTTACTTGATGCAAAGGGTCTTCCAGAGGCATCGTTCCAAACTCTTGAGGTGCTGTCAATAGGTCACCCAGGTTTCGTATCCATAAGGAGTGCAGGAATAACAATTGTCTGCAGTAGGTCATGGTCCATGAAAACACATTGGAGCAGTTTCCCAAAGGAAGCACTTGTGCACTGGATCCTGTGCTGGATCTCACTGCCAATTTTTACATTTGGAGAAACTTGGCTACCAAAGTAGCAGAAGTGCTCGACTGTCTCCAAAGTGTGTCCCTCGATGGTGATTTGTGGTGGGTCATGTGCAAGGCCTGAAGCAGGCTGATGGAGCACTTTAGTCTTCTCAATATTGAGTGAGAGTCCTGGGGTTCGGTAAGCTTGTGCAAAAATATCCAGCGTGGACTGAAGGTCATTCTCAGTGTGCGTGAGGATGGCACAGTCATCAGCATACTGAAGATCAGTAATGGACGCCTTGAGGACTTTAGACTTCGAGCGGAGACTTCAAAGATTAAAAAGCCACCCAATCCATTCTGTATTGAATATCAACTCCATTGGGGAGGGGGCTTTAATGAGGACCAAAATGACTGTTAAATAGATGGAGGGTTGGGGCAATAACACATCCTTGCTTAATCCCAGTTTTGATGGCAAAAGGGTGCGTCTCCAGGCCATTACAGAGAACAGTGGCAGTCATGCCAATAACCTATTTCCCCTGCCTAGCCAAAAACTGTCTCCAGCCTGACAAAAGCCTAGGAAGCAGGTGCACTTACTCCTCCCCTCACACCTCAGAGAAGTGTGGACATCAGGCTCAGCTAAAACCATTTAAATGCTACCTAGCTACATCGCTCAGGGCTGTGAAAAATGTTATGCCCTGTGCAGCACAGTTAGGTTGAATTAACCCCCATTATAGATACAGCTTGGCTGACAGAAGAATTCTTCTGTGAACCTAGCTATAGCCTCTTGGAGAAATAGATTACCTACACTGATGGAAAACTCCCTTCTGTCAATGTAGGAAGCTTCTACACCACTGGGGCACAGCTGTGCCACCGTAACTGGGCTGCAGCAGCGTAGGTAACGCCTCTGAAATAAATGATGAGGCCCAAATTCTGCAATCTAGTGAGTACATGCAAATCCCATCCATGTCAGTGGGAATTTTGTGCTTATTTCCAAGATTAGAATCACGGTCTCTCTTAGCAAGAGGCCTAACAATAACATTATGGTGGGTGTCACCATCTCTGTGCAAATCTTTTCTGAGTGTGCGAGCGGTGTTCAGTCTGAGGAAATGCTGCCTTGCTGTGAGTCTTGTGATGAAATTTTTGTCTAGGGAGCTGTGGCAAGCAGCAATGGAGTTTCCTCTCTGCCTTAAACTCTCTAAGTAGAGTCAATGCTGGAGGCAGAGCTGCTCCTTGGGAACCAGGCGTTCATGTTGGGGCTGTGATTCCTGAAAGAGGGGCTTGCCTGTGTGCTCTTTCTAACCACTTCTGTGCCAGGGCTGCTGTATAGAGCGTAAATGAAAAAGCTGCACTGAGAAAGTAACTGGACACTCTGTCACTGGGAAAACAATTGGCAAGGCCCTGAAATTGGAACTGCTTGCCAAAAGGGCAATAATAACGATAGCACGTTTTTAAAAATTGGGACCAAATAATCTCTGATGCTACTCTACTGGAGGTGGCTGATTGGCCAGAATGCACTAAGATGCGCTTCTCAAGGCTGTGTGAAGACCAGAAAACGTGGAGGAACATTGCTGGCCAATTTCTCTGATGTGTTGTGATGTGACTCTAAGCTATTTTGCAGTAGGAGAGAATGTATGTATATTACTCTACTGACTTTAGTGTCGCTACACTAGGATAAATTTGCCCCCACTGCTCCTGCTCTACTTCCCCGTTACTACTTTGCATTGCTTCCAGATTCCAGAAGGGGATCATTTCAGGGCTGGTGCAACCACTAGGGGAACTAGGTGGTTGCCTAGGGTGCCAAGTGGTTCGGGGTGCCAAAAAGCAGTGCCCTGGCTTGGCAGGGAGGAGCCACCTTCCAGAGGCACCGGAGAGCCAGAGCATCGGCTTGCGGAGGCAGCGAGCCCCAGCCATGGAGGAGCTGGCACCACACAGCGGGGGGCAGCAGCCCTGCAAAGGCAGCGGTGCCGCTAGCAGGAAACAGCTGCGCCCCACACCCCTCCTGCCAAGGCTGTGGCCCAGCTCCCCCCCTGGGGGCTCCTACAGGCTGCAGCAGATGCTTGCGGGTGGCAGCCCCCATGTGCCCCCCCTTCACCACACTTGGGCTCTGCAGCTCCCGGACATATGAGCCACTGCCACCACTGGGGCGCGGAGCCCTGATCCTGCTCCAGGAGGGGCAGCAGCAGCTCACACTCCTGGGAGCCACAGAGCCAGAGCGCGGCAAGGGGGTAGCTGGGGGGCGCATGGGAGCTGCCACCCACATGCATCTGCTGCAGTCTACAGGAGCCCCCAGGGGTGGGGGCGCCGGGCCGCAGCCTGGGCAGGAAGGGGGGGGGGGCGCAGCTGCTACACGCTAGTGGCGCCGCTGGCTTTGCAGGGCTGCTGCCCCCCTGCACCACGCTGACTCCCCATGGCTGGGGCTCGCCGCCCCCACAAGCCAACGCTCTGGCTCTCAGGAGCCTCCGGAAGGCGGCTCCACCCTGCCGATCTGCTGCCGCGGCCCAAGCCCGGCAAATCCCCTGAGTGGACTTAGGGCAGGGCCTGCCAGGGTGGGGTGGGGAGGTTTGCGGGGGGCTGTGCACCTCCAGGGGAGTTCAGGGGTCGGGGAGGGGGGAACCTGGTCTGGGGAGCAGCTCCTGGGCATGGCTGGCCCCTGGGCAGACCGGCCCCTGGGGTTTATAAAGGCTTGTTGGGATTTGTCCCTCAATGAACTGATGTGTGGGGGTGGGGGAGGAGGGGGCAAGGTGCAAGTTTTGCCTAGTGCACAAAATATCCTTGCACCAGCCCTGGATCTTTTCCCCTCAGGGACTATAAAATGGAGCTCTCCTGGTGCAGCTTTCCAATTGGAAGGAGTGTGTAGGTGACACCGGAAAGAGAGAGACAAACACAAAATTCCTTGCTGACATTACAGCAAACAGCTGACAATGCCATTCTGCTGATTTTTGCTACTTTTAAGGGCTCAGATAAAATTACCCTAAGGGGTCTGGTGGTTTTGCTGTAAAACCATCACACTGAAAAGGGGAAAATGTGCATTTTATGACTCCTTTTAGTCACTTGATGTTTTTGGCTTTCAGGATTCAGACACTATGGGGGTAGGAGTAGAAACCACAAAATGTGCCAATTAACTGTAAAAACAAGAAAAATGCAGCAAAAACTATAATATATTGGGGCGAGAGTTACTGTAAGAAATATAACCCAAATCTATTGAGAGGACCAGAGTCAAGTCCCTTCTCTACTGCAGACTTCCTGAGTGAGCTGAGGAAATTCGTAGTCTCTCCGTGCCTGTTTCCCCCACCTCTACAATGCGGATAGTAGTACTTCCCTACCTCATGGGGTGTGGTGAGGATAAATGTATTTAAGATTGTGAGGTGCTCAGATACTAGGTCATGGGTACCAAGTAAGTACCTGACATATAGTTGCTCTGTAACACCTATCACCATAGTATCTAAGCACTGAATGCCAAAAATATTATGGAGAAAAGAGACTGTGGCTAGAGACGGGTTTTCTTCCCCAAATTGTCTGAGGTCACTGGATCTCCACTTGAGTTAGGCCCCAATCTTGCAAACACCTTTAAACAAGTGAGCAATCCCATTGGCTCAAACTCACCCACATACACGAGTGCTTGCAGGTTCAGGCCTTAACCAGAATCATAAACTGTCTCTGCTTGTGCCAACTGCTGGCTTCTCAAGGACCCTCTCAGAGCTGCTACAACAATTTGTTGTTGAATAATATTTGTTGCAAGTGTTAGCAACTTTTTAAATTGAATAATTGCTTGTGAATAGATTTTTCCATTATTTGCCCTGTTCCATACCCTACCTACAACCGAACTGGGGCAGATGTGGGGGTGCAGGTCTCTGGAAATCAATTAATTCTGACACATCAGGGAAATGTTAATCTGTCTGTCTAACCTGGCTAGGCTTTTGCTCAGCTCTTGTGTGTGGGTCAGAGTGGCTACGCTCAGATCTGACAGCAGGGGGTTGTAGTCTCCCTGCCAGCTACAGATGGAAAAGGGGGCTTTTCATGGCTGTGTGGGTATCCGGAAGCCAGGAGGAGTGAACAACAAGGCAGCTGATTGTCCTAAAGATATGAGAGCAGATGCCAATGGATGTAAAAGGCTGCAGTCAGAACAGTAGCAATTTATACCCATTCACTGTACTGTGAAGCAACTGACCACACGCACATGGAAAGGTGCTGGGCAATGAAGACCTGCTCTTGGCTCTATTTGAAATAATCAGTAACAGGCAAATAGGTAGATGTTCCTAGAAATTAAAGAGCCAGTTCAATTACACAGTTGGGGGGTGGGGGTGTTCGATTCCCACACGATGGAGAGTGACTCATCACCGAAGTCCCACTTATGCGCTCACAATAAGAAGAGAAAATAAGGCTTAGATGGGGCTTCAGTGGTGTGTAAGTCTTGTGCCGATCGTCTGCACAGGGACTTATTCCACCCCAGGTGCTCAGCACTTGGAATCCTCTGCTCCTGGAGATGGTCAAAACTATCACACCAGGATTCAATGTGACAACTACTTGGTGGGATTTCAAAGCATCTATGTGAGTTAAAAGCACAAGTCTAGAGTTGATTGAAATGCTATTAGCCAGGATGAGCAGGGATGGCGTCCCTAGCCTCTGTTTGCCAGAAGCTGGGAATGGGCAACAGGGGGTGGATCATTTGATGATGACCTGTTCTGTTCATTCCCTCTGAAGTATCTGGCATTGGCCACTGTGGGAAGACAAGACACTGGGCTAGGTCTGACCCAGTATGGCTGTTCTTATGTTCTTATGTTATGTTCCTTTCCATCACCAATTCTTTTGATTGAAAAGTGAGGTTTTTGACTGAAATCTTTGTGGGAAGTGTCCACTTCCCTCTACATTTTTTTATCTGAGAAGCAGAATTTTTCCTCTTGGTTTCTTCACAAAAAGTCAAAAATTCACCTGGAATATTTAGACAAGAACAAAAATGTTTTTAATCAACATTTTCTCTGGGAATTTCTTTCCGCAGCCAGCACTATGGAAACCTCATTGACAAGATCTGGACACTTAACTCACTTGGGAGCTTTCAAAATCCCTCCCGAAGAGGGACAGGGTCATGATTTGGGAAAGCACCTCTAGCTAGTCCACTATTTCTACACACGCTTTAACTTGAAGTCAGTGGGACTGAAGCACATGCTTAAAGTTAAGCATAAGTTAAATATGTATAGTAAGGCAGCACCCAGATGTCCCAACTGAGGTTGGAGACTCACTATGCTATTTGCTGCCCAGACACAGAAAGAGACAATCCCTGCTCTGAAAGGCCCGGAAGCTAAAGACACAAGCAGCTGAGGGTGTGGGATGGGGATCCAACATGCAAATGCAAGAACCTAGCTGCATGTGACTGTTGTTCACATGCACAATCTCCTGCTCTTCCCCAAGCTTGTCAGGAAGGAAGTTTCCCCCTGGAGGTTTGCCACCTGCCTCTGGAGACCTGAGCACAGAGCATCTTGTTAGAAGCAGGTGGGTGTATCTCAGATGATCAGTTTCCAACAACCCCATTTGTCCTGCTGTCACCTTCTCTGTCTCTAGACTCCCCCCCCCCTTGCTGGCAGAGAAGCCAAGGAGTGAATGGGCCATGGAGACTCAAGTCCCCTGTCACCCTGAGAACAGGCCCCTGGATGTCCTGGGGGGAACTTGTGCTGTACCTGCTCCCTGGATAAGCCAGCTGACAGCCCTGGACATTCCAGAGCTTTCGTGCTTTTCATCAGCACTAAACTCACTGGAAGAATTATACAAACAAGAATGATTTTCCTCCAAGTTCCCTGAGTTACAGCCCCCAGGTTTGGCACAAACTGTAAACGGTTTGGAATGTATTAATATAATATCAGTTAGAAAACTGGGCCAGCTCTGTGACATCAGAGGCATTTCAAGCAAGGTCTCCACTAAAAAATGGAGAGCAGGCAGATTTCCGTCGCTTGAATGTATGAAGTCATTGAGCAGTGGGTAATATTAAAACCAGACATGTCCAGTATTTAACTCCAATTAGGCACTACTTGCCTGAGGTCTGGGGTGGGGAGGGGCAGGTCTGTGCTGGCAATCTGGACTGTGTCATATTCCCCCAACCCACCCCAAACTATCTGACAAGCTGAAGGTGGAATGACCTGAAATAATAATGGCGTTGACCTTTGACATTATTTTTGCTATTGCTAACATGTCATATTTTTCTGCTTCCTCATCGCTCACCGCTTTCATGTGTTACAGTCCAGGCATTTGGGGGTTTCTCTCACTGCTGGCATCCAGCACGGCTTTCCAGCTATTCCTCTGTGTCTAATTCCAGATGGACTGAGCCTCTCATACTCTGGAGTCTCTAATACTTTCCGCAGTCATATCACTAAGTAATGAGTTGCAATGGTCTGAGATCATGTCTACAGAAATGATTCTTCAGCAAATCTTTTGTGGTTCCAATCTGAGTAACAGTGGAGGAGGGGTGGGGTTAAGCACACACCCTGATTTGTCACCTGGTCACATGTTCTCTCCTTGAAAGCCTAGTTGGAAGTAACAATGGTCAAATTAATTTGTTGAGCTCAGGGCTCTGTGATGGCAAACACCATTAGGGCTTCATTCAAACAAGAAGCTCTGACAGGCTGCTGAAGAATTCACATGCTTCCTGCATAGAGATCTAGCTATCTAGGTAATAAATAATAATACTAATTTCAATAGTCGATCTCAAAAGGCTTCGCAAAGGCGGTCAATATCACTCACCCCATTTCACATCCTATATGACCGTCATTGCTACCGTCTGACAACCATTAATGGATTGACCCTCACAACAGCTCTGGGAGGCAGGGCAGTGCTAGCATCACCATTGTACAAATGAGAACGGAAGCACAAAGGGCCAGATTTTCAAAAGTAAAAATGCAGGGAAGTGCCTAGTGGGACTTTCAAAAGCACCAAATTCTGCATCTTTAGCTGCTTAGGTACCTTTGAAAATCTGGCCAAAGGAGTCTGAGTTTTTTGCCCAAAGCCTGACAGGGAGTCTGTCTGTCACAGAGATAGGAAGCGAACATAAGTTTGCTGAGTCCCAACCACTACCTTCACTGTCACTTTGACCTTTGCTTTGGTTCACATCCAGATGCCTAGCAAGTTCAGGGTATGAAATTATGTGCAGTGCTAAACATTTTGGGCAAACTCCTGCTGTCTTTACGCACATGCAATCCCACTGAAATCACTGGGCCAGATTCTGATCTCAGCTAAACTGGAGTAACTGCAGGGAGGTCAACATTTACTCTGGTTTAAAACTGGAACAACTCCATTTGCTATTGTAGAGTTACTTGGGATTGACACCAATTTTTCCGAGATCAGAATCCAGCCCAATGGACTTAGCTCACAGCAACAGAGTCTAAAGCCAGAAGGGACCGTTGTGATCATTTAGTCTGACCCCCCTGTGTAACACAGGCCAAAGAACTTCCCCAAAATAATTCCCAGAGCAGATCTTTTAGAAAAATGTCCAATCTTGATTTTAAAATTGCCAGTGACGGAGAATCGACCACAACCTTTGGTGAATTGTAAATTTAGGGACACTGTCAATATGCACTGAAAAAAGTGAAAGTGAGTGAATATGAGAGCGCTACAAAACTTTTTGACTGAAACCAATCCCCATGAGATATGGGTTTCATTGAAATAATTCACCGGGAAATGTCAAAAATATCAGCATTTTGAAATGAACCTTTTCATTTCCCTTGAAAATGGAGCCGTTTTCATTTTGAGATTTTCTGGGACTTTCCATCCCAACAACATTTTGAAATGTTTATCCCATTTCGGGACAAAAACAAATGTCAAAATATCAGGGTGGGAATTTATTTTCCAAACAACCACCACCAGCAACAATCACAGCCAACAATAACAACAACAATCAATTTAGGGCCAGATTGTGCCTGGCTGCTGTTTAGATGGGGATAAAAAGCAAGGAACTTTCCATTCCCTATGCTCCACAAGACTGGGGTGCAAACCACCTCTAAGGGTCATGACTCAGTCTTCTCAGCATAAGAACATAAGAACGGCCGTACTGGGTCAGACCAAAGGTCCATCTAGCCCAGTATCCTGTCAACCGACAGTGGCCAATGCCAGGTGCCCAGAGGGAGTGGACCTAACAGGTAATGATCAAGTGATCTCTCTCCTGCCATCCATCTCCACCCTCTGACAAACAGAGGCTAGGGACACCATTCATTACCCATCCTGGCTAATAGCCATTAATGGAATTAACCTCCATGAATTTATCTAGTTCTCTTTTAAACCCTGGTATAGTCCTAGCCTTCACAACCTCCTCAGGCAAGGAGTTCCACAAGTTGACTGTGTGCTGTGTGAAGAAGAACTTCCTTTTATTTGTTTTAAACCTGCTGCCTATTAATTTCATTTGGTGACCCCTAGTTCTTGTATTATGGGAATAAGTAAATAACTTTTCCTTATCCACTTTCTCCACATCACTCATGATTTTATATACCTCTATCATATCCCCCCTTAGTCTCCTCTTTTCCAAGCTGAAGAATCCTAGCCTCTTTAATCTCTCCTCGTATGGGACCCTCTCCAAACCCCTAATCATTTTAGTTGCCCTTCTCTGAACCTTTTCTAGTGCCAGTCAGTATATCTTTTTTGAGATGAGGAGACCACATCTGTATGCAGTATTCGAGATGTGGGCATACCATCAATTTATATAAGGGCAATAATATATTCTCAGTCTTATTCTCTATCCCCTTTTTAATGATTCCTAACATACTGTTTGCTTTTTTGACCACCTCTGCACACTGCGTGGACATCTTCAGAGAACTATCCACGATGACTCCAAGATCTTTTTCCAGACTTATTGTAGCTAAATTAGCCCCCATTATATTGTATGTATAGTTGGGGTTATTTTTTCCAATGTGCATTACTTTACATTTATCCACATTAAATTTCATTTGACATTTTGTTGCCCAATCACTTAGTTTTGTGAGATCTTTCTGAAGTTCGTCACAGTCTGCTTTGGTCTTAACTATCTTGAGCAGTTTAGTATCATCTGCAAACTTTGCCATCTCACTGTTTACCCCTTTCTCCAGATCATTTATTAATAAGTTGAATAGGATTGGTCCGAGGACTGACCCTTGGGGAACACCACTAGTTACTCCTCTCTATTCTGAGAATTTACCATTAATTCCTACCCTTTGTTCCCTGTCTTTTAACCAGTTCTCAGTCCATGAAAGGACCTTTCCTTTTATCCCATGACAGCTTAATTTACGTAACAGCCTTTGGTGAGGGACCTTGTCAAAGGCTTTCTGGAAATCTAAGTACACTATGTCCACTGGATCCCCCTTGTCCACATGTTTGTTGACCCCTTCAAAGAACTCTAATAGATTAGTAAGACATGATTTCCCTTTACAGAAACCATGTTGACTATTGCTCAACAGTTTATGTTTTTCTATGTGTCTGACAATTTTATTTTTAACTATTGTTTCAACTAATTTGCCCAGTACTGACATTAGACTTACCGGTCTGTAATTGCTGGGATCACCTCTAGAGCCCTTTTTAAATATTGGTGTTACATTAGCTAACTTCCAGTTATTGGGTATCGAAGCCGATCTAAAGGACAGGTTACAAACCTTAGTTAATAGTTCTGCAACTTCACATTTGAGTTCTTTCAGAACTCTTGGGTGAATGCCATCTGGTCCCAGTGACTTGTTAATGTTGAGTTTATCAATTAATTCCAAATCTCCTCTAGTGACACTTCAATCTGTGACAGTTCCTCAGATTTGTCACCTACAAAAGCCAGCTCAGGTTTGGGAATCTCCCTAACATCCTCAGCCGTGAAAACTGAAGCAAAGAATCCATTTAGTTTCTCCGCAATGACTTTATCGTCTAAAGCCCTCCTTTTGTATCTCGATCATCAAGGGGCCCCACTGGTTGTTTAGCAGGTTTCCTGCTTCTGATGTACATAAAAAACATTTTGTTATTACCTTTGGAGTTTTTGGCTAGCTGTTCTTCAAACTCCTCTTTGGCTTTTCTTATTATACTCTTGCACTTAATTTGGCAGTGTTTATGCTCCTTTCTGCCAAAAGGGGCATCATTTCAGAAAAATTCTGGGGGGAAGTGGGCAGCATAAAGTTGTCAGCATATAGAACATTCTATGTTATTCTAGTCTATCTGCAAAGTCGGGAGGAGTATTTAGGCTGATGAAAACTGTGTGGGAGCAAACCAACTGCCCCTCTTTGCCCCATAGCAAATGATACCCCTACTTCACAGCAGCCAGCAGAGCGGGCTTGATATGCAGGTGTGATTGTACTGCACCTTCTGGAAGGAAGACCGAGCTGAACTTCGGCGGCGGGTCCCGCTCCATCTTCGGCGGTAATTCGCCAGCGGGGGGTCCTTCCGCCCCGGAGCGGAAGGACCCCCCGCCGGCGAAGACCGGGAGCAGAAGAAGCTCCTGGGCCCGGCCCCGCAAGAGTTTTCCGGGCCCCCCAGAGTGAGTGAGGGACCCCGCTCCAGGGGCCCCTAAAAACTCTGGTGGGGGCCCCTGTGGGGCTCGGGGCCTGGGGCAAATTGCCCCTCTTGCCTCCCCCCCGGGAGGCCCTGACCTTCTGTGCGACTAACGCCAGTGGTGGATTAACGCAAGGGCTACAGGGCCTGTGCCCGGGGGCTCCGGCCAATTTGGGGGCTCCCTTGGGAATGCCAGAACCTGGGTAGAAGTGGGGGCGGGGCACCAGCACCGGAACTGTGGCCCTGCCCTCTGCTCCTCCTCTTCCCCCGGGATCCCACCCCCTGGCCAGGCCTGAAGGAGGAGCTGGGAGTGGTGAGAGCTGCCCAGGGAGCCCAGGTTACTCAGGTCACTGTGGGGAGCCCCAGGCCCTCCACATTCCTCTGGGGCATGCCGCTGCCAGTGGGACCTAGGGGTGGGGGCTCTGGTCTGGCCTCCTGCCCCCTCCAGGGGACCTGAAGACATGTTTACAGGAAGATGAGGTCACTTTTAAAGCAGAGCAGATCTGATGCTCCTGGGCCCCCAGGGTGTGGGGGGGCACAAATGTTATTTGTGCCCAGGGCCCCAGTAAGTTTTAGTCTTCCTCCACTCACATGCACATTTACGGGATCTGGGACAATGCGCAGTGCTGCATACATCAGAGTGTGATGTGTTCAGAGGACATGGCAGAGCCTGACAGTGACCATAGACATGGGTGAATACTGCCTTAACTGCATATCCAATTTGAATAGCATGCCAGTGGGGGATAACACTATCTATAACACAAGTACATCCTTAAAAATATAAATGTTGTTTTGACAGACTTTCTGAAAAATGTCTGATAATAAAACCAATAAGAGTGGTAGGATCTAAATCCTTAATCAGAGATCAGGGCCCCATTGTGGTAGGAATCTTCCAAACACAGAACAAAGTCCGAGCCTGCCCCAAAGATCCTACAGTCTCAGTATAAGACAAGTGATAACAGGTGGATACAGGTAGATAAGGGTGAGCACAAGGGAACAATACGACAATCCCGGTTAACATAATGTGCATCGGTTGCAGCACATCAGCTACATAAGCTGTCAGGTGTCAACCACTCCGGCCCCAATCTAACAGAGCAGGGAAGCTCATGCAGACAGTGGAGATAACCACATACTACAAGATAAGCAGGGGCGTAAGATAATGTAATTATGCACTATGGAGGCAGGGGCAGCTGGAGGGAACAGAAAGGGGTGAAGTATGGCAAGCAACTAGGAAGGATGCATAAAACATCCCCCACACCCACATCTTAACATACACTCTCCTGGTAGTCACTATTTCCTGCCATGCCCCGCCTGGTGCCCCCACTTTCTCCCCCAGTGTGTAAGTGACCCTTGTTTGGCTCATCCTTCGAGAGAAGCCCAGCTCGTGCTTTGACTGGTTACAACACGGGCGGGTGAATGGGAAGCAGGCAGAGGCAGTGCACCAGGCCTCAGAACAAGATCTCACCATTTAGGGCTCAACCCAAGTCAGAGGGAGTCTGTCCACTGACCTTGTAGAGGCTTGGATCAGGGTCCAGGGCAGAGAGGGGAAGCACAGGCCTACTGTGGTTGGGAGCCATTGTTTGGGGGAAGGATGTTTTTTCTTGTTCTTGTTTTAACCCCATTCTGAACTGAGATGAAGTTCAGTAATAACAGCGCTGAATGCACTGCAGACCTTCACAACCAGTGCCAAGTCCTTTCTATCACTGTTCTTCCATCCACTAGCTACCACCACCCTGTCTACTGAGGGGTCTCTGTTCTGTGATTACGGGGCCACTGGAACTGTTCTAGATTCAGGATGGGATCATTTCTCCTCTGTATGTTTTAATAAATGTGGCATCATCTCCAAGGAAAGTCTGAGGAACATAAAAAATAAAGACTGACCCCGAGTTTTTAATTTCAGCAGGACCCAAGTCAATCACTATCCCTTACTACCTGCCTCATCAAAATGGCCACTATGCAGAAGTCTTGTAGAAGTTACTAGGGATGGAACCCAGAGTTATAGAAATGACTCAAGAAACCTACAAAAAGTGACAGAGGCTCGGTTCCTGTCTCTAGGGTTCTTTTGTTTTCTCCAGTGGAATTCTGTGGCTGGGATATAATTGTCATTCCATATGATGGCCTAAAAACCTGTAGAGATGATCTCATTGGCTATCATTTTATAAGACTTTGTCATAAGGTCATGGACAAGACAATTTTTTATATCATGTACATGTGTCTTCTTTTGGTTATTTACCTACTAAATTGTCTTTATTATTAATTATTTATCCATTCACCTGTTGCAGCCTTATATGAACGGGATTAACCACATTTAATTATTGTGTATAGTCATAATAATCTCATGAGTCTGCCAATATTTGGCATTTCTCTTAAAACCCCAGCTGCTGGAATTAGGGTATTCTTTGAGAAGCTCAGATGTCCTTTAACACCACAAGGAAGTTTCTAGCCCTCGTGGTCAGGGGAAGAAAAGCTTGAACATGTGAGTCAGCAACTTTCCTCCACCAGGAGGCCAATAACAAGAATCCCCATTTATAATATTTTAACATCCTGGGATGTTTGGGGGCTGACTTGTCATGTTTGAACTCTTAGGGGTGGCCATACTGAGGACTCCAGGCACTAACAGACGACATCCACCAAACCCTTGAGCAGATTTAACATTCCATCCGGGATAGGAGAGCAGAGCACATATGGATGACCAAGCGTCCTACGTAATGTCCCTCATAGGGCTGGTGGAAAATTTTCTGACAGAGTAGTTATCTGTCGGAAAACACTGATTCAACAGAACCCAATGTTCTGTGGGAATGTGTTAGTTTAGTCAAAAGTTTCAACAGAAACCAGGCCGATAGGCTGGCCGGCCAACCCACCAGCCAACCAGCCTGACTGCCTGCCTGGTTTCTTTCCAGCTCAGCCACCACCCAGCCCATCCACTAGCCAGCTGGCCAACCAGGTATTCAAGTGGATGGACAGGCTACTCAGCCTCCCAGACTGCCTAGCTGTCTGCTTGGTGAGCTTCCCTATTCTCTGAGCTGCCTGCACCCAAATGACCAGCTAGCCAGCTTCCCACCTACCTGTCTCCATGGCTACCAACCTGATGGGCTGCCTGGCCAGCTCCCCTCCCAGAAGGCAGGAAGGGTGAAAAGCCATTGCCCCTCTAATTCTGTGACTAGCTCAGGAGAGTGACGACAGATGACAATGTACACCAGCTGCTGCAGAATGACTAGACCAGTGATACTCAAGTGGCTCTTTAATGTGGCTCTTTGCAGCACATGATATTAAAACACTGTGTGATTTCATTATTAACCAAGCTAAATTATTAACCAGTCAGGATACTTTGACTGTTATTAACCAACTGTAGTTGATAAAATAATAATACTTGTATTTCCTCATCATACTGTTTAAATATGACTATATACTACTACAGTAAATGAAAAAGAGACTGTGGCTCTTTGGGGTAATGCTCATCACTAATTTGGCTCCTGAACCACTGGGGTCTGGGTATCATTGGTCTAGACTCTCCTGCGCTTGCTTCAGAAAATGGCCCATGGACCCCAGGAGAGCATCAGATTCCAGGCTCCCTGCTCAAGGGCTACACCTATATAAAGAGCACATTGCATGGCTGGTTGTTGGGCTTTACACACCTATACATTAACTACCCCGTACATAAAAAGACCGGTGTGCTGTTGAGTGTACAAAGTATGTTAGCAGGCAGGTGTGCTGGGTATTTACCTAGTACTAAATATCATGTTGTTTGGCAAGCACAAGGGATACTTGCAGCAGGAGCTCTGGAACAGAAAGAAGATGGTTTGCATGCTGGAGGCTTTGCATAGCCAGTGCTGAGGAGTGTTTGAGTCTCAGAATGGGACAAGAAGAACAAGGTTGGAGTGCTAATTAGATTGGACACAGGTTTTGCTCGGAGTAAAGTTGCCGCTAGGAAAGCCTCGTATGTGTCCCATTGAAAAAGAGTTTGAGTATTTAAAAAGGTTTAAATCCTGGGAGATTTCCCAACAACACATCTGTTCTAGTGTGTTGTGTCCCAACTAAGCAGAGCATACCTTAGCACTGAGCCTGTGACCCACCAGTTGAGCAGTTTCAATTCCATCCAGTAGAGGGCAGCTGTGCAAATAGACACTCCCAAGTTCATTTTAATTGCTTTGCAGACCTAGGCCGCTTGTGCAGGTTTGCAGTGCAATGTGATTGTGAATTAAACAAGCTGTCTCTGTCCCAATCCCACCCACTCCATTTCCAATCCGCTCTTTCCATGAATGCCCATCCTCATAGCAGGAGGGTTTCCCCCGGCTGTATGCATCTAGATTTTACATGACTCTGAAGATCACATTGTGTCAGAGTCTCTTTTTAATGCCCTTTCCCCCTCTCACCTTTCTTCCCCATGCTGGCCTTGCTCCACTATGCTTCAGCCTGGGTTCTGCTGCCTATGAAGCGTATAATCCAGTTGTCAGTTCATAAAGCATGGTTTATTACCCAGAGAATGGAGGTCTAATGCTAATAAGTCTGCAGAAGGTGCAGTGTGGTGCACCACAAGATTACCATTCCCCCTGAATGGAGAAACCAGCTGCTGTCCTCACCACATGACTGCCTCTCCTGGGACACGGCTGGTTTAGAGAAAACGAAAACCAGACTCCTATAAAGGTTGTTATTCTTTTACTGGCCAAACATACTCCATGGCACAGTGAATCAGGGAGGCAAAGCAGTAATATAGGCAAAGTGGAAAAGCTGCCTGACGGCTACTTTGTCATCCGGTCCCATCCCATCCTAGATCAGTCACTGCTCCTAGCGGTTGTGGGTATTATTGCTAATCATAAGCATTTTGTGTGAATATTTTAGATTTTTTCTCCATTTGTTGTAGAAGTGTCTCAGCTTTTCAATGAAATCCTTCTTTTTTTTTTTCCAAAACTCCCCACTGTTAAAGGCTTGTAGCACTAATTATCACTTTTGGGGGTTGGATGGTTTTTGTTGGTGTTGAAAAACCAGAAAATTTTAAACAGAACTAAAATGCTCATGGAAAATTTTCGTTCAGCACAAAACTGCATTTTTCACCAGAAAAACATAGTTTCACCTGAAAATTTCTCATCGCATTGGGCGTAGGATTTTCTTCTTAGTAGCACCCACAATAAGAGGAGGTCTGCCCTAAGGAGCTCAAATTCTGAACAAGACAAACAGAGAGATGGAGGGTAGTCGAGTGAGGCACAAACACACAAGGTTCCCCAGAGGAGACTGGCCCACAGTCTGATCACAGACAGTTTTATTGACCTGATATGGTGAGGCTGGCTGCAGTCAGATTGTCTGTGGGAATCAGGAGCCAATGGGAAGGGAGTAACCATGGCCAGAGACCCTCCCTTGCATGAGTGATGGAGAAGTGTTTGGGCCAATGAGTGGTGTTGTAACCCAGTGCATGGACTGCTGTTCCCAGTCCCGGGCTCCACTCAGTCCCTGTTGACACAGGCTCTGGCTCCATCCCACACCACACAACTCTGTTACTGCCTCCCATGGGCATAGGTGTGCCCATCCTCACCCACCACTCGGGTGACCTGGCCAGAACTTGACTGGCTCTCAACTCCCAAACAATGCAGAGGCAGTGACTCGAGCAGGTGGCAAGGGAAGGAGAGTCAACAGAGTGGGCCTGGGTGCTATGCCCTTACTCAGTCCCACCCCAGAATATTTTCATCCTCCACTTATGACAGTGCCCCCCAAGTTTAAGGTGTTTGTCCAGGTAAATCCAAACCACCTGACTTGCCAAAATTAGCATCTGATCCTGAGATAAAACATCTACCAGATGGAAGGACCTGGAGATGGAGAGGAGCTGATAGGGACTGCCGGCTCTGGAGCAGCTCGTCTGCTGAGCACCCACAATTTCTCCCATGGGAGCTGCAGTGCCAGAATTGCTCAGTATCAGGCCTTCAGGCTGGAAATTTGCAAAAATCAAACAGGTTTCCATTAGAGATTTTGGCACTTCGACTTCAAATTCTTTCCTCCGTTCCCCTTTTGGCACTGTCAGTTCTGGTCCCAGGAGGAAAACAGAAGTGAAAATAAAACCCTACCTGACATTTTAGACTCTTGTGAACTCCTCAGCTCCAACAGGGAGGAGAGGGTGTTTTTATTTTTATTTTTTTGGGGGCGGGGGCGGGGAGATTATTCCTTTCAAATGGGCTGGCACGTCTTTAATCCGGAGGGCGTTTGCTGCCTGTTGTGCTCAGAGACGGAGGCCATCTCAGGGGAAAGCGCTGACGAGCCTCTGAGCACATTCAGCTGGACTTGGTTTCATGATGAAAATCCATCCGGCAGAGTCATCGGTTTCACGATGAACATTTTGAGCCGCCTATAGACAGCATTCAGTGGGGAGCGTTCTCAGGCCACTCACTGAGAAATGGATTAAATAGCCCAAACTCGACAAGCAGATCTGAACACAGGAAGCTTCTGCATGCAGCTGATTTCCACGCCTGTCTGTGGCAATCCGTCAAAACGTATGTAACCTTAAGAACAGACTCAGAGAGAAACTGACATCATAGAAAGGTACCGAAAGCTTCCATGGGTTAGGGGCTTTTCTCCCTCAGACCCGGCCAGAAACTGCATGGCATCAGCTGAAGTCTCAGGTGCAATTAAGCTAAGACTTCAGCTGCTGCTGCTACTACACTTCAGAGGCTCCAAGGAACCATCCAGTGTAAATAACTGGCTTTACCAGCAGCCACAGGTAAACACTGCCAACCTCAGAAACTGATGAGAGGAGTGGCCAGCCTCTAGGTCTCCATCCCTTTGTCCTCCAGTGAACCAACTGCCAAGTGGAAGGACCTGGACATGGAGCAGAGCTGATAGACCCTGCCCGCTCTGCAGTAATGCATCTGTGAAGAGCTGGTGGTTTTGTTTTTTATTGTTTTGCCAGACTCCCTTGCATCCCAAGTCTTGTTCTGTATCACCTGGCCTCAGCAAACTCAGTGATCATACGGCCCAGGACAACTGGTGGGATCCAAGTTCTGGAGAAGGGTTTGATAACTCTGGACTCACCAACCCCAGCTGTCGGTTCAAGAGATCCAGCAATCTAGTAGAACTAAGGAGACTTAACTGACTTTCAATAGACAGTCAGCATGGAGCAGAGAATGGATGCACGGAGGTTTATAGCCATTTCTGTAATTTTATCCTGATGAATATCTGGGGGAAAGGCTAGGCTGGCTATCATGGTACAAATGTCAAACATCAGGACCACTGAAGTGAGAGTCCTGACCAGTCACAGACCCTGCCTCAGATGCAGGGCCCAGACCTATCAGTTTATGGAAAGCTTTGGCTTCACAGGGATCATAATTATTCTCCTTTCACTCCTTGACATCTCTCCTCTATTTGTTCTTCCCCTTGTATAGTAAATTAAATTCTATTCGGTTTCTCACACCACCACCATCACCACAGTGTCTGAAAGGGTTGACCAGGTGTCCGGTTTTCAACCAGAACACCCGGTCGAAAAGGGACCCTGGCAGCTCTGGTCAGCAGTGCTGACTGGGCTGTTAAAAGTCTGGTCAGCAGTGCTGCGGGGTTAAGGCAGGCTAGTCCCTACCTGTCCTGGTTCTGCGCTGCACCCCAGAAGCAGCCAGCAGGTCTGGCTCCTAGGCGAGGGACCACGGGGCTCCAGGCGCTGTCCCCACTCCAAGCACTGGCTCTGCAATCCCATTGGCTGGTTTGCAGCCAATGGGAACTGAGTGGGGCCATGCCTGTGGGCAAGAGCGGCATGTGGAGCCTCCTGGCTGCCCTGCCTAGGACCCAGACCTGCTGGCCACTTCCTGGGTGCGTGCAGCACAGTGCCAGGACAGGTAGGGAGCCTGCCTTAGTCCCCCCGCTGTGTCGTTGACCGGGAGCTGCCCAAGGTAAGCCCATGCACCAACCTCAAGCCCCAACTCCCTGCGCCAGCCCTGATCCCCCCCACAAACCCAGATCACCCTCCTGCACCCCAAACCCCTCATCCCCTGCCCTAATCCAGAGCCCATACCCCCAGCCCAAAGGCCTCACACCCCCACCCCAATCCTCTGCCCCAGCCCAGAGCCCCCTCCCACACCCTGAACCCCTCACTGCCTCCTCAAACCCCACCCCAATCCTCTGCCCTAGCCCAGAGCCCCCTCCCACACCCTGAACCCCGCCCTGCCTCCTCCACCCCCCACCCCAATCCTCTGCCCTAGCCCAGAGCCCCCTCCCACACCCTGAACCCCTCACTGCCTCCTCAAACCCCCACCCCAATCCTCTGCCCTAGCCCAGAGCCCCCTCCCACACCCTGAGCCCCTCACCCCCTCCCACACCCCAACTCCCTGCCTCACCCTGCAGCCCCCTCCTGCACCCTGAACCCCTCATTTCTGGCCTCACCCTGGAGCCCACACCCCCAGTTAGAGCCCTCACCTCCTCCTGCACCCCAAACCCCTGCCCCAGCCCAGTGAAAGTGAGTGAAGGTGGGCAAGAGAGAGCCACTGAGGGAGGGGAAATGTAGTGAGTGGGGGGCAGAGCCTCAGGGAAGGGGAGGGGTAGGGGTGGGGCCTCAGGAAAGGGGCAGGGCTAGGGTGTTTGGTTTTGTGCGACTAGAAAGTTGGCAACCATAGTATCTGAGCACCTTCCAGAAGTGCACTAAGCAACACGACTAGCATTTGTCCCTTCTTGTCCTCTTAGTCTGGGCCTCTTTGTCCAAACATTTTAACCCTTTCACTGCTGTTGTTTATGTGCCATGTCATAAGATGGTGGCATTCCTTTGATGTCACTTTTTCTAAGATACATACTCAATACACGAGGCAACACCTGGCGTGCATTTCATTCTGTCTATACGCCACATATGTTCAGCAGCATCCAAAGGGTTAAATAAAGGCCTGGTCTACCCCTAAAAATTAGATGAACCTCACTACATCGCTCAGGGCTGTGAAAAATGTTGCACCCTGTGCATTAGTTAGGTTGATTTAACCCCTATTGTAGATGCAGATAGGGCAACAAAGAATTCGTCTGTCAGCCTAGCTACTGCCTCTCAGGCCTGGTCTACACTAAGGGTGGGGGTCGAACTAAGGTACGCAACTTCAGCTATGCGAATAGCGTAGCTGAAGTCGAACTACCTTAGTTCGAACTACTTACCCGTCCTCATGGCGCGGGATCGACATCCGCGGCTCCCCCGTCGACTCCGCCACCGCCGTTCGCGGTGGTGGAGTTCCGGAGTCGACGGGAGCGCGTTCGGAGTTCGATATATCGCGTCTAGATGAGACGCAATATATCGAACTCCGAGAAGTCGATTGCTACCCGCCGATCCGGGCGGGTAGTATGGACGTACCCTCAGAGAGGTGGATTACTTACATTGACGGAAAAACCTCTTCTTTGACTGTAGCTGTGCCACTGAGGCTACTGTAGTGTAGACATACTGGAAAGTGCTTCAAGAAGTTTACACTGGGGCATGTAGCTGTTAGAACGTGTTCAGGGCCATGAGTTCAGTAGTTGTCATGGACTGGATTTGGGATTGTACAGCTCTGCAGCCAGGGCATTCTCACCCATGAATTCTTTTATAGCACATCTAATTCTTCTCTGCTGAGCAATGATACCCAGAAAAAGTGGGAGAAGCCATTATTCTGTTGCCACTGTCTGTTAGCTTATGTTTGCCCCTCAGGCTGCAGTAGGACTTTGCATCTGATAGCTGACAAGGTGGCATGGAGTTCTGGCATGGACTGGCATCAATCAATGTCAACAGGAAAATCTTTTAAAACAAATTTGCAAGGGGACCTCAGTCCAGCCTCTAAACCTGCACCACCTATTTAGTCACAGATGCACTCACTGGCTGGCTGTGCAAATGAAATTACAGATGTCAGTCACACAGCTGGCTGTCTAGGTAGCCAAGTTACATATGCAGGTGTTATTTGTGTGCACAAGAGTTGGTTTTCTTCATTCGCCTTCAGGATTGTTTCTGCCTCAATGGAGCATTGAAAAATGAAATTTGCTAAGGGAATCAGTGGAGCATCACAGATATCTGAGAGGGTGAATAAGAACATAACAATGGCCATACTGGGTCAAACCAGTGGTCCATCTAGCCCAGTACCCTGTGGCCAATGCCAGCTGCTTCAGAGGGAATGAACAGAACAGGTGATCATCAAGTGATCCATTCCCTGTCACCCATTTCCAGCTTCTGGCAAATGGCCAAACAAGGGACACAAGGATATGATTGATACCTCACGGAGCATCCACAATCTGTTTCGTCAGGAGAGCCAGCAGAAGGCAGTATTAGCAGAGGAATATTTGGCTTGAAACCTGTGCTAGCCAAGATGGCTGGATAAATAAGAGGACTCGAAAAAGAGGACCCAGATTCATTGTCAGATAATAAGCAGATATTGGCTTCTTGTGAGATGAGCTTCAAGATTTATTGACCCCATACAAGTAGACCTTGAGAGAGATGAGGCCAAGATCTCTATTAACCACAAAGGGCAACAAATATCCCTGTTCATTGAAATAAGGATTTACAGAGGTACATATATTCTGGATGCTTTCATTTGAAATATTTGGAAGTCTCTTATGGCCATTAATAGCTGACGTCTATCCATTACTTTAGACAAATGTTCTACAAGGAAGCCAAAGTTACTAGTGTTAAAACAAAACCTATTTCTGGTCTCCGATGAGTCAGCCCAGAAGGTGAGATTAGCATATGTGAGCTGATTGGCTGCATTTGGAATTATGTGAAATCTGTTATTACCTCAAGTGACCCAATTAATCATGTGTTTCTACAATCTAATTGGTTAAAATTGCTCCAGACATCTATATTGTTGTCATCTGAGGAAATAAACCACATCATTTTGGAAGAGTCCAAAAGAATTTAATAGGGGTGAAACCAATAGACCTTAAGTAGGGTTCTACACATTATTCCACGGACCTACAGAAATTAACAGAGACTAAATTCCCCTGAACATCTTTAAACCCTCCTATAGAACAAAGAATTATAAACCAGCTTTAGAATTCTTTAGATTGGGTTAAAAATGTTATGGCACTGCCACCGTTATTACTAGAGCTGGCTGAAGACTTTCTGTCAAGAAGATTTTTGATACACTATTTTTTTGTCAAAATGGAAATTTCCATGGAAAATGTCCAATTTTGACTAATTTGGTGGGGGGGCGGGGTGACGGACAGACAGGAGTTTATTAAAAAAAACCTCTCAAAACTGTTTTTTTTTTCAGTTTTCAGCAACCAAAATAAATACATAAATAAATAAATAAATAAATAAAAGTCAGCCAAAAAGTGAAAAATATATTGGTTTTGAGTTGTCAGTTTCCAAATTGGTTTGTGGAAAAAAATGCATTTCCCAGCAATCTCTGGTTATTCACATTATGCATGAAATTCTTCCCCTCCAAAACTTTATTAGCAACCAATTAAGGTAATTAAAATGCAAAGCCCACCTACACAGAACCTTAATAACATAGAAATGTCCAGTGAAGTGATCCCTTAGCAACATGCCTTTGGATCCACATCACACAATCACAAGAAACTCTTTGTCGTGTGTTGAAAACTATATTAAAATTACAAGCTATCATTTTAAGTGCAAGGGATTTCTTGGTCCTTCTTGCACACTAGAAAGCTCCGTAGGAAGCATGCACCCTGGATCTTCAGCATTCAGTCTGCAAAGAGCCAGCCTCGAGTAAGATGGGTTGCGTTGTGCTTCTCTGCCTTAAGGAGCAGCCTCATTTGTCTCTCTCTCTGGTTTTGGTTCTTCTGTGTTAGGGCTCTAGAATCTCAGAAATAAAGTTGCCTAACATTGCAACCTTTCAGAAAGATAAAATATTCTAACTTCTGTGTGCCTGTGCTGTGAACAGAACCCTCCCAAACACTTCCAGCACATGAAGATACAATACATAAGCTTCAAACGTAACACCAAATAGTAAGTCCAACCTCAGCAGTGCTAATTACGACAGTTTTGCCAGCTCTTGCAATTTTATCACAAGTCTCATAATGTCTGTCATTTTAGTTAAG
Organism: Mauremys reevesii; assembly: GCF_016161935.1. Taxonomy (NCBI): domain Eukaryota; kingdom Metazoa; phylum Chordata; order Testudines; family Geoemydidae; genus Mauremys; species Mauremys reevesii. The sequence goes on along the minus strand of NC_052629.1, from coordinate 65,554,908 downwards.
ACCCCAGTTATGGGAATCATGTGATTACATGAAAATCTCAGCTTACATTTTTTATTTAAAAGTAAATTTCCAGAACACAATTGTGGAGCAAACCTTGAAAACATGAGCCCTAAAGGCTCATAAACTAGAAGACAAATAAAAAGAACCCATATTTATTATTTTTTAAAATCTCATTTGGGACATGTCTTGTGATTTTTCAATGCTTGATGTCGGAAATACTCTACATGCCATAGACATCTGTGCACTGGTTAAGTGTGTGAAGCATTATGGGTCTATGGAGGAAGTATGCAGTATGAGTTTGGATTTGATGGGTTCGTATTTTGTCTGTGGGGCTGTGTGGCAGAGAAAATAATCTCTAGCATGACCTTGGGGAAGGTTTCTGAGGGAGTCTCACACTGTGACAATAATTTATCAGCAGTTCTAACAACAGCCAATGCTGTGGCAGCCAGAGGGAACCGCGAAGGACAAACAAGAGAACATCATCCCTGATTTCTGTCCCTTGAGGTACGCCCAGAAGCCAGTGATACATTTTGGTCCATACCTGTCTGATTCCTCCTCATTCCAAGGACTTCTCTTAGGAGACATTAATAAAAATCAGACAACAGGATGTGACATAAATAACGTACCCTGCCAGCTCAGCATAATGCTTATCCATTACCTAGCTTCTTACAGCTATAAATATCTATATAATGCATTAAAAATACACCTAAAGGGTATTAGGGTTGCAAAGTCAAACACTTAGACATTAGGAGATGCAGAATTAAGGTTGCCCATACAACCTTAATTTGACCCCCTTGTGTGTACACATTATGATATGGTCTTTAATTACATGATCACATAGTATTTTTTCTGCCGAATCCAAAGAAGTCTTCTTTGCATGTGAACTGCAATTTTCAGAGGTTTATTATTTGGCCAGATTTCACAGAGATGGAAAAAGGTACATCCCTGGCACTGGATGAGGCTACCCCACTGCTAAATTTCAAGTCCCTGCTTCGACATGGAGCCACTAAAGCTTCTCTAAGGAAGGGTTGTAAGAATTTTTTAACATGGGCAAAACAACATATTTTCCCCTAACCTCATTCTCTGAAATGGCTGAACTGTTTTTTGTTGAAATTTTCCAGAAGAATTCAGCCAGAGTCTGACACCTGGGATGGGAAATGTCAGTCCAAATGGTTAAAGTTTGGGAAAGTTAAGCAACTCAAAACAGCGACAAAGAGTCCTGTGGCACCTTATAGACTAACAGACGTATTGAGCATGAATTCATCTGACAAAGTGGGTATTCACCCACGAAAGCTCATGCTCCAATATGTCTGTTAGTCTATAAGGTGCCACCGGACTCTGTCGCTTTTTACAGATCAAAATTAACACAGCTACCCCTCTGATACTCTACTCAAAACAGGGTCTAATAGGGGAAAATGTTGGGCAATCTTAACTTTAGGCATTGCCACTGTCCTACTTGTAATAACGACTTGTAATTAATAATTAATTAATTAATTATTAACATATATGCACCCAGGAGGGGCTGTGCTTTGTGCAAAAATATTTAACCCCTTTTTCCTAGGCAACAGTTATAAATGAAACAAAAAGAGAACTAAGCAACCCAGAAAAGGCATAAAATTCTACTACCAGGAACAAACATACCAAGGAAGAGAGAATGTTGATCACTGTTCTTCCTAATTACTCTAAAAAAAAAAAAAGACAAATTTAAAAATTATCTCAGAAAACCATCCCAAAATCTAGCTTATGTTTCAATATTTGCTCTCTCTTAGCACACGTAAGCTCTTAAACAGGCTGCTTCACTAATTCAGATACAGACCATGGAGGAGTGTTACCTTTAGAGTATGTCAACACTGCGATCACTGGCTCCCTCAGGAACCGGAGCACTGACACTGCAGCAGCCCAGGCTTCAGTGTAGGAGGTTATTCCCATGAGTCATTTCCCAGGGTTTCTGGCGGGCTTGTGTAGCCCACTCTGAAGCATGTACTGGTACCTGAGCTAGCTAGATTAAAGCTAGCTCAGGTATGTCTACATGAGCTGCTTTCACACCCTGCGACTGCAGTGCAGACATACCCTTAGATATAACATTGTGTCCGCTGCAAAGTGCACCAGGCCTTTTAATGGGAAATAAGTGTTTAATGTTGTTTTAGGTTACTTATTAGCAATGCCGTAGGTATAGTCACGGTTTTACTGCACTGGCAGTAAAGGGATTTAAACACAACATGCACAGCATTGCAAGTCCCAGAAAGAAATGTAATTTAACAACAATAAATTAGACTGTTTAATGTGAGAAAACATTGAAAGCCTTCCCCATATCCCTTTAAAAATCACACTGGGCCGCACATCTCTGCTCCTTGCCTTGTGTATGTGATCAAGAGGGGAGGCAGTGAAAACACAGAGGGAGATGCCAGATGTACAAAAGGACAGATTGGTTAAAAAAAAAAAAGGCACCAAAATACAGGAATGTCCAACCAGAGATGAGTTATTTTTGGTGGTCCAGTGAACAACGCAATAGGCTTCTCCCATTACCAGGAACCCTCCGCCCCTCTGTTCCTTTTCATGCCAACTGGTACTCTGCCTTCCCTTGCACTTGTCCACATTTGGACACTTATTTCCACGTTTGTTTTCTGCACCAGGGGCGGCTCTACAAAGTAGGCTGCCCGAAGCAGCGCGGAGCGCTGCGCCGCCCTTCCCCAGTCCCGCGGCGGGTCCCCTCTTCCCGCGGCTCCGGCATCCTGGGAGGCGTCATTTGCTCGGTGGAGCTCCGCCCGGCATGCCTGCGGCAGGTCCACGGAGCCGGGACGAGCGGACCTGCGCGGTCATGCCTGCGGGAGCTCAACCGGAGCCGCGGGAAGACGGGACCCGCCGCAGGCATGACTGCGGCAGGTCCGCTCGTCCCGGGCTCCGGTGGACCTGCCGCAGGCATGCCGGCGGGAGCTCAACCGGAGCCAAATGACGCCCTCCCCAGGATGCCGCCCCAAGCGGGCGCTTGGCCCGCTGGTGCCTAGAGCCGCCCCTGTTCTGCACAGAGGACTTCTGTGTATATGCAGAAAATATCATAGACTCATTTAAGTATTAATCTCAAATATAAATGAGCATGGATTAGATTTTTAATCAGTAAATGGCTGTAAACATCTATTTCACTGCACACACCCAAACCGACAACAAATATCTGCATTGATAATGATCAACATTTTTCTTCCTTTGCCTATCAACAGATAGGCAAAGTGAGAAAAAACGCTGCATGAGAATGTATTAGAATTTGATTTCAGGTTATTTACTGTGTATATTTTGATGTATGGTGTTGACAATTTCTGTTTTAAGAGTTCTAAAGCTTTAACTTTTTGAATCTCAACACCCATTGTCATTAAATAATTACTGTCTAGCTCCCCTCCGCCCATTATGTGATACCCCTTTATGTTCCCATAACTGAAAACTCCAAGATAAAAAATAGGGAAAAAATGCTTAAAATCCTTAATTCTGCACAATTCTGAAAATTTAAATCTATAAAAATTTAAAAATGCTTAAAACTAAACAGATATTATCCGTTGAAATTATAAAAAACTCAAATTCTGCAAACCTACATATAAGACTGAGATTCAGCCTAACGCAGCCATTCTCAAACTGTAGGTCACGACCCCATTTTAATGGGGTTGCCAGGGCTGGTGTTAGACTCTCTGTGGCCTGAGGCCAAAGCCTGAGCCCCACTGCCCAGGGCCGAGGGCTTCAACACTGGGTGGCAAGGCTCAGCTTGAAGCCCCTGGGCTTTGGCTTTGGCTCCCCTGCCCAGGGTGGTGGGCTCGGACTTGGGCTTCGGCCCTCTCCCACTCAGGGTGCTGGGGCTCGGGCAGTCTCAGGCTTCGGTCCCCCGCCCTGGGGTCATCTAGTATTTTTTATTGTCAGAAGGGGGTCGCAGTTCAATGAAGTTTGAGAACCCCTGGCCTGATGCTATGTGACCCTAAATGCTGAAATGGTGTATCCCAGCGATGTGTAAGTTAGAGGGAGCCAAAGGAAAGATGAGACTGAAAAGCTGCTTTTCAAATACAAGCCATTTTTAACTCGCTGCAACTCCTGACCAGATTCACTTCTCACTTCCCAGGCCAGATCTTGTCCCTTAACCAGCCGGTTGGGGATTCCCCCAGCCTGGGGTGGGGGGTGTCCAGGTGCTATGGAGCTGCTGGAGCAGTTAAGCACACACACACCCTTCTTGGAGCCCCTGGCATAGGGAAGTGGCATGTGCTTCTGTTATCCTTGTGCCAGAACAGCCTTTTGGGACCACAAGGAACTCGGTGTAACGTAGAGCAGCCTTTGCCTTTGCCTCCCCACCACAAGCCCTGTACTCAGAACAGCTCTTCCAGACTCAGGAATCAGGGCTGAAGTATTGGCATGCTAATTTCATTTGTCAGCAAATCCATTGGTCACATAAATTGGATGTTTCTACTAAAACAATCAACCGTAAAAAAGTTAATATCCTCATTTAAATTGTCATCTGTAGGTTTCAGAGTTAACAGCCCAATGAAATGAACACTGTAGTTCACACCCCTCAGAGTTATTGTTTTAGGCTGCCTGCAGACTCAGGAAGATATCACTGCATTGGTTTTCACTCAGGTCACATTTTAAGGGTTTTCTTTTGTCACAGGCTGGCCAGCCCTGTAAGGAGAGTCAGGCACAGCCTCACCTGCATGCCCTCCCAGATGATCCTGACTGGTTAGGGATCAGAAGGCCTTATTTAATTATTAGATCCAACTGCGTAGGGGTCATGGGATGCCTACGAAGGGCTGTGAAAGCTCAGTTGGGAAAAGGAAGCTGCAGAAGGCCCCTGGCTCCTCTAGGCCCTGGAGAAGGATAACTCTCAGGTAGATACCCAGGAGGAGGGTGTTGCCAAGAGAGGTGACTGCCTGGCAGAGTTTTTTAAGGGATGACAGGGAAACTAAGGGAGGAAGAATAATGTGTGGCATGATCGGCCACACGGGGGTGCTGCAGAGACCAACCCTGCCATGCCTTGCAACCATGAGGACTAGAATTATTTTGTTCTTAGATGAAAGCTGCGACTCTGGAGCATCCATTCAGCAACAAATCTATTCAATGACCATCATATTTGTGGACCCTCATTGCAACGGGGATAGAAACTGAGCTAGTGAAAAATGTAAATCCTTGTTGGTTAAAAACTAAATTCAGCACACAGAGACATTGTGAACTATAGAAAGTTGGAAGGTTATACATTTTCTCAATATTAAACCAGATAGAGACAAAGAAATGTCATAAAACTAAGGCAAATCCTATTTCAATGCTTCTAACTTTAACATATTCAATAGATCCCCTTCAAGCTTTCCCAAATATTGAACCTGAACTCCTTCAGTAAGGGGAATGGGTCTGGGGAGGAAATATTTTGTTTTTCTTCTAAGTTCCAGGAACAAATCTGCATTTTATCAGCACTTTCCAGTGCCCCCTTAAATATGAAGTTGCAGGCATGGCCTCTCTAATCTAATCTATCCATCTAACTATCTACATGATAGATGGAAGGAAAGAGTATTGTATTTACTTTCCCATCAGAAGCAAAGGGCCAAACTTTGCCCCATTTGTAACCCTGTAAATCTGGAGTAACTCTATCAACTTTACATCACTGTAAAGGAGAGTGGAATTTAGCCCCTGAGATTAACCAGCCCCAAAAGGCAAATCATTTGCTTTGCTAATGAACCAATGAACTTCCCTTCTTCGCAGCTACACAAACAGTAACCACAGGTTACCCTGCCAGAGAGCTGCATTTGCTAAAGAATGAAGCTATAATTAAGTAGTGTGATCGCAGTCATGCCCTGGAACAGTTCAGGGCTTTCAAAAAACTACCTGCACCGTAAACAGTTAGTCAGATCTTGGTAGGGGTGGGTGCAATGTAGATGAGAAGCATGCAAAAGTATCCGTCTGATATCCAGCTTATTTCAGAAAGAGCGCTTTGTACCTGAAACGCCCTGTGTGTATTTTAGACACTGTATTTGGGGAGTATTCATGGTGGCAAACTTTCCTGGGAGATTAGTACTGGGGAAAACTATTACATTTCTGTATTCTCTTCTCTCTCAGATGCACACCACTCTTCCACATAAATGCACACCCACTTCTAGATCTACACAAACACAAATGGAGTTTGTAGTAAAACCTCAACACATCTTTATTATGTTGAGGATCTACAGGCTGCTTCCCCACATACTCACCAGAGGTAAAGATGGCAGTTTCAAGATGTACTATCAGGCAATAAAAATATCCTTGAGACACAAGACACTGAGAATTTCAGCAAACTCTAAATTTGCACCATATGGTACTAAAATCTTGGTAATATTTATGTTCAAATATTATAGAAGGTGACATACCCTATATCCCTTTTGGGCAGCACTTTAGTTTCAGTGGCTAATCATTATTAACTCCTTAGATATTCCTCAAAACACACTCTGAGTGTAAAGTCCTAATTTTATAGCTTTCCAGTTCTCAGTGAAACACACTGATCAGTGGGGAAGTTTTCACCACAATGCATTTCTGTAACATTCTGCTCACAGGCATGGAACTCTATATTCTTTCCAAGGAATGAAATCTTGCCTTTCCACTGATTGGGCTGAGAATACTCAGCTGACACCTGTGTAGCACTAGAAGTTAATACCCAGAGCTATTTTTCACTTTTTACACTAACTAATTTTCTCATAGACCACCTAATTTAACAGAGTGCACATTTACCGAATTGGGTGGGTGGGTGTTATATGAAATGGGCACAAAAATGGAATTTTCCTATAGTCAAAAGGAAAATGAATCTTTTCCATCAGAATGACCTTGAATTTTAAACTGAGAACAAGAAAGAACAAAAGTAAATTCTTCATGAGAGCAGGCACACAATATGTGTGTCCTCTGACTGTTTGCATTGAACACAAAATGTCTCCCTGTCACTCCAAACAGGGGAGGAAAGATCTCCAGTGGTCAGTGCCCCAACCAGGGTCTCCCTTCTGCCACCTTGTGTGACCTTGGCCAAGTCACTTAGCCTCTCTGTGCCACAGTTCCGCTTCTGTGGAATGGGGCTTATAGCACTGCCTTGCTGCCCGGGGTGTTGTGAGGCTAAATACTGTACAGAATGTGAAGTGGTGAGGTACTACAGCAATGGGGGCCATATATGTACCTTACAAAGATTCAGATAGCAGATTTCTTATTGAATTAAAGATGAAGTACAGCCCTTAAAACGCCACCCATTCTACAGGGGACTTCATGAACAGCAGGTGAATTCCACTAAATGGCACTGAGGTCCTGTGGAACAGATGGAATTTTAAGGCTGTGGGAGAGGACAGAGAAAGCAAAAGGCAAATGTTATCCAGCTAAGTCCACCACAGAAGAGCATTTTTTAATGCCCCAGCAGCAAAAAGTTCTGGGTTCAGTTTTCAAGGGATTGCTTCTGAAAACTTGAAATAACAGCTCAATCCCCCCACCCAAAAACTGGGAATCTCTATACACCACCCTGAGCACCCTTGATGGGCAGCACTTCCTCACTCTTGGACACAAAGACGAGGGGTTTAAAACAAAGAGAACTGGAAAAGGGGTGGGGGGACAAGAGAATAAATTTGGGAATGCCAGCAATTAATAAATTAACAATATTAGACCCAACTTGCACCCTCTAGGGTGTTTTAACAATAGTCCCAACTTCAATCCTCTGGCAGCTGTGAGTGGCTAAAGCATTCTACCCCCCTTCTCTCCTCCCCTCTCACAGTTTGCTGTCCTGATCTGGTGGAGTCCAAGGAATCTGGCAAGTCAGTGGCACTGGGGCTGCTCTGTGGTGGTGGTGGAGGCTCTACCACCTGACCCAGTGATTTCAGCTTTGATTACTGAGTAGGGAGGCCCACATCAGAGTCTCTCAGATAGATTGCTTCTCTCTACAGCTTTAACCTCTGCTGCTTCATCACTTTCTCCTCCTCCAGCACCTCTGAACATGCCCAGGACTACTTTTTAAAATAAGAATAAGACCATCTAACACACTTAACAAACATATCAGCTCTCCTCTTCATTTAAACCTGCCCTGCCCCCCCTCCCCAACCCAATTGTGCCTGACTGTGCACTCACTCACAGTGACCCCAGGAACATTTGCTGTCTATGTTTTGTCCTTTCATTTCCCAACAGGGATAATCGGAATTTATTGCCCCCAAACTCAAAACTTAACTGTACACTAACTAAAATGCCCCAAAGTGTCTCATAGCTGAAATGCAAATGAGGTCCGGCCCATTCAGTCATTCCCCTTGCTTTCCAACAGATGGCAGCAGAGAGCTCCCTCCCCTATGGCACCCCCATCCAGCTGGCATTCCCAAGCAGCTCCAGGCAACTCTTCTCTCTATTCACCAACTGGTGTCAGTAGAGAGCTCACTACTCTGTATGGCTTCAGGGCTTACATTATATATACAGCAGCTATGTCCTCACTACGAACACATCCCTTATGACACAAGTCATTACATTGAGTCTATGGGGTTTGGATCAGTTAGGGCTTTGTCCCCCTCTAGTGGTAAGGCCATATATAGAGGTTGATAAGCCTGCTGATAGAGACAGCAGAGTTTTTAACTCAGGCTGTAGAGCTCCTGCTTTTAGAATCAGAAATCGATGATTCACCCAGAAGGTACTGAGCACACTGGTTCTGATCCAGCAAAGTACTTAAGCAAGTGCTTAGCTTTAATCACATAAGTAATCCCACTGCCTTCAGTGGCACTACTCAGGTGCTTAAGACTAAGCACATGCCTAAGTGTTTTGCTGGATCAAAGCCCTAGTTATCCAGGGATGGAGCCTGGAATAGGACCTGGAGGCCTCACTCGCTGAGCCCTGCTCTAACCATGGAACTACTGCCTCTCTAATGAATAGAAAAGTTAACAGGGTGTATCCATTACAGCGGATACTGGTGCAAACTCATCCCTGTGATGAATGCAGTGAGGCTACACAAGGACTGAGCTTGGCCAATGGGCTTGCAGTGCGTATGAGAGCAAGCTATGCCCCTGGAAATGCTGTTCTAGGGATGAGCCCAAACAGACCAAGAGTTTGGGGAAGTTCAGCTCTGCATCTAAACTCCGCAACCTGGGCCCATCAACCTCATTGACCAGATGCCTCAGGGGTCAATAAGCTCTGACACTAACCTCAACAGAAGCACCTTTTGCATTGCTGGGTAGTAGAATGAGGTTCTACAGCGAAACTCCCTCTTTGCTGAGAGATGGTTGCTGCTGCTGTAGTGAGAGCAATAGAGATGTCCCAACTGTTGCCAGCTGAAGGATTTTTGTGACCCTTCTTTTAATGGCCGGGCTATGGCTGGGACAGCTGCTGTACTGTGATTTCAGTTACACGTGCCTGACGATTTTCAGATTTCCTTTGGCAACATATTTTTTAATTATAGCTTGTGTTTATCATTTCATTGTCAAACTGCCTGGGAAAATAGGGCTGTTTGGCACCATGCTCAGAGTAGTAACAATCCCATCCAAAGTATCCCATCCTTGCATAGCCCACCCTGAATTGCAGCCCTTCTGTACAATGCTGGATGGGCAGCCCTGGAGTCTGAAGGCCTCTGTTTATCCACAGAACAGATCTGAGCAGTGCAGGCTTCCTGGACACAGACACATGCCGCACTGTGCCAATTGGTCGCACCAGTGACCTTAAAGGACCTCTTCTAGAGGGTGATGAGACCATTAAGCCTCCATGGCCCATTCAGTCCATAGGAGGCATCTGCCCACCCAAGACAGAGATTGGGCTGAGATGACCGAACAGTTCTGAAGCATGCAGCCAACATAGGCGCTACCCAGAGCCCCTGGAAATTAATGGAAAGAGTCCCATTGACTCCAGAGGACTTTGGATCAGGTCCCAGGAGCATCCTCTAAGAGGTGACAATTGATATAGAGTTAGACTTGTTGGGTAGTGTTGAGCACTGGTGTGAACTAGCTCAGAGCCTTTACACAGGGGCTGATCATATTATCTACATAACATTTTAGATTATCAGGTGAATGGAGCTGAACCTTTGTATACTAGACCTGAGTTTTGCCTTCCATATTAAATGATATAACTCCACTTCTGCACATCTGCCAGGCGACTTCCTCCAGTTTTGCTAACTTGGTGCTGGCTTTCTACAAAAGTGATTGCAGTTGGGTTGCAGGAGGGAAGTTCGAGCTGGTGAAATAATCTGTAGTGAAGATGGGAATTTTTCCAACAAATGCTTATTCATTGAATTCATATGTCATCCTCATTCAGCCAGTTTGAATGTGGCCAAGGGCAGAATTTGACCTATCAAGCATTGTACTGCACAATCTTCAACTCGTAGCCATCTTTATTAATGACCTGGCTGTAGGAACAGGGAGCAGCATACTGATCAAATCTGCAGAGGACACAAAGCTGGGGGATTTGCCAATACTTTGGAGGATAGAGCTAAAATTCAAAGGAATCTTGATACATTGGAGAACTGGGCTACAGACAACAAATGAAATTTAACAAAGCCAAATGTAAGGTGCTACACTTAAACAAGAAAAACCAAATGCACAAATGGGGGCTAATTGGCTTGGCAGCAGCACTGCTGAGAAGGATCTGGGAGTTATGGTGAATCCCCACCTCAACATGAGTTAGCAATGCGATGCTGTTACAAAAAAAGCAAATGCAATTTTGGGTTGCATTAACAGAGGCATAGAATGCAAGTCACAGGAGATGATAGTACTGCTCTACTCGGCACTGGTTAGGCCTCAGCTGGAGTATTGTGTCCAATTTTGGTCACCAATGTATAGAGACTGTGTAGAGAAACTGGAAAGGATCCAGCAGCGAGCGACAAAGATGATCAAAGGGATGGAATGCAAGCCATATGAGCAAAGGCTGAAGGAGCTGGGTATGCTTAGCTTGGAAAAGAGGAGATTAAGGGGGATCATGATAGCAGTCTTCAGATACTTGAAAGGCTGCATAAAAAATGGAAAAAAGTTGTTCTCTCTTGCCAGAGAAGGCAAGACAAGAGACAATGGGTTCAAACTGCAGCATAGCAGTTTACATTAAATCTCAGGAAAAACTTCCTAACTGTAAGAACAATAGGCCAGTGGAACAGACTGCTTAGGGAGGTTGTGGAAGCTCCTTCACTGGAGGTTTTCAAAAAGAGGCTGGGCAGCCATCTGTCTTGGATAGTTTAGACACAGTAAATCCTGCATCTTGTCAGGGGGTTAGACTAGATGATCCTTACAGTCCCTTCTAACCCTATGGCTCTATGATTCTATGCCTGTCCCTCTCTTAAAGAAGAACAGAAAAGGGGGAAGGTGGAGATGAAAATTATAATAGCCTGAGATTATGACATACACCTAAAAGGCCATCAAAGAGCCAACAGGGTGCAACCATGCTGGGCCAGGTTTCTAGTGTGCCCCAGAGGAGAAAGCATCTGGGTCTACATATCTCTACATTGCCCTGCGAAATGGGCTCTGGTCCCTGACTGGGTCCTCTAGGGCCTGCCTATAATATAAGCCATAAACAATACTCATCATCTTATTGTGCCCCATCGCTCTTCCCTCTGAAGTCATTATCACAAACCACATCTGCTTCCTTCTCCTGGTTACTGGGATGTCATCAAAAACGCATGATGAATGTGCTGAGCCTTAAACAGCAGCATCCAATGGCCCATGCAGTGAGAGACACTGACAATGATTGGAGCCAAATTTAGCTCTGATATAAGTTGGCACAACTCCCACTGATTTCCACAAGAATTGCACCCATTTACACTAGGGCAGAATTTGGCCCATAGGTTACATGGGTAAATTTCTAAAGTGCCTAAATTAATTGGGAGCCAAGGTCTCATTGACTTTTCAGTGGAACTTGAGTTCCCAAGTCACTTAAGCACTTTGGAAAATGTTACCCCACATTCACTATTCAACATAGAGTATGTGTGCAAAGTTCAGAACACTTGCACCTGGCTTTCAGCTGGGGTCTCTGGGATACAAATAAATAGTAACAATAATATATGAAAATGGAGCTGAGTCTAGCTGTAGGTTGAGCTATTCATCTCTCCAGGTTGCCGGTTCAAACCCACTCCATCTGACGGCTGCTTGGGGTCTTAGGCCAGTTCCAAGTAGCTGGATTTCATCATCACAACTGACGCAGTTTGTTGTATACTACCCTGCTGGGTTCAGCTAAGACGTGAGCTAGATGTTGCCTCAGTTATGGAGCAAATCCTTCCAAACCCTCTGGGATTAATAAAAACAAGGAGCCAAAATTGGAAATTAACTCTTTAATAACAAAAAGTGATAACATGAGGGTGGAGTGAAAATTTGGAAATGCCTGTGTTTCAACACTTGTTTTCATCATAAATTGGGACAAAAAGTCAAAATATGACATTTTTTGAAGAATGAAAAGTTCTGAAAATTTTCAATTAAAAATAATGAAATGAAACATTTTGACATTCCTGAATCGAAAAGTTTTCATTTGTTGAACCAAATTGAAACATTTGCTTTTGAGTGACCTTAATGTTAAATTACTTCTGTTGGTGTCACAATGTTTCATGGGAGCTGTAGATCAGGTGCCTCAAGCCCCTTTTTCTCCCAATGGCTAGGCACCACAAACTCAGTATGTTGCCCATAAGGCTCCCATAGTCATGGACTCCCATGACGCTTGGTCAGAGGGAACACTGCAGTGCATCATGGGAGATGTAGTCCAGCCAAGGACCCCAGCTCATAGGAGACAATGGGGGCATGAAACACCCAAACTACAACTCCCAAGAGGCAAAGTGGCACCATATTGCAAAATAATAATAAGGACCTGGCTTTTATATGGTGCTTTTTATGCAGTTCAATGTTAAACTATCTTGAAACAAAACATTTTGATTCAGTTCCACAAATAAAAATGTTTTCATTCAGGTCAAACTGACCTAAACTGAAATATTTATTTAAATTTTCCTGATGGAAAAATCAAAAATTTCAACATTGAAATTTTCCCACATAAAATATTTGGTTTTAAGGAAATTTGATTTTCTGTCAAAAAAAAGAAATCATTTCAACAGAAAGTTCCCACACACTGAACTCAAACCTTTAAAGAAAAGACCCGAAATTTAACATGCTTCAGCTGTTAACTCAGAGTCCTCACAGCCAGGAAAACAAAACAGAATTATGTCATCCCCAGTAACGCATTGGTCCCCAGCCCTTGTGACTCTGTGGGAAGAAGGAGCTGAGGTCCCAACTTCTTCCATCTTCCAGTGGCCATTTCTAGTGGGACAAATCTGGAGCTGTCTTGGGCAGTGACAGGAGCAGGTCCCAAAGTGGCAGCCAATCACTGAAACCCCATTGCTCAGAGCCAGTGTCAGCAGAGACCTTCCCCTCAAACACCAATCTGGAGGCTTCCCCTGTCTGATAGCTACCCTCTCCTCCAACCCATATGGAACCACAACACCACTCATTCCCAGAGCATGCTCATGTAGCCCTATGATGAAGTGTTACAGGTCCCCCATGTGCCTGATCCACAGACGACATGAGTCTCTTACACCCTCACTCAGGGAGCTCTGGTTTGCCAATCAAACTGCAGCACTCCAGGCTTTTACCTCTGGAGGTCCTCAGTTCAAGTCCCAGTGTGTCAGGCAAGGTAGCAGCACCATTGCACTAGTGCCCTTCCCCTGCAGACCGGCAGAGGGGGGGGGGTCACAGCTCTACCACCCTCTCCCTCTGTAGGTGGCTTCTCGAGTGAAAGTGGGATGTCTGAGAGGAGTTTGCACTATGGTGTTGCACCTGGGGACACTAAGGGCTCCAAAGCTATCAAACCATCATTAAATTCACTCAGAAAGTGTGATTTAAAAATTGGTGCTCATCCGCCTGGCTCACCATCTAGTGCAATGAGTAACCTAGGTGTAGCAGTGAGATGATGTAAAAATACCAATGTCAAGTTGCCTAACTGTTTTCCTAAACAAATGTCTGGATTAGCTAGCATCTCTGTATGGCCTAAAGCCACTCCACTCTTGTTTGGGGACCTAACACACTGGCTAGTGACCAGAAACTGTGCAGGAATGATTAGAAAACATCTGTTCCCATGTCACATGTTGTACTATCCACATTCCATCAGGTTTGCTTCACATTACTCTTTCTATAAATGTCTGGTGAATTGGTCCCTCTGGGATCCAGTTCAGCTTTGGAGGAACATAAGTATAAAAGGAGGAATGAACCAAGGGAGCTGATTGCATTGCAGATTATTAGCATGTCTTCTAGGGGAAGGGAATTCTCTGTGGACCTATCTCACAGAATCAATTCATTTCTTCTGCTCCAGGAGGAAAAATATATTTCTCTCAAATAATGTAGAAGTCCCTCCTCTATGCCCATAAACTGAAGCTTCCTCTGAGCTATTAGTGTCACTGGTGACAAGTGAAAGCAAATGGAGGGAAGTGGCCTCAAAAAAACAATCGGAGGCGTGGATGTAAACAAATGCACGTGGAGATTTAATTTCCCCTCTTGTAGTTCCATATTTATACTCCATGCTCCAAATGTTCAGGGAGAACTGAGGGACAGCCTGGCCTTCTATTTCTCAGTGCTTTGCAAACACAATGCTACCTGGCCCAGCCTCCCAGAGCTGCAGTGTGCCCACTTTGGTGGCTTGCACGGCTAATGTTTCACTCTAGATGTACAAGTGACCAGTAGTTCTTAGGCTGGAAAGCATGAGAGCTGCAGTGTAGCTAAAAGTCACAAACACTAGGGGCGGGGTGAACTGGGAATAAATCTCTGATTCCAGGCTCTGGGCTGGGGCCCCCCATGAACACACACGTTTGAGTCCAAGGAGGCTTGTGGGAGCCCCCGCCCCAGTCCTCTGGGATCTCTCCCATCCTCCATATGTTCTCAAAGATAATAGCTTATGGCTCAGAGATCTCTTCAGCTAGTTCCTTATGTACTCTAAGACATATTTCATCAGGCCCTGCCGACATGAAGACATCTAACTTGTCTACAGGGCGGCCCAGAGGGAGGGGGCAAGTAGTGCAATTTGCCCCAGGCCCTGGGCCCTGCAGGGGCTCCATGAGCCCTGGCCCGGCGGTGGTCCGGGTCTTCAGCAGCATTTCGGCAGCGGGGAGCCCTTCAGTTGCTCTGGGCCTTCGGCAGCATTTCGGCAGTGGAGGGGGGCTTCTGTGCTGCTGAAGATGCGGAGCGACTGAAGGGCCCCCTGCCGCCAAAATGCCGCCGAAGACCCCGACCACCGCTGCTTTCCCTCTTTGCCCCAGGCCCCCTGAATCCTCTGGGCGGCCCTGCTTGGCTAAGTAATTCTTAGCTTCTTCTTTTCCTAGGTGAGCCTCAGATCCTATCCCATTTACATCAATGTTCACTATGTTAGTTGCCCAATCACTTCTAAGTTTTTTGGTGAAAACAAACAAAAGAGGCATGTAGCATTTTGGCCATTGTTGTGTTTCCTGATATTGCAGAGATACTCAGACCTCTGCGGTTGAGAAGCCAAATTAACGATCAACTTTACCCAATAGTATGAATTCATTGTTTCATTTCCATATATATATATATATATATATATATATATATATAATTCTCACAGCAAAATGACTGACCAAGTATTCTGCAATTGGTTAATAACATAGTAAAAGCATCCTGATTGGTTAATCACTTAGCTTGGTTAATAATGAAATCACACAGTGTTTTAATATCATGTGCTGCAAAGAGCCACAAGAGACACGTTAAAGAGCCACTTGCAGTTCCCAAGCCTCAGTCTGTCTTTTCCACCTCATTGAGTAACCGACCTACCCTGTCCTTGGTCTTCCCCTTATGTCTAATGTAGTTGCAAAAAGTTTTCTTGTTACCCTTTATGTCCCTTGCTAGTTTAATCTCTCTTCTTCTTCTTTTTTTGCCTTGGCCTTTCTAATTTTGTCCCTATAGGCTTGTGTTGTTTTTTATATTCATCCTTCATAATTTGATCTAGTTTCCACTTCTTGCATGAGGGGTTTTTTTTGTTTTTTGTTTTTTTGTTTGTTTTTTTGAGTTTCAGGTCATTTAAGATCTCCTGGTTTAAGCCAGGGTGGTCTCTTACCACACCTCATCTCTTTCCTATGCAATGGGATAGCTTGTGCTTATGCCCTTAATAATGTCTCTTTAAAATACTGACAACTCTCCTGAACTCTTTTTTCCCTCAGACTTGCTTCCCACGGGATCTTACCTATTACTTCTGAGTTTGCTAAAGTCTGCCTTCTTGAAGTCCATTGTCTTTATTCTGCTGTTTTCCCTCCTATCATGAACTCTTATCATTTCATGATCACTTTCACCCAAGCCACCTTCCACCTTCAAAGTCTCAACCAGTTTCTCCCTGTTTGTCAGAGTCAAATCTAAAGCAGCCTCTTCCCAGTCACTTTCTCCACCTTCTGTATTAAAAAAGTTATTTTTAATGCATTCCAAGAACTTGTTGGATAATCTGGTCCTGCTGTGTTATTTTCCCAACAGATGTCTGGGTAGTTGAAGTCCCCCATCACCACCAACTCCTGTATTTTGGATGCTTTTGTTAATTGTTTAAAAAAAGCCTCATCCACCTCTTCTTCCTGGTTAGGTGGTCTAGACCAGTGCATTGTGTTTTAATAATTACAACATCCCTGTTATGGATTTTATCCAAAATTGCTAATATGGACTCTCAAACATAATTCCATTTTTGTCTGGGTCAACATCAAGGCCATCATTTGGGAGGAGTTATTATGGACCCTAAGGGAGCTGTTGACCTCACTAGCTTCCAGCTCATCAATCAGTGGCAATTTAATCAGATGAGAATGCTGTTTGCTTTCCTCACTCTCAGGAGCACCACCTTGACTTGTAGGGCTAATGGGGAGAGGAATTCAAGAGACTCATTTCACTGGTTGACAAGGAGACTTTATTCCAGGCTAAATATGCTCTTATGTGAGTTGTGGCATTTTTCCTGCTGCATCTGGATTTACACGTCATGTCAGCTCAGCCCTGGCCATTGGATGCAGTCCCCAGCTGCCTGCACGCTCACACTAGAGAATTCTTCTGAGTTGGTTTTGCCCCCTCTGTGCGTTATCAGGAAATGGGGCTGTTTGTGATTATGTCTAGCAAAAACGACTGTTGGGAAGATGTCAAAGCGCCTGCATCTGGTTTTGCTGCAGATAAGCCCTCAGGAGTTGGTCTGATGCAGCAAAGTTTATTCAAGTTATTCCAAATTTTCCAGCGACCAAAACAGGGCTGCAAATCTCTTGAGAACAGACTTTCTCCAGGGATTTCTGAGTGATCTGGAAAGATCACCAACAGAGCCTTCCTTACAGTGTTTAAATACTTCTATTGCCAGTCTTGGCCAAAACCACAAATATTTATAAAAATATATTTCCCCTTCTACTCCACAACAGAGCTATGGTCATGTTTAGGGCCATTCCTATAGCATCCTGTAGGGTTTTGTTTGTTTAATAAGGAAGTTTTCAGCTTTCATTGCCAAACTGTGGGAAGGAAATTATAAACGTATTTGAATATTTTGAACCTTGGTTGAATTTTAGGAGAAAATTCAGGGGTGAGAATATCAGAACTGCCAGATCGGATCAGACTTCTGGTCCACTACTTAATCTTCAATAGTAGCCCGAAGCAGCTGCTTCAGAGGAGGGTGAAAGAAACCCTTCATCAGGCAGTTCTGAGGTATCCTGTCCACAGAGGAAAGTTTCTTCCTAATTACATTCATTAGAGGTCAGTCTATCTATGCAGGAGGGTTTATCCCCTTTCCCAAGCTCTTTGAATCCTCGTCATCATCATTCTGGATGGGCTCATTATCCATATCCAATCTTCCTCTAAATTCTGCTAATCTCATGGTCTCACTGATATGTTGTGGCAGGGAGTTCCACAGGCTAATTTTGCAGTGTGTGAAAAAAGTATTTCCTTTTAACACTTATTTTTGCTGTCTCTCAGTTTCATTAAATGTCCCCTTGTGCTTGTGTGAAACAGCACAAATAGAAGTTCCCAGTATTTTCAATATCTCCTCATACTGAATTTTTCTAGGTCCCTAATCAATCCTGTTGCCTGAACCCACTTCTAAATCTGATATATCGTTTTTGAGATAAACTGACAACAATTGAACACAGTGCGTGGGGTGAGAGCATCCCACTAATTTATATGATGGCATTACAATATGTTCTATATTTTTTTCCTTCCCATCAGTCTCATTGGAAAGATCAATTAGGCTAACCAGGTTAAATTAGCCTCGCTTGGTGTTGTCTTGGATGTGACTGCTTTATAGTGTTTATGCCACTTAGGTCTGGGCTACCCTTAGACATTAGATAAACCTAGCTACATCGCTCAGGGCTGTGAAAAAATTCACCCCCTGAGCACCGTAGTTTGACCTAGTGCCCAGTGTAGACATGGGCACCACTCAGAGAGATGGATTAATACCTCAATGGAAAAAAGAATTGACACTACAGCACTACCAAGGCACAGGTGCAGTGCCATAGCCCTGCCGTTGGGCCAGCTGAAGTGTAGACATCCCCTTAGGCGACTTTAACACCGAGCCCTAGCCTCCATAAAGCTTTTGTATCAGTTTATTTATTTCAGCTGAGGTGTGATTTTATACCAATTTTGTTAAACAGACACAGCCTCTAGTGTGGATGCAGTTATAGCACATTGAAGGTTCTTTATACTGGCATTATTTATCCTTCTTCCTTATGGGAATGAACTATTTTCCAATATAAAGCACATATATACCAGTCTAGCTGCATCCGCACTGAGAGGATGCTTTAATTATAATGGAATCATTAAAACCGGGACTTTTTTGGGGTAAACAAACCTGGTCTTCACTTAAAAGTTAGTTTGACATAGCAATGTCCATCAGAGGTGTGAAAAATCCACCCTCCTGACCAACATAGCTCTGTCTGGGGGTGTAAATGCAACTATGTCAGTGGAAGAATGCTTCCAGCAGCAGAGCTGCTGTCATTTGGGAAAGTGCTGTTCCTACCCTGACAGAAAAGACCTCTTCCATTGGTGTAGGCTGCCTTCACTACAGAGTTGTGCCAACATTGCTACGCCAGTGAGGTCTCCGTAGTGTAAACATGGCCTAAGTGACTAAAGATTTGGGAGCGGGGGGGTTTCTAAACCCTGCTTTCTTTCTAATTAGCTTCTTAACCAAGATGTGTCTTTTTTGTTCTCATCGTAATGGTCCAGTTTTTCAATGAAAAACTAGAAACTGAAAATTATGACCAAAAATGGTTTTTAAAAAAACTGAACACTTCTGCTTTGGGTTCAGTTTTTCATTGAAAACATGATTATTTATTTAGGAAAATTTTTAAAACAAAAAATGCCCATTATTCTCCTTAAGAATTTTATTTTTAAAAGAGTGTTTTTCAGCCATCCCCAGAAGGATATTTTGAAGGCAACAGCAGGGACCAAAAACTGAGGGCTCTGAGCAGCCTTTACTGGGTTAGGACAGAGGGAAGCACAACCACAGTGTGACGGGCCAAGCAGAGGGGAAAAAAACAGGCATCCAATTTTCTTCCCCATGCCCCATAGGCTTCCACAGGCTCTGTGCACCAAGGATGAAATGAACTCACTTACAAATGTCTAGAAAATTCATGAAGGGATTTGTGTGGGGACAAACCCCCCTTTCCCACCCCCCAAAACAAGACAAAAAATCCTTTTCAACCTAATAGATATAAAATCTGCATCAGAACTTTTGTCTCAAGCTTGAGTCCAGAAAAAAATGCGAAGAAGTGAGGGAAGAAGCTTAGAACAAAATCTGCAACTTGGCCTTAACTCTAGTATCGCTCTGGCAGGTATATTTCCTCCTAGGACTGACTATTCCTAAGGCAAAAGAAAACAAAGTAAAGGCAGGGGGAGTTTCAGCACTCCGCTGCTCAAGGTATCTCATTCCAGCCCATGCTGTTTGGAATGTACTGCAACCCAGGTGCCACTTCACAAATACTTGGGGTCACTAGGGTGAGGAGTCAGAGCACCGGAAGAGGAAAGGGGACTGGGGGGAAAATATATCATCAACCACTCATTTACTTTCTTCTGACTCTGCCAGCTAAGAGGCAAAGCCGTCGCTGGTAATAAAGTGTAATACGACTGCTTTAAAGTGCTGGTTAAAGGTAACTGCATCACCACCTGCTTGATTTCCCCAGGGTGTAAACCGATATGCAAACAGCGTAGATCATTTCCATCTGCTGGGGCTAGAAGAGGCAGGAGGATCCCTTTAAGTTTTATTTACAAGTCTGTGTCCTGAGGAAAACCAAGCAGGCAGGACATGTCTCCCTATGAAAGGAGACACTGTGTTCAGAGACAGTTCTTTCCCAAGCACTGCAGCATCTATGCTCACAAAGAGGAGAGCCGGTCAGTGTTTTTTGCATGAAAAATTTTCCCATCAGAAAACACAGTTTCAGCAAATGCAACATTTTCAGTGGGAAAAATGTCAATTTTGACAAAATCTTTTGGTTTTCCCCTGGGGAGATTCAAAAGGAAGCTTTTGATTTAGGTTGATCTTTCGAAACGACAGGACATTTTTTATTTTGAAATGCTGATTTGAAATGCCTCAGCATGTCAGGTCATTTTCCATTTCGACACATCCAATTCAAACCTCTTCAGAAGATTGTGCTCCATGAAATATGTCTATATTTTGACTTTCCTTTTCAATTCAAGGAGGAAATGTGTTTGGAAGGGACTAGATTTCCTATATGATGATAATTCCATGTTCAACCAGTTCTAACAACAAGGCAATGATCAGTGAGAGAGTGAGATGAAAGGAGACCTGGGTCCAGGCCTGTGAGAGGGCCCCCATCAAGGGAGGGGAGGGATGGATATCTCAGTGGTTTGAGCATTGGCCTGCTAAACCCAGGGTTGGGAATTCAATCCTTGAGGGGGCCATTTAAGGATGTGAGGCAAAAATCTGCCTGGGGATTGGCCCTGCTTTGAGCAGGGGGTTGAACTAGATGACCTCCTGAGGTCCCGTCCAACCCTGAGATTCTATGATCAAAGGAAAAGGGCCCAACTCTCAATAAGTGATTGCTGCACTCCTGACTTACTGCCCTATCAATACTACTTCCTGAACCTGATCTGTGGGTTCTGCCTTAATCCACCCTTGGATATGATCCTTGCTTCCTAATCAGGGCTAGGTCAGGTAAGTGATCTAGGTGTCAGGACACTGGGGTTTCTGCTCTTAACTCTGACCACTGATCTGTGGTAGGGTTGCCAATTTCAGTTGGAGGTATTCCTTGAGGTCTCATTGCACAACATAATCTTTAATTAAAGATTAATCTTTCATTCCTGGAGACTCTGGTTCAGTCCTGGAGGATTGGCAACCCTAATTTGTGGTGTCTCACACAATGGGCCCCCATTCTCAGTTTGGGGTATGAATATATAAAATGATAAAACACTAAAACGACAATAAAAAAAATAAATAGCACATTTCATTTGAGGATTTCAAGGACAGCAGATGGCCCGGGTCACAATATGTGGAGGTGTTCTGGTCTGAGCCATTATAAAGATAAAAGCCAAGTTCAAAATTTGGATTCAGATTCAGATCCCAGTCTGAGTCTCAGGGGTGTTTGGAGCAGAGGTTTTGATTGAGGTCCACGTGTAATATGTAACGTCAAACCTCTGTCTGCTTCATCAGAAATGTCTCCAAGTTCCCGCAGCCCAAAGGCAATATAAGACTATCTGGTGCCAATCAGGAAATCAAACCCAGGCCCAGTTCTTGTCAGGACTTCAGGGACGATTAATGGAATTACACGTGAGACATGAGAGAGAGAGAAGGACGTGGGGTCGAGGACACTGACAGAGCAGAGCAGATGCTTTGGGGATGTGGAAAGGCCACTTGCTGATGGGGAGATTTCTATGACTTTCATTCCTGACTCAAAGAAAAGCAATGGAAACAGGAGAGGGGAAAACAGGGAGGGCCAAGAACTTCGCTCAGTCACTGATCAGTGATGCTGATTCATATGGAATATAAAGGCAAAATCCCCCTTTGATCCACATGGGAAATCCCTGTGCCAGTAGTCTAGCCCTGTTGCAAGATCTGGCCACAGATGGTGAGCAGAATACGGGAGCCAAGGTCCAATGTGCACAGAGGGGAATATGTTGAACTCTTTGAAATTAACTCCTTAGCTGTGACCAGTCACTCTGGGGCCTGTGGTGATACCCTTCCCCACATGGAACAGTGCAATTGTGCCTGACACCAGGAGTAGAAGTGCCATGGAAATCAATGACAATGCTCGTGAAGGAAGCAACATGCTACTCACTCTGGGCAAGGAGATCCCAGTCTGCCCCTTTCTGAGCTGCACAGTCACCTTCAAGCACAGCTCTGCTCTGAAAAGGGAGCCTTAAAAAAGAAGCACCGTGGGGCTCTCTATTTATTGCCTCTCAGTGATACCAGACCAAATGTACTCAGGCTACAAGCTAACCGAGCCAGCCTTGCAAGCTCGCCCTGAGTGCTGACTGTCAAGCCAGGCTCATTCTAGCTCAAGCATTGTCCCCAGCAATACAGATCCTGCAGTCGGACCTGTGATGATGCATGGGCTAGAGTAGCACCAAGCTCCTCCCCCAGTGCTGCACTGGGGATGTGGGGCTAACTGGAGCAAATAGGGTTCAGTGCTATTATAATTGTTCAAGTTAGCGGATATTAGTCTGAATATACACAGGAGGCACCAGCATCACTTTCCGCAGAACAGCCACACTTTAGAGCAGCTGATCTCCTGCCATAACATCCCTGCTAGACAGTTATGCCATCATTTATTTGTATGAAGTGGGTGCCCACTGTCTATGAGCTCAGCGCTATGTAAATACAGAAGAAAACCACCGTTGCCATTCTGAGCTAGGTTACGCAGTTTTACACTGGTGCATTAGGATGAGCTGCTGACTGGGGCTCCAGAGTGGCGCTGAGTTCAGGCCCCAGACAACGTGGGAAACCCCCACCTCATCCCTTCCTGGCCTGGTGCTGGATGCTTAGGACTCTTGCCAGGGAGCCGGGGGCTGGCTAGAGAACACCCCTCTACAGGGAGGTACAAGCAGGCAGAGGGGGACATGGCACAGGGACTCCAGGGGACAGGGATGGAGGCCAATGACACCTGCCGTGGCATAACCCAAGCTCCTGGCCCAAGCTCCCATTTCCTCCCCCTCCCCTCCAAGACTTGGGTGTTAGAGCACCTGGGCCCTCCCAGCCAGGGCTAATGTACTGGTGCTTGAGGAAGGTGGCAGTTGGGAAGACCAACCCCCAGCAGCAAGCAGGGCACCTCACCTCCAAACACAGACAGCAGGGCATTCCCGGTGGGACACTGGGACCACTGACAGATCTAGAGACCCATGGGCAACCTCGGATAGCCAAAGAGGGCTGAGTCAACAGGGCCAGAGGTGGGTGGATAGACAGGGAAGATGCATCCCTCCCCACTACTAGACATCCCAAACCCCTCCTGCACCCCAACTCACTGGCCTGAGCCCCCTGCCACACCCCAACCCCCTTCCCTGAGCCCCCTCATACACGCTGTACCCCTCCTCTGCCCCAATCCCTTGCCCTGAGCTCTTCCTGCACACCCACCCCCTCCCACACCCCACACTCTCTCCCACACCCCAACCTTTATGATGTTCACCTTTAAAAAAAAATTTCCCTGAGTGCACACCCTAATGAAATGTGCTGTGCATGCCTATGCAAGGCATTATTGTTATTTGTCCTCCAGTAGCATCTAGAGATCCCAGCCAAGATCAGGGCCTCATGTGCTGGATAAACCTATAACAAGAGACAGCCCCTGCCCCAAGGAACTTACACTCTAAAATCAATAGGACAGACAAATGGTGGGAAGGGATTTTCCCAAGGTGCCCCAACAGGTGCGTGATAGAACCAGGACTAGAACCCACATCTATAGCTCAGGTCAGTGCCTTATCCATAAGACTATACAGCCACTCTACCTTAATGGAGCTAGTCCTGATTTACACCAGGGGGAATTGGTGCAAAATCAGGCCCAAGGTACATTTCTTAAGAAATGTATGATCCAGATTTGACACAGCCAAACTGAATGTAATGCTGTGCTTATGTATGCATTTGGCAACCACACATAGAACCAATATGACCAGTGGATGCAAGGATATACTGTCCTTCTGCAGACTTGTTTCTTCATAGAATGCCTGCAGAAAGGCATTATTGTTAATAATTAGTATTACAGATGAGGTACTGAGGCACATGGAAAGGTGAATGACACAGTCCGTGGGTATAAAATCTCAAAGTTTTCCTGCCCCCAACCGCCGTAAGTTCAAATTGCTTCTCCTCCCTGGTCATAATTACCCAGATCATAGGGACCCTTAAGTAGCCCCCAAATTAGTCTGAAAAGTTGAGCCCCTACTCCACAGTGAAATACCCTTTTAAAATACATTCACAAGGCCAGTACCTGAGGTTGCGTTTTGCTGGCATTCCAGAGAGCAGCAGGACATCAGAATCAGCTGCTTTAAAAAAAAATAAAAATGTTTTTTCCACCTGCTTCTTTCCAGGCAAAAAAGCCACTCTGAATTAAGCAATGAAAACAAGTGAGAAGCTGGAGGTGCTAACTCTCCATTGAGCTCATTGTCAGACTCTTAGGGTACGTCTACACTACAGGATTATTCCGAATTTACATAAACCGGTTTAGCAAAACAGATTGTATACAATCGAGTGTGCGCGGCCACACTAAACACATTAAATTGGTGGTGTGCGTCCACGGTCCGAGGCTAGCGTCGATTTCTGGAGCATTGCACTGTGGGTAGCTATCCCGTAGCTATCCCATAGTTCCCGCAGCCTCCCCCGCCCCTTGGAATTTCCGGGTTGAGATCCCAGTGCCTGATGGGGCAAAAATCATTGTCGCGGGTGGTTCTGGGTAAATGTCGTCAGTCACTCCTTCCTCTGGGAAAGCAATGGCAGACAAGCATTTCGCGCCTTTTTTCCCTGGATTGCCCTGGCAGATGCCATAGCATGGCAATCATGGAGCCTGTTTTGCCTTTTGTGACTGTCACCATATGTGTACTAGATACCGCTGACACAGGCGCTTCAGCAGCGCTACACAGCAGCATGCTTTTGCTTTTGCATGACAGCAGAGATGGTTACCAGCCATACTGTACCATCTACCATACCATAAATTGGCAATAAGATGATCATGGTTACCAGTCCTTTTGCACTGCACCATTTGCTGCTGTCATAAGTGCCCCTGGCTGAGATCAGCCAAGGGTGCAAAAGCCAAAATTGGGAATGACTCCCTAAGTCAATCTCTCCTTCTTGGTATCTAAAAATAGAATCAGTCCTGCCTAGAATATGGGCAAGTGTACTAGAGAACCACTGTATCATAGAACCAGAGAGCACAGCTGCTCTGTGTCAGATCCTGCAGAAATTATGAGCTGTATGCTATTCACAGGGGGTGCTCCTGCAACAACCCCACCTGTTGATTCTGTTCTTCCCCCAGCCTTCCTGGGCTACCATAGCATTGTCCCCCCACTTGTGTGATGAAGTAATAAAGAATGCAGGAATAAGACACAGTGACTTGTTAGTGAGAAATGAGTGGAAGGCAGCCTCCAGCTGCTATGATAGTCCAGACAGGACATTAAGGAGTGTGGAGGAGAGGAGCCCAGCATCCCGCTGCTAGTCCAGGGGCAATTGAATCTTTTCTTTACACATGAAGGGTGGGGGCTGATGGAGCTCAGGCCCCTGTTGTGATGATGAAGACAGTTACCAGCCATACTGCACCATCTACCAGTAAAAATTAGGAGCAGGCGCCCTTGATCAACCTCACTGATGCTAGTCAGCATGGTTACCAGTCCTTTTGCACTGCCCCATGTGCCAATAGGCTGATGATGATGATGGATATCAGCCATATTGCACCATCAGCCACCCATGGCGGGGGGGGGGGCAAGGATGTTGGTGTTGAGTGCTGCAGCATCCCATCTATCTGCAGCATTCAGTAAAGATAGGGTGACATGTAAAAGAGTCAAGAGAGGATTGTTTTCCCTTTCACTTCTGGGGGTGGGGGTACATAAATTGCCGAGCTATGCCCTGACCCACCGCGGACACTGTGTTTGACCCTAGAAGCATTTGGAACTCAGCCAAGAATGCAAATGCTTTTCGGAGACTGCAGGAACTGTGGGATAGCTTGAGTCCTCCAGTCCATGAGCGTCCATTTGATTCTTTGGCTTTCCGTTACGCTTGTCAGGCAGCAGTGCTCTGAGTCCCTGCTATGGCGTCTGTCTGGAGATTTTTAAAAAATGATTTTGGATTTCGTCTTCTGTAACAGAGCGCTGATAGAACAGATTTGCCTGCCCTTACAGCAATCACATCCGCATGGTCCATGCTGGAGCTCTTTCTTTATTTTGATTTTTAACTGCATCGCCACACATGCTGATCGGAGCTCCACGCTGGGCAAACAGGAAATATTCAAAAGTTCGCGGGGCTTTTCCTGTCTATCTGGCCACTGCATCCGAGTTCAGATTGCTGTCCAGAGTGGTCAGTGGTGCACTGTAGGATACCACCCGGAGGCCAATACCGTTGATCTGCGGCCACACTAACCCTAATCCGATATGGTAATTCCGATACTAGCGCTACTCCTCTTGTTAGGGAGGAGTACAGAAATCGATTTAAAGAGCCCTTTATATCGATATAAAGGGCTTCTCAGCGTGGACGGGTGTGGCGTTAAATCGGTTTTACGCTCCTAAAACCGGTTTAAACGCTTAGTGTAGACCAGGCCTTACTTTTCATTGCAGCCCAAATGAGTTGAATCGCAGGGATGGATCAGTTTGAGGACTTACTCAGCAATCCAATTATGTGGAGGCTGAAGAATTTTTATTTAATAAATAACTCAGCCGAGCCATGCATTGATGGGTTACTCCTAAAGAAAAAATAATGGCTGATTGAGTCTTCTACTCTCAAACTGCTCTCATGTGAATTTCACTAGTAAATCCTGCGTTGGCAGCCAGCCATGAGGAATAATGGGGACTGGGAATAGGAAGGATATGTACAGATGGATGCACTGTGTACTGCTTTCAGAGAGAACCTGCTTCTTCAAGCAATAAGTCATTCATTTAACCCTGGCCTTGGGCTACCGAGTTCCTTTATGGAGGGCAGTTTTAGGCAGAGATTTCTTGTGATTATTGGACCTAAAAATGTGCCCCAATTATAAACTCAAATATAGAAAGTGAGCAAAAGTTGATAAAACGTCAAAATAACCTATGACTTTTTGCCTGCTTCAAAATTAACCATGGAAAATAGGCCAAGTTGTGTTCAGTCAATGAATGTTATGAATAAATAAGAAAAACAGAAAGAAATGTTGGATTAGGCCAACCAAAAAGACGCTAATGATTTAATTCAAGGACTGTTAAAATCATGCTTCAAACAGAAGCTGTGGCGCATAGATGAACCAGAATTGGCATGACAAACATTATGCCTAATTGGTGGACAAAATAGCGAGGGGATGAACTATGATGCCCACTTTTCCTCTTTCGGGGTTTCTTAAAGAGACTTTGAAAAAAACATTTAATCTCAGTCCCACTTGCATCCCAGCACTTCTCATCTCATCTCCCCTCACCGCAGGACAGCAGGAACAGACCTGACTGAAAGACTTCCTTCCCAAGAGGAAGACCAGTGGATCTTCAAAGAACTTTGTTTTTCACTCATAAGTCCTGAAAATTATTGTATTAGCAGGACATCCAGTCCTCAGCCCATCACTGGGGGTACCTAACTGCAAGCACCTGTTCGGTTCCCTTCCTTTTGTGTTGCTTTTCCTCTCCTTCCTTCCTCCCTCCTAGCCTCTCTCCTATTCTCTTGGCTTTTCACCAAATCCTAAAATTTACTGCACTGCATCAGCACAGCGAGATGAGAGGACCACAGTCCTGCCCTGTCTAAGAAGAAAAGATGCAACCAGATGATAGCCCTGACCAGAGTATGAATCAGGGTCTAAGCAATAGTCGCCTGCCCATTCAACCTGCCATGACTCACCAGCCATTCAGTGTTCCAAATACATCAACAAAAGCCATGTTTCCTCCTCCTTTTCTATCCTCTCTCTCCTCAACCTCAAACCTGTCTGTTAGAAACAGGAAAAGTGAGTGCCCTTTGCACATCAGGATGGAAAGCAAAGTTAACTCTTTCCTTTTCATCAAGCAGCTGGTTGTTCTAAAAATAACGAATATCTTGCCTCCAAAAGGAGAGAGGCTATAAAGGTTTTAATTATGTTTGTTTTGTGTTGAAACTGAACATAAGTGATTATGCAAATCCCTGTTTTAATTTCTTATTCTTTCTTGTGCTTAAATCTACTTTCATTTTTAGAATGACTGCTTTTGCGTATTTGCCAAGGAACAGAGTAAAACCCAAGGCCTCTGTAGAAAATAACCCAGACGCTAAGTACCATTGCTTTAATGTTGGCCAATGAAAGAGCTGATCAACACCTTTCATTCTTTTGATCTTAAAGATCAATACAACAGATTATAATGTAGCTCTAACAGCTGTAAACTTCAGGCCCAGTCCTGCATTCCTTGCACATCCAAAAGTCCCATTGCCCTCCAAAGAGCAGGGATGTAATCCAAACCTGGTTCAAGCTCTGAATTTTGCAGATTGGCTTATGTGGGAGTTTTGACATCAGTGGGAATTTTAAAAGCTCCAGAAATGCAGAGTGAGACTGGGTCCAAAGATGGAAATTGATGTGTAAAGAGGTAGAGGAATGATATCAGAAATGAAAGGAAAAGACTACAATGAGAATAAAGATAATTAAAACTGCTTAATGAGAGAAATAAAGATAGAACATTTTCCATCTGCAAATGCCAATTCACTGAACACAAAAATTTGTAGGAACATGTTGATTTCAACGAAAGTTTGATTAAGAAAAAAAACGGAGCAGAACATCTGGTAAGGTCAAAAGACGCTCACTCGACCTTTTGGAAACAAAATCTTTTGATTTTCCTTTTCTAAATGACTTTTTATTTCCATTTAAAAAAGGTTTTAAAAAAATATTCATACAAGTCAAAATTAGAACGTTTCAATTTTATTGAAAGAAAATGTTTCAATCAACCCCAAGCAATTTTTTCCCCAGAACTTTGTTTCATGGGACATTTCAATGTACTTTGTTTCATAACAGAAACAATTTCAAAATGGTGGAATTTACTGTGAAGTGGAATATCCTGTTCGCACCCAGCTCGAACTGCACTTTTAAATTTTAACATGGCTGCTGAAGGCTGCTTCCATTTTGAGTTCCACTCACATGCAGCACTTTGCAGAAGAGACACACACACAGCTTGATCTACCATGAAGCCTTTACTTCTATTTTCTTGTTTCATCCCTAAAATGCATCATGCAGACTGAAATAGCGTAGCTTTGTGTGTGATGGGCAAGCCTCATGAAGATCAGTTTGCATGAAGGATAGGTTGCTAATCAGGTTTTTACCCAGATTTCATGAGTCTGCAAACTGATGCTGGAAATCTGGCAAAAATGCTTTCTCAAGAGATTTCAGTCATTTCTTCTTCCAGGCAGACTGGAACTATCTGCAGTGTGGCCTCCTTTGTCATATATTTGCATTTCATCTTTCAGACCTGGCATGAAGACAGAAGCTCAGCAGTGTCTGAAAATGAAGGTAAAAGCTAGTGGCTCTTTCTCCAGGATCAGGCCCTGGATTTAGTCGGAGTCAGAAATGGGTCAAATGTCTAGGGTATTTGTATCCAAGGCTTTAGATTTAGCGTGGTTCTAGTACAGCCTGGTGGCAGAGGTTTGGGTAAGTGCTGAGCCCTGCATTTACATTTAGTCTAATCAAACTCTCCTGGTCACCTCAGACTTCTTCCTTTTAAACAGGGACTTACTGACATCCGCGAGCTGATACAAAACAGGAACAGCCTTTTAATAGGGCAATAAATGCAGGGGAGAAAGGGCTTGGATTTCAGTTACCACTAGGAAATTGAGGGCCACCACATCTGAACTCCTCATTTTTGGCTTTAAAGTCTCTCCCAAGCACCTTTTTATCCTTTAAAATGGGCTAGAATGAGAAGGCTGGAGGTGTGAGACCTGGGTGGGGAGCGAAACAGGGGTCGGGGGCAATGCAAGTCTCTGCTCAGAGAGGCTCTTATGTTGAAACTGTGAGGGGGGAAATCATGCTCTTATTTTTTGTTTCTTTTCCGCCTCAGTTTTTTCTATTGGGAAAAGGGAGGTTGAGACTTAAAGAAAAAAAAAAAAGAGAAAGTGGCAGGGGTAAATCCACTTTTTTTTTTTTTAAACCACTTCCCCACTCTCTTGTTTTCACCATGGTAAGAAAGGGGAAATATTTTAGAAAGACCAGAGTTGGGTTTTACTCAAAGCAGAATGAGAAAAAACAAAAAAACCAAAACCCCACATACTTCAGGAAAAGTTTCATATGAAACAAATTGTTTTAAATAAAATTCACACTGCACATGTACTCTGCTCTGTAACCGAAATGTAAATTGTATCTTGGGATACTTTTATATGGCCCTCATTAACATAGCATTTGAGCACCTCAGATTCTTCACTGTATTTGGCCTCACACTCCTGTGAGGTAGGGCAGGGCTCTTATCCCCACTGTACAGATGGGGAAACTGAGGCATCAAGAGGCTAAGGGACTTGCCCAAGGTCACACAGAAAACCCATGGAAGAGCAGGGAGCTGAATCTAGGTTTTCCATGTCTTTGATTAATGCCCCTAACCAATGGGCTCTCTAGTGAGTGTGACTTAAGACCAGCCACTGGAGTGAGAGAAGGTTCACCCTGCCATGCAGCAGGTGGAGTTTTTCAGCACTGGCTGCTGGAAAAATTGTATTTTGCTTTGTGAACTCACAGGTGGTGTGTCACTGCGAGGAAATACAGATGGTACTCTGTTAGGCCACAGAGTTGTATATTTGCACTGTAAGTGAAACAGCATCAAGGCATGCTAGAATGGCACCTTGCTGTCACATGGTATCATGTGCATCCTCCATATAGCTGGCTATATCATTAACTTATTTCTGTCCCCTCTCAGCATATGCTGTGTATTGAGTGTTTCACTGTGCCATTAAGGCTAACAGGGAAAAACACTCATTACCCCTGGTCATTTTCAGGACTTGAATCTCTTTGCTCAGTGAGCACAGCTGTGTTTAGCCTTTTGCAGGACAATACATATTGTATCCCATACAGGAGCTGTTTCCAAGCATCTGGAGAAAGCAGAGGCCAAATGCATCTCACACATAATCTGTAGTACTGCCAGCAAGCTAAAGGTATACTTCTGAGAGCATTTGTTCCCCATGTTTTTAACGATTCCTCACAGCCTATAAGTGAAATATGTTCCAGTATGGAAGTACAGATGTTAGTCTGTGTATAGCCCCTATTGTCAGGGCCGGCTCTAGGCACCAGCCCTCCAATTATGTGCTTGGAGTGGCACTTTCTAAGGGGCGGCACTCCACCCCCCGCCCCCCTTTGTTTTGTTGCTTGGAGTGGCAAAAAGCCACTTGCCCTGTCAGTGTGCGAGCCGGGATCCGTGTCCCCTGCCCAGCCTGGCAGCGCCCTGCACAGCCCACTCTGGCGGGGAAACACCGCACCGCCCTGGGGAGACTCAGAGTGGCAGTGGCAGCAGGACCCCACCTCCCTCCCTGCATCCCAGGCCCCGCTTCCCTCCCTCCCCAGCTCCTCACACACTCCGGGAGTCCCTCTCGCCACCGGGGCTCCCAGAGTGTGTGAGGAGCTGGGGAGGGAGGGAAGCGGGGTCCCCTGGAGCTGAGCCCAGGCTGCGGTGGCGAGAGGGGCTCCCAGAGTGTGTGAGGAGCTGGGGAGGGAGGGAAGCGGGGTCCCCTGGAGCTGAGCCCAGGCTGCGGTGGCGAGAGGGGCTCCCGGAGTGTGTGAGGAGGTGAGCAGCCGGCTGGGCTCGTCGGTGCTGAGCAGGTAGCCCTGCAGCCGGAGATCCTCACCTTCCCACCTGCCGGGGCTGGGCCAGGGCACAGTGAGGCTGAAGAGCAGCAGGTCTGAGGGGCTCTCCAGGTCCTTGGCCACCAGCACGTCGGGGGTGAGAGCGGTGAGCACAAACTGATCCACTTTAGCCACCAGCAGCGCCGCGAAGCCCAGGGAGGAGGCCTTGTTCTTCGTGCCGCCTTGCAGCCACACTGCCACCTAGAAATACTCCCGCTCCATGCCGCCCAGCAGCTCCACCTGCATGGGGTTGGAGTTGCAGCTGGGCCAGGGCTTGGCCGCTGTGTGCTGGTAGTGGATCCCATGTTTGGGGGTGGGGAACCCAGTGCTGGGGCAGCAGGAGGTGTGGGGGAGAAAAGAGCCCAGGGCTGGAGCAATGGAGGTGGGGGGGTGGCACTGGTGGGCAGGGGAAGGAACCCAGGGCTGGGGTGGGGGGCAGCCAAATTTTTTTTTGCTTGGGGCAGCAAAAAAACCTAGATCTGGCCCTGCCCATTGTACAAATATGTGGATTAAAATGCACATGGCTGATGCTTTGCACCATATCCAGCTAGGAGACTTATGAACGATACCCCATATGGAAACCATATGAAGCAAAAATGACTGCCATAATGGAACTGAGGTGGCCACATGTCTGTGGCAGGTGAAGGGACCTGTAGCCACCCCACGTTAGAGCGATCTGGGATTTTTCAGGATGATTAGATGGGCCATATTTTTGGCAGGTGTAAATCAGACTAGACCCCTCTGAAATCAGTGGTGCTGTAATACACCAGCTGAGGAGCTGGCCCATAAGGTGTTATGATTGTAAGAAACATCAAGTGGGAATTAGACTAACTACCAGAGGACTATCTACAAACAGTCAATGCTGAAGACATACAGTGTTCTGGTTTCTCTATCGTGAATCTAGATACACTTTACATGCAAGCAGGAGTCCAGCTTGGAGATGTTGGAAGGGCTTGAACTGCAGCTGAAGTCATTGTTGGAAACCAAGTAAGTTGAATTGGATAAAAGGGATGCATGGGCAGGAGACAGAAAATAGGCTAAAAATCATCACAGATGGAAGAACTGTGGAGGCGAAGAAAGAATCATGGTGACAAGAAAGGGAAGAAGGGGAAAACAGAGTAATTCACCCCACACACCAGCAATAACTGCTCTGCCCTTGATAACTGAGAAGATGTTGGGGAGAGGAGAAGGACGCTGTTGGTGAGTGGGAGCCACTTGATTGGAGAAAAGGCAAACAGTGATTGGAGACTTAAGGAACAAAGACAAAGAACAGGATAGGAAGGTGCCCCCGGGAGAACAGAAGAGACTTGGCAAGAAAAGTTCCAGCAGGGAATTGCCACTAATTGGGCTCCATGTGGGAATAAAGACGTGTGATGGGAGAGCAAACAGAACCAGGCACTAGTGTCATAGGCAGGAACTTGTGAAAGGAACTGAAGGTGGGGGCTGATGGTCATGATGTCCTTCTGCTTCCATGTACTGGTAAGAGAATGAAAAGGCTGCTGCAAAAGCTTAAAGGTGTGGGTTAAGGCTAGGTCCAATATCCTTCTATTCCCTCTCATGCCAGGCATGTGCAGCTGAGATGGCTCCACTAATGAACAGACCATCAGTTTACCCTGTGTTTTGCACTGGTGTCATTGCTGCTGGAGTACTGCATCCATTCCTGGTGTCCGTAAATCAGGAAGGCTGTAAGCCTTGAGGCCTGAGGGCACTCACTACTGACACCTGCTGGTGAATAGGAAGAAGAGCGACCTAGAGCCACTTGAGAACTCCAGATGGGTAGGGGCACCATAGGGGAGGGAACTCTGTCACCATCTCTTGGTGAGCAAGGGGAAAGACTGAATGGGCCAGGCCTCATTTGCATTTCAGTTGTGCAACAGTCTGGCACATTTTAATTAAAACACAGTTATGTTTTGAGTTTTGGGACAACAGAATGCTACTGCTCCTGCTGGGAAAAATGAAGGGATAAGTGACAGACACCAGATGTGCCTTGGGTGAGGAGTCACCCTGACCATCACTGCAGTCAGGCACAATTAAATAAGTGAGCCTGGACATCAGTGAAAGAGGGGGCCTATCTTCTGCTGGGAGTGCTTCTGCAGTGAGGAGGACTCCATATACCACTGTGTTCTCTCTAGAAAGAGAAGCTGAGGTAAATACAACACAGTAGATGGTGCAGACTTTAGCTGTCTCTGAGGTGCCAGAAAACAAAGACCTGAGGCAGTGCTGACACAGGTGATGGCACTGAGGTAGATTGGGCTGAAGCTGTGGATAACTGAAGCCCACCTGAGGCACTCTGGTGTGGGCCTCCCTCCTCAGCAATCAAAGCCGAAATCTCTTCAGCTGGGTCAGGTCATTGAGCCCCTGGAGCCACCCAAGTAGCACTGACCTGCCCAATCCTTGGACTTCTTAACCTTGGGCAACAAACTGGTAGTGGGGAGCACGAGCCACTCACAACTGCCAAAGGAGGACTGAGGATGGGACTGTTCAGAGCTCTCGGGGCATGGGGGAAGAGTCTAACTGAATATTGTTAAGTTATTAATTGCTGGCTTTCCTAAATTCATTCTCAATAAAGTTCTTGATTCTAAACCCCTGGACTCAGTGCTTGTGAGTGTGGAAGTATTGCCTATCAAGGGCTCGCAGGGTGGCATATATAGTTTCCCAGGTTTAGAGTGGGGAGAGTTAAGCCAGTGTAATTTACATTTTCCAAATAAACCCCCCAAAAAAGTGAACTCAGCCCTTTTTACTGAAAAAAAAAAAAAACACCTGGCAGAAGGGTTGCACTCAAACTGGAGAGGGTTAAAGGATTAAATGATTAAAGGGTTGGAAAACATGCCTTATAGTAACAGACTCCAAGAGTTCAATCTCTTTAGCTTAACAATGAGACGGTTACGAGGTGACTTGATTATAGGCTCTAAGTACCTACATGTGGAACAAATATTTGACAGTGGGCTTTTCAACCTAGCAGAGAAAAGTGCAACACATCCAATGGCTGGAAGTTGAAGCTAGACAAATTCAGACTGGAAATAAGGTGTAAATTTTTACCAGTGAGGGTTAGTTAACCCTGGGAACAATTTACCAAAAGTTGTGGTGGATTTTCCATCATTGACCATTTTAAAAATCAAGTTTGGATGTTTGCCTACTCCACTGACTTCAGGGAAGTCCTATGCCCTGTGTTCTACAGGAGGTCAGACCAGATGATCAGAGGTCCCATCTGGCTTTATAATCTATGAATAAGCTGCCCAGTGAAGGGGAGACCCAGAAACAGCCAGGTGAGAGGTCACTGCAGCCCCGGAACATTCAGTGGGAGCCAAGGGGTGCCTTACAACTGCAAGTCAGTCAGCCCCACAAAAAGCAATTGAGGGACCCACAGTTGCAGGATTTGTGGGCCCCAGAGGCTGGCTATGGTCTCATGTGGCAGGACCATGAACAACTGTGCTCTGTTTGTCTCCACTGCCACTGGGAGCACGGTGACAGGCAAAGGGAAGGAACCCGTCCCAGTGGAGCCACAGTAGAGTCCTGCACCCTTTCAAAGCATAAGGGCCCCTTCTTTAGCAGGTGTGAATTTGCCTACTCCACTGACTTCAGTGATGTTGTGTTAATTTGTACCAGCCAAGGATCATGGTTTCTCCCTACCTCCAGCTGCCGGCTGGGTAACAAATGGGTGCTGGCCATTCGGCAGTCTGTGACATGTGGGATCACCACCCTTGGGAGCGACTTCTCCCAGCAGGTGATCTCACATCAGACAGATGCTCAGATGTGGGGCATGCAGCGGAAGCCTCAAGAGAAAGGATGGAAGTCCCCGGAGGCACAATGCCCCAAGAGATACATGCCGTGAGACATCACCAAAGCAGAGCAGGTGGCCCAGGTTCCAGGCCCCCAGCAGAGGGACTGCAAGCAGATTCCAACAAGATCAAGGCAGTCAGAGATATGCCAGCTCCAGTGGATGTGAAAGGGGTACTGCGCTTCCTAAGAATGACACATTTTCTGAAATCTGGCTGCAGTAGCAAAACCCAAATAGCAACTCACAAAGCAGGATGTTGAGTGGGGCTAGGTGGGTCCCCAGCAGCAAGTACTGAAATGCCAAAAACAAATTATAACAGATGCCCCTGTCCTGAAGTACAACCAGCCAGGAAAGCCACTGACACTCCAGTGTGATGCTTTGGAGAAAGGATTGGGTGTAGCTGGTCATCTCTGCAAGCAGTGTCCTGTCACAGATGCCCAAATAGAAAAAGTTTCTTGCCGTGGTCTTTGGAGTGGAGCAATTCCATCAGTACACATATGGCCACCCAGCAATAGTGCAGTCATACCACAAACCCTTGGAGACAATCATGGCAAAGCCCCTTCTTAGTACTCAGAGAAATTTTAGGACATCAATGCGCTGCGGGCACTGCCAGGGAGAGCTTGGGTACTGTCCAGAACAATTAGTGGTGTTCACTGGCAACCTGAGCAGGGCCTGTTTACCCAGCATCAGCGAGCTGGGGAAAGAGGATCAGGATTTAATGAGGCATGTCAATGGGTTTATCTCCGGGTTTCAGCAGTGAGGCTGATGGAAAACAAAGAGGCAGCGTAAAAGGGCATCCAACCACATGCTGTCAAGGCAGCAATGCTAGCAGGGTGGCCAAAAGACAGCAGCCAAGTGCCGGTAGGAGCAGAACCATATAATCAAATTAAAGATGAGCGGAGTGTGCTGGATGGAATCATATCAAGGCCAGAGAGCTGTTGTTCCCAACTCATTACATAAGGATGTCATGCCAAAATAAAACAAAACAACAACCTGGCTCACACCTGAGCATTGACAGCTGTCTGAGACAAGCTTGAGAGTGAGTCTCCTGGGTGAGAATGAAGACACATGTCTGCTCCTTGATAAAAGGGTGTGACATCTGCTGCCTGTGGAATAGGTGCCAGCAGAAGGAGAGACTGCTACCACTTGAACTGCCCTCCCGACTATGCGAAAAGGTGGAAGTTGACTCATTGACCTTCACGGGAAAGTAGTACTCGATTACAGTTGACCACTAATCAAACTTTTGGGAGATCGATGTCCTGCATGATACAAGAAGCAAGTCCGTGATTGGCAAACTGAAGGTTCCCTTTGCAAGACATGGCACTCCGGACACTGTATTCACTGACAATGGACCCCAATTTGCCTCAAGAAAATTGAAGGAATTTGCACACAAATGGGACTTTGACGCCACAGTGCCTCCCCAGCATTCCACCTTACCATTACTCTGTGGGTTATCAGCTGTGAAAACAGCTGAGAGACAGTTACACAAGGTTGTTTCTTCTGCTTCGGATCCCTTCTGAGCATTTTTGGCACACAAGAATTCCCCATCACAAGGTACCCAAAGTAATGGGGCTCAGAATCAAAACACTGTTACCAATTAGGGGAGTTCTGTTGCAGCCAGAAGGAGGGGGACACCATTGTGAGAAGATGTCCAAACAGTCAGAGAAAGCAGGCACCAGAGTACAACAGGACATCCAAGGACACACCAGCCCTGGAGACAGACACTGCTGTGAGGATCCAGCATTAGAGGGACTTGTGAAGGAATGGACTAAAGGAGTCATGAGGGGTGCAGTGGCATACAGGTTATACAAGGTGACTGCAAGAAGGACAAGTGACCCAAAGGAACAGGGGGCACTTACAAGCCAGGAGACAACACCCAGAGAGAGCCTACAAAGATGATTACAGACCAGACAGAACCATGCAGAGAGTTGGCTGGTTCAGAGACAGAGAGAGGTCCCATCTGGTGCAGTCACCCGTTGAGGAGACCAAACTAAAGACTATGTAACCAGCTGTGTCTGTGGAAAAGATAATACTTCAACTTGGCTATGTGCTACCAGCCTCTGGCAGAAGGGACGTGGGGTGGGGAGGGCTGGGCATTAAATTTGTTTTTAATAAATATTTATATTACAAATATTTGTAAAACAGAGACGATGTGTCATGACCAGTGGAACTAAACTCAAAGGGCCCATATTCCCTGGAAGGACTGTTATCGGCAGAACACCAGGAAAACAGCATTTGTGAGGAGTTGGGCTGGAAGCAACTCCGCCAAGTGGACAAACCAATGCACGGGATTTAATAAAGTTCCATTTGTTCCACTTAACCTGCAGCTTCACTCTTTGCTAATGAACCAGGCCCTACCTTCCCCATCTCCCTGCAGTACCTGGTGAGGGTGCATCTGTGTCAGCTCCTGCTGACATGAGTTACACCAGTGTGGCCAGCCTGTCTCACACACACACAAATTATGAGGTTTCCACCACTGTAATGATGCTGTCATCAGCAGATTCTAGTGCCATGCCAAGTGTTGGGTTTGGAGGATAGGGTAGAATATGTTACACTAAATACTATATCGTTCCTATAACCTCAGCCATAAAACATTCACTCTTCTCTACAAAGTCCCATCTATTTCTTGCAGTAAACTTGCTTTGACCTGGTTATCTATTACACCAATAATTGGTCTCTAATTAGTCCGTCTACTAACTTCAAATTCACATGATTTATGTTTATTACATGAATCTGTAGTATAATGGTCTCATATGACATATGGTTTCTTGCAAAGAAAATGTGCCTTTCCCAAGTAATATTCTTGTGTGGGTAACAGTATTCTTGAAACATCTCAATGACGAGAGCGGATTGAAAATGGAATTTCTCTGATGCGGGAAATCCAGATACTGAAATATTTGTTTTCAGTTTGAAGCAGGATAACTGATCTAAACTTGGCATAGAACAAACAGTTCCAACAATTTTTTGGTTTGGAACGGTCTAAAATGTTTCATAAGAACGGCCATACTGGGTCAGACCAAGGTCTGTCTAGCCCAGTATCCTGTCTTCTGACAGTGGCCAATGCCAGGTGCCCCAGAGGAAATGAACAGAACAGGTAATGATCAAGTGATCCATCCCCTGTTGCCCATTCCCAGCTTCTGGCAAACAGACTAGGGACACCATCCCTGCCCATCCTGGCTAATAGCCATCAATGGACCTATCCTCCATGAACTTATCTAGTACTTTTTTTAATCCTGTTATAGTTTTGGTCTTCACAGCATCCTCTGACAAAGAATTCCATAGGTTGGCTGTGTGTTGTGTGAAGAAACACTGCCTTTTGTTTTAAACCTGCTGCCTATTCATTTCATTTGGTGACCCCCTAGTTCTTGTGTTAAGAGAAAGAGTAAACATTTCCTTATTTACTTTCTCCACACCAGTCATGATTTTATACACCTCTATCATATCCCCCCTTAGTAGTCTCTTTTCCAAGCTGAAAAGTCGTGGTCTTATTAATCTCTCCTCATGTGGAAGTCGTTCCATACCCCTAATCATTTTTGTTGCCCTTTTCCAATTCCAATACATCTTTTTTGAGATGTGACGACCACATCTGCACACAGTATTCAAGATGTGGACATACCATGGATTTATAGAGAGGCAATATGATATTTTCTGTCTTCTTATCGGTCCCTTTCCTAATGATTCCCAACATTGTTAGCTTTTTTGACTGCCCCTGCACATTGAGTGGATGTTTTTAGAGAACTATCCACAATGACTCCAAGATCTTCTTCTTGAGTGGTAACAGCCAATTTAGACCCCAGCATTTGGTATGTACAGATGGGATTATGTTTTCCCATGTGCATTACTTTACATTTATCAACACTGAATTTCATGTGCCATTTTGTTGCTGTCCCCCAGTTTTGTGAAGTCCCTTTCTAACTCTCGTAATCTGCTTTGGACTTAGCAAAATTTCTCCAAGATAGTTTTCTCACTGTTTACCCCTTTTTCCAGATCACTTATGTTGAATAGGACTGGTCGCAGTACAGATCCCTGGGGAACTCTGCTATTTACTTCTCTCCATTCTGAGAACTGACCATTTATTTCTGCCCTTTGTATCCTATCATTTAACCAGTTACTGATCCATGAGAGGACCTTCCCTCTTAATCCACCACAGCTTACTTTACTTAAGAGCTTTTGGTGAGGGACCTTGTCAAAGGCTTTCTGAAAATCTAAGTACACTATATCCACTGGATCCCCTTGTCCACATGCTTGATGACTCTCTCAAAGAATTCTAGTAGTGTACCATGATTCATGTAACACATGCTGGGTAGTAATAGGGAAGACTCCATGTTTCTAAAACTAAACTGGCTCTTTATTATAAGAACTATTTATTGAGATGCTGCACACAGACTGGCTTCCTGGTGCCTCCTCCAAACTCTGCCCTCTTGCCTCCTCTGCTCCTCCCTACAAGTTCCACACAGATTGGAACAGAAATGCTTTGTTTTGGCTTGACATTAATCTCACCATCTGCCTGAGCCACTTGAGTGCCACACAGGAGTTGCAGTTTTTTGACCCACCTCATTCTATGTGATGGGCCCTGCAAGCTGACTGGACTCCATCTCACATGATACCCTGCTGTTGCTCCCTATGGCTGAACTGCTGTAGTGGCACA
Organism: Mauremys reevesii; assembly: GCF_016161935.1. Lineage (NCBI taxonomy): Eukaryota > Metazoa > Chordata > Testudines > Geoemydidae > Mauremys > Mauremys reevesii. The sequence continues at coordinate 65,514,675 of NC_052629.1, read as the reverse complement.
TGGGAAAGGAAACTTCAACTCCCATGAGGCATTGCAGCAGCTTAGGTGGATTGAGAGATTAATGTAGATTCAAACCAAAATGTTTTGTGGTTCCTTTTCATCCTTTCCTGGTTGCTTTGTGTTAGTTTTTCCTAAATGAGCTGCTCTTGATCGGAGAGGAATTGTTTTGGGGAACTTGGTGGCCTGTGTTATACAGGAGGCCAGGCTAGATGATCACAGTGGTCCCCTGAAATCTATATATCTATTAATTTTCCTGATGGAATATTTTACCAGATCTTTTTCCACAGAAAGTTTTGATTTCCATGTGACTTCCCAGCCAGCCCAAGGAGTGGCTTTGCCTGGCAGTGTGTAGTCCCCTTGGTGCTCCTCAGTGCCTGTGCTGTGCAGCAGCTGGGAGGGTTGGACTCTCTCCTGTTTCTCTGCAATGCCACTTGCCTCCAGGCAGCTTGGGAAGCCCTGCACCTCCCTCCCGCAGTTCTCTGTCAGCCTCCCTTCCAGACTGAGCCATTCGGGGATCTTCCACTGTGGACAAAGATTATTTTCCTTCTTACACCTTGAACAAAGGGTGACTTACAGGAATACTGGACTGAGAGTGGTCTTTAATTCTAGCCCTCATCAAATGAAGGGCTGTCAGTTTGAGAAAGGGTGATACCCGCTGTCACATGGCTGGGCTCAGCATCTCCAGGCTTCCGTGGCTGATACACCCAGCTGGGATGGGGAAATGCTCCTGGTGATTGGGGGCATGTCAGATGGCCACCTGCTACTGCCTTGCTTGTTACCTGTGAGGTGGGATTTCCACTATAAAACAGCTTTTAACTGCAATAAAGATTCTTTCTTGTCATTGGAGGTAGCACATAAGGAGCACAATGTGGGAGGTTGAATTTAACCATGGTTAAGCCATAAACATGTGACAGAAACACACGGCTGGTGCTTTTCTACTTCTGTGATCATTAAAAAAAAGCAGCTTTGTGCCAGAGAATTAAGTTTGCCAAGTGGATGAGCCATAATGCAGATGGATCACTTTGCATATTAAAAACTGCCCTTTGCACAAGCGCAGAACTTTCATCAATCATATCAGTGACAGAGCTAGGAACAGAACCTTCTATCTGAGGTACTTACTTGGCCCCGCCAGTGGAGTATCTAGCACCTCACAGTCTTCACTGTATCTATCCTCACAACACCCTCATGCTGTAAGGAAAGGCTACAATCACTGTTGTACAGAGGGGAAACTGAGGCACAGAGATGGTGACTTGTCCGAGATTATGCAGGAAGGCTGTGGCAAAGCAGAGAACTGAAGGAGGGTCTCTTGAATTGAGGTTAGCTTTATAAGTACTGAGCCATCCTTTCTCTCCAGAACTCATGACTTCCTGGTGTCCATGTTGCACCACATCCCTTCCCATTACAAATATAATTTTTGAGGAGCAGACTGGCACTTCTGGTCAACACCCAAGAGGGAGGGAGAGAGAGAGACCTGCCCCTGAAGAGCCAACGGCTTGAGCCCTGGGCTTTTTGCAAATGTGAAATACAGTAACAACAAAACATAATTAAAATGACAAAAATGAAACTCACCCAACAGCGCCTACTCCTGCAGCTCCTGCTGTAGGCATTGTGATCTGGCATAAGGGGTTGCAGCAGTCACAGGGCACCTCTGTCACTACCCAGTTACTTCACTGCCTGGCCAGTTCGTGTGGCCTCACAGGCACAAACACACACCAGGTTGTCAGCTTGTGTGTATTTATTCTTTCCTTGCAAAGCATAACAGTGTAATACAGGCTTAGAGCAAGAAGCAGCTTCCCTGCAGCCTCAGCCCAGACTCACTCTCTGAGCTTTCCTTCTGAGCTCCCCTTGCTTCCTGTTCCTTCCACTTATATCCTCCCAGGAGTCCCAATTACATCGTTAGCCCAGGGATTGCCATCCAGGTGCTCTGAGTCCCCCAACAGAACATGTCTAATTGCTCATAGCTGAGCCTGGAGCCTTCTTCATGCTGCAGTCACAGCAGTGACCAAAGTGCTACTAATAGTACCTTGTCACGGTAGCTTTTCTCAGGTTTGGGCTAACTGCTCACCATCATCATGTTGGAGGGGCAGCCAGGTCAAACCTGAGTGGCACTGTGTGATCCTGTGCCCCAGGTCGCAATGCTCAGAGACAGAAGCCACTGCTGCGGGATGAGCGTGAATGCTCCGCAATTCCCCCCTGACAGCCTCCCGCCTGCTCCCCAGGACAGGATACCCCCAGGGGTAGGGCCTCACCCCCACACCAGGGCCTCTCAGTCCTCCCGAAGGCAGGACTCAACCCTTCCAGCAATAGGGCCTGCCCCCTGCTTACTCTCCCTCCCCCTTCCCCGTAGGGCCTCCCTCCAGGCAGAACTTGACTCCCCAGGGAGTGGAAATGGGTCAAACAAAATAACAAGATATTGCCCAAAAATAAAATTGAAAAAATATAAAAAATAAAGAGCATTTCCTGGAGTTCTATCAACAGCCCAGTTAGGGACTGCCCTGCCTGCTTCAGAGCATATTACTGGCTCTTCTGGCTGGTAGTCTTTGCTTCTTCATGAAAAAACTTCAGACGGTCTCAGTTTCACCCTGATTTTGAATGGGAAAAAATTCTGAACTTGTAAATATTCAGGGGTGGGGGAAACTATTTCCTGCCCAGCTTGCCGCATTATTAGTGCTGGTCACAATTTTTTAGATGAAATATTTTCCTTCTGAAAAAATGGGGCTTTGTAGAAAATGAATTTTTTCATGGGCAAAGAATTTCTTTTGTTTTTTCAGTGGGATGCTTTGAAATGAAACCAAAAATGTTCATTTCCCTTCATTCTAAAATGTTGTTCATTTCACTCTTTGAAAAAAAACTGAAATTTCTGAAATATCATAATTTAAGGATTTTGGTTTTCCCCTTTCTCCCACTTTTTTCCTCATTTTATTTTATTTGGCACTGACTGCAGCAGAATGAATGATTGGGTCAAAAGGCTGCTTTTATTCTGTTTTACTTTTTTCTTTTTTTTATCAAAAATTTCACTTTTTGATGAAAAATTTCAAAATGAAACAAAATTCCCTTTTCAAATTGAAAAAAAATGTCACTTTTTAATTTTTTTTCCCATTGGACTCTTTTCTCCTTTCTGTCCCCCTCTATCTCTCTTCCCCCTTCCCTCTCCCCCACCCACACTTTTCCCACTGGAAAAAAGAGGGCAGGAAAGTAAAGAAAATTCTAATTTCTAAGAAAATTAAATATTTTTGTTTCCTTCAAAAAAGTTGTTTCTTTCAAAAATTAAATTTTACATTTCAACCAGCTCTACTTTTAGTGTTGATGCTGCTGCATTCCTTTGGGAAGCGATATGATTTCCAGCTCTAAAGGCTTGTTTAGTTACAAGTGACAGTCTCTGCATGGTGTAATGCTCTCTCTGGTGTTTTATTTGTTAACAAACATTGAACATATGGTTGGCCTGAGAAGGAATCTTTTCTCTGTGTCCTTGAGCAGGAAAGCCTATAGTGAGATGTGTCTTGGGCCGAACGGCAAATCCTTTTCAACAGGATTCCAGCCAAAGTCTAAAAAACTGCGATGGGAGGATGAAAGTTAAAGATAATTTAATTAATTCTTGTGAGGACAAATGTTCAAACAGCAGCTCAGATTTGTGAGTCCTGAGTAACCAGTAAAACTAAGGAATTGAAAAGTCCCAGGGGAAGGTATTGGACCAAGTCCTGATCTCAGTTATCCAGAGAAACACCACTGCTTTCAGTAGAGTTACTTTGTGCTTATATCTGTGTACCTGAAATCAGTCAGCCCCATGGTGTTGGTTCATGGGCAGATTGATCAGCAGGTCTGTAACTTTTCAGATAAATCTAGGTCATGATTCTGAGCTCACTGAGACTAGTGTAAATAAGAAGTAACTCAAGTGCAGTTGTAACAGCGTATAGCTGGCATGAGAGAGGGGAAAAAAAAGGTCTTAGCCTGCTTGTTTTTGCTGGAATGTTTCCTTTTGCCCTGTACATTTCAGGGTTTTAAAGATACATGGCACAAGGGATGCAGTTCAGAGCAGATGAACCATGTTTCAGTTTTGAACAAATCTGGGTTATTTTGTATTTCTTTCTTTTATATATTTTCTGTACTCCTTGGTTTTGTCAGAGTCAAAGCAGAAATGTGAAAAAGTTTGCTCAAAGCAGGCTATTCTGGTGGCATTCCCAAGCAAAACTAGCACCGGGCATCTCATATGAATGCCTGTTCTCCCAAGGTCTGATTTTAGAGACCAACGGAACTGGAGGTACCGATATTATTGCACAGACCTGAGAGAAAAACCCAGAGCTGAACACCACCAAAGTTTGGATCCCCTGCTAGCTATGGACTTTGAAGCTCTTGCCCATCTCTAGTGCAGATGAGATCTGGAATCACACCTGAAACTCTGGCTGCTCCTCTGAGCTTAACCTCTGCCGTTCTTGAGATTCACCCATCACTAATACACATATGTTGTGTTGTGCTAATAACTGAACCAGAGGCACCTCAGAGAATCATGGCAGAGTAACAAATTCTTCTCTCTCTCTGGCCTGGTCTACACTAGGCTTTTAAACCGATTTTAGCAGCGTTAAACCGATTTAATGCCGCACCCGTCCACACTACGAGGCCCTTTATATCGATATAAAGGGCTCTTTAAACCAGTTTCTGTACTCCTCCCCGACGAGAGGAGTAGCGCTAATATCGGTATTACCATATCAGATTAGGGTTAGTGTGGCCGCAAATCGACGGTATTGGCCTCCGGGCGGTATCCCACAGTGCACCACTGTGACCACTCTGGACAGCAATCTGAACTCGGATGCACTGGCCAGGTACACAGGAAAAACCCCGCAAACTTTTGAAATTCATTTCCTGCTTTCCCAGCATGGAGAGCTCATCAGCACAGGTGACCACACACAGCTCATCTGCACAGGTAACAATGCAGTCTCCTGAGAATCAAAAAAGAGCTCCAGTATGGACTACATGGGAGGTACTGGAACTGATCGCTATATGGGGAGAGGATTCAGTGCTAACAGAACTGCGTTCCAAAAGACGAAATGAAAAAGTATTTGAAAGAATTTCCAAGGCTATGATGGAAAAAGGCCATAGCAGGGACTCAGTGCAGTGCAGAGTGAAAGTTAAGGAGCTCAGACAAGCCTACCAGAAAACCAAAGAAGCAAACGGAAGGTCCGGTGCAGGGCCAAAAACATGCCGCTTCTACGCTGAGTTGCATGCAATTTTAGGGGGCTGCGCCACAACTACCCCACCCCTGTCTGTGGATTCTGAGGTGGGGGTTGTAATCTCTGCCATGGCTGAGGATTCTGCGGATGGGGAAGATGAGGAGGAGGAAGAGGAGGACAACCTTGCAGAGAGCACACAGCACTCCGTTAGCCCCAACAGCCAGGAGCTTTTTCTGACCCAGACGGAATTACCCTCCCAGCCCTCCCAAGCCACTATCCCAGACAATGAAGCCATGGAAGGGACCTCTGGTGAGTGTACCTTTGTAAATATCAAACATTGTTTTTTAAGCAAGCATTTTTTAATGATTGATTTGCCCTGAGGACTTGGGATGCATTCGCAGCCAGTAAAGTTACTTAGAAAAGTTTGTTAACATGTCTGGGGATTGAGCGGAAATCCTCCAGGGACATCTCCATGAAGTGCTCGTGGATGTACTCCAAAAGCCTTTGCAGAAGGTTTCTGGGCAAGGCAGCCTTGTTCCGTCCACCACGGTAGGACACTTTACCACGCCATGCATGTACCAAGTAATCAGGTATCATTGCATGGCAAAGCATAGCTGCGTATGGTCCCGGCATTCAAGAAACATCCGTTCTTTATCTCGCTGTGTTATCCTCAGCAGAGTGATATCGTTCAGGGTAACCTGGTTGAAAATCAGGAATTTAATTAAGGGGACAGAGATGGCCATTTTCCTACTGGGTTCGTGGACTGCAGCTTAAAAAAAAATCCTTTCTTGCACATAGCCAAGCGGGGGGAGGGGAGGAGTGAAATACCGATGAGCTTTTTCGCGTTTGGTTCGCAGGGATCTTCCCAGCTAACAGCCACGCGGTGAGGGGGGGAAGGGGGGTGATTAGCAGCTTTCATGGTACCAGCCATGCGGTTGTGGGAGGGGTAAAGCACTGCAGAAGCCGAAAGACAGTGGCTTACCATGGCCGCATGCAAGCTGAATTCTGATGCCCGGACCTGTGTCTGTGAGATCTGTAACACCAGAGCTGCAGGCACTCAATATTAAGATGCAAAATGCGACCTTGTAGTGAAATCACATGTGCTATGTAAGGTGAATAGTACTGTTCACTGTGAAAGAGTATAACCATTGTTCTGTAAAATGTATCTTTTTTAAATACTTCTCTCCCTTCTTTCCCTCCCTCATGCAGCTGCAAATTTTTCAAGCCTCCCTATTCCATCCCAAAGGCTAGCTCAGATAAGGCGGAGGAAAAAGAAGACGTGAGATGAAATGTTCTCGGATATAATGGAAGTAACCCGCAAGGAAAGAGCTCATCTGAATGAGTGGAAGGAGGTGGTATCAAATTACAGGAAAGATGCCAGTGAACGTGAGGACTGGAGGGACACCCGAGATGAGAGGTGGCGGCAGGAAGATCGGCAGGAAGATCAGAGGTGGCGGCAGGAAGATCAGCGGTGGCGGGATGCAACTCTGGGGCTGCTGCGTGATCAAAGTGACATGCTCCGGCGTCTGGTGGAGCTTCAGGAACGGCAGCAGGATCACAGAGTGCCGCCCCTGTATAACCACCCTCACCCCTCACCATGTTCCACATCCTCCTCACCCAGACGTGTAAGAACGCGTGGGGGGAGGCTCCGTGCACCCGCCCACTCCACCCCCGTGGACAGCCCAACCAGAAGGCTGTCATTACTGTGAAATTTTTTTAGTGGGCTTTTCCATCCCTCCTATCCTCCTCCCAAACCACACCCGGGCTACCTTCTCAGTTCTCTCCCTCTTTTTATAATGAATTAATAAAGAATACATGATTTTTAAACTATAGTGACTTTATTTCCATAAGCAAGCTGTAATCGAAGGGGGAGGGTGGGTTGCTTACAGGGAATGAGTCAATCAATGGGGGTGGGGGTTCATCAAGGGGAAACAAACACAGCAGTCACACCCTACCCTGGCCAGTGATTAAGCTCGTTTTCAAAGCTTCTCTTATGCACACCGCTTCCTGGTGTGCTCTTCTAATCTCCCTGGTGTCTGACTGCGCATAATCAGCTGCCAGGTGATTTGCCTCAGCCTCCCACCCCGCCATAAAGGTCTCCCCCTTACTCTCACAGAGATTGTGGAGAATACAGCAAGCAGCAATAACAAAGGGGACATTGGTTTGGCTGAGGTCTGAGCGAGTCAGTAATGTGCGCCAGTGCACCTTTAAATGGCCAAATGCACATTCTACCACCATTCTGCGCTTGCTCAGCCTGTAATTGAACAGCTCCTGACCACTGTCCAGGCTGCCTGTGTATGGTTTCATGAGCCATGGCATCAAGGGGTAGGCTGGGTCCCCCAGGATAACTACAGGCATTTCAACATCCCCAACTGTTATTTTCTGTTCTGGGAAGTAATTCCCTTGCTGCAGCCGTTTAAACAGAGTAGTGCTTCTGAAGACGCGAGTGTCATGAACCCTCCCTGGCCATCCCACGTGGATGTTGGTGAAACGTCCCTTGTGATCCACCAGTGCTTGCAGCACCATGGAAAAGTACCCCTTGGGGTTTACATACTGGGTGCCCTGGTGCTCCGGTGCCAAGATAGGGATATGGGTTCCATCTATCTCCCCCCCACAGTTAGGGAATCCCATTGCAGCAAAGCCATCCACTATGGCCTGCACGTTTCCCAGAGTCACAACCTTTCGTAGCAGCAGCTTAATGATTGCTTTGGCTACTTGCATCACAGCAGCCCCCACAGTAGATTTTCCAACTCCAAATTGATTCCTGACTGACCGGTAGCTGTCTGGCGTTGCAAGCTTCCAGAGGGCTATTGTCACTCGCTTCTCCACTGTGAGGGCTGCTCTCATCTTGGTATTATGGCGTTTCAGGGCAGGGGAAAGCAAGTCACAAAGTTCCATGAAAGTGCCCTTCCGCATGCGAAAGTTTCGCAGCCACTGCGAATCGTCCCACACCTACAACACAATGCGGTCCCACCAGTCTGTGCTTGTTTCCCGGGCCCAAAATCGGCATTCAATGGATAGAACCTGCCCCATTACCATCAGGATCTCCAAAGCGCAGGGGGCCGCGGTTTGAGAGAATTCTGTGTCCATGTCCTCATCACTCTCGTCGCCGTACTGCCGTAGCCGCCTCCTCCTCGCCTGGCTTTGCAGGTCCTGGTTCAGCATAGACTGCACGAGAATGCGCGAGGTGTTTAAAACATCCACGATTGCGGTATTGAGCTGAGCAGGGTCCATGCTTGCTGTGCTGTGGTGTCTGCACAGTTCACCCAGGAAAAAAGGCGCGAAACGGTTGTCTGCTGCTTTCACGGAGGGAGGGGTGAGGCTGTACCCAGAACCACCCGCAACAATGATTTTTGCCCCATCAGGCACTGGGATCTCAACCCAGAATTCCAAGGGGCAGGGGAGACTGCAGGAACTATGGGATAGCTACGGGATAGCTACTCACAGTGCAACGCTCCAGAAATCGACGCTAGCCTCGGACCATGGACGCACACCGCCAAATTAATGTGCGTTGTGTGGCCGCGTGCAATCGACTTTATACAATCTGTTTTACAAAACTGGTTTATGTAAATTCGGAATAATCCCGTAGTGTAGACGTACCCTCTCTCTCTCTCTCTTTTTTTTTAATCCTCCTATTTTACATTCTCTCTTTCAAACAGAGCTGAGACTGGACAAAAAAAATACTGTGCACTGCACATCTGCTAAGATCAGAAAGAGAAAGAAACTGATTGCAATGGCTTAATATAAAAGAGACACAAAATGTCACATTGTATAGGTCCATAACTTGTACCTAATTCTAGCCCATAGAAACTTCCCTTGGCTACTACCGCGTTCAGGCCCTGCTGCTGTCAAAGCAGCAGTGCTGTGCACCCACGCACTAAGTGGGAATGGTTTTCCCCTTCATATCCCCTTAATGTCCCACACATTATTCCCACTTGAGTAATGCAAGTGTAGGGTGTATGGAGTCCCCTCTCCAAAGATCAGCAGCAGTGATATGAAGGGGAGCCTTGTTCCCAGAACCCTGATTGACTAGGGAGAAGCAGACAGGAGAAGGCTGCTCCCGAGCCTTGGTTGGCTAGTAGAGCTGGTCAGAAAACAGAATTTCCCTCGCATGGGAAATTCTGCCATTTTGAAATTTGTTTTTGGTTTGAATCAGAACAAAAAGCTGAAATTTAATCATCTCCTGAAGGAAGAAAAATCTGTGATCCAAATTGTGATTTGGAAACAGCAAAATATCTTGTTCTAATAAGGTAAAAACATTTCATTTCAATGCTGAAACATTATAATGTTTTATATATTTACATATATAAATATTGTATAGACTTAATAGAATATTAGCATAATCACATAATGTAATACACAATATCATACTGAATCTTATAATGTTAAAATCTAAACAAAATGAAATGAAATATGAAAGTCAAAAGGAAATGTTTTTACCTTGACAAAATGAAACATCTTGAAATTATCAAAATGAAACCAGAAAGTTGCAACTAATCTTTCTGACTTTCCTGTTGTCAATTTCTCTGAAGTTGACATGCACCAACAAAATGTTTTGATTTGGGCAAAACTGCCTTTTTTTGCAACTGAAAAGTGTTCCGCCAAAATTTTTTTAGTCAGTTCTATTGGCTGGAATGCAGGAAGGAAATCCGTCCCTACGTCCTGCTGCCAGCTCTCCTCCGATTGGAGAATGGGATTCACCTTTTGAGAAGGGGCTGCATGGGCTGGCAGAAAAGGCATGTGCAGCTGCTGCTAGGACAAGGCAGCCAAATGTCTGAGCGCTGGGCTGGGAGACAGGCACCAAGGCTGCCTTTCTCTGTGGCCTCAAGGAACCTGCACATGAGGATTGGCCATACCCCAAAAGGAAGGAGGCCCTCGATAAGTGACCGAGGGATGGATGCTGCAGGCACTGGGACTGTGTTTGCTGATCAAGGTGACTGTTGCTGATAACACTGGAGTGTGCCAGGAACCATGGAGTTGAGTTCTCTCAGCTGAGCCTGAGGGTAGCCAGTTCAGCCTTCAGGCAGAATCAACTGATGAGCTGAAAGGAGCCAACAGGTCTGTGTCTAAGCTCAGCAGTAGCAGCACGTCTGGCTGCTCAATGCTTACGCGTGCAGCTGCAATTGCTCCTGTGCCGGCCTTGTTCCTAGCCATGCTCCTGTCCTGCTCCAACCCTGCTCCCTTGCCCTGCTTCTGACTTCAGCTCTGACCCTGGGTTTCCTTCCTGGTTCCTGACTCCCGGTTGGGCCTATGGCCCTGGCTCCCAGTGCTTGTCTCCAGCTCGAACGCTAGGTCAGACCGCCCACATCCTGGTCCTGACAGAGTGATTCCTGGGTAAATTCCTGTCCTCCACAAAGGCTGTAGGAGGGGTCTCCACCCTAAGGTAATGGGTGGGATTTATGGAATTAAATGCCAGCCACTGAAACACCCCTGCTACACTGTGTGATACACTTAGAGCTGGTTGAGAATTTTCTGCCAAAATGTTTATTCAACAGAAAATGCAGCTTCTGAAAAATTAAGTTTTCCCCAAGAAAATTCTGATTTTGCAGAAAGTTTTGAATTAACCATTGGGGAAATTGCATTATTTCATTTCTGGTCAGTCTGACATTAATCTGTGTCAGCCTGAGCTGCCACGCAGCTCATGGGAGTTGTAGCTCAGGTGGTTCATTTCCCCAATTCTCTTCTATGGACTAGACTCCTTGGCAGGACTACATCTTCCATGATGCACTGTGGTTTTCTCTCTATTTAAACCGCTGCTGTGAATCGATGACACTGATGCATCATGGGAAATGTATTTCGAACTGAGAGCCTGGCCCATAAAAGGCATGAGGCTGTCCTACAACTACAGCACCCATAAGTCACCCTGGTAGATCAGGCAGATCCAGTTCAATGTCAAACAAAGCTGAAAGAAAATGTTTAGTCATTTCCAAATTGAAATATTTTGGAAACTTCCATTCCATAAAAAGTTTCGCTGTCCTGACTTTTGGGTCCTGCTTTGGGATGAAAACAAATATTGAAATACTGGGATTTCCTGCAGGATGAATCCCAATTTCCAGCCATCTCTAATTATTTCCTGGGTTGGGGTGCAGACATGTGAGCCCTACTTCCTGACCCCTAAGCCCCGATCCTGGTTTCTGTTACACAGCAGTGATCTCTACAGGATTTGAGGAGAGCCAAAATGATGGTGGAAAAGTTCCACCAGATGCTTCCCTGCTTCTCATGGGTTTCCAGAAGATTGCACAGGTGTAGCTGGCAGTCAGCTGACCCTTTATTCATTAAGGCTGAGAGAAACCAGATCATGACTGAGCCTAGAGTGTTATGCTGCTTTTACATCTTCTTTTCTAAAGCAGTTTTGTTACTGAGGGCCAGACTGCGTTCTCAGTTACCCTGGCGTAAATCAGGAGTAACTCCACTGAATTACACTGGTGTCAAGGTGCGGTGAGACCAGGATCAGGCTCTCAAAGCAATGACAGGGACTGATCTGGGCACTTCCATGTGTTGCGATTAGGTTTTGGCACTGGGAGAGACCTGAAGTCACAATTTTCTCAGAGAACATAATTCTTTTGTTTTTGTACAGACAAAGGGAAAGGCTGGCCAAGCAGGCATCCAGCATGTAATTCTGGGAAGCCTGGAGAAAGGTGATAAAGAATTACAAAGTCAGCAACAAATAACATGGCAGCAACAAAGAGAGAAGTCCTAGATCAGGGAAAAGTGGTGGAGAAGAGGAGCCAGAATGGCCAGGCGCTTGGGATTATTGATACAGAGGATGAGCTAGGTCAAGGGGAGAGCATGCTGCATGGGAATGGCAGCCAGCAAACTGCAACAAAGCAAGACTTCCCAGATGCAGCACCTCCCATCCTTCTGATTCATCCCCTGCTGTCAGGTGGCCAAAACACCACCCACCTCATCACTGCTCTGCAGTCTCCTCTGGTAGCTCATTAGTTCTCCAATCCCTTAGTCCATCTGAGACTGAAATATTTCCCCTCAACCAAAATCTGAATATGGGAAAAGGGGGAAAAGTAAAATAAGATGATTCATATTTTTTACTAGCTTGGCAAATGGTACCATGTCTAGCGTTATCCTTTTCAGGCACAGAGAATAGACAGATGGTTACACTCACTGTAACCTTGATTTTAGATTCAGAGACCAGCAAAACAAGAATGAATTTAGTCAGACTGCTCTTTGGAGAGGTACCATCTTTTTAGTTCTGTGTTTGTACAGCACCTAGCACTGTGGGGTCCTGGTTCATGGAAAGGGCTTCTAGGCGCCACCACAATATACATAATTACAATAATAATGAACAAAAGTCTCCTCTAATAATCTGCACTGAGCTATAAGAACAACAGGAACACTTAGCATTTAAATTTCCAGATAAAAAACAATGTTAAAATAAAGTTAAGGTACAGACTAGTATGTCAGTAACTTCTGGATTTAAAACACTATATGTTGTAATTATCCCCAAGCCAATGATTATATAAGCAGAAAATCCAGAGTTAAAATTAAATTTTAAAGTAATCCAGGCATGTTAAGAGATGGAAATACACAGTTAATTCATATTCTTCCCTTTGTGGTGTGATGCAATAACCTTATAGTTATGACTTCCACTTCAGTTCAAACTGATTTTAAAACACATTTTTATAGCTTTCCCCTCATGACATTACTACAGGGCAGAGTTAAGGTTGTTTAGGTATATTTCCATACCTTGACAGGTCTGGGTTTCTGATTTAAAGGGGGAGGGGTTCTTAACCATTAAAAGACAGCAGTTTATTCAGACCTTTGTGTGAAACAAGTGTTAAGAAAAACAAACTGTTTCATATTCCTGTCCCTTCTCAATTGCTCAGGTTTCACTTCCTTGGTGTCTGTGATGTCATATGCCCATTAGGGCTCCAGTAGACCATGGAGTCTTCCAGGCTAAGCAGTGTTAGGATAGATGTAAATATCTAATTTAAAAAAGCCCCCCAAAATAATCCACCTTTCAGACCCTCTCTATGAGCCATCCAGGAGAAAAAAGGGCTTTGTAATCTCAGTAGTAGTCAATGTTTCTTGTTTTTGTGAAAGTTTTTGACAAAAACTAAAAAGTTTTAGTTTAAATTTTTCTTCAAAAGTTTTTGCTTTTCAGTGGAACCCAAGAAACTTTTTGTGCAGAACTTTTGAATCCACGAGGTTAAGTTCCTGGGTCTGTGTGCCAAGCTCATCCCCTCCCAGCGCAGAAATACCAAAATGAGAGCAGCACTGACAGTGGAGAAGCGAGTGGCAACCCATGATGGAAAATTGCAACACCAGATTGTTATCAGTCAGTGGGAAATCACTTTGAAGTTGGAAAATCCACTGTGAGGGTCATTAATCACGCCCTGCTATGCTGAGAGTCACAGTCCTGCAATGTGCAGGACAGAATGGATGGATTTGCAGCAATGAGGTTCCCAAATTAGACATTCTTGGATGGTCTGATCCTCATGCTGGGGAGTGATGAGATCTAGAGGATGGTAGCCCAGGGTAGGAAGGGTCTCCATCTCTCGTGAGTGGAGGTTAATAGGGGACCTTTCAGGAGGTGCCTTCCAGAGGGGCCGCTTCTTGGGACAGACTCTTTCCAGACCCGATGGGGGAGCCCCAGCACAGGCCCAAAACTGACTCAGCCCTTGAGCATTGCCTGAGGTGAGAGACTCAGAGTGTCTATTCAGAAGCATGGGGAGGTGCTTCCAATCCTGAACAGGATTATGGACCAAGGAAGGTGCTCTGCTATCCCCACCCCGAGACGCCCCACCTGGTTGGCTACTTGTAAAATAATAGAGGTGGCTGGGTAAGTACGTCTTTCCCCGTGTATGCAGGAAATTTGGACCATTCAGTTGGGTGCAAGGACTTCGGGTGGGAGCAAGTCTCAGTATAGGAGCTTTTGGCCACAGCCAGAGTCCATTAATCCTACTACCTGGTGTGGTCCTGTCTTGATGGGAACTAGGAAGGGTCTTATGGCCTCCTGCTTTAGTGGGTTTGAGGTCTTATCCCATTGGATGAAGTGAGACCCAAGACAATCACACTCCATCATGAGACACTCTTGCCACACATGTCCCGGCTGACCACAATGATAACATAGGGTTGAGCCCTCTTGCATGGTTGACAAAGGTCCCCACGGAGCCTGATGCCTTGGAGTGCTGGGCCCTTGATATCCCTGGGGAGATAGGAATTATATCCCTCAAGGGGGCTCAGGACTGTGAGTGCCTTCTTGTTCTGGGGGCCCCAAAACCCAGCCCAGCTCCAACAAGCTTTGAATTACCAGCTGGCACAGGAGATCCTCTTCCAGCTGGTGGTGGCCACCATCCACTCAAACGTTGTAAGAAGGCTTTGAGGTTATCAGAGTCAGGGGCGGCTCCAGGTCCCAGCACGCCAAGCACATGCTTGGGGCGGCAAGCCACAGGGGGCGCTCTGCCGGTTGCTGCGAGGGCGACAGGCAGGCTGCCTTCGGCGGCTTGCCTGCGGAAGGTCCGCTGGTGGACTTCGAAGGTCCGAAGCCGCGGGACCAGCAGACCCTCTGCAGGCAAGCCGCCAAAGGCAGCCTGCCTGCTGTGCTTGGGGTGGCAAAATGCCTAGAGCCGCCCCTGATCAGAGTGAGTCAGTTCGGTTAGGGTGGGCCCACGAAAATCCTTGTGGGAGTGCTCAGCAAGACTTGTGCAAACTTCCTGGCTGCCTCAGCCTGGAACTGCAGAGTCCGTCCACATTCAGCCAGCTGGGCCTCCTACATGTGCTGCTTGGTAGCCAGGAAGGCCTCCTGGAGCTGAAGATTTCCTCCATGGGCCCCTCTTGGAGGCAGGGAGGTTCACATCTCTGGTCAGGTGCCAAATGTAAATGAGTTGGCCACCCCCGTGTGCCCTATCGTGGCTGGGGTGTCTCGCCCTTCATTCTCCCTCTTCCAGGCCCGTTTACAGAGACTCCACACACTTGTTCATCCAGTCACCACACTGACTGGGATCTGGGTTTATTCAGACAAATAACTCAAAAGGGAAACTCAAAGTCCCCAAAATCTGTCCCCAGGCATGGCTCTCCCCTCAGAGTCTAGGTGAGCAAAAGGATTCCTTCCCAAAGTCCCGTTCAGAAATGACCTACCCTGGGGTTTGACTTGCAGCTGTCCTGCTCAGAGCTGACTTCCTAGAGTCAGCCCTGTCAAACAACTGCTTCAGCTCCCTTATAAGAACCAGCTGCTGGAGATAGGGAACGTCCCCACAGCAAGTGTCCTGGTTAGCTCATTTAGCAAGCCTGCTGCAGGCTTCGAGTCTCCTGTAGATAGCTCCCTCATGTTCTTTGTCTCCCTTTGCTCTCTCACAATCCCCCTAGAGAGTCCGTTCCCCTCAGAGACCACAAATGAAGTGACCCTAACTAACAAACACAGACTGCAATGGGAAAATAGGGAAATGGCCCGCAATGAGACACAGCTATGAGCGTCTAAGACCTCTGATGAGCCTTGGGATGACTCCAAGTTGTGTGGGGGCGCTGAGGTCTGTCTGAGTCAGCTCATGGAGAGAAGAAAGGGCCTGAGGAGAGGAGGTGGGTCTGCTAGGTTTGAAGGAAAGAATTTGGGACAAATCTGGGACGTGGGCAGAAAAGGAGGAAGTAGGAGCTCAGGCAGTTCATACAAGGGAAGTCGACATCATCAGGTGAGCACTCGGGCTGAGCCAAGCTCTGAAGAGACTCCGCCGTCTCCTAGAGACACCGGGGGATGACAAGGCCAGGATTTTAATCCTTCCCCAGCTCTCTTCCATGTCTCTCCCTTTCCAAGGTGACCTCAGCCTTCCTCATCTGGCTAACCATGTGCTGGGGCCCTTTTAGCTCAGCCCCCCAGAGAACTGTCTCCAGCCACACAGAAGCAGCAGCAACAGCCTCGTGGCCAAGCCTCTCTGGGCCCTTTGACCTGCTCATGGTAGTAATCCTGGGCAAGATGAGGAATGCTCATCTGGAACTGGGACTATTTTTTCTTAAAGGCGATCTGCAAAGGAATAAGAAACGTTTGGTCCTCTTTTCTCCTGCACAAGGAAGCCCTGACGGGTGGTATTTTTTAAATGTATTTGTTTAATTCTGCTTGATTTTACATTGAATCACAGATTTTAAGGCCAGGTGGGACCACTTCGATCACCTAGTCTGACCTCCTGTATAATACAGGCTAGAGACGTCACCCAGTTACTCCTGCATTGAGCTCAATAACCTGTCTTTGACTAAAGCATCTTCCAGAAAGGCTCTGAAGACACCAAGAGATGGCAAATCCACCACTTCCCTTGTCCAATATTAATCACTCTTACTGGGAAAAATCTATACCTTATTTCCAATTTGAAAGGTCTGGCTTGAACTTGCGGCTGTTGGTTCTTGTTTTGCTTTTCTCTGCTAGGTTAAAGACTGGAAATACCCTGCTTTTTTGTCTGGAAGATCCTATGGATGACTTGAGGGCTAGTCCAGATTCTCACCACCTGTTCTTTCCAGCTGGCAATGATGTCGTCCTACTCCTCTTTGGACAATCTTGTTGCCTTGTCCTTTGCTTCTGTGCCAGAGCACCTTGGGCAGAGCACTGCAGGGTCCTACCGGGCACTCAGTTCTTCCCTCCAGGCACAGATGCCTTACTGTTTTCCTTGCCCTTGTTATGTTGCACACGGAGGTTTTTAATTTCAGCCCAGCATGGATGGGGGCCTGGGTTATTCTGAGCTCTGCCGGGCTCTCTGACCTTGGGACATGGACTCGTTGTTTCATACTGTGGTTCCCAACTGCCTCTGGATCTCTGCCGTGGCCCCA
This sequence comes from Mauremys reevesii, assembly GCF_016161935.1. Classification (NCBI taxonomy): domain Eukaryota; kingdom Metazoa; phylum Chordata; order Testudines; family Geoemydidae; genus Mauremys; species Mauremys reevesii. The sequence goes on along the minus strand of NC_052629.1, from coordinate 65,497,744 downwards.
GTTGAGCAGGGGTGGCTCCAGGCACCAGCACACCAAGCGTGTGCCTGGGGCAGCAAGCCGCGGGGGGCACCCTGCCAGTCGCTGTGAGGGGAGCAGGCAGGCTGCCTTCAGTGGCATGCCTGCAGGAAGTCCACCGGTCCTGCGGTTTTGGTGGCAATTCGGCGGCGGGTATGTCGAAGCCGCGGAACCGGGGACCTCCTGCAGGCAAGCCGCTGAAGGCAGCCTGCCTGCCGTGCTTGGGGCAGCCAAATACCTAGAGCCGCCCCTGCAGTTGAGACCAGGACCCAGCCATCAGCCTGTGGCCAACTGGCAACATGGTTTTCTCTAACGGACAGTGGAGAGAGCAAAGCAGGGAAAGCAGAGGTTGGCTGCTGTGGATGTAGCTCATGGCTGGAGTGCACTGAGGGGTGCAGCTGCTATTTGTACAGGTAAAGTGTGGCCTGCTTGGACTCTTTCTGCCCTCCATATTGGCTGGAAGCCTCTTTACTCTGAGGATGCCTGCAAACCAGCTGGAGAACATCTGTGTATAGGTGGATCAGGGCGATCAAAGGGTTCTTAGCACAGTTAGTTTCTCCTGGGTAGACAAAAGTAAAGGATTCTGAGCTCCCCCTATAGAGTAAGCCACTCTCATGGCATCCTTCATTTTAGGATCCTTCAGCACTTTACAAACATCAATTAAGCCTTGTTGGATCATTTAATCCACCAAGGAAACCCAGCAGCCTGTCTAAGGCTCCTGTTTAGCAATGATACAAACAGGCGCGTGCTTGGGGCGGCAAACCGCAGGGGGCGCTCTGCCGGCGCCGCGAGGGCAGCAGGCAGGCTGCCTTCGGAGGCTTGCCTGTGGAGGGTCTGCTGGACCCACGGCTTCAGTGGACCTCCCACAGGCGTGCCTGCGGAGGGTCCACCGAAGCCACAGGACCAGCGGACCCTCCGCAGGCAAACTGCCGGAGGCAGCCTGCCTGCCGTGCTTGGGGCAGCAAAATCCCTAGAGCCACGCCTGGATACAAAGCAACAGAAGTTTAGTAGAGCACTAGGCTGGGGGTCTGCCTGATAGTGAATCACCAGCACGACTTCCTGACTTGCAGAAGAATTTGCTGGAGGCCTCCCATTCAAGAACTGACCCATCTGTGCCCCGTGAGCTTGTCAGACTTGGCTAGAATGCAAAACAAGATGGACACAGGCCATAAGGGACATCTAATCAAAGGGCCTGATGCAGCACTCATTGAAATCAAAGGAAGATTTTCTGTTGACTTCAGTGGTCATAGGATGGGGCATACACCACAAAGAGAAAGCAGTGGCACTGTAGAATTGTTTTTCCATGAAAAGAGATTAGAGCAGGGGGCTGGGAGTTGGGATTCCTGGGTTCCATTCCTGGCTCTGGGAGGATTGTGGGAAGTTGTAGCTAGAGCAGAGGAAGGTAGGAAGCAGGTTTCCCAGCTCTGGAAGAGGAGTGATATATAGTGGTTAGCACAGAGAGGACTGGGAGCTTGGATGCCTGGGTTCTATTGGGGTGGTTAGCGTATAGTTCTATTCTAGTTGTTAGAACAGGGAGTGTTGGAGTCAAAACTCATTAGTTTAATTCCTGATTGTGGGGGTAGGGGACATGCCTTGGATTGAGTGGTTGGGGGCAGGGGAGGCTCCTGGTTTCTATTCTCAGTTCTACCACTGTTCGTGCAAGTCTCCTAATGTCTCTGTGCCTCAGTTTCCCTGACCATAATATGGACTTAACAGCTTCAGCCCGGACTGAATTCCTCAATATTTGTACAGTGCTTTGAGACCCTCCAATGAACAGAGCCACAGAAGAAAACTTAACATTGTGTTAAAGCTTTTTGCTTCCAACTTACTTTCTGATCTCAGAGCCAAAGCAACTCTCCAGATAAAGACACCCATGATCCTGCAGATGTTCTGAGCCCAAACCCACGCTCATGTTAGCAGCAGCCAATTTTGAACATGCTGTTTTGTGCATGTCCCTTTGCAATAGGAGAAACCGCGGCGGGGTGGAGCCTACATTGCTCTCAGCAGAGTGAGTGCTTCTGCAAGGATCTGTCTGGGTGACTGCTGCCCTGGGGCCCTGAGCATTTCCCCTTGGAAGGAGAACAGGCTTTGCTTGGAACTGGACTGAATAGTTTCAGTGCGATGGAGCCTATTGGCCTATTTGTGTTTGGTATCAATATTAACAAAGAATTCCCTGAGCTGAAGTGAAAGGCTGCCATGGAACCCAGGAGAGCAGCAAACTTCGGAGCCTTTCAAGCGTCCAGAGGTTGTTTTGTTTGCACTTTGATTATTTTGAATCATGTTTAAATTGCAGTTGTGATGGAAACCAGTTTGGGTGGAAAGCCAGCCCCTGGGTATGGCGTAAGCAAAGAGCATAAGGACCCAGAGCATTGAAGCAGCTGGCATTTGCTTTCTCAGCTACATGCCAGCTGGGTATTATGATTATCATCCTGCATTACACATAACACTGGCACACCTTACCATGAAAACGCCACCATTATTGCCTCTCCAGAGCAAATGTGCTAGTGGACAAAAAGAAAGATGTTTGTTAGCTGCCAGTCTAGCAAACTCGCTTATCGCTTGTACAGCAGCACTGCAGGGACTGACTGCAGGATCTCTGCGTCTAAAAGCGTGTCTTTACTGCTGAGCTGAGCTATCGGCTTCCATAGCTGTAAGGCAGACTCATAAATGGCTACATAAGTGGATTAGCCAGTAGAGGGGGCCCCAAAAGCCACATTATTAGTGGGGGTTGGGGTTAGACAAGGATCTGAGAGTCAAGATGGGTTCATTCCTTCACATCTGTCATCACCAGTAAAAAAGGTTCTGCAGACCTAATTCTGCACTTAGTAACACCTGTGTAGTCCCATTTCCCATAGATTATTCCCTGGACTTCACAGCCAGACAGGGGTGCTGTAAGGGTGTGGACTCACCCCTGCAGTGCCTCCTGCTGGTCATCCATGGGAATGAACTCTTCCAGTGTCCTGGAGCACCCGCTGCAGGCTGGTGATCTGCCTTACCGCTGGCCCCCATGTCCCTCCCAGGACCTGGTGCCCCATTATCTGGGGTGCTGCACCCTGGCAGTACCCCCACATTTCTGGGTCTCCCCCTCCCAGGGGAACCCCCACCCACTATCCCCACTTCAACTCAGTCTTGGCTACTGCCAGTCATCACTTAGCCCCCATTCACTGGGGCAGACTTCAGTGTATTAGCCACTCATCTTAGGCAAAGAGGTTTGGACCTGCTGCCTCTGCCTACCCGTGGGCTGCCCCTTTGCAACCCCAGGACCCAGTTGGCCTTACCCTAGGCCTGCAGCCTGGGGGGTTTCCAGGCCAGAGCTCCCCAGCTCCTCTTGCCTTCCCCCAGCCCTGTTCCACCTTAGGTACCCAGGTACACTCCCTAGCAGCCAGGCCCTTCCCCCTCTAAAAGCAGAAAGAGAGTATGTTTACTCCTGGCTTCCCAGGCCTTTATAGGGCCAGCTGGGTCTGTCTGGGGTGTGGCCACAGCTGAGGCTGTTTTCCCCTGATCAGCCCAGCTTTTCCCCTGCCACAGCCCTCTCTAAGGGCTGTTTTAAGCCTTTCTCGGTGATCACCCTGCTACAGGTGCCAAGAGAAGTAAGACCCCAGCCCCTCACCTTGGCTCTGGGAATGCAGAAGTAAGCAGGTGTTGCATGAACTCCATGCCCTGAGTTGGTCTGCATAGAGCTGGAGGGGAGGTAAAGCAAAGCTGAGCCAGCACAGAGGGGGAAGTATTTCAGTTATTCAATTCAATGAGGTATACAAGTGAGAAAAAGACGGACTCCCCTCTGGTGTCTGTCACAGTGTTGCCAGTTTTATCATGAGCCTTGCAATATTTGGTGTTTTTCTTAAAGCCCCAGCTCTGGGAGCCATGTGATTAAGGGAAAAATCTCAGCTTTCATTAACTCCCCTCATCAGTTTCTCTCCCTCATGGTTGCAGAGCACGGGTGACCAACCTGAGCCTGAGAAGCAACCAGAATTTACCAATGTACATTGCCAAAGAGCCACACTAATATGTCAGCAGGGAGAATAAAAAGAAAAACAAAAATGAGTGGGAGTTTATTAAAAAAACCCATATTTATGGGGTGTGAAAATATGGGGCTTGGCTTGGGTTGTTTAAAATAACTCTCTTGGTATGGAGGGGTACCCATATATGGGGGAAGTGACAGAATCCCAGTATGAGGGGCGGGGGAGTACAGAAAGCCTACCTATATGGGAGGGAGCGTAACACCCTGAACTGTGTCCAGGGTGCATGTACAAATATCTAAGTATGTGGGTGGATACGTAAAAGCAATCCTGGACTGGAGAAATTAACCTCGACACTGGGGATAGGCAGGACAGCTCAGTGGTTAGGGCACTAGCCAGGGACTTGGGTCTGAGTCCCTGCTTTCTCCCAGACTCCCTGTGTGACCTGGGACAAGCACTTAGTCTCTCTGGTCCAGCTTCTCCAAGAGGTTTAGGCACCTTACTCCCATGATATCAATGGGAATTAGGCACCTACTTACCTTTGAGGATCTGGGCCTCAGTTTCCCCTCTGTACAATGGGGTAATAGCACTGTCCTACCTCCCCGAGGTGTGTGCAAACCAATGCCCTGAGCATCGGTGAGAGCTCAGATACTGAAGTAATGGGGGGCCAGGGAAGATTTGTATGAGGGGTGTTTGTGTGTGTGTGGTGGGGGGTAGTTAAAACCTCTATGTGGGGGGAAGGGTGTTAAACACAGCCCCTGTATGAGAGTGAGTGACTATGCTCCCTCTGTGGGGTGGGCTAAGCTCCGTTCAGTTCTGTGAGGCTTTGCCAGCTGTCCCTGTGTTACCAGCATGCAAGGGGAAACGCCCCCTTTGGCACAGGCCAGCACAAGCAGGACTGCAGTGCTGGAGGGAACTGGGCTGACACGCCGCCCACAGACAACAACGCCTGTTCCCCCATGGCTCTGACTCCCTTCTGCACTCAGTCCTGTCCCTGCACTGGGTTCTTTATTCCTGCACGGATTGGCCAGACATGGTGAGCGTCCCCTGAACGACCCCACCGTCCTTCCAGTGGTGGGTGCTGACCTCCTGAAGGCTGGAAAGGAAACACACAAGATTTGTGCAGTAATTTATATCGGGGCTCGTGTGATTTGTAGTCGCTAACGACAGTGCTGCAGGCTCTTGCCTCAGTGCATTAAGACGCACCAGTCAAATAAATAGATAGCAGCTTTATAGAACACATGCCATCCATCCACATGTCTGCAGAGCATTAACTAAAACTCCCAGCATACACTGGGTCTCATGTAAAATCTGGAGCGGCTCACAGGCGGGGGAGGTGAAATAAGGGAATAGTATAAATTCTGGAAAAGTTCCCAGGTTTTGAGCTGGGCTCAGCTGCAGAGCCAGCCTGTGGGTCCTGACTGGAATTTCCAACCCCCCTTCCAACCCCAGCCCCCACGGGTCCAGGCTTGGTTGCTTCCTTATCTATTTGTGTCTTTCACCCCCTTCCCATTCCTCACTACATTCTCCCCACTTAGTGACCAGCTTAGATACTGCGTCCAGGATGACATCTTCCCTTTACATCTTATTAATCCTTTCACGCAGGTCTCTAAAGATCTCCTCCCCCTCAGGGCCTGTACCTTGTCCCCACCCTCCTGGACCACTCCACTGCTTTGGAACATCATAAATTATTTGGAAAAAGAGGTAAACAGTGAGGTGGCAAAGTTTGCAGATGATACAAAATTATTCAAGATAGTTAAGTCCAAAACTGACTGTGAAGAGTTCCAAAGGGATCTCACAAAACTGGGTGACTGGGCAACAAAATGGCAGATGAAATTCAGTGTTGATCATTGCGAAGTATTGCTCATTGGAAAACATAATCCCAACTATACATACAATATGATGGGGGTCTAGATTAGCTGTTACAACCCTGACTCCATTGAAGTCAATGGCAAATCTCCGATTGACTTGGCTGGAGATAGGATTTCACCCAGTGTCTCCCCAAATCTGATCCTACAAGCCCAACTCTGCCAGCGCTCCCATCACTACAAACAGGATTCCACGCACAGCTGACTTGTGGAACAGGACTCACTCTATGGGGATTTACTGACACACAGCTTGGGAGCTGGACCAGGCCTACAGCACTCTCAGTGAATTCACCTGCAGAAGGCTCATCGTGACTCTGCGGTGCGACCAGTCCAGGTGTATCCAGCCGGCAGCTTACATCCCGCCCATACGTACAGCAGCAGGAGGCAGCAGCTAGGATTTTCAAAGGGGCCCAAGGGAGTCGTGTGCCTAACTCCCTCAAGGCCCTTTAAAAATCCTCACCTACATTGCAAGACGAATCCCTCCCTGTCCAGTCCACATAGCGGCACTGCCAGGAGACATTGGGTGTGTGGAGACATTGATTTTGATGCCTTAACTGACTCCATTGGAACAGCAGGCATTACCTCCATGTCCAGAGAGCAGTGAATGTTGTCCTGGCCCTCGGCGCTCCCATGTGCTGATAGTATGTCGTGTATCTGGCACCCCGACATTAGACAACATGTTTCCCAGGCAGAGTATAATTTGCCTTTATGTGTTTGTTGTTCTTTTAAACATCCTGTGAATAAATAAAAGTAAAGGGACCTGGATTGAGAGGGGCCTAGCCCCAGATCTCAACTCCCCACACCTTAGAGAAGTGCAGATCCAGAAGAATAATGACGCTTTAAAATCTCTCAGCATTCTGCTGTCTGCAGAGTCAGGCAGCCATCTCGTGTTGAGTTCAGTCTGAGTCTATGTGAGCTCAGGGAAACTTAATTTGAGACTGGGAAATTAACAGAACAAGAAAGAACCAATGTAAATGCCCTTCTGACTGTTTGTGTGTGGGGGAAAAACATACCATTTACTAATTTGAAACAAGTGCAAATTTCATTTGAGTATAAATTTTATTAAGAAAATTATAAGTGCATACACAGTTACCAAAAGACATGATATAGATATAAAAAGTGTTTATTTTCAAAATACTGTATGAAAAGGAATTATTTTAAAAAGCACAAATGTATATAATATCTCCATAAAGCTGCCTTTCAGAAAAACTTTTTCACATTATCTGGGAAGTGTTTTTTTTCCTCAATAACAATACAAAATACAGTATTCACCACATTCTTACAACACTGATTTCTCAATGATCAGAGGTTGGAGGATGCATGCAGCCCTTCCATGGTGATGTATATGCCTTCTTCTCTGGGGTCAATGAAGATCTGGATTTGCAAACAAGGCTATTATGTGATTGGATGGTGGTAAAGGTTAAGTCTGTATTTTGGATATGAGCACTGACAAGTGCCTATATGCTGTAATTGACATAGATCAGTACAAGTTTTCAGAGAAGAGGGGATCGTGAAGATCCCAATAAAGGCAAAATAGCAACAAGAAATTATACAGGAACTGCATATTCAATCAAATGTGTACATTCAACTCAGAATACAGCCTCCATTGGAAAAGACCAACCACAGTCACCCTTGCTCAAATACCACACCGGTTAATAACACATTGAAAATTCACCCTTCACGCTTTCTCAAGCAGGACTCAAATAAGACATCAACATCTAAAGCTACTACAGTTGTAAAGCTCATATAAACATGAGTATTGGCACAGTGATAAATACCACATTTTCTTTCCTTTCTGGATTTTAAACCTGGGATTCTATGGCTGTCACTTAGAAAATAGCCACTCGTGAACATTTCACATTTGTGGAAATTGCTCTTTTGGCACTGTTTCAGTGTTATTTTTTTTCTTCCTCTTCACATTCACGTGTAGACAGCCAGGGCATTACTCCTGTATGCCCCTGCTTCCTTCCCCTGAATTTGTCTTTGGTCAACAAATGTAGAAAGCAAAACTTACCACGGATCCATGTCCGTGGAACCAGATTTATGAAACCGATGCACTGCAACTTGCTAACATCGCAGAGGGCCACAGGAATCATAAAATTATAGAATCATAGACCTGGAAAGGACCTCGAGAGGTCATCTAGTCCAGTCCCCTGCACTCATGGCAGGGCTAAGGAATAGCTAGAAGTGGAGCACAATTCAAGTATTAGTGCAAGAAGCTTTCAATTGTACAGGGATTGATTTCTCTAGTGTAAATTGCCTGTCTGTCATTTCTGTTTCCTGATTAACACTTCTGATGCAAATACTATAGAGCAAACAATAGAACCCTCAGAGACCCCAGCAAGTCACTTGCCCATAGCCCATAAAATAGGTCATTAATGTTCCCTTCTCCCACAAAGCATCTACTTCCCTACGTGACTGGGACAGCCCTCCAAGGCCTCGTCTACACTAGGGGGAGGGATCGACCTCAGATATGCAACTTGAGCTACGAGAATAGCGTAGCTGAAGTCAACGTATCTTAGTTCGACTTACCTCGCATCCTCCCCCGTCGACTCCGCTTCCGCCTGTCACTGAGCTGGAGTTCAGCAGTCGACGGGAGAGTGATCGGGGATCGATTTATTGCGTCTACACTACACGTGATAAATCGATCCCTGATAGATTGATCACTACCTGCCAATCCGGCGGGTAGTGTAGATGTACCCCAAGTGACCAGTGCCCTTCCATCAGTGTGATCGGTGCTGCTGCACCAGCCTTGCTGGCTGTTTTTGTCTCCAGCAGGGGGAATTGCACCAGTGCCATGCATGGCTTACAGTGGCTTTGCCTGTCTACACTAAGGTTTGCAGCAGTTATGATGGCTGACACAAGGAGACCAAATGCAGTGCTCTGAGCACTGACCCACTGAGGCTGGCTTTGTCACCCAGGAGGTCAGTCCTCACACTAAGGGCTGTTTAAAGGGGTTCGTCATGGAAGGCAGAACATGGTTTCGGGTTTTAAAGGGCCGCTGTTGTGGCAAATGCACTCAGTCAGAGAGCGAGATTTCAGTCTAAACTGGCATCAATGGGAGCAGGATCTGAGCTGGTGCCCAGTTCAGACAACGTGCGTGAGGAGTCACTGTCCAGCAGGTAGGAGAGACAGATTATCATTCTGTGTTAGAATAGAAATTCGTAGGCACTTTCTCCAGGGCTTCTTTAAAAATCTGGGGGTGACTCCTACCTCTGATGCAGGAATATACTTTCCAGCCAAGCCACTGGCAACTGCAGACACCTATATCAGGAGGGAATCTGGCCCCTAGGTGACAAAACACACAATATGGAAGATGCACTGGTCTATGGTTTTCTTGGTCACGGAAGCTCTTTTTGCCTTTACACAAATGACAGAGAGTCTGATCTGGCTCCAATTGAAATCAGCTGTAAAACTGCCATTGATGTCAGTGGTGCTGGATCCCTACTCCCCAAATGCCTACAAAACAGGGTGCACAAGACATAAAAGCACCAACGTCGTAGGAAAAAAACAATGGGCCAAATCACATGCACTGTTTTCAGTGGTTTCTGCTTCAAAGCTGATGGGGCGACATGGTGCCCACAAAGCACATCCTGTAGGGAGGAGAACACTTAGTTTGCCACAGTGACCAAAGACCTTCCTGGGACAGAGAGAACAGTCCTTTGGCATGTAAGTTACTTGCAACAGAAGAGAGTGCTTAGTATAGTAGCCCTTGCATGCCCAGAATACAAGCTCCACATAAAGGAGAAGATTCCTTCCGAAGAAACCCACCCAATACACAATGTTGGGTATCACACAGATATTTTGCTGCTCGGGATTTTCCCCATTTCTCAGTGCACAGTGTAACAAAGAGACTGCCCCATCGCTGAGATCCCTTTCCTCTACATTTCCTATTTCAGACATCTTTATACGTGGTTACAGAGCTGGGAATCAAGAGGAAGAAATAACAGGCCTGCAGGGTTGCCGGAGGTGGCACGTGTCTCCTGAGTGATACCTTGTTGCAAATGGAGCTCTGGACACTAGATCGTTTCACCGGCAGACAGAGGCATCTCCACCTGGGAACATTTGCCCGCACGCACACTCGCAAAATCACACTCTACTGTGCAGACTTGGGCCAGCCCCAGTGTTACTCTCCTGCCCTGTGTCCTGTCTCAGGTAGGGCTGCAGACAAGCTCTGGTTACAGGAATGGGAAAATGCATTGCTTTTTATGCTGAGTCATTGGGAGCATAGGAACATAGGAATTACATGATCGAATTGCACCTCACAGCTCATGTCCTGCTAGGTTAAAAACTCTTGGATGCTGGCATGAACTTAACAGCGATTGCTAAATAATACAGGCAAGGAAAACAATATTATACTGTAGGGTTAGTCTAAATTCATCACTGCCACCAGTGCTAGATGATAAACCAAACTACAAAAAGATTGTTTTTTAAAAAAACAAACACATTACTCCATAAAATTGTATTGTGAAAGCAAGCCAATTTGTGCAAAAAATAAAAAGAGAAAAGCCTTTGGAAATGCATGAAGCCTTGCCTTTGCGCTGCATGATAACAGTGAAATGCTTTCATTCCCTAATACTGGGCATCTGCTCTCTGGGTCCTACAGTAAGAAATCCTGTAGACGGCTTACAATGCTTGCCTCTTACATCTTGAACCTCCTGTTGATGAAGAACAAAGTGAAATACTATTAAGGTTTCTTTCAGTGGAAAAGAGCTTAGTTATCAGGCCTAGTCACATAAGGGTTGCCACTACATTGTGTGTCAAGACAAACGCAAAGGCAGTTCAGCTGCATGGTGCCTGAAGGAGGAGCTCTTGGGGCCCTGAAGCCTGAGCCCAGCATTGGTGGTTATTTTTGCAGGTAATGCTGATCATAGTCAGTAAAGTGTCCAGCGCTAAGCAGGAGAAGGGCTGGCTAGGAGGCTCATTCTGGACCTTGAAGCCTGAACAAGGAACACTGCTGCACACAGAGATGCAGCAAAAACGAAGTGGGGAAGTGGGGATAGTATGGGGTTAAAACATGATCAGAACTGGCCCAGGGAGCAAAATGCATGGAACTAGGACAGCTCTGCAAAGGGGGATGGTGCAGAGAGCCAGGAGCAAAGGCAGTACAGCCAAGTCACGCTGCTCTTGTGCTGCACGGACGTACATCACCATTCTCTCATCTCTGAGCCACTGGGCGGAATCTAGCTCTGAAAGGGGACAGGCCAAGCCCTGCTCTGTTCAGCTCCCCTTGGACGTCAGAGCGGATGGCAGGCAGGTGTCTGCCTTCCCCTGTAGTTAGCTGGGAGTGACCATTTGCTTGGGGTCATTTGCTCAAGCAGAGACGGTCCGTTACAGCCTGGTCCCTCAGATCCCAGGAGCTCACTGTGCCCTTTCTTTGGTGCGTCTGAGGAGAATCAGCTTTGCAAATGGCTGTGGGTTAATATCAGGCTATTAAAAAAGCTTCAGACCCAACCCTACCCCAGCCAGCTGTGCAGAAGCACATTCTGTCCCTTGCCGTTACCCATCTGAGCAGATCAGCCTGTGTGTGATGAGGTGAGTGATGAGCCCCAGTGACAAGAGCTGCTCTCAACTCACCGCAATCAGTAGCCTCGGACACTTGTTTGAACCATGACAGTTACTAAAAGTTAAGCAATTTTCTTCTCTCAGAAAGACACAGAAGATCTTAAGTCTCATACCCTGCTCTCCCTAGCACAGGAGATCTCAGGTCTGTGCATGCGGAGAGAACAAAATATGGGAGCCAAGATCCACCATCCACAAGGGAGAGGAGAATGTTGCCCATTTGCATCACGACATGTACAATCCTCTGCCAAAATGTAGCTAATCACTCAGTCTAATCTAATAGTCCCAAGAAAACAGGTGGCTTTCCTTAATACCCAGAAATGATGGCCAATGTAACAGTCTGCACTGCACACCTACATTCTGCTTTTGTCATTTAAAACATCAATAACATATCTACAGAAGTTGCTTGTTATTTATCTCTGTCACTTAGTTATCAGAAGGACAAAACTAAGCTCAAGACAGGGAGCCACAAGCAGCTGAATCCTTAGCCTGCCTCCAATTCTGGCTTGCTCGGTGTGCCTCAGTTTCTCCACCTGTGAAATGGGATGATAATACTTTCTCCACCTAACGACCTCCACACTTATTCCGGGAATGAAGCAGCTAACATCCATAGGAGGGGTTGGAAATATGAAGCACTAGGTATTTTCCTCTGTTGGGTGTTTTAAGTGGGATGAAACACACTATAGGACATTAAAAGGTTTTGCATTTTTTAAATAACAAAGCTGAAATATGGTATTTCACATCTTTGTGTACAGTGTTAATTAGCAAGTCCAGACTGTGTGAGTGCCCATTGGAGGCTCACTGGTGGTGCTATTATTTCACCAACAAAGGGCCTGTGTTTTTAGAATATGACATTACATAAAGGTGGTTCTCTTTTTAATAGTGTGAAATCCCCACCCCCTCCTGCTGGCAAGTGCTATCATAAGCAGGTGCTAATACACAGCATACACAGGCCTTTCTTAGCACCCACCACAGAGTGGGGAATAGTCAGACAAATCCACCTTGTGACTTTCAAGCTCGGTTCTTTAAGCAGTTTTTGAACTGAAGAAAATGCATGACTCTAATCAGTGTAAATGCAACAAGGCCATTTTAAGAGTGTGAAAATGAGTCCTCTTTGACCATGCTCTGACAGTCTCTAAAATCAAGCCTGTTGGCCCAAACTGATCCCTGGCGTAACACCACTGACCCGCCCCAACATTACCATAATTTCTGAGACCCTGACAATCTTTTACTGTATGTACCCTTGCAACCCCGCTGGCAGGCAGGGCAGTGCTCTTATCCCCATTAGGCAGGGCACACAGACTCAGCGACTTGCACAAGGTCACAGAGGAAGGCGGTGATGGAGCAGGAATTGAACCTGGGTCTCTCCCAGACTTACGCCCTACCCACTGGGCCATCCTTGCCCTCTGGGAACTGGCACCAACCACACAGTCGAATTGGTCCATGAGTCTCTTGGTGCTGCTATTTATTTTATAAGGGTCAGGAAGTGGTTTAAGTCCAAAGAAAAAGAGAGAGAGACAGCCAAAGAAATTGGCCAGATACAAAGGGACTGATTTGCATTGACACCAAGACCCCTTTACACCACTCTGGCAAGGTTAACTGGCCTTCAAGTGGGTATAAATTACAGTAACACCCACTTCCCAGCCCTCACTACTAAAGTGGTGTAAAGGAGCCTTAGTGTAAACCAGAACCAGGCCCAAAGTGTCCCGGTGATAAGCCATTTCCACTTGCTAAATAATCCCCATCAGAATATTTCTACAGCATCTGGCATATAAGGATCTCAAAGCAACGTACAGGTACCAATTAATGGGGCTGGCTACACTACACACCTTGTTCGGCAGCGTGTAGGGTACGTGCAGCTGCACGCTGCAGTGAAAAGCAGACTGCGTCCATACCGCAGCATGTAGCTGCATGTGCCCATGAAAGGCTGGGGCAGTCAATGGGGAAAGGCTGAGCCCCTCCCTGATGGGAGTCTTTTCCTGCAGCAGAGAAAGGCTCCAGCAGCTGGGAGGCAGCGGGATATGATGCTGCTAAAAACAGCAGTGTAGACAAGAAGGCACGGCTTGTAGAGAGCTGTGCAGGGTATGTACTCGCGTATGTTCCTACACCCCGCAGCGTGTCGGTATGCTACTCACCTAAGCTGGCCTCCCAGCTACACTGCTACTTAAACCCAGGCTAGGGGGCTATGCAAGTGCATACACTATGCACCACTGAAAGCAGTATGCAGCAGAGATGTAGCGTGAGTCTCCCAACACGCCTAGGAGGCTGAGAAGCATCATTACCCCCATATTTCCCCTGGGGAAACTGAGGCATGGGGAACTCAGTCGTCTAACTTCCCATGCACAGTTCCTGCTGAAGTCAATGATCTGTGGGCACTCAGCACAGCTGAGGATCAGGCCATCAGTGGCTTGCCCGTGGTCACACTGAAAAGCGGCAGCAAAGGCCCAGCGTGTGACACAAACACTAGAAGGGCTTTGCAGAACATCAGGAAATATGGACCATGACTTATTATCCTTAGTCGTTATTTACAAAGGAGGAAGAGCTGCCACTAATTGATTGACAAGTGCTAGAACTAAGATTGCAGCCGGCCACTGGAGAGTTAGAAGTTTCCTTATTTCCCCCAGAAGACTCAAGGGGAATCTTTTTCTATTTTACTTTCCTCTCCCTTCCAGACCCACCAGCTTTCCTGTTTGTACCAGAGCGGCCAGCTGAGCTTAGCAAACTCCAACATCTGAGGCTTAAGGAAGGGTTGGAGTCTGGGCTAACTAATGCTAGATGGATGGGCAAGGTGCATACTCTGACCTCTCTTTCTTCTTGGATCTGCTAACTCCTAAAGGGCCCCATTTTCAAATCTTTACTTGAGTGAGGAAGGAGGATTACCAGGGTTGGGCTGTAAGTTATTACATGAAGGGAATTATGGGTAGTTAGCAGTTTCAAGAAAGATCTAACTTGCCCTGTGCCAATCAAAATGGATGTGAGATTAATAATGTCGACTAGCATGGTTACGCAGTAGTCTTTAAAGCCAGATAGAAGATCTGAGCCCCCAATTCCCAATAATGTTAATTAGGGTTGTCAATTAATTGCAGTGTTAAACAAAAGAATACCAATTGAAATGTATTAAATGTTTTGGATGTTTTTCTACATTTTCATATATATTATATTCTGTTTTGTAATTGAAATCAAAGTGTATATTATGTTTTATTACAAATATTTGCACTGTAAAAATGATAAACAAAAGAAATACTATTTTTCAATTCACCTGATACAAGTACAATAATCCAATCTCTTTGTCATGAAAGAGCAACTTACAAATGTAGATTTTTTTTGTTTGTTACATAACTGCACTTAAAAACAAAACAATGTAAAACGTCAGAGCCTAGAAGTCCATTCAGTCCTACTTCTTGTTCAGCCAATCTCTAAGACAAACAAGTTTGTTTACATTTACAGAAGATAATACTGCCCGCTTCTTATTTATGATGTCACCAGAAAGTGAGAACAAGTATTTGCATGGCACTTTTGTAGCTAGCATTGCAAGGTGTTCACGTGCCAGATATGCTAAACATTCATATGCCTCTTTCATGCTTCAGCCAACATTCCAGAGGATATGCTTCCATGCTGATGACAGTCATTAAAAAAATAATGGGTTAATTAAATTTGTGACTGAACACCTTGGGAGACAATTGTATGTCTCCTGCTCTGCATTTTAACCACATTCTGCCATATATTTCATGTTATAGCTGTCTCAGATGGTGACCCAGCACATGTTGTTCATTTTAAGAATACTTTCACAGCAGATTTGATAAAACGCAAAGAAGGTACCAATGTGAGATTTCTAAAGATAGCTACAGCACTTGATCCAAAGTTTAAGAATCTGAAGTGCCTTCCAAAATCTGATCGGGACGGGGTGTGGAACAACACTCTGATGCAGAAACTACAGAACACGAACCACCAAAAAAGAAAATCAACCTTTTGCTCGTGGCATCTGACTCAGATAACGAAAATGAACACATGTTGGTCCACACTGCTTTGGATTGTTATCGAGCACAACCCGTCACCAGAATGGACACATGTTCCCTAGAATAGTGGCTGAAGCATGAAGGGACATATGAATCTTTAGTGCATCTGGCACATAAATATCTTGTGATGCCAGCTACAACAGTGCCATGAGAACGCCTGTTCTCACTTTTAGGTGACATTGTAGACAAGAAGCGGGTAGCATTATCTCTTGCAAATTATAACCAAACTTGTTTGTCTGAGTGACTGGCTGAACAAGAAGTAGGACTAAGTTGTCTTGCAGGCTCTAAAATTTTACATTGTTTTATTTTTGAATGCAGTTATTTTTGTACATAATTCTACATTTATAAGATCAACTTTCATGATAAAGAGATTGCACCACAGTATTTGTATTAGGTGAATTGAAAAATATTATTTCTTTTGTTTTTTTGCAGTGTAAATACCTGTAATCAAAAATAAATATAAAATGAGTATTGTAATTGAAATTAATATATTTGAAAATATAGAAAACATCAAAAATATTTAAATAAATGGTATTCTATTATTGTTGAACAGTGCAATTAATCGCAATTAATTTTTTTCATTGCTTGACAGCCCTAATGTTAATATATTCTACTGATGTCACATAATTGTGTATATTACATGAAGGTGCGATGAATATAAAGCAGTAATAAAGGGTAAGCAGAATTAGTGAGCAAAATGTTTTTCTACTGAAAACCATCCTTGATATTTCACTATCAAGTTAAACCCATTCATTTTTCAAATCAAACCCATTCATTTTTCAAATCAAACCCATTCATTTTTCAAATCAAGTATTAAACTACGGTATTTGGAACACCTTCCGTCCCCCATAGCTGCAGGATCATAGCGCGGAAGAGACTAAAGCATTTAAGCACCGGCATAGAGTAAGCTTGACACATAACTAAACAAAGTAAACTTTAAGCAATTTGCAAGCAACCCTTCTATAAAATGTATTAATTTTTTTCCAGAAAAATAAATTCCCACATACAGTTGGGGGGTTGTATCATGAAACAATTAGCCATTTTTATTGCTGGTGCATAGAGGGTAATGTCACATTTGATACAATTTCAATACAAGTGAAAAAATATAATATATGGCTGATTGAAATTGATATGCTACATTAACATTTATAGATCTATAATTATTTATTTTACAAGCTGTTAGTAGTTTGGAGGGATATCAGTTTTTGAACTACCAACGTTTGCATGGCTCCAATTCAAAAATATGGCTTGTTTAATGAACTATAAATATATTCTGAAATACATGTAATTGAATAAGTCAAAGCTGTGCACTAAAATATATCAAAAACATGCCCCAGAGAGAGACCAGATCATCTATGGATGATCTTCGAGCATGGAAATTTCATGGATGCCAGCATTTCTGATTGGAACATGAAGATCATGCCACAATTGCAGGCTTAGTGGACACAAACATATGCTTTAACTGAACCAAATTCTCATCTGTTACCCTGGTGTAAATCTGGAGTAAATCTACTGAATTCAATAGAGCAGCTTCAGGATTGCAGTAGGGTAAGTAAGATCGGAATCAGACCTGAGACCAGAATTAGGCCCTTTGTTCTCAATGGGGCAGGCCCAGGTCTCCACTGATGTGAGAGCAGAAGGTGACCCAGGGCCGTTACTCTGCAGGTTCAGCAAGGTACTTAAGCTCTTGTCTGTCTTTAAGGGGCTACTCACGGGTTCCAAATTAGACAGATGCTTGAGTACCATGCTGAACTCAGGCCTTAATGCAGCACAATGCCGCTTGACAGCAGGAGGAGCTACCTGTATGTGAAAGGCCACATTCTGCTCTTAGCATTACCTGTGCCGAACTCCAGTGCCACTCCAGTATAGACAAACTCTGTCCACATGGACTAGAGTTGTCCCAAGGACAACGGGACGGCACACCGGGGGCAAAGGAAGGCAGAGAGCAGGGCAGGGCTGGAATCGCTAGTGATTTGCATAGTGGTTTCCATGCACCCCACTCTCTGTAGCCTCACCCCAGTCCCAAAGGGGTTTGACTGACTCTGAGGGAGGGTGCCCCATCCCTAGCTATTGAGAAGCCCCCCTGCCCGGAAGAATTCTTATCCCTGGCTCCTGAGAGCGCTTCAGAAAAGCAGAGGATGGAGTGTCAGCAATGCACCAGCCTACCTCACCTCCTTTTCCTCTCTGATGCCCCTGATCCCTCCCTCCTTGAGATGTCTCTTCCCCTCTGCAAATGTCTGGATTCCAGCCCTGCGTCACACTGCAAAAAAAGCAGCAGCTGGGGTAGGGTTCAGCATGGATGAATGAGGTGCAGAAAGGGATGAGGGGTTCTGCGTGCACAGGGGGCCTCACTGCTCTAAAGGCCACTGCTGGCTGGTCCTTTGGCCGAGCCCTTCCCAAGCAAGGAGCTCCCTCCCCTCTTCCCTTGATTCATTTCCCATCTGAGGCAGGCTGCAAAGACCTGTTTGCACAGAAATGACTGACAGTCTCTGTTCTGCGCTCACTCACAACGGCAGCCAATTGACCTGGATTCTAATGAGCCAGGCTGACTGGTGTGGGATCCTCAGCGGGAGAGCCCCATTGCAATGCCATGAGGAAAAACAGGCCTGCTAATGCGCCAGGTGTGGCTGAACACCATCTGGCAGGAATGGAGAAGGTTTGTTAGCAATGGATGTTGCCTTGGCAAATTTTAGTGGCAAAGGCATGATTTCTGCCTGCCAACCCCCACTAGCCATCAGCTGCCAGTGCACACAGACTCCCAGCACAAAGAGGAGAAGGGGCGCCAGAGATACTTTACTAACAAAGATTCTGAGATAATTGTGGATTGTGTGGGGGAAGGGAATAAAGGAAGCATTTTCCTTGGGAGAACTGCTCTTTTAGAAAGAGGGAAGCTCATTTTTGACTTGCTAGGATACCTCTTGCCCCAAATACTGACAAATCTCTTAATATAAAGTATAAAAAATACTGTAAGCCACTGTTTTAATATACACTGGGTAAACTCAGACCCATCTTCATAGCAATGCCTGATTTCACTGAGTACTTGGTCCATAGGATTAAAGCCAGCCCTAAACATCCTACCCTTTAAGTTCTCAGGGTGTGTTATCTGTAAGTCCGTATGTTTCTTGCCTTACTTGTTTAAAGCTTTTTCCAGATATTCCTGAATCCACTTTAACTTGGGATCAATGCACACTTGCTTACTGTTGTTCTTCAGCCTTGCGCTGTCAAAAGAAAGAGAAGAATTGTGGTGTGAAGACAAGGGATACCATTGCACAAAAGGCCTCCTGGGCCAAAGTCTGCCCTCCATCCTACCTGCACACTTCTAGTGAAGACAATGGAACGGCACAAGCTTACACCAGATGTCAAATTCTGCTCTCAGCTTCACAAGTGTGAGTCTGGGGTAACCGCACTAACTTCACGGGAAATGCTCTGGATTTACACCAGTTTAAGGGCTAGCATAATTCAACCCCTCATCTGAATCTCATTTGTTGGCAGCTGTTGGGTTGCATGAGCGTCAATGAGGAAATAAATTGATTCTCTGGATTTTATTATTAGCAACCGCGTTACTGCCAGTGCTGGGCATGTGTGAGCTGCATTTCATTTGGAAAGAACTGATGAGCATACACAGTCTCTGCAACAGATTAATTAACAAACACCTCTGAACATTGCCCGATGCTCAGCCCAACTCTGAACTTTCACCCAGTTTTAGAACAGAAACCAACTGGACTTTCGAGTGGATCCAAATCGTTCTTCTCTTTCTTTCTTTTCTTTTTTTTTACTTCTCATAGGGGTTTGAACTTCTGGTCTCCAGACATGGAAAGAACTGGAAATGCTAAGTTGCCAGAGACGAAGAGTCTCTCGTGTGTTTTCCAATCAGCCCCGGAAATGGAAGTTCCAGAAATCTCTTGAGAAAGCCTGTTCTCATGAAATTTCCAGATCAGATTTACAGACTCAGGAGGTTTAGATTACATACGTTACAGATAAAGATCCAATCTTCTGGATGCTTATCTGAACTAAACTCCATCTCCCAGCCTCTGGAAATTCATCTGTCACTGGCTTCTGGGTTCAATGGGAAACAAGATATATAGCACTTTATCCAGAACATTTAAAGCTCTGTAAAGCCAGGCACTGATCCTTCAAAGTGCTGAGTACCTGTTCTGAGAGCTGAGGTCCCTCACCTCCAGCTGAGCATGGTGGGAGTTGATGGCACCTGGCATCTGCAGGAGTTGCTCAGCATCTTGCAGGATCAGGCCCATCAATGCCACACTAACAGCGCTGGCAATATGTTGTAGAGGAATTACCACCTCTTACTATTATGCATTGCTGTAGACAGGCCAAATTCTGCTCTTCATTACGGACGCAATCCTGCCAGGTACTGAGCACTTTGGCCTTGATCCAACAAAGCACTTAAGCACACACTTAACTTGAAGCACCTGAGCTCATTGACCTGGGCCGGACTGCTTAGCTGCTTAAGTAAAGCACCTGCTTAGCTATCTTGTATTGAAGCCAAAATGTGCCACACCTGCAAGACTGAGCCCTTAATGTCTAATAAAAAGGAAGCCAATAAAAGAAGCAGGGGGATCTGAAATGTTGCTAATTCTGCAGTCATGCGAATGCTCATGTACTGGTCATACTGCTGCGGACCCAATCCTGCATTCCCTCCACCAATAGGGTTTCCATTGGGCCTGGTTCTGATCTCACTTATGCCAGTGTAAATCAGTGTAAATCCCTTATGCCAGTGTAAACCAAATTCAGCAAAGTCAGACTCATTGTCTTCACATGGGAACTGCAGAATTGGCCTTATACGGGAGCGTAACAAACGGAAAGCACAAACAACCACTCTCCAGGCACCGAGTATTTTAAGATAAAGACCAGCTCCTATACAATTTGCTCAGGCAAAATTGCCCTTGACTTCAAAGGGAATTTGGCTTGGGGAAAAAAACCCACAGGATCACTCCATAAATCCATAATATGGGGTTCCAATTAGATGTTTCAGTCCTAAAAAATGACGGATTTCAAAGCAAACAGCTTTGATTACTTATTTAAAGTACTCATATCCACCATCCAGAACACATCATGCCACATAGCAACTGAATTCAATGTTTGGATAAAATCTGCTAAAATGGGATTTTTAGAAGTTAGCATTTGTTTTGTTTTTTAATTTCTGTTGGGTCCAAGTGGCAGAATTCCCCAACATTCTGTGGCATTTGAATTTAAGGTTCCATTTTGGGTACATCTCTTTTATGTCAAATTTTAAACAAGGGGGGGAGGTGTTGGATCATCTGTTCTGTAGACACTAAAATACACTTTAAACAATAAACATATTCAGACCATGTCAGGGGGAAAGAAAACAGGTTTTTTTCATTTCAATACGTCATGGTCTTTGCCTTCTCTAATTACTTCGCTCTCATGTTAATCAAGAGAAAAATGCATATCACATTGAATCTCAAATGTCTGTCATTATGTTTAAACTACTTCAGATCATTCCAAATCCCCCCAAAGCCTTCCCAGTGGGTTTCTCTTGACTCTCACGATGTGTATTAGGCATTCCCAGAAGAGCACAAATCCATGTACTTTAGCTGTTTAGATGCAGGCCTCTCCATTCCATCAAGTAGCAATCAGAGCTGGCGAAACACGCAACACATCATGTTTATGCCATTTTCAGGAAGAGAAAATTATTTCTCAGTTTGGACTGAATTGTCCATTGTCCTCCACCAAAATGAAAGGCAGGGCACATGCAGGAAACTGTGTGGGTAGGATATTTTCTAAAATAGATATATTTTATGTTTACGTTTTTAGAGTCAAAATTTGTCTTTGTTCTTTTTTGGATTTGGGGTTTGTAGCAGGGTGGACCCTGCTCCGGGGTTTTAAGGGGTTTAAAATGTGGCCTGACAGAGCTGAGCTGATTGGGGAAGTGGCTACAGCTGGGGGCCACGCCCCAAACTGAGTAGCAGGGCCTTATAAAAGGCCAGATCAGCCAGGAAGCCAGAGAGTCTCTCTCTGTGGTTAGAGAGAGATGGGCCTGGTTGCTTAGACGTTAAGATAAGTACCTAGGGTGAAGCAGGACGGGGAAAAGGCTGAGGGGCTGGGAAAGCTCCAGCCTAGGAAAGCCCCAGGCCTGCGGCCTAGTACGGGGCTAAGAGGTACTGGGGGTTGCAGGGGGCAACCTAAGGATAGGCAAAGCAGCAGGTCCGAACCCCGTTGCCGGTGATGAGGAGGCTGACACTGCAGTCTGTCCCAGGATATGGGGCTCGATAGTGACTGAGCAGTAGCCATTCTGAGGCAAGTGGGGATAGTGTGGTGGTGGGGGTTCCCCTGAGAGGGGGAGACCCAGTTAGAGTAAAAGGGGCACCGGGTCCAGGGAGGGACACGGGGCTGAGAGTAAAGCAGGTGGATCACCAGCCTGCGGAGGGCGCTCCGGACTGGAAAAAGAGCTAAGTTGCGGAGTAACCAGTAGGAGGCGCCGCAGGGGTGAGTCTGACCGTTTACAGGGTTTTTGATGAAAACTCTCAAATTTCCATTGTTTTTCCATTGTTTTTCTTCCTGAAAATGCCCCTACCCTCATCAATAAAAATGAATTCTTTTTTTCTGAAAAACCGTCAAAAATCCATTTTCCGCAGAGGAAATGTGCTGACTGAAACTGTTCTACTTGCTCTGCTCCGTACCTTGCAGAAGGCACTGGGCCCCATGCAAATTCAAACCCAGGCTGGGGCAGTGCATGGAGGCTGCGGACCCTTTTACAGAGGTTGGCGAAATCTTTCAGCTCCCTTCCTTGCCCAGCTTACCATCTGAGGCCAAGGAAACCCTTAAAAAGCACCTGGAGACTTACACAATCTGCAGCGAGCAGTTCGGGGTGGTCAGGATTTTGAGGTGCTTGATGTTGGCTTTAGCCACGTTGCTCTCATAGAACCTGCAGGGGCATCGGTAGGTCAGGCTGACGGGTTTCTCTGTGGGATGCAGAAATAGAGAGGACACACATTACTCGTTCCTTCTTGGCAGTGGTGCCAACCTGCAGCCCAGTGGCACCTACAGTTCCTCTCCTAGATAGACATGAAGAAAACATATAGATGAAGAGAGCCATGGAACAGCTGTGGCCTTGGAGCAGTGTGTCAAACCCCTCTCCCATTCCCATCCATCGGGGCCTTCTAATCCTGCTGCTTGTGATTTTAGAAGACAAAGGAAGGGGTGAGAAACTGGACCCTAAGAAATGGAGAAGAGATTAGAATAAGGAGCCACTCAATTGTCCTGAGTTGCTGCTGGTAATTAGATGAGATAAAGGACAAAAGAGTGAGGCACTTGTCTGCTCTGTTATTCTTGCCAAATGATTTTGACCTGAGGCCAGATTAGAAGGTAGGCAGCAGAAAGCCAGGAATTCCAAGGAGTCCAAATCAAAACAAGGGGCTCTGCCCAGGTGCAAGCTCCTGGCTGGGAACTGATCTGAGGCAGCGCATGCCAGGGCCTTTGGGAGCTTTCCCAGGGTCCGGCCGTACGCCCTGGCCTGTACTCACAATGCCGAGTGCCTGCTGGCAGGGGGCTGCTCCCAGAGTAGGCACTCTGCAGCGGGAGACAGGGCATCAACAGTGTGGATTCGGAGCCTTCTGATCTTCCTGCACATGACACAATCACAGCCATTCAGGACACCCAGTCATGAGTCATTCCATGCGCTACATGGCCCGATTCCATACTGCTTAAAATCAGTGGGTAGTTTGCCATCAACTTCAATGGGAGAAGGACCATATTTAGGCCTTGAGCTTAAAATTCTGGAGGGGATGTGTATGCAGGACAGCCCGGCTCACTCTTGGGGCTGATCCTGACCTCTGTCCCCAGGCTGAGCCCCCACTGAGGTCTGGAGGGACTGCATTATCCAGCCCCCAGTGTGTACACAGCTGAAATTGTGACTCCTTCCTGAAACGTCTGCACACTATAACAGAGTCGGGGGCAGCATCTCTGGGGCCTGCAGGACTCGCCTTGGGACTTTCATAGGATTTCAAACCGTTTCCCGTTGGACAGTTGTTCAGTTGCTGGTTGTGAGCTCTTTGAGGGAAGCTGATCCATGAAGTTTGGCGCAGGATCTGGGTTCAGATCCAAATTCCCCAGCCTAGCGCCTGAAGGAGTTTTGGATCCAGTGTTGCCTTCCACGTCTCTGTTTGTTTTGCTACACAGCAGAGCCCAGTACCCAAACAAAGCTGCCCTCAAAGGCTATGGAACAGAAAGGGACTTTGAATCCCGCGCAAGCTGCAAGCTCCTTAAACTGCTGTCTGGGAAGGTCAAAAAAGAGGCAGCCAGTAAAACTGCACCTGATCTGCAAACCCTAGACACTGACTGATGTTCGTCTCCAGTTACCCTCAAACATACCCTAGGGCACAACACTGGGGGATGCACTGTTTCTTCAAGAAGGAAATTACAGGAAAATCCTTATCACCAGCAACCTTTATGAAAGATTGTGTGAGCCAGTGTCTGATCCCCACTGCAGAGCAATTGCAGTTGCAGGGAAGAAACGCAGCGTAACCACTGACCTCAGCAGAATCCTCCAGTTTTACTCTGGCAGTCAGAATCTGGGCTGTGCGTAACGACCATGGAGGTGGGTGTGTAAGGACTGTTGGCCAGTATCAATAGCGTTTGTCCCATAGAGTGAATCAGGGCATTCTCCTGGGCTAGACCTGACTATCTACTGACTAGTGATTTTATAACCCAAGGTACATATATATCAAAGTGAGGCTGCACAGGTCTTAAACCCGCACTCTTTTTGCACAGGCAGCATCTCATTACAGTGGGCACTGCAAAGAGCTCTGGGGAGTGGGCAGCATGTGCATCAGGTCAGCTCTCAGCATCAGCCCTGGGAAGCCAGGGGACCTCTGCTTGCAGCTGCCTTGCTAGTGCTCCAGCCTAGGGAGGCAATGACTTCCCCAGAGCTCCTCCTCCTCCCAGGTCAGACGGACACACACTAGGGCTATGTCTCCACTGAGAAGAAGGCAGGTCTCTCCCAGGTGATCACTGAGGCAGGTAGCATTTTACCGGGATAGCTACAGTGCTTCAGCGATCTCAGTAGAACCCCAGCACCGGGCTCTGACCCACAGGGTGCCTCTCCACCTGGAGCTGGAGGTGTAACTCCTCGCCCCCATATCTGCTCTGATCCAACTAGCAGGCTAAAAGCGGGATGGAGGTGGAGCAGCACAAGCCACCGAGCCCACCATCAGGGCGCCTCTGTTCTAAGCCCGCTAGCAGATCAGAGCTGGTGCGGGTCCCACTGGGGCTGGAATTTACCCCTTCCAGCTCCACCCCTTGTTAGCTCCCTGTAAAATCCTGAGCGGAAGCAAGTCCCGTAGGTGGCCAGGTGAGTCCAGGGTAATACCCCTGGGGCTGGCTGCACCTGGCTTATCCTGCAGTAAAACAGAGCCTCCACTCCACTGTGTTTTTACAGCAGGAAAGCCAAAGGCTTGTCTACATGGGACAGCTGTACCAGTTACACCAGCACAATCACACACATATAGTTAAGCCCATCTAGCCCTCCATGTGGATACTCTTATTCCAGGATAGGGTGGCTCTTCCCCTTTGGCTTAAATCCCTTCCAAACAGGTACAATATAACATCCCCAAAAAGGCCTCTTAAACTGGAATGAGTGTGTCCACACGGGGGTTACAGCGGTTTAAATTCACACCTTAGTCTATCATTTCCCCATGTAGACAAGCCCTGACACCTTATGTATCCTGCCCTACAAACACACCTCTGTGTAGAGGAAGACAACAGCATCCGCTGAGCCCACCATGTCTGCTTAGGCAATGGATGACGGGGAGTTTTGCCTGGGTAAGGACAGCAGGGGCTAACCCAAAGGGGCTATTTTACCAGGACACTGACTCATGTAGCCAGCTTTCCACCGCGGATCAGAAACCAACCGAGAAAGCCACCGTGGCAGGCTGAGTGCGGAGGGCGCAATCACCCTCCACTTTCACTGCAAGGAGGAGTCCCTGAGACTCCTTTATCAGGCATTTCTCCCCCCCACCACCACCACCCAGCACCACTCACAAATGCTTCCCTGGGCTCCTGCCGGTCCCGGAGGCTTGGGACATCACTCCTATATAGAGGGTTTGGAGGGGGGTGTGGTGTTGAATATTGCTGTATTCAGCAGTTTCACATCATGATGAAATTGCTCCACTTTTAATAAAGTGAGATTGGGGGGGGCGAAGGTCTGCTCTTAGCTCAGTGTTTCCTTTATTTATTAATGCAATTCCTGACACACACACACCCCTTAGTCTCTAAACCCACAAACTGTGAGTCACCTGGAGAACTCAGCCCCTGCAAGGA
The DNA here is from genome assembly GCF_016161935.1 of Mauremys reevesii. Taxonomy (NCBI): domain Eukaryota; kingdom Metazoa; phylum Chordata; order Testudines; family Geoemydidae; genus Mauremys; species Mauremys reevesii. The sequence goes on along the minus strand of NC_052629.1, from coordinate 65,472,025 downwards.
GCCTGTCTGGAGCTGCTGCCGGAGCAGCGAGGCCCCTAAAGGAAAGCAGCATCCCCTTCTCCCCACCCATGTGTGCCAGGGGCCGAGGGCTGCAGGAGCCCACTGCAGCCTGGGCAGCTGGACTGTAGGCAGGGCTGTGCCGCTGTGAAGCCATGCCCACAGGTACAGTGAGACCAGGGCCAGCTCCAGACCCCAGCGCGCCAAGCGCGCGCTTGGGGCGGTGTGCCGCGGGAGAGCGGCAGGCGGATCCGGTGGACCTCCCGCAGACATGCCTGCGGAGGGTCCGCTGGTCCCGCGGCTCTGGTGGAGCATCCGCAGGCATGCCTGTGGGAGGTCCACCGGAGCCGCAACCAGCGGACCCTCCACAGGCACGTCTGCAGGAGGTCCACGGGAGCCGCGGGACCGGCGACTGCCAGAGCGCCCCCCACGGCGTGCCGCCCTGCTTGGGGCGGCACAAATCCTAGAGCCGCCCCTGAGTGAGACGGGTTCAGATGGTCACCACCCCATGCTCAGTTTACCCAGGCTGCAGCCAGTTACGGTCTGCCCAAGAGTTACAGTCCCAATTGGGGGTGGGGGCAAGAGAGGTGAAATAGTGGGAGAGCTAAAATCACTGCCTCCCAATGCCTAAACAGAGGGGGGCATGCACATGTAAGCGAGTCCAGGGGCAGCTAGAGCCCAATCCTGCACCCTTCGAGGCAGTGGGATTTTTGCCATTGGAGGCAACAGGATCTGGCCCCTTGTCAATATCTTGGGAGTGAAACTAACACAGCGAAATCTCCGGCCTCCCTTTGGGTTTTCTTTCTAGTTCCCTGTAGGAAACCGATGGGGTGAATTCCTGCAGGGAGACCTTGGGCAGGGATCGTGCAAGTTACAAGGAGCCACTTGCTGGAACATATCCCAGCCTAGAGAAGGGACTTCATGGCCAAAAGAGTGGGAAAGGCGCATGTGATCAGCAAGCCATCTACCTAGGGCAGGGGTCGGCAACCTTTCAGAAGTGTTGTGCCAAGTCTTCATTTATTCACTCTGATTTATGGTTTCACATGCCAGTAATACATTGTAACGTTTTTAGAAGGTCTCTTTCTATAGGTTTATAATATATAACTAAACTATTGTATGTAAAGTAAATAACGTTTTTAAAATGTTTAAGAAACTTCATTTAAAATTAAATGAAAATGCAGAGCCCCCCGGACCGGTGGCCAGGACCCGGGTAGAGTGAGTGCCACTGAAAATCAGCTCGTGTGCCGCCTTTGGCATGCATGTCATAGGTTGCCTACCCCTGACCTAGAGAGAGATCCCACGGGGTAGCAAAGGCTAATGCACAGTGAGCAAAAACTCCCTTCACGGTCTGCCCTGGGGAGACGGGATTGATTTTATTCATCTACATTTGAGACCAGCTCGTGTTTACATTTTCTCCTTCTTAAATACAATTTCGCGCCTCCAAAATGTTAATCAGCCAGTCTCTAAACGTCCCTGGTGCTCAGTTAAGAGAATCCGAATTTATCCCGGGTAGGGTGTTATCTTTATACATCGGATTCATTTGCACGCCAGATAGATCTTGTAAAAAGCACATTCCCGATGTATCGTGCACAGAGAGATACCTGCCACGATTGCGTTCAGGAGTTCTCCTCTCTCAATACAAACATTCGCGGGCTTACTTCTGAAAGGATCTGATCGCTCGAAGGACCAGCGCCCCACAAGCCAGGGGAGCGGTGCACTTTTGTTGGGGTTGGGGGTATCAAGGAGGCCGGTGTTTCGTTTGTTTCCCAAGGGCAGAGGCTATTTCTAGGAGGGCTTTTGTCATGGAAAACGTCCCATGAACTTAGCAGCTGCGATTAGTTCGCATTTGCAGCCTAACCGCATCTGATCTGGGCGCACCAGAATCAACACAGGTTCGCAGGCGCCCGGGTCTCAGGGCTCTCCGGAGCGCCACAAGACACAGGTGTAAGCCGCCCCGCCCCCCCAAATCAGCAGACCCAGAGGCACACCCAGACCCAGAGACACTCAACACACGTGCCACCCTCCAGCTGCCCCGGCTCAGCCGCGCGCACCCAGGCCGCAGCGCATGCCAGCCCCTACCAGCAAAGTTACCCGGTGCCCCCAAGATCCAACCCACAGCAGATCGGGGGGGCCGCCAGCTGCCCGGCCTGGAGCGGCCAAGCGCCGAGTCATTTTGTTTTTTCTCCCGCTGCTGTCCAGAGGAGGGAGGTTTGGTCTCTCTGCTCAGGGGAAGGAGTCCCACGGACAAGTGGCCTCCCGGGGCTGGCTGAGAGCAGAGCAGACCCAGAGCTCCGCAGCTGCTGAGGGGTAGCCTGGAGCTGCGCTCCGCTAGCTGGAGGACGAGGTGTCGCTGTTGTGTAATTACAGACACAGCTAGGGCGGCTCTCGCTTTGCACCCAGAACCCCCTCGGCAGCCTGCCCGAGCAGATCGCCCCGCTGGCACCCCCGTTCCCCGATCCCTGCCGGGGGCTGTCGGTCCCTGCTCAGGGGTCGCTGCGGCGCACGGAGGGGCTGGGGACTGGCCGGGTCAGCGAGCTTTGCACAGAACTGGGCACCGCTGGGCAAGGTCACGCGAGCAAATGCCCACGGGCGGCGGACGCCAAGTCCCAGCCGTGGCGAGATCCGGCCGTGGGGATCGCTCCCAACCGCCGCGTTGCTGGTTTCTCCTTTCCAACGGAAACCTCGGCTCAGCAGTCGCTGGGACCCGGCCAGCTCCACAGACACGCACCCCCCAGACGCCGGGGAAACGAGCTGCAAGCGGGCCGGGACTTCTGCAAAGTTTCCCTCCGGTGGGCTGAGAGCGCCCGTCCCGCCCGGCCCATGCCCCGATCCCAGCTCCAGCCCCACCGTGCCTGGGCAGACGGCAGCAATGCATCGGGGGGAAAGGCCGCCGCGACCCGGGGGGCTGGAGTGGAGCCATCGCACTTACCCTCCGAGAGGGAGAGCAGCAGACAAGTGATCAGCGCCAGGGCTTTCCCGTCCATGCTGGCGAGGGGGGCGAGCTGGGAGTGAAAGTCCGGAGGCTGCTGCTGCCGGCTGAGCTCTGCTGAAATGCCTGGTCCCCTCCCCTCTATAGAGGGGGGCGGCGATGCGGGGCGAGGGGGAGGGGGGTAGCCAGCGATGATTTATTGCCCGTGGCATGTTATTACATCCTTCCTCTGCTCCTATTGCTGGAACCCGACCAGACAGCCCGTCGCTCGCAGCCTGCGCCCGGCGAGGCCGGGATCCGAGCGAGCTGCGGAGCCCGGGGACCCGAGAGGGTCGCCAGCTGCAGAATCGATGCCTCGCTGCCCCGGGGAGGCTGCAGGAGAAGGGGGTGGGCAGGCTTGGGGGACAGGCCATGTCCCCTCAATGCACTTGTCGAGCAAGGGGGGAGGGATTAGAGCCTCTCACCCCCGGGCCTCAAGGAGGGGCTGGCCGAACCCGGGTAAAGCAGCCTGGCAGAAATTAAGATTAAAGCGGCACCCACTAAACTGAGCGGGCTGCCCACGTGGGATGTGGATCGCTGCTGGGCACCCTAGTCACACTGATCCGGAACCCACTTGGCGCTGGGCCAGAGTCCAGCGTAAATCTCCTGGCTGCCATGCATTGACACTGGGGTAACCCGCTGCCCCCTTCCCTCCAGCGATTTACACCCGCCAGCCTGACAGCAGCCGCAGGCCCTCGATGTCTTGGCATCGGGGATGCTTTTCCTTGCGTCTAAACAACACCGTTCGCTCGTGAGCTGAGCCCAGTTCCACATCTTCAGGCCCATCTCTGCTCCTTTGTCTTGCAGATGCCGCTGGGTTAGCCGGCACCTCCCCTGAAAAGGCCCCATAGCCATGCAGAGCCTGGCGGGCTAATGGGGCCACTTACCACGGGCCATTACAGCATTGTCAAGTGTAATTGACTTGAGCATGTCCTCACTGTCTCTGATCCAAGCCCACAGGGGCCTGTTTGTTGCCATTTAATCCTTTAAATAAACACTGAGGCTTCCAGTCAAACTCGGGGGCTGCGCTTTAGAGGCGCCCGCATGGGAGGCTAGGGGAGGGGGGCAAGCCAGTTTATAATGGCAATGCTGGGCTGGCAGGGGTGGACAATGAAGGTGCTGATCAGGGTGCTACAGGAGGGGGCTTACCCCGAAGCGGGTACACCGAGCTAGCTCATTTATCTAGCTCCAGGCTCCTTTTCTTTACCTGCCCAAAGATCATGGCGCTATTAGACACCTTTGAGCTGGTAATAAAGGGCCGAAGGGTGCCAACTCCCCTACCAATGCAGTGGGCAGGTCTGCCTCCAGGGCCTCACCCACACTCCCCTGAAGTCAATGGAAAGACCCCCACCAGTGCTCAGCACAATGGGGCCCTGGATCTGGAGGCCAGTGAGATGAGACAGACAGATGGATCCGCAGATCTATTCCATACACACCATTCTGTCTATCCAATCTCCCAGCACGGCGGTATCTGAGCAGAAGTATAATCCAAATTAACTATTCTTATTATATTTTCAAAAGGACCTATGAGATTTTTGGAGCCCAAGTCCTATTGAAAGCCAACACAACCTGGGCTCCTAAGTCAATTAGACCTTTTGGAAATTGTAATACATTTACATCCTATGGAAATGTGTACAGCTTTTTTTTTTAAGAAGTTGTCTTTATTTTTCCTTTACTACCCACACAGAAAACAACAGTGAAACAACATAACAACAACGATTTCACCCCTCACTAATGTTCGAGTAGTAAGCACAGTAAGCATGCTGAACAGTGCAGCATTCTGCACAGTAAACAAAGGAAAAGAAACGTGTCAAACCCTAGTGAAGCTGCTGGTGAATCTAGGGCAGATGTGAACACAAATTTGCATGGAAATGACTACATCGGTTTTACTTCACAGCTCTCGTTATTTCTCTGTGTGGACATTTATTTCTGAATAGCAGAACCCTATTGCAGTTTTGCATATTGGCATCAGCAGAAGGAAATTAGGACCCTTAGACTGTAAACTCCTTGGGAAAGGGTGGGGCTGCCTTTGTGTTCTGGGGTTGTACAACGCCTGGCACCATGGGGTACTGGGCCATGACTGGGGCTCCTGGATGCTACCATAATCATTAGCATCTGAAATTAGAGTGTCCAGACACAGACTTGCAGCAGAGGAATGAAGGTGTAAATTAAAACCGATGCCGTTTTTGTTGATTGCTCCTTTGTATGCAGACCAGCCCTTAGCCACATCATCTATTCAAATGTCATTCACCATGAGAAAATTAATGCAATAAAAGTCTATCACACAAGAGAAAAATAAATAATCTAAATAGCAGCTCCTGGGAGTGTGACTCCGAACCAAGTATGAAGAACAAGAGAGAAAGTAGGTCAAGTTATAAAACTCTGCACTACTGCACCTCACAAAACACTAGATTGGCTCTATCTCGCTATCTCCTCGGTCCAAGCCTCCTCTAATGTCAATCATCCCTCAGCTGGCTACTCTAGTATGCACACACTGGCTCCCTCGTGTGAGAAACTGCCTGAGGTGCATCTTTCAGTCCAGACCTCGAGCATCGCCCGGCCGCAGTGCAGGGAAAGTCCCAGCACATCAGCGGATGTGCTGCTCTGAGCATGTGAAGATGGATGGGTTGTTTCTTTAGATACAAGTGCAATGTTTTAACCGTGCCCTATACTCCGACCTGGTCACTGGAACAGAACCATTTGCCACCAGAGAATGCAGTGCCATCGAAAGGCTCCAGGGAATTATGTTGGCGTCACTGAAATTTCATTTAAGAGAAAACCAGGAAAAAGCCCAACTTTCTGAAAATGTCAACAGGTCCCGTGTCACCATGTTCAGAACGAAACATTTCCAGTGTACGATCTGAATTAACTTTTCCTTTTGGAATTGTTTATTTTGCATAATAATTGCATCGAAAAACGTAAAGTCAAAAAAATCAAAACAGAATGTTTCATAACATTTTTGTCTCAATAAATGTTTTGATCAAAACCAAACTATATTTTTTTAAATTTTCCTTCCTGGGGACTTTTGAAAGTTTTGTGTTACCCTTCAGTTCAGGACCCAGCCAAATTGCAACATCTCATTTTGAGATCTTTCCCCCTATTGAACTTCTATCCTCTGCACAGATCTAAAACAACCTGCAATTAGAAGATGGTTAGAAGAATTTTTTAAAGATTTATTAGACAGAAAAGGAGGTTTCTATAAATACCATAAAGATGTAATCTACAGAAAACCATGTTTTTATCTACTGTGTTGAACTAACTACCTTGCAAGTACTTCCTTTTAATAACATTAGGACAGAAAAGTCAGCAAGAAGGAAACTGCATTTTGCCAAAATGTAAATATTTTCTTATGGTAGCTAAACAAGAAAAGTAGATTATACTCAACTAAAAAACTGTTAAACAGAAGTTAAGGTTGAGATTTAAAAACATCACAGGGGTGTTTAATCACTCCCAAACCCTAGTATTACAAACCTAGGAAATTCAGAGGTATAGTTAATCTTAAAAAAAAAATCTAAATTAACTGACAGTAGGTGTTACATTTCTTAGAAAAGCTGATTCTTAATTCGTTTTAATTCCCAACTAAGTAATCTGTTCTGTAGTCAAAACGTGTGGTCATTCTGGGGATGATAAAATGTATTTTTCAAATATAACAGAATGGTTCAATCCCTACTTTAAATGCAAAACTCAATATAGCTACAAAACCGCAACTGGATCTTCCACTGTGTTTTGGAGATTTTAATTTTTTTTCAGTGCACTGGCAAAGCAAGGCTGAACTGTGAGAGGTGAAAATTTACTCACTCCTAGTTTCTAACAAAATTTAAGACAGCCTACTTTTTATAGTGGATAATACAGTTATTGTTATATTATGATCAGTATTTCTGACAAATATTGTGATGTGCTGTAGTTTCTGTCATAGAATAATATTTGGATCACATTAATTTTTACATATAATGGATTTATTAAACATGGAAAAAAATCTGTTTTGTGGATCTTTAGATGACAAGACTGCCATAATCTAAACCTTAAACATTTTATTATGTAAAGTTTTTTTTAAAAAATACTCCATAGATTTTGCCTAAATGAAGCAAAATCAGAAACAGGTATATCTCCATTAATTATGTGAGGTAAGAATTTTTTAAAAGTTCTTTTCTCAGACTGGGAAAATTTTAGCCATGATTTCATATTGTTTTAATTAATTCAATAATAGTTCCCAATATTTCATGGCTTTATTATCCATGTGCTAATGTTAGGGACATGTACTGAGCTGTTAACATTGACAAATAAAAACTATGTTAAACTACTGTTATTAAATATCAATCTTAATTCCAATGTAGAATAAAATAAATTGCAGGAAAATTATCATTATCCCCAAACTAAGTTTTATAATCCCAGGAAATTCAGAGTTAATGTTAATAAAATTTAAGAAATCCAAACATGCTGCGGGGTGGAAATGCACCATTAAGGCATACAAACAACCTTAAGTCTACCCTGTAGTGACACCATGAAATAACCAGACCATTATGATTAAAGCATTTTTATGTATCCGTTTTCAGGTTAGATTAAAGTGATTTTTAAAGATGTTCTTTTTTTCTCTCTCTACTGACATCACTATAGGACAGAGTTAAGGTTGTTTGCATTCCTCAGCTGTATCTTTCCATCCCTTATGATGCCGCCATGTGAAATAAATGAAAAACTTCTTTCTCTTTAAAAATCAGATTAATCTAAACTAGGACCCCGCACTAACATATTATAATCATAATTAGGTAAGTATTGAATGGCATCATTATAGGCAAAGTTTAGGTTGTTTAGGTGCCTTATCTATGCATTTCCATACCTTGACATGTTTGGATTCCTTCGAAGTTTAACCTTGACTCTGAATTTCTTTGATTCATAATGTTTGTTTTGGATATAATTACAACATCCCTGTAATGGTTTTTACCCTTAGGGTACTGACACATGCTATCATACTTAAATCCATTTTAATGTATTTTTTCTAAGAATTGTATATTCATTGTTGTTATTATTTACATAATACACAAGTGTATGAATTTTAAAGCCAAAAGAAATAGACAGGTCCTGCCCTGGAGAACTGAGCAACATACTGACAAACGGGAAAACAACCCAAAATACGTTTTAATTATTATTGGGCTAAATTTCCTCCCCAACCCCCTTTCTTTATATATTTTTTTACTTAAAAACTGTAAAACAACCCCCTAGCCTCCTTCTTTATTACCGTGTCTGGCTTTCTACCTAATGGCCTTTGGAAAAGGTAGCAAACCCAATATTCAATATTACGTATTTGTCATTAAAGCAATACACCCTAACAAAAGCATGGGTTTTTTTTTTGCCTGCTTTATACTGTGCAAAACAACTGGGTTTCAGATGCTGTTCCAAGAGGTCTGTTCCCATTGCAGCAAAATAGATTCCTGTTTTCATGTATATACCGAGATTCCTTAGAGGAGGCAGGGCAAGAGATCAACCAGAGGTCAAGTGCGTAACTGTTTGTAGATGGTTAATTAGAGCGACAGAGAATGATGGTTGTGGTTTTTCAGTACAATATTTTAAGGTCTAAGCTTGCTTCTCTGGGAGGTTTGCAACTGATTTCAGTGGGGGCAAGATGGGTCCCATGGGGCTGAATTCCCCTTTCCTCACAGAGACTCTCCTCCTCAGCTGAGCTAACCTTTCGCAAAAACCCCCACCTAAACTAGGTAAAATTTGCCGGCTTTCAAGTTTTGTTCCACACCTAGATCCTGGCCCAGGCTTGAGGAAAGCTTTCAGAGAATCCCAGCCAAGTATGCACAAGCTGCTTATTTCCCCCAGAAAGCCAACGTCCAGGAAGGATTTATAGCTGTGAGCCCAGACCGTGCAAAACCTTGGCTTTGGCTCTGCGTGGGTTTCGCTTTGGGGTTTCAGGGCTATTGAGTTTTCAGGCTTCTTCAATGGACCAAAACTAGAAAAAAAGGTTGATTAGCCCCCATGCAAACAGAAACCAGCCAGGTTTGCACATACTATATTTTTCTCCCGACAGGGCCCCTCCCTCATTCAGTGCACAGGACAGATGGGCTCTGGGGATAATCAAGGTTGTGTTGTGATGGAGACTGTTTCCAGGACCTCTGCTTCCTTTGTTACAGCAGTGGGAAGGTGTGTACTATTTGTAGTACTGGATCTGGCAAGTCGCGGCCTGCCCGTCAGTAAAGGCCACAGTGCTAAGCTCAGTGCCCCCCAGGGGACAGCCAGGCATGGAAGGAGAGTAGAGTATTGGCCTGGAGATCTGACAGCCTGTGTTTGAGACAAGAAGATGGGGCTACAAAGCACTCTGGCTTGTTCCGTGTCATCTGATGCACACTTTTTCTTTGGTCTCTTGTCAAGCTCATGGCTGGGGGCGGCGCTGCACTGCCTCCTCTGGAGTCTGGAAATGGGCATGCACCGAAGCTGCAGCCCAAACTCCTGCAAATCATAGGGAAATTCAGACCCAGAAACAAACTTCCCAGCCATCTTCCAGATGTATAATCAGCAGACCAGCAAGTGAAGGTGTAATACACTGGCCAGTCTGTATGTGTCCTACTGCCCTCTAGTGACCGGAGACTAGAGACGCTTGGATTTATGTTTGAAAAAATGTCACAAAAATATATTCCACTATGTGCAGTGTTGTCGAAGCCGTGTCGGTCCCTGGATGTGAGAGAGACAAGGTGGGGGAGGTAATATCTTTTATTGGACCAACTTCTGTTGGGGGCAGGGACAAATTGCTCCGGTTGTCTTTTCCAGACCAAGAGCTCCGTGAAGCTTGAAAGCCTGTCCCTTTCTCCAACAGAAGTTGATCCAGGAAAAAATATTAACTCACCCCTTGCTGCTCACAAAAACATGTATAATTCTGGAGAGGCAACCAGCCCGTTCCACTGGGGTTTAAAAGGTTTCTCATTTTTGTTCCTCAGAAGTTTTCAGGTTTTTATTTTATGTATGAAAATTGAAATGTTTTAAGAATATTATTAACATTGTGAAATAAAAAGTGTTCATTTTTTAAATTAGCTTCTGAAAAAAATTCCATGGAACTAAGCTGCCCAGCCAAAAATGCCAATGGGGAAAAAACTAAAACAAACAAACAAAACAAAAATACCTGCAGTGCAACAACTGAAAATGGGGAAACAACCAGAGAAGAAAAAATGAAAAGACATTTTTGTTAAAAAATGGTAACAACTGAGAAAACCATTCATGAAAATGTCTCTGTTAAAAATAAATTGCCCAATTTCAGTAAAAATGTTTTTCAAATGAAAATGTTTGACCATTTAATATAATATATGGAGATATGCCTATTGCATAGAACTGGAAGAGACCCCAAAAGGTCATTGAGTCCAGCTCCCTGCCTTCACTAGCAGGACCAAGTTCTGATTTTGCCCAAGATCCCTAAGTGGCCCCCTCAAGGACTGAACTCACAATCCCTGGCTTAGCAGACACAAGGGAAGGATAGCTCAGTGGTTTGAGCATTGGCCTACTAAATCCAGGGCTGTGAGCTCAATCATTGAGGCGGCCACTTAGAAATCTGGGGGAAAATCAGTACTTGGTCCTGCTAGAGAAGGCAGGGGGCTGGACTCAATGACCTTTTGGGGTCCCTTCGGACCCTTCCAGTTCTATGAGATAGGTATATCTCCAGTTGTTATTATTATTTCATAGACTGCAAGGCCAGAAGGGACCATTGTGATCATCTAGTTGGAGCTCCTGGTCTGACCTCCTATATAACACAGGCCAGAGAACTTCCCCACAGTAATTCCTGGAACAGATCTTTTAGAAAAACATCCAATTTTAATTTTAAAATTGTCAGCAATTGAGAACCCACCCTGATGCTTGGTAAATTGTTCCAGTGGTTAATTACTCTCACTGTTATAAATTTATATATTTTTTCCACTCTGAATTTGTCTAGATTCAATTTTCAGCCATTGGATCATGTTAGACCTTTCTCCACAAGATAAAAGAGCCAATGATTAAATATGTGTTCCCCATGTATATACTTATAAACTGTAATCAAGTCACCCCTTAACCTTCTCTTTATTAAGGTAAATAGATTAAGCACTTTGAGTCTATCATGATCAGGAAAGTTTTCTAATCCTCTAGTCATTCTCATGACTCTTCTCTGACCCCTCTCCAATTTATCATTATCCTTCTTGAACTGTGGGCACCAGAACTGGACACAAGATTCCAGCAGCGGTGGCCCCAGTGCCAAATGCAGAGGTAAAATCACCTCTTTACTCCTACTCGAGTATCCTCTTTTTTGTGCATCCCAGCACTGCATTAGCCCTTTTGGCCACAGTGTCAAGCTGGGAGCCCATGTTCAGCGGATTAATCTCCATGACCCCCAAATCCTTTTCAGAGTCACTGCTTCCCAGGATAGAGTCCTCCAGCCTGTAAGTTTGGCCTACGTTCTGTGTTCCCAGATGTGCACATTTACATTTAGCCATACTCAAACACATATTGTTTGCTTGCGCCCAGTTTACCAAGCCACCCAGATCGCTCTGTATGAGTGACCTGTCCTCTTCATTATTGACCACTCCTCCAATTTTTCTGTCATCTGTAAACTGGATCAGTGATGACTTTATGTTTTCTTCCAGGTCACGGATAAAGCGTCAACTGGCATAGGGTCAAGAACTGATCCCTGCGGGAGATTTAGACTGGAGGCCATCAGCAGTGAAAAGCTAATAGAGATTTTCCTTCAGCTCTAGTGCTGGAGACATGTTCCTAGAGCCAGAAGGCCTGAGTCACTTCTCAGTGCTGCCAGCATGTACTGTAGCCAGTGACCAGGGTGTCTGCACAAGGCAGTCAGTACCTGAGAAAGACAGAGGGAATGAGGGGAGTTGTTGGCTCCCCCTAGAGGCAGGATAGGGAACCCTTTCTGCATCTCATCTCTGGGGAGTTGAGAGCTTGTGGTTGAGGGGTGGGGGTGTCCCATTTCCTGCAGCGCCGTGTGTGTCAGACTCGGCGTTTCAGTTCACAGAGGGCCACACTGTGACCTCCACACACACACACATCCCACCCCTAGAGCCCGGGCCCCCAAATTCCGAACAAAACTCATGAATCCAGAGATTGGCCACAAAGTGCAGACCTAGCTCTGAGTTTTCCCAGACACCAGTGTGTTCGGCTCTGGGAACTCAGCTGCACTGGTTAGAGGCACATGGACCAGCTGCAAAGTTTGGCCATGGGTGTGACCTTCCCTGCAGCTCAGGAGCGGTGGCTTGGATCCAGGGCTTTGATTGGAGCCCATCTCTAGTTGATGCCGTGCAAATGCCCCAGCCTGGGATGGGCCTGACAGCAGTCCAGGTTCATTCACATAGCCCCAACCCCCCCGGACCTATGACAAACCTGGGCTGAATTTCAAAATTTGATTAATGCCCAAGAAAAGTGATTTTGTGAGTTTTGTGCTCAGTGTCACCTTGTCTCCCCTGTGCTCTGTCTCCTGCCAGCATCCTCCTTAGCACTGAGTCCTTGTCTCCCTCACAGCTATCCTGCACTCAGTGTACCCAGTATCCCCCAGGTGGGAGTGGAGCCTCTTGCAGGGTGGGAGGAAATGCTGCATTGTCATGCCCTCCCTGGACCACAGTCTCTGCCAGGTACAGCAGCCCAGAGCCAGCTGGCACCAACAGGAGCTAGGGCAAGGCAGAGACAAAGAATGGTTCGGGCCAGAATAGAGCGGGGTGGGATTTTTAAGCAAAGCAAAGCAGCTTCAGCAACATCAAAACCTTTCACAGATCCATGTCGATTTCACCAATTTGTTCATTGTGAGGGGAAAATACTGGAATGTTTTGCTTCAACATTTCCACAATGAAACTTTTCCATCTGGGGGGTTGAAATGACCTTTCATTCAAAATGTCCTGGAATTTTATTTAAAAAAAATTCAAACCCATTAAAACCCACCAACATTGGAAAGATAACGCTTCCGTTTTGTCAGAATGAAACAGGTCGTTCCACAAGTTTTTGGTTCACTGAAAATTTCCACATTTTTTGTCTCAGTCCAACCCGGCACAATTTTTTTTCAAAACTGTCAAAGAACCGAAAAGTTCTGTGATTCCCCCAGCTCTAGGCTAGAGCAGCACAGAATGGAGAACATGATGAGGGCTTGTCTTAGAGAAAGAGAGAAGACCCCTTTCTCTTTCTCCTCCCACTAGCCATAGGGAGGGGATCACATCTCTGGGGAGAGGGAAAGCATTATTACTCCCAGCGGTTGCTCCTCTATTCACATTAGCTAAATCAAACTACAGGGCTGTGATACGTATATTATATGCCAGGAGAAAGGAATTAGCACCAGTGTATTGTATACACTAAGTACCAGAGGGACTAATGAGGCAGATAATGTAAATATGATCTATTTTTCAAATCACTTTCAGCAAAACTTGTGGTCAAGGTTGCAAGCAGCTGTATGAATCTCAGACTGACACAAGATCAGGCCAATAGTTTGTTTACTGGGGTGGAAATATTTCATCTGCTGGAAATGTTCTGACATCTGTCAGCCAAAGTTGCTAGATGGTAGAAATGTTTCCTTTGCAATAAGCAATTATTAACATCACTTAACATTCAAGTCAGTCATACACTAGTTACATGCGTGTCTTATAGCATTGCCCACCAGTGAACCCCCTTGGCAGAACTCATCCTCGCATCGAGGGACAGCCAAAGGATGGCATTGAGTTCATGGGGTATGGAGTAGCAAGGGCCAAAGCCTGCCACCTTCTTACCCACAAAAGTAATCTCTACTCACATAAGTAACCCAGTTGACTTGCTCATGTAACTAATGACTATTTGCATGAGTTAGGTCAGCATCAGCTCCTGAAATGTTGCATGGCCCGGGGGGAATTCTGCATAGAGATAAGGCTGAGAAGTACAAAGACTGGAATACATTATTCCAAAGGGCATGAAAACAGAAGGCCAACTCCTCACATGGTATAGATCAGTGTGTAGCTCTGTCAATGGAGCGACAATGGTCACAGTACTGAGCAGCTTTCCTTTATGCTGTAGCATCTCGTCCTAATTTCTCCAAAATTTGCATCTGATGATCAATCTTAGGTCACTCTACTTATACTGTATATTCGTACTAATGGTTACAAATTCAAATAATAATCAAATCATAATGGATAATAACACTGTATAGTTATACAGCATCTTGTACCCCGCTGCAGCCCAAACTGCTTACAAAACTGAAACCAACAGAAAATTACCCCAAAGAGTCACTCAGTCACAGACCCCTGGGGATGGAGAAGAATGGTGAGGTCATCTAGTGCATTTCTTTGGCATGCAGGTTAGTTCCCTAGTGAAGATTCATTACTGTTTTGTCCAGGCTGGTTTAAAATGTCTCGGGACACTTGGCTTCTCCCTCTTCCATGCAGTGCTATTCCACAGTCCAGCAGAGCTCACTGTCACGAAGGTTGTCCTTATACTCAGCCTAATTTTCCCTCTCTTCATTTGATTCCGTTACTCCTAACTACCCTACCCTAATAATTCCTCTCCCTGGACTTTTGTGTTTCTCCTTAGGAACCACTCAGCCGAGCTATAGATGTATCGGTCATTTCATTTCCCCACTTAGGTTACTCCCTCCAGCCAGCCCCCAATAATTGGTATTGTTCCTGCTGTATCTCAGCGTACAAACATGGACAGACCATTTCTAGCGTTCATAACGAGGTTACCTGATCATCAGGTTTTAGTTTGCAGTGTTGTTGTAGTCGGGTCAGTCCCAGGATACGAGAGAGACAAGGTGGGTAAGGTAAAAACTTTTATTGGCCCAACTTTCTTTGGATGAAGGAGAGATGCTTTTGAGCTACACAGAGCTTTTCTTCCGGTCTGGGAAAGGTCTCAGAGTGTCATAGCTAAATATAAGGGTGAACAGATAGTTTAGCATAAGGAGTTAGCCCATAGTCTGAGACCATTCAAGGTGAAGTAGCCTGTTAACACCCCTGAAGTCATAGGACAAAAAGGGAGTTAGTGGGTTACAGCTTGTTGTAATAAGCCATAAATCCAGTCTCTCTCTTCAGTCCATGAGTTTTAGCATCTAGCAGAGTTATGAATTGAAGGTCCCAGGCTCGTCTTTTGAAAGCGTTGTGCAGGTTTCCTTTGAGGCTGAGAACTGATTGTCTATCTCACTAACACCTGTCACGGATGGTCTAGCTAAAATTTAGCCCTGCCGTGAGTGCAGGGAACGGGACTAGAAGACCTCTTGGGGTCCCTTCTAGTCCTACGATTCAATGATGTAGAGTGGTCCCTTTGTGAGAAGTGATCACCCACAGGTGATGGGGTGTTTTTGTCTTTCATCATTTCCTTGTGTGAGTTCATTCGAGAGCATAGGGATTGTCTGGTTTCACCCCCATAGTTGCTATTGGGGCATTTAGTGCAGTGGATTCATAACTTTCCTAGGCTTTGGCTACACTTGCATTTCAAAGCGCTGCCGCGGCAGCGCTCGCGCCAGCGCGCTTGAAGCGGCGCTGTAGTCAGCCCCCCCCAGCGCGGAGAAAACTCTCCCCCCGCTGTCCCTCCCTCCAGCTCCTGTGGGGAATGGCGACAGCGCTGGGAGCCGCGCTCCCGCTGACTGGGGCTTGGCGCTGGGGCGCGCGCCCAGAAGGCAGCGCTGAGCGCTGTGTGTTTTTCACCCCCTGCTGCTGCTGCACGCTTGCCCCTAGATGCTAAAAATCCTGGTCTTAATAAAGACACTGGATTTATGGCTCATTACAACAATGTGTAACCCACTAACGCCCCTTTTTGTCCTATGACTGCAACGGTGTTAATGGGTCATTTCACCGTCAATGGTCCTTTAGAATATGTGCTAACTACTTATGCTAAACTATCTGTTCAACCTTGTATTTAGGCTATGTCTACACTATGGATCTTAGAGTGGCACCACTGTACAATGTAAGGTCTCCCATCTAGCCGCTCTACACCAGCAGGAGAGAGCTCTCCCACTGGCATAATTAAACTACCCCCAACGATCAGCAGTAGCTTTGTTGGCAGGAGAGCATCTCCCACTGTCATAGCGCTGTCCACTCCAGCACTTTTGTTGGTGAAACTTCAATCGGTTAGTGCTAGTGTAGACAAAGCCTGAGTACTTTTCCCAGACCTGAAGAAGAGCTCTGTGAAGCTCAGAAACTTGTCACTCTCACCGACAGAAGTTGGGCCTATACAAAATATTCCCCCACCCATCAGGTTTTTGTTGTTTTTACTTTTTAATTTGGCAAAGCACATCCTGCACATGAAGAACTAATCCGTGATAAATTTCATGTTAAGAATTGAGAATGAAATATGACCATACAACTTTTGGGGGTCTTTTTTTTTTCAGTGGGAAAAGTGTGGGCTTTTTCCCCCATCATGTAAAATTCCAAAATTGACAGAGGGATTTTGTTCAAAGTTTGCTAGAAAAAAATCACCTTTGGGCAGAAAAACAAGCATGGAAAATGCATCCCCAAAGATTAAAGTTTTAGAAATTTATGAACGTCTGAATAGAGGGAGTTAGAATGGAATCTGCTTTGCAAGCTTAATTTTAGGGGCTTTGGTCAGCTGAAAGTTGTTTCACTCAGAAAATCTGCATTCACATTATGACATGCCTGCTGTACTAGAAACCTCAGCCTTGGCTTGTTTTGTACAACTTGTCGAGATCTAAACATAAAGTGTGTTTGAAGAATATTGGCTGGGGTTCTGCAAGTTTACATTTCTTTGGCATGTTCTCAGAAAAGGTACTTAACTCAGAATGTTTGCAGTCAAAAAACTGCCAAACTGCTCCGGCTAGAAACTTTAAACTAATCTAGTTTCTTGATCTAAACATTAAGTCATGTTTAAAGAACATCAACCCAGTGGCAGTGAATTAGTGGAGTAGGTGTTTAAAACTGGCGTATTTCCCAGCTATGTCCCATTCACTATTTTCCATTGTATATAATTATCAGCGCTTTTCCCAACATTTATATCTCAGTTGATTTGCAATTGATTTTTTAAAACGTAGCGAAGCACATGCTGTACACAAAGGACTGTGAAAATTTAGGGCCAGCTGCTGGGCCTGCTCTAGCCCCTTTTGCACAGTTCCAGAAGCACAAAGTGGGTAGAAGTTTCTTAGATCTTAGATGCAGCTGTGAATGCCCAAGGGTGGAGGGGTGCATGGCAAGCATAGAGGTAGCATAGCTAGTGTCTATATCACCCTGCTGTGATTCCCAGCATAGGGGGTGTGTCAAGGGCAGGGAGGGGGTATGGCCGGAGCATGCCATGCTCCGGCTGTTCCAGGCTGGTGGATGGCCATTTGGGGAATGTAACCCGCCAACATACATGACAGCAACTCCCAGGCTCTAGGAGCTATGATTGCCTCTCCTGTACCCTCTTCCCCAAACAGAAGTTGCACGAGGCAGAGAATCTAGCCCTTAAAGCTCCTTCTGTTTCTGTGCTATTCCCCTGGGAAAAGAATCACCTTCGAGGAGGAGGATGATTTTTGTCCCAGTGTGAAAAGCCTCTTTTTCCCTCCCCTCCCAGCTCCAAGACAGCAGAAGGGTCAGACTTCTGTGAAAGGAAGCTAGGTGGAAATGCAGCACCAAAAATTTCAGCCCCAAGGGTGAACAGCTTGGAAAGTTAGGGGCTTCCGAAAACTGTGACGGTCTAACGTTATAATGGAGCCTGATTTGCAACCTTAGTTATAACAGGAGCCTGCTATAATAGCACCAGGAAAAACAAAACAAAACACAACCTTTGCTAAGCCAGAAGTAAGGCTGAGAGTGCATGAGTCACTTCTGGGTATAGACCCTTGCATGCTGGTGGTAGTTATTAAAAAGGCAAGTGTCAGAAACTCATGAAATTCAGAATGAAGGTTAAAATTTAATAGAAAGGCAAACATGTGACAGCCTGGAAAGGCTGGGTTGCAGGATCGGGCCCAGAATGCAAAATCAGTTTTAGGCCAAATCCCTTGCTCTGTGTCCAGGACAGAGTGTATCTGAGCCGCCTTTTCCCACTCATCTGTCAAGAAGAAGAATGCACTGGGGCTCACCAGAAAGTCACCGTTGTGCTCTGTTTTGTTCCCTTGCAGGACATGTTCTCAGAGCAGCCATGCGCCGGTGTTATTAGGGATGTGTTTGTACTGGTCCGTTTTGCACAAGGGAGGCAGGTCTATGATGGGCTCATAAACGCCAGGGTAAGGTCTTTGTTGACATGATTTACAGCCTTATCAGGTCTGTGGGGACATATCGTTCTCTCTGCCAGTTCTCAGGAGCTGTCAAACAGGTGACCTTAAGTGGAAGCAGTGAAACAAAAGCCTTTTAGATCTCCCTCGGAAGGTAGCTTGTTCCTCTAATGCAAATGCCTCTGCCAGGTGAGCTGCCTGCAGCTGGGATGCAGGGGATAGAATGATTGTTTTAAAGGTCATAAAAATCCCTCAGGTCCCGTCTTCACTTGCAAACAAAGCAGGTGGCAGATACTTTCCCCACTGACATATGTAAGTGACAGGGCCGGCTCCAGGCACCAGCGAAGGAAGCAGGTGCCTGGGGTGGTCAATAGAAAGGGGCAGCACTCCATCCAGTATTGGGGTGGCACGTCCGGGTCTTCGGTGGCACTTCGGTGGAGGCTCCTTCACTCCGTCTCTTCTTCTTCTGCAGCACTTTGGCGGGAGCGCAAACATTTTTGTTTGGTTGGTTTTTTCCGCCGCTTGGGGTGGCAAAAAAGCTGGAGTCGGCCCTGGTAAGTGAGAGCTGAATCAAACCCACTCAGGGCTTGTCTACGCTAGCACAAAACCAGATGAATAGTGCTTCGCCTGGGCAGCTCCAGAGGTGGAAGAAGTCGAGTAGCCTGGGCCCAGCGAAGGTTGATATAACATGGCAGCAAAAGAGCGTGTTTTTTTTAATGTGTGGCTAATCACTGGGTTCATTCTTGGACAGATATCTGGTTAGATGCTCCCATGGCTACCACCACCATACAACCTTCAGTCTGTGCATATACCACGTCTTTAATGACCTGATCACATACTATTCACTCCACAGGGCCTTGCTTCGTTCAGTGCACAGAATGGATGGTGCTCAGGGATACAGCAGCTGCTCAATGTTGCTTTTTATATCATCCTCCTCCTCCATTGTGCAGCCCCTGCCTCATTCACCACCCAACATCTGCACCCGGCACAAAATATGTAATTTTTCATGTCTACCTGGCTGGTTCTATTGGGCTTGTATCTGCAGGGTCTGAGCTCTTCATGGATATCCATGTATTTATCCTCACACGCCCCTAGGAGGCAGGGCAGGGTTATTATTCCCCATTGCACAGATGGACAACAGAGGCATTGAGGACAACATTTGCAAAACTGTCCGCTCATTCTGGGTGCCCAGCTTGAGTGACCCAGGGCCTGACTTTTCAGAGATGCTGAGCACCCATAGCTCCCACTGACCCCAGTTCCAGGTGTGATTGAAAACAGGCTCCAGGACTCTCAAGGAAACAACGAACACAGCACTACTGGCCACTTGTGGAAATTTTGGTTTAAGTGACTCACCCAGTGTTACCCAGAAAGTCTGTGGCAAAGGCCAGGCTAGACCTCAGTTCCAAGGCATGGGAGCCCACCTCCTTTACCACTGTGGTCTGCGGACTCCTAGGGGCTCGCAGACTATGTCTTGATTTCCAAAGAGCTCTGCACCTCCATTTGACATTTTTAGGTGTCCGCAAATGAAAAAAGATTGAAAACCACCAGACTAGACCATCTTCACACCCCCTCCAGTATGGAACTTACCCCTTGTGAGGGTCCAGGCCTTGGGATACTTCAAATGACACTGCATGTTCACACACACACACTGCACAGTGCATACATGCACACACGTGTGTGCTCTCAGCACATTACATACACACACACTGCACAGTACATATATGTGCATGGACACACAGCACATAGCACACACACACACTGCATAGTACATACATGTACAGACACACACTCAGCACATTGCGCACACACACTGCACAGTACATGCATGTACACACATACTGCACAGGACGTGCACACACACAAATACACTGCACAGTACATGAATGCACACATACACACATGCTGTACTATGCATTTAAGTGTAGTGCACACTGCACACACACACAGGGCCAGTGCAAGGATGTTTCGTGCCCTAGGCGAAACTTCCACCTTACGCCCTCCTTCGTCCCCGAGCCCCAGCCCTGAAGCACCCCTCCCCCGCGGTAGCTCCCCCCTCCACCCTGAGGTGCCCCCCCTGCAGCAGCTCCCCACCCTCCGCCCTGAGGCACCCTCCTCCAGCTCACCCCTGCTCCGCCTCCACCCCGAGCACGCCGTCGCTGCTTCACTTCTCCCGCCTCCCAGGCTTGCGGTGCCTAAACTGATTGGCGCCGCAAGCCTGGGAGGCGGGAGAAGTGAAGCAGCCACGGTGTGCTCGGGGAGGAGGTGGGGCAGGGGTGAGCGGGTGGGGGGGGGAGTTCCCCTGCGTGCCGCCTCCCCCCCTTACTTGCTGCAGGCGGCCTTCCCCGTGCTCCCCTGCCCCAGCTCCCTCCTCCTAAATGCCAGCAGCGACTGGGGCAGCCGAAGATCCGGCCACCGCGGTCGCTGCCGAAGAAAATGCCGCCCCCCAAATCCTAGCGCCCTAGGCGACCGCCTAGTTTGCCTAAATGGTTGCACCGGCCCTGCACACACCTACAACACAGCACAGCAAACAACAGTTAACAGCAGTGAGCTTTAGGCATTGCACACACACTGCACTTACAATTTCCTCCTGGCTGCATAGTGCTGAGCTAAAATTCTGATAGTACTAGACGAGTCAGTGACTGTACGACTCATGGTAGCTGAACCACACAGCACAGTATTATGTGTCTTGAATGACACAATTACAATTGTATGATACTTTTAATTGAGAAAATACAGACAAATATGTATGGAGTCATAGAGTTCAAGGCCAGAAGGTCCATTCGATCACCTAGTCTGAACTGGATAGCACAGGCCAGAGGATTTCGCCCAGCTCCCCCTGTATTGAGCCCAGTAACTTGTGTTTGGCTAAAGCATCTTCCAGAAAGACTCCAGTCTGGATCTAAAGCCATCAAGAGATGGAGAAACCACCAGTTCCCTAGGGGTTTGTTCCAGTGGTTAGTCACCTGCAATGGTAAACACTTGGGTCTTATTTCTAATTTGCACGTCTGGCTTCAGTTTCCAGCCATGTGTTCTGCCTTTCTGTGCTAAATTAAAGAGCCCGATAGAACCCAGTATTTTCTCCCATGAAGTTACTCACACTGTAATCAAGTCACCCCTAGGACTGCCAACTTTCTAATCGCACAAAACTGAACACCCTTCCTCCACCCCTTCCCCAAGACCACGCCCCTGCCATGCCCCTTCTCAAAGGCCCTGCCCCCATTCACTCCATCCCCCCTCCCTCCATCACTCGCTTTCCCCCACCCTCACTCACTTCACTGGGCTGGGGTGCGGGAGGGGTTGAGGACTCTGGCTGGGGAAGAGAGTTGGGGTGCTGGAGGAGGTGCAGGGTGCAGGTTCTGGGAGGGGGATCAGGGCTGGGGCAGGGTCTTGGGGTGCGGGCTCTGGGAGGGAGTTAGAGTGTGGGAGAGGTTCCGACTGGGGCCGGCGGTTGGGGTGTGGGAGGGGGTTCAGTGTGCAGCCTCCAGCCAGGCAGCACTTACCTCAGGTGGGTCCCAGTCAGTGGCACAGCAGGGCTAAGGCAGGCCCCCTGACTGCCCTGGCTCCGTGTGGCTCCTGGAAGCAGTCGGCATGTCCGGCCTGGCTCCTAGGCACAGGGGCAGCCAGGTGACTCCACGCCTGCAAGCACCACCCCCACAGCTCCCATTGGCTATGGTTCCTGGCCAATGGGAGCTGCAGAGCCAGCACTCGGGATGAGGGCAGTGTGCAGAGCTTCCTTGGCTGCCCATGTGCCTAGGAGCTGGACATGCTGGCCACTTCCGGGAGCTGCGCAGAGCTAGGGCAGGCAGGCAGCCTTCCTTAGCTTTGCTGCACTGACAACCAGACTTTTAATGCCCTGGTCAGTGGTGCTGACCGGAGCAGCCAGGGTCCCTTTTTGACCAGGCATTCTGATCGAAAACTGGACACCTGGCAACCCTAGTCACCTCTCAGTCTTCTTTTGGATGAGCTAAAGAGATTAAGCTCCTTAAGTCTCTTGCTCTCAGGTATGTTATCTGACCCTTTACCCATTTTCAACACCCTTTTTAAAATGTGGACACCGAAACCAGATACAGTATTGCAGTCTTACCAATTGCACTTGCCTTTTTTGCAGCCACATCACAATGGTGGCTCATCATCATCTTGTGAGGGCCTGCACACTGAGGTCTCGCTCCTCCTCTGTCACTTCCAACCAATAGACCCCAAACTTGTAGCAGAAATTCTTATTATTAAACTCTAGGTGCATGACCTTGCGCTTTGTACTATTGCATTTCATCTCATTTCTGTCATTCCAGTCTTCAAGATCAGCCAGATCTTCCTGTATAACATTCTGATCATCTCCTTTGTATTAACGATGCATCCCAACTTTGCATCATCAGCAAATTTCCCAGCCATGAATTTTTCCCAGATATCTTTTGCTTCCCTTATCAGTTTTCTGCACGTCATAACTTCTAATTTATATTGATTGCTATCTAGTTCCAGTGGTTACTTATTGCTTTTTTATTTCTAGATAGCTGTATTGCAGGGTCTGTACTGCCCAGGGTGCACTGGTGTCTAGAAAGGAAATGCTGGGAAGGAATCAAAATTCTAAAGCATCGAATGTAACTCTAGCTATTAAGAGTTCAAGGCTAGCAGATCCTTGGTGGCCTGGGACTGCCATTTCTAGCAGGCTCAGTGTCAAAAGGATTTTTTTCACTGGCTAAAGGCCCAATGAAAACATGACTTCTTTCCAAAACCTCCCAGCCAGAGTGGCTGTACTCAGCCTTAACACCAGATGCTGCAGAGTCAGAGGAATAGGAGTTTTCCAGCCATGTTCGCTCTTCAGGCTGTGAGAGTAACACCAGGTTCAGAGCAGTGACAAAATGCCCTGCTGGGGGGCAGGGACACAAATGGGGCAGCAAAGCTGTCAGGTGCCACCTGGTGCTGCAATCCTTGATTTCAACCAACTGCAGTGGGGTTTGAGAGCCTGCAGCATCTCACAGGAGATGCTCAGCACCTCACAAGGTCAAGCCCTCGCTGATGCTGTCCTGACCCACCCTCCCTCCATATCTCTCCGCCTCCTTCCCCTGCTTTGCCTCTTGCCTCCTCACAGTCTCTCCCCTCCCGCATTCACTCAAACTCCCTCTGTTCTGCTTCTCCTTCTCCCTTCACCTCTTCTGCCCTGTACACCTCTCCGTTCTCCCCTTCACTCCTTTTCCCCTCTCCCTCTCCTTCCTGCCCTGTCCTGCTCTATTGTTTCTTTTCCCTCTTTCGCCCTGTCCTGCATCTTTCACTCCTCTTCTGCACCTCCCCATCCTGGAGCCTGTCAGACACCTGGCACTGCATTGTCTCTCTTCCCCCAGTGACCCAAACTCCACTGGTGGCACCTGCCAGTAGACTGGGCCCGCCACAGCGTGGCAGGCACATGCAGGTAGCATTGCTGTCCTTGGCCAAGAACAGTCTGACCCCTAATGGGATTCTGCCAACTACATCCCATTTGGCTCAGTACAATGACCCTGCACCCGTACAGCATGGGCCCATCTGTTCACATGGCCAACTCCTGTTGTGAAGGAGGAGCTTTCCACCCACTGTGCTGTCCAATCTTCCTTCCCATCCTATCAGAGCATCACTCTATTCACAGCTTGAGCATCAGACCTTCTCAGCTTCTCCATGGCGCGCTCACAGTCCCCCTGAGAAAAAGGTTTTCAACCCCCCCATGCCAGTCCAGTATTAAGGCTGTGCAGATAAATACATGTCAGGAGTCACCAAAGTTAAAGCAGCTGGAATACGGTTCCATTGGCCACACTGCACCACTGGGACTGTCTTTTTCTAACTAAATGTGCAGCTTTAGGTATTTTTGTTGAGGAGGCTAAATGTCCAGTGTAAAATATATGGGATGCAAAATACAGGCAAGTTGACAATATTGTAAAAATAGTCACTTCTGAGTGTTTTATATCATTTCATTTAAAGAAATGAAGGGAAAAAAGGGAACTTGCTTGTACTTTGAGATAGTGATTCTAAACACGTGCTTAATTTAAGAATAATTTAAGTGTAGCTGTTCGGGGTGCTTAAATTTAGGCCTATCCTAATGTGCCCTGCTGAGTCAGGATCCTGGTTGTGATATGGGAGCCAGACAAAACATAGCTGGCGTTTTAGAGCCCAAAGAGATTTTGCAGGGTCAGTAGTTACAAACAGCAGGGCCGGCTTTAGGAAGTGCGGGGCCCAATTCGAACAGTTTCGATGGGGCCCTGGCAGGGATGACTAAAAAAAAAAACACATGTAAAAAAAAAAACGCATGGGGCTTGTACTCACCTGGCGGTGCTCCGAGTCTTCGGTGGCACTTCGGTGGCAGGTCCTTCGCTCGCTCCAGGTCTTCGGCGGCGCTGAAGGACCCGCCGCCAAAGTGCCACCGAAGACCCGGAGCGCCGCCAGGTGAGTAAAAATTAACAAGGCGCCTCTAGCCAGGGAAGGGATTCTCACTGGGCGTGGGGCCCTCTTAGGCGTGGGGCCCGATTTGGGGGAATTGGTGGAATAGGTCTAAAGCTGGCCCTGACAAACAGCTTTGTACTTGTAAAAAAGGCACAGCTAATATAGACGTTGCTAAGGGGCAATAAGCTAAGACCCCTCGATGCAATTTTGACAGTCAAGCTTCATTGCCCAATCACACTTATGGGGTCATCCAGATGATCCCAATGAAACTCTGGAAGGTTACACTTCATTTCGGTGTATGGAGTAGTAAGTCCCCATCTTCGTTGCTGCTTCATTTTCTGCAAAGCAGGGCTAACAGGACAACAGCAACATATCCATTTACATTGGCTTCACAATGGAAAAAGTCCTTTTTGTTTTAGTGGAAGCTCAGAATTTGCAGTGGTTGGCAGAATTCAGGAGTAATGAGAGGAAGGCACTCACATTAAGGGATCTTCTCCCCCCCCCATATCCACAACTTCTTCCTGATATCCCTGATGTCAAGGGGATTCTGTTGTGTTAATTTCAATGAGACATTTTAGTGATTCCCGCCTCCCCTGGCCCTGTTTTTCAACAGGGCTGGTTAAAAAAAAAAATTCCATTAAAACCTTTTTTTCAGTGGAAAATTGGGGTTTTGACAAACCAAACATTTTTGTGGAGTGTCGGCTTTCCTTGAAAATTTATTTTTCATTGAAAAACCAAAATTCAAACATTTTCAGCCCAAAATCAAAATAATAAAATAAAATTAATAAAAATAATAATAGTTTTACAGGTTATCAACAAAAAGGAAAATGTTCCATGAATTCCCACCCCACCCCATTTTCCACACAGTTCTAGAGCTCATTATATTTTTTCTCAAAAAAAACAGGAGTACTTGTGGCACCTTAAAGACTAACAAATTTATTTAAGCATGAGTCTATAAATTTGTTAGTCTTTAAGGTGCCACAAGTACTCCCGGTTTTTTTGCGGATACAGACTAACACGGCTGCTACTCTGAAACCTATATTTTTTCTGAATTTCAGCAATATTTCTAAACCTCAAATTTCAACCAAAAAATCAAATTTGCTCCTTTTTTTCAACCAAATATTTATGATTAATATTATGAATAATAGGAATATACCTACCAGCCACAAGCAGGGACCTGTGCCCAGTCGTGTTAGGTGCTGCATGTTATATAGAAGAGATACATGTGATGTGTGTGACATGGAAGAGAACTTTGGGATTAAAATACCCTATTGATCCCCATTCTTTGTGTCACCCAAGTTCTTTGGCGGTTGCTTGTGTCTGAACAAGGGACTAGCTGAGAAACTCAGGAGGAGAGATCACAGAGGCCGTGTCTGCCTTCTTTGAAAACATCAGGGTACTCAGCTGTGCCTCTTTGCTCCATTCTCACCCCTCCCTCTCCCCACAAGCCAGGGAAGCTAATTGCATGGCTAAGCACAAGAGCCAGGGAGAGGGTCTGATTGATTAGAGGCCCTGGCCTTGCTTGCAGATAGCCCTGCTGACAGAAAGCACAGGAAGGGTTTTCTCCTCCAGGGGAGTCCAGGGGGAATGTTCCAGTCTTGCCTTTGACAGTGTAAATCTGCAACATTTTGGGGGTGGGAAAAATGGCCCTGCAGGCCATGTCATAAAACCTGACTGTCGACCCAATGAAACCTGCCTCTCTCCATGGGGTCACTTCATACAAGAGAGGCCTCACTCCACACTCAGTGCCTGAGACTGCACAAGGAGAGGGCTCCTTATTGCCTGACCCCTCCACCGGGGGGCCAGGTCTGAGACTAGGAGAAAGCCCCCTGGCTCTCCAAAGAGTGCCTCATGCGAGAAGGCTATGTGGAGGGTCTGACAGTGGGGTGGCGCCTGGAGCAAGCCAGATGCGTTGCTGTGCACCAACCCCCCACTCTTTCTCAGGTCTCTGGGAGGCCTCCTAACCTGTCCTGCTCCATATAGGTAAGCCTGAGTGCGAAGTGAAGGCCTTTAACCACCCACAGGAAGGGACAGAAACGGCCTCTGATCAGGAGCAGGCGCTTTGCTCTTTTGGCTCCTGTGGCAGAGCAAGGTGGGTCTCTCTAATTCCAGTGCTAAGATGAAGCTGAATCGAGTTGGGGAGGATCCCAAAGCTCTGCAGCTGCTATGGAAATCACATTCAAACACATAGATAGGGGAGACCTTTATGTTCACAAGCTTCAGTTTGGAGGGACATCGTCAAGTTACAAACTATATAATCAGAGTGCCACAAAACCCAAGGGTCTTGATGCAGAAGTTAGGGCCTTGGATACAGTGTGCATCATGTTATTATGACAGGTGTGAGCTCGTGGCGCTTTTACACAGGCTCACAAGTTCTTTTTCTTAGCACTTCTTCAAAGACTAAAAACTTGCTTACATTCTGTGTTGCTGCACATTCTTTTGGGGGGAACTGTGGTCATCAATGGGAGGGTTTGCACTCTGCCTTTCCCTCTATGAATGAGAGTCAGTTCTTGAGGCAGAGTTGCTTGCTGGAAATTGGGCAGCGGTGGTGGCCTGAGATTCCTGAGCGATGGGATTTCCTGCATGTTGTTTATGGCCATGTCTGTTCCAGGACTGGTGTCTACACTGTAAATTAAGCAAGTTACCCCAGGAATATTCCTAGACTCTATATCATTGATTTCTTCTCCACTGGGAAACTGACTTGCAAGACCCTGGATATCTTCTCCCACGCAGCAGAGGGGCAACACTGGTGTCAATAACAGGTCACTAGTGCTGGAAAACAGGTATCAAAAGAGTCCAAAGGAAACATACTTTAGGGTGTAAAATAGCTCAGCCACCAGGAATTGGGCTAGAGTGACCAGATAGCTAGTGTGAAAAATCGGGACGGGGGTGGAGAGTAATAGGCATCAATTTTAAAAAAGCCCCAAATATTGGGACTGTCCCTATAAAATCGGGACATCTGGTCACCCTAAATTGGGCAGCAGCAATTGCCATGCTTTCTGACAGGAGCCTCTGCAGAAAAGGAGTAATTAGGAGCTCTCATGTCAGTTTCAAACCTCTCTCCTTTGCATTAGCTGGTGATGAATTTTGCATGGCTGAGTTATGCTTTCCTAGGCTGCAGCTGTTTATTTTGAAATCTCTTTCTGTGCTACAGGGAATTTACAAGGCAGCAATATTTCTCCTTTATAGCACTTCCTTCATTCACATTCCTTCGTCTGGTCAGTCACGGGGGCAGGGCCGGCAGGGAGAGGTCAAGGGTCGCTCAGGCAATAGCTAGAGGATTGGAATGGAAACATGTTTTCTCACGCAAAAATAAATAACGGAGAAATATCTCCAATGCAAAGGGGAAACAAATTCTGAGCTATCAGCAGAGACCTACCAGAGAGCTACAGGGTGTCCAATCAAGGCACTTTATAGCACTTAGCGACTGACACATATTGTACAAAACATGTGTATCCTGCCGACTCCCTATTCAGCCTACTTAGGCTTCAATTGTAGATGTTTTCTTAGTTTCTAAGGCCACAAGGGATCATTGTGATCATCTAGTCTTACCTGTATAACACAGGCCAGAGAACTGCCCCAAAATACTTTCTCTTTGAACCAGAGCAGATCTTTTAGAAATCATCCAATCTTCACTTTAAAATTGCCAGTCATGTAAACAGAGGAGCTGAAACCCTACATGCAAGATCCAGCTATTCCAAAGCCCAATCTGGACCCATGTCCAGAGCTGAAGTTGGCAAAAGGTCCTTCTCTGTGGGATTAACAATCAGCAGATTTCGAAGCAAAGCCATTGCCCAGTGACGGAGAGCACCATGTGTGCACGGCTCTTCTGGAGAAGGCTGCATCTGTAAACAAAATGGGGTCGAATTAGGGACTTCCTTCCCTTTAAAGATGCCATACTCAGAAAACGGGTCGTATCAGATGCATACACCACAATAATGGGCTGAATGAACATCCAAGTAGTGAACACTCTTCAACTCAGCCCAAAACTGGAGCTTGTCTCTGTTTTGTAATTATCTGTGCAGCTAAACGGGTGTAGCAAAGCAGGCATGGGCTGCATTAAGGGCCTATGAGGTGGTTTGAAATAGCTATGTTCCCTGGAATCTCGGGTATGAATTCCAGCAGAATGAGCATTACCCTTCACCCCTCTGAAGTAGATCAACTGAATTGCATCAAGTTGACTGCTTGTGTGCAGTTTGCACCTTCAAACTGAGGTCTTCCCTGCCCTACATGGACCCTGCCCTACATGGACCAGCTTTTGTAGGAGCAGGTTTTTCCCAATAACCTTAGCCATATTTACTCTTCCCCACCATTCTTGCATGATGTGCTCTGCACTGTTTGTCTTGCTACTGTCCGCCACCCCAGAGATGGCTGCATTTCCGCATCAGATGATTCCCACAGAGGGACTCTGTAAGGTGCGTCACAATGAATGGCAACACCCTTAAAAGGAGCAAAACCAAAAATATATTTGGGATTACTGGCCTCCACACGTGGCTTCTATCATGAACCAATCCAGCCACATGGGGATGATGGCTGCTTGTCTCAAGCCAACAAACCATGGCATTATAGAAACCTCCTTAAAGCACCCAGGGGTAGGGCCAAATTCAGCACAGATGTAGCAGCAGGGAAAGCCACAGTGGGGTGTCAGCTGGCCAGAAAACCCTCGTGAGCAGCAAAGCAGTGCAACGTGCACAGATTTAGCATTCAGTGGCTCCAAGATCCTTGGGTCTTCTTTGGGTCTCTCCAGTCCGGATGCCATGTTTCTGCACAAGAACTTTTGTGTATCATTAGTGTACAGCTCACCCTGCGTCCCTCACTGGCAGCAGGCACTGAACCTAGGAGCTCCGGGCATGAGTCACTACTGTCTGAATTAAGAGACCCACCTCTGTTCACCCACTCTGTAGCAGGTTCCCTTCTAGGTGTGGCTCACGGCACAGATACAGAGCACCACATGGAGTGGGCATGGCTTATGCTGGTGTGCACGTTTACCTCCCTACACTCCGGCACAACATTCACAGATGAACTGCTCTAGAGTGGGGTGGACACTCCTAAAGAGTAGTACAGTATAAATCACAAGCTGCAAGGGGGAGATTTCCAAAGGCACAACGGAAAGTTAGGACCCGAACGCCCACTGAATGTCATAAGCGCTGTCTGTCCCTTTGAAAACTGACCCCTAAATAATCTGCATGATAGTGCATCTGACCCTGCCTGTCATTCGGGACCTCTCTGAAAACCATTTTCAAGTGCTTGGCAAAGCCGTCCCAGCAGGAAGACGCAGAGAAAGCTTTTAAAATTCTAATGGCTGTGGGATATAATAGAGACATAACATTTGTACTGTATCACCATCAGATGGGAACAATCCAGCTCCTACTGAAGTCCAGTGGGAAGATTTCCATGGAGCAGGATCGGGCCTGTTTTTACATTCCCTTGGCATCTTTGCTAAGTGTTATTTTACATAAGAAGCATTTGTTTTTACTCCAGATGTTCCAGTAACCTCCGGTCAGATTTTGTCTGCTTCCAATCTCTCCCATCTATGATCTGTGGGGGTGCAAGGAAAACGTTTGAGGTACCAACTTTGATCTCACTTACAACTGTTTTACACTGGGGTAGCTCCACCAATTTCTTTGGTGTCCCTCCTGATTTGCACCAGTGTGAGAGCAGAAGCAGGGACACTGGGGAAAATCCCATGGTGTTACAGCGGTGTAAATCCAGAATAGCTTGCCTGGACTCAAGGATGTTAACGCTGAATTTGCACACCAGCATAACTGAGAACAGAATTTGGCCTCTAATGTTTGGGGTAAACTGCTGTGACCCAGGAAGTTGATGACCCTGACATGGGCACTTGCTCAGGAAGGAAAGATCTGCCACGCCGCACACATATAAGTTGCTGTAAATGTTAACCAGACTCCCAGCACCACTGTTCCCAGCTGGTGGCTTCTAGCTGGGTTACATGGCCTCTGAGGTCTGAGCTAGGGGAGCTGGGCATGTCAATTGCAGACCTCTTTCTCCATTTGTATTTATTCACGTGGCGCTGCAATGGCAGCCTGTCACTGGGCACTCACTGAAGACACACAGGGGGCCCGATCCTCACCCCATTTACACCAGCACCAATCAGGAGACACTCCGGTGAAGCCACTGGCTGAGATTCTGTGCTGTGGCTCCGTCAGCTTTATGTTGCTATGGGCCAGTGCAGCCCCAGGTGTTGCTAAGAACTGCTCTAATTTAGGATGCTCCCCTGCCCCAGTCATCCATGGGCCTCCTGCTGCAGCAGCCAGGAATCCTCATGGCCGTGTGGGCTACAGGAACACCCTGTTCCTAACACCTCCAGGATGAGAGAGGAGGCCTGGGCAGGGCGGTGACAGCCCTATGCAATGGACACACCAGGATCTCACAGCTGGCTGAGGGGCTTTTATGGCCCTGCAGGGCATACAGGGGCCACCTTGGGAGTAGCGATGGGTTCAGCCAAAATTCAGGCATTCAGCCCGACTTCCTGAGCCTGCAGGATGTGACTCAAACAGGCATTGTTTGGGGGTAATTAGGGGCTTTTGCTTCAAGGACTTGATCTTACACATCCTTCACGTGCAGCATCCCAGCTAGGGCTGGGTGAGAGAGGCGGGTGGGATTTTAATTCTAGGGGGCCCAAAAATGAAAAATGGCCCAGAAAATTCAGAACGACAAAAATGATGTGCTCAGCTTCACCCTGGATCTCTAGACAGGGACAGAAGGCGAGGGTAGGGCAGAAAGGGGAGCGGAAAATCTGTGGAACACTTTGTAGGACAGAAACCATTAGCCCAGGAAAAGAGCGCGCATGCAAGCTGCCGTAGTCCTCACAAGGAATGAGCTGGGCCAATTTCTCATCCCAGCTGGCTCGGGGAAGTCCACTGGGAGGAGTGTTTGGCCCGGTAATTCCAGAGGGGGTAGTGCCCAAAGAGCATGAACAATTCCTTCCCAGACAACAAAGGAAACTGTCTGCAACTCAAGGTTGAAATGTTCTGAGAGAGACACTAATGTTTCAGGATCTGATACAGACCAGAATCCCTGAAGCTCTGCTGTCTTGTTCCTCCATTAGCCTGGTTCCTGGACCCGTCAGCCAGCAGCCAAAAGCATCAGGTGGTATCACTTGCTAAGAACGAAGGCCAGGACTGACGTGAATTGGTCCTTCTGAGCAAGGAGGCTCACCCTGTGCCTGCCAGCTTTGTCCCTGGGCTCTCCTGGGCTCTCATTTTCATGGGAACTAAACTTAACCATCTCATCTGATATTGGCAGTGAAAAGTCTGGCGGGGAGTTTTCGACCTCCTCTCAGTCTTCTCAGAACACTGATGATCATTACACTGCACCAGATATGCTCCTTGGCTTGCACTCTGAATGGGGAAAGAAGAATACGAACATATGGCTAAGGAGAGTGCACGGCAGAGCTGGAAAGTCCCTCCCACTCCTAGAAAAAGGAAGGGGAGAGAAAGCCCACTTGTGGATGTAGAGCACTCATATATATTTGGGAGGCACGGAGATAGCACATGTATGTAATGATTTATTTACTTGTCATGTGTTATTCAGCCACATTGTGTCATTGTGCGCTGTTTAGAGCTCCAGGCAGGGTGTGATCCCTGGTAAACAAGGGAGACAAAGCTGGGACTGGAGCTGGGTGGAAGCCTGTTTTTTTGTCTCTGTTGCTGTAGCCATTTTCTCCAATAAATGCCTCCTGTTTAAGATGGACTGTGATTCTCGCAATCATTCATGGCAGTGAATGGTGCAGCACTGATAAGACAGATGCAACATTCTGCACCCTCCCTCCCCGCCCCACAAGGGAGAGCAGGATCTCAGGGCTGAGATGCATCAGGCAGACAAGCATGGAATGCCAACCTCTAGGATCTTCTTTTCCTTCCTACTTGTGCCCCATCTGACATGTGCTGTACAGACTCAATGGAGGGGCAGAGAGACTGCATAGCATGGCTGAGACTGGAGCTCTGTTTCAGAGGGAGTAGTGTGCAAATGTAAACTGATGGAAGTGAGGAGACTTTGGCAAACTCCCTCCAGTTTGCAAAAATCCCTAGTGCTGAAGTGTCACATGGGGAGCTGAGAAGCTTCAGAATTTCTCCTGCATCCCAGTTCTGTTACATACACCCAGTTCACTTAAGGGTATGTCCTGCCACCTCCACAGCAAGACTCACACAGTGGGAAGGGGAGGAGTGGGGGATCATGTGCAGAGAGGGGCTCTGTGGCTGGGGTGCTGTGCCATTGCACACCAGCACATGGGGGGGGGGCAGAAAATCAGGAAGAGAGCTGGATGCATTAGCCATCCACTCTCTCCATCACCCTGGAGCAGGCAAGGCCGAGTTGCAGGTGATTCTACAGCCCTGAATTTGCAACAACAGCTGCAAAGCGGCTCCCCAACTGCTCTGTGGCTCTCCAGAGAGGATCTCTCCATCCCGGCCCCTGCCAAGGTCCCTGGCAGCACACAGCTCGTGCATCAGGGAAACATCCTCATGCCAGTCCTGTACCAATGATCTGACACTGCTGCTGCCTCTCACTGCTGCACCACCAACCTGCCCTCTCCCAGCAGTGCCAGAACCACTCAGTGGCACCCAGAAGCCACAAACACCAACACCTCCCCTGCCGCATGACCAGCTCTTCGGGTTGGAGTGTGCCAGCATGGACTTGGGAAGAGGAGGGATGGGCATGTCTCTTTACACTAGGGATGATGCC
The DNA here is from genome assembly GCF_016161935.1 of Mauremys reevesii. Lineage (NCBI taxonomy): Eukaryota > Metazoa > Chordata > Testudines > Geoemydidae > Mauremys > Mauremys reevesii. Next base: position 65,438,840 of record NC_052629.1, on the reverse strand, counting down.
TGTGCTTGGAGTATAACATCTAGGCCTGTCTGAAGGCTGAATCCTCCCTTCATGTGCCCACAGCAAACATGGCAGCTTCCGCCTCATGCATTCAGAAAAGGGTGCAGTTGGCCGGGTGCAGAATAGGCAGGTTGGTGGCAGAGGCAGTATCTGCCATGGCAAATGCTGCCACGTTTAAGAAGGACCTCTTGGCGAACTGGGTCTTGGCATTGCCCCTTTAAGGCGCACGTTGTTCTCGGCTATTGGGGCCTGTGTCTTGGAGGCGAGTGGGAATGGCTTTCCAGTGTAGAACACGTCCATTCCAGTGTCACTTCCATTGGGGGAGAGCTTTGCTCCGACGTGAGACCTTGCCTGCCAGCCACAATTCTGTCAGCAGACTTGGAATGCCCTGAAATAGAGGTGTGCAGTGAGAACATTGACGGAGCCTTCCTCTAGCAATGGGTCTGGGGCTCGGTGAACGACAGACCCGCCTCTTATAGCATGAGAACACAGCATGTCTCATGGGAAACTACAGACCTGGTCACCTCTATATGAGAGCACCCCATGTAATGGATGGGCTGTGATCACATGGCACATCTCTCAGCTCTCCCGCCTGACTGCTTTTTGCTCCAACCCCGTTATTAATAGCTATTCAGAGGTCTCTCTCTTGGTCGGATGAGGGAATACTGCTTTTCCAGGCAATCTTTCCCTTATAGACAGAGCAGGCAGAGTTTCCAGCACTTCACAACCCCCCTTAGCTGATGTGCAAGCTGATGCCCATATCCAGCGTGGGGTGGATACAAAAGGAGGCTTCTGTGGTGCCCTGACATCCCTAGGAGTGGTAAGAAGGTGTCGATTAGATTAGAAAGCAGGAGTCTGATTTACGCTTCCTTGCACCCCATTAGCAGCTTTATTTGCTACGTTCTTCTCCTTTGGCCCCTTGTTGTGTAACTGACACCAGCATACACCCAGGTAACCTCAGAGGTGACGTGGGGGTTACACTGGTGTGAGGCTAGATGGAGCCTGCTCTGTCCCATCACAGATGAGCAAGGGGGGGGCTGGAGGATGGGGTAACTTACACCAATTTAGACATACACTACACCCAGGCCTACCTCTGAGTTTGGCTCCTTGTACAATTTCACACTAGATGTAGAAAGGCCAATATATTGTCTCATATTAGGACACGGTGTTAGCAATCTCCATCGTTTCAGTCTAGCCATGTACATATGTCAAAAGGTTTTGTCCATATTATTCAAAGCATAGCACAGGAATGAACTCACCCATTGACTTCAAACGCCAGAGACCAGCTAATTAGGACAGAACTATTCAGACAGCACCGCACATTTTTTTTTCTCTTCACAACAGTAATGAGACAGAAGGCAGGATTTTCATTTTAATCTATTCTGTGACAGGTTTAGGAGTCACAGACCAGGACCCCAGTGTGCTTGGTGCTGTTCAAACACAGAATGAAAAGACAGTCCCTACCCCACAGATCTTATAACCTAAGTAATTTTTACTTCTTGTAGCCCCCAAAACTGCTGCTGAAGCTCAATCAAACACTGTAGCTAAACTCCGCCTTGCATACATTTATGGATGATTATTATGTTGGTAACTGTGCAGGTAAACCAGTCTGATGCTTCAGGGCATCAGCTGTTAACTTGAAGGGGGCAGGAAGGACCATTTCCCTCATATGTAGCCAGTTGACCACGTGCAATTGTCGAATTTTCCCGTCCTCTGAAGCCACCAGGTAATGGCTGCCTCCAGAGGTGGGTAAATGGATTTATTGGACCAATAATTTTGTCTGATATGGCAAAATCCTAAGGCACTCAATGCAAAGTGGTTACAGGAGGATGAAAATATGTTTGTTAAAGATACTTCCTCTGCCCTTACATTGAATGGATCATCATTTAGGATAAAGGAATAGGGATAAGATAAAAAAGGAACCTCACATCTGAATGTAATTGAATTGTATGTGTGTAATTTGAATCCCCTTATTCCAAATCTGTCCCTACAGTTTTAACTCAGGGTTCATTCCAAAACTAGGAAGTACCTAATTTTCTGTTTCAATTTAGATGCAGCTGATCTTTCCTGTGAAATTTAAATGATTTCAGGTCCAAGATCTCATGAGGAAAATTTACAAGGTTTCAGCACCACTGACCCCAATTCCTGTATCTGATTCAGTATCAAACCTAATCCAGAAGCAAATATCTACACAGGCAAAGCTTCCATTGACTTCAGTGGAGCCAGGATTTCCCCCCAGAAATATAGGTCTATAGGTAAAATTTTCCAAAGCACCTAAATGATTTAGGAAGCACAGCCCAGATTTTTAAAGGTATTCAGGTGTTACTCCACCCAGGGTTGCAAAGCATAAGTGACTTAGACAGCTAAGTCCCGTTTCCAAGTGACTAATCACTTAGGTCCGTAACTCTTATTGAAAGTCACTCAGGTGCTTTAGAAAATGTTATCTCATGTCTCTCCTAGAATGCCATTGATGTCTTGAGAACAGGTGACATGAGAACAGGTGACATCATAAGACACTGAACACTGGGCTTTAGTCATGTTATTTAGAACACATGGATTTTTTTTGACTATTTCTTTGTTTGATTTATTGCCTTTGTTTGGGAAGCATTGATTTGTTTCAGTCAAATACCTGAGGAACACTTGGGGGAAAACAGGTCTTTATTAAAGTTTCAGCACTCCTACCTCTTCAGCTGAGAGGAGAGAAAACTGCCAATACACATGGAATTGGTTTTCCATAGCAAGACTCTCCCCGCTGAAGACCAATTAACATGAAGCCTTAAATCCATATGCTTATAGGCAAAAAAGTTAATAGTTTCTCTATTTCTAGGGCCCCCCCAATTCCATCCTCCTGGGTCCTATCTGGTTCATTGGGGGTGGGCTAGTAAATTGTCCACTTGGCCGACGTGTTGGCCAAGGTCTCCCACTCACTTCTGACATTCCAAGCAGTACGAGTCCCAGAGGTCTCAGTAATGGGACCTGCTTCCTCTGCTACAAACGTGGAATAAGACCATGACATCATTTTCTGCCTGACGAGCTGGGTCATAGGCCACATGTGCTATATATGTCACAAGCACAGGTCACTGGCTCCCCACACACTAGTGGAAAGGAGTCATCACACGCACAAATCATACAGAGAGCGATGTGTATAGCTGTGTGCATCCATGTACACGCACAAATGGGTGTGTATATGCTGTGATATGTACACTCACAGGGGAGCAGCTGTTGACTTGGCTAATCAGCCAGCCCCACCTACTGACACAAAGGGTGCAGCATGACTCCTGTTTCAGTCCATGCCCAACGCAGAAATACCAGAACCCTTCCATGCAAACCCTCTGAAATTCATCCATCCTCGCACACAATGGAAAGGAGCTGTGCTAATGGGATCCTGCATATCAGTCTCCCCTCCTCCACAAAGGACAAGATCCAGTCCAATACCCTCCCATACTGACTGAGAATCAGGATGGCCGCTGTATTCAGACATCCTGGTTCCGCACACAAACCATGAAGGGCTTCAGGCCGTGACACCCCAAAGGTGCCAGCCCAGTATGGATACCAGAGCTAAAACTGAACAGCAGCTTGGCCCCATGCTCTCCTTAGGGAAGATACCAAATGCAAGTCCTCTGGGCAGATCCCTTATCTGGGTTGATTTGCGTGTTTGATTTTTAAATGCTGTTTAAAATTCATGCCAGAAGAAGCTAAACTCACTGCCATCAATGCAACTTCAGAGCCAAACAGAGGACAATGTGTGATCAGTGAAAATCCCTCCTGAGACCTGACATAGACAAAACGAACAAGCACCTGCTGACATGGCATAAAGAGTCATGGACCCATCCTAGTCAGCATCTGCTCCCCTATGAAGCAGAATATAGATCACAGCACATCCACACCCCTTTGGATGCATATATGGGTGCACACAGTACCCGCCTATGTACATGTCTCTCTGTATGATTTGTGTGTGTGGTGACTCCTTTCCACTTTCAGCACCTTCTCACACTAATACCCACCACTGTATATGAATTGGGACCTTACTGGGAGACAGGTAGTTGACAGAGGACATCAGTTAACAGAGTAGAGCTACAGTTGAAGGGTTAATTGGAAGCCAGCCTCAAGCAGCTAGGATTATAGGAGTTGACAGGAAGAGAGGGGAACCTGAGGGAAGGCAGAAGTGGGCAGGATTGGCTGCTGCTACTGTCCCCTTCCCCTGAAGTAAATGGGAACGCTGGTGACTCACTGTAAAATTACAATAAAACATGGGGTGGTGAAGGAGACCTGGAATGGTTGTGGTCTGTGATTAAGGCCTGAAGGGACTCTCTGGGGACCACCCTCCGACACACCCTTTACTTACAAGAGAAATCATCTGCATCTTTACAAAAAGGCCCCTGTCCTTCATAGGAGGAAATCATTCTGGCTAAAGAACTCCGCGTGAGAGAGGAACTGGCCCCAACCCTTCCCTCTCTAAGCCTCATTCCAACACTCACACCACCCACCTCAGCCCCCACAAGAATCTCCATCCTGCCACTCTCTTTCCCCCAGCTCCTGCTTGCAATGCAGTGCTGGCTGATGGGAGAGAGAAGGAAAGGTCTTCTGCCCTTATCGCATAGCCAAGGTAAACCAGCATCCCTTGCTCCTGGGACAGTGCACACGTGATTGGAGCTGCTAGAAATGAGGCAGGGCTGAGGGAGGCTGGGGTCGTGGTGTTTCCTTTGCCCATCTCTGCTTCACCCCCCACTTCTCAGGAGAGTTCAACGGGATGAAAGAAAAAGAATTCTTAGGTCTGATCCTTCCCTGGGGGTCACCAGGTCAGTTTCAGTCAGTCTGCAAGAAAGCAGGCCACACAATGACGTTTTCCAGTCTCTAGCTGGCTCGGTGGGGTCTGGCTACACTGCACTGGGTAGACAGACTCATGCTAGTGCGGCTTGAACTAGAGTCCTGGAGCTGCCCAGGATTGGGAAGACACACAGGGGGCTTTACAGCCACCACAGACCGACCTTCCTCTGGGCTGTGAGTCACGTGCTGTGTCTGTTAGAGGTGCAACACAGAATCTCACCTCTGAGTGCATCAGTGTTAGCTGAGACCAAAAACCAGCCCAGCTAAGGGCTGGATACTGCCTTCCCTTGCTCACCCAATACTCCCTTTGAAGACAAGAGAAGCCGTGTGCACACATCTGAGGCCAGAATGCACCTTCTAAGTCAGAGGCAATGCATGGTTGGGGGGTACATGGGCCTGCCCAGACATAAGCACGGGCTCTGTGGGTGCTCTGGGGCAGGAGCACCCACAGAAAAAAAAATAGTGGGTGCTCAGCACCCACCAGTAGCCTCACGGATCAGCTCCTGTCCCGTCCCAGTTCTCCCGCCTGCCAGCAGGCTCTGCCAATCAGCTCCAACCCCTCCTTCCCAGCGCCTCCTGCCCACTGCAATCAGCTGTTCAGTGGTGTGCAGGATGTGCTGGGGAGGAGGGGAAGGAGCGGAGGCAGGAAGAGGGGGTGGAGGGGTGGAGTGGGGGCAGGGCCTGGGGTGGAGCAGAGGTCAAGCACCCCCCCAGAAACTCGGAAGGTCGGTGCCGCTGTCCCCAGATTTGCTGCCTGGCTTGTACTGAGCATGCTCAGTAACATCTGCTCAAGCCACTGCCCTCACTCTGACCCCCCCATTCGGCAGGTACAGGTTGCCTCTGCCCTAAGTAGGTCAACAGGTTTGTTGAATGACACAAGTTTCTTCTCCAGGATGGGTCCAAAGCTGAATGTAAAGCCTGAAGGAGTTGGCTTGTGTGGAAAGATTAATTGCCAAGGCCCTGAAGCCTGCAAACACATAGGCACATCAGTAAAACTTTGAACCCCATTGAACTACGAACTGTGCAAAGTTGCTCTCTCCATTAGAAGTTGTAGAATCAGGGCCTCACTATGGACTGCTTGGCTACGTGATTTGGCGGAGGTGGGGGAACATTGTCATTTACAGCTATTTGGTGGTTATATGCAAATGCCATAGGTGAGAGAGGAATAAGCCAGGGTGCTGGCAGGGGGGGTCGGGGTGGGGGGGAGAGATAAATAGAATAGCGGGAGTGAATTAACAACATTGAAATCTGGGTGAGTACCACGAGGAATTTGTGACAGTGAGATCTGTGGAATAATCTCCCCATTACTTGGACTGGACAAATAACTAGCAAGATATAGGATAAGCAGTAATACAGCACCAGCCCCTGAGGAAGGGCTCTGATAGCTTAATAAAGCTTTTCTAGTTATAATGGCTATAAAATTGAAACTCATCTGGAAATGTTCATTCAAATACATGTTGAGTTGAATTCAATGATCTTTTTTCTACTACTGTACAGCCCAGCCTACAGCTCATACAAAAAAATTGGCAAGATTTTCTGGAGGCCGGTACAGTCTCATTACATGAATAAAACATGGGGATCTTCCTGCCAGAATTTCATCGGAAGGAGAATTTCCCCAGGCTCCTTCCCTGCAGATCTTTCCCAGATTATTGATATTCTCTGTAATAAAGAAAAATTCCTGAAAGGTTCATTGGAATGAATGCAGAATCTGCATTTCCCCAATCCAGGGAGCATGTCCTTAAGCATGCTGGAGGCTGTTTACCACTGTTTTATGTCAGCCTGTCGTTGATGGATGGATTGACTGACTGTTCATCAGTGTCCGCCTGCCAAAGACCAATGGCTACCTTAAGGAAAAGTACCCTAGGGGGAAGAGGAATGTGAGGACCAAATAGTTTCCTGATCTCACGTGTGGTTTATGCGTTTGACTCTCTTTCTGCTTATCTCAAGGCAACACCAGGGCTCATATCCCATTGAATAAGGACATGCATGCTGGAGGGCTTTCACTGAAGATGTTGTCTCTGGCTTAAAATCCCACAGATCTAGCTGTCTTGGGTTTCCTCAGAACTTTCTTCTCTGAACTACACGGGGAAAAGGCCAAAAGGAAGAGGTGTGGACAGACAGAGGACCATATTCAATGGGTGATCAGCGAACATCTCAAGGCTTGGAGTAGGTTTTGTCTGGATGCTGACCTGAAGTTTATCCAAGCTCTCTGCAACGCTTGACCCAGCAGAACTGGGCTGGAAATATCATGGAAATAGGCATTCTTTGTGGTATTTTGCCAGTTCTTCTCAGTCTGGCCCCCTCTGGAGTCTGGTCGGGCAGCTTAGGGGTTGGGTTTGAGGAGGTTCCAATTTGTCCATCCTTGTATAAAAGCCTGGCCATGACGCCAAGCACATAATTTGCAATATTTAGTACTGGACTCTCTATAGCGATGAGCAAGCCTCAGGCAGTTTGAAAAACCATCGGATCATAAACCAAGTTTCTCTGCCCAAAGATCTCCTGGGAAGAAGCTCTTTGGGGATATTTCCAGCACTTCCTGATTCTGTCTGATCAAGAATACCTTCAGAGCGGCCTTTCTAGTGATCTGTTGGGATCTCTGCCTATTACACCTCAGAGATGTTTCTAGTTCAGGTTCATTTCAAGCTTCATGCAAAGGTTCTTATCATTTCATTTTAGGGCTGTAGATAAAGATGTCCCCATGATTCTGGGGCTGGAACAACAATCTCGTGGCCTGATTTTCCTTTTACACTGGCTTTCCTCCAGTGCGCTTCCATTGAGTTTGATGGGCTCACCACTGATATACACCAGGGTAAGCAGGAGGAGCATCTACAAACCTCTGTCCAGAGAACAGGTAAGGTACTGGCAGCTTCACCGGACTACCACCAGTGCACCTCACTCCAAACTAGAAGGACTGTATAAGACCAAGCAGGAAAAGGAAAAGACTCAATGTAATGTGCGACGGAGTGCTAGGGAATGAAGCTGTGTGATGGAGTTTTCAGTTTTCTCCAGTCCTGTTTCTCTTATCGCACAGGCTGGTGTTCAGGTTCCTCTCTCACTAAGTCATTGAGCCCAAGAAGCTAGAGATGGAAAAGATTGATCATCTCCTCTAGATCTTCCCCAAGGGCGGATTGTTCATACCACATGCTCTGTTCGCCAGCACTTTATCCAGGGTGAGGTTTACACAAGTCAAGCAATGGGACTTGCATCACTTCCCTTGAGAGTCCAAGATCTATAATAAGAAAGAAAGGGCAGCTTGAAAACCTGGATTCACAGTGGGGACAAGCAGGAGTGACTTTACTGGTGTCAGCTGTGACTTTGACCCATTGTCTTCCAGATGTAATTGAAATCCTGATCACATGAGAATGTTTTTGGGAATTCAGGAATCAACCAAATCCCAATTTGGGTAATTATTTTCTGCCTCCTTAACTCCCCTTCTCATTTCAGTTGGATCCAAGATTCTCCACTTCCTGTCCTAAACTGCTGTCTTATCCTCAAACTGTGCCATACATTGTCAAAGAGCGGCTGTGTTCCACCCCAGAGGTGGCTGCACTTCACTAGGGAGCAAAGGGATTCCTGCACAGCAGGTCATGTTCGTAACGGGCTTCTGGCTCCTTCAAACACTACAGAATTGCCTAAAACATTGGGCAGAATTCATTGTTGGGATCACAGTGGGGAATTCCAGAGGTGGGTTTGAGCTTCTCATCTCCAAATATCCACAGGATACTGATGTCAGCCTGACCTTAATGTGCTGGATTTCCTTGAGCTGCCTGGACAGAATAGGGTCCAGATCCTCAGTTGGTGTAAATCAGCAGAGCTCTATTGATTTCAAGGAAGCTACACTGATGTACACCAGCAAAGGATCTGGCCCAGAGGTATTAGGCATCTTCCCCAGTGGGAAGGCGGGGGATTCTGTGGCATGTTTCCTAACCTGAGTTTTTTAAAATGAAAATAAATGTTATTGCTTTTTAATTGGGGCAAAGGAGGAGTGTTTCCTTTGGGATTCACTTCAAAGCAGCAGGCGCTGTGGCTGAGAGTGCAGAGCCTCTGATCTTACCCGCCCAGCAAAATGAGCTGAGGTGGAGGCATCCCCCTGCACTTGAGCTCAGGGTGGGTTTATTTGGAAAATGAGAAAGTCAAGGGTCCAGTTTCCAGAGAGTTGTGGAGTTTGCTGTTGGAGGCCTCAGATTTTACTTCTCCTTCAACGTGATGCTCTCGTCCACCAGTCAAAACAGAAGTACAAAGGCCAGCAGTCCTCCTTTGATCGCCGTCTTCTTTCCCACGGTGCATGATAAGAAACCACTCAATGTATGTAGGGAGGCCACTGGACCGGTTATAAATGGACAGTCCTCTTTTTGTGCCCCATTCAGTACAGAAACAAAACCAGCTGTGGCTTCTCTGGCATCAGGCAAGGGACACCATTTGGAAGAGCGTGCTGCTCTTCACAAGGTCACCGGCAGGGACAGGATGATGGATCACATCAGAGTGGGTAGGGACATACCATTCCTGGAATTACAGAATAGCTGGAGTTCCAGGAATGGGTGAGGGGCCACCCTCATGTTGTGTCTACACTGCAAAGCAAGCCCAGGCTTGGACACAGGCTTGGCCAAGCCCCCGTTCTGTCTACACACAATTCTGTCTCACTTGCACCCGGGTCCCAGGACCACATGGAGTGGAAGATTAAAGCTCAAATCCCACAGGGGCTCGGACACAATTGTTTTGCATGTGCCCGTAACTTGGGCCCAGGCCCCTAGACTCAGGTCCTGAGAGTCTGCCAACACCATCCCACAATTCCTTGGGATGGAGTCTTTTGTCCTTGCTATCCCAAGACTAGCCAATCAACTCCCAGAAAACTGAAGCCCCAGCGGCTCAGCATGTAACCCTTCCATTTTGTTCCACCCGCTTAGCTGCAAGCATGGTGACCTTCCTCCTGCATTTGTAATGGCCAGCGATGCGAAGGGCCTCAGCTGGTGGAAGCCTTGTCAAGTGTGCTGCTGGCTGGTCACAGGGGCACAGCCAGATTGTGGTTAATCTCTGGGATGAGGCGAGCAAACAGGTCCACTTTAGCTAAGAGTCCCAGGAATGACCAGGAGTACAAGGAAACAGCGGAGCAGTCGGCAGCACGTGGGATTCACCAGACCAGTGACTAGTGCAGGGAGAGCATTACAGGGCTCCAGACTGACTGCCGGAAAGCCAGGGATGAGAAATTCTGGGAACTCGCCTCCATCCTGCCCCTTTTATGAGGAGTTTGGCTAGGTGCTGGGTACTGCACTGAGCCACCAGCCTTTAATAACAGCCCAGTCAGCCAGGACCACGACCTCCCTCCTTCACTCCCCACCCCACAGCATAGCACTGGACTGGAGCCAGCAAGCACCGGATCAAGCTGCCAAAGTGACTCTCGTACTCACACTGATGATTGAGGCAGCTTTGCTGCCAGAAAAGCTGCAGCATATTCCAGGTCCCTGATCAGAAGGGCTTTCTTCTGTCACTCAAGGGGCGATGCCCACCGTGGAACTGGCACCAAAAACACAAGAGGCAGAAGCAGCCAGGAATATCGGGATTTGTGGTTTACAACCCAATGCAAAATGTATTACAAACCATGGGCAGCAACGTGTTTTCATTCAAGGCATATGGTGCCCTCCCCCCACCTCTCCCTCCCCACCACAAAGAATTCAAGCTAGAGACCAGGAAGCACAAAACAGTGAAACAAGCATTTGAAAAATTTTGTTTTGTTTTTACTAGAAACTCGCACATTCTTACAGAGATGTAAGACCTTTATATTGCCCTCCCATTTAGTACATGGTGACATGCTGCTGGCTCCGGGTTGCCAGGCGCGTGCAGACCCAAAAGATAGTTCGGCAGGATGTGTTGATGAGCTGCAACACCACGCGGGATGGATAGCCAAGTTTTCCCACGCTGCACCACGAACCAAGGGTTAGAGAAGCCACCTCTAGGGAGGGCGCTAGGAAGCTCAGGATACGTCAGTTTGAGTTGGGTCTCCATACTGCAGTCTGGAGCCCCAAGTTTGGGTCTGGGGCCCTGAAATGCTAAGTCTAGGGTCAATATGCAGTGTTGATGCTCAAGTCCCGGGCTTGCAAACCCAGGGTCCACAGATTCGAGTCCTATTAATGCATTGCAGTGTAGACATACCTTAAAGGGTGCTTAGGCGAGTGGGTAACACAATGTCTGAAGCTGTCCTGTGAGCTCTTCTCCTGACCAAACACCCCTCATTTCTAGGGAAGGGCCTCGTCAGAAGCTAAAATATTATATGGTGTTTGTAAACGAGGGGAGATGAAGATTGTTTTCTCTGTGCTGGCCCTTTAAATCAAAGGTGTCTCCCTGCCTGTGTCAGGAGCTGGGGAGAGTGCTGTATGTCAGGTGAAGATGGGGCAAGTTATGTGCTGTCACACACTCTGCTATGCAGATGTGTCATTGGTTTTTATTTTGTTGGTTTCCTTCCTCTGAAATAAATTACCTGGGCTGAGAGTGTGTGTTTTCCATCTTGTATATGGGAAACTGAGCTGTTTGGGTCTCTGCTGTGCATACTCCCTACTAAACTCAGGCCTGTTGTAGGACACTGCACTCACCTTTGGTCCTCCCATGAATGCCACAAATTATTGTCCCAGGCTGAACAATAAACAGCAGGAGCAGAGACGATGCCAGAAGACTTTCTTCTGTACTGAGGGCTGAATTCCACACAGGAAGGCCAATCAGCCATGGGCATCTCACATTGGCACTTAGTCTCCGCGTTCTCATTTGAGGTACCTAAATGCTGAAGTCTCAATTTGACCATCCATATATGGGATTGGACGGCATGGGAAAGAGACCCACTGTTGAATATTGGGCCCAGGATCTGCGGAGAAATTACCAGAAAGTACATGCCTGGTTTCAGCATCACAGGAGGAAAAGGGCTGGAAAACACCTCAATCTCGCCATCACTAACATCTTCTGCTACAATGCACCATGCTCCCAATGCAGTCCCTACAGGATACATCTCCCTTCGTCATCCGCACCTCTGTTCACAACAGCCAAGGACTGAGGGGGTCACAGAGAACGAATTAACGTTCTCCCCTATGGGCAGGAATCCCTGGTTGGACTACATCTTCCATGATGCACTGTAATCTCCCCTTGTGGAAAGGGGAGGCAGTGGGAACCGGCTGCATAACTGCTCTCAGCCCCTTCCTTTTAGGCCAGGTGGTGCAGTGGAGCTATGCATAACCCCAAGCACCATGCTCTGCTGCTCTTGGTGCCATTCCTCCTTGGGTCACTTATCATGTCCCGCATTTTGTTCTTAGCAGTAGAGTGTCTTGCCAAACCCTGAAGAGTTAATTTGCTCTCAGTCTCCAGGTTAACTGTGTCCTCCCCTAGCATCGGCCGTTTGCTCCTCTGTTCACACCACAGCCCAAGGTGAATATTCACATCCCCACTCTGGCTTGTGCTGCATTGGCACTGGGAATAATGGTGGCTAGCATGATGTGGTGTCTAGCTCCCAGACATCCCAGCAGATGGTCTCACTTGTGGCCTTAAGCTTCAGCTGGCTCAGGAACAAGGTCTCTACACACCCCTCCTCACCTTCATTGCTTTGCCCTCCCTGCACTGGCCCTGAAGATGCTGCTTTCCCACTTGTCCCTCAGTAGGGACCATCCCCGATCCTGCCCTGTGGGGCAGCTGCAGAGAGGGGCTCACTGGTGCCCTCTCCCAAAGTCTCGGGCCCAGCAAGCATGAGGCCTTGGGGCCTTCCCTGCTCCAAATCCAGCCTGGCCCCTTTCGCCCTCCGTGCTGGCGGGGAAAAAAGCGAGAGCCCTAGAGGCTGAGAGCAGGGACAGGGAGAGCAGCCGCACGGCAGGCTCCCACATCTGGCCCCAGCAAGGCCACTTTGAGGGCTTGAGGAATTCAGTCTCCATTGTCCATTGAGTCCTTGAATTCTCTGGAGACTGACCCCCCCTCCACACACATACATGCACACTTCCTTAACGGGGGCGGGGGGCACTGAACTGCCCTCAAATGACAACGACCTCCGGTTGCCCTGGGGGTGAATCTGAACTCCAGAACTACAAGAGTTTGCCACTTAAATCACCACACAAAGTGTTGCTCTAATTGCCAGTCAACACGCAGGGAGTGATTAACAACATAAAGCCTAGGGAGCAACTGCAGCCCATTTACTCCTTGGCCCAATTAGCGATTAGGTGAAGAACGGGATGGGGGGCGGGAGGGAGAATGGGCTGAGGGTGAGGGGAGAGGGCAACCTGCTGGTGGGAAAGGAGTTTCTGCTTCCTCTTGGGACTTTTCCTGTCTAATTCAAGGATGTGAGGCCTGCAGACCCACAACCCCAGAACAACATCTCCTCACCATGTGTAAAGGGAATGATTGCATGTGCAGCTGTACCCATTGTAACAAGGCTCAGGTGTGGGGCAAATACATAGTAACTCCTCTGTTAATAGCACTCATCGGGGGTAACTGAGAGCAGAGTCTGGCCCATTGGTCATTAGGCCCAACTCTCCTCCACCTGCCTTAAACTGGCACGTGGGCCGAGGCACAAACAGCTAAAAGTGCACTAATTACTTCTGATCAAAGGTGTGTGGCAGGAAACTAGCCTCTTGAGATGGCAGCCAGCCTACAGCCACAACCTCTCAGGGACAGTCCCAACAGAAATAAGCCAGGTTCTGTGCCACAGGGAGAGGACGTGAGGTTTGCTCTTATTTAGTGAGGATCACAGTCTGCAGCAGCCAAGGCAATATTGACTAGAAGTTGTCACCATCTGCAAACTGCTCAGTGGCCTTTGCAAAATGAGTGGGTTGGTCCCAGGGACAGGGGCTGATGTGAAAGAAGCCAAGGGATGAAGGGACCGTGGGGAACTGAGCTGCCCTCTCCTCTGGAGAGAGAAGACTCCCTCCTTGTCCTTGCTGGGGCAGCGTGGAGGAGTTTGTACAGTCTGTTGGAGGAGGTCTCCACGCTCCAGGGCTAGCAGGTTGGGACCTTCCCCCAGCTCCAGGTTAGATGTTTAAATGGGAAGTGTGCAGCGCATTCCCAGTCCACCAGTTACTAATGGCAGCACTAAGGCGGAGCCAGCTGGAAGGGGCACCAAAGCAAAGGGAGGGAGATAACAGAGCCCACAGACCAGCTGGCACCTGTGCCTGCCCTCACCCCTGGGTGCACCCTGCAGCACCATGTTTGGCCCTTTGCACAGAATTGGTGCCAGATTCCCAGATGATAATGGGCCAGGCTGATTCCCGGAGAAATCCCATTGATTTCCATGGAGTTACACCAGGAGTGGATCTATCCCCCTAAAATGTAGCTGATATGCAAACATAAGGAGACCATTAAAGGTTCTTTGGATGCTACAATAGGGCCAGTTAAATGCCTCAGTTGCCATAGTTACTAGCAGGCTGCTCTTATGTGGTAGGGCAGTGATGCCATCATCTGATCCGACCAACAGAGCCCAGCTAGATGTCTCAGTGAAAATTCTTGGGATACTACCATCACTGCACTCTGAATACCCAGTTCCCCTGCACCAAATGCGGTCCCTCAGCCCAGCAAGTTGGGAAGCTCCTGTGTTTTAACCTCGGCTGAAACACTGCTGGGTGCAATCAAGGAGAGCGTAGCCAGGATCTGGGCACAGCGGGGATTCAGGCCAGGCTGTGGCCCACCTTAGCGGCCTGATGGATGGTCGCCCACTGTCAGTGGATGCAGGGCAGACATCCATTCTCATCTTCCTAGACCTCTCTGCAGCATTCGACATCATCAACCAGGAGGCACTTGAGTGGCCGTGGGTTGCTATGGTTGCACAGGTGCACTTGGAACGTCACAGAGCCAGGGCACATCTCTCTGAGAGCTCTTCACAGAGCACTAAGGGTTATCGCTGCATCATATCAGTGCTCAGCAGTGCGAGCGATCTGGGTTTCCAGGGTGCCTAGGGGAATTAGACACCAACATCCTTCCCTTCGGCTCCTTTGAAAATCCCATCCTTGGTTCTGCAAAGGTGGGAGCCACTGTTCTTCTCAGAGTACCAGCGGGAGAGAACCCACAGGTTCGATATCCTTAACGCATGTCCAAGTGCGGGGCTGGGTTCTCTGCAGTCAGGTCAGGCCCTGCTACCTGCTCAGCAGGCCCTGCTATGCAGAGAAACATCCTCCTTCACACCTGTAAATCCAGCCAGCAAATCTGCTGTTGGGAGAAATGCCGACATGCCAAGGCAGTGAGAAGCAGCAGCCCTGTCTGTAAAGTACCCATCCCTTACCTCATGGCCCTGCCCTACCCCACTTCTCACACCCTGCCCCTACGCCACTCCTCACACTCTGCCCCTACACCGCTCCTCACACCTTGCCCCTACGCCACTCCTCACACTCTGCCCCTACACCGCTCCTCACACCTTGCCCCTACTCCATTCCACCACAAAGGGGTGAGGCTAACTCAGGGAGAACAGGGGGTTTCAAAGCCAGCTCCTAAGCGACCAGAGAAGCCAGCAAAGAGGAGCAGCACACAGGGGAGTTTTGTGAGGGAGTGGGAGGTAGATACACCTAATAAACACACTCTGAACTTAGGCTAAAACAAACAAACAATAAAAAAAAACCCTGCAAGAGTAAAAAGAATGAAGGCAGAGTCTAGCAGCAGGGTGGGGCTATCCAGTTTATTGTACTGAATGCAGCACATACAACTACCCACCTTGTGGGCAGGTGGCGTATGTATACATTCGGAGCAAGCAGATCCTGGCCCTCAGAGACCAAGTACAGGCTCTGGAGACCAGAGTGGCTGAACTGGAGGAGCTAAGGGAGACAGAGAGGTACACAGAGGAGACTTTCAGGGACACAACAGAGCTGTCCCACCCCAGTCTGACAGCCTCTGTGCTGTCCAGAAGGATGAAACTCTCAGAGAAAGAGAACATAAAGGTGGAGCAAACGGAAATGATCTCAAAGTTGGGACTCTGCTTCTAGTAGATGTCATGGTATCCTTTCGCACTGAGGACGCTTCTCTGGGGGAGGGAATCCCAATGATTAGGAAGTGACAGGTAATAGTAAAGGGGGATTCGATTATTATAAATATAGATAGCTGGGTTTGCAATGACCAGGAGAACCACATGGTGACTTGCCTGCCTAGTGCGAAAGTTGTGGACCTCTTGAGATGTCTAGACAGACTTATGAGCTGGTGCCACAGTACATGTATGTAACGTAAAATAGGGAAAGGTAGGAGAGCAGTTCTGGAAGCCAAATTTGGGCTGTTAGGTAAGAGAGTAAAGTCCAGGAGCTCCATGATAGCATTCTCTGAAATGCTTCCAGTTCCACGTTCAGGGCTAGTTAGACAGGCAGAACTGCCTGGGGATTTGATGGGAGCTGGGTGGAGGGGTTTGCATTTATTAGGAACTGGGGAGACTTTGGGAAAGGAGGAGATTATACAGGACAGATGGGCTCCATCCAAACCAAAACGGAACCAGACTGCTGGCAAGTAAAATGAAAAGGTCATAGAGGAGTTTTTAAACTAAGGCCTGGCAAAAAGCCGACAGGTATGGAGGAGCACACGGTTCGGACAGACACGTCCCCTAAGGGAGGCTTTATTAAAGGGGATCCTCAATATCCTCATAAAGAGGAGAGGACAGAAGATGATATAAGAGAAACAGTCAAACAAAGAAGAGTCCAATTCAGTTACATCACATGAAGGCAGAGAACTGAATATTGACAAATATTAAAAGTAAGGCTAAGATTTAATCACCGGTACTTTTAATAAAACTCATGGACAGGTCCCAGGCAAGAAACAAAATGTCACGGACCCGTGACCTGTCCATGACGTATACCATAAATACCCCGACTGAATCAGGGAGGGGGGCAATATGTGGGGGAGGGAATCCCCTGGCACCAGCTGCAGGAGGAACCCCAGGGAGCCCGTTGCCACTCTCACCACCGCTGAGGGGGGAACCGCAGGACCAGCCACATTGGCCACTACTCAGGCAGTCCAGGGGCCAGCTGCTGGGGGCTGCCAGAGATATAGCTGGTGCGGCTGGCTGTGGGGCTGTCTGAGCGACTGGCTGCAGAGCCGCTCCAGAAGGCAGCTGCTCGGGCAACCCTGGGGACAGCCACACTGGCCTCTGCAAAAGTGTCTTCCTGCGATCTCTGTGACAAACACGGAGCCTTAATTATAAGTGCTTGTATACAAATGCTAGAAGTCTAAATACTAAGATGGGTGAATTTGAGTGCCTGGTATTAAATAAGGATATTAATAAAATAGGCATCACAGAAAATTGATGGAATAATGTAATCAATGGGATATGGTAATACCAGGGTACAAAATATACAAGAATGACAGAGTAGGTCACACTGGTGGGGGAGTGGCACTATACGTGAAAGAAAGCATAGAGTCAAATACAGCAAAAATCGTAAATTAAACAGTACCATGTTTAATAGAACATGGATAGAAATTCCTGCAGATAGAAATTCCATGCTTGAATAATGAGACTATAGCAGTAGGAACATACTATCAACCACGTTACCAGGATGGTGACTGTGACCATGAAATGCTCAGGGAAAGTAGAGAGGCTACAAAAACAGAAAACCCAGCAATAACGGGGGATTTCAACTCTCCCCATAGTGACTGGGGGAACATGTCACCTCAGGAGGGATGCAAAGATAAAACTTCTAGTGCCATTAAAGACTGCGTCTTGGAGTCCTGGAACTCACAAGGGGAGAGGCAGTTCTTGATTTAGTCCTAAGTGATGCTTAACACGTAGTGTTTGATGACTATTTAATACTGGCCCACAGTATGTTGGTGCATAGTTTGATTTCTTGATGTTAGTACATTTCAGTTATTTAAAAAAATCATTTCCTCTAAGCTTATAGAAACTTTTTAATATTTTTTATTTTATTTGCCTATATATGGCATGAATTTACATAGATTTACACATCCTAGTGTGCAAATTGATTGTCTTATATGACAGGGATAAATCATGCCTGAAAGTCATGCATCAAAGTCATGAAATGGGCTACAAATGCAATAAAAAATAAGGTATCAATGTTTAACAAATGGAGGAGGGGTGCCAAAGACACTCCTTGCCTGGGGGGCCATTTGGTTTAGGGCTGGCTCTGAGAATACAGAACGCGGTTATGGGAGACCTCCACAGCCTGGGTGAGGTGGAGCGGAGCTGGCAGACACTGGCTGCATTAGGGAAGATGTTCTTCTGGACCACCCCATCCACACATGCAGATCCCAAGTATGTTCAAACAGACGGAGTGCCTGGCCCTGGCACTTCAAGGGCAACCCACAGCAAGACTGTCTGCACATGCAGAGCCCTACACAGGAAGGGGTTGTGCACAAGAAAGGCCCCCTCATGCTCATCCAGGCACAGACCCTGGGAGATTAGTCACACCCCCATAGCTAGCAATGCAGGATTTCTAGTCCATAATGCAGTGCAAAGCCTTTTGGGTCATAGTCCCAGCACTGCCACCTGGGGACCATCGGCTGGAGAAGGCCTCCTCCTGCAGCTGGACCCGCGGCTGGTTCCTCACCCCTCTTCACTGTTCCCTCCGCTGCCTCCCTGGCCCAGGCCTGAAGCAGCCATCTCCTCCCCCTGCCCTAACCTGGAAGCCTCCCTGGATAGCTCTTTCTTCAGTGTGGTGGAAGGTATAAACCCCACCCCCCTGTAGAGCAGGATGGAATCTTTTGGGTAAATAGTAAATTTGCTGAAAAACGCATTGTTCAGGGCCACCAAAACTAACCATGAATTCAGGTCAAAATGGATGAATCGTTTCTGCGGAAACAAAATGTTTGGAAATATCTAAATGTTCCATTTGTTTCAGTGAGGAAAACTAGAAAAATTCAGCTTCTGTTCAAAACTGACTGATCTGATTTTCAGATTTTTCATTTTGCCCCTGCCCCCCCCCCAAAATTCATTGTTTGCTCAGCTCTACCCCCTAGTGGAATAATTGGGAAGTGCAGGGAGTGATGCAGGGGGATTATGGGGGAGGGCGATGAGTTGAGGGAAGGAGGATGGAACAGGATGAGTTGTGGGGAGGTGGTAGTGATGAAGGGAGACTCAGAAGAAAAGGGAAAAGGGGGAGCTGAGAAAGGGGGTGAGGTTGAGGAGGCGGTGGTAAGGGGGGACTGGGAACAGAGATCTTGCAAAAAGGACAGGGACCACAGAGAAGGGAGGTTGCAATTAAGCTAAATTATTAATGGTTGTTGGATCTAATTGTTATGATTAGATCAGCTACGGACAGGGAGGTGCTAAGGCAAAATCAAAACTTTGCATCTAAACATCCCTGAATTTTGATCCAAATGTTATAGCCTGGGCCCATCTCTGACCGGAAGCAAAACCAGACGGCACTTGCAGGTGGGTTAGTGGAGGGTCTTAAAGATTTCAGGCTGGGGTTGCTGAAGCCACCGAGCAGGCTTAGAAGCACAACTCCCATAAATTGCACTATGTGTCTGAACCCTCTGGGCTTTGACAAATCTCAGCCTTGAGTTCTAGCTGTTGGAGGAAGTTTTTTAAACTTGATCCAAATTTGTCTTTTCTTAGTGAAAAGGAAGATGCAAAGGGAATGCTCTTTGCTTTCCCCTCCGAGTGAGCTGTTCAGAGAGTTCACTACCCACACTTCTGCTTTTGTGGTCATTCTCTCTGCTGCGTTCTCTCTCAGACACTCATCTCATGGCCCCTGGATGCTGCTTGTTTGCCATGCTGCTGAGAGAGATTGTACAGATCACTTGGGAGAAGACAGTAAATCATAACTATATGACAAGCTGCTTCTGACAGCCAGTCCCCTTGCCCAGCTCCTGGGGCTTTCTGGACTTGGTTTTATGTGTTTCTGTGGTCTGAAATGTTCTATAAATCTCCTTGAACCTTTCAGAGCCTCCCTTTCTATTTCACTGACACAGTTCTGTAATTACTTGTTGGATCAGAAAGGTTATTGCTCGAGAAAGACCAAAGCTGGCGACTTCATTGCAGTTATTGTATCATTTAAATATGCAGTTCACTCTTCATGATTTTCTTAATAAAAATTTAATACAGAAAATAAATTTGAACCATTCCAGAGGATGCTTAGTACTTGAACCCATAAAATATAACCTCTTACCCACAAGCTTGCTTCTCCAAAAGCACCGCCACTCTGAACTGCATGTCCAGTTATTGGAAATAAATTCATCCTCCGATTAAAGGGAACCCAACCAAGTCATGAAAGCCATTTGCATTGGCAGTGTGGTCCACTCACTAGGAGTGAGGCTTGAAAGTAAGGACTCCTGGGTTCTAGTCTCAACGCTTCCACTTTAACCACCCTGTGCCTCGGTTTCCCCATCTGTCATAAAGATAAGAGTAGGGCTAGTTGAAAAAACTCCTTCAAAACTGCTTTTGGAAGGAAATTGGGTTTTTGAGGAAGTGAAAGTTTGATTTGTTTTTCAACTGAAACCCCCAAATCTGAAAATTATTGGCTGAAAAATGAAAATTAACTGGTTTTCAGCCAGCTTTGGCCAAAAAATTTCAGTTTTGATTTTGCAACTAAAAATCAAAATTTTCCACAGGACCCATCCTTCCGTCCCATTTTCCAGGCAGCGCCAGATAACGTAGCACTTTCTACCTGTCTGTCTGGAGATATCAAAGGGCTGTTTACAAAATGTGGGTAGGTTTCATTATCCCCATTTTACAGACTACAAATGGGTACATAGAGATTAAGGAATTTACCCAACGAGCAACACTGGGAGCTATAAGCCCTGTGTTCTAGTCTTGAGTCTGCCCCAACTCACAGTGAAATACTTTAGCTATTGGCTGATGCTGCCTCCCCTCTGTTCTTCTTCTTAGCCAATAGCCAATGTCTAGCCATTCAAATAAAGGTGTAAAACAACCCAAAGAGCCCAGACCACACCTGGCCAGTCGAGAGTGGTGTGTGTGCTGAGAGATAATGCTTTTTCCTGCCCGCTGCAGTGATCCGCTAGCTCCCCGGGGCCCCGCGTCCGACAGAACTGAGTGAAAATTGGAATTTCTGTCCTGGAGGGAATTCTGAAATTTCATCCGTTGTTTTCATCCCAGTTTGGGAGGAAAATCTGACACAGTCACGTTTTTCACAGAACAAACAGTTCATAAAAAAAGTTTGACTTGGAAACAGCCACACATTTAATTCAGGGTCAGCTTGACGTTCCATTTCACTTTTCCAGAAATGGCATTTCCCATAGGACAAATCATTACGGCAGAAAATTCCTGACCAGCACTGGTGTCCGATTGTCCTGAATATCTTAAGGCCTGATACTGCCCCATTTAAGCAGGTGGGAGAAAAGCAGTTGTGGTTGATAATTAAATGCAACTTGGAACAGAGGACCTTAAAAGCAGCTTAATATTTGACTGCCTGTGTGACACCCCCTCCCTCCAAAGCCTTTGATGGCTCAGTACAACCATTAGTATTATGGAATTGCAGATGAACTGCAGGGCTGGGGATGGAGACTGGCTGAGCTGCCTCTGAAGTGGCGATGGAGTGAGCTGTGCAGTTTGTAGGGCAGTAGCAGAGGATGAATAGAGAGAGAAGAGAGGAGAAGGGCAAGGACAGCGGTGAAGGGGCAGTGGAGAAGGATCAGTCCAACAGCAAGGAGAAGAGGGAAGGACAGCTCCGGGATGTACAGTGCTTGCATGGGGCACAGGACAGGCTTGGGATCAGCAGAGGGCAGCCGGGATGGGGTGTGATGCAGAGCCGAGCAGCACTGGTTATTCTCCCCGTGGGATGGGCCATCACTCCCTCTCTGTCATTATTTCCCAACACCTGTTCCTTGTTCCCATCGAGAGGGTTGGTGAGGAAACGGGCTGTGGTGTCCTCTGTATGTTGGTGACGCTCCCCCAACGCCGGAGCAGTAGAGTCTCGGCTCTGCCCGCTCCTGGAACAGGCACGATTGCCTAGAACTTCGCACCACTCGAACAGTAGGCTGAGGTTGCCCAGAGCCTTGCCAGCCAATGCCTGCTGCTCCTCATCTCATGCAGCTGTGCGTGTGACTGGGCCCGCAGCCTGCATTCCCTCAGCCATGCCTGGGAGTTCGCAACCTACCTTCCCAGGGAGTGCTCTGCTGTGCGTGCACCTCCACAGCCTGCTTCCCTGGGAGCATTCAGCCGTGCCTGCATGTTCGCAGCCTGATTTTCCTGGGGTGCTCAGCTGTGGGTGGCTCTGCTCCTTGGGGCCAGTGGTGACCAGCTAATAGCTTTAGTACAGTTTTTGTTTTAAGCAATGGAGTACACAGGACAATTGTAACATACTGATCCTACCCCGCCAATGTCCTTCCAGACGTTCTTTCATCCTCCCTGCTGAGCCAGGTCAGCCTTATTTCCCCCATTTGGCAGGTGGGGAGGCTGAAGCAGAGACAGGTTACATGACTCACCCAAGGTCGCATAGCGAGACACTGGCAGAGAGAGGAATGGAATCCAGCTCCCCACACTAGCCATTACACCACATGTACGTAGCTCAATGCACAGTGTTACGTCAGTAAGGACTTTCCCCTTTACAAGGTTTCTGTCAATACGAAAAAGAAAGGCAGCTGTTCTGACTATGCAGCTCAAGGTCTGGTGATGAGAGTCTAGGCTGGGAGCAGAAAGGAGGCGGGGTTAGTAGTCACAGGAGAAAGGAAGGCTAGTTCTGTGACTACAGCACTAGGCTCCCAGTCAGGAGACCCCAAGCTTAATCCTCCACTCTGCCACAGCCTCCTTGTGTACGCTCTGAGTATCAGTTCCCCATCTGTGCAAAGGGGGTGATACCAGTTGTGTTTGTCTTGTCTATTTAGACTGAGAGCACTCTCACCACATGTTCATGCAGTGCCTTGCACAATGGGCTTCTGTTCTTGTCTGGGGCCTTCAGGCGTGACAGAGGACACTTCATAATTCAGAAACAGACTACTTGGTTTAAAGTTCGTTAAAGTTGCTCTCATCAAGAAATCAAATCATTAAAAAATTAGGAAATACAAATGTAAGGATTAAAAGCCAACTACAGTTTCTAATAAAAGAACGTACTCTGTTGCAGTTCACAACTCCCCTCCCCACAAATTTTATCAAAACAACATAAAAAATACAAAATACACATTGGAGATCAGTCCCCACACATAACGAACTAGTAGCTAAACTTTGATTCTGATTCCCTGTAGCATGTTTACAAAAAAGAATTCCCAAAACAGGACCCAAATCTATATTCTGGCCTGTTTTTAAACATAACTATTTCACTGAACAAAAAACACATCTGTGTAACAAACACGTAGAAGAGAAGAGCCCCTTCAAAGCTACGATCTCTCTCTATTACAGGTTTTATTACTCTCAAAAGATTTTGAACAGATGAACAAATCATTATCCCATGAAACTGAAAACTTTGATGCAACCCTAACTATGATCTTGCATCAGCCCCATTATAATAATGCTGAACTACAAGACAGATTGGATAGGACTCACTGAGTCGTAATAGTCTCACATTAACATCTGCTCAGTTTATAGATCTAGGGGAACTTCCAGGGTTCTGCTTGGATCTCATTCTAAAACAGGGTGATAGCTGTGCGTTTCCCCATGCTGGGCACCAAGGCCAGCTCCAGAAGAGCTAGTACTGACCGCTCAGAAGTACTGAGAAGTTCTAAGCTTCTACTTCAGAGTGGGGATGGGCCTCAGATCCAGATGTGAACTTCCCATGGTTCATGGAGGCTTTCAAGCACATGCTCCATCTATCCTTCACAATGTGCACTCTGCACATTACAGAAAGCCCACATTGCACAGGAGGGCCACCCTGGATGTGGTAAGCTTTTGTCAGTGCAGAGAGGGTGGGATTTGTTCTCTCCTGACCACAACAATGACAGCAGCACTACGGAGCAGCATTGTTCTCCACTGAACCAGTTTTTTTTGGCTCTGTTGCTCCCATCAGTCACAAGCAGGAAGGGAGGTGCCTGAGCTATTCCTACACTGGGACCCTGAGGGATGACCTGGGGCTATGCTGGCTCTATAAAAGCAAAGGGTAGCTAGCCTGACTCCACACGGCCATAAACAACATCCCCTTTAATAACAGCATCGCTAGGAAGGCAGTAGCCCAGCTGTAAAGGCTGTTGCAGATCTCCAATTGCATTCTTGGGAACAGAACTCAATTCCCCCACAAAAAACAGCTGCTGCTGAGATTCCGGAACCAGGGGCTTGAGGACAGTAAAGAGATAACACTGCTGCTGATGCTCCAGAGTCATGACCCCAATGGAGAACAATGCCCCGTTGAAAGTCCAGCATTCCAAGCCAGTGCTATTAATTGCTCAGGATGGACGTTTGCCAAACTGCCTGAGGATACTCTAGGCACAGGAGACTAATTCTCCTCCACGAACAGCTTTACCCCAGTGCCACTCCTTTGACTCCAGGGAGCTGTTCCTACTTTACAGCGATGCACACAAGAGCAGATTCGGGCCCCATGATTCTCAAGCTGCAACATCCACCAGCTCATGGCCACTTCAGCATTTAATGGGCTGACTTGCTCCTTCAATAGGCTGGACTTCAGACTAGGAAGTTTAGGCCGGAGAAAATATTCTCTGATGCGTGTCTCTCAGAGCCATAGAGTTGAAGGCCAGAAGGACCCACCAGATGCTCTAGTCTGACCTCCTGTATCTCACAGGCCACCAGCATCACCCAGCACCCACACACTAAACCCAACAACCAAAACTAGACCAGCATATTACAGCCTGCAGAAGACTAGCTATATGTGCCATAGGCAGAGAACAAGAGGTCCCCAGGCTCCAGCAATGGTAGGGAAATGATTAACATTTGCCCGATTGTCCTGTTACATTGCTTGCGTTGCTTCATGTCATGTTCCATTGGGTCAGGCTCTAGGTATGCATGAGCCAGAGGAACATGACATGTCCCCAATGACAGGGTGCAAAGCCCAAGGGCCACACACAGGATGTGTCTACACTGCAGCTGGGAACAAGCCTCACACTGAAAATAGCAGCGTGGCTGTTCTGGCTCAGCCAGGAGCTCGGGGTCTGGAGCTCAGGGCGCAGGTAGGCTTGAGAGCACCAGTTACCCCCTGAGCTGCCACGTCCACACTGCTATTTTTAGTGCGAGGCTCATTCCCAACTGCAGTATAGACACACCCCTAAAGGGAGGCCCCTGGCTTAGCTGTCCAGGAACAGCTGTTTGCTAGTCACTTCAGCTGTGCTTAGACAATGGGGCTGGTCCAATCTCTGTCCAGCCCTACATCAGAGCTCTGACTCCACTCATCTAAACGGTTTGGCCTTCCTTTAGTCTTGCTGGGACAACCACAATGGCCTGAGCACTATCATCAGGAGTTCCATCAGTGTTCCCCTTATGCTCAGAGCCAGCCAGAGCAGCTGCCTGGCCAGGGGCTGCTGACATTTTAAGGGGTAGTTGGATGCAGAGGTCATTGGAAGCTTCACTGCTCTACCTGCCCCCCCCACCCCCCCACGGGCCGGGGTAGTTTAGTCACTGCTATGCATGTCCATGTGGGGAGGTGAATGGCTGCCCACTGTTCTTATTGCACTCGCACATCCCTCAGCCCACACCTGGAGAGGGGCCCGTGTCTGCCTTGCTGATAGCCAGGACTTTGGAAGAGGATATGGTCATATTGTAGGGCCCTCTCCTGTCTGGTGCAGAGCACTTTCCACTCCTAGTAACATCACTGGGATATGATGGTGCTCACCACCCTGCAAAATCAGGCCCTTCTGTAGGAAGTGGATGATTTTCACCCAGTTTTGTAAGAGGTCGGTCAAGGGGGACTGATCATCATATGCTATGTTTGTACAGCACCTAGCTCAATGGGCCATGACGCAGGCTCCTAGGAGCTACAGTAATACAAATAATAAATCATGGTCATACTAATAAGCCAAAGATCTTCAAGGTGCTTCACAAACATTGGCCAGGTTTCTTCTGCACCGAGACTGATTCGTTCCAAGGGGTTGGGAGGTGAGGGGGGCTGTCAGGGAGCCAGCTATAGCTCCTTCATTCTGAGGGCCAGCCTGCATTGGCTCTGGAGAGAGTTAGGGTGGCCTAGGGGCTGCCCTATCTTACACCAGCCGCATATAGTCCCTAAGAGGTATATGCCAGGAGAGCTGTACTCTGTCCCATCCCCTCTCCACTCTGGTGCCCCAATGTCGCCCAGTGCCAGGGGAAGGACTGGTTGGTGCACAAGCTAGTTCCATTGTCTTTACCTTGGCTGAGAGCTCCCCCACTTCAGTCCCATCTCAAGTGGGCATGCACATCTGAGGGGATTCTGGCTCCTTTTTGCTGCTCAGATGCCACATAGGATCTGGATCAAAGAAGAACCTGGCCCATTAATTTTAATCCCCCAAAATGTGCCACAGAGTTAATGCAATATCATTATCCCCATTTCACAGAGAGGGAAACTGAGGCACAGAGAGGTGAAGATCCTGCAGAGGGCTAGCAGGAGAACCCAGATCTCTTGCCTCCCAACCGTCTACTTGTACCCAGACAGCACTGCCTCCAGTAGCCCTATATTTCATTCTCCCTATGCACCACCAGGGGCAGAAACAACAAACTTCACATAGGAAAGAAAACTTAAAAATTGATTTAATAATATAACCCAAGCAAGCGAACCAGACCCAGAGCAGCATCCAAGGGGGCAAGCACTCAGACTGGGCTGCAGGACCAGGATGAGTTAAAAGGAATCGGTGGGACGGAGCAGGAATGCGAGGGATGAAAGCAGGAGACTTGACTCTGACCCTGGTTAGGGGGTTGATAAAATGTCACTGCTAATCCTACCCTTGAACAATGGGTATTTCCCTGCTGCGGGGACAATCCCTTTCTTCGGTGAGCCGTGATGCTAAGCCAGCCCAGCATTTTGCTGGTGCACCCAGTTGAAACCAGGTTCAATGGCCTGCATTCCAAGAGAGGAACGGGGTCTAAGCCTCCCAGAGTCCACGTGTCACAACAAGCTCAGGCATGCGTCACTGAGTATGAATTGACTTCAACAAGCCTATCGCACAACCCCAGTCACAGACATGAGGCAAAAATGTTAGTATTGGGGATATTTATGTATGAAACCAAGGACTGAAGAGAGGCTCTGTGGCCTGCAGTCCAGTACACCACCCGCAAATGGTACAAACACAGTGAATTCATTGCCAGCATGCCACCGACCATGGATTTCTGAAAAGATCTTAAATATCCAGCTGTGTAACACTCCAAACATTTACATGTCTAGGTCAAGAGAATTACTTTGGACTTGCATCAGCAGAACCCCGTTCAGAATGTGATCCATTGCCTCAATCCCCATTGCACCGCCAGGAGAAGGAAGACCTTGCTGGCATTTCATCAGACTCTAAAAAATGAAGATCTGGATTCCTGGCAGTGAATCCCCATTTGCTGTTCCACATTCATCTCTGTTCAAAAATTTTCAGTCATCCAATCAGAGAACAAAATCTGTACAGAGCGACTAATCACACCCCACAAAGAGCCACAAGAAATAGTCCAAGAATCAGAGGGCTGAACCATGGAGAGAGGTTGAATTGCAGATGATCCAATGATTAGCATGTTAGCTTGGCTAACAGTTTGATTCCAGCTCTGCCCTAGCCTTCCTGCGTGACCTTGGGTGCATCGCTTAGCCTCTCTATCCCTCCACTCCCATCTGTATCTTGGGGATAACAGACCTGCCCTGCCTCACAGGATGTTGTGAGATGCTCAGATCATATGGTACCGTGGCACAGCTAAGCACCAAGATAGAGCCATTCCATGGATATGTTTATGGAAGAAATAGACTGACAACTTCCAGGACAGGTTCACGAGTGAGTCACAAACACCTCCCCCAACCCCTCCAAAATAGCCAATATTTCTCCAACTTCTGGTACAACAAATGCCGTCCTACCAGCTCTGGAAAAGCCTTCCTCTTCCATCCCAACACCCTTTCTTCCCCCCACCAGCTCTCGGGTTTGGCCCACACACCGTAGCCTCCCGCCCAGCCAAATCCTTATAAAAATTACACAGTTCAATTGGTGCAGATGCAGCTTTGTGTAGGACACTCTGGGATCACTGTAAACCTTGGGAAGGGTTAGCTTGCACCTGTGATCTAAGGGCATCCACCCAGTGGGTTGCACTGATTTAACTACATTCTTTCTTAAACTCATTTAAGTTAAACTGGTGCGACTTGTGTGTGCAAGCATGATTCTTTCTGTCCTACCCACCTCTCTTCCCCTGTTTGATTTTTTCCTCCCATCTCTACTTCTCTTGCCTAGACTAGGATATGGAAGATTTTAGCTAACACGTATTAACAGCCTTCTGTAGACAAGGCAATGTGCTTTTAACATGTTAAACTGGTCATGTTAAACTGCCTTGTCTACATTACACTGCCAACATGTGTTAGCTAGCACATGTTAGCTAATACCTTCTGAATCCTAATCTAGACAAGGCTCTGGTCAGAAGGCTCTGTGCACTTATACTAATGTAACAGACCTCAGAATCTGGCTTGAGGTCTGTATAACTAAAGGGGAAAGCATTCGCTCCAGCTAGTAGTGTACAAATGCCAGGGGAGGTCACCTGGTCTGCATCTGCTCCTTGAATGCAGGCTCACTCCAAGCCTGGGTTTGTTTTTGTTATTTCCAACTTGTTCTGGGCCCAACCCAAAGCCCACCGGAACCAACAATAGTCTTTCATCTGATTCCAGTGGGCTATGGATCAGGCTCTATCTGATCAGGCCTGTTTTCGCTGGCCAGAGTTGACAAGCAGGTGCTGAGCGGCCTGTTGATCTGAGAAGGGAGCAGAGACTGAGCAGGAGCCTCCTGTTACGTGGCTACAGCACAATCGCTGCCGGCCCAGAGAAGTGGGAACAGAGATTAAAAAAAAAAAAGAAAAGCAGAATCTTTCACAGTAGCTTATCTGCTGCCAGCCAATGGCCCCTCTGCTGCTGCCAGGACCGGCTCTAGGCACCAGCAAAGCAAGCACGTGCTTGGGGCGGCACACTTCCAGAGGTGGCATTCTGGCCATCCTTTTTTTCCAGAAAAAAACCTAGAGCTGGTCCTGAACACGGGGCGGCAGGTGGGCACCATGGAGGGCAGCAGGGGCGCTGCGGCGGAGCAGCAGCAGCAGCATTTCCTCAGCAGGGAAGTGGAGCAGCAGCCCGGGGCTGAGGCAGTGGCGGTAGGGCCGGGAGGGGAAGGCAGCATCCCCGCCCTGCGGCAGCGCTCCCTGTAGGCTGTGTATGTGCTGAATGAGAGCCCGAAAGCCGGGGCTGGGGCGTGGAGCCCAGAGGCCGGGGCGCTGCAGTGCCTGGTGCAAGCCTGCAAGGCACCGGGAGCCCAGCTCACCACAGTCAACTTTGGGGAGACGGCGGTGCTGGACTCCTTCTATGATGCAGGTGAGCGGGGTGAAGCACATCACCCGGGTTGCCACCCTCCCCCTGCACCTGGCCCGGGTGGCAGGGTGGGCGGGTGGACAAGCACTGGGCACAGGCAGGGCTAGCTCATTGAGGGACCTGGCTGCACGGTTCAATACTGGCGCCTAATTCCTAATTGGAATTAATCTGGCTTCATTGTGTATTTCCTGGGGTTTGTGGGTGTGAGTTGGGTGTGATTTGCCTTTAGCAAAAGTAACGGACTTTATTGAAGTTCTTTGCATATTTGATTTTATATCAGCTGAGTTTACCCGCATCTATTTCATAGATTCCAAGACCAGAGGGGATCGTTGTGATCATCTAGTCTGACCTCCTGCATAACACAGCCCAGAGAATGTCCCCACAATAATTCCTAGAGAAGCTCTTGTAGAAAAACATCCAAACTTGATTTAAAAATTGTCAGGGAGGGAGAATCTTGTGCTTTATCTGCTATGGTAAATGTCCTAACAGAGTAGTAGTGGTGTTGTAGTAGTAGCCATGTGGGTCCCAGGATATTTGAGAGAGAAGGTGGGTGAGGTCACATCTTTGATTGGACCAATTTCCACTGGTCAGAGAGAAGCTTTGGTGCTTATACAGAGCTCTTCTACAGGTCCTGAAAGCTTGTCTCTTTACCAGCAGAAGTTGGTCCAATAAAAGATGTTTCCTCACCCACTCTTGTCTCTCTAAATTATCAGCGACTCAGAAATAGGTAATGCCATTTTTGACATGGCGTGCCCCTCCCCCTCCCTTTTTGCTCACTGGAGCTTTCCTGAATAGGTTATAACCATTGATTTTAACATTCTGATAGCACAAATCATCCCGCCAGGTTTCAGTAATACCAGCTAGATTAAATGTATGCTCATAAATGAGCAATTTCAATTCCTCTTTTGTTACCCAGACTCCAAGCATTGGTATATAGACAATTCAAGAATTTCTTCTCTCCGTGTCCTTTGGTTCCGTGATTAATTTTGTTCTCAACGTCTCGATTGTGTGCTGAGTGCCCGTATCTTCCATCTTTTTACCTTCCCCTTTTGCTATTAGTTTCATGCCCTCTTGTCTAGTCTAGCCAGCCTGTCCCAAGGTGATTGGTCCCATTTCTGCTTGTGGAAAGTTTTGGGGCTTTACCCAACATGATCTTACTTTGACAGGACACGGACAAGAGCTTTTAAACATTTGTAGTAGCATTTTTCCCGCTGTTAAATATTTCTCATAACAACTCTAAGGAAATCAGAAAACAAGATCTCTCCACTGCCATGTGGGTGCATGCTGGTTCAGTACTCCAGCACGACTGAAAGTCAGGACTCACCAGCTGCTTCTGAGGAAGCTGCAAGAACCCTGCAGGAGCAGATGTGGAGTAATCTGCCCTCCACAATAGGTCTCATCCTGGTCTCTAATGGTTAGGACTTGTCTACACATAAAAGTTGCCCTGCTTTACCTGTACCATAACTACACTGATATAATGAGAACTATATAACACCCCTAGTGTGGACACAAGTATACCAGAATAAATGTGCTGATAGCAGTGTAGCTATTCCTACATTGGTATAGGCACCTTTATACTGATATAACTGCATCCATGCGAGGGCTTTTAATGGTACAGCTATTTTGTTTAAAAGATCATACCTTTACACTGAAAGGTTTTATCACTATATATATATTTGGCTAGAGCAGGCCTTAGAGATTGGCCTAAACCCTGAAGCATGAAGTATGATATTCCTTCCAGAATTCTCATTAACAAGTGTAACTTTGGCTAGAATAGTTAGAATTCTGGATAAATTAACTCCCAGTTACATGAAACTGTATCCCTGAACCTGTAAAAGAAAGAAAGTTTATTCTCTGGTTAAGGAAAGATCTTAGGAGGTACAAAAAGAAGAGCTATGAGACCCTAAATGAAAGCATTCCTGAAGGGTAAAAGCCATTGTGAGTTGAGGGGACACAGAGAAGGAGCCTTTGATAAAGCTCGGTAAAAAAAAATAAATCGCTCTTTATTTGCCTTGGAAATTCCTTTGATGTCAACACAACATTTATTGGAAAGTTTCACTATCAGACTACAGAGCATAAAGGGAAAACCGGCGTGTTTGTTTATCAATCAACAGCTGCAATCCAGTCTCTGGCCTGGACACGCTCTGGCCAACTCTACAGTACAGACTTCTGCCAGCATAGCTGTGTCAGTCAGGGTGTGTGTGAAGAGGTGTGATCCCCAACCAGCAGAGCTGTGCAGACAGAAGCCCCTCCCCAGTGTAGATTTGGTTATACCAGTAAAACAGCATGTTTACCAGTTGTGACGATGGCAGACCTGGTGCCAGCTCATGGCAAGGTCCCCATGTCTCAGCTGAACACTGACAGATATCTAGCTGGGATCTGTCTGACTCACTTGTGGGTTAACATTGCTAAGATAGGTATTAGAATTATAAGCAAGTTTTAGTGTCTTGAGTCTATTGAATGCTTGTGAGTTGCTCCCGGCATTAAACTGACTTGTAATAGTGGTGTTCTATAGTGAAATGTAATATGTGAGGCTCGGTGCTTGTATGAATCGCTGTACAGGAGAGGGACATTAATTAGTGTGATGAGCTGCTCTTCTCCAGAAATTGTTATGCCCCTCCCAAAAGAGGAGACCCATCGATAGCAGATGGGCTCTGGGTGGATCTTATGGCTGAAAACACCCTACATCTGGACTGAAGAATTATCAACAAAAGGACAAAGGACTCTTAAGGCTTGTCTAGACTGGCACTTTACAGCACTGCAACTTTCTCACTCAGGGGTGTGAAAAAACACATCCCTAAGAGCTGCAAGTTTCAGCCCTGTAAAGTGCCTGTGTAGACAGTGCACCAGTGCAGGGAGCTGGGCTGGTAGCTATGCTGCTTGTGGATGTGGGGTTTTTATAGTTCTGGGAGAGCTCTCTCCCAGCGCTGTGCCACAACTACACAAGCCACGTGAAAGCACTGCCATGGCAGTGTTTTAACATTGCCAGTGTAGACTAGCCCTTACTGTTCTTCTGTTCCACTCCTTGTGAAGATGAGTCATGCAAGATGACGCTTCTGTGATGTTCTGTACATCAAGGGAACACCCTGCACCCCCATTTTCATCCTCATAAAATGATTGTGTAGTATCCAAGGCAAAGTTTGTCATGTCGGGAGTCTTCAAAAGGCTCATGATGCATTAAGCATTGTTGTTATAGTAGTTGTTGTTACAGTAATGTTATAGGTTGCAAATTCAGGTATATAGTTATGAGGCTGAAAATGTGTCCTCATAGCTTAAAACAAACCCAGGCAAAAATCTCCAAGAGCAGAGGGGCAGTTCACACCTCATCAGGGCATGTGTAGGACAAACCCAGCCCAGCCTCACAAGAACAAAGGATACTGGCCTAGGCAGCAGCAAAGGATCTGTTGGACTCTTGAGTGAGTTACCCCACTTCTTGTAGTCAGTTTGGGACTACGATGAGGTAATGCTCACCTGTCTCTGAGGTGGGGGAGGGGCAAATCCAAGAGGGAAGATAGGACATGATAAAAGGGAGAGATGTTTGCCATGCTCTTCCTCGCTCTTCTACCTCCATCTACAGACACCATCATCAAGTGACTGAAGCGCTGATCAAAGTGGAGTGCCTGGCTGAAGAGCAACCAGTCAGCCTGTGGTGAAAAGCATCTAAGTTTGTAAGGGCACTGAAAGTGTTAAGAGCAGCTTAGAATGTGGTTTGCTTTTATTTCAATTGATCAAATCTGACTTGTTGTGCTTTGACTTATAATCACTTAAAATCTATCTTTGAAGTTAATAAATTTGTTTGTTTATTTTACCTGAAGCAGTGCATTTGGTTTGAAGTGTATCAGAAACTCCCCTTGGGATAACAAGCCTGGTCAATATTAATTTCTTTGTTAAATTGACAAACACAAACGGGCATAACTGGACACTGCAAGACAGAGGTTCCTAGGGGTGTGTTTGGGACCAGAGATATTGGCTAGTGTCATTCGGTTGCACAATCCAAGGAGCAGCTTACATGCCAGAGGCTCTGCATGAACAGCCCAGGAGTGGGGGTTCTCACAGCAGGGCAGGGTAAGGCTGGCTCCCAGAATCAAGGAGTGGAGTGACCTAGCTGATCACCAGTCCAGATAATACCAGGGGAACTTCACACCTTCCCATCAGCTGAATTTGCAGTTGAGAGCACATGACAGGAGGGGGATAAAAACTCCAAACAAAAGGAACTATGGATCTCTGTGTTGCTGGGACTCTAGAAGGGCAAGAAGTATCCTAGGCATAAGCAAGAGATCCCCAGTGCTTAGCCTGGTATAGCCCTAAAAGACAAATAGAACTTCCTGATTATAGAACCTAAGACTGTAACTCATTTGACTCACTTCCTTTAACCTTGTAAATAACTCGCTAGTTTCCTTGTCCTATTTCATAAATCCTCATATAGTTTATTACAGGATTGGATACAAGCGTTGTCCATGGTGTGAGATCTAGGGTGCAATTGACCTGGGGTAAGTGAGTGGTCATTTGGGACTAGGATACTGCTAAATATTGCAGTGAGTCTTGGTCTTAAGGGCCATCTAACACAGAGATACACTCACCTGGGTGACTGGACAGACCAGAGTATCCAAGGGGACTGCCTGTGACTCCATTTAAGGCAGTTAATGTGCCTGAGGAGTTTGCACTTGGTACAGCTGGTTGGTGAAATCTAAGTTGAGAACTCATGATCAGTTTGGGGTTTGTACCCTGGCTTTTCAGTCTGCCCTGAGATTGGTACTCATGCTCTTGTGCCACCATTTGGAACATCATATCAGTATAGCTTCCTTTGCTTTGCTTTGGGGGGTGGGGGAGGGACTCAGAAACAGCCACATGAACAATGAATGGATGGGAAAACATGTCTGTAGTGATTGGAGTTCCCTGAGTCAATCTATTTCACATTACCAAGAAAAGGTTAAGGGGTGATGTGAAAAGAGTCTAAGTACCTACATCGGCTCTTCAGTCTAGCAGAGAAAGTTATAACACGATCCAAAGGCTGGAAGCTAGAGCTAGACAAATTTAGACTAGAAATAATTACTCTTACTGTTAAAAATCTGTGCCTTACCTACTGGAACAATTGACCAATGTTTGTAGTGGGTTCTCTATCACTGGCCATTTTAAAATCACAATTGAACTAGAGAAGCTCTTTCAGATAAACATCCAAACAGGGTTTCCTTTCAGGGAAGTACTCTGGCCTGTCTTGTGCAGGATGTCAGGCTGGATGATCACAGCGGTCCCTTATGGTCTTAGAGCAGCAAAAGCACAGCTTTGACCATATAGGCTGCATCCATACTTAGGAGTGCTTTGCTGGTGGGGTGTGCTGGCACGGCTATTCCCACAAAGCACTCCTAGTGTAGAGGAGAGAGCCAAAGAGCAAGTCCTGTGTGAATCTGGTAGTCAGATGGACAGCTCTGAGGGGTGCAAGCAGGAGTGAAGCAGCAGCTAAGAGCTCAAAGCCAATAATTTCATTTCTCAAACCACTGGAGAACACACCTTACTCAACAAACAATGCTACAGATAATGAAAACTCCACAACTGCAATAGGTGATATTTCAATGCCAATACCTGAACATGAGGACCATAGTCAAGAAGGAGTTGTGCCAACAATAACAGATGCAGCAGAAGATCCTGTATAGGATCAAGAAACTCAACAGCAACAGAAAGATGTCGATCTTACACAGCAACAGCAATTCATGAGTACGACAGGTTTGACTGTGACTGACATTGGAATTATTGACAAGAAAAATGATGCCCAAATGCCATCTTTTCTTCAAATTCGTTGTTTTGAAATTCCAAGTAACATTCCACGAGATGCTGATAATCATGCTTTCCCTTCGCGTCTGCTTACAAAAACTCTTCCAAATGGTGAGACCTGCACAAGAGACTGGTTATGCTGGAGTACGGAAAAACAAGCTCTGTACTGTGCATCCTCCTTCATTTTGAACAAAAGTGCTGCAAATGCATCAGTTCTCTCTGATCAAATCAGGATGGAGCATCAACAGAGGTTGGAGGAAGTTGAAAGACCAAATACCATCACATGAAAGTTCAACATCACACAAAGAAAACTTTGTTGCATGGAAAGCAGCCAGTAGGGCAGCATCAGCTGAAAGTTCAGTTGAGAATTTTCGCTTGACTGATCTCGCTACAGAAATTAATAACTGGAAAAAAATTCTTGACTGCATCCTGAATGTCATCCTTTTTCTTTCTGAGCGGGGATTGACTTTATTTGGTTCCAATCAACGTATTGGTGATCGTGCAAATGGAAACTTTCTAGGCATAGTTGAGCTCCTCAGCAAATATGCCCCACTTTTATCAGAGCATATTAAACGTGTTCAAGAATCACAAGAGAGTCAAAAGCACATGCAAGTCCATTATCTCTCCACACGCATACAAAACAAGTTTATTGAGCTATGGGTCATTTGTACAAACAACAATTCTTGATGAGATTCAAAATGCCAAGTATTTTTCAATCATTGTTGATGCCACTCCACATTGTTCTCACAAGGAACAGACAACTATGGTAATTTGATATGTTAAGACTGTAGGCAGCTCAAAATTTTGAATTTGAAGAAAGGTTTATAATTTCACGAGAAAAACTGGAAAAGAAATTGCTGCTCTAGTACTAGCAATTCTAGAAGGTTTTAAGTTAGATTTTCAAGTCTGCATTGGTCAAGCCTATGACAATGGATCTAGTATGGCGGGGAAGTACAAAGGTGCACAACTAGTTCTGCTTGAGCATAATTCAAACTGTATTTTCTCCTACTGTGGAAACCACACACTAAATCGTGTAGGTTTTGACTGTTCTGAATCATGCAAGGAGGCAATTACTTACTTTGGAACTGTTCAGCAAATGTATAATCTCGTCAGTAGCAGTCCACTAAGATGGGAAATTCTGAAGCAATATCTTCCTGTTTCACTAAATTAGATGGCCTGCACGGATGGATAGTGTTCAACCAGTTGTGCAGCATTTGAATTCAGTGAGAGAGGCTTTAAATGAGCTTGAATCTCTCAATCTCACTGCACAGGCTACAAACTGAACTTCAGTCTATTCAGAAGCACATGTCCACATTTGAATAAATTCTGATGTCATCTTTGTGGTTGAAACTACATACAATGATCCACCAAATTAATCTGGTAATTGAAGCATGCAATGCTACACTTGATGTTGAGAGGGATAACATCGAAAGTCTTATCAATGACATTCAACAGATTAGTGAACAATGGGATGCGATCCTGACTGAGTCCAAATTAACAACATAGAATATTGGCATTTCATCTGAGTTCTCCACCAATTGCAATTTACCTACAGAATCCGATGCTGAGAAGCATTATAGGGTCAATGTCTTCCTTGTCATCATTGACTCTATTCAATCAGGTCTTACACATCGATTTGAGTCACTGCAACTAATTTGTACCCTTTGGGGGTTTCTTTGGCAATTCAAGAGAGTGAGTAATGAAGATCTACTTTCTGCAGCTGAACAATTTCAGCAACAGTACAACAAAGAAATCTCAAAAGATCTCAATGACAAGTCACCTTCCTCAAACAAATACATTCCACGAACTTTAAATTGGATTGCAAGCCAAAGGAATTGCTTCAAGAAATAGTCGAACTTGGACTCTCAGTGGTGTTTCCTAATATCACAATTGCATTGCGTATTTTTATCAGTTGGCCTGCATCAGTGGCTTCAGGTGAACGCACCTTCAACATGTTGAAGCAGGTAAAGAACTATCACCGTTCAACTATGGGACAAGAGCATTTGAAGGGCTCACCATGCTGAATATCAACTGTGACATTGCATGGAAGCTAGATTTTTCCCCAATAGGAAAAGTTTGCACAGAAAAGCATTTGTTAAATAAAAAAAAAGATTCAAATTATGTCTCACTTTTTTTGGTGC
Organism: Mauremys reevesii; assembly: GCF_016161935.1. Taxonomy (NCBI): domain Eukaryota; kingdom Metazoa; phylum Chordata; order Testudines; family Geoemydidae; genus Mauremys; species Mauremys reevesii. Next base: position 65,401,834 of record NC_052629.1, on the reverse strand, counting down.
CTTATTTTGTTTTCATGTGTCACTATTTTTTATTTTTGTTATGGCTAGGGGCCTCAAAAGCTGGAAGTGGCCCAGGCCTGGCCCCACTGCAGCACAGCCCATAGTAGACACTGTTGCAGACTATGGGCAGAACAGGAGCTGCAGACACTTGGTGCTGCTTACACAGGTGTTGGATCAGCTGATCTCCATAACTGTAGATTCCACAACGCCATTCATGGCTCACTGCAGACCCACCCCATATTTGCCCTTCCCAGACTCTGTGTGACACGGAGATTTCAAACTGTTTAGCTTAGGTGACATCTGGAATGAAGGCGAAACACATTCCCCCACTGAGCCAGCCTATTAATATTGATCCAGCCACTGAGCAAATAAATGACCGCGCTTACACTACTCGGATGGCTAAATACTCTGCAATTAAGGCCATCCTGAACAATGCACCGTATGTTGGTTTTGGAGACAGGCTCAGGATTTCAAGCTTGTGTCAGAAAAATTAGCTGCGGTCACTTTCTGACTCTTGTGTTTATTTTTTCTGATTTCCCCCCCACCCCCTCCAACTTTTCAATTAAAATGTAATTGCCTGTCCTATCACTCACCGCACAGAGGATTGGGAGATTACAGGCAATCGTAAAACCTTCACTGTTGTCATATTTCTCCTTGCCAACACACAGAAAAGTTAATTTGAGGTGTCAGAGTACATGCTGTAAGGAGCATTCTTCTTGCACTATTGTGGTTTAGGTGTTCACATTACAAAAGAGTGCTACACATAGGGCCTGATTCTCATTTTACTTCGGTTTTGCACCAGAGTAGCTCCAGAGAGTTGCTCCTGATTTTTACCTGGGTAAGAGAGATCAGGATCAATCCCTTGGGCCCAATCCTACTCTCAGTTACATCATTGTATATTCAGAGTTACTCTACTGAGCAACTTGACCTACTCCAGATTTATATGGTGTAACTGATGGCAGAACTTGGCCCTTTTTATTTATTTAAATGCTTCATTCCTGAAGGATGGCTCAAATGAGGATGGGGACCAACACACTAGTCACACCACCACCAACAGGAAAAACACATCAAACGTATCCATGGAATAAGTGAAAAGCAGCTGGGCTTGGTAACTGCCCATCATTTCTGGTCCTGTAGATCCTCCCCTTAGGTTGGAGGGGGGGATCCTTTAGCAGTGGGCGGGCCCGGAACCCAATAGGTACAGACAGACTTTGCTTTCACTTGCACTGGTGAAAATTCAAAGTAAATCCATTGAAGGCGGTAGAGCTACACCTGTATAAAACTGATGTAAACTGGAGGAGAATTAGGCTCAGTAACTGACAACAATAGAGAAAAATACTGATGCTAACACATTTCATTTCAAATAAAAAATTCTGTTCATTTGGCCATGCATCCCCTAAAGCAGGTGATAATGAAACCGCATATCTACTCTTGAGTAACCACAGAAAGGAGGAATTATGGTATCTGTTTATAGGCCTGATTTAATGTCCTTTGAAGTTAATGGACCAGATTCACCGCTGCCCAGAATCTTGTGTAGTCATGTACACCAGCGGAAAGTGAGCACAAAGTGTGTTTAAGCTCCACTATTCTAATTTGGGAATTATTTTCACCCACTAAAAATAATTTGTTCCAGTGGAATCGAGTTTCCAGTGTGAGATCATTACCTGAGTGTGGAAAACAGGCAACAGGCAGCTAAGCCAGAAATAGAACAACATGGCTCTCTAAATACGCCTCTAGCACTGAGAAGAGGGTTTGTTTGGGCTTGTAACCAGAGCGGTGGCAGAGAAGCCATAAAGGGAGTTTGTATCTGCCCGCAGTGATAGCTAGGAAGGGAAGAGATTAGATAAACAGAAGATCAATTACAGCGTGGGCAGCCTTGCAAACCTCTCCTGGCAGGAGATGTATTACACCCACTCCAAAACAATTAGCCAAGCTGACAAGCCAGGAGTAGTCACTGGTGGTAGGTAGCAAGGGCGATTTGTCAGAGAACCCCCAGGCTGTCGGGAAAAGCAAAGGGCAGGCTTGCTCTGAGCTCTTTTATGGCCAGATGTTTATTTTTCAAGCTTTAATTTATTCCCTCCCCTGTATTTTGAGTCGCTTCTCTGCTTGGAAAACAGCTCTTAGTGTTGCGTTCCTTGGATGTGAGCCAAAGCAAAAGGGTTTAGCACAAGGCATTTCTCCAATTTCCTACCTGGGACTGAGGTTAGTAGCTTCGCAGCCTCTCTTTGTGAAAAGGCTAAGCCAGCAACCCCTGTACTCTGTACTACTGACATGGCGACTTGCACCTGAGGAGCTGGAAGTTCCTTACAGAGATACTCTGGGCATGATTCTCCAGTGTGCGAAGAGAGTGCAAATGCAACTAAATCAGAAGTTTAACTTCACACCGGTGTAAATGCCTACACAAGGGGCCGGGCAACAGAGAATCAGGCCTTCAGATTTTACTGGCTAGGAACTGATTTTTAGAGGTACTGAGCACCTGCTGTTCTCATGGACTTCAGCTTGATTTGTAGGTGCTCAGCAGCTCTGGAAACCAAGCTCCAGATATTAATAAGTTCTGTGATACCATTAGATGATGGCTGGGCAAACAGGTACAGAGGTAAAGTCCCAAGTGATTTGGATAAGATTGGAGCATTACTTGCAAAGTTGGTAATGGAACCCAAAGTCCTATCTCTAACAACCAGACAAGGTTCCCTTCCAACAACCTGATTCTGTTTAGCTACCCAAACTCCTTTAGATAACAAATTGAATGAATAATTGAGAGAAATTGAGCTGCAGCCTACCATCATAAGTATAGTTGGTTTGTGCTGAATACTACTTGTGACAAATGCAGACGGTCATTTTGTTAGCAAATCATTTGTGATCTGATCCAGATTTCCTTTTCGTGTCTAATTCATAAGAATCCCCCAAATAGTTGGAAGAAGAATTTTCAGACCATAGATTATTGGCAAACCATTCGCTGCAGCCATTCCCTTTTCATTATTTGTGTCATGTGATTGGTCTCTTAAATCACATGGCATAGTGCCTGTTCCCTGATTGGAAGGTTTGAAATGTTTTAAAGAGGAGACAAGTAAATAACAGAACAGTGGGCAGAAAGGTCACATTGTTAGCAGCAGTAGCACAGCCAGTTTCAAGCAATGCCTGGTGCTGTCATCTAATGTAAGTAAAATAAATGGTTCAAGCCTCTACCTAAAACCTTGCCCTCTCAAGTTTTAGGAATTCAAGATTTAAACACCTGATCCCCTTTAATGGCAGTTGTCTTCTCTTACTGCACACACATGGGGGAGTCTACATTAAACAAAATTATTTTTTCCTGAGTAAAGTTCACCAACCAATCATAAACTAAATAGCCACCTGGCTGTCAGCCAATCCCATGGAGAACTTTACCTCCTGGGTAAAAACCCAGGAAGTACTTATTCACCAAGGCAGTCCACCCCTCATAACTCATGTGAGCACAAGGGGTGCCCTCTCAGCAGGGAACTCTTCCAGGCTTGTCTCCTTGCTGCTATATCTTAAGCTACCAGCTTTCCTACATAGGACTGTCCTTGCTTCCATCTAGCATGCTCAGGCTCACCACTGCCAGCCCAAGCCCGTCTTGTCAAAAGAAGTGCAGAAATTTCAAATACAATTTCCTTTGCCAAGACAAGTCTCAAACAAATAAATAAAAATCCATCCCTTTGTGCCTACTGTGACCTGGCTGCCCAGTCTGAATGCACCACTCTCCAGATCTACTTCCACCACTGGACAACCCTCAAGTGTTCTCACATGCCTCTCCCCTTTCAGGTATCTGCCATTACCCAGCAAATATATCACAGTTTGGGTGTTTGGAACACAAGGAAACTCCAGATTGTTCAGTTTTTGGTACATTGTGCAACTCCTGAGGCCTATGCAAATCAGGTGTAGACACCCTGAGTCTTCCCCATTTGCCCATAGAGGAAGCCACAGTGCAATGTATGCAGATTAACCTGTTTCAGGTAGAACGATTCCTCAGTTCTCTCACTTCACCTCGAGAGGGAGCCAAAGAGCTCTTTGTTCCCAAGCCTGCTAGGCTCGAGGCTCACCTCACCAGAGGACTAACCTAATGCAGACATTCTGCTGAATCGTCATTCGTAGTGAAATCCACAGGGTTTGTCAAGTTTGCAATGTTATAGCCAAGGAAAATCACACACTGGCTTTGTGTTCCTATATTAATTGAGGATCTCAAAGCAGCCAGACAACTGCCCTGCAAGGAAAGAAAATGGTACTGAACCCATTTTGCTGTTAGGGTGAAATGGGTATATAAAGGCTGAGGGGACTTATTCAAGGTCACACAGCAAGTCAATGATGCAGACAGGTAGGGAATACGGGCATCCTGACTTCCAGTCCCCTGCCAAACACTAGATCTCACCAGGCTCTGCATTGTCATCTCGAGGTGCTGTAACTGGACCTGCTAAGACCCCACTGTGTCAGAACAACTGAATGACTGGGTAGGAAAAGAAACAAGAGCCTCAGTGCCTGGCTGGAGAGCTGCAGTCCCATACAGATGCATCCATTCAGGGGCACCCTATCAGAAACAGAGATCCCATGTAAAAAACACTACCAGGCTAGGAGATAATATTTCTAAAACAGAAGCTTATGACAGCAATGCTAGAGTGTTTCAGGCTGTTACTGTAGAGTCCTGGGTAGGTCTACAGTACTGCTTAAGTCGAGCTAACTTACATCGCTCGGGGTGTGTGAAAAAGACACCTCCCAAGTGACAAGTTACAATGACATAAGCACTGTCCACACCAGTGCTTTGTCTCCCACTGGGATAGCTTCCACCTCTCGAGCAGGTGGAGGCAGAGCGCTGTCCTGTTGGCATACAGTGTCTTCACCAGATGCGCTACAACAGCACAGCTGCATCGCTGCAACTGCACCAATATAGCACTTTTAGTGTAGATCTGCCCATAGAGTTTAAGGTCAATGGGACCACCAGATCATCTAGTCTGACCTTCTGTATATCACAGGTCACCAATGACACCCAGATAAACCCAACAACCAAAATGACACTCAGACTGTCAGGCCAGAAGGGACCAGTATGACCATCTAGTCTGAACTCCTCTATATTAGTCCACAGAACCTCCCCTACCCACTCCTGTGATAGACCCCTAACTGCTGGCTGAGTTACTGAACTCCTTAAATCATGGTTTAAGCACTGCACGTGACAGAGAATTCACAGCATTGCTTTTCTAAGAGTTTGTGGGCAATTTCCACTTAGTTAAATGTCCTTTAGACAGGCACTAGTGCGTAGACTCCTTTCTGAGAGATGCTGGGAGAGGATAGAAGTATGAAAGCTAATGTCTATTCTACAGCAGCACAGCTGTGGTGCTGCAGCTCTGCAGCTGTAGCGTAGGCAGTTCCATCAGCGATGGAAGGGTTTTTCCATCAATGTAGTGCGGTGCAGAAATGTCCATTCCATCAATGTAATGTTGTATCCGACCAAGTGGGTATTCACCCACGAAAGCTCATGCTCCAATACGTCTGTTAGTCTATAAGGTGCCACAGGACCCTTTGCTGCTTTTACAGATCCAGACTAACACGGCTACCCCTCTGATACTTTCCATCAATGTAGTTAATCCACCTCTCCAAGAGGCAGTAGCTAGGTCAATGGAAGAATCCTTCCATTGACCAGGCCTGTACACACTAGGTTGGCCTAACTACGGCGATCGGGGCACGAAATTTTTCACAGCCCTGCAACGTAGCTAGGTCAACCTAAGTGTAGGTGTAGACCAGGCCTAAGGAGCAAAAGACCAGACCTTATTTCCAGACCCACGCTTCTCTCCCCAGTTCAAGAGGCAGCTGAACAGGGGGAGATACCTGGGATAAGAACTGATCTAGGAGGGAACAGCCAAGGGGCCAAGAGACAGTTGGGAGTGTCACTGTGAGCCCATCAGCACAGCTCTGAGCTGGCCAGAGTACCTCTTGGTGAGCCCAGTAACATGCCCATGTCTCCCATGAATTTGTAGCCCTTAAGCCCAGACCTACCAACTGTCACATTTGACACTTTCCTCCAGATGCTACTGCAAATATGTACAAGAGATTTCTTGTGACACAGCCCCAGCTAGCAAACAGCCTCCAAAGGAACCTCACTTTCAGTGCGGTGCAGAACTGTCCATTTTATTCCTGTCTTGTTTTGGATCTCATCCAAAGCCCATTAACATCAACAGAAAATCTTCTGTCTCATTGGACTTTGGATCAGGCCTATATTACATTGGTGGACGTGCAGGTGAATGAACCGGTGATGGTGTGGCTGATCTGGTTAGGTCCTGTGATGGTGTCGCTGGTGTAGATATGTGGGCAGAGTTGGCATCGAGGTTTGTTGCATGGATTGGTTCCTGAGCTAGAGTTACTATGGTGCGGTGTGCAGTTGCTGGTGAGAATATGCTTCAGGTTGGCAGGTTGTCTGTGGGCGAGGACTGGCCTGCCACCCAAGGCCTGTGAAAGTGTGGGATCATTGTCCAGGATGGGTTGTAGATCCCTGATGATGCGTTGGAGGGGTTTTAGCTGGGGACTGTATGTGATGGCCAGTGGAGTCCTGTTGGTTTCTTTCTTGGGTTTGTCTTGCAGTAGGAGGCTTCTGGGTACACGTCTGGCTCTGTTGATCTGTTTCCTTATTTCCTCGTGCGGGTATTGTAGTTTTGAGAATGCTTGGTGGAGATTTTGTAGGTGTTGGTCTCTGTCTGAGGGGTTAGAGCAGATGCGGTTGTACCTCAGTGCTTGGCTATAGACAATGGATCTTGTGGTGTGCCCGGGATGGAAGCTGGAGGCATGAAGGTAGGCATAGCGGTCGGTAGGTTTTCAGTATAGGGTGGTGTTAATGTGACCATCACTTATTTGCACCGTGGTGTCTAGGAAGTGGACCTCTCGTGTAGATTGGTCCAGGCTGAGGTTGATGGTGGGGTGGAAGCTGTTGAAATCGTGGTGGAATTTTTCCAGAGTCTCCTTCCCATGGGTCCAGATGAAGATGTCATCAATGTAGCGTAGGTAGAGAAGGGGCGTGAGTGGACGGGAGCTGAGGAAGCGTTGTTCCAGGTTGTTGACATTCCAAGAACACAATGTCAAGGGTCAGCATGCATGGTGGTTATTTAGTCCTGTAGCTGGGGGCTTGGAGGGCCAGTCGGCCCAGTGGTTGGAATACCTCCCCCTGCTTCTGTGGTTGAGGTGCCTCAGTCTTTAAGGCAGAAAGAGTAAGGGAACCTAGGCCCTCCCACTCCACTGGGTCCCAGCACAGGCCCTGTGTAAGTCTCCCCTGTGTGGGGGACCTCCCAGCAGGAGTCTGCATTCACTGACCTGGGCTACTTCCTACTGTTGCCCCTATAGTTTCAGGCATCGCCCCTATACTCCAATTTCCTGTGGTGGCTTGTCTCTTAGTAGTGCCCCATCATGGACCCTGGCTGGTGTCCTGCTATGGTCCCAGGTTCCTCCAGGTGGGGCAGCCATACATTTGACAGGGTCAGAACCCCCCAAAGTCTCCACGCTCTGGTCACCCAGGTTCCTTTCAGACCGGGTGCTCCTAGGCCTCTTTCTCCATCTTCTTTGGCCAGGAAGACACTGCTTGGTCCCGGGTGACAGCTTCAGCTGGCAGGCTAGTAATCCTTCCCTCAAGCCAGCTAGCTCTTGCCTCTTCACTAGTCAGCCCCGCACTGAGCCAGGCTCCCTCCTTTCCTCCCCTCCAGGCCTGGCATTGGCTGCAGGTATAATGGGATGGGGATAGCTGGGCCAAAAGGATCTCCTTAACCCCTTCTGTGCTGGGGAGTGGTTCCTCTGCTTCTCCACAAGTCCCCAGACCAGCATTTCCTCCCACAGATATGTAACTTGAGGGCTTGCATGGTCTGACATTTGACGTCATGTGTCTCAGCCCAGCAACATAACATAACATACCAGGTGGGAGAGCCCTTCTCCCTGACAGTGAAAATTTCAGCTCTGCTGGAGGGTCCTGTGGATATTTTAGAGGCTGCAGCCATCACTGGTTCCATGCCCCCTCTCAGCTTCATTGTCAGTGGGATAACTTAAGTTGTAGGGCAGTTCTCCAAGGGAGACACATGGCCTGGGCATGGGACATCTTCCCAAGGAATCTCTCAATTAGATGAAGCAAAGTGGGGATCACAGTTTGCCAGGTGACCAATTGGCAACCCAAATAAATAGACCCATTGTGGGGGACTGGATGGTTTGGGCTATTGATCACGGATTTCAAAGCCTTTTGCCTCTGGTCACTGGTTTGAAACTAGGCCAGGTCAGCAGTGACTGTGGCTAGGTCTACACTGGGGGGGAGGTGGGATTCGACCTAAAATACCCAACTTCAGCTACGTGAATAGCGTAGCTGAAGTCGGCGTATCGTAGGTCGATTTACCTGGCCATGAGGACAGCGGCAAGTTGACCGCTGCTGCTCCCCCGTCAACTCCGCTTCCATGGTGGAGTTCTGGAGTCGATGGCAGAGCGATCAGGGATTGATTTTATCGCATCTACGCTATACGCGATAAATCGGTCCCCAATAGATCGATCACTACCCGCCGATCCAGCAGGTAGTGTAGACGTACCCTTAGATAGTCATTTATTAGAAATGAATTAATACACTTCCATCCATCCTCTAGCAGAGCTGGATGTGAACCTGGATTCAAAAGCCTGTGAATCTTGGGGAAGTTTGGATCTGAACATGGTAGCCAAGGCTTATCACTTGTTCCTGATACAAGAGAGTAATTACCCCTTTTTGACCAGAGCAATTAGCCAAAATTCTGGATCTTGATGGGTATTTCTATTAAGAGGAGAAATTGGTGATGGAGTCAGGTATTCCTTTGTATATTCCTTGTAAATAAACAGAATTACATCAAAGCCCTGTTCCCCTGAACACAGCAGGAATCAGCATCTTTGCTCTCAGTTACAAGCCCCTTTCCAGCCAGCACTTTGCTCAAAAACTCCTGGCTCTTTCTCAGGGTCACACTACCAGTGCGTCTGTGGCTCTCTTTGGCTTTCTGCTGCTTCTCTTGTGTTTTCTCACTGCTCCTCTCACACACACACAGATACACACAGCTTCATTCATCAGTGCCATAGCCCCTGCATTTGCTAAATCAGTCCTCAGGGAAACTGCTTTGGGCCACACTGTTCAGCTTCTATTCAAGCCTTGCTACATGCCTGTCCTTTGGGTGGAGGTTCCTTTTGTTTCAGCTACCTGGTTCCATAAAGGAGCTCAGTTGTTTTTTACACATATCCTGAGTGGAAGGCAGCTGTTACGCCCACCAACTTCAGCAAGGTTTAACCCAGCGTTTCTCAAACTGGGGGTCCTCACCCAAAAAGGGGCCGCAAGACTATTGTAGGGGACTCACACAAGCGGCAGCTGCTTGCCTGGCTCTCAGTTCTGAAGGCAGCGCTGCCACCAGCAGCAGCACAGAAGTACGGGTGGCATGGTATGGAAGGAGGTCATCACAGCCTGAAATTAGCCCAACCCATCACAGGGCCATGTCTCAACAGGCACTAATTACCCCTCGATGGCCCTCTGCAGAGGCCAAAGACTGAACAGGTATGAAGACTAAACTTCCCTGTAATCTCCCCAGAACAGGAATGAAAAGGTTGCACTGCTGCAGCCCGCGCTATATCTTTCTGTAGAACTTTTAGCACTTCGGTCACTAGAGCCGGCAATGGAAGGTCTCTGAAAAACAATCGTGAGAATGGATTCAACAGCCACAGAACCCCCAAATCGCCCTGCTTCCAGAATGCAAATATCCTCCGGCTGTAATTACATAAACTCTTCATTAGTGAGACCAATGAGAGGTAGGGGTCTGTCAGTCAGCAAAGCAGCTAATAATAGGCACAGAAATCCAGGCATTTTGAAGAGCCCCAGTGGGAACAATTTCTTTTCTGGGTTACTCAGGGTAAAAGCTGTGTGCAGTGGAGCCATTCTGTCCCCGTGACCATCTACCATGTGCTGCAGCATAGTCTGGGAGGGGAAATATGCCTGCATGCTATAGAACAACTCTTCATTTCAATCCTGCACAAACACACAGACAAGTGTCTGGATTGTACTTCTTTACAGTTCAGCTCTGCTCTCCCTGTTTTTTTAAATAATGTTTCGTATCCGATTTTGAGATACGTTTGCAAGAAATGGAGGTATCTTTGTAAATCAGCCTGTGCTTATTCAATCTATATTTCGAATATCCAGTCATTAAGAAGCAGGTACTGCTCTGCCCAGTGAGGTGGGCATGGTTTTCTATACTCACCTTACAGATAGGTCCAGGTGCACATGGAAGAGTCCTTCGCAGAATTCCAAGCATGCCCATTTTTTCTCCACCACAAGAGTTCCCGTTGCACATGAGCTTTATCTCCCAGTGGGAAGGATAGCCTGTGTTTGCAGCCTAGCCAGTACTCAGTGGCAAGCTCATTGACTCAGATCAGACCCTCACCAGTCGCAGCTGGAGCGTGGTTGAGTTGTGCAATGCTGCTAGGCCCTTAGAACAACAGTCACTCATTTTGCTGTCTTCATCAAAAGAGCCAGGAAGTCAGTTTGTGGAAGCTGCCTTTGTGTTTGCAACCTCACGGAGCATTCGAGAGAACGTCCATCAACTCAATCCAGGCCCGCAGTGGCCAAACACAGCACAGGGTTGTGACATGCACTGCCCCCAGTATACTGAAATAAGACCAAACACTTTTTCACAGCTTAGGAAACACTTATATTTTCATATCACACACAAGCCATTGTAAGGACCAGAACCCACCACCTCCCGAGCTGGAGCTATCCACGTCTGCTACTACAGGAACAGCACCTGATTGGTCAGGTCAAGGAATTGGTTCATTTGCCCTGATGGTGATTATGTGACAAAATTAAAGTTGTCATCTCTTCCACTACGGCTTTCTAAGGGTTTGAATTGAAGATCTTTGCCACCATAGACCAGAAGCCTACCGCTATGCCCCCAGGGCAAACACTTCATGCTTTTTCTCTCTCATCATAAGGACTTTGCCTAGTCATGAGGCATCCCCCATTTCAAAAGTTGGAAAGCACCATAAATTATGCACAGCAATATCTGCAATCTGGCGAGTGCCCAGAGACAGAATCAGGTCTGACATGCTGGAAGTCTCTATTGGCTGCTATCCACTGAGTCTTTGATCCAAAAATAATCACTGAACTTGTAAAAGCTAAGCACACCCTTCTTTCAGGAGAAATGGAAGGAGCAATTAAGTCTCTTCATTTAGGTAGGCAGCTGGAAATAGTCAAAGCTACTGCCCAAGGCAATTGACCACATGATGAGGCCTTGAATCTTTCTTTGCAGCAGCCCAACACAAAAAGTAGCAGCTGCAAGTGAGGAAGATAGAAACTGATCACCATGAGTCTTGTAAAATACAGCTTTGTGTCTAATGTGCATGATGGAAGAGGGGGCTTCTTATCTTGGAATGACATTTTTGAACAAATGGCACAATTGTTAAATTAATTTTGTGAAACCAGGGAGATTGGCAATAATGCAGAAATTAAGGAAAGCATTTCAGTTAAACGCTAGTACTGTGTAAAAATTGGCCACACAAAGAAGGATTGTTATAAATATAAGGCAACCAGGCCTGGCAATTTCCCAGGAAAAACTAGTTTAGGGAGGGCACTGGCAAATACAGGGTTAAACTGGGAAACCAGGGGAAAAAATTAGAATATTACTGAAAATTACTGAAAAATATTTAGCAATTTGATCATAGTTTTGCAGTATATAATAATATTGAAAACCGAGATGAGTCATTACATGCGTAACTTCCTGGAGAAAACACTGCACTACAATGTACAGATTCTGATGTTCACATTTGTATTATGCCTACTGCAATTTTAATTTAGGGTTGTACAAATAAAAAGTAACCTCCGAATCTACTGCCTTATGTAACCACAATTTGAATATGCAACTAAAAACTGTTTCATTAATGCCCAACACATCACACTTAGTTCCAGTTCAAGGCATTTTCTATTCTGAAACTAACTACAGGTTGAACCTCTCTAGTCCGGCACCCTGGGGACCTGACCGGTGCCGAACCACGAAATTTGCTGAACCACAGGACGTCAATATTGTAGCATTTGGGTCTCTTTTTATTTTTATCTTGCCGAGGCGAATAAATGGAACAACGCTTGCAATGCCGCCTAGCCAAGGCTTACCGGCTCTCTTCATGACAAAGTGCTAGTGTTGTTACACAATTTTACTATATTGTGTGATACAGCATGGCCAGAGGGCAGCAGGAGAGGGTTAGAAGGGAGCCTTATTCCCTGTAAGGGGAAGAAAGTTTGCTATAGATTAATTAGAGCGCCTGAAGCCAGTCACATGATAAAAACCCCTGCTTCAATCAGACAGTGTGGGAGTTGGAGCAGAGAACAGTTTGGAGAAGTGCTGTGGTGAGCTAAGAAGTCCAAGACCCTAGGTAAAGGGGCACCTGGCTTGTACAGAGGGAGGGCAGGAAGCCCCCTACAAGCTGAAGGGCAGGAGAGGGAAGTAGCCCAGAGGAAGGAAGGGTCAGTTCAAGTGGTTTACCACTATCCTCAGGACCCCTGGGCTGGGACCTGGAGTAGAGGGTGGGCCCAGGTCCCTCCCTCTCCACTCCCCTCCCCTCCTCTAGGACACTAGTGAGGCAGTTAACATTCCACTGCAGGGGCAAGAAATGGTGCCCTGAACCCCCCTGCAAAGAAGAGAAAGCGCGAGACCCATCAAAATAGTGCCAGCAATTTGCCACAAGGAAATAAGTAGATGAAGCATAAAAAATATAAAATAAAATCATGCTGGACCATGGATGTTGCCAGACTAGAGAGGTTAAACCTGCAGTTTTAGCCAGAGCAATAAAAACCATGGATTCAAACTGAACCACCTACGTGGTCTCAAGTGGAGACAGTGACTGGGGAATGTGTGCACCCATCCAAAATGTGGAAAACTGGATCTGAAAATTGAATCTCTCAAGTTGAGCAAGAAGTCTGGATAGCTTATGCACTAATTGGTTTGTATTTTGTTATGGCTAATAATTGTGTAATAAATGCCAGGAAAGGTGTCTTACAAATTTAGTCTGTGGAAATTCCCTTTAAAGAGGTGGCCCAAGTGAAACAATTAATCTGCAGGCTATTGGTTTGCAGCCAGCAAACTGTCCCATCTCTGGAGGCAAATACCAGAGTACCAGCTACATGCTGTTCTAACCATCCAGCAAGGGAAATGTAGGGAGTGGTTGCATTTGCTTTGAGATGGTCTTGGACAGGGCCGGTGCAAGGATGTTTCGCGCCCTAGGCGAAACTTCCACTTTGCGCCCTCCCCCGTTCCCAAGCCCTGCGGTGGCTCCCTGCCCCTCCCCCTGACCTGAGCCCCCCTCCCCGTGGCAGCTCCCCCTGTCTGCCCTGAGGCGCCCACCCCCCGTGGCAGCTCCCCACCCCAGCTCACCTCTGCTCCACCCCCTCTCTGAACTCTGCGGCAGCTCCCCACACCCCCCTTCCACCCTGAGGCATCCCCCCCGTGGCAGATTCCCCCCTTCCGGGGAGCCATGTGGCAGCACCCCTTGTGGCAGCTTCCCCCTCCCTGGCCCAGGGAGCCGTGCAGCAGCTCCCCGCCCCAGCTCACCCCTGCTCCACCTCCTCCCCAAGCTCGGGGAGGAGGCGAGGCAGGGGTGAGCTGGGGCGGGGAGTTCCCCTGCGTGCCACCCCCCCTTACTTGCTGCAGGCAGCCCTCCCTCCGCCTAAATGCCGGCGGCGACCGGGGCAGCCAAAGATCCGGCCACCATGGTCGCCGCCGAAGAAAATGCCGCCCCCCAAATCCTAGCGCCCTAGGCCAGAAGGGACACTGTAACTCTGACTCTGTAATATGACTGGCGTTTGTAGTTGTCATGCTTTCCATAAGCTTTGTAACTTGTTATGAAATTTGTTCTCTGTCGTCGTATGGCCCCTTATATAAATATAAAGGCAGATCCAACCTCATTAAAGCCAACATGGCTTTTTGTTGATTTCAATGCACTTGGAGTCTATATGTACGCAAGTATTTTTGCAAAACATCTATGAACAAGCATAGTGCTGTACATTTAACTGAGGAATAGCACAGTCTAAGAGACTTTCTGGTTAGGACTCAGGAATTGTTCTCCTGTTCCAACAAAGGACTTGTGCTGGACGAAGTGCAGTACAACCTGAGATTGAGAGTGAGGGAAACTGAGCCATTAAACAGTCACCTCACCATTTATCAGTTGCAAGGAGGAAAGGGGCTTCACAGGCCTAATGGAAGAAATGTATCAGGAAGCACAACTCATCCTTCAACCAGTCCTTGAGCCTCACTCATAGTCTAGTTAAGAAAAAAAATGGCAGCACCATATCCTGTGTGGACTACAGAAAACCAAATGAACTTATTTTGAAGGCTTCTTATCCATTACCATGAATAGATGGTGTCCTGGATGCTGTAGCAGGTTCAGTCTGGTTTTCCACACTGGATCTTAAAACTGCGTATTAGCCAGTAGAAGTGGATCCAAAAGACAAAGACACATCAGGACAAGTGAAAGAGCCTTTAATTACAACACAGCATTCAACTGAATGCAAGACCAGGCAGATTTTCTAAAGCTTTTTAGACACTTGAGTTCCATTTCCTACAGATGGACTAGAGCAGTGGTTCTCAAACTTTTTTTTACTGGTGACCCATTTCACATAGCAAGCCTCTGAGTGCAACCCCCCTTATAAATTTAACCCCATCATAAATCCTGGAGGCAAAGTGGGGTTTGGGGTGGAGGCTGACAGCTCACAACACCCCATGTAATAATCTCGCAAACTCCTTAGGGGTCCCAATGCCCAGCTTGAGAACCACTCAACTAGACACTAAAAATTGTAGCATCTATGGAGAAACAAAATACACCCAGTATAGGTCTGCAAAATTTGAGTGAGGGGCTCAGAAATACTCTCAAGAATAAAATCAACATTTTGAGGGATCCCATGATTTGGGGAAGGAGTCCTGATATCCCATGTTTATGGGCAGGCTCAGTCAGTCCTTGAATTTATACTGCCACATGTCAGAAACCTAGCTCTCTGGTAAACTCTTCTCCTTCATGGAGAAGTGCTGACTCACCTGCTTGGGTGTCTGAGCGATGCTCACAGGAAAAGAGGCATGAAAACGCCAAATAGATGTACAAATGCATCTTGGGAGGAATGTACCGGTGGTTCAGATTTGTAATCAGCCCCTTCACCAGCACATCTTTCCACCTTTTCATGTAGTGCCCACCTCTGCCAAGCTGCTGGTAGGGGAGTTGGCTGAAGTGTGAGACAATGCACCGTTCACCCTGACCAACTCTCTTTCATAGAATCAGACATGTAGGACTGGAAGGGACTTTGATAGGTCATCTAGTCCAGTTCCCTGTATGGGAGCAGGACTAATTATTATCTAGACCATCCCTGACAGGTGTTTATCTAACCTATTCTTAAAAACCTCTGTGGCGGAGTTTCCATAGCCTCCCTATGTAATTTGTTCCAGTGCTTAACTACTCTACAGTTGGGAAGTTTTTCTGGACTAATCTAAATCTCCCTTGCTGCAATTTAAACCCATTGCTTTTTGTCCTGTCCTCAGTGGTTAAGGAGAACAATTAATCACCCCCTATTCCAGGGGTCGGCAACCTTTCAGAAGTGGTGTGCTGAGCCTTCATTTATTCACTATAATTTAAGGTTTTGTGGGCCAGTAATACACTTAAATGTTTTTAGAAGGTCTCTTTCTATAAGTCTATAATATATAAAAATAAACGATTGTTGTATGTAAAGTAAATAAGATTTTTAAAATGTTTAAGAAACTTCATTTAAAATTAAATTAAAATGCAGAGCCCCCCGGACCAGTGGTCAGGACCCAGGCAGTGTGAGTGCCACTGAAAATCAGCTCGTGTGCCGCCTTCGGCACACGTGCCATAGGTTGCCTACCCCACTCTATTCTATAACAGCCTGTTACATACTTGAAGACTTATGTGCCTGCTCAGTCTTTTCTTCTCCAAAATAAACAAACCCAGTGTTTTCAATTCTTCCTTATAGGTCATGTTTTCTAGACCTTTATCGGTTTTGTTGCTCTCCTCTGGACTTTCTCCAATTTGTCCACATCGTTCCTGAAATGTGGAGCCCAGAACCGGACACAATACTCCAGTTGAGGCCTTATCAGCGCAGAGTAGAGCAGAAGAATTACTTCTCGTGTCTTGCAAAAAAAAAAGTGAACCTCATTCTGGGATGTATTAGCAGGAGTATTGTAAGCAAGTGTTACATTGGCGGCTCATATTTAGTTTGTGATCCACTATAACCCCTGATTGTTTTCTGCAGTACTCCTTCTTAGGTAGTCATTGCCCATTTTGTATTTGTGAAATTAATTATTCCTTCCGAAGTGTAATACTTTGCATTTGTTCTTGTTGAATTTTAGCCTATTTCTTTCAGTCCATTTCACCAGTTTGTCAAGGTCATTTTGAATTCTAATCCTGTCCTCCAAAAAGCTTGCAATCACTTCTAGTTTGGTACTCTCTATGCCATTATGCAATTCATTTATGAAGATATTGAACAGAACCAGGCCCAGGGCAGATCCCTGTGGGATCCCACTCAATATGGCCTTCCAGCTTGATTCCAGCTGAATGCACTTTTCCAAACCTTATAATAGGTTTATCTAGGCTATATTTCCCTAGTTTATGAGACGGTCATGTGAGACAGTATCAAAAGTCTTACTAAAGTCAAGATATATCATATCCACTGTATTTCCCATATCCACAAGGCTTATTACCTTGTCAGGAATGATAGTAAGTTGGTTTGACATTGTATGTTCTTGACAAATCTATGTTGCCTGTTGCTTATTATCTTATTTTCTTCTAGGGGATTACAAATTGATTGTTTGATTTTTCGCTTCATTATCTTTTCAGGTACCAAAGTTAAGCTGACTGGTCAATTCCCTGGGTCATCCTTATTCCCCTTTTTATAGATAGGGTACCCTATGTGCCCTTTTCAGTCCTCTGGTATCTCTCTTGTACTCCAAGTTAATCGCTCATGGCTCAGATCTCTCTTCAGCCAGTTTCTGAAGTATTCTAGGACGTATTTCATGAGGTCCTGCTGACTTGAAGACACCTATGGTTCAGGGCTCTCCAGGGAACCACAGCGGGAAAAGGAGCAGAACATGGGGCCACCAGGCGGCCCCACACTGGTAGCTCCTCTGGCACGGCTGTACCACCCCCTAGCCCGACCCCAACCCTGTCCTCCAGCGGGGCTGGTTGCTATACAGATGGAGGAGACCCTGCATGGAAGGGCCCTGTGTTCTGCTCCTCTCACCACTGTGGTTCCCCCACCAGCACCCCCCCCCACCAGCACCCCCCCCACTGCAGCTGCCAGCCTGGCCCTGCCCCAGGCTAGCGCCCCCCAGCCCCAGAGTGCCAGGAGAGTGGTCTGCACAGCCCCAGCCCCAGCCCCAGCCAGGTCCACCACACAGGGGGAGCCACAGAGGGGGGCGGAGCATGGATGGGGCCATGCCTGGCTGTTTGGGGAGGCACAGCTTTCCCCCAGCCTAGGAAACCCACCACCCATGAAGGCAAACTAGATGGTGAAATAGAAACAATGAGGAAGTTGCAGCAGCAGATGGTGGAAACATTCTGAGCAGGGGAGAAGGGCTCAGTTTCCCCTTGTGTTTATACCGTACCGGCCCATAAATTTGTGATCGCTCAGCCGTGTAAGGAGTTAAGCCAGAGAGTGATAAGGACCTGATCTCAGATTGTTTCATAGACTCATCAACGTAGGCCAAGCTGCTTACACGATTCATATTGGAAATCATTTCTGTTTCCAAACAGCAGGATGACTGGCACTGAGCCTCTTCTCCGGGATTTGCAGAAGGATCATGTTTCCTTGCTGGGAGGAGAGAGAGAATATAGATTTCTGCCTTGGTGCTGACAGACCTCTGTGTAATTGCAACCAGAGGGAAGGGAAACCACACAGAAACACTCCGACTCTGCTGGGCCCTCGTGTGCCAGGGAGGAGGAACACTTCACAGTGACTCCCTCCACCTCTCCTCTGCAAAGAAAAGGGCAGTGGGTAAATGGGGGACCAGGATCACACCTTCTACTCCAGTCAAGTTTGTTGCACCTGATAGCTACTTTATTGCCAAGATCCAGGGCATTTATTCAAGGAGCACCCAATAACTTGGAACACCGCAAGGAACAATCATGCCATAGGGTAGGAGCCAGACTACATCATCAAGCACGGCTTTCCAGCTCTGACTGCTCTGACTCTAAGACACTGTTACTGAGCAGAACCAGAGAGCCCCGATGATAAGAGGCAAGGAAAATATTGACTTAATGGAGAGTGGATTGGACATGACCTTGCAGCAGGGGATCCACGAAGGAAGTTTTCTTTAGGGAATAATACATGGTCTCTTTTTCCCAGGGGAAGGCATCTGTCGGAGCTCTCCAGTTGTTTTCATTTTCCATGTGTTGAGACTAGAAACCTGAGCCCTGTCACTATGGATCTTTTAATTAGTGGCCTTAACGGACCTGGACAAAGCATCACGAAAGGGTTTCAACTCAATCACTGTCTGGCTTTGGTTCAGCGCCCACCTGCTCCAATGAATTGTCACTTGGAAAACTCACAGGCAGCCAGAAAGATGGGACTTCGTTTCCATGCCATCAGCCAGCCTCTCAGAGGAGCCACTGGAAGACTGGGGAGTCTGTGTAAAAGTCAGTAAGCAACACCTCCACCTTCTGATGTCCAGGGTTCAATCCTCATCCTGGGGCATCGTAACAAGTGCCACATTCCTCCATTGATTTCATTGGGAGGGTCCTAAATTCCAAGGGCAAAAAGGACCATTGTGATCATCTAGCTCCAGAGCACCCCTAGCACAGGTCAGAGAACTCTCCCCAAACAATTCCTGTTTGAACTAGAGCAGATCTCTATCTCTCCCTCCAAAAAAAGACAATCCAGTCTTGATTTACAAATTGTCAGTGACGGATAATCCACCATCGCCCTCGTTGTTTCAGTGGTGGTTAATTACCCTCACTGCTAAAAATTTATGCCTTGAATCTGGCCTATAGGTGGCAGATATGAAGAATCAGATGGGCTCACTTCTCTGGCCACATTCACAGAATCAAACACCACAACACCCTCTATTTGTATCAGTCGAACGTATTACTATAATTAAATATTCTTTGTTCATATCTTACAGTAGGGTTCCCATTGGGTGAATGGGAGTTTTGTATAAGTCAGATCTGCTGGATTTGGCCTATTCCATATAAACAGTGGCAGGAAAGCGTGGTGTAGTGATATTAATCATCATCTTGATGGGGTTCCCTAATCAGCCTCCAGCGTCCCAGCTTCCAACAGACACAGGTTTTATTCCCTCTGCAAACACCACTCGGAACCTGGAGAGCAATGATGGAAGGTGCCGGATTCTTCCCTGCCAAAAACAGTTAAAGTGCAGGGAGGAATCAAACAATAATAAAAACACAGTCACTCAGATGTCAAACCCTCAGAAGGGGAGACAGGACGAATGGCCAGCCCATGGAGTGAGGTGTCATCCATTACCATCTCAGGGAGCCAGGTGCTAGGTCTCATATTCATGATCTTAAAAACCTGATCTTTGCCGTAATACAGAATATATAAGCCCAGTTTAAAGCATGCCCCATTGTATAAGGGCTTGGCTGCACCCTGCCCTGGGCTTGTACATAATTACAGCATTTGTAGGGAGTAAAGCTGAGCTGGGCTCCCTGGGTTAGTGCAGGATTAGAGCTAGTTGGACTGTTTGAACTGAAATAAATCCCCATTGAAAAAATGTGGCTTCACTGAAATGGAAATGGTCCCATTTTGGAGGAAACGTTTTGTCAGGAAAATCAAAATCAATGTTTTCATTCTGAGCCATCGTTTCTCAATTAAACGAATATTTTCATTTCAAAATGTCGACTGAAACCCAAATGTTTCCTTTCAAACAGACAACTTGGTATGAACACTCTCCTCTTGCAGTGCCCAGACTGAAAATGGGGAATTTTTCCATTTCGACCTTCCCAAATTGAATCTTTTCAGCACGTTTTGGTCTATTAAACTTGTTGACATTTCAGCTTTTCTTCCTGATTTGGAGCAAAATGTATCACAATTTCCTACCGGACAGAAACTGCATTTCCCAGCCAGCTCCATTCAGAGCTCCATTCACCAGGAAGGTAAGGCCAGTTCGACGCACTGCTTCAAGCATCCAGACAAGGCCTTGACACCATGTCTGGGAACAGCAACGGTCTGAGCAGCTCTCAATGGGCGGTTGCGATGGCAGGAAGCCAGGGGTGGGCATCCTATCTTAGAGATCACCTCTTTGGGTCTGTCCTTTTCTGTCCCAGTGCACAGAGCTTCCAGCGCCAGTGGCCAAATGGGGAAGGAATGATGACACCTGTCCCCCAGCACTTCAGAATGTGGAACTCGAGAGGTCATTGCGAATGGTGGAGCTCTGTCTTCAGCAGCCCTGAGAGACCAGGAAGCAATAGTGTTGTGTTTGTTGAGAGAACCCGGGCAAGGGGAGAGGAAGAAGAGATTCTTTCTGCAGCATCTTCTGCCTGACGCAACGAAGCAGCCAGGGGGCTAATTGGTTTGACTCCCCTTTCCTTCCCCAGCTTTGGATGCAATTGGACCTCTGGTACCCTTTCCTTAAACCGATTGTCTTGAGTGACCCCATGATTCTCCCTGCTCTAGTTACTTCACTTACTCTGACTTGCTGTGTAACCCAAAGAAACTCCCTTATCCCTGTTTTAAAGATGGGAAACAGAGGCACAGAGAGGATAACTGTATGGCACATACCACCTTTGGAAAGTGCTTTGAGATCACTGGGTGCAAGGCACCGAGAGACATGCAAAGGGGGATTACTATGATGGCTGATGATTGATCATCATAAATCACGGCGTGACTTCTATATATGTCTGGAATTTAAAAAATCTGCTAGTGACACTTCCCAGCAAAGAGAAATAGCTCAGGTCAAAAGGTGCCTTTCTGAGTCTGGAGCAAAGGGCAGTGAAGGGGGAGGGGAGGGAAAGCATTAGCTGTTGAACAGCAAGTAACACAGGAATAGCAATTTGTGAATTGTCATCGCTCCAGTAAATCGCAGTTTCCACCAGCTGATGATATGCCCCCTACTGGCCTGAGCCATGGAGCACATGACAGTCTCAGGTGATGCCTTTCTGCCTCTTTCCCAGCTTAGCAAAACCAAACCTCTCTGGGATCAAAAGGCTCTTCTGGTCCATTCACCAGGCTGTTTTGCTAAGCAGAGTCATACTGGGGAAAAGAACATGCAGCTCCTGGCTTAGTAAACATGGCTCTCTGCAGCTCACTCATGAATAGCAGGGAGTCTAGCTTGAATGCAGGGCGGCAGAGAGAGCACAGCACAGGCTTGGGGGCAAACAAGACTTGAGTCCTTGTTGGCTAATTCCACCACCTGCTACGAAAATGGTGAGACCACCTGGGCCAAACTTGGTTCTGAGGAAGCCCTGTAGATTGGTAGCACATTGGCACTTGTTTCCATGCTGCTTGCCTGGTTGGTTGCTCAGGAATATGTGTCCTTTACAAATGCTGCAAAGTTTCAATTACTTTCAAGGGCATTCCCAATACCATTGTACTGTGGGGACTGACCCAGACAGAGACACACGCAGTAAAAATGCACACTGTGAAGGCACATGTAACGTGTGTGTCAGTGTGAATGTGCAAGTGTGTGTGTGTGTGTGCCTGACAATCCAAGGGTATGTCTGGAAGCAGGAGCACATGTGTTAGGTCTGTGAGCAGTGGAAGAAGAGGGCAGGCATGCATGGTACGCAGAGAGTGAGGAAGTGTGAACATGAGTATGACTGGATGTGAGTGTATGTTTGGGTCTGTGCATGCACACGGGTAAGTGTCCATGGCAGCATACACACGTGCATGCACTTGTCTTCATTAGACACAAGTACATGCTGAATTATGTATCACTATCAAGAGCCCTGCCAGTTACTAGCCAGGCGGCAAGCTCTGCTCAGCTCTCTGTTTTGTGCTGGGATATGTTGGGAGCCTGCTTTTATGGCCACTTGCAGGTATCGGGTTACAGTGCATATTAAGATGTAACATGTTTTGACAACTGATCTGACCCCGCGTCCCACTCTGGCTTGCAACACAAGAACTGGCCTTTGACAAAGTGCTTTCTTAGCAGATTGGGCTCATATTTAACAGACGCAAAAAAATACAAAAACTATACTCCAGGGATCTAAGAGTAAGGAAGGAAAAGTCACCTCAACCACTAACTGCAGCCAGTATTAAAATGAAGAGATGTTGCCTCTATCAAATGAATGTCACTCTTCACAATGAATCACCCTGATATACAAGCAATACAATGGAACAGTTTTGATTTTTTTGGAGACACTTGCTAATAGGGGCTGGGGGAAAGAGGATCAGAGGAGATAACATGAGCAATATTTTTCCCCAGTTCTCCTTCTGTGCAGAATCCAGCTATTGTTAGTTCCATAAAGAGCTGATGACAACTCAGAAGCTTTGACAGCTAAAAGCCAGAGAGCAGCTGTAGTGTGATGCTGCCACAGTGAAGACTGATTGGTAACGGATGCAGAAAGAGGCATGCATGCTACATATTTATTTATTTTGATTCAAACATGCAACACACAACAGAGCAGCTGTCCATGGAGCTTTGACAGATCAGCCCAGATATAAACAGCAACAACAGCCAATCCATAGCTTCTCTCTCCCTCCAAGACACACCCACCCACAGATGTGAAATAGCCAGCCCTCACCTACTCTAAAATAGAGCCCTGCCCTGGACAATTTTTTTGATCCTGTTCCCATCCCACTTCACAATTCCCTCTCTGACCCACTCCCACATTATTTCTTGCATTTTTATCCTGCTCCAACCTGCAAAAACCTTAAATTCTACAAATCCCACAGGAGAGACAGATTCCCCCATGCCACCAAAAAAACAAACAAAAAAAGCCAGTTAACATATTGTATATAAATATAAATGGAATTCAGACAATTTTACTACTAAAAGAATAAAACAAATCTTGCTTAAACCATGTAAAAATACTTAACTCCTCTTCTAACAGACATTGAATATCTTTCTATCCCTCGCTTAAACCTTTTAATATTTAAAAAGTGTTTTCCTGCGAATTAACCCAGTCTGGTTTTTTTGCCCACTCAATCCCTCCCGCAACAAAGTATAATTTATGCACCCTGTAGAACACATAGGATCCCAGTCCTGATGCAGGGATCTGCACTCAAACCCTCATCCCCCAAACCAAAATTCACAGCCTCTCCTGACCCCTGCAAGTCTCAGCCCTCCTGAAATAGAGGGGCTGCACCATGGGCCCCAATGATCAACAAATCCAGGCTGTTTCAGACCACAGTGAGAAGTAAGGAAGAGCCAATACTGGAGAGTGCCTTTCATCAGCCCCCTCTGTTATGTGTGACAGGCATCCCCACTTGAGCAGTTTGGCCAACTCCAGCTGCAGCACTGTCACTGGGGGTGGTCTCTCACAGGCAGGTCCCATATGGAAAAATTTCTCCTCCCAACTTTGTCCAGTAACAGCATGTGGAAAAGAAAGATTTTTCCACACTATCCAATGTTTTCAAATTTTCCCATAAGAGAACCAGAATTTCCAGAATCTCCCAACTGGGATATTTCCCATGCAAGTTCTCCGTCATGCTAAGTTAGTTAATGAATACCACAGCATCCACCCAGAAATCAGCAGGCAGCCAGTACTGAACCCAGATCCCTGGCATCCTGTGCTCCCACGGAGACCTCTGCCACGTTCGGTGCCAGCCTCCAATTCCGCTGGCTTTCGGGTGCAGCCACTGCAGTGATCTCATCTGAACATGTCCATCCATGGATGGAACTCCAGTGCATTCAACATAGCTCCTCCACACACTGGTGGCAGAGAGTCTACAGCCAGACTGGCAGAAAAGCTACATGCCAGTCCAGGTCTAACACTATACACAGACATCTGCAGTCACCCCAGAGCATGACTTACATCAAGGCATCCACTGTGGTCTCAACCGCCAGATCTGAACCTGTCAGCAGCAATCCTACAGCACGGTGAGTGGTCAGTTGAAGATGCTTGGGATGGTTTCCTGGTCACTGATCTGGCCATTCTACTGCCAGGATTTGACCTGCCATGTCGTCTTTGGACTCTACTGAACAGGCTCCAAACTGGCCAAGGAATATCTGCAGCCAACCTCTACACACGGTCTGTGCAACGACCCACTTTGGCAGTGTGGCCTCTGTCAGTCAATAGTGCATGTTGTCAATGAGTGTCAGGTAACCAAACTCCATGGTGGCGGAAGGGCCCTTCAGTCTGCTGCCGGAGCTGCTGCTGGGTGGCTCAGCAAGCACTGCAAACACTAGAAGAAGACTGGAATTATTCACCCCAAGTAAGAATGTGGCTTATCTCACCTGCGGCATTAGGCTAGATGGTGCCTCTGAAGTCCAGGCCCAGTTGGGGATGGAGCAGAGCTGCACCGCTCCATGGGAAGCTCCAGGAGGGATTGTGCCAACAGGGGCATGCTGACAAGCACACAGGGTCTGGTATGGACCGTGGCTCTCGTGCCCTCCCCACCCCCACACGCATGCAAGCGGCCGGGGGAAGATGGTCTGTTGAGATGATATATTTATCTCATGCCTGGTTTAATCTGACTTGGCTGAATCCACACCAGTGTTCTCAGCTGGGCCTGAGGTGTTGTGGATGAACAAAAACTTCTCCGAAATCCAGTGGGAGAGCAATGCCCAGCCTTCTGCTTCCTCCTCCCCTTTCTGGAAGGTCTCTCGGGCTGGAGAGCCCAGCAGATCTCCATCTGCTGGGCTCATGGGGCAGGCTTCATGCAGCTTCCAGGACTTCTTTGGCCTGTGCAGTGTTAACCAAGTGACAGCCTCTCTCTGCAGCCAGCAGAGTCCGTAGAGATATAAAGGTGCAGGACACAAAGCTACGTAGTGAACACACCACAGTTACTACTGAAGTTCCATCGTCAGGCAACGAGAGACTCAACGCGGCTTTGAGATCATGTCAGGCCCAGCCAGCAACTGGTCACCATGTTATAAGATAACCGGCTGCTCTGCCTGAAAATCAGCTGGGTGGCCCCAGCAGCTGCATCCCCCTAGTATTAGCCTGATTTCCACTGTAAAGCCCCAGTCTCAGGAGGACATAATTAAGCCATAAAATGTTCTGCAGAGTGAAAGCTGCCATGCTGGGCCATGGCTGGGAGGGAATGCTCGCTGAAGCCGCAGGGCTCGGTGGGTCATTAAGCAGACCAGGCATTTGGAGGAATGCACAGCTGCATACAGAACAGCTTTTCCAGGCCTGCCATTTTCCTCTCCGCTGATCGGGCCCAGCTGGCTTGCTGCAAGCTGGTGGCAGAGCCAGATGGCACATCTGTCCCAGCAGGCGTGGCACAGTGACCGGCGGAACCAAGACAGAGAGGCTGATGACCCAGTTCATCGTTCCAAACACTGCTTGCTGAGTCAGGCCCTGCTTTCCCTAGGTCAGTGCAGCCCCTGGGTTATTTGGGGGATGGGGCTCCCACAGCCAGAGCAGCACAGAGGAACTGAAGCCACCTGCCTCTGCTTGAGACCCCACCAGCAGTGTCATTGTCTGGGACAGAGAAGAGGAGGCATTACTGGACCTGACTGACGTGCCAGGGCAACCAACGGCAGGCCCTGGTAGCCGACACATGGCTGAGACAGCCTGGACATGCCCTGCACATGGGCAGACAGTGTTGGGAGGCAGGACACTGAGGGAAGGGGATGAAGCTCCCCCAAAGCCAGACACAGAAGGACCCCCAGGCTCCACACCTGGAGAGAGAGGATCACTACTGTCCTCACCTGCTAGGTCCCCCCTTGCTTAAGAAGCCAAGGGAGGGGTGAGTGCCCCAGGGCCTGCACCACTCACAGAGGGATCAACCTGCCTTGCAGTGGGGCTCACCACAGGAAGCACCATTTGCCCTCCACACCTCATGGGCTCTAGGGTGAGGAAAGCCCTGGACAGAGGGTGCCCAGCCGGGGCAGACTCATCCTGCCTTAAGAGGGTGTGTGGCATCACCCCGCACACCTGCACCTGATTATTATATTGCTCCAATTTATCTTTGCTCCATCAGCCCCCCAGAGACGCAGAAGCGACGCACACTGACCACCAGGCCCTGCAGGCTGGCTCCAGGGTGCACCCACCTGCTTTTATATCCTGTGTGGGATTTGAACTCCATTTAGTTATTATGGGGGTGCAGGGGCGGCACTTGATTTGAGGGAGAGTCTGTTTGCTGTGTTGGGGTTTAGCCTGTTCATTTATCTGCTCCCTCTGGCTCCCCTGCTTTTTCCCTTTCCCCAGGTCCTTGTAAGTAAGCTCCATCCTTTTGCCTAATAAAGCATTTGTTCCTGTTTTAAACATGCCTGAGTACTTTTCATGCTAGTGACCAAGAGGTCACAAGAGCTGCATATTAACATATTCACCCGGCCACTAGGGAGAGAGACTGTCCTGTGAGAATCCACTTCAGTTCCAGTGACCTTCAAGCTCAGGGCTGAGAACCCAGAACCCATTGGCCCAAGGTGGGGCCCAGAGACGTGTAGGAGGGAGTAACCAGGGGGCATGGCCATGCGTGGGATCGGGATGCTCCAGGACGGGGCTACATTCATTTCAGCATTACCACTGGGACTGTGCTACCCATCCCACCCCCAGCTCTGACCTGAATGGAGAACTGCAAACAGAGCTCATCATCCTCTCACCCTGAGATCTGATCTGCCCCACATGCAACCTGGAAACATGTAAAATCCCTCGACAGTGGGGATGGTCATAAAATAATAATCAAAATGGGGGGTTTCCAACAGAAACAGTTGAAAATTTCCTTTTTTTTTAAATCAAAAATGTCTTTTTTCTAACAATTTTTTTTTGCCAAAAAATGGAAAAATAATTTTTTCAAAGAAAAGACCAAAAATATCTAACATATTTTGGATGAAAATGGCAACATTTTCTTTTTTGTCAACATTTTAAACAGGGAAAATGAAGCTATTTCCATCATTAGCACAGGATGTGTCTTTGTCTATGGGAGCAGGAGGCTGTCTGTCAGCCTAGCGCAGAATCACACCCTGAGCCCAGCCCTTCCTGGGTCAGAAAACAAGGTAACAAGCTATTGGCAGCAATTCTGAAAGAGTAGGGAAATGATCAAGATGTTGGAGGGGCTCTTCAAGACGGAGCAGGGCCATGCACCTGTGACTCATCAGCTGCCTCTCAATTTGGCGTAAGAGAGGTCACCTGGCCATAGAGGGGGCAAGACCCCTCTCTATGTGGGGTTTGCAGTAGAGCACAGACAGTCAGTCGGGAAGAGGTCAGAAACCACAGGGATGATGCAAAGTCCCACAAGGAACCTGTAGCTGGTTCCTGGGAGAAAGCAGAAAGTAGACGGGCTGGAGGCTGGACAGCAGCAAAGGCAGCTGCCTGCTGGCTTCCAAGGCAGACAGTTGAAGCTGAGGGCCAGAGCGGGCTGATGGCAGGTGAGGAACAGAGGGACCTACCCACTGGCCGAGCTGCAGCCACGTGAACAGTGAGAGTGCTGGGGCAATGAGTGGGGCTCTCCTGGAGAGGATGATTCCCAAGCAGAGAAGCTGTGGAGGTTCCCCAGGGAAGAAGGGGGATCCACTCTAGCTGGAAAGGCTGGGGAGGCTGTCCTGGCAGAGGGACAGAGAAGAATCGATAAGGACAACACCAGAATATGGTCCAGAAGGGCTCCAGCAGAGGCTGGTGGGGCGGGGGGGCTGCTGGGATGAGCAGGGTTTTACGGTCTATATCCGCTGGGTGTGGGAAATGGACGATGTTTTGGAATTTTTGATTTGATCTATGTTTTGGTAATAAACTGGCTCCAAGGGTGTCCATTATTAGGCAAGAGTTGTCATGCATTTACTGGGGAAGCTAAGGCAGGTATGCCAGTCCTGCTGCAGGAGCGTGCTCCAGAAGGGGCCGTCCTATAACACCCAGATAGTGTAGAAGATAGAGGATGCTAATAGCACAGTGACTTTAAATCTTGCTGTGGTCCACTCAAGAGATGCTGTCAGGTCAAACATGGCCCCAGATTTAGGAGCATTCCCTACAATCAAGGGAAATATTTCCTTGACAATGTCAATAAAATCGACTGGGTCCTTGAAACGAAGCTGTGCGACTGTATAGCTGGGGCTGCGCTAGACCCTCGTGCTCTTTGTCTGAGGCTCAGAAGGGATACGTGACACAGCAGACCAATGGGGCTCTTGTGCACCTAATGAAAGAACCCAAAAGTGAAGTTAACCAGCACCTGACTCTACACAACAGTGACTGCACCATGGGAGCGATGGGCAGAAAGTAATCACACAGCTTCCAGGGCTGGAGCTTGCAACCTATTTAGTTCTCAGGCACTGATCCAGCCAAGTACTTAAACTAAGCATGTGCTTAATTTAAGTATGAGAGTCATCTCATTGACTTCACTGACAATCAGGGCCCACTCTGGCTTTTTTTGCCACCCAAGCAAAAAAACAAAAACCAAAAACCACTGTGGGGTGGCCAGAGGCACGGCGCAGGGGATTCCCTGCGCTGCAGATGTGCCCCGGCTAGCGGGGGGGAGTGGGAGGGAGTGGAGGGAGAAAGAGAAGGGGGGCGGCCAGGGCTTCAGCAGGTCACTCGCCACGCAGCCCCGACTGCCGCGCCGCCTGCGGGGAAGGGCTCTGCGCCGCTCCTGTCAGCTGGGAGGGAAGGATGCGGGCTGCCCTGCTGAGTTTGCTGCAGGGCGCTCCCCTCCTCCATGCCACCGCCCCCTACAGGGCAGCCGGAGCGGCGAACAACAACAAAAAAAAGCGGCCGTGCCACCCTAGGATTGGGTGGAATGCCGCCCCGTAGAATCTGCCGCCTCAAGCATGAGCTTGCTCGGCTGGTGCCTGGAGCCGGCCCTGCTGACAATCCATGCATTCAAATGGAGCCTGATCACAGCTGGGAACTCCAGGCACTCCTGCATGACAGACAGTGATGGTATTTCCAGAAGAGTATTGCAGGCCCTGCTCCCTTTCATCTCTCCAGGCCTCAGTTTCCCCCCTTTATAAGTGGGAGATAATCACCTGCTGCAGTATCAGTTCCCCAGTGCTGGCAGAGTACATTGAGACCCTCAGAGGGAAGGCTCTGATATTTTCAGTAGCCGAATGCTGTCCCTTTACTAAACATAAGAAGAGATGTAGACCAAGGAGCTGACAGGACACCACTAAGGTGCCATATACGACATCCCAGTGGAACCGAGGAGGAGCTATGGCCATTGGGAATTTCTCTCACAGAAGAGCCTTCCCAACAAGATGGCTCTGACAGGAGAAGGGAGGAGGCAGGGGAAGGTAGTTAAGTGATGGATTTCTCCATGAGTCATCCCAGAATGCCCCTAACCCTCCTCAGCAACCAAGCCAAGCCAAGCTAAGCTAAAAATAGTTAGCATGGAATTCAGACACGCTCAACAAGAAGATCTCTGCTGCTGCCAGAGCTACGGTGCTGGCTTCCCTGTCACCCTCTTTGCTGCACTGCAAACAGCTTAAGCTCCAGGGTCACTGCAGCAACATACTTAACCCGCTACCTCTCACCCGCATCGCGACTCTATTTGCGCTGCATCATCTCGACGGTAACGCTGAGTCGGAGCAGCTGGAACCCTAACTGCTGAGCGCACACGTTTTGCAGGTCAATGCAGATGGCTCGGAAAAGCCACAGCTTCACTTATCTTGGCTGCTCCAAGAGCTTTATTACACTCAGCCCTGCTCTCAAAGCTTGGGGATCACATATACGTGGCCCCATAGGCAGCCTACCTCCCAAGCTGCTTTCCTGGGTTTTGACATTATTGCAAGTGAGCTTATTATTTTCCTTAGCATATAGGGTTTCGACACAAGATGGCGAGTTCATCTCTGGGTTACATTTCCTTTCACAGCCTTGAACCAGAGACAAGGGGAAATCATTGCTACATTTCACACTGCCGTTCAGCACTGTGGCTATTGCTGGAATAAGAGCCAACACAGGAGCCGACAACGGAAATTCATCAGTTCTATTACTTCCATACATCACTGGAACAGACGATGAAGACCGGGCATGTCTGTATTTCCCAGGTCTGCTTGTTTCTTTTGTCCTTTTGGCTCATATTCTAGACAGAGAGTCCGATCTAGAAGAGATAACTGTCCTCCGACCCCACCTGTCTCACAGCAATTCCAGGAGGTGAGCCTCTCAGACCCTCCTGAACCAGGAGATGACATCATGGGGCGTTTTCTCCTCCAAGATTCTGCCTGAGACCCCTGATGCTGCCAGAGGGTTATGAGCAATTTTGCATTATGAACCGACAAAGTCTTTCTAGTCAGTAGACCCAATAGGAAAACAAAAAGGGCAGACTGTTAGGAAGCAGGGCACTACCCCAGACTGGCTGTGAGTTCTATACTTTGATTTCACCAACCAAATATCAAGTGTAAACTCCTCCAGCACTATACCAGCCTTAGCATGCAGTCACAGACAGTCCCCTTGGGTATTCTGGGTCTGTCTCACCACTCAGCCTACCTTTGTGATAGATGGTCCCTTACACCAAGGATCACAGCAGAATTCAGATTACTCCCAAAGGGCCAGTCACTTACCCCAGGACAATTGCATCTTAAATCTCACACCAAATACACTTGTAGGCAATTCTATAATAAATTGTCAAAGATGTATTAACTAGGAAAAGGAAATAAGAGTTATTTACAAGGTTAAAGCAGGTAAACACAGATACACAAATGAGTTAAAATCTTAAGTTTCAAAAGGTAATAGAAGCTTCTATAATCAGCAAGCTCTCTATGTCCTTTAGGGCTAACCCAGGCTAGGCAGCTGGGGATCTCTTGTTTATGCCTAGAAACACCTTGCTCCCCAGAGTCCAAGCAGCATAGAGATACCAAGTTCCTTTTGTGGGGGGTTTTATCCCTCTCATGCCACGTGCTCTGAGCTGCAAGCTCAGCTGAGGGGAGGAGTCCACTTGCATGACTCATCTTCGCTGGGATCAGAACAATGAAAGTCTTTTGTCCCTTGTTGATTGTGCATAGGAAGTTCCAGTTGCAATTTCCCATAATAGTCCGTCTGGTGTTGATGGACCTTTCCTTTTGGGAAGGGTATTACATCATCTGTTGAAGATCATCCCTTTACACTAATTAATAACAATGTCTCTCCCCATCTGGTGATTTACACAGTCACAGAGGCTCACAATACAACTGCTCAAATATTACCTTACCATATGGGATACCATATGTTTTAAGTGAGATTAGTGTTTAGACTTTATCAAATGCTTGTGAGTTGCCGCATGCATTACACACATTCTTATAATTCTAATACCTATTTTAACCATACTAACACATCAGCCAGATGGATCCCAGCTCTGTATTTGTCAGTGTTCAGCTGAGACATGGGGACCTTGGCACGAACTGGCACCTGGTTGCAAAGATCATAGCAGGTCCTATTGTAATATTGATGGTGTGATGCTGGCAGATAAGGTGACCAGATCACCACACTAAAATATCGGGACACATTGGGGTGCCATCAGCCCCACCCACAGTCCCCCCCAGCTCCTCCCAGGCTCTGCCCCCATTCTGCCCCAGGACTGGTGGCCAGGACCCGGGCAGTGTGAGTGCCACTGAAAATCAGCTCATGTGGCACCTTCGGCACACGTGCCATAGGTTGCATACCCCTGCTTTAGAAAATACCTTGCCAAATGCATCCTACAATTACATTATCCTTTTTCCTGGTCACATCACACTGGTGACTCAGTCATCCTATGATCAAACAATACACCCAGGTCTCCCCTCTTCCTCTGTCACTTCTAACTGATAAGTCCCCACTTTATAACAAAAATTCTTGTTGTTGGTCCCTAAATATATGGCCTGGCACTTTGCATTTTAGAATTTTATCCCATTTCTATTATTCCAGTTTTGAAGGTCATCCAAATCTTCTTGTATCATATTCCGGTCCTCCTCTGTATTGGCAATGCTGCCCAACTTTGTGTGTCATATACAAATTTTATTAGCACACTCCTACCTTTTATGCCAAACTCATTAATGAAAATGTTAAATAAGATTGGTCCCAAGACTGATCTCTGAACTCCACTAATAACCACCTTCCAGCCTGACAGTTCACCTTGCACCCTTTAATCAGTTCCTTAGCCACCTTTCAGTTCTCCTATGAATCCCCATCTTCTCCAATTTAACTAAAAATTTCCCATGTGGAACTGTATCAAATGCCTTACAGACATCCATGTAGATTATATTTACTGCATTTCCTTTGTCTAAAAAAAAAATAAAAAAAAATCTGTTATCTTCTCAAAGAAAGCCATCAGTTTGGTCTGGCACAATCTACGTTTTGTAAACCATGTTGCATTTTATCCCAATTACCATTAACCTCTGTGTCCTTAACTACTTTCTCTTTCAAAATCTGTTCTAAGACAGGGGTCGGAAACCTCTGGCACGCGGCTCGCCAGGGTAAGCACCCTGGAGGCCGGGCCAGTTTGTTTACCTGCCGCGTCAGCAGGTTTGGCTGATTGCGGCTCCCATTGGCTGCGGTTCGCTGCCCCAGGCCAATGGGGGCGATGGGAAGTGCCGCGGGCTGAGGGATGTGCTGGCCGCAGCTTCCCGCCGCCCTCATTGGCCTGGGACGGCGAACCGCGGCCAGTGGGAGCCGCGATCAGCCAAACCTGCTGACGTGGCAGGTAAACAAACTGGCCCAGCCCGCCAGGGTAAGCACCCTGGCGAGCTGCGTGCCAGAGGCTGCCAACCCCTGTTCTAAGACCTTGCATACAACTGAGGTCAAACTAAGAAGCCTGTGGTTTCCCAGATCACCTTTTCCCCTTTCTTAAATATAGGTACTATATTTGCAATTCTCCAGTCATAGGGTACAACCCTTTGGTTTATGGGCTCATTAAAAATCCTTGCTTTGGGCCTTGCAATTTCATGTGCTAGTTCCTTAAATATTCTTGGATGGAAATTATCCAGCCCCTTCTGCTTGTTGTTCCTATTAAGCTGTTTGAGGTTTTCCTCCACCATGTGGTCATTTCTACATCCATGTCCTTGTTCCTATTAGCCAGCCTGGCACTACTCTCCCTGCAAGCACTAGCCCAGTGAAGCCTCTGGTAGCTTTCTTCCCCAAATTGATTTTGGTCCAAGCAGACTCTGTTTTATCCATTCCATCACTTCTAATTTCTTTATAGTCTACCTCTTCATTAATACACTATGCTACGCCACCACCTTTACCTTTATTTCTGTCTTTCCTGAACAGCACATACCCTTCAACATCTGTACTCCAGTCATGACTACTATTCCACCATGTTCCTGTTACCTCTATAATATCTGCTTCACTTCCTGCACCAGTAATTCTAGTTCCTCCATTTTATTACCCAAGCTCCATGCATTGGTGTACACACATCTTAGTTGTTTCTCCTCAGCTTCGCCCAGATTAGGTACAGTCATTTTACTGCCAGTATTGCCTACCTGACTGTTAGTGCCAATACCAATGACGCTATCTTTTCTCTTATTAACCATTCTCCTACCTTCTATTGTTCCTTTCTCCATTGCTCTAACTTTTTACTTGATTTTCCTCCCGCTCACTATTAGAATCAGGCATGGAGATTACATGAACATCTCCCAACCATCTCCCCAAAATTCCTAGTTTAAAGCTCTTTTAATCAGTTGTGCCAAACTCCATTCCAGAAGCTTATTTCCCTCCTTACTTAGGTGGAGTCCATCCCAGGAGAACAGTCCTCTGTCCGTGAATGCCTCCCTGTGGTCAAACATCCCAAAGTCCTCCTTATACCACCACTGCCTGAACCATCTGTTGATCATCATAATCTTGTCTCCCCTTCATTCTCCTCCTCTAGGGGCAGGTAGAATCTAGCTGAAGATCACCTGAGCCTCCATTTCTTTACGCATCTTCCCCAACCTGGAGTAGTCTTCCAGCAAGAATCTAGCAGTATTATTTGTTCCCACATGAAAGACAATCACTGGATTCTTTCCTGCTCCAATTAGGATCCTTTTCAGCCTCAGGTCCATATCCCATATCTTAGCTCCCGGGAGACAGCACACCCTTCTGTTCTCCGGATCAGCTCTGGGGACAGGCCCATCTGTTCTTCCTAATAAGGAGTCCTCCACTCACATAGACCTGCCTCTTTGTGTTGTTGGTGTGATTCTCTGGCCTTTGTCCTTTTCTTCTTTCTGGCTGCAAGTCTTCCCATCTTCTGTTCTCATTCGCAATCTTCTGCGAGTCAGCCAGAGTTCAGAGCCCCAGAAGGATAGAGGATATCTCCATTGACTCTTCCCCTCTTCTTGTAGGACTAGCCACTCTTCTCTTCTTCCTTGTTTTTCCATCTTCTGTTGCTGCCTGCCTCTCCCCTTCACTTTGCAACTCAACAAGCCTGTTCCTCAGCTATATATCTCCATCGCTAGCCAGTCTTGTTCTCAGTCACATGCTTCCACTGGCCACTTCCTTCATCCAGCAGTCTATCCTCACAATTCTCTGGTCCAGCTCGCATTTGCAAGTCTTGAGTTTTCCCTTCAGCCTCCTCTTGCCTTCCCTCCATCATCCACTCAAATCCTCTTCAAAACTCAACCAGTTTCGAGCTGCATCTCCAAATCTCAGATATGATGGAAGAGAAGATCTATCAGGTGGCATTTTTTACAAGTGAAGCACCTTTCAGGTACCCACTCCAGGATAATGCACATCCCACAGCTGGTCATCTTCATAGTTTCTTCTGTTCTTCAGGTCACTACCACCTCTGGAGCTGTCATAGTCTTCTTGCCTAAGTTATTGTCAAGAAGGAAAAAAAACACACCACCATCCACCTCCATCCCCATACTCCCCTTACAAACTCCCATTCAGCCTTCTCTGTTTGCTCACTCCTGTTTCCCCTCCTGCCCTTTGCTTTGACTAGTTAGATTGGAAGCACCTTTGGGACAGAGATCGACTCACACTATGTGTATGTACTGGAGCTGGTCAGCATGTGTTGCCCATGGGGGCGGGGGGGGGGGAAGTGATTTATTTATTTATTTGTGAAAATTCCATTAGATTCCAAATATTTTAGGTTGTCAAAGAACCCCAAAATCTGTTTTCAGCAACCACAATTATTTTGATTATTGGCAACTGAATGTTTATAGATTTTGGTTGCCAAAAGACAACATGTTCGGGGGGGAGGGGGGTTGCTACTTTTATGAAAACCCCAAAATTTTGTAAAACGTTTTCAACAAAAATTGGGAAACGAGAGTCTCTCATTACCACTAGTCTGTAGAGTGCCCCGCACATTGGGACCTTGACCTCAGCCAGGGTTTGTACTACACCTAGCAATATGGGGCCCAATCTCAGCTGGGGTTCAAACACCACCCAGCACAATGGGGCTCCAGTCTTGGGTCTTGTTGCTGCTGTTGTTTCCTTCTGCTGTTGATTTTATTCCTCTAACTTGTCCTTTAAAAGTCTCTATATTAAAATCATGTTTTCTCCAGCCACTCAGAGACAAAGAACTCTGTGAGCTCACAACATACTGCACCCGACTGGTGGTATGGCCAATGGCTAATTGACACTAAGAGAGCTGCCTCGAGTGCTATTCTATTAGCTTTGGTGCAGAAAGATTTGAGACAATCTCGATCAGAGCTGCAGGAGCATCTTAGCTGCCATGCTCACAGCATGCATGCGGGACAGAGGTGTTCTCAGCGTGGCTGGCAAATGTGCAAACTGAGCCCTGAGGGGATTTGGCTGTGCCTTGGGGTGGTAGGAAGCACTGATATATCCCAAGATAAACATGGAGGCTCCCCAGTCCCAACTGATGCTGCTGAGGCAGCTGCTGATGCTGGCGGAGCTCCTGACAGTGATGGTGGGCTGTGATTACAGCTCAGGATCTATAGCAACTCCCTGCAAAGGAAGCCTGTGAAGATGAATCCCACGGCACTAGCCCATAGCAGCACTAAAGAGAGCCCTGGTTTCCTGAGTGGGGCACGGCTGCAAAGAGGCCCAGGCCAGGTATTAATTACTGCCGAGCCAGTTTCTTAAAAGACCCCCCAGACTTACTAGTTTGTTCCTTTCTCTGCTGAGTACAGCGCTGCCTGTCAGCGAGAGACTAAAGGGCTCGGTCTATTTCATTTATCCTAGAGAAGGTGCAGAAGAAGTGACTTGTTCATGGTCTATAAATACCTTCACGGGGAAGAGCTTTCTGATAGCAGACAGCTCCTTCGCAGAAAAAGGCAGAACGAGATCCAGGGGTTGGAATCTAAAGCCGTACAAATTCAGACTAGAAGGGACACATTCCAATGGTTTAATAATCTCCATGTTAAAAATAACTGACCCAGGGAGGGAGTGGATTTTCTATCACTTGGAGTTTTTAAAATCAGGATTAGACGCCTTTCTGCAAGATATGTACTCGTTCAGACAGACATTCCAGGACAGTTCACCCCATACCGATCCCTGTAAGAACCATGTTGTGAAGTGACAAGTTGCCACATGTTACTAGACGCATGAGGTTTCTCTCCTTTGGGCATCCCCTGGCTAAGATCCCAGGAGTAGAGTCCTCCACATCAGACAAATCTAACAGCCATTTCCCATCAAACAAAGGACTCCACGCTGCTTCAGGGACACCAGATGCAGGTGTCTGACCCAGGATTTACTCTCTGGCCAGGTCTACACTCAAAATTTAAGTCGACCCAGGTAAGTTGGTCATGGCGTGAAAGGTCCACACACCATGTAGTATAGTTAAACTGCCCTAACCCCTGGTTTAGACAGCGCTGGAAGAATTATTCTTCCATTGACCTAGCTGCCACCTCTCAGGGAAGTGGATTACCTACGCCAACAGGGGAACCCCTCCTGTCACTGTAACGAGCATCTCCATTGCAGTGCTGCAGCTGTTGCATTTCAAGTGTAGGCAAGCCCTCCATCTCATCCATCTTAGGCAGGGCCGCCCAGAGAATTCCGGGGGCCCGGGGGGGGCGGGGGGGGGGGCCCGCCAGGGGCGGCTCTCTAGCGCCGCAAGACCTGGAGGCGGCATTGCGGGGTTTGGCTCTCTCGAGGCTCCGCCAGCGGGCCTGCGCGAGGTCGACACCAGGACAGACAGCGGACGGCGGTGGCGTGCGTGCTCCTCCGCGCTGCGCCGCAGCTGCGCCTGCGGTCGGCGGGAGGTCGCGGCGCGACGCAGCGGCTCCGCGCGCGCAGCCGCGCGGTCGCAGCTGCGCTCGGTCCCCCCGACCAGGGTCGCCCCGCCGCGAGCCAACCGGGGGGGGGAACGGGGAAGGGAAAAACTCCAGGGGCCCGGCCCCGGCCCTGGGGGGGGGGGGGGGGGGGGCCTGTGGGGGCTCTGGGCGGCCCCCCTCCCCCCCCCTGATCTTAGGCAGGGATCTCTGACTGCCCCTTTCTATGCCAGCAATAATGTTGAGATGGCGAGAAATTGCCCATTCAAGGGCTGATGCTGCTTTCTCTGAAGCCGGTGATTTTGATCACAGCAGGTTCAGCCCTCTCTTGCTTCTCTGTCTCAGCTCTGAAAGCTTCCTACACAACTCCCGGAGCTGGAGACAGAACAGTTAGAGGCCAGATAGGCAGAGGGAGGAGCAGTAATCTTCCAAGCTCTGCCCACTTGAGACATCACCCACCTGAGATTGTGCCAATGTCCAGAATAAGGTCCTGACTGCTCTGAGTGTGGCTCCTTCTTGACGGAAGGGAAAAAATAGCTGGTGTTGTGTCTTAAGCCCCACCCACTCGTGCCATGAGCGCTCACTGAGCCTAGCTACTGGAGATCTTCATGATTTGACCTCTCTTCTCTTTTCTCACGTGCCTTGATCAATAACTCTTTAGTTGCTAACACTGGCATTTACATGATCTCCAAGAACGCTTCACAGGGCAGTTCCCCGCTCCCAGAGCTGTTGGTTCAGGCTGTGGGCAGACTCAGGCAGATGTCTCTGTAAAATACCTTCAAAATGTGAAGCAAGTGTAACTGATGCAATATTTTCTAACTAAAACTGACATTCGGAGATCTACAGTGCCACACACACTCCCACCCCTCCAATTCAAGCCCCTAGATCCCTGAACATCACTAGTCCTACTGAGAACCAGATGCTTAGAAATGGAACTCTATAGCTCCAAATAGCCAGAGTGGATAGCTGAACTGCTCACTGCCTGGGGAGGTCACAGCCACAGGTGTCCCTCCCCTTCAGTGCAAAAAACAGCTCCTTGGCTGTCAGTCTGATTGTTCCCAGAGTGGGTTTGGTCTCTTGGGATGAGCTGCTCTGCTGAGATGACCAGCGAGGCTGCTGATTGGACAGTGGTTTTGTTCACCATGAGTGGACCCTCCAAGTGAGGGTGAAGTCACATTTGCAAGGCAAAGGGTGGGAGAAGCTTGCACTGTGTTTTCCTGCTCCGTGTAGGCTCAACAGAAGAGAGCATCGTGTAGACACACACATGAGTGGGATATATGGGGCAATGGTCCAGAGGACTGACTTGTTCATGTACCCATAAGCACACACTGCTTTTCTCTTTTCACTTAAAACTATGGCAAAGTTAGACACTAGCCATAGCACAGTCTGATCTCACTGACACCGGTTTGAATCTGGAGTTAATCCACTGACTTCACTGGAGTTACTCCAGATTTGCAGCGATCAGAATCTGACCCTAAGAGATATTTAGTTGCTGAGCCAGTATTTTCCACCAGAAATACAGAGTTTATACCAGCTTAATACCAGAGCGTTGCCTCACCTTTGACTTGGTGTCTATAGATTTCATGCAGAGGTTTTTCCTTATCGCCTCGGTTGTTTACTACTAAATCACACAGCAGAGTAATAGCTCTGCTCCTTCCACTGCACCCCAGCTGAGTCCCGATTCTTATCTCAGGCACAGCAATGACCCTTTATTTCCCACCAGGGTCATAAAAAGCTTCCCAGCTCTTTAGGGAAATAGCCGAGATTCCACAGAAGGATGGGTCTAAATCAGGCGAGACCAGACAGCCCTACAAATAAACACTTTCCAGCATGTCGTTTTGCCTTTTTGGATTTCACTCAGCACAGGACAGACATGGCGGGAAACATGGGCTATATTTCAGTCAGCAAAGCCAGCCTATTAGTCATGAACTTGTCGTGAAAAGCTCCAGCTGAAATGCACCGTGAGAGCCAATGGAAACAAGGCAAGACCTGGAAAGCCGCAAATAAGGGGTGAAGGGGATACACACTGACTCATTTATCAGCACACAATAGCCAGATAATGGTCCATATTTATTATTAACAGATGACACGCCCACCAGACTGTAAGCCACCTTATATAGATGCACTGTTCAGATAAAGCAAAGGGCTCTTAAATTCCAAGAAGTCAAACTAGCCAGAGGTCCAGTAAATATTATATGCCAGGATTTTTTGTGATGGGGAGGGCATTGATTTCAGTGCCTAGGAACTGGATTTTCTCTGCTGAAGTGTATTATGTGCAGCACACTGGTTAGAACTATCTTGGTCTCCCAGTTCCAGCAGCACCCCCAGTCACGCATCCCACATTTTCCCCGGGAACCCTTTCCTGGCCACTCCTAGAGATATTAATTTAAATTATACCATGTCCTTGTATCCACACACACAGAGGAATATACAACCAGTTAGGTGCCATACATGTGAATGCAATGTTATGGAGGTGGCTCCATTGGTAAGGCTGAGTTGAATTTTGCGCTGAAAGCGTAGGGATCTCAGCTCTTTGTTCTCTGAGGGGAGCACAGTGGATCCTCCCCAAATGTACAGTACCAGCTCTGAGCACAGAATCGATTTTCAAGTAAATCTCTGAATTACTTTAGGCCTTAAAGGACCCTGCTTCAATTAATTTTTAAGAAGTTTAGAATCTGTGCCAGGCCTAGGGCAGGTTGCAAAATGCCAGGTGTGTTTTTGGGGGGGTGGGAAATGTTGAGGTTCCCCCCTAAATTTCATGTGAAAATTATTTGATTTCTTCCTTTTCATAAGTGTCGGGTGTGGATATGAGGCTTTAGGGCATCACCCAGGCCAGCAACCATCAATGCTTCTGCGCTGTGCAGCTTTGGCTCAGAGCCCCGGCCCCAGCAGCCTGCTCACAGCACAACAGCTTCACCCTGGCTTCCACCAGCCTGGTTCCTCCTTGCAGGGTGGCACCGACAGCCCCTCCAGCCCCCAGTCCTCCCCACAACCATCTCCCCTGCAGCGCCCAGTCCCTCTCGCCGGACCCTCACAGAAGTGATCAAGTTCATTACCTCCAAAGAGACAGAGCACACAGCAGCCTGCAAGATAAACAAGAGAGTAAAGTCCTCAGTATAACATACGGCACTGAGACGGTTCTGTAAAAGCAAAAGCAGTTTATTAACAGGATCTAGATTTATGGGATACCAAGGAGAAGGAATCGGGATAGAAATGGTGACAGCCAACCAAAAAAAATACACTTCGGAGGCTAAAATCAAATGCAACAAGCCAGAGTCTTTTGTTCAAAGTCCTTCTCTCACCTCAGTTGTTCTTCCAGCATCGGGGGCTTTAGCCAGGCTCCAGCACAGAGCCCACAGTGCTTGGTTTCATCATCTGCTCAGGTGAAGGATAACCTGAAGTTCATTGTCCTGGTGTCCAGAGCCAGGAAGGACTCCTGGGAAAGATGCTCTCCTCTCTCATCCAGGAGGCTAATGCCATCTTGAGCCAAGTGTCCCCTTCCCATGAGATGTTTCCTGGTGCAATTTTACAATGCAAATGAAGCCTTCCCCCCTTCCCTCACCCTTGCTTTGTTTACTGCTGATGTAGCCCCATTCATCATATGGGTCTGCTGTCCAGGAGCATGTGACCTGAATCCACATTAGTGCAACCAGGGACAGCTGCCATTCAGCCTGGTGCCCACTCCAGTGGGTGAGGTTGGGGGCGGTACAGCCACGCTGGAGGAGTTACCCCAGCTGGGCACTGGCTCCTGTGAGCTGCAGCCCACACGCTGCCGCTTTTGCTGCTGCAGTTCCTGGTAGAGCCCGGCAGCTCCATGGATATCCATTTTGAAGCCATAGATACCCGCATCCGCAGATACAAACTTTGTATCTGCACAGGGCTCTAGCCATAGGATTTCCTCCAGAAACTGGATTAAAGCATATTCTTTAGAAAGATGCCATTGCTTGGACTTTTAAAGACAAGACTAGATGAGTCCACCTGCTCCCCAATAAACTGCTCCAATGTTGACCCTCATAGCTAAGAAATTGCATCTGATTTCAAAACTGCATTTGTGCAACATCAACTTCCAACCATTGGATCCTGCTCTGCCTTTGTCAGCAAGGTTGCAAAGCCCCCTGGTCTGAGAGCTCTTTTCCTTGGGCCAGTACCTATACACCTAATTTTTGATAAGCTGACAGTTGAGCTCCTTTAGCTTCACAGTGTAAGGCTGTTTTCCAGCCCCTGGATCATTTCCGTCACCTCCTTTGAACTCTCTCCAATATTTCCACAATTTTCTTGAAGTGCAGACACCAGAACTTAGCGCAGTGTTCTAGAAGTGCTCTTACCAGCGCTGCGCCGAGAGGCAAAATCACCTCCCTACCTCTACTTGAAGGATTATATCATTGTCTAATCTAAGGATTCAAGGACCACATTGGCCCTTTTAGTCACAGCATCACACAGGGAGCTCATGTTGAGTCAATTATCTATGATAATCCTAAATCCTTTTCTGAGTCACTGCTTTCCAAGACAGAGTCGCTCATCCTGTAGCTGTAACCTGCATCCTTTGTTCCCAGAGATATTACTTTGAACTGGCTGCATTT
This sequence comes from Mauremys reevesii, assembly GCF_016161935.1. Taxonomy (NCBI): domain Eukaryota; kingdom Metazoa; phylum Chordata; order Testudines; family Geoemydidae; genus Mauremys; species Mauremys reevesii. Next base: position 65,360,151 of record NC_052629.1, on the reverse strand, counting down.
AAAAAATGTTCTAGTGGATTGCGACCATTTAACCAAGTAATTCAGATCACTCCAACAGTAACCTATCCTCCTTGTTATTTGTACCCCACCGATCTTTGTGTCATCTGCAAACTTTAATATTCATGGGGAGATATTAGACAACAATATAAAATCTTTGTTGGTAAAGATCTAGACAGTGTTGGATCAGGAAGTTCTCTCATTAACAACTATATTTTGTGATCTCTCTGTAGGCCAATTTTAAATCCATCTGATGTGTGCCCTGTTAATTCCATATAATGACAAAATTTTAATTGAGGTGTCATGTGGTGTGACACACCAGGATACAGTCCAGACCAACAGAGGGCTGTGTCACCCCTGCCCTGCAACCTCATGTGTCTTGCTAAAGTAGCTCCCACCTGAGCTGCTTACAAACAGCCTTCCAGCCTGCAAACCAAACCCCCGAGTGTCTGTGTGTAACTGAAGTCTGCCTGCCACATTTGAGTTACATGCTGGCTCTCACCAGCCTGGGTTGTACTGCAGGGTGACCCCAACACACTTCTAGTCCCAGATTTCCCTCAGAAATGTATGTCCTGTTCTGTCCAGCCCATGGTACAGATAAAATATTCCCTTAAAGGAATAATAGATTTGAAATACCAGATTTCAAAGAGAGAAGATCTTGCTCAAATAGTGTCTTATATAATCCAGGGTGTTTAAATTGTAGCTAATTATTCAAACAGTAAAAAAAATAAAGATTATTATTAAGCGAGTACAAGCAATGAGGCATAAAGGTCAGGAAAGTTACAAGATAAAGATAGGCATTTACTAATGCCTTACTTAAATTATATTAAATGCAATCAATGTTGCTTACCACATGCTTCAGCAGATAACTGTCCAAACTCACAGGTTAGGACCCCTCCCCTAGAGTCCAACGAATGCTTCCTTTGGCTTCTTCAGGTGCCGAGAATGCAATGAGCAGGGAGAGAAAGAGGGGTGCCTTGAGGTGTTTTCCAAGAAAGAGACCAATGGAGAAGGCTTTAAGTGCACCCAACCCCCATCCACCAACCAGGCTCCTGTGCACAGTTAATGGTCTACATTTTAATGTGAGTAGCAGCTAACAATGACCCTAAATCCAACACCTTTTACAAATAAACACCTCCCCATTCCCCAGCTCCACTCAACACCCACCTCTCTGCCAAGTTTCACACAGACAAGATGATGTTTTTAAAGCAGCGTGGGTAACTATGAATGTAGGACTGACAGGGAGAATTATAACCAGAACCTAAATTGATTGGCTTTTATAAGAGATCCAGGCAAAATCCACATCAAACTGGAGCACAGGTTGCGAGTATGTAGCAGATATTTCAGGGTAAGAAACAGCACAGCAATACTGTAATTATCTCCAAACCAAGAATTATATGCCTAGGACATTCAATGATTGGATTTCTTTTCAGTGTAACCCTAATGTGTCAAAATATGCACCCAAACAGCCTTTGCTCTGTCGTGATGCCATGCAAGAGCTACAGGATTATGATTTAGGCATTGCAGTGTTTGATGGTTCCATACAAATCAGTCTAGGAGCCCAGAGATGTTTTTTCATATTTTTTTCCTTTCACGGTGTCATGACAGGGCAGAGTTAAGGTTAACTATGTGTTTCTTACCTTGTGTTTGGATTTCTTTTGAGTGTAACCTCAGCTCTGAATTGCCTGGGTTGAAAACTGTTGTTTGGGGGATAATTACAACATCCCTGTGCTGTTTCTTAGCTCAGTGGTTGTAGTGCTGGGTTGGGAGATAATTACAGGTAAAAAGCATTATAGGGACATTGTAAATTATTGATATGTACTCTCAGCCTTAACTCCATCTTAAGCCGGCTTGGGGGCAGGAAAGGGTCAGTGGGGAGGAGGGAGACACAGTGAGGATATAGGAAGGGAAGGGTGAGCAGAGATGTTAGGGAGAAGGGGCAGACAGTGGGGATATGCAGGGCGGGAGAGATGTGGGGTCACAGGGAAGACTGGGGACACAAGAGCGATCCTTGATCCCAGCCAGTTCCAATGTTGGCTCTTCCCCATAGTTTGGCTCTGAGATCTGGGTGTATCTTTTGCTTGCGCCTCAGAAGCTGTGTGCGCTGGCTGAAATTTCACCTCCTGCCCACAGCTGCTGTGTCACTCTCCCCAAGGCCTGAGGAAAGAGCATTTCCTCCCACCTCAGGCGGCTGCTGGAGGCTTTACAAATGGTCAGATAACGGTCCCCAGGGCAACAGCAGAGCATCATGGCTCTCCCAGTGTCGCACTGGCCTAGCATTCAGCTAGAGGCTACCTCAGCTTTACGATGCATATTTTTTACAGTGCCCTGCCAGAGCTGTTCAGTGACCTCCTCCTGCAGGTACATGGGATGAACAGTTACCCTCTGACTGAATGGTGCTATCTGCTTATTCCAGTTCCTCACTGGGAGCGGTCTCCTCCGACTGGAAGTGTGATGAGAATAAAGCTGGGCAGGGCCATTTGTGCCAGCGAGGAAGAGCCCTGAGCATCTAATATGGGCACAGCCTCCCAGGGCAGCAGGCCAGGCACAGCCCCTTAGGCTGGGCACCACATTCACTCTTCCTGGCTGGTGCAGAAGAACAGCATGGCCATGTGTTCACCTTCTCCCCAAGCCCACGCCCCTTCTGGGGCAGGGAGCACCACAAGGGGCACTAGCACAAGGCCAGCCTGGTGTGCAGGGGATTGCAGGGGCTGTGACTGGCCCTTGCACATGGGGCATAAGGGATAAGCTCCCAAAAAGCTCACAGGCACAAGGACTAGTCACAGACTAGCTTCAAACTCCTGGTGACTCCATGTAGCGTCCAGGCAGAACGTATCAATGCTTTGGGTAAAGTCTCCTAGCCAGGCAAATCCATGCCGAGATCACCTTGCTATCTGTGCATCTCCACACAGGGGGTCTGTAGAGTAGTTTGAGTCCAAACCACACCTTAGGACATGGCCAAACTTCGGGGCGATTTGGCTCAGACTTGGCCACCAGCCCTTCTCCAGCTCAGAACAACTCCAGCCTCTGGGAAAGCTCCGACTCAAACCTAGGCATGGGCTTTGCTATGCAGGCCAATCTCTAGCCTAACTCACCCATTAATTACTAGGGGTTTGGCTGTGGGAGCGGTTTCCTGATCAGTCCATTTCGGGCACCTGGCCAGGGTGAAGCTCTCCCTGCTGGAGATACAAACGGACGCACTAAGACAACTGGATATCACTTCCGGCATGCATCCTTCTCTGTCCCTCATCTCAGTCTCCCAGCCAACGGGGAAGAAATAAATTCTTCCCTCAAGACACTGCCACAGTGGCCACTGGCTGCAATGCATATAACTTGAGCACAGAATCTGTCCCCAGGTATTTGCAGTGTGTACCGTTGGCCATAAAATTACATAGCCAGCAGAATGCATGTCCCTGTATGACCTGTAGCCCCTACAATGCCATGGGAAATGTTACCAGCTAAGTACTTCCAGGATCAGAACTATGTAGAGAGCTGGGGGTTAGATTAGAAGGCTGGAGGGCAGGAGTCCTGTGAATTATTTAGTGCTCCAACGAGGATTTACTGTGTGACCTTGGTCAAATCACTTAACCTCAAATTCCTGTTCTTTAATATGGGTCTAATGGTACTCACAGCATCGTTCTCACAGGGGTGTTGTAAAAATTCATCAGTGCTTGTAAAGCATCTTAAGGTCCTTAGGAAATAAATCCGTAACATCATATTATTGATTAATCTGCAGATCTGGAGTAAATGAACCTTTTTGCTTAATTTAAACCAATGCCTCTTGAAAGTGATTAGCGGTATTAGTAGTGCTCCTTCTTGCCAACTCTGAGTATGGGACCAGCTAGCACTGATTGATCTTTGGGGGGCAATTGGATGTTGACCTGTGTTAGAATAATAGGTTGTGTTTATGCTTGACCATGAGGGTCTTTGCAGAAACCTCCAGTGAGATCCATATGCAAAGCTGTTTTTATGGTTCTAAGAAAGGCATTTCAAGGGATCCGATGTGCCTTAAGTGTAAATTATGACATGCATTAAGGACCACCCGCATCAAATAGGCGGTCACCCCAGCCCAGGGTTTTCATGGTGAATTGGGAGCAAATTCCACAGCCACCCAGGTTTGGGCTTTCATAGAATAATATATTTTCAGGTCAAGAGAGCTGTCTGCTGCTCATACAATAGGTTCTTTCTTCCTCTTCCCCCTACCTCTCACTGTCTCGCTGCCTCTGCTGTTATTTATGGGTTAACTTGTAAGTGCGTTACTGAACACTGGAGTGTTTCAGGAGATGAGGTGTGAGAGAAAGAGTATAAAAAACACAGACCAGCTCCCTCTGATGACAATTGAAAAACTATTGCTCCAGCGACTGAAATGGGCAGGAGCAGGCTGTAGAGCTGCATTGTACCAACACCCTGCAAAGCCCTGGCACACACCGTTCCAATGATTGGCTTAATAGTTTTGTATTTTACACATAAAATGGGGAGTCTGATACTTTAAAAGTGGGGAAACTGGGGCACAGAGATTCACTGATTTGCCCAAGATCAGAGGGTCAGCTTGGAAACCCGCCTTCTATTCCGGCTTCCCAGTTTAGTATTCTTATCTACTGGATAACCGTGACTGGTTTTCCTGGGGTGCAGCCTGAAGTGTGGGACCTCTGAGCCCTCTGTCCCACCAACCTGGGCTCCCTCTCACACTGTGATGCTGTGACAAGCTACAAACCTCTGGCAGGTGCTGCAGTTACACAGCCATCCACAGGCAGGGACACACCCCGCTGAGTTACATGGATGTTCTCCCAGACACTCATAAACTAACAATAGGGAAGCTCCAGCCAATTCCCCCTGCTCCCCAGCCTTGCACCCCAAAACTGTACCATCTCGCACGGGTCAGAAGCCTGACCAGTGTAAGTTCATTACCCTGTCCACCCCTCCCTCGATGTGGAAAGGGCACCCACTAGTTTTTATTAACTGAGCTGAGATTTTCCAAGACTTCAACCAAAACACTGTTTTAGGTCAAATATTATCACTTAAATAGATTTAACTACAGAAAGATTTTAAGTAGTAAGCATAGAGATTCAAAGTTGGTTATGTAAGAAATAAAATAAACTTGCAGTCTAAGATCTATAAACTAAACAGGATTGGAATCAAGCAGCATCTCACCCTGATGGATAGTACAAGCAGGTTACAGCTCTTCAACCCACAGCTGGAACTTTCCTTCAGCCCGGGACCATGCTTCCCGCTTTCAGTCTTTGTCCTCCAGACATGTTTCCAGGTGTTGAGTTGTGAAGGGGATTGAGACCATATGGTGATGCCACTTCCCCTCTTTATAGTCTCTTCCAGCTTGCTGGAAATACCCTTTGCTAGGATGTGGTCAAGCAGTCTCCATTGTCTATGTGCTCTCTCTGAGATGTCTCCATTGTATATGGTTCCTTGGATAGGCCTGGGGAGTGTGGATTCCCTTTAATGAGCCATCAGCGCATCTGGTTCCTCCATTGTTGTACCTGAATGGCTGGTTGTGGGTGTTCCCATCTGTAAGAGTCCAGACTCACCCCTGCAGCACCTCCTGCTGGACTCTCAAGGAATTAGCTCAATTTCCAGCCCATAGCACCCTCTGCAGGCCAGTGATCCACCACAGCTTGCCCCCCCTCATGTCCCTCCCAGACTCCAGTGCCCATTCTCTGAGGTGCTGCCCCCTGGAACACCCCAACAATCTGTGGGTCTCCCTTCCCCAGGGAACCCCTACCCACTACCCCCACCTTGCCTCAGTCTGGGCTACTGCCAGTCCTCACCTAGCCCCCGCTCACTGGGGCAGACTGCAGTGTAAAAGCCATTCATCACAGACAAGGGGTTTGACCTGCTGCCTTCTTCTACCACCTAGTACCTCTATGGGCCTGGAACCAGGCCCTGCAGCCTGGGGAGTTGCCAGCCTGGAGCTCCCCTGCTCCTCTGGCTCTTCCCCAGCCCTGCTTCACTCCCAGGTACCTTCTTACTCCCCTGCAGCCAGGCCAGTCTCCTTCCACTGCTAGAGGAAAGACTCTGCTCAGCTTCTGGCTGCCCTGGCCTTCTTATACGTCTCAGCTGCCCTGACTGGGTGTAGCTCCTTCCCCAATCAGCTTGGGCTTGGGCTTTTTCTCCTAGCCCCTAGCCCTCTCCCAAAGCTGGCTTCTACCCTGTCAGGGCTGGAGCGGATAACCACCCCGCTACACCATCTTTACAACATATTTCAGTAACACACAGATAGCAAAACTTCATATCTTCACATACAACCATAGCATGAACACTAATATCCTGTTGGATTGTATAACAGATCAAGACTTTCTAAATGATACCTTGTACTTTGTACAAAACACATCATAATTATATGACCGTGGTGAATATGGGGATTCTAGAGTGCTGCTTTGAGGTACAGAGTGCCACAATGATGCGGTTGGCTTACACACAAGCTGTGCCAGGTGTCTTTGGAAAGGGATCCTGTAGATATGCAATGTGATCTGAAAGGATTTGATTTATAGCCTTGAAACCAGAATAATTGAGTCAGGCTTACAGTATTATAGAAGCATGTTTGTGGTTCCACAGCTGAAATCGAGTTTGACTGAAAGCAAGGAATCAACTTCTTTTCTTCCTCTATGGAAAGTGAAGCACATCTTCCCCCCACTTACAGTACTTACTCTGAGTGCAGAATTAATTATCTGAAAATATACAGGTAAATCCACTATTGAGATTATAAGGTACAATTCATTTTAAACTGGGTCCTTTAAAAAAAATGTTACATGTTGAGTCAGACCATTATTTGTCCCAAATGATCTCAGTAACAGAACGGACTCTTTTTAGCTATGTAGGAAGTACCATAAACTGAAATCTCATGCACTGGCTCCATTAAGACTTTAAGATTAATGGCCAGTTTTGCTGTTACTTTCAGTTATGAAGAATATCTTCGTCATCAGGACTGGGGAATATTTTTCTTCTATAGAGAATTCCATGAGGAACTGTCCTCTTTCAAAATGGCTGCTATGCCCTGTAGTTCTCAATAGAACAGAGACTAAAAGTGCCGTAGCAAAGAAGCCCTCTTTAAAAGTAGTCATTCAGGGAAGATGGTGGCTGTTTGACAGCCTAGAGGGTCACCATCTTCTCTGCATTCTCATGGGGAACAATGGGAGGCAATGGCCATTTAGAAAGAGGGCCTCTTAATTGAGGTCACCTGTGGCCTCAGTCCCATCAAAAATAAAGGAACTATTTTGGAAGAGGGCAGCTCTTTGTAGATTTCTCTGAAAAGCATTCTTCGTCAACTTCTGGTGGAGAACATTGATTTATGAAGAATAATGCAATAATATGACCCCAGTATTTCTAAAATGGAAGAGACTATAACAACCCATTGCATCAGATCTACTCAGCAGAGAGGAGACAAGGGGGGAAATGGAGGAAGGGGCAAGGGAAGTTTGAAGGACAGGAGGGAGGGGTTGTGCATCTATATGGGGAATGTGGGGTCAGAGCTGGGGGAATGTGGCCAGTAGAGTCTGGCTGTTGCTTTGCACTAGTCAGAGTGAGGTGAGGGAGCCATGGATGGTGAATCTGGCCTGGAAGATTAAATGATGGTGGAGCAGTAGTGATGCCAGAGTTAAGGTTGTGGTAGAGTTTTAATTTTGATGGGAGTTCTAAACCTTCATTTATCATCAGCAGCAATATTGTAAACCTGGCAGAACCCCCAAACACAGGAATTAACACCCACACAGTATTGGAACTTTTCCTGCTGGCTTGGTGGAGCTGGTAGGGGGAAACATGGAATAAGGCATCAAAAGTGACTATTACAACAAAAATTCAATTCGGTGTTTCACTTTTTTTTTTTTTTAAACTCTTTCGGCAGAAGTGTGTAATTTCCTGGGATACAAGTGCTGCCTCACACATTGTGCATGTGCCTAGCAGAAGAATTAGAGAGAAGGTGAGTAAGGGAATATCCTTCATTGGACCGACTTCTGTTGGTGAGAGAGAAGCTTGTCTCTCTCACTAACAGTTGATCCAATAAGAGATATGACTTCATCCACTTTGTTTCTCTAATAGCCTGGGACCGACATGCCAACAACTACACTACATACAAGCAGGGCAATAACATTTAAAACAAGAGAAAAATGTTACTGCTTCTTTCTGCTGATCTCTTTTACACTGTCAACACTAGACACTCACCATCTGCAAATAACTTTGAATTTCACAATATTTCCAGCTGCTCCTACACAGCCTGGAGAATGAGAGACTTGCTCATCAAATATCCTTTAGCAAGGAAAAACGTTCCTTAACTAGGGGCCAGGAAGTCAGTGTCAAGTCTCCCTGCTGCTGACTGTGCTTTATATTTCCATGCACTTCATCACCCTTACTACTAACTGATGCTATGACCTGTCTTAGGCCTGGTCTACACTAGGACTTTAATTTGAATTTATCAGCGTTAATTCGAACTAACCGCTCAACCGTCCACACCAGGAAGCCATTTAATTCGAACTAGAGGGCTCTTTAGTTCGAATTTGGTACTCCACCCGGCAGGTGGAGTAGGCTTGGTGTGGATGCTAATCGAACTTAGCAGCTCCGGGAGCTATCCCACAGTGCAACACTCTGTTGACGCTCTGGACAGCAGTCCGAGCTTGGATTCTCTGGCCAGCCACACAGGAAATGACCCGCGAAAATTTGAATTCATTTTCCTGTCTGGGCGGTTTGAATCTGACGTTCTGGTTGCACATCGGGGCGAGCTCCGCAGCACCTGCAACGATGCAGAGCTCTCCAGCAGAGGAGTCTGGGCAATCCCAGAATAGAAAGAGGTCCCCAGCATGGAGTGACCAGGAAGTCCAGGATCTGATCGCTGTGTGGGGCGAGGAGTCTGTGCTCTCGGAGCTGCGCTCCAACAAGCGGAACGCGAAGACCTTCGAGAAGGTCTCTAAAGCCATGAAAGACAAAGGATACAGCCGGGATGCGATGCAGTGCCGCGTGAAAGTGAAGGACCTAAGACAAGGGTATCAAAAAATCAGAGCGCCCAGACATGCCGCTTCTACGAGGCACTGCATGCCATTCTAGGTGGGTCTGCCACCAGTGCCCCACCAGTGACGGTGGACTGAATAGTGTACCGGGACAGTTCCTCCTCCTGTTCGCCGATGGGGAAGATGAGGAAGGGTCTTTTGAGGACGGCGCAGGCGACATCGAACCCACTCCCGCTTTCCCTGACAGCCAGGATCTCTTCATCACCTCACAGAGATCCCCTACCAAGTAACCCGGACTCGGAATCAGGGGAAGGATCAGGCGGTAAGTGCTACAAACAGGGAAACATTTATTTTTTTAAGAAACAGGGATATATATAAAAAATAGAAATACTATATTAAAAATTTTAAATATCAAACTATACAAAAAGTAGGTCTACACATATAGGAATGGAGCAATAGTCCTCTGGGGACAGTTCAAAAAAGCTCTCAGAGAGCAGCTGGAAAAGCCTCAGCAGGAGGTTCCTTGGTAGAGGTGCCTTGTTGGGTGCTCCGTTGAAGCACACTCTTCCGCGCCAGGCCATCCTCAGGTAAAGGGGGACCATCGCCTCGACGAGCATGGCAGCGTATGGTCCTGGTCTGTGCAGGGCTTCTGTGAGCATCCGCTCTCTCTGAGTCCTCCTGACACGCCTCAGGGTGATGTCGTTGTGGAAGTGCTGCATCTAATTAGTGGAATTAGTGTACTGTTACTATTGTGAATAGTAGACTTTTACTTTGCATAAGAATGACCCTCGCTAACAGAGTTTTACTTTGCATAAGAATGACCCTCGCTAACAGACTTTTACTTTGCATAAGAATGACCTCGCTTAACAGCCACGTGTTGGAGGCCACAGAGGAAAAGCATACAGTGATCTTTCCGTTCACTGGCGGGAGGTGCCGCAAAACGGTCATCTTTTCTGCTTTGCACATTGCCTCCAGCAGGAGAGCACAGCTAAGCACTAACTGATAAGCACTCTGTACTGTAAGGCTTACCAGGACTTTGTGCAAGAGGGATGCAGCTGTCTCTCGCTATCCAGTGCAATCGCGCCAATGAGAGCGTATTCAAATCTCGGACTAGTTCCGAGATCTCCTGAGACTTGGTTCCCTCTTTGGTCTTCTTAACTGAAACTGACTAGACTGTGTTTACTGTTGGCAAACATGTATTTGTTCAAGGAAATCACCTACTTTTTCGCATCACACAGCTTCGCTCCTTCCCGGACTGCCCGGCATCCTCGCAGAGGCTGGCTCAGATTAGACGAAAGAAAAGACTAGGGACAACATGTTCCAGGAACTGATGGCCAGCTCCAGAGCGGAGGCGGCAGAGCAGAGACAGTCGAGGAGAGCCTGTGTCAGCAGCATCGCACACACTTGGAACGGGAGGATAGGTGGCGGCAGGAAGACCAGCAGGCGACTCAAACGCTGCTTGGTCTAATGAGGGATCAAACGGACACGCCCGGCGCCTTGTAGATGTTCTGCAAGACCGCAGGCAGGAGGAGAGAGCCCCTGCAGTGCATCTGCAACCGCCTCCAACGCCAAGAAGTCCTGTCCCCCTCACCCAAAGTTACAAGAAGGAGGCGGTAGGGGCCGTGAGAACTGTCCCTGCACCGCAGCACACCGATAATGTTCGAGACAACTCTCGCTGTAAAATTTGTACAAGCTCTTTCCTTACAGCATCAACCAGTCCCAACTCCAAGTTCAAACCCCACTGTGTACTACATTATTAAAAGCGGTTTGGTGTTACTGACTGTTTCCGTTTCTGGTGTCAGAAGACTTTCTGTTGTTCTGTGGGGGGGGGGATTGTAATTGCAGTGCATAGCCCACAGTGCCATGCTACAGACTTGGCTGCAGGGTCAACTGCAGGGCACACACAGACTGCAGTCACTAGGCACCAGGGACAGTCTGTGTGGTGTATGCTGCCCCGGGTCTTTCCTTGATGTGTATGCTTGTGCAGGGTCCTGGTGCCTGCCATCCCCGAATGTAAAGGCAGGCTTCCCTTCACATGCACTTGGACCGTAGTCACGATCCTCCCCGGTGCCCTGAGCCCCAAAGAGACCTCATCCAGGGGCAGATACTCACCCTTCCCCACACCCTCACCCTTCCAACGCCCAAACCCACAGCCGTCATGTTAACCCCTATCCAAAGACGGCACCCCTCGCCCCTTCCTGCAAACCCACCCATCAGTGCACACCTTACCCAGCACAGAATGCTTCCATGTTTCAACCAAGAAACAGAAATGCAAAGTCAACGAAAGTAATTAATAATAAATCTAAAACATGTCCTTAGTTTTAAAACGTCCTTCGGAAGTGGGGGAAACTTGGTTTATGATCAGGCTTTCTTAAAATCAAGTGGACAGTCACAGGTTACCCTGCTCTGAAACTCGCTTTCAAAGCCTCCTGATGCATATCGCTTCCCGCTGGGATATTCTCTCAGCACGGGTGTCTGGCTGATCGTAAACAGCAGCCAGGCGATTTGCCTCAACCTCCCAAGCGCCAAAAGGTCTCGCCTTGCTCTCACAGAGATTGTGGAGCACACAGCAAGCAGCAATAACTACGGGATATTCTTTTCGCTGATGTCCGAGCGAGTCAGTAAGGTCCGCCATCTCCCCTTGAGACGTCCGAAAGCACACTCCACCACCATTCTGCACTTGCTCAGCCGGTAGTTGAAGAGTTCCTTTTCACTGTCCAAGGCGCCTGTATAGGGCTTCATGAGCCAGGGCATTAGCGGGTAGGCCGGGTCCCCGAGGATCACTGTAGGCATCTGCACATCCCCAACCGTTATTTTGTGGTCCGGGAAGAAAGTGCCTGCCTGGAGGCGTCTAAACAGACCAGAGTTCCTGAACACACGCGCGTCATGAACCTTGCCCACCCACCCGACGTTGATGTTGGTAAAACGTCCCCTATGGTCCACCACAGCTTGCAGCACCATTGAAAAGTAGCCCTTTCGGTTAATGTACTCGCTGGCCTGGTGGGCTGGTGCCAGGATAGGGATGTGAGTCCCATCTATAGCCCCACCGCAGTTTGGGAATCCCATCGCGGCGAAGCCATCTATGATGACCTGGACATTTCCGAGAGTCACTACCTTTGAGAGCAGTTGCTCAACGATTGCGTGGGTTACTTGAATGACAGCAATCCCCACGGTAGATTTGCCCACGCCAAAGTGGTTCGCTACTGACCGGTAGCTGTCTGGCGTGGCAAGTTTCCAGAGGGCTATGGCCACTCGCTTCTGCACACTCAGGGCTGCTCACATCCTTGTGTCCTGGCGCTTCAGGGCAGGGGACAGCAAGTCACACAGTTCAAGGAAAGTGCCCTTACGCATCCTGAAGTTTCGCAGCCACTCTGTGTCATCCCAGACCTGCAGCACTATGCGGTCCCACCAGTCTGTGCTTGTTTCCTGGGCCCAGAATCGCCGTTCCACACCATGAACGTGACCCATTGCCACCATGATCTCCACTGCCCGGCGTACCCTGCTTTCTGAGAGGTCTGTGCCACTCTCCTCACCGCTGCTGGAGCCTCTCGCCCGGTTTCTCAGCAGCTGACTGTTGCAGAGGTGGACGATAAGGTGCGAGGAGTTGACAACGCCATAAGTGCAGCGATGATCGCAGCGGCTCCATGCTCGCAGTGCTGTGGCGTTCGCTGTAACCGACCAGACAAGGGCGCGAACAGATTTCAGGAAGACAGGGAGGCGTGATTGACGGTTCAATGAACATTTTCCCAGCATGCATTGGAAATCCCAATGGGCAGCGAACTGTGGGATAGCTTCCCACAGTACACCGCTTCCAAAGTCGAAGCTGGCCCCGTGAATGTGGACTCAGAAGTTCGAATTTGTGTATTTAGTATGGATACACAAATTCGACTTATTAAGGTCGAATCCACAAATTTGACTTAAGTAGATTCGAAATAGTTCTGTAGTGTAGACAAGCCCTTAGATAGCAGCCAAGTACGAACTACTACACCTGCTTCTAAAGTTAAAAGGTTACATAAGGTGACTATGGAAGCAATTGGGAACAGAACTCTAAAATAGTAACCCCAACTTACAGCCACACTGCCTTTCAGATTGATTATTCCACATATATATGCTTTGATTATCCTCTCTCTCCCTGGATAGCACAAACCTTCTCTTAACTAAGGAGCGAATCTGGGATTCCTGATCTCCAATTTTCTACTGTTGTCTAGTCAGTAGTGATGTAACCCACTGAGGAAGTGTATGTTGACTCCCCTGCTTGCAGATGGCCCATAAAGACGTTAGCAATTACTCTGTAGTACCAATACTAGTGGGTCTGAGTTGAAGAACTGAGAGGTTCAGCTCTGACGGATAGGATGGGAATATTATAATTTCATGTGCTGGAATGTCTTTTAAAATGAAGGTTTTTAATTCACACCTGGGGGGAGGGATAGCTCGCTGGTTTGAGCATTGGCCTGCTAAACCCAGGGTTGTCACAGTTCAATCCTTGAGGGGGCCATTTAGAGAACTGGGGTAAAAATCTGTCTGGGGATTGGTCCTGCTTTCAGCAGGGGGTTGGACTAGATGACCTCCTGAGTTCCCTGATATTCTATGATACAGCTTCCCCCCCCCTTAAAAACAAGATAATCTGAAAGATATGGAGTGATGCCCCAAAACACCAGTGGGTCCCCTTTTGGTCATTCATCACTTCTTTTCCTTGCAGGTGTCTCACTGGCAGATGTGAAGCTATAAAAGAAGGGTGTTCATTGGTTGAGTTACCTCTGATGTCACAGTGCTCCCACCTAAGAATTGTGGGCATGTCTATAGCTTACACAACATAACAATTAGCTATCACAACTGTTAATATCTTAGCTTCAAAACAACCTAATTTCTTCAAATACAGCCAGAGCCCAAGATTTCAATACACGTTATATGGCAAGTTAGAAGAGTCTGTGCTATCCAACTGTTTGGACAAAATTAAAGACTGACATAGATGCTAAAATCGCTTATTTTACAATTAATTTCAACTCAAACCAATTAATGATTTTGTAAGTTCCCAGAAAAAAAAATTCATTCTTCATCCAAAGAGTCAGTGCTGCAAGTCTGGGGAGGACATGTTGTATATTTCATGGGAAAACAAAGGTTGAATCCCTGCTTTAAGTGCACAACAGAATTCAACCTAATTATGGAGTCATGACAAGCACCTCCATTATGTACTTTTATTTGCTGGGGAACAGACTATTGGACAGGTTCAAAATCAATAGTTCAGGTCATTCTTGAATGGGGCCATTGTGACATTGAAGTGAATTCAACCTACCTATCCTTCCTCTCAAGCTAACTTGCTGGCTGCAGTTCTATTGGTTGAAGTGTGTACAGTCCTCCTCACGCAATCGACTCATGTGCCTGCCAAGTGTTCTCATTGGTAGATTACTCTGCAGACAAGTGCCACTGGATTGACCCCAACCATCACTGTATGTTAATGAATCAAGGGCTGAATTTACCAGTATGTAACCTACCCCAACTAAATTCCACCTGCCAACCCTGAAGTTTCCCTAGTTACTGGATGAATTCCACCAGAGCAGGTAGTAATTTCCCACATCAGAGGCAGTGTTACTCTACAAATGGCTCTGCTCACACACAAGTCCCTAAATAAATCCTGTTTTATTCCATGCAACAAACTGTACCATAAATTTGCATTGATGTTTACACACTGTTTTTAACACCCGCCTATTCAGAGAACAATCTATTCTGCCTCTTTAAAACTCCAGGTCTCTCTCATTCCAGAGCCAGATCTCACAACCCCAAATCATTCTTGTCTGCACACACAGTCACATGCACATGTGCACATTCACACTCATGCATGCACCAGTATGTGCATGTTCCATATAGCTTTGTCTTACATTGGTTTGTTCATTTCTCCATAAAGCCTCCAATCCACAAATCTCAACTACTTAGCCTCATTGCGCAGCCTACTTTCTTGTTTAATGAGTTCAAGCAAAAAACAGTCAACTTTGTATGTTGCTTCCAGTTAGTTTTCCCCTCAGTACAAACTCACTTAGAGTCATTCTGCAGTTCATGCTCCTTGAGCAATTATGAATTCAGATCAGGGCTTCATTGGAGCACTCTGCAGTAGTGATTCTGTCTCTGTCCTAGTGTGAAAGGGAAATGTCCCTCCAAAGCCCCAGGCACTTTCCCATGCTGGTCTGGAAATATCTTCACGAAACCATCCTCATTGTTGCTTGATCATTATTATTAGCCACAGGGACACATTTCAGAATAAAAGAAGAACCTGCTGAACTCTCGCTAAACTACGACCAAATCTCATGCAAGCCTCCTTGGAAGTTGGCTGTGTTTGGCTCAGATCCAGTTTTATCATGTATGATTTTGGGATGCAACCAAGAACAGGAAATATGCCAGAAATGTGCCAGTTCTCGTGTGATTATCTGCCAGCCTAGACTCCTGAGCCCCTACAGTCAATGGGACTGAACACAGAGAAAGAGTCAGAGTTTAAGATCAGAAGAAACCACCAGATATCTATTCTGACCCCCTGTATCTCACAGGCCACCAGCACTACCCAGCACCCACACATTAACCCAACAACCAAGATGAGACTAGACCACAGACAAAGAGGAACCACCAAAATGCACCAAGGCCCCTGCATGGGCAGGGGAATGATTAAGTGAGATATAACCAGATAATCCTGGCAAGTGGCCTGCATCCATACCCTGCAGGGGAAGGCAAACCTTCCCACCCCCCTCTCCACCAAAATCACTGCCATTCTGACTTGGGTGGAAATTCCCTCCTGACCCTGGACCTGGTGATCAGTCAGACCCTGTGCACGTGAGCAAGCAGATGTGCACTTGCAGATCCTGGCACAGGAAAGGAGCCCAGTTTTGTAGACCTCAGAGAATTATCAGACATTCATAGTAGATTTAGGCCAGAGCAAGGGGTGGGGTGTAAACTGGCCCATCCTGAGAGGGGCCACTGGAACATCATGACTCAGACCCACTCCAAGGTTCAGTTCCTCCCTAGCTCCTAGGCCCAGAAGCAGCAGTAAGTTACTATCCCCTGTCCCCCAAGCTGAGTCGGTTACTCTGGCCAGCAGGGATAGAGCCCACGCTTTGCCCATTCCCTGCCATGCCCAAGCCTGCCCATCTGCTCCAGAGAAGGGGTGGGTGGGTGAGTGTAGAGCCATGATCCAGACCACCCAGACAGGGGTGTAAGAAGATGACTTCTCTGTGTAGTCCCAGAGTGTGTGTCACAATCTAGCTATCACAGATTTTATTAACCAACCAGTGAGCATGTGGGGCTGTCTATCTTCAAAGCCCTGTATCAATAGGAACCAAATCAATGGCAGACTCTGAACTCCTCAGAAATATTTATAGGGAACAATTTATTCAGCAAATTTGATGTTTTCCTGTTTTTGCTTCAGGGGAACACTGCCAGCCCTTCCTTCCAACCATCGAGCCAGCCGTGTGCTCTCTTTCCAAAAGTATCACTCAACATCAACTAGAGCATCTTACGCTAAATATGTTTTCAAGACTCTTGCAGTGTAAACAATGTCGTGTAAGTATGTTGTGTTTGATATCAATCTACTTATGTCCTACCCCTGGGATAAGCACTGTTCTTTTCAAAAGTTTAAATAGGATTTGGGTTTTACATGACATATTTTTGATTAATTGGTATTCAAACTACCAGTCATCTGTTTATCGTTAGCATCAGCCTAGTGCAAGGACAACGTTCTGCTCATTAAATTGCTGGTGAGCAAAGCATTTAGGTCTCAGCATTTTAAAACAATCATTTTTTGTGCAAAGTCTCTCAGAAAATGTGCTATCATTTAAAGCCAGAATTAAAGGGTTTCTACTTCTCTCTAGTCCATTCCTAGCACTTACTCTACCCTACACTTTCCATCCGCAGATCTTCATAAAAGTGAGTATGTATCATTATCCCCATTTTACAGATGGGGAAACTGAGGTGTAATGGCTAAGGCCAAAGGTTTCAAGCTTGGCTGCTAAAAGTCAGTGAGAGCTGCAGGTGTTCAATGCATAGGAAAGTCAGGTCACTATGTTTGATGCCTAAACATGGGTTCAAATTCCAATGGTAGGCTCTGAAGTTTGAAAACTTTGGGCTCAATGACTTGCCCAAGACCAAACTGAGCACAGGAGTGAAATCCTGACCCCACAAAGTCAGTTGGATTTTTGCATCAACTTCAGAAGAGCCAGGATTTCACTCTAGCTGTGCCACTCCTCTGCCCTATCTAGCAGGCTATGCTGTTATTTGCACTATTCTTCCTACACTTCCCCATCACAGGCCTAGCCTAAGGGATAGAGATTTGCCTAGGTTTCATTTTGATGAAAAACCATCAGGTCTCTTTATTTCGTAGCCTACCTGGCCAGGATTGTGCCGATTCCTCTTGGGGGTGACACCCATCAAAAGGGTCCTTGGAACTGACAGTGTAACCCGGTGACAGGGAGAGCAGAATTGGGCCCTTTACATTCCATTAAGCTTTGATTTAAAAAAAAATCATTCAATGTGCCCTTTTGGTGCCAGAAACTCAGATGTGACCAAATGGCAGTAGTGACGGAGAAACAGGAGGTGAAATGGATCACTCTGGTTCTATCGTCCAAGCTGAGTGACGTACGAACAACAAATTAGCTTAATACCTTAGATGATTTGCATAAACAGTAATGGAGGGAAGGTTGACAGATAAGGCTCCGTCCTGCAGATGCTGAGCACTCTTACCCCATCCAGCAAAGTTACAGCCTAAGTAACCTCATTCATTTCCATGGGACTGTTCATGTGCATCAAATTAAGCGCACATTTACGTGGACTGGAACCAGAGTGCTCAGCACCAAGCTCTTCAAGACAGAGAAAGCTGATGTCATCTTCACCTCAGCCTTACCTCACTGTAACTCTATGGATAGGAGTGGACAGACGCCAACACCACAGATTAAATCCAGTGCTAGATTTGCAGCCGGTCGCTGTTTAGAGAGGTGAGTCCATTTCCCAGTTATAAATAGCACCACAGTTTAGAATAATAAAGGAGTGAGACATCTGGATGAAATCAAACGAGGAGAGCTGAGCCACATGGGCGCACAGAGTCCAGGCCTGTCCCAAGCTCTGTTACATTTTTTGGTATGGAGGAGCCAGAGTATTTCATAGAATGAGAGGAGGCAGCTGGCCAGGAAATGCTTTAAACCTAGATCTCTGCTACTTTTAAACTAAACTAAACTAAACATCAGTGCCTTTCTGCTTATCTCTTTACTTCTGCAAAAACAGCTCTTGGGGAATGCCAAAATGCTAATGGAACCAGCCTGCGGGGAAGGCAGCCAAGCCCCATAGCCCTGTCCAGAAATTGGTTCTCCCCTTGATTGAGGAAAGTCAAAACCAAAACAATCTGTTTCCCAGCCTCTCTTCTCCTTATTATGCTGAGAGACCATCCTGACATCCTTTCAATTCATCTTGTTTTGTACAACTAGCTCCCCCGATCCCAGCACCTCCAGGTGCATGCAGTTTGCAGTGATTAGACAGGGCTGGCTGCAATTCCTTCTCACTCTCGAGTCCCAGGGGAGTTGTTCCTTGGTAGGAAGAGGAGCTGCCTGGATCAGACAGCACAGAATAGAGCTACATGAGCCTTCTCAGCTCTATCTTACTGGATCAGCATGCTGAAGTACACCATGGCACAACAGGGATGCCAGCTCGGCCAGCAGGCCACTGGCCTGTCCAGCCCAACAGCAGCCAATTGCTGATGCTATGACGGGAAAGCAAAATCCTCCCTGTGCAACTAGCCAAGTGTGCACCGGCCCCCTCCAGGAGCAGCTGAAGCATAAGCCTTGCTTGTGCTCGTCTTTGGCTGCAGCCTAGCTGTTAGTCTGCAGGGCTGTCCCAGCAAACATTCCCAGCTCTGGCTCGGATTTGTGCTTGAAATTCTCTGTGCCTCTGTTTCCCCAGACCCCATCCTTACAATTTCACAATATTTTACAGCCAGGCAGGGGGCTCTGAGGCCTGCAGATAATAGGTGCTGCAGAATGTCTTTGCAAGTCCAAGACTGAGGTTAAGATGGGGGCTCATCTTTCCCACAAGCCTCCCACATCACTTAGTGGGACAGGCTCAAGTGGCCATGAGTTGCACAAGCTGAATCAATGTGTGAAGTTGCTTTGCTTTCCACTTGTCCTACCAGGCACTGGTTTCCATTGTATGTCCTTTGTTCACACCTTATGGGACAAAACCAGGCCCATCAGCACTTTGTCTGGCTGTGACCCCCCTGCTGGTGCCATGGTACGGCACCCTGTCTTCAGGGCCAGCTCCAGACCCCAGCACGCCAAGCGCGCGCTTCGGGTGGTGTGCCATGGGAGGGCGGCAGGCAGCTCCGGTGGACCTCCCGCAGGCGTGCCTGCAGGAGATCCACTGGAGCCGCAGGACCGGCGACCGCCAGAGCGCCCCCTGCAGCATGATGCCCTGCTTGGGGCGGTGCAATTCCTAGAGCCGCCCCTGCCTGTCTTACTCCCAGGTGTGGGCTCCAGGGGATGGGTGGAACGAGCCCACCACAAATACAATGGCAGGGAGACCCGCACTCTTGAAATGCACAGTGGAGAAACGTGAGTTACCAACACAAAGGCCCAGATCCTCAAAATGTATTCAGGCTCCTAACTTCCACTGTGGGTGGATCTGGGCCCAACACCTTTGTGTAACAGTTCAGCTTGTTCAAGTACACATACAGCAACCCGGGGCATCCGCAGTTATCTCAGCCACACCACACAACAAGCGACCAACACCACAATCCTCATCCAGCCCCCTTCCACTCAGCACGCACCTCACCCAAACTCTAAAGCACACACCCTGCCAAAACCACCTTAAGCCCTTACAGCCATTTGGGCCTTTGGGATTAATGGGAGGTGGTAGCCACTTTGAAAGAGGGTAGTGCTTTGTTCAGTCCTCGGGAGAAGATCATGCTGGACCACGTCCAGCTGAAGAGAAAACCTCAGTTATGGTGAATAATGACAAAAGTGACCATTAATCTAGAAATATTCTTCAAAATGTAGACTATGCCCAGATTTCAGTGAGCTATATGGAAATAGAACTCAGACACTTCAAGGTTAAGACCATTCAGGACACCAGGTAGTTAATTTCTAAGCTAATTAATTTTAAATTGGATCCTTTAATAAACTTAAACATCTTTACTTGTAAATTCTCTAAAAATTCATTCTGTGCTGCGAGAGCCAGTGCTCAGAGTCAGGAGAGGATTCGCTGCATTCTTCAAATGTAATAGCTGGGATCCCACCAATTTTTCCATGCAAAACTCAACTCAAACTTAAGAAAGCATCACTCACAGTTTCCTGGTTAAAACCTGGAAACTTCCACCCACTGACCCGCAAGTCATCCCCATTTAACAGATTGGGAATTGATTTTTCAAGGTCAAACAGCCAGCAGCAGAGTGGGAGATCAAACCCAGGGGACCCAACACCTAGCCTACTGCTCTAGCCACTGGACAATACTGTCATCCTAGCTGCTCCCAAGGCTGGGAGTGAAGGACAAGCACCCAAAACCAACCAGGTCCCATTGTGCTATGTACATATGTCATAAGAGACAGGCTCAGCTCCAGGGAGCTCACAACCTAAACAACGGGCGAGGCAGGAAAGAGGAGGACAGGGACATGCCCAAGTCACAGGCGAAGCTGGGACTAGAACTCAGATCTCCTGCCATCAACCCTACCTCCCAACATTGGGTCAGAGATCCTGACCCAGCATTGGGGCCTGTCTATTCCCAGCAAGTCACAGAGAATGTTGTGAGCTAAGTGATGCTATTTAATGGCCCTAAAAACGGCTCCATGCCTAGAAAAATGTTCATTGCCAAACTGCAGCAAAAAAACCAGTGCTATGCACAGTAAGATAATGCAAGCACTGAATCGGTTCCATTCCCCATAATCCACAAAGTACCTCTGATTCCTCAAATTCTCCCAGGGCATGGGGCCTCGTGGGGAGACAGAGGAGAAGAGATGATCAGCTGAAAGGCACATGAGAGTCCCCACTCCAGCCAGATCTGTTCCCAGTTTAGCAAGAAGGGGAATTGATATGGAGCTGATCTGGTGTCAATAGCATTTGGGATGACCATTTTCACACAGGGCCATTGAGTCTGCTGCTCAGCGGTTACCTTGCTGCACAGTAGCTATGTCATGTTGGGAGATGCAGACTGCCTCAGCTTGTTACGGCAGCAGATACATCCAGGGTCTGCACTGGCAAAACATTCACCACAGTGAGTGTGTTATAATGGGAAGTGGCCCCAAATGTTCACTCATCAGGGGGCTGGAGGAGGGGTGTGGTGCTAGCTGGAAAGGAGGTGTGGTCAGGAGATCCCAGGACCACTTCACTCCCTCTCTATGAAAGCCCCCACCATGCACTAACGCTTCCCCAACCCAGCAGAAGCCACTAAGAAGTGGGCTGGCATACCACCCTAAGGGAAGGCAGACAGTGAACACCAGCTGGGGCTCAGGAGCATGTCATTCATGCCTCCTTAGATCTCTCCTTCTGGGGGTTACTTCTTAAGAGACATTGTTACAGTAAATTTCACTGTAGCCCATGAGAGTGGTTGTGCTCATCGGACCACATCCCCAAAGGGTTTGCACCCCTAGCGTAACAGTGCAATGGGAGCGGTAGGAGAAGTGGCATTTTCCAAAAAGGGGGTGTGGGCAGCACAATCTGTGCTGGAAGGAGGCCTGTTGAGGGAACAGGCTTTGTTCAGGAATTGGCAGGAGCATTGTGCAATTGAACCTTCAAACGAGCAAGGCTGAGTGCAGGCAAGATCTGTCACCCCCAAATTACAGCCAGAATCTGCCTCTGTAGGTGCCCCTGGGAACTGATCAAGCAGCAGCTTCCCTGAATTGCCTCTGCATTAAACTGGCCATGCTGCAGAGAGCACCCACAGAGGGTCCTTTGCAGCTCCTTGGCACAGAGCCCTGCACTGTTGCTGCTAAGGGAAGGTGGAGGGGGAGAATGGAGCCTACATACCCAGCTGCTGGCACAAAGCCAACCATATCCCCACAGGAACACTGGTATTTTGGTCTGTTTGTTTTGCTTCTGCTGCCTCCATGCCTGTGAGACCCAAACCCCAGGTTTCCCACCCTTCTGCTAAAATGAGCGAGCTTCCAACCCTGCATAAAAACAGGGCTCCATGGTGTTTGTGAACCCGCCATGTTGATGCTGTTAAAGACGACATTGGCCTCTGGGCTCAGACGAAGTTGAGCACTAAAGGGCACGGCCGGAGGTTAATCACACATGAACCCAGGGAAGGGGGAGATTTGTAGTGAATTAAGGTGCTGCCTATATCAAGAAAGGCAAAACACAGCCCTTATTCTAGAGCAAAGGACCCCAAAGCTCTCATGGAAACAGGAAATCTTCTGCCTTCTTCGCTGACCACTTAAATCATCCCTGCAGTCCTCCTGGCACGGCCTTCATTTCAAAGCTGCTGCTGGAGCCAAAGGACTGTGCAAATCTGACCAATTTTAGCCCTTTGTCTTTATCAATTTTCTTCCCAGTGTGAATATAAAGTCTGTGTAACTGGCATTTACAGCTCCCCAGTGATGAAATACACAGCATGACAGCCACTTCTTATTGATCCTGCCCAGTGCAGAACATACATGAGTCATGGGTTGATCACTGACATTCCAGCAATGGGGGACAAAGGCATGGAAAGGCCTCCAAGCTGGGGATGAGCTAGTTAAAGGAGCTGGTCGAATACTAGGCAGTAGAGCAGAGCAAGGTGCTTGGTGGATGTTTTCTCCTAGAGCTGGCTGCATGCCATTCCTTCTCTCCTCCGCTGAATAACCACAGTATCAGCTGGCTAATTTAACCAATTAATATTGATTTTTCTGGTATTTGACCAGCCTCAGTAATTAGCAAGTCACAACAGGTAAGTCTGAGCTCTAGGTGTTCAAAGACAGTAGAAAGACCAGAGGACCTGAGCCTGCCTAATGTCATCATTGCTCAGATTTATTAAAGAATAAATCTTTCTGAAGTGCACAGTGTAATACCTTGAGCTGTACATGTGTTTGTGTCATATGGAATGAAGGAAAAGTCTTGAAGGCGGGAGATGTCCTCTGAGCCCCAGAGGAAATGGAGTTCCAACCAGTCATAGCCCCTTTAACAGAAGTGTTGGATATTTACAGGCATGAGCAAAAGGCAAGAAAGAATCAAGAAAAGATAGACAAGATGGCAGACTGAGGAACAAGACAAGAGCTGAAAGGAGGAAAGTGAGGATGGAGGAGGAACAGAATGAGGATGAAGAGATGGAAAACAGCTTTCTGGAGAGACAGATAGACATGCACATAAGCTGGGCTCTCTTAGAAATATAAATCAACCTAGTTGTGTCTTGTTGCTGTGCAGCAAAGCTCCATACTGTTCTGCTAGGGCCCATCCCTCCTGGCTTTAATAAATTCTCAGATGGGATGGGGAGAAGCACCCTGCTGAGACTGATACAAGGTCTGCAGTAGAAAGGCTACCTCTTCCCCAGGCAAGGGGTACTTAGGGGCAGTTCAGAATCTGGGGTGACAGTGCTAATATAAGTGACTCAGAACTGCTCTTTACTTTATTCTGAGATGCTCTTTATTAAAGCCCTAAGATGCCCCTTGAGAAAGCTCTGCAGGACAAGGTGTTTTGCTAACCAACTCTGAGGTCAACTGAATAAGCCTTAGGCCTGTTTTGTTTAGTTTGTACATAATATGTTGAGAAATAGCACAAAATGCTGAGCACAGGAGCGTTTTGTGGAGGGCGGGGTGGAAGTGGGGGTGGCTTAGCTAGATCCCTTCTTTCATTTCATTCTGACCATGCCTCCTTTTTCCAAAATGGCCAACAATCCAACCCAACCGTATAGGCTTTTGGCAATACTACTGAATGAGGCTCAGCTCTCCTTGTTCTACACAGGATCAAATTCAAAGAACCTTGCTTTGCTTCTGTAACATAAGGGCGGAGGCTAAGTACCTTTTAAAAAAACAAACAAAAGCCACACAAGAGCATGAGATTTTATAAAAATACCAAAAAGAAACATGCTGGGCCAGTGATAATCCATTGTAACAATATGCTTAGTCCTTAGACAGCATTTTACATTTTCATTGCACTTTGCAAGCCAGACCAAGGAACACTTCAGCTGTAGGTGCAGAATGACAACTGAATGTGCCTTACGTAGC
Source organism: Mauremys reevesii (assembly GCF_016161935.1). Lineage (NCBI taxonomy): Eukaryota > Metazoa > Chordata > Testudines > Geoemydidae > Mauremys > Mauremys reevesii. The sequence continues at coordinate 65,336,052 of NC_052629.1, read as the reverse complement.
TTGAAGGGGTGCTGGCATTGTTTACTTGCAAGATTGGATCTCAGTGAGAAAGGTATCCCACTGGTCAGTACAGGTATTATGCAGGTCATAGCAAAGCAAAAAAGGGGGGGGGGGGGAGAAAAAGTGGTAGGTATCAACCTGCTCAGCACCAGACAGCTTATGTTACAAACTAATAAAGAGGTTTCCAAAAATAAAATTCTGTAACATGAACCAGGTGGTTAAAGCCCTTTAAAACTTAATTTATTAAGGGAACATTCATACCCATTTCAGCTACACATACACAAACCCATGGCTTTCATAAGTTAGTGCTGTGATTGTGTGTGACATTAAAGACAGACACACCCCTGGTGAAGTAGTAGGGTAGTGAACCAATCCCTGATGCCAGATGGAAAGTTGAAGAGGGGGTGTTATTGTGCCTCAGTAAGTCACAGCTGAGGATGCCAGATTCAGAACAAACTGATGAGAAATAAAGGTAGACTTGCCCCCAAATTGGTGGTGGTTATTATTAGATATATCAAGCCAGTAACGAAAGTAAATTTGTCTCAAGCCCCTGGTTAACAAGTCCAAACTGCAGTCTCCTTAGGCATCACAGCCCTTGTTTCACCACTCAGACACTGGACTCTGATGAGTGGCTACTGAACCAGTTACAAAGGGTTCTTCTGATCTCAAAAGATCAGCCACATACCCAGGTCAATATGTAACTCAGATCTTACCCAATGATCACACTTATCAATCCTTTAAATATTAATTTAAGAGAAAAGGAGAGTTAGAAGACAGATCATATACATACAGTAATTGCTAAGATCTTGGCTCAGGTTTGAACCAGTGATGTTACAAACTGCTGGCTTGTAAAGTCTCTGGTAACTTCCAAAAAGATTGGAAAGTCTTCAGTCCATTGGTTGGAATGCTCCTTTTAGTGCAAGTCCATAACCCAGAGATCAGAGCAGGAAAGAGGAAAAATGGAGATGCTTCCAAGGTCTTATACCTCCTCCCATGTAGAGTGAATGCTCTCAGTCTTAGTTTGTGGAAAATTAGACACAAGATGGAGTCTAGGGTCACATGAGCAAATAACCTACCTTTGCATGCTTTGATGACTCACAGGTGCAGCCATTGCCTATATTCTGGATAAAGCATCCACAGGAAGGTTCTCCAGAGGGATGAATTTCTTCTATGGCCCATTGTGAGAGTTAATTGCCTTCAATGGGCCATCAATCTTGATTAGTCCATTCACAATGGTTAACTAGACTGGACATAAGCTACCTTGTGGGTGTTGCCTAGAAATACAGCCCAGAGGTAGGATGCCAATATCTAGTCACTATTTATAATTTCAGATAAATACATGCATATAAACAGGATAATCACCCTCAGCCAAATAACTTTTCCCATTGACATCTTACATGACAGACAACTGCAACAAATCTTGTACAATGCCACAGTGATATAAATGTCATGTTTCAACCATACATCACAGGGGTATAGGGAGGGCCTGATACTGAATTCTCAATTGACTCTAGGAGGTGAGCATGGGATTGTTAAAGCTGCAGGTCCCCCAGTCTGCCATCTGAGGAAAGCAAGCATCACCTGCTGCATGTTCCTCTCCTTTTCCTGCACCTTTCTCCTCTCCACTCTATCCTTCTCCATGCTGTCTGCATGAGTGATCTCCAGGCCCTGGTATTGTTCTGATGCAGCACTGGCTTGCAGGATCTCCTGGCACCCAGGGTCTTTTCTCCTTCTCTGGTCCAGGAGTTCTGTGGGCATGGAGAAGGGAGACTCTGAAGGCCACAATGGCAGCAGCTGCAGATACAGCACACAGAGGTACCACGTCAGTGTGTTCACACTAGAAATTGAAACTTAAGATATAACTCACTCTGCTTGCTCCCCAAAAGTTGTAAGCACTGCATTCTCACATTGCTACAGCCCAGCGGCAGTCACAGCACCAGCTGTGGTGAACATGGCCTGCTGAGGGTTTGGAAAAAATTAGGGAATTGCTCAGTTGCATGATTCTAAACAGGACAATGGCAGAGTATTGGCACTGTTTCCACAGGCAGGTGTGATTTTAGCTTCTCTCTCTGGGGAGTAACAGAGGTACAAAGCACAACTACTGCTGGCGTCCCAATGCCACCTGAGCCCATACACTGCTAGCCTGTGCACTGCAGTGGTGCCTGCTGATGGTATCATCGAGCAGCATGAGAATGTGTGCTACTGCAGAGGAAGAAATAAGGCAGCCCACCCTAGAAGCCTCCAGCAGAGGATTGCAGAGTACCTGCATGGAAGTTTCATTGAGATCTCTATGGAGGATTCACAGAACACCCTAGTGCAAACAAACAAACTGCTCCATGTGGCCTCTAACTCTAGAAGGGGAGGAGAAGCAGAGAGCAACTTTACCTATATTGGTTGTTCCACCACCTCTTCTACCATGAGGTAAGAAAGAGCAAGTTAAACAGATGTTTCAAATCAAAGTAGCAGGAACAGCAGCAGTTGAACCCCCAACTGCATACTTAGAGGTGCCTTCCTCAGCTGTCAGGATTGGTAGCACCGCAGTGAAGTCAAGAACTTGGCCTGGCTTGCTGCACAGCTGGATCCTCCAGTCACCTGCCCTCCATACTCATCTTCTGCCTCACTGTTCCCGGCAGGGGCCTGACTCAGACTCCTTGGAAGTCTCCACAGTGCTCTTGGAGGTGGGGGTGGTGTCTCCTGCGAGAATTGTTTTGCAACTCTTTGTTAAAGCAGCAGGTTTGTGGCTCTCAGGACTTTAAGGCCAAAAGGGACCATTGTGATCATCTGGTCTGACTTCCTGTACATCACAGGCCACAGAACCTCACCCACCCACTCCTGTAATAGACCCCTAACCTCTGGCTGAGTTATTGACATCCTCAAATCATAGTTTAAAAACTTCAAAGTTACAGAAAATCCACCATTTACACTAGTGTAAGCCTGCAAGTGACCTGTGCCCCATGCTGCAGAAGGTGGCAAAAAACCCCTAGGGTCTTGGCCAATCTGACCGGGGGAAATTTCTTCACGACCCCAAATATGACAATCAGACCTTGGGCATGTGTGCAAGACTCACCAGCCAGACACCTGGGAAAGAATTCTCTGTAGTAACTCAGAGCCCTCCCCATCTAGTGTCCCATCACTGGCCCTTGGAGCTATTTGCTGGCAGTCACAGATCAGCTACGTGTCATTGTAGGCAGTCTCATCATACCACCCCCTCCATAAATGTAAATTATATCTCCCCTCAGCCTTGCACACAGTATTCCAGGTGAGGTCTCACCAGTGCCTTGTTTAAAGGTACTAATTTCCCAGTCTCTACTGGAAATACTTCACTCAGCGCATTCCATGACTGCATTAGCCTTCTTCACAGTTGCACTGCATTGGTGGCTCAGTCATCTTATGATCAACCAATACACCCAAATCTTTCTCCCCCTCTTTTGCTTCCAACTGATAAAGCCCCAATTTATAACAAAAATTGTTGTGTTAGGCCCTACTAAGTACATGACCTTGCCCTTTGCACTATTATCCCATCCCTATTACTCCAGTTTTCAAATCTGAATCTTCTTGTATGATATTCTGGTCCTCCTGTATTGGAAATACCTCCCAACTTTGTCAGCCACTAACTTCATTAATACCCATTTTTTGTGCCAAGGTCTCAAAAGAAAAAAGTGTTAAATAAGATGGGTTCCAAGACGGATACCTGAGGAACTCCACTAGTAACCTCCCTCCAGGCGGACAATACACTGTCTAGTATGTCCTGTTGTAGTCTCCCCATTAACAGGTTCCTTACCACCTTTCAGTTCTCCTATTAATTACCATCTTCTCCAATTTAATAATTGCCCGTGTGGAACTCTATTAAATACCTTACTGAAATCCAGGTAGATTAGACTTACTTCATTTCCTTGGTCTTATAACAGATTCCCCCCTTCTCAAAGAAGGACAAGAGGTTGGTCCGACAATCTACTTTTGTAAACCAGGTTGTATTTTAGTCTATTACTGTTCACTTTTGCGTCCTTAAGGACTTTCTCTTTCAAAATTTGTCCCAAGACCTCGCATACAATTGAAGTCAAGCAACAGGCTTGTAGTTTCCTCAGATCACTTGTTTTCCTCCCTTTCTTAAATCTAGGAAGTATAACAGCAAATCTCCAGTCATTGGGGTTGTACCTTAAGTTTACAGATTCATTAAAAATCCTTGCTATTAGGCTTGCAAGTTCATGTGCCAGTGCCTTTAACATTCTTGAATGGAGGAGATTATCCAGGACCCAGATTTAGTCCACTGAATTATCTGAGTGACTTCCACCTCAGATGTGGTCCTTTCTACTTCCATATTCTCAATTCCATTAGCCATCCTGCCACTATTACCCTTATTGAAAACCTGAGAAAGCATTTAAAGATAGTCTAGGCATGGCCAACACCTAATCTCCACCCCACCCTCAGCAGTCCCACTTTTCTGTTTGTAGAGATCAACTGTTGGCCTCCCTTGCCTCCTGGTACACCTGCTGCAGCCAGAGGTGGCTCTAGCCATTTCGCCGCCCCAAGCACAGCGGCACGCCACAGAGAGCACTCTACCGGTTGCTGGTCCTGCGGCTCCGGTGGACCTCCTGCAGACGTGCCTGCAGGAGATCCACCGGAGCTGCCTGCTGCCCTCCTGGCGACCAGCAGAGCACCCCCTGCGGCTTGCCGCCCCAAGCACACGCTTGGCGTGCTGGGGCCTGGAGCCGCCCCTGGCTGCAGCTCCTTGGCTTTCACGCAGCACTGTTGCTGGTCCCTGTTGTAGCCCTTCTCCTGCAATTCTCAGTGATCTGCTCATAGATGTCTATGTTTCTACAGCTGGATCAGAGCTGTGCCAGACCCAGGAGATCCAACACCTTCTGTCTACTCCAGGCAGGAGCACATCTGAAGCATGAAGCAGGCATGGTCAGCTGGGCAATTGCACTCAGCAGCTCTCCATTGTTAGGTGTGCTCACCAAACCAGGCAACCAGGAAAAGAGGCATTTCAAAAGTGTGCAGGGCTTTTAAGTGGGATGGGGGGGCCACACTTCTGGCCCCAGGGCAGCAGAGTTCACAACAGTGACCAGAGCAGTCAGGATGGGGCATTGTAGGACAGCTCTTGGAGGCTAGTAAGAGTCGCTATAAGTAGTGATAGTATAGACACACTATTGTGTCTAACTGTATTGATTGTCATTCTACGCCACTTGGGGAGATGGTGTTAAGTTGGCATATCAGGGCACTTACAACAAGTGAAGACACTTCCACAGCCAGGTCAACATAAGCTGCCTTGCGTCAACATAAGCTGCTGAGCTGTTTAGACTAGACCTTATGTCAGCAGCAAAGCCTCTGGGGCTGGGGGCCTGAGAGTGCTTTTCACTCCAGAGCAAAGCCACCATAGACAATCATTCCTCAGCCTCACTACAGGTGAGTGAAGCAGGCCCAGGCTGGACCCATGGGTCCTGCCATTGCTCACAACTGGCCCTGGGGATGTGGAGAGAACTGCAGGGAGGCAAAACTACAGGAGAGAACCGCACAAACACATCAAGGTCTGGAGGAAGGGAACAGGGAGAAAACAGGAAGGGAGGGAGCTGTAAACACCAGAGCTCCTTGCTCCCTGCCCCCTCATGGCTCTCAGTGCCCTGTAGCTCCCCAGCCTTTGAACGATGTGGTATCATCTGGGGTGAGAGCCAGGAAACCATGCAGAGCAAAACACGTCAAAGATGTTAGAGAAAATGAACACAAATGTTAACAAATCCCGCCAAAGAACTCCCCAGACAGATGGCTTGGTGCAGCGAGGGCACAGGCCAAGAGCACAAATCAGCAACTTCTGGAGAAAGCCACATACACGTGATGAGTGATCCAAACCAGCCAGTCGAAACCCAGGCAGTTCAGAACCTCCCCCTGAGCTGGAAATGGGGCTCTCCTTCACTTCCTGCAGTGACCTACTAAAATGCAGCCACTGCTCTATCATTGCGTATGAGCACACTTGCTCTGCTCATTGGCCCTGTAGCTTCTGATAACAGAGGGGGAAGCGGAGTGGATCATGCCAGGCTTTGAAGCTAATCTATGCTCAGTGAATCACTTCATTTTTCCATTCTTTGGTCCCCAACAACTTGTAAAAGGGAATCTATGATACTTGCCTCCCAGCGTTATGAGGATTAGTGAATGTTCTCCTGGCGCTTTGGAGTGACAGGCTACATATTACATAGTGAAGTATTTAATGCTGTAAGACACTGATAGAAGAATAAGATCTATGTGTGCATCAAGATCTTGTTTTAGGAAGAAATTGCAAGTCCCTTTTGATAGAAGGGTGTTGATCACGTGCTGAGGTGCTATTAGAAAGAAATAAGCCATGAAGAAATCAACCCTTCCCCCCCCCCCCCAAAAAAAAATCAAGTGAAAAAAATGGAGCAGCTGCAGGGCTGGATTTACACCTTACATGCCCTTAGGCACAGCATCTCCAGCGCCCCCTATGCCTACAGCTGACCCTAGTGTTTTCTGTTTTTTTAAAAAATTAAAATTAACCCATTTTTAACTTTTAGGTGCCTCCCGAACACTGGTGCCCTTAGGCATGTGCCTATGTCTAATTGGAAATCTGGCCCTGAGGAGCATGGTGTATTCAGGTATGGACAGGAAGTGATGCTTTTATTGTTTTACAATCCAGTTATTGCAAGGATCCTTGTCACATTTTTCCATACATAAAAAAGTGAGCAGATAAGTATTTGAGATCATGAGACCACAAACAAGAACAAAAAAAAAAAAGTCAAGTCTCCATGAGAGTGTGCCCCGGCTGTCTGAACACAGAATGGCTGCATGTCTCTGAAGACAAGAGTCCTTTCAGACTTAAAGCTGTAGTGCACAGAAAAAACAGTTACAAGCAATATAGCTTCTGCCTTTGCTCCAAGACTTAATACACCAGAGCTTCCACTATCCTCTTGAACAGATCAGCTCATTTATCCATCCACAGTTGATGTCAAAGCCAAGAACATAAGTCACTGCAGACTCTTACTGGCAGACCCCAGCTTGACCTTCATATCTGCATCCCCCAATCAAAAGAAGCAGTTGATGGATGTGATTAGGCCCACACTGAGTTGCACAGTGATGAGTGTTAATGTTCAGACTTTCAAAGCAATATAAATGAAGATCCAAAGCCCCTGGGCATCAATGGGATCGTTCCCTTGACTTCACTGGGTTTTGCATCAGACCCTAATTGTCCTTGTCCTCCTTGATCCAGAGACAGTATAGTTTCATAGAATTTAGGGCCAGATAGACTAGATTATCAGAATGGTCCTGAGTTCCTTTATAACCTAAGCCAGGGAACTTCACCCAGCTACAGCATAGCTTTTAGGAAAGACATGCCATATTGATTGCGTCTCCCAGTGCTGGAGACTTCACCATGTCCCTAGACAACTGTTCCAATGGTTGATAACCACATCAGAAAACTACACATTGAATCCACTGCAACCACTAAAATGACAATAGGGAATTGAAACATACCAGACAGGATGTGATAACCATATGATTGTCTCAATAGTTACTTGGGGAACATGGGGCTTTGGCAGGTGAAATGGGGAGGCTATTGAAAGGCTGATTTACTAAAAAAAATACAGAAATGGTTCTGACAGATGAGACAGGGATGTTGCTAGAGAGTTTCTGGTAGGAGCTGCATCAGTCACCACATCGCCTGGAAAATATAACACAGGAAATGGGCTGGCCTCACATTTAGAGACCCCGTCTGAGCTGCTTTGCATATAACAAGGATTTGCAGGGAAGAAAACAAAGAAATCCCTTCCCTTCCCCCACCAACATTTGCTAGCTTCCCAAGCAGGGAAATAAATCCCTTCTTCCTAGATATTTCTGTGAACACCATTATCCTTTGCTAGCTATATTTGCAATTCAGGACAGTGAAATATAATGGGACCAAGATATGAGATTAGAAACAAGGAAATTGCCCTTGGAGAAATGCAACTAATACAACTGGGGGAGCAGGAGTAACTATAATACACATTCCCAATGGGAAGAGGAAATCTGGGAAGTTAGTCTTTTGTTGAGGGTGACTGAACAGATACAGGAATTTTCCATGTGTTATGAGACCAAAAGGGCACTCAAGGGCTGTGTACCTAAAGGTGTCATCATGGAGGAGGGACCTAGGTGAGTTTTTGTTCTAAACTAAAATAGCCTTTTTCCAACAGTGAAATGAATTTTTCCACAACTTTTGAAAAAAGTTTCAAAGTTTTGCTACAAAAGTGTCCAGTTTTGCATTGTCTGGATTTTCAATAAGAGGAAAATTTCCATGACAGAACTTTAAGGATTTTTTTTTAATTTGTCATTTATTTTGATGTTTTCATGGAAAAATTCTTACCACTTTCAAACCAGCTGTGGGATCTATGTAGTTCTCATTCAGCTGTGCTAGAAGCCAGGTTACCAGAAAGGTATTGACAAACTGGAGACAGCTCACAGCCCAATGTAAATGATTCTGGGAGGCTAGAGGGATGATTCATGGAGAAATGTTGAGGGCTAGAGCCTACACTCAATGAAGTCTATGACAAAGCTCTCATTGACTTAACTGGGCAGAACCAGGACCTAAAGAAGAAGAAAGAACGGGTGTGAAGCTTAGCTGGCAGAACCACTCACATGTTGAGAGTCTGCTGTGCAGCCACAGCATAATTTTAAGTAGTCAGAAATCAAGAGGAACAAATACCACCATTCCCAGGAGTTGTTTAAATGCCCCAAAAATAGCTGAAAAAAAATCATGAGACTATTGTATCCATTGTGAAACCCCCTCCCCATTTTCAGAGTCCTTGCCATGTACCTAAAGCTCCTTCACTGCAAAGTTAAAATACACCTTAAAGGGAACAGTGATTGCAACCTTCCCTTTGGAGCTGGATTTAATTGAGCAATACCATCACTAGTGTTGCTCAATAAGTCCATTATTTCTCTCCCTCCACCCCATGAAAATTTCATTTGTCATGGGAAAGTTTCAAACCAAAATGAACAGTTTTGGCTAGAAATGACCTATCCAAAACTCACATTCCCCCTCCCCTTTAAAGAAACACCAACACTTGACAAAATTTCATTTTACAGCAGGGAATTTTCCACCAGTCCCTCTCTCATATGAAAGGGAATTACTGGACTGCTGTGTCATGCTGCTGCCTAGTATTGGACACAGTTAAGAGCGCCATCTCAGGTCAGACTGGCGGATGACAGGGCATATACCCCAGACTGGTGGTATGTTCTGTCATAAGGTTCCACCAAACCAGTTACAAGTGTGTGCTTCCAAATTCTGTACTAGTTTTATGGAGCTACAGACAGTCCCCAACAGGTCCTATAGCCCCTCATGCACCACCCAGACAAACCAGACTTCTGTGATAAATTATTAAAACCAGAAATCACATCTATTAGGTTCTTCCAGTTCCAAAGAACCAGACACCCACCCCAGATCAATATGTACTTCTGGATTTCACCCCAAAACCACACTGATAGCCAATCCTTTAGTAAGGAAAAAGCTAAACCTGTATTAATATAAAAAAGAGGAAGTGTGTTACTGGAAGATTAAAATGTATCGCATACATTAGTTGATTTCAGAATGTGTAGATCACAGTAACAGCAGCGACTTTAATCTGCCAGTTCGTAATAAGTCTCTGATCACCCAGAAGACTGGGGTCCTCACTCTATTGTTCAAAGCCTCCCTTTGCTAGAAGCTGTAGTCCAAAGATGTGGAGTAGGAAAGAGGCAAGGGGATCATGGTCACAAGTCTGCAATTTATAACCACCACCACTGGTCCATGTGCATGGGAAGTTATGGTCTCTCAAACATGGAGTCAGGGATCATGTTCTATGAACTGAGTCACTGGGCTTCCATTGTCCATATGCTCTCAGAAGCATCCTTGGGCCATTAAGGAGAATCAGCTCTTCCAATGGGCCTCTCCCATCAACCATGGCTGCTCATGAAGTCCTGGTCTTGATGTAAATTTATCTTGCAGGTGTTGCCCAAGAATACAACATGTCTGAGATACAAACACCTGCAAAGACTCATAACATCACAGAGGGTCACCATATGCCCAGGTTTGGCCAGGACAGTCTTTTTTAAGCCCTGCCTCGGCCATCCCAATATTTGGGGGCAAAAGTGGGCATTTGTCCCATTTGCTCTTGACAACTTGATCAGTTGGAGGAGGAATGTGCAGGGAAGGGGGGGGGAGCAGCAACAGCAACACCAGGCCAAGCCTCGGGGGGGGGGGGGGAGGAGAGGCTAGGCAGAGCCCAGATCAGCCCCACACAGGGAGGAGAGGCTCATGTGAGCAGCGACACCAACCCCAGCCTCATGTGGGGTGGGGGAGGGCAAAGGGAGGCAGGGCTTGGGCTAGCCCCAGCTGGTGTCCAGTTTTCCCTTTGGGAAATACGATTACCCTCTCCATAGACAGGGATCATGCATGCACATAAACAGGATAACAATGTTCAACAAGTCACAAGCTTTCCAGTGATACTTTGGGTAAGATTTCACAATTGTGCAACAGTGGTGATACCTTAGAATAAATCAGTCATCTCTCTTTCTATGCAACGTCATAGGCTGAGGTACCAAATGCCAGTTAACACCATCTATAGAATCACCAGCACTTGTGTCACCTGCAATTACCTGGGCCAGCTCCTACCCAAGTACTGTCCAGATTTGTCAATTTTCAAATGTTAAATAGACACGCACCGTTGAAAGTGTAATCCACCTCTAACACTACACTGTATTGCATGTCCATTTATATATGACAATTCTATGCAAATATGCACAGCCACTCCTTTCATATTTATGGTAAAACAATGTTTAGGAGTGAGGCTTTACAATGGAAATTGAGTCATTTAAATTTTCACAACTGATTTCCTAGTAAAGCATCTGGGCCTTTGTGCTAAAGTTTTCTAGTGAAGTGTTATCCTTTTGGGTTCAATCCTGCTTTGGAAGGATGAACTGACCACAATTCAGACATCTTCAGATCTCTGGATTTCTCCCAAGTCATGTCCAGGCCTATTAATCATTACTAGATATCTATCTTTCCTGCAGATCTCTGGAGGCATTCCAGGCTGCCCCAGACTGCGAGATTCTGCTGTTCTCTCAAATCTATCTTTGTGTGTATATATCGTGTGTCACTATCAATAAGTTGCATCCACAGAACATTTGGGAAGAACAAACCGCAAACAGCAGCAAACCCGAGACCATATGAGGGACCAACATCAGTACCACCCCCCAGCAACAAACCCCAAGCCCCACAGGACAGCAACCAGAGACACACCTCAGCAACAACCCCTAGACCACACCAGACCCCACAGGGCAGAAAGAGGCCCCCCAGCCCAAATGGTGGAACAATTAGAGACACCCTCCCCCCAGAAGCAACCCCTGGACTAGACCCTATGATATGGTAACAGAGTTGCCTTGCAGCAGCAAGCCCCACAAGAGACCCCACAGCAGAGCTAACTGCCCACTTGTAACACCCAGATGCATCCCCATGGGCAGCAGACAGAGGGAACTCCCCCCCCCCACCCACCCAATCATGCAGGACCCCAGAAGTTGGCAACCAGGTCCCCTTGCAGCAGAAACCCCCACACGGGCATTTTTCTTCTGGGTGCTGCCCCATTGCCCATATCCCCTGCCACAACCAGCCCCACTCCAGATGCCACAGGGCAGCAGAACCAACCTCCTGCCAGTAGCAACCCCCAGACCAGCAGCCAGAGTAGCCCATGCCACCCACCAGCATCAGCCCCCAGGCCCCACAGGGCAGCAACCAGAGAGAACATCCTCCACCCACCCAGCAGCAAGCACCAGACCACATGATAGAGCAACTGCATAACACCCCCACCACACAACAAGTCCCAGACCCCACAGGGCAGCAACCAGAGAACCCCCCTCCCCAACAACTACCCCTTGATCCTACAGGTAAGCAAAAAGAGCACCCTCTCCCTGCCCACAGCAGCAACCCCCTGACTCCAACAGCAATCAGAGACAACCCCCCCCCCAAATCCCACACAGTGAAGCAACTACAGATTCCCTCCTCCCACACAGCAACAAGCCCCAGACCCCACAGGGCAGCAACCAAAGAGACCTGCCCACCAAGCACATACCAGCAACCAAATCCCCCTCACCACTATAGCAACCCCCAGATGACAACCAGAACATACACCCCCATCACAAAAACTAACACCAGACCCCACAGCACTGCAAAAAGACAATTTTCCCCCCAGGGCAACAACCAGAATTCCACACACCCCCACCCCCAGCAGCAGCCTCAGAGCACACAAAGCCAGGGGGTGGTAACCAGGAACAAAACAAAAAACAAAACACCTTCCTGTTTCTCCCCCCTTCCTTCCCCCCCACTTCAAATCAGAAGAGACCCCAAAGCACCAGCTCCCACCCAGCAGGAACCCCTACACCAGACCCCACAGCACAGCAAACAAACCCACCCACCTGCAGCACCCAGACTCTACAGAGTGGTAACCAGAGAACCCCTCCAAGCAGCAGCCCCCAAACCAGACCTGACCCTAGAGGGCCACAACCAGACAACCCCCTCCCCCCAAAACACACCAAACCCCATGTGCAGCAACCAGAGGAACCCCCCCCCCCCAACTCCAAATTCAAGACTAGACCCACAGGACAGCAACCCCCACACCAGACCCCACGTAGCAGCAGCCAGACACCTACCCGCTAGCAGCAACCCCCAGACCAGATCCCATGAGACAGTAACCAGGTCCCCTTGCAGCAGCAGCAAGCTCCACAAGAGACTCCACAGCACAGCCAACTGGCCCACCTGCCCAGCAGCAATACCCGGATGTGTCCCCATGGGGAATAGCCAGAGGAAACTTCCCACCCTATCCCCACACAACAAACCCAAGACCATACAGGACCCCAGAAGATGGCAACCAAGTTCTCTTGCAGCAGCAACCCTTAAAGCAGACCCCATGGCACAGCCACCAGTGGTCTCCCTCCCCACCTGCAGCAACCACCTGACCCCACCTGCCACTATCCTTCAGTCACCCCACACACACACACAGCAATCCCCAAACCAAGGCCCCACAGCACAGCCGCCACCACCCACCCTGCAACAAACACTAAATCAGACCCTGCTTTGCAACAACCAACACCTGCTCCCCCCACAGCAACCCTGAGACTAGACCCCATGGTGCAGAGCCCAGGGCCCACCTTGCACCCTCCCACCCATCAGCCCAGATCCCATCCTGTGGTGACCAACCACTCCAGACCAGACCTAATAGCATGACAACCAGCACCTGCAACAACCCCCAGGCCAGAACCCATAGTAACCAGCCCCTCCCCTTCAACTTGTAGCAACCTCCACACCCAAACAGGCAGTGACCAGGCATCCTCCAAAGAAACCACCAAATGAGACCCTATTTTGACCAGCCTCTCCCTCATAGAAAATGCTAAACACCCCTCCTCATTGATAACCTTCAGACCAGATGCCAAGGCCACCCCCTAGAGTCCACCACACACCTACCCCCTCCCCAAGATCCATGTAGATGTCCTGATGGGGGACACCCCAGCAAGTGTGGAATTCATATTTGCCCTAGAGTCTGGGTTTTATAGAGACTGCTCCAGCACTGGGAAACCCCCTACAAAGAGCCCCATGAAAGGGTGCACTCACCATAGCAGCAGTCTTTCAGCCTGGCACCCCCTGCTGACAGCCAATGTTTCTCTGCGGTAGTCTGTCTTCCCTTGACTCAGCTCTCTGGCTGACTCACAGTTTTGTCCCCTGCTCCTGGGGTAACAGCAAGCCCAACATCCTCACAGGAGGGTTTTCAGTCCCAACACCAGGCCCTTGGTCTTCATCTCCTTGCCTCAGGGCTTCTCAATGTCTTTCTCCAGGCTCAGGCCACCTTACCACAGGCTAGCAGGGGAACCCAGGCCCTCCTACTACCCTGGGTTCCAAGCCAAGGACCTTCAGCAGTCAAGGGCTGCATGGTCCCACTCCTTGCTTTTGTTTCCCTGAGCTCCTTCATAGGAAGCATTTTTTAGGCCTTTTTCCCCACACCCTCTCTAGACTGACCCTTCTTCCTAGACTAGGATCCTAGGGAATCACCACTCTGGTCCTAACCACTACCTTTAAAGTCACTCCCACTATGGACTTCCTCTCCTTATACTAAGGACCCTGCCTCTGCCCAGCTGGGTGTCAGGATCAATTAAGCCTGATTCTCCCTCCAGGTGCAGCCAGGTAACCTAGCTGGCCTCTCAGGCCCACATTAACCCCTGTATGGTGTACACACTCCCGCAACATCCTCTTCTCTGACACCCTTCTCATGGCTTCCTGCTGGGGCCTTTTTGTCTGTTCCCTCCCCCCACACACACACCCCATCTCCTTGCTCTGGCATCTTTAGCAGACTCAGCAGCTTTGCCAGGTCCCTTCCTCCCCCCATCCTCTTTGTGTGAGAGGTACCAGATCGGATCCCTGCCCCCTCCAGATCCTGAATGCATTTTGGGGAGAGGTGGGGTCAGGCACACTTTCCCCACACCTTGTGGCAGGGAGCAGCAGAGAACTATCCTCCACTGCACTTGCTGACCCCCAAGTGTCTGGGACAGAGATGTGCCCTAAAAGCCCTTATGAACGTGTGCTAGGGAAACCCTAGGCCTACGCTCCTGGAGATCTACCGGTGCTCTCGCTTAGGTGCTGTGTTGACGAACGAGGCTTGTTTGATCCTTGCACTTGTTTTCTTCTCATCCTCAGTGCTGCAACACTTTGATCCAACTCCACCGGCAATGGACTTTCAGGGCCAGTGCAGAATGAGGGCTGGGCAGAGACTGGGCCTCATGCCGCTCCCATTCCAAATGCTAGTGGAGAGAGAGAGACTGTGGTGAAGGAGACAAATTCATCCTCCAAAAACATCCAACGATTTCCTTGCACTGGGTAAGGGTGTGACGTCAGACAGCTACTCGGAGCACAAAGTCGGCGACGGAAGAGACAGCCCAGGATGATTTCACTGAGCCAGCCTGATTTGCGGTTGCACCAAGGCCCAAGAAGGGAATGACGTCATTCTCGGTCCATTGAAAACACATCAGGAGCTGAGACAGGGGTTAGAATAGGAGTTGGCACCTGATGCTTCTCTCCCAGAGCACACTGGACGCAGGGCCCGGGGAGTTCAGCATGGGGATGAGGGTTTGTCATGGGGATAGATATTATCCCCATTAGTTATTCTGTGGTGTTAAGCTGCCCACAAAGAGCATGGGAAGACCAAAAGCCAGTAGTCATAAAACTGTCTGCGCTCCCTGCAACACATCCTCCTGGGACTCCTTAGTTAGCGCAGCCACAGAGCACCGACAGCCAGCGAGGAGTGTACACAGCTTTCTATTGGGGAGCTCTCAGCACCTGCTAGAGCCCGTGCATCCCGAAGGGACGTGCTCCAGGAACATCAAGCATTAGCCGGAGAGAGTCACTTAGGGCAACTACTTGTGTTTTGTGGCAGAGCTCCCTGGCAGTTCAGGGATGGTGGACCTGTAGGTGTAGGTATTTGCTAGGTGAGGCAGGCATAGGTATACATGAAGGTAGTAATGCAATGAGACTACAAGCCACAAGGCCTGTAAGACAATAGCTTAGCTAAACAAGAAGTCTTATCAAAGCAGCTAACTAGGAGTAAGCCTAGACCATAAGCTAACACTGTAATGCCTGAACCACTGATATATACCATGAGAGGTCAGTTCATACCAGCTTGAGATATTGACTCCCCTGGCCCATGCATTTCTCCAAAGGTGATAAGGAGAAGGCGGGGTCTCTACAGCGGCTCCTGGAGCTGGACTGCAATTGTGGCTGGCATTAGTAGGACTCACGCAAAGGGGCTAGACACGTACCCCGCCCCACACACACATACACATGCAATACCCAGCCACAGCCTGACCATTCATAGAATCATAGAATATCAGGGTTGGAAGGGACCTCAGGAGGTCATCTAGTCCAACCCCCTGCTCAAAGCAAGACCAACACCAACTAAATCATCCCAGCCAGGGCTTTGTCAAGCCTGACCTTAAAAACCTCTAAGGAAGGAGATTCCACCACCTCCCTAGGTAACCCATTCCAGTGCTTCACCACCCTCCCAGTGAAAAAGTTTTTCCTAATATCCAACCTAAATTTCCCCCACTGCAACTTGAGACCATTACTCCTTGTTCTGTCATCAAGTACCACTGAGAACAGTCTAGATCCATTCTCTTTGGAAACCCCTTTCAGGTAGTTGAAAGCAGCTATCAAATCCCCCCTCATTCTTCTCTTCTGCAGACTAAACAATCCCAGTTCCCTCAGCCTCTCCTCAGAAGTCATGTGCTCCAGCCCCCTAATCATTTTTATTGCCCTCTGCTGGACTCATTCCAATTATTCTACATCCTTCTTGTAGTGTGGGGCCCAAAACTGGACACAATACTCCAGATGAGGCCTCACTAATGTCGAATAGAGGGGAATGATCACGTCCCTCGATCTGCCAGCAATGCCCCAACTTATACAATCCAAAATGCCGTTAGCCTTCTTGGCAACAAGGGCACACTGTTGACTCATATCCAGCTTCTCATCCACTGTAATCCCTAGGTCCTTTTCTGCAGAACTGCTGCCTAGCCATTCAGTCCCTAGTCTGTAACAGTGAAGCCTGACCATTGCTTAGTGACAGCCCTGGATAGGAATGCTCCTGAACTGTGGGGATGTTTGGATGTAGGTCCAGAGTCAAATTCTGCAACCACCTCCAGGGATCTTCCTACTCCCTCCATAGACTTTCCTTAACCCACCTCAAAGACCTGCTCCCCCCTTTCCCGCATCTAGCACTGCTTACTCTCTCTCAGACTGGGTCACATGTTTCTCAGTGAAATGATTTTTTAAATCAGAAAATGGGGTTCCACTGAAAACAAAATTTTGGCAGAATAAAAAAATGTTTTGGCAACGTTCTTCATCTCCCGTCCTCCTGGAAAAGTGAAAATAAAATATTTAGGGGGAAAGAAAATTTGTATGTAGCTTCTTATTTTTTCCTTTTTGAAATTGTAGGGAAATATTCCCCTTGACTAATACTTTTTCCTTTTCCTCTAAAAAACTACCTCCCCCGCCACCCACCATTATGCACCCTCAATCTCTCCCTGTGGCTGGCCAGCCCTGTAAACAGTGAGGGATGCTTTGTGGTATGGATAGAGAGGAATGTAGTCACTGCCCCGGCCTGTGAGCCATTAGTCATGCAGGAAAAGCCTGGCCTGGCACAAGGGGCAACTGCAGGGGGAAGTGTAACATTTTGGAGCCTGTGCTACAGCCCAGTGATTTCAATCACAAGCATCCCCCCCCCTGCCCCTTATTAATGCTCCCCGCCCTGTGGTGCAGCCTCAAACCACAGCGCTCTCTAAATGCCACGGGCCCAGGCGTGGCCCAAACTCTGCAGTTTCCATTCACAGCCAAGGCTCCACCGACCTGCCAAGCCGGCTATTTCCCAGCCAGTTCCGCACATTTTGGCACCGACAGAAAGCAGAAGGCACAGATTAAAATTCCCACAAACAACCCCCTGCATTAAAATAACTTTAGGGGCTGCTTCAAAAGCCAGCCCCGCCCGAGCTGTTGTTCCAAGGGGGCCGATCCACCGACATGCTGAGGGCACAGACGCACAGCGCTGGGATGAACACAAAGAAGATTCTTTCCTGCGACAGGACGCAGACCGACCTGTGGGTCTCTGGCCGCAACAGACACACCTACTGGCCTGGCCTGAGCAGTCATGGGGCAGATTGCTGGCAGTGCTACTGGTGCCGAAGCTGATACTTTGCTGTGCGATGTGAGCAAAGGCAACAGGCGCCAGAAGGAGGTGGGAGAGAAGGCGAACGTCACAGAGCTACATGGAGTCAACACATCATTGTTTCCTTAGCGCCCCCAGAGAGAAGCTGGACCAGCCTCCCCAGACTCTGTCCTGAAAGAGCCCATCCAGAGACGGCTTCTTAGGCTGCACTGCTGCTGTGAGTGGCGTGTGAGTGGCTGAAACCTCTAACAGTCCACTGCTGGTCCCACCCCTCAGGGTAATAATAATACTCTATCCTCTACAGTGCCTGTCCCCCAAGCTGCTTAAACTGTCCGGCAAACATTAACTAAGCCCGGTGCTGTGGGTGATTAGCACTGGGCAGAGTAGGAAACTGAGGCACAGACAGGTCCACTGACTGGCCCAAGGATACACAAGCAGTCAGTGGCAGAACTAGGAGTAGAACCCAGGAGTCCCAGAGTCTTGCTTTAGGCTGGGATTTTCAAAGGCACCTAAGGGAGTTAGGTGCCAATGGGAGTTAGGCATCTAACTCCCTTGGGTTCCTTTGAAAGCCCACATTTAACCAGTAGACAGCACTCCATCAGGGGAAAGAATGGATTCTTTTACGCCTGAGAAAACCCACTCCTACCAGGAGGCCCTGTCCTCTAGGAACGCTGGATTTGATTCCTAGCAGATTGTTTTTATCAACCCTGCATTTAATCAAATGCTCTCTAATTTAACATGAGCAGCAGTTTCTGTCTCTGAGAAGTTTGGTGAGCAGCCAGAAACAGCCCCAATAAAACAACTTCAATATGCTGATAGCAGAGCGCGAGGAATTCCAGTGGGAAGGGCAGGCATGGTAGGGGAAGCAGGCGGCGCTTCTTGGAAACACACTTTCTCCCCACAGACCTGTATCAATGGCTAAATATTCCCCGCCCCAGGCTGGATTCGGTGACTGAGATGTTTCTCCTTTACCAGATTAGCTAAATAAACAGCCGATGTGCAATCTGTCCGCAGCATGGATTCAAAACAGCCAATTGGCACCTTGCTGTTGTTGGTTTTCACTCACTTTCCCTGGACCATTGTGCAGGGCTGCATTGGATAGACTGGAATAGTGTTAATAATAATAACAACCACCCCCACCTCTTATCTTGTGTTTTTCATTCATAGATCACATTGCCATTTGCCCCATTTTACAGATGGGGAAACTGAAGCATAGGGAGGGGAAATGACTCGTCCCAGGTCTCCCAGCAGGCCAGGAGCAGAGCCAGGAACAGGACCCAGGTCTCCTGAGTCCCAGTCCAGTGCTCTATCCACTAGGTCACACTGCCCTGGGACCAGCCACTCACATCCACTGGCTGCTGTTTAAGAAAAGTCTGGGGCCAGTTTTCAGATACAAGTGCCTGAAGTCAGGCCTGGCACTTGGTAAATGGAAAGTTTCCATAATGGCCCCAATTACATTGTTCATATAAAAAATTCTACAAACAAACCTGTCAAGCTAACAAAGCCCGAGTCTGTTCTGAGTCCTGATCAGGGAAGAGAATTAACCACTGGGACAACTGACGTTGGACAGTTGCCAGCTCTAGCCATTTGGAAACCGAGGTAGGCTGTCTTTCTGAATGCTCTGCTCTAGTTGCACCAGAGATTAACTGAGGGCAGCTCTTTGGCCTGGCTATGCGGGAGGTCAGACTAGATTGTCACAGTGGCCTTAGAATCTATGAAAACTACTTGGAAATTGCAATTTCTTTGCACATTTTTGTTTTGTTTTTCACCCTCTCCCATGCGCAGTGAGTGAATGGCATGGAAGGCCACATGTTCCAATGGGCAGGGCACTGGACAGGATGCAGGAGATCTGGGATTTACACCTGCCACTGTCCTGCTCTGGAACCACAGGCACATCACTTCTTCTCTCTGCGCCCAAATTCCACCTCCCACCCTGGGTTGTCTTGTCCATTTGGTTTGTAAGCTCTCCAAGGCAAGGATTGTCCCTCACTGAGGTGGCCCAGTGGTGGGGCCACTCGATGCAATGGCTATGTGAATAATGTAGTCAGTTTTGATTAGCTGGTTATACCTCGGGTGATGAAAGCCCAGTGAATTGCTGTACGCATAATGTACGATTTTATCACAGGCTGTAGGAGTGAAGTGCAAGTGTACGGTATTTCTCGGAGGTTATCACTGAGCCCCAGCATTTGTATCCTTCCGCTCAGGGGCCCATGGGGTCTGCTCCTGTGCGGTGGGATCAAGATCAGGTCCTCAATGCAGGAAAGGCCAATGCAGAGAAACTTCTGAAGCTGCTGGCATTAAATAGGCACTGAGGCCCCAATCCTTAAAGGTATTTAGGCACCTAAACCCCATTGAAATCAGTTGGAGTTAGGCACCTAACTACCTTTGGGAATCTGGGCCTTAGCCATTAGGTCTAGCCCACAAAAAGCATTTACCATGCAACAGCTTCAGCTTCCAGTCATGGTCCCAAAACAGAATTCGCCAGGAATATGGGAGTTTTGAGAGTGATGAGAAATGGAGGCCAGCACTGAAGGATGGATGGTAACCAGCAGCTTCCACTAGAATCTCAGGAGGATGTTAAACAGCAGCTATTAAAAACAGACATTTTTAAATCAGCCGGTCAGGAGAGGTTGCATCCAAGAGTTTTAAAAGAGCTGTCTGAGGAGCTCACTGGACCATTAATGTTGATTTGCAAGAAGTCTTGGAATGCTGGGGAAGACAAGATGATCATTATGGTCCCCTCTGGCCTTGGAATCTATGAAAATAGCCCAAGAGAGAGAGAAAATACACAATAGGTCAAAGAGCCAGAGATCGATCCTGTAATGACCCACTTACATGGGAGACTAAACCAGTGCCTCTCACTGCCACTTGCCGGCAATACTGGGTTTACAATACTTTCAGGACAACACTGAACAGCGCACTGATACACAGTTACCCTCCCACCAACAGCACAAGAAGAAGAACTCCACATGGACTCCTCCTGAGGGTCGAAATGACAGTCTGGACCTATACATTGATTGCTTCCGCCGACGTGCACAGGCAGAAATTGTAGAAAAACAACATTGCTTGCCTCACAACCTAAGTCGTGCAGAACGCAATGCCATCCACAGCCTCAGAAACCATCCTGACATTATAATCAAAGAGGCTGATAAAGGAGGTGCTGTTGTCATCATGAACAGGTCTGACTACCAAAAGGAGGCCACCAGACAACTCTCCAATACCAAATTTTACAGGCTACTTCCCTCAGATCCCACTGAGGAATACACTAAGAAACTGCACCATCTACTCAGGACACTCCCTACACTAACACCAGAACAAATCAACATACCCTTAGAGCCCCAACCAGGGTTATTCTATCTACTACCCAAGATCCACAAACCCGGAAATCCTGGACGCCCCATCATCTCGGGCATTGGAACTCTCACTGAAGGACTGTCTGGATATGTGGACTCTCTGCTCAGACCCTACGCCACCAGCACTCCCAGCTATCTCTGTGACACTACTGATTTCCTGAGGAAACTACAATGCATTGGTGACCTTCCAGAAAACACCATCCTCGCCACCATGGATGTAGAGGCTCTCTACACAAACATCCCACACACTGATGGAATACAAGCTGTCAGGAACAGTATCCCTGATGATGCCACAGCACAACTGGTTGCTGAGCTCTGTGCCTTTATCCTCACACACAACTATTTCAAATTTGATGACAATATATATCTCCAGATCAGTGGCACCGCTATGGGCACCCGCATGGCCCCACAATATGCCAATATTTTTATGGCCGACCTGGAACAACGCTTCCTCAGCTCCCGTCCACTCACACCCCTTCTCTACCTACACTACATTGATGACATCTTCATCATCTGGACCCATGGGAAGGAGACTCTGGAAAAATTCCACCATGATTTCAACAGCTTCCACCCCTCCATCAACCTCAGCCTGGACCAATCTACACGGGAGGTCCACTTCCTAGACACCACGGTGCTAATAAGTGATGGTCACATTAACACCACCCTATACCAAAAACCTACCGACCGCTATGCCTACCTTCATGCCTCCAGCTTCCATCCCGGACACACCACAAGATCCATTGTCTCCAGCCAAGCACTGAGGTACAACCGTATCTGCTCTAACCCCGCAGACAGAGACCAACACCTAGAAAATCTCCACCAAGCATTCTCAAAACTACAGTACCCGCACGAGGAAATAAGGAAACAGATCAACAGAGCCAGACGTGTACCCAGAAGCCTCCTACTGCAAGACAAACCCAAGAAAGAAACCAACAGGACTCCACTGGCCATCACATACAGTCCCCAGCTAAAGCCCCTCCAACGCATCATCAGGGATCTACAACCCATCCTGGACAATGATCCCACAATTTCACAGGCCTTGGGTAGCAGGCCAGTCCTCGCCCACAGACAACCTGCCAACCTGAAGCATATTCTCACCAGTAACTGCACACCACCATAGTAACTCTAGCTCAGGAACCAATCCATGCAACAAACCTCGATGCCAACTCTGCCCACATATCTACACCAGCAACACCATCACAGGACCTAACCAGATCAGCCACACCATCACCGGTTCATTCACCTGCACATCCACCAATGTAATATATGCCATCATATGCCAGCAATGCCCTTCTGCTATGTACATCGGCCAAACTGGACAGTCTCTAAGGAAAAGGATAAATGGACACAAATCAGATATTAGGAATGGCAATATACAAAAACCTGTAGGAGAACACTTCAACCTCCCTGGCCACACAATAGCAGATCTTAAGGTGGCCATCCTCCAGCAAAAAAACTTTAGGACCAGACTTCTAAGAGAAACTGCTGCGCTTCAGTTCATTTGCAAATTTGACACCATCAGTTTAGGATTAAACAAAGACTGTGAATGGCTTGCCAACTACAGAACCAGTTTCTCCTCCCTTGGTTTTCACACCTCAACTGCTAGAACAGGGCCTCATCCTCCCTGATTGATCTAACCTCGTTATCTCTAGCTTGCTTCTTGCTTGCTTATATTTACCTGCCCCTGGAAATTTCCACTCTTGCATCCGACGAAGTGGGCATTCACCCACGAAAGCTCATGCTGCAAAATGTCTGTTAGTCTATAAGGTGCCACAGGATTCTTTGCTGGGTTTACAATGGTGCCAATGGCGCTGGGCCCACACTCAGAAGGGGCCCCAGCTCCGGGACCATGGCCCCACTTCCCACTCCACCAGCACTCCCCCCCAAGGCCCTGCCCACCAATCGCTCCTCTTCAGCCCCTGAACCCCTGCTTGCGCCTCTCTCCTCCCTTCCGCCATGCAAGTGGCAGACGGGGCCTCAGAGGGAAGAGGCCAAGTGGGGGCAGGGCCTCAGGATGGAGCATGGGTGGAGCGGGGCCATGGTCCAGGTACTAGGGCCTACAAAAGATTAATCCGGCCCTGCTTGCCAGCCTTTGTATCTCACGCCATCCAAGGAAAGTGCTAGATGAGGATAAGCAAGAGAGCTCACGTAACACAAATAATCCACTAAACCTTTATCAGTTTGTTCTGAACAGAACCAGGAGCACATCTGGCAAAACATTTTTTCCATTTTAACTCAGTTTTTCTAAATTTCAAACATCAGACAGTTTCATGCAGCTCTGGTTCCAAAAGGTTCATCTCTGTCTGCCTTGTTCTCATGCATGTCTGCACCTGCAGAGGCCAGCTGGAACTGGAACCAGAACTGATGGGGAATCTCACAAGAAGTTTATTCTACAGCCTGATCCAGTGCTCATCCAAGTCAATGTTAGCTTTGCCATTGGTTTTGATAGGGGCAGTATCAGATAGGGTGACCAGATGTCCTGATTTTATAGGGACAGTCCCGATTTTTGGGTCTTTTTCTTATATAGGCTCCTATTACCCCCGACCCCTGTCCCAATTTTTCACACTTGCTGTCTGGTCACCCTATGATCAGACCACAGGGACATTCCCAGCCCAGGTGAGATAAATCAAGAAATTTGGTTAGTTCCAGTATGTTTGACAACTACTTGTGCAACTACTGGGGGGGGGGGGGAGGAATTTTAACACATACTTGGAAGTGGGAGGGATAGTGCAATGGTTTGAGCATTGGCCTGCTAAACCCAGGGTTGCAAGTTCAATACTTGAAGGAACCACTAAGGAATCTGGGGCAAAACTCAGTACTTGATCCTGCTAGTGAAGACAAGGGGCTGGATTCAAGGTCCTTTCCAGTTCTAGGAGATAGGTATGTCTCCAATTTTTTTGTTTTTAAAACTCAGACTCCAAATTGTTTGTGAGTCACTCCTCACACATTCTGATAAACAGGGTACAATCCAGCTCGCTAAGGACAAACTCTCTCTCTGGTCTGCTTCAGTCCCACTTGGATGTTGTGGGCTTCACTCAATCTTGAATGTTACTGGGCTACATCCTGCTTAGGAGAGACTGTGAAAAAAACACAGTATAGATTGTGGAGAAAAAAATCCAGGGGACCATCTATCAGTGTGGAAAACAAACCCAGACAGACTGTGACAGAGGGGAGCAGAGAGAGACAGAAAAATCTGAATGAAGAATAAATCCAGTACAGTCCACCCAACTCCTACTGATCACCCATGTGGCCCAGCTTACAGGCTGCTGGGATCCCGCCCTAGCATATGTCAGTTTCAGCTAGAACTCATCATTTCACTTTATTTTAGGGGCTAAAGGAATTGCCCTGGAAAGAAAAGGATTAAATTACAGGGGAAATGTTGAACAAACTCACACTAGTTTTGCAAACCCATAAAACAGGTTGCAAGCTTCATAAAACCTCAAATCCAGAAAATCCTCCCTCCCCTCCTTTAATTTCCTCCTTATTTGAGTTGCAGTCTCACTCAGCTCCTTCTTGTGGGCTAGGATGTGATGAACTCCCTCTCCTTAACAGATAGTGACTTTTACAGCCAGAGCTGGCAGTTGCCTCTGCTCTGCTTTTAACAACTCAGGAGCCCCGGGCTGGATCACAGCCGGCCCTAGAGCAGAATCCCATGAGGAACAAGCTTGACCTTTCCTTGGAGCCCAGCTGCGTTCCTTGATCACGAATGCAAGCAGGTGGGGTTGCATGGCTCTGCTCCGACGCCAAGTAATTGATTATTCAAAAACATTACAACTCCCTTGTGGCTCGTCCTTTATTTTTCTGTGGGTAATTTGTTCTTTGTGTTACTCGGCCGAAATTCTATTCGGTTACTGGGCCAAGAGAGAGCATTCTCTGTGTTGCACCCTCCATTAAGAGTCCTGGAGGAACTCAGATATGGCAATAGAATCTAGCACTCTAACGTGAATGACAAGGGCTTAGGAAGCCCCTTCTACCTGGACACTGTTTTCTCAGGGGCATGTATGAAGGCCCTGAGCAGAGTGGGAGATTTACACTGAGGCCAGTTAAGTGCCTACTCCCTATTCATAGCCAATGGGAGCTGGTCGCCTAACTCCCATTTGTGCCTTTGAAAAATCTCTCCCTATTTAACCAGCAGTGTTCTGCTGCACAAGAGGTGCAGAATCCCAGCAGCCCAGGGCTAGGATCCACATGTGCACTACACAGAATCCCTCCACTCTGACATCAGCAGGCAAGCGATCTGCAGCTACATGGCTCTGCTGATTAAACCAACCCTTGGAGGGGGCCTCAGCAGCCATGATGGCTAGACACTGGAGGCTTCAAAGCAGCTCTGCTGCCACTCCACAGTCTGCAGGGGAGAGGGAAGATGTCTCTCCACCTGACACTCACAGGACTCTTATGCACAGCCTATTTACCCAGGCTGGGGGAGGGGACCAGTGTTTGGCCTCAAAAGCTGAGACTGTCTGTTGCTCAAAAAACTCTCAAATTCTTTATCCAGCTCTCACTGGTTATTAGAGCTGGTCATCTCTCGAGAATTTTGGTTCACCTGATGTTTCAACATCTTTAAATTTGCTTTTGTTCCAGCAAGTTTACCCAAATTCCTTGGCAAACCAGCAATCATTTTGTCTCAGAACCACTAAAATACATTCAAAATGTGAAATGGCATGCTTGTCAATTTCACATGTGCTCACTAGGTTGCCTTGGAAAATTTCCAACCCTCTCTACTGGTTATTAAAGCTAAACAATCCCAGTGTGGCTGACTGGCCCCCACCCACTTTTCAGCCGCTTTGCAATGGCCTCAGCACCATGCACATGACTGGAGCATGACAGAAACAGAGCCCCTGAGCTTGCCCCCTCCAGGCCCAGCGCTCTGCTACCTCCTTCCATTCACACACTAACAAGAGCATCAAAACAGTCCTGCCTTTGCCCTGATGTTGTTTGACAACCCTGACCATGGAGGGAGACTGTCTAGGGAAAACTACAGAGAGGTATAAGGACAGAGACAGAGACAGGGACAAGGTGGCAGCATGGACAGGAAAACCCAGCCTTGAGACTGAGAGGTAATGGGATGCGATTCAAAGAGAGAATAAAAATTCCCCCACTAAAAATACAGTTTCAAAATGCTAAAGGTGCTGGTGTCCAACTACCCTCCAACATGGGCAGAAAACACATTTTCCCCTAATCTCATTCCCTTATTGCTGAAATTGAGAAAAAAAATCAGCCTGAGAGAGACACCTGGCATAGAAAATTTCAGCACAAGCAGTTAAAGTTTGGCAGAGCTATAAGGAAGTTAAAATACGGTCTTATCCTGGGAAATGTCAGGCAACCTTAACTGTAGCTTGTGCTACCAGAGCCACCTGTAATAACATCCCGGCTAATTCCCCAGCCAAACACGGTGCCCATCCTAACTGGTCCATCAACTGCTCTGACAGCTTTAACATGGGGAAAAAATAGGATGTGATCATGTAATAAAAGACTGTATCAAAATGCATGTGCACAAGGGGGTTGAAATAAGGATGCACTCTGGTATTTCCTAACTGTTGAGTGCTTGACTTTACAAACTTCATTGTTTTCATATATTTGTACTGTGATTTCCTAGGGATTTTTTATAAAGAAAAATATAAATGGAGGACACCTCCCCGCACACTCATCAGCAGCAGGGTTGGAACTTGAGACTTCCAACATCCCAGTATAGGGCTCTACCTCCAGGGTTGAATAAGCAGTGATGTGGACTTAGTATCTACCACTGCTAGAAAACTGCTTGAAAATTTGGCCCTAATCACAATAGCTGGCAGCAGTGGTAGGCTGTTATACTCTGCACCAGCCAATAATTGGGGCAGCATACTATACTGAAACAGTGGGTTATATATGCAGGAGTAACCCCATTTTACAGACAGCATACCCAAGAATATACAGTGGGCAAGTCCTCTGTGTGGGGGCAGTGGGGCTAGGTGGCAGAGACTCAGCTGTGCTGTTTTAGCACCATGGGTTCTAATCCCAAATCGCCCAAAAAGGACCTTGGACTACTTCAATTCCTGGCCTCCCTTCTACAATAGGAATATTATTATTCTGTCATAGAGAGGAGGCACTAACTCACATTACCTCTATCCTGTGTCTGCTTTGCTTTTCCTTGGAAAGAACAAGGCTGCCAGAGGCCAGGCACAGAATCTGGGAGCACTCAGGGTAGAACATTGAGTAAACGGCAAGAGCAATTGAGAAACACTTCTGAAGTCTATGACTAGCTGAGCTTGTAAACATCAAACCCTTATTATAAAATCATAGCTTAGTAGAACAGCACAGGGGAGGTTACATATTGGAGAGTAACCTTTAAAGAAAGACTTATGCGCTGGGGAGACTAAAGCCAAATTGGCCGAAGTATGTGTGTCTTTGTTCATGTGGTTTTATAATTAGTCAAGCTGTCAAAGAAAATCATCTTAGAGATGTGGATTGAATCCAGGCTTCTCCTATACACATCCACCCATATTCTCCTGGAGTGAAGTCTCAGCAATATATTGGTTACATAACTAGATCCAGTGAATAATTTTTCAATTGATTTATCTGCCGACTATTTTCTGATTGCTAATTTTCTCCAAACAGATCAAGGTTTTTACTGGTTGCTCATTTATTAAAAGTGTCCAACAAATATTGTTCTCAAATGTATCAGAGCTATGGGTGGTTCCCAGACTGATCATAAGAGTGTTCAGTCAGCTACCTGAGCTTTCTGACTGGCCGTATGTCGCATTATTTCTGTTCTCTGATCGGAGGATCTAACCTTTGTAAACTACCTCCGCTTCTGAGTGAAACACGCAAATCTCATTTCTTGATTAAATGATCCCTTACATGCCAAAAAAAAAAAAATCACTCTCTCCAAATACTGGTACAGTAACTCCTCGCTTAACATTGTAGTTATGTTCCTGAAAAATGCGACTTTAAATGAAACGATGTTAAGTGAATCCAATTTCCCCATAAGAATCAATGTAAATAAGGGGGGGTTAGGTTCCAGGGAAATATATATATATATACAAATATACAGTATAAGTTTTAAACAAACAATATAATACTATACACAGCAATGATGATTGTGAAGCTTGGTTGAGGTGGTGAAGTCAGAGGGTGGGATATTTCCCAGGGAATGCCTTACTGCTAAATGATGAACTAGCACTCGGCTGAGCCCTCAAGGGTTAACACATTGTTGTTAATGTAGCTTCACACTCTACAAGGCAGCATGAATGGAGGGGGGGAGACAGCATGGCAGATAGAGACACACACCCTGTCTGCGTGAGAGAGAGAGATGAGCATTGCCCCTTTAAGGAGGCTGACGCCACTCTAAGTACATTGCCTTTTTAAGTAGATCAACAAGTTGAGACAGCAGCTGCTGCCAGCAAGCTCCCTCCATCCTGAGCCCTGTTGTGTCCTCCCCCTGCTTTATGGAGATGGGATAAGTGGGGGGCAGGAGCAGGGAGGAGGGGGACACCCTGACATTAGCCCCCTCTTCTTCCTCCTCTCCTCTCCCCCGCCCCCAGCAAGCAGGAGGCTCCCGGGAACTTAAGGGAGCGGATAGCTGATGGGGGGCTGCCAGTCCACACTGGTTCCAAGCCCCCCACCAGCTAGGTCCAACGGGCTGCTCTTTCTGCAAGCAGTGAACAAAGCAGGCGGCCACCAAACAATGTTATAAGGGAGCATTGCGCAACTTTAAATGAGCATGCTCTTGAATTGATCAGCAACGTAACAACATTAACCGGGACACCTTTAAGTGAGGAGTTACCGTATAAGCAAAACTTCACAGGGGTTAGTGTTCATTAACAGCAATTAATACATGAACAGGCAAATGGAAACCTTGCTTCTGATTCATTTAACTGTCTGCATTTGGAACCAGGTCTACACATGATCTCCATGTGACATACCTCCAGCCACATGAGATTCAAGACACAACGTTTAGATCCATGGTGTGAATGCCACAACATTCTGGGGTGTTCAGACCTTGTGCTTTGGCTTGGTCCATTATAAAATCCTTGTAGGGGCCACTTGCACATTTTAGGCCAAGGCTCAGAACACACCTAAGTTTAGATTAGTCTGCAGTTTTGTAACCAGAAGGCTTTGAGTCAGCGTCTCTATGGCAGGATCAGCCTGGGTGAGAAGCTGTGTTAAGAGGAACACCTTGGATGCCTTTGTGTTATATTTA
Source organism: Mauremys reevesii (assembly GCF_016161935.1). Classification (NCBI taxonomy): domain Eukaryota; kingdom Metazoa; phylum Chordata; order Testudines; family Geoemydidae; genus Mauremys; species Mauremys reevesii. The sequence continues at coordinate 65,306,809 of NC_052629.1, read as the reverse complement.
TTTCTGACCATCATTATTGTCTGTTTCATCTTCCCCCAGTGGAAGAGTCTGTCTTTAAGAGGAAGTGAAGCAAATGTGTATTTAGCCCAGCTAGTAACTGAAAATAATTTTGAGCTGTCTAAATCAGGGTAGATAACAACAGCTGGGCATACAGCCAATGACATAGTAATCCAACCAAATCAATGTGTATCATTTTTCTGTGTACATTTATAACAATGTAAGGATCTGAGTCAATGCTTTTCAGCCTCCTGGATGCCATTGACTTCTTCTGAAAAGAAAAAAAAATGGAGCACTGAATATTTATTTAATTTGTCACCATCCTATGACCAGGTAAATCTGAATGGGTGTGAATGATGTAGTTAGGTTTCAACATACAGAGGCTGCTGCTGTGATCATTTGGTGCAAAAGGTAATTGCCAGTACAAGTCACAGTCTCCAAGTGTACCAGTGCATAATTCCAGAGACCTTCCGAGTACTGCCAATGTTGCATCATTTCTTACCAGCTCAAGCCAGCTTGGAAGGGCACCTCCAACATCCCCACTCATTCTTTCTTGGCTTCGTTTTCAATTCACATTGGCACTTGTGCTTCCATGGTTTTCAGTAGACTGTCTATTCTTCAAAAGCTTACACAGAAATGGCAGAAAGAGGCCAAGGCTGGCTGCAGCTTCTCATTAATTACTTTTCCAAGATGACGCTATCTGGTGATGCTGACAAAAACCAACCGATGTGGTGCAGTCATTTGCAGATGACTTACGTGGATAGATGAGGCTGTTTTTCACAGAACAGTGTGGAAATGTAAGGAGTAATTGGTGCCAGATTTACAGCTCCAACTGTCTTGCATCTGGATTTCATTTTGAGAGCAGCCAATGTAGAGAATCCCTTTTCGAAACAAGGTATTAAGTATTTCCCATCTCTGAGTGACAATTCTGGAAACTCTGTTGGCAAAGTAAGCTAGACTGCAAAATGTCATTCTTGCTGAAAGGTACGTCCAGAGAAATCTCACATGCTTGTTTCTGTAAGTTCCTTCTGGAGAACTAGAGAACTACTAGTTAGGTCTGCAGGCATTCCACTTCCAGCATCTGCAAAAGGGCTCCTCATCCACTGATCATTAGAAACTTGCAAGGGAAATACACACAAAACGGCTTTTTGAGGTGATCGCTTATAGATCCTTGATCTCTATCGTGATTTCACTTCATTTTTGGTAACAAAGCCAATGTCCTCTTAATCATGCCATCTTTCTTGTCTCCCATGTTAAACACAATAACAGAGATCCCTTGGAGTCACAAATTTAGTTCATTTGGATCGTGAACAGGTCGCTAAGTAGCTAACCTGAACAGCCATGCATGGTCTTCAAAATTCAAGACATCTTCTGTTGGGCACTCCTACGCCTTTCCCTTCCCAGGCAACAGTGCTCCCTTGCGGGTTCCTCCCGCTACCCACCCGGTTTGAGATAGCCAATTCCGGAGTCTTTGGTAAGTATTTAAACAATAGCTTTTATTATAGAAATGAAATAATGAACACTGGAACTCTGTTGGGTAGGCAGAGTCACAGTGGGGCAACCTAGCCAAATAATACCTAGCCAGATAATGCCAAAGAACTTGTAACAGTATACAAATTAACAATTGACCAATCAGTACAGAGCACAAGGGAGTTACTCTAGGTAAACAGATTAACAAATCAGGAACTGTTGCTGGGCAGATCAAGACCCTACACATGATCCATAACCATAACAGGATTTTGAGACCCACACTCCTCCTGCACATCTGCAGATCCAAAAGGTCACACAGGAAACACCATGACAGACAGCCCTGCACTCAGTCTACTGGCTCTATGCTTTTAGTGCAGCCTACACCTCCAGTTGGTGCTCAGTCAGAACTAGCTGAAGCTCTCCAGGCTGCTCGAAGTGATGAGTGAGCACCCAGTCCATTGGAGTGTGACGGGGAAGCTGTTCACACTTGCTGCTCATCTCATCACATATGGCAGTAAATACCCAAGACATTGATACCCAAGAATTTATCAGATTACCTATCTTCACTGCATCGGCCAAGCTCTCTTCAGCTGGGTCGGCGTTTTCTGAGTGGCTAACGCTCCCCGAGGAATGTGGCAATGGCTCTGCCCGGCGACACGAGCACTAGTGTGAACATGAACAATCCACTCCTGTGTTTGCCAGTCATTACCTGGGCACCCACTACATATTACAGCGCAGCGTGCTGGGTCAGGGCCAGGCTTTTCTGCGAACTCACTGAAAAGCTGGGAAGCACAGTCAGCAATAGTATGAGTGACTACGTTGCACACTAAGAAATCTTCACTGAAAGGTCCATCCCTGTCACACCTGATTGTCCAGGAGACTTAGGTGCCTAAGTGCTTATGTCACTTCTGAAAATGGGACTTAGGCACATAAAACATTTTTAGGCGTGTGATAGGACTGCCCCTACCTGGAGTGCCCTCCTGTGGTAGGCCATGGCATGACACATGGCATGGCCTCCCTTGGTTTCCCTCCTTTAGATACACCTAGAAATAGACCACAGTTTCCCAAATATAACTATAGGCATTGCAGGGCTCATTTATTACAAAAGTCCCAGGCACATTAATAAGTCCCACAATTACAGTGCAAAATTCCCCCAGCTTAGTCCAAACACTAAATGCAACACACAGCCCCGGCATCCCCCAGCAACAGCCCCGGCATCCCCCGCCATGTCCTGGTGTCCCCCAGCGACAGCCCCAGCATCCCTCAGTGTCCCCCAGTGACATGCCTCATCTGGAGTGCACCCCACTCTTCCTAGCAGGAATTCCCCCCCCCCACACACACACCCCTCTCTGCTAGGAGTATCCTTTCTAGGGAAGCATCCCTCACTCCCCTGGCCTCTCCATGTTCCTCTGGGTCCAGCTCTCCAGCTCTGGTGCTGTCAGGAGGTGAGCTCCTCCGCTGCTCCGCTGCCTTCAGCCCTCTGGCCCTGGCTTGGCATTGCTGGCAACACACCCCTCTTGCTACTCTTCTGCCTTCAGCCTTCTCCCAGGAACCAGCTACAGCGTCCCTAAGGGAGACCACCAGTTCCCTGGTCTCTGGCAGCTCTAATCTGCCCTTCCTGATTGAATCAGTCTGCTGTGACTTGCTGGGCCTCCCTCTCATGAGGTCTCTTCCAGCTCAGCTGCTTTCTGGTCCTTTATAGCCCCCAGCTGCTGTCCCACCCTCTTCCTTGGCCAAATGTGAGCACCTGCTGTAGCACTGGTAGCTGACCCTACTTCATTTACAGGGGCCAGCCCCCATGACACCCCCCCCTTTTCAAAAAGCCCTGCCTCTCTCACAGACAGGTTTTATTTGACCTGTGAGATCCCTCCTGGGTTACTCTAACCCCCAGACCAAGCACCCTCCTCACAGACCTCACACAAACGCTCAAGGTGCCGGCATTCTCCACAATATTGCTATAGAGCCACCCTATCCGGAGTGCCCACCTGCAGCAGACCACAGCATGGCAGGCATATCTGCCTCAATTGCCTTCTGGTGGAATGTCTCCTCTAATGCTTACTGTCTAGGCAGGTTTTCCCACACTGCCCCCCTGACTCTGGCAGTTTCCCCTAGGGATCACTCTAGCTCAGGGCTTCCCACACAGGAACCTATCCTGCTCCCTGTGGGATTTCTCTCTGCAGGAGAATCCTGCCTTCTCCATGCCCTTCCCAGAGAGAGGGAACTCGCCAATCTCTTCTCTCCTGGGTCTTCTCCCTCAGCTGAGCCCCTTTAGCTCCTTATAAGGTCCAGGTGCCTAATGGGTCCTTAGCTAGCTCTGCCCCTCAGGCCAGGGGGCAATTAACTAATCAGCCCACAGGTGCAACGCCTGGCTCTAATTGGCTTCCTTTTCCTTGTATAGCCGGTGATGGGGGTTCACCCCATCACAAGGTGCATTTGGAAATGTTAGCCCGTATCCTTAGTAGCTCGCACAACCAGTTCCTTTCTGATTGTGAAAACAGGAAAGCTGCATAATGCATAAATTAGGTAGCTAAGATGGGGTCCTTCTCCATGAGACAAAAGTCCCATGCACATAAATCACAACAAGTCCCACAAGTATAGTCCAAAATTCCCCCAGAATTGTCCAAATGGTACATGCAACATATAGCCCCAGCATCCCTCTGAAACACTGCGCTAACCCAAATAAATAAGAAGACACTTCCAAGACTTTCAAACAGTCATTGCCAGCAAGGTCAAAGGGTAGACTTTTCTCCATGTGAGCCAGTAATTTGGGCTTGAGCAGATCCAGTGGTGTGCCTTTAAATTGAGTACACTTTGGGTACGTCTACACTTGGAGTGGTGGGAGTGACTCCCAGCTTGAGAAGACATACCCACGCTGGCTCTGATCAAGCAAGTGTGCTAAAAACAGTGTGGCCACAGCAGCACTAACTGTGGGAGGGACTAGCCACCCCAAGAAGGCCCCGGTCTGAGAGGCTAGGCACATACTCAGGTTGTGCCGGTGCAGCTAAACTTGCTATTCTTAGCATGCTAGCCCAATCAGAGCTAGCACCGGTAGGTCTTCTTGAGCCATCCCAAGTGCAGATGTGCCATTTGATTCCAGGGCACATGATTAGCTGGTTTGGAGCTCACCTTCACCAGTTCTGTAATACACCCCACATTGCCAACAGAAAGCATTGTCACTCCCTACCCCTGGGTGTCCTCACTGCAGATCACTTTCCCCGTCTCAACCCACAGCTTGTCTCTACTTTATGCCATGGGCTGTGTCTGTCTCTCTTCAGATCCCATTTTTCTCTCTCTTCACTTAGTCTTTGGGGGCAATGGATCAGCGTCGTTGTCGCACCACCCGCCAGTACCTGACAGCACTCTGGGAAGCTAATGATCCAACCAGTGAGCCAAATTCCATGAGCACCAGCTCAATGAATCCCGGCACTGTCATCACCAACAACCCCAACGTGCAGCCCAGTGACTTCTATGTTATTGGTCCAGCTCTACGCATGTTACAACTCAACGTGGAGGGTTTGTTGGCTGCCAAGAGTGATTTGCTCGGCGTTCTCTCTCATTGACATACTATCAACATCATTCGCTTGCAAGAAACACACTTGGCAACTGCCAAAGCTGAGCCAGCATTACAATATTGACAGCTTTGACCCGTTGTGCCATATGGTACACCCAGAGCAACGCCGAGCCACATATGTTTGGTCCGATATTGCAGATGCCATTCAGCTGATGTCTACTGAATTCTGTGACACCATTCAGGTTGGTGGTTTCTACATGATGCTAAGCAGCGAGGCAAGTTCCATTCTTCTAGAGGGATCGTGACTACTCTCCTGACTTGTGCTGGGTCAGTTCAGTTCATGGCCATCCTCAGCCAGCAACATGCCAAGGCTTGGATAACTTTCCACACAGCGAACACAGACCATCGCTGATCCATATCGGGCTACAGCTCCCAGTTGTCAAGAGTTCCAAAAAGAAGCAGTGAAACTTCCGAAAGGCCGACTGGGAAAAATACAAGGAAGCACTGGAGAAGAGTCTGGTGACAATACCAGCTTGGCATATCTTGGTAAGTGAGATCTACCATCACTTTGGTGGTGCTATCTACAAAGCAGCCTGCAGAGCCATCCCACGTGGTGGCCGCCTGGTCTACATCCCGGTCTCAATGAGGAGAGCACTGCCTTGCTCGAGCAGTATGAGGTATCTAGTGACCCGTCTGGTGACCCATCTGGTGAATCAGCCAATGGGAGCTGGGGGGCGGTGCCTGCGGGCGAGAGCCAGACCTGCTGCTGGCTGCTTCCAGGGTGCAGTGGAGTCTGTGGTGCCAGGACAGGCAGGAAGCCTGCCTCTGCACCCCAGCTGCACCACTGACCGTGAGCTGCCCAAGGTAAGCCTGCACCCCAACCCCGTGCCCCAATCCCCTGCCCCAGCCCTGAGCCCCCCAAACTCAGAGCCCCCTCCTGCACCCCAAGATCCTCATCTCTGTCCCCACCCCAGAGCCTGCACCCCCAACCCAGAGCCCTGACTCCCTCCCACACCCCAACCAGGGCCGGCTCCAGGTTTTCTGTCATCCCAAGCAGCAAAAAAAAAAAAAAAAAAAAAAGCCACGGCAGCACGAATGTGCCGCTCCACACTTTGGCAGCAATTCGGTGGCAGGTCCTTCGCTCCGAGAGGGACTGAGGGACCCGCCGCCAAATTGCTGCCAAAGACCCGGACGTGCCGCCCCAGTAGCGGCCGGAGTGCTGCCCCTTGGTATTGGCCGCCCCAAGCACCTGCTTCCTTAGCTGGTGCCTGGAGCAAGCCTTGACCCCAACCCTCTGCCCCAGCCCAGAGCCCCCTCCCACACCCTGAACCCCTCATTCCAGTGTGTACAGTGAATCTTCTGTCATCCCATCATCCATGTCAGTGATTTTAATAGCCATCATATCCTCTGGAGCTATACCAAGAACAACCGTGCTGGAGCACAGCTGAATCCTGGGCTTTCACTGAAGACCAGCACATCCTCTACGCTGCCAAAGACCGTGGCGTGTTCAGGTCAGCACAAGGGAGGAACTGCTATACTCCTGACCTTTGTTTTATGTCGCATGACATCAGCAGCCACCCGATACCGTCCACAATGTCAGTTCTCGATGACTTTCCCAATAGCCAACACGGCCCAGTCATGATTTGCATAGGCCTACAAGTTCCACTCATTCGATCCCTCCCAAACCGTGCTGGAAACTACACTCTGCTGACTGATCCTGCTACATGGCAATCACAGAGGGCTCGATAACCCAGATTTCACCATATCCGGCTCATGACCACGCTTTGTAGGCCTACTAATATTGGCCACCAAATTGAGCATTGCAAGGTGCTTCAGAAAAGCACTTACTCCTTCCAGGACAGAAGAAAGCGAAGCACTCTTCCAGCAATAGCAAGCTGAGAGGAGCCCTGAGACTGCAATGGCCTTGCTCGCGTCTCTGAGCTCAGCAAGAAGGAAAAGGTGGTGTGAAAGCATTATGGCGCTTAACCTATCAAAGTCTGAAAGCTCCTCCATCTTTTAAGCGGTCTGGCTCCAACAGCCTACAAACCACCTCACATAAATGCCGATGGCATCTCCTCACAGTTAATTGCCAGCTCCCGTGTGCCAATGGATTAAAAACATTAGGCGGCAAATCCACAAACAAATGTACCGCGCACCAAACCAGTGCCTGTTGTCTTCACCTCTGTCTGCCCCTACACAGCAGATGAAGTAGACACGGGTCTCTCCAACACTAAGTCCGGGAATGCAGCAGGAATGGATGAAATATATCCAGAATTCCCAAAGAATCTTGGTCTGAAAGCAAGAAGGTGGCTGGCGGACTTCTTCAGCAACATCCACTTTTCTAAGAAAGAGTGGAAGGTAGCCAAGATCATAGCCATTTTGAAGCCCGGAAAAGGGGCCACTGACCAGTCCATCTCCCTCCTTAGCAGTTGCTATAAATTGTTGGAGTGGCTCTTACTTCAAAGGTTACAGGTGACACTAGAGCAACTGGTCCCTAAAGAGCAGGCTGGATTTAGAACCATCACAACTACTATGATCAGTTCCTGGCTTTAACCAGCTATAGAGAATCCAGCTACCAGCAAAAATTAAAAAGAGTGGCAGCATTCATTGACCTTTCTTCTGTTCTCCGGTTGAAGTTATTGTTAGCTTTCCCATGCAAATCAACGGACCTCGTAAGAACCAATCAGGAGCCTCATTAGCAGTAGGGGAGTTTGCTAAGATTGATGCCACCCACATGTCATGGTGAGTCTTTCTGGGACTTGGCTCCAGTTGCAAAGAGGAGTTCTCAGTTTTGTGCTCTTTAATATATTGTCTGAGAAGCCAAAGAGCTGATCGATAAAGGGCCTGCTGCTACAGGCGGCTGAGTGCCCTCATCTCCTGTGAACATCAGCGGGGATTGTGATCTCTTAGCACCTTGTAGGATCAGGCACGAAGCTCTAGGCGTGCTGCTTTACACCTAATATTTTATGAATCTCTGAATGCGCAAAGTGCTGTATTAATTAGCAGGGCTTTATGATGGCAATGTGTAGGGGAGGAATGTGGGGTCAAGTGCCCCCCCCCCATTTCTGAGTGGGTGGGAGTCAGGCTTCCTTGCTGGACGGGCGGGAGTCAGGCTCCCTTCTCCCGCTGTGCCCAGCATGCTCGGACCCTGTCCCTGGCCACTGAGGTGGGACCAATCGCTTCTCATGCTGCTTGCTTTGGGTTCCTGCTCTGTACAGCACAGCGGCTGCCTGAGGGAGAGTTCGGTTGGGGTGGTGTCCTGCCCCGCACCCTCTGCTCTCTGCCAGGGCCCGGATGCTGGGGACAGTGGCTGAGCAAACAGGAAATGTCTCGGGGGAGTGGGGGCTCCTGATTGCTCGGCCCTGTCCCCAGCAGCCAGGCCCGGGTGGGAGTGGAGGGGGCAGACAGTTGCCACGCTGCACAGAGTCAGCGACCCAGAGCAGCCATCTTCAGCTGACGTGAGAAGCAGCCCCCTCCGGCTCCCTGCCCAGGCCCAGCTGCCAGGGAGAGCAGCTAAACATGCCGGGAGGGAGGTGCAGCAGGAGAAGGACAGAGCCCCCCTACTCCAGCAGGTAACTCTGGTGGGAAGGGAGAGTGCGCCGGCCTTGGACTGGGTGTAGGGTTGGGGACTCACTGGGCAGAGGAGACACATGGGGTGGCCACATGTCCTCCTCTTTAGATTGTGCCCCCCCCCACCCCAGTATCAGGAGGCACACATCATCTGTGTAACCAGCAAAGCACACGCATAACTGTAAGCCTGTGCACAGTCCCACTGAAGTCAATGGGGCAACTCACATGCTCAAAGTTATCCATGAGCCTCAGCCCGAAGTACTGTGCTGGATCAGAGTGGTAATTAGCAGCTGGCGCAGCTGACAGCCAAAGGCAAAGTGGAGGGTTCAGCAAGTCATTCACTGCTGGGAAACGTTTGACCGTTGCCAGTGCAAACCATGAAAATAAAGCAAAAAATATTGTGATTTTTTTTTATGTTGTAATGAAATTGAAATCTGGATGTGCATTGCCATGAATACAAAGTTCTGTTTACAGCACTAGTCATTTCCCAACAGTTAGTGGCCAGGGTAAAAATCACGTATCTAACCCCAAAATCATCTCCACTAATAACCCTGTAGAGTATAAACTAGACAGAACGTTTAAAATCCAATATCCTTTTTCACAATGGGTGCTGCTGGTTTCTTTTCTTTTCTTTTCTTTTTTCTTTTCTTTTCTCAGTGGGCAATGAAAACAACCTAGTTTCACTTTTGTCAGTTTTAGATTCTCACACAGCCATTTGGGTTGCAAATATCAGAGTGTTTATTTGTTATAAATGCTCTCCTGGAAAGATTTCAGTACAAGCATCTTCTTCCAAAGCCGAAAGCTTGGGCCAAATTTGACCTGAAAATGTCCTAGTATGGCCAACTCCCATGATTTTATTGTGAGTCTTGCAATATTTCGTGTTTTTCTCAGATCTCCAGCACCTGGAGTCAGGGGAATATATTAGCATCTCAACTTTCATTTGAAAAAGAAAAGTACATTTCTGGGCCTCTTGGTTACAGAGAAAAGCTGGAGAATGTGACCCTTCAAAGGCTCAGAAAACAGATGGCAAATAAAAAGAACTCAACATGCATTATTTTTAAAACTCATGATTTGTATGCCACAATCCTGGTTTGGGGGCTTGATTCATTGACTGCTTAGTGTTGGCAATACTGGTTTCCCTTTAAAAATGCCCACAGTAGCCAGCAGCAAACAGGATTTCATTCTCCAAGCTTCTTCAAGGTTTACAATGCACACTAGACACTGGCTTTTAAGCTTAATACGTTTCTGTCCACTGTGCACAAGAGCTGGATTCAGTAAATCTGGCTGTAATGTGAAACGCCTGCAACACTTCAGACCAGGGGAGAAAATGGCTGGCTCCACACACAGCCAGCTGATAAAGCAAATGCTGAAAAATGTGCTCGGCTCCCTCGTCCGTGTAGCCTTATAATGCTACACAGCTGTGATTCATATGCCTCCAGAGATTCAGGCATGAGTTCCAGCATGCAGCTGAGGGCTTTTCCTCCATGACTGTCCTTGGTGGTCTCTCTGCCCCTCTGGGGTAGGGGTAAGAAGGGGTTATTCCCTTGTCTGTCAAATGTGTTACAATGCAGTTATTTAGGCACTGCAGTAGCCACTGTACGTTTAAAGTTTTAATCAGTTTCCCAGCAGAAGCCCAGTTTGGATGCACACACCTCCCTCAAAGCGGAGCCTTTCTGCCTGTGTGGTCTCCACAGAAGAATCGTATGGTGGGGGAAAGGTGGTGGTCAGGGGCGGCTCTAGGATTTGCGTTGCCCCAAGCACGGCAGCACGCCGTGGGGGGCGCTCTGGCGGTCACCGGTCCCGCGGCTCCGGTGGACCTCCCGCAGGCATGCCTGCGGATGCTCCACCGGAGCCACGGGACCAGCGGACCCTCCGCAGGCATGCCTGCGGGAGGTCCACCAGAGCCGCCTGCCGCCTTCCCGCGGGATGCCGCCCCAAGCGCGCGCTTGGCGCGCTGGGGACTGGAGCCGGCCCTGGTGGTGGTTCATCAGACAAGGTGTTCGGTGCGCTCTCGTGTTTGGAAAAGCCTTCTCCGTGTCTGGGGAAGTCATAGCTCAGGAAAGACTTGGCCTAGAAACTTCCTATTTCTTTTATTCGCTTGCCCTCCTTGAGAACTACTGGGTGAAGACCTGCCGAGGTCTGGAAGGTTGATTTTGCAGTAATTTGCTATGGGTTTTGAAACTCAGAAAGGTTTGTGAGCTCCTAGTGCAGTGGTCCCCATCGCCATGGCGCCCGTGGGGGCATCTTAATGCGCCCGTGTCCTGGACCCCGGGAGAGCACGCGCCGAAATGCCGCCGAATTTCAGCGGCATTTCAGCGGGGATGCCTTTCGATGACGATGCTTGTCGCCAACAAGTGATGTCATCGAGAGGCGTCGCTCCTGAATTTCAGCAGGGACGCATCTCGATGACGTCACTTGTCAATGGCAAGCGGCGTCATCGAGAGGCGTCGACGCCGAAATTCGGCAGCATTTTGGCGGGTGCTCCACCACCACAGTGGTCCTTCGTCTGGCACCTGCCAGACGAAAAGGTTGGGGACCACTGTCCTAGTGGGCTTCATAAAGCCCTTGGGAGCACAGGGAGCCACTGGCCCAGGAGACTAGCTGTCCAGATTGAAAAGCTTTAGTCTGGACCTTTCCAAAGAACCTAAGGGAGTTAGGCACCAGAATCCCATCCAGTCTGGGTGCCTAATTCCCCTAGCTCCCTTTGAAAATGCCAGACCTAAAACATTCATCAAAGTAACTTTGCAAAGCATTGGTAAGTGTTGATGGAGAGCGGGAACAAGCAGATGGGAGAGGCCCAGGGCTTGCTTCTGGGACGGGTGCAGTTCAGGGGGCCTCGCTGTGTGGATGAGCAGGGTCGAAAAGCAAGATTCTCAGTTTAAAAACAAAGTCTGAAAGTCAAGCTTGCCCCAGAGTGCTGGCAGGAAGAGGAATTTGTCAAGATGGGGACCTCCCCCTTGAGGACGTGCATCTCCCTGTCAGTCAGGAAGCTGGTGCCCAGCCACACGGTAATGTGAACTCAGTACCGTCCCAGATGCAGCAAATGCCTTCTCTACATTTGGCCAGTCAGGGGCCTCTGTCCAGTCCTGTCCGATGAGATTCTAACCACTGTGATCCAGGCTTCGGCCATTTCCTGTGGCATGACTGCAACTAGCGGGAGCTTGATCATCGCCAAGAGTCTATTCGGCAACTTATTTCCATCAGCTGTCCAAATAACTGTTTGCAGATCACTTGGCCAGCTCTGCGCATGGCCAGACAATATTCATCACCTCAGTGACTGGCAACTCTCTGCATGTGCTGGCCAATAATTTCTTGGTGAGTACTTTGTCCCACGATTCAGCCAGCTCTAATTCAGTTCACTCAACCGAAGCAAGAGTTTCACTAGCACCACCTGCAGCAGCCCACTTTCAGGGGAGGCCCAGGTATATCTCTGGCATTCTCCCACCATGCCCGGCACAGGACTATACCAATCCATTCCCGAGCAGCTCTGAGTGGGGAAAGCCAGAGCATCAGTTACAGCTTCTCCTCCAGCAGGGTGACGTTCAAACACAGTACATACTGTTGTTGTTTCACCAGCTTCCCAGCCCAGTTTTCAGCACAGCTCCACTCCTGTGTCCCTCAGCTGATCCTTTCCTCACGCAAGCATCTTCTGCCCCCATCCACTGTCCTTCATCCACACTCCATCCTGTTTTCTTCCTGCAAACTAACACCTAGGCCGATAGAACTGCTTTCTCAGCTCACTGATGGATTAGTGCTTATCAACAATCTCAGTCCGAGCTACTTCTACCTACCTCCCAAGGATAACCAGATATTGTCCTCACCAAACATTTTCATAGCTGAATTTATAACACAATGAATGGATAATCAGGAATCTTAGCTTGCTTTTAATTATGGATGGGACCAGTAGCACCCCATTATTATGGGTGCCTGACACTTCCCATCATAAGAGCTGTTTTCATTTGCTTATAACTTGGATGAACTTTAATCATTTGGGCTGAAATTGCCATACCAGGTGTCTGGGAAATGTCGCAAAATTTCAACCAAAACAGTTCAATCATTTCCAAGAACAAAGCTGTGGAAAATGCATTGTTAGCCCATGTTTAACTCTGATGAACTTGTCTTCAAAAAGCTCTAATGCCCCCATGCTTTGGGGTGGGGCCTTGAAATTTGGCAGGTGATACTAGAGTGTAGGATTGATGGATTGGAATAGGAACTCTAGAGGGGAGAGACTAGGCAGTTGGGCAAAGAGACTGGGATTAGGATGAGAAGCTTAAGGAGTAGAGACAGGAACTGGCTAGCAGGGGCGGCTCTAGCAATTTCGCCGCCAGTGGACCTCCTGCAGACGTGCCTGCGGAGGGTCCGCTGGTCCCGCGGCTCCGGTGGAGCATCTGCAGGCATGCCTGCGGGAGGTCCACCAGAGCCACGGGACCAGCGGACCCTCCACAGGCACGCCTGCGGGAGGTCCACCAGAGCCGCCTGCCGCCCTCCTGGCGACCGGCAGAGCGCCCCCCGCGGCATGCCGCCCCAAGCACGCGCATGGTGTGCTGGGGCCTGGAGCCAGCCCTGTTGGCTAGATGCAGTGAATGGGACAGGGATGAGGAACAAGAGGTGGAGAAGAGACAGGACAGAAGAGGTTAAGTTTGCAGGGAACGGACAGAAGAATCCGTGGCCACTAGAGCATACACCCCTCCGCAGCCTGGATTGGAACCCAGGATTCCTGAGTCCCATTATTCCTCTGCTGTCAGCAAGTATCTGTGAGACTGGGTGGGGTGGCTGCCCCACACAGGCAGAAGAAGGGTTAAAGTAGCCCTGGGAAGGCTGCACAGAACCCAGCCAATTAGAAGAGATCTTATTGAGCCAGCCAACAGGAAGAAGGCTTAGTGGAGCAGCCAGTCAGGGCCAGGCTGGCCCATATAAGAAGGGCTGCTGAGCAGACCAGAGGGTGCCTCTCCCTGGAGGCCAAAGGAGGAGGACTGGCTGCCGTGTAGGAGGGTTGAGAGAGACAGCACCATGGACAAAGCGGTGCTGGGCAGGGTCAGGGGAGCAAGAGAGAGCTCCAGCCTGAGGCCCTGACACAAGGGCGGAGAAGGTGCTAAAGCTGTGGGGAAGTGGCCCAGGGAAACAGATGGCAGAGTAGGAGGAGGGGCAGTACATGAGCTGGGACCTGGAGTAGCGGACGGGCCTGGGTCCACCGGCCCTTTGCCCCCCCACTTGCCATTGAGGGGAGTGGTCAGTGCATGGACTGCAGTTTGCCACGGAGGCAAGTAGCTGGACTGAGAACTGTCGGGTCCCCCGGAAGTGGGGAGAGAACTGAGTGGGGCACAGCCAGAGGGCTGTGTCCAGAAGAGGATGCCGCAGTCCAGGGAGTGACATGGGTCCTAGAGGTGGAGGCGAGAGTGGCGACAGGCAAGACATCACTAGACAAGGGTGCTCCAGTGAAATGAGAGCTAATTCATAGGATGGCCAGCAGGCGGCGCCGTGGTGATGAGTCCTGCCCTGTTACAGAGACCCACTGGCAAAGTGTGTGTCTGAATCCCCTCTAGTGCTGGCCCACACAAAGGATGACAGCCTACTACTGCTATCAGTTACTCTATTACTCAAGTGGCAGAGGTCTGTGTGGTGCATCTAAAGGTTCTAACCTAATGGGTTTCAAGACTCAGAGCTTGATAAATTTATGGAGGGGGTGGCATGATGAGGTTGCCTAAAATGGCATATAGCCAATCTGTGACTGCTAGTAGCAAATTTCTCTACCGTCCAGTGATGGGACACTAGATGGGGAGGGCTCTGAGTTACTACAGAGAATTCTTTCCCAAGTGTCTGGCTGGTGAGTCTTTGCCCACATGCTCAGGGTTTAACTGATCACCATTACCATATTTGGGGTTAGGAAGGAATTTTCCTCAAGGTGAGACCCTGGGGGTTTCCTCAAGGTTGGCAGAGACCCTGGGGGGTTTTCGCCTTCCTCTGCAGCATGGGGCACAGGCCACTTGTTGAATTAGAGTAAATGGTAGATTCTTTGTAACTGGAAGTCTTTAAATCATGATTTGAGGACTTCAGTAACTCAGCCAGAGGTTATGGGTCCATTACAGGAGTGGGTGGGTGAGGTTCCATGGCCTGTGATGTGCAGGAGGTCAGATTAGAGGATCAGGATGGTCCCTTCTGGCCTTAAAATCTGAGTCTAACCCTGCTGCTGACCCACATGGGTGTTAACATGATGCCACAGGATGGAATTTCTGTTTTTTCACTTTGCTTTTCTAAAAACCTAGGACATTGCACACACACACTGTTATTAAAACATTATTCAAGTTGCAAAGTCAAGCACCCAGAAATGCCAGAATGAAGGTTATCTGTGCAACCCTTACCCAGCCCCCTGGTGTGTATGTGTTATGCTGCAGTCTGTAATGACCTGACAGGGTGGGAGGGGATTGGCACCAGCAGTCAATCAGCACAGGGGAAGGAATGGCAGCGTAAGCAGGGCAGAGAGCAGGGGGTACATTGCTGGTACACAAAGGCCCTTGCTGAGCTGCTTTGGCGAGCTAAGTGGCAGGATGGGGATGGGTGAGGGGGCTAAGCAGGGGCACCATTCTGGATCCAAGGATGCTGAGGGGCAGGCTCACCCTAACCTGTTTCTCCAAAGTGCTCGCACAAAATTCCTCCCCAGGAGCTCCCCCTAAAATGCTCTCCCTACCTGGATGCTGACCCTAAAACGCACCCACTCATGAGCTCCCCTTAAAGCACTCTCGCTGCCACCTTGCGTTGCTCACCCTAAACCACTACCCCAAAGAGCCATCCCGATATTGCTCCTCACCAAGGTGCTCACTCTAACCTGACTCCCCGTGGTGCTCATCCCAAGCCGCTCCCCTCACTCAATTGCTCACCATACACTGTTTCTCTGACTTGGGTGCTCACCCCCATTCCAGGATGCTCACCTAACCCCACTGGTACTCACCTAGGTCCCCCCAGGTAACTCCCTCCCCCCCCCCCCACAACTCACCCTAAATCAGGATGCTCATCCTCAACCACCCTCCAGAGCTCCTCCTACCCATTCACCCCACTGTGCTCCCCTACCTCCCCAGGGTACTCCCCCAAACCAGTACCCCATAATGCTCACCCCAAATCTCTTCCCCTCTCCTTCCCCTGGTGCTCACCCGAAACTGCTCCCCCATGGCTACCTAAACATCTCCCCCCACCCTCACCGTAGCCTATCTGGTTTCAGAGGGGTAGCCGTGTTAGTTTGTATCAGCAAAAACAATGAGAAGTCCTTGTGGCACCTTAGGCCTGGTCTGTACTGGGGGATGGGGGTGGTCGATGTCAGATATGCAACTTCAGCTACGAGAATAGCATAGCTGAAGTCGACATATCTTATTTCGACTTACTTCCCATCTTCATGGCACGGGATCAACGGTCGTGGCAATCCGGCAGGTAGTGTGGACGTACTCTTAGAGACTAACAAATTTATCTGGGCATAAGCTTTCGTGGGCTATAACCCACTTCATCAGATGCATGGAGTGGAAAATACATTAGACAGGTAAAAATACTGTCTGTCTAGACCCCACCACCGTAGTACCTGAGTGCATGCACACTCCGTCAACTTGGAGATTGATACAGTCCCACATCAAACCTTTGCACTTAGACACAATATTCCTGGGATGTAGCCAGCTAGACTATGCCAGGACAGCATCTTCCCTGTCACTTGGCAGTGCTCGCCTCTGCAGTCCCTGGTCCCTCCTACCCCTGCTTAGCAAGCACACCATACACATGTGCTCTGTTCAGATACCGCTGACAGCAATTAACCAGCTGGCCAGATGCAGCCGATTACCCCGTTTGCATGTGAGCCCCACAGGCTCCATTCTGCTCACTCTGTCTCCATCGGACACTTTCATCAAGATGGATAACCAGGATCTGGGCTTTGGGGAATTCCTCATGGGCAGGGCAAGCTTTTCCAGAGGCTCGCAGGCTAGAGCAGTGCTGATTGTTTGTGCAGCTGCCAGAGCCCCTTGTAAGCCATGGAGAGGCCCTTGTTTATGGTAGTGCAAAAGAGCATCAGGTGGGAACCTGAGAATGAATCTGAGCCAAGGAAAAGGAAGGGGGACATCAGAAGTAGATGGCTACAGTGCAGTCTATTTATCTAGCAGGGGGCAGGATGGGACTCCTATTCCTTGGGACAACCGGAGCTAGACTGGGCACTGTCCAGGAGACTAGACTCCACGGGACAATTGCATTGAAGTAGCTTTTTGCACAGCTCATTGAAGTCTATTGCTTCAGCAGCGGATTGGAAAGCCCACTGTGTTCTAAGCCTAGCATTTGTTGTCTGTCTCAGGATCCTGTGTGTATCATTTCAGAGCAGGCAGAACATGTTTTTCCTTGCATAGTGCCTCTTATTCACTGGTAATGAAGCGCTTCTTCTTTCACACACGGGACGAGTGGACTCAGCTATGCTTCTCTCTCAAAACAGCGCAGAGAGAGTCTGCAGTCAGCAGCATTAGGAAACCAACACACACCTTTCCGCTGAGGCAAGGCTTCCAGGATTGGTGTCATGCCAGGGGACACAGCGCATTGCAAATGAAACGTATGAACTGTTATATCTCTCCCAACACAAAGAGCAGAGAGGTTCTTTTCTATTTGAATACCCAGCTCTTCCACCGCACTTTTATCAGCAGATCTCAAAGCAATTTACAAAGGAGATCAGAATCTTTACCCCTTTTTACAGAATGGGAAACTGAGGCAGTGAGTGACTTGGCCAAGGTCACCAGCAGAGTAAGGAGGAGAATCTAGGTCTCTGGAGACCCAGTCTAGTGTCTTTTCCATTAGGCTTCACTCAGAGAGCAACACCACAAGAAAGAACCAAAGTAAAATCTCCATAAGATAGCACAGTGTGTCTCTTCTGTCACAGACCCTGCATTCAGTGGTGAGCTGGAGCCGTTTCCCACCGGTTCGCGGGAACTGGTTGTTAAATTTAGAAGCCCTTTTAGAACCAGTTGTAAAGGGCTTTTAAATTTAACAAAAGCTCCAGCAGCTCCCTGCGCTGCCCCCGGCCCCAGCTCACCTTGCTCCAGCTCTGCCTCCTCCCCTGAAGGCTCCCCCTCCGGGCTTCCCGCCAATCAGCTGTTAGTGCAGGAAGCCTGGGAGGGCTGAGAAGGAAGCAGCAGCTTCCTGCAGGTGAGCTGGGGTGGGGGGCATGAGGAGGGCTCTAGGCACTGTGCGTCTCCGGGCGGCCCCGGCCCTGACTCCGGCCCCAGCCCCCGGCTTCGGGCCGGCCCTGACTCCGGCCGGCTGGTCGGCATGGCTTCGGGCCAGCCCCCAGTCCCTGACTCCGGCGCGGCCTCTGGCCTGGCCAGTGGCTCTGGGCCAGCCCCCGCCCCAACTTCGGGCCAGCCCCCAACTCCGGGCCGGCCCTGACTCCGGCCGGCCGGGCGGCGCGGCTCCAGGCCAGCCCCAGCCCTGACTCCGGCTGGCTGGGTGGCACGGCTCCAGGCCAGCCCCTGGTCCCCGACTCTGGCCTGGCCAGTGACTCCCGGCCCCGACTCTGGGTGGCGCGGCCCCCATCTCCAGGCAGCGCGGTAAGGGGGGCAGGGAGCAGGAAGGAGGTGTTGGATAGAGGGCGCGGGGTGGATTAGGGTCGGGACTCGGGGCCGTCAGAGGGTAGGGAACAGGGGAATTGAATGGGGGCAAGGGTCCTGGGGGGGGCAGTCAGGAAGGACCAGGGGTTGGATGGGGCGGTGGGAGGCAGTCAGGGGAAGGGATTCCAGGGGCAGTTGGGACAGAGATAAGGGGTGGTTGGATGGGGCAGGGGTCCCGGGGGGCCATCAGGAATAAGAGGAGGGGTTGGATGGGGCGGCAGGGGGTAGTGAATGAGGGGTGGATGGGGCAGGGGTCCTGGGCGTGGGGTGTCAAGGAACGTGGGGGGTTGGATGGGGCAGGAGTCCCGGGGGGCACGACCCCCTCATGGGGTGAGGAGGAGGGAACCGGTTGTTAATATTTTGACAGCTCATCACTGCCTGCATTTAATACAAAATGGCTGCCTGTCTGGACAGAGACCTCAGCGATTTAAAGGTGCAGTACAGCAGTAACAATGGAAAAACAGCTCTATAGCTAAATAACCCACATAATTATTGCTTTCAAAGGGTTTCTTTAACTGGACATGATGGTGACCAGCAGCAGACTCATGGTGTTGTGGCTGCTTTGGGCTCTTCACACTGTTGTCCAGCCATCAGTAGCTCAAGAAGTCTCAGTGGCACTTCAAACACGTTCCCTCCGCACCCCATAGGAAGGAGCAGCTGCTCAGTTAACCCCTGGAGAGGAGACCTATCCTGTTCACAGGGTCTCACCCCACAAGCAGGCTAACTGGCTGGGCACTGTTAGAGGTGGTGGTTGTTTGGGAGCTGGGAGTGTTAGGGGAGACTGACATCTCAGCAAAATGCCGAGGCCACTGCCAGTAACTGGAATATCGATTACTTATTCCAAAAGCAGCTATAAGGCCTCTGTAGCAACGTTAGCATAACTAGGCAAGCCAGGGCAGAGGGTGCCCACAAGAACTGAGCATGACTCTGCACCATCCTGTTGGGCTTTCTTCTAAACTGCTGGAGCATGCTGTTTTGAAAAACAGGAAGTCTGTCTATATTTGACTTCTGGTGTGTGTTTGTCAGGGCCCATGAGACTGCAGACTCCACAAAAACATATCTGCACAACTTACGGCTTAAACTTCTTGCTTAACTAATGGCTATTGGTGACTGACAAGTTATGGAACACTTACCAGCATCAAAAGAGGAA
The DNA here is from genome assembly GCF_016161935.1 of Mauremys reevesii. NCBI lineage: Eukaryota > Metazoa > Chordata > Testudines > Geoemydidae > Mauremys > Mauremys reevesii. Next base: position 65,287,494 of record NC_052629.1, on the reverse strand, counting down.
ACGCTCTGAGTTGAGTGGACTCATCTTAAGAGCTCCAGGGGCAGACAGAAGGCTGGCCACAAGAAACCTGTCACTGACCACTCAAAGACCACTCCAGACTTTGGGTAACTATAGATTTAGGGTGCTATAACCTATTGCATACATGTGTATGTGCTTGAGACTAAATAAAGTAAAAGCTTTAAGTGAAAGCACTCTTGTTTGCACCAATCATTTATCCGATGGAGCTGTATCCCCTATTCATTTATTTCCTGACGCCGCCTGGCAAAGAGTAAAGTTACCAAGAGCTTTGGGTTCAGAAAACACATGGGTAACAGGAGGGTTGCACCATTTGGGGGAGCTGGGCTCGGGAAACATGGGTAGGGCTACACACTTCAGATAACCATGCAGCCTTTGTGACCATGGCCAGCTCCAAATAGGTCTATGCAAGCTGAGATCCAGCTGAGCAAAATGGCCTCTGTGACCCTAAAACTAGTTCTGTCCTGCCTGCTGTTGCTGTCATACATTGCTATTGCCCCACGCACAGTTAACTGCTCCATCCCCAGTGGAGCAAGAGCTGGGAGCCTGGATTAACAGATGTCAGGCACCATATGCAAACCTGAATGAGCATCTGAGTTCCACTAACACAGCTTCCTTCTCACGGTGAGGTCACAAGCAGTTTCTCCACTGGATGCCCTGGGGTTTTGCTTCCATTTCCTGGGATTGTTTAGGGTGGTCAGAAGGGGCGGGAACCAACAACTGAAAAACCAGTCAAGTGAGGCCTAGTGGAAAATGCCAGCTGTCAGCTTCCTGAGAAAACAGCTCCAGCAGTGGTGCCCTGAAGGCACCACCATCACCAGTAGAGACTAGAAGGAGTTGTGTTTTAGTGGCTGCACTGCACACCATCACTCACAAACAGACTGTTCCAATATGTTCTGCTGCTTTTATGAGACAAACAACTGTCCACTGGGACATAAGATGTAATTACAAGGCAATTTCAATTAGAAATCAAACTATAGCTTGATAAGGTAAAAAGGTCAGAGCTATATTTAGCAATGCAGCTGGATGACAGCTTTGCATCCAGCTCCAAAGATCTAGGGAAATCCCAGCTAAGGCCAAAAATCCTGCCTTCACTCATGATTTTCTGCCAAACACTGATCCCAGAGCAAGTTTCGAAGAGGATCTTTGCCTGGATTTACAGCCTTACACACTTCCTTGCTGTAGCAGGCTGAGCCTGTAACTTAAATATATTAGTTACAGAATTTGTTCCTCTCCAAACTTTGATTTTTTAAAAATAATTAAACAGATTAGCCTTAGTGGTGGGATCCCACCTGCCAAGTTTCAGAGGAAAGCTATAGCAAATATGACAATCAACATTCTGTGGGTCCACAATTTAAACAAAGGTTTAAGAAGCCAATCAGGAAACTTAAGACAAGTCAGTTTATTGTCAGTTGTGAGACATTACCTAAGAGCACCTCCTAGAGGATACAGAGTGAGAGAATACCTGAGAGGGAATTTGATAAAGAATAGTTAACCTGGATTTTGGAAGAGGAGGTCCTCCTAGGGCACTTTGAACACTTAACTGGCAAATAAAGAAACGCTGGTGGAAAATTCAGCTGGATTAATTTCCCCAGCTGTTCAAAGCACAACGCTGTTGTTTTCTATTGCCCTTCTGTTTGTAGAGTGAAGTTGCTTTGTAACATGACCTATGGGAATCGTTCACCAGGTAACTTCAGAGTTAACTGGTCATTAGAAATGGGCTCTAACCAAACCTATGACCTGAACCTACATGAGAGCCCGAGCCAGACTTTGTGGCTCATGCCCAGCTGTGCTTGCTACCCCATTTCCAGTATAATTCAGGGTGGACTATCCCTTTCCCACCACCAGCCTCACTATAATAAATGATGAATCACAAAATCTATCTGCAGGAAATCGACTGTCACACAGAGCTATCTCCAGAGAGCAGATCCTGTGCCGCACGCCCTAACCCACCCATCACGCTGCACAGCCTCATCACCAGAAGTGGAGATAAGCACCTTCAAACCACTTAGAGACCTTGGGAAAAACTGTAAGAAACTCTAAACCACCATCACGCCTGCCCCCAAAATACCATCCAGAACAAGGGCACTCCATTGCTACAAACAGTCCTGAACATAAAGATTGCCAGAAAATCACTAGGAGCAACAGACACTCTGAGACAAGAGCTCTTGCGCATTTCACCTGCATCCTGCTGCAGAAATGAGCCAGTTACAAATGCAACACACTAACTGAATGACTCCACAGCATGCAAACTGGGAAAAGCAGCCAGGAAAGCAGAACGGAAGTTTGCTCTGTGCTGGACGCATCCACAATGACTCAAGTGCAGGGAGCATAACATTCCATGGGAAAAAACATTCCTAGCCCAGGGATTGGTCAGTGTATGCCAGGAAGCCTCCACCACACGACCTGAAGTCCTGGTATCTCCATGACACCAGACAGAAGGTGAAGACCAGAATGAACCTGCCTGACTGCACTAGAAGGGAGAAAAGAAAGATACCAGCACTCCTGGAGCAGACACTTCTCATGAGTCCACCCCTCCACGCCCAATGGTTGTGAAATCTCCCCCACACTGACTGATATTTGAACCCAACTTGTTCTATTCCAAAGGGGCCTCTGTAAAGATATCAGATTCCCAACACTAGAAGAAAGTTACAAAAACCTGCTCTGGCCCCTGGCTAATCAACATCAGGATGTTTCTCTCTGTGCTCTGTTCATTCTGTCATTGTAACGTAATCTCCAGTTGGGATCCCCACACAGAAACTCCAGTCCGTTCCTCCACCTGGTTTTCCAGTCTTCCCCTGTAATCTCGATTCTGAATTCCAGATTGCTGCCTGGCCAGCCCCTCTGGCTCTGCTCCCCCAAGCCTGAGAACCGGATGGGGAGCCTCCAACCCTCATGGCCGTTTTGCTTTTAATTTCACTCAGACTAAAAGGCTGCACCTGGAACTAAGAGCTGGGTTTTGGGTTTTGTAACTGCTCAATTTGTGTGTGTGATCAGCCAAGGAGCACCTACAGCTGCTGGAAACACCAGACAGTAGCAGTTACGAATTGGTCCTTCTCCCACTGAAGTCCGTGGCAGAACTCCCACTGACTTCCATGGGAGCAGGATGAGGCCCTCATTCAGTGTGTGTGGTCCATGCCTGTTATTACATGGTACCATTACAGGAGAAAGGCTGAGCTCAATGGAGTCTGGGATGCTGAGCACCCCACAAGGGATGCCATGTTCCACAGAAGCACAATCCTTACCCAAGGTTTGATCTGCCAGCCACTCTGGTGTCAAGAATCATGTTAGCTTTTTGACCACAGTGTGGCACAGGGAGCTTATGTCCAACTGATTATCTACCATGATGCCCAAGGCTTTTTCTCCCAGGATAGAGCTCCCCATCCTGTAAGTATGGCCTACATTCTTCATTCCTGGATCTCTACATTTACATTTGACTGTATTACAATGCACATTGTTTGCTTGTGGCCAGTTTATCAAGTGATCCAGACCTCTCTGACCAATGACTTGTCATTCTCATTATATACCACTCCCCAATCTTTGTGTCATCTGGAAACTTTATGTAACCCAGTTAATGGGTCTGACAAAAAAGGAAGCCAAGCTTGTTGCTGGGTTGATGAGCAATGGGGAAGGGGTGTTCGAATTTATAGGGGCATGAGGGCCCAGGGGTGAGGCCATGAGGGCTGAGGCGTGAGACCATGAGGGCGAAGGTGGGCTGTACGGTTTCATACATTTTCATTGGCAAGGCGATTTGGTGCTTTTTCATAGTTTCTGATAACACCTACCCCTGCACATGAGGAAGAATTTGAGGCCTGGTTGGCTCCAGCTGTTCAGATGGAACAGAAATAGGCATGCTCTTAAAGGGAAAAAAGAAAGACTAGTGGAAAACCGGAGAGAACTGGTTGCTGAATCTATCAGGTCACCCAGGACCAGTAACCAGAGGAAACTGCAGCTGAATACCTCTACACCTTGGAGGGGGTGTTTGGAAGCACTGAAAGTGGAGAGGATGTTATATTAAAATTCTGGACCACCTGTCAGGAACTGAGAGAGAAGCTCTCTCAATATCTGGCACGGATGGAATGACTCCTGCAGAGGGCCCAACACCCACTATAAGGGCATTGCAGGGAGTGATTTGGATCGCCACAGACCGGAGTAAGTGTTAAAGGGTTCTAGACATGCTGGATTAACACTGCTCCACTTGCGACTAGAGAACAGAAATGGGAATCCCTCATCTTTCACTAAACTGATGAGAGAGGCCAGGAAGCGGGAAACTTGGGACTCTGAAGATAACTTTTCCCAAGGGACTGAAATGAGAGTGTGTACTTTGGAAGCCACTCAGTATAAACATCCCTGCTGAAAGTGACCGTGGGATGAAACAGATTGCTGAGTTGCAAGAGAAAGTAGCTGTCCTGACAGTGAAACAGCACTCAGAGTGTCTCCCCTACAGATGACAAGAGGCCAAGTCCCTTGACTCCCAGAGAAAATGTGAGATGGACAGCTGTACTAGAGAGGCAGGCGGCAAGAAAATAATAGGGCCTTGGCGTGGGTACGTCAGTAACACTATCCAACCTGCAAGTAACACAACCCCCAGAATGGATTTCCCTGGATTCATGAGGCTGTGTACAGCAGTAAGACAGTGTGAAACTTCAGAGGGACCAGGTCAGGGAGCACCCAGAGTCCTATAACCTATAACCACCTTCGCTCCCTGCAACTCAAAGACGTGAATGCTTAGTCTTTGCCTCTAGCTATGCCCTGCATGCCTGCAAGACTGTGTGGACCAAAGTCTGAGGCTGGAGTGACTGTTAAGCGATTAGAGCATACAACTGTTCTAGATTGTAGCTCTTATGTCATGGTGCCCAGTGGAGCCCCCTCATCAGCAATGACCAACCTTCTGCTATGGTGGCTTCTAGGGCCTGGAACTCCCATGGGAGCATCTACCTCAACCCATCACTCCCGCTGAAATTGGCTCCCTCTTTCAGAGGGGATTATAACATCAGTCTGTGTGAGAGAGAGCAGGTCTTTTTCCCCCTCTGGTCCACATAGAGGATAAAAGCCTACTACAGCTGATGTAGTACCTCACATGGTTGAGGCTCATGCATTTAATGCTATAGATCCCAAGGCCAAACCCTGTTGCTAGCCCAAAGCGGGCCAGTTGTAATGACCATCCCTGTAATTTTAAATGGTGCTCTATGACTTTTTCGGAGGGCTGATTGAGTTTATTTATTATTGTCCGTTGCTGCAGCTTGTGCTTTTATTGCATCATTTGAATGGTCAGTGGCTGTGCAACACCCCAAGCACTTTGCCGGAGCCAAGGCACTTTACAAGCACTATTATTCATACAATACCAATCAATAGTGCCGTAGGGGGTGGGGGTAGATGGGGAGAAACCCACATACTGGAGGAAGCAACAGAAATGCAACCAACAAAACTGGGCAGGGTGCAAACAATGGTAGGCAGTGGAGTTTTAACTTTCTGAAATCTCTGAATACTCAGGAGACTAAATGATGGATTTGGACTGAAGAGGAGAAAGTCCCTCGGTCCTTCCCCAGCTGAAGAGACGACCCAAGAAAACACAGCATTTGATTTACATCCTAGTAAATCTTCCCCAGATTAATCCGCCCAGCGCTGTGATAACATGTGGATGGGCTTTACCCGGCTTTATGTAAACACATCCTTCATGCAAAGTGAATTCACTGCAGGGCAGAGAAGAGAAAAGCAATTTAGAAACATGTTCTTTACAGGGAATGGAAAAACACTTTGTCTCCAGCACTGGGAAAGGTTTTTAGAAGTGCTGCCAGGACACTCGCAGAACATTTGATGCAATCAGGCTGCTACCAGGAGATCCGTTACACACACAGCGCTGTTCAGAAGCCACTGGGTGACCCCAGAAACAATCACAGGCCTGGCTAATGTCACCACACCCGGAGCTTCTCTCTGCTGGCTAAATATGATTGACTTATTGTGACAAGGGGATTTAGTCTGCTTTTCCTACTTGAAGATTAAGATGGACTTTTGCATTTGGGTGAATCAATATTATCGGTTCCTAAAGAAAATTAAGCTTTGAAGGTGGCTCAAACATTATTTTATTTCTGAGTCTTTCCTACAATGGTCAAATTCAGCCTAACAACTCAGCATCACATCCAATGTTTCCTCTCCTCCAGCATCAGCATGCATGGTTGAACATCTCATTTTGTGGTGGTTCATCAAGAGTATTTCATCATCAAGACTGCACACAAGATTGCAAGCAAATTCTGCAATGCTGCCAGGTTGTGAAAGAGAGTGGGAGCAGAATTCAAGAGCAGAATCTTTGCTACCCTGCACTTCGGACCAGTATATCCAGGAAAATGTTGCTCTTCTACTCTGGTAATGATCCATCCTCACCCGACAGTGGTGTAAATGATATACAAGGTGCAGAACAACACACGGTTCTGCTTTGAAAATTGATGCCAGGGTCCGATGTTTCCATAGAGCAGTGCCAGATGGGAGATACACTGCACAGCCAGCTGTTGTGCATGGAGGCCTGTTCTAAAGTCTGACTGTTATAACCACCCATGTGGAGGGTAACTCCCTGCTGGCATGTACAGATGTATAAGGGTCCGTGTGCAGGTCCCCTTGTCAGGTGAGGGGTCGCTCTTCGACTTCGGGGTGCCTGGGAACCAGGCCGCCTCACTACAGGAGGCTGAGTAGTAGTATAGTCACACAGTCCACGCCCTAGATCAGGGCGGGGCAACAGGCAGTAGTCCTGGGCTCAGACCCTCAGGCAGGGCTGAGCAGCAGTTCAGTTTATAAGCCCAAACCCTAGCTCAGGGCGGGGCAGCAACAGATACAGGGCTCAGCCCTCAGGCAAGGCTGAGCAGCAGTTCAGTTTATAAGCCCAAACCCTAGCTCAGGGCGGGGCAGCAACAGATACAGGGCTCAGCCCTCAGGCAAGGCTGAGCAGCAGTTCAGTTTATAAGCCCAAGCCCTAGCTCAGGGCGGGGCAGTAACAAATACAGGGCTCAGACCCTCAGGCAGGGCTGAGCAGGCAAAATAGTTCAGGGGCTCAGGTCCTCAGTCAGGAGCTGAGCAAACAGCAGGTAAATCCAGACTTTTGGGTCTGGGTGCTGGTGTGAGGGGGAGACTGCCACCCGTGAGTGCGGTGGCAGGGGGGACACAGGCCCACCCACTCCACTGTGTCCCAGCCCGGGGCCCTAGCAGCGGCGTGGATCCGCTGCAGTCAGTGGGGATCCTGGCCGCAACACACTGACATAGGCTCAGGGTCGGTGGCAGCCAGACTGGGGTCAGTTATCCCCGGGCCACTTCCAATCTCCCCCTCCGTTGGTACCTGTGTCGTTGTGGCTTCAGCAGGGGGGTCCACCAGCATGGGCTCCTCAGGAGACGGGTGGGCTCGACTCCTCTTCTGTGTACCAGGCTCGGGGCAGGCTCGGCCAGTCCTCCTCTGTATACCGGGCTTGGGGCAGGCTCGGCCAGTCCTCCTCAGGGTACCGGGCTTGGGGCAGGCTCGGCCAGTCCTCCTCAGGGTACCGGGCTCGGGGCAGGCTTGGTTCAGCAGGAGCTCGGGCACCAGTGTCTGTCCTCTTCAGCGGCCGGGCTGCAACTGAGCACTGGGCCCAGGCCTTTATACCTCCTGTCCCGCCCCTTGACTTCCGGGGGGCGGGGACAGGCGGCGGCGTCTCCGCCCACTGAGGCGGCCGTTCTGGCTTGTCCCTCTCAGGTGCGGCTGGGAACCAGGCCGCCTCACTACACACACCCCCACGCAAGTCCGGCTCCCGTGCAGCGGGGCCGGACCCGTCCATGCTTCCCAGCCAGGAAAGAAAGTCTGCATTCGCGTGGTCCTTCCCAGCTCTGTGGAGGACCGTAAAGGCGTAAGGCTGTAGCGCTAGGTACCACCTCTGCAGCCTCATGTTGTGGTCTTTCATTCGGGCCAACCATTGGAGCGCGGCGTGGTCTGTCACCAGTGTGAACGGGGCTCCCAGGAGATAATACCGGAGGGCGTCGCACGCCCATTTTATAGCGAGGGCCTCTTTCTCCACCACTGCGTAGTTCTTCTCCCTGGGGAATAGCTTCCGGCTGATATAGATGACCGGGTGTTCTTCCCCATCGACCTCTTGGGAGAGGACCGCGCCGAGTCCCGCTTCCGAGGTGTCGGTTTGGAGGATGAAGGCCCGATCAAAATCAGGGCTGCGGAGGACGGGTTCGTGGCAGAGGCTGGCCTTGAGGGTCTGGAATGCCGCGGCGCACTCCTGGGTCCACCGTACCTGTCGGGGACTGTCCTTGGCCAGCAATCCGGTCAAGGGGGCTGCGATGGTCGCGAAGCGGGGGATGAAACGACGATAGTAGCCAGCCAGCCCCAGGAACTGGCATACCTGGCGCTTGGTAGTTGGCGGGGGGCAGGTGGCAATAGCCTGAACCTTCCCTATGAGAGGTTTTACCAGTCCATTGCCGACGGTATACCCCAGGTAGTTCGTTTCTTGCCACCCGATTCGACATTTCTTTGGGTTGGCTGTCAGCCCGGCAGCCCGCAGAGACCTCAGGACTGCGGCCACCCGGTTGAGGTGATCCTCCCATAGACGGCTATAAATGACCACGTCATCCAGGTATGCGGCGGCGTAGTCCTGGTGGGGCTGGAGGAGGCGGTCCATCAGCCGCTGAAAGGTGGCCAGGGCCCCATGAAGGCCGAAGGGCATTCTGGTGAATTGGTACAGGCCCGTGGGGGTGGCGAAAGCGGTCTTCTCCCGGGAGGCTGGTTCGAGGGGAATCTGCCAATACCCCTTGCTCAGATCCAGAGTAGTGATGTATCGGGCTTCTCCCAACCGGCCGAGCAACTCATCTATTCGGGGCATCAGGTACGCATCGAACTTCGAGATGGCATTGACGCGCCTGAAATCAATGCAGAACCGTCTGCTGCCATCCGGCTTGGGGACTAGGATGATTGGACTACGCCATTCACTCTGGGCTGGTTCGATGACCCCTAAGTCCAACATGGCTCGTACCTCTTCCTCGACGACTGGCCGCATGTGGTAGGGCAAAGGCCTGGCTGCACCTCGGATTACCACGCCTGGCTCTGTCTGGATGGTATACTGGACAAGAGTGGTGCACCCCGGATGGGTTGTAAAGGTGTGGGGGAATGCCAACAAGAGAGACTGGGTTTGTTTAAGTTGCTCTGTCGTTAGGGTCGGTCCAAGCTGGGGCCCTTCGGAGTCCACTGGTTCGGCCACCTGGGGGCCCAGCTCAGGTTCTGGCGGGTAGGGGGTAAATCAACAGCCCCTCTCGCTCCCGCCATGGTTTCAGAAGTTTTACGTGGTAATGTTGCTTCCTTTTCTGCCGGTCGGGCTGGTAAATTTCATACGTGACAGGCCCGACCCGTCGGATCACCTCGTATGGCCCTTGCCACCGGGCCAAGATCTTTGATTCGCTAGACGGGAGGAGGAGTAGGACCCGGTCCCTGGGTTGGAAGTCACGAGTCTGCGCCCCGCGATTGTAGGTTTGTGCCTGAGACTCCTGGGCGTCTTTCAGATTCTCGCGGGCGAGGGCCCCCGCCTGGGCCAGGCGCTCCTGAAGCTGCAGCACATATTTCAAGAGGCCTTGGGCAGGGGACGGGGCTTGTTCCCATGTCTCTCGCATCAGGTCCAGGAGGCCTCGGGGCCGTCGGCCGTAGAGTAACTCAAATGGGGAGAACTTCGTGGAAGACTGTGGGACCTCCCGGATCGCCAGGAGCAGTGGGGGTAGTAACTGGTCCCAGCGTCAGAGGTCGTCTGGGGGAAACTTCCGTAACATGCTCTTAAGGGTAAGATTAAAGCGTTCGACCAGCCCGTCGGTCTGTGGATGGTAAACGGACGTATTCAGCTGCTTAATCCCTAGGACTTCACACACTTGCCGTAATAGCCGAGCGGTAAAGTTGGTACCCTGATCTGTCAGGATTTCTCGGGGCAAACCGACGCGGGCAAAGATTTTCACGAGCTCACTGGCGATGCTACGGGCTGTGATAGTGCGGAGGGGTACCGCCTCGGGGAACCGGGTAGCATAGTCCAGCAGGACCAGTATATACTGGAAGCCGGCCGCGCTCTTGGGGAGCGGGCCCACCAAGTCCATGGCCACCCGCTCGAAGGGGGTTTCAATCAGTGGCATGGGAATCAATGGTGCCTTCGGGGTCTGGGCTGGCGCAGCCAACTGGCAGTCGGGGCAGGACCGGCAATAAGTCCGCACCTCCTGATGCACGCCAGGCCAAAAGAAGCACGTCAAAATCCGGGACAACGTTTTCTCCTGGCCGAGGTGTCCAGCCGCCGGGACGTCATGGGCTAGCTTCATGACGGCTCGTCGGTGACACTGGGGAACGAGAAGCAGGGTCTGAAGCTCGCCTGTCCGGGGGTCCTTCTCCACCCGGTACAGGCATTCCTGTCGTAACTCGAAGTGGGGCCATTGGGTGGCCTGGCAAGAGTCTATGATGGTGCCATCGACGACGGCCACCTGTTCATACGCCCGCTTGAGGCTGGGGTCGGCCCGCTGGTCGCGGCAGAAGTCCGTCTGAAGTGGGAGGCCCTCTAGGGGAGTCCTCTGAATTGTTCAGCTGCTCGGGGGGTTCGGACGTTTCCTCCTCGCCCTCTACGGGCCTCCTGCAGCTCTCCTTCCCAGGCTGGCGTGATCCTTGGGCCTTCCCCGGCATGGCAGCGGAGGACCTCCGAAAACTCGGGCCAATCGCGGCCCAGGATCACCGGGTACGCCAGGCGCGGGGCGAGGCCCACTACCATCAGTCGGGTGACCCCTTCTATTGTTAGCTGGGCCTGAGCACTGGGGTACGGCAGAGTATCCCCGTGGATGCATTGCAACCAGATCGTTCCCAGGTGGGGGTCGGCCCGGGGCCCCAAGCTCTGGCGGACCAGCGTCTGACCGCAGCCGGAATCGATGAGAGCCACCATTGGAGACCCCTCCAGGACCACGGGCACCGTGATTCTGGCGGTCTGGGGACGCCGGGCGCGGCCTTCCCCGGAGTAAACTTGGCCGAAGTGGCACTCCATCGTCGGGCAGTCTTGGCGTAGGTGTCCATACTCCCCGCAGGAGAAGCAGGGTCCCAGGTGAGTTCGGCCTGGCTGGGGACGTCTTCCTGCGGCAACTCCCGGAGAATCCCGCATGGTCCCCCGCTTTACGGGAGGCGAGGGGGGCGCGGGTCGCACCAGGGCCTCCATGGGTCAGCCTCGGGGCTCAGGCCCCCGGAGGGACTCTCGGGAGTCCGTCCGGGCCAGGGGGGCCCTCCTTTCGGGATTGGGGTGACCCACCCCGGGGGTGGCGACTCGTGGGGTCGGGGCCGCGGCCACCTCCGCCGCCAGGAAGTTCTCCATTAAGGAGACGGCCGTCGCCAGCGTCGGGGGCCGATGGCGGAGGACCCAGGCTCTCCCCCGTGGCGGGAGTATATGGAGGAACTGTTCCAACACAATTTGCTCCGTGAGTTCCTCCGGCGTTCGGGTCTCGGGTTGTAGCCACTGTTTACATGTCTCCCTTAGTTCCTGGGCCACCATCCGGGGCCGGCCCCCTGTGGGGTAGGTCAAGCCCCTAAACCGCTGGCGGAAGGTTTCCGGGCTCACGTCCAGGGCGTTCAGAATTGCCGCTTTTACTTGATGGTAGTCCTGAGCGGCCTCCGTAGACAGGCCCCGGTAGACCATCTGGGCGGTCCCCGTCAGGTATGGGGCCAAGAGGGACGCCCACTGGTGCGGAGCCCATCCCGTGATGATGGCGACCCACTCAAACGTTACCAGGAAGGCCTCCGGGTCGTCACTGGGGCTCATCTTGGTCAGCCGGATGGGTGGGTTCGGACGCGGTGCCCCCTCGGAGCCCCCTGGCTGGACAGCTGGTGGAGGCATTCCCTCTGGAAGTCCTGATGGCGCGTGGCCAGGTCTTGCATCAGCTGGTGCTGCTGGGCTCCCAGCTGCTCAACCAGCTGCTGCTGTTGCTGTTGCTGTTGCTGGGCGGCCTGCTGTTCTTGCTGTTGCCGGAGCTGGGCCGCCTGCTGTCGCTCCTGGCTTTCGGTCAGGAAGGCGAAGAGCTGAGACAGATCCATGTCTAGGGGTGGGGTTCGCTCCGCCCCAGGTCCCCTCTCCGAAGGGTCGAGGGTCCATGCACACATATCTGGGCATGGGCCCCTGTCTGGGTGCCACATGTAAGGGTCCGTGTGTGGGTCCCCTTGTCAGGTGAGGGTCGCTCTTCGACTTCGGGGCGCCTGGGAACCAGGCCGCCTCACTACAGGAGGCTGAGTAGTAGTATAGTCACACAGTCCACGCCCTAGATCAGGGCGGGGCAACAGGCAGTAGTCCTGGGCTCAGACCCTCAGGCAGGGCTGAGCAGCAGTTCAGTTTATAAGCCCAAGCCCTAGCTCAGGGCAGGGCAGCAACAGATACAGGGCTCAGACCCTCAGGCAGGGCTGAGCAGCAGTTCAGTTTAGAAAGCCCCAAGCCCTAGCTCAGGGCGGGGCAGTAACAAATACAGGGCTCAGACCCTCAGGCAGGGCTGAGGAGGCAAAATAGTTCAGGGGCTCAGGTCCTCAATCAGGAGCTGAGCAAACAGCAGGTAAGTCCAGACTTTTGGGCCTGGGTGCTGGTGTGAGGGGGAGACTGCCACCTGTGAGTGGGGTGGCAGGGGGGACACAGGCCCACCCACTCCACTGTGTCCCAGCCCGGGGCCCTAGCAGTGGCGTGGATCCGCTGCAGTCAGTGGGGATCCTGGCCGCAACACACTGACATAGGCTCAGGGTCGGCGGCAGCCAGACTGGGGTCGGCTATCCCCGGGCCACTTCCAATCTCCCCCTCCAGTGGTACCTGTGTCGTTGTGGCTTCAGCAGGGGGGTCCACCAGCATGGGCTCCTCAGGAGACGGGTGCACGGGTGGGCTCGACTCCTCTTCTGTGTACTGGGCTTGGGGTAGGCTCGGCCAGTCCTCCTCTGTGTACCGGGCTTGGGGCAGGCTCAGCCAGTCCTCCTCAGGGTACCGGGCTTGGGGCAGGCTCGGCCAGTCCTCCTCAGGGTACCGGGCTCGGGGCAGGCTCGGCCAGTCCTCCTCAGGGTACCGGGCTCGGGGCAGGCTTGGTTCAGCAGGAGCTCGGGCACCAGCGTCTGTCCTCTCCAGCAGCCGGGCTGCAACTGAGCACTGGGCCCGGGCCTTTATACTTCCTGTCCCGCCCCTTGACTTCCAGGGGGTGGGGACAGGCGGCGGCGTCTCCGCCCACTGAGGCGGCCGTTCTGGCTTGTCCCTCTCAGGTGCGGCTGGGAACCAGGCCGCCTCACTACAAGGTGTAACAGGCGTTCCTCCTTTGGTGCCCCCTGTTGACAGCCACTCCAGCTCTGTGGTGATCTGCCTCTTCTCACGACTCACCCTCCAGCCAGGTCACATTTAGTCCCACCCCCTCCAGGGGAACTCAGGGTCTATCCACTTTGCAGTCTAAGCCCAGGGTTAGTAGACCTCAAGCTAACAGACCCTGGGTTTGTCAACCTAGGGCTTGAGCTTCTACACTCATATGTAATACCAGGTTAGGAATTATTGAACCCTGGGTCCCACGTGTGGAGGACCGTAAAGGCGTAAGGCTGTAGCGCTAGGTACCACCTCTGCAGCCTCATGTTGTGGTCTTTCATTCGGGCCAACCATTGGAGCGCGGCGTGGTCTGTCACCAGTGTGAACGGGGCTCCCAGGAGATAATACCGGAGGGCGTCGCATGCCCATTTTATAGCGAGGGCCTCTTTCTCCACCACTGCGTAGTTCTTCTCCCTGGGGAATAGCTTCCGGCTGATATAGATGACCGGGTGTTCTTCCCCATCGACCTCTTGGGAGAGGACCGCGCCGAGTCCCGCTTCCGAGGCGTCGGTTTGGAGGATGAAGGCCCGATCAAAATCAGGGCTGCGGAGGACGGGTTCGCGGCAGAGGCTGTCCTTGAGGGTCTGGAATGCCGCGGCGCACTCCTGGGTCCACCGTATCTGTCGGGGACTGTCCTTGGCCAACAATCCGGTCAAGGGGGCTGCGATGGTCGCAAAGCGGGGGATGAAACGACGATAGTAGCCAGCCAGCCCCAGGAACTGGCGTACCTGGCGCTTGGTAGTTGGCGGGGGGCAGGTGGCAATAGCCCGAACCTTCCCTATGAGAGGTTTTACCAGTCCATTGCCGACGGTATACCCCAGGTAGTTCGTTTCTTGCCACCCGATTCGACATTTCTTTGGGTTGGCTGTCAGCCCGGCAGCCCGCAGAGACCTCAGGACTGCGGCCACCCGGTTGAGGTGATCCTCCCATTGACGGCTATAAATGACTACGTCATCCAGATATGCGGCGGCGTAGTCCTGGTGTGGCTGGAGGAGGCGGTCCATCAGCCGCTGAAAGGTGGCCGGGGCCCCATGGAGGCCGAAGGGCATTCTGGTGAATTGGTACAGGCCCGTGGGGGTGGCGAAAGCGGTCTTCTCCCGGGAGGCCGGTTCGAGGGGGATCTGCCAATACCCCTTGCTCAGATCCAGAGTAGTGATGTATCGGGCTTCTCCCAACCGGCCGAGCAACTCATCTACTCGGGGCATCGGGTACACATCGAACTTCGAGATGGCGTTGACGCACCTGAAATCAATGCAGAACCGTCTGCTGCCATCCGGCTTGGGGACTAGGACGATTGGACTACGCCATTCACTCTGGGCTGGTTCGATGACCCCTAAGTCCAACATAGCTCGTACCTCTTCCTCGATGACTGGCCGCATGTGGTAGGGCAAAGGCCTGGCTGCACCTCGGATTACCACACCTGGCTCTGTCTGGATGGTATGCTGGACAAGAGTGGTGCACCCCAGATGGGTTGTAAAGGTGTGGGGGAATGCCAACAAGAGAGACTGGGTTTGTTTAAGTTGCTCTGTCGTTAGGGTCGGTCCGAGCTGGGGCCCTTCGGAGTCCACTGGTTCGGCCACCTGGGGGCCCAGCTCAGGTTCTGGCGGATAGGGGGTAAATCAACAGCCCCTCTCGCTCCCGCCATGGTTTCAGAAGTTTTACGTGGTAATGTTGCTTCCTTTTCTGCCGGTCGGGCTGGTAAATTTCATACGTGACAGGCCCGACCCGTCGGATCACCTCGTATGGCCCTTGCCACCGGGCCAAGATCTTTGATTCGCTAGACGGGAGGAGGAGTAGGACCCGGTCCCTGGGTTGGAAGTCACGAGTCTGCGCCCCGCGATTGTAGGTTTGTGCCTGAGACTCCTGGGCGTCTTTCAGATTCTCGTGGCGAGGCCCCGCCTGGGCCAGGCGCTCCTGAAGCTGCAGCACATATTTCAAGAGGCCTTGGGCAGGGACGGGGCTTGTTCCCATGTCTCTCGCATCAGGTCCAGGAGGCCTCGGGCCGTCGGCCGTAGAGTAACTCAAATGGGGAGAACTGTGGAAGACTGTGGGACCTCCCGGATCGCCAGGAGCAGTGGGGGTAGTAACTGGTCCCAGCGTCAGAGGTCGTCTGGGGGAAACTTCCGTAACATGCTCTTAAGGGTAAGATTAAAGCGTTCGACCAGCCCGTCGGTCTGTGGATGGTAAACGGACGTATTCAGCTGCTTAATCCCTAGGACTTCACACACTTGCCGTAATAGCCGAGCGGTAAAGTTGGTACCCTGATCTGTCAGGATTTCTCGGGGCAAACCGGCGGGCAAAGATTTTCACGAGCTCGCTGGCGATGCTACGGGCTGTGATAGTGCGGAGGGGTACCGCCTCGGGGAACCGGGTAGCATAGTCCAGCAGGACCAGTATATACTGGAAGCCGGCCGCGCTCTTGGGGAGCGGGCCCACCAAGTCCATGGCCACCCGCTCGAAGGGGGTTTCAATCAGTGGCATGGGAATCAATGGTGCCTTCGGGGTCTGGGCTGGCGCAGCCAACTGGCAGTCGGGGCAGGACCGGCAATAAGTCCGCACCTCCTGATGCACGCCAGGCCAAAAGAAGCACGTCAAAATCCGGGACAACGTTTTCTCCTGGCCGAGGTGTCCAGCCGCCGGGACGTCATGGGCTAGCTTCATGACGGCTCGTCGGTGACACTGGGGAACGAGAAGCAGGGTCTGAAGCTCGCCTGTCCGGGGGTCCTTCTCCACCCGGTACAGGCATTCCTGTCGTAACTCGAAGTGGGGCCATTGGGTGGCCTGGCAAGAGTCTATGATGGTGCCATCGACGACGGCCACCTGTTCATACGCCCGCTTGAGGCTGGGGTCGGCCCGCTGGTCGCGGCAGAAGTCCGTCTGAAGTGGGAGGCCCTCTAGGGGAGTCCTCTGAATTGTTCAGCTGCTCGGGGGGTTCGGACGTTTCCTCCTCGCCCTCTACGGGCCTCCTGCAGCTCTCCTTCCCAGGCTGGCGTGATCCTTGGGCCTTCCCCGGCATGGCGGCGGAGGACCTCCGAAAACTCGGGCCAATCGCGGCCCAGGATCACCGGGTACGCCAGGCGCGGGGCGAGGCCCACTACCATCAGTCGGGTGACCCCTTCTATTGTTAGCTGGGCCTGAGCACTGGGGTACGGCCGAGTATCCCCGTGGATGCATTGCAACCAGATCGTTCCCAGGTGGGGGTCGGCCCGGGGCCCCAAGCTCTGGCGGACCAGCGTCTGACCGCAGCCGGAATCGATGAGAGCCACCATTGGAGACCCCTCCAGGACCACGGGCACCGTGATTCTGGCGGTCTGGGGACGCCGGGCGCGGCCTTCCCCGGAGTAAACTTGGCCGAAGTGGCACTCCATCGTCGGGCAGTCTTGGCGTAGGTGTCCATACTCCCCGCAGGAGAAGCAGGGTCCCAGGTGAGTTCGGCCTGGCTGGGGACGTCTTCCTGCGGCTCCTCCCGGAGAATCCCGCATGGTCCCCCGCTTTACGGGAGGCGAGGGGGGCGCGGGTCGCACCAGGGCCTCCATGGGTCAGCCTCGGGGCTCAGGCCCCCGGAGGGACTCTCGGGAGTCCGTCCGGGCCAGGGGGGCCCTCCTTTCGGGATTGGGGTGACCCACCCCGGGGGTGGCGACTTCGTGGGTCAGGCCGCGCCACCTCCGCCGCCAGGAAGTTCTCCATTAAGGAGACGGCCGTCGCCAGCGTCGGGGGCCGATGGCGGAGGACCCAGGCTCTCCCCCGTGGCGGGAGTATATGGAGGAACTGTTCCAACACAATTTGCTCCGTGAGTTCCTCCGGCGTTCGGGTCTCGGGTTGTAGCCACTGTTTACATGTCTCCCTTAGTTCCTGGGCCACCATCCGGGGCCGGCCCCCTGTGGGGTAGGTCAAGCCCCTAAACCGCTGGCGGAAGGTTTCCGGGCTCACGTCCAGGGCGTTCAGAATTGCCGCTTTTACTTGATGGTAGTCCTGAGCGGCCTCCGTAGACAGGCCCCGGTAGACCATCTGGGCGGTCCCCGTCAGGTATGGGGCCAAGAGGGACGCCCACTGGTGCGGAGCCCATCCCGTGATGATGGCGACCCACTCAAACGTTACCAGGAAGGCCTCCGGGTCGTCACTGGGGCTCATCTTGGTCAGCCGGATGGGTGGGTTCGGACGCGGTGCCCCCTCGGAGCCCCCTGGCTGGACAGCTGGTGGAGGCATTCCCTCTGGAAGTCCTGATGGCGCGTGGCCAGGTCTTGCATCAGCTGGTGCTGCTGGGCTCCCAGCTGCTCAACCAGCTGCTGCTGTTGCTGTTGCTGGGCGGCCTGCTGTTCTTGCTGTTGCCGGAGCTGGGCCGCCTGCTGTCGCTCCTGGCTTTCGGTCAGGAAGGCGAAGAGCTGAGACAGATCCATGTCTAGGGGTGGGGTTCGCTCCGCCCCAGGTCCCCTCTCCGAAGGGTCGAGGGTCCATGCACACATATCTGGGCATGGGCCCCTGTCTGGGTGCCACGTGTAAGGGTCCGTGTGTGGGTCCCCTTGTCAGGTGAGGGTCGCTCTTCGACTTCGGGGCGCCTGGGAACCAGGCCGCCTCACTACAGGAGGCTGAGTAGTAGTATAGTCACACAGTCCACGCCTAGATCAGGCGGGGCAACAGGCAGTAGTCCTGGGCTCAGACCCTCAGGCAGGGCTGAGCAGCAGTTCAGTTTATAAGCCCAAGCCCTAGCTCAGGGCAGGGCAGCAACAGATACAGGGCTCAGACCCTCAGGCAGGGCTGAGCAGCAGTTCAGTTTAGAAAGCCCCAAGCCCTAGCTCAGGGCGGGGCAGTAACAAATACAGGGCTCAGACCCTCAGGCAGGGCTGAGGAGGCAAAATAGTTCAGGGGCTCAGGTCCTCAATCAGGAGCTGAGCAAACAGCAGGTAAGTCCAGACTTTTGGGCCTGGGTGCTGGTGTGAGGGGGAGACTGCCACCTGTGAGTGGGGTGGCAGGGGGGACACAGGCCCACCCACTCCACTGTGTCCCAGCCCGGGGCCCTAGCAGTGGCGTGGATCCGCTGCAGTCAGTGGGGATCCTGGCCGCAACACACTGACATAGGCTCAGGGTCGGCGGCAGCCAGACTGGGGTCGGCTATCCCCGGGCCACTTCCAATCTCCCCCTCCAGTGGTACCTGTGTCGTTGTGGCTTCAGCAGGGGGGTCCACCAGCATGGGCTCCTCAGGAGACGGGTGCACGGGTGGGCTCGACTCCTCTTCTGTGTACTGGGCTTGGGGTAGGCTCGGCCAGTCCTCCTCTGTGTACCGGGCTTGGGGCAGGCTCAGCCAGTCCTCCTCAGGGTACCGGGCTTGGGGCAGGCTCGGCCAGTCCTCCTCAGGGTACCGGGCTCGGGGCAGGCTCGGCCAGTCCTCCTCAGGGTACCGGGCTCGGGGCAGGCTTGGTTCAGCAGGAGCTCGGGCACCAGCGTCTGTCCTCTCCAGCAGCCGGGCTGCAACTGAGCACTGGGCCCGGGCCTTTATACTTCCTGTCCCGCCCCTTGACTTCCAGGGGGTGGGGACAGGCGGCGGCGTCTCCGCCCACTGAGGCGGCCGTTCTGGCTTGTCCCTCTCAGGTGCGGCTGGGAACCAGGCCGCCTCACTACAAGGTGTAACAGGCGTTCCTCCTTTGGTGCCCCCTGTTGACAGCCACTCCAGCTCTGTGGTGATCTGCCTCTTCTCACGACTCACCCTCCAGCCAGGTCACATTTAGTCCCACCCCCTCCAGGGGAACTCAGGGTCTATCCACTTTGCAGTCTAAGCCCAGGGTTAGTAGACCTCAAGCTAACAGACCCTGGGTTTGTCAACCTAGGGCTTGAGCTTCTACACTCATATGTAATACCAGGTTAGGAATTATTGAACCCTGGGTCCCACGTGTGGACATAGGACAGTTCCAGGAGCTCTTGTTCTGCTTTTCCACTAAAACAGGAAGATGTCATTGCAGAAGTTGAGGACGGATCCCAAACCCAATCATATTCCTCCATGTATACATTTGTAAAGTAAACACCGAAGAGCTCGTCCAAAAGGTGAGCCACAATCCCATCTCCCACAGTCAATTGTCATGCTGTTCGTGTCCAGAAATTCTATCCGTAGTGGAAACAGATCTGAGGTTCCACTGCTCAGCCCAGTTTATCAAATATCTACTTTCTTCTGAAATGCTGCACTCTTGTCACTCCCCTCAAGGATGGTGGTGGCATCCCTGTAAGCTGGCAGGGCCGCCCCTCTGTGTCCACGCCTGAGGGAGGCCACACCTCCTCACAGTTTGGTCTGCTAAAGCCTTCTTCAAACAGGAAAAACGAGGGAATTAGCGGTTCTCAAGGGGCCTGTCCTTCAAGCGGGAGGTGGGCCACACACAGTCTGGGCTCTGGCCTGTAACCAGGGAGAGCTGTAGCAGTCTATCCATCTAGCCGTTAAACAGGGTGGAGTAATCAGTAGTCAATGATCTGGTCTGCAACCGGGAAGAGCAGCAGCAGCAGTTTATTCATCCTGTCGCTAGGCAGGGTGGGGCAGTAAACAGCCAAGGCTCTGACTTACAATCAGGCAGAGCTGTTGCAGTTCACTCGCCCTGCTTTTAAGCGGGGTGAGGCAGTAACCAGTCAGGGGTCTGGCCTGTAATCAGGCAGAGCTACAGCAGTCTATGGACCCCACCTTTTAACAAGCCGAGACAACAAATAGCCAGGGTTCTGGCCTGCAACCAGGCAGAGCTGTAGTCCCGGTCCAGGCTATGAGGCTCAGGCTTGGGGTAATCAGCACACTCAGTCTATGGGGCTCCAGTTTGGGGTAAGCTGAGGAGCACAGGCTTCCTGGTCTACGGAGGAGGAATACTGCCACCCCAGAGGTGGGTTGTCGGGGGGATGTGGGCCCACCCAACCCACCGCATCCCAACCCAGGACCCTATCAGTGGTGGAGTAGTCCACCACTGGGTCAGTGGGGATCCGCTCACAACAGAGTGACCTGGTTTCAGTCTCACTCTCCACCAGACTACTGCCTGGTTCCCTTGGGTTGCTTCCCTCTCTCCCCCTCAGGCATACCTGGATGCAGTTGTCATCCTCAATCTCCTCTGGGTACTCTACCAAGGGTAGCAGTAGCAGCTCCTCTGCGTCAAGAGCATCAGGGCTCCCTGGAAGTGCATGCTGGTCCCTGGGGCAACAGCAATTCTCCTTGGTGCTCACCTCCAGCACCAGGGAAGAAGCATCTATCTCCTCCAGCAGCTTCTTCCCAACTGAGCAGCTGAGTCAGCCTTTTATAGTTCCCTTTCTTGTCCCACCCCTCTGCTTCCGGGGCATGGTCCTCCTGGCTCCTCCTACCAGGCAGCCTGCGGTGTTCCCTTCGCGTCCGAATCTGAGGGAGGCCACACCTCCTCGCTACAGCCCCATTGTGTGGACAGGTTCAGCGTATTCAACAAGTTAAAAATGTCTGTGAGGTATGCAAGCTTTGCGATTCATATCAGGTCAGAAAAGTTTGTGGTGATCTTGGGATTGTGCGCAGAAAGAAAACCCAGCAGCTATTTGCAAAGCTCAAAAACTCTTTCCAATACTCTGCTGCAAGATAGCCAACGCACTTTCATATGAAACAATAATTTATCATGTCCAGCACCCATTTCTAAACACAGCTTTGCAAAAAAGCGGGAATTCAAAGGCCAGGTCATTAAAACACAACTGACAAAGCTGCATTTAGCACATCATGTAATTTGGGTTCCATTTTCTTTGATACAAGGGCCTGGCAATGCAACATATTGTGTGTTACAATTACCTGTGGGTTTATGGCTCATATTCTTGCTACAACACCACTCCTATTGCCTGTCAACGCAAACAAACACATTTCTCCCAAATCAGCGATTCAGCTTTCATGAAATCATCCAATAATCTGAATATTTCCTGACCTGTTGTCCATTCTCGTAATTTCTGTCAAATAAACTCTTCCAAAATTCCCCCCAGCCAAACATACCAAACAAAAACTAACAATTGTGCTGCATTATCAACATCACTTGTTTCATCAAGCTGAATTGCAAACTGTTCACATGCACGTAGCCTTTCAGTTAGTTGGCATTTTACATCATTTGAAAGTTCTTCAATTCTTCTACTAACTGTGTCGTTAGAAAGTGGTATGGCCTTATGTTTCTTTGCTGAATCTTCGCTTACTATCACTTCTTACATTTCTACAGCAGCTGGAAGAGTCAGTTCTTCTCCAATAGTATGGGATTTTTTACTCTTTGCAATCTGAAGCGCTGTCAAGAAAGATGCTTCAGAGCCTTTTCCAGAACCGCTCTTCTGTCATTTGAGTTTTCTGTCAATAGTATTTTTCTTTCTTTCATTGAAAAAAAGTCTCTCAATTTATCTTCATACTCCAGTTGCCTTGTTGTGAGGTGTCGTTTCAACTTTACAGGTTTCATTGCTTCATTTGATAGGATTTGTAAGCATAGAAAGCATTGTGGTCGTCCATTACTAAATTCTATAAAACCAAAATCAGTATAACTTTCGGCAAACTTTCTGTTCTTCATTGTTTCTTACTACTTGACTCTGCATTGGCCATGGCTTCATCACAACTAGCAGTACTGGTAAAAGGACGTTTTAAAAACTTATCCATTTTCAATGTAATTTGCTCACACACCATCAAAAGATATTCCACTTCCACCTGCCAAAGACATCTCAGTCATCAAAAAACTTACATCACTTCTGATTTGCTATCACAAAGCTGGGAGATTTTTTACATTGATGCTTATGCAATGTGAGCATTACGGCGTTGTTCATACACCATGGAATATATGGTGTAAACAGAAATATTGGCTTTGTTGGTTTTAATTATTACGCAATGCTGATGTGCAGTGAGATTTTTTTTTTAAAAAAGTGTCATAATATTTTGCAGCCAGCCTTGTGCAATCTCTAAGGACCCCCAAGGTCCATAGACCCCAGTTTGAGAACCGCTGCCCTAGACAAGCCCTGTCCTGCCCAGTGAGAGCTAGCTGTCCAGAGGCAACCAGGGCATCTGTGGCAAACCCAGGACAAATGGCTACAAAGGGAGGGGTAGGAATTAGTCCCAAGGGGGTTAAAAGGCCTCTCCCTATCCATTGAGGAGAGATAGCCATGGAGAAATTAGGTTCAGCTGGAACAGGGGTTACCAGGGAACTAATTAGGTTCAGCTGGCCCCAATTGCTGCAGACCTTTTTAAACCCTCCCTGGCAGGGAAACAGGGGGGGGGGGAGTGAGAGAAGCTGCCAGCGAGTAGGCGCAGCAAGACTCTGACTTCTCCCAGCAAGGAAGACTGCACTCTGTTCCCAGAAGGGGAGAAAAACAGCAAGGGACTGACTAAGAAAAGGATCAGCCAGACCCTGCATGACTGGGAAGGACTTTGCTTTGCCCAAGCCTGTGTCTCCAAGGCAAAAAGGGACTGAGCCAGCTGAGGAGAAGTAAGTACTTTGCCACACATCCTAATCACCAGGTTCCACAGGAAGATGGGAAACCCTCGGAACTGCCGGACTGTCCATAACACAGCGGGGCATTGGAGCAGCACACAGGACACATGCTCTGCCCAAGGCTTCCACCCTCGCTGGGGGCCAGGCACTCTTTCTCCCACCCTGGGGCACTCTCTCCTTCCCCACTCCCTGCCTCGTTTGATTCACCCCAAACTTCTTCCAGCATGCAGCCACTCCTGAGCAATTGCCAGATGACTGGGTTCCTGCTGAGGAAGTTTGGGGAGGCCAGCAAAGTGCATTAGAACCCTAGCTGTGGCTTTGCTACCTAAGTGCCACAATCACCCAAACAAACAAAGTTCTTCGCCCACCACTGGGCTTCAGCCACCTCCGGAATGGAACTCAGCAGCAGCTGCACCATGAACAGCAAATCTGGGCAGCAGGTTAAGGCTGGGAGTGAAAGGGAGTCCCATGACCTGTGGGAGGGAGGGGTGGCTGAAACATCAAGAGAGAGAGTTTCCCTAAGCTGGAACCTGGCCCGAACACTGAGACTAATAACGTCCTTGCGCTAAGGGCCCCAAAACCTAGCAACACCTCAGCTGGACAGATTCTGGCTCAGGGCAGATCACCCACCCCACACTGAGTCATATGCTCTTTCTGGAGTTTCCACTGAGGATTCCCACCCACTCCCGGAGCTGGCATTGTTGTCAGTTCTGAGGTCGTTCCATGCAGCAGGAGCAGTGTGCAGCAAAGAGGGCAGTGGAAGCAGCAGACTCGGTCTGGAGGCTGGGGTCACTGATGGAGGGGAGGAACAAGGCAGGGCACATGGGGATGAGATGAGCTATGCTGGATATTGATGTGCTGGAGAAGAGGGAGCCAGGTCTCAGGCTCAGAAGGGGTTGGGATGTGGTGGGGAGCAGAGACTGTCCAGTGACATGCAAATAAGAGAAGAGGGGAGGCAAGGGCAGAGCCTCACACAGCAGGGGAGAAGTGAGAGCCCCATGCAAGACCTGATGAGATAACAGCCCCTAGCTCCAGGGCTGCTGCCCACCGCCCCTCCCCACCCTGCAGAGGGAGCCATGATTTATGGCCTACTGCAGCGATTTAACACAGCTTGTAAACAGCAGGAACTAGCCTGATAAAGATCACCAAGGGCTGAATGGCAGCACTCCGAAGGGCTGCCAGCACGTGGCTAGCTAGAACACCCAGCTCAGTTCCAGTACAAGTTCGTAGAGCAGCTCTGCAGCAAACACAAGTTTGAGACGGAGCCGAGCAATGTAGCCCCAGGCTCTGCCAGACTCATTATGTTGTTGGCATCCTTTCATCTGTGAGAGACGGTGGGAATTGCAGCCTATGATGTAGCTGGTTTGCAATGTCTCATGGGATTGAATAGTCCAATCTGAGATTTGCATGATATTTGGCAGTTATTGCAAATGTATGTGTAAGCGGGGGAATGGTCCCGCTATTGTGGGAACTTTCCTGGCTTATACACTACCCCGGTGAAATGGGCTAGCGAAAGGATCTGAGTCCTCGCTCTCACTTCCTTTACCCAGAGGCCTGCCTGACCTCAAGGGCTCCCCTTCCACTCTCCTGTCTGGCAGAGTCCTCGTAACCCCAACAAGGCTGGTCCAGGATTCCTGCGGGGCTCGACCCCCAACCTTGTTGTGGTCACTTAGGGCAGGGGCTAGGGGTGCTCTCTCTGCACTGGATGCTTCAAAGCAAATACAATTTATTAAACAGCAATCAATTTAAAAAATAAGGAAAAAACAGGAAAGGTTAAAGGAAAACACATGACCTCGCTCTGTGGCACGGGGACATCACAAACAGTGTCTCTGGAATGTAAGGGCAGTTCACAGTCTGTTCCTCACACAGCCCAGGCCTCCTTCTCAGGCCCTGGCTGTGCTGCAGGGTTGGACACTTGCTCTGGCAGTGCCCACAGGCTCTCAGGCTTTAGGTGTCAGGACCTTTCTTCCCAGCGTCGCCCCCACCCTGTCGGGCTTACGATCCCCCTCCAAGTCTGACCTGCAAGGCGTGTTGGCTGGAGGCATCTCCCCGCGCTGGGCCCGCTGCTCAGGATCCCCCTCGCTCTCTCCAGCTGCTCACTGCACCCGGCTCCGGACTGCTCCAGACCCAGCTCCACCACTCTGCCTCAGCTCCAGCTCCACTCTGCCACAGCACTGCTGCTGCTCTGCCTCCAGCTCTCTGGGCTGCTTCTCTGGCCCCCCTGGCTCTGGTTGCTGCAGCTCTCCTCCCAGCACAGGTCTGTTCTGTGGGCTGCTTCTGTGACTCTGCTCCCAGATCTGACCTGCTTCCTAGGCTGCTTTTCTGGCCCCTCTGGCTGGCACAGCTCCAGGGCCGCCCAGAGGATTCCGGGGTCTTCAGCGACGGGGGGCCCTTCCCTTCCGGGACCCGCCGCCGAAGTGCCCCGAAGACCCGCGGTGGGGCCCCCCCGCCCCCGAATTACCGCCGAAGTGGGACCCGCCGCCGAAGTGCAGCCCGGTCTTCGGCGGTAATTCTGCGGCGGGGGGTCCCCGCCGCGGGTCTTCGGGCGCGGGTCCCGGAAGGGAACCCCGCCGCCATTACCGCCGAGACCGGGCTGCAGTTCGGCGGCGGGTCCCGCTCCGTCTTCGGGTAGTCGCCAGCGGGGTCCTTCCGCCCGGCGGAAGGACCCCGCGGCAGACTGGGAGCAAAGAAGCTCCTGCGCCCGGCCCCGCAAGACTTTTCCGGGGCCCCTGGAGCGAGTGAGGGACCCCGCTCCAGGGGCCCCGAAAAACTCTCGTGGGGGCCCCTGTGGGGCTCGGGGCCTGGGGCAAATTGCCCCTCTTGCCCCCCCCTCTGGGCGGCCCTGCACAGCTCTGCTCCCCAGCTTAGCTTGGGCCCCTGCTTTCTCCTTAGCTTGGCTCCATTCTGTCTGACCCAGGAAATGCCAGCTCACATGGAGGATGGGACCCCCCATCCCCGGCCTCCTGACTCCCTGATTAGCCTGCCCACCCTGTCAACCAGGCTGACCTGGAGCACTGGCCTCTCCCCATTGTTCCTGGGGACTGTCAGTCTCAGGGTCCTGATTTCCCATCGACCCTTCCCCTTTCTTTTGGTACTCGGAGCTAGTCAACCAAAACATCCTCACTGAGTTTCAGTAAGGGGACAATAGTCCCCTTACATATGTATCTTGGTTGGGTGCTGCTTGCTTCCTACAGGCTCTTTTCTCTTCAGGCTGTAGGAACCATCTTCTGTCATGGACTCTGATACCCTGATGGAGGCAATGGTGCCACTTGTTACGATCACTTGCCAGGATTTCCCATTGGTCAGGATCAATTCCAAATTCCTTCATCTCTCACTTGCATGTGTCTGTATAGCGAAGCTTAGGATGTCCTGTTGTTCTTGTTCCCTCTGATAGCTCCCTGTATAGCATGTCCTTGGGTACACGTCCATCTTCCAACCTACTCAGATGACCCAGCTAGCACAGTCATCTTTGCTTGAGCAGGGCTGTCACACTTGGTAAATTTGCCCTCCGAAGAACTTCTGCATTGGTGATTTTATCTTGGTGTTGAGTATGCAGCGTAAACAACGTTGGTGGAAACTGTTTAATGTTTTCTCCTGAGGAGCATAAATTGTCCATGTTTCCCCACCAGTCATGAGAGTGCTGAGGATGCAAGCTTGGTACGCTAGCATTTTGGTCTTGATGGTAAGCTTTGAGTTGGTCCATGCTCTGTTAGTTAGTCTGCTAAATGTGGTGGGACCCATTCCAATGCGAACATTTAATTCTTCATCCAGTGAGAGGTTGGTGGTCACTGTAAAACCTAAATAGCTGAATTTTTGGACTACTTCTAGCTAGTTTGCATTTAAGGTAATTGAAGGATCTTGTGAAACTGCATGTCCTTATGTAACAGTAAAAAAATCCGTTCCCCTCTCCATGCCTCCATTTCCCCATCTGTGAAATTAGAGGCCACAGAGCTTACCCAGCTTTGATATCACTGCTAGGTGCAAAAGAGTCATGATGGCGTCTGATGGGACAATAGATGTTCTGAGGGCAGAATCATCTAGCATCACCCCGTGCTGGGGTTATTCCATGATGCTTGGGTGGTGTGTCTAGTGCAGGGGTGGGCAATGGGAGCTTCGGGTGAGGTAGCCACAGGCGAGGGCATCATGCAGAGCCCTCTGCCCCCTCTCCCCCAGGGGCTGCAGGGACTTGGTGCCAGCTGCTTCTGGGAGCGGCACAGGGCCAGGGCAGGCAAGGAGCCCGCCTTATCCTGCAGCGCACCACTGCCACCCTGGAGCCGCTCCAGGTAAGTGGTGCCGGGCCAGAGCCCGCACCCTGCAACCCTCCTACACTCCACACCCCAACCCCCTGCTCTGAGCTCCCTGCCACATCCCTCGTGCACTCCAACCCCCTGCCCTGAGCTCCCTGCCGCACCCCTCCTGCACCCCAACAGGGCCACCCAGAGGATTCAGGGGACCTGGGGCAAAGCAATTTCGGGGGCCCCTTCCATAAAAAAAATTGCAATACTATATGCTCGTGGGGGCCCCTGCAGGGCCCAGGCAAATTGCCCCACTTGCTCCCCCGCCACGGGCGGCCCTGGGAAAAATAAACCTTCCGCATCTCGGCACAAACCCAGTTTTAAGAAAACTTCTTTACAAGGTATCACTGGTTCTCAGCATCAACTAGTGCTAAAAGGCACAAAAGCTCATTAAAAGGGTTGGACAAATATTTTCCATCAAAACTTTTTTTGGATCGAAAACTAGGGGGTTTTAAAAAGCAGAAAAAAATCACGGACAATGTCTGCTTTCCTTCAAAATTTGTTGTGCTTTTTTAATTGAAAAGCTGAAATTAGTCTGCCAAAACCTGAATATGATTTGGGGTTTCAGAAGTGTGTGGCCAAATATTTGCTGCTTGCTGTGTTTGATTGTTTAAGCAGAATTTTTTATTGTTTCTTTAAAAAAAAATCCAAAACTTTTGTACTATCTCAGCTTGTGACCAAACGGCTGAGCCCATCCAGTCAGAGATTTTTTCAAGGTTTCTGATACTCTGCTGGCTTCCTTGACTCATATCTGTCTCCATAACTTTGGGTTCATTTAGGTTAGAACATAAGAACAGCCATACTGGGTCAAACCAAAGGTCCATCCAGCCCAGTATCCTGTCTACCAACAATGGCCAATGCCAAGTGCCCCAGAGGAAGTAAACCTAACAGGTATGATCAAGTGATCTCGCTCCTGCCATCCATCTCCACCCTCTGACAAACAGAGGCTAGGGACACCATTCCTTACCCATTCTGGCTAATAGCCATTAATGGACTTAACCCCCATGCATTTATCTGTTTCCTAGAGACTGGCTCCATGAGGTCCCTCAGAAAGTGGAGATGGTTCCTGTGGGTTTGTCTTTAGTATAGCTTATGTACATACTCCACAAACTGAGCATTTGAGCTTCTTCCAAAATCTGGGATGAGACTATGTTGTCAAAACTGAAATGCTCAAAATATCACATGCATGTGAATGGACACAGGGTGCTAAAATTAACTTAACCCGGGGGGTCTCAATCTGGGGGTCGGGACACCTCAGGGGGTCACGAAATTATTACTGGGGGTTGCGAGCTGTCAGCCTCCACCTCAAACCCCGCTTTGCCTCCAGCATTTATAATAGTGTTAAATATATTAAAAAAGTGTTTTCAATTTATAAGGGGGTGAGGAGTGTCGCACTCAGAGGTTTGCTATGTGAAAGGGTCACCAGGACAAAAGTTTGAGAACCACTGAATTAACCCCTCTGAAGCCTCAGGGAATGCAGGGGAGAGGGGGTCTCCCTTGGTAAGGGTGGGAAGGAGGTAGGTGGTGTAGGATATTGCTCTTCTCATGAGATCCCTCTCCCAGTGGCTAATTTTAAATGAAGCTACCCTCCCCTGACATGAATCTCCCTATGGCACTGAAATTAAATATAGACTATAATTTGGCATTTGAGAAGTGAAAGGGATGGTAGCGCTAATGGAAAAGCTAACAGCTTGGCTCTTCTGCAAGCCTCAAACTGCTGAATGAGCTTTAGGGTAGGGAAGGCTGTGCCTCCCAAACAGCCTGGCCCTGCCCCCTATCTGACCCCCCGCCCACTTCCTGCCCCCCAACTGCCCACCCCCCTCAGAATCCCTGACCCATCCTGCTCCTTGCCCCCTCACAATCCTCCAGAGACCCCCCCCACCACCACCCTGGGACCCCACCCCTGCTCCCTGTCCCCTGACTGCCCCAACCCCTATCCACCCTGCCGCTGAGTCCTGACAGACCTCCGGAACGCCAACACTCCAAACCCCGTTCCCTGTCCCCAACTGCCCCCAACCTCTGCCCCCTCCCTGTCCCCGGGACTCCCTGCCCCTTATCCAACCCCCCTGACCCCAGCCCCAGCCTCTTACCTCCGGCTCCCCCCTCACCCGAAGCCTCAGCGCATCGCATCCAGGAGTGTCCCTGAATAGCTTCAGCTTGCCTCCGGGGCGGGCCTGAGCTCCTTCCCTCTCAGAGCCTCGTAGTAAGGGGGTGGGTCTGCGAGCTCCAGCGGGGCCTGACCTTCCAGCCCCACCCCCTTAGCACGCGGCTCTGAGCTGGGCGGAGCTCAGGCCCCACCGGAGACACGCTGCAGCTGTTCATGGAAGCTCCTGGATGTGCTGAGGCTCTGGGAGAGGGGCGGGGTCGGGCCAGGAGCCTCAGCTGTTCTCTTGGGGGGGCCCCTGCGGAGCTCGGGGCCTGGGGCAAATTGCCCCCCCCGGCGGCCCTGCATCCCAACCCCCTGTCTTGAGCCTCTTCCCACACTCTGCACCCCAACCCCCTGCCCTGAGCCCCCTCCTGCATACCGGATTCCCCTCCCACTCCCATGCAATTTCCCCACCCAGATGTGGCCCTCAGGCCAAAAAGTTCACTCACCCCAGTCTAGCGTCTGTCTGGATGCACTGTGCAGTGTGTTCTATAACCACCAGGACAGTTTAGGCTAACACCCTACGGTTTGGGTTTGAATTGTTCTTTAGAATCTACTCAGCCAGGAAGGCCCCGCAGTGTGGATTTCACCTGCCCACCCCCGGCTCCTCACCTGCGGGAAGGGAGCATGTCCAGCGGAAAGGCATCAGGGCAGGGGTTTGGCCTGGATGAGGTCCCAGCTCTGCTCCCTCCTGAACCCCCTTCCTGGGCAATGGTCCCGAAGAACCTGCCTCCTTCTTGCTCGAAACTTCCCCTGACCTTGCACACACACATTCTCCCCCAGCATAGCCTGCCCTCTTGCTCCCTGAACTTCGGCACCTCCCTCCCACATGGTGATGCCTGGCCCCTGCTCCCCACTTACCCCCCACCCCTTTGCCAGACATCCTCCTCAACCCCTGGTGTGTGCTCTTTGCACAGCCCTCCCCTGCTGCCACAGCCCCCTGCATCCTCTCCACATATTCCCACACAGCCCGTGTTAGATCACACCGTGAAATGTACGGCTTCCCTTGGGTCTTTACCTCACGCTGCCGCCTGAGCGCTGCCCTGGTGCCAGTTGCCTACCGAGCCCCGTAGGTCTGGAGCGGTTCTAGAACTCTAAACAGGCACCCTTTCTCCCTGGGAGGAGCTGACTTTTATGAGGCTGGGTCGTGGGGTTCATTCACCGCCGGGGCGCCTCCTCCTGGCCACTCTGGGGATTAGCTCTTTGCAGGTCCGGCAACCTTGCTCCGCACCTATTCGCCTTCTAAGGCTGGTCCTCGTTCACACGCAAGTTCAGCTATGTGAATAGCGTAGCTGAACTCGAAGTACCTTAGTTCGAAGTACTTACCCGTCCTCACGCCGCGGGATCGAAGTCCACGGCTCCCCCGTTGACTCCGCCACCGCCGTTCGCAGTGGTGGAGTTCCGGAGTCGACGGGAGCGCGTTCGGAGTTCGATATATCGCGTCTAGATGAGACACGATATATCGAACTCCGAGAAGTCGATCGCTACCCGCCGACCCGGGCGGGTAGTATGGACGTACCCTAAGAGGCTTTTTCTCTCCACTCCTCTGGGAGCACCCTTCCCTCAGGGCCAAGACCCCAGGGCTGCTCCTCTCCCCCTGGTTTCCTCCTCTCCCTCCCTATGGCCAGAGAGGGACTGACGGCCCCCAACACTGCAGCCCCTTCTGCTGCCAACTTCCTGGCTTTATCATAGCCCAACCTGTTCCTCCTCGGCTGAGCTCTGTCCCCAATCAGGGGTTGCTTAGCCAGCCTCAGTCCCCTCAGCTGTGGCCTATCAAGTTAATTGGCCCCCTTCTCAGCCTCATTAGCTCTTTCCAGGCTGGTGTGGGGTGAATACCCCATCACAGGTGCGTTCTCAATACGGGACCCCCAGTAGGGTTGCCAGGCGTCTGGTATTCGACCGTTAAAAGTCCAGTCAGCGGCCTAATGGGGGCTTGGGGCTGAGGCAGGCTCCCTACCTGCCCTGGCTCTGCACGGCTCCTGGAAGCAGCCGCCAGGTCCCTGCAGTCCCTAGGCACTGGGTGGCTCAGCGTGCTGCCCCCATCCCAAGTACTGGCTCTGCAGCTCCCATTGGCCAGGAACCACATCCAATGGGAACTGTAGGGGGTGGTGCCTGCAGGCACGAAGGCAATGCCCAGAGCCTCCCTGGCCGCCCATGCACCTAGAGGCCGCAGGGACCTGGGGGCCGCTTCATTGAAGCCACAGTAAGCGCCACTGGGACCCTGCACCTCAACCCCCTGCCCCAGCCCAGAGTGCTCTCCTGTACCCCAAACCCCTCATCCCCAGCCCCACCCCCAACTGGAGCTCTCACACACACCCCCTCGGACCCCAGCCCCTGCCCCAGCCCAGAGTCCCCTCCCACACACCAAACCCCTCATCCCCGGCCCCACTGTGCAGAACCAGCAGTGGGGAGATTACAAATGCTCAGCAAGTTATATGGCATAGTCAAAGCACAGGCCATGCCTTTAGCTACTCTTCTCTGACACTGGGGAGGGGATGAGGAAGGACTTGAAAAGCCTAACCATGGATACTGTCTACAGCACAACAGGATATCTCATTAAAACAATCCAGCTGAATACTTAATAGGGAGATCCTGGATTTAGGGAGGTCTCCGCTCAGTGAGGTTTTCAGTTAACATACAGAGATATACACCTACCCCAGAGGGCTGCGTTTCCTGGACTGCTAGCCCCACCACCGGGGGAAATTAGTTTTCTCCTTCATCAATCTCTGGCTTAGTCCTGTCAGCTTTGGCTTTTCATCTACGCAGGAGTTTTGCAGTGGGAACTGCCTCCAAGATGTTTGTATTCTCTTTGTCCCCAGCTCTCATCCCAGCAGAGCACCAGGGGCTGCCCTCCTTGTGTTCAGTGAGTCCTCTAGGTCTGATTTAGCTAATGAGATCTAAATCAAAGAACAGAAGAATTCTACTCTCTCCCTAGAAGAATGCTGGCTAAGAGAGCTGTATGGTCTCCTGGACTGCGCGCTATGGATGTTCCAGCTTTTGTTCCCAGGGCCACCCAGAGGATTCAGGGGGCCTGGGGCAAAGCAATTTTGGGGGCCCCTTCCATAAAAAAATTCCAATACTATAGAATACTATATTCTTGTGGGGACCTGGGACAAATTGCCCCATTTGCCCCCCACCTCTGGGCAGCCCTGTTGGTTCCATAGTTAAAGTTGAGTTGAATATTGCACTTAAAGCAGGGATTCAGCCACTGTATTACCTACAAAGAACATGACATCCTCCCCAAACTTCCCAGCCTCACTAGTACTGCCAACCTCAAAAGATCAATAATCATGACTCAGACACTTCTCCCCCCACCCAAATCATGAGATTGGCCCCAAAATCTCAAGTAATGTTTTTTTAGCCAATCTTTTGACTTTTTAACTCTCCTCCACTCCTCTGCCAAAGTGTGGGTGGTAACTTCACGTGGAAAAGATAAACTTCAATGCACACAGATGTGAGCAGTGGTCTGAATGAGATCACTTCTGCCATCTGTTGATGAACTGGGAGGAAAAGCCTTCAGGAGCAGACCAAATTTGCATAGACACACTTACTTTGCCTCAGTGATCAGGAGACCATCCTGGTTGGCCAAAAGGATCAATTTCAGCTGTTTTGAGTTAAAATTCACTATAATCTTGGATTCAGAGCTAATGCAATGTCATTACCCCTACTGTATGAGTAAAGGGCAGCAGAATTGTATTCAATATGTCCTAATTGAGGGGGAGTCCCCCTAACTTAACCTCACTTGGGGGTAATGATGCCAAATCCAAGTGAATGGGGGTGAGATCAAACAATGAGAAGTCCTTGTGGTACCTTAGAGATTAACAAATTTATTTGGGTATAAGCTCTTGTGGGATAAAAGCCAAGTGGGTGAGATAGGTATTCCTACATAGTAGTGTGGAGTCTGGTTAAAGAGTTCCAGAAGTTCTTTGGCCCTCTCCCTCCAGAGTTCAAAGAGCTGAAAACACCAATAAGCTGGTTGGGGGGCTGAGCCTTAGATCTGGTGTGGGACCATATTCTGGTGAAAGACAACACAGGTGCACCGCTGGGGTTCCCCCAAATCCCATGAAATAACTAAGAGCTGAAGTCCTTAAACTAGATGGAGGAACCTCTGAATATGGCACTGCAGCAACTGCAACACCGAGGTAACAGCAATGGCCCGGTGCTGGCAACCAGTGACAGAGGTGGTGGCATCACTCTCCCTCCAAGGTGGGAGATGTACCCACCTGAATGCACCCCTGGGCTCTGGGACTTCACTGGCTTCAGACAACAAATTGTGAGTAGGGGGCAGTAGAGGGAAAAGGGGAGTGATGTGACCCTGAGAGAATCCCGGTGCTAGCTGGCACACTGTCAAAATTGCAGCCTGAGCCTTTGTCATGGCTAATAATAATTGTGTTGATTGCCAAGTGATACTAATTAATGAGTTGGGGGTAACAGGGTTTTTGGCCAGAAATCAGGCTCCTCAGAATTAAAACTGATATATTCAGTTGGGGGAGAGGGATAGCTCAGTGATTTGAGCGTTGGCCTGCTAAACCCAGGGTTGTGAGTTCAGTCCTTGAGGGGGCCATTTAGGGAACTGGGGTAAAAATCTGTCTGGGGATTAGTCCTGCTTTGAGCAGGGGGTTGGACTAGATGACCTTCTGAGGTCCCTTCCAACCCCAATCTTCTATGATTCTAGTATCTTGTAGGGAACCTCAGGGTGTACAGCAAAGTCCCTCCCACTGAGGGCAAAGCAAAGCCTTGGTGATTTCTGTTAAAACAATCAGTGAAGGCCAAAGAGCTCCAAACTGCATAAACAGCCAGCAGTACTACAGTATTATATCCTCACACCCTTCCTTGGCCAGTGAGGGAGAGGGGCCAGGCAAAGGCCATTTTGGGGAGGGGAGGGGTCCACCCCAGGCAGAGGCTGTTTTGGGGGGGAGGGGACATGGTGGGCAGAGGCTTTTTTTGGTGGGGAGATGGTGGAGGGGATGTGCTGGGTAGAGGCCTGGGGATGTGGTGGGGAGGGGACGTGCCAGGAAGAAGCCGTTTTGAGTTGGTGAGGGGGGAGGGAATGTGCCGGGCAGAGGCTGTTTTGGGTGGGGAGGTGGTGGAGGGGACATGCTGGGTAGGGGCCTGGGGAGATGGGTGGCAGGGGACGTGCCGGGCAGAGGCCATTGTCAAGATCAAAACTGGCCTTGCCAGAATCCCAGTTTGGAGACTCAAACCCTCCAAGCTCAGGGGAGATCTTGGGCCCTGCCCCACTGCACATAATTCACCTCCTCCAACCTGCTGCTGGGAAATCACAGGACAGGCTCAGGGCAGCAAACCATTTCCACGGTGAGCAGTGGGCATGGGGGGACCCTGGACACACCCGAAAGGGATTGCCAGAGGGTGGATGCTCAGTGCTTCTGTACCAGCAGTCCCCTTTCAGGTGTCTCAGTTTGGGCACCTCAAATTCCTGGCCATTTGAACCATCTCACCATTGTAATGCAAGCAGGCAGATAATCCCATGTTTGCTGCTGACTCCTTCCCCTCAGGGAACAAGTGGGGAGGAGCAGGCAAAGAGGGCAGAGGGGTCAGGAACTGCGCATCAGCCCTGGGGAAGTGATCCCTGGTTCTGTCCTTATCTCAGTTAGAGCTTCGGTCATTACCACCAGCGAATGCTGAATTGATTTACCTTTCTCAGGGAGGGCTTTGCTGGAGAGGGAGGCAAGGAAACACTGTTAATGGGTGGCCTGCAACTCCTGGGTATTTATGCGGAGTGACCCAGCCATGACAGGTAAGGAGCCTGTACCACTCACTGCTCCTCCGCCTCATTGTCCTTCATGGCATGCAGGAGACTGACATGATCAGTCTGGGGGTTAAACACACACATAAATCATCTAGAGCAGCTGCCATGTGAAATCTACTGAGGACACGACCTGTGTGTGTGAATTCAGTGCTGCCTCAGCTGGCAGTGCTGGAGAATGGCATTCACTCTCCATAGGAGAGCAACACCATTGGGCAGAGCCCTATGTTTCCTCAGCACTGACCTGGGCATCTCTAAGGTGGAAGGGGACAGTAGTTCAATCTTTAAGCTCATTAAATCCTTGGTTTGTCTGCTGAGACTGCTAATCAGAGGGACAAATTGCTCTGGCAATGGAGCTGGTTGGAACAGTTTCAGTGAGGCGTGTATCTGCTGGGGAATGCCGTTTGCTGAAACTGAAACCTTTTGAAGAGACATATCGATTTTAAGGCCATTTTAGATGGAAGGCTTCCCAAGGTGCCAGCTGGACTCTCTGGTCAATTCAAATTGAAAACCTGACCATTTCATTCCATAAATGGGCATTTCAACAAAATTCCATTTTGCAAAAGCTTTGGAAAGGTGTCATTTTCAATCAACATTGGATCAAAGCCTAGAATGTCTTTGCTAAGTGGAATTGTTGGTCTCTACCCAGCTAGAACCAGATCAAGGAATAGCACCACCAGCTTATGTTATTTAAGCCACCTAACTGGCAGCAACTTTCACTCACTGCTGACCTGGGCTGAGTAGAAGGACCTGATCCTGAAAAATCACCCACCCAATGGACTCCTTCACCATAGGATCATAGAATATCAGGGTTGGAAGGGACCTCAGGAGGTCATCTAGTCCAACCCCCTGCTCAAAGCAGGACCAAGCTCCAGATAGATTTTTGCCCCAGATCCCTAAATGGCCCCCTCAAGGATTGAATTGACAATCCTGGGTTTAGGAGGCCAATGCTTCAACCTCTGAGCTATCCCTGACCCTTGAGGTCCCTGCCAACCCTGATATTCTATGATTCAATCACACCTAAAATAAAGTTTATAATTTGAATGTAGTTTGCAGTGACAGCTGTTATGAATGATTGATCACCGTATCGGTACACTGTGAGAGTTCAGAACTCTGTAAGTGATACATGGGTCTCATTCTCTCACCAACACAGGTATAAATCTGCTGAAGTCAGTGGGCTGGTCCTCTTCTGCTTTGCACCTTTTATTGTATAAGTGATACCTGCACAAAGTCAGTGGCCAGCTCTACTGATCCAGTCTGCTACTGTTTTGCCTGGAAGCCTTGTGCTAGTACTAATGTGAGAAATGGAAAGTAATTCAGAGGTACTGAAACCAAGGTTAGCTTGCTGTGATTTGCAAGGTCATGTCAATCATTATTTACTAAGGGTTTCCTATGTCATTGTTCCTGTAGCCTGAGCTCACTGCACCCGCCAGGGTCTCCTGCTTGGTTGGTTGGCTGGCTGGCATGCAGCCTGCCTGCTGGGTTTCCAGTGAAAACGTCATCCAAATCAACACATTCTCCTAACCCTGTGTTCCTCCCCCATTGCCCCTCCTCAGCACCCAGAAGCTCCCCAGCAGGATTAGGACCTTACGTAAATCCACCAATCACCTGATTTTAGTGGAAATTAGGCTGTTCCTGCCATGGTCATCTCTCCCCTGGCCAGTGCCCATTTGGTTGCAGCACCAAACAGTGTGGTTTAGATGAACATAAACCGTTGTGACTGGGTAAAGGTAAATGATGCTGCCTGAGCCAGGGCTAGTGTGGAGGGAGTCACAGTGCAAATATCCAGCCTCATTCTTACCCAGCCAGTACAGCTCCTGATCTGTACCAGCCCCTGCTGTCCCAGTCCTGAACCCTCGAACTGAGTCAACACAGCTCAGACCTGACCTGCTGTTTCATTTGCTGACTCATTTCAACCAATGGGATTGCAGTATGCAAATTAACTGGAGGGAGGGCATGGTAACTGGCTGCATTACCTTGGATGTCATAAGCAGCAAAGAGTCCTGTGGCACCTTATAGACCAACAGACGTATTGGAGCATGAGCTTTCGTGGGTGAATACCCACTTCGTCGGATGCATGCATGAGCTTTCATGGTGAATACCCACTTCATTGGATGCATGCATGAGCTTTCGTGGGTGAATACCCATTTCGTCGGATGCATGCATGCATCCGACGAAGTGGGTATTCACCCACGAAAGCTCATGCTCCAATACGTCTGTTAGTCCATAAGGTGCCACAGGACTCTTTGCTGCTTTTACAGATCCAGACTAGCACAGCTACCCCTCTGATACTTGGACGTCATAATGCTCCTTCACTTGCAGTACCAAATGGGCAGGGTGTGGAAATCAGGCTTTTCCAGGGTGCTGGTTTTCTGATGGTCCCCAGAATCCATAGCGCTCTTCCCACCAATCCCAGCATGTTCCCTGAAATTGTGGAACTGATCGGATGGAGTTTGTGCAAGTTATCATGTTACCGACAGACACGCAGAGAAATGCTGCTGTGTTGACTGCCAAGCCTCACTTTGCTCAACCAGCGAGTGTTAGAACCTGGCCCCGCACCCCACCGTACGGTCACCAGTCTGTTGGGAGTGGACCCAGTCATTGGGTCCCACATGCTTCCAAGCCAGCTGCATCTGGACTGAGGCTAGTCTAGCTCTGGGTCTACAGGGCACACACCCTGGCTCCGACTTCTTGTCTGAGAGCCTTTCTTGGACTGTGGGGCACTGCCTCTCAGCCATCTTAGATCCTGACTTCAGTGGCTGAGACCTCCAAACCCTCTAGTTGTCTGCACACACTTCCCCAGAGCTCCACCTAAGCTGTGGTCTCTCTGGGCTTTTAGTTTAACCCCTTCAGGGACAAGGTGTCAGGAAAGCAAAGAACACAGGGTTAGCAAAGGAATTTCTTAACCACAGTAACTTTACTCTTAATGTCACTTGAGGTACAGATCTTTGAAAACAACCAATAATCCTGAGACGCCATCTCCCAAGTCTGAGCTCACCCCTTCTGGGAGCGTGAGGGTTGTCAGCTTTTCAGGCTGGGCAGCGTCCCTCCTGCCCTCTCTCTCTCCTGCATGTTCTACTTCCATATGGTATTGGTCACCCTGAAGCCCTCTCTTAAGTAGACACTCTGTTAGTTGCCTTTCTATTCACAGGCTCACAGCAGTGTTTAAAAATATACAGTCCTTCCCGGCTCAGCCAGGCTCTCATTAGACAGAAGGAAAGAGGTGAGAGATAGGAAAGAGAAGGGCTAAGGTGGGGAAGGAAAAGGACACGTGGAGGGGCAGATAACGCCTCACAACCCAGGTTATGGTTTAGCCAGAGCTGGGGGAGCTGGTGATGGCATCTGGGTCCGTCACTCTGGCCCGGTCTGGTCAGGATTTCTATGGATCAGGATGATGATGGCCCAGGGTCCTGGGCAATGGAGTGGTGCAGCCATATGCTGACGCTTGCATAACAGATGTATACGTCCCAGAGCTAGCAGCTGCAGCGCTGCCACTAAACATCTGACACCAGCCTGCAATAAGAATGTCAGAAGGACCAGCCATATGGGGCCAGCGGAGTTCTTGGCCCTAGTGCTGAGCAACAGCTTTGTCTAACATTGCCCTTTACATACCTGTTTACAGCAATTGCAAGGCAGACCGCGGCTAGCCACAGCGCACCTTGAGTGAACAAAGGAAGACAAATCTCTAACATATGCAGCATGGGAGGTGACATGGGGGTGGTCACATGTAAAAAACTCCCAGGTGTCTCCTGCTCATGTGCTGTACACCTGTGACGTGCTGGCAGGGCTCAGGTGGGACTTGTACAGTTAGAGGCCTGTGTTAAAGTATTGCATTGAGAAACAATGGGCTTGATTCTTACTTCCCTCATACCCATTTTACACTAGTAAAGCTCCATTGGTGTGAATGGGGCTGCTTCTGATTTACACCAGTAGAAGGGAGAGCAAAACCAAGCCTGATGTAGTTAAAGCGTTGTCAGTACTTTCATTTAAAAATAGAAACTGACTTTTTCTGGGAAATCAATTCCTTTGCCCTAGGCTAGGGACACTAGAAGAGGGCCCAGCCCACCAATAGTTTTAAAGCAACTTTTTTTCAAATCACTGTAGTGGCTTCTGAGTTTCGAAAGGCCAGGATTGTTGTGTCAATCCCACCAGGGGCGGCTCTACGTTTTTGGCCGCCCCAAGCAGTCATGCGCGGGAGGCGCCCCGGAGCCGCGGGAGCAGCGGACCTCCCGCGGGCATGACTGCAGAGGGACCGCTGGTCCCGCGTGGCTCGGCTGGACGTCCCGCGGCTGCGGACGGTTCGCGGGTCCGGCAGCTCCGCTTGAGCTGCCGCAGTCATGCCTGCGGGAGGTCCAGCCGAGCCGCGGGACGAGCGCCCCCTCCGCAGTCATGGCTGCGGCAGGTCCGGTCGTCCCGGGGCTCCGGTGGACCTCCCGCAGGCATGACTGCGGCAGCAGGTCCGCCGGCCCAGCCTGCCGCACCCCCACAGGGGACGCCCCCTAGATTTTGCCGCCCTAGGCACCAGCTTGTTTTGCTGGTGCCTAGAGCCGCCCCTGAATCCCACACACCTCCTCCTGCTCCGGATGGTGTATCCAGCATGGCAGTTCTTCCCTAGGGTTGGCCTTTAATTAACAGAACATTTGTCATTGCTACTGCTGCCTCCAGCTCAGAGGTTCTCAAACTGGGGGTTGGGATCCCTCAGAGGGTTGCGAGGTTATTACATGGGGGGGTTGCGAGCTGTCAACCTCTACCCCAAACCCCGCTTGCCTCCAGCATTTATAATGGAGTTAAATATATTAAAAAGTATGTTTAATTTATTAGGAGTTGTGGTGGGGTGGCTGCCCCACCTCCATGCAAGAGGGGGCTAGAATAGGCCAGAGCAGCTGCACAGGCTGGCAGCCAATCAGAGAAGAGCGTACTGAGAGCCAATCAGGGCCGAGATTAGAGCCAGCCAATCAGGGCTAGGCTAGGCCCTATATAAAGGCTGCCTAGGAGAGGAATAGGTAGTCTCTCCCAGGCCTTTGGGGGGGAAGGTCTGCCTCTTGAGTGAGGAGGCCAGCATGCAGGGCAGGCTCGGGGGCGCATAGGAGAGCTCCAGCCTGTTACCTGCCAGGCTGCGGGCCCTGACCAGGAGGGCCTACCAGGTGCCAAGGGGCTGAAGGGGAAGCGGCCCAGGGAGTTAAAAGGACAAGGGGAGAGAAGGAGAGCAGGAAGGCTGCTGCCAAAGGGTCCTTGGGCTGGGAGCCAGTGTAGAGGGCGGGCCTGGGTCCCCCCCCTTCCCCCTTGTATGAACACCCAGCCATTGGACATGGCGATAGAGGACTGCACCAGACCCCTGACAGAAGGGGTTAGACTTTGGGGTGTGGTTGACCACTGTGGCTGGGGTGCAAAGGAAGACTGCTGTTAACCCCCTCTGGAAGTGGGTGAAGATGGACTATGGGGCACTGCTGGAGGGCAGTGGCCTGAAGGAGACGCCGCCGAGCGGGGAGCAACGCGAGTCCAAAACGCCAGCAGAGAGCAGAAATGGATGGGACGGCACCGGCAGAGGGTGCGCCACATGAACTGAGCTAGTTCCCAGAGGTAACAACAGGAGGCGCTGCGGTGGTGAGTCCCAAACCCGTCGCAGGGGGATAGCACGCAGAGGCCTGCTGTGTGAAAGGGGTTGCCAGTAAAACAGTTTGAGACCCACTGCTCCGGCTTGACTCTCAGATCCCAGGCTGAGCTTGCAGGTGTGGCAGTTCGAAAAATACATCTGTTTGCCTGTAACCTGAGCGGACACAGGGCATGATTCTCTACTGGTCTGCACAGTATTTAGTCACTAGTTGGTGTAAATCGCTACCAGAGCAGCACAGCAGGCTCTTGTATGCACACTGCACTGCATTTGAAGGCTGTTTCAGTTGGATGAGCCTGAACCAAAGTCCCACATCCAAATACCTCCCACTTATGCGAGGGTTTACATCTGGATCTGGACTTCATCTCAAACCCAGCTCTATAATTGGCCACGCCATCAGTCAGACACCAGCAGCCAGCAAAGATTGAATCTTGGCACAAACTTCACAGCCCAGCTCTAGCACTTCTCACTTCTTCTGTCTCTTGGGTGACTTTTTTCCCCTCCAATCTTTGGACAGCTTCTGAATATTCTCAAAGCTGCTTCTTCAGATTATTAAACCTAAAGTGACCTCTTACTTGTACTAAATATCAATTTTGACAGTGTAACCTATGCGCCTAATAGGGAGATATCTCTTTAAGAGACCCATTCGGGGGGGAGAGGTAGGAGTGAGTTGTGTCTGGGTCAGTGTTGATGGGCAGATTTAGCCCTCCACATGCATAAATTTCTGGAATTGGGTGTGGTAGTTTGGGGTCAGCTCCAATAGGTTCCCTGTTGGGGGTCAGACTCCAGGACAGTGGTCCCCAACCTTTACATCTGGCGGGTGCCAGATGAAGGACCACTGTGGCGGTGGAGCACCTGCCGAAATGCCGCCGAATTTCGGCAGCGGCAACTCTCGATGACGCCGCTTGCCGTCGACAAGTGACATCATCGAGAGGCGTCGCTCCCGAAATTCGGGAGCAACGCCTCTCGATGACGTCACTTGTCAACGGCAAGCGGCATCATCGAGAAGCATCCCCACCGAAATGCTGCTGAAATTCGGCAGCATTTCGGCAGGTGCTCTCCCGGGGGCCAGGACGCGGACGCATTAAGATGCCCCCACGGGCACTATGGCGCCCGCGGGCACCGCGTTGGGGACTCCTGCTCCAGGAGGACAACTAGTCAGGGCAGCTGCTTTGCACAAGGCCATGTGCCCCGTGTGGACTGGGGGAAGCTGAGCCCCGGGGGAGCAGAAAGCAGGCTGGTTTCCCTAACTCGGAAGCATCTTGCAGCAAGTTTTCTTTAAATCTACACACTTAACTGAGTGGTTAGTTAATCAGTTAGCTGACTGGCTAGCAGTGATTTCAGCAGAGGAAGAGTCTGCATGGTTTCCAGCTGAAGATTCCTACAAGCAAGTGGAGGGAAGATGATGTTTTTGACTCAGCAGACTGTGTAGATTTGGTGATCAAAGACTAACTGAGACTTAGGAGAACTCAACCTAAGCTTTTGGGAACTCTGTTTTTTCTCACTGTGTTTCTGTGGGCACTGACCTGTTCAGATTTTAATTTGTTTTCTTTATGTTTATGTATAACTGTGAAAATAATGGCAACAAAGAATCCTGTGGCACCTTATAGACTAACTGACGTTTTGCAGCATGAGCTTTCGTGGGTGAATACCCACTTCTTCAGATGCAAGTCTTGCATCTGAAGAAGTGGGTATTCACCCACGAAAGCTCATGCTGCAAAACGTCAGTTAGTCTATAAGGTGCCACAGGATTCTTTGTTGCTTTTACAGATCCAGACTAACACGGCTACCCCTCTGAT
Source organism: Mauremys reevesii (assembly GCF_016161935.1). Classification (NCBI taxonomy): domain Eukaryota; kingdom Metazoa; phylum Chordata; order Testudines; family Geoemydidae; genus Mauremys; species Mauremys reevesii. The sequence continues at coordinate 65,245,105 of NC_052629.1, read as the reverse complement.
ACTGTGAAAATAATGTCTGTGGACTATACAATAGCCATGTTATTTTGTAAAAATTACATTACTGTTGTTTGCTTCTTTATCATCAGATTTTACTTAAATTCATTTCTTTTGTTACTTTTGGGATTTGGACGTGGGGAGGTTGACCCTGAGCAATCCTTGCTGAAAATCCTTAGAGACTGAATTCTGGGTCTCTGGCTGCTTTTCTAGGGGAGGAGTTGGGTTTTTTAAGACTCTGGAGAAGGGCAATGCAGTGAACTGTAGCCCAGTGGCTTTCAAACTTTTTTTCTGGTGACCCAGTTGAAGAAAATTGTTCATGCCCGCGAGCCAACGGAGCTGGGAATGAGGGGGTTGGGGTACGGGAGGAGTTCAGGGTGAGGCAGAGGGTTGGGGTGCAGGCGTGAGAGCTGCGGGGTGGGGCCAAGAATCAGGCTGTGGAAGGGGGCTCTGGGCTGAGGCAGAGGGTTGGGCTGGGGGTGCAGGCTCTGGGGTGGGACCAGAGATGAAGGGTTTGGGGTGTAGGAAGGGGCTATGGGTTGGGGGGGCTCAGGGCTGGGGCAGGGGACTGGGGCGCAGGCTTACTTTGGGTGGTTCCCAGTCAGCGGTGCAGCTGGGGTGCTAAGGCAGGCATCCTGCCTGTCCTGGTGCCGCGGACTGTCCTGTGCCCCAGAAGCAGCCAGCAGCAAGTCCGGCTCCTAGGCAGGGGCACACAAGCGGCTCCGCATGGCTCTCGCCTGCAGGCACACACCCCCAGCTCCTATTGGCCGGGAAGCCAATGCTCGGGGCGAGGGCAGCACGTGGAGCTCCCTGGCCTACCCACCTAGGAGCCAGACCTGCTGCTGGCCACTTCCAGGGTGCAGCATGGTGTCAGAACAGGTAGGAATTAGCCTGCCTTAGCCGGGCAGCACCACCAACAGGACTTTTAACAGCCCGGTCAGCAGTGCTGACCAGAGCCGCCGCGACCCAGTACTGGGTCGCGACCTGCAGTTTGAAAACCACTGCTCTAGCCCATCCAAAAGTTACACCAGCACAGCTAGATAAATAAAGCAGGCCCATGCAGTGAGACGCTAGAAAATCCTGAGGTCAGGAGGCATTTCCCATGGAGCAGACGGCTGTTTGCCGAAAACCCCACACCACCGGCGCACACCTGTGCTTAGAAGGCATGCCTAAGATTTCAGGTTAATTGAGCCTTCCTCGATCCCAAGCAGTTCATCTGTAGCTTGCTAAGAACTGCAGTGGGTGTGAGAAGTGTTGATTACATGCAGGAGGAGGAGCATCCTCTAGCACCAAACAGCACAGGCCGAGAAGGAAGAGGAGCGGCTGGGAGGACCCATGGGGAGGCATTATTGTGATCTGGTGAAAATTTAACTGGAAGGGCAAGCACTGTGGCTAGCGCATCTGTCAATGCTGTGTGGGGCCCGAGCCAGGTGCTGGCAGCTCTGTGAATTCTGCTGCCAATCGTTTGTGTCTCCAAGTCCCTCCTGACAGCACCATGAGAGAAAAGGAATTCAGAGAAGAAAAACTGGTTGGGGGACAACTTAGACAGGAAGCTCAGGCCTTACCGTCTCCTGTGCTGCATCCAACTACGCTGGGAGGAGCCATTGCTTCACCAAGGGAATGGAGCAGCGAGGAACAGGCATGTGAATTGAGAGCCTTTCCCAGCGCAGGAGCACCTCCTGCTGCAAGGGGATGCCAAAGTGCCCCTCTCCTCTTGCCTTCTCCAAGTCAGCCCAAGCAAGGCAATGCTGGATGCCTGGCAGGGAAAGCCTCTTCTCTGGATCTCCAGAGCCCAGGTTCCCAGCCAGAGAGGCTGCGGGGAGCACACAGAAGCACCAGAGACATCTAAACTGAGCCTGAAGATCAAGTGAGTTTTCCTCCAGGACCCCTTGCTGCTTCCTCTCCTGCAGGCCTCTAACCTCTCCCCCTTGCAACGCTGCCTAGTTCCAGCCACGCAGGGATGGGGGCGGGAAGTGCCTGTTGCACACATCCTCACCTGTGACCCAAGCTTCTGCGTCACCGTGAAAGGCTCGGCGCGGACTGTCCGTGGAGTGAAACGCCGGAACCCTCCCGAGGTACTGTGCTGGACCACTGGAGGGACTAGGGCCTGACTCTGCTCTCCTGACCCTGCCACTGTCAGGAGTAACATCACTGGAGTCAATGGAATGACACCACTCTAACACCAGGAGGAGATCAGAGACCCAGACTGTCCGTGGGCTCCTTCCCCATGGGCAGCCTCTCCTCCTACGTCTTTACATGCTCAACCCCCACCACCACCAACCCCGTAAGCCATGTGGTGACCTGAGTGATGGCTCTTGCTTTGCTGGTTTGCATCATGGCCCTTTGGAGCTGATGCCACACATAATGGAGCTGCAGGATGAGCCCCTCCAAGCAGGAACATCTCCATAAATAACCCCAGCTCCATCCCTCAGATCTCAAGCATTTCCCGTGCATTTCTGAGGCCAAAACCAGGTCTCTTCTGTCACTCCCTGTAAAGCTCCCTGGCTATTTATCTACTTAAACCATTCTACGGCCTGCCCATTGGGCTTCAGAAAGCAGCTTGGAGGCTCTTGGCTGTATGCCTCCTTCGCCGGGCGAATCAATCACCATCTCCCTTGTGCCTTGGACACCTTTGAGGGCCCCTTTGTTTGTTCCCACATGGGCTGGGATTTACCAGCAGCAGCTTAGTTGCTCCTGCCAAGAAAGGGCAAAGACTTCAATGCTGTGGATGGATGGATGGATGGGGCTTGGCCTTCTGTATACTACACACACACACACACACACACCCATTTCTAGCAGAAAAGGTACTTCTTCAGCCATCATTATCAAATATGCAAACAAAGGACCTGCACGTGGCGCCTCATCCATGTGAAAGCTCCCCTTATAGACTTTCACCAAGGGGGCAAGTCCCCCCCTGTACAGGATAAAGACCCATTTGAGCCCTATTGTAAGGGTTTTGATGGGATTAAAACGGTGCCTGAGCCTAGTGCTGGCCCTCTCTGCCTGGGGAGAATTTTCCATCAAAGCACCAGTCCTTAAACACGAATGTAACTGAAATTCTTCCTGGTACAGGGATGTAGCCACACTAGACAGTACATTCATGCTGGCTAAAAGCTGTCAGTAACTTTCCAGATCAAGAGCAACCCACTGATCTCAGCAAGGGATTTGTAGCATCATCCAGCCAAGCACATATGTGCAATGGGATGGATCCGCCCATGGGGATAAATATAAACTTGCTGAGAGGCAGCATGCTCTAGTGGTTTAAATGCGGGGGCAGAATTCATAGTTCTGTGCCCCATTTTGCCACTGGCTTGCTGTGTTATGTTGGGCGGATCACGTCACTGCTCTGTGCCTCAGTTTCCCCAACTAAAATGGAGACCAAGATATTTACGTGATTGGGTGTTGAGAGGATGTACTTAATGTTGGTGTAATGCTTTGAATGGGAAACATGTCTATGATTAGGGAGTTAAATAGTCCCTATCCATTTCACCCATAAGGCAAATTTCTCCACCAAGTGAGATGTGTTCTGATCGTTCCCTTCACACCCGCATTTGGCTCCTGCACTGTGTCCCATGAGCTCTGCCCTCCCAGCAGGAATGTTCCTTTTGGGGGCACTCAGAGGCTCACAGGATTTGGTAAAGGGGAGCAGGAGCCGGTAATTGCTGGGTCAGCAGTTCAGACGCAGCCCAGAGTGGCAGTGGCTCTCAGTTCTCGCCTGTGGATGCTGCGGGGAGATTGGTGGTCCCGGGATTCAAATTCTGATCTGACTGGAGCTGGGCTGACAGTCCTGAGAACGGACTGACGTGGCTGATTTGCCCTGTTCTGTAGCTCTTTGTGGCCAGCTTGTGACTGCTCTGAACAGGGCCTGCGCAACCCATTAGGTGACCATCTAGGTCACCTAGGGCACTAACATTTGGGGGATGGCGACCGCGGTGGCCGGATGTTAGGCCACCGCGGTCGTTGTCGGTATTTTGGGGGTGGGACCTTCCTCCTCCTCCGTCGGGGGTGCCATTTTGGAGGCGGGACCTTATGCCGCCTAGGGCGCCAAAAAGGCTGCCGTCGCTCCTGGCTCTGAATGTGATGAGTATGGAGCACGCTGCAGGACGATATTGCCGCCACTCACGAGCTCCCCCGTGCCCTCTCCCTGTCTTCGGCAGGGGCGCTGTGTACCTGCTTCTGCCAGTTCGGACGGCCCAGGCTCTAATGGGACAAGTGCTCCTAATGAGAGTGGCAGATCCCCCCACGTCCCCCCCGCCCCCGGCCACACACAGATCCCCTTGTGTTCGTGTGTGGATACAGCCATGTACACGGAGAGCAGCTGCTCCCCACCAGCTGTGTGAACACAAGCCCATTCCCACAACCATGCACGGAAAAGAGAACAAGGACGGACCAGGGCACAGCCAGCGTGAAGAGACGCCCCCAGCTCTTGTTCTGACACGCAGACACGTGGCTAGTCCCGGACGTTCTGCCTCGCTCAGTCCAAGCCCACAGAGCTGTGCCCACTGGCCCCGCTGGGGACCAGGTCCTGCTGTTCAGGGGGCTGTTCATGACTAGCTCCCAGCAGCCCTTCCCAGCGCGGTTCGGTGGCTGTCGAATGCTTGCGGAAGAGGCTGGGCATGTAGGGGTTGATGGGCTCTGGCTCTGGGCATGGCCCGCTCTCCGCTGAGGCACCTGCCCCACTCTGGGACCGTGCCAGTGAGAAGTTGCACCGTCTGTGCTGCCAGCAAGGGACTGCGGGGGAGGCTTTTCTTCCTTTGGGTTCAGTTGTCTCACCCTACGTAAGTTTGCTGGGGGGCAGAGTGGGCAGGGATCCCTCTTACCCCCCATGTGAAGGGAGGGAGCTGTGGGTCAGAGCTTCAAAAATGTCTTGGGGGATTAGGAGCCTGTGCACCGTTGCCTTTTGGTGGGCTTTGCTCCTAAATCCTTTGGGTGCTTTGGGGAGATATTCAGAACGGGGGCTTGACAGCAGAGATTTTCCAAAGGCTGCTATTGCCAGTGGGATGGGATAGAGGAGAGAGGCCACCAGCCACTTGCCTGTTTGTTTGTGTCTGGAGAGCAATAGGATGGAGGCTTGTCTGGGGATTTCCTGCCATTCCAGGCTTATCATGGGATTAACTATCCGTCAGAGAGGGACAGAAAATGGGAAAGGCCCAGCCCCGTCCCCACATAACACTCCCACGAGCTGGGCAGGAGCCACCCACTGGATCCTCCCTGCTCTAGGTTCCATACCCCACTTCATCATCCCTGGACAATTCCTTCCCAGCCCCAGAAACAGGAACGAGCCCCACTCCCACTCTTTAGCATCCTCTGGGCAGCACCATCCCATCCAAGCCATATAGATTGTCATGACAGTAGCACGTAGAGGCCCCAAGCACAGATCAGGGTCCTGTTGTGCCAGGCGCTGTACACACACAGAGCGACAGACTGCCCCAAAGAGCTTCCACCCAGGAGACTAGCATCCTCCAGCCTGCCCCAGAGAAACGCGCCCTGATGGCCTCCCAGGGGAGCAGGACACGGACGTGCCTCTTTACCTGGGTCCTGAGCAGGGAACAGTCTGAGAGGGTGAGTTAATACAAAGCCTTTTTACCAGGCCGCCCGACTCCCCTACTGTGATGCCATGAACCGTCCGGGCGCTGAGCACCGCGCCGCTTGCATCGCGGCAGATTAGGAGCCCCACGGGCAGGCGGGCGGTTGACAATCAAGGTCCTGTGTGAGCAGCGCCTTGATCCCCTCCGTGACGGAGGCGGCAGGCCCGGTGGAATGTCCCCCCAGAGCAGGGAGCGTGTGGAGGGGCAGCTGCAGGGGCTGGGCCTCACAAGCACTTTAATTGCACGCCTTTCTGTTAGAAACCTATTGAATCATTTCATTTTCCCCTCTGAGCTGGACTTCTGCCAGCCCCCGCTGGGGTCATTGCTCTGCCAGGAAAGCTTCCTCCTGTCTTGATCCGGCTGAGGGCAGCCTGCACCAGGGACCAGCCAGGGCTGCACAGCAATGATGGGCACCTGCTGCCACCTGCTGGGCACAGAGCAGCCTTGCAACTATGCCATCTCGTATGGCAGCATCGGTCTCGCTGGGTCAGATCCAGGTGACTGGAAAGCAACATCTCGCGGGGTGAAAACTCCACGCCCCAAGAGATGCAGGTCAGCTGACAGAGCCCCGGGATCACGCTGGATCAGGGTGGTGGATCACTTACAGTAACCCCTCCCATTGGGTCTACACTGCCACGCTGCAGCAGCCCTAGGCCGCCATATAGCAGAGCCTTGGTGTGCCCCCACTGGTGCCCTGGTCTGTGCTCTGGAGCAGGGGCTCACGCACCCAGCCCCAGCTCTACCGTGCACTACTGGCCTTTGTGCTCCCCTCAGCTCCAGACTGTGCAGGGTGGCCCCCAGAGGCTGGCACCCTGCATGGGGCTGATCTTGCTGCGGGCTGGGCATGCAGGAGGGGAGCAGCAAGTGTCCAGCTCTGGGCCCCATGCTGTGGTGACAGCATCATGTGGGGACAGCTACGCTAGATTGTCATCTCACCCAAGACGGGGGCTCAGAGTGCCTCCCCCCCCCTCCATGCTGCCATTCGTCACTGTCGCTGCGGGAGGGGCTGGGCCAATGGGTAGCTTCGGCCCCGGCTGGATGGAATAGTCCAGTCTCCTGCTGGCTGGGTGGGTGTGACAGGTCCCCCTGTGCCCAATCCACAGAGGATGCGAGTCTGTGACAGGCCCAGCTAGGGAGCCTGTCTCCATAGCTCAAGCTGTTGCAATGCCTGCTTTTAGCTCGGGAGTCCTGCTCATTCCCTGGGGTGTCAGCTGAGAGGGCAGCTGTTGTCCCTGCTGCTGCCCAGGGCAGCAGCACAAGGTGTTGGTCTGAGAACAGGCCAAGCACCGCAGGTTTTCCACAGGCTGGTTTGAGGAATTGTGATCTAGGAGACATCCGCAGGGTTGGCCATGCTGCACTGTGTCCTGGGCAGAGTTGGGACCCAGGACGTGGGAGCCTAGGAAATTCAGGCCTGGACAGGGATGCAGTGTTGCCAGCTCATGGGATTGTATTGTGAGAGTTGCTGGTTTTCATCATGTCCCCGCTCTTGGAAGCATGTGAATGGGAGAGACTCTGCTGCCATTTTTAAAAGGGGTGTTTCTGGCTATTGGGACTCACAAAGAAAAGCTTGTAAAGGGACCCCCAGACCAGACAGCAAATAAAAAGACTTCAATCTTATTATTTTTTAAATCTCATGGTTTTCAGAGGCCTGATTAGCAATGCTGGGTCACTCACGGCGCACAAGAGATCAGGTGGGCATTTCCTGGCTCCAGCGGGAAGGGGATACTGAAATACTGGGCAGATCTACAGATGCAGCCTCAGACAAGTGGGGATGCATCCAGACGTCTGGCTCCTTAGCAAAAACCTCCCAGGAGAGCTGGTCAGAAAATGGAACTGCTGCCTGGCAGTAAATTCTGACGTTGCCACATTTGGTTTGGCCCCACAAAGTCGAAATTTTTGTTTTGTTTTTGTGGAATGGAAATTCCAAAATATTGTGTTTCAGAAACATTGAAACGACCAACTCAAGGTGCTTTGAGACACTCATAATGTTTTGATGGTCTCAAAATGCTTTGCTTAAGGGAGCATTGAAACAGTATAAATTCATATAAAATATGAACTATAATAAAGCAGAAGATATTCTTTGAAATACAATAATGAAATACTGTCATAGAAAAGATTCAGCTAACTGAAAAAGTTGAACTGAAATGAAACAAAACTCTTGACGAAATACTCCATTTCGCTTTCAAATCGGTTCAGTATTTGCCATTGCAAAACTTCGCAAAATTGACACGTTCCTGAAAACTTTTGATTTCCACTTACCAGTGTGTTTTCCAATGGAAAACTGTTCAGGGGAGAATTTTCCTCCCAGCTTCCCAGAAGCCCTGTGGTGCCGCTGCTCTCTGGTCCTGTAACTGCTTGGCTGAGATTATCTAATGGCATGTAGGGGAGTCAGGAGCAGATCACCGTCCCCAGATCCCTCCGGGTTCTGGGGAAATGACAGCCTGCAAAATACCTGCTCCTGTGCAAAGGGTCCCAGTCCTGGTCCCCAGGATGGAGCATTACTGTCTGCACCTCAGGCTGAGCTTTTCTGTCTCCAAGCAGCTTTGACAATCAACCCCCTGGGAAAGTCTCATCTGTATGCACTGCTTCCCTGTAGCACAGTTCAGGCCTGGAACCCCTGGTGCTCCACACACTGATCAATGGCCAAACTGGGAGCTGGGTCAGACCAAAGGCCCATCTAGCCCAGTATCCTGTCTACTGACAGTGGCCAATGCCAGGTGCCCCAGAAGGAATGAACAGAGCAGGCCATCATCAAGTGATCCATCCCCTGTCACCCATTCCCAGCTTCTGGTGATCCGCTCCCTCAGTTCCTGCCCTTTGGCGACAGGACACATGACAGAGGAGTGCACTGATGGACAGCAACATGAGGTGACTCCCCTGACTTGACTCAGGGGGTCGGTGGCAGAGCTGCAATGGAACCAGGGCGTCCTGACAACCTGCATTAGCTGTAAGCCCACAGTCCTTGCACCGCAATTAGCATGAGCAATTGACCTTGGCGATGGTGGAAGCCACCTTCCAATCTCCCTGCAGCCACTGCAATGATTAACCCAGGCCTCTGAAATCACCACTTCCCCAGCCAGCAAGAGGTGAGATGCAGAGACTGCCCCCCTCCCACACAGCCCGCTGTGCTCCTGGGAATGCACAGTGCCCCCTGGGCAAGGAGCCTCGTGCTTCCTCTGCCGCCTCAGTGGGCCCTGTTGCCCTGTCTGTCCTGGAACAGTGGAAGGAGCCAGCTGGAGGGCAGGGTCAGTCAGGGTCTCAAACACATGCCCCCCTTTGGGGATCTGCATGCCCAACTCTGGGGTGCATGACTAAGAGGACGGCTCCTGCTCGCCATCTGTGCCAGTCCTCACGGGCAGTATGCAGCATGTGCTGGCTGGCTCCTCTGATGCTGGACTCAGCGGCATGGGGTGTCCTGCATCCAACAGCGATGGCTGGTCTGCCCTGGGTCCCCCATCCGGGTGTGCTGAGGGCATCCGCAGTGCCCGGCACTCCCCTGCACCCAGTGCCCATGGAGCCTGGCTCCCACACTCCCCCACTCACATGGCCCTTTCCAAAGCCTCTCCTTCGTGCTTGCATTAGGGCAGGGCCAGTGCCCATGTAGCCCCACCCCAGGAGGGTTAGCCAGCCCAGTACTCACAGTGCCAGCAGCTACCGACAGGGAGTTGGGCTCTGGTGCCGGGGGCAGGGGAGTGTTTGAGCAACTGCCCTTTGAAACACTGTCCGTTCCTGAGGCCCTGTGGGCTAGTGAGCAGGACACGAGCCTGGCAGAGCCTGTTCTGTGCCCCTTCAGATAGTGCCCTGCAGGGCAGGGCCTGTCTCTCCCAGGGTGTGTGCAGCACCAGGCGCAGCGGGGCCCTGAGCTCAGCAGAAGCCTCTAGGTGCTGTGGCAATGCATGACCCCAGCTCATACAGTCTGTGCCCAGTGAGCCCCGTGCTTCCTTCCCCCGCAGCACTTGGGGGGGAACCCACCCACGGGCTGGCTGACGGGAGCGGGAACATGCCCAGCATGCTGCTCCTGCGGTGGCCTTTGCACTTGGCCAGTTGGCAGCAGAGCGGTGAAATGCCCCTGGAATGGACGCTTTGCCCCAGACATCAAACCCCGGAGCTTCCTCTTGGGTGACATCCACCCTCCCTGTGCAGATGCCAGAGGCGATGAGGTGGCCCCAGGGCACGGTGTAAATGCTGGTGGGGGACTCTGCTCCCGAGAGAGGAACTGGGAGCTCCACGTTTGTCTCTTGGCGAGGCTGGAGCAATAGGACTCAAGGTCCGAGCGAGACGGTGTCTGTCCTCAGTGCCAGCCTGGCATGCGCGCCCTGCACACTCCATTTCCCTGCCCCGTGGCCAGGCTGGCTCTGCAGGGCCAAGACAATCCAAATAGATTTGAGTGCCTGCCCTGACCCTGCTCATGCTTCTCCACCCTGAGTGGTGCTGGGTGCTCCCCGGGGCGTTCCCAGCCGCGTGCTCGGTGCCCAGGGAAATCCTCGGCCAGTGGCCTGTCAGCACAGAGCGGGTGCAGTTTGGGTCTGCGGGATGCTCTCAATCCCTGAGGAACTGCCAGCAGCAGGCTGCTGTCGAGCAGAGACCAAATCCCCATGCACCCCCCCCCTCCGCCCCCGCCAAGTGGTTAATCTGAGCTGCCAGAGCTGCGGTGCATTAAGGCCTTTCTGTGGGATTTAATCAGATTGCTCTGCCCCCCGCCGGAGGAGGAGGAAAGGCCCAGTGCCCCCTACTGCCTGTCCCACCGGCTCCAGGGGCCGCTCTCCTGGGCAATCATTAATCGCAGCCCTCCAAACAATGCAGGAAACAAACAAACAGCCAGGAGAAGGCCAGCACTTCCCAGCCCCTCGGGGAGCTGGAGCGGGCAGCACCGACCGGTTCCCTGTGGTGGCAGCTTGTTCCACTGCCAGCACCTGACCCAGGCGGGGCCTTTGCCTTGGGAAGGTCGGGTGGGGCGGCAGAAGGAGCTGGCCAGGGAGGCATGTAGGCTGGGAAGGAATTCCAGCCGGCGGCTTGAAGGCTTTCGTCTCCCGGAGCCATGAAGCACAGGGCCTTTTGGACTGCACTGGAATACACCTGCCGACTGCTGGGCATCTCCACGGCAGCAGGTAAGAGGCAGCATTGCCCTTCACGCTCGGGGGAGTCAACAGCTGGAGCAAAGTAACAGGCAGTTCATGGGTATCCGGACGCCTGGGTTCTGTTCCTGGCTCTGATTGTGCCACCCTCCCTTCCTCCATCTGCCCGTTGGGGATGATGAGCCTTGGGGCCTAGGAAGCAAAGCATGAGGTATTGTTACTCCCCATCGCTAAGTCTCAGTCGGTGCATCCTCTGGCAGGTGGGGCTGCTGGATGGGGCTCAGCAAAGCCTGGAAGCTGGGGGCCACAGGGACTGCTGCTGGGAAGGAAGGTTAGTTCCCCATGGTACGAGCTGGGGCAGCAGAGTAACCTGGATCCATGGAGGGAAGGTCCAACTGCTCAGTGGAAGGGGCTGAGGGGGGTCTCCAAATCCTGAGCAAAGCTAGGGGGAAAAGCTGTCCTGTCCCAAGTGGGATGAAGAGAGGAGCCCCAGCGCTGGTGGAGATGCTGCTGCAGCAATGCTCCTCTGCCTTCCTGCTAAGCTGTCAGAGAGCAGATTCAGGGAGCTGTTTGCTCTTTCCTTGCAATGCAAATAAACTCCCCCACCTGCTTATTTGGCTCCCTCTGCCAAATAGCCGAGGCTGAAGGACCAAATTTTGGTTGGAGGAGGTTGTGTTTGGCTGTGGGTGACATACCAGGTGAGAGCTGAAAAGGGACTGTTTGAGCTGACTTCTCCATGGCAGAATATGCAGAAAATCTCCCCCTGCAAACCCCAACGGTGTAGAATAGCCACTGCAGGTAAAAATTGTTGGGGGGAGGCAGAGAGTCGAGTGCAGAGAGTGGGGGCAGGAGCAACAAAGTATATTCATGGCACTGGCATCAATTTGCTGGAGCCTTGAGAAACTCACTTAATCACTCTGTGCCTCAGTTTCCCCATCTATAAAGCAGGGACAATAACACCTACCCCTGGCTGCTGAAGGTGATTGCTTCTGTAATTCTTGGCTAGGAGATGTAGCTGTGCAGAATCTCACTAGAGCTGGCGAGTGGGTCCTGTAGGCAGATCCTGCTTCATTCCAGATGCTAGTTTGTCGGAGTAGGGCATTGCAAACTCGTGTCTCTCAGCATTTCCCAGGTGAGCAGCAGCATGATCTGGGAGACACCTCACACAGCCCCGGGCCAACAGGGGGCAAGAGACAAAGAGGTCAGCTCAACTAAGCCGAGCACAATCCCAGGGCTGAACGCGTGGACAGACAGCACCCAGGTAGAACGCTGGCTGCTGGCTGTGGAATGTACTCCCCACAGCTAACTGCGCCAGCCAGGGCCGATAGAAAGGGCAATGCTGCAGGACAAGTGGACTGCAGACATTCTCCCCTCTGGGGCTCTTACAAACTGGCACATAGGAGCACGGGGGGGTGAGCCTGAACAGGAGACGAGCTGGATGGCAGCTTTGCAGACCTCGATCACACACACGCGGAGTGAGACTCACACTCTCCCCTAACGCTCCAGTGATAATAGTGGATGCCTGCCCAGGGGACAGCCTGACCCCAGTGCCATGTGCCAACAGAGCATAAAAAGCTGAAATCATAAATAGCTTATGAAGCTGAGATGTCTTCCTGGAGTGTAATCTCGCTCTCTCATGGTGTTTACATTGCAGTATCTTGTGCTGTCTTCTCTAGCTCCTCTGGAAGTTAGTGAAAGTCAGCACCCCTACAATGTGGAAACTGCCTTGGACTGCGCTACAGAGCCCTGTACTTTTCCATCTCTCCGTTCTGAGCTCTGCCCAGCGTCACCTGCCTTCTCCAAAAGGCCCAGAAAGGAGCGAGGGGTCTCCATGTTTCATTTCTCCCTATGTTGTCTGAGGCTGTCGCTGGAGGGAGCAGCCAGCTCAGTATGGTGTTCGCTGCCCAATGAGGTACAGGTGGTTTTGCATCCTTTATTTTAATGCTAAAAAGGTTGGGAAATGGAGACCACAGGGAAAAGAGTCCCCAGAGCTCAGAGCCGTCAGAAGAGACTTGCCAAAGGAAGAGGCTAATGGATCAGCCTCACTCATAGAGTCTGGGCAGTGTTGGGCAATTCCATAGATTGGCCCTCAATAGAGTCAGTTGGAGAGGCAAATAAAATACCCCCCACCACCCCAAGCTCTGAGCATGCTGGCTCCCCATGATTGGTGGAGCCATGATAGTCACTGATCAGGCAACCCTCTGATTGGTGAAACCATGTTGTTCGTAGTTGGTCACTGATCAGGCAGCCCCGTAATTGGTGGGGCCGTGTGGTTTGTTGATGGTCAGTGATCAGGCAGTCCCATGATTGATGGAGCCATGTGGTTTGTTGTTGGTCAGTGGTCAGGCAGCCCCATAATTGGCGGGGCTGTGTGGTTTGTTGATGGTCAGTGATCAGGCAGCCCCATGATTGGTGGGAATGGTTGGGAAACCCAAAAGTTTCACAGATTTTAGCACAGATGACGCCTGCTGAAAATCTGTATTGGGAGGAGCATTGTTAGTTGTTCCAAATTCTCCTGTTTAAACTGTTTAATTCATAATTTTGTGCCTGTGCCTTGGGCATGGCTCAAATCACAGAGAGCAAATAGCCGAAGCAAACAGCCCACAGACTGATGATCCTTCGTCCAAACTGTTCAGCCCACACTTGTGAATCCGCAGGATAGGAGCAGGAATCAGGAGGCAATCCTGCACCATTCACTTGCTGGAAGACAGATTGAATCCAGAAGAGGATGACCAGTCCTGCTCCCAAGCATGGCCTGCTGACCGGCTTTGAATTCCCCCAGGTTCAATTCTGCCTGCATTTGTAGTGATGATCATCTGGGGGCTGCAGAGCCCCAGGGCAGCAGACGCCTGCACTTTGTGCCCAGATTACCAGAGCATGTCAGTATTGATGCAAGGGGCCAGAGGACAGCACAGAGACAGCAGTCTTGTACCCATTCACAGAGCCAGCAGGGCAGCTCCCGAGCGCCGAGCTGGAGAGACCGCCTCTAAGGAGCAGGACGGGAGTTCGCTCCTCAACAGTTTGGCTGGGGCAGCTGATCAGCAGGACAGCTCATGCCAGTTACAATGCCGTCTCACCAGGAACTGGCCTAGGACCTGACACATTGTACAAAGGCATCTGAATAGCCACTGGCACTCCTGACTGGCTCTGGAGTTAAGCCAGTGTCTTCAGTTCCAACGGTGATGGTCTATGGTGGGCACGTTAGCCGGCCAGAGGGGGCTTTCCTGTACCCAGAGCTCGTGACTCGGAGCTGAGATGCAATGGGTGCAACAGATGTGCCTGAGTCCATAGGGTCAGAAACCACAGATGATACCAGGCATTGCCAAAGATCCCCAAGCAAAGGGCCCATTTGCACTGCATGCCCCGCTGTGCTCCCACCAGCAGGGGTCACTGTGAACCCACGCCTGTGAACCAGCACTTGGTGGGGGGGACATACACCAAGCTGTGTCTTGGTGGCTGTGACCATTTGGATGGCTGCGCTTCCTCTTGACAGATTTTGTCAATGTCGCCATGTCAGCCGTCTGGACTATTCCTGTCCCCACTGAGTCAGTCCCTGGGAGTTTTGCTGTGGGGTCAGGAGTTCAGCCTGTGCCTCCACGAATGCCCCCACAGGCAAGCCCCAGAGGGTGAGTTACTGACCAGTGACACCCCTGGGACAGTCTGCCCAAAAGGGGGCAGGATGCTACTGGGAACAGCTCTTCCAGGCTCAGCACCTCCCGCCCAAGCCACCAAGCGGCCTGCCCCCTGCAGTCACCAGACAGAGCCTCTGCGTTGGCTTTTCGGGCATGGTCATCCTCCATCTCGGCGTCATGTAGAACCACAAAGGTGCACTCACAAGGTAAGCTCTGGCTCCACTAGCACATGGGCTGATCTGGGCCTGGGGGGCACCTGGAAACCCTCCCGAACGCCCTGCTGTGCCATAACCCGCCTGTGGGTTTATGCAGTGAAAGGGCTTTGCTGTGAAACTCCAGCCTCATTCCCTGCCCGCCCTCATGGTGTGAGCATGGCACCCCCGAGATCCCAAGTAAAGCCCCAGCTTGGCAGAGAAGACATGAACCCACAGGACCTCGAGGTGAGGCAGTGGGAATTTTCTGTGCTGTGAGGTTCATGGCAGGGACTGACTTGGCTAGGGATTGCTGCCCTGTGGGTGCAGAAGGATTAAAAAGCTGGTTGTGGGGCAGAGCAGCAGCCAAGAGGGGTGTGCGTGGGATGGGTCATTAAGGACTGCCTGGAACCTAGGATCTGGAAAGACAGTGGTAACCCCAAGGACTGAAGAACTGACCCCTACTGAGGGGGAAACTCTTGCAGGCGGAAAGTGACCTCAGCATGGGTCTGCTGAAGGAGAACAATGGACCAGGAGCTGGGGGAGGTGACAGGAGAGGGGCAAGTCTACACCACACAATTAAATCGACCTAAGTTACGTCACAGTAATTAAATCAGTTTGGCATATCCACACTACCTCCTCCTGTCGGCAGTGATCATCTCGTCTGAGCTTCTGTGTTGCACAGGCCAGAAAATGTCCCCACAGTAATGCCTAGAGCTGAGCTTGTAGAAAAACATCCAATCCTGATTTTAAAATTGCCAGTGATGGAGAATCCACCACCGCCTGTGGTCAATTGTTCAATGGTTAATTGCTCTCCCTCTCTAAAAACTGATGCCTTATTTCCAGTCTGAATTTGCCTAACTTTAACTTCCAGCTACTGGATGGTGTTCCAGCTTTGTCTGCTGGTTAGAATATTTATTAAATATTTGTTCCCCATGTAGGTACTGATAGACTGTAATTAACTCACCCCTCAGCCTTCTCTTTGTTAAGCTAAATAGACTCAGATAGCTCAGTCTATCACTATAAATCAGGTTTTCTAAGACTTTAATCATTCTCGTGGCTCTTCTCTGAACCCTCTCCAGTTTATCAACATCCTTCTTGAACCATGGGCACCAGAACTGGGCACAGGATTCCAGCAGTGGTCACACCAGTGCCAAATACAGAGGTAACATAACCTCTCTACTCCTTGAGAATCCCCTGTTTATGGATCTGAGGATCACATTAACCCTTTTGGACACAGCATCACACTGGGAGCTCATGTTCAGCTGATTATCTATCATGGCCCCCAATCTTTTTCAGAGTCAGCGATTCCCAGGATAGAGCCCCCGAGCCTGTAAGTAAGGCCTACGTTCTTTGTTCCCTGGTTTACACATTTACATTTAGCTGTATTCAAACATATATTGTTGCTTCCAGCCAATTTACCAAGCCATCCAGATGGCTCTGTATCAGTGATGTGTCCTCTTCATTATTTACCACTCCCCCAATTTTGAATCATCTGCAAACTTTGTCAGTGATGATTTTGTTTTCTTCCAGGTCATTGATAAAAATATTAAATAGCGAAGGGCCAAGAACTGATCTCTGTGGGACCCCACTGGAAATACACCCACTCCATGATGGTTCCCTGTTTACGGTCACATTGTGAGACCTATCAGTTAGCCAGTTTTTAATCCATGTAACGTGTGCCCTGTTAATTTTATATTGTTCTATATGTTCGAAATGCCATGTGGTAAAAAGTCAAATGCCTTTCAGAAGTCTATGTATATTATGTCAACACTATTACCGTTATTAATCAAACTTGTAATTTCATCAAAAAAAGATATCAAGTTAGTTTGATGGGATCTATTTTCCATAAACCCATGTTGATTGGCATTAATTACATTACCCTCCTTTAATTCTTTATTAATTGAGTGCCATATCAGCCACTCCATTATCTTGCCTGGGATTGATGTCAGGCTGACAGGCCTAGAATTACCCAGGTCATCCCATTTATCCTTTTAAAAATTGGCATATTAGTTTTCTTCACATCTTCTGGAACTTCCCCAGTGCTATTGAAAATCAATGTTAACGGTCCAGCAAGCTCCTCAGCCAGCTCTTTTAAAACTCTTGGATGCAAATTATCTGGATTTGCTGATTTAAAATATCTAGCTTCAGTAGATTCTGTTAAACATCCTCCATAGATACTAGTGAAATGGAAAGAGAGTTCCCCTTACCATGTAATATGACAGTTTCATCTGTTTTTTCCCCAAATACAGAAGAGAAATATTTGTTGAATATTTCTGCTTTTTCTGAATTATTACTGATAATTCTATTTCCATCTAGCAGTGGACCAACACCATTGTCAGGGTTCTTTTTGTTCCTAATATATTTTTAAAACTCCTTATTATCCTTAATTGTGCTGGCCATTGGTTTCTTCTTGTATCCCTTTGCTGCCCATATCCGTTTTCTACAATTCTTAACTTCTGATTTATATTCGTTATTAACAATTTCCCCTTTCCTCCATTTGGAAGTATAACTGTCTTGTGTGCACTGCTGCCCTCTTCAGGAAGGAATCCAGAACTGAACACCTGTGTGTCTTAGTCCCTAGACTGCTGACAGTGATTCTCCTTTAGAGGGAGTGGAAGGGGTGTGTGATTTTGGAGCAGGAGGATTTAGGTTCTAGTCATGTTTGTATCTGGAACCTAGCTGTGGTCTCAGCGCAAAGCTCATTGACTCAGCTCAGACCCACACAGTGTGTGGTTGTGTTGTGCGTTACACACCTAGAGAGTTATGTCACAGGCTTGGGAGACACTTTTGTTTTCACATCACACACCAGCCTTTGTGAGGATCAAAGCCCCCTGCAGCCCCCCCACCCCTACCCCATTCACCATCCCAGGAACACACCCATCCTGCCCTTCCCTTCAGGGGTTAATGAGGCAGGCTGGAGCTTTCCCGGGAGTGCAGCTCCCAGGACCCAGTTGCAAGCCAAGGAAGGGTCTCAATGCGCTCAGACCCTTAATCCACCTTAGTGCATAATCCCCCGCCTGGCTGTGTTGGCCAAGGGGCCATGCCGTGTAGCACAGAGCAAAAGCTCATTCCAAGCTGCTAAGCCGCCTGCCCGTCTTTGTGCTTTTCTGTTTTTTAGTAAGTGGCATTATCACCATGGCTACAGCCACTATTAACATAGCTGGCATGGTTGGCATGCTTTCCCCTGCTGCTACTGATCTGCCACCCCCAGGTAGCCAGGGCAGGGCTTGGTAGGGGCAGGAGGCCGAGGCCAGTGGGATGGCCCTTCCAGTAAGGACAAGCACAGTACGGCAGGGAAGGAGGCCAAGAAGGCTGGCTGGGTGGTTAGGGACAGGAAGCTGAGGAGGCTACAGGGAGCTGGATAAAGACTGAGGGTGGGATCTTCTGCAGCTGTCAGTGTTGACCTGGTGGGAGCAAAGTCAATGAGTCTTGGCTTTACCCCCTGCCCCCATGAGTGGAAAATGTTTATCCCCCTCTAGCCATGTGTGCTAAGGGAGGGAGAGACCCTGCCAGGGGAGTGGGGGGCGGGGGGAAGGGGACAGCAGGTCCCAGTCCATGCAGGGCAGAGCCTGAGGAGATTGGCAGGGAAGGGGCCCCTGACTGGATGCTGTGAGCAGGGGCGGCTCTAGGATTTGCGCTGCCCCAAGCACGGTGGCACGCTGCGGGGGGCGCTCTGGCAGTCGCCGGTCCCGCAGCTCTGGTGGACCTCCCGCAGACGTGCCTGTGGAGGGTCCGCTGGTCCTGCGGCTCCGGTGGACCTCCTGCAGGCGTGCCTGCGGATGCTCCACTGGAGCCGCCTGCCGCCCTCCCACGGGATGCCGCCCCAAGTGTGCGCTTGGCGCGCTGGGGTCTGGAGCCGGCCCTGGCTGTGAGTGTGCCCATGTGCATCAGGTAGAGAGAGGCTCTGGGCCAAACTGCAGGATCCACATTCCCCAGCTGGAGCCAGTGCCAGTCTCCAGACTTTGTGCTCAGTCAAACCCAAGTAGCGGGCTCAGCCCAGGCCAGTGGGCCCATGACACGCGGATGGTCAGACTAGTCCTGTTCTGTGGATGCTGGGCTTGGGGCCATCACTTTGTCATCCAGGACGCACATGGCTCCTGAATCAGCAATGCCAGCAGCTTAGACAGCGCCTCATGCCCAGCTCGCCCTGCCCCAGGGAGGCGGGCAGCTGCGGCCGAACGCAGGCAGCATCAGCAATAGGACAGTCCCCCTGCAAGAGGCGTTGGCCCGAAGCAGCGCAGCTGCCTGGCACAGCTCTGTGACAACGTCCTGGCAGGCACCGTGGGAAGGCAAACAAACCACTCTGCCTCCCGCGCAACCACGGCACAGGGCACTGACGAGCCAGCCCCTCCCCTGGCCTGCAGCCCTGCAGCACCCGACTTCACCCTCCGCTCCTGGGCGACAGAGCAGCCTCAGGGAAGGGCTTGTCCCTGGGGAGCCTGCTCCCTCTGTGAGTCCCCAAAGGCCATGACTGGCCGGGATCAGAGCCAGACACCGATATTTGATGCCACTTTGGTTGAGCTGCGAAGGAGGCTGCTAACCTGGCTGTGTGGACAGGAGCCAAGCACTGTCACGCTCGGGGCAGGTCATTGCAAATGGCTAGTGTGTGCTATAGCAGTGTCTGGAGATACTGGCCAGGGATCGGCTGCCCATTGTGCCAGACGCTGCACGCACACCACCAAGGAAAGCACTGGTCCTGCCCCACACAGCCAGCACCCTCAGCACTGCCTGCTGCAATGATTTGCAAACGTGTGTTAGGTGGTTGTGGCTAGCTGCTCCCTCTTAAACACAGTGACACAGAGAGATCTCACTAATGTACTATCCCCATCTCACACACACACACACACACACAAGCATCACACACGCAGCCTCTCATACAGTCTCACAAATACATAGTCTCACACATACAAATAGTCATACACATGAGAGTCACAAACATACACCCAGTCTCTCACACACAGACACAGTCTCAGATACACACAGGTCATACACACAAATAGTCACACGAGAGTCACAAATGTCTGTCTCACACACACACACACACACACACACACACGCACACATGCACACAGAAGACGCCTCTGGGGCCTGCCATGGGATCATGGATTTGCATGGGGCCCTGTGGCTACAGCCCATTTCCCACAAGGCTTTCCCACACGGGCTCAGCACCAGGGCACTTGTGCCAGCCCATCCCCAAGGGGCAGGCAGCCTGGTGCCCTCCACCATGCCCAGCCTGGCTGAGTCTCTCTGGCCCTGGTATGGCCTCAGGACCCTAGTAGCTGCAGGCTTCCCCAAAGGCTCAGGACTGGCTGTCTAGCCTCTGGCCTCCACCCACAGACAGTCCCCTGGGGAGCAGCCCAGGCTGGGGGCCGCTTGTGCAGGAGCAGTGGATGTTCATGGCACTGCCCTGGTGGAGAATGGGATGGTCACTGTGCCCTGCCACCCCCTGCACCAGGTCTGTCCACGGGCCAATGCGGCCCAAAAGGCCTGGGGCAGGAGGCACCTTGGGTCTCTCAAACCCTGCCCCCTGGTACGGTAGCAAACCCTGGAGGGCAGGAGCGGCTGCAGCCGCCATGGGATGCTGGCAGCTGGAAGGGGCGCCTGTGGGGATGAAGGCCAAGTGCAGAGGCCAAGACTTAGGCCTGCCCCCTGCCCTGCTCGAGTGTTGTAGGCTGAACGGTGTGTGGGACTGGGCTGCTGGCTAGGCCATGGGGCAGCCTGTTCCCAGGCTGGGATGCACCACCCCAGATTTTCCCAGTGCAGGGACAGGCCCAGCTGCAAACTCCAGCTCTGGCCCCAGAGCCACGCTCGAGGCCTGGCCCTGTGGCGGGTGCTAGGCACGCTGGTGCCTGGAGCTCAAGGCACGTGAAGGGCCTGAGATGGGTTAACTCACTCACAAGCCTCTTGGCCAGCCCACAGCAGCCAAGGCCTCCCTTGGTCCTGCCCCGCCGCCGGGCGCACCTCACAATAGGGTTGCTAGGTGTCCAGTTTTCGACTGAAATGCCCGGTCGAAAAGGGATTGTGGCAGCTCCAGTCAGCACCACTGACTGGGCCATTAAAAGTCTGGTCGGCTGTGCAGCAGGGCTAAGGCAGGCTCCCTGGCTCCGCATGGCTCCTGGAAGCAGTGGCATATCCCCACTCTGGCTCCTACGTGTAGGGGCAGCCGGGGGGCTCTGCGTGCTGCCCTCGCCCCAAGCACTGGATCTGCAGCTCCCTGACCCCCTACTGCACCCCAACCCCCTGCCCCAGCTCTGATCCCCCTCCCGCCCTCCAAACCCCTCGATCCCAGCCCAGAGCCCCCTCCTGTACCCCAAATCCCTCATCCCTGGTTCCACCCCAGAGCCCACACCCCCAGCCTGAGCCCTCACCCCCTCCCACCTCCGAACCTCCTGCCTCAGCCCAGAGCCCCCTCCCATATTCTGAACCCCTCGGCTCCACCTCCCAGCCCAGAGCCCCCTCCAGCAACCCAACCCCTCATCCCTGGCCCCATCCCAAAGCCCACACCCCCAGCTGGAACCCACACCCCCTCCCATAAGCTCTTTGGACAACTGGGGGCAGGGGATGATAGCCCCAGCCAGGGTGACAATCCCACCTCCTACACCGCGGGGTGCATGCACACAGCTGGGAAAGGGCCGACAGTGAGACAGTGTTTCCGGGGCTGGTGGTCCTTTGCCATGATGGCACAAAGCTGGGATGCATCATCAATACAGAAGAGGAGTGGACTATTATACAGGAGGAACTGACTGTTCCCAGTGAAGGGCGCCATGGAGACTCCAATGCTCATTGAGCCCCAGGGAGTCCCAATACTGTATGCAAAGTGTGGGGAGCAGCAGCATTAGCCCATTAGGGAAACTGAGGCATGGAGTGGTTCAGTTTTTGGCCAAAGGTCTGTGGCAGATCCAAGGACAGACCCCAGCCCTCTTGGCTCCAGCCCTCTACTCTAAGCACTGGACACTCTGCCTTCTCTCCCCACCCCCACCCAGTCAAGGGCCAGGTGAAGAGCAGGCAGGGCAGTGATGGGGTGGGCGTTGCCATGACTCCAGTGCTGCCTTCTCTCTGCAGTGCTGGTTGGAGTGGGAGTGGAGACCCTGCAGCGCGGGCAGTTCCAGAGCCTGGCTGTCTACCTGCTGTGAGTATCACTGGGGTTACCGCGGGGAGTGGTTCTGCCGTCAGGAGGTGGCCCTCTCCTGGCCTCGCAGTGTAGGAGTCTGGGACCCTGTGAGCCATGGGGCAACTCAGCCCTGCAAGCTCCATGCAGCACTGCCTGCCCCAATGGATCTGGCCAGGGGCCGCAGCGCGCTGTGACCTTCCCTGTGCAATGGCTGGGCAGGGGGAGCTGGGGCTCTGGAGCCCAGCTGGCCGGCAAAGGTAACGGCCTCGAGCCCCACGCTGGCTCTGCCGCCCTCATGGCTGTGACCAGGCCTGGCCCTCATGGTCCCCCACTTCAGTTTCTCAGGGGCAGCGGTTTCCATCTGTGAAGTCTCCTTCTTCGTCAGCCTGCTCCTGGGCATGTGTATCACGTGAGTACTCCCTGCCCACGCCCACCCCACTGCCACCCCCCGTCCACACCCCGTGTACCCTGCCAATGCCCACGCCCCGCGTATCCTGCCCAGGCCCCACCCCCACATCCACAACCTGTGCACTCTGCCCTGCCCACACCCGATGAGCCCTGCCCATGCCCACCCCACGCCCACATCCCATGCACCCTGCCCACATCCACACCCTGTGTGCCTGCCCATGGCCCTATATACTCCGCACACCCCTCGCACCCTGTCCATGCCCTCTGCTCACGCCATGCCCAAACCCTATGTGCCTTGCCCATGCCCCCATGCACCCCGCCCACCCCACATCTGCATCCTCGTGCACCCTGCTCATACCCCCACCCATGTCCCCTGTGGACTCCACCCACCTCACATCCCCATCTCCGTGTATCCTGCCCATGCCCTCTGGGTATCCCACACCCATGCACCCCTTATGAGCCGTGCCCACACACCCCTCATGCACCCTCCCATATGTCCCACCCTCACCTCCATGTATCCTGCCCACACTCCTCCCCCTGCTCCCCATGATCCCCCTTGTCCCTCACCTACACCCAGCTGGTGGTACAAGGCTGACCAGATGGGGCTGCAGACTCACCTCCAGGGGAGCCTGCCCCCTGCTGGCAGCACCAAACCCTGCATGCTGGCCAGGCTGCTGCCCCCAGGGCCTGTATGTGTCACTCACACTTCCTCTGCCTCAGGGCCTGGGCACCCATGGGTGTGTCCCCGGGATGGGGGAATGGGTGAGAATACTTGGCGCTCAGCCCTGTGCCCCCTGAACTCCATGGGCCACTCAAGCCTTAGCCAGCCCCATGTCCAAGGCTGGCCTGGTGCTCTGAGCTCTGGGGCCAGTGGGCACCAGAGGGGCATTTAGACCCAGCCCTGCCGCCATGTGCCTCTGGTGGTGGTGACCAGTTCTCCCTGCCTAAGCCCTCGCCTGCCCCTCTCTCCCCAGCTACCAGCCGGGCTCCCTGGCACACGCCTTCTGGAAGCGAAGCACCCAGCCAGCGAGCTTCCAGAAATTCCTGGGTTACATGCTGCTCTCGGTAGCCTGCTTCCTGCATCCTGTCCTGGTCTGGCACGTCACCATCCCCGGTGAGGAGCGCGCTGGAGCCACAGATAGCATGGGGGGTGGGGGAATGGGGTATGGCGGTGGGTGCCAGGCTGGGATGGCATGGCCCAGCTGTGATGGGACAGGGGTGCCAGGCAGGGGGCCGTGGTCCAGCTATGATGGAAGGGAGGGGCCATGGCCTGGTTTTCCTGGCGACCCCTCCCCAGCTCTTTGTCATGTCTCATCTCCGGTGCCTTTTCCCAGGCTCCATGCTGGTGCTGACCGGCTTGGCCTACTTCCTGCTGAGCAAGCGGAAGAAGAGCCCGGTGCACGGGGAGGTGCGGGGACCACTGGAGCAGTATGTGGACCCCTGTGCCATGGCTGCCACCTCCATGGGCTGTGGCGACACCGAGCAGACCTTCACCTTCCCTGGAGGGCGCCGAGAGCAGCGCGCCTCCCTGCTCAACCACATGAAGAGCATCCTGAAGGGCAGCAAGGACAAGGGTGCTGGATGGCCAGCCGAGCCCACCCCATCCCCACCCACCACCACCCTGCCCACCCTGGCCCCAGGCAAGCAGGTGCACTTCCAAGAGAAGCTGGTGAGGATCATCCCCTCCATCAGCGAGAGCCCAGACGAGGCGGAGAGCGAGGCCGAGGAGACTACATCCGACACAGCCCCAATCCTCGGGCCCACGGAGACCCCGCTCCTCGTCACGCCCCTCAGTGCCACAGGCCTGTTCTGAGCGCCCGCCCTCCTCGCCTGCAGCCTGGGGTGAGTGGCAACAGCTTGCAGCTCCCCACCTGCTGGCCTGGGACCTGGCTTCAGGACTCGGCTTCCCTCGCCCAGGCGCCAAGGGAAGAGCCGACCTATCTGGAGCAGGGCAGCCCCTGCAAGGTGGGGTCCTGGTGCCCGGGAGCCCAACCAACCCCCCCCAACAACTAACGCTGCTACCGGCTGGAGGGCAGGGCTGGCAGGTGCAGTGCCAGCTTCCGGGGCTGGCTGCAGCACTGGCATTCAGAGACCTGTCCTGGCTACTCACCTGTTGGGGCCGGACCAGCCTCTGGGCAAAGCCCTTCAGTTCCCATCTTTATTTAGTTGAATGGTTCCTGGGACTTGATCAGTGTGTGTTCCAAACACTGCAAATGGGTGGAAATCAGGGCAGACAAATCCACTTCCTAGTTTTCTGGGTAAATATCAGAGTTAATCCTAGGGGGGCTGGGAGGGATGGAGAAAGAGCAATCGAGCCCAGACAGAGTGGTGAACTGACAGCCCTTCCATGCTGTGGTTTATGTTGTAAGCTGTACATCAGGTGTACGTGCACAGGTGAGTGTGTCTGTCTGTCTGTCTTTTTCACTCTGTTGCCTTCCTTTAACAGGCAGCCTCACAGTCACACTGCCACTAACTTACTATTAACAGAGAGGCATCTGCTAGTGGGATGGGTTGGATTTTCTTAACCTAATCATTATGTCCATGTACTTGAGCGGTCCAAAATTCAGATGAAAATCAGTTAAAACCAAATAATAGCTTTGGTAAAACCCTGGGCACCGCCCGCCCACTCGAGGGATCCTGGCAGGCTCTGGCCATGTGTCAGTACACCGTGGCAACCATCCGGCCCCACTCCCCGTGGGATCCATGCAGGCTCTGCCCCGGCCAGACTCTGCTCAACGTATTTCCAGGACAGTGAAGCCTTCGCTCTCAGACATTTTCCAGCCCCTCCGTCAGCATCTGCTCAGTGCTAGATGGTCGTACCAGCGGAGTTGCAGCGTCTGCCCTAGCTCCCCATCCTGCTGTGTGGCTGGCCATGGGCCATGCTCCCCAGCCAGCTGGATCTAACCCCCAGCCCCTTGGGCTGCCGGCTTTCTCATAGCAGCATTGCTGATAAGCCGCAGGGAACAGAGCCAGCCTAGGGGCATCAGATGCATCAGATGCCATCAGTGCTTCCCACTAGGGCGGCTGTGGGGCCATGTGGGAACAAGGGACACAGCACTCCCACCAGCCTGCTGTTTGCAGGAGAGGGCTGGTTGCCTGAGTCCCTGCAGCCACCCCCCCCTCCTCCCATGCCCTAGCATGGCCCTAGGACAGAGTGGGGTGGGTCCATCTTCCAGTGCCAACGTCTGCCCTGCCCTGCACCGCCATGGGGAGCAGCACCTCCAGGGATAGGGGGGCTGACAATCAGGGCCCAGCCTGTGATGGGTTTGGTTACAGAGCTCCCCTTGGGACTGTCACCTGATGTGCTGAAATTACCTCTGAGCTCATTTTCCCTGCCAGCTTGGGACTCCAGAACCCTGCCTTGTTGAGCCAGACATGCTAGCCTGCTGCAGCACAGACCCAGGGTTTGGGCCACTCTCCCAAAGCTACAGACTTTAACTAAAAACAGCTCAGCAGGGTTCCTATCTCCAGCACCCAGACACCCAGCTCCCAATGGAATCCAAATCCCAAATAAATCCATTTTACTCTATATAAAGCTTATACAGGGTAAATTTGTAAATTGTCCACACTCTATAATACTGATAGAGAGATATGCACAGCTGTTTGCTCCCCAAGTAATTAATCACTTACTCTGGGTTTATTAATAAACAAAAGTGATTTTATTAAGTATAAAAAGTAGGATTTAAGTGGTTTCAAGTAATAACAGCCAAAACAAAGTAAGTCACAAAGCAAAATAAAACAAAACACACAAGTCTAAGCCTAATACATTAAGAAATTGAATATAGGTAATATCTCACTCTCGAAGATGCTCCAATAAGCTTCTCTCACAGACTAGACTCCTTCCTAGTCTGGGCTCAATCCTTTCCCCTGGTACAGTCTTTGTTAGATCCAGCAGGCATCTCAGGTGGTAAGCAGGGGTTTTCTCGTGACTGGCAGCCCCTTTTGGCCTGCTCCACCCCCTTTTATAGCTTTGGCACAAGGCGGTAATCTTTTGCCTGTGCTTGTCCCCACCACCACCTCATCAATGGAAAAGTTCAAGGATTAAGATGGATTCCAGTATCATGTGACAAGGTCACACGTCACTGTAAGACCACCCCCTAGTCTCCATTCTTCCTGGTTGGCCCACAGGTACCCAGGAAGGCTTGCAGGTAAATAAACCATTTACAACTAATTGCCCTAGTCAAGGGGAGCCATCAAGATTCTAAACCATACTTTGCATAATTACAATAGGACCTCAGCATTATACTTTATATTTCTAGCTTCAGATACAAGAATGATACATGTTGTGACAGACCCAGACCAGTGGGGTACAGGAGTCTGGTACAGGGCAAATATACTGGTCACTGGATGAGTAGTTTTCTGTTCCCTGAGTGACCAGAGCAGGGGCTGCACTAGAGTAATCAGGAACCTGCTAGAACCAATTAAGGCAGACAGGCTGATTAGAACACCTGCAGCCAGTCAAGGCAGGCTAATCAGGGCACCTGGGCTTAAAAAGGAACTCACTTCAGTTTGTGGTGTGCATCTGAGGAGCTGGGAGCAAGAGGTGTAAGGAGCTGAGAGTGAGCGGGTGTGCTGCTGGAGGACTAAGGAATGGGTACAAGTGTTATCAGACACCAGGAGGAAGGTCCTGTGGTGAGGATAACGAAGGTGTTTGGAGGAGGCCATGGGGAAGTAGCCCAGGGAGTTGTAGCTGTCATGCAGCTGTTACAGGAGGCACTATAGACAGCTGCGATCCACAGGGCCCTAGGCTGGAACCCGGAGTAGAGGGCGGGCCCAGGTTCCCCCCAAAACTCCCCACTCCTGATCAGACACAGGAGGAGTTGACCCAGACTGTGGGTTCCACCAGAGGGGAAGATCACTGAGGTGAGCAAATCTGCCAATAAGCACAGGACCCACCAAGGTAGAGGAGGAACTTTGTCACAATGCATACAAATAGGAGGAATATTTCAGTAGTTTATAACCTTTGGTATGATACCTTACAAGAGACCTTTTGCAGAAAGAATATTCACACTCATAAGCATATTTCCATAAAACATATGGAGTGAAATGTCACACAGCCATCCCGGGGGAGAACAGAGGGCCTGAACCCCAAAGAATCAGCCAGTTGTGTCCGGTAGGAGAGGAGTGAGGCAGGGCTTTCATGAAAGCTGGTGACGTGCCAGGGATGAATGTCCTTGTGAAATGTGTTAACACCATGGGCAGAATTACAGTCGCTTGCTGGTGGGCTGCTTTAAAGTTGGTGCCCAAACGCGGGGAAGCACAGGCTTCCCCCAGTTGGGGTGGAAGGCGGCTGTCGACCTGTCTCCAATGAAGCAGAGCAGTACGGAGTCAAAGCAATGGAAGCCCATATCCATATGAACATGCAGGGGATGGAAGAGCCGTGGGTCAACTTGCCTCTGGGACAGATCAGCAAGGTTTGGGAAATACAAGCAGAAAACAAAAAGCATCTGGCGCCAAAGGACCACAGGATAAAGCACACTGCGAGCCTTTTGAAAGTCGGGTCCCCTTGTCTGCAGGGCTGGAGATGCCAGTACCTTGATGTGAGTAAGAAAACAGGTTAAGCAAAGAGTGTAACTGGCTCCAGTGACGTTTTCGTCACTAGAAAGCAGGTGGGGTTTGGTGGTGACCAGCCCTGGCTCGTCTGTGCTGGCTTGGTATCACTCACATCTCTGCTCTTTGTGAATAAACTTTGCCTTGGTTTCCCTCCCAACCAGCCCAGTGCAGTGACACTGGAGTACCTGGGAGTCCTTCAGCGAACCTGCCAGGCTGGGGTGTTCATGCACTATCTATCCCAGTGTGTCAGCTACATTCCCTGAGGGGCGAATCCCCGCTGCCCTGCCTCTCAGGCAGGCGCTGACACCCAGTGCCAGGTTTACAATGGGGGCGGTGGTGCCATGGAGCCGGGCCCATGCTCAGAAGGGGCCCCAGCCTGCTCCGCTTGCACTGTGCAAGACCCCACCAGCCCGCTGGCTCCTCCCCACCCATTACTTGCTCCTCTTGACCTGCCGCCGGTCAGCCAAGCACTTCTCTCTGCGTCCTGGCCGGACCCCAGTGCACCTCTGGCTCCAGGCAGTCTCTGCTTTGTGAGTCCCCACCTGCCTCCCTGGAGCTGAACTGCCTGGGACTGGTGCAGAAGCCTGGCCAATCTCAGCAGTCAGAGTGGGGGGAGCAGAATAGTGCTGGGGGCTTGGCTGGGCCCCTCCAGGCAAGTGTGTCCTGAGGGAGCCTGGCCAGGGCAGGCCCTGGCTGATTGCGCCACTCCAGAGGGACCGGAGCGATTCCCCACCCCGGGACCAGCCCTGGCTGTGCTGCCGGCTCAGCCCGGCAGACGCAGTCACTTCCCAGCAAGGCTGGTGAGGGCAGCCGGGAGGCAGGGCATAGGGGAGTGGGTCTCTGAAGGGTCTGGGGGGGTGCTGGGCTGTGAGGGGGTGGGGCAGATCTGTGTGTGTTGAAGCACGAGGGAGTGTGGGTTCTGTGGGGGGTGCTGGGCAGTTGTGGTGGGGCTGTGGGCAGGGGGGTGCTGGGCAGGGTGCTGGTGTGCAGGGCGCTGTGCATTTATGGGAGGGTTGGGCGGGGGCTCTGGGAGTTGAGGTGGGGGTCTGTGTGGCATGGCATGGGCCCGCCCCCGAGGGGAAGGGGCACGCTGGCAGCACAGGGCTGGGCAGGACACTGCGTCTGGCAACTGCTGGTTTGTTAATAGTGCCCTCACACTGGGCTGGGCAGGGCAGCCCCTGCCCTACCATGTCCCATTGCCCCTGGCTGGCCCCTCGCTCCAGGGACTGACCCCCTCCCTGCACCATGCTCCATTGCCCCCAATGGTGATTCAGAGCCAGGAAAAGTGAGTGATGCCAGGAGCTCTTTGTTCTGCTGAGAGCGCCATCTTCCCTGCCTGTAGCCCCATGCCGAGCGAGGCCAGCCCTGGGCTTCCCTCTGACCCCAACCTCACACCAGCCCAAAGCACAGGAAGGATGCCCAAAGGGAAAGACTACCTGGGCCGGATAAAGGGAGCCAGCTGTGTGGAGAGACAACTTCCCACCCCCAGCCCTTGGGAGAAGGGGTAGTTACACCTAATCTCTCCAGAAACAGCCTGGCTACAGAAGTATGGAAAAGGTGGGGAGGTGAAGCACTGGAAACAAACCAGATGCTGGGAGCTACAAAAGGAAGGTCCCTGAGCAGCCTGTGTGTGAAGCCAAGAAGACGGGAGCAGAGGGTGCCCTGTCACACTCATTCTGGCTAGGCTTGGTCTCCATATAAATGCCCAATCTGGCTTTGACTCATGCTATGTTTTTGGCCGCAACAAAATCCTGTGGCAGTGAGTCCCACAGGCTATCTACCCACTGTGTGAAGAACCATTAGTTCAGAATTTCCCACCTTTCAGAGCTGTTAAATGTCCCCTTGTTGTGGTGTGAAGAGACAGGGAGAACAGACACCCTGACCTTCCTTCTGGGTCCCACCGCTTATTTGATATACTTTTATCACATCCCTCTCCTTGGTCTCCTCTCTTGGTAACAAGCCCAGCCTTTCAATCAGCGAGGATGATTAGGGTTTTTTTCCAGGCCCAGATCATCCTCGCTGCCCTTCCCTGGTCCCTCCCAGCCCTGCCCACCAAGTTCCAGAGGAGGTTGCACCACTGAGTGATTAATATCATGGCATTAATGAGGCATTTCCCAAGCAAGGGGGCCTGGAGCCCGTGTGCTGTGCAGTGGCACGGCAAGGCCACAAGGTGGCTCAGTGTCTCTTGCATTGTGAATTTGCGGAGTAGTTCCTGCAAATAGGGGAAATTTCAATCCAATTCATCTCCATCCCTGTCTGGGGCCAGCCAGGGAACCGGTGTCTGCTAAGTTCTCCAGTGTGAGACTCGGGGGTGTGATCCAAGCAGGGGAACTGCAGTCCCTGAACACTCTCATCCAGCTATGGCTCCATTTCTCTTTGGGGTGGGTTCCTGCCACCCAGTTGCTCGCCCACTGGCTCCCTGGATGACAACTCCCAGGTCACCGCCCGTAACCCCGAGTAGCTCCAGCCAGGACTGGACCCTGCCTGCCTGCTCCCCCAGGAGCCTGTGCTCAGGAAGTTTGCAGTGATGGCAGACTCCAAAATCTAGTGTGATTTATTTCCCAAACAGTGATTAGAGCTTAGCAAGGTAGATTTAAAAACAACTGAGACCCATTCCTCTAGTGCCTTCCCTATGCTGGGCACTCTCCTCCATCCCTGTTCTCTCTGGGCACCAAGTTACCCCTGCAGCGCCTGGCTCTCCGTCCGTCAGTCTCTGGGTCAGCCTTGCTGCCCCCGGACTCTGTGTCTGTCAGCTCCCAGCCGAGCCGACCAGTGCCCCCTCTGGCTGCCAGTGGCACCATTAACAGCTCTCTCTCTCCTCAGTGCTGGCTGCGCAGCCCTGGCACTGGCTCGAGGCTACAGGGCCCCTGTTGACAGGGATGTTTCCCACTGAATCGAGCAGCTTCATCAATGTTATCCTTGGCAGAGGTTTCAAACCACCCAACCTAACCACCCTCTCTGCAGAACTGGTCCTTTTGAGTGGGAGGTATGGCCCTGAGCTATTGTTTTATCCTTCCTGCCTGGTTCCTTCGCAACCCTCCTGTGGAGGGCTGGAGCCATTTGGTCAGGTGAGGAGACAGCTGGTACACAGACAGGGGCGGCTCTAGACACCAGCGCGCCAAGCAGGCGCGTGGGGCGGCCGTTTCCCGGGGGGGGCGGCATTTGGCTCCGGTGGAGCTCCCGCCGGCATGCCTGCGGCAGGTCACCGAAGCCTGGGACGAGCTGACCTGCCGCAGGCATGACTGCGGCGGGTCCCGTCTTCCCGCGGCTCCGGTTGAGCTCCCGCAGGCATGACTGCGGCAGGTCCGCTCGTCCCGGGCTCCGGTGACCTGCCGCAGGCATGCCGGCAGGAGCTCAACCGGAGCCGCGGGAAGAGGGGACCCGCCGCGGGACCGGGGAAGGGCGGCGCAGCGCTCCGCGCTGCTTGGGGCAGCCTACTTTCTAGAGCCGCCCCTGTACACAGAATAAGTACTGGCCTCGAACCTGGCAGTGCTACGTCAGGTGTAACTGTAACTGATCCTGCTGGCGGGGCTGCGGGGCGGAAAAGCGAGCCTGAAAGGGGGAAGCGGGTTTACAGTTTAACTTATACGGTGCCTGCAGAGATAAGGGCAGTCTGAGATTGTTCCTGTCCAAAGGAAAGAGCCCTAAACTTTATCAGCTTTCAATCTCTGGGAAAGAGCGTGGACAGGGGCTTTGCTTTCCTCTAGCCACTGCGAGGGTGGAGCTTTCCACTCTTCCCGTAAGCCACTGGGAGCATGGTGCAGAACGCCTGGTCTAAAAGTGACCCAGGCAGCTCCAGTCAGCACTGCTGACCAAGCCATTGAAAGTCTGGTTGGTAGCACAGCAAGGCTAAGGGAGGCTCCCTATCTGCCCTGACTCCACACAGCTCTCCGGAAGTGGCCAGCATGTCCCTACAGCCCCTAGGTACATGGGCAATCAGGGAAGCTCCACGTGCTGCCCCCGCCCCAAGCGTCGGCTCCACAGCTCCCATTGGCCCTGGGAACCATGGCCAATGGGAGGTGCCTGTAGGCACGGGCAGCGTGCACCACGCAGAGCCACCTGACTGTGCCTCTGCCTAGGGGCCAGACATGCCAACTGCTTCCAGGAACCACGCCGAGCCAGGGCAGGCAGGGAGCCTGAGGTAAGCGCTACCCAGCCAGAGCCCACACACCAAACCCCCTGCCCCAGGTTGGAACCTCCTCCCACACCCTAACTCCCTCCCAGACCCTGCACCCCCCACCCAACCTCCTGCCCCAGGTCAGAACCCACTCCTGCACCCAAACTCCCTCCCAGAGACCTCAACCCCGCACGCCCTCCCACACCTCAACCCTCTGCCCAAGCCCTGAGGCCCTTCCCACACTCCAACCCCCTCAGCCCCAACCCAGAGCCCCCTCCTGCACCCCAAACCCCTCATCCCTGGCCCCACTGCAGATCCCACACCCCCAGCTGGAGTCTGCACCCCCTCCCACACCCCAACCCCCTGCCCCAGCCCTGAGCCTGCTCCCACACTCCAAACCCCTCAGCCCAGCCTGGAGCCCCCTCCCGCACCTGAACTCCTCATTTCCAGCCCCACCCAAGAGCCCACACCCCCTGCCCAGAGCCCAGTGAAAGTGAGCGATGGAGGGAGGGGTGCTGGAGTGAGTGGGGGCAGGGCCTCAAAGAAGGGGCAGGGAAGGGAAAGGGGCCGGGCGAGGGTGTTCGGTTTTGTGCAATTAGAAAATTGGCAACCCTAGGTTCTGGCTGATACTTCTGCATAATGGATATCCTGCTCGTAAGCCTCGACTGGGGAGGAAAGGTGTGGCAAACCCAAGGTGTGTGGTCCCATATCCTGGCCCGGCCCCACCCTGGCCTGGCCAGGCCGCGCTCACTTGTCATCTCACTGTGGGAGCAGCCTGGGCTGACAGGCTGTGGATCCAAGTCCTGCTCTGGGCCACGAGCTGGGCGGGGAGTTCTCCCTGCTTCATCTCACGTGGCCGCAGCTAGTTCCCGTGCAGGGGGAGCCCCGGGAGGCCTGCACCTGGAGCCCAGAGCGTGGCCTTGCCTGTGCATCGTGCTCATTGCTTTGCCCTGGTCCTCTGTCGCTGCCCCCTCCTCATGCAGTGGTGCTGCTTCCTGGGGTTCTTCAGGTTTCTGTAAGAGAAGGATGCTCCTTCAGAGCAGGACCGAGGGCCTCTCAGCCACTGGGACCCAGAGGGACAAGCCAAACAGGCCAGGCTCTGCTCTCTGTACACTGGCAGCAGCTTGCAGTGACCCCACTGCCCTCCCTGCGGCCCGGGCAGCTGTGCAGCCAGCATCGCAATCTGGGCCAGTGCTGCCACTGCACACAGCGAAGGGCCAGCCTGGGGAGCAGGTGCTGGCAGTTGCCAACTGGGGCCAGGGCCCATTTCTCCGAGCACTGACCTCTTCCAGCAATGCAGCAGATCCTTCCCTTGCTTCTTGGATAAGTCGAGACATGTTTCTCTCGGGCCTCTCTCGAGCCTCACGGTTAATCTGGAAGACAAGCAGGTGCATTTGGTCCCCTGCAGTGCCTGGTGCCCTGGCAGGGCCGCAGGGGCCTGTGCTGGAACTGGGGTCTTGCTATCAGCCAGACGAGTATCATGGGCCTGATTCTGATCTGGAGAGTCACTCCAGATTTACACCAGGCAAACAAGAACATATTTTCAGACAAAGTTCCGGGCCTGTTCCTGCAACATCCAAGGTGTGAACCAAGCAAGCCAGGAGAGTGGCAATGTGAATAGCTTGGCTAGTGGAGAGAAGGAGGGGTTTCCTCCCTGGCGTGTAGCACAAAGGAAAGACTGTGTACCTTCCTGTCTACAATCAGATACGTGACTGGGAGTGGGGTAGAGGAAGGCCCCCCACCCAACCCATCTCCACAGGGAGATGTGAGTCACACCGGCCCAGGTGAAACTTCCCTGGAAAAGCAGAGAGGCTGGGCCCTGTGGTAGCTGGGTGTGGGGAGACATAGGCAGGGAAGGAGGATGGCCAGATACTTTTGCTCTGGGCGGAGGGAGAGACCCCAGAGAAGGGTAACGCAGCTGGAAGGCTGCTGCTGGTAACAGAGACACCTGGCCAGAGGATGGCCATGGTTACGGCAGGTTCTCTCAACCAAAAGAGCCTGAATCACAGCCCACCGGGGGCAGGGAGGGGGTAAGCTCGGACTCTGGCTGGCACAGCAGCCAGACACTACTCACATGATCTCATGGCGGGGGCAGTGGGCTCCCTTCTCAATGATCTGGAAATCCATTATGAATCTGGGATTAACCTTCTCTTGGAACTTCAAGCACATGCACCTCGTGGGCACATGAAGCGCCTGGGCCCGCAGGACTGCATGGGAAAAGACACAGCTAAGAGTCCTTGGGTGAACGCCCTCTGCAGTCCCACCCGCAGGGAGTCTGCACGGCCTCTGCTGCTTACCTGTTTGGTGCCCGGGGCACAGGCAGAAGAGGAGCATGCCTACGAAGGCCGCCTTGGGCATGGGGGACATGCTAGCTCCGGAGAGTGGCACAAGCAGCAGCACACCAGGAGCTGGGCTCTATAAAGGCAGCTGCAGGCAGGGGGCGTTCCCATGCCCAACCCAGCAGCAAGGGAATAGTTTCAGCTGCTTCCTGGCAGGGTTTCTGCTTTCCATGGAAATGAGGGCGAGACAGCTACAAAGCCACAATGACTGGGGAGCTCTCCCATGTGCTGTGATTTGCGGTTTGAACAGAGCCTAACCCTAACCGAGCAGTTTAGAGCCCAGGGAGAGCAAGAATATTTGCGCCCCTTAGAGGTAGAATATGAAGGAGCACATGGAGTCAGGTCCCCCCCCTACCAATTTCTGTGGCACATACCTTCCTTGGGGGCGCACCCCACAGTTTAAAAACCATCACCTTTCACCAGGAACTGGTGGACCGGAAGCTGGGGAGAGCCACCTGGCCCACTCCTGACTCTTCGTGCTGTGGGAACCGGGGCGCTGGCTGGCTACCCGGCAGCCCTCCCTGCCCTGCTCCCAGAGCCAGGCTGCCTCTGCGTTGCCAGGCACACCCCAGGCAGAGTGGGCAGCACAGCTCAGGGCAGCTCCTGACACGCTCTTGCCTCTGCTCCGAAGAAGCCTGGCGCCAGCTGCCACTGCCCCCCTGGAGCTGGCCCCTGCTGCAGAGCCTGGCTGCCCTGAGATGCTCCCCGAGGCAGGGGCGGTTCTAGCCATTTCGCCGCCCCAAGCACGGCGGCACGCCGCGGGGGGCGCTCTGCCGGTTGCCGGTCCCGTGGCTCCGGTGGACCTCCCGCAGATGTGCCTGCAGATGCTCCACCGAAGCCACGGGACCAGCGGACCCTCCGCAGGGATGCCTGCGGGAGGTTCACCGGAGCCGCCTGCCGCCCTCCCGGCGACTGGCAGAGCGCCCCCCCGCGGCATGGTGCCCCAAGCACGCGCTTGGCGTGCTGGGGCCTAGAGCCGCCCCTGCCCCGAGGTGCTCCCTGCAGTACTCAACCCCTTGGGCACCTACCTCTCAGCAGCCTAACCACACCTTTCATGCTGACCAGGGACCTGCCATTGCAGCCAGGTCACTCTCCCTGCATACAGCAGAACGACCCCGTGCACGCCTTGCTGCCTTGCCCCAGGCTGCCGTGAGTACGGTGCCCAGCCCAGGGTTACCTGGGGGAGTTGGTGGGGGTAGTTGGAGGGTGCTGCTGGGAGTACTTGGGTGGCACTGGAGGAGGTATTGGGAGGTGTGATGTTATGAGTGTAATATAATATCTCATTGAAAGATGACAGGGCCAGAAAGAGTTAATTAACTCACAGGCTGACCTAGCCCATGGACAAACTTTAGAGACTTATTAGGAAAATCTGTGAATGAATAGAGCTTTAAAATGCAATCTGCATTGTTAGAGGTAGAAGGGTAGATGTTTGCTCAGGTCTTGTGATGTAAGCAAACAAGTCTTGTCTATCGCTATAGCTTTGATTCGAAGATCAAAAAAGGAATATATAACATTTAGGAAGATACTTAAGTAAAATAGTATTATTGTCTGTGTCTCTTTGAAGATTGTGGTAACCTGTATCTGAACTGCTTAATGCATGAATTACCCTGTGCTAATTGCCAGGATGTTTGGGAGAAGGAGTTAAGCTTACTGTTTTCTCAGGCCGAAAGGCTGCTGGAAATGTGTGAGATGAACCCTGGGACACGATCCTGCTTCATCTCAAATCTGCTTTAGGTTTCAAGAAGGGGAAACCTTAAGCCATAAGGATTGAGATTCCCAGTCACTGACTGGAGTCACCCTGAATATGGACATTGGACTATAACCTATGGACTATTTCTAAAAGGACTTTTGGCAACTACAAGCTCATCTCTACTATGTATCTGAACCTCAAAAACTGAATTCAAGTCTGTATGTATATGGATCTTTTAACCAACCCTCTCTCTCTTTTCTTCTTTAATAAATTCTAGCTTAGTTAATAAGAATTGGCTTATAGTGTGTATTTGGGGTAAGATCTAAGTTATAATTGGACCTGGATATGTGGTTGATCCTTTGGGATTGGAAGAACCTTTTTCTTTTGTATGATGAGATAAGATTTTCAGTAATCATCATCATATCTGACAGGTGTGTCTGGACGGAGGCCTGAGGCTGGACACTTTAAGGGAACTGTGTTGTTTGAACTTCTAAGAGTATGTCTACACTACGAAATGAGGTTGAATTTATAGAAGTCAGTTCTTTAGAAATCATTTTTATACAGTCGATTGTGTGTGTGTCCCCACACAAAATGCTCTAAGTGCATTAAGTTGGCAGACTGCGTCAAGAGTACCGAGGCTAGCGTCGACTTCTGGAGCGTTGCACTGTGAGTAGCTATCCCACAGTTCCCGCAGTCTCCGCTGCCCATTGGGATTCTGGGTTGAGATCCCAGTGCCTGATGGGGCAAAAACAGTGTCGCCTGATGGGGTGGTTCTGGGTACATGTCGTCAAGCCCCCCTCTCCCTCCCTCTCTCCGTGAAAGCAACGGCAGACAATAATTTCATGCCTTTTTTCCTGGGTTACCTGTGCAGATACCATACCACAGCAAGCATGGAGCCCGCACAGCTGACCGTCACCGTAAGTCTCCTGGGTGCTGGCAGACGTGGGACTGCATTGCTACACAGCAGCAGTTCATTGCCTTTTGGCAGCAGACAGTGCGTTGTGATTGGTAGCCATTATCGTTGTATTCCTGGGTGCTCTTTTAACCGACCTCGGTGAGGTCAGTCAGGGGCACCTGGGCAGACATGGGAGTGACTCAGCCAGGTCATTCCCATCTTCTGCTGAGCACCCAGGAGATGATGATGGCTAGCAGTCAAATTGCACCCTCTGCTGCCACCCTAAAGATGTAAAAGATAGATGGAGTGGATCAAAACAAGAAATAGACCCAATTTGTTTTGTATTCATTTGCTTTCTCCCTCGATGAAATCAACCGCCCAGGGTTTTGAGTTCAATCCTTGAGGGGGCCATTCTGTGTTTGACAGTTGTTTGTGTTTCTCCTTGTTGCAAAGCCACCCCTTTGTGGACTGTAATTCCCTGTAAGCCATGTCATCAGTCGCCCCTCTCTCCATCAGAGCAGACAATCGTTTCGCACCTTTTTTCAGCCCAGACGCCATAGCACTGAGATCATGGAGCCCACTCAGATCACCACGGCAATTATGAGCACCAAGCCAGCAAGTACATAAACCACAGGGGGTATTTTTCAATGATGCTGCAAGCACTGGTGGATCACAAGGAACGTTTCACCAACATCAATGTGGGATGGCCGGGAAAGGTACATGACGCTCGCGGCTTCAGGAACTCTGGTCTGTTTCAAAAGCTGCAGGGAGGGACTTTCTTCCCAGACCAGAAAATAACCGTTGGGGATGTTGAAATGCCTATAGTTATCCTTGGGGACCCAGCCTACCCCTTAATGCCACGGCTCATGAAGCCGTACACAGGCAGCCTGGACAGTAGTCAAGAGCTATTCACCTATAGGCTGAGCAAGTGCAGAATGGTGGTAGAATGTGCATTTGGACATTTAAAAGCTCGCTGGTGCAGTTTACTGACTCGGATAGACCTCAGCAAAACCAATATTCCCATTGTTATTACTGCTTGCTGTATGCTCCACAATATCTGTGAGAGTAAGGAGGAGACACTTATGGTGGGGTGGGAGGTTGAGGCAAATCACCTGGCTGCTGATTATGCACAGCCAGACACCAGGGTGGTTAGAAGAGCACAGCAGGACCTGCTGTGCATCAGAGAAGCTTTGAAAACCAGTTTCGTGACTGGCCAGGCTACGGTGTGAAAGTTCTGTTTGTTTCTCCTTGATGAACCCCGCCCCCCTTGATTCACTCTACTTCCCTGTAAGCTAAACACCCTCCCCTCCTCCCTTTGATCACTGCTTCCAGAGGCAATAAAGTCATTGTTGCTTCACATTCATGCATTCTTTATTAATTCATCACACAAATAGTGGGATAACTGCCAAGGTAGCCCGGGAGGGGTGGGGGCGGAGGGAAGCGCCGAGTGGGGTGGGAGAGGAGGGAAGGACAAGGCCACACCCCACTTTAAAACTTGAACTTAAAAACTTTTTAAAACTTATTGAAGGGCAGCCTTCTGTTGCTTGGGCAATCCTCTGGGGTGGAGTGGCTGGGTGGCTGGAGGCTATGGAACTTGGGCAGGAGGGCAGTTGGTTACACAGGGGCTGTAGCGGCAGTCTGTGCTCCTGCTGCGTTTCCTGTATCTCAATCATACGCTGGAGCATATCAGTTTGATGCTCCAGCAGTCGGAGCATTGAGTCTTGCCTTCTGTCAGCAAGCTGATGCCACCTATCATCTTCAGCCCACCACTTACTCTCTTCAGCCCACCACCTCTCCTCACGTTCATATTGCGCTTTCCTGCACTCTGACATTGTCTGCCTCCACACATTCTGCTGTGCTCTGTCAGTGTGGGAGGACAGCAGTAGCTCTGAGAACATCTCATCCTGAGTGCGTTTTTTTTTTTTTTTTTGCCTTCTAATCTTCACTAGCCTCTGCGAAGGAGAAACATTTGCAGCTGGTGGGGGGAAAAGGGAGATTGGTAGTGAAAAAGACACATTTTAGAGAACAATAGGATCACTCTTTCCCATTAAACCTTGCTATTCACATTACATAGCACATGTGCTTTCGTTACAAGGTAGAATTTTGCCTCTTATATTGAGGGCCTGCCAGTGTGGTGTGAGAGAACACTTACGCAGGGCCAGGCAACAGAATTTGGCTTGCAGGCAGCCATGGTAAGCCACTGTCTTTTGGCTTCTTTAACCTTCATAACATGTGGGAATGGTTTCAAACAGCAGGGCCCTCATTTCCCATACCAAGCAGCCGTTGGGTTGGCCATTTAAAATGGGTTTGCAATTTAAAAGGAGGGGCTGCGGTTTGCGGGTTAGCGTGCAGCACAAACCCAAATAACCCCCCCCCACACACACGGTATTCTCTGGGATGATCACTTCACTCCTCCTCCCCCCACCGCATGGCTAACAGTGGGGAACATTTCTGTTCAGCCACAGCCAAACATCCAAGCAGGAACGGGCACCTCTGAATGTCCCCTTAATAAAAGCACCCTATTTCAACCAGGTGACCAGGAATGATATCACTCTCCTGAGAGATAAAGAACGGATGTCTGAATGCCAGCAAACACCGGGATTTCCGCTCCATCCCCATACACGTTAACAGACTTTTGCAGTAGCTGTACTGGTCGTAAATGCCAGGGCAGATTAATCATTAAATACACTTGCTTTTAAACAATGTGTAATATTTACAAAGGTACACTCACCAGAGGTCCCTTCTCCGCCTACAGGGTCCAGGAGCACGCCTTGGGTGGGTTCGGAGGGTACTGACTCCAGGTCCAGGGTGAAAAAATATATCTTGGCTGTTGGGGAAACTGGTTTCTCCGCTTCCTTGCTGTGAGTTATCTTCAATCTCTTCGTCATCATCTTCCTCGTCCCCAAAACCCACTTCCTTGTTGCGTGATTCTCCCTTGACGGAGTCAAAGCACAGGGTTGGGGTAGTGGTGGCTGCGCCCCCTAGCATGGCATGCAGCTCAGCATAGAAGCGGCATGTCTGTGGCTCTGCCCGGACCTTCCGTTTGCCTCTCTGGTTTTGTGGTAGGCTTGCCTTAGCCCCTTAATTTTCACATGGCACTGCTGTGCGTCCCTGTTATGGCTTCTGTCCTTCAGGCCCTTTGAGACTTTTTCTAATGTTTTGGCATTTCGTTTACTGCAACGGAGTTCAGCTAGCACGGATTCGTCTCCCCATATGGCGAGCAGATCCCATACCTCCTGTTCAGTCCATGCTGGGGCTCTTTTGCAATCCTGGGACTCCATCATGGTCACCTCTGCTGATGAGATCTGCACTCACCTGCAGATTGCCACGCTGGCTAAACAGGAAATGAGATTCAAAAGTTTGTGGGCCTTTTCCTGTCTACCTGGCCAGTGCATCTGAGTTGAGAGTGCTGTCCAGAGCGGTCACAATGGAGCACTCTGGGATAGCTCCTGGAGGCCAGTACCGTCAAATTGCGTCCACACTACCCCAAATTTGACCCGGCAAGGCTGATTTCAGCACTTATCCCCTCGTCGGAGGTGGAGTAAAGAAATCGATTTAAAGAGCCCTTTAAGTAAAAAAAAAGGGATTCATCGTGTGGACAGGTCCAGGCTTAAATCGAGGTAACGCTTCTAAATTTGACCTAAAATTGTAGTGTAGACCAGGCCTAAGTAACCAGTGAGGCACTGTAGAAGCTGTGCTGTGCTGGCTTGGTAAATCTAAGTATTAGAATAACCACCAGCTTCGGGGGTTTGTCTGTCCCGTTTTGTTTGCAGTTCAGTCTAATCGAGTGACCTCAGTTGGCTCCCATGGGCAGCACCGTCACAGTGGCGTAGTCAGCAGGATCCACAGAACCAGGTCAATTAAGCTTTGGGTCAGAACCTCACGCTATCCACATTTGAATTTTGGTATTGAGAGTTTGGTTGGTTAAAGAGCAGTTGCAATGGATGAGCAAAGAGCATATGAGGGTCTTGACAAAAAAGCCCTGGAAGATTTGTGTTCAGAAAAGGGGGTAAGCTTTAGAAAGAAAGCTACAAATCAAGAACTGAAAGATCTGTTAATGGCCAGTAATCAGGAGGCAGAAGCACAGCCCTTACCTAATACCACAGAAACTGCAGAAGCAATTAGAATGAAAAAGGCAGCAAATAAACTGCAACTGGAGCACGAACAGAAACTAGCAAATCTTCAATTGCTGGAAAAGCAAAAAGTAGCTGAATTAGAAAAAGAAGCTGCTGAGAGAGAAGAAAAAGCTCGTAAGGGGTGTCTGAAACTGCTGGCTGCTAAACAGAAGACTCGCAAGATGGAACAGGAGATGGCCAAAGTTCAGCTCCAAGTAATGGAAGAGCAAAGAAAGTCATCACCATCTGGTACTCCACTTCCCCACCGCCATGAGAAAACCTGGGAAAGGATGTGTCCCATCTACAATGATACTGAGGATATAGAGGAGTTTTTGTCTACCTTTGAACACCTCTGCAATCTGTAGCAGATCTCTGATGATCAGCGAATGCCTGTCCTGCTGACCAGACTGACTGGAAAAGCCAGGGAGGTATTTAATGAATTGGGGGAACAAGAAGCTTTGGATTATGGGCGGTTTAAAGATTCTGTGTTAAGGCGGTTCAAGGTTACTCCTGATTCTTAAAGAATTAAGTTTAGAAAGTTTGAGATGTCTAATGATTGTACTTTTGTAGAATGTGCTCATAAGGTGATGGGTTTTGTTAAAAAATGGGCTATGAAAGCCAAGGCGCATGGGAGTTTTGAAAAACTGATGGATTTAATAACTTTGGAACAGTTCCTAGGCATTGTGCCTGACCATGTGAGAGCAGCTGTGTATGATAGGAACCCTGAGTCAGTACTACGGGCTGCAGAGATTGCGGATGCCCATACCCAAAACAGGGCTCGGGAAGGGTATAAACCCCTGGGGGAAACTAATCACCATTCTCCCCAGTTCAAGAGGAGTGAAGGATTTAATGGTAAACCTGGCCCTGATTCCTATAAAGTTGCTCATGGGGGCCCAGAGGATAGAAACTCTCACCCCAAGAATAAACAGGTTAAATGCTATCACTGTGGTATGCTTGGCCACATGAGACCAGATTGCCCGACCCTGAAGGGCAGCCCAAAACCAGCAACCCCAAAAGCTACAGTAAATGCCAACTCCATTACCCTGAGCACCCAGGCTGAACCAAGCCACAGCAGCACCACTGTAAGTCCAGGTGCAAGCAAATCAGTGGCTAATGCCAACCCCATCGTCTCCAATAGTATGGGAGGAGGTGATGAGCTCACCAGTTACATCAGAGCTAAGGCATGGCAAGGAAGTGAGGGGTTTATTAAGAAGGCAAAGATCAATGGTGCTAAATGCATAGGATGGCAAGATACTGGCTCTAATGTGACTATAGTTAAGGGACATCTGGTAAAGCCAAAGAACATGTTGCCGGGGGAGTATGTAACAATAGTGGCACTATCTAAATACTCTGTGAACCTGCCGAGGGCTAAAATCCACCTTAAGTGGAATGGCTTTGAAAGGAACGTAAAGGCTGCTGTCCGGAATTTAATTCCGACTGATGTTTTGGTAGAAAATAACATACTGCAGGTGCCTGGCTGAGTTAATGTGGTGACCAGGTCACACAGAGAGTGCAGCTCTGTGGCAAATACCCTGACTGATGGCAGTGAGGGGGACTGCAAACAGACAGAGAGTGTCTCTCAAGATAAATCAGAGAATTTGTCTAAAATACCCAAAATGGTTCTAAATTCGAACAAAACCCAGCAGGGATTCATCATCAGCAAAGTGATATGTCACTAGAAAGAGCCAGAAATAATGCTCAGAGTCAGGTCCTAGCCAGTAAAGAGAGAGGCAGGTTTTTCATGCAGGATGAACTGTTGTATAGGAAGCCTCCTAGGGGAAGGAAGACTTCCCAAACAGCAGTTTGCAAACAGCTTGTGGTACCTCTGAGTTACGGCAATGTTTTGTTAAAGTTGGCTCATGATGGTCCATTTGCAGAACATCTGGGTATAGGCAAAACGTGTAACAGGCTAAAGCAAAATTTCTACTGGCCTCACCTCTTTAGGTCAGTGAGAGAGTATTGCAGGAGCTGCGAACTGTACCAAAAGCGTAAGGGGGCCTAGCAAGGTGCCCCTCCAGCCTCTGCCCATTATTGGGGAGGCTTTTGCCAAAGTGGCTGTGAATATTGTGGGGCCACTCCCAAAACCTTCCAAAAATGGGAAGAAATACATCCTGGTGTTGGTAAATTTTGCTACCAGATATCCTGAGGCTGTAGCCTTGGCTAATATTAAGGCAAAGACAGTGGCAATGGCCTTGTTCTCTATTTTTAGCAGAGTGGATTTTCCCAAGGAAATATTGTCTGACTGTGGGTCTAACTTTGTCTGTGGTTTTCAAGCAGTTGTGGAAATTATGTGGGGTGAAGCATGGGTGCCAACTTATATGGGCTCTTGGAGCTAAAGCCCCAGGAATATTCATAATCAGGGGCTCTGCTCCACCAATATTTGGAGCTAGATTTTTCCCCCTCCCCGGAGCTTCCCTGCCTGAATGTAAAGAGAGCGCACAGCGCGTCTCTCTCTCCTTTGCTGCTGCTGCCGTAGCCTAAGGGCTGCAGCATTAGCATAAGAGGAATGCTAACTACTGCTGAAGCACTCAGGAGGGGGAGGGGAGTGGAGGGGGCCTCCCCTCTCCTGCCCCTACCTGGAGGAGACACAAACGGGCCAGGAGACAGACATCATTCACCTATCACCTTAGCAGCTGCTGGGGCTTCCGTGAGTGTTTGACCCTATGATTCCCCCCCTGCCCCAGCCCCAGTCCCAGCCCCTACTCCTACCCCCAGTGAGGCACAGCAGGCTGCACAGGGGAGGCAGGAAGCCCCAAGTGAAGGCAAAGCCCCTCCCCAGCACTCCACCAACCCACCCGCCACAGGAGGGATGGGAGAGGGAGGCTTCCTAGACCTGAGCAGCTGGGGCTTGGGTGAATT
This sequence comes from Mauremys reevesii, assembly GCF_016161935.1. Classification (NCBI taxonomy): domain Eukaryota; kingdom Metazoa; phylum Chordata; order Testudines; family Geoemydidae; genus Mauremys; species Mauremys reevesii. The sequence continues at coordinate 65,201,535 of NC_052629.1, read as the reverse complement.
TTATGACACCCTGCTCCCCCGTCCCATAGCCAGCCACCACCCTGCCTACCCCACTTCTGCCCCATGCTGGGCAAGGGGCAGCCCCATCCACAGTGAAGTTATGGTGAGGGGCAGCAACATGGAAGGCCACCTGTGCCCCCCCCAGTACCCATCATAGGGGAGGGGAGTGAGCTTTCTGGACCTGAGAGGGGCCCTAGGAGCATGTGCAGAGTGTGTGCCATGGGGGGCAGGAGGGGTCCCTCCCCTGGAGCTTGCTGCTGCCAGTGGTGGTGATGGGGAGTCCTCTCTGGCCCTAGCCCTGGGGCAGCCTGTCTGCACCCCAAGTTCCTCATCCTCAGCCCTGCCTCACCCCAAAGCCTGCACCCCCAGCACCGAGCACGCTTCTGCACTGTGAACCCCTCATCCCCAGCCCCACCCCAGAACCCTCACCTGAGGGGAAAAACATGCAACTTAAATTTGGTGGTCAGTTTGGAGTATCATTGTATTTAGCACAATATTTGATTATTTTACACCCTTCAAAGTATGTAACTGGTCATATACAGGTGTTTTCTCTGAATACTGTCTGTGTGCCTCAGTTTCCCCAATGCATTTCTTAAGGCTCTAGATGGTGGGATAAGGGGGTGTGATTGTTGTAAAGCCCTAGAGGGCCAGTGTGATGCTGTCTGCACAGAGAATGGCCGACACCCTGTCTCCAGGCAACTGATGGCCTGGGCCACTCTCCTGCAAGGTGCCAACTGAAGGTGTTGGGGAACAAAGAGATCAGGTGGCCTCCTAATGCTTGGAAAAGAGACAAAGGCCAGAGGAGGGAGTGTCAGTGCCTGTGAGGACTTCCGGGAAGCGCATGGTGTGGAAGGGGATGCTGGGATGCTTTGGAACAACTCCATACAAAGCCAGTCAGGACTCTGGGGGAGCCTCCTCTCTGAGCATACTGTCTCCAGGGCAAGAAGCTTACACCTTCCTGGGTCTGACCTCAGAGCATTCAGCCCTTCCACACTGTGCACTTTCCGCAGCGAGTCTGCCCAGGCAGGTCCTGGGGCAACCAGAGGTCCCTGCACCCCAACTCCGCAGTCAGATGTGACTCTCAGCCAGACAGTAAAACAGAAGATTTATTAGATGACAGGGATACAGTCTAAAACAGAGCTTGTAGGTACAGAAAACAGGACCCCTCAGTCAGGTCCATCTTGGGGGGTGGGGAGCCCAGACCCAAGTTCTGGGCCTCTCCCGATTTCCCCAGCCAGCTCCAAAGTGACACTCCCTCATCTGGCCTTTGTGTCTCTTCCGGACAAGGAGGCCACTTGATCTCTTTGTCCCCAACACCGTCAGTTGGCACTTTGCAGGGGAAACTGAGGCACCCACACAGTATTCAGAGAAAACATTAAGAACATTCCCACTTTGTCACAACAGGTGAAACAAAATTTAATACCGTATATTAGGTATTAATAGGCAAGTGCTGCTTCTGACTTTCCACTTTTAATTGACACTTGTAATCTTGTGGTGCTGACGCATTGTAGCTTCATTTTATATCAGCTTACAGGGTGAGAGCGGGGGCGGGGGGACCACCATTTTGGGCCCCACCAAAAATTATACGAACCTGCCGCCTATGGGGTGAAGCACCTAAAAGCTGCTCCCTACCACCCCCAAACTAACGGTCTAGTGAAAAGGTTCAATAAAACCCTAAAGTCTATGTTAAAAAAGTATGTGAATAGATGCCAGAATAACTGAAATGTTATGCTGCCGTATCTATTATATGCACACAGGAGTGTGCCCCAAGAGTCTACTGGGTTTGCTCCCTTTGAACTGCTCTATGGGAGGCAGGTTCCGGGGGCCCCTAAATTCGGTTTGTAACTCGTGGGAAGGTAATGTGAAGAAGACAGCACAGTCAGTGGCTGAATATGTGGCTCAGTTCAAGGAAAGTTTGCAAAAGATAATAAAGTTGGTTAAGCAAAATCTAAAAAAAAGCCAGAATACTCAAAAAGTCTGGTATAACAAAGATGCTAAGGAAAAAGCATTTAAAATAGGGAACGTGGTGTTGGTGCTAAATCCTGTCCGGAAAAAGAAAATAAAAGATGTTTGAACTAGAGCCATAAAGGTAGTGGAAAGAATGAATGAGGTTACCTATGATGTAAGGAAACCCCAGGGTCGGGGAGGTGTGTAGTCAGTGCATGTGAACAAAATGAAGGCTTACCATGTGAGGGAGGTAAATGTCAACATAATCTGTCCTGCTAAGAAAGAGGCAGTGTCTGTCCCTTTAATTGACATGGTTGCTGAAAGCCAGGAGGAACTGCCTCTTGAGAGCCCCCTCTTAAGATGGGGGAGGGTTTAAACTCCCTCAAAGAAAGGAACTGCTAATGTTGTTAAAACACTACAAGCAAACATTCTCCAACAGGCCAGGGCTCACTGCTCTTAGCAAAGCTTACAGGGCCAAAGGAAAGATGTGAAAACAAATCCAGGAAAAGGTGAAAAGCATGTTGACAATAGGAGTAATTACCCAATCCATGAGCCCCTGGGCCTCTCCCATTGTGATGGTGCCAAAAAAGATAAAACCATAAAATTTGGTGTGGATTACAGAAAGCTAAAAGCTATCACTCAGCCCAACCCTTACCCAACACCCAGAATAGAGAATCTGTTAGATACACTGGGGGGGCGGGCAAGTTTATAAGCACCCTGGACCTGACATGGGGGTACTGGCAAATACCCCTGAATGCTGATGCCCAAGTAAAATCTGCTTTCATAGTCAAATCGGGCCTGTATGAGGTCACAGTGTTGCCCTTTGGGATGCAAAATTCAGAGGCTACTTTCATAAGACTTATAAATGAGGTCCTACGAGGACTAAAATCTTTTGCAAGGGCCTATATAAACAACCTAGCCACATTCAGCAATTCATAGCAAGATCACCTTAACCACATAGGGGTTGTGTTGCACCAGCTCAGGGAGGCCAATCTCACTGTCAACATTTCTAAGCGCAGAATGGGAGCTGCTAAGGTAACCTCCCTGGGGCACAGGGTGGGCAATGGGCAGCTCCGCCCAGAGCCTTTAAAGGTGGAGGCCATTAAAAACTGGCCTTCTCCTAGAACTAAGAAGCAGGTCCAATTGTTCATTGGTCTGGCCAACTATTACAGGAGGTTTGTAAAGGAATTCAGTAACATTGTTGCTCCCATCACAAACCTAACCAAAAAGAAGAAGCCAAACCGGGTGCAATGAACGAAGGCCTGCAAAAAGGAATTTCAAAGCATAAAGAGCGCTTTGGCCAAAAAGCCTGTTTTGGCCTGCCCAGATTTTAAAAAGCCTTTTTTTGCTATGTACAAATGCTTCCAATATTAAACTGGGTGCAGTGCTAATGCACAAGGGGTGGGTAAAAGACATCCTGTGGCGTACCTAAGCAAAAAGCTGTCCCCTACTGAGCAAAATTACGCTCCTGTGACGGGGTGGATCACAGAAACCCCCTTGGGAGTGTTGGTGTCACTAGGCATGACTCTAGGTAACTCAGGAGGGTGGAAAACCACAGTGTCAATGAAGCCTTTTTGTAGTAGGCCTGAATGAACTAAAGTCACTCCATGCCTGACCAAAGTGCTTCCATGTTTATGTTTGAACTTTAATTGACCTAACAGGCCGGCAACAAAGAATGGTTATCAGTTACAACACCTGCACCAGAAGGTAATAACAAGGCCTGCTATAATGAGCCTGCTTGCTCAAAGAGGGAGTAAAACAAGATAACTGTTCACAGAAGAGTTACTAACGAAAGCTTGTTGGGAATGAGCCTGCAGTGGTTATGGGGACACGTGCTCCTAACCGTGGATCGGGGGTGTGTGGTGCCTGCTCACTGCACACACGGACATGTCACTGCAGTTTGTATAGGAAGCAGGGGGCCACTCCCAGGTTACAGGCAGCCGGCCCGGCAGGCCAGCCAGCTCAGAGCCCCCAGGAATGGGCAGAGGCCAGGGGCTCCCAGAAGAAGAGTAGCAGCTGGTGGGCACCCGGGGGGAGCCATGGGGCTTGGACAGGCTGGCTAGCACCTGCACTCAGCAGTAGGCACGTACTGCCCCTACAGCCACTGCAGGGCCAGCCTCGCTTGCTACCTGGTCCCAGGTTGAGGGCAGATTAGCAAGAATCTTTCTGGGGCAAAGGCATTTGCTGGCCAGGTCCCCCCTTCAGTGCCTGGTCTGCCTCAGCACCAGCAGGGCCATGGGGGGCACGTGCCGCCTGGTGACAGGGGGGAAGGACACAGCCACTGTGTGCTGCTCAGAGCCCTGCAATAGCCAGCAGGAACCTCTGCTTCCGCCTCAGCTCTTGGGACAAGGGCGGCTTGGCTTTCTGCCCTTGCAGGAGTCAGACACAAGATGATGCAGGAATTACACAGCAGCATCCGCTACACTAAGGGTGGCAAGAGACACACTCACATGAAGCTTCTGGGGACAATACTTCCTGGAGCTAGACAGTTCGGATCTCAGCCTTGGTACAGGGACATTTCAACTCAGGCAACACATATCTAATGAGTCACTCAAGAGCAAGGAGTTACTGGCTGAGAGATGCCAGTTCCCTCAGAGATCAGCACTGGCTCGCTCAGTGAAGCGCACACAGCTGATCAGTACAGTGACACAGGTACAATTATAATACGTGGACTGGAGCCCTCCTGCTCCATAGCTGCACTGGCCCCGCGCCTGTCCCAGGCCCCGCTGGCCCCTCACAGCGCACAGAACTCACACAAACAACGGCAGCTCCGGAACAGACTGGCCAGTTTCCATCCGAGCCTGTTCCAGAGAGGAGCCGTCCCCGGAGCGAGGACTAGTGATGATTCGGAATGTACTGGGGGGGGGGGGGGGGAAGGGCAGTTCCACGGGGCTCCACCCAGCAGCAGGAGGGCCGAGGACGGTTAGAAGATGGGGATGTAGTTGTCGATCTTGGCGCGGTGCCGCTGGGCGATGCACTCGGCAATCCACACGATGTTGCGACACTCCTGCTCCTTCAGCTTGACCTGTTTAGTGTAATTGCTATTGCAAAGTGTATTTGGTACATGGGAATAGATGGGAGGGGCAAGAAGGGGGGTAAAGGGGGATGAGGAATGTCGGGGGAATGGAAATGCTTAGCTGAAATCATGTATAAAGAGAGAGAGCTGTTTGTATCTGTGTGCAGGATTTGAGATTGCTATGTCTCCCTTGCACCTTATTTGGGCTCAAATAAACGTTTTGTCTGCTTCTCCACCTTGGTGTGTTTATTGGAGCGAAGCACACCGGGCAATGAACCCCTGTTGCTGTCCTCGGGCCTCTGTGCCGGCAACAGGAGCTACCAACCAATGTGCCAAGACTACCTCTGCTCCTGTTTTCCCTGCCAGCTCAGGACTTCAGCACCCTGTCTTGCTGAGCCAGACACTCTTGTCTACTTCAACAAAGACCCAGAGTCTGAATTACCTGCCCCAAAGCTGCAGGTTTACCTGAAAACAGCTCACAGAAGTGTGCTTGTCTTTAGCACCCAGATGCCCAACTCCCAATGGGGTCTAAACCCAAATAAATCCGTTTTACCCTGTATAAAGCTTATGCAGGGTAAACTCATAAATTGTTCGCCCTCTATAACACTGATAGAAAGATATGCACAGCTGTTTGCTCTCCCAGGTATTAATACATACTCTGAGTTAATTAATAAGTAAAAAGTGATTTTATTAAATACAGAAAGTAGGATCTAAGTGGTTCCAAGTAGTAACAGACAGAACAAAGTAAGTTACCAAGCACAATAAAATAAAATGTGCAAATCTATGTCTAATCAAACTAAATACAGATAGGATCCTCACCAGTTCCAGAATGCTCCCTTTTACAGGCTAATCTCCTTTTAGCCTGGGTCCAGCAATCACTCACCCCGTCCCTGTAGTTACTGTCCTTTGTTCCAATTTCCTTTAAGTATCCTGGGAGGGTGGAGGCTCCTTCTTTAGCCAGCTGAAGACAAAATGGAGGGATCTCTCACGGGTTTAAATAGACTCTCTCTTGTGGGTGGAGACCCCCTTCCTCACTCCTATGCAAAGTCCAGCTCCAAGATGGAGTTCTGGAGTCACCTGGGCAAGTCACATTTTTAACCTTGATTTATTCTCGAGTACTTACTATGAATTTGTTTTGATCACATAATCATCAGAACATCCCTTCTCTTTTCATGTATTGTACCGGTTGTACTCATTTTCTGCTTCCTTCACACTAACCAAACACTGTGAAATCAGCATGAGAGTGGCCTTAACCCATTCAGTTCTGTACTGTGAATATTAGACAATTTCGTAAATATCCATATTTCTAAATAAATAGGACAAAAACAGGATTTTACCATTCAAATGAATTGAAAGCACTTTAAAGTGGAAGTGTGAGTAAAGAACTCCTCATTTTAAGTACATGGACTTTTAGCTGAATTATTTTTATGTAAATAGGGAAATGATAAAGTGTTCTGAGATATGAAGTTCGCAATAAGAACATTCAACAAACCAATAATAAGCTTTCCCTGTATACAGATATTTTCAAAGTCCAGTCTGTCTAAAAATAAACCATGCCACAAAGCCAAAAAAAAAAAAAAAAAAAAAAAAAAGTCACATGTCCATGCATGACTCAGTCTTTACAGGCAGAAGCCAATTTACACATGGTATCTTGTATGTCTCCAGGAAGACTTCTTATGTGGATTGGAGCCTTCCAAGCTCTTTTGTCTGTTAAGTGCTTCTGGACTGAGCACTTAATTTGCACATTCCTTTCCCAAGAAGTGACCAAATGTTTTAACTAAGGCTACTTAGAAATCAAGCAATTATACAGCCAATGTTCATAACTTTGAACACAGGGCCGGCTCCAGGCACCAGCATTCCAAGCTGGTGCTTGGGGCGGCAATCTGCAAGAGGCGTTAGTCCCTGTCGTTTTGCCCCCAAGCAGCTCGCCGAATTGCCGCCGCAGACAGCGGGGGCAGTCCGTGTGCCCTTAGGGCGGCACGTGCGTTTCCGCGGTGGCGGCAATTTGGCAGTAGCTTCTATATTTATCTGTCCGTGGCAGCTTCAGCTAAACATAGTGCTGACGGGAAGGAGTTGGTCCATCGTAAGGACTGGGAGGGTGTGCACCAGTGGGTCAATGCTAACCCTAATCAATTGTTAGTAGGATATGTTAAAGGTCATCAAAGTGCAGACTCGTCAGTGGAAGCCCTTTTTAACAGTAAAGTGGATGGGTTAGCAAGAACCCCAGTGGTGGCTGCTGTCACCACACGAGGGGCCCTGCGTCAGCAGCTGAAGCAAGATGGACACCGAGAGGATCACCCGGTAGTAGTACCAGCACGGTGGGATCGACAGGAAATTATATGTTGGTCCCATGCGTTGGCCCACGAAGGCGTGGAAGGGACTCTGCAACGAGCTAGAGACATAGCCCGCTGGCCAGGACAGTGACAGGACGTGACCAATTGGGTACAAAATTGCCTTACATGTGCTGCTTTTAACCCACGCCGACCAGGGGAATCTGAGGATCAGCTGCCTTTAGGTCATCAGTGAGAGCCGGGAGGTCCGTAGGCTCACCTTCAGGTAGATTTTATTGAAGGGCTACCACCCGGGGAAGGAGGATGTACCTCGCATTTGGTGATAGTGGACGCGTTTTCGAGATGGGTAGAAGCGTTCCCCATGAAAACCCATAGCACCGAAAAAACAGCTAAGGTTCTGTTCAAGGAGATCATTTGTAGATATGGATCTCCCAAGGTAATTGATTCGGACAGGGGACCCCAGTTTGTGTTGGCGGTCTGGAAAGCATTGTTGGATGCTTTGGGAATACAGCGGAAGCTGCATATTCCTAGGCACCCTCATAGCTCTGGGCAGGTGGAGCGTATGAATCGTACCATCAAAACAGCCTTGTCTAAAGTCTTGTCAGAGAAGGGGGAAGCCTGGACTAAACATTTGCCTTTAGTGTTAGCTGTAATCAGGAGCAGATCCCGGTACAGTAGCTCAGTGACGCCTTTCCAATTAATGTATGGACGACCAATGCGCCTCATGCGAGCACAATCGGTCCCCTCCCCCTCCGACCCCACTGGTCCGGAACTGATCCAATGGTATAAACTTCCAAGGGAGGAACTTCCTCAAGCTGTTCAACTCATGCAGCAAACAATAGTACAGGCTCAGGAAAAAATGGACAAGGGGCAACAGAAACCACCCGCCTGGCAGGTGGGTGATCAGGTAATGTACATGAAATGGAACACTAAGCCCCTCCAAGCAAGGTGGGAGGGGCCGTTTACTATTTGTAATAAGGGAAGTGATACAGTGTTCCAAATTGACTGAGGCCCCCAGGGGAAGTGGGACCATCGGGGACAGCTCAAGCATATAGGGGGGGGGACCCCGACTTCATGTTCCTCCCTACGATAGCCTACAGTTTACAATGTTTAAGTCCTTGTCGCAGCTTCTGTTTTTTTAGAACACCAGAAAGAGCTGGTACCAGCTGAAGAACAGCTGAAACATGCCATGGTGCATCGTCGCGACAAAACTTCTATGTTGTCTCATGTTCTGTGTTTTATGTTTCATGTTTTATGTTTGTCTTGTAGCGCTTGTCTCATTGCTAGCATTATGGTGTGTGGTGTTTGGGAAGAGGGAAGATACCGTATTAGGCAAGGAATAGCAACAAACCATTCTCACAGCCCTCTTTAACTCCAACTAGAACCCTCCCTCTCCTGACCCCTCTGTCTCCTGCCAAATTGTCAGTCACATACCTACCCCCATGGTGGCCACCTCCATCCAAAAGCCTGTGATAACTACCCCCTTTACCAATTGTTTACCTTCCCACCAAATGTTCTGATTTTCATCTCAATGTTGTACATGAGAAGGGCTGTTTGACACTCATTGTTACATCCTCCGGTCAATATTTTGATATGTATTTCTGTTACTGTGGACATGCTATGTGTAATGAAAATCCGGAATTGTTCCGGCAGTTGAAGCACTGGCATGGATGAGCGGAGGCATGCCATCCCCCTTTGGATGGTCACCACAATTTGGGGTGACCAAGGGGTGGGAAATGTTATGTAAAGCCTCCTATCATTAAGTTCTGCAACCTTTTTGCAGACTTTGTAACTTCAGTTATTGTTAGCATAGCCTTTTAAGTTTTGTAACCTTTGCAAGCTCTGTGGCCTTTTCAGGTTGCCACTTGTATGAACTTCCAAGCTTTGTAATATCCCATCCCTCAGAGAGCGTGTGAACGAGGGAGTGTATGTGGGACTGGGCGGAGAGGAGCCAGGAGACAGGAGACAGATGTGTCTGATATAATCTGCCTGGAGAAGGCAGTCATGAAGTGCTGAAAAGAAAAGAAGAATCTGCATGAAAGGAACTGGTCTGGGAATGCTTCTCAGTAATGGACGCAGAAAGGAAACTCAGTGTATGTGACAGGAGCCTCCCAGTTCCAAAAATAAGAGGAGGAAGGCATGCACACAAGCCCCTGCTTCTTGACCCTCTCTGCAGCCTGGATTCGTGACTGCAGGCGGACACGCCAGATCTACCACGCTTTGGCTTCTCGGCCTCCATGCTGTCTCCGGTAACTCTCTGCCCGTGTAAGTGTGTGGGTGCATGAGGGTATGAATCTGTGCGTGTATGAATAAGCTCCATCTCTTTTCTATCTGACCTAACAGCGGCACTGTAATAAAACTAATACAAGTGTGACCCTGGGTTGGTTTTTAGGGGAACCTAGGTAACACCAACCTGGCCCAAGGGCCAAGCCACAAAGAGGACACTGCAGCTCCAGAGGGGCCACAGGGCATCACAGAACAATTGAAGAGACAGTGAGAGCAGGGTGCAGCACCTGCAAAGAGCAAATACCCGGAGTGACCAGCAGGAGGCACTGCTAGCAGTGAGTGGACCCAGTGACTGGGCTGTTATACGGGGGGCTAGACTGGATGATCACAGTGGTCCCTTCTGGCCTTGGAGTCTGTGAATCTATGAAATGAGAACACATCTAACAGTACGTGCCCTCTGCTCCCACCCCAGGGACACTCTCCCCCCTGGCACAGCCACGCAGCTCTGCCCTACCAGGGAGCCAGTATCCAGTCTGAATGTGGGTGGGATGGGATGCCTAGCCTGTTGGCGTGGCTGGGAGCGTGAGGCAGGGTTGCTGACAGGTTGGGGTGAGGGGTGTTTCTGGGGAGGAGCAGGGACCATGGGCTGTCAGACGCCCTCATTCTCCATGCCCCCCCCCATACTGGGATGTGTTGTGGCATGGCCTAGTGCTGGTGATTCATTCCCAGGGGCTTTGCTCCACCAAGGCTCCCTGGCAGACCCGGGGCCCCTCCAACAAAGAGTCCAACTCCTGGCTCACTGCCTGGCTGATGCCAGCTCCACTCTCCCTGTGGGGCTTTCCTGGGGGACAGGATCCACTGCTGTGCTTCCAATCTTTCTGTATGACACGGCACGAACGCTGCTGGCCTAGTCCCCCTTCTCCTCCACGGCATGAGGCCCCGGGGCCAGGGAAAGCCAGCTCCCAGGGCAATGACCATGAGGTATAGACAGTTTCATTTTTGCAACCCCTGACTGTTGTCTTCCCCTTGGGAAATTTCCTCCAATCCCCATGAGTGAACCGAGAGTGCCTGACCATGCAGTTACAGCTCATGGCACTGCGAGGCTGAGAAATCATCTGACCACACAGCGGTGACTCCTCTCTCCAGGAACAGGAGGCAGCTGGGCGCTTCCATGCAGGCCCTGGTGTTAGGGGTGCCAAATAAAGGAACCTGAGTGTTTTGGATCCCAGAGAACTGAAGGAAGTGTTCTCCCAGAACTGGACAAGGAGTTCTGGATAAGCCGAATGGAAAAGGTCTCAGAGGAAATCCCAACAGCCAGGTAGAGCACACGCTACTCTAGCTCACTGTTAAAATGGTCTCCCAAAGCCTCCCTGAGCCATATAGCTCCATGCTGAGCTCTTCTAATAGCCCTGTATCTGGCTGTTCAGATTAAGCAGACAGTCACTCCACCCCAGCAGAAACTCCTCCTACCCCCCCCACCCCCCACTTTGCTTCACAGACACTATGCAAGACACAGCAGGCAGCTCTAACCACTGGGATATTTCTCTCACTGAGGTCCAATCTGTTCAGTAAACAATGCCAGTGCCCCTTCAATCTACCAAAAGCACATTCTGTACGTGTTGAGCCAGTAATTGAATTGTTCCTTGGTGCTGTCAGGCTGGCTGGTGTACGTCTTCATTTAGTCCTAAATGGAGCACAGGATCAGGTGCAAGAGGTGAATATAGCTGGACCACTTGGTAATAGTGACCATAATATAATTAAATTTAACATCCCTGTGGCAGGGAAAACTCCATGGTGGCCCAACACTGTAGCATTTAATTTCAGAAAGGGGAACTACACAAAAATGAGGTTAGTGAAACAGAAATTAAAAGGTACAGCGCCAAAAGTAAAATCCCTGCAAGCTGCGTGGAAACTTTTTAAAGACACCATAATAGAGGCTCAACATAAATGTATACCCCAATTTAAAAAACATAGTAAGAGAACCAAAAAAGAGCCACTGTGGTTAAACAACAAAGTAAAAGAAGCAGTGAGAGGCAAAAAGGCATCCTTTAAAAAGTGGAAGATAAATCCTAATGAGGAAAATAGAAAAGAGCATAAACTCTGGCAAATGAAGTGTAAAAATATAATTAGAAAGACCAGCTAGCCAAAGACTCCAAAAGTAATAGCAAAAAATTTTTTTAAATACATCAGAAGCAGAAAGCCTGCTAAACAACCAGTAGGGCCAGTGGAGGATTGAGATGCTAAAGGAGCACTCAAAGACGATAAGGCCATTGCGGAGAAACTAAATAAATTCTTTTTATCGGTCTTCACTGCTGAGGATGAGAGAGATTTTAATAGGATGAAATTTAATAGTGAAAAGTGCAAGGTCATGCATTTAGGGAGTAATAACATTAATTTTAGTTATAAATTGGGGATACATCAGTTGGAAGTAACAGAGGAGGAGAAGGACCTTGGAGTATTGGTTGATCACAGGATGACTATGAGCTGCCAATGTGATATGGCTGCTAAAAAAGCTAAAGTGGTTTTAGGATGCATCAGGCGAGGTATTTCCAGCAAAGATAAGGAGGTGTTAGTACCGTTATACAAGGCACTGGTGAGACCTCATCTGGAATACTGTGTGCAGTTCTGGTCTCCCATGTTTAAGAAGGATGAAATCAAACTGAAACAGGTACAGGGAAGGGCTACTAGGATGATCCAAGGAATGGAAAACCTGTCTTATGAAAAGAGACTCAAAGAGCTTGGCTTGTTTAGCCTAACCAAAAGAAGGTTATGGGGGGATATGATTGCTCTTTATAAATATATCAGAGGGATAAATATTAGGGAGGGAGAGGAATTATTTAAGCTTAGTAACAATGTGGACACAAGAACAAATGGATATAAACTGGACACTAGGAAGTTTAGACATATCTGGCTTTAAGACTAAGCTTGATAAGTTTATGGAGGGAATGGTATGATGGGATAGCCTAATTTTGGCAATTAATTTGGCAACTGATCTTTGATTATCAGCAGGTAAGTATGCCCAGTGGTCTGTGATGGGATGTTAGATGGGGTGGGATCTGAGTTACTACAGAGAATTGTTTCCTGGGTGCTGGCGGGTGAGTCTTGCCCACATGCTTAGGGTTTAACTGATCGCCATATTTGGAGTCAGGAAGGAATTTTCCTCCAGGGCAGATTGGCAGAGGCCCTGGAGGTTTTTTCACTTTCCTCTGCAGCATGGGGAACGGGTCACTTGCTGGAGGATTCTCTGCAGCTTGAGGTCTTCAAACCATGATTTGAGGACTTCAGTAACTCAGACATAGGTTAGGGGTTTGTTACAGGAGTGGGTGAGTAAGATTCTGTGGCCTGCATTGTGCAAGAGGGCAGACTAGATGATCATAATGGTCCCTTCTGACCTTAAAGTCTAAGAGTCTATAAGATTCCCAAAACTTGAGCCATTCTTTTTTGGGTGACAGATCTGAGGAACTGTCCCAAATTGAGGTGTCATTAGAGGAGGTTGTGACGTTGCAGTCTATATGGTTTTATAAAAATATGCTAATGAGTGAATATAATGGAACTGGAATATGCTTCATGCAAAAGGTCTCTTGTAAGGTATCATTACAAAGCTTATAATCTACTGAGTATGATCATCCTATTTGTATAAAGGTATCACTCTTGTATCTGAAACTAGAAATATGAAATATAACTCTGAGGGCCTATTGAAATTATGCAAAGTGTGGGCCCTTAATGGTGGTTTGAAATCTTAATGACTCCCATTAACCAGGACCATTGTCTGCAAATGGCTGTGTTTTACCTGTAAGCCTTCCTGTATACCTGTCTGCTGGCAAGTGGGCAATGAAGTCTTGCAGTGACATGTGATCATGTCACCTGAACTGGAATCCATCTTTAACCTGGTGTCTTTCCATTGAGAAGGAGGGGTGGGAACCCAGAGAGGGACAAAGGATTCCCACCTTATGCAAAAGATATATAAAGGGGTGTGTAGTGAGTCGGTGTGGCTCCCCTCCTGCCCGGCAGAGGGAGCTGCCCTGCCAACACCTCAGTGGGCGGAACTTCCGCCCCCAGGCCCCGCCCCCCGGAAGTCAAGGGGCGGGGCAGGAAGTAGAAAAGGCGCATGCCCAAGCTCAGTCAACACCCAGCTGTCGCCGGGAGCAGACGTGCCTGCGGGAGCTCCCGGCTGGGAGCCCTCCTCGGCCCAAGGTAACTGCCCTGCCTGGCCGGAGCTTCCCCTCGCCCACTACCCAGAGGAGCCCGCGGAGCCTACCCGCCTACTCCGAGCCCGGAGGAGCCCCCAGGATTGCCGAGCGCCCGCTACGAGGAGGAGGAGCCCCCTAGGCCCTGCTGTTACCCAGAGGAGCCGCCCGAGCAGTCCTGGCCCAACTTCCCAGAGGAGCTACCAGACCTGCCGCCAAGCCCTCCACCGGAGCCGATGCAGACCGACTGGCCTGAACCGGGTGGGACGGACGAGGTAGGCCTTGAGGGGGAGATGGAGTGTAGCCCGGGGGTAGCCGACTCTTGTCCGGCTGAGGGCACTGATGTGCCCATGTCAGTGTGTTGCGGCCAGGATCCCCACTGACTGCAGTGGGTCCACGCCGCTGCTAGGGCCCCGGGCTGGGACACAGTGGAGTGGGTGGGCCTGTGTCCCCCCTGCCACCCCACTCATGGGTGGCAGTCTCCCCCCTCAACCCAGCGCTCTGGCATAGCAGCTTGCACTTGGCTGTTGCTGCTCAGCCCTGCCAGAGGGCCTGAGCTCTGCCTCTTGCTGTCGCCCCGCCCTGCTCCAAAGGGCCAGGGCTTATTGAACTGCTGTCGCCCCGCCCTGCTCCAAAGGGCCAGGGCTTATTGAACTGCTGTCGCCCCGCCCTGCTCCAAAGGGCCAGGGCTTATTGAACTGCTGTCGCCCCGCCCTGCCCCAAAGGGCCAGGGCTTATTGAACTGCTGTCGCCCCGCCCTGCCCCAGAGGGCCAGGGCTTATTGAACTGCTGTCGCCCCGCCCTGCCCCAGAGGGCCAGGGCTTATTGAACTGTCGCCCGCCCTGCCCCAGAGGGCCAGGGCTTGTTGAACTGCTGTCGCCGCCGCCTGCCCCAGAGGGCCAGGGCTTGTTGAACTGCTGTCGCCCGCCCCTGCCCCAGAGGCCAGGGCTTGTTGAACTGCTGTCGCCCCGCCCTGCCCCAGAGGGCCAGGGCTTGTTGAACTGCTGTCGCCCCGCCCTGCCCCAGAGGGCCAGGGCTTGTTGAACTGCTGTCGCCCCGCCCTGCCCCAGAGGGCCAGGGCTTGTTGAACTGCTGTCGCCCCGCCCTGCCCCAGAGGGCCAGGGCTTGTTGAACCGCTGTCGCCCCGCCCTGCCCCAGAGGGCCAGGGCTTGTTGAACCGCTGTCGCCCCGCCCTGCCCCAGAGGGCCAGGGCTTGTTGAACCGCTGTTGCTCTGCCCTGCTCCAGAGGGCCCGGCGATCTAACGTTGTTCCCCGTGACTCCTAATAGCTAGCAGGCGAACAGAAGTGAGTCGGTGCGGCTCCCCTCCTGCCCGCTGGAGGGTCGAGCCCCGACCGACCGATTACAGGGTGGAACAGAATAAAGGGAGAGACGCCATCATGAAGAATCCCCTTGCTACCACCTAAGCTGGAATAAGAGCTGTACCGGGGGAAAGAATTGTGCCCAGGCCTGGAAGGTGTCCAGTCTGAGGAAAAAACTTACTGAAGCATCTCCAAGGGTGAGATTATCCGTATTTAGTTTGATTAGACATAGATTTGCAAATTTTAGTTTATTTTGCTTGGTGACTTACTTTGTTCTGTCTGTTTGTTACTACTTAAATCCTACTTTCTGTATTTAATAAAATCTCTTTTTACTCATTAATTAACCCAGAGTATATATTAATACCTGGGAGAGCAAACAGCTGTGCATATCTCTCTATCGGTGTTATAGAGGGCGAACAATTCATGAGTTTACCCCGTATAAGCTATATACAGGATACAACGGATTTACTTGAGTTTAGACCCCATTTGGAGTTGGGCATCTGAATGTTAAAGACAGGAACACTTCTGTTAGCTGCTTTCAGGTAAACCTGCAGCTTTGGGGCAGGTAATTCAGACCCTGGGTCTTTGTTGGAGCAGATGGGAGTGTCTGGCTCAGCAAGACAGGGTGCTGGGGCCCCAAGCAGGCAAAGAAGGCAGGGGTAGAAGCAGTCTTGGCACATTGGGTGGCAGCTCCCAAGGGGGGTTCTGTGATCCAACCCATCACAGAAGTTTTGGAACAAATTGATAAACTAAACAGTAATAAGTCTCCAGGACCAGATGGTATTCACCCAAGAGTTCTGAAGGAACTCAAATGTGAAATTGCAGAACTACTAACTGTCATCTGTAACCTATCATTTAAATCAGCTTCTGTACTAAATGACTGGAGGATAGCTAATGTGACACCAATTTTTAAAAAGGGCTCTAGAGGTGACCCTGGCAACTACAGGCCAGTAAGCCTAACTTCAGTACCGGGCAAATTGGTTGAAACTATCATAAAGAACAAAATTGTCAGACACATAGATGAACATAATTTGTTGGGAAATAGTCAACTTGGTTTTTGTAAAGGGAAATCATGCCTCACCAATCTACTAGAATTCTTTGAGGGGGTGTGACGATGCGGTTCTGACGGGACCCAACTGAGAGTGCCAATTCAGGACCAATTGCTCAAACAGGGCAGTCACAGCCCAAGGCTGGGGTTTTTCCACCTCTAAGGCAAACCAAACCAGCCAGACAAAAAGGACTTCGGTTTCACCCCACTGGCTAACCGCTAGTCACACAAGCAATTTCCTTAGACACTTCAGTCTCCCAGTATCACCACCAGTGCACTCGTCCTGGGGATGAATGGTTATGAAAACCAACACCCCAATAAAAGAAAAAGGTTCTCTCGATCCCAAAGGACCAAGCCCCAGACCCAGGTCAATATACACATCAGATCTTACCCACAAATCACGCTGTTGCCAATCCTTTAGAATCTAAAATCTAAAGGTTTATTCATAAAGGGAAAAAGGTAGAGATGAGAGCTAGAATTGGTTAAATGGAATCAATTACATACAGTAATGGCAAAGTTCTTAGTTCAGGCTTGCAGCAGCGATGGCACAAACTGCAGGTTCAAATCAAGTCTCTGGAACATCCCCCGCTGGGATGGGTCATTCAGTCCTTTGTGCAGAGCTTCAGGTTGTAGCAAAGTCCCTCCAGAGGTAAGAAGCAGGATTGAAGACAAGATGGAGATGATGCATCAGCCTTATATAGGCTTTTCCAGGTGTAAGAACCTCTTTGTCCTTACTGTGGAAAATTACAGCAAAATGGAGTCTGGAGTCACATGGGCCAGTCCCTGCATACTTTGCTGAGTCATAAGGCATGATTGCCTTCTCTCCATGGGTCAATTGTGTAGCTGATGGTCCTTAATGGCCCATCAAGCAGGCTAAGCAGAGCTAACACCAACTTGTCTGGGATATCACCCAGAAGCACATCACCAACTTGAAATACAGACAGTATAGAGCCAATATACATAACTTCAACTAAAAATGATACATGCACACAGACAGCATAATCATAACCAGCAACCCATAACCTGGTCTTAGACACCTTATATGACCCCCTTTACCTAAGATTTGGTGCCACTACAGGACCTTGGTTGCAACCCATGTTCTATATGGTCCCAATTTATATCAATAACGTCACAGGGGGTCAACAAGCATCCGGACAAAGGGGATCCAGTGTATTTAGATTTTCAGAAAGCCTTTGACAAGGTCCCTCACCAAAGGCTCTTAAGAAAAATTAGCAGTCATGGGACAAGAGGGAAGGTTCTCTCATGGATTGGTAACTGGTTAAAAGATAGAAAACAAAGTGTGAGAATAAATGGTCAGTTTTCAGAATGGAGAGAGGTAAATAGTGGTGTCCCCCAGGCATCTGTACTGGGCCCAGTCCTATTTAACATATTCATAAACAATCTGGGAAAAGGGGTAAACGGTGAGGTGGCAAAATTTGCAGAGGATACAAAACTACTCAAGATAGTTAAGTCCCAGGCAGACTGCAAAGAGCTACATAAGGATCTCACAAAACTAGGTGATGGGGCAACAAAATGGCAGATGAAATTTAATGTCAAGTATCAGAGGGGTAGCCGTGTTAGTCTGGATCTGTAAAAGTGGCAAAGAGTTCTGTGGCACCTTATAGACTAACAAACGTATTAGAGCATGAGCTTTCGTGGGTGAATACCCACTTCGTCGCATCTGACGAAGTGGGTATTCACCCACAAAAGCTCATGCTCCAATATGTTTGTTAGTCTATAAGGTGCCACAGAACTCTTTGCCCCATTAAATTCAATGTTGATAAATGTAAAGTAATGCACATTGGAAAATATAATCCTAAGTATACATATACAATGATGGGGTCCAAATTAGCTGTTACCACTCAAAAAAGAGATCTTGGAGTCATTGTGCATAGTTCTCTGAAAACATCCACTCAATGTGCAGCGGCAGTCAAAAAAGTGAACAGACTGTTGGGAATCATCAAGAAAGGGATAGATCATAAGACAGAAAATATCATGTTGTCTCTATATAAATCCATGGTACCAGCGCTGCCCAGAGGGGGGGACAAAGGGGGCAATTTGCCCCGGGCTCCGCAGGGGCCCCCAAGAGAACAGCGGGGGCTCCCGCCTCCGCCCCTCTCCTGGAGCCTCAGCGCACCAAGCGCCGAGTCTCCGCCGGGGCCCCTGAGCCCCGCCCCGCTCCAAGCCGCGTCGTCAGGGGGCGGGGCTGGGAGCTCTGGGCTGAGCTCGGCTCCCTCCGCTCGGCGTGGAGCTCCCAGCCCCGCCTCCTCCCCACGCGGCTCTGAGCGGGACGGAGCTCAGGCCCCGCCGGCCACACGCTGCGGCTGTTCCGGCGAGGCGCTGAGACTCCGGGTGAGGAGGGAGCCGGGGGTAAGAGGTTGGGGGCGGGGCAGAAGCAGGACCCGCCGCTGAAGTGCAGCCCGGTCTTCGGCGGTAATTCGGCGGCGGGGGGCCCCTTCCGTTCCGGGCCCCGCCGGCGCCGTGCCCTGACAGACCCGCGGTGGGGGCTCCCCGCCGCCAAATTACCGCCGAAGACCGGGCTGCACTTCAGCGGCGGGTCCCGCTTCGGCGGTAATTCGGCGGTGGGGGGGCCCCGCCGCGGGTCTTCAGGGCACTTCGGCAGCGGGTCCCGGAACAGAAGGGCCCCCCGCCGGCGAAGACCCCGGGCCCCCGGAATCCTCTGGGCGGCCCTGCATGGTACGCCCACACCTTGAATACTGCGTGCAGATCGCCCCATCTCAAAAAGATATATTGGAATTGGAAAAGGTTCAGAAAAGGGCAACAAAAATTATATGGGGTATAGAACGGCTTCTGTATGAGGAGAGATTAATAAGACTGGGACTTTTCAGCTTGGAAAAGAGGCAACTAAGGGGGGGATATAATAGAGGTTTATAAAATCATGAGTGGTATAGAGAAAATCAGGAAGTGTTATTTACTCCTTCTCATAATACAAGAACAAGGGGCCACCAAATGAAATTAATAGGTAGCAGGTTTAAAACAAACACAAGAAAGTATTTTTTCACACAACGCGCTGTCAACCTCTGGAACTCCTTGCCAGAGGGTGTTGTGAATGGGGTTCAAAAGGGAGCTATATAGATTCATGGAAGATAGGTCCATCAATGGCTATTAGCCAGGATGTGCAGGAATGGTGTCCCTAGCCTCTGTTTTCCAGAAACTGGGATTGGGTGACAGGGCATGGATCACTTGATGATAACCTGTCTGTTCATTCCCTTTGGGGCACCTGCCATTGGCCATGTCAAAGGACAGGATACTGGGCTTGATGGACCTTTGGTCTGACCCAGTATGGCCGTTCTTATGTTCATGGGCCTATAGAGCAAGGAGCAGGCTGGGTTCCCCAGGATTACTACTGGCATTTCAGTATCGCCAGTGGTAATGTGCTGGTAAGGAAAGAACATCCCTGCTTGCAGCTTTCTGAACAGGCCTGTGTTCTTAAAGATGTGAGTGGCATGCACCTTCCCTGACCAGCCCACACTGATTGCAGTGAAGCATCCCCAGTGATCCACCAGTGCTTGTATTATGTGATGGGGCAAGGCCAGATGACTACAGTAAAGTAGTAAGGAACAGGTATGTTAGCCCCAGGCTAAACAAATCCCTGGTACCATGGTAACCAAATGGCAGTTGCTCCAGGTTAATCAAGACACCTGGGGCCAATTAAGATCCTTCTAGAAGGCAGTGGAGCTAGCTACATTGATTGGGACACCTGAAGCCAATCAAGGGCTGGCTGGAACTAGTTAAAAACCTCCCACTTAGTGTGAGGAGCTGGGAGCAAGAGGTGCAAGGAGCTGAGAGTGAGCGGGTGTGCTGCTGGAGGACTGAGGAGTATAAGCATTATCAGACTCCAGGATGAAGGTCCTGAGGTGAGGATAAAGAAGGTGTTTGGAGGAGGCCATGGGGAAGTAGCCCAGGGAGTTGTAGCTGTCATGCAGCTGTTACAGGAGGCACTATAGACAGCTGCAATCCACAGGGCCCTGGGCTGGAACCTGGAATAGAGGGCGGGCCCGAGTTCCCCCCAAACCTCCCAACTCCTGATCAGACACAGGAAGAGTTGACCCCGACTGGGGGTTCCCTCTGAGGGGAAGATCACTGAGGTGAGCAAATCCACCAATAAGTGCAGGACCCACCAAGGTAGAGGAGGAACTTTGTCACAATAATGACAGAAAAGTAGCCCTTTCTGTTGAGGTATTCTGGGGCAGGGTGGGCTAGTGCCAAAATGCATGCCAGCTATTGCCCCATTGCAGTAATGGGGTCTACAAAACTCATACTGAGCAGAGGCAGTAGAGGGAGGGGAGGCTAACCACACCCCTATGCAGCTGCCACTACTGGCAGTCATGGAGGCAGGCACCCACAGCTGCAACCAATAAGGGAAACAAGGCCTACTATAAAAGGAGAGGGCTCAGAGAAGGAAAGGGGGTGGAAAGGCCCGGGGCAGTGAAAGAGCAACACCTCTGTCCCAGGCTGCCTCCAGAAACAGGGACCAAAGCAGACTCCAGGGCCTAATTAGAGGCCAGGGGGCTAAGAACCTCCCTGATTAGGGGCTAACCAAAGAAAGCCAGACAGGGAGCAGTAGAGACCTCATGTGAGACTATAACAGGGACCGCTGACAGCAGCCCGTTGCTGCAAATCCATCCACTATGTCCTGCACATTACTGAGAGTCAATGGCCCCTGCAGTGGATTTCCCGACTCCAAATTGATTCCCACTCACTGGACGCAATCTGGCATTGCAAGTTTCCACAGTGTGATTGCCACTCGCTTCTCCACTGTCAGCTCAGCTCTCATTCTGGTGTCCCTGTGCTGGAGGGCTGGGGTGAGCTCAGCGCCCAGATCCTGGAACGTGGCCTTGCACATCCAAAAGTTCTGCAGCCACTGCTCATCATCCCAAACCTGCATTACGACGTGATCCCACCAGTTAGTGCTTGTTTCTCGGGCCCAGAAGCGGCACTCCCCCATCTGCGGCTGCTCTGTGAACGCCACCAACAACCTTGAATTGGCTCTCAGTATGTCCCATAGCAATCTGTCCTCCAAAGAATCATGTTCCACACTCATTCAGTTCTTCTTGAGGCTCGGCAAATATAGCAGGATCACACGCCCTGTGCTTGCAACGTTCACAACAATAGCACAGAGCTATGCAGGTGCCGTGCTTCTGTCGGAGATGGAGGACAGTGAGGAAGGCTGCATGAGTATGTGCGATTTTGAAAAAAAAGGTGAAAAAAAGATGCCATTGTGGGAAGGAGACAGCTGCAAACTGGGAAGTTGACCCCATGCTCCCAGTCACCCCTGCATGACTCATTTCAGCCCCATCATTCATTGCCAAAACTTCCCAAAAGACAATGTGCCGGACAATGTGTGGGAGCATGGCCCCAGGTCTTCAAGCTCCTCCTGACCTGAGCCACAAGCATCTATTGCCATCCTCTCTGTGCCATACCTCTGTGGGATACCTATCCATGGTGCACCACACTCTGCGTTGATACAAGTGCTCCTGGAGAGTACGCGTACCACCGACACAAGGTGCCACATGTGCATACACACGTAATGTACTAACTGCAGCCGCTGTATGCCAATGTAACTTGAGATGACGAATGTTTGTAGTGTAGACGTGACCTAAGGACCAGCAGCAAACGTCTAACCACTGGACAGCCAAAAAGTCTAAGAACTGGCAGCTGCAGCTCTGTTTTCATTGCAGAGTTCCCTGGAGTGATCTGCACTCACGTGACTCCACATAGCTAGAGGGAGGCAGGGGCGCTGCAGTATAAACCTTGAGTGCCTGCATCTGCCCTGGCAGTGCACTACATGGCACTAAGACTGCTAGGACACATCCCATGGTGCTTAGCGCAGGAGCCAGCAGAGCCCTTCTTTGAATTCTTTTGCAGTGTATAATGGGAGACCTTGTCTGTCCTTCCTGGGTGCATGGGGGAACTGTGGGAAGGCCTAAGGACCAGTAGCACTCAGCCCTGGCATATGCTAGGGCAGACAAGGGGCAACTCTGACTTATGCCACTGACATAAGGCCCCAGAGTGACCTGACACCAGTGGGGCTCTGATTTGGCACCCCACTTGGGCATAGACACCCCCAAAGCACCCCTCCCTCCTTCGTGCCACAAAGAGGGGGTGGCAGGCACAAGAGTTCTCCTGCACAAGGCAGTTCTCTGTTGGCAGCTGCAGTGGGCCGGGGAGCATGGCCCCAGGTCTTCAAGCTCCTCCTGACCTGAGCCACAAGCATCTATTGCCATCCTCTCTGTGCCACCTGCCATGCAGATTTGCCGGCGGTGGGCATAGCTCAGTGGTGCTATGCCTGCCTGGCCCAGTGCCTGCCACAGGGGTGAGCTCTTCCTGAGCAGAGTGGTATTTCTGGGCCAGAAGCCACTTTGCCCCTCAGCACTTGTATGGCCTTCAAGGTGGTGTATGTATAGCCAGGCCTGGCTGTTCTGCACACCGGGGTATTCATCCCACCTGCGTGTGAATTAGAACCCGGAGAGGTGGGCTGGCGGGACTGGCCCCATGGTAGGCTCAGGAAAATCCCAAGGCTGGGTTGATTGGTGCCTCCCACGTGGGGACTCAGCCCCACAGAGGCATGGAGTGCTGAGTTCTGCTTCTTTTCTGGGAAAGGGAACTTGGATGAGATGTGTCATCTCGCCCAGTGATTCATCTGCTCAGACCCTGCCTTTCTGTGCTTCTAGGATGCAGTGGCTTCCCCTGTTACAGATGGACAACCGTCACCAGCAGAGGCACAGAGAGGTGAGTGGCTGGGGAAAGGAGACGCTGGGAGGCAGCGTGGTTGGGAAGTTCCCAGTGAGTCACTGTGCTTAACAATTGTGCAATGTGCATGGTCTTATGTACATGAACAGCAGCTATTTAAGAACATAAGAACATAAGAAAGGCCATACCGGGTCAGACCAAAGGTCCATCTAGCCCAGTATCTGTCTACCGACAGTGGCCAATGCCAGGTGCCCCTGAGGGAGTGAACCTAACAGGCAATGATCAAGTGATCTCTCTCCTGCCATCCATCTCCATCCTCTGACAAACAGAGGCTAGGGACACCATTCTTACCCATCCTGGCTAATAGTCATTTATGGACTTAGCCACCATGAATTTATCCAGTCCCCTTTTAAACATTGTTATAGTCCTAGCCTTCACAACCTCCTCAGGTAAGGAGTTCCACAAGTTGACTGTGCGCTGCGTGAAGAAGAACTTCCTTTTATTTGTTTTAAACCTGCTGCCTATTAATTTCATTTGGTGACCCCTAGTTCTTGGATTATGGGAATAAGTAAATAACTTTTCCTTATCCACTTTCTCAACATCGCTCATGATTTTATATACCTCTATCATGTCCCCCCTTAGTCTTCTCTTTTCCAAACTGAAGAGTCCTAGCCTCTTTAATCTTTCCTCATATGGGACCCTCTCTAAAGCCCTAATCATTTTAGTTGCTCTTTTCTGAATCTTTTCTAGTGCTAGAATATCTTTTTTTGAGGTGAGGAGACCACATCTGTACACAGTATTCGAGATGTGGGCGTACCATGGATTTATATAAGGGCAATAATATATTCTCAGTCTTATTCTCTATCCCCTTTTTAATGATTCCTAACATCCTGTTTGCTTTTTTGACCGCCTCTGCACACTGCGTGGACATCTTCAGAGAACTAGCCACGATAACTCCAAGATCTTTTTCCTGACTTGTTGTAGCTAAATTAGCCCCCATCATGTTGTATGTATAGTTGGGGTTATTTTTTCCAATGTGCATTACTTTACATTTATCCACATTAAATTTCATTTGCCATTTTGTTGCCCAATCACTTAGTTTTGTGAGATCTTTTTGAAGTTCTTCACAATCTGCTTTGGTCTTAACTATCTTGAGTAGTTTAGTATCATCTGCAAACTTTGCCACCTCACTGTTTACCCCTTCCTCCAGATCATTTATGAATAAGTTGACTAGGATTGGTCCTAGGACTGACCCTTGGGGGACACCACTAGTTACCCCTCTCCATTCTGAGAATTTACCATTAATTCCTACCCTTTGTTCCCTGTCCTTTAACCAGTTCTCAATCCATGAAAGGACCTTTCCTTTTATCCCATGACAGCTTAATTTACGTAAGAGCCTTTGGTGAGGGCTTTGTCAAAGGCTTTCTGGAAATCTAAGTACACTATGTCCACCGGATCCCTCTTGTCCATATGTTTGTTGACCCCTTCAAAGAACTCTAATAGATTAGTAAGACACGATTTCCCTTTACAGAAACCATGTTGACTATTGCTCAAGAGTTTATGTTTTTCTATGTGTCTGACAATTTTATTCTTTACTATTGTTTCAACTAATTTGCCCAGTACCGACGTTAGACTTACCGGTCTGTAATTGCCGGGATCACCCCTAGAGCCCTTTTTAAATATTGGCGTTACATTAGCTAACTTCCAGTCATTGGGTACCGAAGCCGATTTAAAGGACAGGTTACAAACCTTAGTTAATAGTTCCGCAACTTCACATTTGAGTTCTTTCAGAACTCTTGGGTGAATGCCATCTGGTCCCGGTGACTTGTTAATGTTGAATTTATCAATTAATTCCAAAACCTCCTCTAGTGATACTTCAATCTGTGACAGTTCCTCAGATTTGTCACCTACAAAAGCCAGCTCAGGTTTGGGAATCTCCCTAACATCCTCAGCCGTGAAGACTGAAGAAAAGAATCCATTTAGTTTCTCCGCAATGACTTTATCATCTTTAAGCGCTCCTTTTGTATTTTCATCGTCAAGGGGCCCCACTGGTTGTTTAGCAGGCTTCCTGCTTCTGATGTACTTAAAAAACATTTTGTTATTACCTTTGGAGTTTTTGGCTAGCCGTTCTTCAAACTCCTCTTTGGGTATGGCTACACTTACAAGTTGCAGCGCTGGGAGTTACAGCGCTGGTCATGCAGCTGTGTAGGGGCCAGCGCTGGAGTGTGGCCACACTGACAGCTACCAGCGCTGCAGTGTGGCCACACTTGCAGCACTTTCCAGCGCTGTATTGAGAGGTGCATTGTGGGCAGCTATCCCACAGAACACCTCGTCCCGTTTTGGCGCCGTTTTGGCGCTGAGTATTGTGGGAAGGGGAAGGAAGTGTGTGGGTCATTCCGCTTCCTGTTCCAACGCCCCGTGGTGCATCGCTTCACATCCCAGCATTCTGTCTTTCCGGCAACGTTTGGCGCCATTGTGAGTGCCTTTCTGTTTTACTTTGTGTGTGAATCGCGATTTCTGTGGGAAATGGAGCCCGAGCTGCTGAGGACTGTGCTGATGAGTGTCGCCAGCACAACACGTTTGGCAGTCGAGCTATTCCTTCAGCTCCAAAGTGACAGCGAGGAGTCTGACGATGATATCGATATCAATTCTCCTGCCGCGTGACACCAAAGTGCTTGTGGCATTCACAGAAATGCTCAGCACCGTTGAACGCCGCTTTGGGCTCGGGAAACAAGCACTGAGTGGTGGGATCACATCGTCATGGAAGTCTGGGATGACGAGCAGTGGCTGCAGAACTTTCGTATGAGAAAAGCCACTTTCATGGGACTGTGTGCTGAGCTCGCCCCCACTCTGCGGCGCAAGGACACAAGATTGAGAGCTGCCCTGACGGTGGAAAAGCGGGCGGCTATTGCAATCTGGAAGCTGGCAAATCCAGACAGCTACCGGTCGGTCGGGAACCAGTTTGGAGTGGGAAAGTCGACCGTTGGAATCGTTTTGATGCAAGTTTGCAAGGCAATTAATCGCATCCTGCTAAGAAAGACCGTGACTCTGGGGAGCGTGCAGGACATGGTGGATGGCTTTGCACAAATGGGTTTCCCTAACTGTGGAGGGGCAATAGATGGGACGCATATTCCTATTCTGCCCCCCCCCCACCTGGCATCAGAGTACGTTAATCGAAGGGTATTTCTCTATGGTTCTCCAGGCGCTTGTGGATCACCGCGGGCGTTTCATTGACATTTACACAGGCTGGCCTGGAAAGGTGCATGATGCACGCATCTTTCGGAACAGTGGCCTGTTCAGGAAGATGCAGGCAGGGACTTTTTTCCCAGACAGGAAGATCACAGTAGGGGACGTCGAAATGCCCATTGTGATCCTTGAGACCCCGCTACCCGTTACTGCCTTGGCTCATGAAACCCTATACAGGGAAGCTTGACAGGAGCAAGGACCGGTTCAACTACAGGCTGAGCCGGTGCCGAATGACTGTGGAGTGTGCTTTTGGCCGTTTAAAGGCACGCTGGCGTTGCTTGTATGGGAAGCTAGACTTGGGGGAAAGCAGCATCCCGGTTATATCCGCTTGCTGTACCCTCCATAATATTTGTGAAGGGAAGGGTGAAACATTCAGTGAGGCATGGACCACCGAGGTTCAAGTCCTGGAGGCTGAATATGCACAGCCAGAGAGCAGGGCTAATAGAGAGGCCCAGCACAAGGCTTCAAGGATTAGGGATGCCTTGAGGGAAGAATTTGAGGCTGAAAGCCAACAGTAATGTTTGCTGACTTGCATGGGAGTGAATTGCACTGTTTACACTGTTATTCTATTATCCCTAAAATGATTTGCAGTGCCTCTTTCTTTACTGGGCTAAGGTATCTTTCACTATCTGCTATAATAAAGACTGTTTTCAAAGCCAAGAATTGTTTTATTGTAAAGAAAAAAAATTCCTTGACAGACAGACAGACACACAACATTTCATGAACACAAGAGGGAAGGGGTGTGGGTTGGTGAACTGTACAGTCACAAGTTTGCATATGTCCTGTCTGGAGTGCTGTTTAACGATTCCTGCACTTCAGGGTGCATATACTGCATGGTTATGGGGGTTGAGTGCAGAGGGTAAGGGTGGTAGGTATCAGGGCTGGTTGGTGAACGTACAGGTGTTGGAGGCAGCTGGTGGTGGTAAGAAACTGAATGCTGGGGAAAGGCGGTTTGAGCTGACATTGGGGCACAAGGAAAAAAGCTTTGGGACGGGGGGGGCTTTGGGGCAGCACGGGACTGCTCTGCCTGCATGGCTACGACTGCCTTGAGAGAGTCCGCTTGGCTCGACAGGATCTCTAGCAGCTGGTTTGTGCTTTTCTTCTTTGCCACAGCGTTTCTACGCCAATGTCTCTGGTGGATCATGCTTTCCTTCTCTCGCCACTCCTTCAGTTCCTTTCTCTCTGCAGCAGAGTGATGAAGAACAGTCTTCAGCATGTCCTCTTTGCTCTTTCGGGGATTTCTTCTCAAATTTTGTAGCCTCTGTGCTGTGGAACATCTGCCCACTCCAGGAGTCAAGGTCACTGTAGAAATGAAACATTTAACAGGGGCAGCATTGTATCCACTATCTCCAGACATGAATTGTTACACTGAGGGAGTTCGCACTTTAACATTCTTTTCCCACACGCATAACACGACAGAAGCCACGAAATGGTGAGTGAGGGGTGCTTATAGAAGGAGAAGTGGGGCTTGATTGATAGAGGGGGGCTGGTTGCTTCGGGTAATCTGGAGTGATAGAGGGGTTGAGTGAAGATGCAGCTGCAGGGTGATCTTCACTATCTACCTATCTCTTCACTAAAGAGTCTCCCAACATTTTTCACAGGAGTTAATCCTGCAAGATATCTCCCTGCTGCGAGTCACTAGGGGACAGCGGGAGGCTCTTTTACAGCAATGTGGATTCCGCCTGGGACCCTACGCGGCTTCCCTGTGTTCAGAAATGATTCCCCCCCCACTCGCGGAACAGTGGCGCGGACGCGTCAGCGTGACTGGGACAAGAAACACAGTGGCTCTCCCTATAAACCTGCGCAGGCATATTGCCCACGCTCTGGCTGAAACTTTTGCTGAGATAACTGAAGCAGATTACCGCGACGTGATAGACCACATCAACGGGCTATTCCACATCTAGAGGCTGGCATGCATGCAGCCATAACCCCCCTTCCTCTCCAGAAACATTTCCACCCAGAAAATAAAAGCCGCTTACCGGTAAACCGCTCCTCTGCTTGTCCTTCTGCAACTGCTGGCTGCTGCGATTGGGTACTTTCCTCCTGGCTTGAGAAGAGCTCCTGGCTGCATGCCTCCAGGGAATCTGCGGTTTCTTCCCCCATCCCAGGAGCTTCACTCGCGGTTTCCTCTCCCCCCCCCGCCACCTCCTCCGCCTCCTCCTCCTGTCCCCCAGCCTGCTCAGAAGTGTCCATCGTTATCCTGGGATTGGCAGTGGGGTCACCCCCAAGTATCTCGTCCATCTCCCTGTAAAAACGGCAGGTCGTGGGGGCAGCTCCGGATCGGCGATTACCCTCGCGGGCTTTGTAATAGGCACTCCGCAGCTCCTTAACTTTCACCCTGCATTGCAGTGCGTCCCGATCATGGCCCCTATCCAGCATGGACCTTGATATCTGCTCAAAGATATCGTAATTCCTACGGCCGGAGCGCAGCTGTGCCTGCACTGATTCCTCCCCCCAAACACTGATGAGGTCCAACAGCTCGCCATTGCTCCATGCTGGGGCTCGTTTGCCACGTGGAGGCATGGTCACCTGGAAAGATTAACTGATTGCACTCCACACCTGGCTGCAGCAAACAGGAAGGAGATTTTTAAAATTCCCGGGGCATTTAAAGGGCTGGTCACCTGAGGCAAGAGCAGTAGAGTGCAAACTGATGAGCAGAGTGGCTGAACAGGAATTCTGGGATAGCTCCTTATTCCCTGGAGGACAGGTAAAGCGCTGGTGAGTGTCCACACCTGCTGAGCAGCGCTGGATCACCAGCGCTGCACTCCTTATACCCCTGCCGGGATGGGTTTTCAGCCAGCGCTGCAACCAGGGAGTTGCAGCGCTGGTTGTGCCCTGCAAGTGTGGACGGGGTGTAATTGCAGCGCTGGAAAGCCTCCACCAGCGCTGCAACTTGTAAGTGTAGCCAAGCCCTTTGGCTTTTCTTATTACACTCTTGCACTTAAGTTGGCAGTGTTTGTGCTCCTTTCTATTTGCCTCACTAGGATTTGACTTCCACCTTTTAAAGAAGTCTTTTTATCTCTCACTGCTTCTTTTACATGGTTGTTAAGCCACAGTGGCTCTTTTTTAGTTCTTTTACTGTTTTTCTTAATTTGGGGTATACATTGAAGTTGGGCCTCTATTATGGTGTCTTTAAAAAGGGCCCACGCAACTTGCAGGGATTTCACTTTAGTCACTGTACCTTGTAACTTTTGTCTAACTAACCCCCTCATTTTTGTATAGTTCCCCCTTTTGAAATTAAATGCCACAGTGTTGGGCAGTTGAGATGTTCTTCCCACCACAGGGATGTTGAATGCTATTGTATTATGGTCACTATTTCCAAGCGGTCCTGCTATAGTTACCTCTTGGACCAGCTCCTGCGCTCCACTCAGGATTAAATCTAGAGTCGCCTCTCCCCTTGTGGGTTCCCGTACCAGCTGCTCCATGAAGCAGTCATTTAAAGTATCGAGAAATTTTATCTCTGCATTTCGTCCTGAAGTGAAATGTTCCCAGTCAATATGGGGATAATTGAAATCCCCCACTATTATTGGGTTCTTAATTTTGATAGCCTCTCTAATTTCCCTTAGCATTTCATCATCACTATTACTGTCCTGGTCAGGTGGTCGATAATAGATCCCTACTGTTATATTTTTACTAGAGCATGAAATTTCTATCCATAGAGACTCTATGGAACCTGTGGATTTGCTTAAGATTTTTTAAGATTTTTACTTCATTTGAATGTACACTTTCTTTAACATTTAGTGCCACTCCTCCCCCTGCACGGCCTGTTCTGTCCTTCCGATATATTTTGTATTTGTCATTCAAGCTCGCGTGCTGGGACAACGAGGGGCCCACGCGCTCTGATGGGGTACAGGCACACCCTGCTGGGGCAGCCCCTCACCCAAGGACCTTGTATGTAACCCTGCCCTGCGACCAGCCACAAGACTTTGCCATTGCGTCTGAGCACCTCACAGCCATTCATGTGTGTATCCTGGGAGAACGGGCAGACAGGGATCTGAGGGACGAAGTGACTGGCACAAGGGCACCCAGTGAGTCTGTAGCAGAGTAGGGAATTGAGCCTGCATCCCTGACCATGACGCTGCCCAGGTGTAGCCTTGTCTGTGCCTGCTAGGGGGCAGCTCCCCAACTCCACTGGCCTCTGGCAGCACAAGCCCTGCTCACCAGGCCTCCGCAGGCCTCGCTCTCAGTACAGGTGAGCAACGGGCACATACCAATCCTGAGCCCTCGGAAGGTCCCTGGAGCGCCCAGCCCCTACCCCACTGGATGCTCACAGAACTCTCTGGTTCTCTGCTTTCAAAGAAACAAACACACCCAGTGGTGAGCTGGAGCAGGTTCCCAAGAACCGGTTGCTAAAATTAGACCTCCATGGAGAACCGGTTGTTAAAGGGCCAGGGGATGGGCAAAGAACTCCGGTCCGCGGGCCGGACCATCCTGTTGCTCCCAGGATTCCCAGCTGGGGAGACTGAGGCTCCCCCGGTCCTTCCCCCGCTTCCCCCTAGCTGCAGCGTGGGCAGCTCAGCTGAGTTCTGGAGTTGCTTTGAGCTGCCAGCAAGGTAAGGGGGGAGGGGGCTGCAAGCTCTAGGGCTGCTGGGGGGGCAAGTGGGGCAATTTGCCCCAGGCCCTGCAGCGGCCTCTGGCCCCACAAGTATGTCTCCGCCTGCCCCGGCCCCTCCTCCGCTCCCCCCCCCCACCTTAAATCAGAACTTTTTATAGGGAACTGGTTGTTAAAATTTTGGCAGCTCATCACTGAACACACCCACTTGCACAATTCAGCTCCCAGTCCCCGTTTGGCCTAGTGCCCAGCACTTAGATCATGTTATAGTGAAGACAAGGTCACATGTATCATCCAAGGGCAGAGATTCAAGTGACCTTGAGTAGAAGTAACTGGCAACAAATGGTCACATCACATGCGTCCCAGAGACTAGGCTTAATTACAAGGCATTCCCCCACCGCCTACACAACAGCTTACCCTCACCCCCACCCTCAGCCTTTCCCCAGCCCTTTCAACTGCTTTGGCTGAGAGCCCTTTACGTCCAATATCAGCTTGTCCTCCCTGACTGGAGGAATCCCTGGGGGTTCATCTGCACCCCACATCTGGTTTCCAAAGTTCGTTGTCTTACCCCTAAGCAGGGTAACTCTGGCTGGGTTTGTGTTTTCCTCCAGCCCCTGCAATCTATTCATTACCATTTTGCTCAGACGATATGCAATTTGCATGCAACCAGCCAGAGGAAGATGGGCGTCTCCTTCCCCCCTGCCTGCCCAGCGCATAGGGATCACCTCTAGGTCACCTATCTTAACCCACAGACTTAGAGACTATATTGTCAGTCCAGATACATAACTCCTCACACGTTCCCCAGGCACACATCTCGCAATGGCCAGTGTGGCACTGGCTTTCAGTAGAGACCTTACGTGACATGCTTTGGTGAACCCAGGGGATCCCTGAACCCCTGCATAAACCTGTGTCCTCTGCCAGTTGGCATCAAGAGGTCCTTGAATTGCACTGAGTCCCAGGCTAATGTCCTAGGCACTGCGCCAGCCTTTGTCTGAGCTGGCCCTCCCTGAGCCAGTCTAGTTCCCCTTGCCAGGAGCGGGTCCCAGGTCCCAGCAGGGTCCCAGCATTCTCGAGAGAGGCTGCAGTTTCTGGAGGGCTCAGCAACTCCCAACAGCTGGCTCTGAGCTCTCTGGAAAAGGTGGCCCTAGAGCACCAGGACTGATCATGGGGTAGGAGTGTCAGTGCCCTTTTAACTGTGCCGAGCTACCATCAGTGCCCAGTCTGGAGACTTGGAGAGCTGAAGTCTGTTCCCTGCTGCACTGTGAGGCCTGGGACAACTCACCTAACAGCACAGTTAGGAAGCAGACTGTTAGGAAGCGGGGCACAAGCCCCAGATTGGCTGTGAGTTCTATAGTTCGATTACACCAACCAATTATCAAGTGTAAACTTCTTCTTTACCTTATCAAATCCTTCCTGGCATGCTTTCATCCAAATGACTATGTTTGGCTGGGTCTTTTTACGTAAATCTGCGATTGCCGATACAATGTAACTGAAACACTCCCACCCCCCAACCTTCTATAATAGATTACCAGACCTATGAAAGATTGGACCAGTTTTTTGGTTTGGGATACAGGCCAATTTACAATGGCTTCAACTTTCAAAGGATATGGGGTTATTTGACCTCCCCCTACACAGTACCCCAAATAAGAAACTCTGGCTGCTCCAATTTTACACTGAGAGGCTTTTATGGGCAGGGCTGCCTGCCTCTTTGAGATTTTACAGCACAATTCCCAAGTGTTGTTTGTGATCAGCCCAAATGTTGCTAAACACAGCAATGTCATCCACATATGCTCTTGCAAAATTCTGTAAACCATTTAACACTTGGTGACCAACCTCTGGAAGGTGGCCCCAGAATTAATTAGCCCAATAAGTAACATTGTGACCTCATAGACTCCGAGATCAGTGATTGAAAATAGATTTTTTTTTCTATATATCAGTATTCAAAGGAATCAGCCAATAACCTGGAGTTAAATTAAAAGCACTGAGATATTTACCTTTGCTTAAAATGTCTGGCATATCATCAGTTCTAGGCATGGGATACACATCTGGTACTGTGCCAGTATTGAGTTTTCTATAATCAACACAAAACCTTGCAGTGTTGTCTTTCTTAGGGACCAAGACCACAGGTGATGCCCAAGAGCTGTCAGACTCTTTAATCGCTCCTAGGTCTAACATGTTTTGTATTTCTGTATGAATGTGTTTCTGCACCTTGTCAATGGCCCTGTAGGGTCTGCTTGGAGGTGGCTGTGGTCCTTCTGTGATGATCTTATGAGTTAGCAAGAATGTCTTCCCTGGCTTGTTAGAAAACACTTCTTTGTATTTCTGCAACACTGACAACACCTCTGCCCTTTCAACTGGCATTAACTCACTGCAGATATCAATGCTTTCCAGAGACAAGTCATTTTGGCAATCAGCCATTAATAATGAGGTGGGATACCTCAGTTTCACTCCCTACACAGCAGGTCACGTTTACCATGGCTTCCCTGCTGTGATAGATTTTAAGTCCGTTCACATGTACTAGCTGTGGAACAGCAACACCGCAAAGCTTTTTTGACATATGTATCTTCATTCACCACTTCTGTTACCTCAATGGGCCCTTTCCAAGAATTTTGCAGTTTGTACTTTTTCACAGGGCTTAACAGCAACACCAAATCCCATGACAAGTATCCTTGTCATAACACGTCTTTTGTTTGGATTGACTGTCTTTGAGGTTACCCACTGTGTCTTTTAACTCCTTTCTGAACCAGTTACTGGCTCTTCCTTTACCTCTGTGTCCCCTTCCCAGGAGTCTCTGATGAGATCTAGGGGTCCCCTCGCTTTCATTCCATACAGGGGACCAAATGGGGAAAGCCCAGTTGATTCTTGGGGTACCTCAGTATAAGCAAACAGCAAAAACAGTAATAATTTTTCCCAATTTTGAACCACTTTTATTTGCATACATCCCCAGCATGGATTTTAGGATCCCATTGAATCTTTCCACCAAACCATTGGTTTCTGGGTGATATGGGGCAGTTTTGACCGCTGCCAGGGGTGGTTCTAGGAATCTGGCCATCCCAAGCAAGGCGGCATGCCACAGGGGGCGCGCTGCCGGTTGCCAGTCCCGCGGCTCCGGGGGACCTCTTGCAGACGTGCCTGCGGAGGGTCTGCTGGTCCCGCGGCTCCGGTGGAGCTTCCACAGGCATGCTTGCGGGAGGTCCACCGGAGCCGCGGGACCAACGGACCTCCCGCAGGCATGACTGCGGAGGGTCCGTTGGTCCTGTGGCTCTGGTGGACCTCCCGCAGGCATCACTGCGGAAGGTCCGCTGGAGCCGCCTGCCGCCCTGCCGGCAAAATACCGCCCCAAGCGTGCGCTTGGCACGCTGGGGTCTGGAGCCGGTCCTGACCGCTGCACCCCCACATAACTTCCATAACTTACTGAATAGCTGAGACATGAAATTTGACCCACAGTCAGATAAAATCTCTTTAGGGAAACCCGCTCTGCTAAAGACAGGGAAAAGGGCTCTTGCCACAGATTTTGTCTCTATGTTGGGTGAGTAGGATGTGGTGTAGGGCCCACAGTATCTACTGCTACCCTCAGAAATGCTTCCTGTATCACAGGCAAGGGACATAGAGGAACTTTCTGGGGTCCTGAAGGTCTTTTCCTTTTTTGACATAATTCAAAGGACTTGCAATAATTCCTCGCATCATTCTGTATTCCTGGCAAGTAGAAATTTTTCTTCAACTTATCATAGGTTATCTGTGCCTCCACGTGACCAGCAAAAGTACACTCATGTGTCGATAACATTAATTCCCCTCAGTGCTGAGTTGGCACAACCAACTGCTTATAAGGCTGCCTTGGAGTGGCCACTTAACTAGGTGATTGTCCATTCAATTTTGTTGACACCTGGCTGAGGCATCAGCTTTTCTTTTGTCTCCAGGGAACTGGTTTGTGGCTGCTTCCCAGGCTTGGAAAATGTTTTAGTAATCCCATACAGTAGACTCTTATAACTTTACATGCAATTTTGTCACATATATTTTATTAGGACAATAATGGTCAGGAAATTATGAGTTTTCAAATGAAATCTCACAAGGCATACTTTGTACAAAATTTAGCCTTGTAAAAACGGTGAACACAGGGATACAGATCATCACAGGTGGTAATAGCCAAACAACAAAGTAGTTTGTCCTTTTTAATGTCCCACAATAGTTCATCTGGTGTTGATGGCTTTTTCTTGTTGGGCAGGACATAACATTTTTTACTGAAGATCAGCGCTTCAAACTAATGTCTCTCTCCATCATCTTCTTCGTCCTTTGTATGGCTTCAGAACAGCAACATCCATGTCCAAGTTTAGGTTGGCGATCTCACTGATTGCCATCCACTCCACATCACCTGATGCAGAGATACCACCAGGATATGATCATTTGGGGCCATTGGTTGATGAGATGTTCCATAGTTTGAAGTCTGTTTCTGCAGTCACACATAAGATTGTTTCTCAGTCCCCATCTATGGAGGAGGTAGGCATATCTGCTGTGTAATGTGCGGATGTATGGACCATATTTTCCATGGGGCTGAAAAGCTACTGGGTTCTTCGGTTCGGTCCCTGATGAGGTATTTGCTCAGGATGTTGGCGTCCTTCCACCTTGCTCGCCATTGATCTTCAGGGGGAAACCCTGAGTCATTAAGCTCTTGTGCTGTTGTTTAGATCTTCATATACTAGAAGATCTTTGTTCCCTCAAATAAGTTGGCGCTCTTAACTCATGTCATGGCTAATTTGGGGTGGGTGGATGTGCATTAGTACAGGAAGCCATGGTTGTGGTGTTGATTTGGCTGTGCCCATAATTATCCCATAATCAGAGGGATATCAGCCGCTTGAACCCGGGTTAGTGCAAACAGAGGCATTAACCCTGTCCCAGGCACTGGCGGAGAAGAAATGGGGGTCTAGTCTGGTGTCCCTGCTAGGAATCGTGGGTGTTGTTTGGAACAACAGCAGGGAAAATGTTTGCAGGCAGACGGGTAGTTTGAATGTCTACAAAGCAAAATCTTGTCCCCCGTGGCCATAATAATACCATGCAGGTATTGTACTCCTCCTAGCGTGGCCGGTGAACGTGGGGCATGACCAAAATTTTATTTCAGGGGGGGAAAAGATGGGGTGAAAGTCCCGAGATTGTCACCTCTTCCCATTGTGACATTGTCACAACAAAACAGTCCCATTTCTCCTCTTCAAAACAACGTTTGGTTTCAGGCCTGTTTATTATTATTATTATTTGGTGCTGGGATTGGAGCTCTGTTACCGCATAAAACAGGTGAAAAAAGCCAGGGTCAAAAGGAAACATTTCAATCAACCCAAAGCAGAAAAGGTTTCGTTTGTTTGTTTGTTTTGGCGGGGGGGGGACATGAATTTTCCTTTGCGCCAAACATAGCAATGTTCCACTCTGTTGCGGCTCCACACAAACCCAGCTGCTGAAAACTTAAACCCACCACAAAACAGAATTTCCATCCCCTGGGAGGCTCCAGTCTTTGTCTTCACACAGCCCTGGGTAGGTTGACTACCTGGCTGGTATCTGACTGGTCTGGTTGGTTTGTTTATGGATTTGTAGGTTGCCAGAAAAATAAATCAATCTGCAGGGGTTTTGCATCAGCTCCCCAGCTCATACCTGCCAATTTCTAGATGACATTTATACACACCTTTATTTTGTTGTGGATATTGTGCAGGTGTTGGCAGTATCTGAGGCTCCCATGGTGCACTGGGGCAGATAGTCCATGTGCCAATGGGCTGTAGTGCTCGCTAGGTCTAGCAGCTTGGGCCCCGCAGGAGCAGTTGTGGGCTGGTTTTGGACTGGAAGGCATGCCTGTTGGGCACCATGCCTTACACCCCGTCTCTGCTTGGCTGGGTTCAGTGGGGTTCCTCATTATGTGTAGCTTGAGCCAGACTGCCCCACCCACAGGAATCCCCCTCTGAATCCTGGGGCTCAGGCCCACCTCTACATCTTGAAGCCTAGGTTAACCCTAGTGGCTGTTTGAGTGTTTTGCTCAGCTCCTGACCAGCCCTGTGTAACCCCTTCAGACACCCTGCGGGGAGGGCGAGGACGCACTGTGCTTGGCCCTGTTTTTCAGTGTTTAGTGCAGATGGTCTGGCAGTGGGGGCTATGAATGGAGACACAGCTTATGCTAATTCAGCAGAATTGCAGTTGTGAAAGGCTCCTGGCACCACTGACAAATGGGGCAGGGACATGGCTGTTCCCTCACCAGCGGCCACGGAGGGAAACAAACACCACATTGGTCACCATCCAGGGGCATGCAGGTCGACAGGCACTTGGCAAGCCAATTGCTAGTGTACCCCTGCCACATGGCTGGCATATGCCCCTAGTGCCCTGCCTGACCCGTGGGGCGTGGGATACAGCAATGTGAGCCAAGCCATCTCCTCTCTCTGAGCACCAGCTGGCTGGCACACAGCCTGTGGATGTACATTTCCCCAGCCAGGAGTTCACGACTGCTAAGTGAGCTGCTGTTTGCTTCCTCCCCAGCTGCATCCTTGTTGACACAGGGCCTCACATAGCAGCAGGGCCATCCCAGCCTGATCGACCTAAAATAGCTCATGCCACATGCAGAGGAATCTGACCAGCCGCAGCATCGGCCTCCCTTTGTTTGCCCAAGGGTGACTGGCATCGCAGCTCGGTGCCCTTGATGCAGGTAGCCAACCATCAAACGGCCCATAGTTGCCAACAACCCCTCTGAGAGGACTTGGAAACAGCCAGCAGCCTTCCCAAACCTCCCCTACCCAGATCTAACCGGTCCCTGCAAATGGAACCTGCTCCAGATTTGACAGAGCCCAGCTGCCCCCGACTGAATAATTGTTTCTTCATCACTCATGGGGTGTATCAGAGGGATATTAGCTGCTCAAACCTGGGTTAGTGCAAACCGAGGTGTTAACCCTGTCCCAGGCACCGGCGGAGCAGAAATGGGGGGCTAGTCTGATGTCTCTGCTAGGAATTGTGGGTGTTGTTTGGAACAACAGCAGGGAAAATGTTTGCAGGCATGTATTGTACTGCTCCAGAGCACCCCAGCGTGGCCGGTGAATGTGGGGCATGACCAAAATTTTGTTGTTTTTTTGTGGGGGAGTGGGGTGACAGTTCTGAGATTGGGGAACTCAGAGACATTAGCCCAATTGCTAGTGGATACCGGAGCATCAGTAAACATTCTAAGTTCTCCCATTCAAAGTTCCCTGTTCCTGGCCAATGGGAGCTGCAGGGGTGGTGCCTGCAGACAGGGGCGGCTCTAGACACCAGCGCGCCAAGCAGGCGCTTGGGGCGGCAGTTTCCCAGGGGGGCGGCATTTGGCTGCGGTGGAGCTCCCGCCGGCATGCCGGCGGCAGGTCCACCGGAGCCCGGGACGAGCGGACCTGCCGCAGGCATGACTGCGGCGGGTCCCGTCTTCCCGCGGCTCCGGTTGAGCTCCCGCAGGCATGACTGCAGCAGGTCCGCTCGTCCCGGGCTCCGGTGGACCTGCCGCAGGCATGCCGGCAGGAGCTCAACCGGAGCCGCGGGAAGAGGGGACCCGCCGCGGGACCGGGGAAGGGCGGTGCAGCGCTCCGCGCTGCTTGGGGCAGCCCGATTTCTAGAGCCGCCTCTGCCTGCAGACAAGGGCAGCACACTGAGAGCTCTGCCCTCCCCTCCCCCCTCCCCCAGGGGCTGCAGAGACGTCTTGCTTGCCGCTTCCCGGAGCGGCATGGGGCCAGGAGAGGCAGGGAGCCTGCCTTAGCCCCGTGGCCCCACAGGGGTGGCAATCCCGCAGGCAACATTCAAAGCCCTGATGGGCCGTATCCAGCCCGCGGGCTGTAGTTTGTCCACCCCTGCCTTAATCCCTGGGACAAGGGTGAGAGTTTTAAGGAAACTCCCCTAGCCTCATTTGCATCGAAGATGGGACAAGGAGGCATCTCCATTAGCATACAGACCAGGGCCACCCGGGGGGGGCAAAGAGGGCAATTTGCCCTGGGCCCCAGGCTCCGCAGGGGCCCCCAAGAGAACAGCTGAGGCTCCCGCCTCCGCCCCTCTCCTGGAGCCCTAGAGCATCAAGTGGCGTGTCTCCGGCGGGGCCCCTGAGCCCTGCCCCGCTCAGAGCGGCGTGGTGAGGGGGCGGGACTGCGAGCTCCAGGCTGAGCTCAGCTCCCTCCACTCGGCGTGGAGCTCACAGCCCCGCCCCCTCACCATGCGGCTCGGAGCGGGACGGAGCTCAGGCCCCGCCGGAGACACACTGCAGCTGTTCAGCGACGCGCTGAGGCTCCGGGTGAGGAGGGAGCCGGGGGTACGAGGCTGGGGTTGGCTAAGGGGCAGGGAGTCCTGGGGACAGTCAGGGCACAGGGAGGGGGCAGAGGTTGGAGGAGTGGTCAGAGGGCAGGGAATGGGGGGGTTGGATTGTGGGCATTCTGGGGGGGGGTCTGTCAGGACTCGGGGGGCGGTGGCTAGGGGTTGGGGCAGACAGGGAGCAGGGGTGAGGTCCCAGGGTGGTGGTTGGGGGGGTGGGGTCTCTGGGGGACGGTGAGGGGACAAGGAGCAGGATGGGTCAGGGATTCTGAGGGGGGCAGTCGGGGGCAGGACGTGGGTGGAGGTCAGATAGGGGGCAGGGCCAGGCTGTTTGTGAGGCAGAGCCTTCCCTACCCTAAAGCTCATTCAGCAGTTTGAGGCTTGCAGAAGAGCCAAGCTGTTAGCTTTTCCATTAGGGCTACCATCCCTTTCACTTCTCAAATGCCAAATTATAGTCTACACGTAATTTCAATGCCATAGGGAGATTCATCTCAGGGGAGGGTAGCTTCATTTAAAATTAGCCACTGGGGGGAAGGATCACATGAGAAGAGCAATATCCTTCCCAACCCTACCAAGGGAGACCCCCCCCCTCCCCTGCATTCCCTGAGGCTTCAGAGGGGTTAATTCAGTGGTTCTCAAACTTTTGTCCTGGTGACCCTTTCACATAGCAAACCTCTGATGCGACCCCCACCCCTTTATAAATTGAAAACTCCTTTTTATATATTTAACACTATTATAAATGCTGGAGGCAAAGCGGGGTTTGAGGTGGAAGCTGACAGCTCACGACCCCCAGTAATAACCTCGTGACCCCCTGAGGGGTCCTGACCTCCAGTTTGAGAACCCCTGGGTTAATTTAATTTTAACACCCTGTGTCCATTCACATGCATGTGCTATTTTGAGCATTTCAGTTTTCACAACATAGGCTCATCCCAGATTCTGGAACAAGCTCAAATGCTCAGTTCGTGGAGTATGTACATAAGCTATACTAAAGACAACCCCACAGTAACCGTCTCCACTTTGAGGGACCTCATGGAGCTGGTCTCTAGGAAACAGATAAATGCATGGAGGTTAAGTCCATTAATGGCTATTAGCCAGGATGGGTAAGGAATGGTGTCCCTAGCCTCTGTTTCTCAGAGAGTGGAGATGGATGGCAGGAGCGAGATCACTTGATCATTACCTGATAGGTTCACTCCCTCTGGGGCACTTGGCATTGGCCATTGTCAGTAGACAGGATACTGGGCAGGATGGCCTTTGGTTTGACCCAGTATGGCTGTTCTTATGTTCTAACCTAAATGAACCCAAAGTTATGGAGACAGATATGAGTCAAGGAAGCCAGCAGAGTATCAGAAACCTGGAAAAATCTCTGCCTGGATGGGCTCAGGTGTTTGGTTACAAGCTGAGGTGGTTCAAAAGTTTTGGATTTTTTTTTAAGCAGAATTTTTTTATTGTTTCTTTAAACAATCAAATACAGCAAGCAGCAAATATTTGGCCACACTCTTCTGAAACCTCAAACCATATTCAGGTTTTGGCAGACTAATTTCAGCTTTTCAATTAAAAAATACACAACAAATTTTGAAGGAAAGCAGACATTGTCCATAATTTTTTTCTGCTTTTTAAAAACCCCTAGTTTTCGATCCAGAAAAAGTTTTGATGGAAAATATTTGTCCAACCCTTTTAATGAGCTTTAGTGCCTTTTAGCACTAGCTGATGCTGAGAACCAGTGATACCTTGTAAAGAAGTTTTCTCAAAACTGGGTTTGTGCCGAAATGCGGAAGGTTTATTTTTCCCAGGGGCGCCTGTGGAGGGGAGCAAGTGGGGCAAATTGCTGTGGGCCCCACAAGGGCCCCCAGGAGAATATAGTATTGCAATTTTTTTTATAGAAGGGGCCCCCAAAATTTCTTTGCCCCAGGCCCCCTGAATTCTCTGGGCGGCCCCGATACAGACTGGAGAACAGAGATTCCAAGACAAGAACCGCACAGAACTCTGGGACCAGAAAAGCAGGGAAGCATTGCATGATGGGGGATCTCTGCTCCAGATGTTAATGAACCCGCGCCTGCACACACCCAGCTCAGCAGTTATCAGACCAATTCTAGTAATAAATCCTTTATTGGTATCCAAAATAGTGAAGCTCCCTAATTGCATTGTGAGCTCCCTCCAAGGAACACCACCCATAGCCAAGAATGATCAGTTATTGTCTACAAAACAACTTTGGTATACTCCCTTGAGCCATCAGTTTACATATAAACAAATCTAGTGTTCTCCCTTGAACCATTGTTCTTTCCCTACAAAACCCCTACTCATGCTCAGGTAAGTGTTCTGATGCCCGGATCCAAAATCTGCATCATTTTCATTGGAACTTCATCTTCTCCTGACTGATTGTGCTCTGCCTGTCTCCAGCACTCTGGACCCTCAGCTACCATCGCCACCTGGGACCCCCGATTGGTTCAAGTTTCACAGGATTGGTGAGAACCCAGCTCTCTCTTCTCTCTCTCTCTCTCTCTCTGTAGGTATAGCCTTCTGACCCTGACTTGTGTGATTAGTTATCTGACTTTTATAATCACATTTTAGTTAGATTTAATATTGTCACTGTTTTGTTTGTTTGGCTCCCCTATGGTTATTACCTGGCAATAAATAACTTTCATGATTAAGCTGGTTGCTCCTCTCTCTCTCTCTCTCCCTCTCTCTCTCTCTCTCTCCTCCCCCCGTGGATGTTTTTTGGCTTCCCCATTCGCTCTGCAGCAACACTCCTCGTACCTAAGCTAAAGATCCCTGCAGCGCCTAAAAATCCTATGGGGTTTGCTCATCAAGTGGGTTACTACTAGAACAGTTGTAACGTGAAAGTGGGGATAAGGATGTGCTGAACCTGAGACATATGAGGGTGGCAGCTTGAAAGTGCTGCTCAATCCAGCCTGCTCAGGTGTACTCCAGTGGTGAGCTGGAGCCGGTTCCCAAGAACCAGTTGCTAAAATTAGACCTCCTTGCAGAACTGGTTGTTAAAGGGCCAGGGGGTGGGCAAAGAACTCCGGTCCGTGGGCCGGATCATGCTGTTGCTCCCAGGATTCCCAGCTGGGGAGGCTGAGGCTCCTCTGGCCCTTCCCCCACTTCCCCCCAGCTGCAGCGTGGCCAGCCGCCATCAGCTGGGCAGCTCAGCTCTGCTCCGGAGTCATCCTGCTGCCGGCAAGGTAAGGGGGAAGGGGGCTGCAAGCTCTAGTGCTGCTGAGGGGGCAAGTGGGGCAATTTGCCCCAGGCCCTGCAGGGGCCCCACGAGTATGTCTCCCCCTGCCCTGGCCCCTCCCCCGCTCTCCCCCTTAAATCAGAACTTTTTATAGGGAACCGGTTGTTAAGATTTTGGCAGCTCATCACTGGTGTACTCTATT
The DNA here is from genome assembly GCF_016161935.1 of Mauremys reevesii. Classification (NCBI taxonomy): domain Eukaryota; kingdom Metazoa; phylum Chordata; order Testudines; family Geoemydidae; genus Mauremys; species Mauremys reevesii. Next base: position 65,159,331 of record NC_052629.1, on the reverse strand, counting down.
CGGGTGCGGTGCCCAGGGCATATGAGGGTGACAGCTTGGAGGTGCTGATTAACCCAGTCTGCTGAATCCAAAGGCCTATGAGGGTGACAGCTTGGAAATGCTGCAAGAACCCAGCCCTGGGGAACCTAGGTCCTGCAGGATAGCTCCATTGGGAGGGGACTTGCAGAAGGAAGGAGTAGAGCTCCATATGAACACACAAGTGACACAAGCAGCACATTGATAGAATTACAGAACCCGCCCCCCGCCCCAGAAGAGTAACCCTAATAAATGAGCATACCCCAAAGTAACGGGCACATCTGGTAACAGTTGATCCCAAAAGCAGGCGTCCCGCACCCTGCCCACTTTGTGTTTGTTCCTCTGCAGCATCTCATCTGGCTCTCATCACTGCAGGGCCCGTGGCCCAGTGCTCCCAGTCCAGAGGTGCCTGTAAACCCTGGGTACCTTGCGGTCACAGGCCTGTGCAGGGGAGTCTCTCTTGCCCCTCCCCAGCGGAGCAGTGTCTGGGGCTGGATTACTGTCCCCAGCACTCTGGGTTTGTACCCGGAGGCTGGTTACAGCAGTGGGCCTGGCTCTGGAAGGGGGCGGTTTGGGACAGGCCTTAGTCCCCATGGCGCTGTGCTGAGCAGGAGCCAAAGCGGTTCTGGCACCTGCCCAGACAAGCTTTACCTTAGTGGGCAAAGTTTCCTCTCTGGCTGGGCCACTCGCTGCCCAGGGCCGCCTCTAGGGGAGTGGGAGTGTGCCAGCGCTGCTAATGTGCAACACGCTGCCCGACGTGACATGTGCGTGTGCCCCATGTGATGATGCAAGCTGCAGACAGAGCTGGCCGGAAGGGAGTCGCTCACTCCCCAGCCCAGCTCGCCTGCTTCTGTTCTTAAGTCAGGCTCTGGCCATGGGAGCTCTGGCAGGACTGTCGTCTCCCCTCCATGGGGCCAGCCATAGCCAGTAACGTGACCTCATATACATGTGTGCATGCAGGACTCCAGTGCACCAGAGCAGGGTGGCTGGCTGTCGGGTTGCCCCATCACCCTCCTCCCTGTCCACCGCTGGGAAGCAGGACCCCATGAGAACTAACCTCATCAGCAGGGGAGATTGCAATCTACATGTCACCTGCCAGCATGGGGCAGAGAAGGTGCGAGCGGGACCAGGGTGGCAGTGCAGTTTCAGAGCAGAGAGGGCGCCAGGGCAGTGGTGTCGTGTCAGGGCAGCGAGGGTGCTTGGGAGAGCTGGTGCAGTGTCAGGGCAGAAGGAGGCTGGGGGAACCCTGGGTGGCAATGCAAAATCAGGGTGGGGATGGGGGAGCTGTGGGAGACAGTTCAGTGTTAGGGCAGAAGAAGGCTGGGGGGACCCAGGGTGGCAGTGCAGTGTCAGGGCGGGGTGGGGAAAAGCGGTGCAGTGGGAGGCCAGGGGGACCCAGGGTGGCAGTGCAGTGTCAGGGCGGGGTGGGGGAAAGCGGTGCAGTGGCCGGGCAGGGAGGGGGGAACGCGGTGCAGTGGAGGCCAGGGGGACCCAGGGCAGCAGTGCAGTGTCAGGGCAGGGTGGGGGAAAGCGGTGCAGTGGGAGGCCAGGGGGACCCAGGGCGGCAGTGCAGTGTCAGGGCGGGGTGGGGGAAAGGGGGGCAGTGGGAGCCACCGAGGACCCAGGGCAGCAGTGACGTGTCGGGGCGGGGTGGGGGGAAAGCGGTGCAGTGGAGGCCAGGGGGCCCCAGGGCGGCAGTGCAGTGTCAGGGCGGGGTGGGGGAAAGCGGTGCAGTGGAGGCCAGGGGGCCCCAGGGCAGCAGTGCAGTGTCAGGGCAGGGTGGGGGGAAAGCGGTGCAGTGGAGGCCAGGGGGACCCAGGGCAGCAGTGCAGTGTCAGGGTGGAGAGGGGGATGAGGGGCCACGGGGGCAGTGCAGTGTCTGGGCAGAGTGGGATCAGGGGGTCAGGACAGCGGTGCAGTGTCAGGACAGAGATGCACAGTGGTAGTTGCTGAGCACTGCGCTCCACTTAATCCCTTTGTTGAGCTGGGAAGCGCGGGAGCCCCCAGCACAAAGCTGGACTGAGCCAGGATCATGCCCGCCCAGGCTCCGGCTGGCCTGTGTGCCCGTCACTCAGGACAACATCCTCCTACACGCCTGGAAAGCACAGTCTGCACCCTGTGCCCTGCCCTCTGAGTGCCTGTCTGCTGTGAGGAGACCCCTGGCAGAGCCTGGCTGCTGGGCAGGCCTGGGCCCCTGGCCAGAGAGGTGTGGGGCTGGTAAGAGGTGTGGGGTGCTGTTTGCTGAGCGGTGTGCGTCTATACAGTCCAGGCAGGCCCTGGGGCTGGGCGCCCGGGCAGTGACCCCCAGAGAACAGCTGCACAGAGCACTGTTTACAAGTGAGTTTTATTACAGTCCATCACAATTCATAGATGACAGGTAGGCGGGTGCTCTGGGCCCGGCTGGGCCTACCCCTCACCACACAGCTGGGAAAAGTTGGACGCCTGCGTGATCGCTGCCAGCGGCATCTCCGCTCCAGAGGCGGGACTGGGCCGCTCACTTTCTGGGTTGCGCTGCTAGGGTCGCTGGTGGCACTGAGGTTCCCCCGAGCCGTCTGCTGGGGGGCTGCTGGGCAGCCTGTGTCGGTGCCTGTCTGGGAGGAGCGGGGAGCAGGACTCACTCGTCTCCGCAGTCCTGGGCTCTGTTCCTTTGCTTCTGAGAGTCCAAAGAGCCAGGCTAGAGGGTCCGTGCAGCCGGGGAGCCCCAGGGGGCTGTGCTGCTGGTTGAACTGGGCTGTGATGTCCTGCAGTGATGCTGCATTGCCCTGCACCTTCTCAGGGTTGGGGAGTGCGACCCCGCTCTGGGCCACTTTTGCCCGTGCCCTCTGGGGCTTGTGAGGCTTGTTCTGGCTGCTCTGGCAAGGACATGGGAGCCCGCAGGACAGCGAGGATGGCTGGGCCAGCTGGCTAATGGACTGAACGTACTCATCCAGCCCGGCCAGGGGCTCCTTGGCCTGGGCATGGCTCCCTCCCAAAAACAGCATCTCCCCCATCTCGCTGATCGTAGGCAGGTGGGTCACGGAGATCAGCCGCCTGGCTCTCATGCTGCAAAGACAGAGAGAGAGAATGAGGTTCTGGGCTGGTCACTGTCAGAATACCCCATCCCCACCCCTGCTGTCACATCTGTTAATCTTTCCTCACTTCCCCCAGTGTAAATGCAGAGTCATTCCACTTACTCCGGATTTACACTGCTGCCCTGAGAGCAGGGTCAGACCCAGTGACTGTGCATACCATAAACTGAAGTGACTCTTACATTCAGGAGATCCACAGATCCCAAGGCCAGAAGGGACCCGTGCAAAGATCTAGTCTGACCTCCTGTGGAACACAGGCTGGAGACCTGCCCCCCGGTAATTCCTAGAGCAGAGTTTGTATGTAGAGAAACAACCAATCCTGATTTTAAAATTTTCAGAGATGGAGAATCCACCTCAACCATTGGTCAATTGTTCCGATGCCAAAGGTAGCTGGCTTACCCAGCCGTGCCAGTGCACAGACAGCCCTGCAGCTGGCCTTGCGTGGGGCTGGATCCCAATGTGCCAGCTGCTGGGTTGGCACGCACCATCATGAAATGCTCCGGTAATCCCAGATCCGGGCAACACGCTGTCCCGTCTATTGACTAGGACACAGAAACTCAATGAAGCTGCTGCAGCCATGGATAGTGGATCTGGGAATTTCAGCTCAGGCAGCAGAGGTTCTTGCTTTCAGACTCAAGATGCCACTTTCAATGACCCACTCAGGAGGCTGCCACTCCCGCGGAGGCAGAAGAAACTAACTAAATGAAAAACACCTGAGGCAATAAATGCTCAGCCACAGTTGGAGCCAGATGCTAGTTTGAGCAGCCAGGTTTGTACAAACACACAGCACAGCCAGAAGAAGCTCAGCATCCACAAGGCTGGAGCCGGTGAATAACGAATTTGCTTTTCAGTCTGATGTGCAGTAGTGAAGTTGTTTGAATGCAAAGTGCCCATTCACCCAGACTGCCAAGGAAGGGTTAACTTGGGGCCTGCCTTCCTTGTCCAGCAAATCTGGTTCTTTTCCCCATTCTGCAAAGGTGATTCTCCTGCCACTCAACGATCCTTACACAAAGCACAGAGAGCAAAGAATCCTTAGCCCTGTCAAACTGGGGGAGTCCTTCTGTAACTAGGGTGACCAGATGTCCTGATTTTATAGGAACAGTCCCGATATTTGGGGCTTTTTCTTACATAGGTGCCTATTACCCCCCATCCCCTGTCCCGATTTTTCACGCTTGCTGTCTGGTCACCCTATCTGTAACCCAGCTGGAGCCGAAGACAGTTTTGCCTCCTGTCAGTTGCAGCTGACAAAGGCGGGGCAGGACTCAAAGCGATCTAGGCTTTGGCAAAGCTGTTGCCCTTTCAAACTGGACAGTCTGGATCCCTGACTGTACAGGCCAATTAGCACTGAAGTAGATGGGCTTGTTCCCATGCTGCAGAATGGTGTTCGTTTGCCTAGAGATTTGCATATGGAGCCAGACAGGCTAGGCGGCTATTTTCTTTTTGATTCAAACTCCACAATGCCTAGGTTTTCAATCTGGGCTGGATCGACACAGCTTGGCCTTTATTCCTCAGCCAGCTGAGCTGTTAGGATACAAAGCAATACAGTACTAAACGCTAATCCCTCGTTTTACTACCGTGAGAAACCGCATCACGTTACCTTGTGTGTGCGAAGTTGCTGTCTTCATAAGAAAAGAGGTCATAGTCTTTTAGCTGTGGAATGAAATCCTTGATACTTCCTCTGTTTGCTGTGAGGGGCAGAGAGCTTTCCTTACAATCCTGTGCGTTTGCTCGCCTCCCAGTGTATTGCCTGGAGCAGTGTATTAAATCAAGGCCAGGATGTTGCTCAACAGCCCTGCTCCTGCGCCTGAATTTATACCTTCCTGCCAGTGGCTATAACTCACTGCCAGCAGCTACCTAAAATAGAAACCACAGTGAACAAGGCGAACTCAGGAAAGCAGGAGGGCACGGTGTCCTCGGAGGAAAAACACAGGCTAGCAGAAGGAGGGGCCTGGGTAACTTCTGTGACCTTTCAGCAACTGTTTATCTTTCAGATTCATATCCCAGCAGCTTCAGTTATTGTTGATTGAAGGGGTATTCACATTGTGCTATTCCATGGGGAGAACTTAGGCAGTTTACTACTCTTGGGCACAGCTTTGGGCTGAGGCTTTGAGGTTTTTTAAGTGCACTATGGAAAAACCCCAGCTCCCATTGGAAATCTATTTTTGCAGGGACCCAAGAGGCGACCGAAATAATCACAGCAGAATTGAAAAGGCTCTGCCCCAGAGCATGTTGAGGGTTGAAATCTGTCCAGTTATTGCAAAGCATCTTCCCTGGAAAAGCCCGTTTTGAGCAAAGCTGTTTTCGCAATTGCTAATGTGCAAAGTTTCCCAATGGCCTGTGTGTTCGCGGCCAAGTTTCCATTGTCATGAAATTCTGCGGAAAAAATCCCCAAATCTCCCAAGGCTTAGGGGGATGGGCCAATGAGCAAAATGAAACCCTGAGAGCTAGGAGCACAGGGAATGACCTGCCGTTGTACAGCGCTGTCACAGAGACCAGGGTTCAGGCTCCATACACCAGTCAGCTCTGGAGCAGTGGGGTAAAAAGAACTCTGAGGAAGGGAAATGGCACCAAGTTTTGGGGCCTTTCTACAGTTTCAGAGTTACGAACGCAAACAGGAAAATCACTTTTTTAATGTAAAGGTGATGTAAAATCCCCAGCTGGTGTCAATCAGTCGTAGGTTCAGTGGAGTCCCTGGGCTGGATCCCCAGCTGGTGTGAATGGGCATCGCTCCATTGGAGTCAATGGGGCGGATCCCCAGCTAGTATGAATGGGCAACGCTCCATTGGAGTCAGTGGGCCAGATCCCCAGCTGGAATAAATGAGCATCGCTCCATTAGAGTCCATGGGTTGGATCCCCAGCTGGTGTGAATGGGCATCGCTCCATTGGAGTCCATGGGTTGAATTCCCAGCTGGTGTGAATGGGCAATGCTCCGTTGGAGTCAATAGCACTCCAGCACTTTACACCAGCTGGCAGTGGTTGAGGGCAAGGGGGTGGTACCATGGGGGGGACCCTCTCTCCAGGACCCGATCCCCTCTGATGGGAATGTCACAGGGCTGCATAGCCAGCCGAGCGCTCACAGCCCCACTGTCCACGTGCTTCATCGACAATAAACCTGGCTGGGTGATTTCATCCCTTAACGGATCTTGTGGTCATTGGGAAGTTCACAAGGTCTGCTGTGCCAACTGTCTGTGCAGGGCTGGGGCGACCCACAGAGGGAACATGCACATGCGGCCAAACATCTATCAACCTCTAACCACAATAGCCAAACAGGGGCAAGTTCCCAGCTGAGGCAGCCCTTTTCCAGAACAGGGCCACAGGGGGCAGTGTGTGCCCAGTGCAGAGCCTGGCTCTGAGATCCATTCCGAGCTCTGTCACTGCCCTGCTGAGCAGCCTTGGACCAGTCACTAGCACTGCCATGCCTACGCTTTTCCCTCTGTAGGAAGAAGTTAACGGAGCCTGAGGGACCAGAGCTGGAGTTGCCAAAATCCTTGCCCAAGGAGAGTGCTAGAGCCCAACCTGCTCCACGCCTCCCTCCTCAGGCATGTGCCCAGCCCAGGCCTGCAAGGCAGTGGAGCAGCACAGGACATCCTGGGGCTAGATGCATGTCTCCTTGGAGTGGCATCTCCAGCAGGGATAGGGGCCTGACAGCTGCTCTCAGCTCAGTGTAGTGCTGGGGCTGGCTGGGGCCGGATACCATGGGGCCCTCCCACTGGGATCTGGGTGTGGCTGTGGGTGTGCTGCACTAGGAGCGGGGTGCAGAATGGTCAGAGGTGGCAAAGGAGGCTGAATCTGGCAGTGCAATCTGCATAGCGTTGAGCAGGTGGCCGGAGGAGTTCCAGATCCGTCGGGCCCTGGTGGAAGCGGCTGGGGCTCCTGTGACCTGCTTGCACCAGGGCTGTGTGCGCTCTGGGCCCTAGGGCATAGCCAGGTTGGGATGCAGACAGGGAACTGGGAGGCCCCTGGCTTCTCCCTACAGATCACTCCCTGCATGCCCCCTGTCAGCCCGGCTATACGTGACTTTGGCTGCGTGGAGCTGTTCTCCGCATGGGACGTGCCCCCGGTCATGCTGCTCCGTCCCAGCCAAGTGCATGTGGAGCCGCAGGTGGAGCGGCGGGGGGAGCCCTTCCTCTGAGGAGCCACTGCCATGCTGCAGAGCACGTAGGGAGGCGTGAGCGGCTGGCCACCCCTCCCGCTTCCCCTCTGCCGAGGCTATTCTTATCTCCTCTGGCAGTAGCCTAGGGAGAGGGCAAGCTGCTCACTGAGGGGCAGTGGCCTGTCCTCCTGCAGATGCAGGGTGAGAACGAGAGAATCTGCCTCCCCGGCCCTCAGCCCTGGGAGGTGGAGGTGGCTGCTGGCGCACATGGGTGAATGCCATGGCCAGGGGAGTGGGGCGTACTCAGGCATGGCCGAGCAGGCGCTGTGCTCCCAAAATGCAGGCTGCCACTGCCTGGGCACGGATCCTGCCATGCCCATAGGGCACAGAGCATGGGGCCTGAGTCTGCTCCCATGCATGCAGGGCCTAGTTCTGCTCTGACCCTACTGAACCCACTTCTACTCTAGGTCCCGTCAGCACCCACTCCACTGGAAACCCAGGGAGCTACCCCGGCTCCTGGCCACATAACTGTGACCCAGCTCAGCCCTTGTGAGCCTGCGTCTCCAGGGCCCTGCGCCATGCACAGCCCTGGGCACCAGCAAAGCATGAAATGCTTCTGCCTCATGCCCGCCCACCCTGCTGTAAATAGTGTGCAAGGCGCAGGACAACAGATATCCCTTAACTCCCCCTGGAAGCATACAGCTCCTGGCAAGTGCTGAGCAGGGTTGGGCCTTGCATGGGAGATTCCTACAGAAAAGGCCCCAATGCATCAGGGAGACTCCCCAGGGGCCAGTGCCCAGCATACTGCTTGTGGGTGCTGTGCTGAGGGAGCGGCTGCCCTTCCCCAAGATAGGAACTGGTGATGAGCACTTGTGGTCATCAAAGCTCTCCCGGCAGTCAGCAGGGGCATTACCTCCCATGCCCCAACCCCATTCCTACACAGCCCCTGACTGAAATTCCCACTGCAGTTTCAACTGGGTATGTTATTCTTCACTTCTTGCCCTAAACTGTGTTCCACCCCAGAGGTGGCTGCATCCCTCTCCCTGCCTTGTACATCTCCCTGCCCTGGATGCTGACTGAAGCTGCCTGGGCCACACAGGGAGTTCTTCAGGAATGGCTGTTCTGAATAGCTCCATGTGTGGATAAGCCCTTGGGTCCTGTGGGAGCAGGACACTCCCCTGGAGGGGGAGATAGCACATCGAAGGGTCAGGGCTGCAAAGAAAAGGCCTGCAGAGAAGGCAGGCTGAGTTCTCGCTGGGTCAGTTGGGCAGCGGTGTGGGAACATTGTGGGGTGAACCCTTCCTTAGGGACGCCCAGACCCTTTGGCTCCCCCAGCTTAGGCTGGGGCTTCTAACCTGCCCCCTCCCACCACTGTTCTGTTGTTTGTTCCAGGTGTGGATCCGCAGCATGAGGAGCTGGAAGGACCTCAGACTATGAGGCCATGGACCAAGCCTGACGGCAGTAAGCAGAGCCCAAGGCTGGGGGCCCTGCCAGGCAGCTTCAGTCAGCATCCAGGGCCCGCTGGATGAGGGGGCTAGGCTAGCGCTGACCCAGAGACCCTGGCTGCATGGGCTGGCCCATGTGTCTGCTTCCGTGTAACTCCTCTGGATGATCTGAAGGGAGAACAGGGCTCTCCGCAGCCCCACTCAGCCTGGGCAGTCCTGCAGTGCTGGGCAGGATGTGCTTGGCCGGTCATTCCTGCTCTCCCTGAGCACAGGACGGGTGTGGCTGGCTGCCCTAGGGAGGCAGCTAAGGCTGGGGCCCATTGTCACTTGGCTGCATGCCAAGGCACAGTCAGGGCTGTGGGACTGGCAGCTGATGCAGAGGAGGTGACGTGCTGCCCAGCACCACAGGTTGCCTATGAGCTGGTGCTGGCTGCCAAGGTAACAGAGGGCAGGGTCCAGAGCTGTGAAGAAGGAACTGCCCATCCCAGGTGGTAGCCCATAAACGCAGGGCCCAATGAAACATGGTTACGTCTCCCCTCTTCTGTGAGCAGCTCTGTAGTGCCTGGTGGGACAGTCGCCCGAGTGAGGCCCCCTGCACGGAGACATATGAGCTGGGATGTGGGCCAGCTGGGACTGTTGATGGGAGCGTGTGTGGGGCTGGTGAGACGTCCCCGCATGTGGAGGCTCTGAGGCTGTCTCTTGGCTGGGCCCCCTGCAGCGTGGTCTCGCTGACACACAGCCCAGCCTGGCTAGCGGTGGCTCACGCTGACACTGGCAGGAAGTGTGGGCACTGCCCTCTGCCAGCCAATGAGTCCCCACAATGTGCTCTCCTCCCTGCTCAGCACGTGCCGGGGGCCAGGACCCCACACATTGGAGACATCTTGTCAACACCTCCGGAGTAGGAGCCCTCGCTGTGCTGAGCCTAGGGCTGGGCTGTTACTGTAGGCCTGTCACTCTAAAGCCTCACCAAGCAATCTGGCTCCCAGGCCAGGACCTTGGTGTCCAGCCTGGAGCTGAATAAACAGCCCCAGTGCTCTCCTTGAACAAGCAGTGCTGCGGCGAAGAGGAGAACCCACTCCTGCTGTGGCTGATGGCAACGTGAGAGCCCTGATCCAGCCCTGGTGCCAGGCGCACAGAGCTGGGGAGGCACAGAGGGTGAAACCACACAGATTTGCTATCAATGGCCACTTCTCCAACCGCAGGGTCACTGCAGCGGCTCAGGGCTTGGGGTGGCCAGGGTACCTGGAAACAGGGAGTAGCTCAGTGGAAGCTACTTGGCTGGCTGCCATGGCAGCGGTTTGGCAGCAAGAGTGGGATGCACTGGCTCCGTCTGTGTGACAGGGAGGGCCGGCTAGGGCCGGGGTATGGGGCCAGCTGCTTCTGTCCCACATGGGTGGTGGTGCCTTGCTTAGCTCACAGGCAGAGGCCTTAGGTGGTTCTGGAACTGACAGAGTTAGGGGTCTAACTGACAGAGCTGAGTGTGTGTATGTGTGCACACGGTACTCCTGTGTGTGTGTGTGTGTGTGTGTGTGTGTGGTATTCCTCTGTATGTATGTGTGTGTTTGTGTACGCACACATGCTTGTGGTACTCTGTGCGTGTGCATGTGTGTGTAGTACTCCTCAGTGTGTGTCTGCATGTCTACATGTGCGGTACTCCTGTGTGTGTACACGCACGTGCGGGGTACTCCTGTGTGTGTGTGTGTGTGTGTGTGTGTGTGTGCGCACACTTGTGGTATTCCTCTGTGTGTGTATGCATGGGTGTACGTGCGGTACTCGTCTGTGTGTGTGAGCTTGCAGGTATGTGTGCACTGGTGTGATTGGGTGCATTTGGGGGGGGTCCCCTGAACAGCTTCAGGGAGCTGGGGTTCAGGAATTTTACCCTCACTGCCAATACACTGTTATGCTTATAAGAAGCGCACTGAATCTTTCTGAAGGGGATAAGGCAATATGCCGCATTTATTGAGAGTACAATTTAAGCATTAAAATCAGCATATGCTTCCATTCACACAGACCAAAAGGTTCTGCAGTTGGATCTTATAGTTACCGGTCCTTAGTGTTGCTCGGTCAGTTCCAGTGGCCAGCTGAAACTGCACACGAGTCGGGGGGGAGCTGGGCCTCTGTCAAACGCGTTTGAATCTCCAATGTTGATGCAGAACAAACCCCAAATCCCATAGCAATACACCCTTCTTTTATAGTAGTAAGTTCCCATACAAGCCTATGGACCTTGCTGTATCACACTGCAGCTGTTAATCACGGGGTATTCAAGTTTCAGAGGGGTAGCCATGTTAGTCTGTATCAGCAAAAACAACGAGAAGTCCTTGTGGCACTTCAGAGACTAACAAATTTATTTGGGCATAAGCTTTCGTGGGCTAAAACCCACTTCATCAGATGCATGGAATGGAAAATACAGTAGAGAGGTGTAAATACACAGCATATGAAAAGATGGAAGTTGCCTTACCAAGTGGGGGGGTCAATGCTAACGAGCCAATTCAATTAAGGTGGAAGTGGGCTATTCTCAACAGTTGACAAGGGGTGGAAATCACTTTTGTAGTACTAATGAGGCCAATGTAATCAAGGTGGGCCCATTTCAAACAGTTGATAAGAAGGTGTGAGTACCAGCAGGTGGAAATTAGTTTTCGTAGTGACCCATCCACTCCCAGTCTTTATTCAGGCCTAATTTGATGGTGTCAAGTTTGCAAATTAATTCCAGTTCTGCAAGAGTCTGTTACTGAAGTATTTTTGTTGAAGAATTGCCACTTTTAAGTCTGTTATTGAGTGTCCAGTGTTCTCCTACTGATTTTTGAATGTTACAACTCTTGATGTCTGATTTGTGTCCATGTGTTTTTTTGCATAGATACTGTCTGGTTTGGTCAATGTACATGGCAGAGGGGCATTGCTGGCACATGGTGACATATATCACATTGGTAGATATGCAGGTGAAAGAGCCCCTGATGGTGTGGCTGATGTGGTTAGGTCCTATGATGGTGTCCCTTGAATAGATATGTGGACAGAGTTGGCTGCAGGGTTTGGTTCCTGGGTTAGTGTTTTTGTTGTGTGTGTGTAGTTGCTGGTGAGTATTTGCTTCAGGTTGGGGGACTGTCTGTAAGTGAGGACTGGCCTGTCTCCCAAGATCTGTGAGAGTGAGGGATCGTCTTTCAGGATAGGTTGGAGATCCTTGATGAACCATTGGAGAGGTTTTAGTTGGAGGCTGTAGGTGGCGGCTAGTGGTGTACTGTTACTTTCTTTGTTGGGCCTGTTCTGTAGTGGGTGACTTCTGGGTATCCTTCTGGCTCTGTCGGTCTGTTTCTTCACTTCACCAGGTGGGCATTGTAGTTTTAAGAACACTTGATAGAGATCCTGTAGGTGTTTGTCTCTGTCTGAGGGATTGGAGCAAATGCAGTTGTATTTTAGAGCTTGGCTGTTGACAGTGGATCGTGTGATGTGGTCTGGATGAAAGCTGGAGGCATGTAGGTAAGTATAGCGGTCAATAGTTTCCGGTATAGGGTGGTGTTTATGAGACCATCGCTTATTTGCACTGTAGTGTCTAGGAAGTGGATCTCTTGTGTGGACTGGTCCAGGCTGAGGTTGATGGTGGGGTGGAAATTGTTGAAATCCTGGTGGAATTCCTCCAGAGCCTCCTTCCCATGGGTCCAGATGATGAAGATGTCATCAATGTAGCTCAGGTAGAGTAGGGGCGTTAGGAGATGAGAGCTGAGGAAGCATTGTTCTAAGTCAGCCATAAAAATGTTGGCATACTGTGGGGCCATGCGGGTACCCATAGCAGTGCCGCTGACTTGAAGGTACACGTCCCCAAATATGAAATAGTTATGAGTGAGGACAAAGTTACAAAGTTCAGCCACCAGGTTTGCCATGACATTATCGGGGATACTGTTTCTGACAGCTTGTAGTCCATCTTTGTCTGGAATGTTGGTGTAGAGAGCTTCTAATTCCATAGTGGCTTGGATGGTGTTTTCTGGAAGATCACCAGGGAGTCAGTGGTGTCTTGAAGATAGTTGGGAATGCTAGTAGCATAGGGCCTGAGGAGAGAGTCTACATAGCCAGACAATCCTGCTGTCAGGGTGCCAATGCCTGTGATGATGGAGCATCCGGGATTCCCAGGTTTATGGATCTTGGGCAGCAGATAGAATATCCCTGGTCGGGGCTTTTAGGGGTGTGTCTGTGTAGATTTGTTCCTGTGCTTCTTCAGGGAGTTTTCTGAGCAGATGGTGCAGTTTCTTTTGGTAACCCTCAGTGGGATCTGAGGGTAATGGCCTGTAGAATGTTGTGTCAGAGACTTGCCGGGCAGCCTCTTGTTCATACCCCAACCTATTCATGATGACGACAGCACCTCCTTTGTCAGCCTTTTTTATTATGATGTCAGAGTTGTTCCTGAGGCTGTGGATGGCATTGTGTTCTGCCAGGTTATGGGGCAAGTGAAGGTAACTCCCATCTTTTCATATGCTGTGTATTTATACCTCCCTACTCTATTTTCCACTCCATGCATCTGATTAAGTGGGTTTTAGCCCACGAAAGCTTATGACCAAATAAATGTGTTAGTCTCTAAGATGCCACAAGAACTCCTCAAGGTATTCAAGGTTGTTCTTAATCAGCATTATTTTGAGTTGTTACCAGGAAGATTGGTAGCTGTTTTTTATTTCATCCCTCTGCAGGGGGATGAGATAGCTCAGTGGTTTGAGCATTGGCCTGCTAAACCCAGGGTTGTAAACTCAATCCTTGAGGGGTCCATTTGGGGATTGGTCCTGCTCTGAGCAGGGGGTTAGATTAGATGATCTTAAGGTCCCTTCCAACCCTAATAATCTATGATTCTGGCTCAACTCCTTATTTTGTCCCTGGGATGTATGCATTTGCTTTAGGGTCACAGATTTGCTATCCAGATGATTCTGATAAGAAAGTTGATGCTCTTGATTCCTCCACCCCCCAGCTGTCTCTTCTCAGTTACTCACACATAAAATAGTAAATGTTGTGTATTTGGTTGTCATGTTTTTTGTTCCTATGGCAACTGAGTTAGATTATTAGGGGATAGCCCAGCCAGTTTCAGCCGGTTGGGTGAGCTCTGTGTCTGTAAATAAAATGGTAGTTTTGTTAGCTGTCTGCTGTCTGGCCTCAAGTGATTTCTTCCTAAACCGGCTGCCCCCAAGGATATAACAAGTGGCGACGATGGATGGGATCCTGGTGCTGCTCCAGTAACAGAAGGAAGTAGAAGTCAAGGTAAAGAACAAACAAACAAACAAAAAACCTGCTTGTTTGCACTGACTGTGAAAGTGAAACTAAAAATCATGGCTACTCTGACCAGGCCACTGGAACCTTTTGATGAGAATATAGAGCAGTGGCATGTGTATACTGAGCGTTTTGAGCTTTTTGTTATGGCAAATGACATTACAGAAGCGAAGAAGGTGCCAATATTCTTAAGTGTTGTAGGGGCTAAAACCTACTCCCTGCTACGCAGCTTACTACACCCTGTTAAGCCTGAGACTAAATCTTACAGTGACATTGTGGAAATCCTGGGGTCCCATTTTTCCACCCATGTGGAGTGCTAGGACAGACCATAGGGTGTTCAGGTTCCTGGCATGGCGAACCCGAATTACCTGGATAGCAACATGTTAGGGTGTTTGTGTATACATATGATTGCATAGGCTTATACCATTCTGGCATAGTAAGCCCAAAATGTATGATTGATGCAGTCCCAAGTGTGTCACTGTAGATTTAACGTGTCCACCCCTGTCTGTACCAACTCAGTGATTTGGTGTTCTTGCCCTTGTGCAGTTATGCGGTGGAAAGCTTCTACTGCACTGGCTTTAGTTTTTAATGCTTCCCGTTTCACTGAATTTAATATTTCTCTTCCAGCTCCTATGCCTCCAAGTATAGTACTGGCTAGATCTTTTTTTTCCCCATGAAGGGGAGAACATTTTCTGTATCAAGGAGCCATATCAAGCATTGAATAAGGGGGTGCTGTATAGTGCACATTCGGGCCGTGTGATGGTTAAATTATTCTTTGTCCAATTAACTGTGATGTGTAGCGTTGTTATTATGGGTGCCACGTACAGGGGCGGCTCCAGGCTCCAGCATGTCATTAGCAGCCAGACAGATAACAAATGGCCTTGACTCCTCGAGAAAGTGTAAAGCTGGAGCTGCGGCTGCTTTTTGCTTTAAAGTACTTAGGGTGGAATCCTGTTACGGCCTGTAGTGAGTCGGTGTGGCTCCCCTCCTGCCCAGCAGAGGGAGCTCCCTCCCAGACACCCAAGTGGGCGGAGCCACCACCACCAGTCCCCGCCCCCCGGAAGTCAAGGGGTGGGACAGGAAGTAGAAAAGCAGGCCGCCAAAGCTCAGTCAGAGCCCAGCCACCGCCGGGAGCAGACGTGCCGGCGGGAGCTCCTGACTGGGAACCCTCCAGGGCCCGAGGCAGCTGCCCTGATTGGCCAGAGCTTCCTCGCGCCCAGTACGACGAGGAACCCCTGGAGCTTCCCCGTGACCGGTACCCGGAGGAGCCGCTGGAACTTCCCCGCGCCCACTACGAAGAGGAGCCGCCGGGGCTTCCCCGTCCCTGCTGTTACCCGGAGGAGCCGCCTGAGCACGTCTGGCCGGACTTCCCGGAAGAGCTACCGGACCTGCCACCAAGCCCTGGTCCCGAGGAGCCTATGCAGGTTGACTGGCCTGGATCCGGTGCAACCGACGAGGTAGGCCCTGAGGGGGAAATGGAAAGTAGCCCGGGGGTAGCCAACCCCTGTCAGGCTACAGATGCAGAGGTCCCGATGTCAGTGTGTTGCGGTCAGGACCCCACTGACCAGTGGCAGTGATAGCCGCTGTTAGGGCCCCGGGCTGGGACACAGTGGAGTGGGTGGGCCTGTGTCCCCCCTGCCACCCCACTCACGGGTGGCAGTTTTCCCCCTCACCCCGGTGTAAGGACCTGGGCCTATACGCCTACTGTTTACTGCTCAGCCCCTGCAACCAAGGGCCTGAGCCCATTGTACTGTTTACTGCTCAGCCCCTGCAACCAAGGGCCTGAGCCCATTGTACTGTTTACTGCTCAGCCCCTGCAACCAAGGGCCTGAGCCCATTGTACTGTTTACTGCTCGGCCCTGCACCAGAGGGCCTGAGCCTTCTAACCCTGTTTACTGTCGTTCAACCGGTTCAATAGGAGACGAGGAGCAAGTCAGTGTGGCTCCCTTCCTGCTGAGAGGAGGGTCGAGCCCCGGCTCAGCTGATTACACGGCCCCCATTCCCATTGAGTCTTTTTCTTTAACAGTTTTCATAAAGGAAGTGTAATCTCAGCATACTTGTAAATATGTGGCCACAGGAAACTGAATCCACCCAACAGGAGAGTACATCTCTTGGGGCTGGCATTTCTAGCAGTGCCTATTCGCTGATCTACTTGCCTGCCCTCTCTCCTGATTATTAGGCCCAAGTACACTTAGCTGGGCTTGGAGGCTGGAAGTTGATTAAGATTTGCCAATTATTACAGATTTTTTTTCAGAAACCAATGTTTTTACATGCCATTTTTTTCCTTGTTAATCTTATTTTGTGCTTAAAATGTATGTTCATTTTTTCCTAATGCAATTTTTTTAAACACGATACACAACAATGCTAGCAACAAGACAAACACAAAACATAATTTTTGTCACGACAGTAGATCCATGGTAATCTGAGTTGCTCCTCAGCTGGTACCATTTTTTTCTGAAGTTCTGAAAGACAAGAAAAACATTTTTCTACCCCCTTTTTGGGGGGGGCAGGGCAACAGATCATTGCTTAAAATACTTATTGTTTTACAAATTTTCTTGCTGATTGCAGGCAAAACAGAGGAATTATCCCCATACTGTCCTGTGGTTTAGTTCTATGGGTAGGCCATATTTTAATGGCTTCTACCTTTTAAGGGTGAATTATTCCACTGTGCAGTTATGAGGTGATGTACCTCAGTTTTCCTTTTTATACAGCAGCATAGGTGCCGACTCTGTGGGTGCGCCAGGGCTGGAGCACCCACGGGGGAAAAAATAGTGGGTGCTCTGCACCCACCGGCAGCCAAGCTCCTCTCACCCCCCGCCCCGCCTCCTCCTCCTCCCTCCCCGTCCCTGCTCCTCTGCCTACCTCCCAGTGCTTCCCGCCCAGCTGCTGACAAACGCTCTGGGAGAGAGGAGGAGGAATGGGAACGTGGCGCGCTCAGGGGAGGAGGCAGGGAAGAGGCGGGGCGGAGCGGGGCAGTGACTTTGGGGAAGGGGTTAGAATGGGGGCGGGGCAGGGGTGGGAAGAGGCAGAGCAGGGGAGGGCCTCATGGAAGGGATGGAGTGTGGGTGGGGGCGGGGGGCTAGAGCACCCACAGGAAAGAGGGGAAGTCGGCGCCTATGTACATCAGACCAGTTTGTAATAGTTTTTCTGCTATGCTAAGCGTTTACATTTATTTACAGGTAATAGTTGAGAAGTATTATTACTATAATGCCTTTTTTTTTTTTTGTGCTCACAGAGTTTTCATGTACTTTTATTAAAGTGACAGTGACAGTCTGATTACTTAGAGCCACCTTAAGGCTCAGCATTTCTAATCTTGATTCTTTGTGCACCTTACCCCTGTTGTTGCTCCACAGGGCACTGTCTGTTTCCTTTTTATTTTTACTGCAGCTCTTGGCTGCCCCTTATTACATCCATGACTTTGGTCTTTATTTAAAAACATATTAAACAGAGTGCGCAGCGGCACAGCCCACTGGCTGCAAGGACGTGCCAGCATCCACATGGAACATGCGCGTAGGAAGCCACGTAGGCCCTTTGCACTGCCGGGTGGCAGCAGTAGCCCCCAGGCTGTTTTAAATCTCCCAGGGGCAGCAGGCGGGGCCGGAGGACAAGCAGGGGGAGTGTGCGGGGACGGGGGAGCAGGCGGGGAACTTTGCTGGAGCCAGGCCTCTGGGCCCCGAATAGTCCTGGTGCCCAGGCACGACAGACCCATAGAACTCTCCGCCCATGTCAGTATACCATACATTCTTCACTCACACATCAAACAGTAAATATGGCAGTGATTACAGCCATAAAACATGTATTCATCTAAGAACAATCATTAACACAATCAGCAAAGGATACACTCAGAACAATTTCTTCTTACTAATTCAAAGCTAGCAAAGTGGAGTATAAAGGAAAATAAGCAAAATGGAGCACAATTTACTCGAGACAATTTCTCCCCATTTGGTTTTGGCCGAGAACAGGAGCCCACTAACAAGCCAATGCTGGCGTCAGACGCATCCACACTTCCCCTGTCCCTGGGGAGGCCCCATTAGCTGACAGAGGGCAAGTCATGGCATAATTATTAGCTCCTGTTTGCCCAGGGCTCTAGTGATGTGAGGGTGGCAGGGCACTGGGCGAGACTGGGGAACTATGCTCAGGGTGACAGTATGTTGGGCTGGTTCCTGGGGCGGGTGATGTGGTCGGAAGGGGAGGGTCTGCATGCTCCTGGGCAGGGGTCTGGGTGAACCACCCTAGCAATGCCAGGGCCCTGGGAAGAACAGACACTTGCCCTCTCCCTCTGAAGGATGGGCCTTTCTTGGAAGAGCAGCTCAGTCCTGGGCCCTGGCTGCTTTGTGCTGCTGGGCTGCCCTGACAAGGTATGTGTGCACCTGTACGTGCACCAACACACACACCTATACACACATGCACACACTCACATCCACATGCACGCACACTCCGATCTGCACACTCGCATACATTCACACCTGCCTGCACACACAGCACACTCACACCTGCCTGCACACACTCACAGCTATATGTACACATCAGCACACTCATGCCTGCATGCACACACAGCTGCACACACACACTAGCACAGTCATACCTGCATGTGTACGGGGAGACTTTGGCAATCCAGTAAAGTATCTGAAACCACTATTACTTATTGCTAACAGTAGCCATGTCAGCAGGGCGTACTGAACCACTATTGCTTGTTGCTAAAAGAAGCCAAGTCAGCAGGCTATAAATTGGTCATGCAGCGGCCTCAGCATAACCAAGGTAGGAGAGGAGGAGCGGGTTTTGGCTGCCACAGACAGGGCAGCTTCAGTGCACATCCTTCCTGCTAAGAATGTTGAAATATGTATTTTAGAAAAACAGGAAGTCTGTCTATATGTGCCTCTGGGAATGTTTGTCAGGACCCCAAGCATAGGCGCTGACTTCTGCTCCTGCCGGTGGGTGCTCGACCCTCTCTGCCCCCGGCCCCACCCCCACTCCACCCCTTTCATGAGGCCCCACTCCCTCCCACCCCTGCCCCACCCCAACTCCACCCCCTCCCTGCCCCAAATCCCTGCCCCAGCCCCAGGGCCACCCAGAGGATTCAGGGGGGCTGGGGCAAAGCGGGGAAGCTGCTTGTACTCACCCGGCAGCAGTCCGGGTCTTTGGTGACATTTCATTGACCGGGGGGCGGGGGCCCTTCAGTTGCTCCGGGTCTTCGGCAGCACTGAAGGGCCCCCCCACTGCTGAAATGCCACCGAAGACCCAGAGCGGCTGAAGGGCCCCCCGCCACTGAAATGCCACCGAAGACCCGGACTGCCGCCGGGCCAGTGCTCGCAGGGCTTTTCGGGGCGGGGGGCCCTTCAGTCGCTCCGGGTCTTTGGAAGCACTGAAGGGCCCCCACGGAGTTGGTGCCTACGGCCCCAAGTCATGGATACTCTGAAGAAAAAAAACCATATCTGGTTAAATTGATGATCAGAAGGAAACCTCTTGCTTGACCTTTAAAAACTGCTTGCTTGGCAAGTTTTCTTTAATGGATATGTCATTGTATTACTAATGTATAAATAAGGCGGAAAAGTTTGAGGTGGGGGGACGTCTCAGAAGAGGCTCTTCAGGGACTCTCCCTCTGGACGCATCTTGGGGTCCCCACTGGCAGACGGAAGTTTGGCCAGCGGAAGCCTGTCACAGTGCCACTCAAATAGGGTGACCAGACAGCAAGTGTGAAAAATGAGGACAGGGGGTTGGGGGGTAATAGGACCCTATATAAGAAAAAGCCCCAAATATTAGGACTGTCCCTATAAAATTGGGACATCTGGTCACCCTACACTCGAAGGCCACACTCAGCTTTGGTAATTATCGAGGGTTGGGGCTGTTTTACTAACCTGTTGCAAACATGTGTAAGTGCTTGAGACTAAGTAAAGTTTAGCTTTAAGTGAAAGCACTCTTGTGTTGTCCTGTTTGTGCCAGCCATCTATCCGTCGGACGGCCGTGTCTCCCCTGATTTATTTCGTGACACCTCCTCACACAGAGTAAAAGTTACCAAAAGCTTTGAGTTAAAAGAACCCCAGGTAACACATGCACACACTCACAGCTGCGCACACACATCAGCACACTTGCACATGCACACTCACCCACAGCTAGCGGTCATGTACTCCGTCTCGCTGACCCAGCCCATCTGAGTGTGCAGTGCTCTTTCTGGGAAAGGCGGCTCTGAGGTTTCATTCCTAGCTGGGAAATCCAGGCAGCGAGTGGCTCTGTGCGGTGGTATGTACCTCAGCCATTTCCTCAAACAGCTCCATGGGAGAGCAAGGCTAGTTCCAGTTCTCAGCCCAGCCAGCAGGAAATGCTGGGTTTGCAATGTAGTTACTGGCTGGCTGGAGCCCGATCCAACAGAGAGGAGAGGAATCACCCTTGGACCAGGAGATTCATCACCAGGACTGCAAACCCCACAAGCTCTTGAGCTGGGGTTAGAGCGAGGGAGGGCAGAGAACAGGTTGTGCCAGGATCCTGCTTCCTGTCCAGGCCTGACCCCGCCTCAGGCTGGTGGGGTTTTTCTGCATTCAGCTCAGAGCCCTGCCTCGGCCACAGGCTTCCATCCAGGCGTCTTGCCCCATTGCTCGCTCAGGGGCCCCTGGCCAGAGGGCAGGGCCACCCAGAGGATTCCGGGGGCCCGGGGTCTTCGGCGGCAGGGGGCCCTTCCGTTCCGGGACCCGCTGCCGAAGTGCCCCGAAGACCCGCGGCGGGGACCCCCCCCCGCTGCCGAATTACCGCCGAAGCGGGACCCGCCGCCGAAGTGCAGCCCGGTCTTCGGCGGTAATTTGGCGGCGGGGGGCCCGCCACGGATCTTCGGGGCACTTCGGCGGCGGGTCCCGGAACGGAAGGACCCCCGCCGGCAAAGACCGGGAGCGAAGAAGCTCCTGCGCCCGGCCCCGCAAGAGTTTTCCGGGCCCCCCGGAGCGAGTGAGGGACTCTGCTCCAGGGGCCCCGAAAAACTCTCGTGGAGGCCCCTGTGGGGTCGGGGCCTGGGGCAAATTGCCCCTCTTGCCCCCCCCCCCCCCGGGCAGCCCTGCCAGAGGGTCCCAGAGGCCAGGAACTGCCGGGGGAGGGCAGGGTTACATTTCCCTCCAGAATGAGTTTTCAAACAGTGGCGCTGGAACACTTTTACTAGTGGGGGAGCTGAAAGCCAGCCCTCTCACCGCTGTCTGCACCCCACCCCACCCCCGGAGCGGGGCCGTGTCTACGGGAGGGGGCACCTGGACAAGAGTAAGGGGGCCGAGGCTGGGGGTGGGTGCAGGGCCCTCAGCCAGGATCCCAGGCCTGGGGCCGGCAGCCGGGAGCCCAGGCGCAGGGCCAGGAGTGCAGCCCTGGGTATGGGCAGGGCAGGCTCCAGGCACCAGGCCAGCAAGCAGCTGCTTGGGGTGGCCAACGGTGAGGAGCGGCAGGTCCAGGTCTTCGGCGGCAATTCAGCAGTGGGTCCCTCACTCCCTCTCGGAGCGAAGGACCAGCCGCTGAATTGCTGCCAAAGACTGAAGCAGCGGTGGTAGAGCTGCAGGTCGCGATCGCAGCTTCTTTTTTTTTTTTTTGCTGCTTGGGGCGGCCCCTGGAGCCAGCCCTGGGTATGGGGTGGCAGCCAGGACCCCGCATGTGGAGCTGGGAGCAGAGCCCTGGGCTTGGCACTGGCAGCTGGGACACCGCACTGGGGGCCAGAAGCAGAGCCCCAGGTGTGGGGCTGGGAGCCCGCATGTGGGGCCAGGAGCAGAGCCCCACGTAACACCCGGGGGTGCTGGAGCACCCCCCGCACCCGTAGTTCCCGCGCCTATGTTTTCAAAGAAACAAAAGATTTGGGGGGGGGGTCCTTCAAAATGTTGTTGTTTTTCAACAATTGCAATGAACATTTTTGACTCAAACAGAAAATGCAAGTTTGGTTTTTCAGTTTTTGGGGTCTTTTGTCCCTGTTTTTTTTTGGGGGGGTGGGGTGGGGGGAAGGGGATATTCGCCATTGAGGAGAAGAATGACTCAAAACCTAGCAAAGAATTGATGATTTGGGCCTTGGTTCATTTCATCAAAAATTCCAGGAAAAAAGCCCAATAAAACCCGACGCTTTTCATATTGTTCCTGCATTTAGGAAGGAAGAATCCCATGAACTGCTACAGGCTGGGGACCAACTGGCTAAGCAGCAGTTCTGCAGAAAAGGACCTGGGGATTACAGTGGACAATACGCTGAATATGAGTCAGAAGCGTGCCCTTGCTGCCAAGAAGGCCAACGGCATATCAGGCTGCATTAGTAGGAGCATTGCCAGCAGATTGAGGGAAGTGATTATTCCCCTCTATTCGGCACTGGTGAGGCCAGACCTGGAGTATTGCGTCCAGTTTTGGTTCCCCCACTACAGAAGGGATGTGGATAAATTGGAGAGAGTCCAGCGGAGGGCAACAAAAATGGTTAAGGGGCTGTGGCACATGACTTACGAGGGGAGGCTGAGGGAGATGGGGTTATTTAGCGTGCAGAAGAGAAGAGTGAAGGGGAATTTGATAGCAGCCTTCGACTACCAGAAGGGGGGTCCTAAAGAGGATGGAGCTTGGCTGTTCTCAGTGGTGGCAGATGACAGAACAAGGAGCAATGGTCTCAAGTTGCAGTGGGGGAGGTCTAAGTTGGATATTAGGAAACAGTATTTCACTAGGAGGGTGGTGAAGCACTGGAATGGGTTATCTAGGGAGGTGGTGGAATCTCCATCCTTAGAGGTTTTTAAGGCCCAGCTTGACAAAGCCCTGGCTGGGATGATTTAGTTGGGGTTGGTCCTGCTTTGAGCAGGGGGTTGGACTAGATGACCTCCTGAGGTCTCTTCCAACCCTAATCTTCTATGATTCTATGAATGGTGGCTTGGCTGCCCTGTATCCCAATGCCTAGAGCAATGGTTAAAGCCTGCAGCATCGTTTCAGGCCCGGAGCTGAGGATGCTTCCCCTGAGCGGAGGAATCTGGAAGAGCTGCCCTGGCGAGCTCCCACACAGCATTGGCCAAGCCTAGTCTGATACGGCCCAGCCGGGACCTTCGCCCTAGCACTTAGCACGCCGGCTGTTGGCAGGGGGTCTGTCTGGTGGTGTGTACGCTGCTGCTCGGTGCTCTCCAATCAGCTGCTCAACAGGGAGAGGTTGGGATCTCTGCTCCCTGCTGAACCACTGATTGGTGGCCAGCTGGCAGTAGTCTCCATGCAGCTGTGACACTTCAGCCTGGGTGGCTGGGGATACCTGGGCTCCCTCGGGCCTTGGCCTGAAGGAACGTGCTGGGGGATAACAGAAGAGGGGCATGAATGAGGAGAGGCGGGTTAGGGGCATCGTCCTGCCAACCACAGCTTACAAAAGACAAGCCAAGGTGGTGGGGCATCAGCAGGTGAGAGGGTGCCCGTGCACATGGCTGGTGCCCACCGATGCAGGCAGCTGTCCCAGCCCAGCCTTTCAGGACTGCTTTTTGCCTTCTTCGTTTGAAGCCTTGCTGTTCTCAGGGAGCGGGGCAGTCAGTCATCCCACTGAGGACAGGCCAAGAGGAGGCACAGACTGCAAGCAGACCTCGTGTGGTGTTTGTGCCCCACACCCAGCCTGTCTAAACCCTGATGGGCAGGCTGGCTGCATGTTGGCAACTAGTCTGTGCCAGCCGGGAGGACAATTCGCTCGTGTTCTTTAGGGGTGAGATTGTCCAGGGGAGGAGCTGTTCCTGCTGACATAAGGTGTTGTGTGACTAGCGAGGCAAGGGTGTATCTAGCTGCATGGCTATTGTGCCTTTGTTCTTTGTGCATTGCAGAGCCCGGGCCCATTCTGGGCAGACTGTGACACACACTCTGTGCTCTCCCTTAGATGGACTTGACATTGGTTCTTTCTTGCTCGTTCTCTTGGTCTGAGCTAAAGTCTGGTCCCAGTAAAGGGCTGTGGCTGCTGCTGTGTGTGGAATCACTCCCTGGGGAGCAGGCTGTGGGCTCCAGGTCTGACACGGCCAGGGCACCATGCGTGCCCCAGCTGAGTTCTCTCTAGCCAGTGCTGGGTGAGGGTAATGGCTCTGCCCCCGCCTTGGGCTTCCCACCCTCATCCGGGCGGATTGGGGAGGGCAGGAGGCTGTGAAGGGGCAGATCGGGGCGCACTGGAGGAGGCAGGAAGCGGCGAAGGGGTGGAGCGGGGCGAGCAGGAGGGGGCAGGAGGTGGTGAAGGGGTGGATCGGGGCAGGCTGGAGGAGGCAGGAGGCGGCGAAGGGGCGGATCTGGGTAGCTGGAGGGGGTGGATTGGGGTGGGCTGTAGGCGGCGATGGGGTGGTTCGGGGCAGGCTGGAGCTGGCAGATCAGGGTGGGCAGGAGGGGGTGAAGGGGTGGATCGGGGTGGGCAGGAGGCAGTGAAGGGGCGGATCAGGGTAGGCTGGAGGGGGTGGAGCAGGGTGGGCGGGAGGCGGCGAAGGGGTGGATCAGGGTGGAGAAGGGGTGGATCTGGGGGGGCTGGAGGGGCAGGGGCAGAGAAGGGGAGGATGGGGGCGGGCAGGAGGCGGTGAAGGGGCAGATCCGGACGGGAGGAGGCAAAGAGGCGGATTGGGGCGGGCAGGAGGGGTCAGGGGGCGGTGAAGGGGCGGATCGGGGAGGGGTAGAGGAGTCGGGGAAGGGGCAGATCCGGGCGGAGCGGGGCGGGCGGGGCCGGTGAAGGGGCGGATCGGGGCCGGCTGGAGGCAGCGAAGGGGCGGATCCGGGCGGCCAGGAGGCGGTGAAGGGGCGGGTCCGGGCGGGAGGAGGCAGGGGCGGTGAAGGGGCGGGGCAGGGGCGGTGAAGGGGCGGGTCCGGGCGGGCCGGAGGAGGTGGCTCCGGGAGGCGGCGGGGCGGGCGCTGCTGAGCTCAGCGCGCTGCGGGATGGAGGCCGCCGCCGAGGCCCGACCCCGGGTGCTGGTGGTGGGCGCGGGGCTCGCCGGGCTCGGCGCTGCGCAGCGCCTCTCCAGCTCCCGCGCCTTCCCCCACCTGCGCCTGCTGGAGTCCACGGGCCGGGCCGGGGGCCGCGTCTGCTCCCAGCGATTCGGTACCGGCCGGGCCCCGCGGGGAACTAGGCCCCGACCCCGCCGGGCTGGGGCAGTGTCCGGGCTGTGCCGGGGTGCGGCGTCCCTGGGGCAGGGATTGGGGAGCTGGGGCAGGCTGCGTGTGTCTGTGCCAGGCTCTGGGGCAGTGCCCCTGTGGCGTGCAGCTGCCTCTTGCCCTGCGTCCCAGCTCCTGTCATTGGGTGGGAACAACCACTCTGGGCGCTTCTTAACCCTCCCGCGTGAGGGCCCAAGTTGGTGTCCACCTGTTAGAGACCAGAATGAGACCTATTGTGGGGCTGGCGAGCTGTGCCAGGCTGGGTGGGTCTGTGCCAGGCTTGGGGGTGGCATCCCTGAGGCTAGGGAGCTGTGCCAGGCAGGGTAGGTATTTGCCAGGCTTGGGGGTGGCATCTCTGGAGCTGGGGAGCTGTACCAGGCTGGGTGTGTCCGTGCCAGGCTCTGGGATGGGGGGTTGGGAAGCTGTGCCAGGCTGGGGGCAGCAGGGTGTGTGTGTGTGTGTGTGCCAGGTTGGGGGGCAACAGGCTGGGTGGGTCTGTGTCAGGCGGGGGGCGGGGCAGCATCCCTGGGGCAGGGATTGGGGAGTTGTGCTGGACTGGGGGAGAGGGGTGTGTGTGTGTGTGCGCGCGCGCGCGCGCCAGGCTCTGGGACAGTGTCCCTGTGGCGTACAGCTGCCTCTTGCTCTGCATCCCAGCATCTGTCATTGGGTGGGTGAGGGGATTCACCCTGGGGCTCTTTGAAACCCATCTCTGCCTTTGAGTGGTCTGTGGGTGAATGATCCCCCCTGATCATGACTAGTGAGAACAACCACTCTGAGGGCTTCTTAACCCTCCTACGTGAGGACCCAAGCTGGTGTCTACCTGTTGGAGACCAGGATGAGACCTATTGTGGGGTTGGGGAGCTGTGCCAGGCTGGGGGGCAGCAGGCTGGGTGTGTCTGTGCCAGGCTGGGGGGAGCAGTGTCCCTGGGGCTGGGGGAGCTGTGCCAGGCTGGATGTGTATGTGCCAGGCTCTTGGGCAGGGGGTTAGGGAGTTGTGCCAGGCTGGGGGCAGCAGGGTGTGTGTGTGTGTGCGCGCGGCAGGTTGGGGGGCAACAGGCTGTGTGGATCTGTGCCAGGCTCTGAGGTGGCCTCTCTGAGGTAGGAGGGTGGGGAGCTGTGCCAGGCTGGGGGCAGCAGGCTGGGCGAGTCTGTGCCAGTGCTGTGTAATGTTTCCCCTGCCTCCTAGGGAGTGAAGTGGTGGAGATGGGCGCACACTGGATCCATGGACCCTCCAAGGAGAACCCTGTCTTCCAGCTGGCATCTGACTATGGGCTGCTGGACGAGGAAGCCATGTCCGAGGAGAACCAGCAGATCGAGGTGGGGGGCCACCCCCTCCTGCCCGCGGTGTTCTACTCCAGCGCGGGGCGAGTCCTGAGCCCAGAGCTGGTGGAGGGGGTGAGGAACCTGTTCTCCACCCTGCTGGACCAGACACGTGAGTTCCTGCACATGCCGCAGGTCTCTGTGCCCAGTGTGGGCGAGTATCTGCGGAAGGAGATTGCCCAGCAGGTGAAGGAGTGGACGGACGACGACGAAACCAAGTGGCTGAAGCTGGCCATCCTCAACACGTACTTCAAACTGGAGTGCTGCGTGAGTGGGACCCACAGCATGGATGACGTGGCGCTGGGGCCCTTTGGGGAGTACGCCATGCTCCCCGGCCTGGACTGCACCTTCCCTGGGTGAGTGGGGCAAGCTGGGGCCGGCTGTGCTTTCTCAGTTCTTGCAGGCTTTGAGAGCAACCTGGTGCAGCGTCTGTCCATCCTAAGTAGAGTCCCGCAGAGTGGGAGAGCCCAGCTCCCGCTTCCAGGCTCTACAAACAGCCCAGCCTCTGCTTTTAAAAATGGCCCTGCAGAGCAAAGGACTGACTCTTAGCCCTCCGCCCGCAGCGCAGGGAGCCTGCAGTCCCAGCTGGGCCCCCAAGCCTGGAGCTGGCGAGGGGAAGGTGGGCTGAGCTTTCTCCCGTGGACGGCAGTGGGAAAGGCTCTTGCAGGTGTTGCACTGGGCCCAGTATTACAGGGGCTGCGTCCCTGTTTAGGAGGAGCTGAGAGCTCTTTCCCGAGCCAGAGGGTGACTTAAAACGGGGAATGCAGGCAGGGGAGTGTTTCCATAGGGCTGTGTCCACAGACAGCTGGGAGCACGGCCCTGGCTGCTCAAGAAGCAGCAACCTTGTCGCAGTGTTGTTTGTGTTGCTGTCCCAGAGGGCAGCGTGTGCTGTGTCTTGCCGAGCCGAGGGACACGGGCTCAGTGCCGCTCGGCAGGCAGGAGTGGCCTCTGGTGTGTCCCTGCACTGCCAAATGCTTGGCTTGTCCCCTATGTCTGTGCAAAGCGGTAATGCCACTACTGGCTCACTGGGTGGCAGGGTGCGGAGCCCAATGTGTCAGCCTTGGGGGCAGGGGCCCTTGTGGTGGTGCCATTTTGGGGAACACTGGCCGTAAAAGGAGGCCCCTCACGCCCCTAGAAAGTTGTGGAAATGCTCATGCATTGTCTCCCGTTGGTGTGCGTGTGCCCGTCTGTGTGTCTGTCTCCCCCACTCCTCTGCTTCCCTCTCCGGGTATTTCTCTGGTCTGCCCTGCACAGAGGGAGCCCAGCAGTCATTCAGTTGCCCACGTGCTGGGGCACCCCAGTAGTCCAGGGCAGCTCCAGCAGCAAGGAAGGCTGTGAGGGGGTGTCAGGCTCCCCTAGGGAGCAGAGAGGGGGTGATTTAAAGCCCACTCTGCTGCCCCTCTCTCCTAAACCTGGTCTGGGGCACTGGGGCTGCTCTGGGCCTTTCCCTGTGGGGAGGCAGCTGAACTTGCGTGTGGGTCTGTCTCAGCTTGGGGAGGAGGCCAGTGGCCCCCAGCGAGCCCTGGGCTGATGTGCTGGCACTGGGCGCTTCCTCTCCCGCAGCGGCTATGGAGGCCTGCCGGACTGCATGCTGACCTCGCTGCCCAAGGAGAGCGTGCTGTTCCACAAGCCAGTGACGGCGGTTCGCTGGGGCGGCTCCTACCGGGAGGAGAGCCAAGAGGGGCGGACGTTCCCGGTCCAGGTGGAGTGTGAGGACGGCGAGAGGTTCCTGGCGGATCACGTCATCATCACGGTGCCTCTAGGTGAACCGCCTCGCGCCCCCCTTGCTCCCGAGCGCCTCGCTTCCATCTGTCCCCACTGCGGCTCCTCTCTGGTGAACCAGATGCTGCCCCGTGGGTTGGCTTGGCCGGGCCCTGCCCTGCCTGGGCTCACTGGCTTGTCTTCTGCCCACGGGAAGGGCAGTTCTGCCCTGATGCCCCAGCTGTGGCATTGTCCCTCCTTCCAAACCGAGCCCTGGTGAAACCTCATCGCGGGGTGTTTCGCCAGGGAGGAAGGAGCTCTGATGATAACCCAGCCTCCCCTCTCCCACCAAGGGGCTCTGTGCAAGAGAAACCAAATTGAACTGCATTGTAAAACAAGAACACAAGCTGGCTTCGATCAGTCCGACAGACCCCGTTCCCCTCACTCAGCTGTCCCCTGGGCTGCGCTTTGCTAGATCTACTGGCCCCAGAGAGTCTCAGGGCAGAGAAGACCCAAACCTCCAGTGTCAAAACCCAGGAGGAGAAAGCCCCTTGGGTGGTATCTCTGTACTTCCCGAAGAAGCTGAGGGGCCCACGCCCAGCTGAACAGAGAGCACAGGCTGGGCAGTACCAGAGGGCATTCTGGCACCCACGCCCAGAGGGAGTGGCAGGATAAATGGGGGCAGCCCTTGTGCACACTGAGGGAAAGGCTTTGTAGCCGGTCAGACCTGGAAGGCTTGCCATGGGGAGGGCTGGCCGGGAAGGGCACCCAGATCCCTGCCCTGATGCTGGGCGAACCCGATCAGTAATCCCCCAACTGGTTCCCGCAGGGGGCGGATGTGGGAACTCCCCCCACCCCAGAGACCCAGTGTGCAGGGCCCCTGTGGGCAGAGACGTGGCTGCATGTCTCACCAAGGGCCCTGAAGTCAGCCTCGCTTTTGGAGGCCCCTTGATGAATTGTCCATCTTGGCCCACGGGTTCCTATCATCCAGGCCTGCCCCTTGCCGGATGATCGCAGACACCAGCAGTGGGTGGCAGTGGCCGCAGCAATGTGACAATGAGGTGCCCGTGGACCCAGTGCTTGGGCACACGTTGTGCCTGCTGCTTCAGCACCAGGGTGGATTTGATTTAAATCAAATCACTAGTCAGGAAGATTCGATTTAATCATGGATTTCTACATAAAAGTGCATTCTTCTTGGTTGTTACCAACCTGAAGATCCCGCATGTTCAGACATGTTCCTTTCATCATCTTCATCGCAGCTCCTTCCTGAGAAGGAACACTTCTCGTGATGTTGCTTCATTTGGGAAACCAGGCCTTGCATTTCTTTGTTGCACTGTTTGCCTTTTTCACACGTCTGTTTTACTCACAGGTAGAGGAACTTCATTAAAATATTCCCAAACTGGGTCTCTTTTATGGCCTGCTGCCATTATAGGTTTTCCCTTCTAGTGAGAGAATGGTATGGTAGATCTCAAATCAATGAAGGCTACACTCAGAAAGACCTCAAGACTTCTGGAATATGCTGCTCAAACAGTTTCACTTTTGTTTCTGCTGCCTGTCTCTCCCTTCTCACATTTATGTCCAGACTTCTTCTCCTTGTCCAGATCTATTCCGCCCCCAACAATCTTCTATTCACTGAACTTTTTGAAACTTTGCACTTTTAGAGAGAGGTAAAGGATTGACTCTGTGTACACAAATGTATATATATAAAACATTTTTGCTCTTAACAAGCATGTTATCTCTGGAGGCACAAATCCACAGTTTGAGAACTGCAAAACTAAGCATCTCTGATGGTATCTTCTAGACTGAGCACTGAGTCCCATTGGGTAGATTAACCTAATTAATCGATACAGAAGCCCCTGGAACCCCATAAGATTGGGTCCCTAATCCATGAACTATTGGAACTCATTTACAAAACTTTTCTTAAACATTGAGACAATATATTCATGTATACTATAGAATTAGAATTTATAATCCCTATTCCATAATGAGATCTTTGATCAATAATGTATCTTAATTAAAACTAACTTTAGATAGTTTTTTTTTTCCTCAAAAAGCATTTTATCAAAGAAATCTGATTTAAATTTAAAAAATCAGATTTTTTTTTGTTTTGTTTTATGTTTTTAAATCATTGATTTTTATCCACCCTGTTCAGCACCCACCAAACATGACTCTGGGCTGTGCCAGCCATGCCCGCCCTCGCCAGCTCTGTCCTGCTGTAGCAGGGGCGCTGACAGCTCCACAGGGGCAGCTGGGCAGCGCAGGATGGAGTTCTCCCAGCCAACAGCCGACGACCGGAACTGACTCCCAGGAGCAATTGGGTGGGTGTGGAATTTGTCCAGGTCCCTCTGCCCTGACCTGGTCTCCCTGCAGCAACTGCACGCTCAGGCTGTGGATGAGGCCGAGACCTTGGTGCCGGGTGGCATCCATGCCATGCTCAGTTATACAGAGGCCTGGGTGGTTAATGACAAAGGACCGCGGGCTATTGCAGCCATGCATCCAGAGCAAACAATGCTTGTGTCTTTTATAAAGAGCCAAGACTTGGAGGGTGCTGGGATGGCAGGTAAGGCTGCTAGGAGGCGCGTATGGGTCAGTCTGCTCTCTGTAGCAGAGATCAAAGCGAAGGGCTAGCTCCCCTTCTGCAGTGTATCTCAGTGTGCCAGTTCCCAGGTGAGGTGGAGCCCATCCAACGGGCTGGGAGGCAGCTCTGCGAAGGGCACCGTGAGGGGCAGGATCGCTGGCTGTGGCTGCTGCAGCAGTGCCAGGGACAGCAGCAGTTTAACTTTCTCTGACCAAGCCCAGGAATCGACCCTGCTGCCACGCTGGGTATAATCTCAGCGGGGACAGATGCTTGTCAGCCAGGATGTGCCAGCTTGCCACATACAAGGGGAACAGAAACCCCAGCAAGCTTGGGAAGGTCAGGGGGCGGAGCGCATGCCACTCAGCAAGGGAGCAGGGCTGCCCAAAGGGGGGGGGGGCAAGTGGGGCAATTTGCCCCGGGCCCTGCAGGGGCTCCCACAAGAATATAGAATTCTATAGTATTGCAACTTTTTTTTTATGGAAGGGGCCCCCGAAATTGCTTTGCCCCAGGCCCCTGAATCCTCTGGGCGGCCCTGCAAGGGAGAGAGACAATGAGCTGTCAGCCCTGCTGAGCAGCCCTTGGCAAGGATGCGGAGCAGCTGCATGAGAGCTGAGGGGACCCGCCGAGGAAGAGCGAGGGTGGTGGCTCTGTTTGCTGCTCTGGGAGGAGGCTGGGACATTTGGGTCCTGCCCGCCCTGGCAGGGCCCCAGACAGTGCCTCCTAGCTGGTTAAGGGGAAGGCCATGGTACTTGGAGCTGTTTGTCTCCTGTTTCAGCCCAGCACTGGAGAAGGAAGCTCTCCACACCCCAGCTGAGTGTGTGAAAGGCTGAGAATGCCCCATCCACATCTCAGCTAGCCAAGGAGTGCTCCCCCAAACAGGACACCCCTGCTATCTCTGCAGCAAAGAACCGCTCCCTTTAAAGCTATTTCAGCCTCTGCCTATCCTACAGGAGCAAAACATGACCCAAGCCCATTGTCTCTCCGGTGGTAGGGCCCTGGATGGATGGCTTCCTGCCCCGCCCCCAGCCAAGGAGGGGCAGGGCTAACTGCAGTCAGTCTGGGGGTTAAATCTAGCCTGTCTGGCAAGGTCCCGCTCTCTCCCCTGAGCCAGATCCCTTCTTCAGCATTCAGGAGGCAGCAAACACTTTTCGTCGTTGTTTGGTTCTTGAAAAGAATTAATCCAGGGGACTTGCAATGTCCAATCAGAGGTAGAGTTCTTATGAATGTGCAGAAATGCCAAGTGATTTAGATGTTCTTGGCCCATTGTCATTTGTAAATAATTTTTCAGTCTGCACAGGAAACTGAATGATCGCTCAGCGGTGCAGGTTGTTTGCATAGCACAATTTCAGGAGAATTGTAACTTTGGACAAAAACATCACTCAAGCCTTCATTTTGTTTCAGAAATTGCTTCACTCGGCTCACCAAATTAAGCTGGCAATTTCTCGATCTGCAAATATCACTCAGCATTTCTAAATGAAGAGAGAGCCCCTCCATGTTAATGTCACCATGGAAACCGTCACTTATTGGGACACTGTCCTGTTTTGAGCCATTTACTGCATCAGTTATATGCTTCTCCAATTTTACTGGGAATGTAAAGCTTTCTGTTAAAAACCTCTGTTCAATGACAGCTTTGCAGGCATCAATGATCCTGACATATGTTTGGGGTCACTGAAAGTGTGAGGAAGGCTTCCTTGGTTGAGCCATCGTGGTGGCTTGTGTTTTCTCAAGAATGTAGGATCAGGTAAATAAAGATTTCTTGCCTTACCGATAGTTGTTTCCCAGAAGTGATTCTATTATGAGTCGATGGGCATCCCACTCAACACCTCTTGCAACACGTTCTTCATAACGCTTGCCAATGACACGTTTGGGTTTTGAATTTTTGCATTAACTTTTTCTACAGAACCTATGGATTTCAGAAGAACTGATAGTGTAAGGTACATTGAAAAAGATTAAAGTCACTTCAAGAATCCACTGCATTTTGAGCCAAATTCATCTGAAGAGTGACTAAATTCATCCAGGCAGTTCATCATGGCCTCTTAGTTGTTGAGCAGTGATTTAATGCTGCTGATTCTTAGTGCCCATCTTGTTGGGCACAGTGGTCGTAAAGAAGGCTCCCCTTCACTCTGAAACTCTCTGAATGCTGTCATACGCTTTGACTCCCTGAGGGCATTGATGAGATCTTTCACCATTGAAAACATATCACAACATTCTGGAATATTATGCAGGGCATCCTGCGTGGCAAGGTTAAGGGAATGTGCAGCACAGTGCATAAATTCCACTCTCGGCTCTCGATCCTTCACTCTGGCTTGGACCCCACTAAATTTACTGGACACATGACTGGCTCATCCATTACAATGGCGTAAAACTTAGAAGCCTTTATCTTTTGCACAATTTGTCTTAGCACCATCATTGCCATTGTTTCGATTATTTTGTTAAAAACCTCATGTGACAGCCACGTGTATTTTGGGCGACTAGGCCACTGTCTCAGTTCCTCTGAATCTGTACTGCATAGCAACAAGGGCTGCATGAAATTTGAATCACTCTCATTATGTCTACGTAATGCTATGCCTTGTTGAGCTAGGTACCGAACACTGTTAAAAATGTTGTATAATGCATTCCTAGCTGATTGTGGTTCTTCTCTGTAACTGGCTGACATCAGTGCAGAAATATTTCCCTGCGATTGCAGAGCAGCATACTTCATTACCACTTCCTTGTGACAGGAGGATTTTTTGTGTGATGTAAAACCACAGAATGCGTATGTCCAGTCTTGGAATCCAGATTAAATGTTGATTCGGCCTTCATAGAAAATATAAAGATCTTCTTTTCAGAACAGTTTTTGCAGACTGATCAAAAAGCGCCACAAGATTACAAGGGCCAATTTAGAAGTGGAAAGTCAGAAGCAACACTTGCCTGCTTCAATACATTATATTTTGTTGTACGCTTATACAACCAATTATATACTTTACTTTAAAGAGTATAAAATAATCATGTATCGTGCTAAACACGATCATACCCCAAACTGACCACTAAATTGAAGTTGCGTGTTTTTCCCCTCAGGCACTCAAACAGTATACGGATGCCTTTCAAATGAAGGCGGATTAGGGCTATATTTGTAAGAAATGCAGCGGTGCAGAATGGGTGAATTCACGACACTGACTTTCAACCTTCTGCTTAGACGATGATGAAATGACACGGGTCTCCATCACAGTCCCACGTCATTGTCATCATTGTGTATGCAGACTGTTGGAAGACTGCGCGTCGCAAAAGCACCTTGATAATTTAGCCTGTTTTCACGACACAGGGTTGCGCTACCTTAAGAAATAAGGTTAAACTTGCCCTTTAAGTTGATGCTCAGTGGACAATTGTGAACAGACCTATTATTCACATCAAAATATATGTAAAATATAAGCCCAAACATTGGTGGAGCTTGGCCCACATTCCTGAATAGTGGTGGAGCATGGGCACCACAGGCCCATATAACTCGCTGCCTATGTTCGTAGGGTTCCTTAAAGAACATCATGAGACCTTTATCGACCCTCCGCTGCCTCCCCGGAAAGCAGACGCCATTAGACAGCTGGGCTTTGGGACGAACAACAAGATCTTCCTGGAGTTTGAGCAGCCGTTCTGGCCACCAGACTGCCAGCTGATCGAGGTTGTCTGGGAGGACGAGTCTCCTCTGGTTGAGGCTGGGACCGACCTGCAGGCCAACTGGTTCAGAAAACTTATCGTCTTCTTGGTCCTCCAGCCGCCGGAACGGTAAATGGGGGCCTGAGTTGAGGCGTGGTAACTGGCTTCTGCGGGTACTCTGGGTTAGAACAGACAGTACAGTTCAGCTCACGAGTGTGCCACGCACCAGTCCCATGCTTCCCTGTCATTCAGGGGACTGGTTCATGGCAGTGTTGTGGCCTTTTCTCACTGGAGCCATCCAGCAAACCCTACCCACTCAGCCCCTTGAGAACTGTCGGTACCCAGCTAAGTGGGCAGGATGCCAGGGAATACAGGGCAATGAATGTTACTGACCGGGCCTTGCAGAATTGATTTGTCCACTCCAGTTTATGTAAAACCCTTGGTTCTTGTCCTTGTAGCAGCACAGAGAATTTTCTGAGTGTGGGCCAAGTATAACTGGTTCAGTGTTGCCCTCCTGACTCTGCCGACAGGCAGCTCCAGTGCTGCTCAGAGCTCTGCCAAGCAGCCGCAGAGTGCAACTGTGACCCTAAGAGCCTCTAACACCTACTGGCATAGGTTACGCTGTCTCCCATCAGACCTTTCAACTCACTCCACCCACCCCTCCATTGTCATGGTATTTATCTAAAGGGTTCTGTCACCCCTGAAAGTGTGAAACTGGATCTCTTGCCACCCTGAGTCTGTCCTGCTCCCAGCAGAGGCCTGGCCCACAGCTATTTCCTACCTGTACCAGTGACTCACTGCACCTGGGAGTTTTGGGTCACAGCACCTGCCAGCTGTGCCTCAGTTTCCCTGCTGGCTGAAGTGCTGGCCTGCAGCTTTCCTAACATTGCCAGATTCCCACCATTCCCAGCAGCCATCTTTGCTTTCAGCAGAGTTGTGGCCCTCAGTTGTTTACCTAGAGCGAATGGCCCAGGATAGAAGACTCTGGAGATCTGTGGTTGGTGGCCCATACCCCGATTGGGGTGACGGGCATGAGAGTGAGTGAGTGACCAGGGTCCCCCCGTGCCTAGCAGATCCTTTCTCTGGAATGAAGCTGCTCACCTGTCTTTTCTTAGGTATGGGCACGTCCTCTGTGGCTTTATTGCTGGGAAGGAATCTGAGTACATGGAGACCCTCAGTGACGCTGCAGTTCTTACGGCCTTAACTGATGTCACCCGTAGACTGACAGGTAACCCCCCCTACTGGCCCACATGTGAACTCTTCAGTTCATTGGCCTGAGCTTTCAAAGGGACTGGTGATGTTGGGGCCTCGCTGCCTGGGACCTCAGCTTGACATCCCTTAAAGGGACCTGCTTTCCAGCAAGTGCTGAGCACCCTCCCTCTGGAAATCAGGCCTCGCCCTGGTGCCTCCAGCTGAGGCCCCCAAAAGCACTATCCCCTTTTGAAAATGGAGGCCATGAACCAGAAGCCAAGGGCTCCACGCCGTCAGAGTCCCACTGTAGGAAGCGAGCCACCCAACACGCAGGGGAGAGCTCGCCTGGGGCGACGGCAGCTGTTGAGATTCCAGCTTTGCTGCGTTAGTTGAAGTGCAAGGCCCCACATTTGGTTCGCAGAGCTGACTGCAAAGGCAGGCACCTGTAGGATGTGGAACAGTGAGCTGGGCTCTTCGGCCATGTCCTGGTTTGTAAATGATGCGTAAGCAGGTGGCATTATCCCCCTCCTCGTCTGCTAGCACAGCCCCTACATGCTGGGTGGGATCCCAAATTACCCCTTTCTGCCTGGCCCCTTATTGTTCACTTTGAAGCCCTGTTATAATCCTGAACTGGAGCTAATGTGAGTCACCTGGTCTGGTTGCTAGGGTGAGTCGCAGACCAGCTCTGCATGTCTGTGCAGAGTTCTAGCACCTGACGCCCTATGAATGCTGCTTGTGCTCTGAGATGCAGGCCCCCTTGCCGGGTGTTCAGCTGCTGTGTTTGTGGTTCAGGGAACCCTCACCTCGCCCCGCCGAAGAAGGTGATGCGATCTCAGTGGCACAGCGCTCCCTACACCAGGGGCTCCTACAGTTACGTGGCCGTTGGCAGTTCAGGAGATGACATTGACGCACTGGCTCAACCCCTTCCCGAGGATGCAGCTGACCCCCGGGTAATGGCTTTGCTTTCACACCTGGGTACGGTAGCAAAGGAGTGCAGTGTTCCGTCTGCACGGCCTGTGGGGTGAACAGCTGCAGTTGCCGTGGGGGGCTGGAGATGGGAATTAGCTGCCTTTGTTTGATTGTGACAGTCCTGTCTGATGTCTGTCTTCTCCCCACCATCTCTTGCTCCTCCCTCTGGTCTGACTGTCAGGGCCCAGCTGGTGCATTGTCCCCCTCTGCTGGGGGATGGAGCGTTTGTCCCTGGTTGGCTGGCATAGCACAGGGCATTGGAACAGGCTTCGCCACCATGGGGAAATCCCCCCCCCCTTGCACTAGTGCAGCCGGAGCTCTGGCAGAGCTAACGAGGGGATGGATGCCACACCAGACGCTGGCATCTGTCAACTCTGAGCAGGGCTAGATGTGCTTATGGCAAAAATGCCCAATCCCTGGCTGCAGCACAGCACCAGAATGACAGCTACAGCATTGGTGTATGTGCCAAGGGAAATGGGGAGGGCAGCTTGGCATTGAAATACCCAGGGAATCCACTGCTTAATAAAGCCCCATTCATCAAGAGCTAAACTAGAAGGATGTGGGATCTGGGCCTCCCGCAGCCATAATGAAGCTACAGGGCATGGGTATATCGCAGCAAAGCCCTTATGAATGGCTCAACAAAATGCCCTAGGCACCATGACCCTGGACAGGTCACTGGGACGTTTGCTGTCCTCAGCATGGGAAGTTCTATGGGAGGTGTGGTATACGTAGTGCAGTGCATGCACAAAGCTGTGGCTGCAGTGGGGATCACCCTGGTAGTCCCCCACCCCGGTTCTGTGTGCATCACACGTCCTGTGGGAAGCTGGACGATTATCCCTGAACAGGGCATGCAGCCGCCTTTCCGCATGAGTCCAAGAACAGTGTGATTAACCCTGCAAGTGCTGTGCTCACGCCTGCTTCTGCTCTTCCCACTGCAGCCGCTGCAGGTTCTCTTTGCTGGAGAAGCCACGCACCGGACTTTCTATTCCACTACGCATGGGGCCCTTCTGTCGGGCTGGCGGGAGGCCGACCGTCTGCTCAGCCTGTATGACACGTCTGAATCCCACCAGCACAAGCCTCGGCTCTGATGCCACTTGCTCGCTTCTCCTTGCTGCTGGGCTTCTGGTTTCCAGCTCATTACTCAACCTCCGATTCCTTCTGTCCCTTGCCGTTGCCAAGGGAAAGGGGTTAGTTTGTCTCTAGCCGGTGTGCCCACTCTTTGTGGCTTGTCTCTCTGATGTCCCTGCGATCAGACTAAAGGCAGGGTGGCTGTAGGCTTGAACCCAGCACTGGGAGCTGCAGCACCCACACGGACGAGGGGGACTGGGGAATTGAAACGCCACCTAACTATGCAATGGAGTGCTGTCAGTACTAACAAGTAAATCTCTATCATTAGGGCTTTGCGGTTGCAGCTTGTCTTCTCTGCCTGCTCCTGAGAGGAACATAGTAGCCAGGATGCTCCTGAGACAGGTGGTGTAAATGTGTGACCCAATCCCTGAACACTCCTGAGACAGCCACTGTAAACTTGTGACCCACATGCCAGATCCCAAGCCCTGAACACTCCTGAGAGAGGCGGTGTAAATGTGTGACCCGCAAGCCCCACTGAAAACAATGGGCCAGAATCCCATTCTCTCCAGTGGGATATTCCCATCGCTAGGGTGGGAAGTCGGCCCATGGAAGGGCTGTGTGAAAACTGCTATCTGAATTTCCCCCGTTGTCCTCTCCAAGGCAAAAAAGTGTGGATCCTTGCCTGGCTGAGGGGGAGTTTCAGTGTCCCAAAGGCCTGGCAGCCCCATATTCAGTATGGCTCTGCGCCCAAGGTGTGGGGAGAGTAGAGCTGAATGCTATGCTCCTCAGCCTGCCCCACAGACACCAGCAGCAAGTCCAGGTAATACAGCCCAAGGGAAACCTAGGGGCAGCCACGTCTCTTGAGCCATAGTGCGAGTTCTCCATTGTCTAGGAGTTCGTCCACCCCGTCCCTTGACTGCAGACAGGAGGGAGAGGAGCTCTTGTTGCTGGTGCTCAAAGGCCTGAAAAGTGCTGCTGCTGCTCCTGCTCAAAGCAGAGTAGCTCCTGGGGCCTGAGCATCCCCCTCCCCTTGCCAGCAGGAGACACCAGCACCAATCTTACACATGTCCTGGAGTGTGAAAGCACAGTCTGGCCTCAGCTTGTCTGCTCCCTGGAAAAGATTAGTACCAGGTTGAACTTCCTCTGAACTCAGCTGGCCTGTTATCCACTCAACCTGCCCTGATTTAAGCCACATACAAGCCAGAGGCCATGGAGATGAGCTGCGGGAGCCAAGACAACAGCAGATGAGGCTGTGGGGTACTCAGGCAGTGCTGCAAGGGTGGGAATGGCAGGACTAGTGATGATGCCAAGGTTATGGAGTGAAGGGTGGAGTTAGCAGGGGCAGACATGCAGCGGTGGGTGGAGGCTCTTCTCACCCTGGAGATCTGGTGTCCAGTGGCTTCAGTTTACTTATCAGAAGAGACATGGAAAGGGCAGTTTCTACCTATAGCCATTAGGACCCCCACAGCAATGTGACTGTATAAGACGGGACTAGGAACACCACCCCCCAGCACTCTGCTGAGCTGGAGGAGTCACCCCAGCCCTGGGAGGAGACAGGTGGATTTGGCACCAAAGCCCAAGTTGTTGACAAGAATCGCAATGTAGGGTGCATGGGGGGGGGGGGGGGGCAGAACTGAACTACAGGAGCGGGTAGGGGCTCATTTTCTAGAGGGCCAGGCTGCTGGCAGGAAGATCCTCCAGCACTGAGAGATAGCAGGGAAAGGAGGAGATTGTAGGCGTGAGGAGAGGGGAAGCAAATCCATTGGAACAATATAGGACAAAAGGAGGGAGCCAATTCCTTGCCCTTCCAGGAGGGAGGCCTGATCTGGACACTTGGCAAAGGGAAGGAGGGAGGGTCTGAAATTAGCGTGGGGTGATAGTAAGGAAAGAAGCAGCCAGCTTTGATGTGGGATATTCTCCTGTCTAAAATGACACCAGGAACAATTCCATTCCACTGCCATCACCTTGCTCTTGAGCCAGAAACCCCAATGCCCTTCTGCCCCCCTCCCAGGGCACCGCCAGCTGGTCACACTGAACTGCCAGCTGCTGGGCAACCTCCCAAGGAGGACAGACTCATCAGAGGATCTGCTACAAGAAGCTGCCCAGGCAGTAAATCACTGCAGAGGAGTGCCCCATCTACCATGCTGTTAGGACCAAGGTTCAGCCTGCTGCGAAGAGAGCCTCTGTGGCCAGCAGCCAAGCTGCTGTGCAGGTAGACTGCACCTCTTGGTGCTGGAACACAGTGGACCTGGAGAGGCTGTCGCCTGTAACTTAGAAATGAGCTCAAGCAATGCGAGACAGGCTAAGGCCATCCACAATGAGGGTGGTCCCACCACTCCTCCCTCCTTTATCTCTGAGAGGGGATGAGGTATCAACAGCACCACTTAGCCTCCTCCCAGTGGCCTTGGAACTACACAGAGTTGCATGTTTCGGGCAAGTACTCTGAACCCCAGCCCTAATTCTTAGAAAACTGTAATGCATTGCTATTCTGTCAGTTGAATACAGTGCCACCTTCCCCTCCCTCTGCCCAGCAGGAAGATAGAGACTTCTTACACCAGAGGTTCTCAAACTGGGGGTGCAGAATGTATTCTGGGGGCCATGAGAAGGCCCCTACATTTTAGGGGGAAAAAATTCACTTTACACATTTAGAACTGGGCAGTCACAGAGCAGTGACTGCGGGGCAGCACTCAGAGTTGGGGGGGGGGGGTAACTACAGCCACAAAGAAGGGAGGTGTGATCAAGTAAGTTTGAGAACCATTTACACTGCTATTTTCAGACCTATTGCACAAGTTCAGATCTGACATGCACTTAAACCCTCGTAGACCAAGTCTGGTTAGATCTGAACACATGGAGCCCAGTGCTGCTCCCAGCTAAGCCACTGCAAACCCAAAGAAACCCTACTGCAATGAAGTGGTGAGCCAAGTTCCGACACTGTGGCAATTCCCCATCATGTGAGAGTATGTATTTGTGCTGGCTGGAGGAATCTTACCGCATTCCTCTGTGCATAGGCATGCTTTTCTGCATTCCCTGTGTACATGGCATTGGCAACATTGAAGGAGGTCTGCATGCTGGTTATTTCATTCTTTTCACACTTCTAGCAACAGGACAAATGTTGCCTAAAGGCAATTATTTTACTCGGCACTTTAGGAAGTGAGCAGCAAAAATGATGGTAGAGGCAGCCCCAACTAAGGCTATACAATGGTTCTGCTTTCACACTGTTTGCAGTCACTCACAGCTCTGCAAACCTCACAGTTTGGGCTCCTGCTATTCACACTTGCTTTCTGGCAAGTATTTTAAAAAAGATTTTAGTTGCCTTTGAGTATTAGAGCGGTGGGAGAGGGAACGTACTCACCATTTTTTAAAAAAAACTGGCCTTATGTGTTGAACAACTCTGTAGCTCAATTGGTGGGGTGGGAGTTGGAAGGTGAATTTTGGGAAGGCAATATCTTTTGCTGGGGAGAAGCAAAAAGTGGATTTGATTCTGAAAATGGCAAGCTGTGCAGTCAGCAGACTGTGTGTACATGCTCTGTTAGTGTATAAAGCACAAGAAGGCAGGACACGTGTGCATGGGGGAGAGCGGGGATATGGCCCCTGGGGAAGGAAAGTTTCTGTGGGTGAGGGGAGTAAAGCCCCGCGGTTATGACAGGTGTTGCTGTCCATGTGATTTGAGGATATCAGCACGAAGGCTGGTCAAACTGGGAGCCTAGTAGCCAGAGAGAAGAGCAGGACTGGAGCAGCTTTGAACCTAGCTCTTTATTCAAAGCATCAGATGCAGCAGTATGCAGGATGTCATCTTCAAGGAGGGCAGTAACACAGGTGCTCCTGGAGCTACTGGGGATGACAACATGAAGTCCATCTCCATCACTGGGTGCCTGGCGCAGCGGGGTCTGGGACTTGCCTTCCAGATGCTCTGGAGCTGGACAGCTCTAGTACCAGTTGGTGCAAGCGATCTGGTATCGCACATCATCCAGCGGTAGCATGGGCGTTTCCTCAGCTGGCATGGGGGGCACTGTTTCAGATGGAGTGGGGGGAGCTACCCTGGCAGGGGAGCCTTTTCCTGGCACAGGTGCTGATGCCAGGGCAGGGGGCGCCACGGGGGGAGCTGCCCTGGGAGGGGGGCCTGTGCCTGGCCCAGGGGGCGCTGCCCTGGCGGGGGGAGCTGCGGGGGGCGCTGCCCCAGCAGGGGGGGACGTGCCCGACAGGCCAGGGGATGAGTCCGTGCTCCTTGTGCCACAGCCCGGCTGCCCCTCACACCGCGGCTCTGCCATGGCTGCCTGGGGGGAGAGAGAGACTGTGTGAGTCATGGGCGCAGCGGTCAGTACCCCCCGGCCCAGCCCCCTCACGCCGCCCCAGGTACCAACCAGCCCGCCGAGCCCCCCAACCCCCGTCTCGCCTTAGGCCGCCTCGGGCGCCACACGC
The DNA here is from genome assembly GCF_016161935.1 of Mauremys reevesii. Taxonomy (NCBI): domain Eukaryota; kingdom Metazoa; phylum Chordata; order Testudines; family Geoemydidae; genus Mauremys; species Mauremys reevesii. The sequence continues at coordinate 65,117,535 of NC_052629.1, read as the reverse complement.
GCAGCTACCGCCGCCCCGCCCCCAACAAAGCCCCGCCCCAACTTTCTACGTCACAAAGCCCCGCCCCTAATGGAGTCACACCGCAGCGCGGGCCGGCAGGGCCCGGAGTTCGGGCAGGGGCCCGTCAAGATGCGCCTACGACGGCCTTGTTGCCAGGCGATGAGGGACCCTCCCCGCTGTAGAATGGTGGTTCGGACGCTGCTCTGGCTGTGACCTTTTGGCTCCTCCCGTTATTCCCGGCCCGGCCGAGTGGTCTGGGGGCGGGGCCCGTGAGCGGCCGGAACCGGAAGCTGGCCGGGCGGGGGGTGTTGCGGGGGCGCGCTCCGGGTCGCTCCCCTGGCTGCTGGTGGGTTCCGGCGGTGGGATGCGGCTGGCGGCGGGCGCGCTGCGGGCCTGGCGGCAGCGCTTCGATTTCGGCGGCCGGGACGTGGCCGCCTGGTTCCCCGGACACATGGCCAAAGGTGGGGCCTGGGCCCCGGCGCTTTGCGCGAGGGTGGCTCCGGCCGGCTCAGAGATTTGCCAGGGGAATAATCTAACCGGCCGGGTTATGTGCCGCGGGCCGGAGATTCGCGTGTTCGCCGGGGGCCGGGCAGTGTCTGTGCCCGCTACGGAGCCGGCCGCGTCCCCCTCCGCAGCGTACGCGCGAGCCCGTCCCACCCCCGGCACGCGCACGCGCCCCGGCGCGGGAGAGACCCGCCGGGAGCGGCCTGTGTGTGGCGCTCTCCGGACGCCGGGTGATGCTCCCCGGGGCTGGGTGCGCCGCGTCGGGGGGGACCAGGTTTGCTGCCCTGTCAGTCCCGACTCCCGCAATATTTGGGGCCCGCTGGGCGTCCCGGCTCCTGCAGGCGCCTTATGGCCAGGCAGCCTCGGGTCCGGCCTGCCGGGTATCTCTGCCCAGGGCCTGGTGCGAGCTGCGGGCGGGGCTGAGCCAGTCCCTTCCCGTGGTGGCCAGGCTTGGTGGGCACAGCTGACCTGGCTCCACTTTGGCAGGCCTGCGGCAGATGAAGGAGTCGCTGCGGAAGGTGGACTGCCTCATCGAGGTGCACGATGCCCGAATATCCTTCGGTGGCCGGAGCAGGTGGCACCACGGCCCGAGCAGCACAGCGGAGCCCTGCCCCCTTGCACAGCACCATGTGTAACCCCTGGGCTGCTGCGTCCTTCCAAAGCCAGTACGTGGAGCCCACAGGGCTGTGCATGGCCCTCTGGTCCCTACTGCTTCCCTCCCTGGCTGGGGCCTTACTGTGGTGCGGTGTGCTGATGCGGGAACCTGCCTTGTGGGAGGTGAGAGTTTATCTCCGATGGAGCAGAGTTCTGCGGGCTGGACCCTTCCCCGTCACTGCGGGTATCTCAGTTCTTTGGCTTCCTTAACGGTAGAACATTCCATTCTCAGGCCGGAACCCGGCCTTCCAGGAGTCCCTGGGAATCAGACCTCACCTGCTTGTACTGAACAAAATGGACCTGGCTGATCTGACTCACAAAGCAGTAAGAACCCAGTTTAAAGTCTTTCTCTTCCCACTCTTCACAACCATTTTCCTGTTTACATGGAGAAGCTGCATCAGCAACTTAATCTAGAGTAAACATTGGGGCTAAGGCCAGGTCTACATTATAAGCGTACAGTGGTATAACTATGTGGCTATGGGACACGAAAAATCCACACCCCTGAGCAACACAGTCATACCAACCTAATCCCCTGTGTATGCAGCGCTGTGGCGACAGGAAGGCTTTTCCCGTTCTTATAGCCGGTGCGCCTCACAGCGGTAGATTAGTTAACACTGATGGGAGAAGCTCTCCTGTTTGTGTAGTAGCGTCTTCGCTGAAGCGCTGCAGTGTTTTAAATATAGACCTGCCCTGATGGTACTAACCACATGGTACCTCCAAGCAGGGCAGCAGGTTTTCTGGAGTGACCATAGGCAATGCCCATCAGTTACAAGGAGCCTTGTGCAGTCGTATTTCCTGTTATTACAGGAGAATTGGGGTTTCCACTCAGAGCGTGGTCAGGTCTGGCCCCTGGTGGGGGAGGCCCTGGCATCAGCCCCTGGGTCCACAGATCGTCTAGTGGATCCGTTGTATTAATGCAGATGGAATCTGTGGGCCAAATGTGTTAAGAGAACCTAGTCACTGTCCCAACATTAAACCGTGTTAAACAAGGTTCAGAGTTTGGTATACAGAGGCCTTAGCCTGCTTAGTGATATGGCAAACACACCGTGAAACAGTCTTTTGTTAAAGATCCAGAAGAAAAGAAAAACAGTTGAAGTGTTTGAAATGGGGAGGTATTTAAGTGAGGCCTTCAGTTCATCAACATCCCTTGTTCCCTCTTCCATTAGTCCTCCATCTCCAGCGCTAGGCTGCGGATACAGGATGCGGCCAGCAGTCCATCGAGATGGCACTAAGGAGATCCAACACCCCTGACTGTCAAATAGGCAATGTCTTTACAGGGTCCAAGCCAGCTGCAGCTCTTTTTGAGACCGTCCAGCTAGGGGCCCCCAGCAAAAGGCTCCCCCTGGACAGCTTCACTCAGCTGGCAGTAATCCCCACTGGTGATACCTGGCTGTTTGGTGACCTGTGCAGGGCACCCTTGCTGGTGGCTTGATCTGCCACTAGCTCTGTGTTTGAATCATCCCTTCACACACTGTCTTCTTGTTGGCAGTCTAGCAGTCAGGCTCAGTCCAGAGAGCTGTCGTCTGGGCCAGGATGGAGGCACCACAGGGCTGGGGTCCTTGTGTGGCGGAGGCAGCAGAGCTGCTGCTGTTGTCATATATTACTTGGCTGAATGAGCCTGGATTCAGCCTGCCGTCTCCATTGTAGGTAGCATTGCCATGTAACACTCCCTGATCCTCACCACACCCCTGTGAGCTCTGGTGGGTTGGCTGAGTGTTGTCATCCTCGTTCTACATATAGGGAAAGGGAGGCATGGGGGGCGGAGGGGCGGCTAGACTCTGGGCCTCCCACAGGAGCCTGTCTGCCTTTCTGAGCTGGTCAGCAGTCAGGCTTTCCAGACAGGTAGTGGGGAGTGGAACAGATATTTGTGTTTTAGCATTGTGCCTTCTCTGTGAAGGGTAACTCAGCTGATGGCTACAGCACACTTCACCCCAGTTCGCTGCAGCCTGAGCAACCTTGCCATGGTTTGGACAAGGGGGCACCAGGGGCTGCTGCATTCTCTGACATGGAAATCTCTCATTTCTTGCTAGAAAATTCTGGAGCGCTTGGAGCAGGAAGGGCTCAAAAACGTCCTCTTCACAAACTGCGTAAAAGATGAAAATGTCAAGAAGGTAACAGCCCCTGTCTCTTCTAACAGCAATTCCTTACGGCGTGTGTCTGCTCCGCAATGTGACTGCTTGGAACTGAGGGCAAGCCGTGCTGCACTCAGCTGTTCAGCGCCCTGGGCGCCTCGGTGAGATCAGGTCCCATTAGTGACTGCAGTACGTTTTTACTACAGGATTCCACTTTAGCTAATGCCGCCTCGGGATTGTTGACTTCAGATCTAAGAGCCCATCTTGAACCTCTAAGCCCCGGGGAGTTTGTGGCGCTGGCAGTTAGAAAGAACATCCCTTTACTCGTACATTGAGTGCACTTTCTCCTGGGCTTGCTGAGAGACCACATGGGAGCACTGCCTGCTGGCATCCATACGATGTGCCTTTCTGAGCAGTGCCCTAGTGGCAGGCATGGCCGTTGTGGTATACCCAGAAGTAGGATCTGAGCACTCGTGCCAGGGACATCGGGGTCAAGCTTTGATTATTTTAAACATTGTTAAAGTAACCCTAATGCTCTTGCAGCCACAAATGTGGCCAAGCGCGTCTCTCAGACCTGCAGGGGAGTCCTCAGCTCCCAGATTCTGCCCTGCAGTGGGAGATCTGTGCATGCAGAATGAGCTCGGTATCAGTTGACATCCACCCTGTGGAGGGCAGAGGAGAGTCTTGCCTTTCATGTGGACCAAAACCACCAGTGTGAACATTCCCATCTCCCCTGCTTTGCCTGCATTAAAGCTGTGCGTTAGTTGTACTCTGAACACAGCTGGAAGTGAAAGCTGGCTAGGAAGGACTCACGCCACCGTGGCTCTGTTAGCACCTTCATTTGGAAGCAGTTGCCAAACTGTGTTAAAGTACAGGCTAGCAGCAGAGAAGTCCCTGGCTTTCCCACTAGCTGGCGTGTTGCAGCCGGAGGCGTGCCTGTCCTGCCAGTGAGGTCTGCTTGGCTGCTTGTAGCAGCACTGTGCTTGCCAAGGAGTCTAACTGCAGGGTACTACCCACTTGGGACAAAGCCACCAGTGCTTTGCTTAGCATCTGTCTTTGTATTGCCCTGCAGGTCATCCCTCTCATCACGGATCTGGTCAGCAGCAGCCAGCGCTACCAGAGAGCTGAGGTCAGCTAATGGGCCAGAGTGAGAATGGGGCAAGTGTGCGAGTGAGACTCCCACACTGCTGCCCGGTTCCCCACATGGGCAAAGGGCTTGTCCAGCTGGATGCACTGATCTGTGTGTAGATGGTGCCCAAAGAGGTCCCGGTTCTCAGAGTGCTGAGAGCCCTCCATTCCCACTGGAGCCAGTGGGAGATACAGCGCTCTGGTGGCTGCAGGGCCCCCAGCATGCTCTCAGCTCCTGGGGCTGGATCTCGCTCCTGGTTACACTAGCATCAGTGCAGAGCAGCTGACTCCAGTGAAGTGAATCTGGTTTTCCACGGTTTGAGTGGGAGAAGAGTCTGGCTTCTCTGTTCAGATGGAAACATTCCACTGGTGGCCTGGACTTCCAGCTGGTCTCTCCCTGACAGTGCTGAAGCTAGAAGTTTAATGAACTGTGCCGGGCTCCATTCCCCGGCAAGTCTGGCTTATGACTTCCTTGTTTCCATGCAGATCCAAATTAATCTACCTTGACACATCCGCACTCCTGTTAGCTCTGCCCTGCCTGGTGTGTGTGTGGGGGGGGGGGGGGGGGCCGCTGAGTGGGACGGGGAGCCTGGCACGGTGCCGGCTGGCAGATCTGGGGGCGGGCTGGGTGGGATGGGGAGCCTGGTGCGGTGCTACCTGGCATTGCTGCTAAGGGAGGGAGCGGCTCATCCATCTCCCTTCCTGTTGTTCCAGAACGTGGAGTACTGCATCATGGTGATCGGAGTGCCCAACGTGGGGAAATCCTCCCTTATCAACTCCATGCGAAGGCTGCACCTCAAAAAGGGTACTGACTGGTGTGCCTTCCCATTGTGCCCCATGGCTCAGGAGGAGAGCATCCCCTGCCTGTGGGTCACAAATCCCTGGAGGGCTGGGGCCTTTGAGGTGGCCTTGGGACAGGTTCATCAGACCTCCTAGTGGTTCAACTCTCTCCTGCAGGGAACTGGCTCCCCTAGCTGCTGAATTGGCGCTGCAGGCTGCATCTTTTCCCTGGCTGTTCAGTGACCCAAGCTGAGCAGGGCTGGGCTCAGCCAGTGTTTAGCTAGGAGGACCCGGAGGCAGCAGGGGAGTTGGGCCCTTGTTCCCCTCTCTGCAGCTGCTCTGCTGTTGCTGTGATGTTCGGTGAGGGATGCAGAGGGGCTGGCAGAGCTCGCTTAGGAGCAGTGAGAGAGAAACTGGGGGGTTCTCTGGGGAACAGGCGCTGGCTGAACGGGGCATCAGTCCCATGAGGCACACCGATCAGAAGGATGGCTGGGAGATCTCTTGGATATGCACAGGGCCCACTCCTGCGCCGTGAGGCCAGTGGCAAAGCTCTGTCAGTGCCCTGGGAGCAGGCCAGGCCAGAGTGAGCCTTCCTTCTCCAGCTGACTGGGCCTCTCTTTTTCCTGAAGGGAAAGCGTCCCGTGTGGGTGGCGAGCCGGGGATCACCAAGGCCGTGCTTACCAGAATCCAGGTACTGTCCTCGGGAGCTGTGCCCCTGAGCACGGCCGGCCGGAGTGCTGTGCTGGCCATGGACAGAGCGTGTGTGTGCTTTCATTGTGTAGCTAATGTGTGCACAGCGCGAGGGGCTGCGTGAGGCCAGTAGCCGTTCAGCTGAAATGGTGAGAAGGTGGCTGAGTTAAGAGACCCCTGGGACAACACAGCATTGGTAGCTTCTAAAATAACACTAGGGTGCTGCCTGGTTGTGTGCTCTAGGCAAGGCCTCCCCGTGGCTCTATAGGGATAGAATATGGGGCTGGGAGCTGGGCCCCCAGGCCTGGCTTGAGGGGACTGCTTCGCCAGGTCCCCAGGACTGCAGTGAGGTGCATGCCAGGATCTGTAAGTCTCTGCAAACTGTACTGCTGGTAAAGGTCACCTGTAAAGGAAGTGACCCTGGATGGCACCAGCCCAGTGTGGTTCTTTGTGGGTGACTCATGTAGGAGGGGGCTGGGCTCTGCCCCAATTTGTGCTTTGCTTTGGCCCTTGGGCTGCTGGCAGGTTGCTCGAGGGACCCTCTGGGGCGGAGCTGGGGTGCCCAGTTGTACTGGGCCGTTTCCAGTGCCAGTGTTCGTGCTCCACATTGTCTCTGCCCTGGGCTGGTGGATCACAGAGTTGTCACGCCATTCCCAAGTCGGCTGGTGGGGGGAATCGGCTTCGAAGTGCCAGCGTCCCCCCGGTTTGTGCCGGCGCTGCTCAGGGTGCTGCTTTGGGCTCTGCTCTCTGACCTGCACAGCCTCGTAACAAGCCTACCTCTGCCTGTCTAGGTCTCCGAGAGGCCCCTTATGTATCTGCTGGACACGCCTGGAGTGCTGGCTCCAAGAATAGAGAGCGTGGAGGCGGGCATGAAGCTGGCCCTGTGTGGTGAGAAGGGCTTTGGAGCTGCAGCTGCTTCTGGCCAGGGGCTGTCCTCACTTGGCTCTGCTGGGGCTGAGATGGGAAGCCCCGGAGCTCATGATCGTGGGCACAGTGTGTGTGTGGGGGGGGCACGCTCCACCCAGGCAGCAGGGCTTTGTGGAGGCAGCATGGGCCGTGCCTTGAGACATGTTGTTATTGGGCGCTTGGGGCAGAGCCACTGCCTGTCCCCCTACTCTGAGGAGCCCAGCTCGGGCCAGGTTGCTGCTCCCAGCTGTCTGGGGAGGGAGCATCACTCAGCGCATGTGCTGCAGCCCAGCTGTCTGCCCTGCCCCTCTCCCTGGCCTGGCCACACTGGCTGTGAGCTGCACCTGGTGACCATCCAGGAGATCAGCTGCTGGGGCTTTCGCCCCGGGGTTGGGGTGGCACTGCAGGCTCTAGAGCTCAGTAGGAACAGCCCATCTCCCCACCCCGGGAAGCTCCTTACTAGGCCAGTGGCCACCTCCATACTGTGCCCGGCACTGGGCTGGAGCCTGGCTGTGCCCAGGGTGGCCCCCGGGGAGCAGCGCCTCGGAGGTGCCCTGTGCACACATTCTTAGGCTGGCCAAGCCGGCCCCAGAGCCCTCTGCCCTATGTGGCTGGCACTCAGGCTATGCTCTGTGTCTCATAGGGGCCATCCGGGACCACCTGGTGGGCGAGGGCATCATGGCCGACTACCTGCTGTACACCCTGAACAAGCAGCAACAGTTTAGGTGAGCACTTCCTGAGGACCTGGCTGCTGTGAGGTCAGGGGGTGGGGCTGGCTGGGCTCATGCATTGTGACCCCAGGGGCTTCCCTGGTCTTGGGGGCTGGTTCCTGCCCATGTCTCCCCAGTGCCACCCCTCAGCTCTTGCTTGGAATCTGCTCTTGTGCACACTGTTGGCAGGGAAGCTCCTGCAGTGGGGACGCTCCTTGCCAGAGCGGAGGGTCTGTCCGCTCCTGATGTGAGCCTAGCTGGCGTTGCCCCTGCACTGAGCTGCCACAAGGGGCTGTAGGAGGTGGAATGGTGCCCAGCGCATGTCGTATGCAGAGTATCACGCTGCATGACTTTGAGGGCCAATCTGAGGGCAGACTGTGAAAAGCAGGGTGACACCTGGGTGGAGCATGCTGGTTGCATGCTCTATAATTAGATTGCAGTAACAAGTGGGCCCCTGAATAACTAGATCAGTCTCACCATGGAGTCACAGACAGTCCCCTTGGGCTCTCCGGTCTGTCTTGCAACCCAGGCAAGCTGGACTTAGTGAGGGCTGGTTGCTCTGCACCAAAGATCACAAAAGATTTGGGTTGCTGCTTGTCCCATTTGTACCTCAGATCTCACATCAAAGACAACACTTGAAGCCAAGCCTATGGTAAACTAACTAATGATGTATTAACTAGGAAAAGAAATGAGAGCGCTCTTATGGTTAAAGCAGGGAACTGTATAGACACACATGATGTGTCTCTATGGTCTTTAACAGTGATGGAGCTGTAGCAATCTGTCAGCACGGAATGTCTTTTAGGGCTAATCCAGGTTGACCCTGGGGGGTCTCTGCTTCTGTTTTGTGGCTCCAGCCCTGGGAGAGTCAAACAAGATGTTAGCTATTTTTATTTCCTTCGTAGCCTCTTCATGGGTGTGAAGGGACAGTTAACACAGTCTTTGTATTGTGATGTTTGTGTGAAAGTTTATGCCCAAATAAATGTTAGTCTGTATCAGCACAAAGAACTAGTGACTAACACGGCTACCCCTCTGAAACCTGTCTCTTTGCTAGTGAAGGCTCCCACCTGGAAAGGGCAGGTATCAGCCCTGCTGCCCCATGCCAGAGCAGCGAGGTGTTCACTGCCTGAGGCCCCCGTAGCCAGCAGTCCTCATAGAGTGGCAGCTGGGGACACCACACAGGTAGGGATGTGCAGAAATCCCTGCCGTCCCCAGGAGGTGGCAGTAGAGCTGCTTGGGTGACTGATGGGGCCAAAAGGAGCCAGGAAGGACCTGGGACCTGTCTTCTGTGTGACTGGCTGGTCAGCTGGGGGCGTGGAGGGTGCTGGCCCTACCCCAGAGCAGGCACTGCATGCTGTGCAGCCACGCCATCCCTCTGCACGCTCCAGAGCACTCTGAGCACTGAAGTGCTCTGCCCTGTGCCCTAGCCTGGCTGGTGCTTCTGCCCCTGCCCTGTGGTGCTAACCCACTTTCACTGCCCTGGCACAGCTATGTGGAGCGCTACGGGCTGGGCGAGCCCAGCGACGACATCGAGAGTGTGCTCAAGCGGGTGGCACTGAAACTGGGCAAGACGCACAAAGTGAAGGTGCTCACAGGGACAGGTGAGTGCCCCTGCGGGCCTGGGACCCCATGGGGGGGGACGAGTGAGAGCTAGCTCGGGGGGGTTCATGCCAGGCGGAGAGCCTGTGGGGAAGTGGGTAAGTGCTGTGCCCATGCCACCTGGAGATTCCAAGGCTAGAGGGGAGGACGAGGGAGCTGGGTGGGAGAGAGAAGGGGAATGCCCCACCCACTGCTTGCTGGAGGTTCTGGGGGAGCACCCCGGCCTAAAGGCGCGCAGGGTAGGGGCGCCCCAGCTACTGCCGACTGCAGACCCTCTGTTCAGCGTGATTGCCTGAAGAGGCATGGCCAGGGCGTGGGGCTGGCACCAGGAAGGGCAGTAGGGGCTGGCAGGTGCTGCCCGTTGGGGCAATGGAGGCTGGTGACTGGTGAGGGGAGGGAGGATCTCTGAGCCCTGGTGTGTTGTGGGGGAGCCTCTTGTGTCAGTTTGCATGGAACCAGGGCCGTGCAGTGCCCAGGGACCAGCCGGGGCTAGCTCCTCTCCCCCCTCTCCCAGCCTGCATTTGGGGCTGTGTCTGTGCAGCCATGGACTCTGGAGCCCATCCAGAGGTGCTGGGCTGGGCCATGAGCTCCCCCCTCACCTACAGCCTTTGCCTTCTCTTGCAGGGGACGTGAACGTGATCGCGCCCGACTACCCTGCAGCCGCCTATGAGCTCCTGCGCACCTTCCGCAAGGGGGAGCTGGGCCAGGTGCTGCTGGACTGAGCCCTGCCCAGCCCTCACGCCTGGCTCGAGCTCAGCTGCCACCCTCTTGCCCAGGCTGATCATGGCATGGAGGTGGCTCATGGGCAAAGCAGGATGTGGTGGGCCCAAGCTGTTTCCCTCCTCCTGCCCCATGCACATGCAGCTCTGGGGTCAGTATGGCTGTGGCCAGGAGAGCAGCCCTCATGTGGGTCTGTATTTGGCTTCCCAGCCAGGGCCAGGGCCCCTGTCATCACTTGAGTAGGCTCTGTCTGCCCATCATCCCAAGGGTGAAGTGCTGTGAACAGACCCGAGCCCAGGGACTCCCCCATCCTCTCTTGGGGGTTCTTGGGGCAGTTCAGGGCCCTGCCTTTCCCCTGCGTAGGTTCATGCTCCTTTGGGCTATTGCCCCGGTGGGCAGAGCCAGCCTCTGTGTCTCCTGGAAGAGCAGAGCAGCCCTGCCAGGGACCCCTTCAACAAGACGTGCTTCCGCTGTCCCACAGCATGGACCAAAGGGCTCCAGCTGTGTGCGGGCAAACCCTCGTCTGCTCTGTCACTGCCACAGCTGTCAGCCCACTGGTCTGTAGTGGCCAGCAAGCCCCAGTGCTGGGCCTGGATCGTGAGGGCAGGTGCAGTGTGTGGTGGCAGCTTTGTTTAAAATAAAAACTGGGGCACATGTAGTGAAATCCAAGCCCTGTGCTGCTAGGATTTAATGGTCATTAAATTCAGTTCCACCCTGTCACCACGTTGGTATTTATTAACACAGCACTGTGTCGCTGGTGTTCTCGGGGGCTGGCACTGGGGGCAAGCGTGTGAGCTGGATGTTTGTGCTGCAGTGTTCTGTGGGGGGAGCTAAGTGTTGTGATGTCTTTAGGTTTCAGATACAACCCAAGGGGCAGCAGCAACTCCCCTCTCTCAGAGCGAGGCACTCAGGCTCTGCACACGCAGGCAGCGTCGCTGTGTCGGTCACACTCAGGGCAGCTCCCCCTCAGAGCGAGGTGCTCAGGCTCTGCACACGCAGGCAGCATCACCATGTCAGTCACTCAGGGTAGCCCCCCCCCGAGCAATGGGCTCAGGCAGTGTCACTGTGTCTCATATTCAGGTCACACTTTCATGGTCCTCTTTGCAGGCCCCAGTGGGAGTGATGGAAGCTGAGACTGTGAACATGATTCTGAGGTAAGGGCTGGATCCCACAGGGGCAGGGTTCATGCCTCCCTGCAGACATAGGACAGCTGTTAGCTCTGGCAGAGAGCAAGTTCCCTGCTGAGCCCCTGATGGCCCTGTTGTAGTGGGCAGTGGTCTGAGTGTAGTGACATTTGCCCCTGCACTTGGGTGGATAGAGCAAGGACAGAGGGGAGTGCAGCACCGCTCATGCTGCCCCACAGGAGCTGGCTGCTTCTCCTGCTCAGCTGCCACTAGGCCCCTTAGGGAGTGAAGTAGCTGGGCCCAACTGAGCCTCCTCCATATGGGGCTGAGTCTGCTGGGGCAGGGTGCCACACAGGAGTCCTCCTCGCAGACCAGACCCTGCTTGATCACCGCGTCTGTCAACCTCCCCGAGGTGGGGATCTCTAGTAGGGGAGAGCTCCTAAATCCACCAGCCAAAGGCTACACTAGTTCCAAGGGCTGGAGGCAGTGACTGGGCAAACTGGCTGGAAGTAAGGGATACACTTTTAACAGTGAGGCTGCGTAACGCATGGAATAACTGACCAGGCACTTGGGGGATTCTCTGCCACATTGAGTCTTAACTCAAGATGGGATAGGGGCCGGTGGCAGCAATCACGGGGTGGGCTCTCTGCCTGAGCTTTGCAGGAGATCAGATTGAATGATCCCATCTGGCCTTAACCTCTCTGATCTGACCTCCCAGTGAGAATGCAGGGCTGAACTGCTGCCTGTTCCCAGAGTGCTGGGGGAGCCGTGGGGGAAGGTGCTGCAGGCCATACATGACCAATGAGCAGGAATGGGAGAACCCATGGCCGGGGTGTGTCCCTGAGGCCTGCCTGTGGACAGTGAGCAATAGGCTGGAGGCAGCCATCCAAGCTTCCCTGGGTGCTGGCTGGGGCAGCTGTGCCTGGGTGGGGGGATAGTGTGTGCTCCATGGGATATGGACTGTGCTTCCCCCTGCACTCACAGCTCCCCCTCTGCTTCAGCAAGGCAGCCTGGCTGAGCAGCCTCCCTATCCCCCCGGGCACACAGCGATTGCACCCAGAGTGTAGGCACAAGCCCAGAGCCTCCCCAAGCGTTATCCCTGCAAAGCCATGGCAGTGGTGGAGAGTGATGGGATGAGAAGCCTCCAGCACTTCAGGGAAAGGTCCCCTGCCAAGTGCAAGGGGGGCAGCCCTTGTGCCCCAGGGCTGGAAGAGAGGGTGTCTGCAAGATGCCCCTGCCCTCTCTCTGATGCCAGGAGCAGGCACCACTCTGGCATGTCCCTCCCCAGCTCTCAGTAAGTCAGACTCTCCTCTAGACTTTATTTCCACGTCACCGTGAACACGTATAAAACCATTACAAACAAGGAACATTAAAAACAGGTGAGTGCAAGAACGTGTAGCCCCCTGCTTGCTGGGTGGGCTGGCATCGGGCCTGGCAAAGGGGCTGGGGCAGGGCTCTGCATGGGGAGGAGGTGTAACTACACTGTTCACATGCACATACAGTGAGCTGGCCGCTCGCAGGGGCTGTCTAGACGCAGTGCCCGAAGCCCAGCCTGCCATGCAGGGCGTGGGGGGATCCCCACCAGTCCTTGGGCACTGAGGAGCAGCTCAGTGCCAATCTACCTCCTGCACCCTGCCTCTGGCTGCTGGAGGGTTAAGTGGGGGTGGGGGGGAATTTGGTCCAAAATGTAGAGGGCATTTAAAAAAAAAAAAAAGCCCAGAACCCCTGTTCCCCAAGTGCAGTGATTCCATGAACAGCCCCTCAGGGGCCAGAGCTTGTGCCTCTGTGCCAATGCCAGGCAGCACCCCCCATGGTGTGGGGGGAGGCCAAGCTCTTTGATGGACGGCTGAGGGTGAGCCTGATGGGTGGGAAACATGGAGCCCCCTCCCCTGGCCTGTGCAGAGCAGGGGGATCTGCCCCCCTCCAGGCTGGAGCCTCCCAGATGTTGGGGCGAGCACTCTCCCCCCACCCCCTGTGGAAAAGCTGCAAGGACTGAGACTGTATTAACTCTCCTGGCTGTGCTGGGAAAGGCCCCCAGGCTGCTAGGTGGAGCTGGAGCCAGAGCAGGGCCTGTAACTCGAGCTGGCCTCCAACCAATGTGGATCTACCTGTTTCCTGCCCTCTTTACCCCCCAGTGGAACTGAGGGCAGTTTCCCCATCATCTCCTCGGTCACCTGAGCCCAGTTTCTTCTCCCTCAGCCAGTGGCCAGAGCTCCCTGGCAAACACGCTGGCTGGTACCAGAGGAGTTTCCAGCTGCAGCAGCTTCCCAAACCTACTAGTGGCACAGCAGGGAGCATAGCCGCTGGCCGAGGCCCATAAGCCTCACCCCGACCTGCCACCATGGGACACGTGACTGTATTGGCGGTACCTGCAGCATGTTGCATGGGGCTCTGCCATTTACAGCTCAGAACAGGCTGGGAACCATCGTTGCTGCAGCAGCCAGCAGGGTTGAGCTCTGGCCTGTTGGGAGACCTAGCACTCACCTCTGCCGGCCCAGTGCCACTGGCTTTCCTATGGGGACTGGCCACTCGATGGGGAAGGGATGTACACTTGACCATTTGCTAGACGGCCTGGGAATACGGGACACAGGACTCCTGGATCCTGTCCCTGCCCTTGGAGGGGAGTCATCTCATGGTGAGGGATAGGGTAGCCAAAGCATCTATATTTGGCACTTCTTCTTCGAGTGATTGCTCCTATGCATTCCAGTTAGGTGTGCGCGCCGCGCGTGCACGGCATCTCGGAACTTTTTTACCCTAGCAACTCCGGCGGGCCGGCTGGCGCCCCCTGGAGTGGCGCCGCTATGGCGCCTGTTATATACCCCAGCCGGCCCGTCCGCTCTTCAGTTCCTTCTTACCGCCTGTGACGGCCAGTTGGAACTGTGGAGTGCTCTCTGTCCTCCACTACCCTAGCTCTCGCTAAAAGTTTTTTGTATATAGTTATCATAGTACGTATAGTTAGTTAGTTAGTTAGTTAGGTTTTAGTGATAAGGTTAGGGGGGTTTCCCCTCCCTTTCCTTCCCCGGTGCGGGCTCATGCCCAAGGCACCGGGCTTTAAGCCCTGCGCAATCTGCCAGAGGCCTATGCCGATCGGGGACCCGCACGACGCCTGTCTTTGTTGTCTCGGCGAAGGTCATCGCACAGACAAGTGCCCGATCTGTTCCGCCTTCGCGGGACAATAGACTAAAGCAGCTCCTTATGGGCGTCGCTACAGCCCCGGCACCGCCGCTGCACCGAGCCTCGCCGGTGCAGAGCGCACGGCTGCTCGAGCCGCTGCACGCGGCACCGCAGCCTCAGTCAGGAACTGAGAAGACCCGGCACCACTCCCTTTCGCCTGCTAGGAAGCGCAGGCTGGCAAAGGCGATCGCTAAGTCCCGCGCGGAGGACTCAGCCATGACTACTGCGCCACCTGCGACTCCCGCGGTGGCCGTGCGCCAGGCAGGCACTGGGCCGTTGACTGCACCGCCACGCTCCCGGCACCGTCCATGGTTGAGCGAGACATTCTCTGCGGTGCGTGAGCTGATACAGCTCGTAGAGGCACCGAGCCTCCGGCCCCCGGCACCGCCGGTGCGGGCTGTCGCGTCCGTCGGAAAGCCGGTGATGATGATCCGGCCGCCCTCCGCGGACATCTGTCAAAAGTGACACTCCCGGTCCCGGTCACGCCTTCGCCATTCTCGATCTCGGCACCGTTCGCCGTCCCGGTACCGGTCGCCATCCCGCCGCCGGTCGGAGTCCCGGTACCGTTCGTCATCTCGGTACTGGTCGCACTCCGGCACCGATCCAGGTGGCACCACCGAGGTCTCAGTCCCGGCGCCGTTCGACACCGCGACTCCGCAGCCACTCCGGCACCGCGCCGCTCGGTCGAGCTCCGGCACCGCGGTGGCGGCGGTCTCGTCACCGTCCGGTACGGTACTCACACCATCCCTCGGTACCGTCTGCGGAGAGACTGCCGCCTTCGGCTGTACAATCCGTCAGCGCCTCAGCACCTCCTTGGCCATCCCACCCAGCATCGGTGGCCTCCGGCGTGGACAGCACCGCGCACCTGCCACCGACCCCACACAGCGATCCTCAAGGGTCTCAACGGTGGGGCTTCTGGGTTCCCTGGGCCCAGCATGAAACGCAGGGCGTACCGTTTCCCCTGAGAGACTTGGCCTCCGAGCGCAGGGTCTCCGAGGCGACGGTTAGCCGGCCGGCTCCTTCTCCTCAACGCGAGCCCTCCGTTCCACCGGACCACCAGTCCTCCATGCAGCACGACCCAGCCGAGGCGCAGTCAACAGCCCCTGCGGCAGAGGCCGTAGTGCAGGGCTTGTCCTCATCGTCCTTCCCGGACGAGGCGGTGGCCGGTGCTTCAGCCAAGGAACCGCCGCCCATTGACCTGAAGGCCCACCAGGACCTGCTTCGCCGGGTGGCGACGGCCATGGATCTCCCAGTAGCGGAGGTCCAGGAGGACGAGGACCCCATTACCAATGTGGTGGGCGCGGACGCTCCCGTGCGTGTGGCGTTGCCCTTTGTCAGGACAATCCAGAAAAACGCCACCACGCTCTGGCAAACACCCGCATCCATTCCTTCCACGGCCCGCGGGGTTGAGCGTAAATACTCGGTTCCCCCGACGGGCTATGAGTACATTTATACCCACCCGACCCCGGACTCGCTGGTCGTGCAATCGGTTAACGACCGCGAGAGGCATGGTCAACCTGCCCCTGCGCCTAAGTCCAAGGACGCCCGGCACATGGACCTGCTAGGCCGCAAGGTCTACTCAGCAGGCGGCTTGCAGATGCGCATTGCTAACCAGATGGTCCTCCTCGCCAGGTACGTCTATGACATCTTGATGTCCCTGGCGAAGTTCACAGAGCTCCAGCCATCAGCCTCCCGCCAGGAGTTCGCGGCGCTGTTGGAAGAGGGCAGGAGATCATCTAGGTCCTCCATCACGGCCTCCCTCGATGCTGCGGACTCCGGAGCTCGGACCTTAGCCTCTGGCGTGTCGATACGGCGCATCGCCTGGCTGCAGTCCTCCACCCTGCCGCCGGAGGTGCAATATACTCTGCAGGACCTGCCCTTTGACATGCAGGGTCTCTTTTCCGAGAAGACGGATTCTCGGATCCAGACCCTGAAGGACCATCCGCAGATGCACACGCGCGACGCAGCGCAGGTCCTTCCGGCAGCAACCCTCCCGGCCCTTCTATCAGCAACGCTATCGTCGCCGTCGTCCTTCCGGCAACCAGGGCCAGGCCTCTTCCAAGGCCCCTCAGGGGGCCAAGCAGGCCTTTTGATGGGATGCTCGAGGACGGCCCATCACTCTCCCTACCGGATCCTTCCCCATTATTTTACAACCGCCTCTCCCATTTCTTTTCGGCGTGGTCCCAATTAACGACAGACAACTGGGTGCTTCAAACAGTCCAGTCGGGATACCGCCTGCAATTTGTTTCGCCCCCACCTTCCCACCCACCCTCCCTGTCCCTCTTCAGGGACCCCTCTCACGAGCAAGTCCTCTTACAAGAGGTTCAGACTCTGTTGAGCGTGGGTGCCATAGAAGCAGTGCCTCAAGACAGGCGGGGCAGGGGATTCTACTCCCGTTATTTTCTCATCCCCAAAGCGAAAGGGGGGCTACGTCCTATCCTGGACCTTCGCGAGCTGAACAAGTACCTGCTGAAGCCCAAGTTTCGCATGGTCACCTTGGGGACCATCATTCCCTCTCTGGATCCGGGAGATTGGTTTGCCGCCCTCGACATGAAGGACATCTACTTCCATGTCACGATCTATCCTCCCCATCATCGTTATCTCCGGTTTGTGGTCAACAACACCCACTACCAGTTCGCCGTGTTGCCGTTCGGACTCTCCACCGCACCGAGGGTATTTACCAAATGCACGGCAGTGGTTGCTGCAGTCCTCCGACGTCGTCAGATACACGTCTACCCGTATCTCGACGACTGGCTGGTTCGAGGACAGTCTCGACAGCTCGTAATGGGCCAGATGACAGAAATCCTGTCCCTCTTTCAGCGGCTCGGTCTTCTCATCAACGCCGAGAAGTCCACTTTGATTTGGTGGAGTTCATCGGAGCGGTCCTCGACTCCACGGTGGCCAGGGCCTGTCTCGACACCAGACGATGGTCTCCATCATCCGGGACCTCGTCACCTTCCCGACCACGACGGTGCGCTCCTGCCTCCGCCTCCTGGGCCACATGGCTTCATGCACGTATGTCACCGCGTACGTGTGGCTCCACCTCCGCCCGTTCCAGTCTTGGCTTGCGGACCCCATCGACATGGTGGTCACGGTCACCAGGCCAACCCTCGAGTCCCTCAGCTGGTGGCTCGACCTGGAGGTCGTGTGTGCCGGAGTCCCATTCCACCCTCCTCGCCCATCCGCCACTCTGACCACGGATGCCTCAGCGCTCAGTTGGGGAGCTCACCTGGGCGATCTTCACACCCAAGGCCTGTGGTCGCCCCAGGAGCTCGCCCTGCACATCAGCGATCCGTCTGGCCTGTCGCACCTTCTGCACCCACCTGCAACGCCGCTGTGTGTCAGTGTTCACGGACAACACTACGGCAATGTTCTATGTGAACAAGCAGGGCAGAGCACGCTCCTCCCTTCTCTGCAAGGAAGCTTTGCTCCTGTGGGACTTCTGCGTGACCCACTCCATTCACCTGCAAGCGTCCTTTCTTCCGGGAGTGCAGAACACGCTGGCCGACCATCTCAGCAGGTCGTTCCTCTCCCACGAGTGGTCCCTCCGTCCAGATGTCGTCCACACAATCTTCCGGAGGTGGGGGTTTCCCCAAATAGACCTATTCGCCTCCAGGGGGAACAGGAAGTGCCACCTGTTTTGCTCATACCAGGGTCGCTCGCCAGGCTCCCTGTCGGACGCCTTCCTTTACCCCTGGACGGATCGCCTCCTCTACGCCTTCCCTCCGTTCCCGCTCGTGCACCGAGTGCTCCTGAAGCTTCGGAGGGACAGAGCCCATGTCATACTCGTAGCGCCGGCCTGGCCGAGGCAGCACTGGTACACCCTGCTGCTCGAGCTCTCCATTCGGGAACCCATCCCCCTTCCGTTGTGGCCGGACCTCATCACCCAGGACTTCGGCAGACTCCGCCATCCGAACCTGCAGTCCCTCCATCTTACAGCTTGGTACCTGAGTGGTTGACCCACGCGGAGAGGGACTGTTCCGCGGCAGTTCAGCAAGTCCTGCTTGAGAGCAGAAAGCCTTCCACTCGCTCCACTTACCTCGTGAAATGGAAGAGATTCGCACTCTGGTGT
The DNA here is from genome assembly GCF_016161935.1 of Mauremys reevesii. NCBI lineage: Eukaryota > Metazoa > Chordata > Testudines > Geoemydidae > Mauremys > Mauremys reevesii. The sequence continues at coordinate 65,099,405 of NC_052629.1, read as the reverse complement.
GATCAACGAGGACTCAACCCATTCGTAGTCCCGGTCCCTACCATCCTCGATTACCTTTGGTACCTTAAGGAGCAAGGTCTTGCGGTCTCCTCCTTGAGAGTTCACCTGGCAGCAGTGTCTGCCTTTCGTCCATCAGTGGAAGGTCGGTCCATCTTCTCTAACCAGATGGTTTCCCGCTTCCTCAAAGGCCTGGACCGCTTGTACCCGACCTGGGATTTGAACCTCGTGCTGGCCAAGCTGATGGGTCCTCCGTTCGAGCCCTTAGCCACGTGCTCCCTGCTCTACCTCTCCTGGAAGACGGCCTTCCTCGTCGCCATTACATCAGCGAGACGACTTTCTGAGCTCCGCGCTCTGATGGTTAGTCCGCCATACACCGTCTTCCATGGGGACAAGGTGCAGCTTCGCCCACATCCGGCCTTCCTCCCGAAGGTAGTGTCAGCCTTCCACCTCAACCAGGAGATCTTCCTCCCGGTGTTCTTCCCGGCCGCGCCTCGGGAGCAACAGCTGCATATCCTCGACGTCCGCAGGGCGCTCGCTTTCTACATCGAGCGGACTAAGCCCTTCCGGCGTTCACCCCAGTTGTTCGTAGCGGTTGCGGACCGCATGAAAGGCGAGCCGATATCCTCCCAGCGGATTTCCTCCTGGGTCACTGCGTGTATCCGGACCTGCTACGAGCTTGCTCGCGTGCCGCCATGCCGCCTCACTGCACACTCGACGAGGGCGCACGCCTCATCGGTCACCTTCCTGGCCCATGTTCCAATCCAGGACATCTGTCGAGCGGCCACCTGGTCTTTGGTCCACACCTTCACCTCCCACTACGCGTTGGTGCAACAGTCTCGAGACGACTCAGTCTTCGGCTCCGCGGTATTACACTCCGCCACGTCTCACTCCAACCCCACCGCCTAGGTAAGGCTTGGGATTCACCTAACTGGAATGCATAGGAGCAATCACTCGAAGAAGAAAAGACAGTTACTCACCGTAGTAACTGTTGTTCTTCGAGATGTGTTGCTCCTATCCATTCCAGACCCGCCCTCCTTCCCCACTGTCGGAGTAGCCGGCACGAAGGAACCGAGGAGCGGACCGGCCGGCTGGGGGATATAACAGGCGCCATAGCGGCGCCACAGTTGCTAGGGTAAAAGTTCGAGATGCTAACTGGAATGGATAGGAGCAACACATCTCGAAGAACAACAGTTACTACGGTGAGTAACCGTCTTATTCACTCTGCCAGTGTGGCTGAGTTTGGGTCGGTCATGCCAGAGGCTAGGGTGTTAGTCCCAGTTTGCTTGAAGTGACCCTGTGCAATCAGTTACCATAGTGAGTGGAGGTAGGGTTAATACTTGACTTCCTCCTGGGGTTGGAGTGCAAGGTGGGGGCGGGGTGGGGGATAGGATCTGGGGAGTGCATGGCAATATGACTGCACGCAGGAGAAAGGACCACTGAGCTCATGGGCTCCTGCCTCTCAGCTCAGTGCACCTTCCCCAAGGCTACAGGGTGGGGGGCCCTGGCAGCCTGGTAGCGCACCGTGAGGCCTGCTGAGTGTGTGGCTGCAAAGGAAGCAGGTGTCTGCCCTGTGTCCCAGAGGGCCCGGTGAAGGCCAGCATCCCTGTGCATTGCCCACGTTTGGCTTTAAATCTTTGCATTTTCTTCAGCTGGGGCTGGGTCCAGCACTAACCCAGCCTGAACTGGGGGCATTCCCCTGAACCCCCTGCCCTGCTCCAGAGGATACAGGGTCTTCGCTTCCCCAGAGCCCCAAGGGCAACCCCTTCTGCAGGGGATGAGGTGGTGCACCAGCTTTGTCCCCACCCCTCTCAGCTCTCCTGCACCATGGCCTCCCCCCACGAATCAGGACGCTACACCACAGCCCCTCTGGCTAACCGGGACAAGACAAATCAACCATTGTGACCCAACCCTCTAATCCCCTTTTGTAAATTAACAAAGGCTGAGTGCAAAGACCGCCCCCCTCCCCCTGACTGATCACTCTGCCACCCGCCTTCTGGACTTCCTACACTGTGTTGCTCTCAAGCTAGAGGGGCCCACAAAATCAGGGCATTCAGAGTGGGAACTTGTTCTGGGGCCAATTTCTGATCGATCAGCAGCTGGAACGCCAACGGACCGATTTTCCTGGAATGCCTCTGACGTGCCAATGCTGTGCTGTGATTAGGTGCGGAGGATTTGGGGCTGAGGCACCATGGTCTTCATGCAAAACCGAGACTAACCTTCTGCTGTATGTGCAAACCTGAGCCCACCCTTCCCCATGGGGGCACTGCGCCGTAATGGGCACCCGCTGCACAGCCCTAGCCAAAGCAGCCGGAGTATTTGCTGGGACGTGGCTCAGCTGGGCCAGGAACACAGTACAGCTCTGCATGGCTGCGCAGCTCAGTCAGGGCGTAAATCAGGGCAACCTGCAGCTGAGCAGCTCCCAAGGCAGGGCCATGGCTGGTAGTGCTATTCAGGCCTTCTCCCCAAGCAGCCTGGCTCGACGGGCCTCATTTGGGCAGTGAGTTCACAGAAGCCAGTCCATCCTGGTGGGCGTTGCTGAGATCAGTGGGGCTCAGAGGGGGCTCAGACCCCCTCTGCCAGTGTCTGGCAGTCTGGGAGGGGGCGGCGGGGGGGTGTCCTGGGAGTGCTGAGGAGGTGGCAGCTAGGCAAGGAGGGCCCTTGGACGTGAAGGAGCCAGAGGACTCGTCTCTGGTTTGGGAGCGGCTGGCTCTAATCGTTGCCTCCATCTGTGGAATCAATCGGCACCATCCTCACCAGCCTGAGTCAGTGCCAGAGGCTGGGGTTCAAGCCAGGAGGAGGTTGACTCCTGCTTCACACCCAGCTCCGGCCCTCAACGTGCTCGGACAGGCTGGCCTAGAGTCCCAAATCCCCACACCCCCTCATCCCCCTCCCCCAGGAGATCCTGCCCCGCATTGGCACTGACATCGGGGTGGAGCTGCTTCCCTCACCACGCAGCTTCACCCCAGCCGGCCGTCACGACAGCCCCCGCGGGACACACAGGGCCGCTCCGGCCTCCCTTCCATGTTACCCCAGCTCGGCAGGAGAGCGGGGCCCCAAGGCAGGGGGCTGGCACACATGGTCATACCCAGACTGCGGGCCCTGGCCCCACCCCACCCTGTGGGCCCAGGTTCTGCCCCTCGTGGCACAGGCTGGCAGAGCCGGTGGTTTGGGAGTTGTTCATGTCAATCAGCATGAGTGGGGACGTCACAAGCTGCAGTGATGGTAGTGCCCGGCAACCTCACGCCACCCACAGCAGCTGCTCCAGGTCCCCCTGCTGGGGGCCTCAGGGGCTGGACCACCTGCCCTCACCACAGCCATGGGCAAAGCCCCAGGGGGATCAGGCCCAGGGGCACTGCCCCAGCTGCCTCGCTGGCAGCTGCTCCGGCTCCAGTCCGCTGGGCAGTGCAGGAGAGCCGCTCGGCCTGCAGGGGGCTGGTGCAGACACAGCTGGATAGGGCTGGTGCTGCCCAGGCCTAGCAGGTGCCGCTCTGCAGGCTCCGACGCAGGGACGGTGGGCCAGGCGCCGCCGGCCCCTACAGGGGAAGGAGCTGGAAGAAGCCAGTCACCAGGCAGAAGGAGATAGCAAGGTGCGCCGTGTCCTGGGCCTGGGCAGCCGAGGTCCACGAGCGGTAGCTGTACGCGCTGCTGCCCGTCCTGTTGCCTTCCTGGAACTCAGAGCTGTCGTCTGGACCAAGCTCCCCAGAGATCCTCATCCTCCTGTGGGCTGCTCCCGCTGCCACGCCTGCCGCCGCACCCGCCGCCGCCGCTGCCGCCACCCGCAGCCCCGCTCCCGAGGAGCCGTAGCGAGGGGCAGACTTGGCCCGGCTGCGGGCCATGCCCCGGCCACGGGCCGCCCCCCTCGCCCCTCCCCGGCCACCCTTGCAGGTGACGCTGTCGCAGAAGAAGGCGGCCAGCAAGAGGAGCGTCCAGCAGGTGGCGGTGCGTCTCTTCATCCCGGCGCTACCCCCCGCACCTGGAACAAGAGGGACCAAGAGGCATGTCAGCGCCAGGCTCCGGAAAGGGGTGTCGGCACAAGCGCAGGGCCGGCGCTTCCATTAGGCGACCGTAGGCGGTCGCCTAGGGCACCAGGATTCGGGGGCGGCATTTTGTGCGCTCCCCACGGGGCGCACGGGAGCTTCCGGTTCCACTCCCATCGCGCCACCGAAGAAGGACCTTCTGCCGACGTGCCGCGGAAAACAGCATCAGGCAATTAAGCAGCTCAATGACTGCCGCTGTCGCCTGTGGCATTTCGTCAGAGGGTCCTTCTTCAGCGGCGTGATGGGAGCAGAACCGGAAGCTCCTGTGCGCCCCGTGGGGAGCGCACAAATTGCCGCCCCCCCAAATTCAACCTAGGATGCCAGAAACTCTGGTGCCGCTCCTGCACGAGCTGTGCTGTGCCCTAGGGCTGGGAGGGCCAGGCGTGGTGCCGGCGTTCAGGCTGGGCTGCAGGGGACCCACACCCCTGCCTCAGCCCCTGACCGGAGCTGGGTGCCAGGGCCACCGAGAGCGGATTCAGGCCCCGGTGAAAAAATTTTTTCGGGCCCCCCAGCAAGGGCGGACTGGCTAAACAGGGGCAATGAAGCCAGGGAAACTAGGCCCCAGGCCCCCTTCCGGACCGCTGGGCCCCAGTAATTTGTACCGGCTTCCACCCACCCCCCTCGTCGGCCCTGCTGGGTGCTAATGGCAGAGCTCCGCCTCTGCTGGCATGGCCAGGCCAAATCTGAGCGGAGCTACGCCTCTGTGCGCCAGGTCTCAATGCCACTCAAAAGTGGAGTGGCCGGGTGGGTAACCCAGGGCCCTGCCTTAGCAACAGTTTGGCTGTGCCTGGCCTGCTGCCCTGAGCGTTACCCTCCCAGCAGGGATCGGCTACTGGGCTCTGCCTGGGGCTGGCTGACGTGGGAGGTCCACGGGGACTGGATCCCGGGCAAGCACAGGAACGGCTGCCTCTGAAGGCCAGCCCGGTCAGCCCCGAACTGAACTCTGATTCTGAAATCCCACCCCCTCCCCCGCTGTGCCTCCTGGCCATGATCTACTGCCTTCACCACCAAGGGGGTGCAGGGGTGTGTGGGCAGGCTCAGGAGGTTGTGGGGGGGGGGGGTACAGGGGCTGGAGTGAGGTTGGGGGGCTCTGGGGAATGTGGGTGTGCAGGGGCTGGAAGGCAGTTGAGGAGCTTAGGGAATGTGTGGTGCAGGGGGCTGGAGCAGGGCTGGGGGGCTCTGGGGAATGTGGAGGGGTTGGAGAGTCAGGGAATGTGTGGGTGTGGGGGGGATGGAGTGTAGTTGGGGAGCTCAGGGAATGTGGGGGTTCAGGGGGCTGGAATGGGGGGGCTCTGGGGAATGTGGGTTTTGGGGGGGTTGGGGTTGGGAGGCTCTGGGAACATGGAGGGGTTAGAGGGCCAGGGAATGGGGGGAAATGGGGGGCTGGAATGGAGTTGGGGGGCTCAGGGAACATGCGGGCCTGAGGGCTCCAGGGGTTTGGAGGGCAAGAGATAAGAGTAGTCATCACCCACTGTTTCACTCTGCCCGGCCAGTCCATCTCCCTGTGCCATAGAGCCCATTTCCCACGTTCCCCTCCAGACACAGCGCCCACAGGGGTTGGGCTGGGGGTGCAGCAGCAGGGCCTTGCCTTTGGCTTTGCGGGAGCTTAGGTTTGCCATGTGCGGCTGGGCTACGCGCTCTGCTGGCATTGCCGGACATGGCAAGGCCCTGACTGGGATCCAGTGCGGAAGGGGCCAGGTCCTGGCCGGGAAGCCAGCAGTGGGCACATGGTGCCCGATCCACAGGCTGGCAGCAGGGAACCCTGACGGCAGCGATTTGTCAGACTCTCCATGGCCGAAGGAGCCGATCCAGAGAGGTGGGCGCCACCTTCTGCCCCGAGGGCCTATGGCCCAGTTCTGCCAGGCACAGGGCTCCTTCCGTAGAAAGTAATGGGTACACTCCTGGTAGCAAGTGTATGGGGCCCCACTCTGTCCTGGCCACCCATGCTCCCACCTGGACCTTCACATGGGCACTCAGAGCTGCTGGCCCTGCCAGCAGGTTGGCCCCAGGACTCCGGGCACAAATCAGTGGTTGTACAAGGCCAGGAACGAAAGGAAGATGCCATCAGCTCTGGGCACCCCAAACCCCTGGGAGCCACACTGCTGAGGAATATGAGGCAGCAGGGCTTGGGCGCCATGGCGGCCCCTGGGTACAGCTGGGCTGGGAGCTGCAGGACAGGGAATGGATGCCCAGGCCTGTAGCCCCGCACACATGAGCCAAGCTGCACCTGGGCCCTTCACAGAGCCCCCCAGCAGAGGCAGGGAGCGGGGTGCCAAGGGGAAGCCCCTTGAGGATGAGGGGTAAGTGCTGCCTGACGGGAAGGGGGTGTCGGGTGCAGAAGGGAAGGCTTGTGCCTGCCTCCTGGAGGGGGTGAGGGATGGAATAGCAGCATCTAGGGTGACCAGACAGCAAATGTGAAAAATCGGGACAGGGGATGGGGGGTAATAGGAGCCTATATAAGAAAAAGACCCAAAAATTGGGACTGTCCCTATAAAATTGGGACATCTGGTCACCCTAGCATCATCCCCCACCGCCAGGCTGGGAGTTAGCAATGCCCGCAGCTGCTGCTCCCCCCTCCCCTGTATCCGTGCCATACAGCAGAGCTGTGCCCACGCTGATCCCAGCCGCGCCCTCTGCTGAGAGCCAGGCTGCACACGGCACAGGCATTAGCACACTCGTTTCTAAGCGACGAGAAGTAGATTCAGCTCCAGCAGAGCAGCAAACCCCTTCCCCATAGCCAAGGCCTCGGCTTCCCTTGACACTGGCCCCCCTGGGCCGGGCAGGTGAGAGGCCAGGATGCCCACCCAGGCTTCCCAAGGGCTGCAAAACTCCCAGCCCATCAGCCAGAGACTCCAGTGCCTCTGTGCAGCTGCTCCGAGGGGGAAATCTGCTCTCCAGCCCTGAGCACCTCGACTCCTGTCTTGTCCCTGCTGGTTCCAGGAGGCCGGCCTGCACTGCTCGCGTGGGGCCAGGACTCTGCCAGACAGTCCCGTTCTCGCTGCACGCGCCAGGCTAGCCTTGGCACTACGGTGCCACCTTCCCTGCTGGTCCCCCCAGGCCAGGAAGCTGTGGGTGTCTCTGTACGCTCTGTGGCCGGGGCAGAGTCGTCTGCTGAGGCGGGACTGTACCCGCAGTGCCCAGGACTGTTGCTGCGTGACCGTCCACCTGCAGCATGCCCCATGCTGGACCCAGCAGCACCTGGCTGGGGCGGGTTGTTCCTCTTGGTTTGGTTTTGCCCTGATGAGTAGTCAGTCCCAGTAAATGGTTACAGCAGCATCCTAGCCCGAACCATGCAGGGCTGGCGTGCTCCCACCGGGCATGCACGAGCCCCCTACACCAGGGGGATCCCATCAGCAGCGAGTGCAGTAATGGCTCAGGTTGACCCCCTCTCCCCAGGACAGGCCAGTGTCTTGCTGGTGACCCCACAGTTCACCCAGCTGCCTCCAAACATGACAAGCTGCCACTGTTTATAGCCCCCACCACAGGCAGGGAGCCGGGAATAGGAGTTGGGAGGGGGCAGGGGGTCGAATGAGGAGCTGGGAGCAAGGGCAGGTTCGTGGGGAGCGGGCTGGGGGACAGTAAGAGGAGCTGGGGGCTGGGAGCAGGGAGGGGACAGGGGCCGGGTTGTGAGGGGGAGGAGATGGATGCAGGGAGGGGCTGGGAGACGGGCAGGAACTTGTGGGGTGGGGCGGATGGGCCAGGACACCCCGCCGCCCGCAGTGGGTCGGATCACCCTGGAGCCACCCAAGCAGAGTCAGGCTGTGCTCGCTGCCCGTTCCCCCGACACAGGCAGCACTGGGCATGGCCCCACCGCACCCGCAGCCACCAGCATCCCGGCAGGGCCAGCCCCACTCCCCAACCACATGCCCAAGAGGGACAAGGACCCTGCCATCCTCTGCACACACACACCCCGCCATCCTCTGCAACCCCCCCACACACTCCACATACACCCCCTCCATCTTCTGCACACACACACCCCGCCATCCTCTGCACACACACACACATCCCTCCATCTTCTGCACACACAGGGCCGCCCAGAGGGGGGGGGCAAGAGGGGCAATTTGCCCCAGGCCCCGGGGTCCCTCACTCGCTCCGGGGGGCCCGGAAAACTCTTGCGGGGCTGGGCGCAGGAGCTTCTTCGCTCCCGGTCTTCGCCGGCGGGGGGTCCTTCTGTTCCGGGACCCACCGCCGAAGTGCCCCGAAGATCCGCGGCGGCCCCCCCCGCCCCCGCCGAATTACTGCCGAACGGGCTGCACTTCGGCGGCGGGTCCGGCTTCGGCGGTAATTCGGCGGCGGGGGGGGGGGTCCCCGCCGCGGGTCTTCGGGGCACTTCGGCGGCGGGTCCCGGAACGGAAGGGCCCCCCGCCGCCGAAGACCCCGGGCCCCCGGAATCCTCTGGGCGGCCCTGTGCACACACACCGCCATCCTCTGCAAACCCCCCCACACACTCCCCATACACCTCTCCATCTTCTGCACACACACACACACACACCGCCATCCTCTGCGTGCACACACACACAATCACTGTCCTCTGCACATACACACACACACACCACCCTGCCATCCTCTCACACACGCCATCTGCACACACACACACTGACATCCTCTCTCTCTCTCTCTCTCTCACACACACACACACACCGTCTGCACACACATACACAGAACTCCCCGCCATCCTCTGCACACACACAAAATCAGCCATCCTCTGCATACACACACCACATACCCTGCCATCCTCTTCACACACACACACACACCATCCTCTGCGCACAAACATACAAACACACACACATACACCTGTCATCCTCTGCGCGCGAGCGCACACACACAAAGACAGACACAGCTATTCTCCCACGCTGCCTACCGGGCAGGGAGGGGCCAGCCCCGCGGACAAGGCTCCAGCTCCACCTCGGCTCCGCGCTGCCGATGGATGCTGCGGGCACGAGGGACCCCCAGTCCCGGGCTCGGCTCCTGGGTCCCCGGTGCAGAGGCGGCGGCGCTGGCAGCCCCGGCCTCTCCTGCTCCGCCCAGGACTCCTCCCCGCCCAGCACTGCGAGCGGAGCTGGGGGGAGGGAGAGCTGGGTGGTTGGCTAGGGGCGGGGGCTGTGGTGTTCAACGGTGCTCTGTGTGTGTGTGTGGTGTGGCCCGGCTTCTCTGCGTGGGGGTTGTGGTGTGGCACGTGTGCTGTGTGGGGAGAGAAGGGGGGGTTGCGGTGTGGCACAGGTGCTCTGTGTATAGGGATGCTGTGTGGAATGAGTGCTCTATGTGGGAGGGGTTGCAGTGTGACATAGGTGCTCTGTATGGAGGGGTTTGTGATGTGGTGTGGGGCTTGTGGTGTGGCACTGGTGCTCTGTGTTTGGAGGGTCGGGGTGTGGCACAGGTGCTCTGTGTTGGGGAGATGCAGTGTGGCATGTTGGGAGTTGCAGTGTGGCATGAGTGGTGTGTTGGGAGTTGCAGTGTGGCACAAGTGCTCTATGGGGGGGGGGGTTGTGATGTAATAAAGGTAATAATTGGAGATATACCCATCTCCTAGAAATGGAAGGGACCTTGAAAGGTCATTGAGTCCAGCCCTGTGCCTTCACTAGCAGAACCAATATTTGCCTGCCCCAGATCCCTAAGTGGCCCCCTCAAAGGCTGAACTCACAACTCTGGGTTTAGCAGGCCAATGCTCAAACCACTGAGCTAGCCCTCCCCCCCGGTGCTCTGTGCAGAGGGGATTGTGGTGTGGCACAAGTGCTCTGTGTATGGAGCTGCAGTGCAACACGGGTGCGCTGTGTGTCGTGGGGTTGCAGTGTGGCACAGGCGGTCTGTGTGGGGCGGTTGCTCTTTGGGGGAGGTTGTGGTGTGGCACAGGTGTTCTATGTGGAGTGGGTGCAGTGTGACCTGCGTGCTCTGTGTTGGGGGAGATACAGTGTGGCATGGGTGCTGTGTGTGTGTGTTGGTGCGGTGGGCTCTTATTTTTAGTGACACCTCCATCATTCCCACAGGATCCTTTTGCCAAGTCCCCACCCATCCCTCCCTCCCCCTCTCAGTGCTGCAGACGATGATGAAGATTGACATCTATATCTGGGGCACGGCTGGATTATACTGCACTATGTGATGGCGGGACTCACTGTATTTTCAGGAGAATGTATGTGAAGCAGTTGGGATTAGAGGAGGCAGTGAGCTGGGGAGCCCTCTAGGGGGAGGAGTGGATGGGGAGAGGTGTGGGGGTGAGTGGGGATAGGGCCAAGGAGGGGACATGCGGGCAGGTTGGCAGAGGGTTGGGGGGGAGACAGGGCATGCTTCCTTATCTTCCTCCTGCTACTGCTGGGAGTCCTCCCCCCACCACTATGGTGATGGAGGGCTGGAGGGGGACTCAAGAATGGTGCAAAGGGGGTTGCAGCTGGGGCCTGGCATGTCCTGTTTGCCCAGGCTGAGCTCTTGTGCCTGCTCTGAGACTGGGGCTTGCAGCAGCACAGCTATCTTAAAGGGACAGCCAACACACCATACTGGGCACAGAGAAACCCAGAGCATGATCACTTGGGCCTATGGGGAGGAATTTGCTCTTTATTCTTGTGTGCCTGGGTGCTTGTGTGTGCGGGTGCACGCATGTGTGTGACCAAATGTGTGTGGGTGCTTGCAAGCAGGAGTGGATGGGTACACCTATGTGTGTGTGCAGATGGGAGTGGGTACACGTATGTGTGTGGGAGGGTACATGTATGTAGGTGGGGAGGTGCATGCATGCACACATATGCATGCCTGTGTTTGGGGACGTGTGTGCTGGGCTGTACATGTGTCTGCACAGAGGGGGTGGAGATGTTATTTATAGAATCACAGAAGAGATGGAACATTCCTCCACCCAGCCGCAGGGGTTAGCACAGATTGTTCCAGTGACTGGATGCATTCTCCAGTGCTTTGTCCACCCCCGAGCAATGGGCTTCCACTACTCCTGTTGTCTCTCATCAGCTCACTCCTAGGAATCATCTCTGGCTGTTTGTGGAGGGCTTGGTTATGTGGCTGTCTTGCCTTTGTTTTCTAGGTACTGCACGGTTACACCTGTAAAGACTCTACTGCCTGTAACGCTGCTGGCAGTGGCTCATGAGCATGAGTACCAACCTCATGGCAGACTGTTAGGAAGCAGGGTACACTCCCAAACTGGCTGGGAGTTCTATACTTCGATTTCACCAACGAGCTATCAAACGTAAATTCCTCAGGCACTATAACACCCTAACCATGGAGTCACAGACAGTCTCCCGCTGTTCCGATTTGTCTTGCCAATCAGGTGAGTCTGCCTTTGATAGATGGTCCCTTACACCAAGAATCAGAGCAATATTCAGGTTCCTTCCAGAACCAAAGGACCAGCCACTTACCCCAGGTCAATTGCACCTTAGATCTCATACCAAAGGCAACAGATTGTAGCCAATCCCATGATCACTCCTGTGCTAGGTTCCAGCCAATCCACAAGCCAGGAACTGGCCATGTGATTCCCGGAGCAGGTATATAAGCCCTACAGGAGAAACAGCATCTTAGTCTGCTCAGTGTGACTTCAGGGCTTGGAACTCTCTCCTGCCTGATGGTGGCAAAACTCCCCAGGCCTTAGCCTGCCCCTGCCTTGCTCCCACTCCCCCAGCCTTGCTTTGGCCACTCTGGACTCCTAATTCTGGCTCTGACCACCAGGCCTGGCCATCTCCATCCTAATTTCCAACACACATCTCTGTACAAGGCAGGCTGCTGACCTAACATTTGCAGGCTCGTGGGTATCTGATCTTTGCTCATGAGCATTTGATTAGCTGAAGGATTGATTCAGGAGCGCATGGTATTTCACACATGTAACTCTAGCACACTCATGGCCAAAATGGAGTCTGCTCTGCCAGCAGTTCCGGCCAAGAAAAGGTGCCCATGGGAATGCAGCAGGGAAACTCCCTTCCACCCCACTTGGGGCACCAGTTCCAAGCTCCCTGGAGTAAACACACACCCTGGAATAGTACAATGAATATAGGAAAGGGAAATATTGACAGAGGAATGAATGGATAAAAATGGGGAGAAAGATAGGGGGAGCAGTAAAACAGGGTTACATCCAACACGAGGACCCTCCGGTCCAGTGGTACCACAATATGGAGCGGCAGTCACTGAGCAGTGCATCTACACTCAGAGTCCAGGAATCCTGGGCAGAGTTCCAGTTTGGCAGAGTCTTGGGTTCTCCTGGTTGTCTTTGGTGCCAGTAAACTTTCCCCAGCAAACCCCTCTAGTGCCCTCTTCTGCTGCTCTCTGCAAACCCACACACAGCAACAACCTTTATGTTTAACTAGCTACAGCCTCCCTCCTTATTGCAACACAAAGTCACAAGCCCCAGTACTCACGGCCCCATGCAGCTCTGGGCAACAGTGATATTGGGTCCAGCTTTGGAGCTGTGCTGCTGTAGTGCTTCAGTGTAGACTCCACCTATGCCAATGGGAGGGGTTCTCCAATGTCTGTAATTAATCCACCTTACCAAGAACCCACAGCTAGGTTGACAGAAGAATTCTTCCATGGACCTAACGCTGTCTGCACCTGGGGTTAGGTAGACTTAATTACACCCCTCAGGGGGTGTAGCTGGGTCAACCTATCTTTGTAGTATCAGAGGGGGTAGCCATGTTAGAACTCCACCAGAGAGGTCCTTTGGGGCCATCTGCCTGTCCCAAGTCAGGGTAAAGGAGGAGGGTTGGGCGTGGGGCTAGCAACTCCACCCTGTAAAAATCAGCTTGCTACAGAAACGCCAACAATAGAGTTAACAGAGACTTTTAGCCTGGAAAAAGAAGGGTCTTCAACTCGAAGATGCATGACGCTGGGTGGTGAAAGCCGCGAGGAAGCCACTAAGCCGATCACCCTTCTTGCAGCCAGGAGGATTACCATCGGCACATGGAACGTGAGGACCATGTACGAGTCAGGAAAGACGGCGCAGGTTGCAGCAGAGATGAGGAGCAACAACCTGACCCTACTAGGCATTAGCGAGACAAGATGGACGCAAGCTGGACAGAGACGACTGTTGACAGGAGAGCTGTTGCTGTATTCAGGACATGAAGAGAGCGACGCACACCACACACAGGAGTAGGCTTCATGTTGTCCAAGCAGGCACAGAGAGCACTGATTGGTTGGGAGGCACATGGTCCCAGGATCATCACAGCATCCTTCAGAACTAAAATGAAGAGGATTAAGATGAATGTTGTTCAGTGCTACGCTCCAACCAATGACAGTGAAGAGGAGGACAAAGACTACTTTTACAACAGACTCCAGAAAATATTAGAGACTCTCCCAGACAAAGACATTACCATCCTTATGGGAGACTTTAATGCCAAAATTGGACCTGATAACACAGGATACGAACAAGTCATGGGGACCCATGCTCTGGGAGAGATGAGTGAGAATGGAGAGAGATTTGTGGATCTGTGTGCACTTAACAATCTGGTCATAGGAGGCAGCATCTTTCCTCTGGCGGATCCACAAGAGTACCTGGGTATCGCCAGCAGGCATGACAGAAAACCAGATTGACCATGTCTGCATTAGCAAGAAGTTCAGAAGATCCTTGCAGGACGTTAGAGTTAGAAGAGGAGCAGGCGTGGCGTCCGACCATCACTTAGTGGTGGCCAGATTGAAGCTGAAGCTGAAGAAGAACTGGATAGACGCGTCAGACAGAAGAGCGAAGTACAACGTCAACCTTCTGAAGGACCATAAGACCAAGGAAGATTTTGGATTGGCGCTGAAGAATAAGTTTTCAGTACTACAGGATCGGTCTGAGGAAGAGGAAGACAGTGTACTCAACAGATGGCAGAAAGTGAGAGACACACTTAGGTCAGCATGCCAGGAAGTGCTTGGAATTAAGAAACACCAGCAGAAAGAGTGGATCACAGCAGAGTCCTTGACAAAGATAGAAGACAGAAAGAAGAAGAAGGCAGCAGTCAACAACAGCAGGACTAGAGCAGCAAAGGCCAAAGCTCAAAAGAGTATGCTGAAGCCCACAGAGCAGTGAAGAGGAATATTAGGAAGGACAAGAGAGATTATGTGGATGGACTGGCAGCAGAAGCAGAGCAGGCAGCATACAGCGGTAACATGAAACAGCTGTACGATACTACCAAGCGACTGTCTGGAAAGTTCAGCAAGCCAGAACGTCCGTTAAAGACAAGCAGGAAAGTCTATAACAGGAATAGAACTACAGATGAACAGATGGGCGGAGCACTTTGAGGAACTCCTGAACAGACCAGCACCACCAAATCCACCAGACATCGACCCAGCCAAGGAGGACCTCCCAATCAATTGCGATAAACCAACCAGAGACGAGATCAGAAAAGCCATCACCATGATGAAGAACAGGAAGGCGGCTGGACCTGACGATATCCCAGCAGAGGCCCTGAAAGCAGACCTGGATGCCTCAGTGGAAATGCTGTACCCTCTTTGAGAAAATATGGGAAGAAGAAGTGATTCCGGCTGACTGGAAAGAGGGATATCTCATCAAAATCCCCAAGAAAGGAGACCTCAGCAACTGTGCCAACTATAGAGGAATCACACTCCTGTCGGTGCCAGGGAAGGTCTTCAACCGAGTCCTCTTAGAGAGAATGAAGGATGCCGTCGATCCACAGCTACGAGATGAACAGGCAGGTTTCCGGCAGAACAGATCATGCACGGACCAGATAGCAACGCTCCGCATCATAGTCGAGCAGTCTATGGAGTGGAACTCCTCGTTGTACATCAACTTTGTTGACTATGAGAAAGCATTCGATGGCGTGGATCGAGAGACCCTCTGGAAGCTCCTTCGGCACTATGGCATCCCAGCAAAGGTGGTCAACCTGATCAAGAATTCATACGACGGCATACACTGTAGAGTGATCCACGGAGGGCAGCTCACAAACAGCTTCCAGGTGCGAACCGGAGTCAAACAAGGATGCTTGTTGTCACCACTTCTCTTTCTTCTCTTCATCGATTGGATTATGAAGACATCCACTTACAAGCGTAGGAATGGAATCCAATGGTCATTGTGGACCCAGCTTGATGACCTGGACTTTGCCGACGACCTTGCACTCCTTTCGCACAGTAAACAGCAGATGCAAGAGAAGACCAACGTAGTGGCAGCCACGTCATCACAGGTTGGCCTCAACATCCACAAGGACAAGACCAAGATCCTTAGGATCAATTCCATCAGCAACGACCCAGTCACACTGAATGGAAGCCCCCTGGAAGAAGTGCAGTCCTTCACCTACCTAGGTAGCATCATCGACCAGCAGGGTGGCACAGACGCAGACATCAAAGTAAGGATTGGTAAGGCAAGAGCAGCCTTCTTACAGCTCAAGAACATCTGGAGCTCCAGAGAGCTGTCTTTGGCAATAAAGATTCGACTGTTCAACTCCAACGTGAAATCAGTCTTACTGTATGGAGCTGAAACCTGGAGGACAACCAAAACAACCACCAGGAAGATCCAGACCTTCATTAATAGCTGCCTCAGAAGGATTCTCCAGATCCGCTGGCCAGACACCATCAGTAACATCCACCTCTTGGAGAGGACCCATCAACTCCCAGCAGAGGAAGAAATTAGAAGGAGAAGGTGGGGCTGGATAGGACATACACTACGCAAGCAGCCAACCAACATCACCAGACAGGCACTGCAGTGGAACCCCCAAGGCAAGCGGAAAAGAGGCCGCCCAAGAAATACCTGGCGACGCGACCTTCAGGTTGATAGCAAAAAAATGGGCTATACCTGGAACCAGCTAGAGCGAATGGCCCAGGATAGAAGACTATGGAGATCTGTTGTTGGCGGCCCATACCCCGGTTGGGGTGACGGGCATGAATGAATGAATGAGCCATGTTAGTCTGTATCCACAAAAACAATGAGGGGTCTGATGGTACCTTAAAGCAGATTTATGTGGACATAAGCTTTCGTGGGTAAAAAGTCCACTTCTGCAGATGCATCTGAAGAAGGGGGGTATTTTACCCATGAAAGCTTATGCCCAAATAAATCTGTTAGTCTTTAAGGTGCCACCGGACTCCTCATTATCTTTTTAGTGTAGATCTAAGAAATGGCAAAACACCAGGAATAAGATATGGGATGTTCATCAAATTCTTCAGGTGCTTGTTCCACAGACAAGATCTGCATGTGGATTAGCTTCCCATGTTTCTGGATGGCTCCAGGGAACCCCAGAGGTTGACAAACAAAGAGTAGCATCTTGCTTTCAGCTGTAGAGTGGACAATTGACCAATTGTGGGGAACTCTAAGTCAAATAAACTGGTTAAGAAATGGGAGGTAATGTTTAAGGAATAGCTTGCTGTGACACCCAGAAACCTTCCAGAGGTCACACTTCCTAATACCTCAGCAAATCCAAACCAAATAGCTTTAACTCCAAATCTATATCAGTACATTGGTCCACTGTAGGGATCAGCTAGACCCCCCTCTCTATATGTGATTAACTTGTCTTGTTCCTTCAGCAGAATGTCTCTTGTTCTGCTGCAAGCACTGAAAGATGGGCAATTAATGGTACTATATAATCAAAGAATGTACAGGCTATGTCCATTTAACTTAGAGGCAATATTAAGGAGGTCTCCTTTTCACGTCTGTTGTATTATAGAAGTGATACGAATTCCTATGGCACCAGAAGGAGAAATAATATTGAAAGAGATAAGCACTTAATCAGTGTGTAACCCTGGAATATTAAAATAAATGGGTAAGTAGAGAGAAATTCCATTTAATAGTAGGGGTTAATAGATTATCCTTAAAATGAAAAAAACAAAAAACCTTGCTAAGAAAAGGTGAGAGAAATGCTATCCAACAGTGCCATCTACTGGTTACTGATGGAAGCAGCAGAGAAACTGAGCTGAAATCTAAGAGTTCTGATGGCAAGAGTCCAATAGAAAAAAGAGGTCACCACTCAACCCTGTAAAGGGGGTATAAAAACTGAAGTCACGGGGTGGGAGCTCCCAGGTGACCCAACCCACAAATAAGCTGCAGAATCTAAAAGTGGTACCCGACACTTGGCTCAGTAGGGAGGGACCACCAGTGCAACAATTGAGTTAAGACAAAGTGCATCTGATCCTTCCCTCCCTGGAAACATGAGAACCTTTTAAAATACTACATTCCTGGCGAGCTAATAAACAAGTAAGTGTTGTGGTGGGTGCATCAAGACTTCTCTGGCCCCTGCTGGAGTCGTTGCAGAGAGCTGACACACCAACCCGAAAGAAGAGCATTGCCTGGGATAGAGGGGGAGGGAGCCTAGACCTCCCAGCACTGCCTAACATCACATGGTCCTCCAGCAGTTAGAAGGGCCGGGAGGGGACAGTACCCAATCAGGACCCATCGGGTGAGATAGGAAGGCCTGCCTCCTCCTCTCAAAGGGAGTGCTGGGTGGCGCTGCCTGGTACTTCCCCAGAGGGGTCAAGGCCTCACAGTCTGGCTGCCCCCACCCAGAGGGTTCCGGGGAGCAGGGGAACAGCTGTTTATTGGCTGAGCTGAATTTCAATGTTCTGTCCCAGGATGCAGCTAGGACGCCCTGCTCCCGGCACGGGCTGAGAAATGCTGACCAAGGGCACAACAGATCTGGGAAGGGCCCAGCGTCGCATCAGTAACTAGTGTTCCGGCTCAGCCAGGGCTTTGCTAGTACAGGTGTGAGGGATCGCACCCAGCCAGGCTAGGGGGAAGGCTGCAGCATCTACCGGCACCTCAGCAACACCACAAAATTGGCCACATTGACCATGGCTCTCCGATCTTCCCCTCCCGTGAACCCACCCCCTGCCCCGCAATATTCCCCATAACCAATCCACGGACCCCCGATCCACCCCACTCCCCTGAACCTGCCCAATTCTCCGCTGAATCTCCCCACGGACCCCTGATCCTCCCCACTCTCCCCAACCCACCCAATTCTCTCCCAAACCCACCCATGATGGCCCCCTGATTCTCCCCCTCTCCTGAGCCTACCTACACCCTCGATTCTCCCCTGAACCCACCCACAGCCCCCTGACTCTCCCCCTCCCTTGAACCCACCCACGAGCAGGGGGCGGGGCTATGCCGATCGGGTGCTGGGGGCGGGGCTATGCCGATCGGATGCTGGGGGCGGGGCAGGGGGCGGGGCTCTCCCCATCGGGTGCGGGGGGGGGGCCGGGGGCGTGGCCATGCCGATCGGGGGCTGGGGGCGGGGCTATGCCGATCGGGTGCTGGGGCGGGGCAGGGGGCGTGGCCATGCCGATTGGGTGCTGGGGGCGGGGTTCCGGGTCTCGTGGCTCGGTTCCGCCATGGCTGTCGCGCTCCGTGCGCTGCTCCGTCTAGCCCGGGCCCCAGCTCCAGCCCGCCTGCTGCTGCGAGCCCCGGCTCGGCTCAGCTCGGCGGGTGAGCGGCGGCTGCTGGCCCGGGGCCGGGGGTACAGTGGGGGGCGGTTGTGCAGGTGCTGGGGCTGGTTGTGGGACCGGGGTGTCCCGGGGAATAGTGGGGGCTGGGGGTCAGTGGGGTGATTTAGTTCCCTGCAGGGTGCTCGGCACACGAGCTCCACGCTCTGGAGCCTGCTGCCTCTCCCCGGCTGGCTCATCGGGCGATGGCTCTGCTCTCTGGCTTGCATTGCCAGTTGTGTGCCGGGTGGTGTGGGGAGCCCCGGTGTGCTTTGTCTGTGTGTGCTCCCCCACCTCCCCGGGAGAGGGGCCTGCCCCACAGAACTGGCTCCCTGCACTGCCCCATCCCGCTCTGTCGGCCTGAGCCTGGGGATTCCTGCAGGTCAGGGGGGGGGGCAGTGCCATGCTTTGAGATTGCTGTCGAAAGTTCATGCAGGGGCCTCAGGCCCAGCCAGTGTGGCTGGCTCCGGAGTTGTTGTCCAAAAGCAGAGGGCAAAGTTCTTTTGAGTTGAGCTCTGCTCTGGCCAATCTTATCTATTCCACCAGCAGCTCCTGTCTCACTCCCTTGCTTGCTGCCCACCCCTGGAGGTGCCACCCAGGAGCTCAGGGCTCCATTGCACTGTGGGCAGAAGTGATGCCAGAGCTGTGCCTGCTGCCCTGTCTCCCCTCTGAGCTGGTGTCAGTCCTGTTGACTTCTGAGGCACTCTTTGCACCTGCCGTGCTTTGTGGGCATGGGGCCTTGTGCACTCAAGACAGCACCTCACAGCTGTCAGTGCCTCAGTCTGGTTCCAGGGGCTTGCCTGAGGACTGGCTTGGGGCCACCTGGTCATACCCTCTTCCCTTGCCCTGGTCAGACAGCTCCAGCGGCTGATGTGGATGTGTCAAAGGGCATGCCAGCAGGGCTCAGGGTGACGGGAGCCCGTATGCGAGGCCTCCACGTTCACTTCTTTCTCAGTTAATTCAGGGCTTGTGGAAGGGATCGGATGTGCTGTCCTGGAGAAGGAAAACCTGTATCTAAGGTCAGGTTTAGAATGGGCAGCAGGGCAAGCCTTCCCCGTGCTGCCCCACAGTGTGCCTCAGGCCTGCTGAGAGGCAAGGTCAGTCTCCAGGCATGCTGGTAAGGGGACATTGTGATGCTGCTGGTGCTAGGAGCTGGGCTGCCACTCGTGTGGGAAACTGAATGGCTGTTGGGAGCTACACCCAGGTGGGTTCCTACTGGCCATTATTTTGTGCCGGATTCTTTTTTGACACCAGCCTCATAAAATTTAGTGCCGGATTCTTTTTTGACACCAGCCTCATAAAATTTACCAGTGGCCTAGGCCCAAATCTCCTCACCCACGATTGCTATGGTGAGGATGATGGAAAAATAAGGGTCTGTTTTAATTGCCGACCAAAAGACTGACCTCTCACAGGCTGGGTTCTGCCACGCTGCTCTGGCGTAGTCGCGGGAATGTTAATTTCAGTTTTGCAGCACTAACTCTAGCTCAGTGAGTTCAGAGCCTTTTGCAGATTCCTTCTGCTTGGTACTGTTGGTTCTCTGGGCATTTGTTGAATACTCTGGAGAATAGTTTGTGTTGCTCTGTGAAGCGCAGACAACGTACCCGTCATAGTACAAGGCACACGTGACAACAGCCCCAAATAAAATACAACGTAAACAAGGCAGACACAGACTAGGCTGAACATAACTTAGGCCGTGTCTGCACTATACAGCTTTTAGCGACATGGCCCTGTCGTGCCACTAAAAGGCACTCAGTGTAGCCGCTGTTTGTTGGCAGGAGAGAGCTCCCCTGCTGACAAAAAACTTCCACCCCCAAGGAGTGGCATTAGCATTGTCTGCAGGAGAGCACTGCTGTCACTAAGCGCTGTTCACACCCGCACTTGTCCTCAACAAAACTTTTGTCTTTCCAGGGTGTGTGTTTTTTTTAACACCTCTGACCTGACAAAAGTTTGTCTTTCACTTGCCAGTGGAGACAAAGCCTTTGTGTCATGTGAAATTATTCACTCTTCAGGAGGAGAAGTGAGGCTTCAGGAGAGATTTACACACAGTGCAGGTGGTGGCTTGGCAGACTGAAATAAGGGGAGGGGATGAGAAATGGAACTAAAATAGCGATGGGAGGAAAAGACAGTGCATCCAAGTTGGCATTACTGACTGGGGGAGAGGGATGATGCAATAGGAGTTGATCTGCAGGGCCTTGCATAAAAATATTGCTCACATCTTCTCAATGAACTTTTTTCTTTTTAATGTTGAGAAAAGAAATTACAGCCAAATTCATTTGATTGCAGGTCTGCTGAGGAGTGTTAGTGAGTGGGTTAGAGCAAAGAGACTTGCTATATTTAGTTTGTGTATATGTATCTGGCTATTCTAAATATTGTAGCTGCTGGATAATCTGTTCACAAAGCCTCTGTAATATGCCTGGGTTGCTTTTCCTCATACGTGTGTGGAAAGTCCTATGGATTGGTTGTTACAAGAAGGAGGGAGAAAAATTGTTGTTCTTAAGCTCTGAGGACAGGACAAGAAGCAATGGAGGTTTAGGCTGGATATTAGGAAAAACTTCCTAATTGTCAGGGTGGTTAAGCACTGGAATAAATTGCCTAGGGAGGTTGTGGAATCTCCATCATTGAGGATTTTTAAGAGCAGGCTAGACAAACACTGTCAGGGATGGTCTAGAGCAGGGGTGTCCAAAGTTTTTTTTGGAGAGGGCAAAATAGAAAAAATAGCAGGCCGCCACACCACACACAGTGCCGGAGAGGGGGGGAGCGGACCCCTGCAGCATGACAGCGGGGTCCCGTCGTCCTTCCTGCTGCGGTCTCGGTTGCATGCCGCCGGGCATGCATGGCCCGGGGGCGGGAGGACGCGGGCCGGGCGAAGCGGCCGCGCAGCAACCAGCCGCAGGGCGGAACCCGCCGCCGCCATGCGCGGGCGCGCCCCTCCCGCACGGCGGCCCTCCGCCCATTGCAGGCTCCGCGAGCCGGCTCCCGCAGGTTCCGGTGATCGCTCCGTGATCTGCGCCGGGCGCTCGGGCGGCGGCGCCGCTGCGGGGCCGCTGCCGACCCGGGCGCCGGCTGCGCGCCGCCAGTTGGCGCGGGCGCTTGGCCCTGGTCTAGAGATAATACTTAGCCCTGCCATGAGTGCAGGGGACTGGACTAAAAGACCTCTTAAGGTCCCTTCCAGTTCTGTGATTCTATGGATGGGTGTCTGAAGTGTGGGTGCATGTATGATTGGCTCCCATACCTTTTGGACAGGAAATGATTAACGTGATTTTTTAGGGCAACATTCTTTCAAATCCCACCAATGAAGCAGGATTCAGGCATTGTGCTCTCTCAGTGGAAGGTTCGTGCTGAGCAGCATATTGGAGTTGATGTTCCTGGCGTATTTGAGGGGAGCTGTAGTCTGAGCTGGGTTGGAAGCTGGATCTGGTTATGCTTTCCTTTAAACTTGATTTCTCCATGTATTCTTCTCCCTTTTTTTGGTTACTCAAGGTAGATGCTAGCCATCATAATGCTTTTGGGCAATAAAACTTATTTAGCCTAACTAAACCTTCTGCGGGACCTGGTGAGTAAACTGGATGTATGTTCCTTTAAGCATCTGCCTGCAAATGTCCTCACTTAAGGTCCTACTGGCTTCTGTGGAGGTGACTGTGACCTCACCAGTGGGGCGTTATGATGTCAGTTGTGGAGTAAGTGACCGGAACAATTGCAGCCTCTGCGCAGAAAAGCACATGGCAAACAGGAGGGGAAATGATTGCCCATCTGTAAAGTGGCGTGATGATCCTGACTTTCCTTTGAAAAATGCTTTGAGAGCTATGAAAGCTGTGTATGAATTACACTTGGCACCAGTTAGGTGCAACACAGCAATATTGAGAGACGTGTATGTAGAATGCTTTGATTCCGTTTACACAAGATGAGATCTGCTGCTCTTTTATGAGACTTTCATACTAATGATGCACATATAGATCAGTTTACTCGATCAGTCCACTTCCATGCAGTTAATTCAGGAATTTGACTTGAAAGGGCACCAACTTCAAGGTCAACTTGAAAATCAACCTTAGGGCTTGGCTACACTTACAAGTTGCAGCGCTGGGAGTTACAGCGCTGCTCATGCAGCTGTGTAAGGGCCAGCGCTGGAGTGTGGCCACACTGACAGCTACCAGCGCTGCAGTGTGGCCACACTTGCAGCACTTTCCAGCGCTGTATTGAGAGGTGCATTGTGGGCAGCTATCCCACAGAACACCTCGTACCGTTTTGGCGCCGTTTTGGCGCTGAGTATTGTGGGAAGGGGAAGGAAGTGTGCGGGTCATTCCGCTTCCTGTTTGCCAGCGCCCCGTGGTGCATCGCTTCACATCCCAGCATTCATTCCGGCAGCGTTTGGCGCCATTGTGAGTGTCTTTCTGTTACTCTCTGTGAATCGCGATTTCTGTGGCAAATGGAGCCCGATCTGCTGAGGACTCTGCTGATGAGTGTCACCAGCACAACACGTTTGGCAGTCGAGCTATTCCTTCAGCTCCAAAGTGACAGTGAGGAGTCCGACGATGATATCAATATGGATTTGTCTGCGCGTGTGACACTAGAGTGCTTGCGGCATTCACGGAAATGCTCAGCACCGTTGAACGCCGCTTTGGGCTCGAAACAAGCACTGAGTGGTGGGATCACATCGTCATGGAAGTCTGGGATGACGAGCAGTGGCTGCAGAACTTTCGTATGAGAAAAGCCACTTTCATGGGACTGTGTGCTGAGCTCGCCCCACTCTGCGGCGCAAGGACACAAGATTGAGAGCTGCCCTGACGGTGGAAAAGCGGGTGGCTATTGCAATCTGGAAGATGGCAAATCCAGACAGCTACCGGTCGGTCGGGAACCAGTTTGGTGTGGGAAAGTCGACCGTGGGAATCGTTTTGATGCAAGTTTGCAAGGCAATTAATCGCATCCTGCTACGAAAGACCGTGACTCTGGGAGCGTGCAGGACATTGTGGATGGCTTTGCACAAATGGGTTTCCCTAACTGTGGAGGCGATAGATGGGACGCATATTCCTATTCTGGCCCCCACCTGGCATCCGTTAATCGTAAGGGTATTTCTCTATGGTTCTCCAGGCGCTTGTGGATCACCGCGGGCGTTTCATTGACATTTACACAGGCTGGCCTGGAAAGGTGCATGATGCACGCATCTTTGAACAGTGGCCTGTTCAGGAAGATGCAGGCAGGGACTTTTTCCCAGACAGGAAGATCACAGTAGGGGATGTCGAAATGCCCACTGTGATCCTTGGAGACCCGCATACCCGTTACTGCCTTGGCTCATGAAACCCTATACAGGGAAGCTTGACAGGAGCAAGGACCGGTTCAACTACAGGCTGAGCCGGTGCAGAATGACTGTGGAGTGTGCTTTTGGGCGTTTAAAGGCTCGCTGGAGATGTTTGTATGGGAAGCTAGACTTGGGGGAAAGCAGCATCCCGTTATAAGCTTGCTGTACCCTCCATAATATTTGTGAAGGGAAGGGTGAAACATTCAGTGAGGCATGGACCACCGAGGTTCAAGTCCTGGAGGCTGAATATGCACAGCCAGAGAGCAGGGCTAATAGAGAGGCCCAGCACAGGGCTTCAAGGATTAGGGATGCCTTGAGGGAAGAATTTGAGGCTGAAAGCCAACAGTAATGTTGCTGCCTTGCATGGGAGTGAATTGCACTGCTTACACTGTTATTCTATTATCCATAATAATAATATGATTTGCAGTGCCTCTTTCTTTACTGGGCTAAGGTGTCTTTCACTATCTGCTATAATAAAGACTGTTTTCAAAGCCAAGAATTGTTTTATTGAAAAGAAAAAAACTTCCTTGACAGACAGACAGACACACAACATTTCATTAACACAAGAGGGCAAGGGTGTGGGTTGGTGAACTGTACAGTCACAAGTTTGCATATGCCATGTCTGGATTGCTGTTTAATGAATCCTGCACTTCAGGGTGCATATACTGCATGGTGATGGGGTTGAATGCAGAGGTAAGGGTGGTGGTAGGTATCAGGGCTGGTTGGGACGTACAGGTGTTGGAGGCAGCTGGTGGTGGTAAGAGCCTGGATGCTGGGGAAAGGTGGTTGGAGCTGACATTGGGGCACAAGGCACAAAGGACGGGCGGGTGGGGAGTAGCACGGTAGTGCTCTGCTTGCATGGCAAGTGACTCTATAGACTCCGCTTGGCGCTCCAGGATGCTTAGCAGCCGCTCCGTGCTTTCCTCTTGGCCACTGCATTTCTCTTGGTCCTGCTTTCTTTCTCTCGCCACTCCTTCAATTCTTTTCTCTCTGTAGCAGAGTGCTGAAGAACAGTTTTCAGCATGTCCTCTTTGCTCTTTCGGGATTTTTCTCAAATTTTGAAGCCTCTGTGATGTTGAACATCTGGGCAGTCCAGTCAAGGTCACTGTACACACAGAAATGACAACATTTAACACGGGCAGCATTGTATCCACTATCTCCAGACATGAATTGTTACACTGAGGAGTTCTCACTTGCAAGTTCTCACTTGCATTCTTTATCCCAAAAGGAAAACACAACAGAAGCCACGAAATGGTGAGTGAGGAGTGGGGCTTGAGTGAGAGGAGCTGGTTGCTTGGGTAATCTGGAGTGCTAGAGGGGTTGAGTGAAGATGCAGATGCAGGGGTGATCTTATCTCCTATCTCTTCACTAAAGAGTCTCCCAACATTTTCACAGGACTTAATCCTGGAAGATGTTTCCCTACTGCAGTCACTAGGGAACAGCGGGGGCTCTTTTAGAGCAATGTGGATTCCGCCCGGGACCCTATGCGGCGTGCCTGTGTTCAGAAATGGTCCCCTGGCCGAAGAGTGGCGCGGACGCGTCACCGTCACTGGGACAAGGGACACAGTGGCTCTGCCTATAAACCTGCGCAGGCATATTGCCCACGCTCTGGATGAAGCTTTGCTGAGATAACTGAAGCAGATTACGCGACGTGATAGACCACATCAACGGGCTATTCCACATCTAGACGCTGCCATGCATGCATCCATAACCCCCCTTCCTCTCCAGAAACATTTCCACCCAGAAAATAAAAGCCGCTTACCGGTACACGCTCCTCTGCCTGTCCTTCTGCAACTGCTGGCTGCTGCTGCGATTGGGTACTTTCCTCCTGGCTTGAGAAGAGCTCCTGGCTGCATGCCTCCAGGAATCTGCGGTTTCTTCCCCATCCCAGGAGCTTCACTCGCGGTTTCCTCTCCCCGCAGCCTCCTCCTCCTCCTGTCCCCAGCCTGCTCAGAAGTGTCCATCGTTACCCTGGGATTGGCAGTGGGGTCACCCCCAAGTATGTTGTCCATCTCCACGTAAAAGCGGCAGGTCGTGGGGCGGATCCGGATCTGCGATTCCCCTCTCGGGCTTTGTAATAGGCACTCCGCAGCTCTTTAACTTTCACCCTGCATTGTAGTGCGTCCGTTGATGGCCCCTATCCAGCATGTCCCTTGATATCTGCTCAAAGATATCGTAATTCCTCGGAGCGCAGCTGTGCCTGAACAGACGCCTCACCCCAAACACTGATGAGGTCCTGCAATTCACCTGTGCTCCATGCTGGGGCTCGTTTGCAGCGTGGAGGCATGGTTACCTGTAACCTGTAACTGATTAACTGATTGCACTCCACACCTGGCTGCAGCAAACAGGAAGGAGATTTTTAAATTTGGCATTTAAAGGGCGGGTCACCTGAGGCAAGAGCAGTAGAGTGCAAACTGATGTGCAGAGTGGCTGAACAGGAATTCTGGGATAGCTCCTTATTCCCTGGAGGACAGGTAAAGCGCTGGTGAGTGTCCACACCTGCTGAGCAGCGCTGGTGTCACCAGCGCTGCACTCTTATACCCCAACCCGGATGGGTTTTCAGCCAGCGCTGCAACCAGGGAGTTGCAGCGCTGGTTGTGCCCTGCAAGTGTGGACGGGGTGTTAATTGCAGCGCTGGAAAGCCTCCACCAGCGCTGCAACTTGTAAGTGTAGCCAAGCCCTTACTGTTGTGCCAACTGTTGTTAAAGTTGTACGTAAGGCCCCTGCCCTCCAATATGATGCAGGACTCCTGAACAGAGCCCCTTGTGCGGCACAACATTCCCACAACTGAAGGATTGATCGAGAAAACATATTTTCCTCTCTTTTCAGATGTGCATTATGCATTTGACAGCACCTTGCAGAGTCAGTTTCACTGGTCTCCTGGCTAGTCAGAGAGGGGAAGACAGCTAATTGGAAAAAGATCCTTATTAAACTCAGCAGAGGAGCAGGAAAACTCTTAGACTTTTAAATTGGAATTTAAGAATAAAGTCCGGATTTATGGTGCCCCTGCACAGAGCATCAGGAAATGTTTGGTTTTTTTTTAAATTCCAATCAACAGTGCCCCTTTAATCAGTGCCTGCAGCCAGGCTCACTGATGGGTCTGTCATTGGTGGTGCTGCCAAAGGGGTCACAGCTGCTGTTGTGATGTAAAGCAGGGTCTGGATAGAAAAATAGGTCCTGTCAAGGCCAGCTACAGTGAGGACAGAGCTTGAACCCCATCATTGTCCAGGTTCACACAAGTCTGGGGAGGCAACTTTCATGAGTTAAAAACCAGAAGAATTGAAGGGATTTCTATTCAAGTGCAATGCATTTTATTGGAGGTTCCTGGTTGTGGAGGCTGCACCTTTTAACCCAGAAGTGTCTTGGATTATTGCTGCTTTTCTGCAGGCTGTCCTCTGTAGTGTACTGCTACCTTTGAGGTACATGGTGGAGGGCTTGGTTATGCCCCCTACCAATGGCATGGGAAGGGGATTGGGTTTACACCATCAGCTTCTGCAGAATTTACAATTTCATTTGTCACTTTTTGCTGTACTAGGATCCAGGACTCCTGGGTTCAGTGCCAAGTTCTGCCATTGATTTTTGGTGTGATCTTAGGCTAGTCTTTACCCAGCAAGGCCCATCTATAAGATGAGATAATGGTACAACCCGCCTTTGCAAAGTGCCTTTATCCTCTGCTGACAATTGCTAAATAAGAGCTAGGTGTGAATTATTATTATTAAGGCTTGCTGGCCTTAATGATTATGAACAAAACCTTCCAAATGGGATACCAGCTGCAGCCTTATCTGCTTGAGACTGCAGACTCCCTAGTGCCTCTGCTGCTGCTGCCCAGAGCTTTCTGGAGCAGCAATATAGTGAAATTATCAAGGCTCTGGTTGGTTTGAACCAGTCCCAGCTGTGAAATAGACAAGACTGTGTCAGTGTCACTGCTCCCTGGGGAAGCTCTGAACCAAGACCTGCACTAGATAATCCCAGGGCCGCCCGGGGGGGGGGGGGGGGGGGCCAGGGGGGGCAGTTTGGCCCAGCAGGGGCCCCCACGAGAATTGTTCAGGGCCCCTGGAGCGGGGTCCTTCACTCGCTCCAGGGGCCCCGGAAAACTCTCGCGGGGCCCGGGCCCCCGGAGCTTCTTTGCTCCTGGTCTTCGCTGGCTGGGGGTCCTTCCTCTCCAGGATAGAAGGAGGAACCCCCCGCCGCCGAATTACTGCCGAAGCGGGACCCGCCGTCAGTGTGCAGCCGGGTCTTCTGCGGTAATTTGGCAGCGGGGGGGCCCTTCCATTCCAGGACCTGCCGCCGAAGTGCCCCGAAGACCCGCGGTGGGGGCTGCACTTTGGTGGCGGGTTCCGCTTCGGCGGTAAGTCGGCGGAGGGGGGTCCCTGCCGTGGGTCTTTGGCGACGGGTCCCGGAACGGAAGGACCCCCTGCCGCCGACTTACCGCCGAAGCGGGCCCCCCACCGCCGAAGACCCCGGGCCCCCGGAATCCTCTGGGCGGCCCTGGATAATCCGTGGGGAGGGGGCCAACGCTGAAGGCTGAAAGAAGGGACAGAATAATAGAGGTCATCTCTCCCAACCCTCCCCACAACACAGGGCTAAGAGGCTCTAGGAGAGGGTACAGTAAGGGAGAGAGTCCTCCAGCAGTCGGGTGGAGAGACACAGAATGCTTCTCTGTTCTAGCAGGTAGGGAGGGCTTTAAAGAGCTGTCAGCCAGAGGCTGAAATGAAATGTGGAGCCACCTAAGGTACAGGGTAGGAGTTCCAGCAGTCTGGGTGTCGGGTAGTTGAGCTGTGCACCGGGCATTGCCCTGGAGGGGAGGCCCCTACAGCCTGCCCAGCTCCAACAGCCACTGGTCAGGCTGTGCAGTCCCCAGCTAGCAGGGGCAACCCCTGTGCATTGTAAAAACGCCGGGGAAAGCAGCAGGCGGGTGTTGATTTTGTGCTCGTAACCACAGGAAACCCTCAGTGAGGACATTAGCCAGCAGAGCAGACTTGTAAAGCCCAGAGTCAGCAAGCAACAGAACTGCTCCACACTGGTGCAGGGGCGTGGTCACCGGGGGCCCTGGCAGAAGTGCATTGTGAGGTGGCTTTGGCAGAGGAGGGGCGGGTGCTTGCCTTTGCAGGATAGGAGGGAGATCCCAGCCCGCCAGAAAGCAGGTCCATCCCATGCAGTCTTGCCCACTGCTGTAATGATGTGCCGGTGTCCCTTCCCCCGGCAGGCACTCAGTTCCAGTATCTCGTGGTGGAGAAGAAAGGGGCGAAGCAGAATGTAGGAGTGATCCAGCTGAACCGCCCCAAGGCCTTGAATGCCCTCTGCGATGGCCTGATGAATGAGATGAACCAGGCCCTGGACTTCTTCGAGAAGGACCCAGACGTGGGAGCCATCGTCATCACCGGCAGCGAGAAAGCCTTCGCAGGTAGGCAGAGAGGGCACCCCAGGGCTCTCTGGGGAGGCTTGCTCAGCACGTCCCATAACGGGGTGGGTGGGCTGGAAGCTGCTTTGCCTTAGCCACCCACTTGCCATTGGTAGGTGGGGGCTCACAGGGGCTGCAAAGGCCTCAAGGTGACTGCTGCTGCTTTTAAATGCTTTTTCTCCTGGTGAAGAGGATGTGTGAGAACTACGGGAAAACTCTGAGCCCAGATGGGAGCTGCCCTCTGGACGCCCTCCCTTGTGGATGGCAGTGCTAGGGAGCTCTGCTGTTCCTAGCGGGAGCACTTGCAGATGAAAATGGGGCTTGAGTTTGGGAAGGGGAATCGGTGACTTGTGTCGTGGGTCTGGTTTCGGATGGAGGAGCCTCATTCCCACGCCTCTTGGAAAGGGGAGAACCCAGCTGTGTGTGAGAGATGCAAGGCATGAAGCCACTGATAATTCTGGGGATCTCAAGTGGTTGCCTGCTCCCCCCAGAACATTCAGAGACTCGTGAGCATTAGAGACGGGAAAGGCCCCTCTTGTATCAAGGGCTAGTGAAGGATGCTTCCCAGGGCTGGTCTGCAATACAGAGCGAGGTGGGCTTAACTTCGTTGCTCAGGGCTGTGAAAAATGTCATCCCCATGCGATGTAATGAAGCTGACCTTCATCCCAGTGTAGATACGGCCAGGTCGATGGGAGAATTCTTTAGTCGACCCAGCTGCTGCTTCGCAGAGGTGGATTTACTACAGCGATGGAAGAACCCCTTCTGTCATTGCAGAAAGTGTCTACACCGCAGCGTTGCAGAGGCGCAGTCACAGCGTTTCTAGTGTAGACGTACCCTCAGTGTTTGTCCAGTTGGATTTTAAATGTCCAAACACTAGAGCTTCCAGCCCTTCCCCTGGGCAAAAAAACAATTCACACCTGAATCATGGCTAGGGTCTGGCTTTGCCACTGAGAACCCAGTGTGAAGCCCCAATGATAGGAGATTATTTTTAAGGCCAGATGCTATAACCATGTCTTTCAAGCATGCAATGTGACAGGTGCTCTTGTTAAAGAGAAGCTCGACTTAAGCATCACACCTTTGTCTGAGCATGTTATCTACTGCTCTTCCTACAAGTAACCCCTAAGATCACTGTGTGGAAAGAGAGTAGAGAAAATATTTCTCTATTTCAGTGAGGGAGCTCTGAGTGTAGAGTCAGTTTTCTGGGTTCCCCAGTGCAGTCTAAGGGTATGTCTACACTACGAAATTAGGTCGATTTTATAGAAGTCGATTTTTTTAGAAACTGATTTTATATAGTCGATTGTGTATGTCCGCACTAAGTGCATTTAGTCAGTCGAGTGCGTCCTCACTACTATGGCTAGCATCGACTTAGAGAGCAATGCACTGTTGGTAGCTATCCCGCAGTCTCTGCTGCCCATTGGACTTCTGAGTTAAGCTCCCAATGCCTGATCAGGCACAAACATTGTTGCGGATGGTTTGGGGTACATGTCGTCAGGCCCCCTTCCCTCCCTCCATGAAAGCAACGGCAGACAATCGGTTCATGC
The DNA here is from genome assembly GCF_016161935.1 of Mauremys reevesii. NCBI lineage: Eukaryota > Metazoa > Chordata > Testudines > Geoemydidae > Mauremys > Mauremys reevesii. The sequence continues at coordinate 65,068,814 of NC_052629.1, read as the reverse complement.
CTTTTTTCCTGGGTTACCCGTGCAGACGCCATACCACGGCAGGCTTGGAGCCCGCTCAGCTCACCGTCACCGTACGTCTCCTGGGTACTGCTGGCAGACGCGGTACTTCATTGCTACACAGCAGCAGCTCCTTGCCTTCGCGGCAGATGGTGCAGTAGGACTGATAGCCATCATATGTCTCCTGGGTGCTCCTGGCAGTCTTCGGTGAGGTCAATCAGGGGTGCTTGGACAGACATGGCTATCCTCCTCTTAGAGCATCGGATGGGAGCCAGAGACTCCAGGTCATTCTCTTCTTTAAGTTTTGTCTCATGGAGATTCAGTCCTGCCTGGAATATCATGCCAGCTGGAGGCTTCTGCCTCAGGCTGCTCTCCCACCCAGCAGCACCGTGCAGTTGCACCTACCCCAGCCTATCCCTTGCTCCCATGGCTCATGAAGCCTGCATAGTAGTAAGGAGCAGTTCAACTATAGGCTGAGCAAGTGCAGAATGGTGGTAGAATTTGCCTTTGGACATTTAAAAGCTCGCTGGTGCTGTTTGCTGACTAGGTCAGACCTCAGAGCAACCAACATTCCTATTGTTATTGCTGCTTGCTGTGTGCTTCGCTATATCTGTGAGAGTAAGGAAGAGACGTTTATAGTGGGGTGGGAGGTTGAGGCAAATCGCCCAGTGTCCGATTTTAAGCAACCAGACACCAGGGCGATTAGAAGAGCACAGCAAGGTGCGCTGCGCATCAGAGATGCTTTGAAAATCAGTTTCATGACTGGCCAGGCTTCGGTGTGACAGTTGTGTGTGTTTCTCCTTGATGCAAACCCGCCCTCGTTGTTGATTTTATTTCCCTGTAAGCCAACCACCCTTCCCCCTTTGAAATAAAGACACCATTGTTTTGAAACCATTCATTCTTTCTTTATTAATTAAAAAAAAAAAAAAGAGATAACGGACAAGGTAGCCCAGGTGGGGTCGGGGAGGAGGGAAGGACAAGGCCACATTGCTTATTGTAGCCACACTAAAAATGAAACTGTTTGAATGACAGCCTTCTGTTGCTTGGGCCATCCTCTGGAGTGGAGTGTCTGGGTGCCCGGAGCCTCCACCCCGCTTTCTTGGGCGTCTGGGTGAGGAGGCTATGGAACATGAGGAGGAGGGGAGGCAGTTATACAGTGGATGCAGCGGGGGTCTGTGCTCTTGTTGGCTTTCCTGCAGCTCCAGCAGACGCTTCATCATGTCCGTTTGCTCCCCCCAACAGATGCTTTATCATGTCCATTTGCTCCCCCATTAGCCTCAGCATCGCGTCCTGCCTCCGCTCTTCGCACTTAATTCTTTCCTGGCCTCTTCCCCTGAATGCCTCCATGCATTAAGCTGTGCCCTATCAGTGCGGTTGGATTGCATGAGCTAGGAAAACATGTCATCGCGAGTGTGGTTTTTTTCACCTTCTAATCTGCGATAACCTCAGGGACGGAGATGATGGGGAGCAGAGAAACATTCTACGCTCTACAATTCTGGGGGGACTGCATGGTCACCTGTGCTGCTGAGTGCTGCTGAGTTCGCCATGCTGACCAAACCGGAAATGAAATTCAAACATTCCCGGGGTTTTTCCTGTGTACCTGGCTAGTGCATCGGAGTTCAAAGCGCTGTCCAGAGCGGTCACAATGGAACAAACTGGGATAGCTCCCGGAGGCCAATACCGTTGATTTGCATCCGCACTACCCCAAATTTGACCCATCAAGGTTGATTTTAGCGCTACTCCCCTCGCCAGGGAGGAGTTCAGAAATCGATTTTAGGAGTCCTTTAAATCGACGGAATGGGGTTGGTTGTGTGGACGCATTTATTTTAAAATTGACCTAACGTGGCTAAATTCGACCTAACCCCGTAGTGTAGACCAGGCTAAGAGTCCTTTTCCCCCATGTATCAGTTTTTCACATAGTAACAGGAGGAAGGAAAACTTTTACAAAATAGGATGATTTCTGTGATTTATTTATTTATTTTCAAATCACAAATCTTATCAGGGCAACTTGGAGGTAGGGGTTGGACTTGAAACTATTTCAAGAGGCCCCTGTAAGTTTTAGACAAACCAACCTAGTGCTGACCACTTACTGATCAAAGGATGGTAGTGAGACAAGGTGGGGGAGGAGGTAATATCATGTATTGGACCAGCCTCTGTTGGTGGGAGAGACAAGCTTTTGAGCTTACACAGAGCTCTTTCTCTGTTCTACTGAATAACATCTAATATCCTGGGACCAACAGGGCTATAACAACAGGGCCCAAGGATGGTCGTTTCCCAGTTCATCCTGTCTACACAATATTCTCTCTTTCAGCTGGAGCAGATATAAAGGAGATGCAGAACAGAACCTTCCAGGAATGTTACGGGGGCAATTTCCTTGCACATTGGAACAGAGTCTCTCTGGTCCGGAAGCCGGTCATAGCAGCTGTGAATGGATATGCTGTGAGTTTGGGTTTTCTGTTCCTTAATCCACCCTCGCAGCCTAGAATGTTTCTTGGTAAATATTGTACCGTGGTTAACGTCTATGTCCTTGTCTCAGCCAGCTCCAGGCAGACCCAAATGCTAGTCTTAACTGGGAATTGTGCTAGTCTTAATATACTTTTTATGTAGAGGGCTAATGGAAATTTTTTCTGAGTCAAAGCAGCAGGATAAACAGCATCCAAACACCCGCTCCTTCCCTGCAGCTCTGGCTGTGGAGTTTTTTGCTCCTGCTTTGCCCAGGAAGCAGCTCTGCCTTCCGCCCTTGACCCCTTGGGGAATGTCCCATCCCTCACCCCCCTAGTTGCTCCTGGAAGAGAGGAGTGGGCCTTGAAGTGCTTTGCACTAAGCTGTTTCTCTTTGAGCTCCTTGAGTGGGTTCTATAGCTCTGTGCTGGTTAGGGCATCGATGGGAACTTGGAAGAAGGGGGTTCAAGCCCTGGCTCAGCCGTATGCTCCTTGGGTGACTGTGGGCAAGTGACTTTAGTTCCCCCTCCCCTGCTGTGGATGAATTCAGCACAGACTGTGAGGCCTCTGATCCCAGGGGGCCTAGCTCGACTGCAAGAAACCCTCATGTGCCGGGTGGCGCTGTGCCAGTTCTAACCCATGCCCCTCTCTCCCCCGAAGCTGGGCGGTGGCTGTGAGCTGGCCATGATGTGTGATATCATCTATGCTGGCGAGAAGGCGCAGTTTGGGCAACCCGAAATCTTGCTGGGAACCATTCCAGGTAACCCATGTTGAGTACACTCCTGCCTGTGAGCATCTAGGGTGCCCAAGCCCCTTCCCAGCCTTTGCACTGGCTAGTGGCGTTAGGAAAATGAACGCTTTTAAAAAGACACATTGAAAGTTACTGTGAGAGTCCCAGTGACACGTGGTAGATGGAGCATGGAAACTGACCCTTTCTGGTAACTCAGATAAAGACATGAGTGCGATCAGTTCAGACCAAGGCATCTCTTATGGGCTTGGTTAGTTCGGAATCCCTAACTACCAGGCTTTCGAATGCTGACATCCCTCTTGTGGTGTGCAGAGACAAATCTCACTGTCTGACAACTTCCTACTTCACAGTGAAAGCCCGCTCTGATCTCTGGCATGCGTCTTCCTCCCTTTTTTAAAATGACTACACCAATTTCTGGTCTAATTCCTCCTTCGCTGTTCCTGCTGCCTTTTAATGCTCCAGGCTTGGCTGGTATCGGTTTTTTCATGTATGTATCTAACACAGGGGTGGGCAACCTATGGCACGCGTGCCAAAGATGGCAAGCGGGGGCAGGCGGCAGAAGCTTGGTCCTGCCGGCTCTCCTGCCTCTTCCTGCAGTGTGCTGGGTTCCTGCCCCTCCTCCTCTCTGTCCCTCCCTCCCTGCTGGCTGATCAGCTGATGGCCCTTGCGAGGGAGGGGGTTGGGGAGGAGTGGAGTCAGTGTGCTCGCTGCTTCCAGCGGAGGCAGAGAAGAAGCGGAACAGGGCCTTGGGGAAGGGGGAGTGGTGGTGGAATCGGGGCATATCCCCTCCAGCCCCCTGCTGTGAGCACCCCACGACCCCAACCCACACCCCCAGCCCTCTGCCCTGACCCCCTCCCCACACACACACCCAGCCCTCTGCCCTGAGCCCTGCAGCCCTGCACACCTCCCAGGCCCCTGCCCTGAGCCCTGTATCCTCCTCTCACACACCAGCCCTCTGCTCAACTCCTTCACCCCTCCCCCAGACCCCAGCCCTGACTCTGGCACCCCCACACATACCCAGGCCCCCCATACCCTGACACCTGCACCCCCTCACATGCCCCCAGCCCTCTGCCCTGACTCTTGCACTCCCCCACATACCCAGCCCACCCCCACCCTTAGCACCAAATGGGAGCTCCTGCACCCCACCACACACACTCTTACCTGCACCCCTCGCACCAAATGGGAGCTGCCCAGGTAAACGCTCCACACCCAAACCTCCTGCCTCAACCCTGAGCCCCTTCCCTCATTCTAGCTCCTGGCCAGACCCAACACCCCAACCCCCAGCCTGCTCTTTCACCCCCAGCCCTGTGCTCAGTGCAGAGAGAGAGAATGAGTCAGAACCAGGGAGAAGGTAGGTACCCACTGTATGTGAGCAGGGCCAGTACCCCAGACCAGCAGCGGTTTGGGCAGCTCTGGAGCCGGCGGATGGAACCCCTGAGCGGCAGTGGGCTGAGATGCTCATTCCACTGCCAGTCTGGTGTCCCGGTCGCCGGCCCTGCACAACCCGCTGCTGGTCTGGGGTTCTGGCCCCTGGCCCTTTGCCAGCTGGGGTACCGGCCGCAGGCCCCGCTCAGCCCGCTGCCGGCCTAGGTGAACAGAACCCCAGCCCAGCAGCGGCCTGAGCGGGCCGGCGGCGTAAGATCAACATTTTAATTTAATTTTAAATGAAACTTCTTAAACATTTTGAAAACCTTGTTTATTTTACAATACAACACTAGTTTAGTTATATAATATATAGACTTGTAGAGAGATCTTCTAAAAACCATTAAAATGTATTACCGGCACGTGAAACCTTAAATTAAAGTGAATAAATGAAGAGTCGGCACAGCACTTCTGAAAGGTTGCCAACCCCTGATCTAACACCAGGAATCTGTAGGTCTTGCACCTGCTAGATGTGTTGTCAGGTTACTTTCTTGCCCATTAGACACTTCCCCATCTCCTCCAAGGTCACGTGGTGCTATTGTTGGGTCATCTGGAGCCTTGCGTTCAGTAATTAGCCTGATTTACCCTCTGATTTTTGACTGGTAGCTATTGATAGACCTGCATGCATGTGTCCGAGCACAGGGCAGCTGTCAATCACATGGTCACTTTAAAGACCCATAAAAGGAAAGGGATTCCTGAGCTTGCCCCGATCTCAGATCCCAGATGCTCAAGAAATGTACTTGTAGCAGGGTCCCTTTGCCTACATCTGTGCAGAGAATAGTTCAAGTGGTTACATACAGAGAGAACGGCTGGCAAGTGTGCCCCATAATTCCACGGGGTAGAGGTATGGGGTGTGGTGACACCCTTAAGCCCCAGGACAAAGCTAGAGCCCTGTGTTAAAATAACAACAGCAGGTAGAAATACGCGCATCTCTTACTGTCTGATACATAAGGATCCAACAGCTTGTCTCCCTGCCCACCTCTTCCTCTTCTCCTTGCTGTGCTGCCACCCCTGTGTGCACAGACCTGACCTGTTGCATGTGTGTGTGATCAAGGTGTGTTTATTTAGGAAATTCCTCCTGACTGAGCCTTGCAAGCTAATTGCGGCCTTCCTAATTAACCACAGGAGCTGGTGGGACTCAGAGACTCACGAGAGCAGTGGGCAAGTCCCTGGCAATGGAAATGGTCCTAACCGGAGACAGGATCTCTGCTCAGGAAGCCAAAGAAGCAGGTATGGGCACAAGTGTGTACGCCTTCCCGCCAGGCCCCTCCTGCGGCACTGGGTGGGAAGGGAGGGGAGGTTTCCTGTACCCATGCTCTGGGTGAGAGGACAATCCGTGAGTGCTGCTCAGGCATCATTTCTAGTCTGGATGAGGGTGGGTCTTGGGACTTGCCAGCTGCCTGAAGCTGTCACTTCATGCCCTTCTCCGGAACGCCTAGCTCCTGGGGAGGGCTCCCCATCTGTGGATCCATGGATGACTGAGACCCTCCTGGCTCTGTGCCTTGGGCATGTGTCAGTTAACTAAACGAGTCGAGGAGAGAGTACATCCTCTGCTGCCAGGCACAACGGGGCCTCACAGCCCTGCGGAGTGCAAATCCATCACTGTTCCTTAAAGCCAACTGTTCCCTGCTCCATGTGTGGCCCAGCCATCCCCATAGCGCGGAGCAGGAGGTGGCTTCCCCAGGCTGCAGACTGGCCAGCACGCAAAGGTGTCCCCTACGAACATACTTGGCTGCAGGCTGCTAGGGGCACATGGCTCTTCTCTCTTATGACTGATTCTTCCACGCTGATCCCATCTCTGTCGGGCATTTGCCCAGCCGCTCTCCCTGGCGCTCCTAGTGCAGAGGGTTCACTGCCTGGCGTTGTTTCTCTTTGCCGTGTCCTGGGATAAACCATTCAGAGAGAAGGGACATTACTGGGAAGGATTTCCTCCCCCAGGCATTCTCCCTTCACTGTTACCCCCCAGATCCTGTGGGGAAGCTGATAGTGATAAATCAGCTCAGGAGCTCTTCAGCCCAACCCAGCAGGCGAGGGGTCCAGCAGGAAGCCAGCTCTTTGCACACCATGGCCCTATGCAGGGTGGCCAGATCCCCATCGGGAAGGGATGCACTCAGCAGCTGATGATGCTAGGTGGAGGGGACCGCATTGCTCTCGACTGAAACATGGCACTGCGTAGACAGCAGCCCTCTGCCCCGTAGCTAGAATAGAATAGAAAGGGTAACGACCCTCCCCCATTCCATCTCCCGGGTGGAGTTTGGCCTTTGTTCCTGTAGCTGGGCACACGCTTATTGTCAGCTCCGGATCCGGCGATTTCATTTGGACTCACTGCCAGGAGGTAAAGGGGTGATAGGGAGCGAGGTGCCTGCTGCTGCTCAGTCTGAAGCACAGAGGGAGCTCGGCATGGGGTGGCCTTTGGATGGTGGTCTCCCATGGCCTCCACACGCTTCACTCGGGCATTTCTCTGCTGCAGGGGGAAGCTCCAAAGTGGGGTGACAGTGGGAGCTTTCTGTGGGCGCTGCAATGGCATCCCTCGGCTCCATGCCAGTGTCTCCCTCAGCTGTGCTCGGTTTAGAAGGAAGAGGGGTTTGCTAATGGGAAACGCAGCCTGGGTTCCGAGTCCAGCCAGACCCTTTCTGGCTCAGGCCCCATCAGCAATAAAGATCCCACAGCTGGAGCTGACTTGGGGCCAAGACTCCAGCTGCCTTTTGCACAGCCCTGCAAAGCCCACACACCTGAGGGCGAGAGGGCTGCGTGGCCAGGCCGGAGCTGCTGGGTTCGAATGCTGTTCCCTGCTCTGCTTCCAGCCCCTCCGCACTGTGGTGCTGGGCACTAGGAACTGTCCAGCTCAAGTGGTGGCAGCCGTGGCTCTGAATACACGTGGGAGTGGGTGTGCAGGGATGGAAGGGGATGCTCATGCACAGTCGCCTCTTAGGCCATGCCCATGCTTTACTCCAGTGAGGCTTTCCACCACGTACAGGGCCCGCTAACTGACCCGAGGTTCATGCGCTGGATCTGCTGGCTAGCAGCTGCTCTGCGTTACTGGTGTCGGACATTGGACCCTGGGCAAGACTGTCCGACAAGCACCATTGTTCTGCTCTGTGGCTGGTCAGAGGCTGGGAGTTGTGAACATGTTCTCAGATGGTGGTGTCTGGGGAGGACACAGGAATGCTGAGTGCCAAGTGCTGACGGTCCAGTAACTTGCCCCCTTTTCTCTAGGCCTGGTCAGCAAAATCTACCCCGTGGAGAAGCTGCTGGAAGAAGCCATCAGCTGTGGGGAGAAGATTGCAGGGAATTCTAAACTCGTAACAGCAATGGCCAAGGAAGCTGTCAGTGCAGGTACAGGCAGTGCTGAGTGATGGCTGAACGTGGGGGTGGGTGCACTGGGCTGACATGGCTCCACCAGGGCTCAGTGGGAGGTTGAGGTGCTCTGGGTCCGTAGCCGTAGAGGGCAGCCTTGCTGAGGAATGGTGTCCTGGAATAGGCACTTGCATGAAAAAAATAGTAAAATAACTCCTCACTTAATGCTGTAGTTATGTTCCTGAAAAATGCTACTTTAAGCGAAATGATGTTAAGTGAATCCCATAAGAATTAATGTAAATGGGGGGAGTTAGGTTCCAGTGAATTTTTTTCACCAGACAAGACTGCGCGCGCGCGCATGCGCACACACACAGTATAAGTTTTAAACAAACAATTTAATACTGTGCACAGCGATGATGATTGTGAAGCTTGGTTGAGGTGGTGAAGTCAGAGGGTGGGATATTTCCCAGGGAATGCCTTAGTGCTGAATGATGAACTAGCACTCGGCTGAGCCCTCAAAGGTTAACACAGCACGAATGGAGGGAGGGGAGACAGCATTGCAGAAAGAGAGAGAGACACACCATGTGTGAAACAGAGAGAGATGCGCATTGCTCCTTTAAGTACGGTGATCCCACTCTAAGTACATTGCCTTTTTAAATAGATCAGCAAGTTGAGACAGCAGCTGCTGCCAGCAAGCCCCCTCCCTCCTGAACCCTGTCGTGTCCCCCACTGCTCTATGGAGATGGGGTAACCGAGGGGCAGGAGCGGGGGCAGGGGGACACCCTGACATTAGCCCCCCCTCTTCCCCCCCCCCCCCCTCACAGCAAGCAGGAGGCTCCCGGGAGCAGCTCCAAGGCAGAGGGCAGGAGCAGCACTCCGCAGTGGGGGAGGGGGACAGCTGCTAGCCTGCTGGGCAGCTGCCTCACAGGGAACTTAGGGGTGTGGGGAGCTGATAAGGAGGCTGCTGGTCCACGCTGGTTCCAAGCCCCCAGCAGCTAGCTCCAATGGGCTGCTCTTTCTGCAAGCAGTGGACAAAGCAGGCGGCTGCCAAACAACGTTATAATGGAGCATTGCACAACTTTAAATGAGCATGTTCCCTAATTGATCAGCAACGTAACAACGTTAACCAGGACGACATTAAGTGAGGAGTTACTGTATCGTGGTTTCAAGGGCACCTGCACCTTTAACCCCACTCCATGGCCCGCTCCAGGAACACCCCTCAGGTCGGATGTCTCTAGCTGTCACCTGTCCCTCGTCTCTCCTGTTCCCCTGTTCCTTGCCTGTGGCACATGGCAGTCTAGCCTCCTATGGGCTGTAATACTTTGGTCTTGTTTTGATTGCTGGGTTAGTGTGCGGGGGCTGGGTGGGGTTGGTGGCCGGTGAGAGGAGGCCAGACTAGATGATCTGGGGGGCCCTTCTAGCCTTCACCTTTGTGACCCCTGCTCTGCAGGCTCACGTCTGGCCAATCGCAGTATAATGGTCTGTGAACATAAGCCTGGGTTCATCAGATCTGCCGGTTGTGCCTAAAACCTTGCAAATGTGGCACGAGTGCAGCTGCTGCAGTGACGTGCGCGCAGGCAGCCTGGCATGCTAGCCCAGATGGGGTGACGCTCTGGGGTTAATGGGGACTATGGGCAGGCCAACGTTTACCCCTTCACTGCCAATGCTTTTCGTGCAAACATCCAGCGGGCATGCTCATCTTGCCATCCCAGCTGGCCTGCACACCTGCCAAAGCCCCAGCCTGCCCCTGGAGATCTCAGACAGCGCAGTCCTGGGTTCATACAAACAGGTGGGGATGGCGGGGAATCAAATGTGCTGTGGCTCCACGTGAGCGAGGGGTTCTTTGAAACCTCCCCGGTTTAATGTCAGCCGGCTTCGGGTGCAGACTGGGGAGACCCTCTGCCCTGCCACCCAGGAGCTGGTAAAGAAACGTGGAAGGAGGGGAGCAGAGGTCTGGAACGTGCATGATTCTGGCCTTCCCCCGGTGAGGCTGCGGTGGGGCAGTACAAACCCTTTAGGTCTCCTTGGGGGACTCTTCTCTTAGGGAGCAGGCTAGATGTGATCGTTAAACACCCAGCCATCCCCTCCGCTTTCACTTGCGTCTGCCACTGGCTCCTCTTTTTCAGCCTTCGAGATGACGCTGACTGAGGGAAATAAAATGGAGAAGAGGCTCTTCCATGCCACCTTTGCTACGGTGAGTATAGGTGCTGCCCCGCGGGCTGCTTGTCTGGAGAGTGACTGTTGTACGGACCGTGCCCCTGAGCCCCTCTGTCTCTCTCAGGATGACCGGAAGGAGGGGATGGCAGCCTTTGTGGAGAAGAGAAAGGCAAACTTCACAGACCACTGAAGCCAGCGTGCCTTGTCCTCTCGGAGCTGCTGAGACGGAGCCTCTGCCTTGATGGGACTGACAAATAACCATCGCAGCAGGTTGCGCCCGGCAGTAACCAGTACGGGTGCCGAATCCTGTGCCACTGCCCTGGGAGGAAAGGCCCTTTGATTCACAAACGCTACATTACACGGGGTGTTGGGGAAGGACCTGCCGTAGGCTAGCCTAACGGTTTGGGCCCTTCCACGTAATCAGGTGATGGGGGTGTAGGGAACACGTCTGATCTGAATCTCAGATGACCTGACACTTTTGTTCACGATAAGAAAATCGGAAATGGAGATTGTCGTGTGATCTTTATTAAAGGGCTCCCCTTGCTGTGTTGGTGGCACTGCCCTCGCCACGGGAGGGCTGGTTCGGACTGCATGTGTCAAATGCTTTGGTGCGCTGGCTCCGAGAGCTGGAGACAAAGGAGGGCTCTGGGGTTTGGGTTGGTCACTAAGCAAAACCCCACTGCCCTGGCTATGCTGCTGTCCTCTCCCCAGGGCGGGGACTCGGGGCTCCAGCCTCGGAAGTGCCCTTGGTAAAATGAGTGTCACAGACAATAGGAAACCTCCAACTCAAGAGACATTCTCCATCCTCAGACTCCTTCCTGTTCTGACTTGGCCCAGCTGAGCAGGAAACTGGCTCCCTCCTCTCCCCTGGCTGGGCTGCGGGTCTCTGACAAGGGGCTCCGGAGCCAGATCAGCCCCTCTACCTGTGAGCTTCTTGTTGCAGTGCTCTCCTTGCAGTGCTCTCCTACGGGCTAGGGGGCAGTGGCCCCTGTGCTGAAGTGGGTCTGATTCCTAGTGCTGAGTGACCACGAGCTGGTGCCTGGCTTCCAGCTGCTGGCCCCTGGCTCCCAGATGGGATGGAAGAGCCGGTGGCCTGGCTCACAGACACACGCTGAGGCATTACCCACTGCCTGTGCTGCCATGGCCACACTGCTGTTTGTAGTGCACAGGACGTAGGAGTGGGCAGGTTGGATCAGAGCAGGGGACCGTCTCATCCCAGGGACTGTCACCAACAGGAGGAGGTGTCAAGCAAAGAGACCTGCTAGTGGGAATAACCCTAAGGGTGTGGCTTCCTGACCCATCTGTTACTGGTTGGCTCGTGTCCTGGAGCACAGGCCTAATCACCAGGATGGCTGCACCGAACGTGCTAACGATATGTCTACGCAGCAGCTGGGGTGTGTGAGCCGCTCACCCCACCCACTGCCTGTGCCGCCACGGCCACACTGCTGTTTGTAGTGCGCTAGCTGGAGGAGAGCTAGCACGTCTGCCTGCCTGTGCTGGCATCGATGCCTCCCCTCTGCTGTGCAGGCATACCCTTAGTGCCAGTGAGGGAGGCTCCACCCCTGCTCAGATCATGAGTTCAGCCAATGGAGGGTAAATGGAGAGGGGAAACCACCTGTCCATTGAGTATCTCCATTTATCCGCCAGTGACTAAACTCATTACTGGGGGATGATTGAGCTAGTTGTGAGCTAAGGGGTGACGAGGAGGGGCAGAGTTAAGGATATTTGAGTGAGCTTAATGTAGAATTCCTTGGCTCTTTGGGTTTCTAAAACTCCAGTGCTATGTTATCACCTAGCCCTTTCAGTTACTCTCTCTGCCTGAACAGTTTAACCAAGTTTTTCCCCAGTGGGCATTTCCTTGGTTTTTGTTATACAGTGGAGGACAAATCGTGGTGCTGTTGCTGCAGGGAAGTATTGATCCTCTCCCAAGTGGGTACATCACAGCTTATAGGTGTACCTCTGTCTCCAGCTCACTCTAACTGCCCCATCAGCTGCCTTATGGGCGTTCAGCCCACCCCTTTGACAGTGGCCTGTTAGGAGTCTGTCACCCCAGCAAGCTCTACTAGGGACTCCACCACATCCCTGGGGATTGTGGGGTGATGAGGCGCCATCCATATCCTAACCCCCACAAGTGCAATGCCTTCTAAGCCCCACCTGACTCCTGCTGTGGCTTTCCGATCATGGCTGCCGTAGCAGGTCTCCTGCCCTTGTTACCAGCCAGGTAGTGATGCACAGGCTGGCTTGGACAGGTGTGAGTGTTTTACCACTGTGCGCGCTAACATGGTGCAGCGCAAACTGGAGGGTGTGACCTCCTGGGGGACATGGGGGGGGGGGAATCTCGCAGGACCCACTGCCATAATAGCAGAAGCAGGATAAAAATAGAGTGGGCAGTGCAGAGCGGGATTAAAAAAATAGTCCTCCCACACCACAACCACCATGAATGCCCTGGCCAGCTGCCATCACTCTCCAGCCACCCAGCTCCGAAGGCAGTACCGCCACCAACAGCAGCACGGAAGTAAGGGATTACTTCAGATTACAAATAATGGTGGGGGTCATGACACATTCCATGGATGCCACTGGAAAAGTTTGTGCACCACTGCTCTAATACCAGGGTTAGATGCCCTCGTGGGAAGAATAGTGGAGCCCTGTGCATACTGCAGCCTTTGGCAACAGTGCTACAGTGGTGGGGATCACAGCTAGAAGTGTGCTAGTGTAGACACACTCAGTGGTGCCAGATCAGCTGTGATTATTTGACAAGGGTTTTCTGACTGCCGGCCCAGGAGGACCAACCTGGGATCTGAGAGGAATTGTTGCCTTCCATCTTCTGTGATTTCATGCTGCTTTATCCCCTGTCTGAAGGAGACCTGGGAGGGCTTGTAAAGGGATTTTCTGGTTGTGTTTTGCTGCAGACATTCATGTCTTGTTGATCATAGAAGACTCTGTGGATAATTGCAGACCTGGTAGGTTTCTGACATCAGAGATACCTGTGCAATATTTTAGTGGGAGTTAATATGCTATTCCAGGTCTGCTACCACCCTCGTTACCATAGTGCCTTCCAGAAGTGCATTAAGCAACACGACTACTGGCATTTGTTACCTGTGACTTTCTCCCTCTGGGGAAAATTACATGAGATTTTAAGGACTCTTTATTGAAGGTGGGTCAAAAAAAACATGCTGAGGACTGTCAGGGCAGTTCTGTGGGCTGCCACTAGGTGGGGCACAGAGCTCTCTATTGGGATTCCATTGGTCCTGGCCCCTTATAACTGGGCAAGAAACAATTGAGGCTTCTAGCTTTGTGTTAACTAAAGTAAATGAGTAAAATCATAAAATTGAAGACATGCAACCAAATCAGATTAACGAAGCAGGTGAGTCTCAAGTAATCCATCTAATCTAATTATTAAATGGGTCAAACCGTATACAATAAACCACCCATCCTTCATAAGCACCATGTAATGGGCTGTCTGTCTCCACTACTAAAACGGGGGAAAAGAGAACAAACCCCAAAGACTTTGGCAGGGAGGCTGTTGTAACTGCATGTTGTGGGACTCCAGTGGCGAGACGGCAGGGTGCGGGGAGCAAGGCCTCTTTATCAGGCTGGAGACTAGTGTAGCCAGAAGCAAGCGATGGCCGGAAGCCAACAGCCAGAAAGCGGTGGCTGTTGCTTTCCCTTTGGGTTGCGGGGATGGCGGCCTGGCACTCGGAACTCGGGGACGGTTTGTTGCCTGAGAGTGCTATGGCCTAACGTGGGTTGATTAGGTCACCTTAATGCAAACAATGAATCTTCCCCCTTGAAGTAATTTTGGACTCAGAAAATCCCTGCATCTGCCGCTGATCGCCACGGGGTTTGAGGCATTTGAGATCCAGGGTCAGTTCGCAGACATGGTCACAACCACCCTCTGACAGTCCCGTCTCAAAGTGCAGAGCTAACAAAGAGTTGAAATCAGAGAAAAATCCCTGGCCCCTGCTTAGCACTGCACATATCACTGGGACAGATAGCAGCGGGGAGAACACTAGCTCTCCAGGCCCCGGCAGAGCTGGCCGGTGAGCAGTACAAAAACAAACGTTTGGGGGAACAGACCTCCGCAGGCAGCTGGGAACCAGCTGAGCACAGTGTGAGGGGAAAGTGCTTTGTTTCCTCCCAACGCCTGCAGGCTGGGGTCTGAGCCATAGTCTCCCTACACCTCTGCACTTTTAGTATCCCAGGAGCACCAGCTGGGACCAGGTCACCTGTGTGAAGCACTGTTCAGGCAGCCGTGAAACAGCGTCCTGGTCCAAAGAGCTTGCAGGCTCCTAGGCAAGGCAGCTGCAGGAACTGCTGCCGGCCCCCATGCACAGCTGGGAACTGAGGCCCAGGGAGAGGCAGGGACTTGGCCAAGGTTACGTGGAGAGGTGGTGGCAGAGTGGGGGCCTAGAGCTCAGCTCTCTCATGGGCCGGGCCACCGCTCTGCTCCCCAACCCACCATCTCCTATGTGTGCTGGCTTCCCCCCCTCCCCCCCCTGTGCTTCAGCATCCGACATGTGCACTGGAGCCATCAGAGCGGCTCCAAAGCCGTCTTCTGGTGCACAGCCACTGGTCCTGTCTATTCCACAGGCCAGAGATTCCTGGCACCTCAGGCTGCTCCAGGGAACACGGGTGAAATCCTGCCCTGCTGCTGTCCTCAAAGGTCCCCTCAGGCAGGAGCTGGCATCTCCTGTGTCCAGGCGGTGCTCGCTGGGGCTACACTCAGCCTGCTCCTGCCTGGCCTGTGGCTGTTGGTGCTTTCCCCTTTGTGCCCAGCTCTCCTATCGGAGAACCCACGCCCCCTTCCAGCAGCACGGATTGCCTCTGCTGCCTTGCACGTCACCTCCTGCAGTTACTGGAGTGTGAATTGGATCTAGGAAGGGCCAAACTCAACCCCACTGACTCGGTGGGGTTTTGCGGGAGAGGAATTGGGCCACTTGGGTTGACATGCTGGCAACACTGCGGAGAACATCTCTTGTGATTTCACAGCGAGTCTCGTGCTCGTTGGTGTTTTTTCTCAAGCTCCCAGATGCTTGTGATGACTGGGACTCTTAGTGGGCATTGAAAACACAGTGCTGCTAGTGGCAGAGAAAAGCTTGAAACTGATTTGTGTGTGAGAGCTGCAGGTCCCCAAGCCAGCAGCCAAATACTGTATTTTTACAGAACCTCCTGCTTTTTGAGCCAGCCTCATGAGTTTTTGAGGCCTGGCTGATGAATTTTGAACACCAGCATTTGATGCTGGCTTCAGTGTAGGAAGCAAGCTGGCTGGGGGGACAGACTTCCCTGTTTCCCTCTTGCTAATTAGCATTAAGTCTAATTAGCTAAAACCACTTGGGCATTAACACCACTCTTGTCCCAGCCACCTGTCCTGCCTTCCCTGCTGACGGATGCGGAGCGTGTTGGGTTTCGCTGCTTGGTGGGTGCCTTTCAGCGGCTGCAATCTGCAGCTCGTGTTACCCTCTGCCAAGGGGTTTGACATGCTAACCCGGGGGGCCCATTGTTCCCCGTCAATGACCGACAGGAGGCGAGCCCGCTTCTCCGTTGCTTTTCATTAGCTGAAATTGCTGCCCGGGAGTGCTGGCAGGCGCTGTGCTCAGGCAGAGCAGGATCTCCTTTCAAGCTGGGGGAGGGGGTGCACACAGGATCAGCGGGGGGAGGCAGCGGACTTTGGGGACAGCGGTGCTGCTTAGCCTCCATAGAGCGTGGAGCCCAGCGCTGTGACTAGAGGGGCCTTGAGGGCTCCAGTGCACCCTGGTTGATCCATCCCTGGTCAATTCCCCGTTGTGGGCAGGGACCTCATTTCAGCAGAATTGGTGGCCAGGAGGCAGTTGTCCCAGTGACTGCAGTGGCCCCATGGGGGCAGAGGTAGCAAGGTGCTGGTGTGGGCAACCCCCCAGGCTGCTCTGACCCCTGCCAGGGCTTGAAACATCCCTGGCCAGCCCAGGTGCAGGAGGCACAAGGGTGGCAGGCAGCCCTGGCACAGGATGAAATGGCCCCAGGGAGCTGCTGTTCTGGCTGACCTGCCCTGAGACCCATGAAAGGGGTAGCTGCAGCAATACCTCAGAGCTGGGTGTGGAAATGGTGGGGTGAGCCCAGGGCTGGGACTAGGGACTGCTGGGTTCTGCTCCTGTCTCTGGTCTTCTGGGTGACTGTGGGCAAGTCATGGTGCCACTCTGTGCCTCAGTTTCCTCTGGGTGTAAAGCAGGGAGAACAGCCCTTCCCTCCTCCACAGGGCTGGGCCTGAGCCTCAGGGAATGGTTTCATCCTAATGTTCTCTGTCATGGCTGTGGGGAAGGGAAGCTGGTTTCCGTCCCTCCCCAGGGTGGGCAGCCTCTCCTTGCCAGCTGGGCCCTGACAGGCCTTCCAAGCCCACTGAGCTTCACCAGGCTTTTGCTCACCCGCAGGAGCCCCGCAGTGCTGCAGGGAATGCAGCTGGTGTTTGCCATGCGGGTCTGGCTGAGTCCAGCCTCCCGGCAGCAGTTAGTGTGACGTACTGGAGGGGAGGTTTGGAGCCAGGGACCAGGCCCCACTGGGTTAGGTACTGCCCAATCTCCAGGCAAGGAGGCAGTCCCTGCAGGACTCCCACGCCCTGGGCAGGCTGCACTAGGCAAAGCGGGGATGGATGCCTGTCCAAGGCCCTGAGTCCACTCCCAGCCGGGCCCTGGGCATTCACCAGTGCTAGCTGGAAGTGGGGCTCGCACTGCCTGCTTGGGGTGCCAGCTGAGGCCTGGCTGAACTGCCCTTTGCAATGCCTTGGGTCTGGTTAATAGAGTTGGGAAAGCAAATGTGGCACAGTGGCACTGGGCTAGCCGTGCTGCCTCTGGCCCTGAGAGCTCACTCCCCACTATGGGGCTGCCCCATGCCCCAGTGGGCTCAGTCTGTTTCTCGCCGGTGCACTGCTAGGTAGCCAGGTTCCCTGGTTTGTGTCCTGGGCATGGTTTGGGGGGCAGCAGGAAGGGGGTGCGGTGCATTTAACAATGCTCTAGGACAGGCCCTTGCCAGCAGCCCTCCTGAGCCGCAGCAGGTGGGAATGCTGGCTGTTTGGTGGTCCTGGTGGAGCCCGCGCTGCCATGCGGTGTCTCTGTGTGGTGCAGCGGGAGCCTGGCATGCGGTGTTCCCGCAGCAGCAGCCCCAGCAGGAAGGCCACAGCAGCACTGATGGTATGAAGTCCAGCTGCGGCAGCCGGTGCTGGAGCAGCTGCAGCTCCTGCGCTCAGGTCAGCACAGCGGACAGCCACTGGGGCTTCCCCTCTAAGCCAGCCCAGGTAGAGCACAGCCCCCCAGCGCCTGCCACTCCAGGTGAGGAGGGAGAGGCGGGGAGAGAGAGAGGGAGTGTGTCCCCCCCAACTCTGGCCCTGTTGGCCTGGCTGGCGCTGCCCCCCAAATCTCACAGTCAAACCAAGCCTATGGTTTGAGTCCCGCCCTGTTCTTTTGCCCGGGCTGCTATGGGCTCCTGTGGAACGTCCCTGCACCTTTGTTTGTACAGCCAGCCCCTGGCCTCTCAGCTGCATCCCCAGGGCTTTTACCCTGATTGTTTCTGTGGAGCAGGAGCCAGCTCCTCAGAGTGAACTCTGGCCCACTTGCCTGGCTGCTCAGGGAGAGGGCCTCTGCCTGGCTGCGCTCTTGGCAAACCCAGCCCCAGAGCCAGGGCTGGAGCCCCCTCTGGGATGCCCGCCTGGACTTTCACTGGCACCAGGAGGGCTAGATGTGCAGGGGCAGCAGGATCCTGGAGCCAGGTCCCTCTGGGGCATTTACTGGAAAGCTTTGCCCTGCCCGAGTGGTGCCTGCAGAATGTTATAAAGCCCAAAGGCCAGCCCCTGTAGCGCAGGACAGGAGCATCGCTACCTTTTAATGATGGGGAAACTAAGGCACAGGGCGGAGGCTGAGGAGGGTGGTGGTGCAGCCAGGAACAGAACCCAGCTCTTCTGGACCTCAGGCCTGTGCTGCCCCCTAAACTGTTCCCCTCCCGCCTCCAGAATGCCCTGTGCCTGTGCTTGGAGCTGGGCGTTGGTGGGACACAGCAGGGGCCGGAGGTCAGCTCAGTGGGTCTGGTACTCTCTAACTGGGGCCAGCCGCTCCCTGGGATGTATCGACCACCTACAACCCGGCCCCAGACTGGGCCCTAGGGCTAACAAAGCTTGGAAAGGCTCCAGGTGCCTCCCTGTGCTTCTGAGCAGGTGCTGAGTGACCCAATCTCCCCTGCACATGCCACACCTGGGGTCACGCACGTGCAGCTGCTCTGGCTTAATAGACTTTAAGGTCAGAAGGGACCATTATGATCATCTAGTCTGACCTCCTGCACAATGCAGGACACAGAATCTCACCCACCCACCTCTGTATCAAACCTGTGTCTGAGCCATTGAAGTCCTCAAATCATGGTTTAAAGACTTCAAGGTGCAGAGAATCTTCCAGCAAGTGACCTATGCCCCACGCTGCAGAGGAAGGCAAAAAACCCCCAGGGCTTCTGCCAATCTGCCCTGGAGGAAAATTCCTTCTCGACCCCAAATATGGTGATCAACTAAACCCTGAGCATGTGGGCAAGACTCACCAGCCAGACACCCAGGAAAGAATTATCTGTAGTAACTCAGATCCCACCCCATCTAACATCCCATCACAAGCCATTGGGCATAGTTTCCGCTAGTAGTCAAAGACGAATTAATTGCCAAAATTAGGCTATCCCATTATACCATCCCCTCCATAAACTTATCAAGCTTAGTCTTGAAGCCAGATAGGTCTTTTGCCCCCACTGCTCCCCTTGGGAGGCTGTTCCAGAACTTCACTCCTCTGATGGTTAGAAACCTTCATCTAATTTCAAGTCTAAACTTCCTGATAGCCAGTTTATATTCATTTGTTCTTGTGTCCACATTGGTACTTAGCTTAAATAATTCCTCTCCCTCCCTGGTATTTATCCCTCTGATATATTTTTAGAGAGCAATCATATCTCCCCTCAGCCTTCTTTTGGTTAGGCTAAACAAGCCAAGCTGTTTGAGTCTCCTTTCATATGACAGGTTTTCCATTCCTCGGATCATCCTAGTAGCCCTTCTCTGAACCTGTTCCAGTTTGAATTCATCCTTCTTAAACATGGGAGACCAGAACTGCACACAATATTCCAGATGAGGTCTCACCAGTGCCTTGTATAACGGTACTAACACCTCCTTATCTCTACTGGAAATACCACGCCTGATGCATCCCAAGACTGCATTAGCTTTTTTCATGGCCATATCACATTGGCAACTCATAGTCATCCTGTGATCAACCAATACTCCAAGGTCCTTCTCCTCCTCTGTTACTTCCAACTGATGCCTCCCCAGCTTATAACAAAAATTCTTCTTATTAATCCCTAAATGCATGACCTTGCACTTTTCACTATTAAATTTCATTCTATTACTATTACTCCAGTTTACAAGGTCATCCAGATCTTCCTGTATGATATCCCGGTCCTTCTCTGTATTGGCAATACCTCCCAGCTTTGTGTCATCTGCAAACTTTATTAGCACATTCCCACTTTTTGTGCCAAGGTCAGTAATAAAAAGATTTAAATAAGATTGGTCCCAAAACCGATCCCTGAGGAACTCCACTAGTAACCTCCCTCCAGCCTGACAATTCACCTTTCAGTATGACTCGTTGTAGTCTCCCCTTTAACCAATTCCTTATCCACCTTTCAATTTTCATATTGAGACCCATCTTTTCCAATTTAGCTAATAACTCCCCATGTGGAACCGTATCAAATGCCTTACTGAAATTGAGGTAAATTAGATCCACTGCATTTCTTTTGTCTAAAAAATCTGTTACCTTCTCAAAGAAGGAGCTCAGGTTGGTTTGGCACGATCTACCTTTTGTAAAACCATGTTTTATTTTGTCCCAATTACCTCAATGTCCTTGACTATTTTTTCCTTCATAATTTTTTCCAAGACCTTGCATACTACAGATGTCAAACTGACAGGCCTGTAGTTGCCAGGATCACCTTTTCCCCCTTTCTTAAAGACAGGAACTATGTTAGCAATTCTCCAGTCATACAGTACAACCCCTGAGTTTACAGATTCATTAAAAATTCTTGCTAATGGGCTTGCAATTTCATGTGCCAGTTCCTTTAATATTCTTGGATGAAGATTATCTGGCCCCCCTGATTTCTTCCCATTAAGCTGTTCAAGTTTGGCTTCTACCTCGGATGTGGTAATATCTACCTCCATATCCTCATTCCCATTTGTCATCCTACCAGTTTCCCTAAGATCTTCATTAGCCTCATTAAAGACTGAGGCAAAGTATTTGTTTAGATATTGGGCCATGCCTAGATTATCCTTAACCTCCACTCCATCCTCAGTGTTTAGTGGTCCCCCTTCTTAGTGGTCCCCCTTCTTCTTTCTTTGTTTTCTTCTTTTTTATATGGCTATAGAACCTTTTACTATTGGTTTTAATTCCCTTTGCAAGGTCCAACACTATATGGCTTTTGGCCTTTCTAACTTTATCCCTACATGTTCTGACCTCAATAAGGTAGCTTTCCTTGCTGATCGCTCCCATCTTCCATTCCTTGTAGGGTTTCTGCTTTTTCTTAATCACCTCTCTGAGATGCTTGCTCATCCACCTTGGTCTACAACTCCTGCCTATGAATTTTTTCTCCTTTCTTGGGATGCAGGCTTCTGATAGTTTCTGCAACTTTGACTTGAAGTAATTCCAGGCTTCCTCCACCTTTAGATCCCCAAGTTCTTCACTCCAATCCACTTCCTTAACTAATTACCTTAATTCTTTAAAGTTAGCCCTTTTGAAATAAAAAACCCTAGTCCCAGATCTATTTTTGTTTATCCTTCCATCTAGTTTGAACTGAATTAGCTCATGATCGCTCGAACCAAGGTTGTCCCCTACAACAATTTCTTCTGTGAGGTCCTCACTACTCACCAAAACTAAATCTAAAATGGCATCCCCTCTTGTTGGTTCTTCAACTACTTGGTGAAGGAATCCATCAGCTATCACATCCAGGAAAAGCTGAGCCCTATTATTATTACTAGCACTTGTCCGCCAGTCTATATCTGGGAAGTTAAAGTCTCCCATGATCACACAATTCCCATTAGTATTTACTTCATTAAAAACATTAAAAAACATCCATATCCAAATCAGATCCCGGTGGTCTATAGCACGCCCCAAGCACTATCCCAGGGGAGGCTCTAGTAGCTTTCTTCCCCAATGTGATTTTTGCCCAGACAGACTCTGTCTTATCCATTCCATCCCTTCTTATTTCTTTACAGTCTACCTCATCACTGATGTACAGTGCTACTCCACCACCTTTGCCTTTATTTCTGTCTTTCCTAAACAGCACATACCCTTCAATACTTGTACTCCAGTCATGACTACTGTTCCACCATGTTTGTTATCCCTATAATATGTGGTTTCACTTCCTGCACCAGTAACTCTAGTTCCTCCATTTTGTTACCTAGGCTCCTCGCATTGGTGTACAAACATCTTAATTCTTGCTGCTTGGCTTCACTCACATTCTTTACCTGATTAGGCCCAGACATTCTACCGCCAGTATCACCTATTAGAATTGTATCTACAGTACCTTTCCTCCATATGTCCATTCTCCTACTCACTGCTGTATCCTTTCTTACTTTGTTTTCTTCCCTCTCAATGTTAAAATCCAGTGTGACAATTACCTGAACATCTCCCAACCATCTCCCCCCAATTCCTAGTTTAAAGCTCTCTTAATCAGTTGTGCCAGCCTCCATCCTAGAAGTTTATTTCCCTCCCTACTCAGGTGAAGTCCAAGAGAACAGTCCTCTGTTCATGAATGCCTCCCAGTGGCCATACATCCCAAAGCCCTCCTTATAGCACCACTGCCTGAGCCATCTGTTGATCACCATAATCTTGTCACACCTTTATTGCCCTTCTCTAGGAACAGGCAGAATCCCACTGAAGATCACCTGAGCCTCGATTTCCTGAAGTGTCTTCCCCAGCCTGGCATAGTCTCCCTTGATATGTTCGAGTGAGAATCTAGCTGTATCATTCGTTCCCACATGAAGGACAATCAGCGGATTCTTTCCCGCTCCTGTTAGGATCCTCTTCAACCTATGGTCCACATCCCGTATCTTAGCACCCGGAAGACAGCACACCCTTCTGTTCTCTGGATCAGCTCTGGTTACAGGCCTGTCTATTCTCAGTAAGGAGTCCCCAATCACGTAGACCTGCCTTTTCCTGGTGATGGTGCGATTCTCTGGTCTATCCTCTGTTCCCTCTGGCTGCAAGTCCTCTCAATTCCAAGTCACCCTTGCAATCCTCTGCAACCCATCCTGTATCCCCCTGGAATTCATGTTTGGTGTCATCTCCATTGACTCTTTCCCTCTCCTTATAGGACTAGCTGCTCTTCTCTTCTTCCTTGCCCTCTCACCTTCAGCGACTACCTGCTGTGCCCCTTCTTCATTTCCAACTCTGCAAACCTGTTCCTAAGCTCTATTGTTCCTTCACTAGCCCGTCTTTTCCTCTGCCTGGTTTGCTTAATCATATGCTTCCACCATCCACTTTTCTCACCCAGCAGTCTCCCCTCAGAATTCTTTGGTCCTGCTTCCATCTGCAAGTCTGAGCTTTTCCCTTCGGCCTCATCATGTCTTTGCTCCATCATCCGCTTGAGCCCCCTTCTAAACTCAGCCAGAGTTTCCACCTGCATCTCCAGTCCTCGGATCTTTTCTTCCATCAGCTCTATCAGGTGGCACTTCATGCAGATGAAACTCTTTTCAGGTATCCCACTCCAGGATCATGTACATGCCGCAGCTTCCACATCCAGTCATCTTCATTGTGTCTTCCACTGCTTGGGTCACTACAACTGCTGCCTCTGTAACTGTCATAGACTTCCCACCTAAATCCTGTAAATCTGGGAAACACAAACCAACCCAAAACACCATCACCCACAGCAAAACAAACCCCCAACAAGCACCAATACACTGCTAGAACACTGCACACTCCCTCCAGTAGCCTGTCTGTTCCTCTGCCTGCCTCTCAGTCTTCCCACAAACTCTCCCTGTAAACTCCCACCCAAACTCCCCTGTTTATAGTTCTGTTTGCTGGCTCCTGTGCCACTGCAGCTGTCTTAGCACTGTGAAGGTTGGTTTGGAGGCAGCTCCAGCCCAGTGCAGGATTCATTGGGACCATTTCCCATGGGCTGAGCCCACTCACATGGGGGCCTAGCCTTCCTCAGCATGAGCACCCAAGCCAGCCCTCTGCCCCCAAGCCAGCTCAGGGGGCAGAGAATCACTGGCCACAGTTTGTGGGGTGGCCTCGATTCATTTCTGGACAGGGATTGAGCGAGGCAGACAGCCCAGGAATCCCGAGGCAGACAGCCCAGTTAGACAGCCCTAAGCACTCAGTGGAGCTGAGATTGCCCCACGGCTCATTAAAGATGGGCCCTGTAAGGAGCCGCTGCCAAGGGAGGGTGCCACCAAGTGGCACAAGCTGCAGGAAGCGCAGAAGCCAGGCACATAGCTCATGTGCTGCCTGGTTCTGGCAGGAGCACGCAGTGACCCAGCTGCAGCATGGCGGGAGAGAGTCATTCCCCCTGGGGGCCACGGCACAGGCCAGCTGCCTCCGAGCAGAACATTCAGTGGCTGTGGAGCGGCCAGTGCTGGGCTCCTGTACACAGGGCATCATGTCAGGGCTAGCATGCGAGGTCGGGAGTGCTGGGGGTGTTAAGAGAGGCCAGCAAGACCTGAGCCTGAATTGCCCTGATGACCAAGAGACCGATGTGGGGTCTGCAGGTAAAGAGCCCCTGGTGATTCCTGAGCACCCCTTCAGGCCAGGCACTGAATGGGCCCAGGAGGGCCCGACAGAGAGAAGGGTCATTGCCTGCATTTTACAGATGGGGCAGCAAGGCCAAGGCCAAGGCCTGGAACTGAATCCATCTTAACTGGAGTCCCAGCTTAGCACCTTAGCCCCAGAGCCACCCTCCTCCTGTTTGTGAGGGCAGAGCAGCCCCTGCAAGCCACAGGAAGTGGCCCAGCCCCAGGACGGGGGATTTGCCTTCTCAGGCTGCCCCAGGGAAGATGGTTCATTTCGTTGCTCCTGCCCTGTGTGCTAGGCCCCCTTCCAGCGGTGCTCTCCTGCACCAGGGCCCCTAGGCCTTGGAGCCACTGCAGGAGGTGCACCCCACGGGATCCCCATGTCCAGCTCCCAAGCCCCAGCCTGTAGGGTTCTCTCCCACCCCCCAACTTGCATCTCTCCAAGCTGGGTCCTGCTCCCTCTGCATGTGCACAGGGCTGTCACTAGGTGGCGCCCAAGGCTCAGACATGGTGTTGTGTGGCTCTTTGGGCTGGGCAGCCTGAGTCCATACAGGCTGCTGCCCCATGCTGGGCTAGTGCCCCCTGCTCCAGTCACTAGCCCCATGCGGGCCCAGCGCCCCCTGCCCCAGTCCCTGTAACCCACCCTCTGCTCACAGCCCTCTTTGCCCCCATTACTAGCCTTTTGCTCCCAGCCACCTGCCCCAGTGACCAGCCCCTGCCCCAGCTACCTGCCCTGACCCCTGTGACCAGCCCTCTACCCACAGCTACCAGCCCTTTCCCCCAGTGACCAGCCCCTGCCCTGTCCCCAGCAGCCTGCCCCAGTGACCAGTCCCTGTGTGATGGGTTGCTCACCCCATGGTAGTCTAGAAGGAGTTAAGGAGGCTGAGACAGGACCAATTAACCAGTTAGGCAACAGCTGAGGGGAATTAGGTGGTGATAGGTGATGGAGCCCACCTGAGAAGAACCAGGCTGGGCTAATACAAAGCCAGGGACTTTGAAGTGAGGGACCTGTGACCATGTTCAGGATGCTAGAGAGGAGAGGAGGAGAAGACCGGACCGGACCAGACCACATCAGCTAGGCTAGTTGACTGTGTGGGCCTCAGCCCTGCAGGCAGGGTTTATCCAGGCAGGTGGTGGAGCTAAAGCCTGAGAGACAGAGTAGGAAAAGGCTCAGGGGGACATTGCAGACCGTGGCTGCTGATTGAAGGGTCCCTGAGCTGGAACCTGGAGTAGAGGGTGGCCCTGGGTTCCCCTGCCAGCTGCTGGGGAAGTGGCACCACCAGGGCAGTAAAGGAGAAGACTCATTGTGGATAGAGGGACTTTGATAACCCCTGGCAGGGGGAAACGCATGGTGACCTGGCTGGAGAGACAAGCCATGAAGGGTGAGTTGCAGGAAGGGTGTTAGACCTGGAAGGAGCTAATAGCTAGGAGGAGGCACCCTAGCGGTGGGTGTATTCCATGACTCCCAGAGACCAGCCCTGGCTGTTTTCCTCCCAGCTGCTTCTCCAGTGACTAGCCTGTTTCCCAGCTACAATGTTACACTCTCTGCATGGGTTTCTATGACATCCTGGGGTGCAATCCAGACCAGTAGGGGGATGTGTCACCCCTCTCTTGCAAACTCGGGTGCCTCACAATCCTTTTCTGCTGTAGCTCCCACCTAGGCTGCTCACAGACAGCATGTAGGTCATACCCTGAGTGTCTGTGTAACTGTAGCCTCCGCCACACTCTGTCTTCCACCAGCCTCGGTTACCACTTGCAGGGTGATCTCAGCACACTCCCGGTCCTGGACTTCCCCAAAATGTGTGTTGTGTATGGTCCAGCCTCTTCTGGGCTGGCCAGATATATTGGGTCTGTTGCCCCTCTGAGGGGATCAATATACAACTATTTGCTACCCTAAACTGAGTTACCCACGCAGTTCATGACAGCGGATTAATTTTGATTAAGCTTGTTTGCTTCTTTATTTAACTACAAGGAGACAGGTTTTAAGTGAGAACAAACATAAGGTATTAAAGTCAGAAATGGTTACAAGAGAAACAAAGATAAAACGCTTCCTAGGACTAACAACTAACTAGAGTTGGTTCAAAGGGAAGTGGTTCCAAGCTGTTCTTTGCTAAGATGCAGATCGGTTTGTTCCTGCCCTCCTTCCTTAATTAGGTGATGCCCCATCAACTTTTATGACACCTGACTAGAAACATTATTCTGTCCTTTGTCTTTGAGAAACAGGTTTATCCCCTCCCCAGACTTGTCTGGTAAACACACTTCAGTTGCAATTTCAGCTTAGAATCATAGAATCTCAGGGTTGGAAGGGACCTCAGGAGGTCATCTAGTCCAACCCCCTGCTCAAAGCAGGACCAAACCCAACTAAATCATCCCAGCCAGGGCTTTGTCAAGCCTGACCTTAAAAACCTCTAAGGAAGGAGATTCCACTACCTCCCTAGGTAACCCATTCCAGTTCTTCACCACCCTACTAGTGAAAAAGTTTTTCCTAATATCCAACCTAAACCTCCCCCTCTGCAACTTGAGACCATTACTCCTTGTTCTGTCATCTTCTACCACTGAGAACAGTCTAGATCCATCCTCTTTGGAACCCCCTTTCAGGTAGTTGAAAGCAGCTATCAAATCCCCCCTCATTCTTCTCTTCTGCAGACTAAACAATCCCAGTTCCCTCAGCCTCTCCTCATAAGTCATGTGCTCCAGCCCCCTAATCATTTTTGTTGCCCTCCGCTGGACTCTCTCCAGTTTATCCACATCCTTCTTGTAGTGTGGGGCCCAAAACTGGACACAGTACTCCAAATGAGGCCTCACCAGTGCTGAGTAGAGGGGAATGATCACATCCCTCGATCTGCTGGAAATGCCCCTACTTATACAACCCAAAATGCCATTAGCCTTCTTGGCAACAAGGGCACACTGTTGACTCATATTCAGCTTTTCGTCCACCGTAACCCTTAGGTCCTTTTCTGCAGAACTGCTACCCAGCCATTCGGTCCCTAGTCTGTAGCAGTGCATGGGATTCTTCCGTCCTAAGTGCAGGACTCTGCACTTGTCCTTGTTGAACCTCATCATATTTATTTTGGCCCAATCCTCTAATTTGTCTAGGTCCCTCTGTATCCTATCCCTACCCTCCAGCGTATCAACCACTCCTCCCAGTTTAGTGTCATCTGCAAACTTGCTAAGGGTGCAGTCCACACCATCCTCCAGATCGTTAATGAAGATATTGAACAAAATCGGCCCCAGCACCAACCGTTGGGGCACTCCACTTGATACCGGCTGCCAACTAGACATGGAACCATTGATCACTACCCGTTGAGCCTGACCATCTAGCCAGTTTTCTATCCACCTTACCGTCCATTCATCCAGCCCGACTTCTTTAACTTGCTGGCAAGAATACTGTGGGAGACTGTATCAAAAGCTTTGCTAAAATCCAGAAATAGTACATCCACTGCTTTCCCCTCATCCACAGAGCCGGTTATCTCGTCATAGAAGGCAATTAGGTTAGTCAGGCATGACTTGCCCTTGGTGAATCCATGCTGACTGTTCCTGATCACTTTCCCCTCCTTTAAGTGGTTCAGGATTGATTCCTTGAGGACCTGTTCCATGATTTTTCCAGGGACTGAGGTGAGACTGACTGGCCTGTAGTTCCCTGGATCTTCCTTCTTCCCTTTTTTAAGCTTGTGTTTGTAACTTTACATGTAAGGTTGCTACACACGTTTCCCCATGAGGTCATTGATCAGCAAGTTGTTAGTTTTCAAATGATACCTCACAAGGCATATTTTGTAGCGAGGGGGTTACAGGGGTGCCAGCTATGAACACAGGGTGCATTCGATCACAGCTTCTGGCTCGGTGTCCTGCAAAGGGCACTCTGGCTGGTGAGCAGGGGTGGCTCTAGCCATTTCGCTGCCCCAAGCACGGCGGCACGCCGCGGGGGGCGCTCTGCCGGTCGCCGGTCCCGTGGCTCCGGTGGACCCTCCGCAGGCACGCCTGCGGGAGGTCCACCGGAGCCGCCTGCCGCCCTCCCAGCGACCGGCAGAGCGCCCCCCGCGGCATGCCACCCCAAGCACACGCTTGGCGTGCTGGGGCCTGGAGCCGCCCCTGCTGGTGAGACTCTCCTTCAGAGCAACAGACAACCAAATAAGCCCAGCCCCCTCCATCAGCCTCCCTTGTGTGCTATGCTGGGCTTTCCACAGGGTGGCGCCCTTCAGGTACCCCTGGGTTCACAGAATGGATTAGGATGTCCTTGGGTGGGAGATGGCACTGGCCCCATCAAAGTTGCCTGTGGTCCTATGGCTGCTCCTGTCCCGCTATCTGCATCTGGAAAGCAATGGGGCTGAAGATGCGGGTGTGGCAGAGGGATTTATTCGGAGTCCCCAGGGGTTAAACACTGGGAGTAGTGGGCTCAGGAGGTAGATTGGGAAGGACTGCGCTCCCCAGCTTTGACCAGGCCTTGGGGCCTTTTCTTGTCTGCCCAGGAGGTGAGGTAAGGCTGGAGCCTGAGGTCGGGTGCATGGAATGTGCCCAGACTGTAGCTGGGAGGGGACAGCGGGGCTATAATAGCAATAACCAATGCCCAGCTCCTCTCCAGCCATTTCCACCCCAGCTCTTCCCACGCTTCAGCCAGGAGGGCCGGGCCATTGTTCCCTGGCACAGGCAGGGAAAGGACTTGCCCAGGGTCCCCAAGCTGGGCAAGGGATAGAAGGGGAGTGGCAGAGCAGTGATCCCCCTGTGCGCTGGGGAGCTCTGGGGCTCTTTGCCCTCCCCAACGGAGGCATGTGTCTGGCACTGCTTGGGAATTCTCTGTGCGTCATCCTTGCAGTTTCCCTTCCCTCCTCAGCACAGGCTGAGGGTATAGCTACCCTGAGCATGTGCAGTCTATGGGACCGTAGATTAGCCTCCGTGCAAACACCCCTTGGCACACGTCTTGGCTTTGTGGCAGAGTCCAGGTTGCCGCCCTGAACCCTGATCTGCATGGCGATCACTGGGCAAGTGCTGTAGGCGGTGGGTATGTTGCTATAGCAGGAAAGACGTAGCCCTAGGGCCCTAACCAAGGCACCCCCGAAAGCACTGCCTACACTGTGAACCAGGATCTGTCTTCCCAGTCCCTCTCCCCTGCCAGGGGTACCCCAGGTCACAGGCTCCCTCCCGGAGGATGACAGGGATGCAGCCTCGGGGGCAGATAAGTGCAAGGAAATGGAGCCAATTGGGGCCATGCTTGCCCAGTGTTCCCAGCTCCAGCCCTTGCATTGCTGACTGCAAATCTCACCACTGTAAAAGTGACACGTGGGCTGGGGTAGGGGTCCCCTAGTGAGTGGGGAGGGGACTCTGCTCTCAGCTCCTCTGCAGGGGGTGCCTAGCCAGAGCCCAGGGTTCCTATTAAAACATTTCTAGTCCATTCAGCACGACTAAGGGCTGGGCATAAATATATGTGCAGAGGGCTCAGCCCCAGCTCACCATTATCCCCCATGGCAGAGCCATTAGAGGGCATTGGCTGGCATAGGCCTGGCACTTCCCCTGTGGTGCAGGGATGGAATGGCTGCCAGGGAGTGCCACTAGCTGCTGTGCAGTGAGTTTTGTGGGCCTCAGTCCAGTCCCTGGGGGAAGCTGCCCACAGCTCAGCAGAACCCTCCTCTGTCCAGGCTGCCTTGCTGGAGAACTGGGCAGAGTCCGGGGCGGGGGGAGGGGGAGGATGGGTAGGGCAGGGCTGAGGCATCCACTGGTGTTGGGCATGCTTGGTAGCAGGCTGGCCTGTCCTATGGGTAAACTCTCCCAAGGGGTCTGTCTGGGCCCTCTGCTGCCCTCATGGCCCTGTGCTGGGTGCCATGGGAGCAGAAGGTGCTCAGTGCTGGCATGGGGATGGGACTCTTGCCTGTTCCTGTAGCCCTGGGCATGGGAAGCCAGTGTGCCCATCAAGCAAGAGCTGACGGGGGGGAGTGCAGCCCTGCTCCATTCCGCCTCTCCTGAGGAAGAGCCTGCAACAGCTCTTCCTTTGAACCCCCCGCCACCCCGGCACAGTTGGCCCCATGTGGTGCCCATTAACCCCCCCGGGCTGTGAGCCAGTGTTCTTGTAATCGCCTTTGTCCTCTCTGTATTCACAGCCCAATAGATCATGTGAGGCTGAATTCACGTCCTGGTGCAGCTATTGAAATACGTGTCAGATGGGGCCGGCTGCCTGGGCTAGCTGGACCAACCTCCATCCAGCCGGAGCCTGTGGTTACACCTCCCCCCTCCCCCCCCCCGCCCCGGGCCGGGGCTGGCATTCCTCTCTGCTGCCCCCGACTGCTCCCAAGTCAGGTTTGCACCATGGCATCCCAGCCTGCTCCCTGCCAGCACAGCCACAGGGCCAAACCTGGGGTAAGGGTCCTGGTTTAGAGGGGTGTAAGGGAGAGGCCCAGAGGGGCGGCCTGGCTGCCTGTGCCCAGCAGCATGGGCGTCGCTTACTCCAATGAGAGCTAGATGTGCCCAGAGCAGAGTACTCCACTCTACGCCTGCTTTGCAGCTGCGGGCATGGCCACCCTTGGGGATTACCCCCTATGGCAGCCCTTGGAGCTGGTGGCGTGGGGAACTGCCCAAGTGCTAACCCCACAGGCAATTGGTGGAGCCAAGCCTTGCAGCTTCCCTTGTCTGCAGTGTGGCAGCTGCTTCCACACCAGAAACCAGGTGTCCTGCCCAGTGTGTGGAGATGGGGCACCGCAACAGGCCAGGCGCTGTCTCCACACCTAACGGAACTGGAGCCTCTAGCCCTCTCTGGGCTGGGACAGCTTTGTCTGCAGAGTCAGGCGCCAAATGATTAAAGGCAGAGACAGGGATTTGAAAATGACCCGCCTGTTCTGACTTTCCTGATTAACACCCACTGGCTCAGAGAGAAACCGGCCAGCTTTTCCAGCCACAGAGGAGGGAGGTGGCGGGAGGAAGCTTGCACAAAAATTGGTCCAATGTAATGACACCAGTGTAATCAAACTGGTATAGTCCCCGGTGTGGGCATGGTTATACTGGGGCTCTCTACTCCCATATGGGAAGGGGAATAAGCTCTGTTGTATAAGGCACCTTTCTATCGGGGTCACTGTGCCCATGCTAGGGGATGCTGGTGGAATTCTAGAAGTACCCTCCCAGCCCCCCTAGTTACATCATACAAACGCAGCCGGTAGGCCAGGGATTGTCTCAGCCTGGAGAGTGCGGGGGTGGCTGGGTTTTGCTTTGTGCACAGTGGTGATGCCAGTTGCCTTGGAGTGAAGTGGGCAAAGGGCCAGGAACAGGCTGTTTCCCAGCAGTCCATGGGGCAGAATCACACATTTTTCTGCCTGTCCAGGAGCAGCAAATGAAAATCCATTGCGAGGGGAGGCTGCCAGCCATTACATGAGTAGGGCCTGGCAGACAGTGACCTGGACTGGCACGCAGGAGCCCAGGGTTCTGTTCCCGCCTCTACCTTGGGCATGTCATTGCCCCTCTGTGCCTCAGTTTCCCCATCTGTAAAATGGGGTTGATGCTGCTGACCTGCTGGGAGAGGCCTAAATGAAAAGCCGGGGATGACAGTGAGGGTGCAAATCATGCTGCTGTGTGTCAGGCACGAGGGCCTCAGTCCTGCAGACACACGAGCCTGACTTTAGTTCTGCCACCTTCCCCCACATGTTGTGCCCATCAGGATCACAGTTCTCCTGGCCTGAGAGCCCGGGCATGGGGAGCGCTCAGGGTAATGGCTCGGGGGCTGCCCTTTGAAGTCTGCCTGTGCCATGTGTTTCCAACATCCGCCCAGCGTCGGCTGCAGGGTGGAGAACCTTCAGCTTGTTCAGCAAGAGGAAGGGGAGATGTTTTCAAAGGCACATCAGCCAAAAAAAGAGAAAAGGGCTTCTCAGGCAAGGATTGCTGTGTGCCCTTGTGTGGGGGGGAAGGGAAAGTGGGGAGGGGGCTTCCTAAAATAGAATGCTGACAAGAGAGCGGAGAGGCGTTGGTGTCTGGCACTCGGGCTGAATATTAACTGGCTGGGAAGTGGCAGGGAAAGTGGATGCATTGTCCTTGCAAAATCCAAGACAAAAATATCCAGGGCTGGAGGCAGCCTTCTGGGCAATGCAGACCCAGTTATCTCTGGCCACCCCAAACCTGCCTCCAGGACCCTCCTCAGCTCTGAGGGGCCAGCCCACCCCCCAGCACATGCTTTCTCTTCGTAAAAGCACTTGGTTGCAATATTGAGTGCCTGTGATCAGAAATGGCAGCAGCTGGTGCAGGGAAATCAGCTGCCAGTGTCTGAAATTCAACTAGAGAGAAAATCAGGAGCCATGGCAAGGAAGGAAGCTGGTGGGGGAGAGACCAGGACAGGTTTTGGCAGCAAGAAACTGCCAAGCCCTGGCTCACCCTCTTACCCTGGCCATGACTTGCTAGAGGCAGAGGAATGAAGTCCTTCTGCTGGCTCCCTGTGAGGACCCACCAGAGGCCATGCCAGTGAGGGAGGCAGTGGGGTTACGATTGTTACTGATTATGGTTCATTACTAATAATTATTAACCACTACTGATTCCTGAGTATTAACCCTTTTTTGTGTTGTTAATCACTAATATCCTCTGCCCCCCGTGTCCCGATCCTGGATGCTCTGTGGGTGGGGGCTCAGCCTGGGTTGTTCTCCCTGCCTGCAGTGAGGTGGTGGCAGGTGTCTGGGTTCACCTCACAGCTCAGGCCAGGTGGGTGAAGCCATTGCCATGGGCATGAGGCTCTCAAAGCAGCCCAATCCAAGCTCCATTAGCAGGAACTCAGGTAGAGGTAACAAAGGAGTGAGGGGGCAGCATCGAGCCCGTGTGCCAGACTGGCTTGCAGCCCAGGATCACAGCTGGGGTAGCGGGACCCACAGCAACCAGAGCCTGGGGCCCAAGCCCCGGGCACTGCAGGGAACCCAGCTGGGATAGGTCTTGGACTAGCAGGTGCCCTGTGCATTTGGTAGGCTGGGCCAGCTGGCAGGGCCAATGCCCCCTCGTTCCCTGACTTACTGCCCCTCCCCCATCTACGCGATCCCCGCACTGGGGGTGACAGTCACCCCAACCCCATTGATGTCAGAGCCCGGGAACCACACTTCTCCCCCCAGTGAGTCCTGGCTGAGCTGCCCTGTCTGCCGCACAGCGAGCGGCTGGCATGGAAGGATTGTCAGGGCAGCCCCTGGCTGGGTCTCCCCGAAACACCCCGGGGAAAAGGGCACCCGGTGCCCTGCTGCCACCTGGCGGGCCAGGCAAGCTGCATCCATTGCCAGCTCTGCCCATGCCAGGCCCGCCCGCCCCGCTCTGCACAGCGCCGGCACCATGGCAGATCTGATTAGCGCGCAGCCCTGTTCTCACCCCCCTCCCCGCCTCCGCTGGCCCGGAGACGAATCGATTTGTATTGGCATTCAGGGCCGCCCCTGAGGGAGCTCTCTTCTCAGCGCCTGGGACAAAAGGCCCACGAAGGGGGGCGGGGCGCTCCCGGCACAAAGCCCCTCACAAGAGAGCCAGAGCCCTGGCGGCTCCGCTTTGATGGCTCCCCTCCCCAGCTAAAGGTCAAACTAATAAATGTAGGGCCCTTGGCAGCGCTCGGGGCACACAAAGGAGGGGGAGCGTTGCAGCGGGGCCGGGCGGCCCCTCGGAGCGTGATAAACGCCTCTGGCAAAGGGCAAGCAGCATGGGGCCTGCGCCAAGAAAGGGCCTTTGAGCAGCGCAGTGCAGACAGCCCCTCCGCTCCCTGGCCTCTCCCAGCCCAGCAGCTGCTTCCCAGGCGGGGAACGCGAGCGGGAGCCCTTCCCTTCCAGCCCTGGGGCTGCCAGCTGAAGTGCCCGCTGCATGGGCAACAGCTGCACGCTGGGCCTGGCTGGCTGGGTGGCACGTTGGCATGAGAGCCTTTGGTCTCACATTGGACTGGCACACTGCCCCCAGGAAACCTGCTGCTCTCCCAGCATTGCCAGTGCCCCCCTCCCCTCCCCGTGTGCCCTGTACACCCTCCTCCCCCTGGACTAGGGTTCCTGAGTTTGGCACCCAGGTGGCCATCCTGCCGCACTGCAGTCAGAGGCCACCTCCCCTTGGCTCCACAGAGCCAGGAGTTCACTGCAGTCACAGGGCTGCCATTGCTGTGAAGCAGTTAGTTATAGCACGTGATGCTACCCCATTGCCCTCAGTCCCACTGCTCCCCAGCCCCACGGTTACACACTGCTCCCAGCCTGAACCCCCAGCCCTCACCACCTTTACACACTGCCCCCCCATTACACACTGCCCCCAACCCCACCCCCACTGCTCCAGCTTCACCCCACTGCTCCCCAGCCCCACTGGTACACACTGCTCCCAGCCTGGCCCCCAGCCCCTCATCACCTTTACACACTGCCCCACCCCACCCCTTTTCACAGACACTGCCCCCCTGCCCCACCCCCATTCACATGCACAGCCTCCCAGCCTCACGCCACTGGTACACACTGCTCCCAGCCTGGCCCCCAGCCCCTCATCACCTTTACACACTGCCCTAACCCACCCCTATTCATAGACTCTTCCCCTGCCCCACCCCCATTCAAATACACAGCCTCACAGCCCCACCCCCCTGGTACACAGTGCCCCCAGCCCCACCCCTATTTGAAGACACTGTTGCTGCCCCAGGGCACAGGTCCCTTCTCCACCCCAGAGCAGGGTTCCGTGGGGTTGTGCTATGGGAAAGGCCTCTCTTGTGGTGGCTTGGTGGGGCAGTTTGGGCAGCTGGAGCAGGGACAGTGCCAACCCTGCCCCCTTGATTAATGGCCAAACATGGGCGTGTTGATCTGGCCCATCCCCCTGGTGCAGCACAGGAGCCTTTCACACAACAAATGAGGCGAATAATTGCCGAGCTGTTCCCAGCGGAGATATGAGGGGCATGTCCCCTTTGAGAGCCGGCCTGGGCTCAGGCCCGGCAGCTGCAGGCCAGGCACTGGCTCACATGCTACTGGGATCCTCAGCGGGACTCAGAGTTTGGTCCCAGAGCCAGGGGACAGGGCTGGAAGGATCTCACCCTAACCCATCCCCCTTGTGCAGGGTGATTGTCCCGGGGTGGAAGAGGCAGGAGGTCCTGAGGAGCAGGGCTGAGATTGTTGCTTCACTGTGGGGATGAATGCTGAGATTCAGGGCTTGTCTACACTAACAGCGCTGCAGCAGGGTCTATGCTGATAGGAGAGCTTCTCCCGCTGGCGTAGATACACCCGCTCCCCGAGAGGCAGTGGCTATGTCAACGGGAGAAGCACCATCTGCCCTGGGGGCTAGGTCGGTATAACTGCGTCACTCGTGGGTGTGTGTGTGGATTGTCTACACCCCCTGAGTGGTGTAGCCCTACCGCCGTAAGTTCCTAGTGCAGACCAAGCCTAAGTGAAAGGAAAGAGAGGGACTTTAGCTAGAAACTCCCAAGCCAGGCCAAGACCGCAGCCAGCCTCCCCGCAGAGCACAGCACAGCTGCCTGGCAGGGCCCGCAAGGACTGGCTTTGGGGAAAAGGGGGATGAGCAAAGCAAAGCAAATCTGCAGCTGCGATGGTGCGTTTGGAGAGTAGATTGAGGAGACGGTAGCAGTGACATCAGGGCAGACACGAGGCTAGGGTCAGGCGCTCCTGGATCTGTGGCAAGCATCCTGCCGGCTGGACAGGCTGTCAAGCAGCAGCAGCGCTCCCTGGTGAGGAAGCAAGGGGGCACTGTTGTCTTTTGAGAACTTCAGAGAGCAGCCCGGTGCTTGTTTCAACCGCAGCCCAGAGTAAGCCCTCACAAGGCCGCTTCCCTTGAACTAGGTTGGCCTGCCTGACAGCAGGTTATCTATGCAGGAGAGATTTAGACGACCCACCGCCTGAGCAGCAGAGGGCTTTCCTCAGC
This sequence comes from Mauremys reevesii, assembly GCF_016161935.1. Taxonomy (NCBI): domain Eukaryota; kingdom Metazoa; phylum Chordata; order Testudines; family Geoemydidae; genus Mauremys; species Mauremys reevesii. The sequence continues at coordinate 65,033,185 of NC_052629.1, read as the reverse complement.
CCCACATCTGAGTCCTGGAACAATTCTTGCTTGCTTGCTTTCCCCCTCCAGACGCTCTGTCCTCCTAGGCGGTGAAGCTGCAAGAGAACAATTCAAGTTCTTCTGCACGCTGGCTGCAGCAGTGGGCCACACTGGGATGTCACAAATCGATTGGTTTCATTTGGGTGAGGGGGGAAATGTCCTTTGCTCTTGTTTCCTCTAGCCTGGCTTGAACTTGCTTCTAGATTGGCCAGGCCAGATGCTCTTGAATGTAAAGCAGCCCAGGTGAAAGCAGCCTTGACTATCCTCATCTGGGACAGAAAGTCACTCAACTAAAAAAGGTAGAACTAATTTGTTGTTCCAAGACGTGTACGAAAGAGGAGCCGATATTTCTATGCTGTAAGGATGTCTGCTTGCCTGTCTATCTATCTCTCTAGTTAAAGTTTTTTCCACTGCCGCCATGTGTCAAAGTAAATTCATGCTGTAGTGAAAACTCAACTCTGGCAGCCCTAACGCGCTGAGCCCCAGGGGGCTGCAATCTGAGTTTCGCTGGCCAGGGGAGGTGGCAGGGCTCTGATCCTCAGATTTCCTTGGGGCAGCCCTGAGGGGTGGCTCTGTGCCACCTGTATGCGTCCCTGGGGCAATGTGGAGCAAGCTCAAGGTTGCTCTAACTTATGCCCGCCGCATTGGCCCCGGTATGCATGCCCCATCTGCTAGGCATGCCTGTGACCTGCCCCTTGCTCGGGGGCAGGGGGACAGACCTTAGAGCTGTCCCAGCTGGGGCTTTTCTCCTAGTGCTGCTCTGGTAGTGTCATGGGGCCAGAGCGTGGGCCAGCATCGGGCATCCAGTCTGTGGAGACAGAGAGCAGCAGGGGGAAGGGCACTTGGCAGCACTGGAGGGAGGGGAGCTGGTACATGCTTCTCCCTGCCTGGAGTGTGATCATCTCATCTGCAGTCTAATCTGCTCAAGTTTCTCTGGGCTCTCCTGGAGCCACCTCGGGCCTTGGCTAGCCAAAGGCTCCAGCCTTACCTCCCAGGCTGGCTTCCTTTCCCAGCTCCTGTTCTGTGCAGAGGCCTACGCACGTGGGCTGGGCTTGCGCGTCTGGGGGCTGTGTGTGCTCGACGCTGGTGTCTCTGCATGTGAGTCTGTGTGCCTGGCCAGCTATCGCCGCAAAGCCTTCGGGGGCAGAGGTGCAGCTGGCTCCCAGGAGCTGTGGCTGTTTGACAGGTGAGGAGCTGCCCAGGTGGTTCAAGGCAGGGGCCATGTCTAGGGTGGGGTCCGTGAAGTACAGTGAGGAGAGAGGAGCCTGCTTGGAGTGGGGTGCTCTAGGAGACAATGCTCAAGGCCAGCTTGGGCGATGGCTCTGAACATCAGGCAGCGACTGGCCCTTTGAGAGGCCCGTTCCAGGTCAGAGTCTCCGTAACTGGCAGAGCATGTCCTGGGTCACCGTGGAGCCTAGGATCTAAGGTTCAGCTGAAACAGTGTTCATAGTGTGAGATGAGGCAGCATGTGAATGGGAGGTGGAAAGCTCCTATGTCAACTCAAGAGCCCTGCAGCATCCCCGTTGCCCCCCAGCCAGGTTGCAGAGGCCACATAGCACCACAAAGGCACTTTTCAATACCATGTTTCCCTCTGGAAACCCCTCCTGGCACTTCCTAGTGCCCCCCCCCCCCAGCCTGTGGCATTGCTGGGCCCCTTCGGGATGTCCTTAGCACACCAGGAGGTGCCAGGGGAGCACCCAGGCAAGGGGAGAATTTTAGAGAGGGAAATTGCAACTGATTTCTGGGCAGAAAACTACCCCCATCACAGAGAGCAGGGCATTCAGCAGCCAGGAGGTCTGGGATCAACTCTGTGTGAGACCTTTGGATACATCACTTCCACTCCCAGTGCCTCCAATCCCCACCTGTGTGAGGCGAGAATAGCCCCTTTCTTCTCCTCCCTTGTCTAGTTCATCTGGGAGCTCTCTGGGGTAGGGACTGGCTCCAACTACTTGCAGGGACAGCACCTGGCGCGCTGGAGTCCACATCCCTTTGGGGTTCTGGCATAGACCAGACTCTGAACAAAACGGCGGTCCCTGCCCCAAAGTGCTGACAATATTTATGAGACTCTTAATTATTATTATAGAATTGGCTGGGGCATGTTGTGGCAGCTGCTCATTTACAATTGCCATTCTACAGGCCCCTTCCCTAGCTCCAGAATTTGTAGATGGGGAATTCTCCCAACCTGATGTAAAATTGTCAGATGTGCGAAAGGGCCACATTTTCAAAGGCCCCTAAAAATGCAGCAAGGTGGCTGGTGAGATTTTCAAATGGGAGTTAGACACCTAGACGCATTTGAGAACCCCACCAGGCACCTATAAGCATTGTTAGGCACCTACATTTAAAATTCTGGAACACGGGAGCCCAAGTCTCATTGAAGGTCAATTGAACTGAGACTTCTAAGTGCCTAATTCACATCTAAAGATGACCCCTAGGCCCTTTTGAAAGTGGTACTCCAGGTTGTTGCTCAAGGGTGAATTTTTCTGCCAAGTTTTGCAAAAATAATGCAAAAAGTGACCAGGGGAAATAAAACATACGCCTTTGCCCTTCAGAAATAACCACTGGCTTTGTGCATCCATCCATCTCCCATGGCAGCCCCTGATCATTGCCCTGACAAACCCAGCACACAGGGCTGGAAGTCCAGTCCTCTGCTGTCTCAGTCAGCCCCTCATTTCATCCTGTTCACAAACTTATCTGGCTCCATCTTCAAACAAGTTTGGTTTCTTGCCCCCACTGCTCCTGTTGACAGGCTGTTCCAGAACTTCACCCTCTGACGGTTAGAAACCTTCTTCTCATTTCCAGCTGCAATTTGTTCACGGCCAGTTTATCCCTATTGGTTCTTGTGCCCACACTGTCCTTTAGCTTCAATAGCTCATCCCCCTCCCTGGTGTTTACCCTGGATGGATTTGTAGAGAGCAGTCAGAGCCCCTCTCAGCCTGCATTTTGCTAGGCTCAACAAGCCAAGCTCTTGTAATCTCCTCTCATAAAACAGGCCCTTTGTTCCCCTGATCATCCTAGTAGCTCTTCTCTGCACCTGTTCCAGTGTGGATTCGCCTGTCTCGAACATGGCTGTACACAGGATTCCAGATGAGAGCTCGCCAGTGCCTTGTACAGTAGCATTAATACTTTCCTCTCTCTGCTAGAAGTGCCTTCCCTGATACATCCTGGGACTGCATTTGCCTTTTTCACAGATCCTTATAGTCATCCTATGATCGACCCCCACACCCAGGTCTATTTCCTCCTCTGTCCACCCCAAACCTTTCAGCCCTGGCCCAACCCGAGAGCCCACACCTCCCACACAACCCAATCTTCTGCCCCAGTCCTGAGCCCCCTCCTTCATCCGAAACCCCTCATCCCCAGCCCCACCCCAGAGCCCATGCCCCGCATCCGGAGCCCACACCCCCTTCCATACTCTGAAATCCTCGGCCCCAGCCCGGAGCCCCCTCCTGCACTCCAAACCCCTCATCCCTGGGGTGGTGCATGAAACCCGCTCCCCAGAGAAGGGCCTGGGTCAAGCCTCCTCCTTAGCTGTCAGAGGAGCCCTCACCACTGTGGGATGAGGCACTGGACTCTGCTCTCCCTGCTGTTAGCCATGGGGAGGGTCCCTGAAGGGCTTTCCTTGCAGCAGGTGTGTAGCAGAATGGGATCCCTGCACCCTCCTCCTGAGCATCTCTGCAGTGCCATCCAGATGGGTGCTGTGTGGAGCCCTATGCAGGACTCCATGGCAGAGCTTTTCCCCATGCACACCCCGCACACCTGTTTTAGTCCCATCCAAACTGACCTGGAGCCCTCCCCACACGGGGAGTGATTTCCTCCCAGCAGACTGGGCGGAGCCATGCTTAATGGGCTTAGATCTGGCACCCGTTGCAGCTGGGACATCTACTCACTGCTGGAGAAGGCTGGGTGTCTCCTGCCCACTGGACCATTCCCGCCTCTTGCCCTCATCCATCCTCAGCTCCCACAGCTGCCTCCTCTGATTCAGGGAGCAGCCAAGTCGGGATCCCTTCTCTTTGCTTCTACCTCAGACAAGCCTTATGGAAATCTGGGCATTTGTCCTGGAACCCAGCTGTGTAGGCCAGTCCCCAAAGTCATCCCCCTTGGGGCCCTGCCCTTCCTGGCTCTGAGATTCGAGACCCAAGCTACATTATCCGTTTCCCAGGTGACCTGAGACCGTGGCGTCTTTTCCGTTGAGCAGTGGCTGTTTTCAGATTTCTCCTTGCACATTTCTGGGTGGGTCAGTTTCAGGCTGTAGAGATTCCACAAGGGCCAGCTGATTCCAAGCTCGCTTGTTCCTCCTTGGGAGCTCAGACAAGAGGGTGGCAGGAGCATCAGGACAATGTGGCTGAAGGAATTGTGCGACAATGGTGTCTCAGGGTGGGTCCACGGAGGAGAATATTGTGACTACAAGAGGGGGGAACATCAACAGGCAGGAGGATGGGAGAGAAACAAGTACGTCTGGTGGCTTGGAAGAGTGTATGTGTGCAATGTTTTTGTGTGTGTGTGTGTGTGTGTGTGTGTGTGTGTCGAGAGGGTGTTTTTGGATGTGGGTGCGTGTGTTTACATGGGAGTGTGTCTGTGTTAGGATGACATGGTGGGGGAGGCAATATTTTTTGTTGGCCCAACTTCTGTTGGTGAGAGACGAGCTTTCGAATGTTCTGTGTTAGTGTGTTTATCTTCTGTCTGTGTCTGTGTTTGTCTATGTGTGGTTGTGTCTGTCTAAGGGTGTGGGATGCGAGTGTCTATGTGTGCATGTGCCTGTATGACTGTGTGTGTTTAGCTGCGTGCAGAGTTTTTGAACGTACATGTGTGTCTGGGTGTGTTGGTCTGGGTGTGTGCTGCAAGTGTGCGGTGTGTTTGTCTATGTGTGTGTTTATCAGTATGCGTCTGTGTGCGGAGTTTTTGAATGTGCTTATGTGCAGTGTGGGTGTGTGCTGTGAGTGTGTGGTGTGTTGTCTATGTGCGGAGAGACAGATCTATTTATTACATCCGGTTACAAACTACAGCCGGCTCAAAGGCCCCCGAACTGGGCTCCCAGGCAGGTTCCTTGCTGTCCCTGCACATCTGACGCTGGCTGGCTGTTTCATAGGATACGATTCATCTGCAAATCTCTTCAGTAGCGCCCCATATGCTGATTCCATGCTGCTCATTCCTGCCCTTACCACAGCCCCCGGTAATTAGCCTTGTTACTAAGGCATCATTCCCTGTAATCCCCACATGCGGCAGGGCTGTCTCCAGTCCATGGCGCCAGGCTGAGGCCCTGAACTCACACAGAAGCTGCTTGGTTTGACTGCAGTGGTTTCCCCATACAGCAGGGCCTGGCCTAGCCTTTCCTGGCTGACACACCCTGTTACTGCCAGTGCACCAGCGTCTCTGGGGAGTTCCCTGATGTGCCCAGGGCATACTGAGCCCCTGGGAATGGGGGACATGGAGGGAGGTCAGAAATGGACACGGACAGAGGGGCAGGAGGGCTGGGGTTTCAAGAAGGGGATATGCTGGCTATTGCTGCTGAGAGGCACTTGCACTCCAACCATGCAGACACAGAGCAAAGTGAAGGTGCTGAGCACTGCACTGGGCACCACGACTCAGCAGCAGCAGGAAGCATGTCAGCGGCAGGAGGCATTGTTTGCTCCCTTGTGAGGAGAGAGGGTGTTTACGTCTGGCCCCCTGGAATGAGGATCTGTCATACAGGGCACTGGCAAGGAACAGCACTGGATCACCTGACTCCAGTCTCATGAACTGGGTTGGGCCTGTACTTCTTCCCCATGGCAGGGCAGTGTCCCCTGGCTGCAGGACTGCCAGCAGGCGAGCCGCCCACCAAGGCCCTGCTCTGATGTTCTGCAGTTTATTTTGGAGGACTTCATCTTTGGTGTTCTCCCCCGGGACCTCGAGTGTGTCTCAAACTGAGCACACACTCATGGAAGCGCCCCCAATTAGCAGCCACTTTTGATAGTGCAGAAAAGTGAGGCTCCTGCTCCCCATCTGTGCCATGGGGAGCCGAGGGTGTGTGCTCAGTGCTAGGGCTGAGTGTCAAGCTGTCTGGAATGTCTCACGACCATGAGTGCCAGCCTCAGGGCAGACTGTTAGGAAGCAGGACACACACCCAGACTGGCTGTGAGTTCTGTACGTAGAGTTCACCAACCAAGAATCAAATGTGAACTCCTGAGGCACTATTCGAGCCTTAACATGCAGTCACAGACGGTCCCCTTGGATACTCTGGTCTGTCTCACCACCCAGGTGAGCCTATCTTTGTGATAGATGGTTCCTTACACCAAGGATCACAGCAATATTCAGTAAAAGCAGCAAAGAGTCCTGTGGCACCTTATAGACTAACAGACATATTGGAGCATGAGCTTTCGTGGGTGAATACCCACTTTGTCAACGACAGGACTCTTTGCTGCTTTTACAGATCCAGACTAACACAGCTACCCCTCTGATACTTGGCAATATTCAGGTTACTCCTAGTCCCAAAGGGCCACGCATTTACCCCAGGTCAAGTGCACCCTACATCTTTCACCAAAGACAACACTTGTAGCCAATCTTATAATAAACTAGCTAAAGGTTTATTAACTAGGAAAAAGAAATTCGAGTCATGTGCAAGGTGAAAACAGGTAAACATACGCACACAAATGAGTTACAGTCTCAGGTTTCAAAAAGTAATGGAAGCTGCTGTAATGTGCAAACTCTATGTCTCCTTTAGGGCTAACCCAAGCTGAACAGCTGGGGATCTCTTGCTTATGCTTAGACTGCTTCTCTCCTGGCTGTGTACAGTTTTAGAGCAAACACGTTTATATTACCTTATAACATGAGTTACAACGACTCACTAGCATTTCATAAAGTCCAAACACTAAACATAGCTCTGTAAATCTAATACCTATTTTAACACTACTAACACACTGGGGAGACAGACTGGTTTCCAGCTCTGCATTTGTCAGCAGTCAGTGAGGCCTAGGGGCCTTGGCATGAGCTGGCACATGGTCTGCCAGCGTCACACTGGACAAACATCTTCTGTCTAAACCATTTTTTGATGGAAAATTGGGTGGTTTCAGCTCAGTGACCTGATTCCTGACAGGTGCTCACTTTCTGGGCAAAATTTTGTTTTTCGTCAAAACCCCAAATGCCTGAAAATGAAAAAAAATATCAGTTTGGCTATCCTGTGTGCCTCTGTCCCCACAACCCAGCCTCCATGAAGGAGCCACCATCTTTCCTGAGAGCAGCCTGGCTTCAGGACCACTGAGAAACAACAAGAGCTAATGACCATCTTTACTGGGGGTAGCCTCACCTTCCCCTGCAAAGGATGTCGGGTAAGGACCTCCATGTTGGCAGAGGGCAGCCTGTGGTTCCAGTCCCATTGACGGTTGTGGTGGGTGATGGCAGCCGTTCTGGCCTGGGCAGCAAACCTCTGAGTTTGAAGACAGAAATCGGGAGAGGATGAAGAGGCTGAAATAAGCACCTGCCATGAAGGGACTCATGTTGAACCTGGGAGAGGCGGCCCGGCAACAGCAGCGTAACTAGCAGGAGAAGAAGCTGGCTCCATCCGCCAAGTATTGCCTGGTCAAACTGTGCCCCCATCCCCGTGATAGCTGAGCACTCCCGCTCTGTGAGACGTTTGCCCACTGGGAGCCAGGGATGGGGGATGTGGCAATGAGAGACTAAGGCCCAGGGCCTGAAAGGATTGCAGGCACCTAACTCCACAGCAATCCTAAATACCTTTGAAGATCCAGGGCTAAGGGACTTGCCCCAGGGGGGCCTATGAACCTAGGATCCCCAGTCCCAGGGCAGCACCTGAATCATCCTCCCTCCCTAATCTCCCCAAATTAATGGATCAGCTGTGGCTGGCAAAAGTCGAGCCTTGTCTGCATAAGGGATTCAACTAGCGGGCCGGGACTGCATGCTCCACCTCCTGCCCCTCTCAGCTCAGGGTAACCTCCACTGCCTGGTCTTGCAGGTCGGCTGGGCAGTACAGAGAGAAAGGCAAAATGCTCATATCCTGCTCTCCCCAAAGCATCTGGCCCTCCCCCTGCAACGTGATGGCTCGCTCGTGACACATCATGTTTTATAAAGATGCGTTTGAGCAGCCTATTAGTAACCAAACTCTCTGTGGCGGCGCAGAGCCCCGGTGCAGGGGGGCCACAAACCGCAAAGCCAGACTGAAGACTTGTCAATTAAAGAGAAGTCGGCATCAAAGGCCAGGAGTCGTCTCTGGAAAAATGTGCCAAAACATGGTTTGAATCACTCCGAACTAGCCAGGGTAGCTCTGCTCCCAGCCAGCCCACGGGAAGCAGCAGCATTTATTTCATATTCAGCTTATCTCTTTGCACTGGAGATTAAGATGACTTTAATGGACTGGCATTTCAGAATGGATTTATTGTGCACATTTTGACAGAAACCAGAGGTCTGTGTCCTCGGGAATGAGTTACTCGGGAATGGCCTGGGGCTGCTGGAGGACTGGGTGATGGGAAAGGTTTTGTCAGTCTCTGTCCTTCCACGGGCTTTGCAGGCAGCACAATTACCAAAGACTGCCCGTGCTGCATGTTGGCTGTGGTTCAGGCCACGTGCCTTGGGAAGGCGTGTCACGTGCCCAGCTCATCCAGGCCTCACTCTGACGGCCCACCATGTCCCATGCCTGGAGACCAGGGTGAGAGGGGAGCAGCTGGGGAGTCAGCTCTCTGAGGGAAGTGCTGGCAGTGGATGCTGCCTGGGCTAGAGCTGTGGGAATGTTCAATGCAGGTGCTGGGACCTGCAGCTGGCATACTGGGGGAGCCTGGATGCCAGCTGGACTTGAGATCCCTTTTCTGACCTCAGTTACCCACAAGCCACCTCTCCGAATCCTTTGGGCCCAGCCCTCACCAGGTCAAACATCAGAGGTGCCAGAACAGGGGGAGTCAGTGGGCCATGGCCCCCGCATCTTTTACTGGCCGTAAGGGTGAGTGACAGGAGAGGAGGCAGAGAGGAGTGAGTGGGGGGCAAGGTCTTGGGGGGAAGAGGCGATGTGGGAAGGGGTCTTGGGGGAATAGGCAGCATGGAGGCGGGGCCTTGGGGGGGCAGCATGGCATAGGGGGTGGGGCCACAATTTGGATTCCTCTGGCTCCCCCCACATTTAGGGCACTTCCGCTGCTCCTGCCAGTGACTTCTGGCAGCTCATTTCACCCGGGGGAGGGGGGGATGTAAATTGGTGTAGACTCAGCCCAGTGCCGAGTGCGAGGACAGGGTGGGAGGAGCTGGTTTGGGGGAGAAGGGGGGCTAAGGGGTCTGGTGGGTTATGGAGTCACCATGGCTGTGGGAGCAGGATTTTATAATTGTACTATGAGAATTAATGTCTGATTTGATTTCATCCTGCCAGCCTTCCTTTTTGAATAGCAGAAAGGAATGACAGATCAGAACAATCCTTATGACTGATTATGGTCACCCTTTTGTTTTAGGATAAGTTATAATGTCTACTATGGTTTCCTATATGTATTACAAATTAGGCACTCTAGTTAAATATACATTTCTTTGTTTTAAGGTTTAGAAAGTAAGAGACAGGATCTTGTACTTTGTCTACGTTAAGAAGATTAGAGGAATGTTGAAGGCCTGGGCCCCAATGTGAATTGTTTTGATTATAAGATTTAGAAAGGCTTAATTTACAGTGCCTTTTCTTGCTCGACATAAAAACTGCTGTATACCTTTGAAGGTCTCTGTAAAAGACTGTTTGTGTGGGTGAGGAATGCATGCATCAGGAAAAGATAAGGTGTGAAGGCCATTATTATAGCCAGATGATCAAGGAAGAAGGAGTGAAGAGACTTAAGGACACCAGAGAACCATCAATGTGCATCCATAATGAAGGAAGGGCAGACCCTGAGGTAAGGCTGACACCCCTAAGGACAAAACAAATTAATTGAATCGAAACCAGGACAGGATGACCCTCTCGGAGGTGTATTGGAATGTTTACATCAGAAGATAACAGAGACTGACACAGCAAAATCCACAGACTTCAACAGAGAAAAAAGACTATAAGAACAGGGTGCTTTGCCATGGGACTTTGGGTTCATTTTGCCACACTCCAGGAGCATCGGATCGCGACTGACAGAGCCTGGCTCCCCTCTGCGACCAATCTGGCTGGCCACTAGATTGATCCAGACTCTGGACTGGTAACTATAACCATCAACTGGCAGGAGTCTGTGTGTGTGTGTATGTGTATGTGTGTGACTGAAAAGCATATGCTAACTGCTGTATTCTCAATAAATGCGGCGTTTTTGCCTTCTCCTCTATAAAAGATCCCGTGTGCTTGTATAGCATAACATGGCAACAAGCCACAAGGGAGGCAGATCCTAATGGACTATTGGGATTGGTTCTGACTGGGTGGCTTGGAGACACCAAGTAGACCCCAGCCCCCTCTGGGTCACTGCTGTTCTGAGCAGCACTCCCCATGCCAGCCATCAGCAGTGCCACTGGGGCACTGCCCAAGGGGGATCCACTGAGCAACTGCTGGGCATCGCTGTCCCCTGGTTGTGTCCTGGCCAGCTCCTCTGGAGGGAGCTGGGGGGTTGCATCAACCAGGTGTGCAGCAACTTCTTTATTGTCTTTACATTCCAGCAACACACACGTATCTTGGCAATAGCTCCACAGACCCACACGTTCACAGCTCCAACAACGCACACCACATCCCTGGACCAGCCACCCATTTCCTTGTTTAACTAGCTGCCTACTCCTCCTAGTGCCTGGGGCATTAGATACATGATAAAAGAGGGTCAATTTTAACAATTTACTACACAACTTACAAAACCAACCATAATAATAAGTAATGCACTTCAAATTGAAATACACCTCTACCCCGATATAATGCCACCCAATATAACATGAATTCGGATATAACGCGGTAAAGCAGCACTCCGGGGAGGGCGGGACTGTGCACTCCAGCAGATCAAATCAAGTTCGATATAACCCGGTTTCACCTATAACGCGGTAAGATTTTTTGGCTCCCAAGGACAGCATTATATCGGGGTAGAGGTGTAATAATAATGCTAAATAAACAGGCATTCCATCACTGTTATGCTGTATCATCTTTTAAACAGGTAAATGAACGTTTCTCCAGTGCAGAATGCCTCAGGTCAACCTTGGCGAAAGAGAATTTCCACCCTCAATGCTGCATTTGCAGGAACAACGTTTGGCTCAAACCTGTCTGTCTGCAAGGAGGTCACGTGACCAGTCAATCCAGGAGGTCTATCTGTAACAGCTGATATTGTGTCCAATGGATGCCGTTCTAGACTTCCAGAAACCAGTGCTGAACCCAACTGGGCACCCTCAGACGGCAGTTCCATTGCAGCAGCACTAGCATCTCCATAGTTTACCACACCCTTTTACTCAGTGTCGGCACTCAGCCCTGCCGTCCCCCAGCATGACTGTGCAGGACACTGGTCCTGTGCTATCTTGAATGATAGCTGGCACCCATTGCTACCCAGGCCGAAGTTTTTAGTATAAACAGCTTCTCCAACAGTAAAACTATGTTCTTTAGCATATTTGTCGTGTTGCTGCTTTTGGCTTCTGTTATTTTTGCTGTATTTTCCCATTAAGTATGGATGGATAAGGGCTAACTTTGACCTTCATTTCCTTCCATTAACATCTCTGCTGGGGACAGACCATGGTTGACTGCAGTCTTATCTTACAATTAAACAGGTAATGAGACACTTTCATATCTATAGTACCTCCAGCTATTCTTTAAATACCTTCTTTAAGTGACTGAATTGCTTATTCAGCTAACCCATTTGATGATGGATGATAAGGTGCCATTGTAATGTGTTGAATGCTGTTTTGCTTCATACGTTTTTGGAATTTCCATACTAGTAAATTAACTTCTATTATCTGATACAAGCTTTTTATGTAAACTACGGATACCAAAAGCAGTCCTTAGTTTTTCTGTGGTGGCTTCACTAGTGCATTATTTATGGGTTAGATGTCTACCCATTTGGAATGTGCATCCACTAGTACAAAAAATATTTTTCCTAGGAATGGTCCGGCATAATCCCTATGTACTCTCCTCCACGGCTTCTCTGGCCACTGCCAAAGATGATATGGAGCCACAGTAGAAGCCTTGTGACTCTCTTGACAGACAGAACAGTATGTACCTCACTCTCAATATCAATATCCACCTTTGGTCAGCACATGTAACTCTGGACTAATGCTTTCATTTTAGCAATACCTGGGTGTACCTGATGTAGTTCATCCTTTATTTCGACACGTCCTTGCTTTGGAACGATGAGCTGTGCTCCTCATAACACACACCCATCTTGCACACTAAGTTCACTGTGTCACTTATAATCAGGTGTGAGCTCCTGAAGCACTTTGGTCTGGGACCATCCCCTTAGCACCACTTTTGTGAATACTGGATCTACACCAGTCCATGATTTTATCTGTAACACTGTCACTGAAGGTGTATTGAGACAGTCCATTAGTAATGCTGTCTCTTCACTTTTGTCTTTTTCGTATGTCTCCGCTAAAGACAAATGGCATAAAGCAGCTGCATTTCCCAGCCTCTTTCCAGCTTTGTAGGCAATGGCATATTCATAGGCTCTTAATGTCACTGCCCATCTTTGGATTGTGGGTGATGCCATTTGTGGCACAGCCTTCATCTCAGGAATCAATGAGATCAGGGGTTTGGGGTCAATGCAAATTGTTAACCTACGCCCATACATATATTTGTGAAACTTCTGCACCCCAAAATAACAGCTGATCCTTCTCTCGCTAACTGTGAATAAGTATGTTCAGCAGAAGACCGAGTCTGGGATACAAAACCACCTGGTTTCTCTGGCAAATCTTCCATCCCGTGAGCTAAAATCACTCCAGGAGATGCATCACAAGTCAAAATCAGTTCTTTGTCAGATTGATAGTGGATCAGGACTTAAGAGAACTGCAGCAATAGTTAGAATCCTGAAACATTTGTTCCCGAGCTGATTTCCAATACCATTTAACCCCATTTTTAAGTAACATATACAGAGGTGTGATGGGATGGACTAGGCCCAGAGGCCCCCTGCTGGAGGCCTCAGGGTCCCGCCACACCTGTCCCAGGAAAGGAGCAGTGGAAGAGTCCTCCAAGCAGCCTAGAGTAGCTCCAGGGAGCAGCCAATCAGGGCCCAGGAGGGCCATATGAAAAGGAGCTGCAGAGCCAGAGCCAGTCAGTTCTTTTTTGGAGCCAGAGGAGTGCAGCTGGTGCTCCTGGCTGGCCAAAAGGAACTGCAACACCATGGACAGCTCAGTGTGGGCAGGGACTTGGGGAATGAGGAAGAGCTCTTGGCTGACTACTGGGCCTGAACATAGAAGAGCCCTGAGGTCAGAGTGAAGCCTTGGCGAAGACTGGGGCTGCGGGGAGATGGCCCAGAGAACTGAAAGCAGTTTAGTTAAAGAGATACAGTGGCATGTCACTGCAATTCTTAGGGTCACTGGGCTGGGATCTGGAGTAGTGGGTGGGCCTGGGTCTCCCCCCATAATTGCTGGGGATGTAGCCTACAATTGGACAGTGATAAGCCTCCAGAAGGGGTTCAGAACTACTTAGTGGCTGAGCTGGGGCCAGAAAAGACCAGAGAGGGTGAAACCATTGCCTCCCAGGAGGAATCCCTTGGGGTACAGCTTGATACCAGGGCTGGAACTGGTTTAAAGACTGCAGACACACATGACCAGAAGGCTCGCCTGTGAGAGGTGGGTGCCAGGCTGTTACAGAAAGCATTAGAAGTTTTGATAAGTTTGGCAAAAACTTCCTGTAGTTCAATAAGCCTTCAGCTCTGAAATATTCATAGGTGCTGGGGCATCCCAAATTGCTTTGACTTTATCTCTGACTGGGTGTAGCCCCTGGGCATCCACTTTATAACCCACGAATATCACTTCATGTGCCTTGAGGGAACACTGCACCCCTTTTTAGGTGCACACCTGCATCCTTTAGCCTGTTGAGCACATCTGCTAAACATTGTAAATGTTCTGTGTCTGTGGTAGCTGTGATTAGTGTATCGTCCAGATATCCTGCCATACGTGGAACTCCCTGGTCAATCTATCCATGGTTCTTTGGAAAACAGCAGGGGCTGAGGACACATCAAAAGGTAACCAATTATATTTCAACAGTCCTCTGTGAGGATTTACACAGATGTACTGCTTGGACTCTTCTTCCAGGATGATCTGTTGGTAGGCATGGCTCATCTATAATTTTGTGAACAATTGTCTTCCTGCTCAAACTGCAAACAGATCCTCAGTTTTTGGAATTGGTTATTGTTCTAACTGTGAGACTCTACGTACAGTGAACTTATAGTCACTACAGAGGCATATGGAGCCATCTGGCTTCAACACTGATACTATTGGCACAGCCCGTTCAAAGAACTGCACAGGTTCAATAATACCAGTTGCCTGTAATCTTTTTAACTTAACTTCAACTTTTTGTTTCATGGCAACAGGGCCGCCCAGAGTGGGGGCAAGTGGGGCAATTTGCCCCAGGCCCCCACGAGAGTTTTTTGGGGCCCCTGGAGCAGGGTCCTTCACTCGCTCCGGGGGCCCTGGAAAACTTCGGGTCTGATAGCTGTTTGGATCTGTTTCCCAAGCTGCCTTGCAATTCTGTACGTAGTACCATGTGTTTCCTGCATGCTATTTCCATCTTCTCCAGCTCTTGTTGCTTGGGTTTGTAAATCCTGTACATTTTTATTTGCAGTCTCCATAGACTGGGCCAATTTCAGAGCTGTTTCAAATGCTAATTATGGTTCAGACTGCAATCTCCTTTGCATTTCATCATTAATGCTGCAAATTAATTTGTCTCTTGCCATTTGTGTCAGAGTCGCACCATAATTACAGCCTTGAGTGCTTCCTTGGTTCTGCCACAAATTCTCCTACTGCCTCCCCGGATTTCCTCCACCGATATTTAAACTAAAATTGTTCTACTAAATCACCGGAGGTCGGGCTGAAGCAGATTTACGAGCTCATCAAAAGTTTTAGCTTCAGGCTTTTCAGAGGCTAACAGATTTCTCATTAAATTGTAAGTCTTGGCCCCTACGCTGCCAGATATAATAGCTCTCGTCTTACCTGTAATATCATTAGCAGTGAAAAAACAAAATAATATGTTGCAGTTTTCGTCCAAGTCCGGTGTTGTGAATTAAATGGTGAAATAGGGAAACCAGCCACAACTTTTGGGACTGTGTTTGTAAGGGCGTGTAGGCCTTCCTTACAGATAACTTCCCAGGCCTTTCCCTTTTTCTGCTCTTGTGTGGTTGATTCCACTTCGTTGCCCTATGCTGTAGTGTAAAACAGCTGTACTCTGTCTTGGAGCACTAACATTCTTTTTATTCAGGCAACATGCATGTATCTTGGCAATAGCTCCACACTTTCACAGATCCAACAACGCACAACACAGCCCTGAAACAGCCCCATATTTCCTTGTTTAAATATCTGCCTCCTCCCCCTAGTGGCTGGTTTAATAGACACATTGAAACATCCAGCCTGTTAGTTCTATCCTGGCCTTGGATCAGTTGCCACCCGTCCCCCACCCCACTACTCTCATCCCTGTCTTGCTCTCCTTTGGCCTGGACAGCCCTAAGGACCCAGCACCCTGCTGTGAGCAGCCTGGCAAGATGGATGCAGCTTCTACGTGCCCCACAGACTGGCCAGAGCAACCCGTGGAGAGCAACCCAGCTAAGCGATTCCAGGCCCAGGGAGCATAGCCAAGGGCCAGCAAAGACTAAAAATGGGATGGGGGCCCGTCGTCTTCTCCCCTGCCCCATGGGCATGCTTGCCTTCCACAGAAACAGGGTCAGGTTTTAGGCCAGTAGAATGGGAGAATTGGGGACAGCCAACTCCAAGGGTGCACTTGGAGAGACCTCTGTGCAAAGGCTTCCCCATGAAAACAGCACAGAGAGAGCAAGAGAGGTTTGGGGAGGTGGGCTGGTCAAACCTGTGTTAGCTTGGGGAGTGCACCATGTCTCACTAAATCTCACACACACACACACCTCTCCCTACCTTTACTGTAATAAATCATTGCCAGAATTTCTTGTGAAGCAAGTGACTGGTTCAGCCAGCTGACTTTGGGACCCTGATCCTTTGTATAGCCATGGCAGTCAGAACAGCTGTGAATAGGTTAATGCAAAGCCCTGTCCCAACTCCCCTCTGCATTGCATGGGGCGTTCGGGTGAGAAATGGCCCTGACTAGTTAAGGGTTGTCTGTCGACAATATTGACCTAGCCCTGGATCTGTTGCTCAGCCATGGTGTCAGAGGATCTTGTAGGGTATTTGTTCAGATGGAGCTAGGCAGAGCAATTGTAAACCCAGATGGACCGAACCGTGTGTGTGTGTGTGTGTGTGTGTGTTCGTTCTTTCTCTCCATTAACACCTGCAGTGGGTTAAGAAGCACAGGGTCCCAGGGAGTCAAAGGCCACGGTCTAGAAGAGACCCAAAGGCGTTAACCCAACCCTCATGCCCCTGCACAAAGGCTTGTAGAAAAGCTCAGAGGCCCCAACCTGCTATCAGCCCAGCAGCAGCCCATTATGGGGCCTGGCCGCCTCACTTGGGGGTGAGTGAGCAGCAGAGCAGGCCCAGAGAGCAAAGGAAGAGACTTTCCCCCAAAGCGTCAGTTGGACCGGGCCCATTCTGCTCGGCCTCAGCCCTGAGGAGCCCGGGGGTGAAGGGGATCTGCTCATCCCATCCCCACCCTGCCAAGCCCTATGGTGCCAGCAGGACCCACAGGCCGTAACCCAGCACGACAGGGCTATTGGGCCAGTAAGAGCCAGCACTGAAAAGTGCCCCATTGGTTCTTGATGGCCCTTTGGCTCATGGGGTGTCATGTGACTTGACTAGAGGCCCTGGTGCCCTGAGGAGAGGACTAGAGGGTGTGGGAGAGTTAGAAAAATAGAATATCAGGGTTGGAAGGGACCTCAGGAGGTCATCTAGTCCAACCCCCTGCTCAAAGCAGGGCCAACCCCAATTAAATCATCCCAGCCAGGGCTTTGTCAAGTTGGGCCTTAAAAACCTGTAAGGATGGAGATTCTACCACCTCCCCAGGTAACCCACAGCAAGGGGGAGGGTGAATGTGAGGGGTGCAATGTGTGTAGGGGCACACAGTGTGGGGGAAGGGGGTGGATGTAGGGCACACAGAGTGGAGGGAAGGAGTCTGTGTGGGGTGCACAGTGCGGGGGTTAGAGGTGGGTGGGAACAGGGGCGGCTCTAGAAAGTAGGCTGCCCCAAGCAGCGCGGAGCGCTGCGCCGCCCTTCCCCGGTCCCGCGGCGGGTCCCCTCTTCCCGCGGCTCCGGTTGAGCTCCTGCCGGCATGCCTGGGCAGGTCCACCGGAGCCCGGGACGAGCGGACGTGCCGCAGTCATGCCTGCGGGAGCTCAACCGGAGCCAAATGCCGCCCCCCCGGGAAACGGCCGCCCCACGCGCCTGCTTGGTGCGCTGGTGTCTAGAGCCGCCCCTGGGTGGGAAGCACAGGGGTAGGGGTGGGGGTGGGGTGGAATGTGTGGGGGAAGGTCCCTGGGGTTTGCAGGGCAATGATTCTTTCAGGGACACATGGGGTGTGTCCACACTGCAGCAGGGGGAGCCTCCTGGCCTGGGCAGACAGACTTTTGCTGGCTGGGCCTGAGCCAGTGTGCCAGAAATAGCCATGTGGCCCTTGGCTCTGGTGCAGACCTGGGCTAGCTACCTGAGCTCAGACCCAGGGCACAAGCGGGGCTTCAGAGCCCAAGCAGCTGCCTGAGCTGCCTGAGCCACAAAGTCCAAGCTGCTATTTTTAGCTGCTAGCTCGAGCCTCTGTAACTGGGCTCACTCCCCCTGCAGTGTAGACATGGCCACGGTGCCCTGTGCCTGCCTCCCTTCCTGGATTCCCCTCTGGCTGAAGCGTGTGAAGCTGGGAGCAGGCCTGGCTCTAGCAGCTGTCCCTGCATTCTCACGAATGCCCTTCCTTTTCCCACCACTGCCTGCCCTGTGAGTGGGTGCACCCAAGGGTGATGAGGTCCCATGCTGGGGAGACAGTGGCCCCCTCTGCAGCCGCCTCCAGCGGGGGATGGGTATTTATTAAGCCTTCCAGCTGAGGTTGGTGTCACTAAGGGGATGTCTATGCTGCAATTAGACCTGCGTGGCTGGTGTGTGCTAGCTGACTCGGGCTGGGGGCTGTTTCATTGCAGTGTAGCCGTTTGGGCTCAGGCTGCAGCCCGGGTTCTGGGACCCTTCCACCTCACAGGGTCCCAGCAGCCCTTGAGCCTGAGTCAGCTGGTATGGGCCAGCCACGGGAGTCTAGTTGCAGTGTAGACATGTCCCAGAATCCCCAAGTTGGGGGGGAGGGGCATTCTGTACACAGGGGCTGCCAGCTCGCTGTGGGTGCAAACTGATTCCAGGACTGCTGCAGTTCCAAGCTTTCAGCTGCCCCGAATCAGCATGTAGATACCGTTCAGCACGAACGAATAACAGCAGTAAGCCGCTCTCCAGAAGCAGCTCCCTGCCTAGGGCAGTGCTACAGCAAACGCCTCTCCTAACCCCACGCTGGGGTCACAGCTGGGTCACTGGGGGTGCCTGACACGTCACAGCCATGACACTCAGGGAAGGGCAGATTTCATAATGATGCTTGTCCTGCCAAGAGACCTCAGCCAGCTGACCATCTTCCCGCACCACCTGCCGGTCCCAGCAACTGCCATCTGAGTGATAGCTCAGAGTAGAGCCTGACACAGCCTGAAGCCAGAGTAGAGCCCTCTTATTAGCCAAGACTCAGGGTCTGATAGGACAGGCAGGAGGAGAGGGGCTGGTACACCCCCGATCCTGGGAAGGAAAGGGCCAAGGGAACATACAGCCAAGGAGAGGGGGTAGAGGGGACACGGCACAATCCCCTCTTCCTTTATTACAGGTGAATAGACAGGATCAACTCTCCTCCCTTAGCCATGGTAGAGATGGTCTCTGTCTTCTTCTGGGCCACTGAGAGCTTCAGCATACAGTGCCGCTATCTGCACAGGGCCTTCCTCTTTCAGAGCAGCATCTGGGGGGTGGTAGATGTGGTCTCGGTCTTCCTCCGGCACCGCTGCAGACTTGGCACCCAGCAGGGCTGGCAGGTCTCTAGCACTCCTGGGCGCTGCAAATGGAGGAGGCAGGGAGAGCGTTAGCTTTCTGGGCATGCTGAGGATGCCAGCAGGAGAAAGAGTTTCATCCCTCAGCTTGCTTACCTCTTCCGCCTTGTGCGCCATCACTAGCCAACAGCCCCATTCCAGGATCAATATCCGCTGTTTGTTCTTCATCCTTGGGTGGCTCAATAGCTATTATGCCCAGAATACTAGAAAAAAAAGAAATATTAATAATAATAATAGTTAGCTCTTACATAGCCCTTTCCAGCTGTGCTTTACAAAGGAGGTTAGCCTCATTGTACAGCTGGGGAAACTGAGGCACAGAGAAGGGAAGTGACTTGCCCAAGGTCACCCAATGGGTCAGTGGCAGAGCTCACAATAGAAGCCAAGTCTCCTGACTCAGAGTTTTGTAACCCACCCTTCCCCTCCCCAGTTTCAGCCAGGAAATCCCAAACCACATACATGGAGTAATTAGCCTCATTAGCATTTCAAACATCTTCTTGCAGGAACATTTCACCAAAGATCCCCTTAGAAGAGGCCTAGTTCCTTCCCAAGACCTCTACACACTGAGTCCCCACACACATGACCAGAACAGTGCTGCCCGGTTAGGAACATGTCCCAGCTCCTACTGCCCATGTGACATTCCCTCACTCTGTGACTGGACAGGAGTAAAGCTGGGTGCATTATTCATTGTGAACAATATTAGATGCACCAGAATTCACTCTGCTTTGTTTGCATAGTCACAGATTGTAGCACTAATAATTATTTGGCCTAATATGCTATTTGCTGCATCACTTGGTAATTTTCACACAATTCATTCAATGCTATATTTTTATTTGCAATATGTGATAGGCTACCTAAGTCACATGGCATTGTTCCTGCTCCTTGACTGGCTACTGAAATCTATTAAACAGGAGAATAGAGAGTAGCCAGTAAGGAGTGTTAGGCCAAATAACTGTCAGTGCTACAATTGGTGAGTATTTCAGGATTCAGAAACATTTCCATGGAAACCCAGTGGTCATCTGAATTCTTGCAACTACAGAACAAATAAACATGAATAATGTTTGTGAGTAGCAGAGACTCGGGATTTGGATTCATAAATTCAAGAACTAGGATTTTCATGACTCATCCAGCTTAATTATAACCAGGAGAGAATTCAAAAGACAAAATGATGACCAGAGGATTAATTTGGGGCCAGTACCAGATACACCAGCTTGTTCAGTCAAGCTGATTGTTCCTGTGATGCTTGTGAAGAACAAAAATGCCACAGAGAAAAATAAAAAACTCTTTTTTCCACATAATAAAATAACAAGTGTTAGCCACCTGTGAGGATGCAAACATCTGGGACTGTTTGATCTGGAGGCAAATAATGAGATGAAATTCACTAGACTATCATAAATCTTAACAATGACTGATATGGAACCAATGGCTCAGTGGACAAAGGGACTGTGTCTGTTTAGGCCTGTGGTGAATTTGGCCCAATAGCTCTGTTGTTACATGCATTCTGATTTCTGAAGGACACCCCTTTAAAGAGGCCTCTACTCCTCCTCTAATTTTGTGCTTGCATCAGATTGCAAGTGCAAGTAACAGGATTTAGACCTTTTCCTACCTGCTTGGCAAATACAGAGAGGGAGTGAAACCTACAGATACATATTTATTTTGGCACAGAAGCCAATTAGGAGACATATGCAAATTAGTTAATATTGTCCCAGGACGCTGCTGTGCTCCTTTGAAGGGGTAAATAGTTGTGATTTATTGAGATCAGGTGACTGTTTTCAGCCAATCACAACCCGGGGTTTTCTGCTCTTACAGTGATCACTATTAAAAAGTATGCCAAATTTTGGAAAACAAGCCACAAACAACCCCCCAAAATCAATATAATTCCTTTAAAATTTCCTGCAAATTTTATTGTGATTTTTCTTGGAAAACTCTTTACTGAAAAATATGTTAGTAAAAAATGTTACTGAAAAATATTTGGGTTTTCATCCAAAAAATGGGAAATTTGATTGAAAGTGAAATTTTTGCCATGACATTTTCATTTTTGACAAAAGCCATTTTTGGCAACATTACTTTTCAATGAAAAAGCTTTGTCACGCTCTAACTAACCCCAGATCTTCCATGGGACAGTTAATGAACAGGCGGGATACGGCCAAACAGAAAGCAGTTATTAACCCCCCATGGCAAGCCTGGCCTCACTCATTTTTGCCTGACTAAGGAAAATCTGGGATTACCCGAGAATTCCTTCCACTACAAGAATCACTGGGTGAGAGTCTCTGATCTCTGTAATGTAGGAGGTCAGGCTAGATAATCATATGATCTCTGAATCCATGAAGAATGTGTCAAAAAGATAGTAATTCAAAGAGAAAATGCAGAATTTCTTATGCATTGTAGCAGGGCATGGTCCCTCCTGACTGGGCTTTTTCCAGGCTGCACAGTTCCCAGGCCTCCACAGCTCCTTCTGCTGGGCCCTGAGCGCCTTCCTGCCTGCCTGGGTTCTAGGCATTTCTGCATCTTGCAGAGCCATCCGTCCCTTCTCTGGGTGCAGCTTCCAAAGGCTGGGTTTTTGCATCAGCAGGGGTGGGGAATTGCATTCACTTCCTCAGGCAATCCATGCAACACTGTCTACCCCAAAAGTCCATTCACGTCTGGCCCTTTGTTCAGTACAGTCCTCTGCAGTTCATAACATTTCCCAGTGGTCACATCCCATCACCCCCTACAAAGAGGGGTTACATTAAATCCCAATCCACAGTAAAATGTAACTTTTGCATTTAATACAATGGACCCCAAAGATGCTTAAAGGTAATTAGGTAAGGTTTTTCAAGGCTATTGCAAGAAATTGCCATACTGGTCACAGTGACAGTGATGATAATATTAACAATAACCATCTTACATTTGCTTCTTAATGTCCTGTTCCAAGGAACCCTCCATTTCTTTGCCTTCTTTCAGAACCTGAAACCAAAGAGCAAGTAGCAGCAGAGGACCTTCCCTCTTCACTGGACAGCTAACGGCCTCCGGTGGGCACAGAGACAAGCCAAGTGAACCTCTCCCGCCTCCCCTGCCCTGGCCAGCAGCTTTGGGCTTTGCTGTGAAATAATCCAGTCCTAGGCGGGTCAGCAGCTATACCCTCACTGCCCCCATTGCACTGCGGGGGAACTGATGCAGCTGTGGGACCCGTTCAAGGTTGCACATTCAGCCCACAACAGATCCCGAATGAACGGAATGCACATTTCCTCACCTCCCAGCCTGGTGTTCAGCCCGTGCACACAGACCTGCCCTGGCATTACAGCAGTGTAGCACCAGGGCTCTCTGCCAGAGGTAGTTCAGGTGGTAGAGACAGCCGTATTCCCAGTGGGAAGCTACCCAGAGGGGCCTTATGTGGCGGAGGGGAACTGCCGGATCTTGTTGTGGGCCAGCAAGGTGGGGGGCCAGGAGACCATGGAATAACTGTGACATTGGGTATGTTGGGTTATTTTATGTTAGGGAGTCAGGGCAGTGGAATAAGCACCAGATGGGGGTGGGGATGTCTCAGTGCACCAGCACAGCAGAGGTAACTGGCATGCCTTCCCTCCCCATCTCTGCCAGTGGGCAGCGAGTGATGGCCTGTCACAGACCAGCAGCATGTTCCCCTCATGCCAGTGGCCCCAGGACTCGCAGCAGAGAAACGCTGTCTTCTCACAGCTCAGCTAGTACCCGCTCTGCCTCTTGGAGTGGGGAGCCAAGACTCCTTCAGCTCCGATCTGGAAGGAGCTGCCGTTGCTGCATGCAGGCCAGGGTGATGCAGCCTGCAGTGAGTCATTTCATACTTGTGCAGGACTTTCATCCGGTCAGAGCAAGGCCTTGGCCAGCTACCTGCCAACACCACAGTCGCTAGCAAGGCTCAGGCCAGTTCCTGCAGCCGCTGTCACACACTCCTGCCACGGGGCAGAAGGGGGGACTCTCCAGCTGGCCTCGGTGCTGGCCCGACACACCAGGACATTCATCTCGGTAGCAAAGCAAATCTGATGAACCAAGCCAGCATCCTATGCTTGTCTATGGGAACAGACCCCAGGTACTTTGCCTCAAGGGCACCAGCCGTGCTGTATGAGCGAGGGGGCCAGGCACCAGCCGCGTCTGTCCACGCTGAGGGGAATGATGAGCTGTATAAGGCAGGAGTGACGCTAGTGTTCAGACGAGCACGTGCTGGGGCAGAGCCAGGCCTCATGAGGCCCTGTGAGCAGCCTGTGACAAGTGCTGGTTTGGTATTAAGTAGAGGGATGTCAGGCGACTGGCACATTCCCATACTCTCAGCCTGGCGCAGAGCCTACAGTCGCTCCACAGTGGTGGTGAATGGCCCTGCTCCCACCATCTGCTGCTGGGGTGAGTCGAGGTGAGGAGCTAGCGCATCCCCTGCATCCTCCCTGGACTGCGGCACATGAAGTGAGAGGATCTTAATGCATTGGCTGCACCCACTTTCTCTCTGTGCCCCTCCCCCAGACTCCCGTCCCTTGTCCCCATGACTCACTATCCCAACGAGCTCTCTGAAACCCCATGATCCCTTAGAACTCCCTTGCTCCCTTCTCTCTGCGCCCTCCAATGGGCAGCCACCCTATCCTGCACCCCCCACACACACCTCCTTTCATGGGGCATGGCAGCTTTGCAGGCCCCTGACTGCTCCTGCTCCAAGCACATACTGAGCTGCAGCCCCAAAACTCCTCCCCTTTAACTCACCAGCTAGCAGGGCCTGCAGAATGCTTGCTGTGGGAAACTGGGACCAGCAGTAAGTCTGCGGCACAGGGAACGGGGTGGGGGTGATTACTAAAGGGCCCAGAGCAGGGAGGGTCAGGTGGCACTGGGCATCACAGACCTTTGGACAAATATCTGAGCCAAACCTCCAGCTGAACAGTAGTTAGCCCTCATCCTGCCTCCCATTCTCCTGGGATGGGCACTCATTTTGGAGGGGAGGAACCTGCTTTTGAAGCACTTGCTGCTGAGAGCCAAAATAGCTGGCCATTTGCAAGTCTGATTACAAACTCAACCCCGTGAGGAATCCCCTCCCGATGGACAGTCTCTTCCAGAGCAGAAGTCATTGGGAAGAGTTTTCTTTCTCCTCCTTTCAGTAAGGAAGTAAAGTAGCTGGGGTACAATTTCCAAACATACCTAAGTGCACACATATGACTTGCTGTGACCCTCCGGCTCCAAAGTGCCTTTTGAAAAATGGGACTTGATGTTCCTAAGTCAGTTAGGTGCTTTTGAAAATGTTCCCCTTGATCTCATCCGCAGAGGATCCTCTCGTGCTTGGCATCAGGGATCTGTGTCCCTTCCAGAGATTTGCATTATTTGGGGTGTCGTTATTTCCACTGGGCAATGAGATGACTTTCTGGTCTCTGAGCTCATTGGCAGCTGGGCTTTTGTGGGAAAAAGAAATGATGCACAAGTAAAGATCAAGGCCCTGATCCAGCAAAGGAATGACTCCACTGTTGTTCTAACATGATGAACTCCAACCGTGTTGATGTCTTCGCCCAGCACTGCCACCTCGGGCCAGAGTTCAGTAGGTCCCAAGAGGGACATTTCTGGGCAGGGACTGCAAGGACTGGCCAACCCACATGGGATCTCGTGGTGGGTAACAACTGACTGCAGAGGACACCACTCCAAAAATCTGTGTCTGCTGAATGAGTTTCCTCTTTCCTTGAGAGCCCATCGTGGCTCAAGGTCTCACTCATAAACACCACTGTGCTGTGCAAATACCCATTTGGGGTTTGGTGGGAGATGGAAAGCTCTTAAGGGGAGATGGGAAGCGCTCTCTCTTACTGTCTAGAATGGTCTAGGTACACTTAATCCTGCCTCAGCATAGAGGAGAGGACTAGTTGACCTCTTGAGTCCCTTCCAGCCCTACATTTTGATGATTCCACTAGGAAGGTACCTTGCATTCATGACTTTCTAGGGAACTCAGGTTCACCCTACACAGAGAAAATTTCTGTTTCTTTTGGTCTCTCTTTGTGGTCTCCTCTCTGTCCACTGAACCCCTGGCTGCAAAGCCTGGAGTTTTCTGTAGTGCAGACAGTGTGGGGAGTGCATAAAACCTATGTGGTACCATGTCCCAGATAATGGATGGACTTGATTCTGTGCACTCCTAAAACCTTAAAGAACAGGCACCTAATGGGCTTAGAAATGGCAGTGTTAATTCTAGTGCTTAACTGATGCTGTTGGTTTTGTTTTCCTCAATCAACGCACCTCATTGCTTTGCTGAGCTGCTATCGCCTCTGTGAGTGGCAAGGAGATGTTTGCCCTGAATATTCCGGTGTTGTGGAGACAGGCTTATGTGCATGGGCTACATGATTTCACTACCTCCCAATGTCGAGCAACATGACCCGCTATTACTGGGCACCATGTCTGTGGGACTGTCATGATTTTACTCTGCACCACATGGTTACACTGGTAGGTGTCTGCTGTTTGCAGGGGCTACAGCCATTTGGTGGGGCAGGGTCAGTGCAGCCTGTTGCCAAGCACACTCATGCTGTGTTGTATTTCAGAACCACATTTTCAGCTACCACAGCTATCTCTGCACCTCATACTGGGGGACTCAGCTGTCTGGCTAGCAGACAATGCCATTTATGACACGGGTACTGTAATGTCACACTGAAAACCAGTTTCTAACCAACTTTGATACTGGTATAAGAATGAGGAGGAATATTTTTGTTTAATTTGTAAGGGCTTGTCTACAGTACCATGTGGGGTTGATCTAAGATATGCAACTTCAGCTACGTGAATAGCATAGCTGAAGTCAACGTACTTAGATCTACTTACCGCGGTGTCTTCACTGTGATAAGTTGACAGCTGACACTCTCCCATTGACTCTGTTTGTGCTTCTCGTTCTGGGGAGTACCAGAGTTGATGGCAGAGTGCTCAGCGGTCAATTTATTGTGTCTATATTCGACGCGATAAATCAACCCTCCGCTGGATCGATCGCTGCCTGCCGATCTGGCCGGTAGTGTAGACCAGCCCTAAGTCAGGGTATGATGGGGTGGACTAGGCCCAGAGGCCCCCTGCTGGAGGCCTCAGGGTCCTGCCATACCCATCCCAGGAAAGGAACAGTAGAGGAGTCTTCCAGGCAGCCTAGAGTGGCTGTAGGGGAAGCAGCCAATCAGAGCCCAAGAGGGCCATATAAAAAGGAGCTGCAGTGCAGTGCATAGGCAGTTTCTTGCTGGAGCTAGTGGAGTGTGGATGGTGCCCCTGGCTGGTCAAAGGGAACTGCATTACCAGGGACAGCTCAGTTCTGGCAGGGACCGGGGGTGTGGGAAAGAAGACCTCCTGGCTGGCTGCTGGGCTTGACACATAAGAGCCCTGAGGTAAGGGAGAAACATTGATGAAGGCTCAGGCTGTGGGGAAGTGGCCCAGAGAACTGAAAGTAGTTTGTTAAAAGGACATGGTGGCACATAGCTTCTATTCTTAGGGCCCTTGGGCTGGGACCCCATAGGCCACTGGGGAAGTGTCCTATAATTGGACAGCAATAAACCTCTAGAAGGGGATCTGAACTAATCAGTGGACCAGCTGGGCAAAACCATTGCCTCCAGCGAGGAAGCCCTGGGGGTAAGGCCTGATACCAGGGCTGGGAGTGGGACTGTTTAAAGACTGCAGACACACCCAACCAGAAGGGGCACTTGCCGTTACACAGGCTCCCAGGCTGGTGTCTCTCTGGGCCAAGTACACTGATGGTTCAAGTAACACATGGGGCATGATTCTCATTTGTACTGTGGCCCCTTACTGCTCTGGCTGTGTAATGGGGCCTTTCAGTGGGTGTATGTTACCTTTACATGCACTGTAAGGCCCAGTAAAGGGGCTTCAGTGTAAATGAGAATCTGGCCCACTGGATGTTAGTGGGGGGGAGTAGGGAAGGTGTATTGCTCGTACATTCAGTGGGTGAACAAGGGGCAAGGGCCAGGAAAAGCAGCTACCAGTGGGCTGTTATCCAGCAGCCATGCCGCCCACCTTCCCTGGTTTGGAGAACTCCCCTCCAATGTCAGCTTCCCAGACTCTGGCATGGGCAGGATGCTGCTGCCCCTTCACACACACAAATGTGGACCTGGGACCACATTTTTTCTGCATGCAGTGCCCCTGGCTCCCCACTCACTGCAGGACCCTCTGCAAAACTGCCTCTAGTTTCTCACTCCTCTTCCTCTGCGGTGGTCCTTTGGTTAGGAAATTCTAACCGTGCAGAAGCTGCCTTTGTTTGCAGTATAGTGTCAGAGGGGCTTTGTCTCACAGGACAGCGAGTGCCAACTGGCTGGCAAAGAACGCTGGGCCCAAACCAAAGCGCTGTTGCTAAAAATGCTAGGGTGGATTGAAAGCTGAACCCAGATCACAACTTCACATGTGGCTCCTACCCCTCCAGTGGGTGGAACCAAGCACTTGGACCTGAACCCTGGGGCCATTTCATTCTGGGTTCAAACTTTGCAGCTTGCCTTCATCTAGCGTGACCAGCCATCTCTAATTGGGCAGGACAGTCCCAAAATGTACATTTCAGTCCCAGTCCCGGGCTGAATGACTCCAGGACAGCATTTGTCCTGGATTCCCTGTGGTGCTGCTCTGCATCTGCCCAAGGTGGTGCCAGCCTCTTCCTGGTGGGAGACTGAGGAGGGCCTTAGCCCCCCTCGCATGAGGCCCCACCCCATGCTCCTTCTCTTCCCCCCAAGGCCCCGCCCCTGGCCAGGCCAGAAGTCACAGCCAAGCAATAGTAAGAGACACCCAGGGAGCCTGGGCTTTTATGGGGAGCTGTGGATCCTCCACCTGCCCTGGGCAGCAAGCCCCGGGGGGCAGGGAGGGGAGTGAGGCTCATAGCTGCTCTGATGGGCTGGAGCATAGGTGGTAATATTACAAGTGAATTCAGCAAGGCGGATCTTGCCCACATGCTCAGGGTCTAACCGATCACCATATTTGGCACCAGGAAGGAATTTCCCCCAGGTCTGACTGATAGAGACTCTGCAGGGTTTCACCTTCCTCTGCAGCATGGGTCATTTGCGGCTTTTCACTAGAGTAAATAAATGGTGGATTCTCTGTAACTTGAAATCTTTAAATCAAGACTTCATTAACTCAGCCAGAGGTTAGGGGCCTACTACAGGAGTGGGTGGGCAAGGTTCTGTGGCCTGTGATACGCAGGAGGTCAGACAAGATGATCATGATAGCCTCTTCTGGCCTGACAGTCTATGAGTGCAAGAGCTAAGGTCGTTCTGCTTGTCACGGCTGCCTTGAGCCCTGCTCTGCAAGGCAGTGCAGGCAGGGGCCCTGTGACTCTCAGCACTCTCACACACGCTTGGTAATTCAGAGTGACAGAGGTGTTAAGGAGAGCATCAAGCATTCAGTGGTGCGCTGCTTGCACAACATGCTTCAGCAGAAATATTTGAGCTGAACTACAAATGCACCATGGATATCAGCATTGGCCGTGGGGCAGTCAGGGCTGGAAAGGGGTGACCAATGTTGCCTTCCCACGTGAACCAGGGGATGTATCAGTGCAGGATCCTATTAGGGTTTGGCACAGAGGATGTTATTATAGCCACTACATCACCTTGAGCCAGCTAGATGGAGAAGGAATTGCAGACCCTCCTGAGCTATTGTGTGGGCTTGAAGGGAAGTTCCTGCAAAGCGGTGCCCATACCTATTGCAGGCACATGGAAGGGCCGTGATCATGGAGTGCAACAGACAGAACTGAGAGGAGTTTGGTGCAGACCTACCTGGGATGTGCTGTCGACTCGCAGAAGAACAGCCAAGCCGATGCCAATGAGGAGCCTGGAAGGAGAAGGTTAATTTTGACAAAACAAATCCATTGGTGCTGCACCTGCCGTATGACTGTGTCTGTCTGTGTGCTCCATTGGCTTCCACTAAACAGGTTCAGAAGTTCTAGGGCTATTGCTATTTCGAGCAGAGTTCCCCAGGATGGCTGGCACCAGTAATATATAACTCTCCACGTGTGTCTGGGGAGACTGCCTGTCACTGAGAGAGGTTCGCCATATGCGCAACTCCAAAGTGAAGATTGTGTTGAGTTTCCATTTTAAACCGGGGCTGACCCTCTGTGTGTATAGTCTGGGAGGGAAGATGGACTCTAAATAACTTTGCTGTAACTCTAGTAAGTGATGAGTTGCTATTTCTCTGAAATGAGCCCTTTGGGAAAACTGTCCTGGTGCGTCAGCCCACTTTTTTGTGTCACGCTAGCTAAAAAAGCATAGCCACATCCCCTCCTCCCCATAGTGTGCGAGCTGCTCAGACACAGGGCCACCACCCTGAGGGAGCAGTTTAGGGTGAACACTCAGGGGAGCAGTTTGTGGAGAGCACCATGGGGGACAACCCAGAGGACAGAGGCAGGAGCTTAGCAGTGGCAACTGAAGGTACAAAAGTGTAAAATTGCTGCTGCTGCCCCAAGGGAGGTGGGGTCAGAGGGGCGGGGTGGAGGCTGGCTGCCCTATGCAATACCACTAATCACATGGCTGGCAAGAGATCACATTGCTGCTGCTGCTAAAGGCTCTGGGCCACCCAACAGCTTGGCAGAGGGAGTCTGGAGGCTGAGGGAGACTCTGGCCATGAGCTCCATGCCGTGGGAGGTGGCAGTTTCTAATGAGAGCTTTCTGTCTGAAAGAGGGGAGGGGAAGCCTTTGCCATGGGCATGGCTGTGTGTGTGCTCACACCTGCCCTTTGTAACTGCAGACGCAATGGGACGCCAGTCACCCGATCAAAGTGCTAAAGCAGCTGGCTGGGTAAGGGTGGAGGCACGCCCACAGCTCAGGTACGCAGCTCCTGTCTCTGCTGTAGGAATGGCTGCAGGGCCTGCCAATGGCTGTGTCAAGGTTCCTCCCCCACTCTGAACTTTAGGGTACAGATGTGGGGACCTGCATGGACACTTCTAAGCTTAATTACTAGCTTAGATCTGGTAACACTGCCACCATCCAGAAATTTCAGTGTCTGGATCACTTTCTGTTCCCCCAAAACCTTCCCCTCCCTGGGCAGCCTTGAGAGGCTTTTTCACCAAGTTCCTGGTGAACACTGATCCAACCCCTTGGATCTTAACACAAGGAGAATTTAACCATCCCCCCTCTCTTCCCCCACCAATTCCTGGTGAGTCCAGATCCAATCCCCTTGGATCTTAACACAAGATAAAAAATCAATCAGGTTCTTAAAAAGAATTTTTACCTTTCTTTCTTTAATTAAAAGCTTTATCTCTGTAAAATCAGGATGGAAAATACTTTACAGGGTAATCAGATTTATATAGCCCAGAGGAACCCCCTCTAGCCTTAGGTTCAAAGTTACAGCAAACAGAGGTAAAATCCTCTCAGCATAAAGGAACATTTACAAGTTGAGAAAACAAAAATAAGACTAACACGCCTTGCCTGGCTAGTTACTTACAAGTTTGAAACATGAGAGACTGATTCAGAAAGATTTGGAGAGCCTGGACTGATGTCTGGTCCCTCTTAGTCCCAACAGCGAACAACCCCCAAACAAAGAGCACAAACAAAAGACTTTCCTCCACGAAGATTTGAAAGTATCTTGTCCCCTTATTGGTCCTCTGGTCAGGTGTCAGCCAGGTTTACTGAGCTTCTTAACCCTTTACAGGTAAAAGGGACATTAACCCTTAACTATCTGTTTATGACAGGCTGCATAGCCCGGCTGCCAGACAGGGACGTTGGATAGCAAATAGCGCTTGCCAGGACCTCGCCACTGGTTGCCTTGCAGATTCAGGGACACACATCTGGCCAGGTGCTAATGACCCTCACCACTGTTAGGGAGATGGGCCCGAGCAGCAAAGTACCCCCAGTTCAGGGCCTCTCTCCAATTACCATCAGGGCACGTACCTGTCCATGCGCCATCAGGGCAGGCAGGCTATGCTGTCCCCTGCTGGGGCTGGGTGTGGGGGGGTGGGCAGAGAAGCACATTCCCCTGAGCCTGGCCCCAAATGCTGCATGGGACTGAGCCCCCGGGGGAGGGATGGTGACACAGCAATCGAGGCTGTGAGTCTCCAGGACACCAGGCACCAGCAGCTCCGGAAATCGGCAGGTAACTAAGTGCTGCTCAGCTGTCAGTATCAGCTCATCCCATCTCCCCTCCACAGACTGAGACACCGCCCCCCCCAGGGGGGCAGGTCTGGGGCATGGCAACATGGGGGCACGGAGTCTGGTGTGAGTGGTCTTGGCTCCCTAGGCCGAGCCCCCCTCCCCTCACAGGAGAGCCAAGCCCCCTGAGGGAGCAACTTCCCTGTCCCAGCATGGGTCCGGTGTCACAGACCCAGAGAGGTTAGGACCAGAAGGGCCCATTCTGATCATCCTGTGTGAGCTCCTGCAAGATAGGGCTGGCTGCAGGGGTCACGGGGTCAGCTCGTGGGAGGACTGCTGTCACCCAGGCACACGGTACCACCCTGTTGTGGAACCCAGCTCTAAGCAGGGCTACAGGCAAGGCGGGTGTGGGGCTGGGAGGCCCTGGATTAACTCTAGTGGGGCTGGGGGGAAGGCACTGAATTAAGGTGGGGCTGGGAGTGCAGCTGGGCAGGCGTGGGCACAGCTGGACTCAGGGACACCCTGACACCATCCACAGGGCTGTACCCCACTGGGTGACAGTCGATCTCAGGTGAGGGGCCGAGATCGCATCCTCCGCTGCACAGGGGGAACTGGCGATGTTGTGACCATCACTCACACTGGGGTGGAGGGCAGGGGGTCAACAAGCAGGAGACTCCAACTCTCCTGATTTCATCATTAATAAATAAATCTCCTGATTTTGGAGTCTGGCTTGTAATTTCTGAGTACTTGTGGGGTGGGGGGGTGCTGTGGCCATGGGGGAATTATGGCTCATGGGGCCAAGGCCCCCCCAGACCTGGATGCCACCCAGTAAAGAAGGGAAGGGTCTTACCAGGCCATGTCTGTTTTCCCTACAGCAGCACGGGCAGAGAACTCCGGTGGCTGGGGCTGATGTGCGGTGGCCACTTCCTGCCTTTTATGGCGCTGAGGCCTGTGCAGACCGTCCAGAGTCCAGGAGCTGATTACAGGCCCTGATCTGTGCGTGCTGAGCTCCCTTTGCTCCCAGGAAGGGCATGGGGGCTGGAGGTGCAGAAGCCTCTTCGCAGGCACATAGCACTGTGCAGGATCTGGCCTGCTACCTTTGCCCCTTAGGCTGGGCTCTGCATAGGGGCCCAATCTGATCCCCATGGATATTCTCCCTGCCCTGTCTTCCTGACACCCTGAGCAGCTGCTCGCCCCTTCGCTCACAGCCACTCCTTTGCAGAGTCAGCAATGCAGCACAAAGCAGTCCAAGGCAAATCTCCCAGCTGGGGTGGGCAGTGGCTGGCTCCCAAAGAGGCAGCTGTCTCTGCAGAGAGCCCCAGCTGAAATGGAAGGGCCCACTCTCACTGTCAGACCAGCCTGGGCACAGGGAGCTCCCGCCCATGCACAGCTCCCACTCAGAACAGGACCCTGGCCTGGGGATCTGCTGCCTGGCTCCAAGAGCAGAGCTGAGCTTGGGCACCTGGCTGTGTACGTGAAGATGGGAGGGAAATGCCGTTTTGCTCCCATTAATTATTCCACAATTAATTTGCATCTGTTCTTGAAGAGCAATTTCTCATCTTACAAGAAGTGAGGTGTAGATTTTTCTGGCTGTCCAGTTAGCATTGCACACACTGCAGGGCAAGATGGGGTACTGGTTTGAAAGGGGGCAACGGTCATATTGTCATGGAATAATCTGATCCAGGGGCAGGATCTGGGGATCGGGATGGGGGGGATAGAAGATGTGTGGGAGAAGAAAGGGGGCAAGAAGCAGAGGAGAAGGGGAGGGGCAGGCACCTGGGGGAGGGTATAGCAGCAGGAGTGGGGATGGGGCAGGTGCTGGGGAGATAGGAGCAGAAGGGAGCTGAGGCAAAAGGGAAAGAATAGCATGTGATCATATAATTACTGACTGTCTCATAATGCATCTGCACAAGGGGGCAGAGTTAAGGTTGCAGCGCTGGGCAGGGCTGGGTGGTTGTTAATGGGGCATGGCTGTTCCAGGTGATAGCATGGACTGGGACTGCGGAGTCAGGATTCGATGACCAGTCAGGGCCGCTCTTTGTTTCCTCTACTCATTTCTCCCCTCGCCCCTGCCATGTGAGCGTGGCTTTGCTGATTGACATGGACAGTCTTTGGGGGGATGATCTAACATTCTTGGGGGGGGCCTCTCATCACCATGGGACTGTGCATTCAAATGGACATTAGAATCCAACAAGCCACAGAGCTGGAGATGGTAAGGCCAGAGGGAGCAACAAAGAATCCTGTGGCACCTTATAGACTAACAGACGTTCTGCAGCATGAGCTTTCGTGGGTGAATACCCACTTCTTCAGATGCAAGGCCAGAGGGGACAGTTCTGCCCATCCAATCCGAGCTCCTGCCTAGCACAGACCAGAGAGCTCCCTGACTCTGCATGGGCCGAGATACACCACGTTTGGCCCGTACATGATGCCGCTCAGCTACAGCTCTCCAAGGCAGGGAGCTTTTCAGCAGTGGCCAATAGGGGGGTGTTCCCTGTCTCTGGGCCTGTAGCCCAGTATCTCGGCCCAGGCACCAAGTGGATGCTACTGAGAACTTTGGCCTCAGTGACTTGTTCAAGGTCACACAGTGAGTCAGCAGGACTGAAGACTAGGGCAAGGAAACCTGGTGTCCTGGCTCTCACGCTGATGTGCTCCCTGCACCCTGTTGTGAGCACTGCAATCAGCTGTCCTGTGATATTTCTGCCTGCTGGGACAAATCATGTGCAAAAGCTCATGACATCCAGCACCACTGAACCCTGGCACCCACTCTTGTGCTGACACCAAGTCGAATCATCACATTTAACCCTAATATGGCTACAGAGCCCTCTCCCCCTTGCCCTCCCATCTCACCTTGTCATTCCAACACCTCAGGGTTAATTCTTGGGCACAAGTGCCCCTTGCAGGGGAGCTCCTGCAGGGTGGGGATAGCTGGCATTTGAGGAAGGAGAACATTTCCTTATACGCAGATGAACTCACCCCGGCCTTCTCTCCTAACAAGCTGCTTTTGAGATTTTCAGCCAGAGCTGGGTCAGGGACTAGAGGGTTTGGATCCAGAATGGTGGTTCTCCCCCTTATGGAGATACTGTTAGATCCATTCCAAATGTTGCCACTAACTTCACCTGAGCCATTAGCTGCAGGCAGCATTTGCAAAGAGGTGGACTCCGGGGTGAGTTACCATGTTCAGGTTCATGTACCGCTGGGGAGCCCCAGGCATGGAGAGGTCAGGTGATAAGCTCAAGGTCATGTGGCGAGTCAGTGTCAGAGATGGGAACTGAACACAGAGCCCCCGGTGCCCAGCTAGCCCTGTGCTGGGGCTGGAATTTCCATCCTGTGGAAAATTTCACACTTCCACATTTAGCAACAAAACATTGGCAATATGAAATTTTCCATGGAAGAGGAATTTTCGAAGACGGCAGGTGTTTTGGTCAAGCGCAGTACGGTGCGGTGGGGTGTGACAGAGCATAGCGGTGTGTAACTAGTGCGATGGAGTGCAGTGGCCTGATATCGTGTATGGTATCCGAGGGTGGGAGAGAGCACAATAGGGTGTGATGGGGTGCACAGATTCTTGATTATTCCTACAACAGGAAACTGCGGATCCTGACAGTGTTGGAGGTTTGGCCCAGCCAGCTCTTTGTTATGGATTGCTTTCTTGCTGAAAAGCCCTGGTTATCCAGCCCAGGAGCAGAGACAAGGCAACCAATTAGACATCAAGAGAGGGAATGATGGACAATCACGGCAAGTGACTAGCCAGCTATTCCTGAGTGGCTGTTAG
The DNA here is from genome assembly GCF_016161935.1 of Mauremys reevesii. Lineage (NCBI taxonomy): Eukaryota > Metazoa > Chordata > Testudines > Geoemydidae > Mauremys > Mauremys reevesii. The sequence continues at coordinate 64,998,347 of NC_052629.1, read as the reverse complement.
TCTGATAATCGTCCATCTGAGCTGAATGAATGGACTGCCAGCAAACAGGCCTGGCTAGCACATGATCTGGGACCCCCAGGCCAGACAGAATCCTTCAGGTAGTTTGCTCATTTGCCAGCTCCTCTCGAGGGGCACAGGCCGAACCAATGCTGGCAGTTTTAGCTGGTTGTTAGCCATGCTGAGCAGGGACTGCTCAGCACCAGGAATGAGCCCTAGTTTGGGATCTGAGGCTGAGATGAACAACGTCTCTGCTTTTGTGGCCTGCTTTGCTGTGTGTCGCACATGTTGCGTTGGGCGTTCAATGACCGCGCCGTTTGATTGCTCTGCACTGGCTTTCTACATAGAGAGCAACACTGATTGTCAATAACGTTCCCCAGCCAGGATTCCATCTTTCTAGTTACAAGATGCCCCTATGAATACTTTATGAGCTGCGCTAACCAAAGGGGATAGAGGCATTAACTTGAAAGCTTGAGAACTTGATCAAAGAATATCATATGCCTGTGACCGTACTTCAAACACGGCCTAACCCCAGGGTAGCTGCACATAAATATGTGCACAGAAATCCCAGTTCCTGTTTACTGCACATTTCAATATTTATATTTAGCTGCTAACAGCCGTAACGTTTGAGGATTTAAAAATACTTTGTATTCTAGAGAGATGAATGACTGTAATAGAGTTGCAGTTATGAAATGCTATTGGTATTTTTATCTATTCTAGAGGCATCATAAGTGGCTCCATAGTTAAGGTTGAACTGAGATTTGCACTTGAAGCAGGAGGTAACTGTCTTTATTTTGTGCAACAAATACAGTGTATTTTCCCCAAATTCACAGCACATAATCGGAGAGTAAAGACTACATTTTCTAAGGCTACTCAAGTGAATCTGTTAATTAGTTTCTGAGTAAAAATTAAATAAAAAGGGCCCTTTAAGACTTATTTTTGTGATTTTTTTTAACAGTCCCTAAAAAGGCAAAAATTCACCATCTGTCATGAACAACCAGGCCAGGATTCTACAAAGATCTATGAACGCAGTTAATTTTACACTCTGTGATAGTCCTATTGATTTCAATAGGACAGCTCATGGGATGAAGTCCTGCCCCACTGAAGTCGGTGACGAAACTCCCATGGTTTGTGGTGTGTAAAATTACGCACATGCATAAGTCGTTGCAGGAGCAGATACACAGTCATTGCTGGCACAAGCCATAAGTTTCCTTTGAAGAAAATAGGCTGTGATTAAAGCTGGTTGGAAAACAACCTTTGTAATGAAAAATGTTGAAATTTCACATTTATATCCATTCCACTAGGTAGGAAACAGAGCTGGCTTTTGTTTTTTCAAAAATTGTAGTGAAATTTTTAAAATAAAAATATTTATTGAAATAACAAAAACAACGAGGAGTCCAGTGGCAGCTTAAAGACTAACAGATTTATTTGGGCATAAGCTTTCGTGGGGAAAAAACCCCCACTTCTTCAGATGCATGGAGTGAAAATTACAGATACAGGCATAAATATTTGATAATTATGATAATTTATGATAATTTATGCTAATATGATATTTATGCTAGTATCTGTAATTTTCACTCCATGAATCTAAAAAGTTGGTTTTTTACCCACAAAAGCTTATGCCCAAATAAATCTGTTAGTCTTTAAGGTGTCACCGGACTCCTCATTGTTTTTGTGGATACAGACTAACATGGCTACCCCTCTGATTATTGAAATAACATTGTTTACTGGAAAAAAGTGGCTTTCAATAAACAAGACATGTAAATAACCACGTAGAGAATGTTTTTATACAAATATTTCACTAAAAATATAATGAAAAATTATTTTTTTTTAAAAAAGGTAATTTGTGGGTAAGCAATTCCCAATAGTCTGTTGTAACCAAGCCAATCTATTAATGATTCTTGTATGCGGTTGTTGTGATTATAATCAGGGCCAGGTCAATAGTTCAGGTCATTCTTAAGCAGTGTCATTGCTTGTGACATCAGAAGTCGCTCAGCCAAACCTTGCAGTTCTTCTCTAGTTAATTTACATGCTCCCCGCTTCACTCACTTGTATGCTGCAGGGGGGTGTGGGAAGGAGAGGCCCCGTGACAAACCAAAAGACCCAAAGTTCCAAACTCATCTAGGAGCTACTGAACTCACCAGGGCCGCCCAGAGGATTCCGGGGGCCCGGGGTCTTCGGCGGCAGGGGGCCCTTCTGTTCCGGGACCCGCCGCCGAAGTGCCCCGAAGACCCGCGGCAGGCCCCGCCCCCGCTGCCGAATTACCGCCGAAGCCGGACCCGCCGCCGAACTGCAGCCCGGTCTTCGGCGGTAATTCGGTGGAGGGGAGGCCCCGCCGCGGGTCTTCGGGGCACTTCGGCGGCGGGTCCCGGAACGGAAGGGCCCTCCCGCCGCCGAATTTCCGCCGAAGACCGAGCTGAACTTCGGCGGCGGGTCCTGCTCCGTCTTCGGTGGTAATTCGCCAGCGGGGGGGTCCTTCCGTCCCGGAGCGGAAGGACCCCCCCCGCCGGCGAATGACCGGGAGCGAAGAAGCTCCTGCGCCCGGCCCCGCAAGAGTTTTCCGGGCCCCCCGGAGCGAGTGAGGGACCCCACTCCAGGGGCCCCGAAAAACTCTCGTGGGGGCTCCTGTGGGGCTCGGGGCCTGGGGCAAATTGCCCCTCTTGCCCCCCCTCTGGGCGGCCCTGGAACTCACTGGCACAGGACAACAGCCCTCTCTGCAATCTCTTAAACGTCAGCTACACTTTCACAGCATTGCGATCAATGTAATGATGATTTCACAGTGCAAACGGAACCAGACATCATGGGTTAAACACTCATATGCCCAGTGACATAATGTGTAAAATGTGGAGCAACAAAAATGTGAAAAAAATTCGGCCTTTACGATTCTGCAGATCACTCCTCCCTTCCCATATGTAGAGCCAGGGGCCAGCTGCAAACCAGCCACAGCAATCACCAGCTTTATCTGGCCCAAAGTCACAGCAGACCGCTATGTGTTTCAGCACACGCTCCACTGTCGCGCCTTGGCCGGTAACATTTCCAGTGTTCCTTTCACAATTCCTTAGTCCCTCTAAGCCCACACCTATTTTTTTCTCCTATTTAACAAATTTGCCCTCTCTGTGTCTCAGCCACTGTATGCAGTATATGCGCTTATTGTTCCTGCAGACTGGGAGCATCTGGATCTGACTCTGTTTGGATAAGGACAAAAAAATGGATGGAACAGAATGGAATGCTCACATTTCAATGTCAAAGGCTGGCTAGCAACCCCTGTCCTTAGATAACCAAGGCTTGTCAGGTAGTTTACTCATGGCACATCTTTAGTTTAGAGTGTGCATTTGTTTGTCTTTATCATCAACTTTACCCAGCGTCCTTCCAATTAGAACATTTAGAACATTAACCCTTGAGCATGTGGGAGGTGTACATTACAATGACATGGAACTTTCCAGTCTGAAATTCATATGACAGAATGAATACCAGGCTGCTCTTTCAACTCCAGCATTAATTATTTCATTTTAGAAATGATCAATTTTCAAATGAAACATCTGAAATAACATCAAGCTTCCATGCAACGAACTCTCCCAGTGCCTGACCTCTTGCATCACAACGTCCACTGCCCCATATGCCAGGTCACAATGCCACTCACTCAGATTTGGTCTGGCTGCCTCTCCGTGTGGGGCAGGTGATGGGAGCAAGTGGAGCTGCTGGGTCGGACATAGAAGAAAATTATCTTGAATGTATATGTATCAGAGTTATCAGTGTCTCAGAAACAGGTAATACCATTTTTGACATGGAGTGCCCCTCCCCCTCACTTTTTGCCCACTTGATCCTTCCTAAATAGCTTATAACCATTGATTTTAACATTCCAGTGGTGCAAATCATCCCACCCAGCTTTCAGTAATAGCAACTAGAGTGAACTGAAGCACATGAATGAGCAATTCCAATTCCTCTAGTTTGCTACGCAGGCTCCAAGCATCGGTCTATAGGTAAGTCAATATTCTGACTCAGTTTGCTCTGACTGTCTTTGTTTATGGTGTGACAGTTCTCGGGGTGCCCAGGACTGCGAGTCAGCTAGTTACCCCCTTGCCTCTAGCGAGACTTGCTTGTGTTTAACTGGGCGTCAGTTCCCTGACAACATCAGCATGTGTGCCACCCAAACACTCTCCTCTGGGCAATGCCAGTCCTTACTATACCTTGCGGGTTAACAATCAATGCACCCCTTTAAACATTCCCCAGTAATGTCCAGCCTCTACTCCACTGAATACTCAGGGAAATACTGGGCCAGCTGTTCCCCAGGGACTAGTGTGCATCCCAGCTTGTATGAGTCACTCAGGATCAGCTCCTTGTATAACATCACAGCACTGAGATAGATTTATAGTGAAGACAGCCCTAAGTTTATTATGAAACATTTGAGATTCAAGAGATAGTGAGTAAGGCTAGTGGAAACACCCACATATCCTCTGTAGTGTTTCAACCACAGTTGTGATCCTGTTTTCATGAGTGTCATTGCCCCACCCGATTACTTCTGAGGTGCAGGATGGAGGGCTGCCTTCCCCCATATCCCCAATGGTCATTGTCTGTTTCCTGAGTCAGGATAATCCGCCATAGCTTATTCTCCAGTGTGCTGCCTCCATGGTGATTTCACATCACCGCCATTGATGCTGTATGCAAAGGGACCTCCATGATGCCAACTTACAATGCTTAGTTTACATGGCTGACTGAAAGACAGGTGAATAAACACCTTTTGTCTGGTAGGAACCTGTTTGTTCTGTATCTGGAGATAACTTGTTACATAGTATCTGTACATACCTGTCACAACATTAATGGCCAGCGTGACCCCAGCTTTCATTTGAGACCTCAACCACATTCTGTGTTGAGCCAGCATGTACAGACAGAGATCAGGGAATTCCTGTAACCCCCTTGCCAGCAAGCATTGGGGGCATCTCAGGGTCACATACAGGGACAGGTCTGAGCCAGACACACAGCCCCAAACAGCCCCAATGTTGTGTGTGTGAGAGTGGGTGCAGGCATATATGCCTGTGTATATAAGCAGGTATTTGCATATATGTGTGTGCGCTTGTGTGTGTGTGTGTAGGTGTGTATCTACTCCACCAGGTCCCAGTCCAGGGCCCTAACAGTGGCAGATGGTTCCACCACTGAGTCAGCGGGGATCCCACCAAAACACACGGACTCGTTTTCTGGCAGCACAACCAGACTAAAGCCTGGTTTCCCTGGGCTACTTCCATCTGGGAGCAGGGCTCCTTAGTCCAAGAGTCCGCCATCTCCTCAGGGTACACGGCTGGTGGCAGTCCTGGCAACTCCTCTCCGTGGATGGTCTCCTCTGGGGTCAGAGTGTTGCACAGCGCAATTTTGGCTCCAGAGTTCTGCAGCAGGCTAAAGCCGTCTACTTTCTTCTCAGGCTCCAACTTGACTGAGCTGCAGGGCCTGCCTTTTATACTTCTTGCCATGCCCCTCTGCTTTCGCATGGGGGGAGGGCTGGTTTGGCTCCCCCCACCAGGGGAAGTGGCATGGTCCCTCCCTGTCAGGCTCAGATGGAGGCCACTCTGCCTCACTACAAGACGTCTTGGTTTAAAAAAAATAGCATTTATTTTAAAGTTGAAAGTTTATTGATTAAACATAAGAAATTAAAAGAGGTTTTTATACTGAAATATAGAATAAAAATCATTAATAGGTTTTAATGAAATTTGTTTTCCATAATCACTTTGTTTTATTTTTGGAGGCAAAATATTAAAGGTTTTTATGTTATTAACAACTTTTTGTGATGAACAGGAAAGAGTTAATTTTCCTGCCAGTCCTGATGTCTCTTGTTTCTAACACCCAGACTGACACAAGGTGGAAGAGATATAGGATAGAGAAATGGGGGCAGCAGGGCTTTTGGGGATGTTGTTGGAGTGCTGGGCTGTTACACATGGACACTCTGGCTGGCGGGTCAACTACGACACCTTCTGCTTGGACCCTGGTTCGTGTTCCAACCAGGGATGTTCTTGGGTTGGTTTTCTGGGTTTTTTTAAGACAGGACAGGACTGTGGTCCTCTCAGCTGGCTGTGCTGATGCAGTGCAGTTGATTTCAGGAGATGCTGAAAAGGCGAGAGAGTGAGAGAGAGGCTGGGAGGAAGGAAGGTGGGGGGCAGAAAGTAACCAGGGCCGCCCAGAGGGGGGGGCAAGAGGGGCAATTTGCCCCAGGCCCCGAGCCCCACAGGGGCCCCCACGAGAGTTTTTCGGGGCCCCTGGAGCGGGGTCCCTCACTTGCTCTGGGGGGCCCGGAAAACTCTTGCGGGGCCGGGCGCAGGAGCTTCTTCGCTCCCGGTCTTCGCCGGCGGGGGGTCCTTCCGTTCCGGGACCCGCCGCCGAAGTGCCCCGAAGATCCGCGGTGGCCCCCCCCCGCCGCCAAATTACCGCCGAAGACCGGGCTGCACTTCGGCGGCAGGTCCCGCTTCGGTGGTAATTCGGTGGCGGGGGGGGGGGGGGTCCCCGCCGCAGGTCTTCGGGGCACTTCAGCAGCGGGTCCCGGAACGGAAGGGCCCCCCGCTGCCGAAAACCCGGGGCCCCCGGAATCCTCTGGGCGGCCCTGAAAGTAACGCAAGGGAAGGGAGGCAGAACAGGCTCTTGGTGTCTCTGCAGTGCTGGCACTTAGGGTCCCCCAGTGGGTGTGAACTGGATGCCATGATCATATGATGACTCTTACAGCTCACAGGTGAAAAACCAAGTTCCTTGAAGAAGAGCAAGGCCTGTGGGCATTCTTCTCTGGAAGAAAGTCCTCTGACCTATTGCTCATTCTGTCCAGAGTCAGGGAAGATGAAGCGGGAGAAGATGAGCTGGGATGCACTGGGAAGATGAGAAAAGATGTTTTTTCACAGTCTCCTTGTTAAGAACCCCCAAAAGGGACCAACCACATAGTTCATCCCCTGGTTACTTTGTCCAGTTGGAAAATGGGTATTGTTTAGCAGAACATTTTGACAAAAATGAAAAAAAAAACCTGTTTGTCAAAATTGCTCATGGAAAATATTTGTCTCTCATATGGTGGGACCAACATAGCTACATCAATCCTGCAAACAACATGGGAAATGTTAGCTTTTCAGCAAAAAAAATGAATGCCCATGTTTTTATTTGCAAATACCACTGCAGGGGCTCATGGGAGTTGTAGTTCCTGCATTCTCCTCTGTGGGCTAGGCTCCCCAGCCAGACTACATCTCCCATATGGCACAGTGATCTCTGCTCATGGTTTGTCACCGGGGTGCATCATGGGAGTGTGGTAGCCATGGTGCATAGTGCCATGTTCTTGTACTTCTCACTGCTCAGGTGTGCTCTGTGGCTCATGCTCAACATTTCTGAGCTTGTGCTGTGTGGTATTACGACACACTTTCCATTGTACAGAATCCCAGCACACAAAACAGCCTCCTAGCGTGCTATGCCTAGAGGTGGCTTGCTGTGTCTTGCACTATCCATCCAGAATGACTTCCTAAGAGAGGGTCATTTTGGGGTTAATGGTTGAGCTGGTTTCATTCTGTTTCAGAGATGGGCAGCACTTGGGTCAGATCAAATCAGACAGGGCTAAGAAATCTGAATTAAAAACATTTATAACTGGATACTCACAGTGCATGTTTTGGGGGGGGTGTTAGTGTGGCGGTGACAGGTCAGAGGTGGGGAGATGAAGGTGGAGAGAAAGTACGAAGGTGGAGAGAAAATGGTCTAGTGCATGATGCGTAAAGGAGAGATTCATAGACGCTAAGGCCAGAAGGATCCATTCTGATCACTCAGGGTACGTCTACACTGCAATTACACACCCATGGCTGGCCCGTGATAGCTGACTCAGGCTTGCGGGGCTCAGGCTAAGGGGCTGTGTAGCTGTGATGCAGATGTTCTGGCTTGGGGTGGAGCCCAGGCTCTAGGATCCTGTGAGGTGGGAAGGTCCCAGAGCTCAGGCTGCAGCCCAAGCCCAAATAGCTACATCACAATTAAGCAGCCCAAGCCCCGCGAGCCAGAGTCAGCTGGAAGGGCTAGCCATGGGTGTCTAGTTGCAGTGAAGACATATCCTTAGTCTCACCTTCTCGCTAGGACAGGCCAGAAGGCCCCACCCATGGACACCTGCATCCCATCCAAGCACTAATGGCTGAGCTAAAGCAGGCATTTTAGTGAGCCACCCCATCTAAGCGCTGTCAGACATATTGCTAGCTAGATGATGCTAAGGTTAGCAGCATCCATTCAGTGAGCTCTGCTGAGGGCTGGAAGCTCTCCCAGGCCTGCTCTCTGCCTTGCTTCCAGCTCTGTGAATGGTGAGCAGGGTTACTGCTTTGGCTCAAGAGGTAGCAGTGTGTGCTGGGGTGATGAAGAGCTGGGTGTGAACCCCTTGGATAGCACAGGGAGGGGCAGTGAGAGGGGGATGAGGCCATCACACATGATGGAATTTCTTGGGGGGTTCAGTTTAGTTTTATTTTACAAATCTAGGAAATTCCCCCCAAAGAACTATGTTAAAAACATTGTTAAGGTTGCCAAGTCCGGCCCCAACTACTGCTTCCAGGGAGGTCTGGCTGCACTGCAGCCCCCAGTTCAGCCCCTGATTGAGACCCCCCAGGGGGCTTCATTTGCCCCATTTCTGGCATAGGTTCAATTTTCTTCTGAGCCCCGGGAATAAAGGGGTGAAACACAGCGCGCTGGGAAGAGACAGAGCTGTACGTCCTGGCCCCAGTCACACAGCGGGGTCAATCCCTCCATCCCAGGACCAATGAGGCCCATCTCCGTGGGCTCCAGGTGCACAGTCAGCTCCCTGGGGAGCTGCGCTGCAGTAGGACTCCAGTTCAGCAAGGCAGTGGATGGTGCACTCAGCTACAGCAACCAGTGAGCGGGGCTGCTCCTGTGCTGAGGCCCTTTGCGAGGACGGGGGAAGAGAAGGGGACCATGGAGCAGCATAATCACAAAGGGCCAGAGGGCACAGTGAAGGCCCCAGGTTGGTGCTGCTGGGCAGTGAGGGCTCATGTTGCCACCCTCTGGAAGCATGATGCCACCCGCAGCCTCCCTGGACCCAGGCTGAGTGGGCGCACGGAACTGTCATTCAGGCCCTGCAGTGCCGCAGCCCAGCTCCTGCCCAGCCCTGTCCAGGAGAGGGCAGGCTGCACTTGCCTGTGCCAGGGGTGCACAGGGACGAGGGTGGCGCTTTGTACCCGGCCCTCCTGGTCGGAGCTGCCCGGTCGTCAGTCAGAGCTACCAGAACCCTGCAGGGAAGGGCAAGAAGGTAGCATCCAGCCCTGGGGACAGCCTTGGGGTCCCTGTACCTGCCCCTGAATGATGCAGGAGACCAATCACACCTGGGAGCGACAGCTGTTTGGGGCTCTCAAGGGCCTCATGCTTCAGGTCCTCAGCTGGCAGGAAGCCAGCAGGGGCTGTGAGCAGCTGTGCTCTTAAAGCGCCAGGCTGCTCCTTGAAGCTTTCGAATTCTTCCCACAGCCCTGGAATACATCACCTAGGTAACCAGTCTTAACCAGCCAGCCTGCCTTCACCCCAGCAGAGCATTTACAGGCAGAATCCTTGCAGGGAGAACAGCAGCGTTTTCCACCACGTAAGTGATTTCTGAATCCTTCCTAGCAGGCCGGCGGGGCTGGTGGGAATGGTCCCTGCGGAGCCGGGGCGCTGTGTCAGTTGCATGTTAATTACATAGATGGGGACTGGCATGGTACTCCGGAGGCTTTCTCTGTCCTTTGCCTTTGCATCTAGCCGGAGGAGACAGGAGTGGTATGTGGCTGGGTTTCAGGGCTGGGAGGGAGGCAGTGTAGATCCAGGCAGCAGCCCGGGCAGCATAGGCTCAGGGCTGGGAAATGATGTTGACACATCCAAGGGTTCGGTAGGTGAAGTTTGGAGGAACTGCGGCACCATTGCCTCGCAAGGATTGAAGGGAATTGCCTTTCTCCAAAAGCAAGCTGCTTTTGCAACAACACACGGGGACACAAGAAGGTTTGGAAATAGCCCACAGCAGAATATTTGCTCTCTCTTTCTACTGTCCTGGCTGGTGTTTCCACAGTGCCACTCCATGGGATTATAAACATGCTCTGTCAAACTTCTCTGTGCATGGGTGTCCTACACACTGTGCTCGTAGCCTCCGCCCTTGCAGAGCTCAGAGACACAAAGAGCTGGGGATGCTGGAAATTGATCAAATGAACCTGGATTTTCCTTCTCAGTGGCAGTCCACACCGAGATACCGTCTGGCTGGTATTTCTGCTATCCATGGCAGACTGCATCTCTGAGCAGCAGCCACTTTGCTGCAGACAATGAAATTGATGCTATTTGCCCCTTCTTAGCCAAAGGTTCAACCCCTCCCCCGTTTAATGGTTCTGGGATGCAGGACTGCGGCATGCGCTGGTGTGTGTGTGGCTCACTCAGGCTCTGTACGCCTCGCTGATGAAATGCAGAATGCCGACATGGGCTTTGTGTGTTTGCGCAGGAAAAGGCATTCACTTCTCTCGACTTCTACCTCTTCCCCTCTGCAATAACAGCCACTGGTGCTCTGTCCCCCGCACCAGAACGGCTAAGGCTGGAGAGCATTTTCATCGCTTCATGTCGTTATCAGCAAACCGTGATTCCTATTTTTAGGTGCTTTGCTTCCCTGCCCCTCCTTTCGCTAGCGTGGTGGGTCTCAGAAATAACCCAAGCCTCGTTTGCGTCATGGGCGTGGGGCTGGGCCTTACTCACACAGCTGATGTAGGACGTTGGGCCAGAGCAGCAGATCCAGCTTGTTTCCACCCAGTCACTCACAAAGGAGTCAGTATGAGAGGTGTCGAGCCCAGGCTGCGAGCCCAAAGCAAGGTTGCCAGGAACTCTGTCTCTGTTCTGTTCCTTCACAGCCATCGTGTTAGGTTTGGACAAGTGCTTTGGTCGCATCAACTGGGAAAAAACAAGCAAGCATTGTGCAGCCAGCATTATCGCAGGTGCATGGAACTCTAGCATTATAACCGCTGCTCTCGGGGTCCCCCAGCAGTCGTGTTCTGTGCCCATTCTCACTGGCTCAGCATTGGAAGTGGGCCAGTAAATGTTTCCCATGTGTTTTAGAGAGCACAGCCTGTATGTCTTCCAGAGGACAGATGTCACATACAGGTGGATACAAACCTTTAATGTATTCATGAGATTTTGGCCTGGCCAGAGGCTCCATGATCCAGGGTTTGTTGGATAACGGTGCATCACTGCTCACCTCTGAGTGGCCCGCGCTGGCTGGCCAATCAGATACCTGGACACGCCAGGCCCCCTGTCGCCTGGGAGCCACCACAAGCATGTTCCATGCACAGTGACTGATGTCTGTTGTGATGGAAAGGATGCCCCTAGGCCAGGCCTTTCCTGCTGGGACAGTTAGGGAGCAGACTTGCCTGATGCCAAAGCAACTGATCACGCTGGGCTCCTTTCTAAGGAAAGTTACTATTGGACCAATTTCATCCCAGGTGTAACTCCTTTGAAACCCACCTGTGGCTTTCCCCAGGGAGGAGGGCTTGTAGAATAGCCAAGGATATCAGCCAGGGCAGCTTTGAATTGGCTGGAAAGCATGGCAGTGCCCTAGAGAATACCAGTTTCCCAGGGCATGTCCTCCTCTGCTCTCCCTTCCGGGGGGTTACCAGCCCGTTGCAATCAGCTCCCTGCACTGCTGCATTACTAATGTTGCTAGCGAGCCTTAACTGGCAAAAACCAGCAGTGGTGTGGCATTTTATCTGTAACTGTACTCCTGCCTGGCCACTGTCACCTTTGCTCACCACTCACGTCCCCTCGCCTGGACGAGGGCTCTGCTGCCCTGACCCGCGGACTTTGCTGCTGCGGCGCCTGCACCCAGAGAAGCCGGTTGTGCCAGCCGAGAGGACAAGAGATATGAAGGGAAGCAAGGCAGTCTATATGAGACCACACAGCTTACACGCTACAGCCAATCCTGCCTCTGTCTCTCTCTCTGGCTTTGGCCAGATCACTGACCCCTCCAGTTCCTCATATATAAATGAATATGCAGGGCAGGATTTCCAATTAGGCACAGTAGGCCCATGCCTCGGGGTGCCGGCATTCTAGGGGCGTCTAAAAGTTAAAAGTGGGTTAAAAGTTAAAAAGTGACTACATACAGCTCCCTTGTGGGCAGGCGGCCTCCTGGCATGGGCCAACTCTCTAATTGCACAAAACCAAACACCCCCGCCCCGGCTTCCACCCCTTCCCTGAGGCCCTTCCCCTGCCCCGCCCCTTCTCCAAGGCCCCACTCCTGCTCACTCCATCCCCCCTCCCTCTGTCACTCTCCCCCATCCCCACTCACTTTCACCGGGCTGAGGCAGGAAGTTGGGGGGCAAAAGGGATGAGGGCTCCTGCTGGGGGTGCAGGCTCTGGGGTGGGGCTGGGGATGAGGGGTTTGGAGTGCAGGAGGGGGCTCAGGGCTGGGGCAGAGTGTTGGGGTGTTGCGGGGATGAGGGCTCTGGGAGGGAGTTTAGGTGTGGAAGGGGACTCCGGGCTGGGTCAGGGGGTTGGGGTATGGGACAGGGTGCGAGGTGCAAGATCCCAGCAGTGCTTACTGCGGCTCCCAGGAAGCGACAGCCAGGTCCTTGCAGCTCCTAGGCAGAGGCGCGGCCAGGCGGCTCTCCGTGGTGCTCGCTACCCTTGCCCCCACCAATGGGAGCTGTGGAGCCAGCACTAGGGGTGGGGGCAGCGGTCAAAGCCTCCCTAGATGCCCAGGCACATAGTGGCCACAGGGATCTGGAGGCCACTGCCGGGAGCAGTGCAGAGCCAGGGCAGGTAGGGAGCCTGCCTTAGCCCTGGTCCCTGCTGTGCTGCTGGCCGGACTTTTAACGGCCCAGAGCCTCCAGGGTCCCTTTTCGATCGGGCATTCCTGTTGAAAACCGGACACCTGGAAACTCTATGTCCGCCCAGCGTTTGGGGCTGGAACAGGGTAAGTGTCTGAGCCAGCCCACCTGGGGACGCTGTGAGCCACAGCCAGGCGGGGCAGCTGCTGAAGGTGCAGGGAGCATTACAGCACCTTCCCAATCTTGACCGCCCCACTGCCTCCGCGTTGTGCCGGGGAGGGGTGTGGCCGGAACACCATACACTTGCATGGGCAGAGTTGGGACACAGCTGCTGCGCCAGGCTGCAGGAGGGACAGAAGACACCTGGGGACCACTCACTGTGGGGTGTGGTACAGTCCCTGCCCCTTGCACCTCGCCTGGGGTGGGTGGGCTGTGCTCCGACTTGGGCTGGGAGTGCAGTGCATGGTGGAGGGTCTTGTGCCTTCCCAGGTTGGCTGTGTTTATATTTCTTTTCCTTTCATTTTTTACGGAAGACACAAAAGTCAGCTGTAGGCACGGGGGGCGCTGAAGATGCTGTGCCTAGGGGTACGTAAGGTGTAAATCCAGCCCTGCCATTATGGTACATATCTGGCTAATAGATTGGGCCAGCTGACTTGGGCGAAGGGGCTGTTTAATTGTGGTGTAGGTGTTCCAGCTAGGGCTGCAGCCTGAACTCCAGGACCCTCCCACCTGGCAGGGTCCTAGAGCCTGGACTCTAGTCTGAGCCCAAACATCTACACTGCAATTGAACAGCCCCTTAGCCCGAGTCAACTGGCACAGGCCAGCCGCGGGTTGTTAATTGCAGTGTAGATGTACCTTGGGGGCCAAATCCCCAAAGGTCATTTGGGCACCTGAAGACGCAGACAGGCACCGAAACACCTGTAAAAATCGGGCCCCGGGAGCCTGTCCAGTGTTCTGCCAGAAGTGACGGGAAAACCCACCTGGCCCCTCAGACCAGCTCAACTCACTGCAAACATGGAGGCTGATCCTCAGAAGTTGGAAATCATCATCGCTCCGTTGAAATCAATGGGCTGTGGGCATTTCAGCAGCTGAGGATTTGGTCCATGGTTTATAACTGATCGTTGGGACTAGCTATAATAATAAATAAGGCAGCTCCCAACAGTCCTTTCTCAGAGTCAAATCAGCACCTGAATTTCTCCCAGGTTTAGCCCAGCAATGACAGCTACTGGAGAGTTCACTGACGCAATGTACCAGAGCCCATTTCTGTCCTGACTAATGCTCTGGGGAGCCCCACTGAAGTCAGAAGTGGATGGGTGGGATTTTGCTTTCAGTTTCACAGTGGTAAACCCGGGATAGTTCTACTGGGTTCTCTTCCTGAAAGAAATGCTCTAGCTCAACCACAAGATATAGGCTGGATACAGGAATCACTGGGTGAAATTCTCTGGCTTGTGCTATGCAGGAGCCCATACGACATGACCATAAGGCTTGCTGCAGGCCTTAAATCTGCAACTTCAGTGGAGTTATTCCAGATTCGCACTAGAGAGCAAAATCTAGTGGGGTGTGCGTGGAGAGAAAGCATACAGCAGTGCATGCGAGTGGATGCACCCAAACTTGCTCTGAAACAGAAGGGGTGATTTCCCATTGTACATAGCTGCTTCTCTTTGGGGTGCTAATGGGGGGGATGAGCCATGTTCTTTGGAAATGTCAGCCAACCATTGTCAGAGGGTGGTTGCTTGGGGGGGTGTCATTGCTAAGCTGCCCCGGGGACTGCACCGCCTTGTATGGTTGATAAGGAAATCAGTCTCTCTTCTCTGGCTGGGGAGGGCCGGCCACACAGGGATGCATCATTAACAGATTGCCCTTCTCTGCACGAACAGATTAATACCCCAAGATTTAGAGGTGATCGATGGGCGCCTAATGAAGTACTTTGAGTATGAGCATGGGCACCATACAGTTAGCGCCAGTGAATGGGGAGTTACTGCTGGAATCTTTGTAATGAGCTGTGATTTCAGCACCGGTGCCCCACATCTGGAAACCCCAGGGAGGGAACTGCCTGGCCGTTACTTCCGTGGTGGCACTGAATGTTTTCAATCAATAACTGCGATCATCATTAAACATAGCTCTCTGGCCTTAGTTACATATGAATCCTGATTCCCCCCAGGATCTGGTTGCTAAAAGAGCAAGGGACGGTCACACTCATATCCTGAGACACAGGAGTGACGGGTGGAATGCATTTCAGTGGTACCGTATTCAAAGTGTGCTAGGTGCTGCACAGACTAGCGTGGTGCACCCACTGGCCCTCTCCGGGGGTGCCAGTGGAGGAGCCCACAGGCATCAGTGGGGTGAATGCTACACATATGTGCAGAACTGAGCCCGTGGCCATGGTCTGCCACTTACTCCGTGCCCCTGGTGATCGGGCTGGATTCTTGCAGGCAGCCCATTGCCTCAGGACTCTGGAACCTGCTCTAGGTGCCAGATTGTCTCCAGGGGCCCAGCGGCTGGGCACCCCGTCCTGTCATCATGCCATGGCACTGGCAGTTGGCTGGTGGATCCCAGGTCTAAGCCTAGAGCTGGCCTCTTCAGCGAAGTGTTCTCAGTGGTGCCGGTTGCTTCCCTGTGGCACTGCGCAGCCCCCCAGGGCTCTCTGCACAGCTCACCTCTGCTGGGTGGGGGTGGGCACGACAAGAGCCTGAGCACAGAGGAGTAGCCTTGCAGAGGGGCTTTCATGTGGTCCTTGGCCTAGTTGCCTCGTTTCTGGATAGTTTAGTAGGTTTTGTATCTGCGCCTGGACCTTTGCCTGGCCAAAGCTGAGACCAGTCCAGACGAATACATAAAGAAGATCAAATGGTGCTAAGACCTCCCACAGCAGCTACTGCACTCGCTGGCCTGCACCGCACTATGTGACACCGTGCAGCCCTGGCTAATGCTTGTTACACCTACAGAATATTCTCTTATTAGGAGCAAGGCTCTGTGTTCTCCCTTACCCTCCTGCACAGTCCTTGGCCTCAGTGGGGCAGGTGAAATCAGAACCCAGCCCCATTCAAATGCTTTTAAGACAGAACTCTGCCCGGCTTCCAGCGCTCCCAGTGGAGAGCCGTGCGCACAGGGGAAGCAGGGTTTTGGCGCTGATTTGTGCTGAGGGCAGAATGTGCCCACATGTCGAAGCCCTGCCCTCCGAGCGCTCCTGTCTGGGCTATCCAGCAGTAGCAGAAGGCTGCCATCACTGCTAGTGCATCTGACTAGGAAGCCAGCTCTAAGCAGGAAGGAAGGTTATGCAGTATCTTCATCAGGATCACCAGCAGGCAGCCTTCAGCCTGAGAGTGGCTCCTGCAGCGTGCCAGCCCGCCCCCCAGTGCTGGCACAGAGCTGGCCCTCACTGCCAGGGGCCAGGTCCGGGTGACTGTTTAAATGCGTTTGATAAATGCAGAGCATTGATCTGAACTGGATTTGCCTCCCGCTGCATTCAGACCACAGCCTGCTGCAGAGAGCTGGGAAAGCAGAGCTGTTCTCCACATGGGCTCAGGCTCAGTGGCTGAAGCCAAGGTTCGTTTCAATGAGGCTTTTCCGGAGCAGCCTGGGAACACAATGTAGTAAAACCGCATTCCATGGGCAAGTTAGTGAGAGGAAGCTCAGGGAGGTGTCCTTAGAACAGTAAAAATCTACACAGTCATCATTTCAGTGGTGTCACCCTCTGCAGTGTGACAGGGGAAACTCGCTCCTTTCCCCCAGACCTTCTGGCTCCCAGTGCCAGGTCCTCCAGTTGGTGGAAATGTTGACAATACAATATCATTGGAAATGGGTCCAGCTGGGTATCATTTGAAAGCCCTTTCTCCCACGAACACAGTGGTACCAAACATAACATCCTAGAACAATTATGTAGATATGCATTTGAGAAAATGTTTAAAATCAACATTTATTTAATCATGCTTTAACACAGGGATGTGTTGCTTCTCAAAAAAAGACACTGCTCTTTGGTAATCCTTGAGTAATTAGCCTTGACATGTAGGACTGAAAATGTGTGTTCCCCAAAGTCATCATCAGTGTTGTGTTGTCTCTGTCTAGGGCACCACTGCTAGATACTCATACTGGTCCTCATCTGAGCTGAACTTGTATATTTCCATGCAAGGCAGGCTGCAGGTCAAACATTTGTAGGGTGATGAGCATCTGGTCTTTGCGCATGAGCATTTGGTTAGCTGAAGGATTGATTTGGAAACCACCATATTTCACACATAACTGATGTGATCAGTCCATCCTCCAAGCCCCATCCATGTCCAGTAGGAACGGGTAGTTTGGTTGCACTCAGTCATCCCAGAGCCATTCCATTGCTTGATAATTTGCTCTCTTGAGAGCAGGTATAAATGCACCCCTCGTTGGTGGCAATTCTTTTCCATTTGTTTGTTTCTTGGAAAACATCCACCAGTGTAGCTTTGCAAGTGTCGTACTGTTGACCTTCAAATGGTAAACTTGCCATAAGAACACCTCGAGTGCATTTATGATCTCATCCGTGACTGTCCATTCCATGCACCTTGAGAGCAAGGAGAGAGACTTTGGAGGCTGAATCAAATGCCTTTCAGTAAGATAATTTGGTCTTTCCAGCCAGCCTTCCAGTGGTGTGACATCCTGAAAGAACATGGGGACCTGGCAGTGCAGTGGCTTTTAATGTCCTAAGTGATAGGAACACATCTCGGAGGGATATACAGCAATTCTGTTCCCCAGCAGTAGGCACAAAAGCAGAACCGTGTAGAAGTCTTGGGTAGCATCTCACAGAGAACTCTAGAAAAACCTGTGTTTTGTGCAAAAATCCGGAGGTTAGTAGCTCCTCTCTGTGTGCACTGATGGCTACTCATGGGAACTACGGAGAAACTCCACTGAACAGTGTATGGCAGCAGTTTCATTATAGATGCCTTCAGGCTTTTGTGGAGGAAGCAGGTGTTCTCAAAATTCATGCCATGGGACCTAGTATGAGGCGAGTCTCACCCACAACTGGCACTTGTCCCGGTATCTTCAACTTTTTCCTGACGCTCAATGCTCTTCCTCTCCAACTTTGCCATATTCAGTTTATAGGTGCACTTCTTATTGCATCTAAGGTGCCACCAAGGGTTGTGTTTAACTAGGTCCTCTGAGATGGTTTTCTCCAAAGTTTCAGCTACTAGTCAGTACTCTTTGTCTCCCTATTGATGCCTGAAAATGATCAAGCTCAAAGTAAAAATAAGGATTTTGTAGTAAATTACTTTGGGACTTTGCATTACAGAATGAATTAATGTGTGTTATGTAACCATGTGCATGCTGTTTGTGGATGGACTCCAGAAATTTCTGGCTGGATGCTGATGTTTTAACCATTTGTCTCATCACAACTCTTGGCACAATAAACAAAGCCAATAATCAATACCACTGAACCGCTTCTTTTTTGCCAATAATGGCAAATCAACTTGAAGAGCTCCTTCCTTCCATTTATGGTAATCTGTAACTTACAAAAATTAATCAGGTCTCATGTTCTGAGTATTAACTTGCTCCAGTCATCCCTGGCCAGTGGAGAGGCCCTTAGTGGCTTGCTCAGAGCAGCTTTGCCATCTTAACCAAATCAGTCTGGGTTGAGAGAGAGTGGAAAAGTGGCTTAGAACTGCTCCCCCTCCCCATGCCTTTCTCAGGTCCTGCAGTGAGTGCAGTTTGGCTGCACCCAGCCATTAGCCGCTGACCCATTAGCCACTGTCTTTTTGCAATTCCTAGCAAATGGGGAAAAGGTGCACATTTCTAACAGTGAGGGGAACTACCCATTGGAAGAGCTCACCCTGTGACACTGTGGATTCCCCATCACTTGGAGTCTTTCAATCAAGATTGTACATGTCTTTCTAAAAATTATTCTCTAGCTCACCCAGAGGTGAGGGGGTCAGTGCAGGGATTCTGGGGTGAGGTTCTCTGCTCTGTGTTATGCAGGAGCTAGGTGATCTAATGATCACTTCTGTCCTTAGACGCGATCAAGCTCTGAATTATTCGTCGCAAACTTATCCTCCCTGTTTTGTTCTCAAACTGTTCATGAGCTGACCCCGATTTCTGAGGGGCTTGCTCGCTCCTCGCAATCCTCTGCCGAAGAGCTGAACTGCGCCATTTTCAGAGGGTTGTGAACTGTTCTCTTTGACTCTTTCTCATTTGTTACTCTGGGTGTGGGACTGATTACCTAAGTCACATGGTGGTGTTTCTGCACTTTGGAAACAGTAAACTCGTTTGAATGAGAGAATAATGAACAAACTTGGCAGTTTCAGTCACAAAAGTTTGCTGATCCATTTTTGTCATAGTAGACAAGCTTTAGAAATATATTTAGAAAATGTTAGGACAGTTTGGATCTTTTCCTGATCTCTTTTGCACAAAAAATAGCTTTATATTTCGCTCTATATGAGGACCCCAGATTTTAAAATAGCTGGGTTCCTTCCTTGCTGGTGGACAGAGAACAAGTATGTATTTGCTTTCGAATAGATTTTACATTCCCTTTCCTCTTATCCCATTCCCCCCAAGGAAGTGGGTGGCGGTGGGAGGGGGAGAGTAAGGGTGGCCAGGAATCACTCCCAGCACAAGTACACCAGTTCACACATCAACACGCTCATTTGCACACACATCTGCTCATTCAGAAATGAAAGCTCCTTGCCAAATATCTGTGCAAACAGAATGTTTACAGAAAGCAACCCCAAAGGGGTCTGACAATATTCAGAGCAAATCCCTCATGGAGCTGAGCAAACAGGTCTGTGACAACCCCGCCCCTCTAGTCAGCCAGCTGGAATGTATTATCCCTCGGCTTCTTCTAGTGTGGTTTCTGTTGCTGGTTTGATCCTGCAGCCGGCTGCACCTTGTTGTTGAGCAGATGTAGAATCCTCAGGCAGGGGGTAGCTTGCAAAATTGATTTCCTCTGGTTTTGTGTGTGTGTGTGTGTGTGTTCCTTTTTGCATAAAAGCTCTGCAGTCAGCGAGCAGTTCTGCCTTCACTGAGCAAAGACTCGTGGACAGCCTGAGGGACTTGCCTCATGTCTTCTCATTTCAGAGCAATTTTAGATTTGGTCTCTGCCCTCCCTGCTCATAACTGTCATAACAGGACTAAAAAGGGTGATTTGAAAGCCAAGATCTACTATAAAAGGAGACAGCTTAGGTGCTTGGTTTAAGTTGCTCTCAAATAGACACATATTAACCTTTGGTGCTGAAAGACACGTCTGTGCCCAGAAGACATTGTCTACATCCAAAGGCTGCACCATTTTAACTCAAATGAAGGTTTAAATTGCTGTCGTGAAACTGGTATGACCATCAGTGCAGGCACTCAGCTCAGAAACAACCAGCTCATATCCATGGAGCTTCACTTGTTCAGTTGGATTTCAGTGTGTCCAGGGATTCATCTAGGGCTGGACCTGTTCCCATGGCAGGGCTGAGACACTTGCTATCAGTGCTGAGATCAGAGTCCTGCTGTGCAGATTCTTCTCTGTCCTGTTGCCACCTGTCAGTGCTGGAGGCCTTGCAGGCTGGCCTCTCTAGTGCAGGTTCTGCTGAGCCTCCAGCTCTGTCTGAGCCTTGCTGCAGGGGTAGCCTTAGCTAGGCCTCTGGGACAGGCAGCAGCTTCTCTCCTGGAGCTAGGCACTGCTCACATAGGCCCAAATTCATGAACAGGTGTTTCAATCCATCCCTAAAGAACGTAACATGTCTGCTTACAGCTAATCACCTAGTACTGTGCTTTGCTGAATCAGGGCCCTGGTCCTGCCCAGATACTAGGGCGACTAGTGCCAAGTAAATAAAAACACCAATGAAGGCTATGTGGAGTGACAGTACGGGTGGCATCAGGACTTGCCCCCAGCTGAACCCTAACAGCAGAGAAATCTTGAGGGAAGGAAAAGTCTCCTTCATTCCTTGCCATCTTCACGTCCACACCCCACTGTCAATGCTGCTCACACTCAACCACACTGACAGTGTGCTCCCACACTCCAGTCACACCTGGCAACACTGTCGGTGCTCTGACACTCTGTTCATGCCCTGACAACACCCTGATAATGCTGTCAGCCCACTCCAACACTCCAGTCACATCCAACAACATGGGCAGGGCACGCTAACAGCCCAGTTACACCCTAACAACACTGTCAGTGCTCTGTAACACTCCATTCACATCCCAGCAACACTGTCTGTGCTCTCTGACACCCCAGTCACACCAGACAACACTGTCAGTGCTCTGTGACACTCCAGTAATGCCCCAACAGCACTGTCAGTGTTCTGTGACATTCCAGTCACACTCGACAACACTGTTAGTGATCTGTGACAACTTGGTCACACCCCAAGAATGCTGTCAGTGTTCTCTGATATTCCAGTCACACCACAACAACACTGTCAGTGCTCTGTGACAGTCCAGTCACACCCAGACCATACCGTGAATGCTGCCCATACTCCACTCACACCCAACAACATGGTCAGTGCTCGCTGACACTCCAATCACACCCCAACAATGCTGAGAGTCAGGGGTGGCTCTAGGAATTTGGCCGCCCCAAGCAGGGCGGCATGCCACAGGGGGCGCGCTGCCGGTCCCGCGGCTCCAGGGGACCTCTTGCAGACGCGCCTGCGGACGGTGCGCTGGGAGGGCGGCAGGCGGCTCCGGCGAACCTTCCGCAATCATGCCTGCAGGAGGTCCACCCGAGCCACGGAACCAGCGCACCCTCCGCAGTCATGCCTGCGGGAGGTCCACCGGAGCCGCGGGACCAGCGAACCCTCAGCAGTCGTGCCTGTGGGAAGTCCGCTGGTCTCGCGGCTCCGGTGGACCTCCCGCAGGCATGACTGCGGAAGGTCCGCCAGAGCCGCCTGCCGCCCTGCCAGCAAAATGCCACCCCAAGTGTGCGCTTGGCGCGCTGGGGTCTGGAGCCGGCCCTGCTAAGAGTACACTTCAACACTTCAGTCTCACCTGGCAACACACAGACCCCAACTACACTTTAAGCACTCACTGACATTCCAGTCACACCCCACAACACTGTCAGTGTCCTCTTATGGTCCAGTCATACCCCAATAATGCTGTCAGTGCACTTGGACACTCCAATCACACACAGCCCACACTGTCGGTGCTCTCTGACAGTCCAGTCACACCCTAACAAGGCTGTCATTGCACTCGGACAGTCCAGTCACACTCTGAGAACACTGCAACCACACGCAAACCACACTGTCAGTGCACCCAGGCAATCCAGTCACACCCAGACAACACTGTCAGTGCTCTCTGAATGAAAATTTGAAACATTTTGTTTCAAAAATATCACACCAAAATGTTCCAGCTTTTCCAAAATATATTTTCCTCCATTGTCATTGGGCCAAAAGTATTCACCAAATTGGACCCAAATTCACAAATAGTTTAATTTGACCAAAAAATGCATTTTTCAGGAATACTATTCACAGAAAGAAAGAAAGAAAGAAAGAAAGAAAGAAAGAAAGAAAACATTCCCCAGCTCTGGTTGGTGATTAGGCCTAACTGGTGGATAAAATAATGAGGTACTAGCCAAGGACCTGGGGTTTAGAACCCCAGACTGTAGAGATCTTGTGTAATCCCCCAGGCCCCCTGTCTGTCTGTGGGTGTGGGATCCCAGCTGGTACAGAGCTGAGCTGGGTCACATGGACACACACAGCACTTTTTTCAGCAGACAGAGAGATGTGTGTGTGGTCACTGCTGCTGCTCATGGGTTGAGGGAGTAGTTTGGGGGGCTGGTGACTGATGATGCTGCTATGCCACCTCCCCCCCATGCCCCCCCCCCCTGTCCTGCCTGTTGCTGCACACTAGAGCCTGGGATCATTTTTCATTATCCCACATCATAAGGGCTCCAATAGGGATCAGGGGGAATCAGGGAACAGATGAATGGCTCTGGCTGGTCTGGCTGGTCCTCTTCTTCTCCTAGAGAATCTGATTCTGACTGACCCTGTGACACTGCCCCCCTCACAAAAAAGAAGGAGGATGTATCAATGAGGGGGGAGGAGGGGGGGGGGCCCTGAGCTGGGCAGAGGAAGGGATAATAATATATAATCGCCTACAAAACAATGACAGCAACAAACTGAAATTAGCAGAGAACTGGAACTGGGGCTGTTCTGAACCTCCACCCACCCCCCCCTGCCCCTCTTCTGGAGAGAGGGAGAGTGAGGGTGGAGTGAGGAGGAGAGTGCAAGAGTGCATGATAGTGGTTTGGGGACTTTCCTTCCAGGGACATTATTATTATTATTCCTAAAAGAAAAGCAATCCTGAGAGATTCAGAGCTAAATCTAAATGTGAAAGAAAAGAAGAAGAATCGTGAAAGTGCTCTAAAACTGCCATAACTGCTCTAACCTCTGTGCACTGTCCTCTGGTTTTTTTTTTTTTTCTTTTTCTTTTTTTCTTTATTTATGTGACCCTGTGTGCTGTGGGGTGGTGCTGGGGGGGGTGGGGGTGGGGCTCTTTCATAAGTGGGCTGGGATCATGCAGGCCAGCCTGAGGCCCAGGGCCTGCCTGGAAGCCAGTAAAGTTATAGTAAGTATGGTTTATAAGTTAGTACAAAAGCAAAAAAAAAGCAAGCAAGAGTCCTGTGGCATTAAGAGAAACAGATGTATGGGGCATAAGCTGGGTTGGTGACACATGTCAGACACTCAACACATGGCAAGACCCTGGTAGAGACAAGACAAGAAAGAAAGAAGTGAAATTCAAAAAGACATGGGGGGGAGGGGGGTTGGGATGGATAATCAACCAAAGCACAGTCCAATGAAAGAACAGTAAGGGCTGATGGAATCTAACAGGATGGAACAGGGGAATCTTAAGAACAGAGGTTTTTTTAATCCACATAGACACTGGTGCAACTGATGCTGGAATACTGTATCCAGTTCTGGTGTCCGCAATTCAAGAAGGATGTTGAAAAGTTGGAGAGGGTTCAGACAAGAGCCATGAGAATGATTAAAGAATTAAAAAACCTGCATTATAGTGATAGACTCAAGGAGCTCAATCTATTTAGCTTAACAAAAAGGTTAGGGGTGATGCAATTACAGTCTATAAGTACCTACATAGGGAACAAATATTAATAATGGACTCCTCAATCTAACAGAGAAAGACATAACGTGATCCAACGGGTGGAAGTTGGAGCTACACAAATTCAGACTGGAGATAAGGCGTACATTGTTAACAGTGAGGATAATTAACCATTGGAACAATGTACCAAGGGTCACGGTGGATTCTCCATCACTAGCAATTTTTAAATCAAGGTGTGACGTTATTGATATTATCTGGGACCATATAGAACATGGTTGCAACCTAAGTCCTGTAGTGGCACCAAATCTTATGTAAAGGGGGTCATATAAGGTGTCTAAGACCAGGTTATGGGTTTCTGGTTATGTTTATGGTGTCTATATGTATGTATCATTTTGTAGTTGAAGTTATAAGTATTGGCTCTGTACTATCTGTATTTCAAATTTGTGCTGTGTTTCTGGTGGTGTTAGCTCTGCCTAGCCTGCTTGATGGCCCATTAAGGACCATCAGCTACACAATTCACCCATGGAGAGAAGGCAGATACGCCTTGTAACTCAGCAAAGTATGCAGGGACTTGCCCATGTGACTCCAGACTCCATTTTGCTGTAAAGCCTATAAAAGGCTGATGCCTCATCTCCATCTTGTCTTCAGTCCTGCTTCTTACCTCTGGAGGAACTTTGCTACAAACTGAAGCTCTGCACAAAGAACTGATGACCCATTCCAGCGGGGGATGTTCTCCAGAGACTTGATTTAAACCTGCAGTTTACTCCATCACTGCTACAAGCCTGAACTAAGAACTTTGCCATTACTGTATGTAATTGATTCCATTTAACCAATTCTAGCTCTCATCTCTACTTTTTTCCCTTTATGAATAAACCTTTAGATTTTAGATTCTAAAGGATTGGCAACAGCGTGATTTGTGGGTAAGATCTGATGTGTATATTGACCTGGGTCTGGGGCTTGATTCTTTGGAATCGAGAGAACCATTTTCTTTTATTGGGGTGTTGGTTTTCATAACCATTCATCCCCAGGACGAGTGGCACTGGTGGTGATACTGGAAGACTGAAGTGTCTAAGGAAATTGCGTGTGTGACTTGTGGTTAGCCAGTGGGGTGAAACCGAAGTCCTTTTTGTCTGGCTGGTTTGGTTTGCCTTAGATGTGGAAAATCCCCAGCCTTGGGCTGTAACTGCCCTGTTTAAGCAATTGGTCCTGAATTGGCACTCTCAGTTGGGTCCCGCCAGAACCGCATTGTCACACAAGGTTGGATGTTTTTCTAAAAGATCTGCTCTAGGAATTGTTGTGGGGCAGTTCTCTGGCCTGTGTTATGCAGGAGGTCAGACTAGATGGTCACAGTGGTCCCTTATAGCCTTGGAATCTAGGAATAATTGTCCCATGACCCGGCCCCTCCCAGCCTCATCTTCTCGTTGACACCTTTTGTCACCATGTCTCTCAGGTGTTTGCATCCTAGGGCTGAAAAAGTCAGGTGTTTTGAAAGAGCTCTTTGGGGCTGATCTTCAGTCCCTTTGAGCTGCTCACATTCCTGAACGACGTCATAAAACCATGCTGAAAATACAGCCGACACTTGCACAGCACAATGCCTAAAGTCAGGCTCCAAAGCCCACTGTTGCTTAGACCCATATCTAGGCACCTGGGCCCAGATTTTCAAAGAGTTCAGCATCTGACAGCTCCTATTTAAAGCACCTAAATGGAGCAGACAGATTTTTTAAAGTGACCAACCCTCAGAAGAGTATATGAAGAATAACAGGAGAGGCTGAGCAGCCTGCAAGCCTGGCCTCTGTATTTAAGTGCTGAAGAGCTTGTGCTTACTAGTCTTTTGCATATCCCATGAACTGAATCTCAAAATACTTAACATCTCCGTATGGGCTGGTTCTGATCTAGGGGCCTGGCAATGCCCTCAGAGCACCTGCTAAACTCCTGCCGAAATCCATGGACTTCCCGTCCTGCCAACTTTGGGAATTTTGTCATAAGTCTTGCAGTAGTTGTTGCTTTTCGTAAAGCCCCAGCTCCTGGAGTCAGAGGAATCTCAGCTTTCATTTAAAAAAAATTTTTAGCCCTTCTGATTGCGGAGGAAAGCATAACCCAAGTGTGTCCTAAGGGCAACGAAAACAAACCCAGCATTGACTATTAAACAAAGCTCCTGGTTTTAACCCACTCCCCTGACTTTAGGACCTGACTGATGGGTTTTGAACACTTGGCCTTGGAGACATTGGCACATGCATGCATGAGCCCTCGCTCCAGTCAGAGTGGTTCTGAGCTGTAGTTTGTCTCTGGCTAGTTCAGGAGAACTGGGAGCTGGGCTCAGGCTGTGCTGTGTGTGTTTTTATGGCTTTGAGAGAGATTTTGGGAGGCCCGGGCAGCTGACCAGTAGCACATTCATAATGTTATGGCAGGAATCACCGGAGGTGCTGTTACATACAGCCTGCAATTTCCTGTTCGCCTGCCAGCTGTGTTCAGTCTTGGAAGGAAGGCTGTGTAGTCATTCCATCAGTGGTGCAGTTTCTTTGTAGGGGAGCTGTGCAAGCAGCAAGGGGCAGAGGGATTGCTCTGTCCCAGTCTCTCCGACTAGACCCCTTCCGTGGGCCACGGTTGCTCCCCTGGCACTGGGCGCAGCTAGGGGTCTGGGAAGGGGAGGCTGGTGGTGGGTGGAGTCCTCTTACTGCAGTTTGGATATGCAGTAGGGTGACTAGATGTCCCGATTTTATAGGGACAGTCCCGATCTTGTGGACTTTGTGGTATATAGGCACCTATTATCCCCCACCCCGTCCTGATTTTTCACACTTGCGATCTGGTCACCCTAATATGCAAACAGCTGGCAACAGGCATGGTACAAAGTCCCTGATCCACCCAGCTCTGAGCCTGGTGGCACTGAGCCCAAATCTGAACATGGGGCCCAGCCTCTCTCTGGGAACACTGCAGTGGGGGGGGGGGCATCTACAGCTGAGAGACCAGCTGGGAGCAGAGGAGTTGGGGGTGAGGGACGGGATGGTTTAATCCATTTCTTAGTGAAGGTAGTTGGAAGGGCTGCACAGTGGGATTTCCAGCGGGGAACAGCTTGCACAGCTCCCTTGGATCAGTGAAGGGGCCTCGCCAGCACCTCTCCGGGCAGTCCCAGCCACGGCTATGCCACGTGCAGCCAACACCCCAGCAGCCCCGTCTGGGGCTCTGGGACTCAGTTAGCTCAGCACAGAGGGATGCTGCAGTGATCACGGCCCGAGAAAACGGGATTCTGGGTAACCCGCGGCTGTCTCTGGAAACCAAGCAACTGTCTGACCTATTGCCTCTCCCTCCCTCCCTCTCAGCAGCATTATCTGACCATGGTGAAACTGGGCAGCAATCTCTGTGAGAAGCTGGACAAGGAGCAGGGCACCGGCAGCGGTGATGACAGCTTTGACAACATCCCTTTGATAACGCCGCTGGACGTCAACCAGCTACAGCAGCCCTTCCCTGACAAGGTAATACCAGCAGTGCCCCTTGGTGGCCAACACCAAGTGCAAGTCCCCTCTGCCCCTGCTGGCCCCCTCACCCTGTCTGATGGGGCAGCAGTGGCGCTTTGCTGCCTCATTTGCCCTCAGGAGCTATTAACCACTTTCCGGGTCTCCCGGGACCCTGTGCCGTGTGTGAAACCAGCAGCCAAGCCCAGCATACCCCCTGTTCCCACAATCCCGCTGCTGGGGCTGGGTTTGCTCAAGGGGAATTGGACTGTGCCAGCCGGGATGGGTGCGGCCATGCTCCAACGCGTTCAGGGGAACTCAACGATAGTCAGCGCAGCAGAATCCGCCCCGGTCCATAGTTTCCTTCGCGAGTGAAAATTACCTCACACCATTTTTTTTCGAAAAGGAAAAAAACAATGAAGTGAATAAAATTGAGTTTCTTCTGGATTCAGTTATGTGGGGGCGTGATTAGCCAGGGGCACCTCACCTTTTCCTATAGTAGAGCCAGGCTATTAGATAGTGTAAATTGGGGGTCTTTGTGCCAGCTGGGAACCTGGCCCAGAATTGCTCTCTGGCCATGGTGTCTGTGCCTCTTTATTTGCTGGTTTGAGAACATGGACAGACACCGTGCTTAGCCCGTAGCTAAGCTTTGAGACTAAAGCTAATGTTCAGACCTGACAGCACGCTGATAGCAGCTGCATCACCCCCTCACCACAGGCCCCTCGCTCTCCCAAGGTAGGTTCCTCTCCCTGGGGCTCACTGAGCAAACATGCCATCTGCATGTTAGCTAGTCAGTGTGCAAGCCAAAGTGTGCAAATAGGTCTCTGGTTCTGTGCAACACTTTTGTTTCCCAGGAATGAGGGATGGACACTTTTGCAGAAACAAGCCAGTTCAGGGAAATACAAAGTTCTTTGTGAACAGTTGGCAAACACAATACTGGGCTAGAGCCACCAAACAAGCCATCGGTTGTGGCAGAGGTGAGCAGCCCATCTTTGCCTGGGAAACACGAGGAACAACAAGTCTTGAAGGCCCTGGGCCTGATTCTCATTTGCACTAAGGCCGCTATACGTTGCTGTGCCACTGTAAAGGGGCCTTACAGTGTGCACATGTACCCTGCCAGAGCACTTGGTGGAAAGGAGCATTGGTGTGAATGAGACTCCGCCCCATGTGTTTGCTGGGGCCTCTGGGGAGGGCTGGAGGACAAGGCTGGAGTGAGGCAGGAAGGTAGGAAGCAGGAACAGGTGGAAAGGCAGGGTTCAGCAGTCAGGCAAGTAGGCGGGGTCCATAGTAGCAGCTAGTCAAGATTCCTCTATTTGCTCAGACAACTTCATGTGTCTTTTTCTGGTTTATATAGAGCTTCCCAGCCAATCAGTGGGGCTGGACATCTCCCCCAGTCAGGAGCTTTGTGGGTGGGGCCCTTTGTGAGGTAGAGCTTTACTGGCCCCCTTCTCCAGTCATTCAGGTGAATTGCTGGGTAGTGGCCATGGTCTGAATACTGTCTGGGGATGCCTGGGTTCGAGGCCTGCCATCCTTCACATGATCCCCTCTCTTAGGGCACCCTTTGTGGGAGGAGCAGTTGGGAGTGGTGAGGGAATTGGTCCTGAATGTGGGTTGGAACATCCATGAGTGTCTGCCAGGAATGCATGTTAAACAGTCTTTGACCAGAATAAACCAGATGGGACTCAGGCTCCCATATCGGCCTTATCAAAATGCTCATGCCGTTGGCTTTTTCCAACCAAAAAACATTGTCGGAAAAATTGCCAACCAGCTGTTGGCTGAGCACCCTCTGCCCAATAGCAGAGTTGGGGCCCTTGGGTTGGGTACTTGGAGCTGCCCCATGTGATGCTGTCTCTGTGGTCTCTCTCCTTCAACCCAATTTCTCAGCTCTGTGTTTTGGATGGACAGTTTTTGCTCCTCTCTGCTAACCTGGGGTCAGTCACTGGGGGGAGCGAGTGTCTCTGCATTTCAGTCTCCCCTGGCCCTGGCTCCTCCATCATTCCTCTTGCTTTGTGCTTTGTGGCCCCCATTCTCCGCTGCATCAGAGCAGCGCTTGGACATAGCGGAGAGTGGGAGTGCAGAGAGCCAGTGGCAGCTTCCTGCCCCTTGGCTGCCCAGCCCTGGAGAAGGTTAGACCAGAGGGGACTTACTGTAATGTCACCAGAATAAGCCTGGGCCCACAACACCCTGGCCTGCCCCCTCCTCCCATTGATGTAGGGAGAGGGTGTGGAAAGTGGCTATGCGATCAGAGAGTCCACAGTATGGGGAGCTCTGCTGGGAATTTCTAGCTGCTCCACGCTGCATAAGAGGCTGTATCAGACCAGAGAATCTGGCCCAGTGTCTCCAGTGTCCCACTTCTCCCTTGGCCTGTGGTGAGAGTTTTGCTTGGCTTTGCGCACATCTCTGTTGGTGGTCCGATGCCAGGCTGCCAGTTGTGGGCAGGGAGCCATGGTTTGCTGTTGCCTTGTCTCTGTTGGTGCCAGTCACTCATGTACTGGTCTCCAGTGTCATTGGTTCTGGAGTTGGAGAGGAGGCGAGTTTTGGGGTGCGACTGTACAGAAATGAATGAGGCCTTGCTCCGGAGTGAGCGTGTGGCTTTGGGTTGGGGGGTGTTTGCTGCTGGGGTGGTACCAAGGGGCTGGTGTCCTCGTGCAGTGTTGGTCGGGGATCACAGCTGTTATTACCGTGAGTTCAGGGCACAGACTTTGTTGGCACAGTTGCTTTTGGGAGTTTTCTCCCAGTCAGGATGATCGGCTGTTACCATTGGGCCCAGACCTCACTCCTTATCGGAGAAGGAGTTGGGTGATGCTGCAGAAGGTCATTAACCAAGGGCTGTGTTCATCCAGTGGTTTCTTTATGGCACAGGAGGTCTGTAGGGCTTCTCTGGCACTGTAACAGAAAGTCTGCAGCTCCTCGGCCACTTCCACACTACAAAATTATGAAGACCTAACTTATGTCACATACAGCCTCCGCGGTTATTAAATCGCTTGTGTGTGCACACTCAGCTTCTTGTGTCAGCCGTGTGCATCCTCACCAGGAGTGCTTGTGTCGATTGCATTGTCAGCGTGAGGCATTGTCGGATGGCTGCAGGAGGCCAGTAACAATCAAGATAAGCAACACAGCATCTACACTGACACCACATAAACTGAATGACATCGACTGTGACTCCATGCAGCTTGGAGAGGTGGCGTTACTAAATTGGCCTCGAGAGGCACTGACATGGGCGGGAGCCAAATTGAAGTGAAGACACTTCCACAGCTAGGTCAATGCGAGGCAGTGTACGCCGACCTAAACGTGTAACGTAGACCAGGCCTCCATCCATCTGGTGAAGCGTGCATGTAGCACACATTGTGTTCAGCTGCTGCTGGGTGCCTGCCGGCAGAGAGGACTTTGGTCAGGACACGGGGACCCTTCAGGGCTTGACTCTGAACTATCCTGGGGTTTATTTTCCAGGTTATCCCTCATTGGCACATTCTCCTGTGGGCTGCCATGAGAGGACACTAGTGTAACCTGCTGGGGAGTGGGTGTGACAGATCCCCACCGTGCTGATCTGCAGAGGCTATGTGCCTGTTACAGCCCCAGCTATGCAGCCTTGTGCTTTTTGCCCTGGAGGTCCCCACTTCAATCCACAGGGTGCTGACTGTCACAACAGCAGGACCCTGTCACCAGCATCCTGCAGACACTGTGGCCCCAGTGCTCGGCTGCCTGGTTCCCCAAGTGAAGGGAGGGTAGAGTGCTTACCCCAGGTTCGCGCTGGGGTTTGACCACCTCAGGTGCAGGGAAGGCTTTTGGGCTGGTTTCTAAGCTCCACTCCATCCCATTTACATTGCTCCTGCAGAGCTTTAGGGACAGAAAACTGCCCTGACAGGCCAGCAGGCTATTCCCTTTGCACAGTGACTCCCTGGCAGGTGTGGACCTGGGTGTGCCGGACGTATCTCATTTCCTCTTGGCCTTCCTAGAAATAAGGTGCATGTTTTTAACAGCAAGGATAATTAACCATTGGATCAACTGACCAAATGCCATGGTGAATTCTCCATCACTGTCAATTTTTAAATCAGACTTGGATGTTTTCCTACAAGATCTGCTCTAGGGGCAGGGGCAGGTCTCCAGCCTGTGCCGCATGGGTGGTCAGACTAGATGATCACAGTGATCCCTTCTGGCCTTGGGATCTATGACACTGTGAACATGAATCCCCTGGTTGTGACGCAGTGCCCAGGGCTGTCAGCCTATGCAGGCTCTGCTGTGCCTCTGCAAGCTAGCGATGGGCACGCTCCAGCCACTGAGTCCTCCAAACGTCCCCTGGAGTGTCCAGTCCTTGTCCACTGGACACTCACAGTATTCACAGATACACTGCTCCCAAAGGAACAGTGACTCCAGCCTACCAGTTCCATCTCAGATCACAGTTCTGCTTAACACACACCACCTAGATCTGACTATCGTGAAAACAAGTACAAGTGTATTGAACAAGGTGTAGAGAGTCAAGCAGCAGCGAGCCAAAGTATTGGAAAGAAATGGTTACATGTAAAATCAAATCAAAACACACCTCTAGAGTTCAGATTGAATTAACAAGGTGCTGTCCTATCTAATTCGTTGTACCTCACACAGTCTTTGCAGCATTTTCCAGCCTGGC
Organism: Mauremys reevesii; assembly: GCF_016161935.1. Taxonomy (NCBI): domain Eukaryota; kingdom Metazoa; phylum Chordata; order Testudines; family Geoemydidae; genus Mauremys; species Mauremys reevesii. The sequence goes on along the minus strand of NC_052629.1, from coordinate 64,966,533 downwards.
TGGCTCTGACCCCCACACCTCTTTCCTAAGATGGAAGATGCTGAGCTTCTTGGCAAAGGATACTGGCTGTACCTCAGTACTCCCAGTTACACCCCAAGAATCCATTGTCTTTGCTTGTTAACAGGTCACCCCCTGCTGGTTTTGTATTTTCCTGCAGCGTTCCTCTCCTAGGTTTTGCACTCTTTTGATTAGCATCAGGCTCGGTAATGCAGGGAGGCCTCCATTGTGATACATACAATGCATGGGACACACCTGACCAGCCAGAGAGATAAGTGTCTTTTGCCCCTGCCTGAACAGAATCTGTCCAAGCCCTGTCACTTCCTGGTGGCCTGCTTTTAATGTCGAGGCTTTAAGGACATCATTCCCACTATAAATGCATAACTTCTTAACTATTACCCATATGTGCATTTCACTATGACTAGGAGGACCAGTGGGCTACTGGCTCTCTGAAGAGACCTCACATGCCACTCTTGGTGAATTATTAGGGATGTATCTCACCCAGGGGATCCCTGTAAAGCTCCATGCATCCCCTCTGCCAGCTGGCATCAAGAGGCGCCTGGGTCACTCTTGGTATAGGGAACATCCACCATTAAACTTTTCTGTTGGCGTCTCACTACTTGCATCATATCCTAGTATTTTTGAAGTGTGTGGGAGAGGCATGGGGCCTTGTGCTCCAGTCATCACCACCCAGTGGCATGGTACCTAGGAGGCTGTTACCACTGTGTAAATAGCAATCACAGGGCTCTCTAATTTATGCTGTGCTCCTGGCAACCCCCTAGGGTAAAGGGGGATGGCTTAAAGCCACCTTTGCTCCCTTCCGTCCAGTTCTGAGCCAAGCACAGCTCAGCCAGACCTAAGATTTTGGCCCCTTAAATTTGAATTGTTTAGCAGGGACCCAGGCAGAGGAATCTGTTCCATGAGGGTCAGTCAAGTCTCAGTGTACGTAGTGGAAAGAGCAGGGCTGAGTTTAGCTCCCTGACTGGTGTGCATGGTTTGTGTATGTACCATACCGTTCTGGATCGGTTCATGAATTTAATCAGCTCATATGTTTTCCCACAGATTCAATGTTGTAGTGGTTTAAGATTCAGGTTTCGGTGCCGGAATGACTCCCTCCTGCTGGAGCAGGGTGCTGTGTTGTAGTGAGCCTATCCAGTGGCTCTCCCTGCTGGAGGGTTCCAAGGTTTTCGTCATCTGTGGCAGTGTATAAACAATCATTTTACCATTCAAAGCATGATCCTTCCTCACTGGCTGTGTGGCTGGGGATTGCCTGGCTGCTCTGCTGGGGACTCTGTGTTGCTATAAGGTGCCTTGTGCCCTAGTTTGCATTCAGAAAGGTCTTTTGGGTGCCCGGTTTTAGATGTGAATTGCTACCCCTCCACACCACGGGCTGCAGTCATGGCTGTGAGGGACTCCCTACCCACTGCTCCCCACAGAACTACACCCCTTGCGCTGGGGGGCCTTGCAGAGAAGGGGGTAGGGCATTCAGAAGTTACTTCTAGTGCAATGGTGCGTCAACATCAAGAGATTGTACTCACGGCTGGCAGGCCCATTGTGTTCCCACTGGCGCCGCTCGCTAACCATCCCTCTCCATTGATGATTTCCAGGTCATTCTCACTCAGCCGGCAAGTACAGAAAGGATGGTCCAAGATTTCACAGGTGACTAGTCACTCTGAGTGCCTCCCTTCTGAGGCCTGGAGATGCCTTGCAGAGACCTGATTTCCAGAGAGCTACTGCTCAGAATTTGCTGAAAACCAGGCCCTCTGAAAGGGCCTCAAGTCAGGCTCCCCAAGTCATCTGTGACAATAATGACCATGGTTTCTGTCTCCTGCTAGCCCCAGCTCAGCCTGGCTCCTGATGGCCATGGTATGTTTTCTCTGCACCACATACCATGTCTGCAGTCAACCACAGCTCGCACTGTGGAATCTGAACGTAGGCCGGCACTGGCAAACATAGGGACCAGAATTTAGGCTCCTAGATCCACACCCAGTCATGTGAGTCAGAGATTGTCAGCGACACTGAATAACTGGCTCCTGCGGGCTTCATTCGGTAGGAGCAGGGGGTACGCAGCACCTCTGACAATCAGACAGCTTATGGAGTTAGGTCAGGGGCGGCTCTAGGCACCAGCAAAACAAGCTGGTGCCTAGGCGCAAAAAAAAAGGGGGGGCAGCAAGGCTGGGGCCCCCCCTCATCCCCTGCGCGCCGAGAGCGCCGCCCCCCCTGGCTGGGGGGGGGGCCGGGGGCGGGCGACCGACGCCTTGCCTTGCGGAGGCCGAGGAGGAGGCCGGAGGGACGACTGCTGCCGCGGGCATGGCATGACTGGCGGCGGGGCGCTCTGCTGCGCTTCGCGGCGGGACTGCATGACGGCGGCAGCATGCCGAGCGAGCCGCCGCGTCCGACGCGTCCGCCCGAGCGGAGGGTCAGCAGCCCCAGCCAGACCAGCTGGTCCCTCTGCCTGTGCGCTCCCGGGAAGTCCGCCCCCATGCTCCCGCCTGGGGCTGGGGCGGCGGCGCCCAAAGGTCCGCCCCTGAGTTAGGTGCCTAGCTTTAGGCACACATGCTAGCAAATGGTGACCTGCCCTGCACTGCTGCATGAATCCGGATGGAGGTCAGGTTGCTTTTTCGCTATTGGCCTCACTACCAAATGAGCAGGACTCTTGGGAGGCCACTTATTGCGGTGCCACTGGGAGCAGAACTCCCTTCTGAAATATGCGGAGCCCTCCTGGCATTGCCAGCAGCTCTGGGCTGGGGGGATTAGGGTAAGAGGAGGCTACAGGTTGCTCTCTCTTGGTAAGAGCTTTGTTGCCTTACTGCTTTTTCTGCCCTCGGCCCCCAAGCAGCTGTGATGATCCATTAGGAAAGCCCCAAACATGGTGTTGGTGAGTCCCTACTTGCGAGTGGCCCAGGCCCATTCTAGAGTGACCAGATGTCCCAATTTTATAGGGACAGTCCCGATTTTTGGGTCTTTTTCTTATATAGGCTCCTATTCCCCCCACCCCCTGTCCCGATTTTTCACATTTGCTGTCTGGTCACCCTAGCCCATTCCCCCAGGCCCTGGGAGCTCAAATACCAGGCATCTTCCAGCAATGAGTCTGCTCTGCTTTTTGCCTATCTGAGCAGTTGTTCCACGCAACCTTGTCTGGCCGTATACAGGTCACCGCTCACTGATTCCTCTCCTCACAGGTGATCGTCAAGACCAGAACAGAGTACCAGCTCCAGCAGAAGAAGAAGAGAAAGTTACATGTCCCTGGAATTAAAAAGCTGAACATAAACCTATACGATGAAGTATCAGAAAAGGTCAAGGTAAAGCATTCTCCTGCCCACACCCGCCTGCCTCAGCAGGGATTGTGGTTTGGGGGAATTGTCTCTCACATTGACACTGAAATGGGAAAAGTGAATAATCCAGATTAACTCAGACCAGGCCTGTTTTAGCCAGGAGAGGGGCCAGCGTGTCATCTCCCGCTCTCTGCCCTCAGAGGAGAAGCCAGCAGCCTGAAACTGGAGCAAGTCAATTTACATTCCTTACAGAACAGTGCATGGGCCGGTCTGTGCTCTCCACAGGCAGGAGGCTGGTGGAGATGCCACCTCTCTCAAGGCCGGTGTGAGGGGGAAAGGGCAGAAGAAAAGGAGGGGTAAGGGGGGGCCTGAGGCTGTAGAACGGTCTGTGCCTGGGGCTGCTTCCTCTTCTGGAGAGTGGAAAGGGTTAACAGTCCTACAGACAGGCCCGGAGGAGGTGGCTAGCATGGGATTCCCTGGGGATGGCCAGGAGGCCCTGGTGCTGACTGGCCCTCCCAGGAGGTCACTGCAGTGAGTATGTCAGGAAGATGCCCTAGTCCAACAGCACAGGTGGAGTGGGGGAGCTGCTCCCTGGAACAGGATCTGGTTTTCTTCAGGAGAAGCCCCCTCTGCATCCCACGGAGGCTCAGGTGGCAATGGAAGAGGGAGAGGGAAATTGTGCCTGCTGGGAAAGGGCTTGTTCAAGGGACGGCAGGGGAGTGGGGCTGTGGGTGAGGGGCAGACTCAGACAAACTGGGTTTGAATTTTCAGTGCTTGGCCGAACCAAGGGCCAAAGCTGGGGCGTTTGCCCATCCCTTGTGCCCCTCCACCGTGGGGTCCCTGGGCATATGGCAGTGCCATGAGCCTGGACACTGCGGGTCCCTGTAGTTCATTTACCTTCGGCTCAGAGGAGAGACAGGATGGAGCCCGGGGACGAGGGGTTTGTAGCCATTTCAGCACAAGGGCGTGGCTATTTGGTCACTGCTGCTGTTCCTGCCCCACAGGCTCACACACCCCCTGGCTCTGACATGCACTTGGCAGGGACATCTGCAGTGAACACCATGTGGACTGGGCAGTGACAGCAGACTCCCTTCCACATGGCTGACGTGGAATGGCATAATACGCTCCATATGAGCCGGTCTCACTGCTACTGGGCTAATTGGCTGTCCCGTGTCTTCTGCCTCCAGACATGCATATTGTTTGGGGGGCCCAAGGCCAAACGTTCTGCAGTGTCTCGATTTTCCTGGTGCGCTTTGTCTCCGGTCCCTTGAGAAGTCACATTGGCTGTTTCTTGTTCCTCTGATTTTCCAGGGTCATTGTCCTTAGCTGCATGTTCTTTAGGGCCCGTTTTAGGACTAATGTGCATAAATGTAGGGTGACTGCACAGCATCTCTACAGAGCCGAGTTAAGGTTGTTTGGATGCTTTTCCATATCGTATTACAATGGTAGGATTTCTGTTAAGTTAAATTTTCCCTCTGAATTTCCTGGGTTTATAACACTTATTTGGGGGATAATTGCACCATCCCTATAATGTTTTTACCCCAAATTACTGATGTACTCTTAGACTTAACTCCATCTTGAGATATCTTTTGGTCTGCAAAAAATCACAACAATTTGATACATCAATAACTATGTTTAATTATAACCTAATTTCTTCAAATGGAGCCTATGCACTAGATTTCAGTGAGTTTTACCTACATGAGAAGTCTGAAGAGGCTGGGCTGTTCTAATAAGGCCATTTGGGACAAGAACATGTCAGATGCAGTATGCTCCATTTCCTAAAGGACTCATTTGTAGTTTAATTTTAAATTCTAAACTAATGAATGGGCACACTTGTAAATTCCCAGGCAATCCGTTCGATACTCAAAGGCTGAGCACTGAGGATATGGTGTGCTCTTCCAAAGAGGATGTGTCCCTGGTATGACTGCAAATCTCAACTCAGCCTTAACTCTGGTGTCCTCACCAGCATCTCCCTGGTATACTGGTGTATTCTGTCCATTGGCCTGGTTCCAGAGGCCCAGTTCTCCCCCAGGGTCCCGGGGGATATGGAAAACTCCCTCTGGCATTATAAAAACCAGGACCATGACCTAGTCCCTCTTCCCCTTCTCTTTGATAAGTCATGTACCTGAATGCAGCATGTGCTGGTAGTGGGGAATTCCTGCTTCCCGCACAGAGCTCTGCAACACATCTCAGCATCAAGGCAAAATAAACAGCCATGAGATCCATGTAGCACTCACCTAGCATTACCTAGGAATCACAATGAAGGGAGTGGGTTGCCTGGCCGCTTCCTGGAGAGACAGAAGGGGCTGGGTTAGAATCCATTGGGTCTGCCGGAGAAGCAAGAGAGAAGCTGGGTCTATTAGGGAGTGGTGGGGCGTGGGGGAAGCCCAAGTTGTCTTCAGAAGCTGTGTGACCCTCACAAAGTTTCTCCTGGCTCTGAGCTCCAGCTGTGAGTTCCTCATACATCTGGGAGCTGCAGAACATCCCCGCTCAGAGCAGGGGCGGGGGGTCGGTCCCAGAGCTGGGTGAAAATTTCCGGCCAGAATTATTTTACTGAAAAAGGCAGATTTAGATCAACCAAAACATTCTGTGAAAATGAAACAAAACATTTAGTTGGACTCAAAACCATTTTTGGGGGAACATTTTGGTTAGGGCAGCGAACTGGAAAATCAGGTGTTTGCAGAGCTCTGACCATGCCCCCATCTACACTGTACAACCTCTGTGGGATCAGGGAGTTTGCACTGGTGCAGGTGATGGAGAGGCCAGAGGCTGAGCTGCCCACAGAGGCTGGCTCTGCACAAGTGACACAATCTGGAATGGGCAGAGATCCCTGTCTTTGCTGTCTGACTCACACCTGGGCCCTGGTGCTTCAATGCAGCTGTAAATAGCAGCTCTCACACTATGAGTCACAGCCAAAAATAGAACTTCAGAACCAACAAGCCAGCCCCCTCCCCGGAAGCTTTCTGTTGGAGGAAGCCGGGAGAGCTCTTTGGAGCCACTGGGTATAAGACAAATAACATCAGGCCTTGTGCCACCCAGAGCCAGCCAGGCAAGGTCTGGAAGTGAAAATGAGCCTTCCCTTGCTGACTTTCTTTCTTCATATCCATGCAGACTGGGTGCCTGGCCTCAGCCGGTGTGCCTGAGCTGGGCACCGTGACACTACCCATGCTCTGCAGCACCAGCGGGCATTTCCATCCCACGCTGTGGAAAAAGAAGCGGCTTTATTGAGTGATTTATAAATGATGTCACACACGTTCTGTCAGGGCCAGTTCCTGGGGCCCGTTTCTCTCCCACCAGGGTATGAGTAACTTGCCAGTGACGTCACTCTATCTACTTATCTTGGGCCTAGATGTATTCCCCTCCCCACGGCTGCAGCTGCAATGGCCATTTGCTTCCCTCTGGAATCCATAGAGTCATAGAGGCCAGAAGGGATAGTTCCAACCATCCAGTCTGTCCTCCTGCCCACCACAGGCTAGCGAGCCCCCCACCTGCCTGTGACTCCTGCAGGAAGCCCAGAACATACAGTGGAGTTAGAGCAAATCCTTTAGAAAGAGATATTCTTTCCAGACTCCAAGTGACAGAGAACCCCCCATGTCTCTCGGTGAGCTATTCCAAGGGCTAACTAACCTCCATTTAAAATGTGCTCCTTATTTCAAGTTTGTCCAGCATTAGCTTCCACCCACTGGATCTTGTTCTGCCCTTTTCTGCAAGATTAAACAACCCTCTATTATTGGAAATTTCTGCCCCAAGGAGATGCTTGTAGACCATGATCAAGTCACTTCTTAACCTTCTCCTAGATAAATGAAACAGACTGAGTTTCTTTAGTCTCTCACCGCAAGGCAGGTTTCCAGACCTGAATCATTCATATCGCTCTCTTCCAAATCCTTTCCAGTTGGTCCAGTTGATTAGAAATGCAGACACCAGACCTGGACGTGGTATCCAGTGATGGTCCCACCAGTGCCATATACAGAGCTAACACCGCCCCTCTCATTGTAAGGTCTGTGTGGACACCTGGCCTGGATACGGTGACAGGCTCATCAAGGCAGGGTACCCTCTCTCATTGTTTGTCGATGTCTTCAGGTTTGGGGATTTTTGCGAAAAACACACAAAATGTCTTCATCTGGGCTCATGCCAGCTGTTCTGTTTTGTTCCCTTTCCTTCCAGCTGACGGGGTTGATTCTCATCACGATGGCCTTCCTGGCCTGCCTGCTCATGCTGGTCATGTACAAGGCACTGTGGTACGACCAGCTAAGCTGCCCTGAGGGCTTTGTGTTTAAGGTAAAATGACCCCTGTCTCCCTCCAGCCTGTCTCAGTTATCGCCTTACTGATGGTGGTGCTGGGAAAGGAAGGACACTGCCATCTCCTCAGTGTCAAATGTTTGCATTATGCTGTGCCCTGGCTTGCATTCATGGAGCTGGGCCCCCGGACCCTCAATATTGCTGCAGCCAGGAGGAGGAGTCAGAGAGAGAGAGAATGCTCCATTTTCTTGCCAGTAGCTACTGCACCTTTTCTTACCGGTCCTCTGTACCGGCCCGTACCGGCTTACTTTCATCTCTGGTCACAGCCCTGATTATTGGCAGTGCTGGGTGCCTTGGCTGCAGTGAACAATCACATGCCTGTTACAAACAAAGGAATCAAGATAGTTAAGACCAAAGCAGATTGTGAAGAACTTCAAAAAGATCTCACAAAACTAAGTGATTGGGCAACAAAATGGCAAATGAAATTTAATGTGGATAAATGTAAAGTAATGCACATTGGAAAAAATAACCCCAACTATACATACAACATGATGGGGGCTAATTTAGCTACAACGAGTCAGGAAAAAGATCTTGGCGTCATCGTGGATAGTTCTCTGAAGATGTCCACGCAGTGTGCAGAGGCGGTCAGAAAAGCAAACAGGATGTTAGGAATCATTAAAAAGGGGATAGAGAATAAGACTGAGAATATATTATTGCCCTTATATAAATCCATGGTTCGCCCACATCTCGAATACTGTGTACGGATGTGGTCTCCTCACCTCAAAAAAGATATTCTAGCACTAGAAAAGGTTCAGAAAAGAGCAACTAAAATGATTAGGGGTTTAGAGAGGGTCCCATATGAGGAAAGATTAAAGAGGCTAGGACTCTTCAGTTTGGAAAAGAGAAGACTAAGGGGGGACATGATAGAGGTATATAAAATCATGAGTGATGTTGAGAAAGTTGATAAGGAAAAGTTATTTACTTATTCCCATAATACAAGAACGAGGGGTCACCAAATGAAATTAATAGGCAGCAGGTTTAAAACAAATAAAAGGAAGTTCTTCTTCACGCAGCGCACAGTCAACTTGTGGAACTCCTTACCTGAGGAGGTTGTGAAGGCTAGGACTATAACAATGTTTAAAAGGGGACAGGATAAATTCATGGTGGCTAAGTCCATAAATGGCTATTAGCCAGGATGGGTAAGAATGGTGTCCCTAGCCTCTGTTCGTCAGAGGATGGAGATGGATGGCAGGAGAGAGATCACTTGATCATTGCCTGTTAGGTTCACTCCCTCTGGGGCACCTGGCATTGGCCACTGTCGGTAGACAGATACTGAGCTAGATGGACCTTTGGTCTGACCCGGTACGGCCTTTCTTATGTTCTTATGTTCTTATGACAGCTTGCTGGAGAGGCTCCCCCACAAGTGACAGCACTGTTGGGGCAGAGCTGAGGCAGAAGGTCCCCCCATCCTTCCTTCACTTTATAGCCCCCCCTCCCTTCCCCCATCTACCACCCAGACCATGTTGCCTCCCACGCTGACACCGCTGAAACTAATAATCTAGGTTTACCCCACTCAGGCAGGCAGGATTTGGCCCATCTAGCACATTAAGGACATCTGAGGCTTTTCCCCACTAGGATAAAAGGCAAGTTTTAAAGACATGCTCCCTAGCAGACTTAACTAATATGTTCTCAAACCCTAGGGCAGCCGGGGTAGGCTGCAGTTAGGATTAGCTGGTCAAGGTGAACCCTAGCGGGGAGACACCAGCAGACATGGGTTAAAATACAATCTGCCCTGCCTGCACAAGGGTTTTAAGGGTTTGTTCAAAGGGGCTAGCTGCTGTGTTTAAGCATACGCTTGCTGTCCTGGCATGGAAAGGCCCTATCTGATGTAGGACAGCAGCCGGGACCCTGCTACTAAATCATTTAGAGGCTTTTGAAATTCCCCACCCTGCACCTTCCCAGGGTGGGCCCAGCCTTTCTCTTGTCCTAACTGTGTGTGCTTCCTGTGGGGAGAACGGCTCCACAAGACTGGGGACCCTTCAGCAGCTGGAACCAAATCTGCATGAGATGTTTGCATTAAACCCCAAATTCAGGGGAAAACACCTGGCTTCAGGAGTTTGGCATGGTCAAAAATTCTCAGTTGAAATGATTTTTGACAGAAATGGGGGTTTGGGTTTTTCATGAAAAGTGCCTGTTTTCTGTGAAAAAAACAGATACTCCTAAAATGAATATTTCAATCTGGGGATCCTGATGCAGGGCCTCATGAGAGTTGTAGGTCAGATGCCTCAAGTCCTGACTGCTTCATGTCCTCTATGGGCCGGGCTTCCTGACCAGATGATATCTCCCATAATGCAATGCAGCCACAAACTCCCATGATGTGGCTGCCTCCCAGCACCAAGAGGGGGAGCATGGGGGATGTAGGCAGGCCAGGGAACCCAGCACATATAGGGGAATGGTCACTGAGGCAGAACTCGAAGCCCCTGTTTCCCAGCTCGGACAATTGGACAGGGAGCAGAATTCTGCTTCCTGATGCGAATCCAGAGGAACCCGTGTTGTCAGTGGAGTTATGTCAGTGTAAAGAGACACCGCCCCAGGGAGTGGATCAGCAGGCACTGCAGGGGGTCGAGTTATCTGCATCCTTTCTCTTGCCGCATGGAAGAGCATGACCCAGCACAGTTATTGGTTACAAGGGAGCTTGGGGCCCAGCCAGTGTCAGTGCTCCCTCTGCTTTCTAACCAAGGCCTGTAGGTCTCTTTTGCTCATGGTGTTTTCTGTTCTTTTCCCCAGCATAAGCACTGCACTCCCTCCGCACTGGAGATGTACTATTCGGAGCAGGAAGTGGGACCCCAAGGAAGTCTCTACACAGCCATTAACCACTTAAATCAAGGCAAGAAAACCATCCCTGAACTGCCTTCCCCTTGGTTACCAGTCATTAATGCCTTGAAGAAATCTGAGAAAGGCAAAGAGGATCTGGCTGGAATTCAGCAGTAAGGGACAGGAGCCAGACACACCTGGACTGTGGTTCCGGGAGTGCGTGTATTAACTTCAAGGAGAGTATTAACCCATTCAAAGCTAGTTTTGTGTCCCAAATCAACCAACAAAAAGACAATGCTGAAAGGGCGCCTAGAGCAGGAACAAATTGTTTTCTTTCTAGCACAGAGAAGAGATTTTGCTCCATTCTGAGAGATGCCCCTTCCCCCAATCTCTTGAGCATAAAAACGTCCAACGGTTATTCTTTGCTTTTCTTTATTTCTGTATTTATAATGGGGGCTGCCAGGGGAATCTGTCGGGGCAGCGGCCGAGTAGCCATTAGAACGCCATGCCACGCCAAGGCTGAGATAGTGTTTTTCTGCACTTCCATGGATAATTTGAGGTGGACTGAAGTAATACTCTTCTTCGTGCTATACAGGGGTTAGCTTTTGTCTGCACACATTGCATTAACCCCAGAAGGACCTTTTGGTCCCTGTCCAGTAGTGTTTCGTTAATGGTTTTTCGACACGGTGGTTGCTGAGTGCCCATGACCTTCTTCATGTCAGGAGGGAAGAAAATAGGCTATGGGCAGACCACAAAAATAGCAACCTTTTAGAGCAGCTAAGTGCTTCAGTGTTGCTATCCAGTGCTGTATGGAGGCAAATGTTAACACGCATTGCACTTTAATTTGAGTAAGCTTTTAAATGTCATTTATGCTTCGCTAGTCTCAGTTGCAATTTGATTGCTAATTACCAGGCTAAATCTGACACCATTTAATTACATTGCTGCTGGCTAGGGTACCTTTTTTGTTTCGTCATTAACATATCTTCAAGTCTGTAGGATCTGGTTGGTGTGAAATCACTGTGCCACTCTCGTTTGCACCATGTGTTTGTGTGTGTGTGTGTGTGTGTGTGTGTGTACTGCTTTTAGGCCCTCGCATTGTGGAACATCATTGGCGATTTTACACCACTTTGTACATTTTTATAGAGATTGTGATTTGTCACCTTGCAGCAAAGCACTTCCAAGTGTCTCCAAGTGCCAAAATGAATGTGGTGATCAGCAGCTTTCCTGTAAGTAAAAATAAATGTACATCTTCACCATGGCTTATTCATTCTTCTCCTGGTTGTAATTGGTTTTGGGGTTTTTTTTTTGAGTCTTTCTTTGCAAGAGCTCAGCAATGCTGACAGCTGTGCCAAGTCCAGCCACCTAACACGGAAGTGTAAAAAGTGATAATCAAATGCACCGTCACTGGAGCACGGTCCTGCGTCAGGAGCCCAGTGCAGTAATAGCTCTGGCATGGGGGAAAGTGCCACGGAATTTAATAGCTTTAGAGTGACCTAGATGTTAAGGCCAGATGGGACCATGCTGATCACTCAGACTGACCTCCTGTATAGCACAGGGCAGAGAGCCGCACCCAGAGACTCTTGCAGCCAGCCCAGAACTCCTGGCTGAGCTAGGGCATGTCTGATTTCAAGGAATGCCCCACACAATTGACCTCCTTGTTGAAACATCTGTGCTGTTAAATATTTCATTTGCATCCACAGCTCTAAGCTCGCCCACAGGATCTTGGTTTTGGGTTCAAAGCAAATCTGAAAAGGGCCAATTTTGCTCATTTGGAGTCTGAACCCAGACTCTGTCCAGACTGAGCCTCAAAATCAGCGCCCAGACCTTGGCCTAATCTAGATTAAAACACTTCCTTACTCCCTTTCTGCTGTGGGAGTTGCTTGTAAAACAGAGTGGTTGGGAAAAGGCCCAAAGAGAACCAACCTCCCCAGCCTTTCTGCAATAGCAACAGGCTCTTGGCACCTCTGAGGCTGCCAGGCGCCATAGAGAAGGTTCACAATACTGCAGGGTTGTCAAGGTTTTTCAGTGTGTGCCGCTGTGTGGGCTGTCTCTCTCACTAACCTCTGGCGTCGTTCGTTATTTTCCTCATTTGGCACTAGGACAAAAGTCATCCGTGACTGTGACACTCTCCTGGCTCTGATGCTGCACAGCACTGTACAAAGGAGCCCAGTATTGTCACCCTGTTTCACAGAGAGGGGATGTGGCAGAGTTAGAACTCGAACCCACGTCTCCTGCCTTAGCCACTGGCCCATATGCTGCCCGTGTTATCTGGCTGTTCCCTGGAGCAATGGAGAACCCCTAGCTCCATGGCGCTGACTCATGTAACAGCTAATGCAGTAACATAAGACCTTTCCAATCATCAGTGTGCCCTCTCGGGCCTAGTACAGTACGGCAGGAAAAGAACAAACACTCCCTCAGCCAGCTGCTAAAGTCACTTCCTGCACCTTTGGAGTTTGTCGGTGGGTTCTCCGTCTGGTTTTCTTCCTTTGCCAAAGACGACAGACCAATCCAATTGCAATCTCTCCCCGTGCGCAGACAGAAAGGCTTTGAGCTGTACTTGGCAGAAAGACTTTCCAAGTCTTGGTAAAAGAGCCCAGCTTCTTGAATCTGCTTTTGATTTTGCATGTTTTCATTGGTCCTTCCATATGGTAACCTAGAAGAGAGTCCCTCATCATCTTGCCCTGGGCTTGCAGCCAGGGAGAGCTCACTCTGGGCTTCTGGGCCCGTCATTCACCTGTGGGGGAGACACCCCACTCTCTACAGTGATGAGTGAAGATCAGGATTCCCTGAGAGGCTCTCTGGTCTGCCAGCTGCCTTGGATGTCCCTCCCCAACAGGGTTTGGTATTTTTCATGTTTACATGGATAACCCTGCTCCCAGCATCTGCTGAACTCCTTGTCCCCAAAGCAGAGTTCAGCGTGCTTGTGCCAAATGCTGGTTGAGCTGGTACAGTCATGCAGAAGTTGGGAGCAGGGGGGTTTCAGGCAGGTGGGAGATATGCACAGCTTGCAGAAGTCTCCACTTCTTACTCTCTGAAGAGCACCATGCAGGTGCCGTGAGAAGGGCTGTGACTAGGAAGTGGCTCCCCTTTGGAGTTCCAGGCACAATCCACATGAGTCTGTGCTCTGTCCTCTGGGCTGGCTGGTGAATGAGGAGTTTTCTGCACTGGATACAGATAATCTTGCTGAACCTCAGGGCTGGTGGAGAACCAAGAAGTGATGAATGCTGCTAGCTGCATTTTGTCCTGTATGCAGAGATTATAGCTACAATTCCCAGCAATCTCCCCTTCTTTTTCTCTTCTGCAGAAATTCCATGGACTTGCACAAATTTCAGGCCTTCATAAATAAATAATTCACAGTGGAGAGAGCTAAATAGCAGGGTCCCCCAAGGATCTGTACTGAGACCAGGGCTGTTCACCATATTCGTAAGTGATCTGGAAAAAGGGGTAAACAGTGACGTGGCAAAGTTTGTAGATGTCCAAAGCAGACTGTGAAGAGTTACAAAGGGGTCTCACAAAACTGGGTGACTAGACAACAAAGTGGCATCCGAAGAAGTGGGTATTCACCCACGAAAGCTCATGCTGCAAAACGTCTGTTAGTCTATAAGGTGCCACAGGATTCTTTGTTGCTCTTAAAGTGGCAGATGAATCACTCAATAAATTGCCCTGTTCTGTTCACTCCCTCTGAAGCCTCTGGCACCAGCCACTATCAGAAGACAGGATACTGGGCTAGATGGACCATTGGTCTGACTCAGTCTGGCTGTTCTTATGTTCCTATTTCTTTCTATGTACAGTTACATTTACATGTAAATAGACAGGAAATAGCAATAAGTACCTGATACTCCATGTAATGACATGAGTGCAGTAAGAAACCAATTTGAAGTACTCTGCTCAGAAATATTCACTGACAGAATACAATTATAGATGTGAGTACACAGCTCAGTCAGGAATTACACAGGAACAAAGGTTCACTTTCAACTGCTGTACATTTCCAAGGGGGCCTTGTAACACTTAAACATCAGGCCTTTTCCCAGAGTTGTTTCTCTATCTGTGCCTAGGACCACGTCTGTACAAAGGAAATTGAAGTATCTGCCTGGGAATTCCATGTCAGTCTAGGAAAGTGTGGTGGGAGGGTGATTAACAGGCACTGGCTGCCATGAACCAAGTTAAGCCATGGGATCAAACTTTGGTTTGTAGGATTTTGCGATAAATACATGTATCAAAAAGAATAACTCAGCAGTAATTACCCTTTGGCTGCCATGTAGGTAATGTACCAGGATTCTTACAAATATGTGTTCAATATGAGACCAAAGGGGTAACATTAAGTAATTCAGGCATTAAAGTGACGTTTCTTGTTATGTGCAATAGTGTTAATTACAGGTATCAAAAATTAGAACCACCCTGAATTACAAAGAAACTGTACTGTGATCAGTGTCCCTGTATTTCATGGAACTAAATAATAAAGTCACTACTCCAAAGAGCTTAGAGCACTGGAGTTACAGGCGTTGTTATTCACCTTGTACTCAGATATCTACTGATTCTTTTCTTTGGGAAAATGCTGGGTTTTAAGAAGAAAACATACTCCGAACAGACAAAGTAGATCCAGTCCCTTATAGCTGAAGAGCCATGCACTGCAGCTGAGCTCTCTATCATGCAGTTCCTACACTTCCTTCCCTCTCCAGAAAACAGGGACATTAACACGGAACACTATTCACTTTTCGAGTATGGGGCTCCTCCCTCTCTGAGCATCACCCTGTTATACACAGGCTCTGTCCCACTCATCCCACAGAATGTTGTAAGAATGGGGATCACATATGAAAGCCTTCCTGCTGCATATGCATGTAGTCCATGCTTCCATGAGCTGTCTCTAGGGTTGCCAAGCGAATGGCACACCCAGTCGAAAAGGGACCCTGGCGGCTCTGGTCAGCACTGCCGACGGGGCCGTTAAAAGTCTGGTTGGTGGCACAGCGAGGCTAAGGCAGAGTCCCAACCTGTCCTGGCATCACGCTGCGCCCCAGAAGCAGCCAGCAACAGGGCCGGCTCCAGACCCAAGCGTGCGCTTGGGGCGGCATTTTGCCGGGAGGGCGGCAGGCGGCTCCGGCGGACCTTCCGCAGTCATGCCTGCGGGAGGTCCACTGGAGCCGCGGGACCAGCGGACCTCCCGCAGGCATGACTGCAGAGGGTCCGCTGGTCCCGTGGCTCCGGTGGACCTCCCGCAGGCATGACTGCAGAGCGTCCGCTGGTCCCACGGCTCGGGTGGACCTCCCGCAGGCATGACTGCGGAGGGTCCGCTGGTCCAGCGGCTCCGGTGGACCTCCCGCAGGCATGACTGCGGAGGGTCCGCTGGTCCCGCGGCTCCGGTGGACCTCCCGCAGGCATGACTGTGGAGGGTCCGCTGGTCCCGCGGCTCGGGTGGACCTCCCGCAGGCATGACTGCGGAGGGTCCGCTGGTCCCGCGGCTCGGGTGGACCTCCCACAGGCATGCCTGCGGATGCTCCACCGGAGCCGCGGGACCAGCGGACCCTCCGCAGGTGCGTCTGCAAGAGGTCCTCTGGAGCCGCGGGACCGTCGACCGGCAGCGCGCCCCCTGCGGCATGCCGCTGTGCTTGGGGCGGCCAAATTCCTAGAGCCGCCCCTGGCCAGCAGGTCTGACTCCTGAGTGGGAGGGTGGGGGCAGGGTGCTCTGCGCGCTGCTCCCACCCCGAACACCAGCTCCACACTCCCATTGGCTAGGAACAGCGGCCAATAGGAGCTGGGGTGGGGGGTGCCTGTGGGTGAAAGCAGCGAGCGGAGCCTCCTAGCCACCCCTTACCTAGGAGCTGGATCTGCTGGCTGCTTCTGGGGCGCAGTGCAGAGCCAGGATAGGCAGGGACCCTGCCTTAGCCCCACTGTGCTGAAGACCAGGAGCCACCCTAGGTAAGCCCACGACCAAGCCCCTGCCCCAGCCATGAGATCCCCGCAAACCCAGAGCCCCCTCCTGCACTCCAAAACCCTCATCCCTGGCCCCACCCCAGAGCCTGCACCCCCAGATGGATCCTTCATCCCCCCGGTACCCCAACCCCCGACCCCAGCCCAGAGCCTCCTCCCACACCCTGAAACGCCCATCCCCAGCCCAGAGCCTGTACCCCTCCTGCACCCCAACCCCCTGCCTCAACCTGAAGCCCTGCACTCCAAATCCCTTGGCCCCACCCCCCCAGCCTGGAGCCCCCTCCTGCACTCCAAATCCTTCATTCCCAACCCTACCCCAGAGCCAGCACCCACAGTTAGCCCTCACCCCCTCCAGCACCCCAACCCCTGTCCCAGCCTAGTGAAAGTGAGTGAGGGTGAAGGAGAGCCAGCCACCAAGGGAGGAGGAATGTAGAGGTGGGGCCTCTGGGAGGGCGTGGCAGGGGACAGGGCCTTAGGGCAGGGGCAGGGCTAGGGGGTTGTTTTGTGTGATTAGAAAGTTGGCAACCTTAGCTGTCCCACTAGGCCAATGAAATGAGTAAGAACTGCCTGGCAGAGTAAGGAGTGCAGGGTCAGGCACAAATTAATCTGAAAAGTTCACTGGGGAAAATCAGTTAAGGTGTAGGCTGCATAGCAGAATAAACAGACCCTTCAAGTGCCGAGGAGAACTCACTTCTCCATGTGCATCACACAGCCATGCTGGACTGAGTTAGAGGGACATGCTCAGGGCTCTGTTTAGCATGGAGATCAATGCTGCTGAGAAGGCAGGCTGTTAGATTTACAATGCAAGGAAGGGGCTGAGGCACAGGAAAAATCAATTTGAAATGGTGCATTTGCAATACAAGCAAACATTGGCTACTCTTTGAACTACTGCTGAAGGAGGCCACAAGGGAAAGCTCTGACTTTGGCACATCTGGCTTAGCTACACCAGCCCACCTTTATTGGTTAATCCTCGGGGTTCATAATGACTGAGAGCTGAACAATCGAGAGCACGGGTCAGCTGTTTAAATATTTAATTTAACACTGGCCAAACATCAGGAAGCCTCTGGCCATTTCACATAAGACCCTCATTGTTCCTATAATCATCAGATGGAAAACCAACCACACCTTCACAGCTTCTGTTGTCTGAGATTTCTGAGGCCAGGTCTACACTACAAAGTATTTTTATCATGGCTACCTCGGTCAGGGGTGTGAAAAAAATCACACACCCCTAGCCATTATATCTATGCCATCAAAAACCTCCACATAGATGCAGCTGTGCCAACAGAAAAGGGCTTCTGTCAGCATATCCAATGTCATAAGAATGGTGTTATTATGCTGGGCAAAACCACCTCCTGTTGGCATAAGCTGTCTCTACACTAGAGGGCTCTGCCAGTACAGCTAGTATAGATGATAGCTGGACTGGCAAAAGAATGTGTTGTAGACAAGGCCTGAGACTCTAGCTGCATCAGATCTTGAAACACATTCATAGAGCTGCCTGGAAAGCAGGAATTTTTCCCATGGGGATTTTTGAATCCCCTTTCAAGATTTTCTGATTGTGAGTTTCCAAGTCTTACACAGGAGAATTTGAAAAAGTAAGAAAGACGAATCAAACCTACATTTTCTTACTGCTTTGCAACCATAACCAGTTGGAAATCAGTCAGAAAGTGGAAGAAAATGGGTTGCCCACACTTTTTCTCACTGTGGAGTTTTCCTGCTGGAATTCCAATTTTCCCACGGGAAATTGTGTTTTTGATGAAACCATATTTTCCATCAGAAACGTTTTCTGCACAGAAAATTCTGACCAGTACTCCAAATTGGGGGTAGGGAGTAGATGACTAAAGAGAACAGTGAGCTAATGCTAATGGAATCAGAGTAAATGCTCTAAGGGTATGTCTACACAGCAAAGAAAAACCCGCGGCTGACCCAGCGCAGCGAACTCACACTCACAGGGCTTTGGCAGCAAGACTGTTTCATTTCTGTGCAGACTTCAGGGCTCAGGTTGGAGCCCGAGCTCTGGGAGCCTCCCACCCCTGCAGCATCCTAGAGCCCTGTCTCCAGCCTGAGCCTGGAAGTCCACCCTAACAGCCCCTCAGCCCAAGCCCCGCAAGCCCGAGTCAGCTGCCATTGACCCGGGTTTTTCTTTGCTGTGTAGACATACCATAAAGGGCCACATTTTCAAAAGAGCCTCAATTCTGCCGCTTCTATGACTGCAGCTGCAATTTTGCACAAGTAACTATTTATGGCTGTGATTTTGCACATACAGTCACATATGCAAATAACAGAATGCAGGAAAGAGATTTACAAAGCTGCCTAAGGATAGGAATTAATAGAAACTGGGCACCTAAATCCCCTAGGTGTCTTTGGAAATCCCAGCCAGGATGTCTAGCTAGCTGGTATAAAGGAGCAATTTGTAGTTAGAAGCCTCACTTTGAATATTTGCACTTGCCTTCAAATGACCGTGCCTGCAAAAATTGCAGCCAGCAGGAACTGTGAGAGTGCAGCTGCAGGAGCAATCTTAGAGGATGTCTTTGGAAATTGCTCTCTCTAGGCCTTTTCCCACTGCTAACTTTGATGATTCTAGGACACTTTACTACAGTGAAAGAATGGACCGTCCAAGAGCCAAGTGAGATCCATAAATATGAACCGGGACAATACGAAAGCAAATGCTCATGGAAACTCAGGGCCTGGCAGGGTGTGACTATACTGCATGGTAAGTCTGATGCATCTGTGTGCTGGGAAATTAGCTCAGGCTTCAGACTCATTCATGACTCAGGGATGTCCTTCTTGACATCCCCCTGACAGCAGTGGAAGTTCACACTGAAGGGAGAGAAGCAAATGCTGCCTAGAGTGGTGAGGTGGGACACAGCCAATCAGAGCAGCTGCAGGTAGCAGCCAATCTGGGCCCGGCAGGCCCCTATAAAAGGAGCTGCAGGAGAGTGGATGGTGTGCTGGCTGGCTGAGGGCGCTATAGGACCTGAGAGAGAGCAGTGCTGGCAGAGGCCAGGGAGGGACCTGAAGGCGCTCTCGGCTGGCTGCTGGGACTCAACCAGGACAAGGCCCTGAGGTAAGGGTGAAGAATGTGCTGGGGCCATGGGGAAGTGGCCCAGGGAATTGTAGCAGTGATGCTGTTTATTTAAAGACACATAGTGGGTGGCTGCTATCTATAGGGTTCCTGGGCTGGGACCCAGAGTAGAGGGCAGGCCTAGGTCCTCTCCACTGGCCACTGGGAAAGTGGCTTGGAATTTGAAGCACCCCAGAAGGGGAATTGAACTCTTTTAGTGGCCTAGCTGAAGAGCTGAGGCCAAAAAGGCCCAAACAGGTGAAGAGTTTCCAGGGAGGGAGCTGTGGCGGATGTAGCCCCACACCAGGGTTGGGACTGCTTGCAGAGCAGGGACAATTTGAGAGATCCCAGAACGGGCTGAGAAACAGTTCAGACCAGGATACTCTGATAGGTCCTGCTGGACTGATTGAGAGGTGAGCCCAGAGATAGGGCTGAAGATTGAGGGACCTTATAGAAGGTGCTGAAATAGGCCCCCTATTGGATGTATATCCTGGAAGGGGTTTGATTTTTATCTCACATTCAGATTGTGTGACTTGTCTGGAGGGCTGAGTCATCAAAGACCCACCACAAACAGAGAGAGAGAGTGCAGGTGCACACACTGAGATGGGGTGCTTGTGAGAGGGGAGTGTACCCCATTACACCACCTAGGTGTGTATTATAATAGTCACTCTTCTTGTCCTATAATTGCATAGGTGTTAATGGGCTACTCTGCCTGGAATGGTCCCTTACAATGTGTGCTAACTATTTATGCTAGACAATTTGTTCCACTTTGTACTCCTGGGGGAATTCTGCACACAATATTTGAAATTCTGCAAATTTTATTTGTTAAAATAACACTATATAATCACACCAGTTTCAATTATTTTGGTAATTTATTTCAAAATACCTGTCAGCAAGTATGTCTGTAGCAATATAGACACACAAATTCCCTGCACGAGTAGAGTTAAAGAAAGTCCTATGACAACCCAATTCCTGTTTCTCTGTCCCCCTTACCTCTCCAAGCCCAGCCAGGGGGCCAGACACCTGCCCCACTCCCTCCCAGAGCACAGCCACAGACATGCACCCCCTCCTGCCCCAGAGACCAGGGATCCGGACGAAGAAACAGCCTGATGCTCGGTCCCAGGCTTGCATGGAGTTTCCTGCATGCCGCCCTATCCTTCCCTCAGGGAATGCTGGGAACTGCAGTGGCCAGGAACCCTAGCTCCCTCCCGGCAGTGTCTTCTGTGTGTGAGCTGGGATCTGCTGGGTCCAGTGGCCCCTAGTGGTGGCCAGCAACACTGCAGCCCATTTCTGTGGGGGAAGGAAATTCTGCATGCACAGCATTAATTTCTGCAAAATTCTGCATTGCACAGTGGCGCAGAATTCCGCCAGGAGTAACCTTGCTTTTTGCAGAGAAGCTAGGTGTTCCTTTCCCAGACCCAAAGAAGAGCTATGTGATTAGAAAGCTTGTCTCTCTCACCAACAGAAGCTGGTCCAATAAAAGATATTACCTCACCCACCTTGTCTCTTTCATACCTTGGGACTAACATGGCTACAACTACACTGCATACAACAATCACATACTGTTTTTTTCCATGGGACCCCTGCTTCATTCAGTGCACAGGGTGGATGGTGCTCACTTACAGAGCAGCTATTCAATATTTTGTTTTATTCTTATTGTTCAGTGTATGATTCTAGGCCATATTTACTGCTCACTATTCAAACCCTGCTCTGAAGACAGATGTATTAATTTCTTCATGAGAGTCTACTTAGTAGGAAGACATTTTACATTAGAAATTGATTGTCTGCCCATTTTGGGCCTCTATCATTGACCTGCTGAGTGTGATGCTGCAGTGGTGGATTATTCAGTTATAAAATATGCATAAATATGCCGGTGCAAAAGGCCAAGCAAACGAGACCAGATTATAGTGCTTGAGCACGGCTGTAGTATACTATGTTAACTCAGCTACCCTATGAAAGTGCAGAACTAGGGCTGCCTCGCAAGCTATTCTTCCAGAGCAGACTCTACTGTACAACTAGCTTGGACTGTGAGGAATAATTCAGTAAAACCTCTAAACAAGGGAAAACGCTTCCAGCTTTTTCAAAGGTTCAGTGTTTTTCTTGGTTCATTTCCTGGCTCAAGCTGTTAGCGTTTTCATAATCCTCAGGAGCTATCTTCCTGCAGGCCAGATAACGAACAGGCCTCTGTGCACTATGAAAGATGATGATTGTGTGAAATGCTTTAGCACCCCTACAATTTACAGAGCTGCACTGTTACGTATATGGATTTCAGAACTCAAAAGATCAATCATTTACTTCATCTTCTGGCTCTCCTGAGGAGATCCATGCTTTGCTGGCAGCCTCTCTGTTCCGTACAAATGCTACCTTTAGGTTTCCTAAGTATAATGCCTCATTTTAAGGTGCAAGGTTTTGAATGCTGAGCTTTATAAATCTGTCTCACAGCATGGACCTCTGCAGCAGAGAGAGCTACAGTTCTCATCTGTTCCAAATGGCAGAATATTTGTCCCTGGATTGCCGTTGCTGTTACTTGGGTTGCTGCTCATTGAAAGAGACCGGAACAACCCTTGCCCAGCCAGTATTTATGGAGCATGTCACAAGCCAAGGATTTCAGACAAACGACGCCCAGAAAATTCAGGGCCAGGCTCTGGAGCAGAAGAAATGAGTGGCTGTCAGGAAGCCAGTCACAGGCGAGCTCTGCCTGGTCTCAGCCCCATGCGTAGGTTGATATTCACTTGTTAACCCACTTGAAATTTAACATATTCAGAATAAGATGCAGATAGGAACAGCTGGCCTAAGGGGTTCATGGGGCTGATCCCCTTCCCCCACCTGTCTGAAACATCCCAGCTGTGTAGAGGCCTGATCTACTGCAGGGTGCACTGCTACCTGCTGCCCCAGGGCAGGAGTGGGAGCTCTCAGACTGCAGCAGAGAGAGGAAGCACAGGGCAGTGAATGCCACTCTAAGGGCTGATTCAGGGCATGGGGCACTCTGTTCCCATAAACCCTCCCAGCCACCTCTGCTTCTGTTTCAGATCTAGCACCCAGGCATGGAGAGGCTCTGCAAGAGGGAGGGGTGTGTGCAAAGTGGGGTGTCCTGGGCAGCTGGTTGGATCAGGGTCCAGAGCTGGGCCTACCTGCAGCCCCACCAGTGCTTTTTGGCTCAGCTGTTGCTGGAGGCAAAAAGCGGTCTCCCAAGAACCTCAGGATCACATGCCCTAGCCTGTATGCAGGGGCCATCGACTGGAGTCACAACCCAGGATTGACCGTTCCAGGTCGGGGTCAGATCCCACATGAGATGCAGCTTGCAGAAAGAACCAGTCAGAGCTGATCAATCCCACCATGGCAGCTAGTCAGTGAGGGTTCCCCCCCAACAGTCATCGTGGCGGGGCCAATGACTCCTGCCAGCTGCTTTAAGGATAACATCATCCAATCCAGATGGAGCCTACTTCTTGGCCTAAAGTCAATGCTCATGCAGAAACCTCAGGTGGAGAGTCAGGGGCTGCCTGCGGGCTCCCCAGCAAAGGCCCCCTGTTCTGGAGGGGGATCCAGTATGCCATGACTGCAGAGGGAGGCAAAAACGGGGCTGGTATTTGGGACACCAGCTCCCATGGAAATCAAATGCTGCCTTGTCATAGATCCTTCCCCTGACAGGAGCTTGGAATGGAGGAGTGAGCACTAGAACTAGAGATTTGCAGAAATCAGGGCAGATTGGCAGACAACTTGTGAACAGAGAATTGGCTTGAATTTATAACCAATATTGGGCCTGACTCATCTCTGTTACTCACTAAATTTCAGTGCAGTTGCATAGGTGTAAAACTGAAGTAACACACAGTGGTGAATAATTTAGCCCGCCCCCCCAAAAAATATTCTCATTGTCTGTCTATTGCCACCCCCACACACAATCAGCAGAATTCCTATGCCATAATAACAGATACTTTAAATATCTTAATATAGCCTTAAAATTACTAAAAAGTTGGAAAACTGGACTAACCCCACAGTTTGGATTAGTTCATGTAACTTTGGTATTGTGATTGCATTTACATACACGTTTGAGTCAAACATGTTAGTCTAAGTGTCTTAACCAGTCAATAGCTGAGGGAAGGGTGTGATGGAGTAGGGGCTGTCTGTGTGGGGGTTGGGAGAGCCGGGGAGGATTTTAGGTGAGGGACAGGACCTGAGCCTGTAACCTGAGCCAGGCAGGGGGGAGGGGAGGTCAACACCTTTGCCCGGGAAACTAAAAAAGGCAGGGAGCCGGCTGGAGGGGGTCGAGTCAGTTTCGGTTTGGGGCTGGGGGGTGAGAGTTCAGGGAATCCTATGCTGGGATCCAAGCACCCTGAACCCCCAGAAGGACTCGATTGAGGGGACCTGGTTGTGCTGTAGCCTGTATTCCTGTTGTCCAATAAACCTTCTGTTTTACTGGCTGGCTGAGAGTCACTGTAAGTCCCAGGAAGAGGGGTGCAGGGCCGGACTCGAAGGGTATTGTGCAAATCATGAAGGAATCTTGCCGATATGTGCAGCCTGCAAGAATGTGGCCTATATCTTCTAACCAGGCACAGCAACAAAGGGGAGAATCACGAAAGTCCCACTTAGAGTCATTTGTCATATCTATGATCACTCTACATCTGAAGTGATTGATCTTTGTCCACAGATGGCGTGCAAGGTCAAAACCTGGGGGCTGGACTATCGGGCCTGTCTGAGATAGGCATTGGCTATGTTTGAAGCTTGTTCTTGCCACCTAGTACACCATCTGGAGGTGACTTGAAAACTCATTACAGGAATTATCCAAATGGAGTGTCTTGTGCTAAGATGGTAGATCAGTGGGTTAGACACATCTATAAACTAGGGTACATGTGGCATGTCCTGTACCTTAAGGAACAGATTCTGCAAGGTTACTTGTCACCTGATGTGAGAAGGGGCAATGTTGGACAGGACTAGCAGCCAGGCCAGGTTCATCAGTCTCTTGGTAACCAAAATGGCTAAGGCACAAAATGAGTTGTATCTAGTGAGGGACACAAAAGGCAATAAGATATTCTTTAAATACATTTGAAGCAAGAGAAAGCTGAAGAAACATGTAGGACCTCTACTTATCAGGAAAGGAGAGCTAATAATGGATGACATCAAGAAGGCTCAGGTGTTTAATGCCTGTTTTGCTTCAATCTTCATTTAAAAATTGTGACCAGATACTCAACACAATTAATATTAACAACAAGGGGGAAGGAATGCAAACCAAAACATGGAAAGAACAGGCTAAAGAACTTTTAGGTAAGTTAGATGCATTCACATCAGCAGAGCCTGATGAAATTCATCCTGAGGTACTTTAAGAAGTAGCTGGTGTAATCTTAGAACCATTAGCAATTATCATTGAGAACTCAAGGAAGATGAGTGAGGGCCCAGAGGACTGGAAAAGGGCAAACATAGTACTTACCTTTAAAAGGGGGAACAAAGAGGACCCAGTGAATTATAGGCCAGTCAGCCTAACTTTGATATCTGGAAGGATACTGGAACAAATTATTAAAAAATTAGTTTGCAAGCACCTAGATGATGATGATAAGGTGTTAAATAATAGCCAATATGGATTTGTCAAGAACCAATCATGTCAAACCTACCTATTTTCTTTCTTTGACAGGTTTACTGGCCTAGTGGATAGGTGAGAAGCAGTAGATGTGATCTATCTGATTTTTAGTGAGGCATTTGACCACAGTCCCACATGATATTCTCATGAGCAAAGTAAGGAATTGTGATCTAATTACTATAAAGTGAGTGCAACACAGAGGTCAATTGGTGATTCATTATTCTGTCAGCAACTCTTGTCAGGCCTGGCACGCAATCTACACTTAACACGCTGTTGTCATGATATATATATCAAAAGATGGCCTGGAAAACTAATAACTCTCTGATCATTAATATTCTTGTGTGGGATGTGTACAAAGTTATGGATCTGTGCTGGAGGCCTCAGGGTCCTGCCACACCTGTCCCACGAAAAGAGTAGAAGAGTCCTCCAAGCTTCATAGAGAGTCTGCGTGGGAAGCGGACAATCAGAGGCTGCAGGGAGCAGCCAATCTTGGCCAAGCAGGGCCATATAAAAGGAACCAGAGTCAGGCAGTTGCTGCTTGGAGCCTGAGGAGTAAAGATGGTGCTATTAGTGGGCTGAAGGACTTCAACACCATGGACAGCTCAGTGCTGGCAGGGACTGGGGGAGTGAGAGAGCTCCTTGCTCTCTGCTGGGCCTGAATGTAGAACAGCCCTGAGGTAAGGATGAAGCATTGGCGAAGGTTGGAGCCACAGGGGAGTGGCCAGGGAACTGAAAGCAGTTGAGTTAAAGGGACATGGTGGCCTGTGGCTGCTATTCTTAGGGTCCCTGCACTGGTGGAGTAGTGGGTGGGCCCAGGTTCCTCCCATAAGACACTGGGGAAGTGGCTTACAATTGGCCAGTGATAAACCCCCAAAGGTGATCTGAACTGGTAAGAGGCCCAGGTGGAGAGCTGGGGCCAGAACAGGCCAGAGTGGGTGAAAAGTCTCCAAGGAGGAAGCCCTGGGAGCACAGCCCCCTACCAGGGTCAGCAGTGCTTAAAGACTTTGAACTAATACCCCAGAAGGGGTCTGTTTGGGTTGTGTTTTATGCAGACTATGTGTGACTCAGCCAGAGGGCTGAGACACGAGAAACTGCCAGAAGGGTTCACCACAGACGGAAAGAGGTGCAGACACATACCCAAATAAGGGGGCACTTGCAAGAGGTGGGTGCCACCTCCTTACAATGCCCCTGGATAAGAGAATGTGTATTTGCTTGTCTGACCAGCCTGGTCATCAGGCAGAGACCATGAAGGTGGCATTTACATAAAAGGTAAACAAAGCCATCAAGCTAACTGGGGAGGAGGTAATCACTCAGCTGTTACTAGCAGGGAAGGAACTAGTCTGAAGTCTTCACCAGACCACATGACATCTCTTCTTAGCAGGAGAAAAGGAACTTTATTTGAGGATACATTTCAAAGGTTTACTGGCCTATAAAGCCAGGGGGTCTGGACTGCAGAGAATAAGCAATTGAATCAACTGATTATATACAATAAACTGTAGTAAAGTGTTTCAAATAACATCTTTTTCTGAAAGCTGGTGACACACTGGTGATAAATATCTGTGAAATATCAATTTTTAATACTTCCAGAGGAATTTTTGAAAAGCATTGACATTATGCTTTGAAATCTGTGACCAAATACAGGTTTCTCCCAGACAGGTGTGGAAGGTAGCATGGTGGAATCAGAGAAGTGGAAACCCCATTTACATGTGAATCAGCAGGAGGGTGGGAAGCCCACAGGAAGGGAAGAACACCAGGAGGTCCTCACACCTCTTCATACAAGTTCAATGAAATCTCAGAGAGATAAGGGGAAACAGAGTCATTTTGGCATCTTTCATCTAGGAAGACCAGAGAAACCAGCACCTGGTACTTCTGTGGATGGTCCCATGTGAGAGAGAGACAGTGATGGCTGGAAAGAAAAAAGTTGGTAAGGAATCTACCTTGAATCAGACTGTAGCCTGAGTTAAGTCTTAGCCATTAGGAAGCATATTTTCACTTTTATTTGCTTGTAACCATTTTTTTCTTTATCCCTTGTACTTAAATACACTTAAAACCTCTTGCTTTTGTTAATGGACGTTTTACTGTTAATCTAAACCACCCCAGTGCTGTTTGAATTGACCTGATTGTTAACTCCAAGCTTTGGTCTCTTTAATGCTTGTTACTTCTCTGAGTGTTCCAGAAGGAGGCTGGACACAGCCGGAAATATGGTTTTGAGGAAATTCAGGACTGGGGATATGTTGGGGTCACCCACAAGTAGAAACCCAGGTTGGTGGAGAGCAAGGTGGGGCTGTTGTGTTGTAGGCAGGCTGCTGGGGTCGGAGCACTGCACAGCCCACAGACACTCAAGAAACTGCATGATCATCTGCTGACTGTTGGTGTCCAGGCTGTGAACCACAGTAGCAGAGCTTTTCAGGCACCAATGTTTACAGGGCAGACAGTGCCACAACCTCACACTGGTCTGGGTTGAACCCTAAAATGTCAGTGGGTGCACAACTAACTGAAAAAACCATACTCAGAGTAGTTATCAATGGTTTGCTGTCAAACTGGGAAGGCGTATCTGGTGGGATTTTGCAGGGGTCTGTCCTGGGTCTGGTCAATATTTTCATGAACAACCTGGATAATGGAGTGGAGAGTAGGCTTATAAAATTCCCAGATAACACCAAGCTGGGTGGAGTGTGGTTTGCAAGCATTTTGGAGGACAGGATTAATTCAAAATGATCTTGACAAATTTAGTGAATTGGTCTGAAATTAATGAGATGAAATTCAACAGATGTGCAAAATACTATACTTAAGAAGGAAAAATCAAATGCACAACTACACAATGGGGATTAACTAGCTAGATGGTAGTACTGTTGAAAAGGATTTGGATGTTATAGTGCAAAACAAATTGAATATGAGTCAATAGTGTGGTGAAGGTGCACAAAAGTCTAATATCTTGGTGTTTATTAACAGGAGTGTTATATATAAGACACAGGAGGTAGTTGTCGTGCTCTAGCTGGCACTGGGGAGGCCCAAACAGGAGGACTGAGTCCAGTCCTGAGCACCACACTTTAGGAAAGATGTGGATAAATTGGAGAGAGTGCAGAGGAAAGTAACAATTGGAGAGGGTTCAGAGAAGAGCTATGAGACTGATTGAAGGATTAGAAAACCCGCCTTAAACTCCAAGAGCTTAATCACTCTAGCTATTTAGTTTAACAAAGAAAGTCCAAGGGTGACTTGCTCAGTCTAGAAGTAACTTCAATGTTCAATAGGGAACAAATAGTTGATGATGGACCCTTTAATCTAGCAGAGAAAGATATTACATGATCCAATGGCTGGAAGTTGAAGTTACACAAATCTAGCCTGGAACTAAGGTATAAATTTCTACAGGGAGGGTAACTAACCTTCAGAACAATTTACTCAGGGTCAGAGTGCATTCTCTGTCACTGACAATTTTCAATCACGATTGAGTGGGTTTTTTTCTAAATAAATCTGCTCTAGGAATTATTTGTGGGAGTTCTGTGGCCTGTGCTTTACAAGGAGTCTGACTAGATGACTGCAGTGGTCCTTTCTGGCCTAGGAATCTGTGAATCTTTGAACAAAAATGATAAAAGGTTTTAAAAACCAGACCTGTGAGGAAAGTTTTTTTTAAAAGGGGCAGTTTAGTCTCAAGAAAAGAAGATGAGGGGGAGGGGAGGAGGAGCTGATAAGTCTTCAAATATATTAAGGACTATTAAAAAGAGGATAGTTCAATGGTTCCCTACCCTGCTGTGCACCAGACCATCTGCAGAGAGCTGTTCTGGGCAAGGACTGCAGAGCCAGCTGTCATCCTGGCAGGTGTAGCCCCAGGTTCCTTAACCCTGACTCATGGTCTCCCTCCGCTGGCAGGCTCTGAGCAAGGCCTGCCCAGAGAACATAGATGACAAGCTTTAGATCCTGCTGACAGCACAGACAAACTCCAGCACATCTTGGAGGTGAGCAGAATGGGGAGGGGCAGCAGGGGTTTTACCTTAGCCCTGGGGACTCCTAGAAAGAAGAGACTGGAAAATCCATGTTTCTATTGGATCCTTCCGAGTATGCATTTGTGAGATAAACTCACTGGTGACCTTGGGGTTAAGTCACTTCCTCCTTATGGCATCAGTCTTCTCCACTATCAAATCTACCCTGGGGAAGAAGGACATAAGCCCTGACAATCACCTTCACCTGTGGGTGTCTGGCCCTGGGAGCCTAAACCAGCAGGACTATCTGCTCCATCACCTAAACTGCCCTTTCTTTCCCTCCCAGGGCCTTGTCCTAAGTGCTCAGCCTGGCCCCTTCCCAGCTTGTATCTGACCTTTAAAGGACTCTCCAAGCCCCTCCCATGCCTGCTTCCCTTGGGGTCTCTCTCCTGGCTGAGCACAGCCCTGGGTCCCAGTCACATGCTGCTTCTTATCACATGACCCCCACACTTATTCCCTCCATCCTAGGGAGGTGCATAACCTGGGCTATGTGCAGTTGAGCTCCAA
The DNA here is from genome assembly GCF_016161935.1 of Mauremys reevesii. NCBI lineage: Eukaryota > Metazoa > Chordata > Testudines > Geoemydidae > Mauremys > Mauremys reevesii. The sequence goes on along the minus strand of NC_052629.1, from coordinate 64,937,172 downwards.
CCCCTTTCCTGGCCATCTCACCCTGGGACAGATTGAAACTGGAAATCTCCAGGCTAACAGTAACTGTTTGCTCTCAAAGGTGCTGAAGACACAATGGAAGAGGAAATTCTTTGACCTGGATTTAAATTATTCCAACTGAAAGTGAATGAGAGAAAATAGGTCCAGAGTTATCTTCCTAGCAGCAGAAAATGTATAGATTGATGTTCAGGTCAGAAAGGACCATTATGTGCATCTAATCGCACCTCCTGTATAACTCAGGCCCTAGAATGTCACCAAGTGGTTCCTTCAGTCAACCATAATATGGACTGAGCCAGAGCATGTCTTTTGGAACGACATCCACATGCATTAGAGCCAGCTGACTAACAGAAAATCTTTCTTCTGCAGTGATTGGGGATTAAGGGACATGGAGGAAAAGACATGGAGACTGTGACTAAAGTTAGAGTACCGAGGCCAGGATAACCGGGGCTAGGTCCCAGGATTGGCTATCAGAAAACCTGCCATTTTCTATTCCTGGCTTTGGGACCATGAGCGAGTCTCTTCACAGCAGGGTGCCTTGGTTTCCCCGACTATCAAAAAGAGCTAATCAAGGTTTTGTTTGTTCTCCCCATTTTCCAGGGTGGGAAACCAAGACACAGTTGGGACCTATCTACACTACAGGTCTGTAGAACATTTGTAAGCTGCTGACCCCCACATGTTGTTCAAAGCCTATGGACAACACAGCTCCTAAATGTGTGTGTGTTCTGTGCTTATCCTCTATGTACCAGCAGGGCCGGACGGCCTTTTCTCACTGTGCTGTGGGGAGAAGGTCCTGGGTACTAAGGGTCTGAAGAAGCTCTCAAGGACTAATTTTTTTAAATAATTTGTGTCAATGAACGGGGAGAAAACATACACTCACTGCTGATAAGATTGGTGAGTGACAAACTACTGGCAGAGTGGTAATTACTGATGAGGAGAGGGCAGTGATACAGAGCGAGCTGGATCATTCGGCCCATCCAAAGAAAACAAGTTTGACCAGAGCCAAATGCAAGGTCCTATACCTGCAACAAGGCATGCTGGCCATACCTACAGAATGAGGAAGTGTATCCAGGAAAGCAGTGACTCTGAAAAGGATTTAGGGGCCATAGTGGAGAAGCCACTCAACATGAGCTCCCAGTGTGATGCTGTGATGAACAGGGCTAAAGCCATCATTAGACATGTGAGCAGAGCCATGAGTAGGATAGGGAGGTGACACAGCATCAGTGAGACTGATATTGGAATACTGCACCCAGTTTTGGTATCTTCATTTGAAAAAGATGTGAGAAATTGGAGCTGGGGCAGCAAAGAGCCACCAAATGTTCTGAGGGCTGGAGAAAAATGCCTTCTAGTGAGCTATTGAAAGAGCTCAACCTGTTTAGCTTATCAAAAGAAGATTGAAAGGTGACTTCATTGAAATGTTGAAGTGCCTTAATGGAGAGAAAATTTGGGATATTAAAGGGCTCTTTAATCTAGCAGAGAAAAGCATAACAAGACCCAATAGTTGGAAGTTGAAGAGACAAATTCATATTACTGATAAGGCACAAATATTCAACAGCGAGGATGATTCACCACAGGTACAAGCTACCAAAGGAAGTAGATGGAGAATCCACCTCTTGATGTCATTTAATGAAGACTAGATGCCTTTCTGGGATGTTTGCCCCAAAAGTAGCTATTGTGGTATACAGGAGGCCTGTGATATGCAGGGGGTCAGATTAGATGCTCTAATGGTCTCTTCTGGCCATAAAGTCTACTAATTTCTGAAAAACTGAGTGTGGCATTGGGAGCAGCCTCTGATGTTTTACTGTCTAGCCGGCTTGCTTCCTAGAATGAACACTCATTGAGTGAGGTGATCCACAGGGAGTAGCTCAGACTCCCAAAGTGTCTGTCCAGCAGCAGGACATTAGCACTGCAGGGGAGGGGTGGGTGTGGCAGTGACATCACAAAGACCTTTTGCAGGACCTCAGCCTGTTGGTCAGAGGTGGTGGGGAGGTGGTGACCTCACAGAGAGATGCTGACATCAGCCAGGCAGGACAGGGGTGCAGGGCCAGGGAAACCTCAGAGACCCCTGTGGCTTTGCTTCAGCAAGTCTCCTTCTCAAGGCCTCTCTTTGAGGACTGAGAGTATATGTGAGTGCGAGGAGGAACTGTTGTGTATTTGGTTGTCATGGTTTTGTTGCTATGGCAACTGAGTTAGATTATTATGGGTTAGCTCAACCGGTTTCAACCGGTTGAGGAGCTCTGTATATATGTAAATAAAATGGAGGTTTTGGTTAGCTGCCTGTTCTCTGGCCTCAAGTGATTGCTTCCTACACCGGCTGCCCCAAGGATATAACACTGGCGACGAGGATGGGACTCCGGTGCTGCTCCAGTAACAGAAGGAAGTAGAAGTCAAGGTAAAGACCAAACAAAGGAAAAAAGCTGCTTCTTTGCACTGACTGTGAAAGTGAAACTAAAAATCATGGCTACTCTGACCAGGCCCCTGGAGCCTTTTGATGAGAATACAGAGCAGTGGCATGTTTATACTGAGCGTTTTGAGCTTTTTGGTATTGCAAATGACATTACAGAAGCGAAGAAGGTGCCAATATTCTTAACTGTTGTAGGGGCTAAAACCTACTCTCTGCTACGCAGCTTACTACACCCTGTTAAGCCTGAGACTAAATCTTACAGTGACATTGTGGAAATCCTGGGGTCTCATTTCTCCCCAAAACCACTGGTAATTGCTGAAAGATATAGGTTCCACAAAAGAGACCAAAAGGAAGATGAAACAGTTGTACAATTTGTAGCCATTTTAAAAAAGCTAGCAGAACACTGTGAATTTAAAGAAATGTTACATGATGCCCTGCGTGACAGGTTAGTGTGTGGCCTGTACAGTGAAGCTATCTGGAAGTGCCTACTGACAGAGGCTCAGCTTACCTTACAGAAGGCTGTTGATATTGCTGTCTCCATGGAACTGGCTACAAGGGAGGCACAATACATCGGTGCACCCCCTAGGGTGCAAAAAGTGTCACAAGAACCGACCCACAAAACTGTGCAGAGTCAAGAATGTTACCGCTGTGGTAAGCCGGGTCACCAGGCATCAGAATGCTGGTGTAAGGACCTGGTGTGTCGACACTGTGGCAAAAAGGGACACATTCAGTGTGCCTGTAAACAAAAGAAAAAGAGGCCTGTGGTCTGGCCGACAAAAAGAGGAACCCTGCATACCCTAGAGCAGACCCAGGATGATCAAGGTGACACCTCATCGCAAGAGGAAGTGCCACTGCATGTTTTGTCTTTGGCAATGGGCTCACATGAATACTGGGTAACCCCGTTATTGGATGGCAAACGTATACGCATGGAACTGGACACCGGTGCAGCCGTCTCACTGATCTCCGAGACTGTGTATAAAGAAAAGCTACAGCATCTTCCGCTTACGGCAACAAAAACTGTTCTGAAGACGTATACGGGAGAAGCTGTGCCTATGCTGGGCACTATTGATGTTAAGGTGGAGCTCAATGGACAGGTGGCTAAATTGCCACTGTTTGTGGTGAGAGGTAACTACCTTGGCTTGGGAAGATTCAACTGAACTGGGCAGAAGTGCACCGGATGACTAAAGAAGAAACCAGTCTAACCCCTATACTAAGGAAACATGCTGCTGTTTTTGGAGATGATTTGGGAAGTATGAAGGGAATCACTGTGACATTGAACATTAAACCTGGCAGTCCACCAAAATATCTGAAAGCCCGAACTGTGCCATATGCCATCAGGCCAAAAGTTGAAGCAGACCTGGAGCGCCTGGTCACCAATGGAGTCCTAATACCAGTTACCCATAGCTCATGGGCCACTCCTATCATTCCAATCGTGAAGAAAGATGGCTCTCTCCGGATTTGCGGTGATTTTAAAGTCACTGTCAACCCAGTGTTGTGTGCAGAGCAATACCCACTTCCCCGCATCGATGACCTCTTCGCAGGCCTGGCTGGGGGACAAAAGTTCAGTAAGATTGATCTGAGTCAAGCATATTTACAGATGCACGTCGATGAAAAGTCCCAAGAGCTGTTGACTATTGTGACTCATAAGGGGCTTTATCGATACTGTCGTCTACCCTTGAATAACATCTGCTCCGCCCTGTTCCAGAGGGCTATGGACCAGATCTTGTGTGGCTTGTCAGGAGTTCAGTGCTATCTGGATGATATCCTGGTCACTGGAAGAAATGAAGAGGATCACTTAAAGAATTTAGAGGCTACCCTACAAAGACTGGAAGAGTATGACCTATGAGTTCGCAAAGACAAGTGTGAATTCTTCAAGCCCTCTGTTGAATATTTGGGACACATCATTGATTCTGCAGGTCTTCATAAGGCCCCTGCAAAAGTTAAAGCTATTGTGGAGGCTCCCCCACCTCAAAATGTAAGCCAGCTGCGCTCGTTTCTAGGACTCCTGAACTATTATGGAAAGTTCATCTCACAGTTAGCCACACTGCTAAAACCACTTCATGAGCTCCTTGGGCAGAACAAGGCCTGGAAGTGGACTGAAGCCTGTGATGTTGCGTTTAACAAAGCTAAGGATGCATTGCTAAATTCTGAAGTTCTAACGCACTTTGATCCATCCTTACCACTGCAATTGGCCTGCGATGCCTCCCCTTATGGAGTGGGAGCAGTCGTGTCACATATTATGCCTTCAGGAGAAGAGAGACCTATTGCTTTTGCTTCACGCACTCTAAGCAAAGCAGAAACTAACTACGCCCAAATCGAACGTGAGGCATTAGGAATTGTTTTTGGAATTCGGAAGTTTCATCAGTACCTGTTTGGGCGAAAATTTACTCTTCTCACAGACCGTCGACCTCTGACATCAATTTTTGGACCTTACACAGGCATTCCCCCATTAGCTGCTAGTCGTATGCAACGTTGGGCATTGTTACTTTCAGCACACACATATGAAATCAAATATCGGAAATCCACTCTGCACGGCAATGCAGATGGCCTCTCAAGGTTGCCTTTGCCGGTCAAACACCACGATAGTGCCCACAAGGAAATCTTCTACTTTGAACAGGTAGAGAATACACCCATCACTGCTACTCAGATAAAGAAGGCAACTCGCGTTGACCCTATTGTCCCACGTTATGGACCTGGTGATGCATGGAACATCTCCACAAACCTCTCCGGTCTCATCCGACCTTGTTCCCTACATGTCCAAGTGGACGGAGTTATCGGTCCAATCTGGTTGTTTGTTGTGGGGGAGACGTGTCATTATTCCACCACCACTGAGATCACAGATGTTAGAACAGCTACATTCCGGTCACTGTGGAATAGTGCGCATGAAGGAAATTGCACGAAGCTATTTTTGGTGGCCTGGACTGGACAGCGCTATTGAAGAGAAGGCAAAAGCTTGTATGTCATGTCAGGGTGTGAGGAATGCACCCCAGTGGGCACCCCTACACCCATGGGACTGGCCTGAAAACCCGTGGCAACGTATTCATGTTGACTTTGCTGGCCCCCTTGAAGGAAGCATGTTCTTGGTGGCAATAGATGCCCATTCTAAATGGCCAGAAGTCTCTCTAATGCAGTCCACTTCTGCAGAGAGTACTATCCAAAAACTACGAGGACTCTTTAGTCGTTTTGGTCTGCCAGAACAACTTGTGAGCGACAACGGACCGCAGTTCGTTTCTCAGGAGTTTCAAAATTTTATGAAAGCAAATGGGATACACCACATCACGTCAGCACCATATCATCCGTCCACCAACGGATTAGCTGAAAAATTTGTGCAGACAATGAAAAACGCTTTGAAATCAGCAAGGGGACATCACTCCATTCAAAAGCGTCTGGATACCTTTTTACTTTCCTACAGAAACACACCTCATGCTACGACCAACGCATCTCCGGCCTTTCTAATGATGGGACGACAGCTGCGCACTTGCTTTGATCTGCTGAAACCTTCTGAACCCCGACAAATTGTGCAACATCAGCAGCAATATCAAGTCATCAGACGGGCACCCAGAGCAAAAGACCGAACCTTTAGCCCGGGACAGCCAGTTTTGGCTCGGAATTATACTTCCAGAGCTAAATGGGTTCCGGCCACAGTCATCACTCAAACAGGACCTGTTTCCTACACAGTCCGGACTGCAGAGAATCTTACCTGGCGACGGCATGTAGATCAGCTGTTGCCAGGTCATGCCAGTCCTCAGGACCCATCTGCAGTTGAGGGGTCTGACTTCACCTCTTCTGGTGAGGGATCGAATCACGAGTCACCTGTTTCTGACTGTTCTCCTCCATTACTGCCGGCGGCTGAGATACCCCTTTGCCCAGCACGAGCTGATACCCCCTCCTCACCTGTTCGTGCTGCGGACCCTGAGCCCCTAGTGCTTTCGGGTGCAACAACACCAGTGGTTCGCCGTAATACACCTAGAGACAGAAGACCTCCTCATCGGCTGGATCTTTAGCTAGGGCGAACCCACGGTTATGGGGCAAAATAATCCCCAGGGTTTAGCCGGGAATGGAGGCAGTCTACCCTCCTTCTCTAGTCTAGTGTGTGTTTTATTTAGGGGATGTTCTTATTAGGGGGGGAGGAATATGTTGTGTATTTGGTTGTCATGGTTTTGTTGCTATGGCAACTGAGTTAGATTATTATGGGGTAGCTCAACCGGTTTCAACCGGTTGAGGAGCTCTGTATATATGTAAATAAAATGGAGGTTTTGGTTAGCTGTCTGTTCTCTGGCCTCAAGTGATTGCTTCCTACACCGGCTGCCCCAAGGATATAACAGGAACCTCTTTCGAGTTTTCTCCTTTCCCTTTACTGATTTTATTAGAAAACAGACGTCCCTGTTTAGAAGGTAAGAGACTCCGAGAGGTTTGGAACGTGTTCAGTCTGATCCATCTGGTGCCAGCTGAATTCTAGGCATGGAAAACAGTAGCTTAAGGTGGCAGAATTTTATTCCCCACCTAGGATTTTGTCCCTTAGACTCACTGGGGACATTAGGGTTTGTCCTTTTTGTTTTACCTTTTCCTCCATCCCTCCCTCCTTTTTCTCATCTCTTACTTCTTTTGTCCTTTATCCTGTTTCCCTCCCACCACCAGGAGAGGTGTGTGTGTGTGTTTGTCGTGGGGGTGGGGGGGTGTGCTTTGCAGCTCCTGTTGTGGGAGGTCTACCCAAAATGTGGGGCTGAAATAGTGCTCGGACAGCGATCCCCACCAGTGACCTGGGCCATCCTTTGGGCTCTCTGGTGAGAACCCTCAGTCTCCCGCCCCTCAGTCTCTACCCTGATTGGCTGAGCAGGGGGTTATTAACAGGGAGGAGACTCAGTTCCTTGTTCTTTTTTAAGACCAAGTAAATAAGTCATAACCAGTCATATGTTTGATGAAATTTGCTGCTTCTCTGCATTAATTGTCTCTGAGCAGTTCATGATTCTCTCTAACATTCCAGTTCTCCTAAAATACTTGCTGAATACTTACTATGAACTGTTGTTGGTCTAGAGCTCATTTGAGAGCACTTTATTCAGGTCATTCAATGTATGAAATTCAAGATCCGATGGTTAGTTTGAAAGTCAGGGCTCTTGGGTCCTATTCCCAACTTTGCCACTGACTGTGTGACCTAAGGGTACGTCTACACTACAAGACTATTTCGAATCAACTTAATTCGAATTTGTGGAATCGACCTTATGAAGTCGAAGTTGTGTATCCACACTAAATACACTAGTTCGACTGTGTGAGTCCACAGTAACGGGGCCAGTGTCGACTTTGGAAGCGGTGCACTGTGGGAAGCTATCCCACAGTTCCCGCACTCCCCGCTGCCCATTTGAATTCTGGGATTTCCCCCCAATGCATGCTGGGAGGAAAAATTTGTCGAGGGTGGTTTTGGGTAACTGTCATCATTGAACCGTCAATCACGCCCTCCCTCCCTGAAAGTGCCTGCGGGCAATCTGTTCGTGCACTTTTCTGCTCAGTGACAGCGCGGGCGCCACAGCACTTTGAGCACGGATCCCGCTGCACTTATGGCCGTTGTCAACTCCTCGCACCTTATCGTCCACCTCTTCCACAGTCAGCTGCTGAGAAATCGGGCTACTTTTCAATGGTGCTGCGAGCACTGGTGGACCATGGGGGACGTTTTACCAACATCAACGTCGGGTGGCCAGGCAAAGTTCATGACGTGCGTGTTTTCAGGAACTCTGGTCTGTTTAGACGCCTGCAGGAAGGTAGTTTCTTCCCAGACCACAAACTAAGTCTTGGGGATGTGCAGATGCCTATAGTGATCGTCGGGGACCCAGCCTACCCGCTAATGCCCTGGCTCGTGAAGCTCTGTGCAGGCGCCTTGCACAGCGACAAGGAACTCTTCAAGTACCAGCGAGCAGTGAGCAGCGTGACCTGTGACTGTTCATTTTCTTTTCAGAGAAGCTGAACCTGCCCCTGTTTCTTTACCAAGTTACTGTTGACTAGCATCTGCAGTTACATACCCCGCCCACCCCGCTTCCCCAACTTCCAACACACGTTTAAAAATAAAATACATGTTCCACTGTAACTTTACAAAGGTTTCTTTATTGATGACTTTGCGTTACAGGGTTGAGACTGGGACACGGACTGTGCTGGGTAGGGTGTGCAGTGATGTAAAGACCGCCTGTAAACTCGAGGAATGACAGGCTCCTGCTCCCAGAGCGGTCTGCAGTGCCGGACTGGATGTTTCAACGGAGCCTGCCATCCCTCCTTTTTGGGACTCTGTGTGCGGGGGCTATGTGGCCTTTTGGCGGGGGAGGATGGATACAGATTTCTCTGCTGCGTGGCTCTGTGGTCCAGGACAGGGACCGTTACATGAGATCTGTAACCCCCCTCCCCCGCTACAAAGTCACGTACCCCCCCACCCACACAGAACCTGCAAACCACCTCCCATACCAACCAGGGTGCGTACTGACTGCAGTGTGTGTGTGACCTGCTGCTGATCCTGCCCCCATGTCTGTACCCTGGTAAAGGTGATTGTCCTATCAAATTACCAACCCCCTTCCCCCCCTTCAAACACAGTCTCCTCTAAAAGAACATGACGGAAACAGTAATTAACAGAAAAGTATTTTTTATTATCAACTAGACAGTTAGGGGATGAAACTGGGATGGGGGCTTGGGTGAGGCGGGAAGGAAAGGACTTCTCAAAATTTAGGCTATGAGAGCTTTTGGGTACTTGAGCACTCTGCTGGGGTGCAGTGACAGTTTACACGGCATCTGGCGCCTTTCCTTGTGGTTATTTGGGGGGAGGGGGGTATGGGTCTTTGTGGCGGGGGAGGGCGGTTGCAGATACACTGCAAGGGGGCTCTGTCCTCCTGCCTGAGGTCCTGCAGAACATGCACAAGGCGCAGGAGCATGTCCGTTTGCTCCCTCATTAGTCCAAGCAGCGTTTGAGTCGACTGCTTGTCTTCCTCATGCCACCTCCTCCCGTTCGCTGTGTGAGCGCTGGTACAGAGAGAGGGTCTCCCTCCACTGGCTCTGCTGGTCCGCCTCGTCTCGGGAGCAACCCATAAGTTCAGCGAACATCTCGTCCCCTGTCTTTTTCTTTCGCCGCCTAATCTTTGCCAGCCTCTGTGAGGGGGATGCTGTGGCAGGTCTGGAGACAGTCGAAGCTGTGTGATGGGAAAAAGGGAGTGAATTCCTTGCAAAGATAAATTTTTAGACAATGAACACAGTCTAGTCTGTCTCTGTGAATTCTGGGTTGAGATCGCAGTGCCTGATGGGGCAAAAACCATTTTCGTGGGTGGTTCTGGGTAAATGTCGTCAGTCATCCCTTCCTCCGGGAAAGCTACAGCAGACAATCATTTCAAGCCCGTTTTCCCTGGATTGCCCTGGCAGACGCCACAGCGTGGAAACCATGGAGCCTATTTTGCCTTTTGTGCCTGTCACCGTATGTGTACTAGATGCCGCTGACAGAGGCGGTCCAGCAGCGCTACACAGCAGCATGCTTTTGCATGATAGCAGAGATGGTTACCAGCCATACTATACCATCTACCATACCATAAATTGGTAATAAGATGGGCATGGTTACCAGTCCTTTTGCACTGCACCATTTGCTGCTGTCATAAGTGCCCCTGGCTGCTCTTAGCCAGGCGCAAAGTAAAATTGGGAATGACTCCTGAGTCAATCCCTCCTTTTGGTATGTAAAAATAGAATCAGTCCTGCCTAGAATATGGGCAAGTGTACTAGAGAACCACTGTATCAGAGAACCAGAGCACAGCTGCTCTCTGTCAGATCCTGCATAGATTATGAGCTGAATGCTATTCACAGGGGGTGCTCCTGCAACAACCCCACCTGTTCATTCCATTCTTCCCCAGCCTTCCTGGGCTACCATAGCATTGTCCCCCCACTTGTGTGATGAAGTAATAAAGAATGCAGGAATAAGACACAGTGCCTTGTTAGTGAGAAATGAGTGGAAGGCAGCCTCCAGTTGCTATGATAGTCCAGATAGGACATTAAGGAGTGTGGAGAGGAGCCCAGCATCCTGCTGCTTGTCCAGGGGCAAGTGACTCTCTTCTTTTCACATGAAGGGTGGTGGCTGATGAAGCTCAGCCCCCTGTTGATATGATGTGGACGGTTACCAGCCATACTGCACCATCTACCAGGAAAATTAGGCCAGGCGCCCTTGATTGACCTCACGGATGCTAGTACGCATGGTTACCAGTCCTTTTGCACTGCCCCATGTGCCAATAGGCTGATGATGACGATGGATATCAGTCATATTGTACCGTCAGCCACCCATGGCGGGGGGGGAGTGAGGATGTCGGTGTTCAGTGCTGCAGCATCCCGTCTATCTTCAGCATTCAGTAAAGATACGGTGAGATGTGAAAGCGTCAACAGAGGATTGTTTTCCCTTTCATTTCTCGGGGGGGAGGGGGTGCGTAAATTGCCGAGCTATGCCCTGACCCACCGCGGACACTGTGTTTTACCCTAGAAGCATTTGGATCTCAGCCAAGAATGCAAATGCTTTTCGGAGACAGCAGGAACTGTGGGATACCTTGCGTCCTCAGTCCCCCCTCCCTCCATGAGCGTCCATTTGATTCTTTGGCTTTCCGTTACGCTCGTCACGCAGCAGCGTGCTGAGTCTGTGCTATGCCGTCTGTCCGGAGTTTTTTGAAAAATACTTTGGACCAGGCGTAACATTACAGTAATTCCCCTAATTAGATGCAGGAGTCTCCGAGCGAGATCACCCTGAGGACGGTCACTGAAGGAGATAGAGAGCGCATGCTGCGTGAAAGCCAGCACAAAGCAGGGCCCTATGCAGCCGTGCTCGGGGAGGCAATGCTCCCTGAGTACCTCATGAAAACCTGGCGCGGAAAAGTGTGCTACCATGGAGCACCCAATAAGGAAGCTCTCCCCAGGAACCTCCTGCGGAGGCTTTTCGATTACCTCCAGGAGAGCTTCGTGGAGATCTCCCAGGAGGATTTCTGTTCTATCCCCATATATAGAGAGACCTCCTTTTCACATACTTCAGATTCCTGTTATATTAAGAATAAAAGTTTACATGGTTAAAGCACCTACCGACTGCTCCTTCCCCTGATTCAGGGTCCAGGTTAACGGCCGGGGACGGTTGGTAGGGGATCTCCATGACGGTGATGAAGAGATCCTGGCTGTCAGGGAAACCAGCGTTGTAAGCGCTGTTGCCTGCCTCGTCCTCCACAAACGCTTCCTCATCTTCCCCGTCCGCGAACATCGCCGAGGAACTGGCCGTCAACACTGTCCCATCGTCAGAGTCCATGGTCACTGGTGGGGCAGTGGTGGCAGGCTCCGTAGCGTCCATTTGCCGCTTTGATTTTTTGGTAGCCTTGTCTGGGGTCCTTGATTTTCATGCGGCGCTGCGTTGCATCCCGGCTGTATCCTCTGTCTCTCATGGCTTTGGAGACCTTCTCATAGGTCTTTGCATTCCGTTTTTTGGAGCGCAGCTCCGAAAGCACAGACTCATCGCCCCACACAGCGATCAGATCCAAGAGTTCCTGGTCAGTCTATGCTGGGTCCCTCTTTCTATTCAGAGATTACATGAACTCCTCTGCTGGAGAGCTCTGCATCGCTGCCGGTGCTGCTGAGCTCGCCCCGATGTCCAACCACGAATGAGATTCTAACTGTCCAGACAGGAAAAGGAATTCAAATTTTCCCGGGACTTTTCCTGTGTGGCTGGTCAGAGCATCCAAGCTCGGACTGCTGTCCAGAGCGTCAACAGAGTGGTGCAGTGTGGGATAGCTCCCGGAGCTAGTAAGTTCGATTTGCATCCACACCTAGCCTAATTCGACATAGCCATGTCGAATTTAGCGCTACTCCCCTCATCGGGGTGGAGTACCAAATTCGAACTAAAGAGCCCTCTAGGTCGAATTAAATGACTTCCTGGTGTGGACGGGTGCACGGTTAATTCGAATTAACGCTGCTAAATTCGAATTAAAGTCCTAGTGAAGACCAGGCCTAAGACAAGTCAATTCTCCTTTCTCAGCCTTAGCTTCTCCCTCTTTCAAGTAGGGATAACAATCCGCTCCTATCTACCTCACGGGTGGAGGATGGGGATCCATTGTTCCCCTTTTACAAGGTACTGTCTTGTTAATGGATGGGAAGATGTTCTTTTTCGGGGATCTCAGATGAGAACTGGGACACAGCACCTGGTTTGTTAAGGCCACAAAAATGGAGGCAGGAACCTCTTCTCTCCTCCTGGCAAAGAACCCCAGGTACCTAAAAGAGTGAGACTCGCATCTCTGAATGGGCTTTAAAAAAGACAATAGTTAAAATTTGGTCCCAACCATTTCTTGTTTCCGCAAACTAGACATTTTAGCAAAGTTTAGAATTCCTTGATGCTCAACACCATGAAACTCCCCCTTTTCCTTCACAAAGGGCTTTAACGCCCTTTATCTCACCCAGGATCATGACTGCCCAGAGTTTGAGAATTGTCCCTGTTCCCATTGGACAGTTCCAAAGCATCTCCTGTTTGTCACAGTGTGTTCAATTGTCTCATCGCACACAAAGAGGAAACACTTAGATCTCGAAAATTAGATAAGATGCTTCAGTCTGAGCTAAGTAGTTCCTGCTCTTAACAATTTCAAAAAATAAAATAGAATAGCTGAAATATTCTATTATGTCATAATCTGATCTGAGTAACGGTGATAGGACACCTCATATTATGCACTGCTCCTAGTGACACTCTCCAATGGATCCCCATCCTCCACCCGTGAGGTAGATAGGAGCGGATTGTTATCCCTACTTGAAAGAGGGAGAAGCTAAGGCTGAGAAAGGAGAATTGACTTGTCTTAGGCCTGGTCTTCACTAGGACTTTAATTCGAATTTAGCAGCGTTAATTCGAATTAACCGTGCACCCGTCCACACCAGGAAGTCATTTAATTCGACCTAGAGGGCTCTTTAGTTCGAATTTGGTACTCCACCCCGATGAGGGGAGTAGCGCTAAATTCGACATGGCTATGTCGAATTAGGCTAGGTGTGGATGCAAATCGAACTTACTAGCTCCGGGAGCTATCCCACACTGCACCACTCTGTTGACGCTCTGGACAGCAGTCCGAGCTTGGATGCTCTGACCAGCCACACAGGAAAAGTCCCGGGAAAATTTGAATTCCTTTTCCTGTCTGGACAGTTAGAATCTCATTCGTGGTTGGACATCGGGGCGAGCTCAGCAGCACCGGCAGCGATGCAGAGCTCTCCAGCAGAGGAGTTCATGTAATCTCTGAATAGAAAGAGGGACCCAGCATAGACTGACCGGGAACTCTTGGATCTGATCGCTGTGTGGGGCGATGAGTCTGTGCTTTCGGAGCTGCGCTCCAAAAAACGGAATGCAAAGACCTATGAGAAGGTCTCCAAAGCCATGAGAGACAGAGGATACAGCCGGGATGCAACGCAGCGCCGCATGAAAATCAAGGACCCCAGACAAGGCTACCAAAAAATCAAAGCGGCAAATGGACGCTACGGAGCCTGCCACCACTGCCCCACCAGTGACCATGGACTCTGACGATGGGACAGTGTTGACGGCCAGTTCCTCGGCGATGTTCGCGGACGGGGAAGATGAGGAAGCGTTTGTGGAGGACGAGGCAGGCGACAGCGCTTACAACGCTGGTTTCCCCGACAGCCAGGATCTCTTCATCACCGTCACGGAGATCCCCTACCAACCGTCCCCGGCCGTTAACCTGGACCCTGAATCAGGGGAAGGAGCAGTCGGTAGGTGCTTTAACCATGTAAACTTTTATTCTTAATATAACAGGAATCTGAAGTATGTGAAAAGGAGGTCTCTCTATATATGGGGATAGAACAGAAATCCTCCTGGGAGATCTCCACGAAGCTCTCCTGGAGGTAATCGAAAAGCCTCCGCAGGAGGTTCCTGGGGAGAGCTTCCTTATTGGGTGCTCCATGGTAGCACACTTTTCCGCGCCAGGTTTTCATGAGGTACTCAGGGAGCATTGCCTCCCCGAGCACGGCTGCATAGGGCCCTGCTTTGTGCTGGCTTTCACGCAGCATGCGCTCTCTATCTCCTTCAGTGACCGTCCTCAGGGTGATCTCGCTCGGAGACTCCTGCATCTAATTAGGGGAATTACTGTAATGTTACGCCTGGTCCAAAGTATTTTTCAAAAAACTCCGGACAGACGGCATAGCACAGACTCAGCACGCTGCTGCGTGACGAGCGTAACGGAAAGCCAAAGAATCAAATGGACGCTCATGGAGGGAGGGGGGACTGAGGACGCAAGGTATCCCACAGTTCCTGCTGTCTCCGAAAAGCATTTGCATTCTTGGCTGAGATCCAAATGCTTCTAGGGTAAAACACAGTGTCCGCGGTGGGTCAGGGCATAGCTCGGCAATTTACGCACCCCCTCCCCCCCGAGAAATGAAAGGGAAAACAATCCTCTGTTGACGCTTTCACATCTCACCGTATCTTTACTGAATGCTGAAGATAGACGGGATGCTGCAGCACTGAACACCGACATCCTCACTCCCCCCCCCACCCGCCATGGGTGGCTGACGGTACAATATGACTGATATCCATCGTCATCATCAGCCTATTGGCACATGGGGCAGTGCAAAAGGACTGGTAACCATGCGTACTAGCATCCGTGAGGTCAATCAAGGGCGCCTGGCCCTAATTTTTCCTGGTAGATGGTGCAGTATGGCTGGTAACCGTCCTCATCATATCAACAGGGGGCTGAGCTTCATCAGCCCCCACCCTTCATGTGTAAAGAACAGATTCAATTGCCCCTGGACTAGCAGCAGGATGCTGGGCTCCTCTCCTCCACACTCCTTAATGTCCTATCTGGACTATCATAGCAACTGGAGGCTGCCTTCCACTCATTTCTCACTAACAAGGCACTGTGTCTTATTCCTGCATTCTTTATTACTTCATCACACAAGTGGGGGGACAATGCTATGGTAGCCCAGGAAGGCTGGGGAAGAATGGAATGAACAGGTGGGGTTGTTGCAGGAGCACCCCCTGTGAATAGCATTCAGCTCATAATCTATGCAGGATCTGACACAGAGCAGCTGTGCTCTCTGGTTCTCTGATACAGTGGTTCTCTAGTACACTTGCCCATATTCTAGGCAGGACTGATTCTATTTTTACATACCAAAAAGGAGGGATTGACTCAGGGAGTCATTCCCAATTTTGGCTTTTGCGCCCCTGGCTAAGAGCAGCCAGGGGCACTTATGACAGCAGCAAATGGTGCAGTGCAAAAGGACTGGTAACCATGCCCATCTTATTACCAATTTATGGTATGGTAGATGGTATAGTATGGCTGGTAACCATCTCTGCTATCATGCAAAAGCATGCTGCTGTGTAGCGCTGCTGGACCGCCTCTGTCAGCGGCATCTAGTACACATACGGTGACAGGCACAAAAGGCAAAATAGGCTCCATGGTTTCCACGCTGTGGCGTCTGCCAGGGCAATCCAGGGAAAACGGGCTTGAAATGATTGTCTGCTGTAGCTTTCCCGGAGGAAGGGATGACTGACGACATTTACCCAGAACCACCCACGAAAATGGTTTTTGCCCCATCAGGCACTGCGATCTCAACCCAGAATTCACAGAGACAGACTAGACTGTGTTCATTGTTCGCAAAAATTTATCTTTGCAAGGAATTCACTCCCTTTTTCCCATCACACAGCTTCGACTGTCTCCAGACCTGCCACAGCATCCCCCTCACAGAGGCTGGCAAAGATTAGGCGGCGAAAGAAAAAGACAGGGGACGAGATGTTCGCTGAACTTATGGGTTGCTCCCGAGACGAGGCGGACCAGCAGAGCCAGTGGAGGGAGACCCTCTCTCTGTACCAGCACTCACACAGCGAACGGGAGGAGAGGTGGCATGAGGAAGACAAGCAGTCGACTCAAACGCTGCTTGGACTAATGAGGGAGCAAACGGACATGCTCCTGCGCCTTGTGCATGTTCTGCAGGACCTCAGGCAGGAGGACAGAGCCCCCTTGCAGTGTATCTGCAACCGCCCTCCCCCGCCACAAAGTCCCATACCCCCCTCACCCAAAATAACCAGAAGGAGGGGCGCCAGAGGCCGTGTAAACTGTCACTGCACCCCAGCAGAGTGCTCAAGTACCCAAAAGCTCTCATAGCCTAAATTTTGAGAAGTCCTTTCCTTCCCGCCTCACCCAAGCCCCCATCCCAGTTTCATCCCCTAACTGTCTAGTTGATAATAAAAAATACTTTTCTGTTAATTACTGTTTCCGTCATGTTCTTTTAGAGGAGACTGTGTTTGAAGGGGGGGAAGGGGGTTGGTAATTTGATAGGACAATCACCTTTACCAGGGTACAGACATGGGGGCAGGATCAGCAGCAGGTCACACACACACTGCAGTCAGTACGCACCCTGGTTGGTATGGGAGGTGGTTTGCAGGTTCTGTGTGGGTGGGGGGGTACGTGACTTTGTAGCGGGGGAGGGGGGTTACAGATCTCATGTAATGGTCCCTGTCCTGGACCACAGAGCCACGCAGCAGAGAAATCTGTATCCATCCTCCCCCGCCAAAAGGCCACATAGCCCCCGCACACAGAGTCCCAAAAAGGAGGGATGGCAGGCTCCGTTGAAACATCCAGTCCGGCACTGCAGACCGCTCTGGGAGCAGGAGCCTGTCATTCCTCGAGTTTACAGGCGGTCTTTACATCACTGCACACCCTACCCAGCACAGTCCGTGTCCCAGTCTCAACCCTGTAACGCAAAGTCATCAATAAAGAAACCTTTGTAAAGTTACAGTGGAACATGTATTTTATTTTTAAACGTGTGTTGGAAGTTGGGGAAGCGGGGTGGGCGGGGTATGTAACTGCAGATGCTAGTCAACAGTAACTTGGTAAAGAAACAGGGGCAGGTTCAGCTTCTCTGAAAAGAAAATGAACAGTCACAGGTCACGCTGCTCACTGCTCGCTGGTACTTGAAGAGTTCCTTGTCGCTGTGCAAGGCGCCTGCACAGAGCTTCACGAGCCAGGGCATTAGCGGGTAGGCTGGGTCCCCGACGATCACTATAGGCATCTGCACATCCCCAAGACTTAGTTTGTGGTCCGGGAAGAAACTACCTTCCTGCAGGCGTCTAAACAGACCAGAGTTCCTGAAAACACGCACGTCATGAACTTTGCCTGGCCACCCGACGTTGATGTTGGTAAAACGTCCCCCATGGTCCACCAGTGCTCGCAGCACCATTGAAAAGTAGCCCGATTTCTCAGCAGCTGACTGTGGAAGAGGTGGACGATAAGGTGCGAGGAGTTGACAACGGCCATAAGTGCAGCGGGATCCGTGCTCAAAGTGCTGTGGCGCCCACGCTGTCACTGAGCAGAAAAGTGCACGAACAGATTGCCCGCAGGCACTTTCAGGGAGGGAGGGCGTGATTGACGGTTCAATGATGACAGTTACCCAAAACCACCCTCAACACATTTTTCCCCCCAGCATGCATTGGGGGGAAATCCCAGAATTCAAATGGGCAGTGGGGAGTGCGGGAACTGTGGGATAGCTTCCCACAGTGCACCGCTTCCAAAGTCGACACTGGCCCCCTTACTGTGGACTCACACAGTCGAACTAGTGTATTTAGTGTGGATACACAACTTCGACTTCATAAGATCGATTCCACAAATTCGAATTAAGTTGATTCGAAATAGTCTTGTAGTGTAGACGTACCCTTAGGTCACACAGTCAGTGGCAAAGTTGGGAATAGGACCCAAGAGCCCTGACTTTCAAACTAACCATCGGATCTTGAATTTCATACATTGAATGACCTGAATAAAGTGCTCTCAAATGAGCTCTAGACCAACAACAGTTCATAGTAAGTATTCAGCAAGTATTTTAGGAGAACTGGAATGTTAGAGAGAATCATGAACTGCTCAGAGACAATTAATGCAGAGAAGCAGCAAATTTCATCAAACATATGACTGGTTATGACTTATTTACTTGGTCTTAAAAAAGAACAAGGAACTGAGTCTCCTCCCTGTCAATAACCCCCTGCTCAGCCAATCAGGGTAGAGACTGAGGGGCGGGAGACTGAGGGTTCTCACCAGAGAGCCCAAAGGATGGCCCAGGTCACTGGTGGGGATCGCTGTCCGAGCACTATTTCAGCCCCACATTTTGGGTAGACCTCCCACAACAGGAGCTGCAAAGCACACACCCCCACCCCCACGACAAACACACACACACACCTCTCCTGGTGGTGGGAGGGAAACAGGATAAAGGACAAAAGAAGTAAGAGATGAGAAAAAGGAGGGAGGGATGGAGGAAAAGGTAAAACAAAAAGGACAAACCCTAATGTCCCCAGTGAGTCTAAGGGACAAAATCCTAGGTGGGGAATAAAATTCTGCCACCTTAAGCTACTGTTTTCCATGCCTAGAATTCAGCTGGCACCAGATGGATCAGACTGAACACGTTCCAAACCTCTCGGAGTCTCTTACCTTCTAAACAGGGACGTCTGTTTTCTAATAAAATTAGTAAAGGGAAAGGAGAAAACTCGAAAGAGGTTCCTCCTCGCACTCACATATACTCTCAGTCCTCAAAGAGAGGCCTTGAGAAGGAGACTTGCTGAAGCAAAGCCACAGGGGTCTCTGAGGTTTCCCTGGCCCTGCACCCCTGTCCTGCCTGGCTGATGTCAGCATCTCTCTGTGAGGTCACCACCTCCCCACCACCTCTGACCAACAGGCTGAGGTCCTGCAAAAGGCCTTTGTGATGTCACTGCCACACCCCTGCAGTGCTAATGTCCTGCTGCTGGACAGACACTTTGGAGGTCTGAGCTACTCCCTGTGGATCACCTCACTCAATGAGTGTTCATTCTAGGAAGCAAACCGGCTAGACAGTAAAACATCAGAGGCTGCTCCCAATGCCACACTCAGTTTTTCAGAAATTAGTAGACTTTATGGCCAGAAGAGACCATTAGAGCATCTAATCTGACCCCCTGCATATCACAGGCCTCCTGTATACCACAATAGCTACTTTTTGGGCAAACATTCCAGAAAGGCATCTAGTCTTCATTAAATGACATCAAGAGGTGGATTCTCCATCTACTTCCTTTGGTAGCTTGTTCCTGTGGTGAATCATCCTCGCTGTTGAATATTTGTGCCTTATCAGTAATATGAATTTGTCTCTTCAACTTCCAACTATTGGGTCTTGTTATGCTTTTCTCTGCTAGATTAAAGAGCCCTTTAATATCCCAAATTTTCTCTCCATTAGGGCACTTCAACATTTCAATGAAGTCACCTTTCAATCTTCTTTTGATAAGCTAAACAGGTTGAGCTCTTTCAATAGCTCACTAGAAGGCATTTTTCTCCAGCCCTCAGAACATTTGGTGGCTCTTTGCTGCCCCAGCTCCAATTTCTCACATCTTTTTCAAATGAAGATACCAAAACTGGGTGCAGTATTCCAATATCAGTCTCACTGATGCTGTGTCACCTCCATATCCTACTCATGGCTCTGCTCACATGTCTAATGATGGCTTTAGCCCTGTTCACCACAGCATCACACTGGGAGCTCATGTTGAGTGGCTTCTCCACTATGGCCCCTAAATCCTTTTCAGAGTCACTGCTTTCCTGGATACACTTCCTCATTCTGTAGGTATGGCCAGCATGCCTTGTTGCAGGTATAGGACCTTGCATTTGGCTCTGGTCAAACTTGTTTTCTTTGGATGGGCCCAGCTTGCCGAATGAGCCAGCTCGCTCTGTATCACTGCCCTCTCCTCATCAGTAATTACCACTCTGCCAGTAGTTTGTCACTCACCAATCTTATCAGCAGTGAGTGTATGTTTTCTCCCCGTTCATTTATACAAATTATTTTAAAAAATTAGTCCTTGACAGCTTCTTCAGACCCTTAGTACCCAGGACCTGCTCCCCACAGCACAGTGAGAAAAGGCCGTCCGGCCCTGCTGGTACATAGAGGATAAGCACAGAACACACACACATTTAGGAGCTGTGTTGTCCATAGGCTTTGAACAACATGTGGGGGTCAGCAGCTTACAAATGTTCTACATCTCTGCTACGCCCCCTCCCCGAGCGTGCGGTCGCTGCTCCACTTCTCCCACCTCCCAGGCTTGTAGCACCAATCAGCTGTTTGGCGCCGCAAGCCTGGGAGGGGAGGAGAATTAGAGCGGGGGCAGCAGTGGTGGGGAAGAGGCAGAGCAGAGGTGAGCTGGGGTGGGGAGCTGCCGCACAGCTCCCCGGGGGGGGGTGAGCTGCCACGAGGGGGCTCCTCAGGGTGAGGGGGGGAGCTGCTGTGTGGGGGTACCTCAGGACACGGGGGCCCAAGGTGGAAGTTTCGCCTAGGGCATGAAACTTCCTTGCACCGGCTCTGAGGAGGAGGCATCGCCCTGCCCGGTCGCTGAGGACCTTCCAGCCTCCCCAGGGCAGGCAGGAGGTGGAGGATCCCTGTCCCAGCCCCAGCAGCTTGGCCTGCTCCCCATGGGACAGCAGCAGTGCCTCAGACTTGGGCAGCAGCGAGGCCGATGGGCGTCGCTGCTTTGTTCCAGGTGAGGAGCCAGGCTGGGCTCAGGGAGGGGTAAGAAGGGGGCTGTGAACACCCTGGGCCCAGGCACTCAACCAGTGCTGTGGGGTAGGTCCCCAGCCCAGGTGTCTGGCCTGAGCCACGTGAACCCCACTGGCAGTAGATGCTGCCACTTTGGTCCGTAATGCTCCAGTTGGGGGGTGGGGGCAGGCACCTCCCAGGAAGTCCAGGACAGTGTGTGTGGGGGGTCTCTTTGCTATGGGCTCCTGAAGGAGTTGGGGGCTGAAGGCATCACTGAGAAGGGGGAGTGTGGGGCCTGATGTGCCCTGGGTCCTGGAGGTGGGAAGGGGGCATGTTGCCCCACCATGCCCCTGTCCTTTCCCTGCGTGGCAGCAGGTGTCACCTTATCCCCTTCTCTCCCTGGTGCAGGGACCCCCAGAGACTCAGAGGATGAGGAGGAGGAATGGGTGGACATGGCCACAGAGGAGGCTGCTCTCAAGAACATCTGAGAGCAGCTTCTGGGCCTAGAAAAGGTACAAACATTCCCCAGCTGTGCTGGAACTGAGATTGTCCTGCCCCTTCCCAGCACCCTGACCAGTGGCGTAGCCAGGTGGAGGGAACAGGGGGAGCGCTCACACCCGCTGCAGCGCTTTTACTCACCCGGCGGCGCTCCAGGTCTTTGGCGGCAGGCCCTTCACTCGCTCTGAGTGTCTTCGGTGGCACTGAAGGACCCGCCGCCGAAATGCTGCTGAAGACCTGCGGAGCGAATGAAGGTCCCGCCGCCGAAGCGCCGCCGAAGACTCCGGCGCACCTCCGGCTGAGTGAAATAAAAGCACCGCAGCGGGTGGCGATTTTTTTTTTTTTAAAATCGCTCTCCCGGGTGAGTAAAAAGATGCCAAGAAATTGACCAAGCGCCACTTGTGCTCAGTGGGGGAGCAGCCACTGCCCCGCTCCCCCCCTAGCTACGCTACTGACCCTGACCCCCTGCAGAGAGTCTTGTCTCTGATGATCCACCAGCCCTAATGGGGACCTTCCTCCTCCAGGATCTGGGACCCCCGAAGATGTGAGTGTTTGTCACACACCAGCCGGGGTCTCCTCCCCACACAGGCACTGTCCCAGTTCCTGACCCTGCTTGTGTAGGAGTCGTGGGTGATTTGGACAATGGGCGGGTCCCCACTCTCCCCCATTCAGGCCTGAATCCTGCAGCTGGTGTGGGTGGGGCTGGGAGGTCCCTGGCTAACTGGCTCTTTCTCCCCTTGCATTTGGCTGTATTAAAGCACCTTTTGTTGGAGTGGCCCCAGCTCCCCAAGTGATCCAGATCACTGTGTGGAACTGCCCTGTCCTCATGTGGCTCGCTACAAGCTCTCACACACAGCCCTGTCACGAGAGGTAAGGAATAAGGTCCTGCCTCCCACAGCTGGTTGGGGGAATCCTCCCAGAGCAATCAATGTAGGGATTTATGCATCTCTACAAACTGATCACTTTCCATGGTCTGTCAAGAATCTGCACACCCCTTGGCAGCTTTTTTAGAGCACTAGTAACTCCCACAGGGATTTCTCTTCTAATGTTCCAGCCCTGAGGGAAGGATTCTGTGGAAAACAGGCCTTTCCGTTGCTCCAATCCAGGCTCTGCTGTTCTGATGCTGCAGAGCTGATAGGGAAGGCTCGAGGGTTCCTGGAGAGCATGCTGCAATGCCAGCAATCCCATGCTGCTGCAGCCATGGGCACACGTTGGCTTTCTCCCATGGCACCTTCCAATGGAGGAAAGAATGGGACACAAGGTGGTGTCTCTCCCTGGCTTACAGATAATCCATCCTGCAGTAAACCAAGTGTGGACTCAGGGGAATGCTATGCTGCGGTGTATGTGCCCTGCAAGATATCACTCGTGAAGGGAAGCATCACTGGGCAATAAGGAAGAGCACAACTTCCTTATTGAGTTGGAAATTCTCATTGAGAAGGGGAAATGGGGAAATCTGATGGGACAATGTGTATGACTGGAATGTTAGTGTCGCTGGTTACAATCCATTGAGGTCGCTGGTTACAATCCATGGAGGGTAAAAGTGGTGGGCAGGGTGGCGCTTTATATTCCATCAGGTCTCAAACTGTAGGTCACCAGGGCTGACTTAGACTTGCTGGGGCCTGGGATCAAAGCTGAAACCCGAGGCCTCCCCCCCAAAGCCCATGCCCAAGCCCCACCGCCCCAAGCCAAAGCCTGGGGACTCAGGTTGCAGGTTCCCCGGGCTGCAGCTGAAGCCATTGGGGTTAGATTTTTAGCCTCTCCACCCAGGGCAGTGGGGCTTGGGCTTTGGCCCACCCCCACCATGGGCGGTGGGGCTCGGGCAGGCTCAGGCTTCGGTCCCTTCTCCTGGGGTTCTGTAGTCAGTTTAGTTGTCAGAAAGGGGTCGGAGTGCAATGAAGTTTGAGAACCCGTGGTCTCGGTTTTCTTGTTCCTACCTCAGCACAGGGGGCTTGACTTGACTTCTCAAGGTCCCTTCCAGCCTGACATTTCTAGGATTCTTTGGTCCCAGTTATTCTACACACAGTTTCATTCAGCTGAGTGTCCACTAGTCCTGTGGGAGGGGAGCTTAACCCCACACGGGGAGAAATGAGTCCAACTAAGCTTGTCGATTTTAAGAGGACTTAGCGAGGCCAAGCTTTAAACAGAAATTGTGATGGAAACTCAACTCTCAGGATGTGCTGTGACACTATAATAGCAACAGCCCTGGTGGGCTCAGTTACTGCAGCACAGCTCTGCCACCCCCACCCATTGCTTCCAGGGAAGGAGCATGCAGGCTACCCTGCCTCTGACCCACAGTGTGTGTGTCCTGGGGATCTTTCTTCTCTTAATGCCACACAGGACATGTTGGTAAACTGGGCACAAGCAAACAGTCTGTGTTTTTATATGGTTCAATGTATACATCTAGGCACAAAAAATGTAAGCTGGACTTACAGGATGGGGGACTCTGTCCTCGGAAGCAGTGACTCTGAAAAAGATTTGGAATTGTGGTGGATAATCAGCTGAACATGAGCTCCCAGTGTGACACTGTGGCCAAAACAGCTAATGGGATCCTTGGACGCACAACCAGGGGAACCGCGAGTAAGAGTAGAGAGGTGATTTTTACCTCTGTATTTGGCACTCGGGCCACCGCTGCTGGTGTCGAGTTCTAGTGCTCACAGTTCAAGAAGGAGGTTGATAAACTTGAGAGGGTTCAGAGAAGAGCTATGAGAAGGATTTCTTTGTGGCTATCACTATAAGGCATGTTTCCTAATCCTTCAATAAGTGTATCTAGCTTAACAAAGAGAATGTTCAGGGATGACTTGATCGCAGTCCATAAGTACCTATGTGGGGAACAGATACTTAATAATGGGCTCTTCAGTCTAGCAGTCTACTCATTCAGGGAGGCTACAGAAAACTGCCTCTACCTATGCGGCAGCTTTAACATCACCTGTCCCTGTACCCATTCAAGCGCCTCAAAGAGCAGCAGCTCAGCACAGATCACTGGCTGCAGCATATCACCCCGGCTTCAGTCACTTTTAAAGCTAACTTTAATTCCAAGTAGCTTGTAAAATATTGTGATGTGTTAGTGGGTGCTGGACACTAGTGGAGCTCAAACGCAATCAGGTGATTTCAGTTTGGGCTGGACCAGTACAATGGTTTGAGCCTCAGGCATGTGCCAAACAACGTTATAAGAACAGGAAACTTCACTCAGGTCCTCTTCTTGGGAATCCCTTGACCAAATAACCCCATGTTATGTTGCCTTGGACCTAGATGAGGCACAGCAATTTTCTAGATAATCTGTGTCACCATGTGGATTCTAGAGCACTAAGAAAATTTAGCTGTTAAACAATAAGCTCATCTCAGCCTTAGCCTCTGTGCTTTTGCTGCCCAATTGTAATGACACTGAACTAGGCCTCGGGTGACGGATGCCTTGGCCACCTCAGCTGGGCTGTACGACCAATTCAGTGCTGTCCAAGGCAGGCTGCTGCCTTGTCAACCTGTGACACTTCCCATTGGAGGAATGCACCAGCCGGAGGAGTGAAGAGCTTAGCAGGGATGTGTTTGCAATGACCAGTCCCTCTGAAGGCCCAGCAGAAATTTGCCCATGACAGCATGGTCGAGAGAAGGTATCTTTCCTCATAACCCTATGGATGGGCCAGTGTCATTGCCTCTGACGAGGGCTTGGTAGGTACAAATCCATCAGACTCATCACAGATCATGCAGAAGAGGGCAGAGTGGGGCCTCTCCCCCTTCCAGCCTAGTGCCATCTCCTGGCTGAGCTGGCATGGGAAATGCAACATTATTATTATTAGAGAGACAAGGTTAGTGAGGTAATATCTTTTCCTGCACCAACTTCTGTCGGTGGAAGAGACACGCTTTTGAGCTTACACAAAGCTCTTCTTCATAGTATTATTATTATAACCTGTATTATGCAGCCTCAGAGCCCGAGTTATGGACCAAGGCCCCATGTGCTGCACAAACACAGCACCAAAACCAGCCCTGCCCCAAGGAGCTGAAATCAAAGTGCCCAAGACCGGATCACTGTTGGTACAGAAGTATGCACAGGGCTCCAAGACATAGTTCCTTCTCTGAAGAGCTTGTGTAACCCACACACCTCCTGGGTGTGGTGTTCTGTCCCATCTAGTGGCTCCAAGACCACTGAGAGAGATTAATGAGTTTGCTCTACAGCTTTAGCTAACAGCCAGCTGCCTTTTACTTATGCAGTAGAGGCTCAAGCATTTAGCTCCAGAGGTCCCAGGTTTGATCCCACCCGCCGACAACCGGGGTCCAGGAGAGTCTGATGTGGAGGTGGAATGCACTGCTGGGGGGAAGGTGTGAACTCATCCTGCTCTGGCTAGGCTGGTGTGACCTCAGGCAACACTTCTAGTCTGGGATAGGAGAGCCCTTGTGCAGTTTAGCTTGTGTCATTTGGAAGCAGTTTAAGCTAAGCTGGAAAAAGCCTCTCTTATTTCACATGGAGCATGTCCACACAGGGAGTTCTAGAGTACGGTACAAATGGAGCGGTGGAGCAAAGCTTATGCTCAAATAAATGTGTTAGTCTCTAAGGTGCCACAAGGACTCCTGTTCTTTTAGTGATGGTACAGATATCCCAGTATGCAGCCCAGTTGCAGGCAGGTCTTGGGCCCAATCCTGCTGCTCCTATGGAAATTGGTGCCAACCCCCCTTGTGCTGTAGAATCAGGTTGTTTGACTCCAATATTGTCCTCTCAGCTTGGTGCATCCTAAGGAGCTGACAAATGGGCTTGGGGAGAGATTGCTCTTGGGGATGCCAGGTAATCAAATGACAAGCAGCGGCTCATCCTAGACTGTCAGCTCCAGGCGTCAACTGTCTGCGATTTGCATTCGCAGGAGATAAAGCAGCAGCCTGCTTGGTTGCCTAGCTGTGGAATCTTCCCCTCCAGAGACAGCGTGGGCGGCAGGACCAGCCGATAACGTCTCATGTTCAATCCAGCTCAGCTCTTTCAAAACACAATAAACAAACTCGGAATCCACTATCCTGAGTTCACAAAGCAGCGCTTCACGCTGGGCAGAGCTCTGGGAACACTGTTCAAAGTGCCTGGCGGATTAAAAACCCCTCAGTGCTCGGACCAGAGCCTTTACTTCGAAACGTAAGATAAGGAGGAAACTCAAAACATGCCTGTGGTCTGGTAGCCGTATTTGATCCATGTTAAAATTATTTTGCTCATTTTGATCAGCCTTAAGCTGTGGGAAAAGTGGTGAAGGGCATCGGATGCCTGTGGTGAGAGTTATCTTGATGAAGCCTGCACTTTGCAAGATTACATGTAATGAAACCAAAATGAAATTCCTTCTTTTATCTGAAGGTTAAGCATGTCTGGGCATGCGGTACCTGGGCACCTGTTCCTCATTAAAGAGGGCCGGACGTCTGCAGCCTGCAAAGAGCAGAAAGCATATCCCAGACCTGCAGGCAGGGCAAGCCGGGTCTGACCCCAGCCTCTGTTCTCATCTAACATGCACGCTGATACCTGGGTTCAGTAGGCTTCCCTAAATCTGGCGCCGCAGCTGGGAAAATGCCTTTTATACCCTGCCAAGACATGGCCAGCCAAAGCTTGCTTTTTTTAAAGAGACAGGCTTCTTTTTGCTGGGTGTTTGAAAGCTGGTGTTTAAAGCACTAGGAAAAAGGTGGGAGGAGTTAGTTAGATGTTATCTGAACATGTCCTCCTTTTACTTGAGTCTGTGAATCGATAAGTTGATGTTATCATGGTTGCCCTACATTATGTGGGTCACCCAGTTCAGGGAGAAGCAGGGCTGGCTCCAGGCACCAGCTGAGTAAGCTGGTGCTTGGGGCGGCAGATTCTAGGGAGCGGCATTCCGCCCAATCCTAGGGCAGCATTGACGCTTTTTTTTTGTTTCTTTGTTTGCTGCTCTGGCCGCCCTGTAGGGGGCAGAGGAGGGGAGCGCCCTGCAGCAAACTTGGCAGGGCAGCCTGCATCCTTCCCTCCCCACCGACTGGAGCAGCTCGGAGCCCTCCCGGCAGGCGGCGCGGAGGTCGGGGCCGCGGGGTGAGCGCCCCGCTGAAGCCCTGGCTGCCCCCCTTCTCTCTCTCCCCCCTCGCGCCCTCCCCTTCCCCCCATTAGACCGGGCGCGCACTCTGCAGCACAGGGAGTCCCCTGGCTCCGGCCGCCCTGTAGGGTTTTTTTGTTTTGTTCTCCCCTGCTTTGCCGGCCGCGCCGTTCCCCCACCCCCGCTTTGCCGCTCCAGCCGCGCCGCAGGTTGGTTTTTTTTCACCTGTTTTGCCGCTCCAGCCGTGCAGTTTTTTTGGTTTCCCCCCATGCTGCTTTACCACTCCGGCTGTGCTGCAGGTTGTTTTTTTATTTCCCTGCTTTGCCATTCCAGCTGCGCCGGGTTTTTTTGTTACCCCCACCCTGCTTTGCCGCTCTGGCTGCGCCGTGTTTTCTTTTTCTTCACCAGCTTTGCCGCTCCAGCATCCTGTTCCCCCCCCTTTACCGCTCCAGCCCCACCGTGGTTTTATGTTGGGTTTTTTTTCCCCTGCTTTGCTGCTCTGGCTGTGCTGCAGTTTCCCCCCCTCCCCCTTTGCCATTCCAGCCGCGCCATTTTTGTCCCCACCCCACCCCACCCCCTTTGCCGCTCTGGCCCCGCTGTGGTTTTGTTTTCGTTTTTTCCCCTGCTTTGCCATGCCAGCGGCCCCTCCCCCCCCCTTTTTTTTTTTTTTGCTTGGGGTGGCAAAAAAGCCAGAGCCGGCCCTGGGGAGAAGATGGCACAGAGTCACACTGCAACTGTTACTCGAATGCAAAATGAGATCTTTTCAGGAACAGCCCACGCCAGTTATTGGAGCAGACATTACACATCTCAAGTGCTACCAGGTGAAAAGGCATTGATTAAGATCAGCTTCTTGCCAGGCCGAGTGCTGTGGTAATGGGCGTGGGCTTGCTCTGAGGACTCTGCAGTAACCACCACAGTGATTATCATTAATGCAACACCATTAACTTGGGCCGTGGAACTGCAAAGAACTCCTGAGAATCGCTGCCTTCATTTGGAATATTTTGCATCCGAAGCTCTGGCTGGCGAGAGATGCCTCACAGCCCCACGTGCTTTTCAAACACTACTGAGAAGCAAATTTCAAAGGCTGTCCGGAAGGCATTGACTTCAACCGGCACTGGCCCTCTGTGGTTGCCACGAGAGTCACAATTCTTCTCAATGGTGCTGAAAAGCCTCAGGAATTAGGAATGAAGATTGAAACTGCAGGCAAGGACCTTATGGTTCAGGCCCCAGCCTGACACTTACAAGATCTGGGTTTAGTTCCCTACTCAGCCAGACTCCCTGAGTTACCTGGAACAAGGCTTTTAATCTTCCTGTGCCAATGCCTGAGATGATGTGGCGTCCGGGAGTTCCAGGTTTATGGATCTTAGGTAGCAGATAGAATACCTCTAGTCAGGATTCTAGGGGTGTGTCTGTGCAGATTTGTTCTTGTGCTTTTTCAGGGAGTTTCTTGAGCAGATAGTATAGTTTCTTTTGGTAACCCTCAGTGGGATCAGAGGGTAAAGGCCTGTAGAATGTGGTGTTGGAAAGCTGCCTAGCAGCCACTCGTTCATATTCCGACCTCAGGCTGTGGATGGTGTTGTGTCCTGCACGGCTGAGGTTATGGGGCAAGTGATGCTGCAATTTAAATCACTCTGAATCAGCAACTAGTTCTCCTCATTATTTTGCACTCCCCAATTTTTGTGTTATCTGCAAACTTCATCGATGATTTTATGTTTTCTTCCAGGTTATTTATAAAAATGTTAAATAGCA
Source organism: Mauremys reevesii (assembly GCF_016161935.1). NCBI lineage: Eukaryota > Metazoa > Chordata > Testudines > Geoemydidae > Mauremys > Mauremys reevesii. Next base: position 64,908,003 of record NC_052629.1, on the reverse strand, counting down.
TAGGGCCAAGAACAGATCCCTGAAGGACCCCTCTGGAAACACACCCATTTGATGGCAATCATCCACTTACAATTACATTTTGAGACCTATCAGTTAGCCAGTTTTTAATCCATGCAGTGTGTGCCATGTTAATTTTATATCATTCTAGTTTTTTAATCAAAATGTCCTGTGTGTCCAGAGATGGATAGATAGATGGATAGATATGTGTGTATAGAGATTGAGATAGAGTGCCTAAAGTGTGCTAGACAAAATACAGACAATCTTAATGACAAGGCCCTGCCCCATTCAGTTTACAGAAGGCAACAGAAAGGCAGAGTTGTGGGCAATGGTGCTTAGAGCATATCCTGTTATTTCAATGGCTGAAATGTTAAAGCTACCTCTTGAGGAGGAGCGGGTAGGGCTTTGGGGAAGCAGGAAGGTTCAGGAGGGACTTGAAGAACACAGAACCCAGGGCTAGATCTTGTGGTGTGAGGAGGGGAGAGAATAGTTGATGTGAAGCTGGTATAGCACGTGCTTTAGTGTCCATGTCCCCCCTTGCTCTATAGTTCAATCTAATCCAAGAGCTGACTGCAGAAATGTGTGCTCCGGAGTGTATCACTGCTGGGCAGGATCTATTTTGGAGCTGTCAGACAGGGACCATGGTGAAGGCTTGAGGCCACTGGGCTGAGGCAGAGGGCTCCAGTCTGTGGCAGCTGGCAGTGGCTACAGCACATTTGACACTCAATCACTTGCAATCTGTAGCAGCCTAGTCACTATGGAGAGCTCTGGAGAGCTGCTGGGAGAGTCCAAGTGCTTCTCATTGGTGGCATGTGAGCTGGGCTGGCTGTTCACTTGCCCTGTATGTCGAGCCACCGCAAGGCCTTTCGCCTACATTGAGCCAGAAAGCTGGGATGCTTTTTCATGAACTGCCATTATGATTTCCCTTCCCACTCCTGTGCTGTGGACACAACCACACTGCTGTGACTCTGGCATATGCATTCCCGCCCATCTGAAAAGTGACATGTCAAACTTCCCCCATGCATGTTTTAATTCCCAGATGCTATGGGCCAAATCCCCAGCTGACCTAAGTAGACGTAGCTACAAATTTTCTAAAAAAATTCAGTCTGAGGCAGATGTCTGGCATGGAGAATTTCAGCCCAACAGCTAAAGTTTGTCAAAGATATACAACAGGTGCTGATAATGGGACATGTTGGGCAACCTCAATAATAGGCAGCACTACCAGCCTTGCCTATAATTATATCAGAATAAAAACTATGTTAAAAGAACATTGACTTTGCAAAGTCAACCACTCCAGAAATTAGTAAATGCCAGAATTAAAGTTACTTGTGCTACCTTAATTCCACCCCCGGTACATTGTGATACAATGTTTAATGACATGACCATATATGGTTTTTTACCAACCCCCCCTCCCCCACGCCTCATTCAATGCACAGGATGGAAATTGCATGGAAGCTGGGGTGAAACATTCTTAAATCATCAGGCCCAGGTAACTGGCACCCAATAGTCCTAAAAGAGTTGGCCGAGGAGAGCTCTTGTCCGCTGATGTTCATTTTCAATAAATCTTGGGATATTGGGGAAATTTCAGAGGACTGGAGGAATCCTAATGTTGTGCCAATACTCCAAAAGGGCAAGTGGGATGGCCCAGGTAACAGCCTGGAATGTGATGACACCCAGAAATCAGTTTTGCCCTCTGAGGTCGGGGAAACCTTGTTCTGTGTTGAGTTAAAACCTTGTTCAAGCTGATGTGTGAATGTGCCCTTCACTTAAGATAGTGGTAAGAAACAGGATCTCATAGAACAGAGGCTCTCAAACTTTTTTTGTTGACCTCTTTTCAAATGCAATGTTCATCGTGGACCCCCCAACTGAGAAATTGATTGACAAAGGTGTTTACTTCATATAAACACGTATTGTTAGTAAAATGCTTTAAGAAAAAGTGTAGAAGGGTACTTACAAATATCAGTGCGATGGGTGGGCCTGCTTCTTACTGCAGAGTCTATCTGTCCTTGGCGTGATGGTTCACCAGCAAACTCGTAAATCATTCTCCACTTCCAGTCGGGATCTGAACTTTGTCTTCATAGCTGCCATGCCAGAGAATGATGCTTGGCAGATATATGTTTTTGGGAAAGGTCACCACACTTTCGTTGCTTCTGTAACTAAGACTGGGTACTCTACAGCATCAGTTGGCCAAAACTGGCAAGGTGTCTGTTCCTGAAACTTAATTTTCAGTGTGTGGGCACAGGTAGTTTGAGCAGCTCCTGTGCTGCTTTTCCACTCAAATAGCAAGATGCCATGGCAGAAGTTGAGAACAGATCCTGGACACAATCATATTCCTCCATGTTGATATTTGTAAAGTAAACAGTGAAGTGCTCTGCCAAAGGTGAGCAATGATCCTGTCTCTCCCACAGTCAATTGTCATGCTGTTCGTATCCAGAAATTCTGTCAGTAACAGAAACAGATCTGAGTTTCCACTGCTCAGCCTAGTTTTCCAAATCTCTACTTTCTTCTGAAATGCTGCACTCTTGTCACTCCTCTACAGTATGATTGTACTGCCCCCTTGTATGGACAGGTTCAGCGCATTCAACAAGTTAAAAATGTCTGCAAGATATGCAAGCTTCATGATCTATATCCAGTCAGAAAAGTTTGTGATGATCTTGGGATTGTGCACAGAAAGAAAACCCAGCAGCTCTTTGAAAAGCCCAAACTCTTTCCAACGCTCTGTCACGAGATAGCCAACACACTTCCATATAAAACAATAATTTGTCATGTCTGGCACCCATTTTTTAAACACAGCTTTGCAAAAAGGTGGGAATTCAAAGGACAGGACTTTACAAAATTCACATGAATTCGTGTTCCATTCTCTTTGATGCAAGGGCCTGGTGATGCAGCGTACAGTGTGTTATCATGTTGGTTTATTGTTCGTATTCTTGCTCCACCACCACTCCTATTGCCTGTCATAGTGACAGCACCATTTGTGCAAACAGCAACACACTTCTCCCAATTCAGAGATTCAGCTTTCAAGAAATCATCCAATAATCTGAATATTTCCTGATCTATTGTCTGTTCTGGTAACTCCCGACAAAGAAAATCTTCCAAAATTCCCCCCAGCCAAACATAACGAACAAAAACCAATAATTGTGCTGCATTATCAACATCACTTGTCTCGTCAAGCTGAATTGCAAAATGTTAACGTGTATGTTAGTAGGAGAATTGAAGAGCTTTCAAATGATGTAAAATGCCAACAAACTGTGTCTTTAGAAAGTGGTATGGCCTTAAGTTTCTTCACTGCCATCTTTGCTTATCATCACTTCACACATTTCTACAGCAGCTGGAAGAATCAGTTCTTCAGTGGTACTGGATATTTTACTCTTTGCAATCCGAAGATGTTATGTTTGTCATTTGAGTTTTCTGTTGATTGTATTCTTTCTTTCGCTGAAAAAAGTCTCTAGATTCATCTTTATACTCCAGGTGGCTTTGTTGTGAGGTGTCGTTTCAACTTTGCAGGTTTCATTGCTTCGTTTGATAGGATTTGTACGCATACAAAGCATTGTGGTCGTCCATTACTAAATTCCATAAAACCAAAATCAATATAACTTTCATCAAACTTTCTGATCTTCATTTGTTTCTTACGGTTTGATTCTGCATCGTCCATAGCTTCAGCACAACTAGCAGTACTAGTATGAGGACATTGTAAACACATATCCATTTTCAGTGTAATTTGCTCACACCGTAAAAATATATTCCACTTCCATCTGCCAAAGACAGTCATCAAAAAAGCGTAAGTCACTTCTGATTTGTCACAAAGCAGTGAGATTTTTTTACATTTATGCTTATGCAATGTGAGTATTATGGTATCTTTCATGCATCATGGAATATGTTGTGTAAACAGAAATAGGAAATTTGTCAGCTTTAATCATTGGACAATGAAATGTGCGGTGATATTTTTTTTAAAATTTATTTCGAAATATTTTGCAGACCCCTTGCACAGTCTCGAAAGACCCACTGTGGTCTGCAGACCCCAGTTTGAGAACCGCTGTCATAGAATCTGTACACCATGTGGGTGAGGAGGTTCCACTAAGTATTGTGACCAGGTGGGTATGTGCGAGAACGCACAGAAACTGGGAACAGACAAGAACAGAGAGAGAGAGAGACAAGAAGATGCCTGTAACCAGAGTGTGATGCTGGAAAAAGCTAGAGAGAGAGGCTTTTGGGTTTGCTGGACTATAAGTTAAGACAGTGGTCGGCAACCTTTCAGAAGTGCTGTGCCGAGTCTTCATTCATTCACTCTAATTTAAGGTTTTGCATGCCAGTAATACATTTGAATGTTTTTAGAAGGTCTGTTTCTAGAAGTGTATAATATTTAACTAAACTATTGTTATAGGTAAAGTTAATAAGGTTTCAAAATGTTTAAGAAGCTTCATTGAAAATTAAATTAAAATGCAGAGCCCCCCCAGACTGGTAGCCAGGGCCCAGACAGTGTAAGTGCCACTGAAAATCAGCTTGCATGCCACCTTTGGCACCTGTGCCATAGGTTGCCTACCCCTGAGCTAAGACATGGTTTCCTTTGTTCTGGGTTCTGTCTGCGTTCAGAGAAGCAGGACTTTGTGCATTCCTCATAAATCAACAAGAATGCATCAAAGAAAACAACAGAGTCCATCAATTTCTATTTCCAAGTGGAACATCCCCAGGGCTCAGAAATTTGACTAGCCACTTGGGTTGACAAAAGGCAACACAGTTCTAAACCATTTCCTCCCTCCCAGGGCTGCTGTGGGGTTAAGGAGCAAACATTTCTAAAGCACCCACAAACAAAAGGCACCAATGTTGCATTCCTTTATGTAGTTGGCATGTAATAAAACCAAGGCACAGACATGGGAAAGTGAATGCAGTGAGGGTCTGGGCTTGCTCCAGCTGACATCAATGGCAAAGTTCCTTTCAATACCAGTGGTGCTGGATCTGTCCCCATGGGGTGACCAGGCTGTGAAAGATGAGCAGCTTGGCTTTTTAGAGGGTGAATGGTCCTAATCCTAGAGAGTCTTGGGTTTGCCAGCCAACACCCCATTCTCTCACTTGTTACTGGTACTTAAAGTCATAAGAACATAAGAAAGGCCGTACCGGGTCAGACCAAAGGTCCATCTAGCCCAGTATCTGTCTACCGACAGTGGCCAATGCCAGGTGCCCCTGAGGGAGTGAACCTAACAGGCAATGATCAAGTGATCTCTCTCCTGCCATCCATCTCCATCCTCTGATGAACAGAGGCTAGGGACACCATTCTTACCCATCCTGGCTAATAGCCATTTATGGACTTAGCCACCATGAATTTATCCAGTCCCCTTTTAAACATTGTTATAGTCCTACCCTTCACAACCTCCTCAGGTAAGGAGTTCCACAAGTTAATTGTGCGCTGCGTGAAGAAGAACTTCCTTTTATTTGTTTTAAACCTGCTGCCTATTAATTTCATTTGGTGACCCCTAGTTCTTGTATTATGGGAATAAGTAAATAACTTTTCCTTATCCACTTTCTCAACATCACTCATGATTTTATATACCTCTATCATGTCCCCCCTTAGTCTTCTCTTTTCCAAACTGAAGAGTCCTAGCCTCTTTAATCTTTCCTCATATGGGACCCTCTCTAAACCCCTAATCATTTTAGTTGCTCTTTTCTGAACCTTTTCTAGTGCTAGAATATTTTTTTTGAGGTGAGGAGACCACATCTGTACACAGTATTCGAGATGTGGGCGTACCATGGATTTATATAAGGGCAATAATATATTCTCAGTCTTATTCTCTATCCCCTTTTTAATGATTCCTAACATCCTGTTTGCTTTTTTGACCGCCTCTGCACACTGCGTGGACATCTTCAGAGAACTATCCACGATAACTCCAAGATCTTTTTCCTGACTCGTTGTAGCTAAGTTAGCCCCCATCATGTTGTATGTATAGTTGGGGTTATTTTTTCCAATGTGCATTACTTTACATTTATCCACATTAAATTTCATTTGCCATTTTGTTGCCCAATCACTTAGTTTTGTGAGATCATTTTGAAGTTCTTCACAATCTGCTTTGGTCTTAACTATCTTGAGTAGTTTAGTATCATCTGCAAACTTTGCCACCTCACTGTTTACCCCTTTCTCCAGATCATTTATGAATAAATTGAATAGGATTGGTCCCAGGACTGACCCTTGGGGAACACCACTAGTTACCCCTCTCCATTCTGAGAATTTACCATTAATTCCTACCCTTTGTTCCCTGTCCTTTAACCAGTTCTCAATCCATGAAAGGACCTTTCCTTTTATCCCATGACAGCTTAATTTACGTAAGAGCCTTTGGTGAGGGACCTTGTCAAAGGCTTTCTGGAAATCTAAGTACACTACGTCCACCGGATCCCCCTTGTCCACATGTTTGTTGACCCCTTCAAAGAACTCTAATAGATTAGTAAGACACGATTTCCCTTTACAGAAACCATGTTGACTATTGCTCAAGAGTTTATGTTTTTCTATGTGTCTGACAATTTTATTCTTTACTATTGTTTCAACTAATTTGCCCGGTACTGACGTTAGACTTACCGGTCTGTAATTGCCGGGATCACCCCTAGAGCCCTTTTTAAATATTGGCGTTACATTAGCTAACTTCCAGTCATTGGGTACCGAAGCCGATTTAAAGGACAGGTTACAAACCTTAGTTAATAGTCCAGGCTAATAAAGGCCTTTGATGTACCCAGTGCTGGCTGTAGTTGCAATTACTGCATTTACTCTGTGAGCGGCAATCCCTGTTGGATTTTCCATCCCACTAACCTTCCAGTTTTGATGATTCACTAGGGACTCCAGCCAAGACCATTGTGTGGAGCCCCAATGAATGAGCACCAGGGATCTTGCTGGTGGCTCAGGGGAACACAATTCTCTTCTCCAACCCAGAAACAAAGCCTGGGACCCCCATGTTGCTGCTCCGTAGGCTGTCATGGCAGTTGCTGCCCCCATGCTTTCACTGCTAAGAAGTACTGGCTATGGGATTACCACCAGTGTAATCTGCTGGACATGGCCCGGCCTTCTCTGTGCACTGTCAGAGGCAGACCCTCTATGGGTTACATGACTCATGGGTCCCCTGGTTCTTGACAGCCAAGAGGAAGATCAATCTAGAGCTGAGCAAAAACTGGAGTTTCTGTCCAGCAAGAAATTCTGGTATTTCCACATTTGGTTGGTTGGGTAAAGAGCAAAAGACACAACACATCTAAGTCACTGGCTGCTATTCAGCTCAGGTCAGTAAAGAGTGCAAGCCATTGTAGGATGACTGTGTAAGTTGGGGAGGGGTGGGGCTCTATCAGAAAGCCATCTCCAGCACTAACAAACTAGCCTTTACAAAGTCCTCATTCATTTCTCTTCATTTAGTTGACTCTATTCCAAGCTGTGAGTGAACCAGAGGAACAGATAAAACCGCTGTGATCACAAATGGTTTATTTCTCATGTTAGCACGCATGGTTTCATGTGGTTTTTCAGTGACGTGGTGCTGCTAATACACCACATACAGACACTTGATGAAAGCAGCCTCTTTAAATACAATGATTAACTTCAAAATACATCCTTATCTATGACTCCTTGTATAATTTATTTGAACCATCACAAAGGCTATTAACTTCCCTCCCCTTCATTAGTATTTACTGGGTTTTTAACTCAAAACATGCAAAGCTCAGAGTCCAATAGGACTGTTGTAATCTACATGACTTAGAGCATATACATGTTGAGTGAGTTTTGTACTATCCAAAAATGCCATAAAACTTTTATAGTAGGAAGGGTCAAGCTAGATACACAGATTTTTATTTCATGCCGTAATTTCTTGTTCAAGAAAGACTTGAAACCACAAGACATTTGACCCTTCTGAATTAGGCTTATCCAGATCCAATCGGGGAAACTAGATGTGCTAAGACTTGCTACTCCATGAGGAGGATTCAGGGACCTGAGCATGGTTTTAAAGACACTTGCTTTTGTAAGTAGCAAGAGAAGGTGTCTACAAACAAAAGGCTTAGGCTAAAGAGCACTTTTAGCAATACGCTTTTAACTGGCAGACAGAAAAGCATCTGCAGCAGCAAAGATTAAAGCAGGCAAACCTGCAAACCCGCAGAAAGGATTCGACAGACTGACTTAAAAGCAATCTGATCTTACAACAGTATGTGCTCTGTCTTTCTTTATTTAGTTTTAAAGACACTCTTGCCTTGAACTAGACAAAAGAAGAGAAGACGTCTGATAGGAGCCTGAATTGCCATTGTCCTGAACCTTGCATACCAAAATATCAGAAATTTCCCATCTTGAATCAAGATGAAAAGTTGAACCCTTGAAAATTTTCATGAGCCAGAAAGCCAAACACAGCGGGGGGGGGGGGGTGTCAATCAAAAGGTTTCGTGTAGATAATTTTGAAAGGTTCCATTCAGTTTTCAACTTTTTTTTTTAAGTCAAAATTTACTAAAATGTAATTTTTTACTCAAAACACTGAAACCTTCCAGTTCAAAAATGTTGAACCAGGACGGCTTGACACTTTCAACATTTTTTCCCCCCAGAACTTTTTCAAGTCAGGAGATTCATCAGAAGTGACCCTTTTTTTGGAAGTTTCATTTTTGATGAATCAGCAGAGGCTATTATAGGGTGCCACATACCTCAGGGCAGCTCCCTTCTCCCACTGTTTGTCTGCTGGAAGAAATGTATCAGTGGCTGGCTAGGGTCAGGCTGGTCATAGCTGCAGGACATCTCCCCCTCCCCCCACAGGACATCTGTGACCGAATATGGGCCCAGTTCTGCCGTCAGTGGAGTAGGAGCAGGCCCATTGTGTGCCACATGGCAGAGATCAGCAAGGTGGAGGAGGAGAATTCTGCTTTATAATTTCTCTCCTCTGTGCCCAGATCAGCCCTGACCCTGCCTACACCTGGTTGATTAAGCGGGGACAGTTTTGGGCGTGTTGGTGCCAGTTCAGGGCAGTATTTCTGCACTCGGGGGTGCAGGAGGGAGCTGATAAACTGTCACAAAGTGATTTCTATGGAATGACTAAGACCTTTCCCATTGCTTTATTAAGCCCAGGGTTACAGGCCTGGGCTGCCGGAGTTTTCCCCTGCCTTTAACTCCAGTAATTAGCAGCGGGGTGTAGGGAATGCTTCAGTTCTAGCTGGTGGCTTCTCTCTGAGATCAGTGCATTGGCCATGTGTATAACTGCACAGAGGCAGTTTATCATTCTAAGAGCACATCACTAAAACACCAGCCAGAGAGTATGAAAAACAAGATGCTAAGTGCAGTCAAAGGGGCGCCACACCCAGTCTGCCCCTGTAGATCCAGCCCAAGAGGTCACCCTCTTCTCTCACTGTGTGGTCAGCGGGCAGCTGCCCTCACTGGAGATTCCCTGAGGGCACAGTTGTGCTGACAGGGACCTGTCAAATGGGCAAGAGGACTTGGGGTGGAGGCACTCTGCACAGCACTACTCCTCCGCAGCGGCTGACCTTCGCAGCTAGATACCACTGGGGGCACGGGGCAGCCAAGGATGAAGAAGGAGCTAGGGCAGATGAGCAGAGGACACTGCACCAGGGTGTGTGACCTGCACTTCAACTCAGGAGGTCTGGTGCTAATCCCAGCTTTGCCATTGACTGGCTGGATGAACTTGGGGAAACCAATTCCTCTCACCTTAGTCAGAATGTGAGCTCTTTGGGGCAGGGCATGTCTCAGGGCATGCTGGGTGGGTGCAGTGTCTGGCCCAATGGGGCCCTCAGCTCACCCAACGCTTTTAAGTTCTCATGAAAATGAAAATAGTAAAGAACCATAGAGCAGCTCCCAGGGAGTACAGGAGACAGGTGGGATGCTGGGATGGGTAGATGGCCTCTGTGGGTCTGTGATGGCTGGTGTTCCTTTGCACGCCCACGCCTGTATGTGTGCTGAACAAGGAGGAGCTGGGTTGATCTAGCACAAGATGAATCATGTCATTACACCAGCGTTTCACGCTTTCTAGCAGAGCTGGTCAAAAATGGGAAATATTGTCCAGCAAAAATGCCAATGCCACTTTCATTTTATTTGACATTTTTCATGGATTTTTCATTTCAGTAACATTGTTTCTTTGGATTAGTTACTAAATGAGAAATGGCATTAGACCTGGATTTGAATCATATTCAAATGTTTTCAGTTTGGGGGTTTACCTGGGGGTCTTCTCCACTTTCTCTCTCCTTTATCACTACCAAAAAATATTTTTTTCTTTTTGAATCAAATTAAATTGCATAGAGAGTATTTTAAAAGAAAATGGAATGAAATTAAAATGAACATTTTCATTTTGACAAAAAAAAATTGAAAGTTTCAAATGCTCCTAATGTTTTTTTGCCAAACGCTGATACTGGTTGACAAGCTGTTTTCTGTCAAAAAGCCTTTTCGACCAAAACAATCTGACCAGCTCATGTAGGCTACACTTGAAGGCATTCGGTTGTGATTAAGTGCAGTGATTAACACTGTGATTGTTATGACTATAAACACTAGACGGGCTAGATCAATGTGTCATGTTATTCTTATGTGGTGCTATTATGATGTCAAAGGTAACTCAACCAAACATAACCCTTCCTCTCTGGCTAATTTTCAAGCTGCAATTCTATTGGTTGAAATGAGCCAGTGGTGTGCGGGTACTCTCTGTGTGACAACTCTCTGTTCCTTTTGGTGTATGACATGGCCCCAGCTGTCACTGCCCTCCAGGGTCCATGGCCGCATGCTGCCCCTGCAAACAGAGGCTGCCCCATTGCTTTCTGTGCTGTAATTCATTCAGGAGCTGCCGCTAGCCAGAGCGCTCCCTGCAAACCCACTGTGTGCAATAGGCATTAATACACTTGAGAGCTTGTTTCACATCTGAGCACCTATTTTCAGTGTCTTAAATTACAGTGTCAGTGTCATTTCATTGTAGCCAGAAGGAACAAGTCAACATATGGCATTCCAGCCAGCTGACTTTCCAGGGACCTCACCACACCCTGTGAGCTAATGCTTGGTGTTTACTTTGTCTCTCTGTGTTGCTAAACAGAAGTGGAGGAATGCTGCTCTCCCAGTGAATGCCTGAGCTGTTCCCCAGCAAGGACGCTAGGCTAGCCTCACTTGTTAAACTCTCCTTCTGACAAATCGTTTTGGAGCTGGGCCTGACAAGCTGCCTGGGCTGTAAGTGCTGCTGGATTGGTTCCCAAAGCTTTCTGGTGTAAATGGGAAACAGTGGCAGACATGCACACCAATCACTGCCTTTTACTTTATAAAGGATGGCTCCAGATCGTCTGCAGCTATCAGGGCTGACTTCCCAATATCAAAGCCATATGGGAATAGGAAACCGCTGGCAGCTGCTGTTTGCTCTCTGGCCTGCCACCTAGGGGACACAGGCTAACCTGCAGCAACAGCTCCTACCCGCAGTGTCTCTGGTTACTCTGCTCTCACTCCTCTTGGCCTAGGAATGTTTTCTACCAACAGAGAATGGGAATGAATAATTCAAAGAGAGAAATGCAGCCAGCATGATACAAACAGCCGTGTAGGTTTGCTCTGCATTTGGAGAGCAGTGAACTCCAACCTCCAAGGGAATGATTCCCAACAGCTGTCCCCTTCCTTGGTTCCCAGGGTCTTGCATTTTACCAGGGTGGGGAGTATCTAGTGGCCAGTCTCTCCAACATGTCTTGCTGCCGGGGATCACTTTCCCCATCCTCAGAGGAACCAGGCAGCCGGGATGAGTTTGGCAGCTGTGTACACCCCTCATTTCAGACGTCACACTATGGGTGGCTGGGAATTTTTTGACAAAACTTCTATCAGTTGGAAATCACTGAGTCATTGACACCAAAACTCTTTGCAGGAAAAGGCCACTATTGATACATTTCCCTGTCAAAAACAATTCAATAAAAACAAGTTTTGAAATTGTTGAAATGTCCCAAACAGGTTGTTTTTTTGTTTTGAAACAAATGTTTTCCTTTGGAAACGCATGTTCTTAGTAAAAAAGAAAAGTAAAAAAAGAAGGTCAAAACGTTTTAGATGATCAGAATGAAATTGATTTTAATTGACCTAATCTGATTTTTTTTTGTGGGGGGGAAGGTCAGTTCATATTTTCTCCCCACTTTGGACAATTTGGGAACCACTTTCAAAATCTTCACAGTCCGCACGGCTTGTGAAGAGTTTCTGAGGGTTGAGTGCGTCTGTGGTTTAATTCAAATGTTTTGCACAGCATCAGCTCTGATGGCAGCTGGGGAGCGAGCAGCAGAGTGCGTGAGACGCTGAGCAGCACAGACCCTGCAGGAAGCAAGCAGCCTGATGATGGTTAGTGACCAGTGCCTGCATTCAAGCAAGCTGGCATTCTCAGCCCAGCTCCCCCACTGATTCATGGTGTGATTGTCCCCTCTGTCTGCCTCACTTTCCCTTGTAAAATGGGGATAAAATACTCATCTCCCTCACAGGCTTGCTAGGAAGCTATGGTCATTACTGCTGAAAAAGCACATTGGATGAAATAGTCTACGGAAGGGGGGAATATTCTTGTTGGACTGTCCCCAGCAATACTGAGGAAGACAAAAATAATTTCTCATTCAAAAAGGAATTATTTGGGGGAAGTTCTATGGCCTACATTATACTGGAGGTCAGACTAGATGATCACAGCGGGTCCTTTCTGGCCTTAACATCTGTGAATCTACAAAAAACTGAACCTCTGGATCTGATTCAGAGACTCTTGACTCATGTGAGTCATCCATGGATCTTCAAAGGTATTTGGGCTCCTAATTTTCACTGAAATCAGATCCTTGAGGATCTGGCCTGGACTACTCCCATACGCGGGCTCAGCCTGCAAACAGAGTGTGTGTTGGGTTTTCCAGTGACAGGTTTTTAAACTTCAGACCTGAAAAAGAAAAAAAGGCAGCAGGAATGTTAAATGTGTCTGTTTTCTAGTGAGCGGAGTAAACAACCTTTTATGTTCAGCTCAGCCCTGTGGCAAACGGACCCACTTGTATACACCTTTGACCTCGGAGCTCAACAAGCGTGCAGCAATCCATGGACATACGGAATCTCCCCCTGAGCCCGCGTTTCTGCCACTCTGCCAGACACTCACCGCAACGTGCGCAACATGTTGCAGCTTGGCCCATCGCCCTAGGTTGTATTGGGCATATGTCACATTCCACTAGGGGACCCCAAAACAGCAGGACTTCCCTGGACAGCTTGGAGTTCCTCACCATGCATGGAAATGACCGCATGGGTGTACAAGGAAAGTGTGTTCCAGGATGCCCTGAAGGCAAGCATTTATGGAAGGGGCAGGGAAGGCCTGTCCCTCCACAGGCTGTCGCCAGTGTGCCCCAGCAGCTGAGTGATGGGTAGAATTCTGTGAAAAGAAATTGTATTGATGGGAAAACATCCAGCATTCGCAGGTTGGTGGGGAGGGAGAAATGGACAGAAGGCTGGTTTTGAGCAAAGAGGGGCAGACGCCGAGGGAGGGGTCTGACACCCTGGTCATGGAAAGTTGTGTTTGCAGCAACAAGGGAGCTTTTCCCACCCAGAAAAACATCCAGCAAACTCCTTCCCAGATTCAGCGCCAGGGCAGCGTCTCCCCCCATTCCTCAAAGCTGCGTCTGCCAAAGGGAGCTGCAGTGCCTTGGCACGGCTAAAACAGATGAGGATTTGTCAAGTGAAAGGGATCTGTTTGCCTGGCTCTGGGCTGGGATCACTACAGGGTCTCCAGCCCCAAATGTTCACAAACTGCAAGTTGGGCCCCAGAAAAATCATGACATGTTCTAAAAATAATAATGTTTGAAAATGATGGAGCTTGGAGAGGGATGCGCTGGCCTCAGCATCCCAGGGTTGGTGCTAAGTGGTGTTCCCTTGGCCAGCGCTGCACCTCCTCATAGCTGCCTTGGACTGGCAGGGTAGGACACATCACCTCAGGCCAGCAGGAGAGGGGAAAGCCCTCTCCTTAAAGAGCGCTGCATGGCAGGCGCTGGCCTAGGGCTGAGCATTGGACAAAGGGAAAATCAAGAATTGCATTTGTGGTGGCTAATGATTCAAGGCTGGAGGGCAGGCTTAGCCCCCCCCCAGCAAAGTCTCAGCTGTGTCAGCCATGCCCTAGGTACTGTATTAGCGCCTGGTTGTCAATGGTGCTGTCCCAGTTCATTCCACCAGGGGACCTGGCCCCACATGTAGTGTGTGCAGCAGGAGGTGCTTCCATCTGCTGCTACCCAGGGACCCTGGTGGCATTGACGTACCAGTGCTTGGAGGTTCCAGTGGCTGTTATACCCCACACTGCCAGAGGGGGGTGCCCAGTGGCACCTAGAGCAGTTTGGAAACAATTGTTTTGTTAGTTTGTTCAAACTTTGGGGCTGGAAAATAATGTCTTTTGTAGGAAATTTTCCCAATGAAATGGGGCAAAGTTTGTTTCCTTTCAGTTCAAATAGAATTTTTTGTTTCAGGTTTTGGAAATAAAAATACATAAACATACATCCAAATTTCAAAACTTGCTCCCGCCCCTCCTCCCTTTCTTGCCCCTTCAGTCCATTTTTTGCCACGGGATGAACTAGAATGAATGGCGTGTAGGAGGGATTTCTTTCCTTTCTCTTGTTTCTCCTTTTGTTGCTCTCTGACTTTTCCAATGGGTGAGAAGTTACAGAGCAGCAAAAGGAAAATGGAAACAAAGAAAAAGCAAAAAGTGGAAAATAAAAAACTTTCCCTGTCCAGTCTGTCACGATTAGGGAACAAACGGAGACGGAGAGAAGGTGCATGCAGGGGGCCCCAATCAGCCATGCCCAGTTCAGTCTAGCCCTTCCCTCAGGCAGGGCCCTGTTTATTTGCCAATCTGCACAAAATGGAACATGGAATCATAACATAAAGCAACAGTTCAGTTCCCAGCCTAGATCGTGGGGTCCTGTGGCCCCTGTCAGGTTAATGATTAGGACCTTCCCAAGCCCATAGGGATCTGTGGAGTGGGTGGCTGCTGGGTAGGTAGGTGGAGCCACAGGAGAGTGCACTCCCAGTCCTCTTCCGGTCCCAGGTCTCCTCAGAGCTGGGACCCTCCTTTATAACCCCCAGCTAAGACCCATCCAACCCAATCAGTAACTGCTGTCCCTCTGGGTCAGATGATTCTCAGCTCCTGCCTGCCAGGCTCCTCCTCAGAAGGCCCATCCCCAGCATATACAGGGCACAGTGACAAATGGAAAAACTGCTGAAATTCTGACATTTTAAGCTTGGTTTTTGAAAACTGAAACTAAATTGTATTTTATGCTCTTTTTCCTTTGGTTTTGTTTCACTTCAACATTCCCCGAATCACTTGGTGAAAGCGACATGTTTTCGAGGGAAATGTTTGAACATTTTTGATCAGCTGTCATGGGGCTGTCCACAGCTGGCTCAAGTGCCTTGGCAGGACTCATGTGCTGGGTGGTCTCAGCTGCTCTGGGTGACCCGGGAGGCGGAAGGGAGGGGAGGAGCTAAGGGTGGTGGGGGTGTAAATGGCATGTTAAAGACCGTGGCTAAATGCAAGGGGTTGTGACTTCCACTGAGACCCGAAAAAAGCAGTGATGAACTCAGAGTGGCTAGAAACACGGACGGAATAGTATGAACAGAGGTTCCTAGGAAACGCTGCTCTTGCCTTTGGGGGAAGTAGCCCCATACACACATGCTCTGGGGAGCGGAGGAGCCTGAGTAGTGGGCAAGGCGCGAGACGAGGCGAGATGTGGAGCAGCAAGGGGGACATGAGTTTGACGTGAAATCCAGCTGCACAAATAACCAGTGTGATTCCGGGCTGCATGCTGTGATGGGCTCCCATACGGCCTGCTGGGCGCGCATGTTCAATGGAGGAGGAGCTGTGTTGCCAGGTACAGGTAAGCGAGGTTACAGGCGGAAAGCCATGTTCTGAGGATGCAGAGTGTTGGGTCTATCTCTGCTGGCGGCAGTGTGGTCTGGTGTTTGTTGCACCCTGATTTGTCATGCTCTGGGGCAGAAGAGTGGTGGAGCCCCCTCTGGACTATGGCACGGCATCCTGTGCACCTCCATGCCCTGGAGAAAGGTTAGAGCAGAGCAACAGGAACTGGGGGCATCTGATTATAGGCAAGAGCAAGGGTTGGATTTCTGAAAGCACCTAGATGATTTAGCCACACAAGTGCCACTGGAGGTCAGTGGGAGCTGCGGGAAGCAGCAGCCAGCATGTCCTTGTGGCGTGCGCCACTTCCCGCAGCTCCCATTGGCTGGGAATGGCAAACTGCGGCCACTGGGAGCTGCGGGTGGCCATGCCTGTGGATGGTCAATGTAAAGAAACTGTCTCACGGCCTGCCAGCGGATTACCCTGATGGGCCACATGTGGCCTGCAGGCCACAGGTTGTCCACCACTGCTGTAGATAATGGAGGACAGGCACGAATCCCATGCAGGGTGAGGAAGTGTTCAGGGTAGTGCCCAGATCTAAACCTTGGAGCCGTGGTATCAAACAAAGCTGGGGCATTTGGGCCCAGTGTTGGGAAGCAGCTCCTGAGGGCTCAGGGTGTGAAGCTGTGGGAGGCCTCTGCCCCCAGGAGTGGGGCCACCCCTCCAGCCTGTGGCATGTGCAACCAGATAGGACACTATCTTTGTAAGAGTGGATGGTGGAGCAATACCCCCTGGCACCAGGGGATACCCAGCCCAGCCACCCTCCCACCCCAGGCACATGCTTTCTCCAACTTCTGGGGCACATGACGTCACCTCCTCCCTGGCTGACTTGTATCACGTGATGTCGTGGTGCAGTTGGTTGGTTGGTGTCACGTGACATCACACTCTGGCAAGCCAAACACAGCCACAAAAGAAGCATCTGATTCACCTAAACACCTAGCCCTTGATATCTGACTCCATGCCTGCATCTCTCATCGCCCATACACACTTCCATGGCTTTTACTGAGACAACACACTCAACCCAGCCATGCAGGGGGACAGCATCCTACCCAGCACTCCCTCCAGCACTGGCCTGAGTTTGCTTTTAGTTGAAAGCTGAGACGGTCTCTCCACTGAGCTGGGAACAGCCCCAGGCGAGTCTGAGGCAGAAATTGCTCTAACTACGGATGCAAACATTGCAACCACAACAGCCAGAAAAATAATGACATGGGGACTCAGTGTTTATAAAACAAGAAAATTACAAAGTGATGATAAGCGAGTGTCTTGAACTATGCGCAGATCTTCAAATTGCATATTACGGCCGTTGTGCCAGTAACAGGGATGAGCATTCAGGCTGCTAAAACTTTCCATCATAACCACCGGTCAGCACACACTCATCTCTTCTCAAACATTCCCAGCCAGGGTGAAATTCCCAAGCGTGATCACTTCCCATAAATAGCTTTTTTCTCCCTTAACTTTCAGTAAACTCCCACCATGCACTTTTGAGCCACTAGAGGGAAAATATCAGAGGAGTAGCCGTGTTAGTCTGGTTCTGTAGAAGCAGCAAAGAATCCTGTGGCACCTTATAGACTAACAGACGTTTTGCCGCATGAGCTTTCGTGGGTGAATACCCACTTCTTCGGATGCAAGTAGTGGAAATTTCCAGGGGCAGGTATATATAAGCAAGCAAGAAGCAAGCTAGAGATAACGAGGTTAGATCAATCAGGGAGGATGAGGCCCTGTTCTAGCAGTTGAGGTGTGAAAATCAAGGGAGGAGAAACTGGTTCTGTAATTTTGCAATTCATTCACTTTCTTTAATTAATCCCTGAGATGGTGTCATATTTGCAGATGAACTGGAGCTCAGCAGTTCTCTTTGAAGTCTGTCTTTTAGTTTTTTTTTTTGCTGCAGGATGGCCTTAAAATCTGTGTTGTGTGGTGAGGAGGAAGTGTTCTCCTCTCCAGTTTTTTTTATGAAAGGAAAAGGAAAGCTGTGGTGTCTCTAACCTACTCCTACCCTGCTACATGGGGCCACAACCGTGGTCAACCTATCCAGCAATATCGTCAATCTATCCAACCACACACTCAGCCCAGAAGAACAGTCTGTCCTATCTCAGGGACTCTCTTTCTGCCCTGCCACCCCCACCAACATGATACAGTTCTGCGGTGATCTGGAAGCCTACTTTCGCCGTCTCCGACTCAAAGAATACTTCCAGGACAACACTGAACAGCACACTGATACACAGTTACCCTCCCACCAACAGCACAAGAAGAAGAACTCCACATGGACTCCTCCTGAGGGTCGAAATGACAGTCTGGACCTATACATTGAATGCTTCCGCCGACGTGCACAGACAGAAATTGTGGAAAAACAACATCACTTGCCTCACAACCTAAGTCGTGCAGAACGCAATGCCATCCACAGCCTCAGAAACCATCCTGACATTATAATCAAAGAGGCTGATAAAGGAGGTGCTGTTGTCATCATGAACAGGTCTGACTACCAAAAGGAGGCCGCCAGACAACTCTCCAATACCAAATTTTACAGGCTACTTCCCTCAGATCCCACTGAGGAATACACTAAGAAACTGCACCATCTACTCAGGACACTCCCTACACTAACACCGGAACAAATCAACATACCCTTAGAGCCCCGACCAGGGTTATTCTATCTACTACCAAGATCCACAAACCCGGAAATCCTGGACGCCCCATCATCTCGGGCATTGGAACTCTCACTGAAGGACTGTCTGGATATGTAGACTCTCTACTCAGACCCTATGTTACCAGCACTCCCAGCTATCTCCGTGACACCACTGATTTCCTGAGGAAACTACAATGCATTGGTGACCTTCCAGAAAACACCATCCTAGCCACCATGGATGTAGAGGCTCTCTACACTAACATCCCACACACTGATGGAATACAAGCTGTCAGGAACAGTATCCCTGATGATGCCACAGCACAACTGGTTGCTGAGCTCTGTGCCTTTATCCTCACACACAACTATTTCAAATTTAATGACAATATATATCTCCAGATCAGTGGCACCGCTATGGGCACCCGCATGGCCCCACAATATGCCAATATTTTTATGGCCGACTTGGAACAACGCTTCCTCAGCTCCCGTCCACTCATGCCCCTTCTCTACCTACGCTACATTGATGACATCTTCATCATCTGGACCCATGGGAAGGAGACTCTGGAAAAATTCCACCACGATTTCAACAGCTTCCACCCCTCCATCAACCTCAGCCTGAACCAATCTACACGGGAGGTCCACTTCCTAGACACCACGGTGCAAATAAGTGATGGTCACATTAACACCACCCTATACCGAAAACCTACCGACCGCTATGCCTACCTTCATGCCTCCAGCTTCCATCCCGGACACACCACAAGATCCATTGTCTCCAGCCAAGCACTGAGGTACAACCGTATCTGCTCTAACCCCGCAGACAGAGACCAACACCTAGAAAATCTCCACCAAGCATTCTCAAGACTACAGTACCCACACGAGGAAATAAGGAAACAGATCAGCAGAGCCAGACGTGTACCCAGAAGCCTCCTACTGCAAGACAAACCCAAGAAAGAAACCAACAGGACTCCACTGGCCATCACATACAGTCCCCAGCTAAAACCCCTCCAACGCATCATCAGGGATCTACAACCCATCCTGGACAATGATCCCACACTTTCACAGGCCTTGGGTGGCAGGCCAGTCCTCGCCCACAGACAACCTGCCAACCTGAAGCATAATCTCACCAGCAACTGCACACCGCACCATAGTAACTCTAGCTCAGGAACCAATCCATGCAACAAACCTCAATGCCAACTCTGCCCACATATCTACACCAGCAACACCATCACAGGAGCTAACCAGATCAGCCACACCATCACCGGTTCATTCACCTGCACGTCCACCAATGTAATATATGCCATCATATGCCAGCAATGCCCCTCTGCTATGTACATCGGCCAAACTGGACAGTCTCTAAGGAAAAGGATAAATGGACACAAATCAGACATTAGGAATGGCAATATACAAAAACCTGTAGGAGAACACTTCAACCTCCCTGGCCACACAATAGCAGATCTTAAGGTGGCCATCCTGCAGCAAAAAAACTTTAGGACCAGACTTCAAAGAGAAACTGCTGAGCTCCAGTTCATCTGCAAATATGACACCATCAGCTCAGGATTAAACAAAGACTGTGAATGGCTTGCCAATTACAGAACCAGTTTCTCCTCCCTTGGTTTTCACACCTCAACTGCTAGAACAGGGCTTCATCCTCCCTGATTGATCTAACCTCGTTATCTCTAGCTTGCTTCTTGCTTGCTTATATATACCTGCCCCTGGAAATTTCCACTACTTGCATCCAAAGAAGTGGGTATTCACCCACGAAAGCTCATGCAGCAAAACGTCTGTTAGTCTATAAGGTGCCACAGGATTTTTTGCTGCTTAGAGGGAAAATACACATTTCCTAGTGGAAACAGCACCTAGGCCCAGTGATGAGCTGCCAAAATCTTAACAACTGGTTCCCTACCAGATCTTTGATGGCACTTCAGTGGCGGGTCCTTCAGTGCCGCCGAAGACCCAGAGCGAGTGAAGGACCCGCCACCGAAATGCCGCCAAAGACTCAGGCCTGGTCTACACGGGAGGAGGGGGGGGTCGGACTAAGGTACGCAACTTCAGCTACGCAAATAGCGTAGCTGAAGTCGAACTACCTTAGTTCGAGTTACTTACCCGTCCTCACGGCGCGGGATCGAAGTCCGCGGCTCCCCCGTCGACTCCGCCACCGCCGTTCGCGGTGGTGGAGTTCCGGAGTCGACGGGAGCATGTTCGGCGTTCCATAGATCGCGTCTAGATGAGACGTGATATATCGAACTCCGAGAATTCGATTGCTACCCGCCGATCCGGTGGGTAGTGAAGACGTACCCTCAGAGTGCTGCCCGGTGAGTAGAAGCCTCATATGTTTTTTACATGTTTTTTTTAGTCATCCCTGCCAGGGCACCGTTGAAACTGTTTGAATCAGGACCCGCACTTCCTAAAGCTGGCCCTGCACATCAGAGTTGCAAAATTATATCAGGGGCCGGGTAGGGAAGGCTGTGTCTCCCAAAACAGCCTGCCCCCCCAATCCGACCCCCACCCATGTCCTGCCCCCGACTGTCCCCCTCAGAACCTGCAAGGGCCACAAGCAACCCATCAAACCCTTTCCGCTCCTTGTCCACTGACCACCCCATCCCGAGACTCCCCACCCTAACTCCCCTCCAGGACCCCTCCCCACCCCCAAGCAACTCATCCCGCTCCCTGTCCCCTGAGTCCCCTGACCCCATCCACCACCACCCTGACAGACCCCCAGAACTCATGCCTACCCGAACCCCCCCATTCTCTGTCCCCTGACCGCCCCCCCACCCCAAACCTCCACCCTCTCCAACCGCTCCCTGCCCGGCCCCTGCCTTATCCAACCCCTCGTCCCAGCCCAGCCCCCTTACCATGCTGTTCAGGGCAGCGTGTATGGATGCCGCGCAGCCCGCTGGAGCTCGCAGCCCCCCCCTTTACCTTGCCACTCAAAGCAGCAGGAGCTGCAGAGCTGCCCAGAGCACTGGCACTGGTGGCTTGGCAGGCTGCAGCTCTGCAAGGGGGGGGCAGGGGAGGGGGCCTGGGGAGCCTCTCCAGCTGGGAGCTCAGGCGGGCCGGAGACAGGCTGGTCCCACAGGCTGGATGTGGCCTGTGGACTGGAGTTATTTGTCCACCCGCCTGCCTCTTTAACAGCCGGTTCTACACTGGCTTCTAAATTTAACAACCAGTTCTTGCGAACCGGTGGGAACCAGCTCCAGCTCACCACTGCCTAGGCCCAGTTTTTAAAATCGAGACTACAGCAAAAATGTTCACAGTGGAATAGCTAAATCTTGACAGGACACAGGCCGCCCAGAGTAGCTGGGCCACTGCTACATTGGGGGAAAACAATGTATTTTAGCTATGAGGATTTGAAATAGCATCCTGTAAACACACGTACAGACTGGAGAAGAGCTGGACTGTGCACGGGAGCCCCACTGAGCAGTGCCAAAGGGAGCATCGTCACCCATTCTGGTGCTGGCTCCAAGCACTGTCTGGAGGTACTGTCGTCCTGCCCAGATCTCTGAGTGCTCAGTGCTCTTGTAATTACCTTGCTCATAGTATTTCTGCACAGCCTTAAATTAAACAGGGGTCTGTGTGTGTGCAAGGGGTTAAATTCCTGCTCAGCTACACAGTTCCTTTCCTTGCTAAATATAAACCAGCTAATTCCCCCAAGTGCCAGTCTCACAACCCCAAATTAGATCATACATGTATTATGCACACTGCACATTCAGTCACAACCCTTGCCTGCCACAAGAGCACGTCACCTGCCCGCCTGTGCCCATGCAGAACTTGTAACCTACACAACCACCCTCCTTCCTTGGGTACACCAAGTGTTTCAAAAGGCCTCTCTTCATTTGTGGGCCATGAACACGGCAAGGATATAAACAAAGGGGACAGAGTGTGCCAGGCCACAGCACTGGGCTCTCTCACCTCCTCTGATGGCTTTTATTTGGGGCTAGGAAAATCTTGTCTCCCTCTTCCTTTCCCCACTGAGCTACAATTCTTTTTAGGCTGCTCAGAAGTTTTCTTGACTCACTTCCCAGTCTAAACAAGCCAGGTAAAGGCAGCCAAGTAACCCCACTGCTTGGGAACAGTGCTGGAGGCCAGCAGCTGCAGGAAGCCCGGCTGGCTGAGAGGAGTCAGACTGGGCCTGCAGCAGGAGTTCAGGCCTCAGAGGAGCCTAGGGAGGGGGCTCTGAGAGACGCTACCGACCCCTCAGCCTTTCAGAAGAGAGTTGGGAGGAAAACAGATTTTTCCATCTCACAAAACATTGCGAGATTTGTAATGTCTATTTATCCCAAATCAGGAGGAAAAGCCAAAATTTGGAAATTTGTCAGGAAACAAAATTCCATTTTTCCCCATGTGGGGTCAATGGAAGTGTTGCATTTCCATTTTGACCATTTACATTGTTAAAATAGAAAATAAAGTAAATTTCAAAGTGAAAAACTGAACCTTTCTATTCCGAAAATGCCAAACCGGGTCATGAGGACATTTCTGAAATGCTGCGTGTGGAAGTTGTGTCCCCTAGCCTCTCCCTGCCTCCTGCCTCTTGCTGGCCACGTTCTTTTCTTAAACTACACTTCCAGCTTGCGGGGGCAAGGATTGCGTCTCAGGGGTGTTTAAGAAGTGCCCAGCTCAATGGGGCACACGCCTGCTTGGGCAATCTGGGCACTGCCACAGTAACAGTAATGAATCATCGGATCTGACTTTCCATGCTGCTTCCAGGGCAAATACATTAAAACCAAACCGTCCACCCACAAGCCTGAGCCCTCACCTTGCCATCACCAGAATGCATCTCCTGCCCAGCTGGAGAGCTCCTGAGCCTTTCTTAGCATGTTCTGGAGGGGCTGGAGCCAGCTCCAGAGTCCAGACTGACCCAGATTGATTTGGGCCCCTACCCCACCCTCTGCCGTTATCACTTTCCAGAAGGAGCTGTAGTTTTCAATAGCTCTGGGATTGTTGTCACTGGGAATGAATTTCCCCTGAAGAGTTCAGAGCTGCAGGGATAGAAGCAATGGTCTTGCACAGACTCCGTGGTTTTCACGATGCCCAGTTCCTCATCTCTGAGAGTAGGTTCACACCAGATCGTGTAACGTGTTGTGAGTGCATGAACCGCTGTGGGGTGTCACTGACTTCCGGAGGTGCCTCCTGCATGCAGCAAGGCTGCAGCTGTAATGCTGACTTTTGGAAATTCCTACATCTATATTTGAATGTGCTGGGCCAGATCCCAGCCCCTGCCCCAGCTCTGACCCTTTAATACCATTCTGCACAGGGCATGTGGAGTGACCTATGGCAGCCCAGGATTCCCCCTGATGCTCAGAACTGAAAAAATGTAATTTTTTCCAAAATTCGAAACACCATCAACTCCAGAATTCTGCTGTCACAAATGGCAGCAGTGCATCCCAAGGCACTTCTGCAGGGCGTTTCAGATTTCTTCATCAAGCTGGTGTTTTTGCAGCAGTGCTCCACAAATCATAAATCATTACTTTTGTGGGGGAAATGGTCCATTTTTGGAGTCCAGGCCTTACAAAGAACACAGAGCCTGCACTTCTGAAAACCATTTAACAATTCCACTGCCCACTCCTGGTCATCCTGGAATGATGGAGACCAGTAGCTTTTCCTGCAAAACACGGCAAAGCCACTGTCAGCTTCAGAACAGACTATTCCTCTGTGACAATTCAATTTCCCCCCCATTTTTTGGTCTATTTATCGCCTTTTCTAAGACAATTTTACATAAAATTTTGTTGACAACATATAGGGAAATGTTATCCTGATCTTTACCCTCCTCCCATTCTGATAATCTCTGTGTTGATAACGACTGTGTAGTGAGGCGGCCTGGCTCCCATCTGCACCTGAGATGGCCGAGCCAGAACAGCCGCCGCCGCAGTGGGCGGAGCCACTGCTGCCTGTCCCTGCCCCCCGGAAGCCCAGGGGAAGGACAGGAAGTATAAAGGCCCGGCCCCAGCGCTCAGTTGCTGCCCGGCGGCCGGAGAGGACAGACGCTCCTGACCGAGCTCCTGCTGGACCGAGCCTTCCCCGAGCCCGGTACCCTGAGGAGGACTGGCCGAGCCTTCCCTGAGCCCGGTACCCTGAGGAGGACTGGCCGAGCCTTCCCTGAGCCCGGTACCCCGAGGAGCGGTTCGAGCGTCCCCCCGACCCGAGTCCTGAGGAGCAGCCCGAGCTAGCTGGCCCTCAGCACGTCGAGGAGCCCATGGTGTGGGACCCAGCGCCGGACCCCAGAGATGAGCAGGTACCCATGGAGGGGGAGATGGAAAGTAGCCCAGGGGTAGCTGACCCCAGTCTGGCTACAGCAGACTTTGAGCCGATGTCGGTGTGTTGTGGTCAGGACCCCACCGACACAGCAGCAGACTAACTGCCGCTGGTAGGGCCCCGGGCTGGGACACAGTGGAGTGGGTGGGCCTGTGTCCCCCCTGCCACCCCACTCACGGGTGGGAGTCTCCCCCTCACACCAGCACTCAGACATAGAAGTCTGGACTTGCCTGCTGTTTGCTCAGCCCCTGCCTGAGGGTCTGAGCCCCTGAACTGCTGTGTGTTTGCTCAGCCCCTGCCTGAGGGTCTGAGCCTGTGAACTACTGTTTGTTGCCCTGCCCTGACCAAGGGCTGGGCTTCACTAACAGTTGTTGCTCAGCTCCTGCCCGAGGACCTGAGCCCCTGAACTATTGTGGTTGCTCAGCTCCTGACTGAGGACCTGAGCCCCTGAACTGTTTATTTTGCTCAGCCCCTGCCTGAGGGTCTGAGCCTGTGAACTGCTGTGTGTTTGCTCAGCCCCTGCCTGAGGGTCTGAGCCCCTTGAACTACTGTTGGTTGCCCCGCCCTGACCTAGGGCTGGGCTTCACTAACTGTTTGTTTTGCTCAGCCCCTGCCTGAGGACCTGAGCCCTTGAACTACTGCTTGTTGCCCCGCCCTGCCTAGGGCTATGGCTTTACTGACTCTGTTTGCTCAGCCCCTGCCTGAGGGTCTGAGCGCCTTGAACCACTGTTTGTTGCCCCGCCCTGACTGAGGGCTTGGGCTTCACTGACTGTTTATTTTGCTCAGCCCCTGCCTGAGGGTCTGAGCCCTTGGACTATTGTTTGTTGCCCACCCTGACATAGAGCTTGGACCTTCGGAGACTGAACTACTGATTTAGGCCGTGTAGTGAGGCGGCCTGGCTCCTGGCCGCACCTGAGACGGCCGAGCCCCCACACCGGACTCTTACAGACTGCAATAAGGCTTTTGATGAAAATGTTGATTAACAAAAGTCTTGATAACTTTTGAAAAAAAATGAGCAATGAGTCTATTCTGACCTCTGTGTGATGGAAACATCTTGGAAACTTTCCACATGTCTCACCCATTTTTTGATTGGTTATTTCAATAGTTGCAGTAAGAGCTGGTTCATGCACTGAACCTTCAGACAGACATCGACCCCTGCTGGGAGAATAGACGAACTCATGTCTGTGAATGGAATCTCCTTTCTCTTGGGGTAACGAGTCTGTTCATAACCCTGCCATACTCCTCCCCGCACAGAACCGTGTACTCACTAGCATAGCGATTCCCGCTCCAACAGGTTTCTCTGAGATCTCCCAGGCGCCTCAGAGATGTGACACATACAGACCTGGAACATTTCAATCCAGGTGTGCCCCATCCTCTCACGTGGGTCTGGATTTGGGTAAGTGCTGGGCCTCAATGAGGCCAATGGGGCCAGGATCAGACACTGCATCTGATAATGTTGTACCAGGCAGATTCCATGGCACAGTTCCACTAACACAACATGGATTTGTCCCAGTCTTGATTGTCACAGCCACCTCTTCCCATGAGCTTCAGGCCGGCTCCATGTAGGCTGAGATCTGTGAGTGGAGTCGCCCTGGGGCAGGTCCGCGAGTGCAGCAGAGCCCTGGGGCGCCCTGCTGCAAAGGAGCATCTGCTGCAAACGCTCTTGTGTGCAACTTTCTCATTAGCGATGTGGGACCATCCAGGCCAGTCAGCTTTTAGCAGAAGTGCATACAAGACAGGCGTGAGCATAGCCAGTGCCTCAGACAGACACTGCTTCCGGCATCCTGGCATGGTCTGTAAATCTCCAGGAACATGAAGATGCCGAATGCCTATTACCTATGATCACAATGGCAACAGCCACCGTTCCAAAGTAGTTCTGTTCTGAGAGGCTCCCATGCCCAGCAGAATTCCCCAAGCTAAAGTTGAGGAATATCACAGGAAACAGGAGCACCCACAGTCCAATAATCTGGTTTTTCTGCTCCCCCGCTCTCTGGACTGGCCAAGCCCTGATCTGAAAGCAGCATTTTGCCCTCTGTACTTCTCATGAACACACTTCTCCCCCATGCAGATCAATAGCCAGGAATAGTTCACATTCAAACTTCCATGGATAACCCCCCCTCCCCCGCCCATCCTCCCAAGGGCTGGTATGGTTCCTTCTCTCTTTACAGCCTGCATTGAGGAGATTCTTGAAACGCTTTTTATTACCACAGCACAGACATAAGTAACGAGATGAAAGAACTCCCCCTACAAAAGTCATCTGCTTGTTTCACTTTGATTTCTATTGACCAGACTGCCTGTCTCCTGCCACAAACGGACTCACATTCCCCATCAGCTGGGGACCTTCTTTAATATCAATGAAAACAGACGCTTTCCTGAGACCTGACAGCACTGACACCCACCCAGAACTTTACTGCCCTTTGTTCCCCCAGCCTGCACTCGCTGTGGTTTCTGCAGCTCAGAAAATTCTTTCACATGAAACTGATCCCATTAAATACTTGGAGAAGCATCCTCCTTGTCCCTTGGTCTGCTTTCTCTACTATGACTCCTTCGCTGGGCCCGGTCTGCGCTCCAGCCTCAGGCAGGACTCCCAGTCTGGATGTGTTACACAAACTGCTTCCTTGGTTCCAATTCTAAGAGCGGCCATACTGGGTCAGACCCATGGTCCATCTAGCCCTGTAGCCTGTCTTCCAACAGTGGCCAATGCCAGGTGCTTCCAAGGGAATGAATAGAACAGGGCAATTATCAAATGATCCATCCCATTGTCCACTCCCAGCATCTGATAGTCAGAGGCCTAGGGATGTCAGCTGCCCTAATGCTGGCTGGTGCAGAGCATGGGGTTGCGTCCCTGACCATGTTGGCTAATAGCCATTGATGGACCTAACCTCCATGAACTTGTCAAATTATTTTTTGAACCCAGTTATAATTTTGGCCTTCACAACATCCCCTGGCAATGAGTTCCACAAGTTGATTGTGCATTGTGTGAAGAAGTACTTCCTTGTGTTTCTTTTAAACCTGCTCCCTATTAATTTCATCGGGTGACCCCCTGGTTCCTGTGTTATGTGAAGGGGTAAATAACACTTCCTTATTCTCTTTCTCCATACATGATTTCATATCCCCACTTAGTTGTCTCTTTTCCAAGCTGAACAATCCCAGTCTTTTTAATGTCGCCTCATATGGAACCTGTTCTATACTCCTAATCATTTTTGTTGCTCTTCCCTGCACCTTTTCCATTTCTAATGTATCGTGGGGCGAACAGAACTGCACACAATATTCCAGGGCTCTTCAATCTATGACAGAAAGGCGGATCAAGAACCAATGGCTGGAAGCTGAAGCCAGAGACATGCAAATTAGAAATAAGCTCAAGTGTTTACCAGTGAGGGTGATTAACCATTGGAATGAACGCCCTCAGGAACTGGTGGATTCTCCATCTCTTGATGGCTTCAGATCCAGACTAGAGTCTTTCTGGAAGATGCTTTAGCCAAACACAAGTTATTGGGCTCACTACGGGGGAACTGGGTGAAATTCTTTGACATGTATTATACCAGTGATCTAATGATACCCTCTGGCCTTATAGATTCAAAGAGTTAACTCCCTAGCTGTCTGGCTATAGACAGGTACCCTTAAGTCTGCCCCTCAATGAACTCTTGTTGGGTCTAAAGTTCTGGAATGACCAGGAAGATGGGGCACCACTCCAGTGTCTCTTTCTTGAACCCTCATTCTGCCCTCACACCCTGATGTAAATCGGTCTAGTTAAAGTGGTGGGAACCCCCTCCCCGCCTAGAATGGACATAGTTATAAGGGTGCTCTACATTGGGATAGCTACTGTTATATGGGAAGAGGGAAAGCTAAGCAATTTAAGGCACCTTTATCCCAGTATAATTGCATCCCCACTAGGGGTTGTACTGGGTGTAACTACATCAGCACACTATCACCCCCAGCATTGAATAGTTACCAAGCCTATGCATAGACCAGGCCTGTGTCTTTGTTAAACTGACCCTGTTGACAGACATTAAACGTCTGATGCTCTTGGCTCAGCAAGACACGTGTAACCAGTGAGGTCACTACTGTGCTTCCCAGCATGCTCTGCAAAGCTGAAGGTAGACATTGGTCAGAAAACTTGACAACAGTGTCCAAGTTTCAACTTCCTTCCCAGGGTAAAAAATAAAAGTGCAGATAAAAATCCCGTAAATCATATATTTTGGGGGAATTGTGGTATTTCTGAGGAGTGGGGTTTGCTTGTTTGGTTTTCAAAGGAGCAGTTCATTCACACAGAGCTATTCCTTAGTGATGGGACCAACTTACATGGTCTGCAGCAAACAGGTCAGAAACAGAACTTCAAGGACAATTTGAGATAGGCCCAACTGCTGTGTTTGGCTCTGGATCCAAGCTCCCTGGAGGTGCTAGACCTGGTGATTCAGTTTGACCTAGTGCACAGATAGGACCATCTTCCCATTTTGAATCTGGATACAACCCAAATGTAACCAGATTGTGAGGTGTTCTGGGCCTGGGGTTAGGCCCATCTCCGATGATCACAGATACTGTCAGAATCTTAGAATCACAGCATGTAGGGCCGGAAAAGACCTCGAGAGGTCATCAAGTCCAGCCCCCTGCTCTGAGGCAGGACTAAGTAAACCTAGACAATCTCCGCCAGGTATTTGTGCAACCTGTTCTTAAAAACCTCTAGTGATGGCAATTCCACAACTTCCTGTGGAAGCCTGTTCCAGAGTTTAACTGAAAGAAATTTTTCCTTATATCTAACCTACATCTCCCTTGCTCCAGATTAAGCTCATTACTTCTTGTCCTACCTTCAGTGGACATGAAGAACAACCAATCACTGTCCTTTATAGCAGCTCTTAACATATTTGCAGTGTTCTCAGATCCCACTCTGTCTTCTTCTCTCTAGACTAAAGTTGCCCAGTTTTTTTAACCTTTCCTCATAGGTCAGGTTTTCTAAACCTTTCATCATTTTTGTTGTGCTCCTCTGGGCTCTCTCCAATTTGTCCCATCTTTCTTAAAGTGTGGCACCCAGAACTGGACACAGTAGAGTCCTCACCAGTTCCAAATACAACTGGACAATTACATCCCGTGTCTTACATATCACATTCCTGCTCATACACCCCAGAATGATATTAGCCTTTTCTGCAACTGAATCACTGTTTTGACTGATATTTAGTCCGTGATGCACTATAACCACCAGATCCTTTTCAGCAGTGCTACCGCCTAGCCAATTAGTCCCCATTTTGTAGCTGTGCATTTGATTTTTCTTTCCTGTGTGAAATACTTTGGACTTGTCTTTACTGAATTTCATCTTGTTGAATTCAGACCAATTGTCCAATTTGTCAAGATCATTTTGAATGCTAATCATGTTCTCCAAAGTGTTTGCAACCCCTCCCAGCTTGGTGACATCTGCAAATTTTATACATATACTCTCCACTCCATTATCCAAATTATTAGTGAAAATATTGAATAGTAGAGGACCCAGGACTGACCTCTGCAGGACCTCATTTGATACACCCTCCCGGTTTGACAGCAAACCACTGCTAACTACTCTGTGAGTACGGTCTTTCAGCCTGTTGCATCCCACCTTATAGTAATTCCATTTAGACCATATTTACATAATTTGCTTCCTCCTCCCAAGTAAGAGTCTGACTGTCAACCTGGAAACAAACAGTAGCTGCAATGGCATCTTTCACAACCTGCATCTTTCATCTTTTTTCACTTTTTGGTTTCCTGGCCAAGCACCCTACTCCAGGAGCTACTGTATATTCTTATCACAGCAGGCCTAAAATTATTTGCAGTTGAATATGAATGATCCCCCAGGAAAAGACTGGCCTCAACACTCAAATCCTCCTTTGTCAGAGACAAGACGCCTTTCTCAGCATAAGACTTAATAATTATTCTCCAGGAACCATGCTGTTGGGTCCGGAGCCTGTAGGATAAGTCATTCACTGTAACTGTCTCCTATTTAAACTCTGTAACTCGTAGCCATTGTGTTCCACAGAATTACTGTGGCCCATCTGTCATTTTGAATTGCTGACATGGCAGAACCTGTCTGGGTCACAGAGTCACCAGGCACCAGAGGTAATAACTGGTTTTGTATGAAGCTGCGGCTGCGTATTCTTGAAAGTAATGGAGCTGAAATACATACGGAATGATGACAGCTCAATCGCCCGGTGACAATTGAGCATGATTTGTACAGACCTTAGTGTGAGAGCAGAAGTGGGTAATTAAGATGCTGGTAAAGACACAGGAGACGCTTGATGACAGGCATCAGGTGAGCAGAGCCCAGGCTGGGCAGTGCTTCCACTTCTCTCCTGGGGAGTGGGGAGCTGGCCAGAGAGGAGAAGAGGGTTTCCAGGAGATTCCAGCCTCCTGCTGTCAGAAACCAAGGGAGATGAAATCAGGGCAGATGCGAAAGGTGCTTGCAGATTCCCTGTCCGGTTCCCAGGCAATGGGATATCACCAGGTTTGTTCCAGTCATTCCTGATGACTTTTGGCCCGGTGCTGGACTCCTGTCTCAGACTGCAGGGTTATTTTGAGAACAGCAGCAATTTCCCTGTTTCTCATGATCAGATGACGTCAGGCTGCCCTAATGCTGGCTGGTGCAGTACGTCCCTAACTGATGCTTTCAGTTAGTTATCATCCTTCTTCAGAAGCAAAATCCAGAAACATTCTGATCTGCTTATCCCCTTCTCGGTCCTCCACTTGTGCTAATGGGTGCAGCACTCATGGGCAGCAAGGTGGGCACCAAGACGCCTGTTTAGAAAGCTGGCATCAAAGGCATGCAGCGACACAGGGAATGGTGTGTGTGCGTCCTGTGGTCAATTCAGCCAGGAGTCAGTGTCCTCCACTCAGGGGCGGCTCCAGGCCCCAGCACGCCAAGCACGTGCTTGGGGCGGCATGCCACGGGGGGCGCTCTGCCGGTCGCCAGTCCCGCGGCTCCAGTGGACCTCCCGCAGACGTGCCTGCGGAGGGTCCGCTGGTCCCGCGGCTTCGGTGGAGCATCTGGAGGCACGTCTGCGGGAGGTCCACCGGAGCCGCGGGACTGGCGATCGGCAGAGTGCCCCCCACGGCGTGCCGCCATGCTTGGGGCGGCGAAATGGCTAGAGCCGCCCCTGCCTCCACTAGATCTTGGGTAGGCTGAAACCGAGTATGTTATGTATGGCCAAGTTCATGTCACACTAGGAGATTGAGTGTTCTTGGGGTGATCAGAACGGTGCAAAGAGGAGACAGCCCCTACCTCCAGTAGCTTTCAGTCTGAATTACAGACAAAGGGTCCCTAACTCTGCTCTCTGTCACACTGATGTAAGTCCAGAGCAACCCCACTGATTTCAATAGAGCTCCTGTGGCTTTACACCAGGAAAACAGAAAGCAGAATTTGGCCCATAATGTCTATAGAGCAACACTGGCTGCCTGAATGCACTGGATGGCTAAATGGAGGCTCTTTTAAAATGCATTTTGTTTAAATGGGCCCAGCTTACCAAGAGATCCAGATCACTCTGTATGACTTTCCTGTCTTCACCATTATTTACCACGCTGCTTGTCTTGGCGTGATCTGCAAACTTCATCAGCAGGGATTTTGTATTTACTGCCAGATCATTGATCAAAACACCCCAATTACTTCAGGATTTTCCGTAGACTGCTTTCTGAGATCTGTCACTTAGGCCGTTCTTAATTTAACATGTGCTCTATTGATATTGTATCATGCTCATTTTTAAATCAGAATTTCATGTGGTACTAAGCCAAACACCTTACAAAAGTCTAAGTATAGTAAATCTATGCAGTTAACCTTATCAACCAACCTCGTAACCGCATCAAAAACCGAAATTAGATTTGTGTAAAAAGACCAACAAAGTGAAAAAAAACAAAAACTGAAAAAGTTTGTCCAAAAACTGCCAAAACCTGAATATTTCTGGCCTCAGATGAAACATTTTCAGCCAAAAACTCCCATTAAACCCCCAGAATGTTAGTTTTTCCTTCTCTGATGAAAAGGCAAAAGGAGAGACCTTAAACAATAAGTCTGGGGAATCAAAAACCCAGTTTTACATTTTAAAAGAAAGTTTTGAGAGATTTTCAAGCATCCCAGGTGCCCTCCATTCTGTCCCTTCAGGCTTTACCCTTCAGTCGGCCCCTGGCTGCCCATCAGCTAGTGAGTGGCTCATGTCCTGAAGCATGGAAGTTAAGGGCAGCATTAAGGAAAGCAGCATGGGCAGTCTGCAAGCAACAGGACAGGATAAGAGGAAATAAGAGAGGGGATTATGGCAGAGCTGGATGTCTGGAGCAGAGATGTCTGGAACTGACGCAGATGAGTCCCCGGGGCATTCAAAGCATGATGTGTTCCCTGAAGGGGCCCAGGTGACGAGCCCCAGGTCAATGGCATGATGGTACGAGCATCAGCATCAGTGCCTTGGATTCAGTACCCAATCCCAGATAACATTTCCAAGGGTAGACCTGCTTTATAGGAGATTGTTACTGTACCATGATCAGTTTTGTTGTCACCGGGCATTTGGGCCCCAATCCTGAAACTACTCATCCTCATGTTGAATTTTGCCCACTACACAGCCCCATTGGCTTCCTGTGTATAGTGCAGCATGTGGGGAAGTATTTTCAGTGTCAGTGCCCAGATCCACAACACCATTAACTTCACTGGTAGTTTGTGAAGAACAGATTCCTAGATCCCAAAGCCAGATGAGACCACTGTGATTATCTAGTCTGACCTTGTGTGTGACACAGGCCAGAGACCTGCCCCACAAGAATTCCTAGAGCAGCTCTTTTAGGGAAAACATACACTCTTGATTTAAAAAATTGCCAGTGATGGAGACTCCACCACGACCTTTGGTCAATTGTTCCAATGGTTAATGACCCTCACTGTTAAAAATGAGGTTCTTCATTTTGAAGGTGGTGCCAGCCCATATGCTGTGACTGGCCTCCACTGAACAAGAATAATCTTGTCATAGCTGAGCCCCCAGATCCCTGCTGACAGAGGTGAGAAAGGGACAGAGAAGGCATTGCGAGAATCTATAGCAGAATCATGGCAGACTCTGGCACCAGCCAGGGGACCAAATCCACTATCAGCCTGGAGCGTGTCGTGCCTTAGAAAACTAGCCAAATACACACAGGACTGAATAAGCCAGGCCTGGCTGACTGAGTGACTGTGGAAAGTATTAGCCACTCACAAGTTATGCTATTGCCAAGTCAAAACTGTCTCCTTACAAAAATTAAAGTAGCTTAAAAGGTGGGGCTGCAAAGAGAGCAATCAAGTGATTGCAAATGATATCCACTACATGCATCCAATGAAGTGAGCTGTAGCCCACGAAAGCTTATGCTACAATAAATTTGTTAGTCTCTAAGGTGTCACAAGTACTCCTTTTTGCAAATGAGATGGTGTCATGCCTCTATGGAGATGATGTAATGTCACACTGACTTCAATGGACTTAACCTGTGTTTAAAGTTAGGAATGTGGTTAGGTGCTTTGCTGAATTGAGGGCTAAGTTGTCAAGTAACAAAACCAAAACAAGAAACAGGCGCAGTGGGATTTTTATTTCTGATTTCTTGGTTTTTGCTCAGTGGGACCTGTGATTCATCAGAAGGATACTGGATCAAAGCAATGTCAAACAATGTCAGCTGCATCATTTCCACCCGCACCACAAAAACCCTTAAGTCACTGACGCTGGGATGGAATTCTAAAACTGTATTATAATATTCAGCCACTAGGTGGTGCCATGAGTCACACACCTTGCCTGAGAGGGTAACAGCCATCCCTGGCAGTGCATTGAAGTATCTTATAGAGCAGAGGTTCTCAAACTGTGGTCCGTGGACCAGCAGTGGTCTGCGAGCTCCATTCAGGTGGTCCGCGGTTAGTTCCCTCTAAGGTGTGCGCCTGGGCGGCTGCACACAAGAAAATGAAGGGCCACCCACCTAATTAGTGGACTAGCGCAGGCGTGGCTCCACTAATTAGGTGCCTGGACCCTGGAGAAGACGCACATGTAAGGTGAGGTTGTAGGCTCGGGGGAAATAGGAGGTAGGTGGGAGGGGGAAGTGGGGTGAGAAGAGGGGTGGAGGGAATTTGGGACGTGCAGGGCTGCGGTGGCCAGAGAGAGGTGACTTTACCCAGCTCCAGCGCTGCAGCTGCCGGGGAGAGCTGGCCCGCCTTTCCAGCGTCAGCTCTGGCTGCTGTGGCGGGGGAGAGATCCCCTCCTTTCCAGCCCCAGCTCAGGGGCTGCTGCAGCAGGGGAGAGAGGGCACATCCATCGCATTAGAAAGGTAAGACTACTGATAGTAAAATATGAGCTGTGTGCTTTTATTTGTAGACCAAAAAAAGTGTATTATTATTAAGGTTTTTTAATATAGCGCTTTTATCCAAAGTGCTTTACAATAGTTAGCTAACGGTACAAACATTTGGAAAGATTATTAAGTGGTCCACCGAGACCCTCAGCAATTTTCAAGTGGTCTGCGAAAAAAAAGTTTGAGAACCGCTGTATATAGAGAACACATCTCTTGTATCTCTCTCTCTCTGTGGTGGAAACTCTATAGCCCGTCCAAAGCTGGTACAAAAGCCTGACCTGCTAGTAGCAGCCCTGCAATGTACCATGTACAAGGAGTATGTGACACGGTGTCAGAAGCAAAGGCAGCCTAACTAGTGCCAGAGGAGAGCAGAAACAGAAGGAAAACAGCAACACAAGTTGCAGGAGCGATCTCATCAACACCCCACTCTTCAATGCCCCAGGGAACTTCAGCTTTGACAGACCCTCAGAATGGACAGACTGGAAGCAGCACTTTGCCAGATTCTGCATTGCTACCAAACTCCACCAGGAAAAGGAAGACATCCACCGTGATTTATGCTGTGGGGAAGCAGGCAGAATGTATCTTTAAATTCTTTGCCTTTACCAATGACCAGACACAATGCTGACTATGAAAGGGTTCTGGCAATGTTTGATTTGTACTTTATATCTCAGAGAAATGTGGTCGGTGAAAACATGGCCTTTCATAAAAGAATTCCAGAACTAGGGGAATCTGTTGGATCTTTTATAAGAGCTTTTAATGCCTTAGCTGAAAACTGTGATTTTGGGGTCTCCATACAAGAAAATATGCGAGACAGACTGGCTATTGGGTTAACTGACAAAAGCCTCTGACGGCAACTATAGTTAATGAGAGATTTAACACTATAATACAACTATCCAGAAAGCAAAGCAAACTGAACTAATGAAGTAGCAAAACAAAAGGCAGGATCAACCTAGCCTATCAGAAACTAGCTTAGAAGCTGTAAAGAAATACACATGATTGCTAAAAGTAGTTATCAGGCAAAGAGGCACAAATCCTGGGCTAACTACAAAACCTTTCACACCAAATGCACAAAATGTGGAAAATTTCATAGCCCAAAAGATGTGTGTCCAGCCAAAGGTGCAAGATATAATAACTGCACAAAATATGGACATTTTGCAGCTGTTTGCCTCACAAAGAGGGTCAGGGAACTGATTACTACAGACAGTCAAGAGCCATTGTTTCTGGAATCTATCATGAGTGATGACTCAGAGCCTTTCTGGAGAGTGAAACTGAACATTCATGACAAGACTATTAACTTTAACATTGACTCAGGAGCAGATTGATTGTCATATCAGAAGGGACATATAATCACCTTCCACCCCTCCCAGAGCTGAAGTACCTGACCTAGTCCTAAAGATATTCTGAACTGCATGGGCCAGTTCACTACAGACACAATTTACAAAGACACAAGCTATGCATTCAGAGTATATGTGATCAAACAACCTTCTCAGCTGCAGTGAAGAAGCTGTGATGGGCCTAGTGAGAAAGGTGGAAGAACCTGATAGAGTATTTGGTGATACTGGAACTTTGATCTAGTACAAATAACTTTAAGAGATGATGCTGAACCATATAGTGTACAGACACCTCACAGGATTCCCATCCTGTTGCTTCATAAAATGGAAACTGAGTTAAAGGGAATGGAATAGATTGGCATACTAGAGAAAATCTCTGAGCCAACAGCAGGGTATACCCCAATGGTACTGGTTATAAAGAAAAATGGAAATATACAAATGTCTGGCTCTTAAAAGACTTAATGAAGCAGATGTGAGAAAAATATATACTCCCAACACTGGATGACCTCCTCCCAAAGTGAAAGGAGCTACAGTATTCTTCAAGATGGATGCCTTGAATATATTCTGGCAAATTCCTTTAGTCAAAGAGAGTGCTAAACTGACTACATTTATCACATCATTTGAGAGATTTTGCATTTGATGATTACCTTTTGGGATTATGAGTGCACTTGAAATTTTCCAACAAAAGATGGCAGAACTGTTAACCAACACAAATGGAGTTGTAATTTTCATGGACAATGTTTTGATACATGAGTCATCGATGGAAGAACACAAGAAACTCCTCAATGAGGTTGTAAGCTTAATCAGTTAGTGTGGACTGAAGCTAAACAAGGAAAAATGAGGTTTTTGCCTACAAAAAATTGAAGTTTTGGGACAGACAATAAACAAAGATGGAATCAGTCCTAGCCTTGAAAAAAGTAAAAGCAATTTGATAATTGAATGCATATATATAGAAATGATGCCCTTGAAAGACATAACATGTCAGAGTGTTATTGAGAAACACAAAGTGTACTTCTGCTACTTTCAATATTCCAGAACAACTAGTGACAGACAACGGACCACAATTCACTGCAGTGGAAGTTAAATCATTCCAAGCGAAATATGATTTAGATCACATAACTAGCAGCCCACATTACCCACAAGTGAATGGAGAGGCTGACAAAGTTGTGCAGACAGCCAAGAAAATCCAACAGCAGGAAGATCCATTCCTTGCTCTTCTGAGCTACAGATCAACACTGATAGCTACTGGATATAGTCCAGCACAACTCCTGATGGAAAGACAACTCAGAACTAATCTCCAAAGTGGCCAGACATGAAGAAAGTAGCCAAATCAGATAAAAAGACAAAAAGAAATTATGAACACTTTTACAATAGATGTCACTCAGATAAATGCTGGATCTAGACCCTGGTGACTATGTTTGTGTCAAAGTAGACAAAGAAAAAAAGATGGACAATTCCAGCTGTCATAAAGAAAAAGCATTCAGCACCCATATCATATGTGAACAAGACTGACAGTGGAGTGTTCAACAGAAACCATCAACATCTTCCGTTTGTTCCTCAGATGGACCACTCAGACCAAAATCGACCAATGGCGGACAAAGAACAGAAAGAAGACTCAAAGATCCCAAACTGACCACAGCCAGTTGTTGCAACCAATGGGCAGCCAGATGACCAAGTTGTTACATGTTTGGGTTGTGTTATTAGAAAAGCACTACGATTCAGAGACACTTAACAGACTGATCCATACTGAACTTCTAAGACAGTGTGATAGTGTAAATGTTGTTAATGGTAGGAATGTAAAACTAAAAGGAGGAGAAGTGATGGATTTCTAAAACTATATTCTAATATTCAGCCATCTGGTGGCTTTTGAAGCTACGTATGTGTGTAACACATCTTGTCTGAGCTGGCAACACCCATACCTGGCAGTGCGTTAAAATATCTTGAAAAGAACACATCTCTTGTATCTCTCCATGTTGGAAGCACTGTAGCCAGTCCAAATCTGCAACCTGCTGTGTGCAAGGAGTACATGACAGTCACCACCAGGAAAAACAGAGATAGGAACGGAGACCCTGGAGTCAAATGACTGAGTCCTGTTGATAGGTCACATTTTCCTGAACCTGGAGAATGGGGAAGCACAGCCTGGCAGGAATGGTAACAAACTCAGAGCCTTGCTGGGGAGAGGGGAGGTGGTTTGAATCTCTTTTCTGGAAACTCTTCTCCTGTCAGTGCTGAAGCTAAATGGAGCTGAGAGGTCAATACATTGTGCATTGAAAACTCCTGCCCCATTCCCTGAGGAATTCCATTCTGAGAGCACCATGCTGCCTGCCCAGGAGAGGGCTGGGGAGCAGAACCGCCAGGCTGTGTACATTGTAAAGAGCATGTAGCTAATGTCCTGCATGCATCCTTTCACACAGCTGTGCCTGTGACACTGACAACCAGAGCCAGGCCCTTTAATGTTTGGTAGGCCCTCAGCGGCGGGCTGGCTAGAGGGATGGTGCAGCACCTTTCACTTACCGCAAAAGCACCAGGCTTATTCTCACTGGTTTACTGGCAGCATCTAGTTCACACTGAGCATGCTCAGATGCTTAGCACAGTCACTCCCATACTAGCATGATGTTGTTTCTTGGTATAACAGTAGGTGTTGCCCTTCCAGGCATGCTGCAAAGCCCGCCTCTCTGGGTGGCCATTGTCACAGGGCTGAGGTGGCTGCACGGGGATTTCTCTGGTGGGACAGTGTGCTAGGTTGGAAGCTGTGCTGGCCCATGACTGGTGATTGGAAGATAGGCAGTAGTGGGGAGGGAGGAATTGCCACTGCTGTTTGGCTGAAGTTTTACCTTCTAACTTCCATGCTCTCATGTTTTTAAATTTCTGCTCAGGATGCACTTAGGGGGAATTTGTACAAAACCAAAATTTAAATAAATAAATAAAATATCCATGCCCATGTACTAGCATCCCACCAACTCACTAGCACAGTCACACCCACAAAATAGCTATTCACCTTTTCATGAGCATAGTCACACACCCATAAAAGCATCACAACATCATGTTAACATAGTCACACCCATGATAGTAAAAGATACCCTTTTGTCCTTGGCAAGGGGTTTGGGCCAGGACTCACCCCTCACCTCAGCCTGGTGACTTCAGGTATTGAGATACTGACAGGGGTGGCTCTACCTTTTTGGCCGCCCCAAGCAGTCATGCGCGGGAGGTGCCCCGGAGCCGCGGGAGCAGCGGACCTCCCGCAGGCATGACTGCAGAGGGACCGCTGGTCCCGCGTGGCTCGGCTGGACCTCCCGCGGCTGCGGACGGTTCGCGGGTCCGGCGGCTCCGCTTGAGCTGCCGCAGTCATGCCTGCGGGAGGTCCAGCCGAGCCGCAGGACGAGCGCCCCCTCCGCAGTCATGCCTGTGGCAGGTCCAGTCGTCCTGGGGCTCCGGTGGACCTCCCGCAGGCATGACTGCGGCAGGTCCGCCGGCCCAGCCTGCCGCCCCCCCCGGCTGCAGGGGACGGGCCGCATCTCAGCTCGCAGCGGCAGGATGAGCTGGGGCCCCAGCCTTTTGCCGCCCCCTAGATTTTGCCGCCCTAGGCATCAGCTTGTTTTGCTGGTGCCTAGAGCCGCCCCTGGATACTGAGTCCATAGGACCATGTTAAGAGTCTGATCTTCTCACATTTCTGTCTCAGCGGGTCCAGCATTTTGTCCCATTGGATGAAGAAGTCACTCAATATGTCATGAGAGCAGAATGGGCTATACCCTGACTGCAGGATCATCGGCAAATCATCCGGCAGGAGAAAAAGGGGAATGTGCTCCGACAGCCAGAGGAGGAAGAATGCGCTAGCCTGCCAGAATCCACAGCATCAGGAAGCTGCATGGCCCTGGGGCCCGCATGTCATGTTCCCCAGGTGAGCCCACAGCAGCCGCCTGCACACATGGGAATATCTGTCCTAAATAGTTCTGTGATTAGGGGTGTATAAATTCCAGCCCAGAACAATTGGATGCTTGTGCAGTCCCAGAGAGAGTCACAAACAGTCGAGATTTCCTGTGAACATTTGTTTTGCAAATAGTTGGTGTAACCTTGCAGCGCAGCTCCAGAGAAATGAGCCTTTTCCATAGAATATGAAGGTTGGTTTGTGTGCAGTCATTTCACAGAAGCCTTTGACCAGCCAATAAATGCATGGATTGGCTCAGTGGTCTTGGTGCAGGCCCATCACCAGTAACGACTTTTCATCACATCTAACCTGGGCTGTGATTGAACCAGTGATCTAATGGGAACCTGCTTGGCCTGGAGTGGTTTGGGATCCAGCCAGCTCAAAGAGTGTCTCGCTATGCAAAGCATTCAATTCCAGAGCTTTAGAATGGAGGCTGTAAAAGGTCTGACCCCGGCTTATCTATACAAGTTTGCATCAACTCTATCCGCACTAACCTGCCACGCACTAACTGTCCATATGGACCCTTCTGCTACATGCTCTCTGTTGCACTTTGAAAAGGGAGTACCTTAAAACAGCTGGGGAACTTTTACTGTGCAGCAGCAGAGTCCACATGGACACAAAGGGTGTGTCTACACTTCAATCTGAGGCTATGATTTCCAGCTTGAGGAGACATATTCACACTAGCTCTGATGGAGCAAGCACACCAAACAGAGAGTGTGGATGGTGTGGTATGAGTGGCGGGAAAGGCTAGCCACCTTGAATGGCTGCTCATCCGAGACACTAGGCAGGTATTTGGGCAACTACTCTCCCGCAACTGCTCACACCACAGGCTAGTGCAGGGTCGATTTACACCATAGCTTGCTGCAAACTAAATGCTCATACAGACAAGCCCTCACAGACACAGAGAGGCACTTTTGAAAAGCGATTGCACATAAAGAGCATTGACAAAGGGGTTTGCACAGCCATCTCCCTAGGAGCCATTTGGAACACTTGGTCCTTGGGGGGGACCTGCATAGAATCATAGGGTTGGAAGGGACAGCAAGGGTCATCTAGTCTAAACCCCTGCCAAGATGCAGGATTTCTTGTGTCTAAACCATCCAAGACAGATGGCTCTCATGTAGCATATAGTGCTACAAATCTCAGATATTAGTTAATTATCCTACTGTACCTCCCCCATTTCTTAGACAAATCCCCAAATCAAAACAACAGCTCAGTGTGAGTGGATAGCTGAGTGGTTTTCCTGGGCAAATTGTGTTAGAGAGTTAGAGAATTGCATTTTGAATTCCCAGCACTTTCCCAGGGCATATAATGCACAATGCAATCTAGCAGCAGTTTTCTCATCTCTAGGTGGACAAGCACAAAGCTGACAACCATGAAGGAAAACTAAAGATGTTCATGGGCAGCAAAAAACCACATAAAAAGAATCATCAAAGAAAAGGAAATGGGAAACTTAGACACCTGTGCAAATGAATTGGAATTCATCTTTTGGGGGGCCAAGGAAGGGTCTTACCTGTTCAGTTCATGTCCACCTGCTCCATGTACTTCCGTATGAAAGAAATACGCACCCACCCATCCACTCCCTTAAAACAAAATGTGTGCAAGTAACAAAAATGACACTTAAGTGTCACAAAGAAAAAGTATCAGTGTAACATTTATAGGAAATGCCACCGTTAAGCGTGAAAATGCTTGAGGCTATTGTAGCTGGAGATAAATGGCAACGTGGGCACACAAACATGCCTGCACACACACTAACACACATGGAGATGCACACACATCCTTTCACACATTAATAGGTTCACAGAGTTTAAGGCCGGAAGGGATACCTAGACCATCTAGTCTGATTTTCTGCATAGAACAGGCCAGAGAATTTTACCCAGTAACCCTTTTATGGAACCCAATAACTTGTGTTTGATTAAAACATCTTCCAGAAGGGCATCCAGCCTGGATTTGAAGACATCCAGAGATGAAGAATCCACCACACCCATTGAGAATTTGTTCCAGTGGTTAATCACCCTCACTGTTAAAAAAAAAAATTGTGCCTTGTTTCTAATTTGAATGCACCTGGCTTTGGCTTCAGCCATTGGCTCTAGTTCCGCCTTTCTCTGCTAGATTAAAGAGTTCTTTAGTACCCAGTATCTTTGTTCTCCCTGTAATGGTAGTTACACCCCAATCCACAAGGGTATTTAGGCTCCTAATGTCCACACTGAAATCAATCCACCTTTGTGGATCTGTGCCTCAAATGCCATAATCACAAGAACCAGGGGTCACACAAAGAAATTAATAGGGAGCAGGTTTAAAACAAACAAAAGGTAGTACACTTCATGCAGCACACAGTCAGCCTGGGGATGTTGTAAAGGCCAAAAGTATAACTGGGTTCAAAAAAGAATTAGATACATTCATGGAGGATAGGTCCATCAATGGCTATTAGACAAGATGGTCATGGGTGTAATCTCATCCTCTTGGTGTCCCTAAACCTCCAACTGCCAGAAACTGAGAACAGGTCACTTGAAATTGTCCTGTTCTGTTCACTCTGTCTGGCACTGACCACTGTCAGAGACAGGATACTGAGCTAGATAGACCAGTCCTCTGATCCATTTTTATGTTCGTAATCAAGTCACCTCTCAGTTTGCTTTTTGATATGCTAACCAGGTTGAGCTCTTTCAGTCTCTCGCCGTAAGGTATTTCCTCCAGCTGTTGAATTAGTTTTGTGGCTGTTCTGTGCTCCCTCTTCAATTATTCAACATCCTGTTTCCAGTATTGGTCTCACCAGTGCCATGTGCAGAGGGGACATCATCTCCTTACTGTTTCAGAATCACTGCTTTCCAGGTGACAATAACCATTCTGTGGTTATTGCGTTAACATTTATCATTCCTGTGGTGGGAAGAACACCTCAACAGCCCAACACTGTGGCATTTAATTTCAGAAAGGGGAACTATGCAAAAATGAGGAAGTTAGTTAAATAGAAATTAAAAGGTACAGTGACTAGAGTGAAATCCCTGCAAGCTGCATGGACACTTTTCAAAGACACCATAATAGAGGCCCAATTTAAATGTATACCCCAAATTAAAAAACACAGTAAAAGAACTAAAAAAGAGCCACCGTAGCTTAACAACCATGTAATAGAAAAAGTGAGAGATAAAAAGGCATCTTTTAAAAAGTGGAAGTCAAATCCTAGTGAGGTAAATAGAAAGGAGCATAAACACTGCTGAATTAAGTGTAAAAACGTAATAAGAAAAGCCAAAAAGGAGTTTGAAGAACAGCTAGCCAAAAATTCAAAAGGTAACAACAAAATGCTTTTTAAGTACATCAGAAGCAGGAAGCCTGCTAAACAACCAGTGGGGCCCTGGACGATCAAGATATAAAAGGAGCACTTAAAGACGATAAAGTCATTGCGGAGAAACGAAATGAATTATTTGCTTCAGTCTTCACAACTGAGGATGTTAGGGAGATTCCCAA
Organism: Mauremys reevesii; assembly: GCF_016161935.1. Lineage (NCBI taxonomy): Eukaryota > Metazoa > Chordata > Testudines > Geoemydidae > Mauremys > Mauremys reevesii. The sequence goes on along the minus strand of NC_052629.1, from coordinate 64,864,296 downwards.
ACCTGAGCCATCCTTTGTAGGTGACAAATCTGAGGCATTGTCACAGATTGAAGTGTCACTAGAGGAGGTTTTGGAATTAATTGATAAACTTAACAGTAACAAGTCACTGGGACCAGATGACATTCACCCAAGAGCTCTGAAAGAACTCAAATGTGAAATTGCGGAACTACTAACTATGGTTTGTAACCTGCCCTTTAAATCAGCTTCTGTACCCAATGACTGGAAGATAGCTAATGTAACACCAATATTTAAAAAGGGCTCTAGAGGTGATCCCGGCAATTACAGACCAGTAAGTCTAACGTCAGTACCGGGCAAATTAGTTGAAACAATAGTAACGAATACAATTGTCAGACACATACAAGAAGATGACTTGTTGGGCAAAAGTCAACATGGTTTCTGTAAAGGGCAGTCATGTCTTACTAATCTATTAGAGTTCTCTGAAGGGGTCAACAAACATGTGGACAAGGGGGATGGTGGACATAGTGCACTTAGATTTCCAGAAAGCCTTTGGGCTTGGCTACACTGGAGAGTTACAGCGCTGATGGTGGGTTTACAGCGCTGCAACTTACTCACCGTCCACACTTGCAAGGCACATACAGCGCTGCCTCTTCCTGGCTGCAGCGCTGGCTGTACTCCTGCTCTGCCTCGGGTATAACTATTGCAGCGCTGGTGATGCAGTGCTGCTCCGCCAGTGTGGCCACCAAAAGCGCTGTAATTGGCCTCCAGCAGAATTTTCCCATAATGCTTTTAACTAAAGAACTCTCTTTGTTTTGTTATGATGCCTCTCTTTGTTTTGTTGTGAACTCGGGGCTCCCGGAGCTGCTTATCTAAAAAACAAACACAGCTCCTGTTTGCTGTGAATATGGTAGGCAGGGGGATGAATGTCTACAGCTAGTGTTTGCTTGAGGAGAGAAACAGCATGGTGGGGGGGGGAGAAAGGGAGTCCGTCGGAGCAGCTGCTTATCTGGTCTGCAGGCTATTTGCATTTAAGAGTGAATGAGGGGTCGGGGAAATGGTCAGAATTTGCAAGGCAGGGAGCTGACACAGTGGGAGCATGAACGAGGAGGTGAGAGGAGCCGAGGGTTGCACTGATATCGCCTTGGGCAAACTTAAAAGAAAGGAAGGGATCGGAACTTGCAAGGCAGGGAGCTGAAACACAGTGTCAGCTCCAAAAATTCACTCTCTCTCTCCCCCACGCTCCCTGTCACACTCCACCCCACCCCCCTCTTTTGAAAAGCACGTTGCAGCCACTTGAACACTGGGATAGCTGCCCATAATGCACCACTCCCAACACCGCTGCAAATGCTGCAAATGTGGCCACACTGCAGCGCTGGTAGCTGTCTGTGTGGCCACACTCCAGCGCTTTCCCTACACAGCTGTACGAAGACAGCTGTAACTCCCAGCGCTGCACACCTGCAAGTGTAGCCAAGCCCTTTGACAAGGTCCCTCACCAAAGGCTCTTAAATAAATTAAGTTGTCATGGGATAAGAGGGAAGATCCTTTCATGGATTGAGAACTGGTTAAAAGACAGGGAACAAAGGGTAGGAATAAATGGTAAATTTTCAGAATGGAGAGGAGTAACTAGTGGTGTTCCCCAAGGGTCAGTCCTAGGACAAATCCTATTAAACTTATTCATAGATGATCTGGAGAAAGGGGTAAACAGTGAGGTGGCAAAGTTTGCAGATGATACTAAACTGCTCAAGATAGTTAAGACCAAAGCAGACTGTGAAGAACTTCAAAAAGATCTCACAAAACTAAGTGATTGGGCAACAAAATGGCAAATGAAATTTAATGTGGATAAATGTAAAGTAATGCACATTGGAAAAAATAACCCCAACTATACATACAATATGATGGGGGCTAATTTAGCTACAGCTAATCAGGAAAGAGATCTTGGAGTCTTCGTGGATAGTTCTCTGAAGACGTCCATGCAGAGTGCAATGGCAGTCAAACAAGCAAACAGGATGTTAGGAATCATTAAAAAAGGGATAGAGAATAAGATGGAGAATATCTTATTTTCCTTATATAAATCCATGGTATGCCCACATCTTGAATACTGCGTACAGATGTGGTCTCCTCATATCAAAAAAGATATATTTGCTTAGAAAAGGTTCAGAGAAGGGCAACGAAAATGATTAGGGGGTTGGAACGGGTCCCATATGAGGAAAGGTTAAAGAGGCTAGGACTTTTCAGCTTGGAAAAGAGGAGACTAAGGGCGGGATATGCTAGAGGTATATAAAATCACGAGTGGTGTGGAGAAAGTGAATAAGGAAAAGTTATTTACTTATTCCCATAATATAAGAACTAGGGACCCACCAAATGAAATTAATGGGCAGCAGGTTTAAAACAAATAAAAAGAAGTTCTTCACACAGCGCACAGTCAACCTGTGGAACTCCTTGACAGAGGAGGTTGTGAAGGCTAGGACTATAACAGGGTTTAAAAGAGAACTAGATAAATTCATGGAGGTTAAGTCCATTAATGGCTATTAGCCAGGATGGGTTAGGAATGGTGTCCCTAGCCTCTGTATGTCAGAGGGTGGAGATGGATGGCAGGAGAGAGATCACTTGATCATTATCTGTTAGGTTCACTCCCTCTGGGGCACCTGGCATTGGCCACTGTCGGTAGACAGGATACTGCGCTGGATGGACCTTTGGTCTGACCCAGTATGGCCGTTCTTATGTTCTTATGTTCCTTGCCCCAGGATGGGTGACCTTGAATTTGGCGGTATTAATACACCTTTTGTTGGAGTGGCCCCAGCTCCCCAAGTGATCCAGATCGGTGTGTGCAACTGCCTTGTCCTCATGTGTATTTTCCACATTATTTTCAGCCAATCTTTGTATCATCTACAAATGTTTTCCGTAATGATTTTATATTTACTTCCAGATCCTCAATGAAAATGTTGAATAGCCACAGGCCTCGTATGGATCCCTGTGGAACCCCTCTAGAAACACTCCCATTCAGTAATGAGTCCCCGTTGATGAGTACTTTTTGAGATCTGTCATTCAGCCAATTCTTAATCCATTTAACATGTGCTCTACTGATGTTAGTATCACGTAACATTCTGATTACAAAATTTTAAATACATAATTTTTTTTAAAATAATAGGTGATATACCAATCTCCTGGAAGTGACCTTGAAAGGTCATCAAGTCCAGCCCCCTGCCTTCACTAGCAGGACCAATTTTTGCCCCAGATCCCTAAGTGGCCCTCCTCAAGGATTGAACTCACAACCCTGGGTTTAGCAGGCCAATGCTCAAACCACTGAGCTATTCCTCCCCCTAAATTAGTGCTATATAAATCAAACACCTTATAGAAGTCTAAGTACATTATATCTGTGCAGTTACTTTAATCAACCAAACCTGTAATCTCATCAAAGAATGAATCAAATGAGTGTGACAAGACCTATTTTCCATCAAGCCATGCTGACTGGCATTAATTACATTCCTGTCTTTTAATTCTTTGTCAATTAAATCCCATATCAGGTTTTTGTTCATTTGTTTGCCCAGGATTGATGTCAGGCTAACTGGCCTGTATCTACCTAGGGCATCCAGCTTGCCCTTTTTAAATACTGGCACATTAGCACTCTCTCAGCCTTTTTGAATTTGCCTGGTATTCCAAGATGTATTAGCAGTCAACAGCAGCAGGCCGGAGATCTCCTCCACCAGTTCATTTAGCTCTCTTGGGTGCCAGTTATCTGAGCCTTCTGATTTAAAAATGTTTAGCCCCTGTAGATGTTGTCTAACATCCTCCTCAGTTAATAATGGATTGGAAAGTACTTCCTCATGCTCATGTGGTATGAATATATCATCCTGCTTCTTTCCAAATTCAGACCATATTTACTGAACAATTCTGCCTTTTTTGCATCATTGTTAACAATTTTACCATCTCCATCTAGAAACTGTCCTATACATTGCTAGGATTTCTTTTGCTGCTCCCAGCCATGGCTTTTCCCCTGATATCTTTATCTTATCCATTTCCTACACTTCATCACTTTTCATTTACATTGGTTGCTATCTACTTCCCCTTTTTGCCATGTGTTCTATATTGCTTTTTTTTTTTGGTCTAATTGTGGCCTTCATGTTCCCACTGAACCAGGAAGGGCTTTTCCCCAAAGTTGTCCTCTTTTTTTGATTGAGGAACTGTGGCTCTTTGGCCTTCTAATAAACTAGTCTTAAACAACTCCCAATTTTCACTAAAAATTTTCTGCCAAAATTTCCTCCCCATCAATTTCTCTCATAATTTTTTCCAGCCTTGGAAAATTAGCCCTTTTGAAGAGCCAAATTTATGTCATTACAGACTAGGACAGTTGCCCAGAAAGAGTGTAATCATGCCATAATCACTGTAACCACCACTGTCCAGCCCAATGATTAGTTCATCTTTATCCAACACAATGAGGTCCAATATAGGTTACCTCTGGGTGGGTGTAATACCGACTGTGTCAGAAAATTACCTGTAATATTTAGAAACTATAATGATGATGTTTTACTGCTCTCTGCAGCAGACCTCCGGCACACCTGCCAGAGCAACACAAATATTCTTCCCACCAATCACAGACATTAATGTCCACCCCATACATGGACTCACGCATAAACACATGTGAATGTACACATGCTTGCTTGCACATTGACACACACACTGACTTATTTAACCTTTGCAATACTATTCCTAATCCAAAAATTAAAGGTATTTCTCAGGATGCACATCCACATTGCCATTTCCTGGAGAGGTTTAGCACGGAATGGCCCTTTGATAACACAAACTCTTAGCAGTCGGTCATTTTTGCAGCCTGGGTTATATTTCTGGTATTGCTGTTAAAAAAAAATCCCCCTGCAAAGTTCTGATGACAGCTGTGCAGAGCTGGTTCACCCTATACCACAAACCAGCCCGCAGCTGTGCAGAGAATACCCAGACACCGAACTTGAGGGGGAAGGTATGTAATGAGGGTGAAGGACTAGTACTAGTGAAGGAGTTAAAGACCTCCTCTTCCAGCCCCGCTCTGCAGTAAGAAGGAAGGATCCCCCTGTTAAATCCTTGGGGCAGCCGGCGTAGGAAGCAATCACTTGAAGCCAGAGAGCAGGCAGCTAACCAAAACCTCCATTTTATTTACAGACACAGAGAGCTCCTCAGCTGGTCGAAACCGGTTGAGCTAACCCATAATAATCTAACTCAGTTGCCATAGCAACAAAAACCATGACAACCAAATACACAACATATTCCTCCCCCCCTAATAAGAACATCCCCTAAATAAAACACACACTAGACTAGAGAAGGAGGGTAGACTGCCTCCATTCCCGGCTAAACCCTGGGGATTATTTTGCCCCATAACCGTGGGTTCGCCCTAGCTAAAGATCCAGCCGATGAGGAGGCCTTCTGTCTCTAGGTGGATTATGGCGAACTTCTGGTGTTATTGCACCCGAAAGCACTAGGGGCTCAGGGTCCGAACAGGTGAGGAGGTGGTATCAGCTCGTGCTGGGCAAAGGGTATCTCAGCCGCAGTAATGGAGGAGAACAGTCAGAAACAGGTGACTCGTGATTCGGTCCCTCACCAGAAGAGGTGAAGTCAGACCCCTCACCTGCAGATGGGTCCTGAGGACTGGCATGACCTGGCAACAGCTGATCTACATGTCGCGCCAGGTAAGATTCTCTGCAGTCCGGACTGTGTAGGAAACAGGTCCTGTTTGAGTGATGACTGTGGCGGAACCCATTTAGCTCTGGAAGTATAATTCCGAGCCAAAACTGGCTGTCCTGGGCTAAAGGTTCGGCTTTTGCTCTGGGTGCCCGTCTGATGACTTGATATTGCTGCTGATGTTGCACAATTTGTCGGGGTTCAGAAGGTTTCAGCAGATCAAAGCAAGTGCGCAGCTGTCGTCCCATCATTAGAAAGGCCGGAGATGCGTGGCATGAGGTGTGTTTCTGTAGGAAAGTGCTTTTGAATGGAGTGTTGTCCCCTTGCTGATTTGTTTTCATTGTCTGCACAAATCTTTCAGCTAATCCGTTGGTGGACGGATGATATGGTGCTGACGTGATGTGGTGTATCCCATTTGCCTTCATAAAATTTTGAAACTCCTGAGTTGTTCTGGCAGACCAAAACGACTAAAGAGTCCTCGTAGTTTTTGGATAGTACTCTCTGCCGAAGTGGACTGCATTATAGAGACTTCTGGCCATTTAGAATGGGCATCTATTGCCACCAAGAACATGCTTCCTTCAAGGGGCCAGTAAAGTCAACGTGAATTTTCAGGCCAGTCCATGGGTGTAGGGGTGCCCACTGGGGTGCATTCCTCACACCCTGACATGACATACAAGCTTTTGCCTTCTCTTCAATAGCGCTGTCCAGTCCAGGCCACCAAAAATAAATTTCCTTCATGCGCACTATTCCACAGTGACCGGAATGTAACTGTTCTAACATCTGTGATCTCAGTGGTGGTGGAATAATGACACGTCTCCCCCACAACAAACAACCAGATTGGACCGATAACTCCGTCCGCTTGGACATGTAGGGAACAAGGTCGGATGAGACCGGAGAGGTTTGTCGAGATTTTCCATGCATCACCAGGTCCATAGACAATACTGGTTCTTTATCTGAGTAGCAGTGATGGGTGTATTCTCTACCTGTTCAAAGTAGAAGATTTCCTTTTGGGCACTATCTTGGTGTTTGACCGCAAAGGCAACCTTGAGAGGCCATCTGCATTGCCGTGCAGAGTGGATTTCGATATTTGATTTCATATGTGTGTGCTGAAAGTAACAATGCCCAACGTTGCATCGACTAGCAGCTAATGGGGAATGCCTGTGTAGGGTCCAAAATTGATGTCAGAGGTCGATGGTCTGTGAGAAGAGTAAATTTTCGCCCAAACAGGTACTGATGAAACTTAAAACAATTCCTAATGCCTCACGTTCGATTTGGGCGTAGTTAGTTTCTGCTTTGCTTAGAGTGCGTGAAGCAAAAGCAATAGGTCTCTCTTCTCCTGAAGGCATAATATGTGACACGACTGCTTGCAGTGGTAAGGATGGATCAAAGTGCGTTAGAACTTCAGAATTTAGCAGTGCATCCTTAGCTTTGTTAAACGCAACATCACAGGCTTCAGTCCACTTCCAGGCCTTGTTCTGCCCAAGGAGCTCATGAAGTGGTTTTAGCAGTGTGGCTAACTGTGAGATGAACTTTCCATAATAGTTCAGGAGTCCTGGAGCCTCCACAATAGCTTTAACTTTTGCAGGGGCCTTATGAAGACCTGCAGAATCAATGATGTGTCCCAAATATTCAACAGAGGGCTTGAAGAATTCACACTTGACTTTGCGAACTCGTAGGCCATACTCTTCCAGTCTTTGTAGGGTAGCCTCTAAATTCTTTAAGTGATCCTCTTCATTTCTTCCAGTGACCAGGATATCATCCAGATAGCACTGAACTCCTGACAAGCCACACAAGATCTGGTCCATAGCCCTCTGGACCAGGGCGGAGCAGATGTTATTCGAAGGGTAGGCGACAGTATCGATAAAGCCCCTTATGAGTCACAATAGTCAACAGCTCTTGGGACTTTTCATGTATCTGTAAATATGCTTGACTCAGATCAATCTTACTGAACTTTTGTCCCCAGCCAGGCCTGCGAAGAGGTCATCGATGTTCTGCACACAACACTGGGTTGACAGTGACTTTAAAATCACCAGCCATCTTTCTTCACGATTGGAGCGATAGGAGTGGCCCATGAGCTATGGGTAACTGGTATTAGGACTCCATTGGTGACCAGGCGCTCCAGGTCTGCTTCAACTTTTGGCCTGATGGCATATGGCACAGTTCGGGCTTTCAGATATTTTGGTGGACTGCCAGGTTTAATGTTCAATGTCACAGTGATTCCCTTCATACTTCCCAAATCATCTCCAAAAACAGCAGCATGTTTCCTTAGTATAGGGTTAGACTGGTTTCTTCTTTAGTCATCCGGTGCACTTCTGCCCAGTTCAGTTGAATCTTCCCAAGCCAAGACCTACCCATTAAGGCTGGGTAGTCACCTCTCACCACAAACAGTGGCAATTTAGCTGCCTGTCCATTGAGCTCCACCTTAACATCAATAGTGCCCAACATGGGCACAGCTTCACCTGTATACGTCTTCAGAACAGTTTTTGTTGCCTTAAGCGGAAGATGCTGTAGCTTTTCCTTATACACAGTCTCAGGAACCAGCGAGACAGCTGCACGGTGTCTAGTTCCATGCGTATAGGTTTGCCCTCCAATAAAGGGGTTACCCAGTATTCATGTGAGCCCGCTGCCAAAGACAAAACATGCAGTGGCACTTCCTCTTGTGAGGAGGTGTCACCTTGATCATCCTGGGTCTGCTCTAGGGTATGCAAGGTTCCTCTTTGTCGGCCAGACCACAGGTCTCTTTTTCTTTTGTTTACAGGCATACTCAATGTGTCCCTTTTTGCCACAGTGTCGACACACCAGGTCCTTACACCAGCATTCTGATGCCTGGTGACCTGGCTTAACATTCTTGACTCTGCACCGTTTTGTGGGTCAGTTTTGTGACACTTTTTGAACCCTAGGATGCACCGATGTATTGTGCCTCCTTGTAGCCAGTTCCATGGAGACAGCAATATCAACAGCCTTCTGTAATGTAAGCTGAGCCTCTGTCAGTTCACTGCAGAGGCCACACACTAACCTGTCACGCAGGGCATCATTTAACATCTCTTTAAATTCACAGTGTTCTGCTAGCTTTTTTAAAATGGCTACAAATTGTACAACTGTTTCATCTTCCTTTTGGTCTCTTTTGTGGAACCTATATCTTTCAGCAATTACCAGTGGTTTTGGGGAGAAATGAGACCCCAGGATTTCCACAATGTCACTGTAAGATTTAGTCTCAGGCTTAACAGGGTGTAGTAAGCTTTTAGCCCCTACAACAGTTAAGAATATTGGCACCTTCTTCGCTTCTGTAATGTCATTTGCAATACCAAAAAGCTCAAAACGCTCAGTATACACATGCCACTGCTCTGTATTCTCATCAAAAGGCTCCAGGGGCCTGGTCAGAGTAGCCATGATTTTTAGTTTCACTTTCACAGTCAGTGCAAACAAGCAGCTTTTTTTTGTTTGTTTGTTCTTTACCTTGACTTCTACTTCCTTCTGTTACTGGAGCAGCACCAGGATCCCACCCTCGTCGCCAGTGTTAAATCCTTGGGGCAGCCGGCGTAGGAAGCAATCACTTGAAGCCAGAGAGCAGGCAGCTAACCAAAACCTCCATTTTATTTACAGACACAGAGAGCTCCTCAGCCGGTCGAAACCGGTTGACCTAACCCATAATAATCTAACTCAGTTGCCATAGCAACAAAAACCATGACAACCAAATACACAACACCCCCCCACACACACACAACCACCAGGCCACACTTCCATCACATAACAACCTTCATAGGCAGGTTTCCCTCTCTCACTGCCCCCTGGGAGTGGAGAGCTGCCTGGCCACATGCTGTCTCTTTGCCCAGAGGGGTTGTTCTGGGGAGCAGTGTGATTGGCCTCTTTCCAGGCAGGCAGTGGCTGTCACATGCAGCCAGCCCTGTCCATGGCCGATCTGAGCTCCAGGGGCTGCATGAGGTTTGGGAATTCCCAGGCACATGGTCGTGCCCATTGGCTGTGCTCATGTTGCTCGGCACTGAACGAGGCTGCTCCTGGAAGGAGGCTGTGTTCAGGGAGTCCAGTAAATCTGCAAGCCAGCTCCAGCTCCCACAGGGGCTCACCCACACATGGGCACCACCTACTGGGAGGTGGGAGAGGACGCAGAGGCTGTGGTCATGTCAGAGTTTTAGCCTCTTCCATACCAATGAAACAGCCACCAAACAGCTTCTGCTCTCTTGAACAGGAGACTAAGCTGCTAGCTCAGCAACTGTGTAGTGAGTTGGTGTAAACTCTGCCTGAGCTATGGGGCTGAGATGGCCAGGCCTGTCCATGGCTTCATGTCTGGCTGCGCCACCACGCAGCTGAGAAAACATCAGAGGATGTTGTGCCTGGACCCCTCTCTCCCTGAGGCTTGCTAGTCTCCACACTCCCAGGTTTGGATTCGGGCTATGGATTGGTGGGTGAGGAAATGGGATCTGACAGAAGAGAGATCCCTCGCACAGGCCTAAGCCTGTCACTGGGCTCTCAGGGAAGTGCTGATGTGTCCGGGGCCAGAGGCTGAATGTACCAGGCTCACGCTATGGGACCAAGGTCTCTTGGAGAGAACAACCCTGCAGAACGGTAACACGACGCCCAGTGTGGCCTGAGACACGGCGACCATTGCTTTAAGGACTGGAGTGATGCCGTTTTAGCCCTCACTGAATTCTCCATGAGCAGCCAAAGAAATCCCTTGATAGGTAACACTGAGCAGAGAGCAGCCAGTGCTGTGTTTGCATCCTGGGGCTGGGCTAGGAAGCTGGATTTCTTCCCTTGATAGGAAGCTACCTTGTTCTTTGGCAGAACCAGCCACCAGCTGTGAACTAGCTGCAGCCCTATGAGTTGAATTTGATCTGACATTTTGAGGTTGAGCCTTGGGTTTATTGCTGATTTTAATACCATTGGGTGGCCAAAGCAAATGAGCCTGGCCAACACATATGGCTGGGCTGAGCCTATCCAAGCCCTGGAGTCAAAGCATGCGAGCATTTGCTGAAGGTTTTCGTGGGAGATTCCAGAGCCGTAACCCCAGCCGTGTTTACTCACTTAGCAATGGATTGCCTTTGGAACTGCTCCATGGACTTGATTAAATGTGACTGATGCTATTGTCCAGGTTTCCATTTGTGCAGATTTCTGCACTGATTTATCTCTGATAACGTTGTGCTTTCATTGTGGGAAGCTGTTTCTAAGCAGCCATAACATACCTAGCTGAGAATAGTAATCATACAGGAGACCACTCCTCAGCCACGGAGAGCCAGGTGGCTCGCAAGGCTCAGTCTTCAGCATCTGGGCACAGCAGGGTGACACTCTGGGAGCCAGAGTCTGGTAGTCGGTGTGCATCACCGCACCAGCAACGGGCTCTTGTGTGCCAACTGGAGAGGAGAGCTCTCCATTCAGGTTGGCGTCCCAAGGCTGTTAGCCCTGAATGGCTCTGTCTGAAGAATGTTGAATACAGTTTGGAGGAGAAGAACTTCTAACCGGTGGGTCCTTTACAGCCTGAAACTGACATTTGTTTATGATCAGGTGCTGAAAGTGCCTGTCTTAGGGACTCTAGGTGCTTGTACAGAATATATTAAAACTTACAACCTCAGGGTAACTCTCCAGTGCTTTTATAGATCAGTAAATCTCTTACCCCGGAACAGACAGCTCCAGTGTATCACCATTTGCAAACTAAACTACCAGCCCAAAGACAAAGGGCTAAATCCACCCTCTGCAGCAGCTCCAGGCAGAGCGTTCCTGGCAGGGGATGTTTGCCAGGGAGGAGGCTGTAGCAGTAGGAAACAGCCAACAGCTCTGAATCTGTGTCTGGACAAGAAGGATCACCCCAGACATGTCCCCTGCGTTGTGCTCCACTCCAGTCATATGCCCCACAGTGTGCACTGCCCCAGCCACACGCCTTGTGTTGTGCACTCTGCCAGCCCCATGTAGTTCACTGCCTCAGCCATGTGCCTGTATTGTGCACCGTCCCAGCCACATCCCTTACATTTCGCACTGCCTCTGCCACGTGGTTCTTCCAAGGTGAAGAGAAATGGAGAGTGTTCTTGCAGTGGCCCATTCAGCCGGTATCATGCTGTACTTGATCTTCTTAGAGCATGGTAGGTGCAGTGAAATTTCACTGGCACCAGATGCAGCACAAGGGGTGAAGCAGTGGAATTCCTCTGCGAGCAGCACGAGTCCATCCAGAATTTATGCCTGCAGGACTCCATGCCACCCCAGAGAGACAGCAGCCTGTGCTGTGCACCACCGACTGGCCCCAGCGACCGTGGGGGTCTCTGCTGCCCCTGCTAATATAGAACCTTCCTGGCGTGGCAGCTCAGGAGGGGGGTGCCAGGCATTGTGTTTGTGTCTGCCTGGCACAGGCTACCCCCCTGCAGTGTTTATGCGCTGTTACCCAAGCAAGTGCCTTTCCATCAGCCTGGCTTGTCTATGCCAGGGGTGAGGTTGGCATAGCTCCATCTCTCTGTGTATGGATTTTTCACCCCCGTGAGAGATGTAGCTGTGCAAATGTAAGTTCCCAGTGTAGACCAGCCTCACTCTGATTCAAGGCCCTGATTCAAATAGCAAACCTCGACTGCCAGAAAAATGAGCCATTGATGAAGCTTTGGTGCTTTAATGACAGCTTTGTTCATATAATCCCCCCATGAATGCCCAGTAGCACTGTCTGGCTTTTTATAGTCAGTCCAAAACAGGAGTTAAAAGGTTAGCTCATAAAAGGAAGCAGACATAAAGGATGGTTTATATCAATTTGTAAACTTGCCTAAGTGTTATTCTAGTTAATAAAGTGCTGGATACTGCCAGAATATTTGCAAGGGCCCAGAAATTCCAGGGAACAGTGCTGCATTATGAACTTCAGTGCTCAGCAATAGCTTCTTAGAAGCTGCTTAGGAAAGATGATTTGACTCTGTGATTTAAAACATTCCAACTGCTTTTGCATTCTCAAGCCACTGCACATCCCCGAGCCACCACTGACAGCAGAAGTGTACTCAGTTGAGCACCAAAGATCAATGAAAAGATCAAGGTTCCCTGCATGATACTAGTGTCATCAGATTCAAATTGCATGATTTTTATTTTCTAAATTAATGTTGTCCTGGAATTTATGGGAGATAAAGTGAGAATGAGGCATACTTTCTCAAGCGCTTATCACCCCTAAATAATGGCTATAAGTGCTCTAGCTGTTTTAAGCACACAAATGTTTTATTCTCATGCCTGCATATGGCTTTTATAACTCACAGCAACATACCACCACTTGTGGTTAGCACTTGTGGTTATACTATGGGATAGTTGCAACCCATCCATCTCCTTTTTAAAGGACCCATCATCATTTACCCTTTTTCTCTGCTTGTTTTCAAAATGGAGTTCAGATTAATAATTGGAAGTACCTGGACTCATCTCAGCCTGGGCTGGGGAAGCTGCATTTCTTCACCAGTTTCTGATACTGACTCATTTATGAATCGCACTAGAGGAATCAGAATCACAAGGGATGTGATACCCTAGAACAGGTTAATTTGGAGCTTGTAGGGGCTGCCAAAAAGCATCCTCTGGCAGTACAATCCGCCAACAGGAGTGTGTCCTGAGAGTGTAACGGGCCCCAGCTTGAGTGTCATCTCCAACTGGGCAGGGTATGGGATCTCCGAGAATATTTTTCCTAATGGGCCATTCATCTTTGTTTAAATTCAGTAGTTATTTGTATGACTCACTTCTAGACTCTTAGAGTGACACTGTAAACATGACATCTAATGAACAGGTTTCTTCTCTGAGGCATCTGCTTTCTTAGCTGAAGGTGGTCTACGCTTAAAAAGGTACAATGGCACAGCTGTAGCACTTCAGTGTAGACACTACCCATGCCAGTGGGAGGGGTTCTTCTGTTGGCTTAGGTAACCCACCTCCCCATGAGACAGTAGCTAGGTTACCAGAAGAATTCTTCCATCAACCTAGCACTGCCTACAAGGGGACTTAGATTGACTTAACTACACCACTCAGAGGTGTGGCGTTTTCACACCTTTCTGACGCATGTAGTTAAACTGATCTAAATTTCTAGTGTAGACCAGGCCTGAGAAAAATCTGTTTGCAGACTGCCACGGCAACGCAGCAGTCAGAGAGGGAAAGGAGTTCTACTGTGGTGGATGCCCCAGCAGTGGAATCGTGACCTAAGGGCCAGTTGCAAAACCTTTTATGATAGGTGAAAATACCTAAGCCAGAAAGGACCCAGCTTGATTCTCAGAGCCCAGGAGCAGTTTGTGGGATAGGAGGTAGAACAAACATCTTGTCTTGTAACATGACCACCTTTGCACTCGTCTCAGAGACATACTTACCACACACCTCACTGGACCATTTCCACAGTCCCTATTCAGAGCAGAATGGCTCATGGACTGAACCTGTGCAAGTCCTGAGAGCCCCTTTACTGTGTCTTGTCGGATTCATTTCCTCTCAACCTGAGTTTAGACCCTTCTCTTACAGCGATAGCCATTTAATGAGCGGAGTGATCTGCCATAGGAGATCTGCCCATCAAACTGAAAAGTAAGCTCCCATCAAACTGAAAAGTAAGCTCCAGAAGACAGTAATTAGCCCAGCCCTTTTGCATAGCTCCAAATGCCAGACACTGAGGAAGAGACAGGAGCAGCACTTGAATACAGTGGAAAAGAAAATGTTAAGATGGGTGCTTGGAATTACTGAGAGGGCCCATGTTCGGAATGAATGAAGTAAGGGAATTGTGAAGGTGGCACCAATTATAAAAAAGCGGAGGGAATCCAAGATTAGATGGTTTGGGCACATAAAAAGAAGATCGGAAGAATATACAGGAAACAGGATGTTAAACTTAGAAGTGGAGGGTAAGAGAAGGGTTGCAAGACCCAAAACTAGATGGATGGATGTCATACAAAACGGTTTAATTAGCTGTGGAATTTCTGTGACTGGCTGTGTGGGTTGGGCAAGAGACGACCTGGGAGAGTCCTAGAGAGGCAAGCAAGGAGATGCATCTAGGGCTCTTGTTTGTCAACATGAATGCTGATGAGAGGATGACAGGTCCGGGGCGTTTCACCACCACAGCTGATGAGGAATCAGTGAGCTCCTTTATGAATCTGTCTCCCCTTCATAGTAAAATCATTTATTCATCTGTTCTTGAGGAAAATATTTTAAATTCATCTTCAAATAATTGACATTCCCTAGGCTCTAGAAGGGTAAATATTTCCAGGAAAGGATTCTAGGATCATGTCAGAACGACCTGTTTTATTATTCTTGTCTTCTTCACAATAATGTGTGGATTAAATATGACTCAAACCTTCTGCCAACTATGCAGAAGTGCCAGAATAGTAACTTCAGATCTAAAGCTGGGACTAAGATGAATATGCATTAATAATTCTAAAGCTGGTATTTCCACGACATCGCCCAGAAGACAAGGAATAAATTACTGTAGTTGATAATGTGGTTATTTAGGAACACACAGAGCAGTAGCATGAAAAGGGGTGTTGCTTGAATGGATCACTGCTCTTGGAGAAGCTCCACTGCCAAGAATGTTTCTGAGGGAAGAATCCGCTGCCTGTCTATTGCATTTGTCAGGAGCCTATCACTGCGCTCTACAGACACTGCAAACCAAGGCTAGCACCTGAACTCCTCCTCCATTTGTGTGTGTATCGCTACACAGAGAATGGCCATTATCTGCTTAGCCACTATTTAGCAGTGGCCTAAGGCCAAAGCTTGTCCATCTCTTTGGCAGAACCCATAGGAACAAACGTGCAGGCATCTCCACTTGACTTTCAGACAGGTCTGTTGAGGAGGTTCTGGATGTGCTTGAGGAATTTTGGGGCGTGACCTGTGAGTTGGACCCATGTTAATCTTGGCCAGTAGAGTCCAGTGCCATGCTGTGGGTTCCACTACTTCTGGGGGTGATCCACACCTCCCTTCAGGAGAGCTGGGTTCCAGCATCATCTGGGGATGGATCCAAAACTGCTCAAAGATGGCCGTTGGCTTTGGTGACCTTTGGAGCAGGCTCCTAAAGAAGTGACTGCTAGTTCCCTGCTCCAGAGAATCTCCCCTTTCTGACTCTCTCTGCTGTGAGAAGGTCATGGGGAGCAGCCCCTCTGGCAGTAGCAGGAGTCCTGGGAAGGTCCCTGGGTTGGGTTGGGGGAGGGGGGGATGAGGTTGTACAGGTTCTGTTGGAGTTGTTTGGGGAGGGACTTGATGATATCTTTAAATTCCTGGGTGAATTGTAGTGTGGGGTCATATTTTCTGAGATGGTGTCAGAGTGTTGTCAGTTGACCTTGTTGATGTAGTCCTTGTGGTTGAGAACTACGATGACACGTCCTTTGTCTGCTGGTGTGGTCATTATCTGGTGGTTGGATTTCAGGGAGTATATAGCGGTACTCTCGGCAGCAGAGAGGTTGAGGTGGATGTGATGTTTGTTAAGGATTTCATAGTCCGTTTTTTCCCCTGAAGCAATCAATGTAACGATCAAGTGCGTGGTTTCGTCCACTGTGAAGTGTCCAGTGAGATGATTCTTTTCTCTTATGACTGTCGAGGTGGGGAGAGAGAGCATGGTAGTTATGGCAGGTGTTGTCATTGTTCTGAAAGAATTCTTTGAGGTAGAGTCAGTGAAAGAATTCTTCTAGCTCGCCACATGTTAGTATGGTGTTAGTTTCTGTGGTCAGGCAGAAGTTCAGTCCCTTGGCGAGTACAGATAATTCAGCTCTAGTTAGGGGTAGTCTTGATAAGTTGATGATTCTGTAGCATCCATGTGATGGGTCTTGGTGCCATAGTTTCTCTCAGAGGTGATATTCTGTGAGTTTGGAGTTGTTGGAGTTGGTTTCACTTTGGGTTTTTTTGTGGTTATATATGTGTCATTTCTTGCAAGAAAGCAAGCATACATTTTGTCCCTCAACAGCCCCGAAACCTTTTTGTGTTCACAGTGCGAAATACAAGGTTCCCAGTCCAAACAGACCAGGAAAGGGCATTCGGTCTTGTGCAAAGCATAAATCATTTCTTCAAGCTGGGCAGTAATTCTGTGGTACATTGGAGTGTCTGTGTGATTGTTGGGAATATTTTATCTGTGGCAAACCTCTGTCTGCCCACATGATTAACAACAGCCCTTTTCCAGCCACATTTTCCAAGGGAGAGCTGCATGCAAACCTCAAGCAGCCCTTGTTTGAACAGCATGCTGTCCCAGTTAGCATGATGGAAATCAGGTTCTGACATCTTCAGTGATGCTAGTCAGTGCCCACAGCTCTGATTAAGGGTGCAGTAGTGCTGAATTCTACCGAACTGCCCGCCGTCCCTGCTCACCAGGGAGTTCTCTGTGAAGGCTGGGTGAAAGCCCTCCAGATGGGCTGTTTTCCCCACTGTGCAACTTGCCCCTCAGCTTTGTGTACAAAAACCCTGCAGAATTCCCAAAGTAATGGGAGCTTTAAACCTGCCCCGCAAGTGTGTCCAGTAAGAGGTTTCCATAGATCTAGTAGTGCAGATTGCTGTCTTGAGGACCGACTTGGGCAGCTCCACCACTGACAGCATACATCACTGCTTGAGCTGAAGATCCAGGTTCTGTAGTGGACTCTCATCCTCTGTGGGTCAGGCACAGAAGAAGCCACACAGCACGCACTGTCCAGTGGGCACATGCCCAGGCGGATGCACTGAGCATGTGTGTGCAGCTAGGTCAGGCTAGAGGCCTGGACTACAAAGGGATTTAGGTGTTGTGATGTCGAGTGTCATACTGCTTAACTTTTAGGTTCCTAGAAAGATCACAGGCAGGGGCGGCTCTAGGCACCAGCAAAACAAGCTGGTGCCTAGGGCGGCGAAGTCTAGGGGGCGGCAGGCTGGGCCGGCGGACCTGCCGCAGTCATGCCTGCGGGAGGTCCACCGAGCCCCGGGACGACCAGACCTGCCGCAGGCATGACTGCGGAGGGGGCGCTCGTCCCGCGGCTCGGCTGGACCTCCCGCAGGCATGACTGCGGCAGGTCCGGTCGTCCCGGGGCTCGGTGGACCTCCCGCAGGCATGACTGCGGCAGCTCAAGCGGAGCCGGGGGAGCCGCGAACCGTCCGCAGCCACGGGGGGTCCAGCCGAGCCACGCGGGACCAGCGGACCCTCTGCAGTCATGCCCGCGGGAGGTCCGCTGCTCCCGCGGCTCCGGGGCGCCTCCCGCGCATGACTGCTTGGGGCGGCCAAAACGGTAGAGCCGCCCCTGATCACAGGAACAACAATGTGATCCACATAGCCTGAGTTTTATGGGGAGAGATCGGTGCCTTAGAATCGGATCCATAATAGCCAGCAGGCTAGGCAGGGCACCACCTAAGCTAGCCAATGAGAGATGCCGATGAAAGGAGTGCATGCTCTCTGGTAGGCAGCCTCTGAGCATGATTCCTGGATTGCTCTGGGGCTTAGGTAGGAGATTTGATGTCTGGACACTCTGTATAAGCTCAAAAGCTTGTCTCTCTCACCAACAGCAGTCGATCCAATAAAATATATTACCTTACCCACCTAGTCTTTCTGGACACCTAGAGGGAGGCAGCAGGGTGCATGCCCAGGTTCTACCCTGAAAATGTAGGTGCCGAGCAAGTTTAGGCACCTACAGAGTTCAGGAAGAGTGTTGTGGGTGGAGCGGAGCCTAAAACTGGGACTTAGGTGCCTAAATGCCAGACTTAGGCACCTGAGTTTGAGGTTTAGGCACCCAAGTATCTTTGTAAATTCACCCATAGTTTCTCTGCACAAGCTTCTGAGAACTCACAGATTTTGGCGTGTTAAAAGGGGCTGATTTTTGGCTCATCTGGACCCACAAGGCATGGAGCTGTGGTGGCATGATTCTGGGCACATTGACTGATAAAGCAGATAGCAGTGTGGGGTTCATTGGCAGGGAGGTACATAATTAGAGGCTGGGGAAGTCTATGACCAAGAGGCATTGACAAGATTGAGACAGTTTACCTTGGCAAAGGAGCAAATAAGAGGGGATGTAATTATAAGTCTACAAGATAACAAGTAGTCTAGAGAAGGGAGATCAGGAGTTTCTGTTCCTCGTCTCATAACACAAGGACAAGGGGGCAATCAACGACATTAAAAGATGGGAAATTCAAAACCAAGTACAGGAAATATTTTTTCACACAATTCACAAGAGACATGTGGGACTCTCTGCCACAAGATACCATTAAAGCTCAAAGCTACCACGGTATGACATTTCTGTGGGGTTTTGCACCTTTCCATGAAGCAGTCAGCACTGGTTAGCATCAGAGCCTAAACTAGATGGACCTTGGGCTTGTCATAAATAAACAGATCGGGGTTAAGGTCTCTTTTACCTGTAAAGGGTTAACATGCAGTACCTGATGACCACCTGACCAGAGGACCAATCAGAGACAAGATTTTTTCAAATCTCTGTGGAGGGAAGCCTTTGTCTGTGTTCTTTGTTAGAGCTCTCTTTGGATCTAAGAGAGGACAGTCATGTCTCCAAGTTCTCCTGGAGTAGTTTCTACTAGTTAATAGTGAGTATCAATTAGAAAGGCGAATTAGTCTTTTGAGTTGCTTTCTACATTTGCAATTGTGTGTTTGCTAAAGGAAATTCTTTATTCCTGTTTGCTGTTACTTTGCTTTCACTGAGAAAGAGAAGGGGGAGGTATCCCTCTGTAGTTAGATCCCGGTATCTCTCCTAGGAAAAGGGAGGGGGGAGGAAGCAGGGGGAATGGTTTATTTCTCCTGGGTGTAAGAACTCCATGGATTTGGGGCTCTTGGAATCCCCTAGGATTTTGGGGAAGGACTGTGTCTCAATCCACATATCTGATTGAGTGGTGGCAGCTTACTAGATCTAAACTAGGATTTTAGTTTAGAGGGAAACCAAGTCAGGTCCCCACATTGGAGCCCAACAGTTCCAAGTGGGGGTGAGACCTATGACAGGGCTGATGAGATATGGCAGTGCCTCAATTAGAATTAGATCCTGTGACTGGAGCAACTAGGATTTAGTGAAACATTCCCCATGGTTGGTCTGTACCAGCTGGGCTTGCAATGGGTGTGACAGAGCTCTGGGAATGCCATGGTGCCTTGACCCTCAGGAATCTGCATGCACTCTCTCCTTGCTTCTGAAGAGGTGACACTTCAGGGTCCTTCTGAGGTATGTGGCCTGGTGAGCCTGTTCAGTCTCCTGCATTTCCTGAGCTTCAGCTGGACAGATGACTTTTGGTGGAAGGAAAAAAGCAAATGTAAATTGATGGCTCATTAGTAGCTGAGCAGCTGCTCCCATTCTGTCTTGTACTCGCTCACAATAAAGTGTGATTCACCTTCATTCTGTTGGCATTCACCATGTCATTGCCAATACTGCCCATTGCCCTGGGGGATGAAGATTGTAGCTGTTTGCAAACTGTCAGATTTATTGTGGATTGTGCTTGTCGTGTTGAAGGTGTGTGTTGGGATGAGAGATGCTAAGATTTTACTAGCATCCTTGCATCACTAAATAGTCCATTATGAGTCAGGATTATATGCCCACTGACCTCGACTGCTTTGCTCTAGAAACCACAGCATAAAGATCCATTCAAACAGAAAAGCAGGAACCCAAAGCAAAGCCACGTGGACACCAGAAACTGAAAATAAACGTGGCTCTCAGGATGCCCAGGACTGGGAGTCAGCTTGTCACCCCCCTGCCTCCAGCGAGAGGAAGAATTGATTGTGCTTAACTGGGTGTCAGCTCCCTGACATCACCAGCCTGGTGCCCACCCAAACAATTTCCTCTGCATTGTGCCAGCCCTCAGGTTAACGCTTCACCGGTTAACAATAGGTGAACCTCAGTTCCCAAGCCTCCTTGAATCCTTTCCCTGTGATATCCGGCCCATCACTGGCTACTCACACACATGGAGACAGTGTACACACCAGCTTCTTTGATTCAACTGAGGATCAGCTCATATATAACATCACAGCACTGAGATAGAATCATAGGACTGGAAGGGACCTTGAGAAGTCTTCTAGTCCAGTCCCCTGCACTCATGGCAGGGCTAAGTATTATCTAGACCATCTAGGGTGACCAGATGTCCCGATTTTATAGGGACAGTCCCGATTTTGGGGTCTTTGTCTTATATAGGCTTCTATTACCTCCCACCCCCATCCCGATTTTTCACATTTGGTGTCTGGTCACCCTAAGACCATCCCTGACAGGTATTTGTCTAACCCGCTCTTAAAAACCTCCAGTGATGGAGATTACATAACCTCCCTAGGCAATTTATTGCAATGCTTAACCACCCTGACAGTTACAAAGTTTTTCCTAATGTCCAACCTTAACCTCCCTCGCTGCAATTTAAGCCCATTGCTTCTTGTCATATCCTCAGAGGTTAATGAGAACAATTTCTCTCCCTCCTCCTTGTAGCAACCTTTTATGTACTTGAAAACTGTTATCATGTCCCCCCTCAGTCTTCTCTTCTCTAGACTAAACAAAGCCATTTTTTTCAGTCTTTCCTCATAGCTCATGTTTGCTAGACCTTTAATCAGTTTTGTTGCTCTCCTCTGGACTTTCTCCAATTTGTCCACATCTTTCCTGAAATGTGGCACCCAGAACTGTACACAATACTCCAGTTGAGGCCGTATCAGCGCAGAAGAATTACTTCTTATCTCTTGCTTACAACACTCCTGCTAATACATCCCAGAATGATGTTTGCTTTTTTTGCAACAGCGTTACACTGTTGACTCATATTTAGCTTGTGATCCACTCTGACCCCCAGATCCCCTTCCGCAGTACTCCTTTTTAGGCAGTCATATCCCATTTTGTATGTGTGCAACTGATTGTTCCTTCCTAAGTGGAGTACTTTGCATTTGTCCTTATTGAATTTCATCCTATTTATTTCACACCATTTCTCCAGTTTGTCCAGATCATTTTGAATTTTAATCCTATCCTCCAAAGTACTTGCAACCCCTCCCAGCTTGATATCATCCACAAACTTTAAAAGTGTACTCTTTGTGCCATTATCTAAATCATTGATGAAGATACTGAACAGAACCAGACCCAGAACTGATATCTGTGGGGCCCCACTTGATATTCCCTTCCAGCTTGACTGTGTACCACTGATAACTACTCTCTGGGAATGGTTTTCCAACCAGTTATGCATCCATTTTATCATGGCTCCATTTAGGTTGTATTTCCCTAGTTTGTTTACAAGAAGATCACGTGGGACAGTATCAGAAGCCTTACTGAAGTCTAGATATACCACATCTACCACTTCAGCCATCCACAAAGCTTGTTACTCTGTCAAAGAAAGCTTATTACGTTGGTCTGACACAATTTGTTCTTGACAAATCCATGCTGACTGTTACTTATCACCTTATTATCTTCTAGGTGTCTGCAATTTGATTGCTTAATTATTTGCTCCGTTATCTTTCCAAGTACTGAAGTTAAGTTGACTAGTCTGTAATTCCCTGGTTGTCCTTATTCCCCTTTTAATGGATTGGCTCTGTATTTGCCCTTTTCCAGTCCTCTAGAATCTCTCCCATCATCCATGACTTTTTCGAAGATAATTGCTAATGGCTCAGATGCCTCACATTCTTGCTTCTGCAGTGATGTCATGGACACACAGGAGGATGGGAGAGCGGGGAGGAGAGGCAGCTCTGTCCCTGTGCCCTGGTGACTGCCTCTCAGCTGCTGCACAGAGGGTACAGGTAGCTCTGTGATGGGCAGATGCACTTTAATTTCTGGTCTCCATCTTACTTCCCCTGCCATGGGTTAGCACCTGGACATTTCTGCTTCCTGTTACCCGTCCTTCTCCCTGTTTAGGCAGGGCTGCTTGCTCTGCTTACGCCCAATGTCCCAAAGATACCCCCACCTGGAAAACAGCACCTCTAAATACATCCCAGAGGGGTGTAGCCAGCCATCCCTGTCCTCACACTTAGCCAATCAAGTATGAGTCCCATATCCCAGACACAGACTTTTATTTTCATGTTTCCAAGAGCTGTCAGCTGTTTGTCAGTTGCTAAAAGCCATTGGGTGTCACCTAACCAGTTCTCTTGGCTCAGATAAATTTGGGCTTATTTTTACAAACATTCTTCCTTGACCGTAACTTTGGGTGACAGTGACTTTTTGCCACCTTTTACCTGCTTAATTTTAGCAAAGTCCCAGGTCAGACTGTCAGCCTGAATCGAATAGGGATCCATGTCAGATCCTAGCTCTTTGGGGTTTGTTCATGTCATGAGAGATCTGGGGTCCATGGAATTTGAAGCACTTTGAACATTTGGAACCTCTGATTTGTGCGTTCCCCCAGCAGCTCTGGCCCTGTACCTGCGATTCCCTACGGCCATGTATTGCAAGCGAACGGGCTTTGTCATTGCCGATCTGGTGAGCATGGAAGGACACATCTTTCACCTTTACAGATCAGATTATCCACAGCTGTGTGCACCTGACTGGGTAACCAGACCGCTGTCCTTGTGGTGGATGAAGGACTCATGGCAGCAAGCATGATTGTCTTAGCCGTGCAGACAGCAGGCTTGCCTGCAACACTGAGTTCTGTCTGCTTCTTGTCTGACAGGTGGCAGCACATGACTCAATGAAAATGTATCTTGCGACTCCCACATGCCATCCTGCCTTGCCACAGACAATCTCCATGAAGTATCAGCAGCTGGCATGTCCTTTCCTTGTGTGTGTCTGAGCACCTCACCATATTTTTGTAGGCTTTACAGCATTCTTAGGAGCCCTGGGAGTGGATGATGCCATGGGAGTTTTGTGACCCTCTCCAGAGGATGATGATTGTCCCTGCCCACCAGATACATACCAGTGGAAGCATTCATGACCCAACCAGTTGCTGTTTTGATCGGTGCCTAGTTTATTTCTGTATATGTGATAGACTTGGATGCATGAACCACTGACTTTCCTTGCTGTGGTGAACCAGCCCCAAGTCCTTGCTTGGATATGTCCATCTGAACTGCTCCATCTGTTTTTCTATCACAGGATACAAATGTGCCAGCACTGGCAATGAAGAGCTTCATCCAGGGGCAGTGAGAGCTTTGCTGGGCAGCCCAGTGACTCTCTTGAGTTTTTCCTTATAAGATCTCGAAGAGGAGCCCAAACTGCTGCATGGTGTGGCACAAATGCACCAATGAGTTGCCTTCCCTAGCAGCTTTGCTACCTCAGCACACTGGCTGGTGGCTTCACCCAGGGGCGGCTCTACCGTTTTGGCCGCCCCAAGCAGTCATGCACGGGAGGCGCCCCAGAGCCGCGGGAGCAGCAGACCTCCCGCGGGCATGACTGCAGAGGGTCCGCTGGTCCAGCGTGGCTCGGCTGGACCCCCTGCAGCTGCGGACGGTTCGCGGCTCCCCCGGCTCCGCTTGAGCTGCCGCAGTCATGCCTGCGGGAGGTTCAGCCGAGCCGCGGGACGAGCGCCCCCTCCGCAGTCATGCCTGCGGCAGGTCCGGTCGTCCCGGGGCTCGGTGGACCTCCCGCAGGCATGACTGCGGCAGGTCCGCCGGCCCAGCCTGCCGCCCCCTAGACTTCGCCGCCCTAGGCACCAGCTTGTTTTGCTGGTGCCTAGAGCCGCCCCTGGCTTCACCTCAGCTCCTGCTGCTACTTTTTCAGGGTTGGTCTGGACACTCCCAGCTAAGAGGATGTGATTCAGATACTTCACACCAGTTGTTCTTATGCTGCTTTAGCCTGGATTTATGTTGACCCCTCTTCCCTATATCGCTGGAGCATGGTACACAACTTGGCATCATGTTCTTCATCAGCAGCTGCAGACCCCACTCTATCATCACTATAGCTCTCAGCATAGCCTTGGTACATTTCCTTTTGAAAGACTCTTTGGGCAGAATGAATACCAAGGAGTAACCAGCAGAGGTACTAAATGTGGCCAGCATTGTCCTTTCATGTCCGGTATCCAGGTCTGGCATTCCGGACACTGAAACTAGACTCTAGCCAATTGTTATAGCCCAGATGTAGGCATCTGATGATGCTTTCATGTGACTGCCTTGTTCATGTCTCACAGACCAAGATGCAGATGCAGCTCTTCTGTGCATGGCCTCTTCTCTAACACCACAGAGTTCACCCACTCCACAGGATCACCTTCTTCCTTCGTTAGCCACTTGGTAACCTCAAAATACCTTTCTCCATTTGGCCTTGCAGTGTAATGAGTGTAATTACATACACACACCCACTCTTAAAGAGCCCCTTTCTCCCAGGAGGCTGCAGGTCATAGGCTAGCATGGCAGAGGCAGCATGTGTCCACCAGGTCTATGCTGGCACAAGGTATGCCATGTTCTCTGTGCTTCCCCATAGGCCCATCTAGTCTCCTCCTGCATGGCCCATGCAGAGAAGTGCAGCCAGTAACTTGTGCTCCAGAGGGGTCCCAGTATCCTCAGGAACAGTACACCTGCCCTCAGGAGACGGGGCCTTCCCAAGCCAGGCCCAGTCATGCTCAGGCTCTGCAAGGCTCGCGAGGTAGTTACAGTAGGTGTATATTGCACAAACCCCAGGCATGTGCTTTGACAAAGATGCAGTCCTAGGCAAAAATCAGATCTGGGCCAGGTTCCAACCTTAAACACACACACAACTTGGATTAAGGGTCTTGGTCCTTTGGACACTGGGGCTGGGACAGTCACTGTTTATAGTATGTCTGTACAGTGTCCGGCAGAGTGGGGCTCACCCTTGCTCTTAGGCGCCCCACAAAAAATGGTAAATGACAATAATAATAATAATAACAACAACTTGTCCAGGCCCATCTTTTCTAGACCCTACCATTCATGGGCTCTGTCCTGAGCGATGGCTGGGATGGTTCTGTCCCTCCGCACCACCATTCTGCCTTGCTGTAAATCTCTCCTTCTGTGACAGATGCTCACAGCTGCCCAGTGGCCTGGCTTCCCAGTCAGAGTAGGGAGAGGGAATATTGTGTCGTTTAGTATCTTCATTTCCTCTTGGTGTTCCCCATGGTTTGAGAGAGGGGTTGCTCTGGGTTAGGGAACTCTGTGACTTCTCTCTGACACCAGGTAGCTTTCTCCAAACCCTCATGGGGCCAGCAACATAGAGATTTAATTTCCCCAGGGTTCTCGTTGTTTTTGGGTGGATATTTGCACTCTTGAGCGTAATGGGGAGTGAGGATGGGTTTTTTGAAAGAGAGCAGCATCAGTCTGTAAATGTTTTCACCAACTGCACTTTGACATTTGTCAGTGAGTCAGACTCAGCCCATGTTACTGACCACAGTGACATTTCAAAGAGGTATTTTTTAATGATTTAATTGAATTATAGTATTAGCATAATAAGGCTTGGAGTAATTCCCTGATACAGCTGTTCCTGGACTGTAATATGCTTATGTAATGGGAAATTGTAAAAAACCTACGATTCCCCCCTCTCTCTTCCCTCCACCCCACTCCTCCTTTTCAGAGTAAATTGATGTCAGGCTGTTGGTATGCAGATACAAAGAGAGAGCTTTTTTCCTTTACTGAAAAACTGACAGCATTAGAAAATAGGTCAGTTCAAGCAGACAATAAAATAGATCACAAAAGTTAGGTAATTATAGCTCTGTAATAGCATAGTCTCGGCCAATCAGAGTGGGGTTACTGACTAATGACTATGCCAGGATTTCAGCAATATGCAATTGCCTGTCCTGATTGGCTGAGGCTGGGCAGAGTTGCATACTTCCCTCAGTAAAACTGTCCCTATACAATGGCTGAGAAATAAAGGTTCTCACCTTTGCCCAGTGGTCTCATGTGGCCTCTGCACTTTCATGCTTTTACGAGGCACCAACAGGGCAGCTTGGGCTGGTGGGACCGTCTAGCTGCAGTGCCTGGTGGAGTGCTCAGGCGCCCATGCCCCTGTCCTCATGGCTCCAGATGTCCTGAAGGCCAGGCTATAAAAGGGGGCATGGTGCTGTGGCATTTTTATCTGTTTGAATAATCAAAGTGGTGTTTTCTGTGCCTTCTTGGTTGCAAAGATTTGAACTGCTTCCAGCTGAAGGTCCACAGTCTGGGCCAGCTCATGCTCTATTGAGATGGTTGCAAGGCCGACCAGCCTTTCCTGTGTCGTTGTGGAGCGTAAATGTGGGTTTTTTTAACTTCAGCTTGGAGAAGCTGCGTTCTCCACTAGCAACTGTTACAGGAAATGTTAGAAGTATGTGCAGAGCAACAAAAGCATTTGGAAAGAGGGTGGTCATCTTATTTGTGCACATATATTGCAGAACAGCCTTTGTTGTTGATCCTGCTGAACTGTATGTTGAAAGAGCTTTCAGTTCATCGCCTAAATCACTCGCATCAATATCGCGCATGTCATCATGTGTCAACACTGTCTCTAGTGCCCTGCATTGCTGGTGTAGGCCTTCTTCAGGTATAGTGAGGAATTTTGGAATATCATACAACATCCCAAATATACTGATGTGTTCCTTGAGCTGCACGAAACGTTCCTCAACTGACTGTATTGCATAATCTAGCACCTGGTTAAAGAATTCAACTTTGACTTGTTGTTTGGGGTCTCTTATGGGATTATCCTGTGCCTCATAATCAAAATGTCTTTTTCTTTGGTGACTCTTGAATGGGTGAGAAAATAGCTTCAGAGTGAAGTTCCTCTGCCAACTTCTCTGCACTCTTCAGAACATTTTGAAATCCCTCATCTGATCAGTAAGGCTGTAGCTATGACTGCTTTGTCCAGTTGTTCCATTGCTCCAGCTATATCAAGGTCAACGCCTTGGAGTCTCTTGCTTACAATATTTATTTCAAACAGTATGCCATGCCACAACAGTAAGCCACACAGAAATTTGAAGTTATGTATGTTTCTGGTGATTCCATTTCCCTCTGCCACTGTTCTCCCACGAACAGTTCCTGTCATAGCATTATCCTCCATAATGGCAACTATGGCATCATCTATCTTCCCAATTTGGTGTTTGATAGGCTTTATCGCCTCCACTCAACTTTCTCATTGTGTGGCACTCAGTGCTTTCAGTGTCAGAGAAGATGTTCCCAGATGTTGCTTAAAATTTTGCTATCGATGAATTGATGCAGAGAAAAATACATAGATGCTTTGAATTACATTTAAAAAATCAGCAGCCTCACTAGAAGCTGATGCCGCAACACTGACCACCAAGTTAAATGAATGAGAACTGCATGGGACAAAAAAAGCTCGAGGGATTAACTCTCAGATCCGTGTCTGCACTCCTCTGTTCTTTCCTCTCATGTTGGCACCATTAGCGTAGCCCTGACCTCTCATGTCAGCTATCGCAATTCCCGTATCTTCCAGCTTTTTAAGAAGCACATTTGTCATACCAGCTCCTTAGTATCATCAATGTCAATACATTCTAGAAAATGCTCTCTGACAGTCACCATTGCAGGGACATTTTCACTAGGTTCTGTTGTTACAAAACAAGTCATTTGTTCCGTATGGCTGATGTCAGGTGTGCAGTCCAGAATAACAGAGTTATATCTTGCTGACTTCAGATCTGCCACAGTCTTCTGTTTGACTTTTGTTGCCAGTAACTGTATGATCTCATTTTGAATTGTTTTTCCAGGGTAGTGGTGTGTGTACATTTCTTGGGTGGTGACTCTTCTTATATGCTCCTGGAGTACAGCATCAAACTCAGGCATCAGCGCCACAATTTTAAGGAAGGTTCCATTGTTTGGCGCATACAGCTGATCTGCAGTGCCACGCAGTGCTAGGTTTTGGGTAGCAAGCATTCTCACAATGGCAATGAGCCATATCAGAACATTTTGCCAGTAAAGAGACCCTGATGCAATCTTCTTTTGATGCTGATCATCTATGGTGGCCTTTAACCTTAGTCTCATCTCAAGCTCTTTCCACCTATGGAATGCTCTCTGGTGATTTGCTGCCTTCTCATGGCATGCCAGATTTCTAGCCAGATTTTTCCAGTCCTTTGTTCCTGTAGAACCCAATGTGGCTGAAACCTAGACAAATTAGAGGATTGGGCCAAAAGAAATATGATGAGGTTCAACAAGGACAAGTGCAGAGTCCTGCACTTAGGACGGAAGAATCCCATGCACTGCTATAGACTAGGGACCGAATGGCTGGGCAGCAGTTCTGCAGAAAAGGACCTAGGGGTTACGGTGGACGAAAAGCTGAATATGAGTCAACAGTGTGCCCTTGTTGCCAAGAAGGCTAATGGCATTTTGGGTTGTATAAGTAGGGGCATTTCCAGCAGATCGAGGGATGTGATCATTCCCCTCTATTCAGCACTGGTGAGGCCTCATTTGGAGTACTGTGTTCAGTTTTGGGCCCCACACTACAAGAAGGATGTGGATAAATTGGAGAGAGTCCAGCGGAGGGCAACAAAAATGATTAGGGGGCTGGAGCACATGACTTATGAGGAGAGGCTGAGGGAAGTGAGATTGTTTAGCCTGCAGAAGAGAAGAATGAGGGGGGATTTGATAGCTGCTTTCAACTACCTGAAAGGGGGTTCCAAAGAGGATGGATCTAGACTGTTCTCAGTGGTAGAAGATGACAGAACAAGGAGTAATGGTCTCAAGTTGCAGAGGGGGAGGTTTAGGTTGGACATTAGGAAAAACTTTTCCACTAGAAGGGTGGTGAAGAACTGGAATGGGTTACCTAGGGAGGTGGTGGAATCTCCTTCCTTAGAGGTTTTTAAGGTCAGGCTTGACAAAGCCCTGGCTGGGATGATTTAGTTGAGTTTGGTCCTGCTTTGAGCAGGGGGTTGGACTAGATGACCTCCTGAGGTCCATTCCAACCCTGAGAGTCTATGATTCTATGATTAGACTGGAAGAGTTTGCAACAAAAACAGTATGCAGCATTCTGGGTTTTTGAGTACATAAGCCATGTCCTCTCCACTTTGTCACCATTGGGGATTTCATGCCAGGAATGTGTTGGATAGAAACGTCTATTTTCATTGTCTTTGGGGAACACAATGTTTTTCACTTGCTGTGGCCCATGCCGTACAAGGAAGTCCCTCAGGCTACTGCTCAAGTGGGTCCACAGTCCCGGATCATCTAGACTTAAGGAACTAAACTCAGCAGCAGCTGTTTCTTGTGCCTCCACCACACTCTTCTCTGATCTACACTTTTCTTCAGGAATGTGCATAGTTTCTTCCATTGGAGATGGAGATATGGATGCTGCAGTAGCTGCCAGGTCACCTGCATTCTGACTAACTGGAAGATCAGGCATCTCCTCACCACTCAGATCCTCACTGGGGCCAGAAGGCTCACCGTGAACATTTGTGTCTATGTATCTCAGGAGAGCTCCTTCCTCCTTAGATAGAAAAGCTTCCTTTGCTTTCTTTCTTTTTCTGAATGCTGCCCCAAAGGGGCGTTTTCTTCTTTCAGTCATGACTGCTGCTCTGTGCCAGCTATAGTGGCTCTCAACACTCAACTGAAGGGGACTGTGACAGGGTCAGGCCAGATGACTACAGGAGAGTGTTAGAAGGCAGATATATTATTCCCAGATTAAGTAGATCCCTTTCCCCTGAACAAGCAGGAACTTGCTGGAAGCAATTAGGACAAGCTGGCTAATCGGGCACCTGAGTTTAAAAAGGACCTCACTTCAGTTTGTAGCGTGCATGTGAGGAGCTGGGAGCAAGAGGCACTAGGAGTTGAGAGTGGGAAGGTGTATTGCTGGAGGATTGAAGAGTACAAGCATTATCAGACACCAGGAGAAAGGTCCTGTGGTGAGGATAAAGAAGGTGTTTGGAGCAGGCCATGGGGAAGTAGTCCAGGGAGTTGTAGCTGTCACGCAGCTGTTACAGGAGGCACTCTAGACAGCTGTAGTCCACAGGGCCCTGGGCTGGAACCTGGAGTAGAGGGCGGGCCCGGGTTCCCCCCAAACCTCCCAACTCCTGATCAGACATAGGAGGAATTGACCTGGACTGTGGGTTCTACCAGAGGGGAAAGTCTCTGGGCTGTTCCCTGACCCACATGGTGAATCTCTGAGGCGAACAAATCCACCAATAAGCGCAGGACCCACCAAGATAGAGGAGGAACTTTGTCACAGGGACGAATAAGCAGGTTGGTAGCAGGGCTTGAGTGAAGGAAGATATCAGACTCTTAAGGGCCTAACTGGCTCCTACTACTTCAGTTGACTGCCTGTTCTCCTCTTGTGGGTTCAGGGAAGCAGCAGGAAACAGGAAGCTCCCTGAGAAACTGGTGTTAATCAGTCCAGGCTCCTGGGGGTGCTAGAGAGAGATACATAAGAGGCTCCTCCTCCTTTCTCTCCCTGCAGCTCCTGCTGCTCTCTGTTATTCCCTCTCACCTTTTCTCCTGCCTGCCTGTTATGTCTCTTGGGCCCTCCTTCCTCCAGCACAGCACTCCACCATCTCTGTGCATCTAGAGCAGAGAGAATACATGTGCACCAGCAGCAGACACAATTTTCTACACTATGGCCTGGTCTACACTATGATTTTAGGCTGAATTTAGCAACGTTACCTTGATTTAAGCCTGGACCCATCCATACGATGAAGCCCTTTTTTTCGACTTAAAGAGCTCTTTAAAACGATTTGTTTACTCCACCTCTGATGAGGGGATTAGCACTGAAATCGGCCTTGCCGGGTCGAATTTGGGGTAGTGTGGATGCAATTCGACAGTATTGACCTTCGGGAGCTATCCCAGAGTGCTCCATTGTGACCGCTCTAGACAGCGCTCTCAACTCAGATGCACTGGCCAGGTAGACAGGAAAAGGCCCACGAACTTTTGAATCTCATTTTCTGTTCGGCCAGTGTGGTAAGGTGCAGGTGAGTGCAGATCTCATCAGCAGAGGTGACCATGATGGAGTCCCAGGATCGCAAAAGAGCCCCAGCATGGACTGAACAGGAGGTACGGGATCTGATTGCCATATGGGGAGATGAATCTGTGCTAGCTGAACTCCGTTCCAGTAAACAAAATGCCAAAACGTTAGAAAAAGTCTCAAAGGGCATGAAGGACAGAGGCCATAACAGGGATGCAAAGCAGTGCCGCGTGAAAATTAAGGAGCTAAGGCCAGCCTACCAAAAAACCAGAGAGGCAAATGGCCGCTCCAGATCAGAGCCCTGAACATGCCATTTCTATGATGAGCTGCATGCCATGCTAGGGGGTGCAGCCATCACTACCCCAACCCTGTGCTTTGACTCCATCAAGGGAGAATCACGCAACACAGAAGCAGGTTTTGGGGACAAGGAAGATGATGATGAAGAGATTGAAGATAGCTCACACCAAGGAAGCGGAGAAACCAGTTTCCCCAACAGCCAAGATATGTTTCTCACCCTGGACCTGGAGCCAGTAACCCCCGAACCCAGCCAAGGCGGGCTCCCGGACCCTGAAGGTGGAGGAGGGACCTCTGGTGAGTCTACCTTTGTGAATATTACACACGGTTTAAAAGCAAGCGTGTTTAATGATTAATTTGCCCTGGCATTCGCGGCCAGTACAGCTACTGGAAAGTCTGTTAACATGTATGGGGATGGAGCGAAAATCCTCCAGGGACATCTCCATAAAGTTCTCCTGGATGTACTCCCAAAGCCTTTGCAAAAGGTTTCTGGGGACGGTGGCCTTATTCTGTCCGCCATGGTATGACACTTTACCATGCCAGGCCAGTAGCACATAGTCAGCAATCATTGCATAACAAAGCATGGCAGCGTATGGTCCCGGTGTTTGCTGGCATTTAAACAACATCCTTTCTTTATCTCGCTGTGTTATCCTCAGGAAAGTGATATCATTCATGGTAACCTGGTTGAAATAGGGTGCTTTTATTAAAGGGACATTCAGAGGTGCCCGTTCCTGCTCGGCTATTTGGCTGTGGTTGAACAGAAATGTTCCCCGCTGTTAGCTACGCGGTGTGGGGAGGGGTGACGCGTGAGTGATCTTTCACACCAAACCGGCAGGCCCTCAATACAAGAGGCAAAATGAGACCTTGTAATGAAAGCATATGTGCTGTGTAATGTGAACAGCAAGGTTTAACGTGAAAGAGTGTGCCCATTGTTCTCTAAAATGTGTCTTTTTAACTACCACTCTCCCTTTACTTCCACCAGCTGCAAACGTTTCTCCTTCTCAGCAGCTAGCAAAGATTAGACAGCAAAAAAAACGCACTCGGGATGAAATGTTCTCTGAGCTCCTGCTGTCCTCCCACACTGACAGAGCACAGCAGGATGTGTGGAGGCAGACAATGTCAGAGTGAAGGAAAGCGCAATATGAACGTGAGGAGAGGTGGTGGGCTGAAGAGAGTAAGTGGCGGGCTGAAGATGATAGGTGGCATCAGCTTGCTGACAGAAGGTAAGAGTCCAGGCTCAGGCTGCTGGAAGATCAAACTCATATGCTCCAGCGTATGGTTGAGCTGCAGGAAAGGCAGCAGGAGCACAGACCGCCGCTACAGCCCCCATGTAACTAACAGCCCGCCTCCCCAAGTTCCATAGCCTCCTCACAGATGCCCAAGAACGAAGTGTGGGGGCCTCCGGCCACCCAGCTACTCCACCCCAGAGGATTGTCCAAGCAACAGAAGGCTGGCCTTCAATAGGTTTTAAAGTGCAGTGTGGCGTTGTCCTTCCCTCCTCCCCCACCCCACCCCACCCAGTGTTTCCCTCCTCCCTCACCCCTCCCGGGCTACCTTGGCAGTTATCCCCCTATTTGTGTGATGAATTAATAAAGAATGCATGAATGTGAAGCAACAATGACTGTATTGCCTCTGCAAGCGGTGATCGAAGGAGGGAGGGGAGGGTGGCTAGCTTACAGGGAAGTAGAGTGAACCAAGGGCAGGGGGTTGTTCATCAAGGAGAAACAAACAGAACTTTCACACCGTAGCCTGGCCAGTCATGAAACTGGTTTTCAAAGCTTCTCTGATGTGCACCACGCCCTCCTGTACTCTTCTAACTGCCCTGGTGTCTGGCTGTGCGTAATCAGCAGCCAGGCAATTTGCTTCAGCCTCCCATCCCACCATAAACATCTCCCCCTTACTCTCACAGATATTGTGGAGCACACAGCAAGCAGTAATAACAATGGGAATATTGGTTTTGCTGAGGTCTATCCAAGTAAGTAAACTACGCTAGTGTGCTTTTAAACATCCAAATGCACATTCTACCACCATTCTGCACTTGTTCAGCCTATAGTTGAAGAGCTCCTTACTACTGTCCAGGGTGCTTGTGTATGGCTTCATGAGCCATGGCATTAAGGGGTAGGCAGGGTCCCCAAGGATAACTATAGGTATTTCAACATCCCCAATGGTTATTTTCTGGTCTGGGAAGAAAGTCCCTCCCTGCAGCTTTTGAAACAGACCAGAGTTCCTGAAGACACAAGTGTCATGTACCTTTCCCAGCCATCCCAGGTTGATGTTGGTGAAACATCCCTTGTGATCCACCAGTGCTTGCAGAAGCATTGAAAAGTACCCCTTTCAGTTTATGTACTCGCTGGCTTTGTGCTCCAGTGCCAAGATACAGATATGAGTTCCGTCTATTGCCCCACCACAGCTAGGGAATCCCATTTCAGCAAAGCCATCCACTATGACCTGCACATTTCCCAGAGTCACTACCCTTGATATCAGCAGCTCTTTGATTGCATTGGCTACTTGGATCACAGCAGCCCCCACAGTAGATTTGCCCACTCCAAATTGATGCCCGACTGACCAGTAGCTGTCTGGCGTTGCAAGCTTCCAGAGGGCTATTGCCACTCGCTTCTCAACTGTGGGGGCTGCTCTCATCTTGGTATTCTGGCGCTTCAGAGCAGTGGAAAGCAAGTTACAAAGTTTCATGAAAGTGCCCTTATGCACGCGAAAGTTTCGCAGCCACTGGGAATCATCCCAGACCTGCAACACTATGTGGTCCCACCAGTCTGTGCTTGTTTCCCGGGCCCAGAATCAGCGTTCCACAGCATGAATCTGCCCCATTAACACCATGATGTGCACATTGCCGGGGCCCGTACTTTGTGAGAAGTCTGTGTCCATATCTATGTCCTCATCACTCTCGTCACCGCACTGCTGTCGCCTCCTCGCCTGGTTTTGCTTTCGCAGGTTCTGGTTCTGCATATACTCCAAGATAATGTGCGTGGTGTTTACAGTGCTCATAATTACTGTGGTGATCTGAGCAGGCTCCATGATTCCAGTGCTATGGCGTCTGGTCTGAAAAAAGGCATGAAACAATTGTCTGCTCTGACTGGGGCGGAGGGGTGACTGACGACATGGTTTACAGGGAATTAAAATCCACAAAGGGGGTGGCTTTGCATCAAGAAGAAACACAAACAACTGTCACACAGAATGGCCCCCTGAAGGATTGAACTCAAAACCCTGGGTTTAGCAGGCTGTTGATTTCACGGAGGGAGGGAGGGAGGAAGCAAATGAATACAAAACAAATCAGGTCTATTTCTTGTTTTGATCCACTCCATCTATCTTTTACATCTTTAGGCTGGCAGCAGACGGTGCAGTTCAACTGCTAGCCATCGTTATCTCCTGGCTACTCACCAGAAGACAGTGCAGTAGGACTGCTAGCCATCGTCATCTTCTGGGTGCTCGGCAGAAGATGGGACCTGGCTGAGTCACTCTCATGTCTGCTCTGGCGCCCCTGACTGACCTCACCGAGGTCGGTTAAAAGAGCACCCATCATATGACAATGATAGCTACCAGTCATAACGCACCATCTGCTGCCAAAAGGCAATGAGCTGCTGCTGTGTAGCAATGCAGTCCCACATCTGCCAGCACCCAGGAGACTTACCTTGACAGTCAGCTGTGCAGGCTCCATGCTTGCCATGGAATGGCATCTGCACAGGTAACCCAGGAAAAAGGCGCGAAACGATTGTCTGCTGTTGCTTTCACGGAGGGAGTGGGGGAAGGGGCTGACGACATATACCGAGAATCACCCACGACACTGTTTTTGCCCCATCAGGCATTGGGATCTCAACCCAGAATTCCAATGAGTGGCAGAGACTGCAGGAACTGTGGGATAGCCACCCACAGCTACCCACAGTGCAATGCTCTGGAAGTTGACGCTAGCCTCAGTACTGTGGATGCAGTCCGTTGACTTAATGCACTTAGAGCATTTTTTGTGGGGACACACACAATTGACTGTATAAAAACGATTTCTGAAAAAAATGACTTCTATAAATTCAACCTAATTTCGTAGTGTAGACATACCCTGTGAGTCCTAGTGGCTCCTCCCCCGCACAGTCTGGCACCTGAGGCAGCCGTCTCAGTTCACCTCATGGTAAGGTCAGCCCTGGCAGGGACCTTCAGTCCAGCAATCATGGTCTGCTTACACCCAGACTTGGCCAGGACCCCAGGGCTGCTCCTCTCCCCTTGGTTTCTTCCTCTCCCTCTCTCAGGCCAGAGAGACTGATGGCCCCCACACTGCAGCCCCTTCTGCTGCCAACTTCCTGGCTTTATCATAGCCCGATCTGTTCCTCCTTGGTTGGGCTCTGTCCTCAACCAGGAGTTGCTCAGCCAGCCTAAGTCCCGTCAGGTGTGGCCTATCAAGTTAACTGGCCCCCTTCTCAGCCTCATAAACCTTTTCAAGGCTGGAGTGGGGAGAACACTCCATCACATAAGGACTGCAGTATTCCTTGCCAAACTGGACATCTGCTCTAGATGCCAGAGCAAAGGAATAATATTTTGTGAAGGTAGGAATCCAGCTCCAAATAGCAGCTCTATAGGGCTCTAATATGGGGTACTAGCAGCTGAAACCCCAGCTGTTTCATGGGTGTAATTCATAAAGATGTGTATAAAAACACCCAGGATGGATGCTGTTGTTTCCATGTGTGGTGTTGCAGTGAGCAGTGTTGCTGTTTGTATGTGCACCCCAGTTTGTGCACAGTGCTGCCCGCTGGCTGGTGGCACAGATCCCTCTTTGTTACCCTATGGAGCTGCTACTCCATCATTCTCTGAGCAGGCTTCACATTCCAACCACCCACGAACCTTGGGCTCCAGCATCCCACCTGGGTCTGGTAGGGGCCAGTGATGACTGAACCTGGTGTGGCAGAGCTCTGACCTTGCTCCTTGCTCACTTCTAGGCAGTTTATGCTTAGCCTCAGTGGCTCACTGTGACCCTCCACGTAGCCCTTCTCTCTCTAGGGCCAGGGTTACAGTCTACTGAGCCCTTTTCATCATAGGCCTGCAAGGAGGTTGGTGAGAGAACTCCCACAGTCTCTGTTCAGCCTCCTGTCCTGACAGGGACCTCACTTCCCCTTCCAGGAGATGTTCCTGTAGTGGTGGGTTGGGGAGAACTTGGGCCCGCCCTCTACTCCAGGTTCCAGCCCAGGGACCCTAATGGTAACAGTTGTTGGCAGCCAACCTTTCACTGCCAGAGTTGCTACATTTCCCTGGGCCACTTCCCCACAGCTCTCCTGCTTCTCCCTTCTTCACCCTTACCTTAGGGCTCCTTTAACGATGATTTTAGGGTGTCTTCAGTAACCAGCCCTTCAGCTGCACTTCCTCTCCTCTGGCTCCCTGGCTCCCCTGCCTGACTGGAGTGAGCCCTTTTTATAGTATCAGCAGGGCCTTAATTAGAGTCAGGTGGTCACATTAACTGAATGGCCTCACCTGACTCGCTACAGGTTAATTAGAGTCAGCTGTTCTCATTAGCCTGGAGCAGCCCCTGCTCTGGTCAGTCAGGGAACAGAAAACTGTTAATCCAGTGGCCAGTATATCTGCCTTCTGCTATTCTGCTATACCCAATTGGCCTGGGTCTATCACATAGGGGATGTTCTGAACAAAAAGGAAATGTCTGCGCTGGATTTGAAAACCCATGGCAGAGAGTCTCAGAGCCTGGGTTGACAGACTAGGGCTCGCCCTACGGTGCTAAAAACAGCTGTACAGATGTTTTGACTTGGGCTCTGAAGCCCAGAGAGAGTGGTGGGCTTCCGAGTGACATGCAGACAGAGTCCATGGACAATCAGAAGCGAGTGTGAGTGTGGCCAAGGGGCCTCAGCACTTCCCAGGTTCGTTGTGGGGCAGTGGGGATGAGGGTTTCTGTGGAGTTGGCACTTAGTGCCCCCTTGGTTCTGCTCAGGCTAGAGCCCAGGCTCTGAAACCTGGTGAGGGGGGTGGGCCTCAGAGCCTTGGCTCCAGCCTGAGCAGAATGTCTACACAGCTATTTTTAGCCTCATAGCACAACCCCAAAAAGCCCACGTCAGTTCACCCAGGCTCTGAGACTCGCTGCCATAGGTTTGGGTTTTTTTCCTGCAGTGTAGACATACCCTATAGGGCTAGAATGACACCTCTGCTTAGACTGTCCCAACCCCTGCCCCACTGCTCTCATGCAGTGGTACCATCAGGGGCGTGGAGAGGCATGAAGAGGCATTTCTCTATGCCTGAGTTCCTCATGGAGGTAATAACCCTTCCACGGCACTTGGAAATTGCGTCCACACAATAAAAAGAGTGTTGAAAAACCAGAGTGGGTTGAGAGAAGAGCCACAAGAACAATTTGAGGTCTGGGAAACCAGCCTCAGAGTGAGGAGCTTCTGAAGCTCAATGTACGTAGCTTATCAAAGAGTTAAGAACTGACTTCCATGCTGTATGAATCTTCTCCTTCCCCAGGACAAGATTTCTGATAGTAGAGGGTTTGTTAACCTAGCAAAGGCAGAACAAGATTCAGTGGCTAGATGCTGAAATTAGAGACAAACTCAGACTAGAAATAAGACACACATTTTTAACAGCAAGGGGAATTAACCATTGGAACAGCTGACCCAGGGACCTGGTGGATTCTCCATTACTTGAAGCCTTTAAATCGAGATTGGACGTCTCTTTGCAAAATATATGCTCTAGCTCAGCCATAGATCATGTGCTCATTGCAGGACTCGATGGATGAGGCTCTCTGGACTATGACATGCAGGATCAGACTAGATTGTCACAAGGGTCTTTTCTGACCTCAACATCTGTGAATCTGTAATGTCACTGAGATCCATATGGGTAAATTCTGATCTCAGCTAAATTAGTGTAAATCTGGATTCACTTCACTGAGTTCAGGGGAGTTTCTCCAGATTTGCACCTCAGTAATGGAGTTAAATTCCGTTGCTCTTAGCTGACACTTTGTGCATTTTTATTCGTTACAAAAAAACCTTTCTGCCTTTTCAGATCATGCCCTTTGATGATTTAAGTTACAATTTGTGGTTTTATACCCAGCCATTAACATGTCACCAGGACCCATAAAACATGCTGTTTTTCCATGAGCAGCAATGGAATGTGCTCACCTTCCTCCTGATTTACAGGAAGCCCTGATCATGATGGATTATGTAAAAGCCTCAAGCCAAGCCAGTGGCTCTGCATTTGCAGTGAGCCAGGATTCTGCCAAACTGTATAAAGTCATATTCTAATCTTCTTCCAAATGGTCCCTCCCCCATAACTGGGGCTGCCAGCAGATGTGGTTTCAGAGAGGCTTTGTGAATGCAAAGCAAAGGGTGCTGTCGCCTGGTGCTAGACTGGAGGCGATAGGCGCTGTGGCATGGGGGTGCTGGCCACATTGGATTTTTAAAACCATGTGGCCTGATGGTCTTCATTCCGCCACCATTGATGCTGCAATGTTATTAGTTATGAGTATGACAGTGGCATTCAGAGCTAGGATCAGGACTCGTGCTAGGTATTGCACAACTGAGTGAACTCAGCACTACCAAAGTGTTCATCCCAGCAGGCCAATGGATTCCTGGGTTACATTGCGCCATGTTCCTGGGTGTCTGCTCTATATAGCAAGAGGAAATTATACTCTATTTTTCCATCAATGGCTTGATGAAGAGAGGGAAACTGTCACTCTGAGCAATGAGTGTGGGTTAGTCTCCCTGCTCTGTCAGGGCTCTGGGTACGCAAGGAATTTCAGACCAATGAACCACATACTTTTGGCTTTTGCACATGCATGTTTGCTTTGGATTTTCTTAACACAGTTTGGCTCAGACATGCAAAATGGCTTGCTCCCCAGGCTTTACTTGGTTTTACAGTTTTTGGAGCTTCAGATTGGTCTGACTGGACACACTTTTGTGTTGTCCAATTGGCGTGACAAGACTGGTGTATATCCTGCTCCTGGCCCATGCTCATTTGTGGGGCCTGTTAGGAATTTTAATGCAGTCATGCATCTTGGAGCTGTAGGACTCTTAGGCAGACCACCGTGCATAGCTAAGAAACCTCTGTTACTTCTCCTGGACAGCATCTGCTCAGCACATTGTCTTCCTTTGTAAAGCACACGCCCCTGTGCCAGGGGAGCCGGGCTGAGGCAGTTAGCACAAAAGGAACCAGTGAGTTTCTGTTCACCTGTTGGACATGCCAGGGCTAGGGTGTAAAGTGCTTCCTGCAGGCCAAGTTCTTAATGGACATGAGAGGGAATCCTGCTGCTTGAGACATTGATGAGCCAGGGAGTGGCCAGTCTGGTCTCCTCCTGCATCGAGACTCCCCTGCGCTCCTCTAGGCAAGTGTTGGGGGGAGCAAACCCAGGGGTCAGTGAGAGTGACCGGGAGGGAGCTGAGATAGGAGGGAGAGAGACAGTGAGTTGGGACAAGACAGAGACAGAAGGATCCAACATGAGCTTGGAGGAGAGTGAGACTGGGATGGATGCCCAGCAGAAAGGGAGGGAGTAAACTCGACAGCAGTCAGGGTGTAAGGACTGGGAGATGGGAATGGGGGCCCAGCAATCGGGACCATGATCAGCTCCTCTGGTCAATTCTAGCACAAGCGGCTAGGGCTAGTCAAACAGCAGACACAGCAACATTATTCAACAGACAGTGTTATGGTGCAGCTGACTAGCAGCCCAGGGGCTGCAGTGCTGTTCACATAGTGGAGAAAGCATTTCTCAAATAATGGTTCAGCACAGAATTCCCTTTGGAATATGTTAATTGACCAGTGCCCAACCATCCCCTCTGTTGCTCTGTTCTGCAGTGCACCTCCTGCGGGTGTAGGTCTGGTGTAATGCTGCTAACGAGCTGAGGCGTTGCGGGGCCCTGTGATTTCACAGTACACCCATTGTGGGCATGTCATAGAGTATCCTTTGCCAGCAGCACGTCCTTCTAAGCTCCACACTTCTAGACTCACACCAGGAAGCCCCATGTTTCATTTGTTCTCCATAGAATCTTTGGGTCTGGTTTTTACTTCATTCACACCAGTGTAGAACCAGGCTCAGTCCAGTGGGGTTGAATGTATTCATCCAGTATGGAGCAGGGCACAAAGGCTGGTCTAGCACAGGGGTGGCCAACCTATGGCTCTGGAGCTGCATGCGGATCTTCAGAGGTTAATATGTGGCTCCATGCATAGGCGCTGACTCCGGGGCTGGAGTTACAGATCCTAAATTTCCAATGCACTGGGGGGTGCTCACTGCTCAACCCCCTGCTCTGCCCCAGGCCCTGCCCCCACTCCACCCCTTTCCCCAAGGCCCCTGCCCCCGAGCCTGCCTTGCCCTCTCTCCTCCCCCTCCCCCACAGAGCCTCCTGTGCATGTGAAACAGCTGATTGCAGCAGGTAGGAAGCTCTGGAGGCTGCTGACTTATTACTGTGGCTCTTTGGCAATGTACACTGGTAAATTCTGGCCAGGGCCGGCTCCAGACCCCAGCGCGCCAAGCGCGCGCTTGGGGCGGCCTTTTGCCAGCAGGGCGGCAGGCGGGTCCGGCGGACCTTCCGCACTCATGCTGCGGGAGGTCCAACGGAGCCGTGGGACGACCGGACCTCCCGCGGGCATGCCTGCAGAAGCTCCACCGTAGGCGCGGGACCAGCGGCACGTCTGCGGGAGGTCCCACAGAGGTGCGGGACCGCGCGGCGCGCCACCCTGCTTGGGGCGGCGGATTTCGTAGAGCCGCCCCTGATTCTGGCTCCTTCTCCAGCTCAGGTTGGCCACCCCGGTTTAGCAGCTAGCGGTGGACATAAAGACCTGGATTCAGTTCACAGTTCAGGCACTAGCTTCTTGTGTGACCTTGAACAAGTCACTTTATCTCCCTTGTTCCCATCTGTAAAATAGAGGTAAATACTTCCTGGCCCACCAGGGTCTTGAGGGCACTAAGTCTGTAAGAGCCATTGCTGGAGGCAATCTTCTTCACTTGGTTGCATGGGATCATTGCAGGTATTAGCTATGTGACAGGACTAGGTGGAGCTTGGTTGGCAGTTCAGGTACACAGTTTAAAGCAGCCACTGCAGAAGCTGCTTAGCAATTTTCCACTAAAGTTAATAAGAAATCCCAGAAATAATATAAGGTAACAACTGCTCTGTCTGCGTGGGCATTTCTACAACACTCCTCACTAATGCGACTGAATCTAGTGTACATTCCCTCACTGAATCCTTTCCCCAGTCCTCAGGAAAGCCCAGAGCAGAACAGTTGTGAGCTCCTTTCCCCTATATCGTAATGAATCAGTAGCTATTAATGCTGCAGCAACAGGTCTCCATATGCTAACTGCTCAGTCAGTACAGAACAGGGCATGGCCCGGGGCCAGAGAATCCTGAAAGGAGCCACCAGAGCAGAGAGGATCAAAAAATGCAATTTTCATCTAGCCATCTATATTTAGGGCTTGGTGGGGGAAGGCACATGTAGGGTGAGTCATGGTTTCCACCCATGCAGAGTGCTAGCACTGGGGTTGGTGCCAGTGCAGCTACACTGATAGCTAAAATCCCCAGAGGAGAGAGAACCTCATGTCTGGCCAGCACCAGAGTATGGGGGCACTTCTAGAGCCAGGCCTTGGCAAAGGGAGGGATTACGCTGTCAGGACAATGTTAACTTAAAATCCACCTGGGCTAGTTCACAAGCAACCTGAATTCTGACCCATCAGCCATTGTTATGAATGAACTCCAGAGTGAGATCAGCTTCCCTCATAAGACTTATGCCATCTGGAATAGTGGCAGTGTTGCAAGATTTGCACTAGGTCTAAACTAGAAATCAGGTCACTTCTGGTTTTAGACCCACCCCAGACCTCAAACCCCAGGCTGATCTAGAGATTCAAAGCCAAAGAACTCCCTGCCCAGACCCAGAAGGAGCCCAGTTACTGCCCGTGCCCTGTTCTGTGTGCAGGATGACCATTGGACGGGTTCCTTCTCTTTTTCCTAACCACTGACAGACGCTGAGCCCCCTCAGTCCTGAAGTGAAGAGATTGGGCTGTTGTCTGTGAGGCAAAATGGAACATGAACCCCTCACCGA
Source organism: Mauremys reevesii (assembly GCF_016161935.1). Lineage (NCBI taxonomy): Eukaryota > Metazoa > Chordata > Testudines > Geoemydidae > Mauremys > Mauremys reevesii. The sequence continues at coordinate 64,821,766 of NC_052629.1, read as the reverse complement.
TTCCTTGGGACAAACAGGGACCAAGCTGTGGAAGTGGCTACAGTGACACTTTCCCAGTTACTCTGCCGAGTTCTCTGTTGAAGTTGGTTTTCTGTTTTAAATAGGTCATATGGCTATAATCAGAATTATGCAAATTGCACTGTTCACGGTCTACCCAGGGGGTTAAATGCTGCAATTAATAAATGTATTTTAATGCTTTCAGCAACAACGTGCCTTTCATCAACAATACTCCAAACTATTCCTCCATAAAGTACAGGAACTAACTTTCCTTTCACTCAGCTGAGCTATTTGCGCAAGAACTCGGGGTCCTGCATCGCATGGATTTATTATCTGCCAGATAACTCCAGGCATTCCGGTAAACAAAGTAACCTTGTAGTGAGAATCAGGGCATGTTCCCCTTAGGGGGTTAGAGCATCATTTCAGCTAATTTCTTCCTCATGCACTTCCCCGATTCTTAGAGGACTGAAGTTTTTCTTCTCATTAAAATAAACAGACAGAAAAGAAAACACTATGGGCCCAGCCCTAGTTCCATGGAACTCGCTGGAAGTCGCTGATTTCAGCAAGCCTGGGATCTTGCCTGGGGGGAAGGAGGGGGCTCTTGTCTGCTGCTCTCCTAACAGAGCAGCATGTGGGGAGCCCATTAGGGCAGCAGGATATTGGGGTTGATATGCATTGGGCAGATCCAAGAGGAGACAGGGGCCCCCAGGGCTAGAAACAGGGCCATTCAAAGGGGGAGGGTCCATTTCTTTTAAGGGGTCACATTTCATTTTCCCATTTTGTTGCCAAGTTTCCTGTCTGCACTGGGAACCAAAACACCTGACAGTTTCTTCTTGGTTCATTCTCTGCACACACACACTAATGCCCTCCAACACAACCACACACATCCCAACCCACGCGCTCCCATCCCCAGCACACACTCTCTTCCCAATCTCCTCCCTGTTATCTGAAGGAGCTGCCCATAGTGTGTTTCACTCAGGGACAGCACCCTCAGCCATACAGCATGGGCTAACTGAGGACCTGGTGGGTTTGTGCCCTGCTGGGAGAGGCACCATCTCAGGGCAGGGGATGGAATCTGGCAGAGCTGTGGTTGGGGCATGAGAGTCTGGTAGGCATGAGGGAGCTGGGCACAGGAGGGTTGAAGCAGCTGGGGTGGAGGGAATGAGAAAAAAATGTGCCAACTCCTTCCTGTCACCCACCTGGCAAAGCCAAGCCCTTCCTCCTACACTGCCCCCATGTGGACAGGGTTGGGGGGGGAGCATTGGCTTCAGGATTCCGGCAGGGCGGGGAGGCTGCCTGAGAAGCTCCATGGGGGAGTGGGGAGCCAGAGTACACACACAAGAGAGACAGGAACATTCTGGCTTCCAGAGATTCAGGGTCCCTGTTTCACAGCCACAACCCCCCATACCCATCATGCCACCCAAAGTGCTTCTTCTATTGTGCAGGCTGCCCTGTGCCCAGTGCTCAGCAGGTTTGCTATTCACTTCAGCTAGCAAGGCAGATACCCTGGTCAGTTTCCAAGAAGAATTAGATGCCTGCAAAGGAGAATAGCATGTACACAGCCAACACCTTTGCTCCAAGAGTTTCTATCATTGTGCTAAATGCTGTATTTTTCCCACCTCCTTCAATGGTCCCCTGTTAGGCCAACCAGCTCTTCTTTATAAATTTCCTCTTAAAAAAATACAGAGCAGTACTCTGAGCAATAATAATGAAAGTGGAGCCTTATTTTTACAATAACTCCTGAGGAAGAGCAGGGGAGAGAGCTGAATGATTCAGATGTATACAGATCAGCTGGTCTGAACCACATGTATCCTTGGGCATTAATGGGATTTGCTAATGAACGTACTGTACTACTGAGAATTACCATGATAATTAAATACTGGACAAGTGCTGAAAGGCTGGAAGGAAGAAAGTGCTAGTCTTCAAAAAAGGGAAGAATGGAAATACCTGTTCCTAATTCTGTCCCAAGGAAAATAAATGTTCAGACTTTAAGGTCAAAAGGGACCATTGTGATCATCTAGTCTGACCTCCTGCACATTGTATGCCACAGAACCAGAAAAGTACCTTTTAAAGAGGTCAAATACTCTCCTTGAGTAGTCTTTCCCTGCTCATTTCATACCTTTCCAGGCGTTTTTTAACTTCTTACTGTAGACAGTAAACATGCTAATTATATATTGAAACAATGGCATAAAAATCATTAACACACAAAAAATGGAAGTGCCTCCAGCTCTAAATACTTTAACTCTCTTGTTATTTAAAAATGACCATAAAATCCTCATGGATCAAGTTAAGGAGATTTTCACAATTCTTTCCTCAAATGAAATAATTCTATTTTGTTTCATGGTTAAATGATGACAGACAAATAGGCTCCCGGGTTGAAGTATGGTTTTAGAATGGTTTGTTTCTTAAAGCTGTTGCCATTAGTCCTTTAAATATTTCCATAACAATCAAACATCATGTCCATTGTTTTGTCTTTTAAGTCATTTACAATGCATACTTCAGGGACTTACATTGCAAAACACTGACACTAGTAAAAACGAAAGCTAAATTAACTCTGACTTTTGCCGTTTTTCCAGTTTGACCTAAATAATGTGGTAACACAAAGTTAGGAAAGCCAAAGGGAACGATGCATGTTATGGGTTCCCACCAACATCTTGACTTCGCTGTTTGATCTTGAATTTAATGAGACAACCACTTTTGGGGCATCATTTTTTCTCATGTCCTAGAAAACCTAATTCTGTACCAAACCAGCATAACAACCAACAAGTCTGATGGTGCTTCTCTTCTGTTTTACCTCATGACACACTCATATGGAGAGAACTTACTTCAGCTACAATTTGGAGAGGAAACAAGTGCTGAGATCCCCTCTTACCCCTCCCCTCATCGAAACCAGATTGTTCCGCCTCAGTCCCAGACAGCACTTAAAACAAGTGCCATGTTCACACATACAGAGACTATCAGAAGTGGGGTTTATGGCCCAAAGCCTCACAAGGATTCAGGTACCTATTGATATCTATGGGAGTCGGGCACCCTAACACCTTTAAGGATCAGGGCCTAAAGCCCCAATTCAGCAAAGCACTTATGCCCAGATCCACAAAAGCCCTTAAGTGCTAACTGCCACAGTAGGGGTGCCCAAGTCAAACACAGGCCACCACTGAGATCCGCAAAACCCTGCTCAGATGCTACCTACCTCTGTAGGTGCCTAAAATCCCTCAGTGTCTAAAATTTCTGCCATTTGAGTCCTCCGGATGCCTACATTGCTACCAATGGGCATGCAGATGCCTCAGTCCTCATGGCCAGCACTCATCTAAGCCCTGGTGGGCTCCTCAGACTAGGTATTTCCCCATCTATCTTGCCTGCAGGGCCTGGTAGCACTCTCAGAGTACACCTACCTCCACACAAAAGGGCCGGGAGGTAAGGCTAATCCAGGCAGAGCATTCAGCTAGAAGGTGGGGTGATCCCACTTCAATTCCTGCCTCTGCCTGCGATGGAGAAGGAATTTGAGCTTGGGTTCCCCACATCTCAGAAGAGTGCCCCTCCCCCTTGACTATGGGATATTCTGGTGAGGGTCTGTCTCCTGTTGAAGCTGTTCCACTGTGTATCACTAGTTAACTATGCATTGGGCCAAACAAAGAGTGAAAATGACCCTGGAGTTTCATGCGGGTTTAGGTGTATGCTCTAAGTTTGCATAAGGCAGCTTCCAGGCCATGCCCAATAAAAGGAGTAGTTTGCTTGGGTTTTTTCATTTTTAAAACTGTGCCCATGCCCTTCAAGCCATTCTCTCTAGTGGGCCATCAGCAGCACAGGCAGGGCCAGGAATTTGCCACAGGAAGAGGGAAAAAGGAGGAGTGAGGTGCAGAGAGAGAATCCCCCCTTTTGGCTAACTGTTGGGTAGTCAGAGAAGCCTAATCCTGAAGGTCTTGGAGCAACTCCCTGTTGGGATTAGTGTGATGGCTGCCCGAAGCATGAACATGGGCCCTCCAGAGCCAAGAGCACAGGCTGCTACACCAGGAGCTAAAAAGAGTCCAGCTCAGCAGGTGGGACTGCAACAGACTTATCTCTTCTGGGAACTGGTACAAATGCGTGGGAGTGGGGGAACCTGCAACACACAGTTACCAGTGGGTCACAGTAGCTCAGGGCAGCTGGAGCTGCTCCGAATGTGAGAAATGATTTGTCATGGGAAATTAAAAAAAGAAAATTATTTTAACCAAGATTTTCCGCTCCCCCCCACACCCCCAGTTTTTAATGAGGAAAACAGAGCCTCCCCAAACTGAAAAGTTGTTTTAAAAAAAAATCTAGGAAAAATAAATTTGTTTTTGAAAACAAGAACAGAAAATCTTCACCAAAACCTAAAAAGTGTCACCAAAAAAATTCAGGTTTTGTTTCCCCTGCTTTTGTTGAAAATCTGGAAAACTTTGAAAAAAGTTCCACAGAGACATTTGTTCTCACTGAAATAACATTGTGTTGAAAAAATTTTAAGCAGCGCCAAGCACCTCCTGGGAAGAGGGCAGCAGGGTTATTTACTGGCAATGACTGTTGCTGTGAAATTGCAATTAGATTGTAAGAAGCTTCCTGAATTTGTGTTTCCGCGTGCCTCCATTCCCCTGCCTGCCCTCCCTCTGACCTCCTGCCTTACGAACTTCAGCAACAAAATTCCAGTGGCCCTTCAAAGCAAAGCAGAAATACTTGTGTGGAAAGGTCAGGGGTGGCTCTAGGCATTTTGCCACCCCAAGCAGGGCAGGCAGGCTGCCTTCGGTGGCTTGCCCGCAGAGGGACCGCCGAAGCCGCGGGACCAGCGGACCCTCCGCAAGCAAGCCGCTGAAGGCAGCCTGCCTGCCGCCCTCGCAGCCCTGGCAGAGTGCGCCCCGCGGCTTGCCACCCCAAGCACGAGCTTGGCGTGCTGGGGCCTGGAGCCAACCCTGGGAAAGGTACAGCATAAGGGAAACAAAACAAATGCTGATAAGAGAGTCCTGATTACACCCTGTGCTATGGATATGGCTGCACTTTGAGGTGGGGGTGTAATCCCCAGCTCAAGGAGACATACCCACACTAGCACGCTAAGCACTGAGTGTGGCTGTAACTGTGTGAGTGGCTGGCTTCCCTGAGTATATAGAGTCTCTGACAGGGACATACTCAGGGCCCTCCCGCTGCCACATGTACATGTCTAGTTTTAGCTACTAGCTCGATCAGTTAGCAAGGGTGTGCCTCCTCAAACTGGAAATTGCATCCCCAGCTTAGTGTGGGCATAGCCTGTAGAGCTACTGCAGCATCTGCAGGAGTGGCGCCAGGGTTTTTGGCGCCCTAGGCGGGGGTCCTTCCGCGCTCCCGGTCGTTGGCGGCAATTCTGCGGTGGGAGGGTCCTTCCGCGCTCCCGGTCTTCGGGGCACTTCGGCGGCGGGTCCCGGAGCGAGTGCAGGACCCGCCGCAGAATTGCCGCCGAAGACCCGGAGCGCGGAAGGACCCCCCGCCACCAAATTGCCGCCAAGGGCAGCAAAATGCCGCCCCACCCCAAATCCTGGTGCCCTAGGCGACCGCTTAGGTCGCCTAAATGGAAGCGCCGGCCCTGAGCATCTGTGACTTAGAAACAACGCAAGCACGTTGCCTCTCACTTTACCCCAAGCCCCTCCTGCATGCCCATCTGCTCCAAAGCCTTTGCTTTAAGCAAGCACCACCACCACTGGATAACCCTGCATGCCTGCAATGCTCCTGCTACAGCTCCAAAAGCACAGACCAAAGGCAAATCTCTGAGTGTCATTGATCATCTTAATTTCCCTCAGCTGCTGCCACCCAGCAGAGGGCATGCAGCTCCTAGCTAAACCTGACCAGGCCCCTGCGGGGAACCTTGTTACACGGCCACATCAACTGCTGCAAAATTACATTTGTAAAAAAAAAAAAACCTTGGTGGGGAAAAAATGAATTCTCTGGCCCCTCAGGGGTGCTACTGAAACCTGCCCAAGAAGGGAGGGAAAGATGACATCACCCCTCCCCTGTCCTAAAATCAGGGCCGGCTCCAGACCCCAGCACGCCAAGCGCACGCTTGGGGCGGTGTCCCAGCGGGAGGGCGGCAGGCGGCTGCGGCGGACCTCCCGCAGACGTGCCTGCGGAGGGGCCGCTGGTCCCGCATCTCCGGTGGAGCATCCGCAGGCGTGCCTGCAGGAGGTCCACCGGAGCCGCAGGGCCAGCGGACCTTCCACAGGCACGTCTGCGGGAGGTCCACCGGTGCTGCGGGACCGGCGACCGCTAGAGCGCCCCCTGCAGCGTGCCACCATGCTTGGGGTGGCGGAAATCCTAGAGCCACCCCTGCCTAAAATACCAGTGGCCTCAAACTCTCCTGTGTACCAAGAGTCCTAATTGCCCCCTCCCCTGCTGCCTTTCACACAACAGCTTTGAGGACACAGCTATGCAATGCCACACTGTCAACACCACAAGGCTTAGGGTCGGTCGTGCAGTGAGGGGAAAAAGCCATAGGAGGCAGTGCTGCATAATCTGCCAGCCTTGCCACACAGTTTAGGTCTAGTGTGCTGCACAGGCCACAGGGCCTTGACTAGAACCCTTACAATCAGAGGCAGCAATCGTTAATAACTTCGCTTCATTATGGCCTACTTTCCTCAGAGTGTTCCCGGAGAGTTTGGCATGTGGAAGGGTTAATAAGGCAGTAAATAAGCTGGTTTGGGGTTGGAAGGACTCAAAGAAACCAAGATGTCAAACCAGGCTCATTTAACATAACTCAAAAACCAGTTGAACAATTTCCTTCAAGATTTGCAGAAAAATTCTTTTTTCCTTCAGAGCAAATGGGTCAATTTTCAGGTCAAACCAATTTGGTTAATTATAGCATGGGGAGGGAGAGGGCCTAAAAATTGGGCTTATTAGAACCTGGTTTATTTTAACTGTGAAAACACTGTCACAGCTCCCTGTTAATTACTGGGCCATGTCTCCAGCTAGTGTAATGGGCCTTGCCCCATTGGAGGCAATGGGACCAGAACCCCAGATGGTGTAAATCAGCCAGAGTTCCATCAGAGTCAACAGGCCAAGATTCCCAACTGCCATAAATCAGCACATGCCATTGGAGTCAATGGGCCGGATCCCCAGCTGGTGTCAATCAGTGTTGTTTCATTGCAAGATCTGGCCCACTGCCATTTCATTGTCACTAGGAAAGTGCACAGTGGAAGCAAGTGCTTTGCATGCTACTCCCTGAGGAATGGCTGGGCAGCTCTCTGGAATGACAGCCATTTCCAGGAAAATTAAACACTACATTTTCCTAGACAAAACAAGGGCTGGACCCCTGTGGTGGGCTGTACATTTCTCAGCCACTTGTAGAAAGTTTAGAAGTAGGAACCATTCAGTCCCTACCAAACCCAGATCATACTTGGTTGCTACATAACCAGAGTTGTTCATATTACACGTTATAAAATGCTGGTGAGCAGTGCCAAGATAATGGGAGATAGTACACAAGGCATCCTTATTCCTGGACTCCGTGCGGTGTAACTGACTGGCTTACCAGTGAAATATTGCAGTTGGAATATGATTTTCACACACAGGGAAGAGCTTTTCTTTGATGGACAAGGGGATGAGCTTGGGATGGACAAGGGGATGTCTAACACAGCACAAAGCATTTCCTGAGCTGCAAATGCTTTGTGCTGCGTTAGACACTGATTTCATTAGGTGTTGGAGAGAAATTGTGGTCTAGTGGTTAGAACACAAGCCTGTGTGAGCCAGGAGATCTTTGAGAACCACAGATTCTGCTGCATGACTTGGACAAGTCATTTCCTTTTCTGGTGTGATGAAGTCAGACCGGATGGCTGCAAGAGGGTAGCCTATTGAAAATTCCAGGGGAAGTGGGTGGGTGTAAGCCCACCCATGGCTATGGGACCCTCCCCCAGCCTTTGGGGAGGATCCATTTTGCCCAGAAACTCAACTGATTATTGGGGACAACAAAAAATAAAACAAGGGCAGGTGTGAAGGTCAAAGGGTCAAAACAAGAGAACCTAAAGGGGACATCAAGCAGAGAACCTCCGAAAGCACCCACTGCTCCTCGAAGATGTCAAGGGAGCAAGCAGATGCCACCCAGAGGAACTCCACCAAGATGCATGAATAAAGGGAGGACCAGAAATAGGCCCCACAGTCTCAAAGAACCCCCTCAGCCAACCTTCTCTCTGGTCTTGTAGATGGCCATTTTGGCCATCGCTAGGAGGAGGTTGACAAGGAGGTCCCGCGACTTTGTGGGGCCATGGATAGGGATTGCGTAGATAAGGAGGCGATAGGAAAAGTGCAGCCAAAAAAAATGCTATAGGATATCTAAGAGGGGCTGGAACAGGAGTTGCAACCTAGCGCACTCCAGATACATGTGCGCCAGGGCAAAAGCGGCAGGAGTCCAGGATGGGGAAAACCGCACCAAGAACACATCTGTGCTCATGGCTCCATGAAGGAGCTGCCAATCGATATCCCCAGTGGGTCATGAGTGCAAAAGGTTAGTCATTTTGAGTGTTGGGATGTGGGCAGGCACTAGCCCGCCCACTGCTAAAAGCCCCTCCCCCAGCCTAGGGAGGAGCTACTGAACCCAGAACCCAACCAAGTTTGGGGGAATGGTACCGTTCGACTGGAGATTAGCTAATATAGTTCCTATATTCAAGAAGGGGAAAAAAAGTGACCCGGGTAACTACAGGCCTGTTAGTTTAACATCTGTAGTATGCAAAGTCATGGAAAAAATTTTAAAGGAGAGAGTGGTTACGGACCTTGAGGCCGATGGCAACTGGGACAAATTACAGCATGGATTTACGAAAGGTAGATCGTGCCAAACCAACCTGATCTCCTTCTTTGAGAAAGTAACAGATTTTTTAGACAAGGGAAATGCGGTGGATCTTGATTTTGATAAGGTACCACATGAGGAATTACTGGTTAAATTGGAAAAGATGGGGATCGAAATGAAAATCCAGAGGTGGATAAGGAGCTGGTTAAAGGGGAGACTGAAGAGGGTCGTATTGAAGGGGGAACTGTCGGGTTGGAGGGGGGTTACCAGTGGAGTTCCTCAAGGTTCGGTTTTGGGTCCGATTTTATTCAATCTATTTATCGCTGACCTGGGAACCAAGAGTAGGAGTGGGCTGATAAAGTTTGCGGATGACACCAAGTTGGGAGGTATTGCAAATTCGGAAAAGGATCGGGATATCCTCCAGGGAGATTTGGATGACCTTGTAAACTGGAGTATTAGTAACAGGATGAAATTCAATAGTGAGAAGTGTAAGGTTATGCATTTAGGGATGACTAACAAGAACTTTAGTTATAAGCTGGGGACGCACCAGTTGGAAGTAACGGAGGAGGAGAAGGACCTAGGAGTCCTGGTTGATCGTAGGATGACTATGAGTAGGCAATGTGATGTGGCCGTTAAAAAAGCTAATGCGGTCTTGGGATGCATTAGGCGAGGTATTTCTAGTAGGGATAAGGAGGTGCTAGTCCCGTTATATAAGGCGTTGGTAAGACCTCATTTGGAGTATTGTGTGCAGTTTTGGTCTCCCATGTTTAAGAAGGATGAATTCAAACTGGAACAGGTACAAAGAAGGGCCACTAGAATGATCCGAGGAATGGAAAGCCTGTCGTATGAAAGGAGACTTGAGGAGCTCGGTTTGTTTTCCTTAACCAAAAGAAGGATAAGAGGAGATATGATTGCACTCTTTAAATATATCAGAGGGATAAATACCAGGGAAGGAGAGGAATTATTTCAGCTCAGTGCTAATGTGGACACGAGGACAAACGGATATAAATTGTCAGTCAGGAAATTTAGGCTTGAAATTAGACGAAGGTTTCTAACCATCAGAGGAGTGCAATTCTGGAACAGCCTACCGAAGAAACAGTGGAAGAAGGACCTCCATGACTTTAAGATTAAGCTAGATAAGTTTATGGAGGAGATAGTATGATAGGATAACGGGCTTAGTCAATAGGTCAATTAAGTGCCACACTGGTAATTAGTACAATGGGTCAATGATAGGATATTGTTAGCCTTTTTCCAGAGGGTATGGCTGGAGAGTCTTGCCCGCATGCTCGGGGTTCAGCTGACCACCATATTTGGGGTCGGGAAGGAATTTTCCTCCAGGATAGATTGGCAGTGGCCCTGGAGGTTTTTCGCCTTCCTCCAAAGCATGGGGCAGGGGTCGCTTGCTTAAGGAGTGGGTGGATCGGCTTATGTGGCCTGCATCTTGCAGGAGGTCAGACTAGATGATCATAATGGTCCCTTCTGATCTTGAATTCTATGATTCTATGACAACAAAGGCAATAACAGGAACAGGCGTGGGGGTCAAAGGGCCAAAACTAGGGAACCAGAAGGGGACACTGTGCAGAGAACCCGATTCAGCGCCCATTGCTCCTTGAAGGCATCGAGAGAGCCAGCGGAAGCTGCCCAGAGGATCTCTGCCTGGATACATGAGTGGATAAAAGAACAAAAGACAGCCCCACAGTCGCAGCCCCCCACACCTGCCAACCCCCTCTCCCTGGTGTTACAAATGGCCACTGTGGCCATGGCCAGGAGGAGGTTGACGAGGTGGTCCCACGACTTCATGAGGCCTTGGACTCGGTGTGCGTAAATAAACAAGTGCAGGGAAAAGTGCAGCCAGAACCTCAATAGGAGGTTCTGGAGGAACCAGAAGAGGGGCTTCAGCCTGGTGCACTGAAGGTATGTGTGCTCCAGGGTCTCCCTCAAGCCGAAGAAGGGACAGACTTCAGGGACAGAGGTGAACCGCGCCAAGAACTCCTGTGCTCATGGCTCCATGAACGAGCCGCCAACCAATATCCCTGGTGGGTTGTGGGTGCAAAAGCATAGTCCTGTTGGGATCCAGGAAGTGACCGGGCAGAAGCCCACCCACTGCGATAGGACCTCCCCCCAGCCTAAGAAGAGGATCCACAGGTCCAGGATTCCAAGTGATTGCAGGGGACAACTAAAGATATAACAAGAATGGAAGTGAGGTCACAGGACTAAACAAAGGGAACCTGACGGGGACACCAAGCAGAGAACCCCGACCAGTGACCGCTGCTCCTCGAAGGTGTCAAGGGAGCCAGCAGAGGCCACCCAGAGGAACTCTGCCTGGATGCGTGAACAGACTGAGGAGCAGAAATAGGCCCCACAGTCACAGGAAACCCCATCGGCCAACCTCCTCTCCCTGGTTTTGTTGTTGGCCATTTTGGCCAGGGCTAGGAGGATATTGACAAGGAGGTCCTGCAACTTTGTGGGGCCATGGATAGGGAGTACGTAGATGAGAAGGTGAGGGGAAAAGTGCAGCCAAAAATGTAATAATATATCTAGGAGGAGTTGGAATAGGAGCGGCAACCTGGCGCACTCCAGATATACGTGCACCAGGGTCTCCCTCACGTCACAAAAGGGGCAGGTGTCTGGGATGGGAGTGAACCACTCCAAGTACATGTCCCTGCTCACAACTCCACCAAGGAGCCGCCAGCTGATATCCCCAGCAGGTCAAGGGTGCAAGAGGGTAGTCATAGTGGGTACTGGGAAGTGGGTGGACAGAAGCCCGCCCACAGCTAAAGACCCCTCCCCCAGCCTGGGGAGGAGCTACTGAGCCCTGACCTCAACTAAAGTTGTGGGACAATGAAGGAAAAAAATAGGACAGGTGTCAGGGTCAAAGGGCCAAAACTAGGGAACTGGAAGGGGACACTGAGCAGAGAACCCTGGACAGCACCCACTGCTTCTCAAAAGCATCCAAGAAGTCAGTGGACGCCGCTCAGAGGAACTCTGCCCAGATATGTGAGCGGATGAAAGAATGAAAATGGGCCCCACAGAAGCAGCCCCCCCCCCCCCTGCTCAGCCAACCTCCTCTCCCTGGTGTTATAAATGGCCACTTTGGCCATGGCTAAGAGGAGGTTGATGAGGTGGTCCCGGAACTTCATGGGGCCATGGATGGGGTGAGCATATAGAAAAAGGTGTGGGGAAAAGTGCAGCCAGAACCTCAACAAGAGGTTCTGGAAGAGCCGGAAGAGGGGCTGCAACCTGGTGCACTCCAGATATACGTGCACCAGAGTCTCCCTCATGCCGCAAAAGGGGCAGGTGTCTGGGATGGGAGTGAACCGCACAAAGTACATGCCCATGCTCACAGCTCTGTGAAGGGGCCGCCAGCTGATATCCCCAGCAGGTCGTGGGTGCAAAAAGGTAGTCCTATTGAGCACCAGGACGTGGGTGGGCACGCCCACTGCCAATAGCCCCTCCCCCAACCTAGGGAGGGGCTACTAAACCCAGAACCCAACTGAGTTCAGGGGACAACAAATGCAATCACAGGAACAGGCGTGGGGGTCAAAGGGCCAAAACTAGGGAACACCGAGCAGAGAACCCCGGACAGCGCCCACTCCTCCTCGAAGGCATTGAGAAAGCCGGCGGACACTGCCCAGAGGAACTCTGCCCTGATATGTGAATGGAGAAAAGAATGAAAAACAGTCACAGTCCCTCCACCGCTTCCCCCTCCCCCCGCCAACCTCATCTCCCTGGTGTTACAAATGGCCACCTTGGACATAGCTAGGAGGAGGTTGACGAGGTGGTCCTGCGACTTTGTGGGGCCTCGAATCGGGTGCACATAAATAAACAAGTGCAGGGAAAAGTGCAGCCAGAACCTCAATAAGAGGTTCTGGAGGAGGGGCTGAAGCCTGGTCTCCCTCACATCACAAAAGGGACAGGCTTCAGGGACGAAGGTGAACCATGCCAAGCACATGCCCGTGCTCACAGCTCCATGCAGGAGCTGCCAGTTGATATCCCCGGAGGGTCGTGGGTGCAAAAGGGTAGTGGAAGGCAGATATGTTAGCCCTAGAATGTTACTGGCCCTTTTTCCTACAAACTGAGAAGGGGTTACCCAGGTTAATTGGAGACAGCTGAATCCAATTAAGGGCTGCCTGAGACCTTTTAAAACCCCTCCTCCAGTGAGAGAAAGAGAGGAGAGAGAGAGAAATACCAGCTGTTACAAGGCTAGTAGCAGCAGGGAAGTAGCTTCTCCAGGAGGAGAGGCTGTGTTCCTTCCCATAGGGGAAGCAGACAAGCCTGAGTGCCGGCTAGGGGAAGGACTGACATCCCAGAACAAATAACCCCTTCCAGCGAGGAGGCAGGGAAAGGTATCACCCTTTGTTTGGGTCTATGGAACTATTTCCCCTTTTTGAGTGGGGAAGGAGCACCCCTTAGGCTTACCCTCAGGCCTATCCTGAAGATACAACCAAGGGAGCACCGAAGGAGGAAGGCAAACCCTGCCTGAGTGGGACTGGGACCACCATTGGCAGAGGGGAGAAACGCTAAGGCTGCTGAGAGAAAAGAGGTGTCTTGCCACGCGAGGACTGTTTCACCCTGTGCAAAATGGAGCTAACAACATCTGCCCATCTTGCCGTGGGGCCAGGTGGCTCGCTGACATGAAGCTCTTTGGAACGTGAAATATTACCAGAGAGGGGCCTATGTGGCAGAGCTGGATCTAAACCTCAGTCACCTTTGTGGCTCCCGGTCTGGTGTTCAAGTCTGGGCCCACCTCCCTTATTATCTAAGCACCCCCATAGGCTCCAGAATGGCCAGCTAGCACAGCTTCAGGCATATTGCTCTCCATCACAGTGGGGCTTGTCAGCCATGTTATGCTGCCTGGACTGAGCTAACGTGGTGGAGAAACACACCACAGTAGTCATGGAAAGGAGGTTAGCTGCCCATTTACTTGAGATCAGGTGGGGTCTGGCCCTAAGAGTCTGGGTAGAAAAGGAGAAACAATGTGTGTCTGACTGTAGGAAAGGGTTGGAAGTGAGCTCCAGCTAGACCACGATGGGATGGAGGTCTCAGAACACATAAACCTGGAAAAGTCCTTTTCCCTAGGGATAATATGTCCATTTGGAGAGAGCAGATGGCTGAAGAAGGGATGCAGAGCCACTCAAATGTTGTTTGTTTACGAGGATATAAATTTCTGATTGCCATGGGGAACCAGGAGCGGTTCTAAAAGGGATTCACCCTATCCCAGGGATAGAACTTCTTCACCTCTAAAGTTTCACTGATTGGTTGCAGAGCAGAAGGCAACATCCGAGTCAAGTAAATCTGAAAGGATTTTTCTATGGGACTGGGGGAGAAGTGTATAAAGCACTTCACCAATATGCAGATATCCCGCAGCTACTGTGCTCACAACTCCTGCTCATCTGGAATTCTAGAAAATGTAAGAACGCAGGCAAGTCTGTCTGACTGGATTCCCCCAGTCTAGTTACTGCTCATGGCTCCATTACCTGTGGGGCCCTAATCCTGCCATTGACTTTGTGACAGAGTTGGACCTAGATCTGTTTCTCTTCCTCTGTAGCATGGGGCACGGGTCACTTGCTGGTCTGAACTAGAGTGAATGACGGTAAGGAGATTGAAGTCCAAAGCCTCCATGGTAGCATTGGCTGAAAAGCTTCCAGTTCCATGCACAGGGGCAGTTAGACAGGCAGAACTGCAGGGTCTCCATGTGTGGATGAGATCATGGAGTAGGGAGGAGAGATTTAGGTTTATTAGGAACTAGGGAACCTTTTGAGAAAGGAGGAGACTATACAGGAAGGATGGAGTCCACCTAAACCAAAATGGAACCAGACTGCTGGCAGGTAAAATTAAAAACATCGTAGAAAAGTTTTTAAATTAAGGCCTGGCAGAAAGCTGACAGATGCGTGGGAGTGCACAGTTTTGACAGATATATCCCTTAAGGGAGGATTTACTAAAGAGGATCCTCTATATCCTAGATGAGAGGCGAGGATAGAAGTTGATATAATAAAATAGGAACTGAAGAGAAACAATCAAACAAAAAAGTGTCCCCTTCAGTTTCATCACATGAAGGCAGACAACTAAATATTGACCACTTTTAAGTGCTTGTATGCAAATGCAAAAAGTCTAAATACTAGGATGGGTAAACCTGAGTGTCTGGTATTAAAGAGGATATTGATATAACAGGCATTACAGAAACTTGATGGAATGATGACAAGCAATGGGACAGGGTAATACCAGGATATACAGAATATACAGGAATGACAGAGTAGGTCACACTGATGGGGGAGTGGCACTATATGGGAAAGAAAGTATAGAATCAACTATAGTAAAAATCCTAACAGAATTCAACTGTATCATAGAATCCATATGGATATAAATTCCATGCTTGAATAAAAAGAATATAGCAATAGGAATCCACTACCAACCACCTGACCAGGATGGTAATAGTGATTGTGAAGTGCTCAGGGAGATTAGAGAGGCTGCCAAAACAGAAAACCCAATAATAATGCAGGATTTCAACTATGCCCATATTGATTGGGAACATGTCACCTCAAGATAGGATGAAGAGAAAATTTCTAGACACCATTAGTGACTGTTAGTTGGAGTCCTGGAACCCACGAGGGGAGAGCCAATTCCCGTTTCAGTTCCAAATGGAGCACAGGCCCTGGTCCAAGAGGCGACTATAGCTGAACTGCTTGGCAATAGTGACCATAACATAATCAAATGCATCATTTTAGGGGGAAAGTTCCAAAGATATCCACTACAGTAGCATTTTACTTCAAAATGGGGAACTAAACAAAAATGAGAAGGCTAGTTAAATGGAACTGTCACAAGAGTGAAATGCCTGCAAGCTGCATGGAAACTTTTAAAAAATACCATAATAGAGGCTCAAACTACATGTATACCCCAAATAATAATAATAATAATTAATAATAAAATAAATAAGTGGTCCTAAAAACCCCCATCATAGCTAAACAGAGTAAAAGAGGCAAAAAGACATCAATTAAAAATTGGAAGTTGAATCCTACTGAGGAAAATAGAAAAGAAGAAACTCTGGCAAGTGAAGTATAATTAGACAGGTCAAAAAGAATTTGAAGATCCACTAGCAAAAGACCACAAAACCTAAAGCAAAAAAAAAAATTAAATACATCAGAAGGCAGAAGCCTGCCAAACAATCAGTGAGGCCACTGGACGATCAGCGTGCTAAAAGAATACTCAAGGAAGACAAGGCCATAGTGGAGAAGCTAAATGAACTAGTCTCGTGCATCAGTCTTCACTGCATAGGATATGAGGAGATTCCCAAACCTGACCCATTCTTTTTCGGGGACAAACCTAAGGAACTGTCCCAGGCTGAGGTGTCAGACGATTTTTGGAACAAATTGATAAATTAAACAGTAATAAGTCACCAGGACCAGATGGTATTCACGCAAGAGTTCTGAAATTTCACATTTGAGAACTATTTACTGTGGTATGTAACCTATTGCTTAAATCAGCCTGTACCAGAAAACGGGAGCACCTAAGAAATTACTGCAAATGCTTTCACTTAAAAATGGCTTTTAAAGGCACTAATTGAATGGTCGTCAGTCTCTAATAGTCTGTTTAAAAGTTTGTTTGCTAGACTAGGGACAGTTTATAAATCTCAGCTCATAAAGCTTGAATCTCTGTGGATCGACCATGTCTTCTGTGGTTCATATTTAATCTATGGCTGGGATTTAGCTTCAATTTCTACTTGTACACTCAATCTGAAACTGAAACAAAATGCACTTAAAATAGAGAGGTCTTGAAGCTCTTTCTCAACGTGCATTATTCTTTGGCACATTATCCTGTCAAATGAAATCAATGCCATGTAGTAAATCCACTGTTGAAACTGCTTTTGACTGAGTTTCAACTGAAAATATTTATGACATTTGGGCTTTTCCCCTTTTTATTTCTAGTTCTAATTTATTAACTGCTCTTTCCACCTAATTTCAAGTGAACACCCCTAAAAAAAAAAAAATCACAGCGCTAACATAGCAGGGGCAAAAGTTTCATGTTAGGCTCCAGACAGTCCCAATAAATTCTTGTAGGATCACTTCCAAAAGCTAGTTAGGAACAAACTATGGTCAGAAATCCAAGCCAGCCAGATCTCATGTGGGGAAAAGGCTCTTAATTGAAAGAGTTTTAATGCTTTCAACTATATTTCTAATGCGCAATATGTAAACATCTCAGATCCAGCTGCAAAGTCCATTGTACAGGAAAGCTGTGCTCCAAAGGATGTGCCCATCAGGCACCTGGAAGGAAATTATTCTCTACAGAGTAATATCTGGAATTCCCCAGGGCTCAGGATCTGTGACCAATGTTAAATGAGATGGGGATGAGGTAGATTGTGACAGGGTTCCAATCACACTGCACCCAATCTGGTGTCACACCGATCTCTTCCATTGCTTGACTTTGTTGTAAGGAACGAGAATCCCTCCCACTTCCCTGCCACTGCCACTGCCAGGCCAGCCCAGAGGAGGCAGCAATACTGGGTGCCAGGAATGTCTAACACACAATTCACCTAAACAGAAGAAGAATTGAACATCTGTTAGCAGGGAACAAGATCAGCTACAGTGAGTGGAAAGCTAATGAAATGAGCGGCTCCAGCACAAGGGCTCAGAGACCCCCAAAGCCCTTAGCCTTCTTCTGCCATTTGACTAGCCGTAGGGTGCAGTTTTATGGGATGACGGTTTTACATTCATTTTAAATCCTTTTGTTTGTTTTAAGGTTTCCCTGGGAGCTAGCTCCTCTGAATCAGCACTAAGCCTGCTAGTCCCCTTTCAGGCCTCCTGGACCCAGGGCCAAATACCAGTCATTAGAGCTAAGGGCACATGCACCTCTCCCTTCTCTTGCTCTCCACAAACCTGCTAAGTGCCTTTGGCACAAGGGAAGAGACACATTGTTAGGAAACAGGCAGCCTTGGAGTCTAATCTCCTCTCCTCTACTGCACAATCTGAATATTTCACTGGAGCAGACAATCCTTATTACTGACAAAGGCTCAGCGTCCTATCCCAGGGGGAAGCGAGCATCACCCCCTCCCCATCTACAAACTAGGTTCTAGGTCACTTCAGGCGAAGCTGGAACCCAAGTTTCCCACATGACAGAGCCGAGTCTCAGCCACAAGGTCTCTCAGGATGAGTGTGCCAGAACCGTGAGCTTGGCAATGGTGCCTGTAATTACTGCTCTAATCACCAGACCGCTCTGCTTCCAGAGCTAGGCATAGAACTCAGGAATCTTGACACCCTACATCTCAGTGCTGTCACACATACTTGTGTCACTCACTGGCAAAGCATGAGCTGGGTCCCCTTCTAGGGGCTGATAATGAAAGAACCATCGGGTTAGAAGGGACCGCCAGGGTCATCTAGTCTAACCCCTGCCAAGATGTAGGATTTGTTGTGTCTAAGCCATCAAAGACCAATGGCTGTCCAGCCTCCTTTTGAAAACCTCCAGTGAAAGAGCTTCCACAACTTCCCTAGGCAGTCTGTTCCACTGGCCTACTGTTCTTACCTTACTTCAAACTCTGCTGAACACCCATGTAGGATAAAACAGTATATGATCTGATAATTAAAGACTGCATCATTCCCAGACAACAAATGCATTAAGCTAGAGTTAAGGTGGAGGGCATAGCTGTAATTTTGGGTGGAATACATGGTAGAGATGGTGTATTATCCCCCAAATATTATAAATCCAGGGTATTCAGATTTAAGATTGAATTTACAAGAAATCCAATCTTGGGACTTCTGAACAACCTTAATTCTGCCAGTCATGACACTATGCGATACTATACAGTTACGACTAAGGTATTTTACTGTTTGTAGTCCCCGATCAGGTTAAACTGCTTAGGAGTGCTCATTGAAAATTTGCACAAATTTGCAGGCCCTTTTGTGCTTTGTTTGGCCTCATTTCATGAAACTACAACCTAACCACACATCTTGGGGAAAAACGCAAAACTAGAAACAGCAATGACATACATTTGCCTTTTGCAGCATTTGCTTTTTGTGGTTTAACCTCAGTTTATGCACATCCTGGAATTCCCCACAGGACCAAAACTTCTGAAAAAGCGTCAGCAAAACCAGTCCTGTACCTCATTGCAGAGCAAACTTCAGCGAGCTCCTGCAGGTCAGTATAAAGTACCGATGGCCTGAGGAAGCATTCACGTTTACCTTGGATTTGCAACCAGAAATCCCAAATTTCACAAAATCTGAACTTCATGAGGGTCAAAGTACATTTTTAACCATTTTAAGATGAGTATTTTTTATAGACGTCATCAGATATCACATAAATAAGTGACGGTAAAGTGATGTAATGAGCTGTTAATCTATTCCATGGTCAATGTTTCCAGACTTTGGAGTGGAAACTTGGCAAATGCTGCCAGTCTGAGTTGGTTGTAAACGGATTAGTTAAAAGTTTCCCTCATGTTCAACTACACCTGGGTCCTTTCAGTGGGCAATTGGCTTTGTTTCCTCTCATGCTCTATCACAATGTGCCCCTCCACACCAACAGCCACTGGGACCTGCCAGCCACATTGAACTCACTTTGCTATAAAAACGAGTGTGAGCTGTCTAGCGTTTAACCAGTCAGGCATTTAACCTAGACAGTGGGCAATGTACATATCCCCATAACTCATCTCCCTATCCGAGATGCTCAGACATTCAGCATCTGGTAATTCAGAAGTAACATTGCCAGCCAGTAATAAGAAGCGTGGAAGTCATTTCAGAAAAGATCCTGCTCCCAATAACAGCTGGGAATGAAGAGAAGAGCCAGCACCAGCCAGCTTCCACCTCTGCTTCCACCTGGGCAGGAATGCTATTGCTCCTGAAGGAAAGCCAGCTGGAGTCGGTCCCCGTAAATGAACAGCCATAGCATGCAGACCTCTTTGCGTGGGGCACAGCAGCACAGAGCAGCCGGGCAGAGATTGGGCAAAGAGAGCTGAGCTGCCTCAGGGGCGGAGAGAAGCAGAGGAGGTGGGCAGAGCTGCCTGACGGGCTGAGTCCTGCTGATGTTAGCCAGGCAAGAAGTGGCAATGGAAAGGAGGTGGTGCCAGCAAGGAGTCCTCTGTGAGCATGCTAGAGGCACAGACTCTGCCTGAATGGCTTGTAAAAGGGCATGCTCTGTCCCCATTCTCTGCTGCCCAGAAACATCTCTGGCTCTCCCATGAATGGCACTTCCATATTACTTATTTATATTCCTGCCACCAGCCCCAGTACAGTCTTGTGCAGCCAAGTACTTACAGTGGTTTCTTGCCCTTCCCCAAGGGCACAGAGAGGAACAGAGATCTCCTTCCCTTGGGAATCTCAGCACATACTGGGTTCAGCTAACCCAATCCTCTCCCCTCATTTCCTTCCTGTGCCTTCTTTTGTAGCCCTCCGCTGATGGCAAACTGGTTCAGCAGCCTCCAGACTGATCAGCCACATATTACCCAGTCAGCCTTCTCCAGGGGAGCTAATTGGTGCCTAAGTGACCAGAGGGCTGGCTTACTTGGTAGCCTTCAGCCCTCTGTCACACGCCTCCCGCCCTTGTCTACCACTGAGGTTCCATTTCCTGTGTGCTCTCCCTTCTTTAGATGAGGCACCAGGCACCTTTTTCCGCTGCTTGCCCCTAGGATGATTGTCTCCCCTCCACCCACAGAAATCACATTTAATGGGTGGGGGATATCCCCATAGTTCTGTTTCAGCCCACTGGTCCACACACCCGGGGCAACTCAAGGGATTAGTCTCCTCCCTCTCACCGTCTTTATTTTGAGCCAGGGCCTATCCCTTCCCTGTGTTTTCCTTCCATGGCCTCTCATTCTCCTGGTCCCTCTCACCGATTTCGAGGGCCTCCTCTTGAGGCCCTGTTAGCAAACAATCTGTGGACAGCATATCCCCCTCCAATATTTCCAGCTTCTGTTTTCCCCTAATGCCTGTTTGGCCAGTTCTTCCTCCTCCCCATCCAACAGTCCCCAACCACCACCATTTTCTCCTTGGGAACATTCATTTCTTTTTCCTCTCCCTGGTGGGTATCATGTTGCCTAGGGTTCTCCTGTTCCTCTACTTAGAGCCCTTTCTTTATCTTTGGTGGCAGCTTCTGCCATGAACCCTAGACACCTACTTTCCTCCTACAGGGGAAGGGGCTCCAGTCCCTCCCTAACACCACTGGAAGTGGCAAACTATCCACAACCCCAACCCATTTCCATCTGAACTTTCCCTGAAACTCCAGGGGTATCTTGGCCATTGGGCAGAGTTCTCCCTCCCTATGGATGTGCTCTAAACTCACCCTTTCCCCAGGCAAGATCCAGTGTGGCTTTACCACATCTTTCCTACTCAGCAAACACCCTGACACAGTGTCCACTAGGCTGCTCTCCCATCTCCTCCCCACCTTCACCAAGATGGTTGGCATTTTTTCCACCACTCCCCCAAGATCCTGGTCCAACCACAAAATTCTGGCAGTCCACTGTTTGTATATGGCACTCTCTTTTCATATGTCCATTTCCCACATCGGTAGCCAGTAATTTCCCAACTCCCCTAAGGATTTCCTCTGCTCTCCTCCCTTTTCTTCTCTGCAGGCTTCACCCCTGCGAATTCTCCAACCTTCTTTCCTGGCTCAGACTTGTTGGATGGACACCCCACCTTTTGGGGGAAATCTGCTTCCTCAAACTCTTCTGTGAGTTTGACCACTCCCCCCAGAGTTGTTGATTGTTGCCTCCTAACCCAACACAGGTGTTCTCCCGGAAGCCTTGTAGGAATTGCTCCATGATTATGGAGTCCATCATTTTGCCGACACTCTGCATATCCAGCTTTAACCAATGGGTAGCCCAATCCATTTACATTTGGGCGTATGCACTGGGCCGTACATCTCCAGTCCATATAACAGCCCAAACATTTCTGTCAATATTTCTCCGTAAACAAGACCATTCAGTCTAATATGGCTGCATTAACATCATTGTACTTCCAGGCCTGTTCATTACTCAAAGCCACGAAGGCCACTTAAGTCTCCCGCACCAAATAGGGTACTAACTGGAGGGCCCACATTCCTGTGTCCCAGCCAGCTCCCATTGCTCCCTTCTCAAGCGTCACTAGACATGCACTGGGGTCACCTGTAGGCCCCATTTAACACAGACCAACATGGTGATTACCATTCCCTGCACTGGGACTCGCAAGTCTGCGAAGCAACTGCTGCTGCTCTTATGCTTGCTCCCTGATAAATTCTTGCAGGCTCTTCTGGTGCTCTGCTTGCCAGGCCAGCAGGGATTGTCTCTCCCATTAGTATAGCTGTTGCAGCTCCTTACACTGCTTCACCAACCACTGCAGAGTCTGCTCCATCCCTGGACACTGAATCGTTGCAGTGGCTTCCTACATGGGTCTCTCAATCACAACTGGGGGAGTCAAGCTCCCAGATAAGCCCCCACAATTGTAATGGGGAGCACTCAGTCCCCATCCTCTGACAACCAGAAATGTCTCAGATGCTCCTGACATGGCACAAACAGTGGGAGTGTGTTAATTAAATTTGTGGATGACGCAAAGTTGGGAGGTATTGCCAATATGGAGGAGGACCAGAATATCATACAAGAAGTTCTGAATGACCTTGAAAGCCAGAGTAATAAAAATGCAATGAAATGTAATAGTGCAAAGTGCAAGGTCATGCACTTAGAGACTAACAACAAGAATTTTTGCTATAAGCTGGGGTCATACCAACTGGAAGCGACAGAGGAGGAGAAAGACCTGGGTGCATTGGTTGATCACAGGATGACTATGAGCCACCAATGTGATGTGGCTGTGAAAAAGGCTAATGCAGCCTTAGGATTTCCTAGGTGTGGTATTTCTAGTAGAGACAGGGAAGTGTTAATACCAGTATACAAGACATCAGTGAGACCTCATCTGGAATACTGGAATACAGAGGGAGCGGGAGCTGTGACATACCTGGCTGAGATAAATGGAGAAATATGGAGACATATTGAGGAGTGCGACTGGAAAAGCAGAAGGAAGTTATACTACTAGAGATTAAGAGCTACAAGGACAGAGTGTCAGAGTAGCAGCCGTGTTAGTCTGTATCTGCAAAAAGAACAGGAGTACTTGTGGCACCTTAGAGACTGACAAATTTATTTGAGCACAAGCTTTCGTGGGCTACACCCCACTCCATGCGTCCGATGAAGTGGGCTGTAGCCCACGAAAGCTTATGCTCAAATAAATTTGTTAGTCTCTAAGGTGCCACAAGTACTCCTGTTCTTTTTAAGGACAGAGTGGTGGCCCTTGTAGTCATCTTGGCTAGGAGGAACCCTGCCCCTGGAGGGATGGCCCACAGTGTGGGGAGGTGAAAGAGGAGCCAATAGGACCCAGAGTCTCTGTTTTCTAGGGTTTAGTTACGGGGGAAAGGGGAGAAATTCTCTCAGAGAGTTAGTGATATTTTAATGATTGCGGTAATGCCTAGGAGCCCCAGGCATGGACCACTGTGCCAGGTGCTGTCTACATAGAGAGAGACGGTGAATTGCTTCCCAACAGGCTGCTTAGCAGAGTCACCATGATGTATTATCCACAAACTTCCTGTTACTTTTTGGTTATTAGATACTGAACAATTTCTGAGCAGAGAACTGTTGTTACTCTCTCTTTCTGAAATGGACGAGTTTTGGAGCCTGACTGGGTTTCCAAAGCTAAACTGATTGGTTTCTAAATCTCATTTGAAGTGATGGCTGTCAAATGTGATCCTGCCTTTGAATGGAACCAGTGTCAGGAAAGAAGGCGGGCGTACTGCAAATGGAAAAGTTCTTTGTCATCCTCTGTGTTCAAGTTAATCAAGACAGCCCCGGTGGTATCTGTAACCCTTCTGCCGGGCCGAAACGATAGCAGCAAGGGCCAGGTTCAATACATAGGGGTCCCTTCCCCACAACATAATGCAAAACCAGCTCGAGCCCCCACCCAGTGACCTGGGAAAATCTTACACACACCCCTGGGCGCCTCGAGGAGGCAATACTTCCCCTCTCGCAAGCACAGAGTCTTGGTGTAGCAGAAAAGGTTTAATTACATGATAAACAACAAGCATTAAATTGGGAAAATACCTCAGCTAGAGTTCATAGGTCAAACCGTGAGCAAAGACCCACCCCAGCAAATTGGGCCGTGTCCTTCTCTCGGGGCCCTTGAGTCCAGCAACCCCCAAATCACCCACAGTCCCAAAAGTCCCACAATCCAAAAGTCTCTGTCCTGGGTCAGTGCAGACCCAGAGTTCAAGAGTCTCTCTGCAGAGGTCCCCCTCCCCAGCCTGGGTAGAAAAGGGGACCTTACGTGGTTTTGGGGCCAACTGTCCTGCCTCTTCGTGGGGTTCTGCTTCCACTAGTTGTCCCCGCAAACAGCTCAGCTCCGCTTGCTCTGTGGGCTGCTCCACTCAGCCAGATGCTCTGGTCCACCAGCTGTCCTGTGAGCCACTCCAGCCATCCTCGCGAGCTGCTTGGCTCCACTCACCCAGTGGCTGCACAAACTGCTCCACTCCGCTCTGCCAGCTGCTCTGCTCCACGGTATTGCTTCAGGCTCCCCCACTCATTAGCACAGTACTCAGTGCTCTCAGCTCAGCAAGTCCAGCTCTTCAGTGATTTCAGCTCTTAGTGATTCCAGCTCATAGTAGGGGAGCCCCAGTGCCAGTGAGTTCAGCTCAGTAACCTGTATCTAGACTCTTAAGGGAATCAAAAAATTAACTCTGACATTCCACAGTGAAGAGAGGCATGGGTGGAACTGGTGCTTCTGGCTCACACAAGAAGCCTGCACCACCCAGTACAGATAGCTATCCCCAGCCTCTCTCTCGACTGGGTTTTGGAACCCATGTCCCTTGTCTAGCAAGTGCTATTTAGTTGACAATGAAACCCTCTATCATAAGACAGTTTTGTAGTTCCTCATTTACTTAATCGGAATGACAACATTTTATTGCTCCTGCCCAAATAACAACGAAATTGGGGCTCCCACAGCTGTGAAAATAACCATCCCAGGCTTCTGTGCGGTATGCTAAGTGGGGTGGGAGTGCCAATGCAAATAACTGAAATGCTAATGTGAATACTTGAAACTTCTTTCTGCACTCCCCATAATCTACCACCAGATGTCAGGGTAGAGCTCATCCTGACTCTGCTTACATATCAGTAACACAATTTCCAGTCTCATCACGTTAGCCAGAGGGAGAAGGGAAGGTATGTATGTTAGAGTCACTGAAATGGAGATGCTGGCACATGCTGCAGCCAGCACTCTGCAGAATTGGCCCTGAGTGATTGTCACTTGGGAATTAAAGCTGGCCTGGTGCTACACAGGGAAGGAAGGTAGTGTGGAGCAGGAGAAGAGCATCTGGAGAAGCAGCATCCTGATCACTCTGCTCAGGAAAGTGGAGCCATGCAACAATGTTTGGTTTTCTGTTTGTTCCAAAAAGTGACTGAAATTTTCTGTCTGGTGGGAAGTGTCTGAAAGAAACAGGTAAGCCCATGTTGGTGTGAATGCAGATTTATGCAGAGATGTTTCCAATAACCAAAAGTAAAATGTGGGCTCTTTGATTAAACTGGTTTGCAATGTGACATTTCCAGGGAAAGACCAGTTGAAGACAAGTCCTAATCTATGGTGTTTGTCTCCAGATGGGCTGCTCACTGAACACCTGGGCCATAGTGAAACAACCACAGAAACAAGGCAACACAGGGTTTGGGATTGAGAAACAAGCAAACGACCCCAAGCCTACAAGTCTGGGCACCACTAATGGATCTTTTGAATCATTCCAAAGTCTGGCTATATAAACTAACTGGTTGGTCCATAGACAACCACTGCAGATAGAACATTGGAATGGTCCTCTCCTGCCTTTATACCTAGAGCATTAACTCACAGACTGCACCCCACTGACTTTAGCTGGGATCTTCTTTCAAGCTAAACAAGGTTGAGCCAAGTCAGCAAGGGGATGGGAGACCCCCAAGGAAAGCCCAGGCTCTCTCAGGAAGTGGCAGTGGTCGTTCAGTGGATGGCACTGAGTCCTCAAGTAGTGCACACCTCAGTGGGGCACCAGGGGCTGTGGCTGAGTTGCCATTTTCTGCATGAGAGAGAAACCTGAGAATCCTATCAGGGCTAGTGCGGGGTAGACATCCCATCACACTCATTCACCTCCAACATTCTTTCAAGTGCCTGCATTTGATGACAGGTCATAAGTAGGTAATCTAGTGCATTTCAGATCATTTCTCGTAAGATATGAAATTCCCCAGAAACAAACTGGACACCATTATCCAAATAATTTCTTCAGGCAAACTATCCAACGCCGTGTCTTGGCGGACATCGTTTGCTCCACTTCTGGCCACCTGGAAAAAGCATTAACTACAACTCTATGCATTTGCTTATTCTTCTCTGCAAAATCTGTGTGTAGGCATGACCAAGGTGAGGGAGCACACATCCTTGTCTGGCCTGGTGCCATTTATTGCAAGTTTCAGTGATCTGTATGTGTCATGTTGATCAGTTTCTCTTTCTCTGTCTTCATCTAAGTCTAGCCACCATTAGCTTTGTAAAACTCTTCATTTTCATTGTACCTTGGTGATGCCCAGGTAATTCAACCAGTATCTCTGCATGACAGTTTTGCTATCACTACTCTGTGAAAATTAAATATGACCTTGTGAGACAGTTCAGGCTCTAACCTATACATAATACCTCAATTACAAACCTTAGGGACTGGCTCAGCCCAGATATCATTCCTTCCAACCAGAAGTCTCAAACAGAATGTGTAACTCAAAAGAACACATTCCCAAAACCGCACACATAACACTGCTGTCCAGCTGCAGGCAGAATTTTCAACCCCAACTCTGACCATCATTTGTGAGTATTCCTTTTATGCTAACTTCCATGTCAGATGAGCTACACAGCACCATCACAAATATGAATCCATTAATGGTAGGTCTTAATATTCTCTCCACAGTGGTTAAAAAACACATCAACCACCACCACACCAGTGGAGACAAGTGAACTGAAGGAAAATACCAGCCCATGTACAGGATGAAAACAAAGGAGAGGACCCCCCTCCTCCACCATAGGAAAGGAGAGGGCACACCTCAACACAGACCCATATCACATCACATCACACAGATGCCCCAACATGCATGTACGTGCAGCGACACCCACAGCACATCACACAAACATACCCACGTGTGTGTACAGACTAGCACATTACAGAATAGCACATATGTACAACACATACATCATCTAGTTCTTTAAAAACCCAATATATTTCAGATAACAGCTGAGTGTTGTAAAGCCCATCTCTAATTAGAGGTAAGGTTGGAATTTCTGACTGTGTCTCTTTATACATACCTAGATATTACTTGAGAGACAAGGTGGGTGAGGTAATATATTTTACTGGACAGAAGTTGGTCCAATAACAGATACTAGCTCATCCACCTTGTTGCTCTAATATCCTGAGACCAACATGGCTACAATAACACTGCATAGATATTCTTTGGCAATTTTTCTTTTTTGTTCCTTTTCATGGCTCTGCTGGTGCCTAGAGACAAGTACCAGTGCTTTGAAAGAAAGAAAGAAGGGCTAGAATCCCATTTTTTTTAAAATGAAAGTTTAAATTCTGCAGAAATGGCAGGGGCCACCATACAAACTCCTTTCTGTCCCATAACAGCCAAGTTCATTCAGTGCCTGGCCCCTTTTTCACAAAACCTTACCTGACTTTGGACCTCAGATGTCTCCCTGGCACTACGTTTTCTTTATTCCCATCTCATTGTGAGCTCAATAGCTCCCCCTCGAAGGTACGTACGTCACTTTAG
Source organism: Mauremys reevesii (assembly GCF_016161935.1). Taxonomy (NCBI): domain Eukaryota; kingdom Metazoa; phylum Chordata; order Testudines; family Geoemydidae; genus Mauremys; species Mauremys reevesii. The sequence continues at coordinate 64,794,272 of NC_052629.1, read as the reverse complement.
TGACTTAGGAGCCTGACTCAATGAAAGTCATTGGGATTTGGAGTCCTAAGTGCCTATGTTACTTTTGAAAATGGGATGTTGGCTCCTGTGTCAATTAAGTGCTTTCAAAAATGTGCCCCTTCTCTCCTTGACAACAATGGGTTCATTCACCGGCCTTCACTAGTAGAGCAGCACTCGTGCATTCTATTGCCCATTTATATGCAAGCACTGGCACAAGCTGAAATAGGGCAGCTGCTGTCACTCCTTTGTGATTGTTCTATCTCCTGACTTTGTTCCTACAAGTTCAAACAATTAACAAAACGAAGAGGTCTCCCTGTGTTGTACGTCCCAAAGCAAAGCCAGCATCTGCTCTGAGGAAACATGGCCAATATTAAGGGACAACTGGCTTTTTTACTCCAAGGAACATCTGTTTATTATGACTAATTGAAATCTTTGTCACATTGGGAAAGCATTTTAAGTAGACATTTGAAAGGAAAATATATTAGTCTGTCTGCAGGTTTGTCAAAGGCCTAGGAGAATCTCTGTCTTTATTAAGTGACTGAATAAGCACTGCTGAAATTTCTTCCAAGAAGAATGGCTGTCAGGGTGAGTGCTCGTTAGTGGGCGTACAGCCAGCTGCTTGCTGTGGGTGGAGTTATGCAGAGTAATAACTACTTCCTGCTGGTATTAGCTCTGTGCCCAGTGTCCGCAACCTGCCTTGGGGAACAGTCCAAGAAATACCCTGGCTTAAGCAAAGAGTGTTTAGGCCTTCTTTATCTGTCAGAAAGAAGCAGACAAGGGACCAACCCCATTTCCCTTCTTTTACATGAATGCAGTGCTGGGTGGAGGTGCAGGATCACCTGAGCTGGAGCGAGAAGCCCTGAGGTCCAGCGTGGTAGCAGTTCAGAGCTACGGCTTGGTTTGGAGCCATGCCTGACAGGCTGGAGGCTGATATGAAGTTTATCCTCCCCGTCTGGGGCCGCTCAACTGGGTTGGAAAAATTCACAGGTTGTCTTCCAAGATTTCTGGTGCTTCCTGTCTCAGGCCAGGCCAGAAACATCATGGATCATTTGCACTGTATTTTCAGCCTTCCTGCTGCTGGTCCCAGCTAGACGCTAGGCATCCTGTACTGGCCAGTGATGAGCGCAAACAGAGACCGTATGGGAGACCGTAACCAGGCTGGCACAAACCCAGAACAGCTTTGTTTGAATTTGGGGTGATGCCCCCGTTCCTCCAAACTGCTTCCCCTCTCTGCAGCACTGGCAGTCATGATGCAAACTCCAGACCCAGGCCCTGTCAGCACCCCTCTGTTGGCATGACATGACCTGGGCTCCATTCCTGGCAGAGCCTATTCAGAGTGCCGCCTGTGCTGGAACGGAGGCCTCTAACTCCTGCTGAAATCAATGGGACTAAGGCACCCAGCTCACCTAGGCACTTTTGAAAATCCCACTAAGCATCTACCTCCAGCTTTAGGAGCCTGAATATGCAGCTTTACCACTAGAGATGTAAATCCTTCTAAAGCACCTCTGCTTGTTTGCTTGTGTATTCCCTAAGCTTTGTTCTGTGCTGCATTGTGGATGAAGGACTGATGGGTCAGAAACTTTGTTAAAACACCACTGAGCTAATTTTTCACTGTACTTACAAAGAGGGAGGAGAAATTAGGTTACCATTTCATTTCAAGACAATCTCACTTCAATTTGTTCTTGCGTTTATATTATATATTTCCCCAGCATCTACAATTTACATAATCACACATTTATTTGGAGTTTCCATCTTTGTTGGAGCTGCACATTATGTTGAGTTAAACATGTGGAAGCAATAAAGGAAATACAAGGCTATAAATAAGACAAGTAATAAGGATACATAATGAAAGCCCATTCATCAAAAAGCTCTAAATGCATTTAAATTTGAAAAGTCTGGAAGAGATAAATACATATATAAAAAGACATTTTAAAATTCTGAAAGAGTGATGCAGTGGTGACACATGTTATTTTCCTCACTACAGCATTGTAACATGTGGATTCCTGGCTGTAAGCACAGTAACTCTTGGCACATGTGGAGCAAAGTTTAGAGGCAGAGTCAATGCTGGCATTGTATTTCCTTATAGGTAGCAATGCTCAGAAACTTTCCCTGCAAGTCCGGCAGTTGTCACTGCAAGGGGAAGTTTGTGACTCTTTAGATAAAGGAAGTTTATGCAAGTTTGTGAATCTTTGTACACTTTAACTGCTATGATTAGGTCACACTGAATTTTAACCCTAAACTACCCATTTAGAATCCTATATCACCTATATCCTGTATCCAAGTCACTTCAATTTTGGGTAAAAGAGTACCACTCATGCAAAATTTGAGGTGGAAATGACATTATTTGAAGGTTTGGGGTTGGGCAAAATCAAACTTTTAATGGAAAGCAGGTTGCCTCATTGACTCGCCCCTCCATAGTACCAGCCCTTAATGGCCTTGTAATGTGTGGTCCTCATCCTTATAGCCCAGAAAATAAGGGGAGGGGAGGGTCCTTCTCTTGGGGTAAAGATATTGCTGACATAACAGCCCTGAGCTGACTACCTCGGTGGCTGCCATAACTACTAGAGGGCTAGGAGAGGCAAGAGGACTGTCGCACTGGGTTGTGCTGGCCTCTTCTGCCACCAATGACAGAGGCAGATGGACAGGTCCTGGGAAGCCCTGCTGATAAAGTAAGTGAGTGGGTAAAATCAGAAGGCCACAATGAAAACGGTGTCACATTTAACTACCACTAATTGCAACTTTCTACAGGTACTGGGCAATGTCTGCCACTCCTTTGAAGGCAATGCTGAAATGCAGTGGAATACACAAAATCAGCATTCTGGTCCTTTTGAGAGAGAATGTGATTTTGTTTAAGACACTCACTAATCCAAATTCATCTATTATCAAAGAGCCTCTGCTAAATGATTCCATTTCTTAACAAGGCAATAATGTTCCATTGCCAACAGTGAAAGCCCTAATTGTTATTGATCTTGCCCGAGAGGAAGGCATTGGTTTTACAGGGACATCCTTGTTGTCACCAATTGAAACAATCTGACTTTGTTGTATTTAATAGACCAGACCAGACTAATTATAGAGCTGAGATCTGAAAGAATCATCCCTGACCGCTACCCAAACCCTTTTGTACAGTAGAGTGGAAATCTTTCAGTGCAGTAATGTTTGCACAAGAGGCTAAGGGGAAAATGAGCTCCCCTGCAGGAGTCCAGAGGAGCATTTAAGTGCATACAATAGAGCTAAGTATATGGCAGAGGAAATGGGAACTCTAGACTGGGAAGAGCAAAAGTGTCAGGTTTATTTTAATTGGTCTCTCCGTGAAACAGACAGGAAAGTATTCATCGAGTGTCCCTTTTCTCTCTCTGCATTTTGAGTTATTCGGTTGGAGAGGCCCTAAAATTGCCCAGGGAAATGTGCTATTGTGAATGTCTCGGGCAGAAGTGATTAGAGACAATCAGGTCAAGCAGTAAATACTTGAGGCTCTCAGATGACAGTTTATACATTTTCAATGAATGATGTTTAATTAGAGCTGTAAGGGTTTGGGAAGCCTTTGAAAGTCTCTCTAAAATTCCCTGAAATCAGCTGAATGATACTTACTCGTTGCTGTATTACTTTACCGCATGCCTTTCTTTTGGCTTCAAGAGACTCTCGTCTCTTGCAGTGTGGCCTTGAGGCTAGAGCTGGCATACGTTACAGTGCCAGCTCTCAGGAAAGGTCTCCGTATTTTTTACCATTCTTCAGACAGCTGCAGAATTCCAGCTGGATCAACAAACCCAAGGGGGGGCTCTTTTGCGTTTCGCTTCTGAGCAGCCCCTGTGGCTCTGCTGCCCCAAGGCCTCATCCACGACAGCTCAAAGAAATGTCTCATTAGACACCAGAGATTAATCAAAACGGTACTGAGTCTCCCCAAGCCTGTTGGGAGGGGAGAGAGACCTAGCAGGGATGGAACCATAGCAGAACTCCAGAGCTCATGGCTAAGTGGGGCTACCAAGACCCCCTGGCCAGCATCACCTCTGTAGTTTTGGTCCGTGTTCAGGAAATCCAAAAGGAACCCAGCATTTTCCAGTTCTAGTTTATATGGGGCCAAACCCTTGTGAAAAACAAACTCACATAATTGTCCTCTTAATGTGGGAAATCCTACGAGGACAGCTGATTCGGACGCCTTTCCAGGATGTCAGAAACCTCATGAATTCTGCCATTTGGGGCTGAAGTCTCACAAAATGTTGTAAAGTTTTCACACTACCCTATCCAAATCCAAACCTTTGCCCCATTTCTTCCTTGGCTGTAAACCCATCCTGGGTCTGATCTCACCTGTCTCACCTCTAGATTCTCACAGATGAGTCATGGCAGCATTCTGTCGGGAGCCTGCTCTGAGAGCATAGACAGTGCTGCAGGAAAACCATGAAGCTGGCAGTCTTGGGGAACAAGTCACGGGGCATTATTCTAGGTGCTTTCCGATACCCAGACAGGAAGCCTCTGTCCTTCCTGAATGAATGTGTGGTCTGGCCAGCCTTAGCTCATGCTGCAAGACACAGTAGACGGGAATGCCAGTTCTTGTCTCTCAGAGCCCAGGGTGAGTGTGCAGCACTCAGAGTTAGGAAAATATCTTTTGACTTGTAAATGGAGCCCATCTGAGTTGGCTCATAGTATCCATAGGACCCCACAATGCCATTTTTCCAGAGTCACTTTTCAGAGCAGAGCTGTGCTCTAATGAGAGTGCTTTGTACAAGGGGTGGGGCAGACAGACACAGCTCAGAATCAATTAATTAACCTGCAACTGAAGGGGGTCTCATTCAATGGGAAGCCAGACTTCCACTCTGAAACCTGGTGCCTAGTCTCTCTCAGTGACTGCTGGCCAACACTGCCATAAGTCTTTGTGGAGGAAGGAAACCAAAGAGCCACAGCCTGCAGCCACAAATCCATGCTGAAAGTTACTCGCCTTCACACTAAGGGGCTAAGGGATGAGTAAATATAATTCAGCTGATTTCAGGGAATTTGGAGAGACTTGCAAAGGGATCTGGCTTCTCAAACCCTTACGGCTCTAATTAAACATCATTCACGGAAAACGTATTAACAGTCTGATTCACCTTTATGTTAGTATTGCTAAAATAGGAATTAGACTTGTAACAATGTGTTTACAGTTTATAAAATGCTTGTAAATTGCTGCATGCACTAATCTCACTTAGAACATCTGTAACCCATGCTATAAGGTAATACTTAAGTGTTTGTTCTGTAAGTGAAAAAATGTTGGCTCTGAAACTATAAATCCACTCAGGAAAGAAATATCACCAGGTCTGAAACACTGATTTTGTCCCACAAGAAGGGGTTATCTCTGGCCCAGCAGGAAGGCCTATTGGATCCAAAGAACTATCAAAGAACAAGGATTGTATTGATTGCTCCCGGCACATACATGAAGGGGGGATATGCAGAAGCGCTCAGCCCATCAGTTTGGACTTGAGGGAGATGGGAATAAAAATCCCTGACCAGAAGCAATTAGGGTCTTTTTATGCTGTTTGGACTCTAAGGGTATATCTACATTGCAATTAAAAACCCACAGCTGGCCCATGCCACCTGACTTAGGCTAGTGGGGCTCAGGCTAAGGAGATGTTTAATTGCAGTGTAGATGTTCGTGCTCTGGCTGCAGCCCAGGCTCTAGGACCCTGTGAGGTGGAAGGATCCCAGAACTCAGGCTTCAGCCTGAGCCCTAACGTCTACCTCAGTATTAAATGGCCCCTGAGCCTGAGCCCCGTGAGCCCAACTCAGCTGGCATGAGCCAACTGCGGGTGTCTAACTGCAGTATAGCTATACCCTAAGGGATAAAGATTCCTAAACATAAGCAAGAGATCCCCAACTACACTGATTTGCATGAGCTGAGGCTCTAGCCTGTTTTATCTAATTGTTATGACTATACTTCAGGGGAAGGTAACAAGGTCAGGTCCTTCTCAGACAGTGTAATTGTGACATCAGAGATAGCTCAACCAATCACCATTTCTCGTCAGTTAAATTTGCATGCCACAATTCTATTAGGTAAAGAAAACTGCACATGCATCCTGTGAAGGAGTGGGCTGTCCCTGGTGGCGAGGTTTAGCATGTCAAGTGATCCCCTCCTTATTTTACCCCCAACTGGGGCATCATAGATGCATAGATTCCAAGACCAGAAGAGACCATCGTGATGAGCTAGTCTGACTTCCTGCATAACAAAGGCTAAAGAACTTCTCCACAATAATTCCTAGAGAAGCTCTTGTAGAAAAACATCCAATCTTGATTTTAAAATTGTCAGTGATGGGAAATCCACCATGGCCCTTAGTCAATTGTTCCAATGGTTAATTACTCTCACTGTTAAAAATATACACCTTCTTTCCCGTCTGAGTTTGTCTAGCTCCAACTTCCAGCCATTGGATCATGTTATACCTTTCTTTGCTAGATTGAAGAGCCTTTTGCTAAATGTTTGTTCACCATGTAGGTACTTATGGACTATAGTCAAGTCACCCTTTGACCTATCTAAACATACTGAGCTTCTTGAGTCTATCACTATAAGGCAGGTTTTCTAATCCTTTAATCATTTAATCAGTGCCGGCATCAGTCCCCTGCTGGCAAAAGTTCTCCCCCTTCTCCTCACATCTGTTGTGCTGTGCATAGGACACCCCAATAACTTGGATGGCATTAGACTCACTGGTGTCCAAATGGTTTGCAGGAGGCACCATCTTGCCTTCAATGGGCCAAAGGCACATTCCCTCACCATCCTGCTCATCGTATGAACCTTCCCCTGCCAGGTGCTCTCTCAGCAGGGTAGGGCTTCATGAGCCAGGGCAGCAGGTTGGCTCTCCCAAAATAATGGTGGGCACACACAACATGTTGATATCCATATTATTGGGTGGGAAATAAAGTTCCAGATTGTCCTCATTGGAAAACACCACATCTCTGTAATACCCTGGCATCCCATGAGCTTGCCAGTACATCCCATGTTGGTGTCCCTGAACCTCTCTCTACGATTGACCAAGGCCTGCATAATGAGTGAGTACTATCCTTTCCTGTTGACATATTCATGTGCACCTTGGAGGGGCAGACAGTGGGCACATGTGCACCCTCAGTGGCCTCAGCATAGTTCAGGATCCCCATTTACTTTTATTTTGGGGACATTAGCAATCTCCACCATCAGTGGGTGAAGCATAACAGTCAGTAACTGCCTCACAAATCTCCATCCCCACAACCCCGACAGCTGACTTTCCAACACCAAACTTGTAGACACAGACCTGTAGCACTCAGGGTAGCCAGCTTCTAGATGGCAACAGCAACTCACTTCTGGACTGGAAATGACCTCCCTCCTGTGTGTCTTGGTGCTGACGCTCCTCTCACAGCTCCATGAAGGTCTGCTTCCTCATGCGGAAGTTCTGTAGCCACTGCTGGTTATCCCATGTCTGCATGACAATGTGATCCCATCACTCTATGCTTGTGGCCCTGCTCCAGAATTGCTGGTGAGCATAGGTGGGCTCCACACCTATTACCCTGCATCAGCTGTCTGCACTGCTCCATGGCTGCATGCAACCTGCCTATCCGGGGGGACAAACTGTTGCTGAAATGCCCTTTGCCATGTCTCATGCCCTACATCTGCCTCCTGTTGCTGAAATGAGAGTTGTGTTAATGCCAGCCGCTGGGATAGGTCTCTGTCCTGAGCTGGATCAACTGTGGCACTGGTTGGAATGGAGGCTGTAGACAGAAGGCTAAAGCATGCTAAGCAGGAAGTGGTTTATTTTACTTATTGTTGGGCTAAAAGCACTTTCTCACAGGGGCCCAGGAAGGACAGACAAGCTCTCCCACAATACATTGTGAAAGAATTAATAAAGCAGTGCAGCTTAGTGTGGCACTAAGACCCAGGCGATGTACCCCCAGAAGTTCTAGCACCTCGCATGGGTGAATGCAGCGCCAGTGTGGACACAGCAGGTCGGGTATGGTTCAGGGATAGCTGTGCAGTGGGGGCGCTCACGGCCAGATTAGGTCAACCTGGGTGCTCAGCCCCAGGTGCCAGTTACACAGGTTAATGGGGCAGGGGAGGTACAGTGGGAGCAGGTTTGTGTGTGCTGGAGAGGAGCACTGAGTGTCCTCTTGGATGTCCCCATTCTGGGCTCTCTGGAAGAATGGAGATGGGGCCAGGCCATGTGGGCTTCTCCCAAGGAGAAACATGTGAAATCCCACCACTGGAGGTTGTTAAGAACAGGCTGGATAAACACCTGTCAGGGATGGTCTAGCTTTACTTGATCCTGTCTCAGTGCAGGGCCTGGACTAGATGACTTCTCAAGGCCCCTTCCAGTCCTACATTGTTATGATTCTGTGTTTTCTGGGAGGGGGGTGTGTGAGACAGAGAAAGAGAGAGAGTGTCTGTCTAGGTGGCCAAGTGCACGTATGTGCAGATCTGTTTGTGTGGCGATACGTCTTTCTTGCTCTGTCTCAGCTGGTGCAGACAGTATCCAACTTGTCCGTGCTGGGCAGATGAAGCCCCGTGACAGAGCTCATGTTGTTTTATGCTTTTGATGCTGCTGTTTTAAAAGAAGTCACTGTTGTTCTCACTCCCGCTTTGTCCTGCCTGGCTCCTTCAGGTGGAGGGAAGGGTGAATCGATACTGCTGCACTGTGTGTTCTTGGGCCTGGCTGTGGGGTGGGAGGTTCTCAGCTTGCACCTTCAACATCAGATATAACCTTTCAGGGGCACCTTGCTGCACTTTCATGGACACTGGGAACTTCGGCAAAGGACATACAGCTCCTAGCCCTACCTCAGCCCTGCCCCTAGTGGTGCAAAGGGGACTGAGTGCTGTACTAAAAATACCTGATTGCCCCACCCCGCTTTGCACTCCAGACAGGCACCAGTGCTTTAGCACAGTGGCTCTCAATCTTTCCAGACTACTGTACCCCTTGCAGGAGTCTGATTTGTCTTGCGTACCATTAGCAGCCCCAGCCCAGGCTCCTGCCTCCTAGGCATGGGCTCTCCCCACATGGTCACCCTGCCTGGCAGCTGACTCCATCACAGATCATGGCCTGGGAGGTGTTTAGCTGCCGGGCAGAGCCTTAGCTAGTTCTTCACACTGTGTTCTGCATTCCTGGGTGATTCCCTTATTCGGCTACTACCCAGAGATGTGTGAGTAACTGATAACAATCCCCAGCATTCCCAGTTAGCAGGATCAAAGGGAGGACAGGTTAAAAAGACCATGCTCTGGTGTGTGGGGGGTGTGCGTTGGAATGGGGGAGGCTCTGGAGAAGGGGCTTTGATCTCCCTACTTATCTTTTCCCTTTTCCTTTACGGTTTTCTGGTTTGTTTCAGGAGACATGGTCATTCTGGTGGGACAGGCAAGAACAATTAGATCCCAGTGCTATAGGACCAACCTAAATGTTATCAGCTGCCTAGGGCCAATCAGGCCCCGCAACGAGGTGATGTTTTTATGAATCTGTCAGATCATTCTTGGGAATATTACAGTAGTCTTCCTGCATTAGTGCCAGATGCTGGAGCCCTTTCTGGCCCCAGTCTCTGATCTTGTAGAGATCTTACACTTCTGCAAGCTTTTCACCCTTCGATCTCTTTCTGCCAAGTACCTCATTTCAATGCCCCAAGCTAGTTTCAGGCTGTGAACCTTCTACCTAGGAACATATTCATGTGATATTACCTTACACACATGCTCACACACATACAAGCTGTCACAGGGACCACTTGTGGTAAGGAGAGAATGACCTGCTGAGGTGATCTGCGAGCTGGTTCTGCACCCCTGGCAAGTTAGATGCTTCAAGCCCAGTCGAATGTATGATGCAAAATTCCTACAGATGAACTGCATCATTTAGCACATGGCTGATGCATTGTCTGTGAGAACCGAGACTGTCTTGTTTGTGATATGGGGCAAGAATGTCTGACAAGATAGTCGGACTTCCCTGAGTTCCCTGAGATTGATATGGAGCAAAAGCTCCTCTTAGGAGTCCTAAGATGCCCCAGGTGGGCTCCCCAGCCCAGTGCCAAAGCATCAGAGACCAGATATGCGGCCGGACAAGGCCTTGTGAAGGATACCCCCGCACAGACTGTGCATCAGTTTAACCACCCTGTCAACAAGTCGAGGGTTTGAGATGGCACCTTGAGAATCCTGTCTAGGTGATGTCTGGAGGGATAGTATACCATAGCAAGCCTTGGCCACTGTCTTGCCCTCCTCCACAAGGGCAGAAAACTCCTGCTGGTTGTCCTGGGGAAGTTTGTCTTTCATTACTTCCCACATATTAAAATCATTGCAACCCAGCAAGGCCTGCTGACTTGCTATGCGGACTTGTAACACCCCCCACCACCCTTCTGTGGAGTAGGCTTTCCTCCCGAGCAAGTCTAGCTTCTTGGGATTCTTCGCCTTTGGGGTGAGCCCCGCCTGGCCTTAACGGTCCCTTTTGTTGGCAGCCACCACCACAAGTGAACCAGGGGGAGGGTGCGAAAATAAAGATTCACAACCTTTATAAAATACTTCCGCTCCGTCCATTTAGCTGTAGGAAGGAGGGAGGCTGGGTTCTGCCACAGAGTCTTGATGGGCTCCACAATCACCTCATGAAGGGGAAGAGCGACTCTTGCGGGGCCTGCAGCCACCAAGATGTCCAAGAAGCCATGAGCTGGCTCCTTCATGACCTCCGCCTGTATGTCCAAGTTTGATATCATCCACTTTATTAAGTTCTGGTGGGCCTAATAGTTGACCTGGCATGCAAATGCCCCCTTAGATACCAGTGTGTTGTCTGTCAAAAAGGAGGAAGAGGCTTGTGATGTTGCCCTAGCCTCTACTCTGTCCTCTGAATGGGGGACCTGTTCCGGTTGTTCAGTACCAGTCTTGGCACTGGGTTTGGTACCAGTCTCTCCAAGACAACTGAGTAGGAATGCCTTGAACTGGTGTTCTGACCTGGCTGAGACCCCCATGGGTTCCAGAAAGGCCACTGCATAGGTGCTGGTCCCTATGGGCCAAGTGTTCTGGGGAATCATCACGCTAAAAGCCCCTGTAGCTAGAGATGGTCGCAGGGAATGGCACAGACAGTCCTGATGGTGCTCCTGAGCAGCAGGCCCCAGCACAGGGGACAGTCTGGGGTGGAGTGGAAGTGTGTCTGGGGTGGACCAGAGGAGGGATGATATGGATTGGGGTCTGTAGCATGGGATGGTAGGGTGGATCTGTGCCCCTGCCATGGACCAAAGGGGTCACTGCAGCAGAGGAGCAAGATAGGGAATCCCTGAGTAGCCCATGCCTGTGCCAGGACTACATCAGCCCTTGCAGCCCCTGATGAGGAGAGGTACAAGCTCCCCTCTGCACATCCCTGGAGCAGAAGACGGGGTGCTCTGGCCCACGGTTTCCTTTTAGTGTCTGGATTCTGCAGCCATAGAGCATGCCCAGCCTTCGCTGTGCTGTTCACCAGAGCCACCCAGAGCAGAGCAGGGCAGGGCAGGGAGGAGAGGATGCCTCTTTTCTCATGCCAAATGACTGAGCAAGGAGAATGCCTGCTGGTTCCAGGGCTGTCAGGGCTTTCCATGCTCACTGTAACGGGCCTGGCCCTCAAGCAGCAGAGGGCAGCGGTTCAGATGCACATGAGGGAGAGGTAGAGCCGGAGCTCTTCATGATAGCAAGAAGGGCTACAGGACAACACAGAGAGCTGGGGCTTCAGGTGACGAGACAAACTGTCTTTCCTCTGCATCGATTCCTCGTGTTGCAACAAACCATGAGAGGGAAGGACTAGGAACCAACAGCGGGAAGAAAGTCAGAGAAATGGTTTCTAGCCTGTAACAAATTGGCTGATTTTCACTTTCCAGCCTCAAGGTGATAACCTTGGTCTTTGTTTCAGCAGCTAAAACCTGCGTGATGATGACCAGCCAGATCTATGTCTCAGGAAGGAATCAAACAAAGCTCCCTGAGATGCCACTGTATAGGGCACTAGATAATTCCTCGGAGCCCAGTGTTACTCCTGTCTTTCTATAGCAACCTTGGGATAAGCGGCTGCAGAAGATGAGCTGAATAAAGCTGACTTTGCGATGTACTAGCGGAGTCACTGCCCTGTGGAGGAAGGCTGGCTGCAATGGGTGTGCTGCATCTTGGTGAGCAAATGTTACCTTGCAAAGTTGGTTAATAAAATACAGAAACACATGTGCTTCAAATTACCCATTAGCCATAGAGACGCTTAGGAAAAAGAGGTGGGTGTGGATCAAGGGATAGCTCGCTCTCTGAAGCTGGAGAGATACATGGGTCAACGGCTGTGAGATGGGCAATTCCTGCAGTTTTGATATTTTGGCTTTTAGCTGGCAGCCTCCTCTTGACAGGAGCGTTAAGCTGGGCGGGAACGTCAAAAATTACTCAGCTCCTTCTGCTTTTGGTTTTTCCAGCATCAAAAGCCCTTCTCTGCCTGCCATGCTACTCCAATCTCTGTTACCCGAACACATCAGCTCCAGCAGGAAGGGACCGAGATGCAGAAATGTATCATCCGAGAGATCTCAAATGCTCTACAGTTGCAGGTTCTGCTTTGATTAAAGAACACATTGCTAGGAGGTGGGCTTTGAAGTTGAGAAAGAGTTTAAATTGAGCACTTCAGTTTGTGGTGACAACAAGAGGCTATTTGACATACACAACATATGGACTGTCACCTACCGAGCTGGGCGCTGGGATGTGCAGGAGCCAAGGAAGTGTTTCAGAAGCCAACTCTTGTGTGTGTCCTCAACAAGCCAAGTTCAATGGGTCACTGGAGCTGTGTGTGGGCAGGGCTGAGAGCCAGCGTCAGGCATCCTGCGCCCATTGCACAATCAGAGAGCACGTATGACCTACATGGTCGCACCAGCCCATTGGGAGGCTCTTGTGCACAATACTGCTGAAATCAGCACAGGCAAATCACACTAAGGACACGTGCAAAGCTCATTTTAACAACCGTGACTCTTCCTGCTGAACCTGATTGATGGGATTTGCCCAGCTTCACTGTTCACAAACACAGCCATAGCTACTACACTCTCTCACCAAGTAGACCCCAGAGTTCCACAGTGCATGGCCCAGGCCCTAGCACTGCATTAGAGTCAGTATCATGCCTTGGGCCATGACTATACAACAATAGCATCAAGTGCTGTCCACTTCCTCTCACTGCAAGGCCAGGAAGGAAATAAACTAGCACAGGTTTGTGGTTTCTGTGGTCCTGTCTCTAGCACACACTCTCAGCATGACTTGGGCAAGGTACTCAGTCTCTCAGTGCCTCAGTTCCCCATGTATACGCTGGGGAGAATAATACCCATTACCTCGTGGGGGTAGAGAGGCTACGGTAGTTTCTGTCTGGGAGCTGCTCAGAGACTGTGGTGATGCCATGCCTACAGTATGTAAGAAAATACCCCTGTGCCAACACAGACACAGGGATCCCTCCTGCCCTATCTCAGCCAAGGGCATGGACAGAGGTGCCCGCTCCCATTGCCATCAGCCTGTGGCAGGGAATCTGAAGCCCCAAGCAGAAGAGGAGAGGTAACATGGAAGTTGGTCACAGGCCCGCTTGGGAATGACACCCCACCTATTATATGGAACCATCCCTGCACACACACTCACCTCTGCAGGGCCACCAGTGCAGGGGGTGTAGTGGAGCATTTGGAGAGCTCCTGGGGTAGGCCAGGCAGTGGGTCAAGGCATGTCTACGCCCCAGCTGCTCTGCAAAGGCAGGTAGTTTCCTCTCCTTTGCACTGAGTAATGCAAGCAGAGCAGTGCAGTGAGTTTTCCCCACCGCAGACCTGCAGGACAATGGTAGAGAATGCAATGGTCCTGGCTGCTACAGAAAGACCATGGGTTCTCTAGTGACCAGCGCAAGTGATCAGGGACAGATATGCCCGACGACAGCATCTCCTGCAGCACAGACACCATGTGCAGCATGCATCAGCAGAAGCTCATAGCAAGGTGCACTCCCTGCAAATAGCAACCCTGGGTTCTGTATGGGGATCTCATGGCTGCCACCTCCTGAGGCCTGTCCCTGCTGCCAGTTCGGAGCCTGCAGTGAATGGTTGCACGTTCAATGCCAGTGACAGCTACCACTCCCTCGCTAGCTCCATGAGACATTGTGTCTGGCTCCTCTCCAAACAAAATTAGTTTGGCCAGAGCCTAGCAGAGAAAGGGCAGAAAGCTGGGTGTGTCTAGTCCGTAGAGCTGGTTCCTGGCTGATGCATGGCCACGGTGATGCCAGGGGCTTCCCTCAGGCTGTGCAGGGGCAGAGCAAGCTCTGCAGTCCAGCCTGGAAAGAGGTCCCTTGGCTGTTCAGTGCTCTCCCTGGATTTCCTGCCAACTGAGGAAGGTCTCTGTGCAAAGGGGGTTGCATGGCTGTGTTATTTTTGCAGGACCATGAGTACTTTGCCAGCTGTGTGTTTGGATAATGCATTCCTCACCAGGTAGCCAGGCCACCAGAGCTGGCTAAGCTCTCTGCTGGCCCCTAGTTCACAAGGCTCGGATTCTTTACCCTACTCCTGCTGCATCAATTCAACAGCTGCGTGAAGAGGAGGGATGGTCTTCAGTGCCTTTTGCAGGTGGCAGGAGGGCTTGTGGGTCGAGTGGGGGACTCTGAGTTCTGTTCCTGCTTCTCCCAATAATTCCCTTTGACCTGATCCAAAGCCCATTCAAATCAATGCAAGTCTTCCCACTGAACTCCATACACGTTGGCTCAGGCCTCTGTGACCTTGGGCACAATTCCCTGGCCCTCAAAGGGATGGTGGGAGAAGGCAGCAGAAACTAAGCAGAAAGCTTTGCTCCTTTTTACCACTGCCTGTGTACTGGGGGGGAGCTACAACGTTTGAGCACTCTGGTGCAGCTGTAAGGGCCACGTAGCACTGATGTGGCACAGCCCCCCAGGGAGGACTCACTGACTCATAGCAACCTCAGCAGCAAGGAAGTGAGGTGTCTGCTCCACAGGGGTCCTACCCTGGGCTAGGTGAGAGGTCAGTCCCAGGCTCCCTCTTCTCTGTAGGTTCTTGTACCACACTCATCACTGCAGTACTCCAAGGCCAAGTGTGCCAATCTGGGCACTGCAGGGACAAACACCTGCTATCCCCCGATTTGCACCCCCCGACAGCTCTAGGATTTAGATGCTCCTCCTAGAGGTCCTGCTCTTAGACAGTGATATGTGTGGTGTGACCCAAGGACCCCTTGGTGATAACTGGATGAGGGTGCAGGAGGTGCATAGAGATTTACAGGGATACCTTGGGTTAGATATATGCATAATAGTTCACTGAGGGACAGCATGAGGTTTCTAGCAAGAGCCAGGAGCCCACTGGTTGATATAATGATTGCATGTACAGATAATAGCTAAGGAATTATGTATCTATACTAAGATTATGTTCTCAAGGTCTTGGAGTTAAGGCAGGTCACCAGACAGTTACGTTCCTTATATACGTTCCTTTCAGGCAGCAGGTAACAGACCCCTATCTCCCAGTCTGGTCAGGGGGTTAGTGTGTATTCTATGCCTCGCAGTGTCGGCCTATTTACATACTGAGCCACAGGCAAAATAAGAGACTGTGAAATCTACGAAAGGAGATCTGCAAGATGGAAAAAACAGCAGGGGTGGGGTCCTGTTTATGAATAAAGACAAAGGATGGGACTGGTGTATCTTGAGGGGGGAAGAAACACATTGAATCCTTCACCTAGGAGGCAAGATGGCAGCAGGCTTCTGTCCTGCCAGGAGGGTCACAGCCCACCTAGCTGTAAAGCACTGCAAGGATTTGGGGTGAGCCACACTCTACAGAGGCAGGAGTATTTTGTTAATTAAGACTAGGCTCTAGAACATGTATTATGATTTTTCAGACCACCATTTGTTTCCAGACAGCTGCACCTATGTTGCTTATTGTATCCTTGTGATATAAAGAGCTCTTTGAAAGCACTTCCTGGACCCCTGTTCCCCTAGAAGCAGGGTCTGATAGCCCCAGTCCCTTCCGCTATATGTACGTTTTAAAATGACATTATGTTTTCTCAATCACAGTGAAATACTAAACCTTGTTCTGGCTAATAACTCAGCTCTCTCCTGGAAAGGCATAAATTGGTGATCCCAAGCACTTCCTTAGTCAAACATTAGGAGAAACAAAATACTAAGGCTTCAAAAATGCTTCCCTTCAAAGTGGAGATGACCATTTTGTTCACCGGTTGTTAAAATGCCATTCAGAGCAGAGTTCCAGTCAATAGAAGGGGCAGGCATGTATCTGCTCTAGAAATGCCTCCATCCCAAGATGGAGTGATGATCTGATTTCATTCTCATCTGCTCTCCTCTCTGGGCTGGGTGTTAGGAGGAAATACTTCACATATGCTTGTTGCTCTTCAAAACATTTCTTTTGAATCACATCCAAACCATGAACAATAGTTCACATAGAAAACAACAATTCTGTAATGTTAAGCTTGTTTTGCACATTCTTGTGGTTTGAGTTGATCAAGCATTATAAGAAATTTTGTGTCAACTTTAATCTGTATCAAATGTGAAATTGCACAGTAGAGCTTGTAAAAGGCAACATTTGTTAATTTGATCTGTTTTATAATTTGCTAATTCACTGCAGATGTTTGATGTTAATTTATTCCCCTTTCTCGTTTATTCTGAAAAATGTGTTTTGAAATGGGCTTGGCTATAAAGACTGCTTTCCAGAGAGAAGGCAATAGGAGATTTGCTTTGGCAGAGTACAGAGCAGTTTTGAAGATGGGGCAAAGGACAAGGCTGCTTATGTCTTAGGAGTACTAACAATCATACCCCACCAGTCCCAGTGGAAGGAAAGGACTCTTTAGGCACTCTTCCCTAGACCTAAATGTATGCTACTTTCCCAGCAATAGTAAGTTTACCCCCAGAGTTGTCCTTCCAGTGAAGAGTTAAAGGGAAAAGGAAATGAAAAATGGGTCAGTGTCTAGATGCACCAAAGCAAACAAATTGCCATTTGGTTTTGGGGGATGGGGATTTCTTTTAATATAGCATTTGCTAAATGTGTTGCCCACTACACAATATATCACACCCCACAATATATAATGTACTCCCAATATGTCAAACATGCCCCATATAGCTGATCAAATGTCTCAAAGTTGGAATATATTTACATCTGGATACACATGTAGTATGTGTATATATAGGGTAAAATGTGGGTTAATACAACATATTTTAAAGCTATTGAAAAAGTGTCAGACCATATTTTCAATGTAATAAAACCAGCCAGTTCTATAACTGCTAATATGTTATATCAGCAAATATATTTTAAAGGATTATGCAATACAATGCAATCAATACATATAACAAACACATGGAAAGTCCTATATTATATATGTGTATGTTTTACATGGGAAAAGTGATGTCCATCACTGTAGGATCTGATCATGTCACTATGCTCTCAACACCCTTGGGAGATAGGGCAGCGCTATTATCCCCACTGTGCAAATGGGGAACACAGACCCAGAAAAACTAAGGGGTTTCCCCAAAGTCATGCAGAGAGTCTGTAGCAGAGCAGTCACTTAAACTCACATCTCCCAAGCCCCAAGCTAGAGCCCTAGCCAGTGGTCATCCCTCTTCTCCTGACTGACATCTCTGGCTGTTGGCATGTTTGAATTGTTCAGGAACAAGGTGCATGCCAGATGAGGAGCATCCTTCAGTGCCTAGTGGAGAAAATACTGGGCCTCGCTATGTAGTTCATGGGGGAGTTTGCAGCGATAGGGGGTGGGTTTGAGAGGCAGTTGGGGAGATCTGGTTGGTGTGTGGATGATGATAAATATGCATCTCTGCACAAGACACCATACACTAGCATGTATAGTCCTGCACAGTGACATGCAAATGATGGGGAGCCATGGAACAGATCAATGACAGGGAACATGCAGCTCTTCCGTCTCTTACTCTCTCACCCCTCCCTCTTACTGCCTGTTACACTTGAATCCTCTTAGATTAGGGTCTAGTCTGACCCCACTGAAGTCTTCCCACAGGAGTCAGTTTAAGCTCTCTAGGACAGGGAGCACACCTCCCTTTGTGTTTGTACAGCACCTAGCACCACAGAGCCCAGATCCTGACCATGACCTTTGTCAGCACTATGAAGCTAATCCTGATGGCTGGGATTGACAAAGGGGGTTAGACACCCCAAACCCACTGACTGACATTTGATTAGGCTCTTTTGCAAGTCCCAGCCAACCACAGTGATGAACTACAACAGGTGGGGCAGATCGTGCCATTCCTGTGTCCTGCCACTCCCGTGTTGGTCAGTATACATTCTGTATTTTCCATGCACACAGCACAGCCTTCCTTTCTCCAAACACTAGTACAATGCACTTGGAAAGCCCACAGTGAGGAACTGCCATATACAGAAGGAGAAGGCAAGCTTTGGGCTTTGTGTGAATTAGCTAGTGTTTAATGGCTGGAAATGGACTACGGTCAGCATCCTCTAGTAAATGTCGTCCCACCCTCAAACCCGCTTCCCTTATACTGGGAAGGGAGACAGGAAACAGCCTGACCAGATCCCCATAGTGGAAACTCAACAGTACAGCCAGAGATCAGGTGCATGTGAACATACAGCATGGAATAATATTCCATTCACGAGCACCAGTGCTCTAATGACCCGCCCAACGATTCATGACACTTCGCTCCCCTCATTCACGGAAGCAGAGTCTTTGGACTCATTGCACTGAGAGCGAGTATTAGTGATTGGTTTATACAGCACATCCCAATCCTCGAAGTGCTCTGCAAAGCTGTCAGTCGTGTTCAGATGTAATAAAGACCTCTTCCTCCACCAGGGAAATGAATGCAGCCACCACTAGGCACCAGGAGAGTCAGTGGACAATACTCTGAAGAGTTATCTGGGATATTAAGATTTTTTAATGTATTTTCCAAACACAAAGAGCAACTTTTTGTTTTAGATGAAAGAAAAGGTCAAGGCAAGAAAGAGCCTTTGGAGTTCCAGTTACACAGCTACAAACAGTGACAGCAGAAATAAAACAAGACTTCCCTCTCTCCGTTCTAAGCTGAGGAGTGCAGGATGGAGCCAGGTTTCTCATATTCCTATGAATCACAGATTTTCTCTCTTAAATGCAAAGATCCACTTATGTTTCAAATTATAAATTCAAATATGTACCAAATGCCTAAGGAAATGACATAGCTAGCCTCTATCCAGCTGAGATATATGGTGATTAGCTGTAGAAGAAAGCATTTCATTTGATGGGCTGGTCTGATTGGGAGAGATTTACCTCTTAGCTTTCCTGTTAGGCCTTTGAGAACAGTCCCTGAATTAGGTTTTAATGTCTAAAGAAAACAACCACAAACTTTCTCATCCTGCATAATTACAGCTGGGTGTAATGTGACATGATCATTAACACTGGGTCTGATTAGTAAAACAGTCAGAGAATTTACACATGATTTTCATACTTTGCATTTTCAAAATGTACAGAAGCTTCTTGTGCTATGTAAAAGCTAACCAGCAGTGACATGTCCACATTTCTACAACACAAACCCACAGGAGTATCCCAAATCAGCAATGGAATCCAACCAAGTAGAGCAAACGAGGCACGGTAGGCATCCAAAGCAAGTTAAATGATAAGTAGATACTTAAAAGTGTAGCGAAGAGGAATGATGGTTTTGAAGCATTTTTCCTTCTGCTGCTTTGTTTGTATGGGACCAAGAATCCCCAGCCAGGCTCAGGGCCCCAGTGTGCTAGGTACTGTACTATGAGAACATTAGGCATGGCCCCGGCTGTAGAGAGCTGACATCTAAGAAGATGAGGGACACACAAAGTGCAGCGCATAAGGAGACACTGGGATACTGACATTGCAATACTTCAATATTTTGTATGTACGTAACCAGTTAGTAATGGATAAATTCTGGTTTCCCCCAATGCCTGTGAGCCTGTGGCTGGTTGCACAGAGGTCCTGAGACAGACGTGGCTTTGGAGAAGGTGTTTGAGGGAGCAATTGGTGGCTGGTAGTGGGTCAGTTCCATGCCTACGGGAGCAGAGGAGAAAGCAGGACGCCATAGCTGGCATTGTGTGGGGAGGGAAGAGGGCAGGAATGGACAAGACAAGGGGTTGATTTGCAAAGAGTCTCAAGGTGAGGACAAGAAGCTTGCACCTGGTGCAGTGGGAGAGGGGGAGCCAGGAAAGGGATTCTAGGGGAGGGGTGAGGAGGTCAGAGCAACACACAACTTGGGTGACCAGTGAGGAGGAAGCTGCTGTAACCCAGGCAGGAGGTGGAAAGGGCCTGCAGGAGAGCTTGGCTGCCTGCACACAAGGACGAGCACCAGTGTTAGGAACGTGATAGAGGGAAAAGACGAGGACAGTCTGGGTGCATAGAGAAGCGATAGGAGCCAGTATGGATCTCCTAGTTTTACAGAATTGATTGATAGGAAGGAGGATGCTGTTATCGCCAGCTACAGTGAATGGGAGGGACAGAGAGGATTGCATTGTGGGAGCGGTCGGGGAGCAGGCTGAGATGCAGGATTGGATGAGCACATCTGTGAGTTAGCAGCATGAAAGTGAGGTCACATGATTCCCATAGGAAATCACCCCCAAGGGTGCAAGGGGAGGAGGAGCCAAGTGCAGAGCCCTCAGGGATGTGGGGAGAGGGACAAGGGCACAAGCAGAAATGGAGGTGAATAAGGGGTGGAGTGAGCCACAAAATTCGAGGGAGGAGAACATGGACCAATAAGGTCAAAAGCAACAGGGAGGCCAAAGAGGGTGCAGATGGAAGAGATTTAGCCAAGAAGATCTTGGCGAGAGTGAAGGAATGAGTTGGGCTGGAGGGAACTCGGGTGGAGCTAGAGGATGAGATTTATGGCAATGCCTGTAAACTGGTGTGTTCTCTAGGTCTGGAGGGAAGAGAGAAGGGGGTGGGCCATGGCTGGAGAGACAGGTAGGAGCCATCATAGGCTCAGGATACCTGCACTGGGTTTGTACTGCATTGGAGAACTGACAGACCTCCCCCAAACAAGTTTGTTCTCCCAGAAAGGTGTTAAGAGCTTGTTCCAGACTGGCATTCAGCGTGCAGTGTCACCAACCCCAAAGTTCCCCCAAAAACCACCACTCGGGCCACCAAAAAACAAAAACAAAACAAAAAGCCCAGCTTATTAAAAAAAAAATCACATCAGTAACATGACATGAACCTCACAATGTTCCCGCAAGGAGGCACAGTAGTAATTGTCCTTATTTTTCAGACAGGAGCTCTGCAAAATGAGATGTTAAATATCCAAAGTCACCAGTGACTGAGCCAGAAACAGAACCCAGCAGTCCTGACCGCCTGCTCTGACCTTACATCACTCTCCTCCTGCCGAGCTATTGTGTATTTATCATTTATTTCCATCTCTGAAAGCCACATTTGAAAGTTAGGGTTGCAAAAAGAAGCACTAAGGAGATTTCTAAGTGCTCAGTACTGGCTAAACTTTGTTCTCACTGAAATTAAGGTGGGAGCTTTACTTCTGGCTTCAGTGAGAGCAGGGTCAGATTAACAAGGAGCACTTCTGAAAATCCCCAGCTTGAAGGTTATAAAATGTCCTTCCAACTCTAACTCAGTGTGTGTCATACATTATGATACAGCCTCTATCTGCATGGTCACATGCCGTTCTACCCTATTGCTGGTTTGACAGTAGTGCTGAGAGGCCAGGGCCCCATTGTGCTAAGTGCTGTACAAATATAAAGCAGAGACAATCTCTGCCCTAGGGAGCGTACAGTCCTCACCTGCGTCTGCACTCACAGGCCTTGCGACGTCTTGTCCTCCTTTCCTTGCCTAGCACAAACACTGGACTGCAGCTCTGCACGTAGGAATCATGGTGTCAGGCACTGAAATGGACTTTAGTGGTGAAGGACACCGCCTCCAAAAAAAAATCCATGGCAAACCAACCACCAGGATTCCTCCAGCAATAAGTGACAGCACCATCACCTACAGAGCACCAGAATTTCTATCATGCCTCTCTCGATGGCAAAAATCTGCCCCCTCAGCTACTTGTCCCAAAATTCCACCACAAGGGCCAACAATAACTCCATTTCCCACTATATGTGTCCAGGAGGCAACATTCCAGTAAGACAAATGCAGATGCCCTGGGATTCCACCACAGAAGGGAAAAGAGGGGCACTCATGCAGAACCACCCAGACCTTTGAGCCATCTGGGCCTGGATACAGGATGGAAATCTAATGAGAACTTTCACCAGGAATTCCTGGTACCTCCCAGTTGAGGTCAGACCAGAAGACTCATTGGAGCAACCTTCCTCCCCAAATTTCAGAGTCATCCACATTCAGTCTTATTTGGAACCACAAAGAGCTGAGGCTTGGAAATTAAGTGAACAGAAATTAACCCCTCCAGAGAACAAGCTGAATTTCCCAAATCTCCACTGATTGGTTTCAGGCTAGGCTTGGCCCTGGAGCGAGCTGAAACTGTTTTTTTAATCCCACCGAGTTTACCCTCCTGCCTATACTGGTCCTTTGTGCACATGCTGCTAGAGACTGACTGTTTAATCATGTGTATGGAATGGAGGAAAACTCACTCCTAAAAGTCTCAGAGAGAAGCCCCATGTCCTGTAAAGGATCACTTAATGCAAGGGCCTGCACAGTTTTGAGGACGGTGCAACTGCAAAAGGAATTATTAGCAATTTTGGATCCAGGGTCCCCTACTCCATTGCACCAAACAGTGAGGGTCCTTATAACCACATCCCAAGCTTCCCTTCATACCCATTGTCCCTGCTCCCTCATCTCCATTATTATCTATAGGATACGATTCCAGGAATGTCACTCTAAAGCCTAGAATGTCTGGTGAGTCAGTGTAAAGTAATGGAAACAGCTACAAGCATGTCCGAGAACTCTTTTTGTTCAGAATATCCCCATGTTCAATCATCACTGGGCTTCATGGTCTGTAATCCCCTGTGACGGGGTGTGTATACCCCACACTGGACAAGAGAGGGTTAAACCCACACTTTGGGTGGCAGAAGTCCCACCCCTCAGACCGTGCTGGGCATGTTCCAACTACTGCCTCAGTACAAAAGAGAGCAGCCCAACTCATTCTGGGTGGACCACTGGAGGGGAAGGACCTTGGGGAGAGGCTCCAGCTGAAGAGCCATCACAGCCTTTGCCTGCAGGAACTGGGTACCCTGAGAGCCAGACTGGAGGCCTGCAGCCGACGGAGTCACAGGGAATCACCCATGCTGAGGAGCCCGGAAACCCCAATGTTCAGTGGACTACTACAGCGTCTGGAAGTGCGGTAGGAAGTGACCCAGGGTGGGTGCGTGAGTGGTAGCTCCCACCTGAGTGAGGTCAGTGTGTTTCGGTAGGAGTCCCCACTGACCCAGTAGCAGACCACTCCACCACCATCAGGGCTCTGGGTTGAGGCCCAGTGGAGTTGGGTGGTCCCTGGCCTCCCTACCTGGGCTGCCATCCCTTTCTCCTCCCTGAGTACTGGCCATTGGCCCACACTGCCCTATGTCTAGGGGCTACTATATTCACACTAGCCATTGGGTCGCACTGCCCTGTACCCAAAGGCTGTTATATTAACACTGGACCTTGGGCCTCACGGCCCTATGTATAGGGGCCACAATATTGACTCTGGCCACTAGGCCATGCTGCCTGAATGCAAAGGCTGCTGTAGTTGACTCTAGCTGCTAGGCCGTGCTGCCCTGACCATGAGGGCCGCTGGAATTGATTCTGGCCGCTAGACTGCACTGCCCTGAATGCGAGGGCTGCCATAGTTGACTCTGGCCACTAGGCTGTGCTGTCCTGAACACCAGGGCCACTACACTTGACTCTAGCCATTGGGCTACACTGCCCTGACCCCAAGGGCCGCTATACCATCCCCAGCCTCTGGGCCATGCCACTTGCAGCCTAAGGACTGTCAGGGAGACTGTGACAGTGGCGGTATCACAACCCTACCCCAAGCCAAAGGGGTGACGGGGTGTGTATATCCCGCGACATGATACAATTTTTAAGTTCTCAGCCATTTTCACTTTACAAGTAGACCAATTCAGCGTAGAGCTTCAGAAAGGCCTGTCTCTCTGCCTTCCCAAAGTCCTAGATCATCATGCTATCAGAGGTAACTCAACCAATCACCACCTTTACCTTACAGCTAATTTGCATGCAAAGGTTGTACAAGGAAGGTTGCACAGATGGTCAATTACCTGGCCCAACTGCCACCCTCTCAGAGCCAGAGGTGAAAGTAAGCCAGTCTGGTCCGGTACGGCATACTGGCAAGAGCCAGTACGCCGTGCCGGACCGCACTGGCTTCCATGGTGGGGATTTAAAGGGCTCTGGGCTGCCTGCGGCTGCGGGCAGCCCCAAGCCCTTTAAATCCCGCCCACGGCTCCGGTGGCCGGGCTGAGGCCGGATTTAAAGGGCTCAGAGCTCCCCGCCGCTGCAGGCAGCCCAGAGCCCTTTAAATCCTGCCCGTGGCTCCAGCGGCCAGGCTGGGGCTGGGATTTAAAGGCCTCAGAGCTCCTACAGCTGCGGGTAGCCCAGAGCCCTTTAAATCCCGCCCGCGGCTCTGACAGCCGGGCTGGGGCTGGAATTTAAAGGGCTCGGGGCTCCCTGCAGCGGCAGGAGCTCCGAGCCCTTTAAATCCTGGCCCCAGCCCGGCAAAGCTTGGGGTTCCTTGTGGCAGCCAGAGCCCCGGGCCCTTTAATTTGCTCCTGAGCCCCAAGGGGCTTCCAGTTACCTCTGAAGCTGGGAGCCCCTGGTTGATTTAAAGGCCCTGGGGCTCCCAGCCACAGCCGGTGCCCCAGGGCCTTTAAATCTTGAGAGGCCACACCTCTTCTGCTTGAAGCCACGCCTCTTCTGGATGAGGCCACGCCCCCCCCAGGACTCCGGCAGTACCAGTAAGTCCTGTAAATTACTTTCACCCCTGCTCAGAGCACCATAAATTTCCCAGCACAGCCCGCACCCAGACACAAATTAACCCTCATCCAACACCTGCACAAATCCACACAAGTCAGACCCCGGAGTTCTGTGTAAGCGCTAAAGTATGTCTCACAGTAAGAGATTACCTCACCCAGCTTGTCTCTAATAATTGTCGGTCAGTAGGTTATGCTTCTGCACACAATCCTATATGTTCTGTTTAACTGGGTGTATTGGCAGTTAGATCTATGTGTTGGTACATATGGTGCTATTTCCTTGGGAAACTATCACACATGGTACAGTTTTTTCATTGCCTGAATCTCTATGACTAGGATCATTCTTAGGTGCATAGCTGCTGCATACAGGATATACCTTCTAAAATAAACCATTATATGGCATCTGAAACCCTTTCATTCAGGAGACAGAGCAGCAGTTTGCCCTTCTCTCGAATACATTGCTGGGTGCTGCAGCTTTGGAGGTGGCTGTTGGTTGCTTCCACTGGTTGTCCAATTCTGCCCTGTTGTGACACTAGGAGCAATGTGTCTTAAAAAAAAAATCAGTTACCTCTATAAACAATGTTATACACTAATCATAACCATATGGTCATGTCATGATGTCACTACAGGGCAGAATTAAGGTGCATTAACTGTACACTTCCATACCTTACCATGTCTTGATTTCTTACCCTGAATTTCTTGGGTTTATAAAATTTGTTCGGGGGATAATTTCACCAGTCCCCGAATGTTTTTAACCCTATAATACAGACAAGTGCTCTCCATCTTAACTCCAGTTTGAGATGACTTTTACCTGGGAATATATTTTATATTCGCTGAACAAAGTTCTGTATAAATGTACTGCAACCACTGTTTTGGCATCTGGGAATCTGACACCTTTTGCAGTCAAACAAATGCTTAAGGGAGCCCAGAGCTCTGGCAAACCACCAGAGGGATATCTTCCACAAGCCCCCTATGGAGGACACCCAGCTGCCCTGCAGGAAAGTTGTCCTTGGAACTTGGGCTTCAGATGATATGGGAAACAGCAAAAAAAGCAACATCTCCAGGACCCAGGCTCATGCTACTATCAGCCACTTCTTGCTGATTCTTTGGCACTTCTCCCAGCTCCTGTCATCAGCAGCTTCTTCCATGGTTGCTACAGCTGGTGAATCCCTCCACTCCCCACTGACACCATTGCCTCTTGGTTCTCCAATTCCCCGCTTTCTCCTTTGCTTTCCTCCTCAATCTGACACTGCATCGCAGCTAACTTTGCTACATCTCTTTGTGGTCTCGAAGTTATGTGGTCTCAAAGTTAATGTACCCACTCTTTGAAAGGAAGCACAAGCTACAGAGGACTGGTTTTCAGCTCAGCTAAGTTCAAAGCTAAGCGCTAGTTTGCTCATCATGTAGGATTCTCCAAATCTAGGTGAAAGGTTAGCCAACATTTTCAAACTTGGGTGTCTCACGTCAGTGGCAGCAGCTGGGGGGCTCAGCAGGAGCTCCACCAGCTTTTTTGCAGTCCTAGGCGGTGGAAGGTCTCGCCCCTAAAATGCCGCCCCCAACAGAGGTGGCGGAAGGTCTGGCCGCCACGGTCACCGCCCCCCAAATGTTAGCGCCCTAGGTGACTGCCTAGGTCGCCTAATGGGTTGTGCCGGCCCTGGGGCTCAGCACTTGTGCATGCCAGGCCACTGATTGTGTGTTGCCTTAATATCGATTAATGCCTGAGATCCAAGTTTGGAAATCAGTGCAGCTGTAGGCTTAATGAATACATGCGATATGCAGCATGCTGAAAACCACTGTGTTCATTGCTTTAAGGAAACATGCCAAGGAAAGCCATATTTTTTGTCTGTCATATGTATCTGTCTAATGCTTGTTAAAGGGTAACATCTATGGCAAGGAACAGCTACATTCATATTTTATAAGCAGGGCAGGAAAGTTATTTGTAACGTTGCTGTATAAAGAATTTGTGTCTTTCCTTAAAGAATGGAGTCAGCCACCAGCATTGCTAAAGCAAACCTTACCTCTCAAACTGATCGCGAGGGAGCCGAAAAGTCAAGCCTCCTGCCAACGGTCAGCTGCAGGCCTCCAGAGTATTAAATCCTTCTACACAAAGAGAAAAACCTGGGTGGACAAGAACATAAAAGGCAATCAAGGGGACTCTACTCTTTCCTCCTGCATTTTTTAATTAGCATAGCAAGCCAATCAGTGGGAGCACTCACTGATGGGAGATGCCAGCCTTGATTGATGTCACATGTGTTCTATCAGGCTAATTGAAGCAACCTGACACACCAAAAAAAGGAGCCTTGAAGACCATGACAAAAACGAAGTAAATTCAGGAAACAAGAATGCCATTCCAAGAAAGAGGCAACCAGTCTCCCTAATGCAAAGCAGAGCAGTTCTGCAGCTTGGTGAGTCTCTCCAAACTTCAAATGTGAACTATTTGCCTTCAGCTAAGACCTCTAAATAAAAAGCATGCTGGAGAGCCAACAAATACAGAATATTCTGTGTTTCATCCTTCTTTTCACATGCAGAGAGGACAAGCTTCCATTGTTGAGGGGACCCCTGATATTGGAAACTGGATCCAGGTGCAGCTCCTCCCAAAGTATATAATGGTCTCTCTGTAAACCAGTACCCATCTGAGATAGCCAGATGGGCAAGGAACCAGCCACCAGCACTATATAGCAGAGATGGACTAGTAGGGGACCTCAGAGCTCCTGTTCCCTAAGAAAGAGAAATAATCAGAACCAGGAAGAGTCCACTTATTGACTCAAATTCCATTTGGAAGTGGAGCTCTCAGCTGCTTGGCCAGCAGCTCCCCATTTTGTGAACAGAATATTCACCACCCCCACTCAGCAGCCAAGGATGGGACATGGAACGAAAGCTTCATCAAAAGAAAAAACCAGCTGATCAATACCTTACGCCATTTCCCAGATAGCTCAGCTTTGTCCCATAAAATCCAGGCCCTAGTGAAAACATGCCCCCACCCAAAGAGCGTCTCTCGGCGTCTTGCTTTTCCATGCTCCCTTGGCATTGCTTTGGGCTCTCAGAACACTCCTAGAAACACAACCCATTCCTTCCCCATCCACACTCACACACTGGCTTCTGTTTCAGCAAAGCAGGTGGAGAATTTTGGCTGCAACCAGCCAAGCCATATAAAGTGTTGAGGGTGAGTCTGATCCTTGCTCTCTCATCAGGAAGAGCATGCCAGCTAACGTGGTTTGAGTATATCAGGCCATCAGAGCCAGTGTCTGGCTCAAGCTTGATTGAACTCCTCAAGACAGGTTTCCTCTCTAGAATACTGCTCAGAACCCTGGCTGCCTGGAGACCATCAAGCAAAGATCTAAATGTTTCTAGAGAAAGAGTCCTTTCAGCCTGTAGAGTCAAGAAAGGCTGCTCTGCTGTCATGAGTTCCACTGATCTCCCTGTCACCCCCCACCTGCTCCCAGTGACCTTCTAAAAATGAAAAGTTTTCATGACACTGGGAGGCTCTCAGCTGAGGACATCACTGTGCTTTACATACCCTCGTTGTCCCAGCACCCTGTGAGCTCAGTAAGCATGAGCCCATTTTACACATGGGGAAGGGGGCTCTGTGCCTCCATTTCCCTAAGGGTCGGACAATGGCAGTGCTGGGAGTACAATGGAAAAGTCCTGATTTCCACCTGTGCAGTCCCACCACTGTGAATGTCCCACATTTTTTTTCCTCCAGAAACTAGACAGGAGACTGAGCTGCAAAATCTGTGTCTGGATTCAAACATCTTCACCATATTGGGATGTTTGGACCCAGGGTTTTGGTTGACGGCACCACACGTACATTGATCAAACAACTGGTGTTGCTCCTGTGCAATAGTGAACTCAGGCAAAAGGGCTAGGACCCTTGTGGAGAAGCTCCCTGTGGAAGGGGGCTCTTCTCTGCCACAGGGGCCTGGCTAACCTTTCACTTTCCTGGGCTGATTTTCTCCTTTTTGCCCCTTGTTTTTAAAAATATTTTAAAGTACTGGGCCCAGGGTGCGGAGGGAGGAGATGTCACAATATTTGGGCCACCCTGGTGAGTGGAATCTCAGCATTAAAGCATGAATCTGAGAAGGGTCCTGGGCAGGGGGTCTCACTCCATCCTTCACTCTGCTTTCCCTCCTTCACTTTCGCCCTCATGTGGTCCCCAGTAAATGCCTTAAACCCTCACCAAAGACCCAGTCTGCCTCCTC
This sequence comes from Mauremys reevesii, assembly GCF_016161935.1. Classification (NCBI taxonomy): domain Eukaryota; kingdom Metazoa; phylum Chordata; order Testudines; family Geoemydidae; genus Mauremys; species Mauremys reevesii. Next base: position 64,765,296 of record NC_052629.1, on the reverse strand, counting down.
CACAATTCTCCAAGTTCTGCCAGTTTAAGGCATGACAAGAGATTAAGGCAAGAAATTGAAGAGAGGGGGACTGTAACCTCAGAAAGGGGGTGGAGAAGAGACCATGTGATACAGCTCTATAAAATGGTGAATGGTCTAGGGAGGGCAGATGGGGAGCCTTTGTTCCCCTGCCTCATAACAGGAAAAACAGAGCATTCCATGACATTAAAAGGTGGGAAACTCACAATCACTTAAGTCTTAAATACTTCTGAAAATCTGGCCCTAGGTGCTTAACAGTGCAGTTAAGCACCAAGTGGGATTGTCCAGGGTACCAAAATTAGTTAGGGGCCTGTAATAGGATGGCTTTCCCATGGGCTGGAGAGCCTGGGGCTAAGACAGCCCTGATTACAAGATGAGCCCAACACGAGCAGAATCAGGGATTCCCCTATAAAGGGCAGCAGGAAGCTGCAGGGATGAGTGTGGTTGAGAGAGAGAAGCAGCCGAGACTGCCAGAGGCAGAAAAGGCTTGGAAACAGGAGACAGTGTGGAGCTGAGGCTAATGAAAGGAGAAAGGCTGGTTCCTGCAGAGCCCTGGTCAGATAAAGCCTGGGACTATGAGTTAAAGCTGGGATGATGAGCTGAAAATCTTTGTTCATTTTGGACTTTTGAGTTCTGCATTTTTGACCAACTATTGCCAGCCTGAGGCAAACTGGTGAAGAGTGAATTAAAGGATTTGTGCTCAGCTGATCACTGGAGACTGACTTCTTAGAGGGGCCTGGATGAAGAATAAATAGAGGCAGGACAGCCACTGAGGCCACCCTAGATGCAAAGGGGCTCTTGGAGGGCAGTAAGTGGCCATGGCCCTATAATGCCCAACTCCAAGTGACATTAGTGGCCTTGGGCACCTAACCTTGGCTAACCTGGCTCTTAGGGTATGTCTACACCGCAGTGTGGACACTGGCATGGACAGTGGCACTGGCTAGCCACCTAAGTACAAGACTGCCTGACTCGTGCAGCAGGAGTTGTTGCCCCACATCTGCCTGTCCCACATCTGCCTGTCCCATCAGCACAGCCCCTCTTGTGAGAACAGCTTTGGGTTGCTGAGTGGAGGGGCAGGGGAGGAGATCCCTGACTGCAGCAGCTGTGATTGGCTATTCTGCTCCAGGAGGCAGGCCTATGGGGCAGATACCCAATCAGGTGACTGAAATATGCTAGAGGGATGAAGTTTCTTGTGCCATGGCCAGACTGGTGCCAGCCCCAGCCGAAATCCCATCCCATCTTTGCAAAAGCATTGCCAGATCTGGCGACAGGGTGGAGACAGCCAGGCAGGTCCTATGGCTCAGCCTAGACAGGGCCAGGGTGGGGAGCTCCCTGGTGCTGCAAAGCCTAGTGTAGCTTGTGTTGGAGGAGAGAGCTGTCATTCCCTGAGCCGCATTGCAGACCCATTCCTTCTCCCAGCCACACTCCTCTCCCTGCACACCAACGACCTTTTCAAGAATAAAAACACCTTTGTGATGAAGTTGCAGTTCTAGGCATATGAGCTGGGTGAGTGCCTGCCACTTTCCCAGAACATTAGCACTAAAACCCCCTAATATTAGCATCCTAGCAGATGCAGGGTTAAGGTAGCACTTTCACAGTATATATAGGCTTATCTCCACAGTGCCGCATTCATTCACATAATTAGTACAGCCTTAACTCTACCCCAGGAGACAGAAAAAGCCAAATCTCTCCTTAAATTTTAATATTCTGGTTTTCACCAGAAGCCAGATTCTGCAATGGGTCTCTCCTATGCTTAGTCAGGCACATGATCAGGGCCAGTCACAGGGGGAGCCAGCAGGGCCATTTGGCCTGGGCCTCAAGCTGAAAGGGGGCCTCAAATTTAGACACTTGTTAATTTTTTGGCACTTGATAAGTTTCACAACTTGTTCTTATGCGCATCCCATTTGCACAGGAAAAGGCTAGAAAAGCATTTGTTAAATAAAAAAATATTCAAATTATGTCTCACTCTTTTTTTCGTGCCTTATTTTGTCTTCATGTGTCGTCATTTTTAATGTTTATTATGGCTAGGGGCCTCAAAAGCTGGAAATGGCCTGGGCCTCTCTGGACCTCTGAGAGGGCCTGCATGTGATAGTGCTGCTGAATCAGGGACCAGGAGAAAATAAGGGACACTAACCTCCTTGGCTAGGCATTCATCAACAGTTGGCACATAAGTCACGTCAACAGTTTCATGGTCACTCTCCTGACTTCCCTCCCATAAAGGCATCCAGCTGAACCCAGCCTTCCTCCAGCTGAACCTGACAATAACATTATGCAGTACCTTTCCCGTCACTCCAAGAATGCTAACTTGTCACTGCTCTGCTGGAGCAAAGTTAAGGTTGTTCTGGTTAATGAACTTGACTGTGTGGTTTGCAGTGGCAGTACAGCCTCAATTCTGAACATCCTGGGACCCTAACGTTGGTGCTTTGGGAACTCTGATGTCCTGGGAAGGTGACACATGCTCTCTGATCTGTGCCTGGAACTACAGTTCACCTGCACAGAGATTTTTGGCACATAGCACCACATTTGTAAAACAAGGTACATCACATAGCTTCACCACAATAATGAAATTGCATCAGAAAGATATTTGGCTGCTTCAAACAGACATTTATCCCAGTTGATTTGGGTAGAGCCATATCCCTGGACTCTACCCTGGGGGGAGAGGGATATCAAACAAAAATATTTGACTAATGGAGTCTACAGAAGTCCCATGGTTTTCTCCTCCTGCAAAGGTCACCTTCGTTATGGAGGTTGCATCCAGGGGCGGTGAATTATATGGGCCCATGGTGCTCATGCTCCAGCGATATTTAGGGGCCGGGGGCCCAGCTCCACCAATATTCAGGGCCATGTCTCTCCCCCGGCCCTGCACGCCACCCCCGCACGCCTCCCCTGAGTGTCCCTGCCTGCACCCTGGGCAGCAGGTGGCTGTTCCCTGCACCATCCCTACACCATCACGTTGGTTCCCGGCATGAACTGCCGCCACAGAGTCCTAGCACCCCCCAACCACTGGTGTCAGGACAGGCTGACCCAGGCTGACCCTGCCCCTGCCCCTTTTCCGGCAGGACCCTCCACCAGACTCCCCATCCAAACCACAAAGCTGCCTCTCGCGTGGAGGTGTACTGAAGGGAAGAATGGTTGTGCTGAATATCACAGGATCTTACAGTGAGCAATTTATTGAGTAATCCATCCCCTGTCATCCACTCCCAGCAATGACTGATTTTGCTGTGTGACATCTAGAAGAGCCATCTGAAGGAGAGATTTAGCATTTCTCATGGGAGTGACCTGGGCAGCTACCTCAGTGAAAAAGGTGGAAGAAATCACTGAGGCGATCTTTGGCAGAGAAAGATACTGAAAGAAATACTCCCGGCAGACTGCCCGACATAAAGCTTTAAGTAAATATTAAGTCTGTGAAGTCAAACTACACAGTAAATCTTGCTGACAGTATAAACTGAGAGCTGCTTTTCAAGCAGTAAAAACATCCATAATTGTCCAGAAAGGAAGAGAGTTTTATTACCAGTTGCAAAATCAATGAAGGAGGCTTGATTTTCAGCTGGCTTCTTGATTTCAGCCTGCCTGTTTCCTAGGTAATGACAGCTCTTGCATCGGGACAGTAGTGTACAGACCATAAACAGTGTGAGTCAAGTGACTGTATCAGTCACACAGGGACAGGGCTGTTTATTCAGATTTTATAACTGAGATATAATTAAGGCCGTAATGAATCGCTCTTGTACAATCTTCAGTGTAGCCTGGCTCCATTGCATGTGTAATTGCATGTCTACCCAAACCTCCTCCAATAATATGCTATAATTAGGGCCATTTTTGTGTAGTCTCTTTATATTTCACATAAATAGATAATTTAATCATGGCATCTGACCCTATAGACCCTCTCACAAGGAGCCCCTGCTGAAGGCAAAAGGAGTCCTGCATCTAAGGGCAGGCCCAGAAAAAGCAGCTTAAAAACTAGTCATGCAAGAGCTTTCCCATATATGTGACATCAGTAAAAGGTGCAGTTAAAGGATCCCACAGCTGATCTCCACTGCCACAGACTTAGGAATTCTGTAAGGCCCTGAAGCATGGTAAGGCATAATATTACAAATGGAAAGGAAATTTGTGTTAGACACCAGCTCCCTTGCATTGATTGCCATGGCATAACTCTCAGAGCCACTGAGTGCTCAGGTACAGAAAAAGGTGAATTGTTATCAACTGGGCTTTAAACCCCCATCATAGAACATCTTTCTAAGTTTATTTAGCAATGAGTTTACTGCTGGTGTCGGGGAGGATTTGCCACCCTGGAGGATGGAGTCCCAGCTTGTGCCAATAACAGGTACCAGACGGACAGCTGTAATTCAGATGTCCTGGACATTGTGACACAGCAATGCACCTTACCCACACTTACATTCCTTCAGACTCTGCAGCTCCTGCAGTCTATGCACTCCTTCCTGAGAAGACCAGGATAGCTGCATGATTGCAATAAAGGAATATAGACATTGCCAGATGGGGTCAGGCCAAGAGTACATCTAGTCCCCTATCCTGTCTGATGGTGCCCAGAGCCAGGTGCTGCAGAAGAAGGTGTAAGAACCCTGTAGTAGCACATGGGGGGGATAATCTGCCTCCCGCAGCGGGATCAGGATGAGATCTAGTAGTTACAGATTGGTTTAAGCCCCAAAGCAGAACGTTTAATATCCAAATACTCTTCCAAAAGTGTTGTTACTAATAGCAGTTATAACTTTGGATGGTTCTGTTACCCATATAAATGTCTGATCCCTTTGTGAACCTGGCCTCAGTTCTTGACCTCAGCGACTTTGACACTCTAACTCTGTGTTCCATGAGAAAGTATTTCCTTTTATTGATTCTGAATATGACACATTTTAAGATCATTACATGTGGTCTAATTCTTGTGCTGGAGACAGGGAGAAGAGAAGCCCCAATCTACCTTCTCTAGAACCATTCCTAGTTTGGACACTTGCTCAGTAAGCAAGCTCCTTTCTAGCAAACCATTGTCTAAGTTAGAAATGCCAGAGAGAACCTCTCACAGACGCACAATTCCTAAACTCAGTCTTCCTCTAAATAAAATAAATATGAAGACTGAATATAGCGCCAGTATGAACTGACCATCTCTTCCCCCTCCCTGACCTCACTGGGCCAGCCAAGATTGCAGCAGGCCATTCATCCTTCTAAAGGAAAAACTTTCCCTACAAACATGTTTGTTTTTTAAATAAATCATCCTGGAAAAAGACAACTTGGTTTCAAATGACAGAAAATTAAAAGGTTGGTAAATTCAAACTAGGCTGGGAAGTTGGCAAAGCCTTTATCACCACAATTTTCCCATCCCAGTCAGAGGCGCCTTCCCTACATCTGAACGTCAGTGATTCCTTCTTGCTTCCTCACATAGGAACGTCAGTGCTTCCAGCCTCCTTCCACATGCAGCAATTACAGAGTTTCTCCACAAAAACTACTCCCTGCCCCACAAATTGTTTTCTTGAAATCAGTTGCCCCTGAAGAGTTGCTTTCTGTGATCCCATATCTGATGATGGTGAGTTCAAGTCCTTTATAGTCACGGCTCCAAACTCACTAGCACTTTATCCTCTTGCACCCACAGGTATAGTCATTTCCTCCTTGGAACTGCAAGGCTAGGTTAGGCCACCGGGTTGGGGCTAGGGGCGGCGGAAGGAGCAGGGCCCTGGGTGGCAGAAGCAGTGGGGTGGGATGGGGGGCTAGTCTTCCCAAACAGGGGGTTCATGCACCACCCATGAAGATACACGAGTAATACTTAGCATAAGAGTTGGGCCCAAACAAACACCAGATACAAACAACCTCAAGGTTAAGGGGAGTTCTGATCTTTCTCAGACCAGAGCTTTGTTGCCTTGTCTCATATCTACTTAGCACTCACCTAATGCTTTGCAGGTGATCTGCTGATCTCAGTTAAACAGGTGTAAACCAAGAGTAACTCCACTGACTGCACTACAGCCATTAGACTTGTGCCAACAGAACTGAGAGCAGAACCTGGCTCCCTCTCTTCCAAATGTGTCTTTGATCTGAGCCTGCCCCCAGTCATAGCTGCTACTGCCCCCATCCTTTAGCCATGCTGCCTGTGTCCCTTCCTGACCACAGGTGAATTTAGCCTAAATATGGCCCAGGGCCAACACCACTTCAGGCCACTCAAAAAACACTTTTCCCAATACACTCTTTCTTCTAGCCCAGCTCTCTTCCAGGCACCCACATGGATTCTATTCTATTCAGATGTGTATACAGCCTCGTCACCCGATTATCTGAATGCCAATTGTCTCCCTCCCCTGCTGGGAGCTTCATTATAGTGGCACAGCTGCGCCACTACAGTTAAGGATGCATCGCAACTTCCATTTATAGGTCAACATTTAAGTACTCAAATCGACATACTTAGCGAGATTCCTTTGAAATATGGTGTGCTTCCTGGGGCTTGGGGGTTGTGATAGTGATCCAAATGTGAGGTCATTTGACCAAGGGGTTCCCAAGTTACAGCCCTACCCACCCACCCACCCCCAAAAAAACCCCAGTTTCCTTCTGCTGCCTTTTAATGTTAAGCAAAGAGGTACTAGTGACTGGATGAATCACAGACCTTGTTGAGATTGATGTGTGTGAATTCACCCTTCAGTTATCATAAAGGAGAAGTTAATCATAAGCCCCCCACCTAAGACAAAAGGAGTTTTGAACTAAATGACTGGAGGTTGCTACAATTTGAGAGGCATGTGGCCATTTTATTTTGGGAGGAATGTAATCAAAGTATTTTGAGATAGACATGTGACTGCTTCCTGAGAGGGGAGAGGTATTAGGAGGCAGAAGTGAGTCGAGTTTTACCCAAGATAGTGCATCGGTAAATCTTTGGGGGACCCTAATTGTGAATGGCATTTAAGAACACATTCACAAATTCACATCCCTAGATGTGCAATCTGGAAAGATTACCATGTGCATGTGCCAGTGAAGAAGAACAGAGGGTTTCTGTGCAGCTTGACGCTTACATGCCACAGCCATCACCCTGGCGAACACCCCTCCACTGATGTTTCTAGTCTGAACCTTTATACACATGTACAATAAAGAATTAATAACTCATGTTAAGTGCAACAAGTTCTCTCTGTTACAGCATCATGTGTTTTTATTTTATGGGAGGTTTACTGTGAACACCACAGAATAGTCAGCAGTTGGTCTAACCAAAACCTTTGTTATACCAAGTGGGGAGAAGCCAGACACAGAGGACTTTGGGAGGAGAGGGGATGGACCATGAGGATGAGTGTAGGCAAGCCCTGAATTGGTTGTTCCTTAAAATCTGTGTTTTACCAGTCCCTGGGTGGGGGAATGGTTCCTTCCTGATCGGGAGGCAGATTAATGTGCTGTTTCCAAAGACACATAGCATCAAGGGTTATAAGAAGTGGAACAGCGCCAAGAGGAGAGACTGAGGAAGTACTATAGTAGAACATTCCATAACCCACTGGCCAGGGCATTCTCCTGCAATGCTGGAGACTCAAACTCTAATCCCTTCCCACATCAAGCAGCTGGGAAGAACTGAACTTGGGCCTCCCATATCCCAGGTGTGCCCCAAACCAATCGGCTAAAGCTCCTAAGGGAGGCAGCAGCCCCTGGCCACGTGGTAAATCTAGTCCTCCTTGTCAGTGAGCATGAAAATCTAAACACCATTTTCCAGGCTGAAACCAAAGGAAATGTTTGACTTTTGTGGTTCGAGCTATACTACTGGGCAAACTCCACACGAATTCACCAATAAATTCGGGCATTTTTAATCAAATAAACTATTTATCCAAAAAAACTTTCACCCAGCTCACTGAGTTCCACATCCTCTGGGACTCGAGCTCCTCCAGATGGCAAAGGAAGGAGTGAACAGGAGTTGGGGCTATTGCCCTCTCTTGCTCCTGACACTGGAGTTCTCCTGATGCCCAACGGAGAGCACCCTGCACCTTCCTGAGGACCACAGCATCAGGCCCACTTCCCCTGTAGCACAGGAGAGATTGTGCCTCCATACAGCACAATGCCCCCATAGGGTAGGAAAGAGCTGTGGTGCACTGTGCAATCACCCCACTTTGTACAATGTGGCTTTTCCCCCCTCGCCCACTCTATGCTCCACCCTCAGGGAGCCCAGTTACTGGATTTTCACCCAGAGTGAGCCGAGCAAAAACTCTGCTGTGTTTGCCCAGTGCAGGGTCTTCAAACACTCATCATTCAGTCAAACCAATCTCTTCTGAAGCAAGGCCATGTACTGCCCTTCTGTGAGAGGTATCTCCATGCTAAAGTACAGCACTCATGTCTCTGCCTGCCAAGCTGTAACTGCTATGGCCCAAACAAGGGCAGTCAGGACCATGGGGCACAGCAGGGTCAAACCTGAGGCTAGAAGTAGCAGAGGAGTTTGTAGTCAGGTTCCAGGCCAGGGTCAATACCAAGGGTCAGAATCCAAGTCAGGAGGCAAGATCCAAATCAAGTCACGGTCAAAGCCAGGAGTTTAAGAGCAGGAGTAATCAAAGCAGCCATAGTCAATCCATACTGTTGCCCAGACACTTCCTGGAACACCCCTTGGGTTTATGTAGGGCGGGGAGCCCATAGGCGCCGACTCTGTGGGGCTGGAGCACCAATGGAAAAAAATTAGTGGGTGCTTAGCACCCACCAGCTGCCAAGCTCCCCCTTTCCCCCAGCACCTCTTGCCCAGTGGCCTGCATCAATCAACTCATCCCCCTTCCTCCCAGTGCCTCCTGCATGCCGCGGGAATGGGGCATGCTCGGGGGAGGGGGTGGAAAGAGGCAGGGTGAAGCTTTGCAGGAAGGAGTGGAGTGAGGACAGGGGTGGGAAGAAGCAGGGTGGGACTTAGGGGGAAGGGATGGAGTGGAGGCTGGGCCGGGGTGGAGCAGGGGTGGAAAGAGGCAGGCCAGGCATGAGGGCTTCGGGGAAGGGGTGGAGTTGGAGTGGGGTGGTGGAGTGGGTGTGGGAAAAGGTGGGGCAGGGGATGGGGGCTGGGTGAAGGGGTGGAGTTGGGGCAGGGCCTGGGGATGAGGGGGGAGAAAATTAGAAGCCAGTGCCTGTGGGGGAGCCAATCAGGAGCCATGAGGCTGCTGCCTATCAGACCACTTGAGGCAGGACTGCCCATGGTCTGTGTCCACAGTGTGTCATGGGCAGTGGAGCACAAGCTAGTAACAGCTTTTGGAGATGTCTTCTGCCTGGTAGCTCTACAGGCCTGCATTCTAGACCCCTGGGCCTTACATCACCCCCTGGAAGGCTGCCATGAGGTTAGGAGGCAGGCTCTCAGGATTGCTCCTCTGTGCCATAGACCTATCAGTCCATGAGCTACCAGGGGGAGTCGCATCTGATTTTTGAGTCCAGTATCTCATGGACCTCATACTCATTGTGTCCTACTCATTGTGTGCTTGGATCCGCACAGCATGGGGCAGTAGTTGAGCCCGGTGAGCAAATGGGTTGTTGATGTAGAGTTTTAGCAGGATACATGAAACACTGGATGTATTTTGAGGAATCTGGGTAACTGAAGCTTCATGGTCACTGGATTGATTAACTGGCTGATGGATATTCCCCTTTTCGGGATAAGGCACCAGCGACCTTGTTCTGGGCCCCTGGGTGGTATGTGATGGTGAAACTGAAGCATGGTGAAACTGAATCCCAAAGCTGCCTCTCATTCAGCACTTTGGCTCAGTGGAGATACACTAAGTTTTTATGATCCATGTATATCTCTTTTGGGTACCGTGCACCCTTCAGCTAGTGGCACCACTCTTCGAAGGCCACCTTGGTGGCTAGAAGCTACTTATCTAGAATTTTGTAATTCTGTTTGACTGGAGTGAGCTTCTGTGAATAGTAGGTGCAAGGGTGGAGGTGCTGCTTTTGCAGAAAAGGAGTGTCAATGTGGCAATTTGGCCTGAAAACCCAGAGTTGAAGTGCCTATAAAATTTAGCAAACTCCAGGAAGCATTGTTTCTCCTTATGTTTTGGGGGATGCCAAAGTCCATATAGCCTCCACTGTCTTTGGAGGCCATCAGGGGACAAGATGTAGCGCAGGAACTCCACTGAGTGCTGGTCAAAGATGCACTTTTCCAGCCTTGCATATAGGCCATGTTGGCAGAGCCATTTCAGCACCAACTGGACATGCTGGGTGTGTTGCTCAGAATCCTCAGAAAAGATGAGGATACCATCTACGTAGACTACCATGTACTGGTCTAGGAGGTCATGGAAGACCTCATTTACAAAGTGATGGAATGTTGCAGGAGCATTTATGAGGCCAAATGGTGTTACCATAGTGGCCGTACTGGGTTTGAAAACCTGTCTTCCATTCATCCTTGGCTTGGATCCAAACCAGGTTGTAGGCCCTCTGTAAGTCAAATGTTGTGAATACCTGGGCTAATCGTACATGACCAGTAGTTTTGGAATGAGTGGAAGGAGTATTGGTGTCTGATGGTAACCTGTCTGAGGGCCCAGTAATCCATGGATGGAATACAGGTGCAGGTTTCTAACTTCATTTTTAATGAACAGAATAGGGGTTGTGGCAGGAGAAGTAGATGGCTGTGTAAAACACTTGGCCAGATTCTCCTGGAGACAGGAACGCAGGGCAGCCAGCTCAGGTTCCAACATCGCACAGAACAGCACCTTGGCCCACCGTTGCAGCTCAATCAGGCAGTCTTAATCCCGGTGTGGTGGTAGGGTGTCAGCATTCTTCTCCTCGAAGACACCACCATAGTTGCTGTACTTGGGGGGCAATGCTGGAGTCAACTCTGGGGGTGGACCCCACTTGACCTACAGCCAGGGCCAAAGGGGACCTGTCTTGGTTCTGGGGTTTGTCAGATGCATAGGCAGACCTGGGAGAAGCAGTTAACCTGGTGCTCATACCAAAGGACATGTGGATCATGAGCCATCAGCCACAAAATGCCAAGGATTATGGGGAAGTGTGGATCATTCCAAACTGAAGGACTTTCTGATGGTCCCAAATGGCAATTTCCAGAGGCACCATCTCCTGTGTCACTGGCCCCGATGATAGGAGTGAGCCATCTGTAGTTTCCATTCGGTCAGGAACAGTTTTTAGTTGAACTAAAATACACAGGGCTTGGGCCACGTCAGCATCTAGGAAGCTGTCCGCTGTCCCAGAATCCACCAGTTGTGAGGGATCACAGGCCTCAAACCTGGGCCCATAGGTCCCCAGGCAGTGCTCAGGCCATAACCATCAACCAGCAGCTCACCTGAGAAACCAGCGAAGGGTCGGCTTGCAGAGGGCTCCACTCCCAAAGTTCTCAATTTGGAGAAAACATCCAGCACCCTGATTGGCTGAGGAGCACTATATAAACCAGGATGTAACAACAAGAAGTTGTCTGAGCAACTAGAAGAATCTTTGGCTTACTGCTACTATGGATCCTTCCTGCTTACCAGGCTCCTGAGTCCTGCATTCCTGCCTGCTCCCGGTTCCTGCTTGCTCCTGGTTTCAGTCCTCTTATCCCAGACTTCAGTCTACTCCCAGTTCCTGCTGTCTTGCCTTACTCCAGACCCAGCTTCTCCGCTTTACCTCTGACATTGTCTCCATCTCTGCTCCCTGGCTTGGCATCTGATGCTGTCTTCAGTTTTGACCCTTGGCTCTGACTATTAGGCCTGGCTCCTGCTCTGACCACTAGGCATGACTGCCCATGCCCCGGTCATTGCACCATGTCCACTCTAGTGGAATTCAGTAAGGCTCCCCTGGAACACAGAGGCAGACCTGGACTTTAAGGTGTGGGGAATGCTCACCATGCTAGGGGCATGCCTTGGTGAGAAGTAAGGGGGCATTATCTCAGGGCTTGCCCAGGCCAACCCCATGGCGTGGTCCTGGGCATGGTCATTTCTTGAACTGTCATGCTAGACCTCAGGATAGGCAGTGGGTAAGAGTAGGGCCAGATCCTACACAGGAGAAACACAGCCTATGGTGGCAATGGTGCTTTTTTCTCAGGGGTCACATGGCAGTGGGTGCTATCCAGCTACATGAGTCCAGGGTCTAGATTGGAAACAGGTATCAATGGGCACCGGTCGAGTAGTAGCACCGACCCCTTCTCTTCCTCACATTGCTCATTAAGTCTATCGTCAACGTGTATGACAAAGTTGACAAAGGCATCTAGGTTGGTCAGGGCCTCCTCATGAGCTAGCTCATCCTTAATCTACTTGCATAGTCCCCACCAGAACTGGTAGAGCTGGGCCACTTCATTCCACTCAGTGTTGGACACTAGTTGCCAAAAGTGGGTGTCGTAGGAGAAGGCCAGTTCCTGCCCCCACTAGAGTTTGCACAGGGCCACCTCTGCCAAGCAGGCATGGTGGAGATCATCAGATATGTTGGGACCCATGGAGGAAGGCATCCCAGTTTGATAGCATCGGGCTCACTCATTCGAGTAGGGGCAAGGCCCAGTCCAATGCATCTCCCATCAGAAGGTTTAACAATAAGCCCCACTTTTGCTTGGTCAGTGGGGTAGGACCAGGGGTGGAGCAGAAACAGCAGGTGGCATTGGTTGATAAACCCCCTGAATGTTTGGCAGTCCTCATTAAAATGTTCTGGGAGGGGAACTGGGTCCAGGTACGCAGGCGCAGTGCTTGCCCATAAGTGCAATGTTCTCATCCTGCAGCCGGGCCTCCTGCTTTCATAGCATATGGTGGTCTGCGGTCGGCTGTGCCAGTTGGACCCACAGTGCCACGTTTTCATCATGGAGCTGGGTGGATTGCCTGCACAGAGTGTGGTTCTCTGTTGCAAGCTGTGATGCTTGAGCTTGAAGCATGGGTTGTTCTTCCTGGGAATGGTCAGTTCATTCAGGCATCTCCAGTACAGGCAGGGGAATGCCAGGCAGGGAGTGGTCTGCTGCCACCATGTTCCCCCAGAGTAGGCCTTCCCACAGTCTAGGGTAGTCCAGGCAAACTGTCAGGATCCTAACAAGGGCAGTCAGGACCAAGGGTCAGAGCAGGGTCAAACCTGAAGCTAGGAGTAGCAGAAGAGTTCGTAGTCAGGTTCCAGGCCAGGGTTGACATCAATTTTTAGAGTTGGAGTCAGGTTTCAAGGTCCCGATCAGGAGTGAATTCCAAATCATGTCAAGGCCAATGCCAGAAATGCAGAGCAGGAGATCTGTACTGTTGCCTGGACACTTCCTGGAATGCCCCTGGGGTTTATATGCAGCAGGGAGCCAATCACGAGCCATGAGGCTGCTGCCTCTCAGACCCCTTGAGATAGGAGTTCCCATAGTCTGTGTTCACAGTGAGTCATGGGTAGTGGAGCACAATCTGGTTACAACCTTTACTGGGTAGCAGCATGAAGATGTCTGCTTCCTGGCAGGCTTGGGTTCTAGACCTTCTGGGTCTTACAGTAGCCCTGTTCTGGTCTGACTAAACAAGGGCTGCATAGTATAAACAATTACTGAGGGCAGTTGGTGGGAAATGGGGGATTAGAACGCAGCCCTAGGAGGGAGGAGAAATTTTGTTCTGGGAGTAGCAGAGGAGTTCTTCGTATGGTATGTTGTCAAGAGTGTTTGGAGTCATTTTCCAGTGAAGTTAGCAATCCTCATGCATGCATAGTGCATCATTTCTTAGGCCCAGTCTACACCTAAAAATTACTACACCTAAATTTCACAACCAATGTGCCATAGTTAGGTTGACATAACCCCCACTATAGATGCAGCTAGGTCAATGGAAGAATTTTTCCATCAACCTAGCTACCATCTCTCCGAGAGGTGGATTAACTACATTGACAGAAAAAAATCCCTTCTCTCGATGTAGGGCATGTCTACACTATGGTGTTACAGTGGCACAGCCACTACTAGGCCATTACTAATCCCATCTGCCAAGCAGGGTTTGAATGGGATGCAGTACACAAAGCAGGGGGCATGTGCTAAACTATGATGAGGAAAAAATATTGCACAGTTCTCTCATTCCTGAGCACCATCCATCCTGTGCACGGACTGAGGCAGGGGTACTGTGGAAAAAAATAGCACGTGACCATGTAACTGAAGACCATATATGAATATATATACACAACATCAGGCAACCTTAAATCTGCCATTTCCTGATTACTGAGTGCTTGACTTTGTGACCTATATAACTTTAATAATGTAGCTTTTGTGTGTAATTTAATATTTACACTAAAGTAGCACTCAAAGACTCATATCAAGATTGGGTTCCCACTATGCTGGGAGCTGTACAAACATTTAAGAAAAATGATCCCTGCCCTGAAGAACTGATAACCCAAGTTCCAATGAAAGAATCGAGATTTAATTTGGTCTAATTGCAGATATTATATTGTTACTCTTTGGGGCACAGGCCATCTTTATTTTTCTTCATCAACAAAGACATTGTTAGCACTTGACAAATAATAATCATCAATCATCTACTGAATGAAAAACAAACAAATACTTTTAAAAGTACATTCTTTCTTAACAGCTCATCAGTGACAGAAAAGGTCACAAACTCTGCCCACTGGCACCAATCAACCAAAAACTCCCTAAACCACAGAAGACCCACCCACCCGCCAATCACAGAGCCCCACCTACTTTCCTCACTTCCAATGGCAGCAGGCACTAGTTGACAAAAGTTGATTCTGCCCAGAGAGATAACTCTGCTCCTTAGCCAGTGAAAATAGCTGGAGTCAGGCACTGAGCTGTTACAGCAGTGAGCACAGTATAACTATCTGGGTGGATCACATTCAGTTGGGTCCCACAGTGATCCCTCACAGCTCACATAATTCTAGTATATTTCAACCTGCTTTAACATTTTGAAGGCAACACACAATGGGAGATAATGCCAGCATGTGTCAGTGTTTGCCATGGCACTTTCACTCAGCAGGGATGGCCCATCTACCGTCACCAATATGCATAGGACGGGACCCAACTGCCAGGGGCTTTGGATCAGGCACCAAGCCAGCACCGTTGAACATCACAGTTGTGTGAAACAAACCACAGCAATCTGGGCACCACAAAGTGCAGGCCACAGCCCAGGCCCTGGTGTGCTTTGATTGGTTTGTTTGTTGCAGAGCAGTGAGTTAAAGACAGAGGCTGAGCTCTAGCTCTGTGAGCCTTTTGCAGGTCCCTAGCACAGAGAGGCCGAATGGTGTTTATGTCCTTAATTCCCTGGCTGCGGGGCAGGGCCCGCATGCATTCCAGAGTCTCTTTTTGATCTAAATTAAAGTGGCTGCCCTCTGCAGCATAACCTCTCCCCACTTTCCCTCAACCCTCCTCTGAAGT
Organism: Mauremys reevesii; assembly: GCF_016161935.1. NCBI lineage: Eukaryota > Metazoa > Chordata > Testudines > Geoemydidae > Mauremys > Mauremys reevesii. Next base: position 64,750,073 of record NC_052629.1, on the reverse strand, counting down.
GGCTCCGGCACTAACGTGCCCCTAAAAACGCACTTTTTCCAAGCCCTCTGTCTCGCTGTGCAAAGTTGTCACTGGATACAAAAGCTGTTTTTAATAAAGTTAAAAAGGAAGGGATGAAAAGAAGATGAAATTGAGCAGCCCAAGCTGTATTATTGCTTCTCAGTATGGGAGCTGCCCTCTCGGAGGTGCTGGCAGCTTCCAGGAAGGGGGTGATGTGTTGCCATTGCTGCCTGAGGGCAGTGCAAATTATTTGCCTCTGTCAGGCTTCAAAGAAAGCAATTATACTTAAGTAAAGCAATGAATAGATATTACAGCTTGCCAGCAGCTTTGAAAACAGAAAAGCTCTTTGAAGGAGCACCACACCTTTGACTAATGCGGGGTAACACATATGATAATTGTAAAAGTGTCCTGCCCCTGAACCAAGGGAGACAGCGCATGTTAGCCAATGGCTCCTATTTGACACAAAAAGAGTCCAATGGCTGCACTCAGTATGAGCTGCATATTTAGTGAGGACAGCCATTGTGAAGGCACTTTGAGCAGTGGCACATACAAAGTCAGCTTCCTAGTGACGTTCTCAAAGAGCCTTTGATTGGAAATTGCTTTGGCAGGGGGGCTCACCTGCAGAGAGGAGTCTATAGTCCTTTTGAAAGCACAGCAGCTGCCAGGGCTGTAAGTCTGGGCACCTAGTGGGAAGAAGAATAGAAGATGGGGAGCCTTTGAATGAGAGGCCACTTAGTAACAGAAGGCATGTGCCAAGCTTGCAAAGTAAGAAAGAAAACTGCTCTTCAGAGTTTACTAAATATTTGAAGGAGACTTTTTTTCTCAGCTATTCTGTCCCCCTCATGTGAATAACAATGCAAGCAACAAAGTCACTGCACTGCAGAAATATACAAACAATCAGCCAATGAAAAGGGTGAAGAGTTAACTGAAGTGTGGAAGCCATCAATTAAAGAGAGCAAAAGCTAAAAACCCAGCAGGAAATGCACATTCTAATGCAGAGTTATGTAGGCACAGTGAGCAGATGCCCCATCAATGTGTTTCTATAATTAATTACTTGCAGTGCAATAGCAACATAATGTGCATTTCACATCTGCAAGTAGGAGTTGTTGCATTTTGTATTTCTCGTTCAGCTCTCCATGCTTTTTTCCCTGCCTATCTATGTTAGCATCAATAGATGCAACATGATACTGTTAATATTGTATTTTCTTACTGGAGCCTGGTCATCAAAAATTAAGTTACCATGTTTTAAAAAAAAATCATATTAGGCATGTCATTCAGATGATATATGTTAAAGTCAAGTTTTTTTAGGATGGTCTAAAATTAGGCTTCTAAATCCATATTTAGACTTCTAAATAAGTGGCCAGAAGAACTGAGCACATCATAGCTCCCAGACCCCAGTTCAGCAAAACATTTAAAAGCACGCGCTTAACTTCTTGAAAATCTTGCCTGACGTATTTCCTCTTGTAAACACAATTTCACATTTCAGCTCGGTGAAAACATTCTAAAGTCAAGTGTCAAACAGGTTTTACTTTCATTAGTCTGTCAGGTTTCTTCTTATCCAGTATCTGAAGGGAAATTTACTAAACTGGTGATAGCAACTGGGAAATTCGCAGAAAATTTCCCAAGTGTAGACAGAGCTCTAGTATCTTCATCGAGGAAGAACTGTGGTTTTAAGTTTAGGTTGCTGTCCTAAGAAAAATGGGTTTGGTTATCTCAATTAAATGAGAGCCCATACAGTAAGGACACTGCTTGTAATCTTACATGATTTCTTTGGCACAGTTGGCAATAAGCATCTCCAGAAGCTTGGCAAAGGAAATGGACTCATCCAGCATCTGACCCCAAAAAGGAAGCAAATCACTTTTGTGTTTGTGTTTTGAGTTGTCAGCCATCTTCAGCAAAGCTTTATATTTTCCTTAGAGCTCTTTCGAGCTCTGTCCCAAGCTGATTCATCGCAGAACATTTCAAAAGTAACCTGAAAGAGCAATCATCCCAACAGAACAGCTCTGTAACAGCTGGCTTTCAGCAGGCAATTTGTCTGTTCATTAATTCCCTAAGTACATCTTACTCTGTGGACTTAAAGGAGGCCAAAGTTTGCAGAATAACTGTACAACCAAGAATAAATTATTCTAGCACTTGTGGTTGCTGAGGATTTAAAACCTTTTTGTTATGGATGGAGATGGCTGTCTCAGATTTATTCAGATTTTATGCTTGCACTGCTCCAGAGTACAGTAAGGTTGTTTAGATGTAGTTTGCTAATGCATCTGATGAGTGGCACGTGTTAATGGTGCTGGAGGAAGACTGCACTTTCTTGTTGTTGCTAAGGATTGCTAGTTTATTTAGTTGTTGTTAATATTTGGGTTGGTGGTTATTGTACTTGAGCAACCTTCACTGAAACACTGGGTACTATTTTTGTATTTTAATCGCCTTGTTTTTTGGAAGTCGTACACCATAGCATTATGGATATAACTAACAATGTAGACGTCAAGTTAAACTTTAAAATTTATTTTTAAGTATGCTGATTTGGAAAACAAAATATTTAATATTAATTTTTCCTACAATAGCTGTTATCTTTCAACATCAATATTTACATGTGTAAAAACATCAATTTTGAAAATACTTTCTGAATCTAATGTGATTAATCTAAAACCGTGTTTTTTAACCAGGTCCACTGACTATGTCTAAGGTTTTCAAAGGGGTCCACACCTCCGTTTGAAATTTTTTAGAGGTCCGCAAATGAAAAAAGGTTGAAAACCATTGATCGAAAGTGTTCCTGAAAGCCCATGCCACACTTTCCACAACTGTGAGATGTTTCCAGTAATTTCTTTAAATTAATTCTTGTGCAATATTTTTCACCATCGTGATTCCAGAAGCACTTAAGAACATGCTTGAAACAGCCTCCCTATTCAGGAAAGCAGTTAGCATACACCTAACTTTAAGCATGTGCTTAAGTGTTTTCCTGAATTGGGGACATAATGTTTAACACAGACATTTGATTTCTATTTTTCTTTTCATCTTAACAGCTAAGAAAAGTCTTGTTGAAGGAATCATTACAGACTCTAAAAACGACATGGAGTGCTTATGGCACCTTAGAGACTAACAAATTCATTTGGGCATAAGCTTTCGTGGGCTAGAACCCACTTCATCAGATGCATGGAGTGGAAAATACAGGAGCAGGTATAAATACATGAAAAGATGGGAGTTGCCTTACCAAGTGTAAGGTCAGTCTAACGAGACAATTCAATTAACAGCAGGATACCAAGGGAGGAAAAATAACTTTTGTAGTGGTAATGATGGTGGCCCATTTCAAACAGTTGACAAGAAGGTGTGAGTAACAGTAGGGGGAAATTAGTATGGTTCCAACCAGGGCTGCTCTTCTGGGTAACTGCTTCCACAGACACTTTCTCCTTCTCTTTACTAGTTTGCTGTTTGGTTTGGTCTGGATTGTGGTATGTGCTCTCAGCCTGAGCTCTAGCATAACAAAGATTTGGTCTGGGGATTCCCATAGGGGGCTTTAAAAGGGTGAAACATTTATGGCATGTCCTGGGAGCAAGAGAGCCCTAAATTCTGCAGCACAGTGGGGTCAGGTGTGCCAGGGAGCTCAGCAGGACACTGGAACCATGGGCATTCAGGAAACAAGGCACCTTATAGAGCTCTGTAGCTCCACAGCCAACCTAAATGAACCAGCTTCCCAGTACTCCTGAGCCTTCCCTGCTACCTCCCCCATGCTCTAATCCTCAGCCCTGCCCAGCTCTGTGCTCCAGGGGACAGCCTCCCTCCCTCCCCAGCTCTGTGCTCCAGGGGACAGCCCACATTTTTAGATTTGGTAAGTCACACATCTTCCTGCCAATAAGCTCTGTATAAAAATCAATAAATTGCAGGCTTGCATAAATGTGTCCTTTACATATATTTAAATAATTTGCATACGTTCACAATGATCTGTGCTCAGACACTGAGAAAACAAGGAAAGGAACTGGAGAGATGGGGGCACGGAGACCCTGGCATTTCATTCTCTCCCTCTGCATCAGCATTCATTCTCCCCTTCCTTCTCTACCAAAGCTTTTCATTGGTTCCCTCCAAAAGCAAGGATTTAAAAGCACCCTCCTCTTACTTCCAAAAAAACCAACTTCACTTAGTCCCCACTCCAAGATTGGCCACTCCATTTTTCAAATGCATTTCTTCCTTTTTCAAACACTCCCTGCCCCAAAAACTGACATGAGAAGTCATTTCCCCTTCCACAGACTCAAGTCATTGCTTAAGGAGTGTAAATTCATCCTCAGAACAAGTTCCTTTACCAAAAGCTCCCCCCAAAAGTCCACCAAATGGATTTAACCTCCCTTCACCCATACCAACCATTGCCTTCTAACTCTTGGGCCCATCAACTTCACAAGCGCAGGGGAGTACAGCACAAGGAGGATTTTCTCTCCCACCTCTAGGCCTGGGAGGCGACAGCACAAGGAGCCAGTGGGGCTGGCTACTGCCCTGAGAAGCTCTCAGCCCAACAGCTGGGAAACAGGGAGAGAGGAGTCAGCATCCTTTCTCCCCACGCTGAGAGACCAGGCTGACCCTTGGCAAATGCAGCAGCTCTGACTGGCTGTCCTTACCCAAGAGGCAGGGGGAATGGCAAAGGGTAGCCAATCAGAGGAGATTTCCCCACAGACCTGTACAAGTGTCTGAAAAATTGTAGGCTACCCGGAAAAGTTGTAACCTAGATAGGTGTGAAGTCAGCCAAACCCACAACCCCAGCATGGGTGATTTGGACATCTCTCTAATGCGCATGCGTGTGGACAGGCAAAGGCCTATGCACTAGTAAATAGGGAATTCTCCATTGTTCCAGCCACGCATGGATATCATAACTGGCTGGAGAACCAAGCAAATAGCAAATGGACTCAAGTAGCAGACTCGAGGGGTGGAAATTGTCCAGGAGGGTGCTGCAGGGATCACTGCCTGCATGTATTTGTAGAAGTAAATATCCTGGAGTGCCAGGAATTATGAGAGTGGCTTGAGGAGATGAAATAAGAATAAGGGGATGAAATTAAGCAAAGGACAAAGTAAGCCAAATGTCAAGGAGATGGCCTGCTTTATTGGCCATGGAATCATCTCTGAAGAAACGCAAAGGAGTCCCCATCTCTTGGGTTATTTATTAAAACGTGACTAGACTAGAGATCTAGAAATTGTACTGCAGGGAAGGAACCAGCTCTGGCCACCCTGCCATTATCTGATTCAAACAGTTGCAAAAGAAGTTAAGATCAAAGCCGTCAACCCCACTGGATGTGTTGTGCCTGCACAGAGGCAGATTGAGATTTACTGGGGCCCTGGGCAAAAAGAACATTTGGGCCCCCCACACCTCGGGAGCACAGAGGCACCGGAGCAGGGGGGCGGGAGCTATGCCCACCCACTTTTTAACATGGGCGTAGAAAGCCTTGGGCAGGTTCAGAGTAGGGGCAGCAGAGGCTGCACTTTTCAGCACCGTAGCTGATAAGGTGATCAGCTGCCCCCGCCACAAAGTGCAGCCCCTGCTAGGGATGCCAGCTTCTTCCCAGTGGGGGGGGCTGAGGTGGGCCTTACCCCCCCTCACCATGGGGCAATGCCCCCTGCTCCTCCTCTCCCTCCCGATATCCCTAATAGCTGCCCAGGGAGCCTGGGTCACTGTGAGGCGCCCGATGCCCTCCACCTGCTCTGGGTGGCGCACCCCAGGGGGTGGGAACATGGGCCCGGGGCTGCTCTCAGGTCCCCTGGATCCCCGCCCAGGGCAGGTGGAGGGTCCAGGGCTCCCCACAGTGGCCTGGGGTCCCTGGGCAGCTCTTACCTCAGTCTGGTTCTGGCTTCTGGCCTGGCAAGGGGGCAGGGTCTCGGGAAGGAAGAGGAGGAGTAAGGGTGGGGGCCTGTGGGAAAGAGGAGGAGCAGGGGCTGGTGGTTCTACCCCCTTTTACCCCAGCTCTGGTGTTCCTGGGGCCCCCAAATTGAGCAGAGCTCCTGGGCTTGAGCATTAATCTGCCACTGCACCTGCATGATGTCGGGGACAGTCAAGAGTGCCTAAGAATTCTGTTGATGAGAGATCATGTCTTCGCATGAGATATATGTTTGTTTAATGCAGAGGTGCTAATTTTGAAATATTTATGGCACAGCAAGTAGTCTCTTCAGTTTGCAGATGTAAGCAATATTAAATAATCCAATTTCATTCAGAATCCAGGTTGACAAAATATTACTTTTTAGGGGAGGGAAAGTTATTTGGGAGATATCCAAAGGTTATGACTAAGGCACAAAAAGATATTTAAATCTATTGCTCCTCAACAGCTAGGTTTCCAAATTAATGCCTCAAAGAGAAATTCTTGCAGCTACTTCCATCAGTGATCCCACAGTAGTGAAGACAGTCCAGTTTTAAACAGAAAAATCTGCTGCTTCTTTGGAATTTTGAAATATCCACAGAATCCCAAGTGTGTCCTTGTTAGCCTGGAAAGTGAGCTTACCAGGTCCTACTGCATGTATTATATCCTCACACAGTTTGATGTCCCCTAAGGTGAGCACAGCTGTACAATGCTCCTTCGGGTCTTAGCACTGGGGTAGCCACCCTCACTGAAGTCCAGGTTCACATTTGCCTGGGCCTCAAGGAGTCAGAGCCCACAATGGAGGATGTCAGGTCTCAACTGGTATGTCAACAAGAACCACCTGGAAAGACAAACACCATCACAGAGTTTAAGGCCAGAAGGGATTGCCAGATCATCTAGTCTGACCTCCTGCATAGCACAGGTCACCAAACACCACCCAGCAACCGAAAACTAACCCCATTAGTTAGTTCAGTGAGGAGGAGAAAACGCACTGGAGGAACATTTCCATGAAGCAAATTTGGGTACAGGTGAGAATGCCATAGAGCAGCTGCTCAGAGCCCAGGGCAGCTCCCTCCAGGCCTGGAATAAGAAATGAATGGAACAGAGAGAGAGAGTCCAGCCCCTGAGTGGCTGAGGCAAAGGGCATGAAGTCTGTAGAGACACACAGTCTGCACAAGAGAAATAGCATCCTTATCAACATCCCCTCCTCTCTTCACTCATCCTTCTTGGGTTATTTCCATTTTCAGCTTACTGCTACTCACTGCCAGAAGAGCCATGGGCATCGCTTGAGGAGTAAGAACTAGCTGTGCTCTGTTGGGGGCTCCTTGGGCTATCTACTCCTCCCAGCCGGTCACTGAAGGGCTCTGTGTGTGTCACCTTTGCTCTGGAGCAAGAATACGGTGGTTACAATGTACATTGACCTAAAATGCAAGTCTTGAGACGGGTCCATTCAATGGTGTTCTTGATGAGAAATGCCACCCAAAGGAAAGCCTGCCATATCTCCGAGGGTCAGCTCTTTTCTCACAGAGTTCTGATTGAATAAGAAGAGAATTAGCCATGGCTGACTAATATTTTAGAATGAAAAACACTAGGAAGTAGGTTCCTGAAGAAAACAGTGGGGGACTTTGCTAAGCTATTGCCACTGAGAGCTTGACAATGCCTTGGTGATTCTTGCTGTAGGCACCGCAGTAAAGTGATCACCAAGATTTGGGATGGGGAGCAACTTCCCTAAAGTAAATAATGGCAAATGACTATTTTTATAGTGGGCACTGAGCAGGGACTATCCGCCAAGAGCAGCATCACCTGCTCTCATGTTATCTCACAATATCTATATGAGTTTTTAAAATCTGCTCAGGGAGGCATGGGGAGCAGGAGAGAGACCTTGTGTGGTAGGACACTGAATAGAAAATGAGACAATATGAGCTGTACATGGGAGAGAGGAGATTGGGGAGCATGGATGGATAAAATGAACGAGGCAGGAGACTGGTGAGTCTGGGAGAGATATGAGGAGGGCTGGGTGGGTGGGGGGAGCCAGGACAGTGATGGGAAAGGGGATATAGCGGGAAGAAGTGACAGCACCACAGCTGAACTGTCTCAGTGATTGGGTCAGAGCTGGGATTTTCAGTTTTTCCATTGCAGGGAGCAAAGCCAACCATGGGGTTCACACCCAGAGCCAGATCCAAGCTTCCTCACAGTTTGGAGTGCTTTGCTCCTGGAGAGAAAGTTTAATGGAGGAGTTCAGGCCCATCTCTGGATGGAGTCATATACTGTCTGTGCTGAGTAGATAGAGAAGCAGGTAGGGTGGGCAGGCCAGAAGACAGGATGGGGATGGGGGGACTGCAAGACAGGAGCAGCAGAAAGACCGTGAGAGCAGGCCAAATACAGAACAGAAGTATTTATTGAACACTTCTGCATTAATAAAAAGGAGACCTTTAAAAATGTGCTTAGCTAATTGTTTCCTAAAATTCTCTCCAAAACAAGCATAACAGCAAACTACCCCGCCAACATGAGGTAGCAGAGAGCATTAAGGATGGTCAGGAGAGCAACTGAGTATTTGCCTGGGCTATTAAGGAGAGCAGGTCCATTCAGAGTATTCAGCCAACCCTGCATGTCTGTGCAGAGGATTTAGCCAACCACCTCCACTTCCCCATGGAGAACCCTGTATACACACTCCAAAAAACACAGGAGCAGTGGCACTGCCAGGCCAGATCAGACACATGGTCCATCTAGCCCATCTCCTGGTTCTGCGATGCAGTGGGAGCTGCAGGAACCGCTGACTGGATAATTCTTCTCCCTCACCCTAGGTATATGTCCCTGCAGAGCTGTGGGGAACCCTGACCAAAACCAGCCCTCTCCAGTGCAGAAACCTAGTAGTTACTCTGCCCTGCACTGACTGGTTGTTTGTTCCAACCCTGGCCCTCACCGCCTCCTCATCTCAGCTTCACTGCACACCTGCTTTCCCCTGCCCTGTCCCCCTCATCTCTTCCCCTCTCTTCTCTTTGGCTGATACCTTCCTAACTCAACCCACACAAGATCATGTTACACCTTTCTCTGTTAGATTGAAGAGCCCGGTAGTAAATATTTGTTCCCTGTGTAGGTATTTACAGACTGTGATCAAGTCACCCCTGAACCTTCTCTTTGTTAAGCTAAATAGACTGAGCTCCTTGAGTCTATCACTACAAGGCATATTTTCTAGTCCTTTAATCATTCTTGTGGCTCTTTTCTGAACCCTCTCCAATTCATCATCATCCTTCTTGATGTACACTGCTTCAGTGTTTATGAACAAGTGTCTCTTCCACTCACTCACAATGACGAGGGACTGAGAAAAAACAGGACACGTTAAAATTGTTGCATTTAACCACCACAAATGATGCCATGTCTAATCGAACCCTCTTCTGGTAGCTGCTGGGGAAAATAGGAAGGGATGAGGTAAGGCAGCAGGTACATGCCCAGAGCAAACTGACCCACCATGTTCTCCAAGAATGATATGCAGGCAATGAATGAGGATTAACCTTCCATTCCACTGCAATTGCTGATTACTTTGCTTGGAGGATATAACTCCACTAATTGACACTGAGACCTCTTTCTGCAACTCTACTGAATGCCTTGGCTGAGTGCACCAAGTGTTCCAAACTCAGGTGCACGTTCCCTGACAGCAGAACGCACCAGGATCCTCAGACATTAGCCACAATATGGGAAAAGGAAGAAATTCCCTAAACTCTCTACACTGACGGTGCAAATATCTACAATATTGTGACAATGCAGACAACACAGTAAGCAATCACCTCCAGACAGATACGGAAAATGGATAATCCCAAATCTGCACAGTGACCTTGACACTGACTAACCCCACAACTCCAGTGGGACATGAGCCCTGGCTAATCCCACAGATTCAGTGCGACCTGGCTAACCGCTCATTCAAGTAAAATATAGTTCTGTCTAATCAAACACCTCCATAGTGATGGGAGTCCTGGCTAAACTATCTCCTCCGCTGTGATATGTGATACTTAAACCCATGCCTCCATAATGACATAGCTCCCAGATAATCCCACACCTCCAGCATGACATACGCCCTGGCTGATCCCACACCTCAAGACTGCCATGGGCCCTGGCTAATCCCATCTCTCCAAAGTAATTTGAGCCATGGCCAATCCACCAGCTCCATAGAACCATTAGCCTGGGATTAGGTGTCTGGATGGAGGGGGAGTACTGGAATTAGGTGGATGGAAAGATTGGGATTAGAAAACTAGGCAGATGGCTGGGATTTGGATTAGGAGGCCAAACAGAGGGGAGAATTGGGATTAGGAAGCCAGGGAGAGGGGAAGGATTGATATTGGGTGGCTAGGTGGAAAAGGAGGATTGGGAGTAGGAGGCTGGATGGAGGGAATGAATGGGATTAGGAGACCAGATGGAAGAGGAGGATTGGGATTAGGAGTCTGGATGGAGCAGAGAATTGGGATTAGGAAGACAGGCAGATGGCTAGGATTTGGATTAGGAGGCGGGGAGGACTGGGATTAGGTGGCTGGATGGAGGGGAGGATTTGGGATTAGGAGGCTAGGTTTGTCAGAGAAAAGGTCTCAGAGGAAAGGAAATTGGATAGGGCAGTTTTCTGAAGAGACAGCAAGACCTCTTCCCAGACTCACAGGACTGTGTGCCACTGAACCATGTATCATTCTGGCCAAGTTTTGTCAGGCTGAGCAAAGAGTTTGTAGTAATGGCACAAGGGGAAGCACATCATGAAGCTGTGTTTACATTTTTGCAAATGCCACTGAGCTTACTCAAAAGTGTTTTCTCACTCACTTAAACATTTCATATATCATGGCTCCCCAAACCTTTCACAGCCTGGTTACCTGATTACATCCCTCATAGTAAGGGCTCCATATAGCCCAAAAGCTTGCTGAAGTCCTTTTCTAACAAGTGTGGTTACAATTTTCTTTTTCCAGCCAGGGAAGTGTTTTCCCTCCTACTTTCCCCATAACTCAAAAACATCTGATTTTGCTTAAATGTTCGGGGGTGGGGGGGGAGAGTTAGCCTTGGAGAGTGGCCATGTATGGAAATTTTCAGCCCAAAATGTGAGTTTTAGAAAGTTGTCAATTTATAAAAATAGGGGGTTATTAGAGAAACTATTCTGTAACCTTATCTCGTAGCGTTAGTGAACAGCAGCCGCTAGAATTGGATTTTGATCCACTAGTATTCTGAAAGATATCTATGCCTCTACACTTGTGACAGACTGGAAAGTTATAGAAGAGGAGGGGGGAGAATGGATGGGGCGGGGTTGCTGCAGGAACAGCATGCTGAGCAGAGTTAAGTCTGTCTGAAAACTGGGCTCACCAACATTTTGGAAATGAAAAAAGAGGCTAAATTCCTCAAATAACTTATTTGTTCACCTCTAGTACCAGGAAACAATGGTGCACAGAAGTGTCGTTGGTAAAGAGTGTGCACTCTGTACTGTGCAATAGGAAGCACACAGATCACCTCTAAAACATTTGCAGATGTTTATATTCATTACAAGCAAGATTTTTTAAGAAGTTCAAATTAGTCACCAACTAACTGAAGAATCCTGTCTCCCTCTGACAGCTCAGTCCACAGCTCTGATCATCACATGAGTATAAATCAACTTGCAGCAGCAGACAACTATTTACTGTAAATCAAATGCTGTCCACACAGCTGTTGCAAATTGATTCATTCCCTGTTGATAGCTGGAATGGCTGCTGCTGCTGACTAAAGTGCTGCAGAGAGTAAATAATTGTTTCTTAATGTCTGGCCTATTTCAATCTTTTATTTTTGACTTAACATCTGAACAAATTCAGAGACAGCCTTAATTAGGTCTTTCCTTTGTGAGCAGTGGAGACTCTTGATAATATCACCAGACTATCACATCAGAAAAATCTATACATCAACAGTATGTGTACAATAGGGAGCTGGTAATGACACTTGATTCATAGATTCAAAGATGCTAAGGCCAGAAGGGACTGTTATGACCATCCCATCTGACCTCTTGCTTAACACCTAGTAATTTTTGCATCAAGCCGAGAACTTCTGGTTGAACAAGAGTGTCTCTCTAAGGCTATGTCTACACTACAGCTGGGATCCATGCTCTGAGATTGATCCACCAGTGGTCGATTTAGTGGGTCTAGTGAAGACCCGCCAAATCAACAGCAGATCGTTCTCCAGTCAACCTGTACTCTACCCCTGACAAGAAGAGTAAGGTAAGTTGTTGGGAGAGTTTCTTCCGTTGACCGCCCGCCGTGTAGACCCTGCGGCAACTCGACCTAAGGTATGTCTACTCCACCTACATTATTCACATAGCTGGAGTTGCATAGTGTAGGTCAATTTACTGCAGTAGTGTAGACATAGCCTTAGAAAGCTAGCCAGTCTCAATATAAAAGTACTGGAGAAACCACCTTAAGTCAGTTGTTCCAATGATTAATTACCCTCACTGTTCACAATTTTCATCTTATTTCTAGTTTAAGGGTTGGTCTACACTGAAAACTTACATCAGCATTGCTGTGTCTCTCAGGGATGTGAAAAATCCACACCTCTGAGAGATGCAGCTCTGACGACCTAACCCCTAGAAGAATTTTTTCATCTACCTAGCTACCACCTCTCAGGTAAGTGAATTACCTATAATGATGGGTCAACATCTGTTGTTGTAGTAAATGTCTACACTGAAGCACTGCAGTTTTGCAACTGTAGTGGTTTAAGTGTAGACATACCCTATATTAATCAAGCTCTAGTTTCCAGCCATTGAATCGTGTTCTGCTTCAATATAGTAGATTAAACTGCCTTCTACTATCAGAAATCTTCTCCCTAGGCAGGTACATATAGACAATGATCAATTCACTTCTTTACCTCTTCTCCCATAAACTAAATAGATTTACCATCTTAAATCTCTCACTGAAAGGCAGGTTTTTCAGAGCCTGAATCTAGAGCTGGTCAAAAACAAATTTGCTGAAGCTTTTTTTTATTTTTGGGGGTAGAAAAAAATTGATTTAATTGAAAACCAAATTTGTCAAGAAAAATTTCATTTGATTAAATTTTTCATTTTTGAAAAAAAAAGTAAGAGTAATTTCAGGAAAACCTCAAAATCTTTTGATATTTTAGAAAATTTTCAGTTCAAAATTGTGCCCACTTTCTCTAGTTGTTCTATTTCCCATACCCACATTCAACTTTTCCCACTAGAAAATTGAGGGGGAAAGAAGTTTAAAAAGGAGAGAAAGTAACACTTTCCACTTTTTAACTTTCTCTTTCTATGAAAGAAAGACATACAAGGAGGAACATTTTGCTGATGGCTACATCTACATTACAGCCGGGATCCACGGTCTGAGATCGATCTACCAGCTGTCGATTTAGCAGGTCTAGTGAAGACCTGCCAAATCGACAGCAGATCACTCTCCAGTCGACCCCTGTACTCTACCCCCAGTGAGAAGAGTAAGGTAAGTTGACGGGAGAGTTTCTTCCATCGACCATGTGCGCTAATTCGACCTAAGGTACGTCAACTCCAGCTGTGTTATTGTGGCAGGGAACCAGTAAGAATAGGCTGATTGGGGGAAGTAGCCACAGGTGGGGTCACGTCCCAATCAGGCTTCAGCTGGCCCTATAAAAGGGCTGCTAGGCAGGAGCTAAGTCAGTCTCTCTTTAGCTTGCGAGAGAGAAGGGCCTGGCTGCCTGAGAGCAATAGGATTCCTGAGTGGAGCAGGGCTGGGGAAAAGCTAGAGGGGCTGGGAAGCTCCAGCCGGGCAACTCCCCAGGCTGCAGACCTTGAGAAGTGTCTAGAGAAGGCACTGGGGCTGCAGAGGTGCAGTCCGGGGGTTAGACAAGGGCAGCAGGTCCAAACCCCTCTTGCCTATGATGAGTGGCATTTACACTGAAGTCTGCCCCAGGGAACAGGGGCTAGCTGATGATTGGCAGTGGCCATAGACTGAGGTGAGGTGGGGGTAGAGGGTTGGGGGTTCCCCGGGGAGGGGAGACCCAGACAGCTGTAGGGGTACTGCTGGGGCAGAACCCGTAGGCAAAGGGGCACTGGGGTCTGGGAGGGACATGGGGCCAGCGAAAGGCAAGACACCGAGGGCGCTGAGGAGCTGGAAACAGAGCTAATTCCCAGGATAACTAGCGGGGGTGCCACCGGTGAGTCGTTGCGCCACTACAGTGTGTTAAGGTCTACATTTACTGTAATCTATTCAAACCATTTAAATTAAATTTAAAAATATCAAACCGTGCATGTTTGCTGCCATGTTCTAAAGAAAGTCCAAACGACTGAACTGGGAGAAGTCACTGGTTAAGCACCTGGAACCAGAGTTGAAGTGCTAACCTAGCTTTTGACAGCAGGAGCCTCTTCTGGAGGCACAGAGAGAATGTTTTCTTCATTTTAGTTTATTCAACTGGTTCATACTTCATTCAAAGTAAAAAAAAAACGAGAGCTGAAAAGGCAGAAGAGTTTGTTTCTGTCTCCCACACAGTCCATGAGGAGCTAGCACCCCCACCCAGTCCAGGGGGAGCTAGTCTCTCCCACACGGTGTCCAAGAGGAGCTAAACCCCCCAGTGCGCACGCACACACACACAGAGTCCATGAGGAGCTAGTGCCCTGCTGTCTCCCTTCTCTTCCCCCTCCCCAGAATTGTAGAATCATAGAAATTTAGGTCTGGTCCAGACCCCTGTGCTGTGGCAGGACCAGGAAAACCTAGACCATCCCGGACATGTGTTTGTTCAACCTGTTCTTTAAAAACTCCAGTGACAGGTAACACTTGGTAACCTATTTCAGATCTTAACAACCTTATAGTTAGAAAGCTTTTTCCTAATATCTAACCTAAATCTCCCTGGCTGCAGATTAAGCCCATTACTTCTTGTCCTACTTTCAATGGACATGGAGAACAACTGATCACCTCTTCTTTACAACAGCCTTTAACATATTGGAAGACTGTTATCATCTTGTCCCTCAGTCATCTTTTCTCAGCCTAAACAGGCCCCGTTTTTTAACCTTTCATCATAGGTCAGATTTTCTAAACCTTTGTTCATTTTTGTTGCTCTCCTCTTGTTTCAGTTTATCCACATCTTTCCTAAAGTGTGGTGCCCTGAACTGGACACCGTACTCCAGCTGAGTCCTCACCACTATTGAGTACAGCGGGACAATTACCTCCAATGTCCTATGTTCAACACTCCTGTTAATACATCCCAGAATTACATGAGTCTTTTTTGCAACTGCATCACACTGACTCGTTCAATTTGTGATCCACTATAACCCGCAGATCCTTTTCAGTAGTATGACCACCTAGCCAGTTATTCCCCATTTTGTAGTTGTGCGTTTGATTTTTCCTTCATAAGTGAAGTACTTTGCACTTATCTTTACTGAATTTCATCTTGTTGATTTCAATTCTCCAATTCTCCAATTTGACAAAGTTGTTTGAATTCTAACCCTGTCCTCCAAAGTTCTTCCAATGCCTCCCACCTGCAAATTTTATAAGCTTACTCACCACTCTATTACCCAAGTAATTAATATAAATATTGAATAGTACCAAACCTGGGACTGACCCCAGTGGGACCCCACTAGATATGCCCTCCCAGTTGGACAGGGAACCATTGATAACAACTTTTTGAGTACCATCTTTCAACCAGTTGTGCACCATCTGTGATGAACTGCTAAATTGTGTCATACTGTTCAGCCACTAGGTGCAGCCACATGTAACATATTTAACTTGCGCTCACAATACCCATTCTTGACAGTACATTGAAGTATCTTATCATTAACAAATCTCTGGTGTATTTGTCTGGGAAGGAAGCTTTGTAGCCACTCCATATCTGGTACAAGAGCCTGACCTGCAACCTACCATGTACATAACATGGTGTCAGAAGTAAACTAGTATGAGAGGAAAACAGAAACAGAAGGAAATCAGCAACAAAGATTGCAAACAGGTGTCAAAGCAGCAAAGGTTCCAGGATCAATCTCAGCAACATACCACTCTTCAGTGCCACTGAGAACTTCAGTTTTGGTAGACCTACAGAATGGACAGACTGGAAACAATATTTTGCAAGATTTTGCATTGCAAACAAATTCTACAAGAAAACTTCAGACATTCAGGTGTGCTCTTAAATTTATGCTATGGGGAAGCAGGCAGAGCAAATCTTTAAATCTTTTGACTTTACTGAAGATAGTCACATAGATGACTATGCAAGGATTCTAGCTATGCTTGCTGTGTACTTTATACCTCTGAGAAATGTGGTTTATGAAAGAGCATGTTTTCACCAGACAATTCAGGAACCAAGAGAAAATGTTGAATCTTTTATAACAGCTTTGCATGCATTGGTTGAAAACTGTGATTTTTGGGACTGCAAAATATGAAAATATCAGAGACAGACTGGTTATATGGTTAACAAAAAGAATCTTTCACAGAGCTACAGTTAAAGACAGAATTAAATCTACATATAGCTATTGAAATAGCAAAGCAGTCTGAGCTAGTAAAACAGCAAAACCCTAGAGCAACTTGTGAAACTTGAAAAACCTGAAACCAGCTTAGAAACTGTAAACAGACATATGAATTCTGAAGGTCATTACCATAAAAGCTATGAGGAAATTCCAGGCAAACACCAAAGCCTTTCAGCCTAAATGCACAAGATGTGGAAAAAAATCATAGCCTAAGTCAAGAGATGATGCATGTCCAGCCAAAGGTGCAAGATATGGGCATAAATAAATGTACAAAATATGGACATTTTGAAGCAGTTTGCCATACCAAGGTAGGCAGGGAGCTGTATAATATTACAGACACATAAGACCATTATTTCTGGGATCTATCCTGTGTGATGACATAGAACCTGCCTGGAGAGTGAAAGACTATTGAACTGAAAATTGACTTAGCAGCAGACATCACAGTCATCTCTGAAGGGACTTACAATCACCTTCAACTTCTCCCAGTGCTGAAGCCATCTGACACAGTTCTGACAAGACCTGGACATATTCTGAACTGCATGGACTAGTTCACCACAGAAATAACTTAACAAAGACAAAAGCTTTGAATGCAGAGTGCCTTTGATCAAAGACCAACAATCTTCTCCACAGTATGGCAGCCATTATGGGCCTAATGAGAAACGTGGCAGAACTCAGAGGATTTGATGATAGAGGACTTTCGAAAGGAGATCCTATATAAATAACTTTAAGAGACAATGCTCTAAATATAGAACAACAACTTCTCTACAGGACTCACTTTGGAAGAGACTAGCTGCAGATTTATGCAGATTCAGAGGATATCATTACCTGGTCATAGTGGACTATTTTTCCATATATATAGAAACAATGTACAGTAGAACCTCAGAGTTATTAACACCTCGGGAATGGATGCTGTTCATAACTTTGAGATGTTTAACTCTGAAAAAAACATTATAGTTCTTTCAAAAGTTTACAACTGAACATTGACTTAATACAGCTTTGAAACTTTACTACGTAGAAGAAAAATGCTGCTTTTAACCATCTTAATATAAATGAAACAAGCACAAAAACAGTTTCCTTACCTTGCCAAATCTTTTTTCTTAAACTTTCCCTTTTTTTAAAGTAGTTTACATTTAACACAGTACTGTACTGTATTTGCTTTTTTTTTTCCTCTGCTGCTTCTGCCTGATTCCATACTTCCAGTTCCAAATGAAGTGTGTGGTTCAGTGATCAGTTCATAACTCTGAGGTTCTACTATACTTGAAAGACATAACGTGTTGCAGTGTTGGTGAGAAACTGAAGTGTCCTTTTGCTCACTTTGGTATTACAGAACAACTAGTGATGGACAATGGACTACAATTCACTGCAGCAGCATTTAAATTATTTCAGACAAAATATGATTTTGATTATATTACTAGCTGCCCACATTACCCACAGGCTAGTGGAGAGGCTGAGAGAGCTATACAGACAGCCAAGAAAATCCTACAGCCATTCCTTGCTCTTCAGAGTTACAGATCAACACGAATAGCTGGATATAGTACAGCACAACTCCTGATGAGAAGACAAATCAGAACTATTGTTCCAAAGTTGGAAGAGAATCCATCTCCGAAGTAGTCAGACATGAAGAGAGTAGCCAAATCAGACAAAAAGAGCTTACAAACACTTTCATATCAGACATGACTCAGTTACAGAACTGCCAGGTCTAGAACCTGGTGACCATGTTCATGTCAAATTGGACAAGAAAAAGGAACTCACCACCCAGATCAGATATGATTGAGACTGAAAGTAAAGGGTTCAACTGAAACTGTTGACTTCTATGGTTTGTTCCTCAGAACAATTTGCAGAGCAAACTGTACAGATGGCAGACACAAAACAAAAAGAAGACTCAGATTCCAAACTGACCACAGCCACTTGTTGCAACTAATGGACAACCAGATAACCAAGTTGTTATCCATTTGAGTCGCATGATTAGAAGAAACAGTACGATTCAGCGACACTTAACAGACGGATCCATACTGAACTTAAAAGGTAGCATGATAGTGTAAATTTTGTAAATGGTAGGAATGTAAAACATAAAGGGGGAGATGTGATGGAATGCTAAACTGTGTTATACCATTCAGCCAGTAGGTGGTGATGTATGTAACATATTTCATAATAGCCATTCCTGGCAGTACCTTAAAGGCTCTTATAGCAAACAAATCTCTGGTGTGTCTCTCTCTCTGGGATGGAAGCCCTGTAGCCAGTCCACATCTGGTACAAGTGCCTGACCTGCAACCTACTGTGTACAAGATGTACATGACACCCACCTTATAGTAATTTCATCTAGACCAAATTTCTAGACACATGACATTGTTTATGAGAATGTCATGTGTGATTTTGTCAAAAGCCTTGCTAAAATCAAGATATATCACATCTACTGCTGCCTCCCATCCACTAGGCCAGTAACCCTGTCAAAGACAGAAATTAGGTTGGTTTGGCATAATTTGTTCTTCGACAAATCCATTTTAGCTATGCCTTATAACCTTAATATCCTCTAGGTGCTTACAAACTGATTATTCAGTCATTTGTTCCAGTGCCTTTCCAGGTATCAAAGTTAGGCTGACTGATCAGTAATCTCCTAGGTCCCCTTTGTTCCCCTTTTTAAAAATAGATACTATGTTTGCCGTTCTCCCATCCTCTGGGACCTCACCCATCCTCCAGGAGTTCTCAAAGATAATTACTGATGGTTCCAAGATTGCTTTAACTAGTTCCTCAAGTACCCAAGGATGAATTTCATCAGACCATGCTGAGCTGAATACATCTAATTTATCTAAATAATCATTACCTGTTCCTGCCCCCTTGTTCGTATTAATTGTATTGAGTATCTGGTCACCCATCACCCATTTTAGTGAAGACTGAAGCAAAATAGACATTAAACACCTGCACCTTCTTGAATGTCATCAGTCATTAGCTCTCCTCCCCCCTAAGTAGAGGACCTGCACTTTCCTTCTTCTTTCTCTTGCTCCTAATGTATTTAAAGAACCTCTTTTTATTGTCTTTCATGTCCCTTGCTGGGTGTAGCTCATTTTGTCCCTTAGCCTTTTTGATTTTCTCCCTACATGCTTTTGCTATTCTTGTGTACTCATTCTTAGCAATTCGTCCATGTTTCCTCTTTGTGTAGGATTCCTATTTTCATTAAAGAGCTCTCAATGAATCTATAATGGCCTCTTACTATTCTTCCTATCTTTCCTTTGCATTGGGGTAGTTTACAGTTGTGCTTGTGCAGTTTGGCAGCTCTTCTGACCTCCTTTTTTTCTTTTAGATTTTCTTTCCATGGGATCTTACCTACCAGTTCTATGAGTTAAAATCTGCTTTTTTGAAGTCCATTGTCCTTATTCCACTGCTCTTCCTCCTTTCTTTTCTTAGAATCATGAAATCTGTTATTTCATTATCACTTTCACCCAATCTGCCTTCCACCTTCAGATTCACAACCAATTCCACCCTGTTGAACAAAACCAAGTTGAAAATGGCTGTCCTCCTGGTAACTCCATCCATTTACTGGAACAAAAAAATAGTTCCCAATACATTCCAAGAACTTTCTGAAAAAGTTGTGTTTTGCCATATTACTTTTCCAACAGATGTCTGGGTCACTGAAGTCCCCCATTACTACCTGGTCTTGTGGTTTTGATATTTCTGTAATTTGTTCTATAAATGCCTCATTCCCCTCCTCTTCCTGATTTGCTTGTCAACAGGGCGGCCCGCATTTTTTAGGCGATAGCAGGCGCCTAGCCTAGGGCGCCAGGAGGGGGGCAGGGCATTTTGCCGGCAGGGGCGGCGTGGCGACCTGGACCGTGCCGGCAGGGCAGGCGTCGTCCGCCCCGCGGCTCCAGTGGCATCCCAGCGCGGGCCATGCTGCGGCCGCGGGCACTGGGGAGCCGACCCTGTGAACCCTCTGCCGCCAAATGCGGCCGCCAGCTGAAGACTGGCGGCGAAATGGGTAGAGCCGGCCCTGCGCCTAGGGCGCCAAAAACCCTGGCGCCACTCCTGCTTGTCAATAACAGATCCTTACCATGACCATGTCATTTTTTTCTCCTTTTATCTTCACCTAGAGTCTTTCAGCTCATTTGCCTCTCACCTCCTTCTTAACCTCAGAACTTGTGAATCTATTCTTGATACATAATGCAACACCTCCTGCCTTTCTATCCTGCCTGTCCTTCCTGAAGAAGCTGTATCAAGCTACTCCCCTGCATACCAATATTCCAGTCATGAAATTTATCCCACCAAGTCTCTGTGACACCAACTGGCATAATTTCTCATGTACTAATACTTCCAGTTCTTCCTATTTATTCCCCTTACTCCTTCCATTTATGTATAGACATCTCCCCTCCAGACACTCACACGGTTCCTGGGGAGCTTGTCCCTAGGGTCACACACACATTCCCTGGGGAGCTAGGGCCCTGGGCTGACCCCCCCCCCTGCTCCCTGTACAGGATTCAAGAATGGGGAGGCCAAAACTAACCAACAAAAAAAACCCATGTCCCCTTCAGGAAGGGCTCCAAACCAACCCCCTTAGCCGGCAGAGCTCCTAGTTCCTTCCTGGTCCTAGGAGGCAGGCTGGCTTTCCCCTTCCCTTCTGCATCAGGTCAGGGGAGGACTTGCTTAACCCAGCTCATGAATCCCTTGCCTCTGAGCCACCTAAGTTATAGTCAGAAAAACAACAACATCTCTAGGGCCCAGGTCAGGCTAATGACCTGGGGCCTGCAACCTACAGCAGGCACCATGGCTGCTCTGCCCTCTTCAGCTTCCTTTTCCTGTGTATAGAGCCCAGCCACAAGGGCAGGGCAGGGCAGGGGGCTCCTTGACTGCCCCCAGACTGCCTGACTGTACATAGCACTAGCCCTTAAAAGAGTAATACACCCTGTTACACTCCCCCAGTCTGTGAGGGGGTAGGCCCTGAGCCCCTAGTCTGTGAGGAGGAGGCCCCGTGCGAGGAGATTAGTCCCTGAGCCCCTGCCTAGGGATCTTTTAAAGATGCGTTTGGACTCAGACTTGGCCATTTTTACCTTAAATGATGCAGGAATTGACAAATGCCTAATGTACAGAGCCTTCAAGCCAGCAAGCAGGGAATCAGAGTTTATGAGGAGATGGGGCCACAGATGTAGTATTTTGTTGGCTGAGGGTTCTGGCTCACTCACTTGCTTGTACATGGTTTGTCAGGGTGACGTTTCATAATGAAATTCTCTTGAGTTCATAGGTTTTAATTAACTTCCTTCTTAGAGTTTTCAAATGTACCGAATCTCTGGGTTAGCCATGAGAGCTTGTACACAGACTCAGACACCTGAGACTCATCTTCTAATTATCTTTGATCAAGAAGAAGAATTGAACAGATCTCTATTATGTGACTTAATTGGCTTCCGTCGATTTGTGTAAACACTGCCCATGATTGCAAGGTTTCCCACACAACTCTCATGAGTTCTCCACTCCTTCCCCTGCAGCCTCCTATTATTCCAGTTCAAGTTGCAGTAACTCCAGAGCTCCCCTGAGAGAACACTATGTTTGGTTTGGTGCAACAGAGATTGTGAGTTTACTTAACATGTAGACTAGCACTTCATTTTCTGTCTCAACTGGGGACCCTGTCGTACATGTGCTCAGTATATTGATAAGTACTTCTCAGTTTGAAACATTTCTCTAAAATAAATTTCACATTTACTTTCACCCTGCCTGATATCCTGCGTCATCAAGTCCGACATGGCTTTTGCAGTCAGTGGCATAAAGCTGCTTTGAATCTGCCCTCAGAATAGATATTTTTTCCTCCCAATAATATGCTTAGAACATTCCTTGTTTTCATTTATGCAAACTATTTGCATTTGCACATTTTAGGATCCAGTGGACATTTAAATAAGTTCTCAAAACAGTGTGTATTAGCTCTGCCATTTCACTCTAAAGCAACACTCCTGGCAACTCAGCGACAAACACCTACGAGTCTGGAAAGAGTTCTCTATTGTTGTGAAGGTTATTGTGCCCTGAGAAACAATTTGGTCAAGTCAGGACATGGCAACTAATGATTAATACTCTCTGGTTTATCACAGTTCTACCAAAAGCTATCGTTTACCTCAGCTTTGTGGTTTACAAATTGTACGGAGGCAGTGGAAACCAAGGCTAGATTATACAGTAATTCCAAGCAAAACAAGCCTTAGCATTCTTCTGCGCAGGGCAGGCTGGGAAATAAATGGTGAGCTCCTAATGCCAAGTTAGAAAGTCCTTCCTAACACTGTTATGTGCAGTGTGTGTCAGAATCAGAGCAAAACTAATTTAAGGCCAAATCCTGACTTCACTGGGGGCTGAGAGTGCTTAGTACCTCTCAAAAGGGATTTCGCCCCTACAAGGGTTGTGGGGGAGGGGAAGGGTCTCTATTTTCAGGTTATTTAAACCTACTCCTGTTTCCTGAATGCAAAATGGATATCTGACATGCTCACAAGTGGAGGGGAATCTGTTGCTGAGAAAACATATGAGCAGGTAAATGGGTTAAGCCCAGACTTTGTGATATATTAAAATGATGTTATTCTAACTCGCAGAGCAGTAACTACAAAAACAGGTACATGGCTGGGATTAAGATGCAATCGAAAAAGAAAAATTCAAGGTTCAAGACATGTCCAAAGTTGTGAAAGGAAAAAAGAAGCTGTCCCAGAGTTGTTTTAGAGCTGCTCCTTGATGAGCCCCAAAATTGGTTGTTTCTATGGGTTGATTTTAAAGTAAGCAGAGTCTGAATGAGCTCTCCCCTGACATCTAGGGGTGAACTGTGGAAAAGGACTTCAGGAGCTGATCATAGACTCATAGCCTTAAGGTCAGAAGGGACCATTATGCACACCCACCTGCTTTGGGACAGTGTCTCTGATGCAAGAGACTGCCCAGTGTGTACCAGCAGTGAGGCTCCCACCACTAACAACTGAAATCACTGAGAGCTGTATTAAGTGGGTGGCCCTGAAAACATCTTGGTGTGGCTAGCAGGGTGGCTGGTGGGGAGGTGTGGCAAGCGGCCGCCAGGGTGGCTGGTGGAGAGTGCCAGAGCAGAGCCCTGCAGAGAGGGGTGGTGAGTAAGTGCCCGAGCAGTGGAGTAAGTAAGGTGCCTCATTAACCCCCCTCCCCTCAGGGTGGGAGGTGAACTCTGCAGGTGCACCTCTGAACTCTGGGTCTGCACTGTCCAAGGACAGCAACTATGAGTGGGGTGCACATAAGGGATGGGCACATTAAAGGGACTTTTGGGTTGCTGGATTTAAGAACCTTAGGGGAAAAGAACACTGCCTAACTTACTTGAGGGTGGGTCTTTTGATCACGGTTTATGTTTATAAACCCTGTTTGCAGTGTTTCCCCAAATTAATGCCACATTATTTCCCTCCTTTTATTAAAAGTTTTTTACTACACTCAGACTCTGTGCTTGCAAGAGGGGAAGTATTGCCTTTTAGAGGCACGGAGGGAATGGTGTGTAATTGTCCCAGGTTACTGGGTGGGGACTCGAGTCGGTTTTGTGTTGTATTGTTGAACCCAGCCCTTGTTGCTGCCCACTCTGACTGGCAGACAGGATACATTAATATACCCACCACTGTATCATCTGGGTTCATCCTCTAGTTACAAACAAATGGTAACCCGCTACCTAAGCAGCTGTCCTTTGTCTTTTTGCTGGATATGTACTTGATGTACTAACTTCTCCATAACAATAACATGCCATTTTTTGACACGATTCTGCTAATTTGGGGTAATGATTCTCTTTAATAACAAGAAGCTACCAATAGTCTGGTACTATAGATTCATTCTTCATTTCCTTGTGTGTGACCATTTCTGCTGAGACGCCCCAGAATGATTATCAACAGATTACCCCATAATAAATGTCCAGCAGTTTGTAATATCTGATAATGAATCACATCTCAATACATTTTAATAGCATAAAATTAACTCAGTCTGTATAATTTTTAATATTTCTGGTTCCAATGAAACAGGAATTTCCTTGTACACTAAGAATTGAGGTTGCTGATCCTCTTTTTCCAACTCAAAGCCCGTTCCTCTGGGATATATTTTCAGAGGCATTCCCATCATATAGTATACAGTTAGTTCTTTATTAGAAAAGTTGCCGGCATAGATAGATATATATTAATTGCATTTCTTGGTCTCCTATAGAAGTCATCACTTCTATTAAAATTAGCTTCCTGTACAAAACACTTTCTCTAGAAAATGGAGAGGCACACTTAAGGTCCCTGCAATGTCAGGGAAACAATTAAGGGAGACATACTATCATGGGGTGCATCGCTCACTGCTTGAGGCGCCTCCTGCTGGTTGCTCTGGGGATTAGCTCTTTCAGGTGATGCCCTTTTCCCTGGTTCCCACACTGTCACTCCACCTCCCTGACCAGCCCGCAGCCCCTCTCTCCACCTCAGCAACCGCATTGTCCTCGCTGTGACTCAGCCTTCCAGCAAGGTCACTTGAAATGCCCCCTTCTGGGGGGAGGAAGGAGGGAGAAGTTAGCTCATCAATAGTCCTAAGCAGTCTTCCCGCTCACTGCCTCAGTGCCTATTGCCCAGTGGCTGACAGGGTAACCCAGGCCAGCCCTCTTCTCCAGGTTCCAGCCCAGGGACCCTCAGCTCAGCAGTCTGGGCCTTCTCTGGCCTCACTGCTCTATCCCTTGGCTGCTTCCTGCTACTGGTTACCTTTACTTCCTGGGCCTACCAGTTCCCAAAGTTTCCTCCCTCTTCCCAGGGAGTGACTTCAGCCTGCAGTCTCCATCAAGTCCTCCTCTTCTCCTGAGAGTGTCTGCCTTTTCCCAGCCACTGCAACTCCCTGTGTGCAGCTGGCTACCTGGTTTTGTGCAGGCCCCGCCTGTTCTGGCACAGGTATGCCTGTTCCTCTAATTAGGGCTTTTCCCCCTCAGCATTCCATCTGTTAGGTTAGTTGGCACATCTAGCCTTCATTAACCCCTTCTATTCCGGGGGGGGCGGGGGGGTAGAGCAAGAGACCCACAACCCATGCTGCAGAGGAAGGCCAAAAAAGGGGGGGACCCCAAGGTCTCTGCCTGTCTGACCTGAGGGGAATTCCTTCCTGACCCCACATATGGTGATTAGTTAGACCCTGAACATGTGAGCAATAACTAACCATCCAAGAATCTGAGAGAAAGAATGCTCTGTACCATCTCAGAGTCCTGGCCCACCCTGTCCAGTGTGCCGTCTCCTGCCATGGCCAGCTCTTATACTTCAGAGGAAGAAAATCCCCCAAAATCCAAAAACATAGTGAAGGGAAAAGATTCCTTCCTGACCCAACAGGTGACCAGCTGAAGCCCTGAAGCATGACTTTTAGGAACATAAGACATAAATTGAAAGGGACTCCCAGAGCTGCTGAGCCCTGCCCCCCCCCCCCCCATCACAAGAAATCCCATCATACTGTCACACTCATAAAATTGTCCATCTCTTTCTTAATACTAGCGATCTGGTAGCCCCTTCTGGCCTTCAATTTTATGACTTTAATTAAGTTGCTTGCCTCCACTGCTCCTGTTAACAGGCTGTTCCAGAACCTCACCCTCTGATGGTTAGAAACTTTCTTCTCATTTCCAGCTGCAATTTGTTCATGTCCAGTTTCTCCCTATTTATTCTTGTGCCTAAATTGTCCTTTAGCCTCAATAGCTCTTCCCCTCCCTGGTGTTTACCCTGCATGGATTTGTAGAGAGCAGTCAGAGCCCTTCTCAGCCTGCATTTTGCTAGGCTCAACAAGCCAAGGTCTTGCAATCTCCTCCTTTGTTCCCCTGATCATCCTAGTAGCTCTTCTCTGCACCTGTTCCAGTTTGGGTTCATCTGTCTCGAACATGGCTAACCAGAATTGTACAGACGATTCCAGATGAGGGCTCACCAATGCCTTGTACAATGGCATTAATACTTCCCTCTCTCTGCTGGAAATGCCTTGCCTGATACACAGGGGCGGCTCTAGGCACCAGCAAAACAAGCTGGTGCCTAGGGCGGCCAAATCTAGGGGGCGTCCCCTGCCGCTGAGGGTGGGCGGCAGGCTGGGCAGCGGCGGCGCGCCTGCCGCAGAGGTCGAGGGGAGGGGGGGGGACCTGCGGATGGATGACGGCGGAGATGCATGCGGAGGCGCCGCGCGGCGCCGCTCTGGCGCTGACCTCCCGCAGGCATGACTGCGGCAGGCAGGGTCATCCCCCAGCTCCCTGAACTCTCCAGCTGGGAGCTGCTGCGCGCGCCGCCGTCCGCGCGGGGCGGGGCAGCCGAGCCGACCGCGGGACCAGGCTCCGCGCCGCCGCCGCTGCTCCGTCCGCTGCGCCGCTCCCGGTCCTCCTCTCGCGCTGCGCGCGCCAAGCGGCGCCCAAAAAGCGCGAAACTGATACATCCTAGGAATGCATTTTTTGTAGTTGCATCACATTGGTGGCTCATAATCATCCTGTGATGGCCCCATGCACCCAGATCTCTCTCCTCCTCTGGCACTTCCAACTGAGGAGCTCCCAGCATGGAGCAGAAATTCTTATTATTAGACCTTAAGTGCATGACCTGGCACTTTGTACTATTGAATTTCATCTTACGTCTGTTACTCCAGTCTTCAAGGACCCTGAAAAAGATTTGGCGGGAGATAATCAGCTGAACATGAGCTCCCAGTGCAACACAGGGCCGCCCGGGAGAGGGAGGGGGAAAGTGGGGCAATATGCCCTGGGCCCCACAGGGGCCCCCACGAGAGTTTTTCGGGGCCCCTGGAGCAGGGTCCTTCACTCACTCCGGGGGCCCTGGAAAACTCTCGTGGGGCCCGGCCCCCCGGAGCTTCTTCCACTCTGGAAGCGGAAGGGGTCCTCCCCTCACCGCTGAATTACTGCTGAAGATCCGGCACTTCGGCGGCGGGTCCTGCTTCAGCGGTAATTCAGCGGCGGGGGGGCCCTGCCACAGGTCTTCGGGGCACTTTGGCGGCGGGTCTCAGAGTGGAAGGATCCCCCACCGCCGAATTACCACCGAAGCGGGGGCCCCCCACCGCCGAAGACCCCAGACCCCCTGAATCCTCTGGGCAGCCCTGGTGCAACACTGTGGCCAAAAGAGCTAATGTAATCCTTGAATGCATAAACAGGGGAATCTCAAATAGGAGCAGAGAGGTTATGTTACCTCTGGATTTGGCACTGGTGTGACCACTGCTGGAATATTGTGTCCAGTTCTGGTGCCCACACAATTCAAGCATGATGTTAACACTGATTCAGAGAAGAGCCACAAGAATGATTAAAGGATTAGAAAACAGGTCTTAAAGTGATAGACTCAAGGGAACAAATACTTAATAATGGGCTCTTCAGTATAGTAGAGAAAGGTCTAACACCATCCAGTGGCTAGAAGTTGAAGCTAGACAAATTCAGAATGGAAATACAGAGTACATTGTTAACAGTGAGGGTATTATCCATTGGAACAACTTACCAAGGGTCATGGTGGATTCTCCATTGCTGGCAATTTTTAAATCAGGATTGGACATGTTTCTAAAAGATCTGCTCTAGGAATTATAGTGGGGCAGTTCTCGGGCCTGTGTTATACAGGAGGTCAGACAAGAAGATCACAATGATGACTTCCAGCCTTGGAATGTATGACGGTCATCCAATTCTTCCTGAATAATATTCTGATCCTCCTCTGTATTGATGATGCCTCTCAAGTTTGTATCATCAACACATTTCCATATAGACTCCTACTTTTTGTGCGAACATCATTAATAAAAATATTAAATTGGTTACACTAGTGGTTCTCAGCATATTACACACTGTGGGTCGCATATGCAGCCCATAATGTGTAACTAGGGCCACCGGGGCCGGGTGGCAGGACAGTGGCAACCCAGACCCTGACCTCAGCCACACAGGCTGCCGCCTCTGGACTCAAGGAGCTGGCCAGATGCCCTGACCCTGGGACCCCTGCCACGTGGGGCAGGCCGGCTACCTGCCCTGGTCCCCCACCACAGGGCTGCCCTGGAGCCCGCGGAGCTGGGCAGCTACCCTGGACCCCGATCCCTGGCCCGCCCCATCCCCCGCCACGCAGCTGCCCCAGCCCCCGGAGCTTGCAGAGCTGGGCGGCTGCCCCAGACCCTGGAGGGCAGGCTGGCTGCCCTGGTCTCCGAGACCCCTGCCACACAGGGCGGGCCAGCTGCCCGGCCCGGTCCCCCGCCATGTGGCTGCCAGGGCCTCTGGAGCTTGGCGGGGCTGGGCGGCTGTCCCGGACCCAAGCTCACGACCCCCCGGGGCCAGTGGGGAGCCCCAGACCCCCAACCCCACTGGGCCGGCCAGGAGCCTGACCTCCTCTCTAGGTGGCGGGGCATCCCAGACCCCTTTCCCCCAGGCAGATGGGAACCTGGGACCCCAGGCACACCCACGGCCTTTAGCACACAGCTGAGCTAGGCCGCAGCTGTGTGCTAATTGAGCTGCATGCGGCCCGCAGGTTGCAGGTTGAGAACCACTGCACTAGGATGCAGGGCTGCCCAGAGGATTCAGGGGCCCTGGGGTCTTCGGCGGCAGGGGGCCCCCGCTTCGGCAGTAATTCAGCGGCAGGGGGTCCTTCCACTATGGGACCCACTGCCGAAGTGCCCCGAAGACACGTGGCGGGGCCCCCCCACCACCAAATTACCACCAAAGACCCGGCACTTCGGTGGTGGGTCCCGCTTCAGTGGTAATTCGGTGGTGGGGGGTCCTTCCACCCCAGGGCGGAAGGACCCCCCGCTGCGGAAGACCCGGAGCGGAAGAAGCTCCGGGGGCCTGGGCCCCACAAGAGTTTTACGGGGCCCCTGGAGGGAGTGAAGGACCTCGCTCCAGGGGCCCCAAAAAACTCTCTTGGGGGCCCCTGCGGGGCCCAGAGCCTGGGGCAAATTGCCCTCTGAGCGGCCCTGCTAGGATGTTTTCACAAGCTAGTGAACTAGAAGCATTATTTTAAAAGAGGGCTGGGATTCTGGAGGAACCATTCACCATGACATATATATATTCATTGCAAATATTTGATGGTGAAACTATTCTACAATGTTCCTTCCCACATAGGCAAAAGTAGCTTGAACTGAGAGTGTTAATAAGCACTAACCCAACAGTGAACTGAGAAAGCAGCCTGAGCTTTAGCTATTGGGCCTAGGAGTTAGTTTGCAGGAAGAAAACAGGATGGGGCATGGAGGAAGGACAGTGGGTCGGGGCGGAAGATGCCTACTTAAGGAAAAGGATCAGCTGAGGGTCCCAGGAGTGGACCTATGCAGGGAGCTGGGCCAGGAAACTGAGGACCCACTGAAACAACATTATTTGCCGCATTTAAACTTCACCCTGCTGAAGGAGAAACTGTAACCAATTTTCAGGCTTTCCCCGCTCAGAGCTGCTCAATGAGGAACTAGGGGGTGGGGCAAGGGGGGTATAATCCTGTGCTGGGGTGTGTCATGGGACCCCACAGAGTCATGACATCACATCTCTTCAGTCCCCTCACAGGCACAACTCCAGGGGCACCCACTGCCATCCCAGCACCAGTCCACCCCCTTGCCTTGCCCTCCTCTACCTGTCTACCCCTGGCATACTTCTGCTCCCACACAGCTCCAGGTCCACCCACATCCCCCAGCATATAGGTCTGGCATCAGATACTTTGCACATAGATGTGACATCAAACAACTAACACACTCATGCACATGCACAACTGTAATATTTCTCATTCTAAAGCTGTGTCACTAAGGAACACCCTCATCATTGAGCTGTTCCCATGTGAGCATCTGAACAAATAAGATCTGAACTAATAACTGAGCTTATTCAGCTGGATTCATTCTATTTGGAAATATCACAAACATGAAACAAAGTGTGTTTTCCATAGAAACATAGCTTCTCTCTCGTTCCCGCTTCTCAGAATCTTCAGCCTGTCTTTTCTGAACCACCAATAAGAGACTCTGAGACATAGCTGTTTAGTGCTGACACCCTCTGGAAGTCAATACACTGACTGCAGATTCCGGCAGAATTTGCTCTTTACCCAGGCGAATGAATCAACAGTTTAAGTCTGGCACAAACTGTGAGGAAGGGTCATTATGAAGAGGAGACTAGCCCCACGTGTAGCACAAATATAATACAGATGGGTTCCACTGTGAAATCTAACTGGAAATTACAGGCTGAAATTGCTGGCTTCCAGAAACTAGAATTCATAGCAACTGAAAGCAGTTCTGCAGCTAGTGGCCCAATGAATTATCATTCTGGTCTCATCTTCTATGTTTGGATGTTTTTTTAAAGTCATAAACTACTGTATTCTGGCAACTAAAGAGATATATTAAAGTTAGTTTAAAAAGTGGAAAACTGGAAAATCAAAGAAACATCTTTAAAAAGTATATTAGTAAAATTCTGCCAGTCACAGAGAGGAATAACTTTTTCTCAAATACAGGCAAATGCATTTACATGCCTCCGCTTTTGATCTCAGTTTGCCCAGTGGGTTCTATGGAAGGATGTGCCTCAACACAAAGCTTGCATAAACACTCCAAAAGAACATCAGTGTAAGTATCTCCCAGCAGTTAAGTTATGATGCCTGTAAAGCAATTTTCACAGTCAGAGAAGTGCAATTGTATTTTCCAGCCCATTAATCAGCAGCACAACAAAGCTACTGCAAATCTCAGCTTGCTTAAGAGTAACAGAACAGGGCTTAGAGAGAAAGAACACAATTTTTTTCCCCCTCCTGAAAATCTCTCTGCCTCTTTACTTTGTATATTTCACAAATCCCTCCCAACTTCTGAAACCAAAGCCACCCATTATTAAAGGAAAATGTAGTGCTTGTTTATTCAAGGCACTTTTAACATTCCTCCCACCTATTGTTCAGCACACATGGGAGGAATTCTAAACTGCAATTTCAGGACAATTGGGCCCACATATTTGTTCTGGTCTCTCTCTTTAGTAATTAAAGGGGACCTCTAACCACACAAACATCTGTCACAGTGCCAATGTAGAAAGGGTTTTATGACCTTTTTATAGAGACTCCTACAGTGTGAATGTGGATGTTTGAAAGGAAATCAGCACAATGCACAAAGTGGTTTGCAAACTTCTCTACTATTTATTTATGGAAAGGCTCCTATGTGCCACTTGGAGCTGCAGTATCTGATTGCCTCCCAAATATAACTGGATGTTTCCTCAGCCCCAAAGATAAGATTTTGCCTGATTTTCAA
Organism: Mauremys reevesii; assembly: GCF_016161935.1. NCBI lineage: Eukaryota > Metazoa > Chordata > Testudines > Geoemydidae > Mauremys > Mauremys reevesii. The sequence goes on along the minus strand of NC_052629.1, from coordinate 64,718,696 downwards.
AGGGGTTGAGTACCCCCTGCTAATGCTGAGCACGTCTGAAAATTAGGGAAATATATGTGACTTATCCAGATCTCTTGGATCTGGAAACATGGGCTGGAAATTAGATTGTTTCTTCACTTCCTTTTTCAGCCAGGGCCAGAAGTAGCACAAGCACAGCTTCTCATGGTCTTTGGGCACTTCCATTGCCTACTGCAGCCAGAAGAGGAGCAATAGAGCTGTTACAGGGACATGAAATGCTTGTGAAGATGAACAGCTACAGAATATTCCAAAATTATCCAGAGGGAAAGGTGAATTCACATGAATGCAGCTCTGAACTTGGGGTCTTCAATGACCAAGGACAACACCTGGGAGTTGGGGGTGATGGTGGAGGGAGAGGGGATGGGCATGTTAAAGGAGCTTTTGTTTGTTGGACTTTCTCGCTGCAAGCTGAGAACCTGAGGCAAAGGACACTGCCCAGCCTACTCTGGTGTGGTTGTTTTGCTCATGGTCATATGCTTCTGAATCCTGCTTGCAGTGTTTTCCCAAGTTAATGCCAGATTTCTTTCCCCTTTGTATTAAAAGTTTCTTTTCTATACACAGACTCGGTGCTTGCAAGAGGGGAAGTATTGCCTCTTAGAGGTGCCAAGGGATGGTGTATAATTTTCACTGGTTCCTGGGTGGGGATTTGAGCAGATTCTGTGTTGTATAGTTAAAAAGGAACCCCTAGATATCAAACCTGGCTTTTGTCGCTGCTAACTCCACCTGGCAAAAAAAGTGTCTCCTCCTCAAAATTACACCACTGACTCTTTGAGTGTAGAATGGATTTAGGATTAACAAGTAAATCTGATAATCAGTTTGAGTTCAAATGAAATTAAAAATAGGATCTGCAAGAGATTTAGCTCCCAGAATCAGACCTTTTGTTCCTATTTATCTTAATAATGGAATAAGACATACTCTTCAAACATCTTCTATAGTTAAAACTCTTACCAGTCTTGTGCATGGGCTACATGTAAAGATTTCTTTAGGTTTAGTGGGCATTTGTTGCTGTTATTCTTTATAACAGAGTTTTTCCATCAGCAGAGGCTGAAGAATAATATTCTACTTCAGGGAATTTCACAAGGAACTGAGGGCTGCTGTCTCCTGTTGTTCTTCATAGGACTGGAATCACCTTCTGTCCCTAGCAAAAATGGCCACCGTCTCCATGCATCTAGCCCTCACAAGGCTCCTCTTTGCTTCCAGACACCACAGAGCCACACACTTCCCTGAGGGCAGCTTGGCTTCACTCATAGTCAACCCATTGGGTGGTGGTGGCCATTTTGAAAAATGGCATCTTAACAGAGGGCAAGATCTGAGTGAATTTTAACTCTATGAAAAGGAGCACAGGGGACGAATGTGAGGAGGGCAGGAGACTGGGTGGCTTTGGGAAGGATGTAGGCTCATGATGAGGGAGGGGGTTGGAGAGATGCAGAATACCTGGGAAGGGACAAGGGGAGCTCTCTCCAAGAAGCCAGTGCAGAGACTGCATTTATGTGTGTGCACTGGAGGTTGAACTTCGAATCTGAAATACCTTACTTGCTTTGGGGGCCAGTGGCTACCTCATAAAGACTCAGCAATGAGACAGACAAAATAAAGTGAATCTTAAAAATTGTGAGGTTTTCTTCAGGCTAATCTGATGATTTTATGGAGTCGAATTCATGACATATCCATGCCTGGGAATAGCCATGCCTGCCCTAAGGAGCTGGCCTTCCCATCCCTCCTCCCCACCCAATCCAGCCCATGTTGAGCCCTCCATGCGGACATGTCCATGTTCTATGGGGCATCTTGTCTTGCCAGCCTGTCCCAAACATTTGCAAAGTCAACCTGCACAGAGCCAGCCCCCACAGTCACAGTCCTGTCCTTCTGTGCCCAGCCCAAAGCCTTCCATCCAAGGATTTCTCTCTCTTCTCTCCCTCCCTCCTCAAGCTTCTATCTATCTCTGTGTCCTCTCCTATCTCCACAAAGGCCCCAACATGAACGGCTAAGATGGCTACTAATCTGCTCTGCTGTAAACAAAATTCCCTTTTGTGGCGTGAATGTGGCCTGATTTACATTAAACTGGGCAGCTGTGGCTGAAGAATGGATAACAAGGCAGGATGACAGGCTACATCCAAAGCTGGGTCTAATTCCATTCTGTGACTGTCAGAAGTTTTTACACTATAGCTATGTCTACATGGCACAGTTAACCCAGGTGATTGGCCCTGGGTCTGAGCGACCAGGTTAGCCTAGCCTAGTTATACATGTGCCCACTGTAAAGCTTTGCCTGCCTGATGGTTCCCTCACTGTTTCTGCACGCGCCTGTGTATGTCTGGGAGGGTGTGTCCCATGATTCTTTGGTTTGAGAAGCTCTAGCTTTCTTGCCCATTCAATTGCAGGAAAACTTGACTGCCCTTGGTGGGGAATTGTGGGAAGGCTTTGGAGGACTACCAGTACTCGAGAACTTTGCCAGCATCCTCACTGCAAAGTGGGTGGGTAGGTAGGTTCCAGCCCAAGTCAAAGCAGAGCCCAGGCTCTCACACACCCTCCCAGCCAGGCCCATTAAGCTGTGCTAACACCACCTCCAAACCTGGCTCAGAGGTTTTTCAGTCTAGGTAGGAGGGGGATTAGGGCTAAAACCCACATAAGAGCCAGAGTTTACTCTGCTACGTGGACATACCCTGTATTACTGGCTCAAGGGCCAACTCAGCAGGGGGGAAAAAAAGGGATTTTACCAACCAACTCCCAGGCAAGCCCCAGGCTGCTCAGACCTTCCTTATAGCTTTTCCCTCCTTTTAACATTACCTTTAATTTTCATAGTAAGTAAGAACCTGAACTGAAAGTTAACCATGTTTATTGTTTGTTAATTTCCCTACACCCTAACAGGGAGTTTAGGTCACTTGCTCCACTCCCCTCTCCTTCCCCGTGTTGTGCAGGGGCCTGGACTCCAAGTTGCAAATTAACAACAGCCCGACTCACCCTGTTACATAAACTGACTAGAGAAGGCAGAGGGGCTGGCCCAGATAGGATGGTTTAAGCTAATGGAGCAGTGCAAAGGGGTCTGCAGCTGGCATGGCAGTGAGCCGAAAGCTTTTAGAAACAGGAGGAAATGTCAGTTGGGGAAATCGCTGTACTAGGTTCTGGCTGGTGAATGTCACTGCCATGAGGCAGCCACCTCTTCTTGGACATTACTAAGCTGGGGGGTCACTGCGAGAGCCGGGGCAGTGGGGATGGGCCAAAAGAAGTGAGCTTTGTTGTCAAAGTTGCCACCCCGACCCTCTCCTAGGACCCCGGATCCAGCATGATACTTCTGGGCCTTCATTGTCCTGATCCTGAGAGACATCCTGGCAAACTGATCACATCACCCTCTGCACCAGAACAGCACCTGGGGTGGGAGACTTGGGCTCCTGCTGTCACCACCCCCATCAGCCATTTTCTTTCCCCAGCTTGTCCCTGTCTCTCCTTTTGCCTCTGTCTAATATGAGTAGTCTCTTGATCCTCCAAGGCAGCTGCATCTTTTGCAACATCGCTGGGAGCCTGTGAGTACAGAGGGAGCTCAAAGCAAGGCCTTAAACTGCTCGCACTAGTACAAGTAGTTTGCCAGGTCTCGGCACGCCTGATCAGATCATGTGCTAGGCCTGTGTTTCCCAGCAGTGAGGCTGCAAGCCAGACAGAGTGAACATCAGAAACAGAAGCTGATATTGGTATTTTTTGGCTGTCTGTTCTTTCTCCCTTTGTTTGTGTTTATCTTGTTTTGTCTTAAAGGAAACAGGATCAGATTCCAACAACTACAGCAGCTTACTACTCCCTAGCAGGAGCACTAGAGCCTGGCTCTCCAATTTGATTTCCTCTGGGAAAGCCAAAGGCAGGTGAGGGGAAGCCTAGCATTCAGTTCATGAGCACCTGTACATGAAGAATTCTGTATGAGCCATTCCGCACCAGGATTTTTTCATTTCTATCTCATTGTCTCTTTAGGAAAAGAAAAGCAGAAATTTCTATGAAAGAAAAAGTGCCATGTGCATAAAACTATGTACACTAAGGCTACCTCTACACTTGGAGCTGGAGGTGCAATCCTCAGATTGCGTAGATGTACCCATGCTAGCTCTGCTCCAGCTAGTGCACTAACAATAGCAGTGTAGCCCGGGTTGTGGCTTGGGCTAGCCACTTGAGTACATACTCACCTGGGTGCGTCTTCGTGTGGCTAGCCTGGGCTGCTGCCTGTGGTACACTGGCTACACTTCTATTTTTAGTGCACTAGCAGAAGCAGAGCTAGCGTGGGTACATCTACCCAAACTAGGACTCACACTGCAGATATAGCCTAAGTTATCCTCAGGGCAGAGAGATGAATGCACACAACTCCGCCCAGGATGAGAAGACTTCTGCCCACAACGCCGACATATGTGCCAAAAGCTTCCTGAGCAGAAAGATACTCACTCCTCTCTCTCTCCCAGCTGCCACAGTCCTCATCCATGACTCAGTCTCATTTTCCAGGTCTTCAAGTGCAGAGCTATGACACTGACATTTCCCATGCCAGCATCCACGTTGGGAACCAGCCAAATGACAAGGGATGCTGATAACTTTGTTTCTGATACTTCCCTTTTAAAGTAACCTGCGCATGGAATGGTACAGAGGTATTGAACATTTGCTGTGTAAAAAGAAAGTCAATTTTAAGTTACAGGGACCCCCCAAAATCATACATTATGATTTAAACGTTCTAAAAGGGTCATTCTCAACATTCTGTAACTCAAATCCATTCATCAATTTACTCCAAACTTTCCAGAGAAATGCTACTAATGTTTGAGAGTAGCCACATGACAGTTTAGGTTAGAAGAAGTTTTCCATCCACGGTTATAGGTGCAGGGAAAGTAGGATTTATAATGGAGCCCTGATTTCAATCTCAGCTATGGAGAGACTAGCATTTGCCCATACTACATTCATATCTGCCCGTATTCTGTCCTGGTGCAGATCCCTGGGCTGGCCAGCCTGGCCTAGCTCCCCACTCTTTTGCACAGGGTCCCAATGAGGAGACTGCAATCCGCACCCCTTTATGCATTGCATGTGTTCCACTGCACATTCAACACCTGCACAACTGCACTCCAGCTTCCTTCTCTGCTCTCAGCTCTCACTGCATTTTTCCCAGTGCCTTCAATTAGCCACTGATGTCTTGTGCCGCTTCATTTCCTTTTCCCAATCCCCCTTGTCCACTTCCTAGCACGCTACTCCTATGCCCACTCCCAGGCCCTTTCTGCTAAGCCACATGAAGTCCACCCCAAAGACCCACTTCCTTCCACAATGCCCCCAAGCAGTGAGCCTTGTAGCACAGAAATGGCAGCCCTATGGGCTGTATGGTCAGACTAGATGATCACAATGGTCCCGTCTGGCCTTGGAATCTATGAATTTTTGAGCCAACATCAACAGCAAACTGGGTTTCCTGTATATATATTCTGTGCCAGCCTTTTTAGCTCATGAACACTCTGAGGCAGGGACGGTCTCCCTTCTGGGCCTCTTGAACTGCACTGGGCAGCCTGCAGCCATTGACTCAGGGATATTACATCAGGGTGTATACATTCAATAAAGAACACCAGGCTGGGAAATGTCAGCTCTTCCTCAGGCAGGAGGTGGAACCCAAAAGCAAGCTGAGCATTTTTAAACTTCCTCATGTTGGGGTTCAGTGTTCACTGCAGGGTTCAAAGGTCAGTTCATTCTTGCCATCAGGTCGGAACCTCCGCCGTTCAAATCTGGTCTGTACAGGGTTGATGGATGGATGGATGAACAGAGTATGACCAGGTGCTGCCCTCGAGAATGTGTGCACTTGAGATACTAAAGAAGTGGTTTGTATTTGGCAAAGAGAGTTAATAAACCAGGCCCATGAACAGGGGTGTGTGTTTGAAGTAATCTGGTCTGTGTAGTTGAGTGGAAGATCCCAAGTGGGCACTGAACCAAGGGCACAGACACCATGAGGGGTCACACAGGGAGTCTGGCTGAGCTAGAGTAGCCATTCCACCATCCTTCCCACTCAGTAGGGTCTCCTACTGCTTGCAGAGCAGGATTCATTCAATCCTAGAACATCCAGGAGAGTTGCCCATTGCTCACTACTGGATCTGCAGTTCAGTTGGGTACAGGGGCAGCTCCAGGCACCAGCGCACCAAGCGCGTGCCTGGGGCGGCAAGCCATGGGGGGTGGCCTGCCAGTCACCATGAGGGCAGCAGTCAGGCTGCTTTCAGCGGTATGCCTATGGGAGGTCCGCTGGTCCCACAGCTTCAGGAGCAATTCGGCGGTGGGTATGCCAAAGGCACAGGACCGGTGGACCTCGCACACGCACGCCACTGAATCCGCGTTACCAGCGGACCTCCCGCAGGCAAGCCTGACTGCCGTGCTTGAGGCGGCAAAATACATAAAGCCGCCCCTGGTTGGGTAACTGATATTGCATCTACCAAGTGCTGGCAGATGTGTGAGACTTTGGGTGAACCTAAAATGATCAGAGTGTCAGTTCAAAAAAAAAATCCAGACACAATGATCTGAGCCAACCTGCACAGAAATCATCTGGTGCTGAAATGAGCCTGAACTGACTTTCTGGTGAGAATTCCCTACTCCCTGCTTCCGGCTAGCTCAGAAATACTAGTGTCACGTGATGTCATGTTATTCCAGCACCTCTATTTCCAGAACTAGCTGCCACCAGGAAGGTCAGAGGCACCAAAAGATGACTGACATCAACAACAGTGACAGGAAGAGAAATGGCCTGTGTCCAGCCCCACACAAAAGACAAGACTTGTGTTCAGTTTTGAGTTTCTGGCTAAGAGTCTGTCTGGTTCTAAGCCAATTCTACTCACCCGCCTCTGTAGGATTTTTATTCCCTGGTCCACCCGTTAAATTCAGAATCCAACATCACAGACAGCTGTTGCTGATTAGCCTATCTGCAAATGATTAGCTTATCTTTCAGAGTTAGTGTGTTGCTCTGTTCATCTGAACATACAAAAGCTGCACATCCTTAATATTACAGACACAGACCCAATGTGACAGCAGTTGGGGCCAGACCAAAACAAGGGTAAATGGACATTGCCTAAATCAGACATTTAGAATGAATCCTGCCACCCCACAGTAACAGTAAGGAGTGGTATTCATGATGACAGTCATGAGACTCAGTGATGAAACCCAAAACTGCTCTATGACTAAGGGAAAGAAGAGCCTCTCTCATCAATTATTTCATCCAATAAGACCTTTCAAATGCCTCATCCATTGCCATTCACACCAGAGAGGGTCCTAACCCTAAATCCTCCATGCAAACACCAGCCTTCCCATAATTTCAGAAAGTTCTGACCTGGTTTGGGACTTGGAGGTAAGTTTCCATCTCCGGTAGGAGCCAAACAAGCTCAGATTCAAATTTTACAGCTTGTGCATGTCTTTATTTCATCCCATAGTTGCCCCTTTCCTCAGTCAATAGAGAACAGCCTAGTCTAGCTCATGCTTCCATTCTCACACACAAGACCTCACCAAGGTGAAGCTAGTTTTGCAGGTACTTGTCAGCCTGAGTGTCAGAGTGCATATCACCTTTAAGAAATGTTAACATTAAAAACAAAATAACTCTCCAATGCTAGAACCCCCAAAACAGCAGAGTTGAGGTTGCACTTCTCAAACAATGCATGCAAAGTACCTTCACTTACCCAGAAAAGATGCCCCAAAGGAATCACAAAGCAAGTTCCTTTCTTCTCCATGACATACACTTTCATTTTGTTTGTGCCCACCAAACTATAAGGTAGAACCCGACAAGTGTCAGATCTGGGTTGGGTCAGATTGGAAAAGAACCAGACCCTCTTGGGGTCAGGTAAGGTCTCCTCCTCCTGCATGTGGGGTCAGTGTGGAGACAGCTGCATGTCCTGCTCCTACCAGTCGCCACCACCTCGCTTTTGTATATGTGCTGCATCCGGAGTGAATGTACCTGCCAAGGAGTGTGTCTCACTCTACAGCACTCACACAGTGCAGCAGGAGGCGGCACACTGCAGAAGGGCATGAAGCCACAGCTGCACCAACCCATGGCAGGAAGCTGCAGCAGCTAAGATTTGTGGGAACAGTCAGGGATGTGTCAGAAAACAACACAATCCTCTTGGCCTCTGGCTGGTCAAGCAGACTAGGCGTGTCTCTTATGCCCATAGCATGGTGAGTTCATTCAGCACCGGAGAGACATGGAGAAGTCACTGGTGACCGCCAGAGGTCAGATTGGACACATACAGCTTCATCTCCCCTTTCTTTCCAGCTGCTGAATCCAGGGAGGCATTCACTGACATGGCTTTTCTGCACGCCTCTGTTGTGTACTCTGAACCAGATGTAGCCTAGGTACAGAGCTCACTTATACACACACCAGCTATACACACACCATCACTGGATCCTTTAATGATCTGCCAGGTACGGCTGAGCAGGGACGGCTCTATGTTTTTTGCCACCCCAAGCACGGCAGTCAGGGAGCCTTCGGGGGCATTTCTGCCGGAGGTCTGCTGGTCATGTGGATTCAGCAGCGGTTCTGCGGGTGATCTGCCAGTCCCGCACCTTTGGCGTACCCACTGCCGAATTGCCGCCGAAGCCACAGGACCAGCGGACCTCCCGCAGAAACGCCGCCGAAGGCTCCCTGACTGCCGCGCTCACAACCACCGGCAGGCCCCCTGCCCCCCCCCCCCCCCCCCCGCTTGCCACCCCAGGCATGCACTTGCTGCGCTGGTGCCTGAAGCTGCCCCTGCAACTGAGGTATGTTTAAATAAGGTATTTTACACACAGTGCCATCTAGTGGCTGGCTGATATAATGCTGTTTAGCATTCCATTACTTCTCCCCCTTTAAGTTCGACATTCCTTCCATTTATATTTACACTATCACAATGTCTTTCAAGTTCAGTACTGATCAGTCTGTTAAGTGTCTCTGAATCATATTGATTTTCTAATTACATAACCTGAATACAGAACAACTTGGTCATCTGACTGCTCATTAGTCGCAATAACTGGCTGTGGTCAGTTTGGAATCCTAGAGTCATCTTCTTGTTCTGCCATCTGCAGAGTTTGTCTGTTGGACTCTCCACTGTTGGTCTCAGTCACACATGATCTGGGTGCTGAATTTTTTTTCTTTACCACAGCTGGAGCTGTCCATCTTTTTTCTCTGTCCAATTTCACAGGAACATGGTCACCAGGTTCTAGAGTTGGCAGTTCTCCAACTGAGTCACGTCTGTTGTAAATGTGTTGGTAGGCTCTTTTAGCCTTTTTATCCAATTTGGCTACTCTCTCCATGTCTGGCCACTTTGGAGATAGATTCTTTTCCAAAGCTGGAGCAGTAGTTCTGAGTTCTCTTCCCATGAGGAGTTGTGCTGGACTATATCCAGTAGCTGCTATTGGGGTTGTGTAATTCTGAAGAACAAAGAATGGATCTTCCTGCTGTAGCATTTTCTTGGCTGTCTGTACAGCTCCCTCAGCCACTTCATTTGCTTGTGGGTACTGTGGACTGTTAAAATATGATTTTGATTATACTACTGTTTGGAATTACTTAAATTCTGCTGCAGTGAATTGTTGCTCCATTGTCCGTCACTAGTTGTTCTGGAATACGAAAGTGAGCAAGAGTGCACTTCAGTTTCTCAGTAACACTGCAGCATATTATGTCTTTCAAATACATTATTTCTGTATACGTAGGAAAATAGTGATGATGTCCAGGGGTGCTAGAACAATTTTTATAGTGGGAGTGCTGAGAGCCATTGAACCAAACAGTAAACCCTGGATATAATGGAAACTACTTCAAGCCAGGGAGTGTGGCAGCACCCCTAGGGCTCCTAGTTCCAGCACCTATGATGATGTCTTCTGAATTTGCATAAATCTACAACTAGTCTTTTCCAATGTCTACCTGGTAGAGGTGTTATTAAAGGTTCTTTGTGTTGGGCTGGTCTGTTAGTTTTGTAATGTTCACATGCAGATATTTTATTCTTTATGTCCTTGCTGATGCCCAGCCACCACACTGACTGGTTGGGCCATTCATGGCATTTAGTTAATCCTTGATGTCCTTCATGGATGAGGTTTAGGATTTCACCTCTCATTTCATTTGGAATTATGATGCAGTTGCCTTTATTCATGATTCCATTTTACTCATTTAATTGTCCATGCACCGCAAAGTAGTCTCTTTTCACTTCTTTAGTATCCTTTAGATACTTGGACCAGCCGCCCCAAATATAAACTTAGAACTTCCTGAAGTTGTATGTCTGTCGAGTTTGCTTTTTGTAGCTGGAGTAGTCTGTTTTCTGACACTGGTGCGTATGTGTCCACAGCATCCACGTATGCCTTTACATCATCTTTGAGCTCGCGGGAAGTTGAATGCAATGCTTGGCTCTGTGGCAGAGTGTCTGCTATTACCAATTTTTTCCCAGGAACATATTTAGCAATTGGGTTAAATTGCATTAACCTTAGCAATAGACATTGGCATCTCAGTGGTGCTTGATCCAAGCCTTTTCCATTGATGTGGGTTACAAGTGGTTTATGGTCTGTTATCAATGTAAATGAATCCAGTCCATGCATATAGCTGTAAAAGTTCTCACATGCCCATACACTTGTCAGGCATTCCTTTTCAATCATTGAGGGGGTTTTTGTGTTCTTCCATTGGAGAGCCATATATCAGATCATCCATGAAAACTACAACTCCATTTGTATTCAAAAACAGTTCTGCCATCTTTGTTTGAAAAAATCCCAAAAAGTAGTCTCCGAAAGCAAAATCTCCCAAAAGGTGTGATAAATGAAGTCAGTTTAGAACTTTCTTTGACTAAAGGAGTTTGCCAGAATCCCCTCAAGGCACCCAACTTGAAGAATACTGTAGCTTCTTTCACTTTGGGGAGGAAGCCATCCAGTGTTGGGAGGATATATTTTTCTCTCACAACTGCTTCATTAAGTCTTTTAAGAGCCACACAGATTTGCATTTTTCTGTCTTTCATTATAACCAGTACCATTGCAGCACACCATGGCGTTGGCTCACAAATTTTCTCAATTATGCCAATGTGCTCCATTCTCTTTAACTCAGTTTCCACTTTTTGAAGTAATGAGATAGGAATCCTGTGAGGTATATACACACTACATGGTTCAGCCCCAACTCCAAGTGTAGATGTAATCCTTGAACAAGACCCTTATTTGCCTCTTGGAGATTGTTACTCTGAGGTTTGTCCCTAATGTCAGGACAGCCTGCAGCATGCATGTGCAATCACTAACCTGACCCCAGTCCATCACCCACCCAGCATTGGAACAGGAGTCATATGCAAGAGAGAAGTATGATGGAAAGCATCTTTTCTTCGCAAGCGCATCCCAGACTGGGAAGAACAGATGGCAATGGCATTCCAAAACTGAGGGGAAAGTAACATTTGATCATTGTTTGCAAGGAGATGAAAACTGGGACAAGAACTATATGTGCTGTTTCTCTGGCCCCCTAGCACCTGTCATGCTGTGGCCCTCATGGATAGCAGCTGAATGCCTGGCAAACTCCAAGGGAAGAGAAAGAGGATGAGAGCCAACTTATTCATTGACCTTTTGCCTATATCTCATCAGAGGAAGCAGAAGTTGGAGGAGTGGAGGGAAAGTTTCTTTCACTATGGTGCCAGGGAACAGTCCCAGATGCTCTCAAGGGAGCACATAGACAAAGAACAGGACATGCAGGTACAGCTGCTAGAGACAATGCAGAGGCAGAGAGTCCTGCTGGAGAACGTTGGGATACTATCGATGTTTATAGCCAGCACCCCATCTAGCCATATCCTGCAGTGCTTTGAGAATACCGGGAGCCCCTTTTCCCTTCTCCACCTACAACACACGCCTCCATGACAGCAGCCCTGACACTATGTACCATCACCAAACTGGTTAGCTACTGACTAGTGGCAACTGGGGGTGGCCAGGCTTCCAGATGGTGATGGCCACATGTTTCTCAACCCTGAGGGGAACTCTCAGGCCAGAAGGGACCATTGTGATTGCGACGGTGCCACCCATAAGGCTTTATGGATATATGCTTATGAATGTATATATAACTAGAATGTTTTATGCTACATATGCCATGTAACATATCTCTGTAAAGGTCATGATCTACTGAATCTATTAATCCTATTTGAATGCATGCATCATTTTTGTATTCAAAGTTATGAATACTGGCTGCATACTTGTTTGACTCTAAATAGGCTATAGTGAAGCAGTTGGTCAGCTTCCTGAGAAAAGATTATTCTCAATAAGTGCCCAATCAAGAAACACTTAAGCCAACAATGAACTTGGAGACACCAATCCACATCTGGGCTTTCCCAGGAATATAGCTTGGCTGGTAAGGAACTCAGCCATGCATGGACATGTGACTTGCCCAGGTGACTCAAAACTCTATTTTGTAGCTGGACTTTGCATAGGAGAGAGGAGGGGGTCTCTACCCACAAGAGAAAGTCTATTTAAGCCCAGGGGAGACCGCTCCATTTTGTCTTCAGCTAGCTAAAGAGATAGCCTCTCCACCCCCAAAGATACCTGAAAGAAACTGAAACAAAGGACAGTGACTGCAAGGGGTGTGAGTGATTGCTGGACCCAGACTAAAAGGAGAGTAGTCTGTAAAAGGAAGCAGTCTAGAACTGGTGAGGATCTTATCTGTATTCAGTTTCTTATTGTATTAGACATAGATTTGCATGTTCTATTTTATTTTACTTGGTAGTTAACTTTGTTCTGTCTGTTACTACTTGAAACCACTTAAATCCTACTTTCTGTATTTAATAAAATCACCTTTTACTTAATAATTAACTCAGAGTATATGTTAATGCCTGGGGGTGGCAAACAGTCGTGCATCTCTCTCTATCAGTGTTATAGAGGGCGAACAATTTATGATTTACCCTGTATAAGCTTTATACAGGGTAAAACAGATTCATTTGGGTTTTAGACCCCATTGGGAGTTGGGCATCTGAGTGTCAAAGATAAGAACCTTCTGTAAGCTGCTTTCAGTGAAGTAATTCAGACCCTGGGTCTGTGTTGGAGCACATGGGTGTGTCGGGCTCAGCAGGACAGGGTGCTGGGGACCCGAGCTTGGCAGGGAGAGCAGGGGCAGAAGTAGTCTTGGCACATTGGGTGGCAGCTCCCAAGGGGGGTCCTGTGATCTAACCCCTCACAGTGATCACCTAGTCTGAACTCCTGTATAGAACAGACCAGAGAACTTCCCCACAATTATTCCTAGAGCAGAGATTTTAGAAACACATCCAATCTTGATTTTTAAAATGGTCAATGATGGAGAATCCACCATGAACCTTGGTAAATTGTTCCAGTGGCTAATTGCCCTCACTTTTAAATTCAGACTGGAAATAAGGCAAAAAAAATCATCTAGCTTCAACTTCCAGCTATTGGATCATGTTACACCTTTCTCTGCTAGACTGAAGAGGCCATTATTAAATATTTGTTGCCTATGCAGGTACTTCTAGACTGATCAAGTCACCCCTTAATCTTCTGTTTGTCAAATTAAATAGATTGAGCTCTTTGAAAGTCTATCACTGTAGGGCACATTTTCTAATCTTTTAGTCATTCTTGTGGCTCTTCTCTGAACCCTCTCCAATTCATCAACATTTTTCTTGATCATCACCATGCTTCTTTTCGTGTGGGTGTGCCATCACTGCAGCTCTGAGGTGAGCTCCACACAGTTCTCCAGTCATCCGCATCCTGAAGTTTTGTTCCCACTGGTGGTCATCCCAGGTCTGCAGCACTGTCCTATCCCACCAGGCCCACATGTGCATTGGTCTGTTTGCATTAACAACAGGCAGGATTGCAGCCCTCAGCAGTGTTTCTTCCATGGAGCCTGACAGCAGTTTGGAAATGGAGCTGGCTCCCAAAAGCCAGATGAATGATGGGGTGATAGGAGGGGAATCGCTGAAATTTGTCCAGAATTCCAGTGGCTTCCAGTACGGTATTCTCTTTGGCTAGACTGCTCACAGAAATGGAGATCCACTCAGGGACTGCCCATCTGTGGGTATGTAACCCCAATCTTTTATAAGTCTTCAAAATTCTCCAGGTATCTATTGTGGTCCATTATCTGAAGTGAGCTCATCACAAATACCATCCCTGGCAAATATTGTGTTTGTGGGATTGAGTACTGTGCTGACTAGCATGTTGAACCATTGAGTGACTTTGAAAAACCAACTGTAATCAGCAGAAAGTGGTTTCCTTTGTGTTCATATAGATCAGTTGTCAATTGCTGCCAGGCTGTGCTAGGTGTGTCATGAGTTGTCATTAGTTCTTTGCAGTTCTGTGTCTGTTGCATTTGTGCAAAGTACCAATCTCTGGCCATTTCTTCTATTTGTGCATGTCTCTTGCCCGTCTTTTGCAAACTACCATACTAAGGAGTCCCTCCTGGATCTTTTTCAGGATCTTTGGGTGCATTTTCTTTGAAATCACTATTTCCTTCCCTTTCAGCATTAGTCCATTCTTCACACTCAACACTGTGTTTTTATTCCAAACATTGCTGATAGCTATGAGAACTTGTTTTTGACCAGGGCATCCTGACTTTATTCTAGCTTATAAAAGATTAATTGCATTTCCTCTCTCTGTCTCTCACTATTTGCGATAGCTTTCTTGTAGACACTGGTGTAATATCATGTGCACCTGTTCCTCCAAGTTTTCTTCACCTCCCCCTCCACCTTTTTTTTTTTGGTATCTTGTCCCTCTACAAAATTGTGAGAGAGAAAATCTGCTATACAGGAATTTCTCTTCCTGGGTTGTATTCCAGTTTCAAATCATACCTTTGTAACTTTAAGATCATGTGCTGAAGTCTTAGTGGTGCAGAAGCTAGAGGTTTCTGAAGAATGTTCTCCAGAGGTTTGTGATCAGTTTCAACTCTTATTTTGCATCCATATAGGTAGTGATTAAATTTTTGACATCCAGTGACAATAGCAAATAATTCCTTTTTTACATGAGCATAATTTTGCTGTGTTGCATCAGTGCTCTTATCCATACGCAAATAGAGCGCCTTCCTGCAACAATGCTTCTCCAACTGCTGCCTGCGAAGCATCTATTTGTACTGTTTTTCATTACAGTATTTTAGTTTCGTTTCATATTTTGGAAGGTCATGTCCAGATTACTATCCTGGTACCAGTCCCCTTTTCTCCCCCAGTTTAGACAAAACAGTTTTTTAAAAAGCCCTGGAGCATTAATCAATAAGCAGAGTTACCTGCAGAAGGTTACTGTACCGATATTTTTAAGCTTTTTTTAATGTATAATGTTTTGTACTTTATCCCACTTCTTACACCATGTATTATCTTTGGTTAGATTGCTCATAGGAATGGAGAACCAGACAGATACACAGAGCCAGTACTTCAGAGTCATTTCGTATGCCTGTCAAAGGAACTGTGTGCCAGTTAGCTAACGGTGCATGAACACAATACAGGTATCCCACAATGCATGATCAGAAAAATCCCAGAATGCATAGAGCTTAGTGGCAGAAATGTACACCAGTGAACGTCTGCCCATAATGCTGTGCGCTTATTTCAAAAAAGCGCAGTGCTGTGTGGACTCAATGATTCACAAGGGAAGCATAAAACAGCATAAAAAAAAGCAGTTGCGATGCACAGCATTCAGAATTAGTCTGGAGGAGGTGTAATTCTGTGGGCAAGTTAGTGAGGGAAAGGTCAGGGAGGTGACATTTGATTCATAAAAATCCACAGAATCATAATTTCATTTGTGTCACCCTCTGCAGTGTGGCTGGTGTGAATTGCTATTTCCCCCCTGCTCCCAGCTCCACCTCCTCTGGAAATTTAAATAATACAATGTCAACAGCAATAGGTTGAATTGGGTATCATTCAAAAGCCCTTTCTCCCATGAGCACAGGGTTCCAAACATGACAAACCTAGGACAATAGATATTTATTTCAGAAAAATGCTTTAAAATCTCTTTTAATTATACTTTAACACAGGCATGTCAAACATGCAGCCCTCACCAAGTTAAATGGTAGCCCTTGACTGAGCACTGTGTTATTATTTGATGCTCAGAACATGAGACCTGATTAATTTTTTTTTAAAGTTACAGATTACCATAAATGGAAGGCAGGAGCTCTTCAAGTTGATTTGCCATTATTGGCCAAAAAAGAAGCGGTTCAGTGGTATTGATTATCGGCTTCGTTTATTGTGCCAAAAGAGTTGTGATGAGGCAAATGACTGGAATCCATCCACAAACAGTATGCACATAGTTCCATGACATACATTGCATAACAAAATTAATTACAGTCCAACAATAATTTATTACAAAATCTTTGTTTTTACCGTAGTCTTACATTGAGCTTCAGGAAGAAGTTGGAGATGCTGGGAGAAGTGCCAACTGTGGGCAAGACTTTCCTTATTCTAGGTCCCGTGGCATGCATTTCAAGAACACTCGCTTCTTCTGTGGTAAACCTGAAGCCCAAAGGCATCCCTTAAGCACAGTTTCCACACATGAGCCAGGTGAGAAACTGTATGGAGCAGTCACTCTTAGTGAGAACGTTGCATGGAAAGTAAACGAGTGCTGTGATGCTGGCAGACCAGGCGCCAGTTCATGCCACGGTCCCCATGTCTCAACTGAACACTGACAAATACATAGCTAGTATCAGCCTGGCTGATGCATGTGTTAGTATTGTTAAAATAGGTGTTAGGTTTATAGGAATGTGTTTAGACTTTATTGAATGCTTGTGAGTTGCTGCATGTATTGATCCCACTTATAATATCTGTATTGCATATTATTTGTATTGTAAGCCTCAGTGATTGTGTAAAGCACCAGACAGGAGAGAGACATTAACTAGTGTAAAAGTGCTGGTCTCCAACAGAAGTGTTACATCCTGGCCAACAGGGAAGGCCCATCATCGTTGGACGGATATTGTGGGATGTTAAAGAGGACAAAAGACTTTGCTGCTCTGCTCTTCCCCTGCCCCAAAGACAAGTCATGCAAGTGGATTCCTCCATTCAGCTGAATTTGCACATCAAAGCACATAGGAGGAGGGGAACAAAAATCCCTAACAAGAAGGAACTGTATCTCATTGCTGCTTGGACTCTTTGGAGACAAGATTTCTAGGCATAAGCAAGGGATCCCCAGCTGCTTTGCCTGGGTTAGCCCTAAAAGCCACATAAAGCTTGTTTATGTGAGCTATTACCTTTTGAAACTTAAAATTGTAATTCATATGTGTATATGTATGCCTGTTTTAACCTTGTAATTAACTCTTATTTCCTTTTCCTAGTTAATAAATCTCTATATAATTTATTATCAGACTGGCTACAAGCATTATCTTTGGTGTGAGATCTAAGGTGTTGATGACCTAGGGTAAGTGGCTGGTCCTTTGGGACTGGGAGTAACCTGAATATTGCTGTGATTCTTGGTGTTAGGGACCATCTATCACAAAGGTAGGCTCACCCCAGTGGCGAGACAGACCAGAGTAGCCAAGAGGACTATCTGTGACTCCATGTTAAGGCTGGCATAGTGCCTGAGGAGTTTACACTTGATACTTGGTTGGTGAAATCTAAGTATAGAACACAACCAGTTTGGGGTTTGTGCCCTGTTTCCTAACAGTCTGCCATGAGGTTGGTGCTTATGCTCTTGGGTCACCGCAGGACAGCTTGACAGGTGCATTGACCCAAAAGACACCCATGCATACGACACTACATATCACATCAAGTGCTACTGTTGTAACCCTCACCCTCGCTCTACCACCTGCAGCAGCAGCGATGCAGTAGCACAGAATGCAGCCAAGGAGAGGGCAGCTTGAGCTGGGGAGAGGCTCAAAATCCGCCCAAAGGGGCAGCTGGAAAAAGCTGTTAGAAAAGGAGAAGAATTGAGATGCTGAGCCAGTGAATGAACTGGAGCCTGGTTAGGGGGTGAGGTGATAAAATAAAAGGAGAACAGGAGAATAAAAGAAGAAGACTAGGAAGTGAGAAGGCGGAAAGAAAGGTTTCAGGTCAGGAGAAGCGCGGGGTGGGGGGAGACCATAGATGTGGGAATGAGAGAAAGGAAGTAGAGAGAAATAAAATCTACAGACTTACCACAGAGAGTAACAAGGGGAAAAGAAACTGACGGGAAAAATAAGTGGTGAAAAAGGGAATTGATCAAAAACCTGTCTTAGATGAAAACAGATCCTGAAAACGGTAAATGAGAAGCCTACCCGCAAAGGACCTGATGTGTATGAACAGAGATAATGACTGTTGAACATCTATTGATGGAATACAGTTCAAAAGTTGCCTAATGGACAAGTGAGGAACCACTAGGTGAAGAAACCCTGCCTGTGGATAACTCGGTGAAAAGAGATACAGGCACAGGATCATCAGAACTAAGGAGCACTTCAAGCCAAACAGAAGCAAAAAACAGGACCGTAAGAGTGGAGCTGGACTTACAGCCAAGGAAAGGAAATGTTTATTCTCCTCTGACATGACAGTATATTGTTAAGTAATCTCTTTTGTTCTTGTTAACAATGCATTTGGTACTAACTGCACAGTGTGTATAGGCTCACAAATGTTAATGAGTTGGTAACCTACAATTTATTAGCAAAAATAGTAAGTCTTTGGTAATGGTCTATATTATTTCTGCTCCTGGTACAGTTTTGGGGTTTTCCCTTATAAAGTTCTAAAAAAAATTAAAATGATCCCATTGTATTACCTCTGCCTCGCCTCACAGTTAGCACAGTCTAGCCTATGCGGGTTACTACACTACACCAAGAACTTATTGAACATGAACTGTGGGATATGGGTATAGTTTATGACTTCACCAGAAGTAACCAACCATCATTTAGACTGTTAAATGCCAAGAAGGGATAATTTTGAAGCTACAGAATGAGCTTATTTGTACTGGCAACCCACTCACATATAGACCAAAGATCATTAATATCAGGATGAGAGCAATCTTCAGTGATGAGATAGCTTAAGATGTCAAGTTGAGTGGATACTGTGGGTCATGACTTGTATGAAGGCTTCAAAACCTAAAGAATTATCCCAGGTTCTATGAGCTATGAGCTCCAATCAAGAAGAACAGACTAAAGCTCAAATGCAAAGAAGAAAGTCAGAGTGAAGATGACAGGGACTAATACAGATAGCTCATTGTTTAGTCATCTCCTGCTCACGTCCAGATCTCAGAGTGATGTTGATTTATGTGATACTATAGGAAAGTACATGTTCTCTGTGGTACCACAATCAATAATAAAATGTGATGCAACAATGCATCTGTGCCAGGTGAAGAGCAAACTAACGCACATCTTGCATGGTCTTCCTAAGCCAGCACCTACTGAAAATATGTCCAGTTCCTTTGCCAGCAGAGACCTTTCAGTGTAGCAATCATAGATGGTAGGTCTGAGGTAAAACGTTTGACAAACTAGAAACTGTTAATACCTGCCGAGAGTTGGCTGCACACTTCATTATGAGACTACAGAGAAAATACTGGATCTATGACTAAGTCCACCTCATGTCTGATATGCAGAGGAATCAATTAAAAATATTACCAGAAATAAGAGACTCCATGGTATTGCACCTGTCCAATACAAAATTTCACAAACATCTCCAGTGTCACAATGAAGAAGCTACTGTCTCAAATTCGCACAAAGGATGAGTCAGTGGTATACCTTGCAGGAAAAATGCTATTACATGCAAAGAATTGGTCAAAGAATTTTGTCATCACATGGCATAATGAAGCAGCTGCCTTCCACTGTTCAGTAGAGTGTCTTCATAGTTCCCAAGCGGAGGCAGACACTAAAATTATTTGCATGCCATCAGTGCACACAGAGAGGTATGTCTAATCTCTAGATTTTTGCACAAAACAGATATTCTAGTGCTCTCTGTGAGATGCTACCCAAGACTTCTGCAAGACTCTTTTTGTGCCTACTGTTGGGGAACAGAATTATTGTATATCCCTCCAAGAGGTGTTCCTATCACTTGGAACATTAAAAGCCGCCGCACTGCCAGGTTCCCATGCCCTTTCAGGATGTGACGCTACTGGAAGGCTGGCTGGAAAGACCAGATATTCTCATTGAAAGGCATTTGATTCACCATCCAAAGTCTCTCTCCTCGCTCTGAAGGTGCTCAGAATGGCTGAGATAGTCACTGATGAGATCATAAATGCACTGGAGTCATTCATATGCTGAGGTACCATGTGAAGACCAACATTACGACACTTGCAGAGCTACACTGGTGGATGTTTTCCAAGAAGCAAACAAAGAAAAATTGCCACCAACAAGGGGTGCATTTATATCTATTCTCAGGAGAGAGAATTATCAAGCAATGGAATGGCTCTGGGATAATTGAGTGCAACCAAAACTACGCTCCCCTATTGGACATGGCTGGGGCTTGGAGGATGGACTGATCACACCAGTTGTGTGTGAAATATGGTAGCTTCCAAATCAATCCTTCAGCTAATCAAAAGCTCATGTGCAAAGACCAGATGCTCATCACCCTACAAATGTTTGACCATCAGCCTGCCTTGCACAGATATGTGCGAGTGCGGCACAGATGAGGATTAGTGTGAGCGTCTAGCAGTGGTGCCCTAGACAGAGACAACACAACACACATTTTCAGTCCTACATGTCAAGGCTAATTACCCAAGGATTACTAAAAGAGCAGTGTCTCTTTTTATGAAGCAACACATCCCTGTGTTAAAGCATAATTAAATAAATGTTGATTTTTAAACATTTTCTTGAATGAATAGCTACATAATTGTTCTAGGATGTCATGTTTGGTACCACTGTATTCATGGGAGAAAGGGCTTTCAAATGATACCCAGCTGGACCCGTTTCCAATGACATTGTATTATCAACATTTCCACCAGCTGGAGGACCTGGCACTGGGAGAGAACAGCAAGTCCCATTGCCAGTCTGCAGAGTGACACCACTGAACTTTTGATTCAAAAAAATCTACAGAATCATAGGACACCTCCCTGACCTATCCTTAACTTGCTCATGGAATGAGATTTTACCACATTATGCTCCCAGACCAAATAGTTTTATTTGATTAGCTCAAGCACTAAAATGTATTTTGAAGTAATCTTCCCTGCGTAAACAAGCCCTTAGAAGGGCTCCTAGTCTAACAGTGTCATTTCTGAGGCTTGCTGTCAACATCAGCTGCGACCAGAGCTATGTGAGATCAGAAATTACATCATGCTTCTTAGTGGGAATGATGTGAATGAGAGTTCACAGCTCCCTGGTGATTTCTGGTAAGGGTGGTGACTGCCACTTCAAAATGCCAAAATGAATGAGGGCAGCTATTGCGTATGAAGACTGAGAAAGCAAGTCCAGCAGCGGACTTTCCCATAACCTCTGTGCTCCATTCACAAGAAAGTGGGATTTGTAATAACTTGTCCCAAAAATCTGTGTTAGTATCAACTTTCTGTACCTTACGCAGTTTAAAACAAAATGGAAATGAATAACTATGAGGAGGAACATCTCATTTTAGTTTTCTTTTGCCTTGTAACAGGGTTCTTGGAGGGCTGAGCAGCCTAGTGGTTGGTATGCCTGCCTTATAGCTGTTGATTCCTTGGCAGTAATGCCTCAGTCTTGAAGGCAGTGGGGTGGGGCACCTGGGCCCTCCCTATCACTCTGTCCTAGTGCAGGGCTGTGAGCAAAGCAACCCTGTATCTATTGGGTTTCCAGGAAATGGGGCGGGCGAAGCCCGCCCCGTGCTAACGGAACCCCCCCAGCCTAAGGGGAGGTGCCACAGAGCCTCAGAAACCCACTAATTGCGGGGAACAACTAATAAAAGAACAGGGACAGGAGTGCGGTCAAAGGGTCATAAGAAGGGAGCCTGACGGGGACACCGAGCAGAGAACCCCGGACAGCACCCACTGCTTCTCGAAGGCGTCAAGGGAGCCAGCGGACGCCGCCCAGAGGAACTCCGCCCGGAGACGTGAACGGACTAAGGATCGGAAACAAGCCCCACTGTCGCAGGAGTCTCCATTGGCCAACCGCCTCTCCCTGGTCACGTAGATGGCCATTTTTGCCAGGGCGAGGAGGAGGTTGACCAGGAGGTCCCGCGGCTTCGCGGGGCCACGGATAGGGAGTGCATGGAGAAGGAGGTGGGGGGAAAAGTGCAGCCAGAAACGCAACAGGAGATTAGTGAGGAGCCAGTATAGGGGCTGCAGCCTGGCGCACTCTATGTAAACGTGCGCCAGGGTCTCCCTCACGCCGCAGAAGGGGCAGGTGTCTGGGACAGGGGTAAACCGCGCCAAGTACACGCCCGTGCTCACGGCCCCATGGAGGAGCCGCCAACTGATATCCCCGACAGGCCTCGGGACCAGGGTGGAGTACAGGCTGGCCCACCGGGGCTCCTCACCCCCCAGAGGTGGCATGAGGTCCCGCCACTTGGTGTCGGGGCAGGACACGAGGGTGAGGAAGTGAAGGGTGTGGAGCACGAGCACGTAGAGCTACTTCCTTGGCGCGGTTTGGAAACGGACCGGCTGCAGATCGTGCAGCCGGCTGGTGGAGAAGGGGCGGGGGGGCCGGTTGGGTCCACGGGGCAGAGGCCCGATGAAAAGGTCTGGAGGGCTCGGGGTGGGGGGTGGGCGGGGCGTGCCCTCACGCAGGACCCGGTCGAGGTAGGCCCGAGCAGCGGGCGGCAAAGCGGCCTTCACCTCCTGTAGTACGAGCCGGGGAGTACAAGGTCTGGAGAGCCCCATACGCCGAGCGAGCATCAGGGGATCCAGCCAATCTCCCCGGTCGTAGTCCAGGAGGTCTCCGACCCTGGTAGCTTCCGCCAGGACCAACCTCTGGCGCACCGCGGGGGACTCCGCCACCTGCACACGGAGCTGGGGGTTGTGTAGCAGGGGCTCTGCGAGGAGATCTGCCCCCTCGGTGGCCGCCACGGACCTGGTCGCAGAGAACAGCTTCCAGGTCCGGAGGAGGTCCTGGTAGAAGACCGGCAGCCCGGAGAGGTCTCGCGGAAGGCCCCTCGGGTCGAGATAAAGGAGCTGCCGGTCGTATCGGAGCCCTCGGAAGCGGCGCAGGAAGGCGTGCGCCAGGGCTCTCCATGCCGGACTACCCGCACCATAAAGGAGCCTCTGCAGTGCCTGGAGGCGGAAGACGTGGACCTGAGTGCGCAGGCACTTCAGGCCCTGCCCTCCCTCCTCCAGGGGCAGGTGGAGCACCCCTGCAGGGACCCAGTGCAGTCCTGGCCAAAAGAACTCCAGAACCACCTTCCGGAGGTCGGTCAGGAACCCCGGGGCCGGGACCAGGGTGTTGAGCCGGTACCAGAGCATGGACAGGACCAGTTGATTGAGCACCAGTGCCCTCCCTCGGAGGGAAAGGCACCGGAGGAGTCCTGTCCATTTCCGGAGCCGCTCCACCACCCTGCCCTGCAAACCTTGCCAGTTCTCCGGCGGAGAGGGATGCGTGGCAGAAAGGTAAACGCCAAGATAGAGCAGCGGACCCGCGCTCCACCGGATGGCCTGAAGCGCGGGTGGGAGGGAGCTTGCCTGCCACCCGTCCCCGACCACCAGGCCAGAGCTCTTGACCCAGTTGACCCGGGCGGAGGAGACCGCCGAGTACACGGCCTGGCAGGCCTCCACCCGCGCCAAGTCGCCCGGGTCCTGGACCACGAGGAGCACATCGTTGGCGTACGCCGACAGGACCAGCCGCAGCTCCGGCTCCTGAAGCACCAACCCCGTCAACCTCCTGCGGAGGAGACAGAGGAAGGGCTCGATCGCCAGGGCGTACAGCTGGCCCGAGAGGGGGCACCCCTGCCGCACTCCCCGCCCGAAGCTGACCGGCTCGGTCAGGGTCCAGTTGAGCCTGACCAGACACTCCGCGGAAGCGTACAGCACCTGGAGAAAACCCACAAACTAGGACCCGAAGCCTAACGCCTGCAGAGTGCCCAGGAGATACCCGTGGTCCACCCTGTCGAACGCCTTCTCCTGATCCAGGGACAGGAGGGCGAACGACAGACCATCCCTGCACCCAAGCTCCAAGAGATCCCGGACCAGATACAGGTTGTCGAAGATGCTACGGCCCGGGACGGTGTAGGTCTGGTCTGGGTGGATCACGTCCTCCAGCACGGCCCCCAGCCGCAGCGAGATGGCCTTGGCTACGATCTTGTAGTCCGTGCTGAGGAGCGAGACGGGACGCCAATTCCGTAAGTCGCGGAGGTCCCCCTTCTTCGGCAGTAAGCGAGCACGGCTCGCCTGCACGAGAGAGGGAGGACCCCGCTCCGCAAGGACTCGGCCCAGACGCTGACCAGGTCCGGGCCGAGGACATCCCAGAACACGCGGTAGAACTCCACGGTCAGGCCGTCCATGCCCGGAGACTTGTTGGTGGGCATGCGGCGGAGGGCTTCCGAGAACTCGGCCAGAGAGAGAGGCAGCTCTAGCCGGTCCCGGTTGCCCGCGCTGACCATCGGGAGCCCATCCCAGAGCACTCTGCAAGCGGCAGGATCGGTCGGATCCAGGGAGAAAAGGCGTGCGTAGAAGGTCTGGGCCCTCTCGCATATCTCCGCCGGATCCATGAGGGGGGAGCCGTCCTCCGCCAGAAGGCAGGTGACGTGCTTCTTGGCCCCCCTCCGTTTCTCCAGGGCGTAGAAGAAGCGGGAGCCACGATCCATCTCCCGAAGGAGGCGGATGCGGGATCGAACAAAGGCGCCCCGGGCCCGATGGTCCTCGAGGACCCGGAGCTCCTCCCGCTTCTCCCGGCACGCTCCGCAAAGGGATGGATCCTCGGGGCTGGCGGCCAGACGCCTCTCCAGCTCCAAGACCTCCCGCTCCAACTGCCCTATCGCCGCATCCCTCCGTCGGCTGGCGCCCCGGGTGTAGTCACGGCAGAAGAGCCGGGCGCGCACCTTCCCCACATCCCACCACCGCCGCGCCGAGGGAAAGGCGAGCCGCTGCCCTCTCCAGGCCAGCCAGAACTCCCGGAAGGACGCCACGAAGCCCCCATCCTCCAGCAAGCTGTTGTTAAAGTGCCAATAGGCCGGCCCCGGCCTCTCCGCACTGAGAGAGGCCGTCACGGTGACGAGGTGGTGGTCCGAAAAAGGGGCCGGCCGGATGCTGGAGGACTGGGCCCGTGAGAGATGGAAACGTGACAAATAGATGCGGTCCAACCAGGAGCGGCACGACCGATGGGCTTCCACCCGGACATAGGTGAATGAGGAGACATCGTCCGGGTGGTGGTCGCGCCAGACATCCACCAGGGAGTGATGGGTGACGATCTCCCGGAGGACGTCCGCGGCGGCCGGGCTCTGCTCGGTCCCTGAGCGGTCCCGCTCCTCTAGGACGGTGTTGAAGTCCCCGCCCAGGACCAGGCACTCGCGAGGATCCAAGGAGCCGAGGAAGGCGGACGCCTGCTGCTGGAACTGCAGCCGCTCTGGGGCCAATGTCGAGGCATAGACATTGACGAGGTTGACCACGAGCCCCTCCATGTGGACCCGGAGGTGCAGCAGGCGGCCCGGCACAGCCTCGGTGACCCCCAGCACCTCAGGCCGTAGGTCGGGGGAGAACAGGGTAGCCACTCCAGCCCGACGGGTCGTGAGATGGCTGAAGTAGACCCCGTCCCCCCACTCTAGCCGCCAGCTAGCTTCGGCGGCCGGATCCGTGTGGGTCTCCTGCAGGAACACCACAGAGTACCCCCTCTCCCGAAGGAAGGAGAGCACCTGGCTCCTGCGGAAGCCCACCCTACAGCTCCGGGTGTTCAGTGTGGCAAAGGTGACGAGTGCCATGAGGAGGGCTGGGGGGGATCCTCATCGGCAGGGGCGCTCGCAGCCCCCGTTGGGCCGCGCAGCAAACCGTGGCCCACCCCGAAGGTGAGCAAGGAGTCACGGAATTTGCGTACCCGATGGTAAGCCGCGGCACCCTGCTTCCCGGTCTTCTTGCCCTCCCCCACGAGGGCCTTTGTGGCCAGAAGGATCTTGTGGAAGTCCCCCCAGCGCTGGAGAGCAAGCGGGATCTTGTTGCGGGAGCCCCGGACGTCCTCCAGGAACTCCTGCAACTCCTCTCTCAGCGCATGGGGGGGTGGGGCCTCTGGCGCAGCCCCGTGGCCTACTCGGACGGGCAAGCAAGGGGCGGACCCTGGCTCAGTGGGGGGCGGCGGAGGGAAGAGCGCAGCCCCTAGTGGGTCGGGACTGTGGAACTCAAAGGCCGCTCCCTGGGAGTCATCCTCCGGGAAAGGGAAGGAGACAGCTCCAGGGGCGGCAATAACAGCATGGGAGGTGGAGGGGGCAGGGCTGGGGTCAGGAGCAGGGGTGGGGGGAGGGACAGAGATGGGACCCTGGGCCGCAAGAGCTGGACTCTCAGTGGGTGGCTCCTCACGGCCAGGCACGGGGGGTTGAGGGGTAGGGAGGGGGTTCCCAGTGACACCGGGCTCGGGCTCAATGGCAGGTAAAGCAGCCTCGGCGCAGAGAGATGCAGAACCCTCGGGGGGGCCCCCGCCCGGGAAGGAGCTCGGTTGCCCCGCACCACCGAGGGACACCCCTGGTAGTCCTTCTCCCGGCCACGAGGCACCAGCCATTGCCTCAACAGGCTCGGCGGCCAGCAGCAGGGTGCCGTCCGCAGCCGGGCAAGTCGAGGGGCCCAGGGGACCCTCGGAGGCGGGAGCGGACGCAACAGGAGGGACGGTGGAGCATGGGGAAGGGGAAGCTGGGGTGAGGTCAGCTAGGTCGAGGCCCATTAGCAGAGGGTCGTCCTCCCCCGGGGTGACCGGGGTCAGACCCAGGGCCTCGATCTCCGCGAAGATGGAGGGGAGCTCACCTCCCCCCACCCCGGGGTCCTCCCCACTCGCGCCCGAGGCAACGCTCACCTCGGGTATTGCAGGGGGTACAGGTGGCAAGGGAACAGGAGGGGCCGCAGCGGAGGCCTCCGCAGGGGGGGACTGCGGAGGGGGGATGGTGGTACCTTCCGGCACTGCCACGTCTTCCCTAGCCGTCATTGGCAGATGGGTCAACCCCGCGGGCATGGCGGAAGGCTCGGCGTCTGCAGCCCCCTTTCTGGCCTTACGGGGGGCTTCCGCTTCAGGTGTCATGGGCGGAGCCCGAGCCTTCCGCTTGCCCCGCTTACCCTGTACCTGGGTCCAGCCCTCCATGGCATCGCCTGCGGGCTGGTCGACAGTGGTTGGGTTGGGGGGCAAGGATGCCAGTTCGGGGGCTCGGAGAGCCACTGGTGGGATGGCAGGAGGGAGGGTAGAGTCTCCCTGGGGAGAGCCCTCTCCCACGCCCGGCGGTACCCCTGCCGCACCCCCCTCCACAGGCCCCGCCAGAGTGCAAGCAGCAGAGGCAGGGCTCTCCCGCTCGTCTGGGCGCACTGGAGGACGGACCCCTGAGGCCCAAGCGGGAGCAATGATGGGCTGAGGAAGAGGAGGGGCGACTCTGGGCACTGGGCGGCCAGGGGCGCCGGCGACGACGGGGCCGGCACCCTGCCGGGGCTCGGGGGTCCCGGGCGCTCCCCCGTGCCGGGCCAAAGGGCAGTCCCTCCGAACGTGCCCCGTCGCCTGGCAGAGGTAACACCGGGCCTCCCCCGTCGAATAGTGCACCCGGTAATGGGCCCCCTGGTAGGGGACCAGGAAAGACCCCTCAAGCGCCTCTCCGCCACGTGCCGCTGGCGGCAGTTGAAGCTGCACCTGCCGGCGGAACAAGAGGACATGACGGAGGGCGGGGTCTTTGCAGCCCAAGGGGAGAGGGCTCACAATGGAAATGGGCTTCCCCAGGGTCGAGAGGGCGGGTAACAGGGCGGCATTGGGCAGGAAGGGAGGGACAGAGGTCAGGACGACACGGACCCCCAGGTCCTCCAGCGGCTCAAGGGGGACAAACGCCCCCCACCGCCAGGCCCTTCTCCACCGCCTCCTGGGCGGCGGCCTCCGAGGCAAGGAAGAAAACCACCTTGCCGTACATTTTGGAGGCCGCCACAATGGCCGTGGGCCCCACCACCCTCGCCAGCGCCCGCACGTAGGTCTCCACGTGGGGCGAGGCAGGCACCAGGAGGCAATGGACGCCGTGCTTCCGGGTCAAGGTGGGGAAGGGGCCCCGGCCGCTGTAGATGGTAGCGGAGGCAGCGGTCGGGGGAGATGACGTAGCGGCGGGCGGGGAGGCCGCCGCCACCTGGGCATACGCTCTGGGGGCCGAGGGAGGGGCACCCGCAGAGCTGGTGGAGGGGGCAGCGGGGAGGGACGCCGCGGCCAGTGGCGGGGCCGCGGCAGCGGTGGCAGGCTCCGCCATGGAGGGCTTTGTCTTCCTAGTGGGGCCTTTTCCCTTCTTTTTGCCCTGGCCCTTTCCGCCGGCTGGGGGGGCTCCCCCAGAGGCGGAAGGGGCGAGGGACGTGGCAGCAGCAGAGGGCACCCCATCGGTCGCTGCTGCCGGCGCCTCAGCGGGAGCGGTGGCAGGTGGTCCGGCAGCGGCGGTTGAGGTCGAGACTGGGGGGGTTTTGGGGGGAGCAGGCGGGGGAGGGGGGACAAGCGTTGTCCCAGGGGTCCCACCCGCTGCGTCTCCCGCCATGCTGAGTCGGGAGGGAGGGAGGGCAAACACCGGAGAAAGGGGGTGGGGGGGAAGAACAGGTCACCCGCTCCTCCCTGCTAGGCTGTGGGCAGGGAGGAGGGCACCAAACTGGGGGAGGGGGGCAGATAGGGGAAGTATCAACGACTCGGGGGGGGGTCAGTCACCGACACGAGATTGAAATCCGGCTCCTCTAGCTGCACTAGGGGAGGGGAGGGGAAACAAGAGCAATGGGGGGTGCAGTGCAAGAGGGGCAACTTAACCAGGGGAGAGGCACAAGCGCACTGATGGGGCTATGGGCGCACGAGGGGAGGGGCTAAGCAGGGTGAGGAGCCGCGGAGGGAGGGGAGCAACCAGGCTGGGAGTGGGGCAGAGGGACCAAGGGGCTGGCTTCAGGGCTGGGGCAGGACAAACAAAGCTTCAAAGGGAGACGGGCGGGGCAGGCAAACAAACTGAAGCGGGGGGGGGGGGGCAAGGCTACCAGGGGCAAAGCTAGGGGGCCTGTTGCAGAGGGGCAGGGGGCAGTCCGGGGAAGGGGGGGGTGCGTGCACCCACGAGCACTTGTGCAAAGTCAATGGCTGGCAGGCTGCTGCTGGAGGCCCAAACGGTGGCAATAGGGCGTGGCAGGCCAGGCAAGCAGCTGAGTCCCAGAGGCAGGAATTGAGGCAGATGGTAAGGGACTGCAGGGGTGGTGGAGGGGGCAGCGGTGGTGGTGGGGGTTGGGGGGGGACACAGATGGACCAGGGGGCAGGCTCCACGCCACACCCCGTGTCCCCACAAACACAGTCTAAACCCCCACCACTAGAGCACAGTTAAAGAGTTACTCAGTCTTTGGTGGCCCCCTCCACAGAGGTCTTCAGAGTTCTGTGCGCTCCCCAGCAGCCGGTGGTCTTCTCAGTCCTCTTCCTCCTCCAGGCTCCAGCAGCTCCCCAGGACAAACACAGCTCCAGCAGCAGCAGCTCTTCCTTCTCCAGCAGCCCTGGTGGCCAGGCAGGAAGGACCCCCCACAGGTGGTAGCTGTAGTGGTGGTGGGGTCCTGGCTTCTCCCTCCAGAGATGGGGGAGTGGGGGCTGGCCAGCAAGCCTCCCCCCCCCCCACTCACTTGCTCAGCAGCAGTCCAGGGAAGGAGCCCTCCAGCCAGCAGCAGCAACAGCAGCCCAGGAAGGGAGAAGGGACTCCAGCCAGCAAGGCAGCCAGAGAAAGGGGGGGAGCGCTCCAGCCAGCAGGGCAGCCCAAGCAGACAGAGCAGGCCCTGTAGCAGGGTGAAACCCTGCTCCTGTTGTGAGGGGTTTAAAAGTAGCCTGGCAGGGCTTGAGAGCGGCTGCTCTCAAAGCTGGGCTGATTGGGGGAAGTGGCTGCAGCTGGGCCACACCCCAATCAGGCCACAGCTGGCCCTTATAAAAGGCTGTGAGCCAGGAGCCCAGACAGTCTCTCTCTGCTTCTAGAGGGAGATGGGCCTGGCTGCAGGGGCCTGAGGCCTTGTCTACACTATAAGACTATTTCGAATCAACTTAGTTCGAATTTGTGGATTCGACCTTATGAAGTCGAATTTGTGTATCCATACTAAATACAATCATTCGAATTTCTGAGTCCACATTAACGGGGCCAGCGTCGACTTTGGAAGCGGTGCACTACGGGAAGCTATCCCACAGTTCCCACAGTCCCTGCTGCCCATTGGAATGCTGGGTAGAGCTCGCAATGCCTGCTGGGGGAAAAATGTGTCGAGGGTGGTTTTGGGTAACTGTCATCATTCAACCGTCACTCACAACCGCCCTCCCTCCCTGAAAGCGCCAGCGGGAAATCTGTTCGCGCACTTTTCTGGTCGGTTACAGCGCGGACGCCACAGCACTGCAATCATGGAGCCCGCTGTGATCATCGCTGCACTTATGGCCGTTGTCAACTCCTCGCACCTTATCGTCCACCTCTTCCACGGTCAGCTGCTGAGAAATTGGGCGAGGAGGCTCCGGCAGCGCGGTGAAGAGAGTGGCGCAGACCTCTCAGAAAGCAGGGTACGCTGGGCAGTGGAGATCATGGTGGCAATGGGTCAAGTTCATGGTGTGGAACGGAGATTCTGGGCCCGGGAAACAAGCACGGACTGGTGGGACCGCATAGTGCTGCAGGTCTGGGATGAAACAGAGTGGCTGCGAAACTTCAGGATGCGTAAGGGCACTTTCCTTGAACTCTGTGACTTGCTGTCCCCTGCCCTGAAGCGCCAGGACACCCGGATGCGAGCAGCCCTGAGTGTGCAGAAGCGAGTGGCCATAGCCCTCTGGAAACTTGCCATGCCAGACAGCTACCGGTCAGTAGCGAACCACTTTGGCGTGGGCAAATCTACCGTGGGGGTTGCTGTGATTCAAGTAGCCCACGCAATCGTTGAGCAACTGCTCTCAAAGGTAGTGACCCTGGGAAACGTTCAGGTCATCATAGACGGCTTCGCCGCGATGGGATTCCCAAACTGCGGTGGGGCTATAGATGGGACTCACATCCCTATCCTGGCACCAGCCCACCAGGCCAGCGAGTACATTAACCGAAAGGGCTACTTTTCCATGGTGCTGCAAGGACTGGTGGACCATAGGGGACGTTTTACCAACATCAACGTCGGGTGGGCGGGCAAGGTTCATGACGCGCGTGTGTTCAGGAGCTCTGGTCTCTTTAGACTCCTCCAGGCAGGTACTTTCTTCCCGGACCACAAAATAACGGTTGGGGATGTGCAGATGCCTACAGTCATCCTCGGGGACCCAGCCTACCCGCTAATGCCCTGGCTCATGAAGCCCTATACAGGCGCCCTGGACAGAGAGAAGGAACTCTTCAACTACCGGCTGAGCAAGTGCAGAATGGTGGTGGAGTGTGCTTTCGGACGTCTCAAGGGGAGATGGCGGAGCTTACTGACTCGCTCGAACATCAGCGAAAAGAATATCCCCGTAGTTATTGCTGCTTGCTGTGTGCTGCACAATCTGTGTGAGAGCAAGGGCGAGGCCTTTTTGTCCGGATGGGATGTTGAGGCAAATCGCCTGGCTGCAGTTTACACTCAGCCAGACACCCATGCCGAGAGAATATCCCAGCGGGAAGCGCTGTGTATCCGGGAGGCTTTGAAAACAAGTTTCCTCGGAGATCAGGGTAACCTATGACTCTCCACTTGCTTTCAAGAGAAACTGACCCTGGGCCTGTGTCTGTTTGTGTCGATTTCGATCTGCGGCTACATGCCGCGTTCTCCAAGTTTCCCCCACTTCCAAAGCATGTTTTAAAGCAAAGTAATTGTTACAGTCATTATTAATAAATCTTTGTTTTACTTTGCATTTCTGTTCTGGTGTTGAAACATGGACGCATACTGTGCTGGGCACTGTGTGCACTGACGTACAGACCGCTTCCTCCATAGAGGACTGACATCCTCCTGCTCCTACATAGGTCTCTGGGGTGGGGGACGGCTGAAAGTGGTTCTGCATGAAGGGGAGGGTTTGCAGGAAGGGGCGAGTGGTGCCTTCTTTGCATAGGGGTTTGGATGACGGCAGTGGGCTGCGGGTTTGTGCGTGGGAAGGGGTGATGGGTGTGGGAGAAGGGTGAGTATCTGTCCGTGGATGAGGGCTCTTGTTGGGGCTCAGGGCAGCGGATAGGCTCGTTGATCCATTGGAAGTGCATGGTAAGGGCAGCCTGCCTTTACATTAATGGCGTGGCAGGCGCTAGGACCCTGGACAAGCATACACATTACGAAATGACCAGGGGCAGCATACACAACACAGAATGACCCTGGTGCCTACTGACTGCAGTGTGTGTGTGCCCCGCAGTTGATCCTTTCCCCAAGTCTGTACCCTGGTACTGTAGGCTATACCGTGCAAGTATGAAACCCCTGTCCACCGAAAAATCCTCTGACAGGAAAGACATGACCGAAACAGTGATTAACAGCAAACATCTTTTATTAATCTAATAAACAGTGGGGGGATGAACCTTGGATTTGGGACTGGCTGAGCCTATAAGGGAAGCACTTCTACAAATTTCTAACGTGAGAAGTGCGGGGTACACGGTCGCTCTGTTCTGGTTCAGTGACAGTTCTCACGGCCTCTACCGCCCCTCCGTCTTGTACTTTTGGGTGAGGGGGGGCCAGGACTTCTTGGCGGGGGAGGGCGATTGCAGAGACACTGCAGGGGGGCCCTGTCCTCCAGCCTGCGGTCCTGCAGGACATCAACAAGGCGACGAAGCGTGTCCGTTTGTTCCTTCATGAGACCAAGCAGCGTTTGGGTGGTCTGCTGGTCTTCCTGCTGCCACCTATCCTCACGTTCCATGAGTGTGCGATGCTGCTCACATAGGGTCTCCCTCCGGTGTTTCTGCTCTGCAGCCTCTGCTCGGGAGCAGGCCATCAGTTCAGCGAACATCTCGTCCCTAGTCTTCTTCTTTCGCCGTCTAATCATTGCCAGTCTCTGCGAGGGGGATGCCGGGGCAGTCCGGGAAAGAGCCGAAGCTGTGTGATGGGGAAAGTTAGTGATTTCCTTGAACAGATACATTTTTGCGAACAGTGAACACCGTCTAGTGAATTTCTATGAAGAAGACCGTACCGGGCAACAAGTCTCACGTGGTCTCAAGAGAAGCACAACATTTTGGGCTACGCTCTGATTGGCTGCGGCATTGCACAGGAGAGCGGAGAAGTCGGGAGAGATAGCTGAATCCGTCTAGCAGACAGTCCTGGTAAGCCTTACAGTACATTATGCTTATCAGTTAACGGATAGCTGTGCCCTCCTGCTAAAGGCAATCTGGAAATCAGATACTATGACCC
Organism: Mauremys reevesii; assembly: GCF_016161935.1. NCBI lineage: Eukaryota > Metazoa > Chordata > Testudines > Geoemydidae > Mauremys > Mauremys reevesii. Next base: position 64,685,549 of record NC_052629.1, on the reverse strand, counting down.
TTTTCCAGCCACTCCCGACACTGCAGGGGAAAGATCAATGTATGCTTTTCCTCTGTGGCCTACAGCACGTGGCTGCTAAGCGAGGGGCTTTGTTATGCAAAGTATAAGTAAACCATTAAGAACAGTAACTATTCGCTAATTGCCCTAATTAGATGCAGCACTTCATGAACGAGATTACCCTGAGGCGGGTCTCTCAAGTACAGAAAGACAGGATGTTAAGGGAAGCACTTCACCGACCGGGACCCTACGCGGCCATGCTGGTTGAGGCGATGGTTCCCCTGTATCTACGGATGTCGTGGCGTGGAAGAGTGTGCTTCACCGGAGGACCAAATAAGGCACCTCTTCCTAGAAACCTCCTGCGGAGGGTATTTGAGGAACTTTTTGAAGCATTTGTGGAATTGTCCATGGAGGACTATTGTTCCATCCCAATCTGTGTGGACCTACTGTTCGTATAGTTTCCGTTAAAAACTTTTAGATATAGTATTTAGATATAGAATTTCTATTTTTTGTATACATGTTTTCGTACAAATAAATGTTTTCTTGTTTATACGACTTACCGCCTGATCCTTCCCCTGACTCTGAGTCCGGGTTCATGGCCGGGGAGGGTTGGTAGGGGATCTCTGTGAGGGTGAGGAACAGATCCTGGCTGTCAGGGAAAGCGGCATTGTGTTCGCTGTCGCCTGCGCCTTCCTCCACGGACCCTTCGTCGTCTTCCCCATCGGCGAACATCGAGTAGGAACTGTCCTGGTTCACTATGCCATCCACTGAGTCCACGGTCACTGGTGGGACAGTGGTGGCAGACCCACCGAGAATGGCATGCAGTGCCTCATAGAAGCGGCATGTCTGGGGCTGTGCTCCGGAGCGTCCGTTTGCCGCTCTGACTTTTTGATAGCCTTGCCTCAGGTCCTTGACTTTCACGCGGCACTGCATCGCATCCCGGCTGTATCCTTTCTGTGTCATGGCTTGGGAGACCTTCTCGAAGGTCTTTGCATTACGCTTGTTGGAGCGCAGCTCCGACAGCACAGACTCCTCGCCCCACACAGCGATCAGATCCTGGACTTCCCGGTCTGTCCATGCTGGGGATCTCTTTCTATTCTTCCATTGGGCTGACTCCTCTGCTGGAGAGCTCTGCATCATTGCAGGTGCCGCGGAGCTCGCCCCGATGTCAAAGCAAGAAATGAGATTCTAACTGTCCAGACAGGAAAAGGAATTCAAATTTTCCCGGGTCATTTCCTGTGTGGCTGCTCAGAAAATCCAAGCTCGGACTGCTGTCCAGAGCGTCAACAGAGTGGTGCAGTGTGGGATAGCTCCCGGAGCTACTAAGTTCGATTTGCATCCACACCTAGCCTAATTCAAGCTAGCAAGGGCGAATTTAGCGTTACTCCACCTGTCGGGGTGGAGTACCAAATTCGAACTAAGGAGCCCCCTAGTTCGAATTAAATGGCTTCCTGGTGTGGACGGTTGAGCGATTAGTTCGAATTAACGCTGCTAAATTCGATTTAAGGTCCTAGTGTAGACCAGGCCTGAGACAAGGTACCGAGGGTGAAGCAGGGCTGGGGAAGCTCCAGCCTAGAAAACCCCAGGCTGTGGCCTAGCACAGGGTAAAAGGTACTGGGGGTTGCAGGGGGCAACCTAGGGGTAGGCTAAGGCAGCAGGTCCAAACCCCCTTTGCCGATGATGAGTGCTAGCTACTGCAGTCTGACCCAGCGAATGGGGGCTAGATAGAGACTGGGCAATAGCCACTACTGAGGCGAAGTGGGGATAGTAGGGTGGGGGTTCCCCTGGGAAGGGGAAACCCAATTAAAGGTCAAAGGGGCACCGGAGTCCTGGGAGGGACATGGGGCCAGTAGCAAACAGGTGGATCACTGGCCTGCAGAGGGTGCTCCGAACACTGGAAAGAGCTAATTCCCCAGAGTCACCAGCAGGAGGCGCTGCAGGGGTGAGTCTGACCCGTTACAAACCCCAAAACAGGGACCCTTTTTGCATAGGGTCTAAGTCCACTGCCCTGGGCTACTTCCTACAACTGGCCTTTAAGTTTGGGTTGTGACCCTACAGTCCAACAGTTTGTAGTGGCTTGACTCAAGCAGCGCTCCCTCATGGACCTTGGTTGGCATCCTGGTGTGCCCTCAGGTGCCTCCAGGCAGACAGCTGTCAGTTTGGCCAGGCCTAACTCTACAGTGTCTATGTCCAGTCATTCACTTGCTCTCTCCTTGGTCTCCTCCACAGTCTCCCTTGGACAGGGAGGCAGTGCTTCTTGCCCAGTGTCTGTCAGGTTCCTAATGACGCTTCCCTCAGATAGGGAGGCAACTAGCTCCTGCCTCTTTGCCAGTCAGCCCTGAACTGAGCCAGGTTCCCTCCTTTTCTCCTCCCTACAGGCCTAGCATTGGCTGCAGGTATAATGGGATGGGGTAGTTGCGCCCATAGGCTCTTTAACCCTTGCATGCTGGGTGAGGTTTCTCAGCTTTAATCACATGCCCATTTTATTTTTAAAGCAGGGGTTTCATTATCATAAATGTGGACAAGTTCTTCCATGAATAGAGCTTTATTTAACCCTTAACAGCAAACCTGCAATACCTAGATGGCTTAAATGATGCTGAAATTCAAACACTTTCTGACCAAATCTCCTGGATGACATCTTGCCTGACTGGATCTCCTCATACTGTTGTTGTTTATCTGTAGCCAACCAGGAGACAATAGCTGAAAAGAGATGGGCCATTTTTTTGGTTACTTAGCAGATTACAAGCTGATGTGAATTATCTGTTCTCCATATCTAAAGCCATGATCAGATATTGTTCTTGGCTTTTCTTTAAAAATGTCCTTAGTTTATACTTTAAAAGGATACAAAAAGGGACATCTATAATTATTGGAAACTGTGAACAAATACACAGAATATTATATCATTCAGAAGTTACCAGAGAGTGACAGACTGTTTGGGGCCAGGCCTATGTTATAGAAATGTTTATTACAGTAATGTTTAGGCTCTATGTATAGAATGGAAAGAGACAAGAAGAGGGACACTGACAAATGAGCTGCCCAGTAACATGTGATATGAACAAATGGGAGTGAGTTCAGGGAGAGTAACAAAAATTACTAGGGGCTGGAGGGGATGTCAGGTGAGGAAAGATTAAAAGAAGTGAAAATGTAAAACTTGCCCCAAAGAGTGATAAAAGAGGGGACCATGATAATCGTGAAGAAGTACTCGAAAGAGAGAAATATCAAATAGGGAATGTGGTGCAAGGGTGCATAAGTAGGGGAAGTGAAAGGAAAGTAAGGAAGAGAAAATGTTGGGTGAAACTTCCTAACAGTGAGATCTGTTTGACTGGGGGAAAAGATCCATTTCCCCCCTCCCCCCCCACCACCACCACACAGCCCTGGGGAGCCAGAGGAGCATCATTCCATGTCCTATCCAGTTTTAAATAATTTATGCAATGGAGTTTGCACCTCTTCTTTTGTGTTCCAAAAAATCCTATGTAAAAAGTAGTGCCTATGTGTTGTGCATGGAGATGGCACGCTTCACATTAACTAGCTACTGGCATACATAAGTTTATTGTTGGAGCAACAAAGTTATTGGTGGTATGCACTGCAATCCACTTCCTGACTGAGCTCTTAACTGGACATAAATCAATTTATACTGTTTTAATACTTTGCTGACGCTAAGCAGAGTCACTGAGTCATTTTGGCAATCGTTGTGAGCAACATTTCACTCCCTGCTGCTATGCAACTGGATTTCTGTGAAAACCAGAGCTTCAAAGCTACACAGACAAGCAATACAGTCTGGCTGCAAGACTTGAGAGAGTAAGACCTGGCAATCAGAATGGCCATGCTGACTACATCCTGGACTGTTGCAAATTTCTCTGTTTACAGCTAGCAGATGAGAAAAGAAAGGTAAAATTAAAACCATAAATGCTTTAGCAAACAATTTTGTACCTTAAAGAAATGTACCACACGAGAGAGATTCATTATCTAGGGGGACCCTACCAAATCCATGGTCCATTTTAGTCAATTTGACAGTCATAAGATTTAAAAAAGTCATAAATTTCATGATTTTAGCTATTTAAATCTGAAATGTCAGTGTTGTAATTATAGGGGTTCTGACCCAAAAATGAGTTGGGAGGGACTGCAAGGTTACTGGGGAGAGGGGGGCGTTGCGGTACTACTACCTTTACTTCTGCGCTACTGCTGCCAGTGGCACTGCCTTCAGAGCTGGGCAGCTGGAGAGTGGTGGTTGCAGGCCAGGAGACCAGCTCTGAAGGCAGTGCCACCGCCAGCAGCAGCACAGAAGTAAGGATGGCATAGTATGGCATTGCCAGCCTTACTTCTGCGCTGCTGCCTGCAGAGCTGGGCCCTCAGTCAGCAGCCGCCATTCTCCAGCCACCACTCTCAGGCCACGCAGCTCTGCCCCCCCCTAAAATAACCTTGCAACCCTTTTGGGTCAGGACCCCCACTTTGAGAAATGCTGGTCTCCCTCATGAAATCTGTATTGTGTAGGGCAAACGCACACACGAGCAGATTTCATTGGGGGAGACCAGATTTCACGGCCTATGACACGTTTTTCAGAGCAGTTAATTTGGTAAGGCCCTATCAATATATCTGATCAAAATGAAATTGAAACCACAGACTGATAAGCAGTCAGCTCTGCCAGTTAGCATCCTCATGCCAACAATGCTTGCTTGTATAGTTTTAGGTACCAAAGGCAATGAAGTCAAAGAACATATGTTGCACCAATCAGCGTTTGCACTCAGTCTTTCTATTGATAAAAACTGTAGCAGCAAAGAAGCAAACAGCTCCAAAACCTAAACGCATCTGAAATAGTTGATCTACATCACACAAAAATAGAAGCAGCACAGAAAACAAAGCATTTGGCTAGCAGTGGACTGTAAAGGAAGACAGGCAATGAATATATTGTAAGAGAAAACATGAGCAAGGCAAATGGGCAGCATACAGTAATATATGTGCTTATTGCCATATGGAAAAAAGCAACAGAAACAATTCTATAATGTAGGACCAGATTTTCAAAACTCAGAACTGGGACCAGTTTTCCAGATGAGCTCAGCTCCCATTCAGACATGTAAACAAAGGCCAGGTTTCAAAAACTGCTGAGCTTCGTGCAGTTTCCACTGTGACTCTGTTAGCCATAGTGCCATACACCCAATATGCTGAACTCTCTTGAAAATTTGACCCAGCCAGAATGTCACGCATCATCCAGGGCTCAGGCCAAATGTGAGTAGTTATGTCCAAGCCTTAATAAGCCAGTGTGTAGCAAAACAAACCAACTGATGAATGAAATATCTGATTAACCCTGGAGTGAGCATGGCATGGATTTATGGCCAGTGGGAAATCCAGGCTGCCTTGTGATGGGTGATTGCTATTCAGATTATTGGGAAATACATCCCCTATGCACAAAATCCTCATCCTCTTTCTGAGAATGTGGCAAAGATCACTTTGCCTGGCATAGAATTCCAGAGGCCATTATTACAGATAAAGGACTGCAGTTTGCCTGCTGGGAATTTGCACAGTTTGCAGCATCAGCAGAATTTGAATGCATCACAGCCAGTCTAATGGTAGAGCAGAAGTAGCTGTCCAGAGATATGTATAAAAAAACTACTAAAAAAAGGCAAAACTACTAAATAAGGACCAGTGTTACTGGACACCAACAGAGGAATGGGCACAGGTCTATACAGTCTCTCACACCACACCACACCCAGACTTAGTATTCAATACTGCTTAAGACTGGGATTGTTACCTTGGGAAGGAGATGAATAAGAGGGGACACAAACATTTATAATACTGAATGGTCTAGAGAAGGTAGATCAGGAAGTTCAGTTTTCCCTGTCACACACAAAAAGCAACTGAAAGGTGGCAAATTCAAAACCAATAAAAGGAAATACTTTTACAAACAATAGCTGATTAGCCTGTGGAACTCATTGCCACTGGATACAACTGAGGCCAAGAACTTAGCAAGATTCAAAAAAGAATTGGACATTTACATGGATAGGATTGGCTACTATAAATCTGCATATTTTTGTTAATTTTGGATGCAATACAAGAGCTCATGAGTCCCGGCTTAAGCTGATCTTTAACTTCCAGCAACTAGAGCTGGATGAATAACAGATTTTTGAATTTGCTGGCAATTCTGAAAAATTACAAGAACATTTTTTGGGGGTTGAACCGAAAACTAATTTTTCATTTCAATTACAACCATTTTTAAATGTTTGATTTAAAAAAGAAAATAGAAATTCCCAAATGAAATGTCATTCTGACCTGAAAAAAATCAAAGTGTTTAGACTGTTTCAGAAATTTATTATGGTCTTTTTTCTTACAGGAACAATTTGACAAAACTGACATGATTTCACAAAACAATCTCTGGTGTTGCTGAATCTGCATATTTCACCAAAAAAGTTTCAGCTGAAGAATTTTGCTCAGCTAGGAAGATTATCCCATTGCCTCCCTGCTGCAAGGTTCTTAAACCTTCCTCCAAAGCTTCTGGTGCAGTGTCCTGTTGGACATAGGATACAATGGACTAATTCAGTGTGCTCTGGATCTAATCTATATGGGTCCTAGAGCCTGGGCTCCAGCCGGAACCCAGAAGTCAACACTGCAATCAAACAGCCCTGCAGGCCAACTGTGGGTGTCTAATTGCAATGTAGACATACTCAGAGACAGGGAAGCTGGAGTACTAACTAGGAACATGGTATAGTATTAGGTATGGAAAGATAAAGCCACTAGGGGGGCATACAGCAGGGAGGTGTAAGCAGAAAATAAAGTCAGTCTGGTAATCACTTCCACCATGGTGTCCTGAGTCTCTGTAACCTCCACATGGTGTCAACAATGGGCTCTGTAAGCTGGTAAAACAGCAGAGATGCTACATGTGACCCAGCATTTTGCAATTACCACTCCCATCAGAATTTGATTTTCAGCACCCTGAGGGATGGCCACTCTAGATAAACAGATTGCAGGGATGTTGTCTGAGCAGAGCCAAGGAGTGATTACAAATGAGGAGAAATGATAAATCCAAAGAAAGTTTAGTTCTTAAAAAAAAAAAACAAAAAAAAACAGGCCAGCCAGATGGATGCAGCAGGAGAATGAAATAACAGGACCTGTTATAATGAATACATAGATCAGCTAATTCTGCCAGTAAATTAAAACTCTTCAGCCCAGCCAGCTATTTCTATTCACAACACAACACACAATAAAATGAAAGGATTTTTCTCTAAGATGAAAGTGTGTGTGTATTAGGGACTTTGAAAGCAATAATGATCAATTGGGTATGCTAACGCTGAATCAGAGCGTGATAGTCAGCTGCTGACATGGGACCAGAATGGGCATTTTCAGGCTATGGAAAGACCTAATAAAGTATAAAAACCTCTAATCAAATTATAACTGGCAGGCAGATAATAGGTTGGGGAGAAAGTTATGTGCAGTGGGTCCTGTGTTGGGGGACCCTGGGTTGTGCACCAGGCAGGGGCAGGGAGCCTAGCTCCTTGGTGCTAGAAAGGCTCTAATGTGCGTGGGAGATGGGGGGGCTGTACATTAAATTGTAGGTTGGTATTATCAAAGGATTGGTCTGACACATGTAATTAGAGATGTAACGGTAACCACACAGGGCATTTTACATTTTCAGAGCAGTTCAGAATTAGAATCATCACTGGAGAACAGGGCTGTGAGGGGAAACAGTGGCTTTCTCCCCGTTTTTCACATCTGGAGACTGAAGTGGAGTGAGGACTTGCCCACAGCTAGACAGCATCAGAGCTAGAGCCAGCTGCTTGCTCTACATGTTGAGCCACTGATTTAAGTGACTCCATCCGTTGTATTCACTTTTATATCTTGAGAGTGAGTAAAGACCTGTGACTTCTTATAGTTGGTGACTGGGCTATATCCATACTGGTGAGCAGCCTTCAGTGCCATCCTACAGTCCTTGGGATGTGACCTCACCCTCCACATTGCTCCAGCTCTGACACAGAGGTAAATGTGGAGGCTCACATACATACAGTCTTTGCCATCGTACTGTGACCTTCCGGGGTCTCTCTGATAGTAACACCGCCATAGTTAAAATGTTAATCTGGAGATGACCTTAACAGGGATGGAAGTGTTCTATTCAATCTCTGTTTTGAGTCAGGTGGTCAATTTCAAACACCTATTGTAATTTAGGAACAGGTTGAATTTTCTAGGGCAGGCTGACCAGGTGGGGGGGGGGGGAAGGGGGGAAATAAGAGGTTAGTTATTTTTAAAAAGAACCATAAAATCATCATTTTTTCCAGTGTCCCACAGTTTTAAAATGCCCTGGAGAAGAGAGGGGGAGTATAAAATGAATTGTGTTTGATTCTTTGCCAGGATCAGCTTGGGGAGACTTAAGCAGTAGATGTTTGTACTCTATCTCAAAAGCAGCAGATAAACCTCACTATCTGGCCTAACCTCTACAGGGGCACAGAGAGCCATCATTCCCCAAGTGTGGCTCTCTCTCATCCCATGGGAGACAGTGTATTAAACACTGACACCACTTTGGCCTGCGTTACCAAAGGTCATTGTTGTCAATCACTGCTGTCCCCAGCTGGCAAAGGAACCCATACTCCACTGTGGCCCTCAGACAACTCCCCCACTCCACAAAACCCTGATTCACCTTGACCCCCTGCCTCCACTGGCAGATTGACAATCCTCAGGACAGGAGTCTCTCATGAGGCACTGGGGTTCCATGGGCAGATGCCAGCAGGAATAGGAGATGGGGGAGGAAGGGTATGCGCACATACATCAGTGAGGGCTTCCACAAGGACAGATGTTCTTTATATAACAGCAGAGGCAGAAGGAAAACCTCCCCCCCCCCAAAAAAAAAACATGTCAGCTATTTGGTGGACCCCAGAGCACAGCTGTGGCACACTGGCAGACACAGATGGGCCACATGCCATTGTAGGTAGTCCCATCATACCATCCCCTCCATAAACTTATCAAGCTCAGTCTTGAAGCGAGTTAGGTTTTTTTGCCCTCACTTCTCCCCTTGGAAGGCTGCTCCAGAACTTCACTCCTCTGATAGTTAGTAACCTTCATCTAATTTTGAGCCTAAACTTGTTGATGGTCAGTTTATATCCATTTGTTCTTGTGTCCACATTGGCACTTAAAAACCAGTGAAGGAGAGAAATTATCCCACTGATGTATTTATAGAGAGCAATCATATCTCCCCTTAGCCTTTGTTTGGGTAGGCTAAACAAGCCAAGCTCCTTGAGTCTCCTCTTGTAACATAGCTTTTTCCAGGCCTCTTATCATCCTAGTAGCCCTTCTCTGCACCTGTTCCAGTTTGAATTCATTTTTCTTAAACAAGGGAGACCAGAATTACACACAGTATTTACAGATTAGGTTTTACCAGTGCATTGTATAATGGTACTAACACCTCCCTATATCTACTGGAAATACCTCACCTGATGCATCCTAGGACTGCATTACCCTTTTTCATGGCCGCATCACATTGGTAGCTCATAGTCATCCTGTGATCAACCAATACATCTAGGTCTTTCTCCTCCTCTGTCATTGCCAACTGATACATCCCTAGTTTAAAGCAAAAATCCTTATTGTTAGTCCCTAAGTGCATGACCTTGCACTATTAAATTTCATCCCATTTCTATTACTCTAGTTTTCAAGGTCCTCCAGATCTTGTATGATAGTCTGCTCCTACTCCATATTGGCAATACCTCCCAACTTTGGGTCATCTGTCAATTTTATAAGCGCACATTCGCTTTTTGTGCCAAGGTCACAAATGAAAATGTTAAGTAAGATTGGTCCCAAGACCAATCCCTGAGGAACTCCACTAGTAGCCTTCCTCCAGCTTGACAGTTTACCTTTCAGTATGAACTCTTTAACCAGTTCCTTAGCCACCTTTCAATTCATTAATCCCCATCTTCTCCAATTTAACTAATAATTTCCCATGTGGAACTGTATCTGGTTTTCTGAGCCTCCTCTCCCCTCCCTAGCCCTGGAGAACAATCCAATAAGGTATAGGTGCACCAACCCTGTATAAAAGCCACAGGAAATTAAACCAAAGCTGTGTTTAGTGACAGTTCAGGTTCCATCTTAGCCTACTCCACCCACCCACAGGCCAGGTTATCTGGTCATGGTTAGTTTCAGTCAGAAGGGCTTGAAAAGCAGGTGGAGGGAAGGAGACAAATGTGTCCCTAGGCAGCAAAGCAATGCTGGATGTGCTGCCCAGAATGGTCAGAAAGGGGGTTGCCAACAGAAGATGTAGGCCTTGTCTAAATGGGGAAATTGACTGGCACAGGTATTGAGAATGTGTTTCTATTGAGGGCTGTTGGCCACAGATACCAAAAAATATCCCATGTCATGGGCAGGCTGGACCATAGAGGCAAGCTGAGCTGAGCCTTGCCCAGGACTTAACAGCTATCCCTCAGCCCCACTGATGAGCTGGCATCGTAAGAGCTGATGACCCCAGCAGGGTGTAGTGGCACTTAATTAGAAAGACTGACTCAACCTGTGGGGGAGAAGCAGGGCAAGAATTGCTTAAATCGAGCTGGGAACTCAGTAGAGAGGGAGACCCTGGAGGGAGGAACAAGGGAAGAGCATGAAGAAGTCAGGGCAAGTCACCCAAAGGCGATGGAGTAGGCTCCTGTGGGGGAACCCTGAGCTAACACCTACAAGGAGCAGAGAGATCCTCAGAGGTAAACTGCTGGAGTCCCTGGCAAAGGGAAGCAGTGTGGGAATCCTGCTGGGGAAGAAACAGTGCAAAGAGTCTCTGTGGGGCCCAGGAAGCAGAGGATTTCAGTTGATCCTGAGAGGGACAGAAAAACTATAAGTCTGGACGTTGTTTGTGAACTTTAAATTTGGATCTTTAGTTACCCCAGAAAGGGAGTGAACTGTTATATGACTTGGCCGCAGGGCCAAGACACAGAAGACCCGAAGAGGGAGTTGGGAGAAGACACTGGCTTGGACTAGTCATTGCAGGGCCAAGGAAGTGGCCACCAGGATGCGCAGGAGGTAATCTCCTCTAAAAAGCCGCATCAAGTCATGGGGGGAGATGCCCAGAGATGAGGACTGTCAAGGTTCCTTCCCCACTCTGAACTTTAGGGTACAGATGTGAGGACCTGCATGAGAACCTCTAAGCTTAATTACCAGCTTAGATCTGGTTTTGCTGCCACCACCCAAATCATTTAAGAGTTATTTGGGAAACTCTGTCTACCTCCCCCCAGAATATCTCCCTCCACTAATTCCCTGGTGAACACTGATCCAAACCCTTTGATCTTAAAACAAGGAGAAATTAACCATTCCCCCTCCTTTCCCCCCACCAATTCCTGGTGAGTCCAGATCCAACCCCGTTGGATCTTAAAACAAGGAAAAATCAATCAGGTTCTTTTTAAAAAAGGCTTTTAATTAATGAAAGGTAAAAAATCATCTCTGTAAAATCAGTATGGAAAATAACTTTAGAGGGTAATCAGATTTAAAGAGCCCAGAGGAACCCCCTCTAGCCTTAGGTTCACAGTTACAGCAAACAGAGGTAAATCCTCTCAGCAAAAAGGAACATTTACAAGTTGATAAAACAAAGATAAACCTAACACGCCTTATCTGGCTGTTACTTACAAGTTTGAAATATGAGAGACTGTTTCAGAAAGATTTGGAGAGCCTGGATTGATGTTTGATCCCTCTTAGTCCCAAGAGCGAACAACCCCCAAAACAAAGAACACACAAACACAAGCCTTCCCCCCACCAAGATTTGAAAGTATCTTGTCCCCTTATTGGTCCTTTGGGTCAGGTGTCAGCCAGGTTACCTGAGCTTCTTAACCCTTTACAGGTAAAAGGATTTTGGTGTGTCTGGCCATGAGGGATTTTATAGTATTGTACACAGGAGGGCTGTTACCTTTCCCTTCATAGTTATGACAAGGACACATCCCAGCTTCATACAACTGCTCTGTCATGAGATGTGTTAGTGATGACCTCAACAATGTTAAACCAGAATAACTTTCCAACTTGATTTCTATGCTTTCGAGGATCTGGTAGGTGAGGCGTGTGCTGATGCAAGCTGAACTGTCATGAACTATAGGGGGCGGTGCTGCTAATAGTCAATAATGGAAAGGACTGGCATTCTCCTAGGAACACAGACAAAATTTAACAATTTGCATGTCTTCACAAGGACACCAGTGGCATCTGCTCAGGGCTGGGTGGGCTCTGCTTATATCCTGAGTGCTCCCTAACACACCATCTGTTATTTAAGCTTCCATTCTCAGTTGGTGCCTAAAGATACCCAGGGCCCAAGCGTCTTGAAAGTCTTCATCAGGTGAGGTCTATGTTAAGTGAAGAGAGAACCCGTGGAATGACCCATGGTTACAGACAGATAGGTCAGAACACTTCTGCAGTGACCACTGTGACAATGGCCATCATCAAGGAGGGAACCCGTTACCTACCCTGCAGCACCAAAGCACACATCTCCACAGTTTGAGATAAAGATGGTGTCAAGGCTGCGCTGCGGAAGGACATGCCACCCTCAGGTTTTACATCTACTGATTACAGTGTCTCCAGCCTCAGTGCATCACACCTCTGCTTGGGACACATGCTGTAGCTTGCACTGCATTACTGCGGTCAGTTCTATGAACACTTCCTATGCAAGACAGGGACTGGAGGGAATATTCTGGCATAAGCTTTTACTGCCCAGTTACCAAGAACATTAGAACAAGTAGGAGGAGGTGAAATATCCCAACTCTATGCCACCTGAGAGGTGTGTGCATGGGGCACACTGGCATGTACATTTAGGTGGCTGTCCCTGGAGCTGGCAGGCAGCACTTGCACTGGGGTCTCAGTCCATGACTTTGCCCTGCTGCCACCAGGATCATAGGCGCAGACAACATGGGTGCTCTGGGGCTGGAGCACCCATGGGGAAAAATTGGTGGGTGCTCTGCACCCACTGGCAGCTCCCTGCCCTAGCTCACCTCTGCCTCCTCCCCTGAACGCGCTGCCATGTTCTGCTTCTCCCCGTTCCTCCCAATGCTTGTGCCGCAAAATAGCTGTTTCACGTGGCAAGTCTGGGAGGGAGGGGGGAGAAGGGGGAACACGGTGTGCTTGGGGGAGGAGGCGGGGCTGGGGCAGGGATTTGGGGAGTGGTCCAATAGGGGCAGGGAGAGGCAGAGTTAGGGCCAGGACTTTGGGGCAGGGGTGGAGTCAGGGCAGGGGCGTGAGCACCCACCAGCCTAGAAAAAAGTTGGTGCCTGTGACCAGGATGGCAGCCCTGGCTGCTCTTCCCAGGCCAAGCCCAGCTGCGCTGGCACTGGGCAGACTTGGCACTTGGAGCAGCGCACTCAGCTCTGCTTCATTCCCCATGCTATCTGCAATGGCCCCATGGCCAGCAGGGTGGAGCTCAGTCTATAGTGCCCTACATCTCCCACTCCAGCTAGATGCATGGACAATCCACGTGGGAACATCAGCTTGTCTCTCACTACACTGCCGTGCCCACTGCCTGCAGTGTGTGTGTGGGGGCGGGGGAGGGAAAAAACTCTGTGACCACCTGCCCCCTGCTGGAGTACCCAGGCCTCTGACCTGGTGTGTCTGAGCAGATCACTGGAGAGCAAGCCCTGGGCAGGAATGGGCTGCATTAGACCTTTTCTTGACAGATAAAGAGGATCTGATAACACAACTAAGAGTTAAAAAAAGGCCACAACTGCCCCAAAAGCCTCACTTGAGGAAGAAGGCCATACTGTTTATAATAAAAAAAAACTGATTGGGGGGAAGTGAAGGCAGCTATAACAAATAAAAATATATATAGCAAATGGAAGAAAGGGGAAGTTGATAATATATGTAATCAGAAGCTAGGAATTATGGAAAGTTGATGAGGGAGGCAAAGGGACATAAGAAATCTATGGAAAGCAGAGTTAAGGAGAATAAGAGGAAGGGTTTTTTAAAGTTTATTAGGAATAAAAAGAATCCTAACAATGGTGTTGGTCTGTTATTAGATGGAAATGCTAGAATTATTAATAATAATGCAGAAAATGCAGAGGTGTTCAAATGTTTATTGAATAAGTATTTCTGTTCGGTGCTGGTATATGGTGTCCAGTTCTAGTATTCACAATTCAAGGAGGATGTTGATAAATTGGAGAGGGTTCAGAGAAGAACCATGGGAATGATGAAAGGATTAGAAAACATGCCTTATAGCACCATTTCTAAAATGTGACCATCAGGGGGTTTCCTTGAAGCCACAACAGCTTCCTGGGCAGTGATGGGGTGGGGAGAGAACGGGATGGCAAAGCATTGGCCCCTCCCCCACCCTCCCTGTTGCTCCTGGATGCGCCAATCTACACGTCTCCGGAGACAGGTGGGGCACAATGCTGAAGGAGCAAAGTGAGTTCTCTACCTGCGGGGGTGGGGGGAGGGAACAGGGGGGCTTAGCGAGACTCAGACTTCAGCCCTGGGGGTGGTTGGGCCGTGGGGACTTAGGGAGCCTGGCTGCAGACTAGGGCTCCAGCCATGGGGCTTCAGAATCCAACTACTGGCTGTGTGATGGCAGGCTCCGATCCCTGGGTCTGGCCACATGGTGCCAATCCCCAATCTGGCTGGCAGCTGCTGGCCCCAGGTGCTGACCCCCATCCGTGCATTCCGACCCCCAGTCCTAGTCACTGACCCCGGGTGCTAGCCACCAAAAAATGTGTTGTGAGAACCCCTGCCTTATAGTGATGGACTCAAAGAGCTCCATCTGTTTTGCTTAGCAAAGAGAAATTTAAGGGATGACTTGAGTACTGTACAGTCAATAAGTATCTACATGGGGAACCAACAGATAATAATGGGATCATCAATATAGCCGAAAGAGGTGTAACACCATCCAATAGTTGGAGGTTGAAGCTAGACAAATTCATACTGGAAATACATTTTTAATGGTGAGAGAAATTAACTATCGGAACACAGTTTACCAAGGGTTGTGGGGGAATTCTCCATCACTGGCAGTTTTTAAATCAATTAATGCGAGGCAGTTCTCTGGTCTGTGTTACACAGGAGGTCAAACTAGAGGATCACAGTGATTCCTGCTGGCCTTGGAATCTAGGAATAGTGGGGGAGAGGGATGGGAGTAGAGGTCATGCACATATATTTATATGCACATTTTGAAAAACTGGTGCAATTTTGTTTAAAACTCCTGTATTTTGTTTGTTCTTCTACTGCCTCTACAAACACATTCACAGAGGCTAACACTGGTCAGACAGCCCCCCGCATCTCTACTGCAGCTTTATTTCTGGAGTCATTCATTCTGGCCAATAGTCCTCATTTGCGGGCACCTGCCTTAAAGGAAAGCTGAATACCACTGTAATAGCCACACACAAAAGGAAATAGTTTGCTTAGACTGTTATTCTAGGGGAGAAAAGTATTTCCTATAGCAATCTGTCAAGGTCACTTCATCGCCATGCATCTGACGAAGTGGGTATTCACCCACAAAAGCTCATACTCCAATATGTCTGTTAGTCTATAAGGTGCCACAGGACTCTTTGCTGCTTTTAAGGTGACTGCTTGTGACAGGAACAGTCTACTCACCACCAGATAGCACCTCCTCCTGGCTGTTCAGGGGATTAGCTTCATAGGGTCACAGCCCCTCCCCACAGGGACCTGCCATGTCTCCATCCCCTCTCTCACCCCACAAGCTGCTGCCACCTCTTCATGACTCAGCCCCAACCCAGGGTCACCATACACATTTCCCCCTTCCAGGGTATTAAAGTCTTTCTTCAGCAGTCTCAGGCAATCTTCCCTTTCACAGCCTCATAATATCACTTCCTCAGGGGCTAGCAGGGGAGCCATCCACCTTCTCTTCCATGTTCCAGGTCAGGGAATCAGCAGCCACTCCTAGACCTCACTTCCTTCCCCTAAGCCCTTCCTACCTGCCTGGCTTCCTCCCTCTCTGGGTTTGCCAGCCCCACACCTCCCTCCTCCTCCTAGGAGTGACTGTGGGCTACCTACTGTACACACACCTCCCCTCCCCCAGACACTAACTGCAGCCCCTTTTTGCTCTGAACTCCTTGCCTGTGTGCAGGCCCTTTCACAGGTGAGTTTCCTCCCTCCACACAGCTTATGTCTCCCACATTTGCTGGATAATTGGCTGATTGGGCCCACCTGATTTAATTCAGCCTGGGGAGTACCCATTACAAAGTCCTGAGGGACAGCATGTGTATATTGCACAACCAGCCTCCCTGCAGTCTATGAGTACAGGGGGCAATCCACTCCTCTAATGCTTGGGGGGAGCAAACTGGTCTAGCAGGGGGTGGTTTCTTCTCTGAGTTGCTCTGTGTTGGAGATAATTCCCCTCCAGAGACTAACAGCAAACTGTGACTTGCTCACTCAGTTCCCTGAGGTGAAAGGCACCCCGCAAAGGGAGGTAGCTTTGCTCTGCCCCATCGAGGGTGTGGGAGCACATGGCTGTTTGGGCTGGAGCTTGTTACAAAGGAGCTGGCCCATCAAGCAAGCTGGGCTGCCTCTCCTGGACTGCAGAGTGTAAGAGGTGAGTCTGCAACCCAGTCAGCTGCCCCCTTGGCTGGAGAATGGGATGCTGAGCTGGGACCTGCTAACACACAGGCCTTAACTGAAAGAATGAAAGTGGGTTTGAAACTGAATGAGTCTATTTGTGCACTCAGGTTCACACATACAAATCCCTCTCCCCACGCATACACTCCAGAGGGCAGGTTGGGGGCAGCATAGCCTTGGGGGAGGGGTAATAATTTCAGGGCCAATGTGCCAATGAAGGTGGCCAGATTCAGACTGGCTGGGCCCGTCTGGCAGAGATGCACTATCAGACAAGGTGAGGCTCTTCACTTGGAGATGAAGGGTCCTTTCAAAGTGGGTCAAAGTGCTGTTGCTTTCAATCACTTTCTCCCCAACTCCAGATCTAGCAGGGTCTTCTGAGTATCGGGGAACCTCAGATCCTAAGCCTTTGTACTGGGCCTGACACAAAGGGGCCCTGAGCCATGAGTGGCACTCCTAGGCTCTAAGACTGTACAATTCAAATAATAATACCCAGACAGGCTGCCCTGTGGCGATTGTCATGGAGTCACAGGGTCTGGACTATGCCCCAGCTTGTAAGTAGTCCCTTAGAGGGCTGGGCCCCAATGACTCACCCAGTGTCACAGGGGCAGGCCCGTGGCCTCCATGATTCTGAGACTGGGCTGTTGACAACAGAGATTCCCTGTCTCTCTCCGGGGATCCCTGCAGCAAATCCAGCCAAACCAGAGTCCTGCGGGAGGCATGTGCTGGGCCCCTTGGGAGCAGTGCTCTCAGGGAGTAGGGACAGATACAGGCAGCCTTTGCAAAACAAGGGAACCATCTACCAGTCACCTGGCTACAGAAGCTGAACGTCCCTTGGAGAGCACAGAGAAGCAGCAGTTACCCTATAGTCTGTCCTGGCGAAGCCAGTGCCATGAGAGTCAGTCAAGGTGGGATGGACTTCATCTCTGGCTCTCCCCAGCTCTGTTTGATTGTCCCCCCAGGTCTAGGCTCCTGAGTCCCTCCAAAAAGCCCTTAATTCTAGCCACCCGACACCTTGTTCTCTAGCTCAGTCCCCAAGTCCCTGCTGGGGTTTCCTGCTCTTAGATGAGGGTTGTTCATTCCTTGGGGGCATCTCTGTTTCTGGCTGGACTCTCCACTGATGTGGGCTAGTTTGAGCCAATTTAATAACTATGCTATTGGTGCCCCTGAGACAGAGAGGTGACCCCCACCCCCTGCCTCCCAGACTGTTCCAGGAACAGTGTTAACCCTTTTGCACCCACTGGGTAGCAATGCACCCTACAAAGGGAAACTGAGGCACACCTAGGATTCATAAAAAATGACAGAAAATTCCCACTTTGTCACAGAGGCCAGTTACTGTACTGGGTTACTTGTAGCTGACTGGGATCCTCCATAGGTCCCTGTGGTGTGGGAGCTGCAAAGAGTTGGTGGAATTCACAGGCAGAACAAGGGCTCCTCTGGGCAGGCTCTGCTTTCCCCACCATCAAGGGACTCTCTGGCCAAGCCCAGAAAGTGAGGGCTGATCCCAGGGCAATGTTTTCAAAGAAGTTATTGCTGGTCTGGCCAGGGTGAGAGAGACCAGGGCCACAGAACTCTGCCTAATACAGAGCATGCTCAGATGGGAGACTCTTAGGAAAACCTGTGGCACTTCTGGGCTCCTTCTCATTCTGTTTAAGACTGGGAGAGGGACTAAGCATGTGTAAAAGTGACACCCACTACAATAAGAGGAGGGACACTGCAAATCCCCAACCACTAATCCATGGACAGATGCTGTCCTTGGCCATCAGCCCCTGGAGGTTATAGAAGGGTTGCTGCCCACGGACCTGCATAAGCTCTCCATTCATGCTGGTCCAGCTTGAGTGCTGGGGTGAATATCAGTATTCCCCCTCCCCCAGATGCACGGGTTAGTGAAGGGGCTGGCGGGCAGGCTAGCACAGCCTCATGGCCAGGCCCAGGAACCAAGCAAATGCTTGCCCTGGTGAGAGATCAGCAAAGATGCACAAACACTTCCCTCGGTCACTGGGCCCCATAAGCAGAAACAGCTGATGAGTGAGATGGCTAAGGATCAAACTCTCCAGGAAAGCCAAGGCTCACCTGTCACAAGCAGGAGTGGAAGGAGGCAGGGGTTGCACAGTCGAAGCCAGTGAGAATTAACCGATTTTAAAGTATTTATCTTGCAGGAGGTTGCACTTGGGTGGATATGGCGGGGGAATATGTAGGGGTGCCCCACCCACTGCATCTTTCCACTCCCCTCCCAACCCTAGATTTTCAGCACAGCTCCAAGGCACATAACACTTGCCCTGCCTGACGGAGCCTGTGTGGAAAGCATGTGTAGGAGTGGGTCTGGAAGAGAGGGATTTAACCGGGTGGGGGGGAGCTGGGGTTGGGGGAGCAGCAGAGACACAGCTGGAAGGTTTTCTCCTCTCTTCCTCAGAGTCTGATTTGCAGGCAATGGCTGGGGGAGGGTTGCTATTTTGTAGTGGGGAGTATTGGGGACCCCCCCATGCACTGAGCCATCCCCACCATATCAGTTGCCGGCAGCAGGGTATGGGTGTGCTGCCGGGGTGACGGATTCAACGGGGTGCACTGCCTTTGGGGAAGAGGGGTGGCACCTGCCCTTAGGCCGCAGCATGGAAGGGCCAGGGTTGGGAGGGGAATGGAAAGATGCACTCCATGAGCAATGGCCCCCTACTGGACAGCCCACTGCTGACTCCAGCCCTTGAGCATGGACCCATCTGCTTTCCCTGCACAGGCTCCATCAGGTAGGGCAAGTCGACTGGGCTGTGTGCCCTGGAGCTGGGCTGAAGGACCAGGGTTGGGAAGGGAATAGAAAGATGCACCCCATGAGTACTGGCCCCTGGACCCCCCAAATACAGAAGTCAAGCTACGTTGCACTGTGATTGCCATGAGACGGAAATTACATTCCGACCAATGTGGTGAGAGCATGGTCTCCAGGACCCTTAGACAAAGAGGGGAAAGTAGCCGGGAGCTGTAGTTTCATCACAGTCTCGCTCTCCCTTCTTTACGGTCCCCTTTTTTGAATGGCCTTTGTTCCAACCGCTTGCTGCAGTTGGGCATACAGAGCAAATAGGCTCCATTTCTCTCTGTCTACAAGCAGCCTTTTAAAAATTAAATTTAAAGCTAGTAGCCAAGGTTAATGATCAGACATTTTATCTTGGCCCACTATATGTAACTAACAAATGATCAAACACACACACTTTTGAGCAATTCACAGTCCAATAGCTCTGAATATTAAAAATGCCTTGAAAGTGCAAGTATTCTACAGCTTGGTCTGAGGCCAGTCCAGCTTCTTTTCTGTGTTGTTACATCAAGTGTGTCTTTGTTTCACAATGTCAAATCTAACTAGATTTTATTTCATTCAATTCAATATAGAAAGAAGCTACCCTAAGGTGTGTCAATCACGCATTCTAAGATTATAAACCCTTCATTCATCATCCTTCCTTTTGAAAATATCATTGCAATATGAACAGATGGCAACAAGGTGAAACAGAATGAAAGATGCTACCAGTTTTAAACTAGCAGATGAAGAGTCTGAGGCTGCTAAAGAGACTGCGTGTGTTGCAAAAAGTATTGCTGTGTGATATAAGCAGTAGACACAGCAATGTGGGCAAACAGAAAAAAAGTCTAGGCACATAGAGACCAGAACCAAACTGAAAACAGATAGTGTGTCCTGCTGTAGGGAACAGGAGAGGAGAAGTCCTTCCAGTCCATACATGCAAAGCACTAAGCATCAGGGGTGGCATAAACATAACCACAAAATGACAACAACGATGATAAAATTTACTGAGAAGACAAATGCCCGGTTGTATTTGATTCTAGTGTTTTATCAGGAAAGCATTCAGTTCAATGTTAGGTACGGTGGCTAGAAAGTCATTCTGCACTATTTTTTCCATGAATCTAGGGCTTGTCCATGGTAACATGGATATAACCTTCCAGGACATGCATACAGATGAAAACCCAGCATTTATGGGAAGTTATTTCATAGTGATTTTTCTGCTTGTCAGTTTATTTATCCACTGCACTTTGTTAGAGAAAAACAATTCACAAATTCCAGGGTATTCAAGTTTATATGTGTGTCCTCCTTGCCTCTGTGAGTGTGTGTGTGTGTAGATATATATAATTGCACATATTTAAATTAACATATCAATAAAGAATCTATCCCTGCAATGAAATGATATTCATTAAAAATTTCTTTGCCCTAAAGCACACTGAAGTTTACTATTCCTAAAACAGATTATCATAATCTCCATCTTTAAAGAAACAATGTTAACAACACAATTATCTACAATCACTTTAGTCCCTCTTTATAACCTTAGAGGAGTTCTTACAATATGGCATGAGAACCCTTCAGAAGCAGGGGATTTGCCTGTGTCATGGGCTTTTCGGCCAATGCTTCTATATTTGCACTGGGGATAACTTTGTTTTAATTGAATTTCCTTAGCATTGCTGAGCAATCGCAATAAACTGAAAACAAGTCTGGATTTAATTAAATGAACAGGTTTGGGGTTGTTGTGTTTTTTTTGAAGTAATAGAAATATTTTGTAGGTTTCCTGAACATGAAGCCATGATTCTTACCTACACCTTGACCTTATTTTTTGTAACTAGATAACATGGCTCAACGGATGTTCATGTTCCTAACCTTCCTTTCTTCTCACCATGAGCCATCTGTTGATATCAAAACAATATGTTTACAAATCTGTCCTTAAATGGTACAAATTGCTCAAAATGATGTTACTGTTGCATTTGAATATCTATATATATTTTACATACTAGCTGGATTGTCCTGTGCTCTGATCATTAGATCCAACTGCTTGCATGCAAAACCAAAATAAAGCACGTTTGAACACTCCCTCCTCTCCCGAATAATTTGTAATATTGTGTGCCAACTGTGGACAGACACAGTATGTGCACACAGATAGCTGTTAGTGAAGTCTGGCAGCAGAGCAGTTAATAATACACATGTTAAAAGTGTCAAGCCAGTGAACTTTTTGTCTAAGAATAAAACCTAGTCCCAGTTGCTGTTTGCTCATTAGGGCTCAGTGACATATCACTGTGTTTCTTACCTGTCCGACAGCAGTCCTGCTAAGCCATATTGCATAGTGTCGGGAGTTTAGAGGGACTGAATGCATAGAGAACAATTCCAAATGAACAGGGAGTCTGTGCGTCTCTTTGGGGAGTTCTTGATATCCTCGGAGTTGAAGTCTGCTGTCTCAAGAGAAGATAGGCAGGGATATAAGAACACAGACTGCGGCAAGGGGGCTAATCCCGCAGTCCTTGGCCAGGCCAGACTCTCATGGAAGTGTCCATGAGTTGCAGGGCTGGCCCAGAATATGGACTCATGTACCTTTGTGGTCTTTCTCAGCAGCTTCAGAGGCAGCCTCCTCCAGACACTGGTTCTGCCTGTGCAGCTTGCCGTCTGGGCTGTGCAGCCCTTCAGCTCACAAATGCCCAATCTTGCAGGCTGTGCTGAGTGTTTCCCAGAGTTTGCCCGAACAAGGACGCCGTAATTTTCTCAATACAAAGGTGTCTGCGATTTCTAGACAGGGATTTCCCTCCGCAGACAACTCTGAGTTTGAAAGCCAACATTTTGTTTTCTGTGTAATGTCCATCCCAGGATTCCTGAAGGCCCCCGGGGTCCTTTCTCTCCATCCGGAGTGTTTGTTGGCCCTTGAGTCATTTCTGATCTGCAGCACATGGGAATGTAGTCAGCGCTCGCTGTCCCAGGAGTTACAGCAGGGTCAAACATTGTCAAAGAAGTAGTTAGTCTAATCTCATTTATAACATTAGCGGGGTTGGCCAGCAATCGGATAATACATGGGCTGCTTCTGTAAAGATGAGGGTACCCACGGCACAACAAAGGTAGATCAGACTTTATTCCTTTGTAGACATTTGTTTACATATGGACATTAAGTGGAATAAAGATTTACAACTTCTGAGACCTTATTTGATCAAAATCAGAATATCTGGAGATCCTGACATTCATTTATTTTTTACAGATACCAAGTAGATTTTCAAGCACATCGTGTGCTCCTAGGTGAGCACAAAATCACACAGAATACATGTTTATTTAAGTCTACGGAGAGGTATGAGCCTTGTCCTGGAGCTGGTGGACTGCCGGACTCTGCAGTATCACAGACCCACTCCTCCTTGGGACATGCTGATTCCCATTAATTCTTAATACACCATTTGACCAAATGGAACTGTTTACTGGGTATGAGCAGACAGAGCCGTGCGTGCAAAAGTTTGAAGTGAATATAGCCCACTTTGTATTAAGCAACCACTGAAAGATCTTAAAATAAAGATTGAAGAATATTTTCTTATTTAGAAAACATTACGGACCAGAGTGGTAAACCGGGATTTTTCTCTCAAAACAATATGCCATTATTTTGTGAGTTGTGTCACCTTAGTGAATAAATTCTGACACATGCTAAATTTAAAAAAATACTAACAAACATAAATCTACCTTCAGATTAATGGATTGCAACATACTGTAGCACATTTGGAATTTTTTACAGCAGTACCATTTATAATAGCAAATGTTCTGGAATAAATACAACAAACATTCAATCCAAAAGCTCTTGTAAATCTGAAAAGAAAAGAAAAGAAAAAAGATCTTTTCAGCCTATGCACTAGAGTCTACTTTTAGCTGTATTTAATGTTGTCCCTCAGCGAAAACATTATTAGTGGTGGTAATACCAAACTTCATTGCTTTTCAAATAATTCCGGCAGTTCAACAGTTAACAGCCAATAAAAAGCCCGCCTGTGTGCGAATCTAGTCCTTTCAGCCACGCACTAGACATTAAATTTTGGGAGGACAATTAAGTAGAGTTAACTGTTGCCTATTCTCCCTGAGGTAGCGTCCCTTTTGATCCTGCGGCGCCTGGCGCCTTCCAAAGCATAACTTGTCTGCCTTATTAAAATGCTCCAACTTATGGTGAAGGATTGCCCGGTGCTTTTCAAATGAAGCAGCAACAATCAGAAAGGACCAAGACGAGCCGCACGGCAGAAAGACTAGGACCAATGTAATAAATTAGCAATTACCCTTGTAAGTAAAACAGCAGACTGAAAGTCGCAGTAAAGTTCAAGAAAACAGTGCGGGGGGAGTTAAAGAACAATCCCAAGCCTCGGAAACAGCAAAGCAGCCCCTGGAGCAGGCTGGGCTCCCAGCCTTCGCTGCTGGCAGACCGGGGAGCTGCCAGGTTTGTGGCTAGTGGGGACTGATGAAATAAATGTTATGGGCCCATTGGGGTGCAAAGGCAGGATTTTGGGGAGAGGTGAAATCAGCAGGGAAATGCTAGTGGGCAGTTTGGGGGAGCCGCTCTCCCTGGTGCCAACAAGCGCCCAGCAATGGGGAGAAGAGGGGCTGCTGCCCTACTTGTTAACCACTGAACTGTGCTCCCAGAGATTGCAGCCCGGGGGCCACCAGCCGCCCCCCCTCGGCCGCCTGCCTGCCTGCCTGCCTGCCTCCCTCTCCAGCCAGGCGGCTCCGGCCTGAGAGTGTAGGCGGCCAATGGCAGCCCCTCGCCCGGCACGTCACGGGCTGCAGGGGGGAGATTGGAGGGCGGCCACATGAAAGAGGAGCGGCAGAACTTTTATAGCTGTTAAAGTGCAGGAGAAGCTTGCAGGGTCCCCGAGTCCCATCGCGAGCCTGCTGCCCTGCCCCAAGCATGGAGCCCGGGACCCCATCTCCCACCCTGCACTTCGCACTGCTGGTGCCTGAGCCTGGGGCAGGGAGCCTGGAGCCTGGACCCCACCCCTGAGGCTGGAGTTGGGACCCAAGAGTCTGGACCCTGAGGCTGGATCTGGGACCTTGGATTGGGTGGACCCCACCCCCGAAGCTGGGAGCCTGGACCCTGAGGCTGGAGCTGGGTCCCTGGAGCCTGGACCCCACCCCTGAGGCTGGAGCTGGGACCCTGGAGTCTGGACCCCACCCCTGAGGCTGGAGCTGGGACCCTGGAGTCTGGACCCCACCCCTGAGGCTGTTGCTTGGGCCTGAGTTCTGGGGCGGTGTCTGGAGCCTCTGGGGGAGCGTATGCAGGGCTGACTCCCCTTTGCCCCCTGCAGCAGTTTTATGGCTCCCTCCTCCCTGAGGATGAATCCTGGCCAGAGGTCGCTGACCCCAGAGACAGCCCACGCGGAGACCAGCAAAGGAGTGGCCGCCCTCGCCAAGGGGAGCCCCCTTGCTGAGGAGCAGCTGCCCAGGATGGGCTCCAAGGCACTGGGATGCAGGGGCCAAACCACCTCCAGCCCTCTACTGCCTTTCAGTGTGGAGTCCCTGCTGATCACGGAGCGCAAGCTGTGTCCCCAGAGCAGTCGCCCGCACCAGCCACCCCCCTCTGCCACTGCCGAAGCACCACCCACCCAGGCCCGGAGCAGCTTGTACACAGCGGAGTCAGGCCAAGATTTCCCGGAGCAGCGGACTAAGCAGCAGCCACTGGCGGTGGGGAGTCCGGGTGACAAGGAGCCCAACTCCTGGTTTGCAAAGTCTGCCTGTTCTCCACCAAGTAAGTACCTAAAATGACCCCACACCTCTGCGTCAGAGCACAGAGCCAGCCAGGGCAACTGTCAATCCAGCTAGCGGGACCCCTGGGACCCTTCCTCTGCCTGCCAGAGCAGCGAGGGAGCACTAAGCTCATGGGGTGCGGATCCCTCCCTTGCTGGTCTGTGGCCCTCTCCCCACCTGAGAGCCCAGGCCAGGCTCACCTGTGGCCTCCTCTGAACAGCAGAATGGTCAGGACCCGGCCCCACGAGTGGGAAGGGCATATTGTCTCCCCATCCAGTATCCCTGCAGGCAACAGCCATTCAGTGGGCCCTAACTCACACCAACGCCTCACTTGCACTGTGAAGCTCCAGCCAGGCTGAGGTGCCATCGCTTCAACCCCGAGCCGACCCTGAG
The DNA here is from genome assembly GCF_016161935.1 of Mauremys reevesii. NCBI lineage: Eukaryota > Metazoa > Chordata > Testudines > Geoemydidae > Mauremys > Mauremys reevesii. Next base: position 64,660,177 of record NC_052629.1, on the reverse strand, counting down.
GCGACTGCAGCTTCCCATGCTCTGTGCCTATGAGCCCTGTGTGAGCAACACAGCCTGACCCGGGCTCCTGCTGGGACCTACAGCCTTGTGGTAGAGTCCGCCAGGCCGTTGGCCCTGCCATCACTCCATGCCCCCAGCAGCCCTTGCCAGCCACTCACTTCTGAACAGTGGGGGAAAGGCCCAGTGCGCTCTCCTGCCAATAGCACTGTACATTGCTAATGGTGCGCAGGGCGCCTGGACCTGGCCTGCACTCCTCCCTCGGGGGTCCCACCTGGGCACAGGGCCACCGCTCACACCTTGGTGCCTGCCTGTGAGCTCAGCTCCTCTGGCCACACCCAGGCTAGGTGCACGGTGAACCCCATTGCTCTGACCCCAGGCGGCTCTGCCCCTGTGAGCTGAATGGCACACTGGCCCCTCTGTGGAGCCAGGCACTGAGAACCCATGGGCAGGGGAGGGATCTGCCTGCTCTCTCCACCTGAGACACGAGCTCCTGGGGACTAATGTGTGGAGCCTTTGTGCCACAGCACCCTGCTCCCTGACAGCCAGTGCCTGATCCGCATCCCAGTTCAGCATGCCTGGCCCCATGCCTGAGGGAGTCTCCAAGGCCCAAATAGGGGCTTTGTGAGTACCTGTTGTGCAGTCACTGAGGGGAAGGCCTGCTCTGTGACATGCTGGCTTCCCAGCCCCGAGGGACCAGGCCCTGCACCAAAGCTCGTCCCACTGGGGAAACGCGCATTCATGGCAGGGCTGGAGCCCAGGATGGACTCCATGTCTGACGTGGGTGGGAATACAGGGCTGGAGGGTCCTGGAGATCGCTTCTTTGGCCTGGCAGCTGGGCCAGGGCTGCTCCATACTAAGTAGCTGGGCTGTTTGTTTGTATCACCTTGCAGGGCAGCCCAGCCCTCCACCCTGCACTCTGAGGAAGCACAAGAACAATCGCAAGCCCCGCACGCCCTTCACCACCTCGCAGCTGCTGGCACTTGAAAGGAAGTTCCGGCAGAAGCAGTATCTGTCCATCGCCGAGCGGGCCGAGTTCTCCAGCTCCCTCAATCTCACAGAGACCCAGGTCAAGATCTGGTTCCAGAACCGCAGGGCTAAGGCCAAGAGGTTGCAGGAAGCAGAGCTGGAGAAACTCAAACTGGCCACCAAGCCCTTGCTGCCCTCTTTTGCCCTGCCCTTCCCGCTGGGGGCACACCTGGGCTCCCCCTCCCTGTACGGAGCCACCAGCACTTTCCCCAGCAGAGCAGCCCTGCAGCCTGTCCCAGGTCTCTTCACAGCGCCAGTCACCTATGGCATGTACTACCTGTCCTAACAACCTGGTGCAGGGGCCAGGCTCTGTGTGCAGCACTTGGGTCACAGTGCCCCCGGCCTGCGCTGCTGCACATAGGGCGAGCAGCACAATATGTGGGCCGGCAAACCCACTTCTTCGCTGGCTGCTGATTGTGGACTAGCCCCCTTCTGACCAGCATGCACTGAATGGCTTATGGCTGCCAAGGGTCAGTCCCTGGCTGTGGAACAGCAGGCGAAAATCTACTGGGAATAGTGTTTGGGCTTCAATGCTGAAGGATCGCTGCCTCCCAGATTGTAGGCAAGAAAAAGTTCCTTCCCCATGGGCTCCCTCACTTCAGCACCCCAGTGCAATGCACTTGCTTCCCAGCCCAGCTGGCACAGGGCTGACTTTAGCTCTGAACTGTGTCAGGTTCCTCTTGATCCTGGTATGAATCTGATCCTGTCTTCCAGCCTCTGAACAGGGGAGACCCAATCATAGTATGACAGGAAGTTCCCATCACCCCATATTGATCTCTAATGGCCTTTCCTGTTAGCATCTCCCTCTCCCAAGCATATCCTAGTCTGGGGAGCTTGTTCCTGAGTGTTTACAACAACCACAAGTCACTGGTCTCAATGCTGGGGTTGCAGAGAACAGGTCTCTGGCCTGTGCTGGTCTGACTGACTCAACGTGATGGTACTGTGTGGCCTGAACACCCGTGGATGGGATTGTGCTTGAAACTGATACTGCAGCACTGCGTGGGAAGCCTGGTGCTTCCCCTGCTCCCGATGCTGCATGGCAGAGCACAAGGTGTTGAAGAGTAAAACAGCACAAAGCAGAGACTGCTCCCCCCTGCACTCCTAACACACACACATTCTTCCAGAACCAGCTTGGGTTTGATTAATCATCCCTCCTCAGTGTCTTCCTCCCCCCACTCCTGACTACCCATCCGCAAGGCTCCCCCTGGCATGAATGAGTTCCACCCAGTCATGATTTCAAGGTATGGGACCAATGGGCCTGACTATGCAGCCATTATCCATGAGCAGTTGGCCTTACGGAGTCACCCCATTGGGGGATGGAGCTCTGCCAGGCCCATGCTGCTTTCCCGGGGCTGGCAGTGACTCGAGGCCAGGTACCTTAGTGCTCTCTTGCTTTAAATAGAGGACAGTCTGATTTTTGTATGAGTCACTCGGGGGCTGTATTTGAGGATGCTAAGCTGTTTATATGTGAGCTCTCGCTAGGACTCACAGGTGTGTCTACGCTGTGTGCATTTCAGCCCATGTGAAAGGCGCAGAGCTAATTCCACGTACATAGTTTGGGTTTTGTACAGAGCCCTGAATGGGCTGGGGCAGAAATCTCCCTGTTTTGTACAAAGCAGTCAGTCAATAAAGCCTCTAAGTTAATCAAGGCAGCGGTGCGGCTCACAGCTTTGTTCTTTGTAAACAATATCATAGCTTTCCCCAAAATGTAACAAACCGTTTCCTAACCAGAGCCAGTGTATTCAGCCTGCACAATGAGGCCTGGCTGCTGGGGAGAGCCAAGAGGGGTTCATGTAAAATACTGCACAGATTAGCGAGGCCTGCCTGGCAGGTGTCAAGCTTGTGCCGCACACACAGCACGGCTTCCTGCCCTGCCGCTGCGGTAATGCTTGGGGCTCTTTGGATGTACTGCAAAAAGCTACCTCTGCCATTGCCCCGGCGCCTAGTAGGGTGACCAGATGTCCCATTTTTAAAGGGACAGTCCCGTTTTTGGGGAGTTTTTCTTATACAGGCACCTATTACCCCCCACCCCGGTCCCATTTTTTTGCAGATGCTGTCTGGTCACCCTAGCACCTAGCCAGCTACTGTGCACTGCCACTGCTAGAGGCAACCCCCCCAGCCATCTCAGAGGAGTGAACAGAATTGAGGTGGCTGCCCTGCTGGAGAGCAGAGCCACTTCTCCAGGTGTTGGAGGTCTCCCATTTGCCAAGGGTCTCGCTCCAAGCCCCCAGGCAGTGGCTCCGGTCCACTCCCTAGCACTTTGCAGCCCTGCTTCACCCCCCCACTCCCACCCCACAATATAGGGGCTGCTGCTCTTGTGGTGCTTCCCCAGCTCACTGCCCATCTTCCTGGCCCTGGGCTCAGGCCAGGAAGGGCGCAGCCTGGGGCTGCTTACCATTGGCAGGAAGTGGGGCAAGCCCAGGCACTGGTCAGGGCTTTAAGCATCTTTGCAGCCACAGCTCTTAAGAAGCTTCCTGAGGTGCTGCCAGAGAAGGCCCCTGCACTCTGTCAGAGGAATGCACCTCTCTGGGTGACCCCTGTTATGCTACCCCTCCCCTTTGGAGGAGGCTTTGGGAAACCTGGGGTCCCCTCCTGCTCCCAGGAAAGCTGGTTTGGGGAGGGGTCCTACAGCTCACTGCCCGTTAGGCAGCCCCCTGGGTCCCAGGCACTTGCCCTGCTCCCGGTCAGGGAAGGCTTGGTGCCTAGCAGCCATTCTGAATTGGAAGCCCATGTCTCAGACTTTGTCATGATTCTAAATGTGTAGCAAACAGTGTGTGTTTGCGCTAGGCAGCGTCAGCCCTCGGAACAGGAAATTACTGGTATTTCTTGGAGACCTGTCAAGTTTCAAACTGTGGCTGGCTGTGAGGAGTAAGGGGCTGGGGCTGCGGCTCCAGACCTGCCTTTGCTCTTCCTTTAGGCATGTTCGCCACCTGCTGGATGCCAGACACTCTGCATCGACTGGGCTAGAATCCATCCCATGAAGAAGCTACTGCTACAGCACTACTCAAGCCTCTGTGGGAATGGTTCTAGCAATTGCCCTCCAATGCCCAGTCCTTCAACCGCTTCTCCTCCTACCTGCCCTCTCCTAGCCTGGCTCCCTTTGGCCTGCTGCTCTGCCCATGTACCACCTGAATGAGTTTTCATTATCTTATCAGAGACTGTAGATGGGCTCTGAACTGCCTCTGCTTTACTGCAGCTTCTAAGGGAGTACTGCTGGGCCACATCTGCAAAGGTTGCCTTCAAGACTCTGGGGCCATAACATCCTGCAGCAGCTGTGCTCCTCGGGAACCAGGATACTTTCCACTGTAGGAGTGAAAGGTATGAGAGATGGAGATAGATTTCTGCTCAACAGCTCCCCAACTGTGGAATCCCTTCCAAGAAGAGATTAGAGTAACCAGATCTCATTGCCTTCAAGACAAAATGTGAGACTCACTCCTTTGACAGTCTCCCCATTACAATAATGTTTTTGGCAAAGTGGTAGTGATGCCAATATTTCAAATTGCCTAATCCTTTCCACTGTAATTCCCTAGACTCGCTGCTTATAACATCAACAAACTTTTCTTTTGAAAGTTTCAGCAAATTAGGTTAGCCATTTTTAGATCCAGATCAATAAAAAAATAGATACTTTCACCGATGCTAAAAACATTTCCAATGCTAGTTTAAACATCCCTAGGGCTGTGCAGCAGGAACTGGATGTTTGGCAAAGGGATAGTTGTAGGATCAGGGCAGTGCCTTTCATCACCTCCATAAAAATCTCTTCAGATTTGTAAGCTGTAGGAAATCTCCCTTGGCACACGCTTGTTATTTTTTGAACAGTCCTACTGCACTGAGTTTGCTTCCAAGCCCCACTGAGCTTTCTTCATTGTTTCCAAACAACTGCATAGACTAATAGTGTAAGTGAGGTGGTAGTGGCAGGAGCATGCCAGCCCTACAGCTCTCCTTTGGCCACTGGGAAAGTAGCTAGGCTAGGTGACACAAGCCTGTGAACTCTAATCACTAACACTTAATATCAGGTAGGGCTTCATACGCCTGCTTTAAGACAGAGGCAAGTATCCTCCCCTTCACAGATAACTGGGCATCAGTAAAGTTGCACAAGGTCACTTCTGGTAGAGCTAGGAAGAGAACCCAGGTCTCTGAAATGGCAGACCTACCTTTCAGTCACTTAGCCATACTGTGTTTTGGAATGTCCATGCTAAATCTGTGTGCTTGGCTAGGGTGGTCCAATTCATTCCTGCACCAGTGAGGTATTTGCCACAGGAGACAAGGGGAGACAGCTTGTACATCTGTTTATGGAGGTGCAGTTCAGCCAACACAAAGGGGCCACAAAGCACTGATGAATCATGCTCCATGTCTTCAAAATGGGGCTACTCTAACACACCCCTCTTCACAAATAGGTTTGAGACCCACAGATTAATGAGCGCATTGTAAATGCAAAGCATCATTTAAAAGCAAAGACCACTCAGGAGTGCTAATTTGCAGCTCCCTTCTCTATTCATTAGACCACACTTCCCCACCGGAGCCAGGAAAGAACATGGACCCACATTCCCAGCATTCTACAAATGTCTACAAAACAGTGGTTTAACGCACTGGCAAAGGGTGTGTTCTATCCCTCCCAATAAAGGCTATATCAGACTGTTGTGTATAGCTAAAGAGTGGGAGTCTACGGAGCAACTGAGCTATGGTATTTAAAGCCCTTGTTTACTGTTACCATGTTAAATGCCTACAGGGGGCTCTGGTCTCTTAGCCCCAGCTCCCACTGTGAAGAATCGCCTTTAAAATCCCTTTTATTAAGCTTGCATAAAAAAGGAAAACAATGAAAACATTCCAACCATAGAAGGTTACACACATTTTAATTTCAATATTTTCCCCTATTCTGGCCCAGCCTTTTAGCTGTCTAGACTGGTCTTAAAGACATGACAGTCCTTGGCAGGATGTTAAAGATGATGTTAACTGTCCTAACTGGGAAGAGACAGTCCCATTAGGCCGGCTCCATTGAAACAGCAATTTATAGTGCTTGTTTTAGGGCCAAATCAGCCTCAGTTGATAATTGTTTTTAGGTGCTCCATTTTGCATATCACACACTAACTAGCCCCTTTCTGCACCATTTAAACTCTCTCCAAACTGGCAATGCCCTGTTACTTTCCTTAATTCAATCACATACTCAGAAATTCTTTCATTGCCTTTTTGACTCCATTTACAAAAGCAGGAATGACTGTGATCACCATGGCTTTTGGGGATAGATGAGTTTGTAAAATTTCCACATAATCAGCAAATGTTTCGGCTGCAAGTTTAAAAAGCTGTGGTGCTGCTTAGCAAGTTGCACATTTTAGCTCATTATGCTCAGTAAAATTGACTCTCTTCTCATTGGTTATACCATTCACTCATCTATCCTGTTCCAATCTCTTTTGAGAGGTGGGCCAGTCTGCTACTAAACTATCAAGCAAGTCCATTTCCCCCAAAGTGCCAGACATTTTTAAGTGAGCAGATCACTTATAGTCCTAGTGTTGCAAAGTGCAGTTCCCATTTTAGTTGCACTGTCCCTAGGCCTCTCCCTATTTCTGACCGTATTCCCAGATTAGGATCCCTGCCTTGCTGCTAAAGTGTTGTGTCTCTTGCTCTTTAAGCAACAAACAGGGTACGAAGGACCTAGGGTTCTGCAGAAAAGGACCTAGGGGTTACGGTGGACGAAAAGCTGAATATGAGTCAACAGTGTGCCCTTGTTGCCAAGAAGGCTAATGGCATTTTGGGTTGTATAAGTAGGGGCATTTCCAGCAGATCGAGGGATGTGATCATTCCCCTCTACTCAGCACTGGTGAGGCCTCATTTGGAGTACTGTGTCCAGTTTTGGGCCCCACACTACAAGAAGGATGTGGACAAATTGGAGAGAGTCCAGCGGAGGGCAACAAAAATGATTAGGGGGCTGGAGCACATGACTTATGAGGAGAGGCTGAGGGAACTGGGATTGTTTAGTCTGCAGAAGAGAAGAATAAGGGGGGATTTGATAGCTGCTTTCAACTACCTGAAAGGGGGTTCCAAAGAGGATGGATCTAGACTGTTCTCAGTAGTAGACGATGACAGAACAAGGAGTAATGGTCTCAAGTTGCAGAGGGGGAGGTTTAGGTTGGACATTAGGAAAAACTTTATCACTAGTAGGGTGGTGAAGCACTGGAATGGGTTACCTAGGGAGGTAGTGGAATCTCCTTCCTTAGAGGTTTTTAAGGTCAGGCTTGACAAAGCCCTGGCTGGGATGATTTAGTTGGGTTTGGTCCTGCTTTGAGCAGGGGGTTGGACTAGATGACCTCCTGAGGTCCCTTCCAACCCTGAGATTCTATGATTCTAAGGAACCATACAGGCACAGTGGAATCCAACTAACAGTGTTTATTCAACTGATGCAGTATGCCAGACCTAGCTACATACACACATTGCCACTCTGGTTGGGTTCTGGCAACTTCTAAAATATAGAACAGTTAATAAAAATGTTAATAATTGGAGATATACCAATCTCCTAGAACTGGAAGGGACCTTGAAAGGTCATTGAGTCCAGCCCCCTGCCTTCACTAGCAGGACCAATTTTTGCCCCAGATCCCTAAGTGGCCCCCTCAAGGATTGAACTCACAACCCTGGGTTTAGCAGGCCAATGCTCAAACCACTGAGCTATCCCTCCCCCTTAGTGAGTACTACTAGAGTTCTCACAAATTATTTAAAGGGATACCACTTTATTCCTAACCCCTAGAAAGTAAAAGTGGTATGCTGCTTGGTCTATGGGTCTGAAACTGGCTTTGGGTGTGTGGAGCTCCTGGACTATACTGCACAGCACTTTGTGGTGTATGATGCTTTTGGTCATTCCAAACTCCCACCACTCCCCATGGGGTGGAGATGCCTCCTACAGCTGTTGAGGCAGCAGGAATTGATTCAGAAACCACTCTAACTGCTTTATCAGCAAACAATCTCTTGCTCAGAGAGAGTGTGAGTGTGAGTTCATCTGATTCTGGAGCTGGAGGAACCCAGCCCTGGGGAACCTAGGTCCTGCAGGATAGCTCCATTGGGAGGGACTTGCAGAAGGGAAAAGTGGAGCTCCATATGAACACAAGTGACACAAGTAGTATATTAATAGAATTACAGAACTCCCCCAGAAGAGTAACCCTAATAAATGAGCATACCCCACAGTAACAGCCACATCTGGTAACAATGCCAAGGAGAATTGAACCACATTTCAGCCACTAATGATTATGTGTGTGAAATGATTTTTAATGTGTATTTTGGGTTTGGCTGTTGCTGGGTTTTTTAGGAAGTTTGGGAAAACCAGAGCACCAGAAAAGCCTGATTTTTTCACACCCTGCACATTTACTGCCCCCTGCAGCTGCCTGAGCAGTAACATTGTGACATCAGAGATAATCAGTCACTTAGCACTCCCCCCACCCCCAGGTCATTTGCACACTGGGAAAGTCACCAGTGCCCTGGCTGTCATGGCAACAGCTGCCTTTGCTGATTTCCCCTAACATTATTTCAGAGGAGCTTCAGTCAAAGCCGGGCTTGGATCAGCTGCTACTCGGTTCCTTTGGGCTTGTACTGGGGTACTCTACACTGCTTTTCAAAGGTACTTGCTGAAAAGGGGGTTACATGAAACTAAGATCGAGAATTACAGCTCCTTCCATGTATATTGTTTATTTGCTTCTTACCCATTGGGCGCTATATATGGCTTTCTGAATATTTACTTGTCATCTCCTATCATCACAAGAAAGGCTCACAATTGTTCCCTCCTCAAACAAGAGTTTGTACAATGCTCAAATAAAAAAAACTGTGTTTAACATTAGTTAAAGTTGCTCTTATCAATAAACTAATCCACAAAAATTAGAAAATACAAAGTTTTTTACAGTCGGGACCCCCGCAGAGACCCAATGCACTCCCAACCAGACGAACTCCAGGATCTTCTTCTGGAGGCTGACCAGGCTTCTCAAGAGCAGCCTCAGGGTACTGAACTGGTGCTAGAGCATGGACAGGAACAGTTGGTTGATCACAAGTGCCCTGCCTCAAAGGGAAAGGCACCAAAGCACCCCATCCATCTCTGCAACTGGTCAGACAACCTGGCCTCTAGATTGATGCAATTCTCCAGCTGGGAAAGATTGGTGGCAGAAAGGTACATGCCAAGATAGAGCACTGGACTCCTGCTCCACCAGATGGCAGAGAACATGGATAGGAGAGAGACCACCTGATACCTGTACCCAACCATCAGGGCAGAGCTCTTGACTCAGTGGACCCATGCAGAGGAGACTGCTGAATAGATGGATTGGCAAGCCTCCACACATGCCAGTTCCTGGGCCACAAGGAGCACATTGTCAGCACATGGCAGTAGGGCTACTCTCAAGTCCAGCTTTCACAGTACCAACCTGTCACTCTCTTGCAGAGGAGACTGAGAAGAGCTCAATGGCAATAGCATACAGCTGCCCATAGAGCGGGCAGCCATGATGCACCCCTTGACCAAAGATGACAGGCTTGGTCAGGGCACAGTTGAGCTTCCCCAGGCATTCTGCAGAGGTGCACAGCACCTGGAGAAACTCCATGAATTGAAGACCAAAGCCAAACACCCGTGATCCACCCTGTCACAGGTGTTCTCCTGGTCAAGGGACAGGAGGTGGAGTGACCGACCATACCTACTCGCCAGCTGGAAAAGATCTCACACCAGACAAAGGTTGTCCTGGTTAGAGACTTATACAGTCTTCAGGGATTAATGCATTCCACCAAGTTTTTACAGTGACATTCCAGCAATGTTTGCAAAAGAGCTGGGTTTATTAGTCACCAAGAACACAGCATAAGAAATCCTTAGGTTGGCATAGAGACGTAAGATTAAAGCGTAGTTCATTCTGGTCAGCCCAGAGCACCAGGCAAGTTGTTGTGAACCCCATTTTCAGGCTCTCTGTCTCTCTCTCTGACTTCCTTCCTTAGGCTATGTCTACACTGCGCACCTTACAATGGCTCAGCTGTGCCGCTGCAGCTGCACCATTGTAAGGTGCGCAGTGTAGCTGCTCTTTATTGCCGGGATTGAGCTCTCCTGACGACAAAATAAAGCCACTCCCAACAAGGGGTGGTACCTGGGTCACCAGGAGTGTGGCTCCCGCTGACAAAGCGCTGTCCACACCAATGCTTCTCATTAAAACTTTTGTCATTCAGGGGGGTCTTTTTTCACACCCCTGAGCGAGGAAAGTGCAATGTAGATATGGCCTTAGTCAGCTCCCAGGTCAGAGAACTCCAAGGTTCTGCCACAAACCAACTCTTATTCCCTCACCTTACACCTCCCAGTCCTTTGTTCTTAAGCTGTAGTCTCTGTTCAGCTTCTCTGCTGAGAGTTGGGGAAATCCTCCTCCCTCTGGGTCATTGGTTGTTAGGTGTCAATGTCCTGGTGACTGGGCTTTCTATAGTCCTCTCGGATTTTCCACTGATATGGGTCTGTCTCGTTCAGTCCTTTTAATGACACATTCTGCCAGCTCAAACAGCTAGGCAACACACACACCTATGTGTCTCAGCCTGCCCCGAGAGCAAACTTATTCCCTCACTGTGTGGCCATGTAAAGCATTGAGGAAACTGAGGCACATTGGCTTCATAAAAAATATTACAAAAAATTCCTACTTCTTCAAAGCTATGACCTTACAGTCCAGGCTGAGTATTGATACTAGGCACCAATTCCTCATGTCATGGAGGTCCCACTTTTTGGACACCAGGGAAAGCATAGCCTGCCCTGCACAACATGAGACATGCCCCACTCCCCAGGGCCTTGGTCCAGACAATGGCAATGTCTAGCCCAAGAACGTTCCAGAATGCACAGTACAACTCTCAAGTTCAGCCCATTATTGCCTAGAGATTTTGTTAGGCATCAGATGGAGGGTTTCCAAGAACTCAGCCAGAGTAGAGGAAGCTCCAGCCAGTCCCGGTCACTCGCACTGACTGTAGGGAGTTCGTCCCATGGGATCTCACAAGCACCAGCATTAGTTGGACCATAGAGATGTCTGCATAGAAAGCTCCCATCCTTTCCTGCTTCTCTACTGGATCCGTAAGAGGGGTGCTGTCCTCTTCCAGGGGGCAGGTGGCATGCTTTTTCTCCATGGCATAGAAGCAGGAGCCGCAATCCACCTGCTGAAGAAGCTGGATACACGATCAGACAAAAGCATCCTGCGACCAATGGTCATCAAGGACCCAGAGCTCATCCTGCTTCTCCTGACACTACCTGCAGCAGGATGGATCCCCAGGGTGAGTGTCCAGGCACCTCTCCAGCTCCAAAACCTTCCACTCCAACTGCTCAATTGCCACATCCCTCCTCTGACTGGCCCCCCGATGTAGTCGTGGTAGAAGAACTAGGCATGCCTCTTCCCCACATCCCACCACCTCTACCCCCGCCGGGCCAGCCAGAACTTCCAGGAGGCTGTTAAAATGCCAGTAGGCCAGCCCCAGCTGCCCAGGCATCAAATAAACCATCACAGATACCACATGGTGGTCCAAGAAGGGGACCAACCTGATGCTGGAGGAGTGGGCCCACAAAGAGTTAAAATAGGAAACGTAAATGCGGTCCAGCCAGGAGTGGCATGACTGAGTATCCTCTACACAGGCACAGGAAAAGGAGGTAGAGTCATCCAGGTGGTGGTTGCTCCAGATATCTACCAGGGCGTAACAATCTCCCTGAGGACATCCACTGTGGCCTAGCACTTCTCTCATGCACATCCAGAGTGCTGTTAAAATCCCCACCCAGGACCAGGCACTTACGAGAATCCAAAGTGCCAAGGAAGGCAAAAGCCCACGGATACAACTGCACCCGCTTCGGGATTGGGTATTGGGGCACAGATGTTGACAAGATTGAGGATCAGCCCCTCCATGCAGACCCAGAGGTGCCGCTGGCACCCTGGCATGACCTTGGCAACCCCCAGGACCTTGGGCCATAGGTCCGGGAAAAACAGAATGGCCACCCAGCCCAAGAGTGCAGTGAGGTGGCTGAAGTACATCCTCTTCCCTCCCACTCCAGCTGGGTTTGGTGGCTGAATCTATGCGAGTCTCCTGCAGGAAGATCACAGAGTACCATCCCCACCCCTCCCAAAGCGAGGAGAGTACCTAGCATCAGCAGAGACTCATCCTACAGCCTCTTGTATTCGGAGATGCAATGGTAGTTGGTTTAATTGGGGGCAGCAGCACCACCTGCACCTGCACTTCCCAAAGGTGTCAGGGAATTGTGGAATCTGTGAGTTCACTGGTAGGCTGCGGAGTGCCACTTCTTGATCCCTTGACCCTCCCAAAATGGCCCTTGCACCCTGGAAGAGGAGATTGAACCCCCCCCCACCCCCCACTTCTGGAGACTACCTTCCTCCTGGGTCTTCCAGGAATTGGTACAGCTTGTCCTGTAGCATGGCAGGGGCTGCAAGGTCTCCAGACCTGACTGAGCCCATGGACTCCCAGTCATCCTCCAGCTGGCCCCCATCAACATCTCCACAGCCTTTTGGGCAGGGGAGTGTTTACCCTTACTTTGATGGTGATGGAACGCTGGCATACCACCACCTTTACCACATTGTCCAACTCGTCCCCGGACAAAGGAGTACAGAAGTGGAGCACAGAAGCCCCTGGTGGAGCAGGGAAGGAAACAAATACAGCCCTTCGGTTAAGTGCCCCTTCTCCATGCATTTATGGAACTCAAACATCTACAAACACAAGATCCCTTCCTCCTTCCTTCTCTCTTGCTTTTCCTTGCTGCAGAAATTGCTGGCATTGGATCATCCATGATCACAATGGACAGCCCCAAGCCTTCCCTGCCCTCAGTGTACAGCAAATTCAACACATCCATTGTTGTGCTCAACCAGGAGGAGCAAGCAAACCCATGAATGATTAGTTGTATCTTTTATTAACCTCGGGGGCAAGGCCTTTTCTGCTTGTCTTTACTTGTCATTCCTTGTGAATCTGCTCCAGTGACCTTCATACTTTCTTCTTCATGCTTTTAAATCCTCGGCTGGCGCCCTGCCCGAAGCAAATAGTTGATGGGATTCTGCAACAAAAATATACCATGTTAATACAAAAATCTTGATGTCTTGTTTTTTTGTACTTATGTATGTGCCACTCAGAGCACACTTAACCGGAATGGTCACTTTGCTGAGATACCTAACAAGAAACCAACTTAGTCTGGTAGGAAATGACAATGACTGCTGTTTAACAGAGAGCGCATTAGCAAAAGTTCTGCTTCATAGGGACACAGTCAGCAATGTAAAGGCAGGACCTGAACGGGGAAGGATTGGTCTGTGAGGAGACCGCATACTTCTACCTCTCCTTGGCAACCCTTTAGTTCTCCACACCCTAAACTCTTTAAAAATCCCCCTAGCCCTTATGAACGCTATTTATCATCATCATCATCATCAATGACCTGGAAGAAAACATAAAATCATGACTGATAACATTTGCAGATGATACAAAGATTGGGAGAGTGATAAATAATGAAAACGACATGTCACTGATTCAGAGCGATATGGATCACTTGGTAAACTGGCCACAAGCAAACAACAGGCATTTTAATACAGTTAAATGTAAAAGTATACATTTGGGAATAAAGAATGTAGGCCATACTTACAGGATGGGGGACCCTACCCTGGGAAGCAGTGACACTGAAAGAGATTTGGAGGTCGTGGCAGATAATCAACTGAACATGAGTTCCCAGTGTGACACTGTGGTCAAAAAGCTAATGTGATCCTGAGATGCATAAACAGGGGAATTTCAAGTAGGAATAGAGAGGTTATTTTACCTCAGTATTTGCCACTGGTGCAACTGCTTCTGTTATACTGTGTCCAGTTCTGGTGCTCATGATTCAAGAAGGATGGTGATAGATTGGAGAGGGTCCATAGAACGATTAAAGAATTAGAAAACATGCCTTACAGAATCACAGGACCGGAAAGGACCTCAAGATCATCTGGTCCAGTCCCCTGCACTCATGGCAGGACTACGTATTATCTAGACCATCCCTAACAGGTATTTGTCTAACCTGCTCTTAAAATCTCCAATGATGGAGATTCCACAACCTCCCCAGACAATTTATTCCAGTGCCTAACTACCCAGACAGTTAGGAAGTTTTTCCTAATGTCCAACCTAAAACTCCCTTGCTGCTATTTACGCCCATTGCTTCTTGCCCTATCCTCAGCGGTTAAGAACAATTTTTCTCTCTCTTCCTTATAACAACGTTTTATGTACTTGAAAACTGTTATGTCCCCTTATAATGATAAGCTACATAGATTGAGCTTCTTGAGTGTAACAAAATGAAGGTTAAGGGTGACTTGATTACAGTCTACAAGTATCTACATGGGGAGCAAATATTTAATTATGGGCTCTTCAATTAGCAGATAAAGATATAATACGATCCAAAGGCTGGAATTTGAAGCTAGACAAATTCATACTGGAAATAAAGGCATACATTTTTAATGGTGAGAGTAATGAATCATTAGAACAATTTACCAAGGGTCACAATAAATTCTCCATCACTGACAACTTTTAAAGCAAGATTGGATGTTTTTCTAAAAGATCTGCTCTAGGAATTATGGTATTTTGGGGGAAGTTCTCTGGCCTGTGACATACAGGAAGTCAGGCTAGATGATCACAATGGTCCCTTCTGGCTTCGGAATCTATGAATGATACATTCTGTTCACATTTTGAAGGGTTTTTAACAGATGCAGCGGTGTCTGCCTACAGAAAACCTGAAACAGCATCTGTGAGGTTTGAATTTCCCTGTTCATCTCATCCAGTCGGTGAGTTATTGTTAGGCATCTGAGCTGACATGTCAACACTTAACTATTTCACTGCCCAAAGGAGAGGGGGGAAAAATATCATTATGAAGATCTGCACAAGCCACTAAGGGCAGGTCCATACTCACTGCGCGGGTCGACGCGGTGAGTTCGACTTCTCGGAGTTCGAACTATCGCGTCTAATCAAGACGCGATAGTTCGAACTCCCCGCGCGCTCCGGTCGACTCTGGAACTCCACCACCGCGAACGGCGGTGGCGGAGTCGACCTTGGAGCTGCGGCGTTCGACCCCGCCGCGTCTGGACGGGTAAGTCAGTCAAACTAGGGTACTTCGAGTTCAGCTACGCTATTCGCGTAGCTGAACTTGCGTACTCTAGTTCGACCCCCCCTCCTTAGTGTAGACCAGGCCTAAGAGTAACAGCTCATTTTGGCACCATGTGTGTTACACCTGGAGGATACTTCCTCTTATTCCTCCCTCTTCCTAAATCAAGGAGCCAACCCCAAGAGGCTAGCAGGGCAAGCCTCACCAAGGGGGAGTCAAGCCCAGCAGAACACACATGATCATTTTTTGAAAATCTGCAGTTTAACGTGAGCAGTGTCTTATTTTAGCATCTGAAGCAGAAGGACCTTATTTTGTGGGCAGAACTTGGAAAACCACTACTTGCCCCCATTCAACTTTTTGGTAAAGTGAAGTTTAAGTTATACATTTGTATCTTAAAGGAGACTGAAAAGTCTGTGACTAGGCCCTGTCTACACAACAAAGTTACACTGATTTAACTTCATTGGTTTAGAAAGCAATATAGCTAAATGGGTGCAATATCCTTTTGTGGGCTTTGAAATTTTTACCATTATTATGGGTAGGCAAGGCTTGAAGCCTGGGACTGAGGCCTGAGCCAAGTTAGGTAATTTTACAAAACTATTCACCCTGTTTTTCTGGACCACTGTTAGCCCTTGTGTAAGCAAGTCTCCTGCAGCTAGAGCCATTTTTCCACCATCTCATTTGAACTTTTTTCACCATATTAACGGTCAATATGGTAAAAATGTGCCTGGCCAGTAGAGCCTCGTCTATACTACGGCTCCCACCAGTCCTAATGCCAGCTTAGCAGAACTGGTGGGGAATTGTTGTTAAGAGAAAGTGACTAGATTAGGTTTGAGAGAAAATGCAAATAATAAAACAGCAGAAATGCTGACAAGTTAATTAGATCCCTAGAATTATTTTTGAGTTAAAAGCCTCAGGTGTTACTAACAATTAGGGCTGTCAATTAATCACTGTTAATTCAAGTGATTACATCAAAACAAATTAACCCAATTAAAAAATTAACTGTGATTAACTGCAGTTTTAATCACACTGTTAAACGATAATAGAATACCAATTTAAATTTATTATAAATAGTTTGGATGTTTTTCTACATTTTCAAATATATTAATTTCAATTGCACAGAATACAAAATGTACAGTGCTCACTTTATATCTTTATTACAAATATTTGCACTGTAAAAAAGAAAGAAATCGTATTTATCAATTCACCTAATACAAGTACTGTAGTACAATCTCTATCATGAAAGTGCAACTTACAAATGTAGAATTTTTTTTTTTAACATTACTGCAGTCAAAAACAAAACAATGTAAAACTTTATAGCACCTACAAGTCCACTCAGTCCTACTTCTTGTTCAGCCAATCACTAAGACAAACAAGTTTGTTTATATTTACAGGAGATAATGCTGCCCGCTACTTATTTACAATGTCACTTGAAAGTGAGAACAGGCATTCACATGGCTGTTGCAGTCAGCGTTGCAAGGTATTTATCGGCCAAATATGCTAAACATTCTTATGCCCTGTCATGCTTCGACTTGCAAAATATTTGTAATAAAAATAATTATATAAAGTGAGCATTGTATTCTGCATTGTAACTGAAATCAATATATTTGAAAATGTAGAAAAACATCAAAAAATACTCATAATACATTTAAATTGGTACTCTATTATTGTTTACAAGTGTGATTAAAATGGCAATTAATTGTGATTAATTTTTTTAATAGTTTGACAGCCTAACAATACATATAAGGAACTTCAGATTTTAAAGAAAAGAATACCTATAT
The DNA here is from genome assembly GCF_016161935.1 of Mauremys reevesii. NCBI lineage: Eukaryota > Metazoa > Chordata > Testudines > Geoemydidae > Mauremys > Mauremys reevesii. The sequence goes on along the minus strand of NC_052629.1, from coordinate 64,643,299 downwards.
AGGGATAGGTTTTGACCCCCATCCTGGCCCCTGTGCATTGCTGCAGTAGCATACAAGAGCTGTACAGGAACCACAATTGACTCTACACTGCCCTTTGCAAGTCACAGTTAACCAGAGGCTGCTCTAACTATACTGATGGCAGTTTCAATCCACAGAGCAGCCCAGAATTTGGAGCAACCTTTGCACAACCTCACCTCACCTGCTGGAGGTGCTGCACACAATCAAATCTACTTGCTTTAACTGGATCCTAAGAAAGACTCAAGAGAAGACTGCACCCCTTCTGGGTCCCCCAGGCTGGCTGATTATTTAAAAAAGGTGAATTTGAGGGCATTTCCTTGGGTGAGTGTGTGCTTCTCATTCATTACACTTCTCTGTTACTGCAAAGATTCTCAGTTGTGACCGCAAGAATCAAAGAAATGAATCACTATCAATGCACAAAGCAGTCATTTGCTGCTGCCACCTGTTAAGTACAGAAACAGCAGTTTAATCCTAGTAAACTGCAAACAAACACCAAGAATTTGCTTTTTTTCTTCAAACTCTTTGCAAACATCAATTAAAAATGATGTTAACTTTTCAGAAGTGCTAAGCTTTGTGCATAAATGTGTATTTAGAAGGCTCAGCCCTCACTTGGGATGAGCACTTAAAGGTATTACTTTAAAATACATCACAAGAGCATCCAAAGCCCCAGTTAAGGTCATGGCTCTATTGCGCTAGGTACTGCCCCAGCACATATGAAGACCTGATCCCTGCTGCAAGGAATTTACATAAAGGAAAACAGACCTGGATTTATAGAGCTTTTTCTCCTGCAGTGATGAAATTGGGCCACTCACAGGCTGGGTGGGATTCTCCACGCTCTCACTTGGACAGATTTCCATGGAATCCACTTGCGACTGCTCGAAAGTCTCCACATTCACATCCATTGGCATGCTCACATCCAGCTTAGAGGGAGGCTTACTGTGCTTGGTGCTGCTGCAGAAACAAAACTCTCCTTTCAGGAGCTGCCAACTGCCTCCTAGTCAGCTTAGGCTCAAGGGCCCAAGGTCATTTGACCAGGAGGCTACAAAACAAATTAAGTAAAACAGGCTCAGGAGAGTCAGAGGGGGGCTAGCAGATGGCAGCAAGTGTCCTTGGTCACTCTGGGTGGCCTGTAAAATATTCAAGCAAGCAGAGCACTGTAGTGCTAGAGGGAAGCTGGCTCACAGGAGGAGCTCTCTTACAAGGGGGTCTGCAGAGTGGAGAGTCGGAACTACTGCATTACAGTACATGGGCTTCACCACAAGCTTCCTTCTTATGCCCATAAAGCATAACTGGGTTCATCTGGCTGAGCAGGGTCAACGAGTTTCCTTCCGTCCATTGCTTACAGAGTCATGCTCCAAAGATAAGAATGTTGGTGCCTGATCCGTGGCTAAGAAAGACACTTTCTACAATCAGCAGTTCACTTTCTTTCTACGTTCTAAGCCATTCAACTGAAAACTAGTGATAACCGAGTGGGTTTGATTGCCTGAGAGATCACTGGCCATTGCTAGTGTCACTGCTCAGATCAGTCTGTAAGAGCCAATGGCTCTGCCCCACTGTGTGCTTACTAAACTGTTAAGGATAGAGATTACCCTTCATTGCTAAATAAGCCTCCATGGTTCCCCAGCCTTGGAATAGGAATGGTAACATTAAGGGAGAGACGAAAAAGTTGATTAGTAACATCATTGCTTCACGTAAGTGTGTCTGTATCCATACCACTACTACATAACTTCTTACAGCCACCTGGGAAATGGGCATGCCTACGCATGGGGCCAATCAGGACTTTGCTTCTCCAGCTGTTCATGTAGCACTGAAAGGAATCCTATGTAAGTATCTATAGCAGTCTCTCTCTCTCCTCTTCCTCCAGACTCAGCTGCACACTCGTGGCTGGCTCCTCTCCCTTAATGCTTCCACTGCTCCATGGCCAGGACAGAGAGCCAAGCACCAAACAAAGGAGCATGCCTCTGTTCTGCCATGTTTTTCAACCAGAATAGAGAGTGATGCAGAAGAGGTGAGGGACAGGCATCATATGGCTGTGGGCAGCACCCTAACCCACAGATAGCATGAACTGGGCGGGAATGGCTCTGGCCCTTGCTTGTGCAGGGTCACTGGTACCCTCTGGTTGACTTGCCAGCCTCCTCCACCTGGGATAGGATTCCTGAACATGTGTTGGGCTCTCCAGGCCCATGCACTCACTCTGGGGATGGATTCCTGCACTTGACACAGCTTGGCAGGCCTTTTCCTGCCACCGACGCCACAATAGAGACTGTTTGCCCTTCAGCCCTGCACTCACTCACCTCCCTGAAGTACACAGGCAGAGAAGGGAACAGAGTGCACCCTTTGGAGCAGAGCAGGTGCTGCAGATTGCAGCTCGGCTCTCTGTACTTCAGGGAGAGTGCAAGGGAAGCAAGGGGCTTGGCAGAATGGGGAGGACTCATTGGTTCACTGATGAGGAGTGAGCAAATGTCTTTTTAGCACCCCTTTCACTCACGTGATGTGGGTGAGTCACCCCTGTTGGAAGGACCTGAAGGCCAGTATTCCTTGGCTCATGAATTCGCATGCTAGGCTCTAACATTTTTGCATTCAGTAAACAACCTCTTTATACTCCAGAGGCCAGAAATAAACTAGTGCAATTACGGGAAGGGAATGCAGGAGCTCTGGAATCTGACACTAGCTTGTGTAAATATGAAGTGCTACTGACTAAGCCCAGAGAAGCATGAGATTGCTGGATTGTCAGGTGTTCTCTGCTTCTGAGGCCCAGTCCCCAGCACACAGAAGGATAAATGCTTGCTTTGGCAGTGTATTTGGCACTTACCTTTTAGCTTTTTTTGGTTTATCAAATCGAAAATCAGAAGGATAAAGATGTACTTTGACTAAGTGATCTTTTCGGTCTTTGCTGCTCTTGAACTTCTCCACACAGCCTTCTACCAAACACTGATACTAAAAAGCAAGAAGAGGGAAAGGTAATTCTAAAACTTATGCAGTATAAGCAAGATGGGAGTTATTCACACAGAATTTCTCCAAGGCAAGACAAGATGTCTACCTGGCACTTCCATACTGATACACAGTACTAAAGATGTATCATCATCATCTACTGGATCCTCTCTGAAAAGTGATTTAGTCCAATCACAAACTATTGGGCTCTACAACTTCTGTTTATGCATGAGGGAAATGTCATTCCCTCCACCACAGGAACCACTGGGGGTAGTATATTTTATGGCCTGTGTTATTAAAACCATATGATTGTGTGGTTCCTTTTAGCCTTAAAAACCTATGAAACCCAATATAATTCACACATTACAATCTTCAAGTTACATGGGTGCACTGAGATTGTTTCACAAAATTTGGAACTAGTTTAATTTGTTGGGAAACTACTTCTATCTCTAGTATTAGGAAGTACTTCTATCTCTAGTATTAGGAAAATATTGTTTATTTTCTGCCACCCCTTGCACATGGTTTCTTGACTGCATGTGTATGAGGTAAAGTCCAAACTAATAAGGCCCATCAGGCAAAATCCTGGAGAGTGCAATACTGGCTCCCCAAGTACCTGCACATGGTGGCAGCAGGAAACCTCCTCGATCAAAAATGTGTAGTTTACAGAGGACAGAAAAGAGAAGTATCTGCTGTCTGAACTCAGGATGCTTAGATATTAGCAAAGTTGGAAGCTAGTGGATAAATGTAAAGTAATGCACATTGGAAAAAATAACCCCAACTAGACATACAATCTGATGGGGGCTAATTTAGCTACAACTAATCAGGAAAGAGATCTTGGAGTCCTTGTGGATAGTTCTCTGAAGACTTCCACGCAGTGTGCAGCGGCAGTCAAAAAAGTGAACGGGGTGTTAGGAGTCATTAAAAAAGGGATAGAGAATAAGATGGAGAATATCTTATTGCCCTTATATAAATCCATGGTACACCCACATCTTGAATACTGCATACAGATGTGGTCTGTTCATCTCAGAAAAGATATACTGGCATAGAAAGTTCAGAAAAGGGCAACTAAAATGATTAGGGGTTTGGAACAGGTCCCATATGAGGAGAGATTAAAGAGGCTAGGACTTTTCATCTTGGAAAAAAGGAGATTAAGGTGGGATATGATAGAGGTATATAAAATCATGAATGGTGTGGAGAAAGTGAATAAAGAAAAGTTATTTACTTGTTCCCATAATATAAGAACTAGGGGCCACCAAATGAAATTAATGGGCAGCAGGTTTAAAACAAATAAAAGGAAGTTCTTCACACAGCGCACAGTCAACCTGTGGAACTCCTTACCTGAGGAGGTTGTGAAGGCTAGGACTATACCAGGGTTTAAAAGAGAACTAGATAAATTCATGGAGGTTAAGTCCATTAATGGCTATTAGCCAGGATGGGTAAGGAATGGTGTCCCTAGCCTCTGTATGTCAGAGGGTGGAGATGGATGGCAGGAGAGAGATCACTTGATTGTTACCTGTCAGGTTCACTCCCTCTGGGACACCTGGCATTGGTCACTGTCGGTTCACAGGATACTGGGCTGGATGGACCTTTGGTCTGACCCAGTACGGCCGTTCTTATGTTCTTAGGTTGATTAAACCAGTTAACAATTCCAACTCCACAGATGGGCAAACCGACTACTTTAGCACTGCACATGCAGGACAGAGCCTGTTTGACAGGAGACCCATTTTCCTTGTTTCTTTCCTTTAGGTACTATTATCCTAGGGAGAAGTTAGCTCAAGTCAGACTTACACACTTGTGTTTATCCACTTATTCTCATTTTTACAATAAGCAAAGGAGAGAGGATGGCTAGTCCTACATGCAGGAGATCTGGGTTCTACTCCTGGCACTGTGTATGACCATGGGAAAGTCTCTTCCTCTCAAAGAGCCACAGTTTCTTCATTAGAAAAACAAAAATAATACATTCTTAAATCCCTGGACATTGAGGCATAAAGAACATGTAGTGCTTAGAGATAGAAGGAACTAGAGACTGAAAAGAATGTTATTGTTTTCCTTTTGCATGAATCAACTTGTGTCTTGTGCTCTGTCTATAACTAGGACCGTATCAAATACACAGTCCGTTTTGGTCAATTTCACAGTCACAGAATTTTAAAAATAGTACATTTTATGATTTCAGCTATTTAAATCTGAAATTTCACAGTGTTGTAATTGTAGGGGTCCTGACCTAAAAATGAGTTGGGGGAGAGGGGGAAGCAAGATTATTGTGCAGGGGGTGGGGGTGAGGGGTGTTACTAGAATGTTCTCACATGCTGGATACACAATGAAATCTTTGCTTGCAACTCACCATATTTTGCTTCTCTGCCATTATCTGGAAGAGAGAGTCATGCCACTCCAGGATGTGAGTATCCAACAGATGCACAGAGGGGAAAGAGCGTTTGCAGAAAGAGCACATGTTCCTGTGCAGTGTGTTGTAGTGATGTTCGTAACCCTCTAAGGTATCAAAGACCTGGCAGCACCCAACAATATGACAACAGAATTCTGACACCCTAGAAGGAAGCGATGAAAACATTTGTATTTTTAGTTTTTGTCAAGGCCACCCAGAGCATGTGAATCAGTTCTTCTGCATACATCTAAATAAAATCTTTACATTATGGTAGTTTTCGTTAATATCTACTCGACACAGGAGAAGATGAGCACTATTAAACTGGAGAGACAACAGAATTAGTTTGTGAGGATTTTGTAATTAGGAACTCATATTTGTGGCTCAAACTCCTTTTACCTAACTCACAGCTAGAACCTGTGGGTCATGCATACAGAGCTGAACTTACAATTAATTATGTAATGAATTAATACTGAGCAGCAGTATGAGGTATGAGCTTTATATTTCAAAATCCTGGTAGATCTCTATGAAATAGCTCACTTTGTTCTCTAGGTGCCTTTGAGTTTTTTCTGGGATGACTACTGAATATTTTGAAACTAGATGGAAATCTTGGGTTCATTTTGACAAGGTTATTTTCCCTGACCAAACATCTGCATATTTTCCCCTGAACTCCAAATCTTTTTTAACTGACTGAAGTAATGATCTATCATGTAATTTACTCAGATCTTCTAGGTTAGCTGAGATTTAAATTCCCTGGTTCCTTCGGGAATGCATTGCCCATTTATACCCATGTTTTCTGAAGGGATGATTTCTCCAGATCTGGCAAAGAGATAACCAACATTTCAGATTTAACATCATTTTAAAGCCAAATGCTTCCTCAACACCTGAATTTCTTTCAATAACTATAGGGAAAGCTTCAAGTTCAATAACTATCACATCTTCCACCTGTAAGGCACTTTGTGATGTCTTCCTTCCTTCTCCGTTTCCATGATTAGCACAAAAAATAAAGGAGATTGAAAACATCCCTGTCTCATGTCTGTATAACTCAGACAGATAAGACTCAACTCCAATCACTTATGCTGATGTTTTTGAACTGGTGTATAGAGAAATATTCCTCTTAAGGAAAGAGGCCAAAGCTTATTTGAAGTTGCAACAAACAAGCAAAAAAACCTGTACCATCCATCAAGAGACCTCTCTTTGTCAAGAAATACCAAAGGGGAATCAGTTTACTTTGATCTGGTACTAGGAATGATTGAAAGTACTCCACAACTATTCAACATTTGTTTATCCTTAATGAATCCAGTCCAAGCCAGATGTATACAACACTGACAGACAGTATGGACCACAAACTGGTAGTTAGAGGGAGGGTCAAAATTCAATCAAATGCATTTTTGTTAACAGGACCCACAACAGAATTTGTATGAACGACACCACTTACTTGGATCTTTCGGTAACTTCGGTAACATTTGTTAGGATATCTTGGAGATACAAGTGTCTATGAATGTCTCCATCCTGGAACAGGGAATAGCGATTATACGCATGTGTCATGAATAGTTAGTAAAGGGTTAAAGCATAGTACCTGGTGGGCACCTGACCTGAGGACCAATCAGGGAAGAGATTTTGAAACTCCTAGGAGGGAACTTTTTCTCTCTGTTTGGGGGGGTCTTTGTCTTTGGCCGTTTGGAGTTCAAGAGACCAGACGAGTTAATCAAGTCCCTACAAGTTCCACCTTTCTGAACTAATTTCTTCTAGTCAAGATAGTGAGTATTAGAAAGATACTTTGTGTCCTTATCTAATAATCCTATGTTTGCAATTCTGTGTGTTTGTTATTGATTATTCTTAATTCTACTTGTACTGGTTGTACTGAGAAAGAGAGAGGATTCTCTCCAGAACTTAGCAAGGTTATACCCTATGAGTGCCCAGCTTGGATTCATAGAGATTCTGTATTTTCTTTTTGTTCTCTTAATAAATTATTTTCTTTTCTTTGGACTTGGTTAATTCCTTCCCTTGGGGAAATTCAGGGGAAGGGGAGGGGGAAGTGGGCTGCTTCCCTGTGTGTAGAGATTCAAGGCGTTTGAATCCAGGCACCTCTGTCTCCGGAGCAGGCTGGAGAGAGGGAAGAGGGGGGAGGGGGAAGGTTCCTCCTCTGTGAATTGATCTGTGTTCCCAAGGGGGGAACAGGGGTGTCCCGGCCCACGGAATTGACCGGGTGGTGGCAGCCGAAGGGGAGACCTACCCTAGGATTTTGGGGTGGGGGGAAGACATGCTGGTCCTCACTTTGAAACCGGCCAGTTTCAAGTGAGGGTGCAGACCAGGACAGCATGTTACAGCAATGTGTGTTCAAAAAGCAAATTGGAAATTATTTTTATTCTCAACAAGTAACTCTGTTAAAAGAGAGTTAAGAATGAGAATACATGTTACTGTGAACTTGACTCGGGATCAAGCATAATATATTGATCTAACTTTGCTAAACCCAGCTTATAGACCACGATTAAAAGTGCAGCTTGGCATACTCAACAGAGCCCCAGGGCTTGTGTACACATATGTACCAGTGTCCTCTACTGTTACTATCAGCTGCTTTGTTGCTAACAACTGAGAACATAATTCTAGAGACACTCAAGGTCGCCGAGACTAACTCATGGGCATAATGTTTGAAAAGGATCACACATCCAAAGGGGATTCTTCTTTAGCTGAAGTGGAAAGGGGCTGTGCTTTTGGAGCAGGAGTCAAGAGTTCTCTCTGTGCCATGGCTGAGAAGTTCCAAGTGGCTAAATCGGGCAGCACAGCAACAAATATGCTGCTATCATGGCCTGGTTTCAGAATTCTTCTTGTTAAATTAAAAAAAAAGGGGGTGGGAACAGTCCACTGCAGCTTTCAAAGAAGCACAGTCACTTTGAACCATTTTACTTGTAAATCTGTTTCCATACAACTTCTTTTCTGCCATTATAATCACATTTACACATCTGCATGCATCATGTTGCCCTAGCTGCATATCAGAGCATTCTGGAATAGACTCAGCAGTTAGGTAATAAAGGTAATAATTGGAGATATACCAATCTCCTAGAACTGGAAGGGACCTTAAAAGGTCATTGAGTCCAGCCCCCTGCCTTCACTAGCAGGACCAATTTTTGCCCCAGAACCCTAAGTGGCCTCCTCAAGGACTGAACTCACAACCCTAGGTTTGGCAGGCCAATGCTCAAACCACTGAGCTATCCCTCCCCCCACAGTGCCTCACCAGATATAGTGCCCTGACAGGCACCACTAAAACAGAACACTACACTTCAGACATCATATCACAGAAAGCTAGGAGGACAGAAGACTGCTGAATGTTACAGCGAGACTGCCATGTTCCAGCCTAGGCAACACATTGAGCTGCCAGTCATGCCATTAACTAGTTACAAACTCAGTTAACAGTGCCAGAATCTATAACCAAAGGCAGAGGCCTCACTATCCAGGTGAAAGACAACAAACCCACCCTAGATGCTGGGAAAGGGGAGGATTGTAACTCCTTCCAGGGTGTTGTCCTTGGCCCTGCTAGAGGGCTCTAGTTTTTGTATCTGCTAACAGAAGTCTCATATATTTGATGCCCACTTGTGTGCGTCTCACCCCAACCTGGCCGCTGAAAAGAACTCTCTGTTCCACCCTCACAACGTAGGGCCTTTTAGCTGCTGTGATGAAGAGCGGTGGTGATGGTGGATGATGAGTCTGCACAGTTCTGCTCCTGGTCCTAACTGGTTTGGAAGTTTGTCCTCAACCTCTGTGACGAACTCTAGTGCTTGTCTTTGCTGCTGCTGCTGCTGCTGCTCGGACATTTCCTGAGAGCTGCACAACACAGAGGATTCCTGACCGTCATTGCTACTTACACAGCTCTGAAAAGCAGCAGAGATACTACAGACACCTGTCTGCAGACTTAGACTCACCTCAGTTTGCTTTGCACTAAAAGACTTTTTTTGCAACCAAAAGGGCTAGAGACATGAGGATCTACATAAAACTATGTCATGGACTGTAGCAGAGTGGTCACATAGGACCCATGTCCAAGAGCCTAAAGACCCTGTCCATCACAGTGCCCAGCCCATCGGGGATCAGGAAGATTTAACCTACAGCATTCCCCAGCTAGACCAAATGAAGGACTCATCCCTGGAGGTTGCTGGGCTGGACTGGTTCCTGCCACCAGTAGGACAGGCTTACAGCCAGTCTCACAGTTTAGGGCAATTTTCCTGAAACCACAGGTCCTGAGTCACATGATTACATAAAACGCTCCCTTCGTTCAACAGGAGCATAGTGTTAACGCTCCTGATTTGGGGGGAATGGGATTCTGGCTGCGGCTCGGGCCCTCCTGGCAATGCCGTGAGACGCTCCAGGCGTCTGGAAAATTTGAGCCCTCTCTTTGGCTGCCTGCTGCGGGCGGAACAGCGTGAGGAGCGAGCAGAGGTGAGGCGCGGGTAGGGGCACAGGAACAGCTCCAGGACAACGGGGGTCACGGCGGGGATCGCGAATTCACGGGTCAGCCCGAAACACACGGTACTGCCAAAGGGAGCCTCGGCTGGGTCCAGCTGGTGATCTGTGCTCTGGCGGCACTGGAGAGCAGGTGTCTCTCGCGGGCCGGGCAGCCGGCGGGCACTGGGTCGGAGGAACCCGGGGGGGGGGGGCGAGGCTGAGAACAGCGCTCGCTGCTCTTCGTCCCGGCTGGCGCCGTCGAGCGCGCAGGTACCCTCTCCGCTGGGACTGCATTTCCCATCCTGCCCCGCGGGTAGCAGGCCAGAGGCCACGCGAGGGCTGCCGGGAGCTGTAGTCGCAGCCGGGGCCTTACCTCAAAGAACTCGTGCTGGCGATGGAAGCGGAGGCGGCTGGGGGAGAAGCAGAACGGGGCCCGAGGCGGCGTGCGGAGCCGGACGGGCAACACGGGCCGCTCCACACGCAGCGAGACGCTGAGCTCCGGCGGCAGCAGCATCCTCTCGAAGTCCCCGCGAACAGGGCGCGCTCACCGGACCGCCATCTTCCGCGGGTCAGTGGAAACGAAAAGATCACTTCCGGGTCGGCGGGTACTTCCGGGTCACACCGGAGTGGGTCGGGTACCGTGAGGTCTGGGAGCGATCCGGGGCGGCGGTTAGTGAGGAGACATCAGCAGGGCAGCGCAGGGAAACACGGGCGGGCGTGCCCTGAAATGACAGGTCCCCACCCTGTTCTCTGATTGGCTCCAGGGATGCTGTCGCTTCTGCGTCAGCCAATCGGAGTCTGCGCACCTCTTCCCCGCGCGCCGCCTGGTCGCCGCGGGCGTGCTGCTGGCTCCCGCTAACGGCTGCGGTGTGAATTCCTGAATAGCCCCCGGCCCTTCCCTAGTCTCGCGCACTGGGCGCGCGCCCCGGAGCGGCACCCACCCGCCCATTGACGTGCGGTCCGCTCCGCGCGCGCCGCCTCCCTCCCCCCCAGCGCGCGGCGGCGAGAGCTGCTCAGCCCCGGCACAAGGTATCCGCTTCCCAGCCGGGCGGGCGCCGGGGCGGTGGGACGCACGAGGATAGCGGGGTTGGGGGCTGCCGCTCGGCCCTGTTACCCCACCCCCACCCCGCTGCCCTCAGCGCAGGGCTCGTGCGGGGCCGGCTGGAGAGCGATTATCGCCGGCGCCAGGGAGTGAGCGGGAACCTGGGCCTCGGGTGGGGTAGCGGTTCCCGTAGTGGCAACGCGACGGGCCGGGGGAGCTGGCTCTGCGGGGTGGTACTGACCCCCAGGGGGATCTGCCCTCTCGCCGAAACCAATAGCAACACCACGCTCGGGGTTCTCTGGCACTGCTCTCCCGTGGGTGCTTGGTCTTTGATTGATTTATCACCGTCTCTTACGTGTTGTGGGGCAGGCAGGTGAATGTCAGTGGTGTCAGTGCAGAGGTGTACAAAGGCTTTCTTGAAGAGAGGTTTTTGTAGTTTCCTTTAGAGGTTCAGGCACTGGGCTCACCTAATAGAGAGAGAGAGAGGCTCCCTGCTTAGTTTGCATACCAGGGGATTTCTAGCCCCTGGCCGTAGCATTTTGGTTGTCACTGCTCTTGGTTGTGGAGGAGCCCCACTACTGTCTGCAGGGACCAAAATTAGTTCTAATCGTGTGGGGATATCCTTCCCACCAAGGCAGTGCACATTATTACATCACTGACCTTAATCTGAATTAATGTGACAGGACCCTTCGTCCCATTATTCTCAGAGTTCGTTCTCTGTCTGGATTTGATTAGGAGCTTTTAAAATTATTAGCTGAAGTAGCATCTTTTGTTTTTATGCAGACTCTCTCTCTGCCTGCTCCTTTCATCTTATCTTTGCCTAGCCCTGTACTATATCTAATTTATGTTGGTATGTGAGGATATCTACTGACAATAAGTCAAAATCAGTCACTGTTTTCTTCTCACTAAAACTCCAAATATATTTCTGTTTCCTTTACAGTTCAAACCCTGTTGTGAAATAAAGCCACCAGATTTCACTCAGTCTTATTTTCCCACAGATTTATGTTAGTATGTTACTTTCTTAAGTGTGGATTTGATTGACGTTCCCAGTGAGGTTAGCTAAGTACATTGAAAAACAATGCTAAATTCAGAATAACTGTGTGAGGATTCAGTTATCTCTTTCCCATTAGTTGTTACTCTATTTGATGTTGCAAGAAAATGTGTGGAACTGTAACAAGTACCTTTTTTTACCCTTGACTATCTAAAGATGAGAAGATCTGCTGTGCTACTCTTCTCTCCCAGGGCTTTTCTAGACTCAGATTTGGAAGATGTTTGGGTTATTAACATGTGTTAGCTAAAAACTTCCAAATCCTAGTCTAGACAAGATCTCACTGTGCGATCCAGGTATATATATAGAGAAGAATATTGGTTTAGGGAAGGGCCCTGCAGATGTTAGAGCATTTTGCTCTTTGTAATTTAATCTAGGTCTCTATACCATGCCTATCACCTTTGTATCTTGTTGCCAGTATTCAGCTATTCAGTATTTGACCATTATTTAAATACCATTTTCCTGCTTTTCTCCTGCTAATGGGGCTTTTCAGTTTTATGCCTTTGGTCAAGATGTTTCCTATTTGACATGCAGACTTGTTAGTGTAAACTGATGGTCAGCTGCCTTCCTGCCATTTAACCTCTAGAGGGCTTCCTCTTCCTTCAGTGGGAGACATCTCCCCAAGCATACTTTATGGTTGAGTCAGTGTAACTAATGGGGAGTTTAAGATCTGGTCATTAGATGAAGAGACAAAGTAGGCAGAGGCTGAGAGGCAAAGGAAAAGAAATACTTTTTTCTCTAGCTTTTTCACTGTAATTACTAACAGCTAAACTACATGTGGAAATTGGCTACTGTAACTATTTCAGAATAACAATTCCACTATCACTATTATGCAATAACTCCCCCCTCGTGGATGCTCTGTTCTGAAAGTAACTATTCCAGAACTGTGTCCACATGAGGAAGTTATTCCAATATAGCTAAATTATGCTGGAATAATTTTTCTGAAATAGCTATCCTGGTCAGTTTCTCCCAGGTAGACCAGGCCTAACTCAGTTTTAAGTCGCATCTTTTGTGATTTTTGGTGCAAGTATGAATTACAAAGGATTTTTTTATTTTGGTGCAAGTATGAGAGCAATCCAGCCTTCAGAAGCCTGCAGCAACACCTTTAAATTTAACCTCTGCTGAAGAGAGCCTGTACTCTGCATATTACAAAGCTGTGGGGTAAAATTTTCAAAAGTGCCTAACGGGCTTAGGAATCTAGCGACTTGTTTATACATGGAACTATTCAGGGACAGCTTTGTGTTGACACACTTGTTCAAGAATTTGTGTGCCTTGTTCCTGTTTAGTTTAATACACTTTAAAAGTGAATTGAACTAAAGAGGAATAAAACACTCTTATTCCAGAATAAAAGTGTCCACATATGGAGTTATGCAGGCACCATTATTTCTGCACAACTCCATGGCTGTGTACACAATGCCGCTCAAGTTGGTGTAAGTTATGTTGCTCAGGAGTATGAATAAGCCACCCCGTTGAGTGACGTAAATTAACCAACTTAAGAGCGGGTGTGGACAGTGCTATGTCAGCGGAAGAGCTTCTCCCGCCAACATAGCTACGAGCCTCTGCACTAGCAGCGCTAAGTTCTGTAGTGTAGTCATAACCATGTGTAAACAAGCCCTAAGTCCCAATTTCAAAAATGATTTAGGTACTGAAGAGTCTAAATTATGTTGACTTTCAGTGAAATTTAAGCTTGTCTCATTTTTGAAAATGAGACTTGGGCTCCTAGGCCACTAAGGCAATTTGGAATTTTTTTACCCTTATTGATTAGCTTTGAGTTTTAGTGGTAAGGATCATCTGTTGTGCTTTGCATTCAGTGTGCTGTGAAATCTGTAACCCTAGGTGGAAGCATGAGTGAATTCCGCATTCACCATGATGTCAATGAGCTGTTAAGCCTGCTGCGTGTTCATGGAGGGGAAGGAGCTGAAGTGTACATAGATCTCCTGCAAAAGAACCGAACGCCTTATGTTACCACAACTGTGTCTGCACACAGTGCTAAGGTGAGCTAGTTTGGATTTACTCACTGCTAGGCTGCAGTGATGGTTGAAATGCATTTTTTTCTTAATTGGAGTGTGACTAGCTGACAAATTCTCAAAATATAACCATAAACAGGCAATTGTCATTGAACAGGGATGTATGTTGTGCGGGCTCAGGGATCATTATTGGCCCTAAGCTATTTAACATTTTTATCAATGACCTGGAAGAAAATATAAAATCATCACTGATAAAGTGTGCAGATGACACAAAAATTGGGGGAGTGGTAAATAATGAAGGGGACAGGTCACCGATGCAGAGCAATCTGAATTTCTTGGTAAGCTGGGCACAAGCAAATGATACGCTATTTAATAAGGACATGTAATGTATACCGTATTTTCCGGCGTATAAGGCAACGGGGCGTATAAGACGACCCCCTAATTTTACAGTTAAAACATAGGTTTTGGCCTATACTCGCCGTATAAGACGACCCCCCCCTTCCGAGGGGGGGAGCCCAGAGCCTTTTAAATCCCAGCCACGGCAGGGAGTCAGAGGGCTCTGGGCTGCCCGCTGTTTATACCCGGCGTATAAGATGACCCCCGATTTTTGGGGGTTGTTTTTTAGTATAGAAAGTCGTCTTATACACCGGAAAATACGGTACATCTAGGAACAAAGAATAAAGGCCATTCTGATATGATGGGGGAATCTATCCTGGGAAGCAGTGACTTGAGAAGGACTTGGGGTTGGTGGTGGATAATTAGGTGAATATCAGTTCTCAGTACAATGCTGTGGCCAAAAGGGCTAATGCTATCCTTGGATCTGTAAATGAGTAGGAGTATAGAGTTGCTGTTTTCCCCCTCTTTACCCTCTCCCCCCCCCCCCCAACAGAGTACCATTTGGCCTAGAGGAAGGCCAGGAGTCCATGAGTTCTTGCCTCACTTCTTCCACTTATGATCATTAATAGTCCTGTGCAATTCCCATCCCTGTTGTTGAGCATGACCTCATGCTTTCCTACTGCCTAGAGTATGGGTATCATATCTTGTCTGTAAAATGGGGAGGGAATCTGGAGTTTAGAGTTTGTACAGACCTACTCTGAAGGAACCTGGAACAGAACCTAGATCTGTAACTCATTCATTTAGCTACACTGTCTTTCAGAAAGAATATGCCAGATCTTGGCCATGGTGTATGTACAATGGGGATATTCCTGTATACCTGCCTTTGCAAAGAACTTTGAGACCCACAGATTAATGAGAATTGTGTAAATATAAACAATATTAAATAAACAAGTAGAACCCTAACTTGAAGTCTGTTGCTTTAACAACTGGATCATACTCCTTGCCCAGAGTCAGTAAGAGTACCCAGTATTCTATTTCTGTCTAGCAGATAGTTGCAGATGACTATATATCTTTATTTTCTCTCTTTATTTTTAGATCCTGGGAATTCCACATAATTCCATTTAGTTAAAATAACTGTATGAAGAGTCACTCGTGGGGGAATTCTGTGCCAAAAAAATAAAAATTCTGGGCATAATGATTTAAAATTCTGCATATTTTTTGTCAAAATAACATAATATAATCATGCCAGTTTCAGTTATTTTGGTAATTGTATTTCAAAATACACTTGTCAACAGGTATGTCTGTAACAATACAGGCAACAGAAAAGATTCAGGAAATGTTTTTTGACAAATAGATTCCTAACTAGGTATAGTAATATAGAACTTACAGTAATAATTCATTTAAACTACAATACAGAAACTTATTTCCCACATCCCTCAGAAATAGTTGCAAGGCTTAGGGGAGTCAGGGATAATGGAGGAGCTGAGGGAAAAGGAACCAATTGCTGGGAAGGAGCCTGGAAGTAAACTTGGAGCGTTGTTGGGTGTGGGTGGGAGAAGTATTTAACAGTTTTTTGGGGGAGGAGGGAGAGATTGTTAGGGAGCTGGGGAGCCTCTCCCATGGAGCCCTGGCTGACACTTATCCTCTCCCATTCAGTCAGGCACATGTGGACCCGTCCCCATATGTCCCTGCAACTTCACTCACTCCCCCTGTCCCTGATCTCCATGTGGCTCTGCCCCTGTCCCCATGTGGCCCTGCATCCCCACTCCCATTCAGCCCCCACCCCAGTCTGTCATCTCCTCACTAGCCCTTCTGATCCCCAGTCTGTGTGACCCCCAGAAGCCCTGTGTACCCCACTCTGTCTGCCCCCATATCCTGTGCCTCCTCATCTGGCCCCACGGGCAGGGCACTGTGAGGAATACAGCCTCTTCTCCTCCCTATCAGCTGCTGGCTGCTATGGTAGGTGAGCTGGCTGCCCTCTGTTCTGGTGACACAGCAGCCCATGGTGGGCGAAAGGAGTAACTTCAGAATCTCTCCAGCAGAATGTATTTTCTGCAGAGAAAAAAAAATCTGCAGGGAACATTCATTCTGCATGTGTGCAGTGCTGCAGAATTCCCCTAGGAGTAAAGAGTGTAAAGGAAAATCACTTAGAAATTAGGAAATGCTAGAATTAAGGTAGCACGTTGTGACATACAAGGGCACATTCCAGACTAGTGGGGAGCTGTGTGACCCCTGCCCTGCAATGTTGAGTGCCTTGCTTTAGTAGCTCCCACTTGGGCTGCTCACAAACGGCCTTCCAGCATACAGGACACCCTGAGTGTCTGTGTGTAACTGCAGCCAATCAGCTACATCCTGGCTCTCACCAGTCTTGGTTATACTGCAGGGTGATTCCAACACACCCTCCATCCAGGATCTTCCCCCAGAAATGCATGTCCTGTACTGCCAGGTCCTCTCCTGGACAGTACAAATACATTAAGTCTGTGATTTCTTTAAGTGAATAAATATGCCATCTTATTATTTTAAATAGAGTACCCAAACACTCCAATTTAAACATACTGGATTAAATAAAACAGCAAAACTAGTTTATTAACTACAAAGAGAGAGATTTTAAGTGAGTACAAGTACAGGCATAAAAGTTAGAAATGGTTACAATAAAAATAAAGATAAAATACTTAATAGTGTCTAATTTAAGAAACTATATTAGGCTTTGTCTACACTAGCACTTTTGTTGGTAAAGGGTGTGAAAAAAACACACCCCTGACCGACATAAGTTTCACCAACAAACGTGCCAATGAGGACAGCACTATGTTAGTGGGAGATGCTGTCCAACCAACATAGCTACCGCCACTTGTTGGAGGTGGTTTAATTATCCTGGCGGGAGAGCTCTCTCCTCCCAGCATAGAGCGATTAAACGGGAGACCTTATAGCAGCACAGCTGTGCCACTGTAAGGTCCATAGTGTAGACATGACCTGAGATTCAAGCAAAGTTTCCTACCTCATGCTCTAGCTGATTACTGATCAAACTCTTAGGTCAGGACCCTCCTTCCCCACCAAGTTCAATGGCTGTTTTCCTTTGTCATCTTAGGTGCAATGCCAGAGAGAGAGAGAGGAGGATGTCTTGGGTGTGTACCCCTTCTTTTTGTAGTCCCGTCTCCCCTTTGAGGAGCATTTCCAGCTGGGAGCAAGATGGCAGGCAGTCTAGTGAAGAAAGGAAACTCTGTGCTGTGTCTTTGCTAAGATGTAGATTTTTGTCCCTGCTTTCTGCCTTGCCAAAGAATGGCCACTCAGGAGGTAATGGACAATCAGCCTTGTTGACGCCTGGCTGAAGCATCAGCTTGCCCTTAGTCTCCAAGAAAGTAGTTTAGCCACTCTCCAGACTTATCTGGGAAAAATACTTCAGTCATGATTTCAGCTTATGTTTATAAATTTACATATAATGTTGCTGTGTGCATTTTGCCATGACATTGATTGCAAATTATGAATTTTTAAATACCTCACAAGGCATACCTTATACAAACATTATTACAGTAGTGTGTAGTTTGGACACGGGTGTATTCTGTCATACACATGTAAGCTTACTCCTTGCTACTTGTGCATACAGTCTTTAGTTATATGATCACATACTGGTTTTTGTGCAGCACTTCAGTGGCTCTTTGTAAAGTTGGATATGCAAAGGTAGCCCCATTTTACAAACACCAAAGCCAAGGTTTGACTTTTTTTTGTGCTTCTAAATAGTGCATTTGAAACTTTCTCCTAAAATGCTAACATTTATCTTTAAATACTTAACTTGTATTATTATATAATGTTTTACAGGTTAAAATAGCAGAATTTTCTCGAACGCCAGAAGATTTTTTAAAGAAGTACGATGAGCTGAAATCTAAAAATACAAGAAATTTAGATCCTTTGGTGTATTTGCTGTCAAAGCTCACAGAAGACAAAGAGGTAGCATATTTGTTTCTGCATTTCTGTCAGTCTGATGCATAATATTTGGAAATAAGAACAATGATTTCTGATTATAGTACACCCTATTAAGAAGCTGTTTAGACAAACATATCTGAAGCAGGTTTCAGAGTAGCAGCCGTGTTAGTCTGTATCCGCAAAAAGAACAGGAGTACTTGTGGCACCTTAAAGACTAACAAATTTATTGTAGCATGAGCTTTCGTGAGAAGTGAGCTGTAGCTCACGAAAGCTCATGCTACAATAAATTCGTTAGTCTTTAAGGTGCCACAAGTATATCTGAAGCAACTAGTTAAGATTACAATAGGGTATGTGCGGGCATTCATTTTAACTCCCTGTTTTCTGGTTACTCATGAATTTCCCAGCAAGTTTTCTTTTAGGCCTAGACATGAATTTTAATTTTGACTGTGAGAAAAATCCATTCAAGCTATTTTGAATTATATTAGGGGTAAAAACCATACATTTTACTGTTTTAGAAGTTAACCATTTAAACGATTAAAATATATTTTGTTTAAACAGTTAACCGGCTGGGGTTAAGGAGGGTTAACTGGTAGGACTAATGCTTACCAGTTAACATTTTACATCCTTTATCTTGCACAAAGACAACTTATAAAATACTTGAATCAAGGAGTCGTTGAAAAAGGGGTGAGATGTGCAATAACTGTGTGCATTTGAGTGAAGGTCTCTTTTATCATTTTTTTGATATTTCTAGAGCATCTTGTCTAAATCCTTGTTGTGCTGCATTCATGAATAAGTTCTTTTTGTTGTTGTGTATTTGTAGACACTCCAGTATTTACAGCAGAATGCTAAGGAAAGGGCAGAACTTGCAGTGAATGCCACAACAAGTGGCAACACCAGTTTTACCATTCCCTCAACCACTTCCAAGATATCCATGCAGGAACTCGAGGAGTTACGCAAGCAACTTGGCAGTGTAACAACCAGCTCCACTGTACAGCAGGTACTGTTTCTTCCACAGACTGGAGATACAAGACTGCCTTGAGAGTTTAAGGCTTTAATCATTATCTTTTATTATCTTGTGGTGTAATTGTGGCAAAGTGGGAATTTTCTGTAATATTTTTTTAAATCCTATGTGTGTCTCACTTTCCCTCTGTACTTTGCATTGCTTTCCAGTGGAAGAAAAAAGGATGTTTTCTCTTAGGGGGTAGGGAAAAGAGACACAGGACGGGGTGTGGGTGTCACCTTGCTATCTGGTTTGCAGTAAATAGGATAATTAAGGAACTGGTCAAAACTGATGAAGATCAATGTAGGGTCCAAAGGGACAATGAAAGCCCCCAGGACTGAACAATTGACAGTACTAGGCAGGTGCGATTGCAAACTCAGCATGGCCATGCCTGGAGGCAGAGGACTGGGAGAGCATAAAGAGTGGGCTTCTGGAAGAAGCT
This sequence comes from Mauremys reevesii, assembly GCF_016161935.1. Lineage (NCBI taxonomy): Eukaryota > Metazoa > Chordata > Testudines > Geoemydidae > Mauremys > Mauremys reevesii. The sequence continues at coordinate 64,623,783 of NC_052629.1, read as the reverse complement.
GGCTGCTCTCCTCTGGGACTGAAAAAGAAGTCAGAGAGACAGTCTAAGGAGTCCACTACAGCTTGGATGGTGGATTGCTCTAGCTAGACCAACATGGACTTATGTTTTAACATTTGTTTCTCTATGCTAACTCAAGGACTTCCAATGCTATATTCCAATTGACTTATAAATCCTGCTCTGTTTTGAAAATGCTGTTTGGTGTCACTGCAAATACTTGCTGGGATGCATTATTCCTTGAAGAATGTACAAGTCTCTAACCAGCAGTCTGTTTCAGTTGGACACATCGAGCAGAGCTCACAGTATGAAGCAGAAATTCTGGAGTCAAGAGGTTCAGTCTTGGGGCCGTGAGGCCAGATGGCCTACTCTGAAGGAAGAGACCGATCCTTTGGTGGTCTAGCGCACTGAAAAGATTCCTCCAAAAGATTGTTTAAAAGCTGGGGCATAGCACAGATTCTGTGGATCTATGTATGACCGTAACAGACTCCCAGTGCAGGAAGGCAAGGAACTGACAGGTATTTGGTTGAGAGTTTCATCTGGCCTGACCAGTTCAGTGTTCCTTCACTCACTAATATCATAACCTGTATATAAAAGGTGTCATATAAGTTATCAATAGAAAGGTAATAACATACTGATCATTAATATTATTCTGCAGTGTATATACAGAGGATACATTCAAAATTGCAAACGTATTGGGAATTATGATCTTGAAGTGTGTTTGCAAGGCATGGCTGAAGTTACCCCAACCTAGACAAAGGTACTTCCAAGGAACATTAAGAGACAGTGGGAATGCATTTACACAGAAGGTAAACAGAACCATCAAGCTAACAAGGGGAGGAGATAACCACTCAGCATCATGTCAGTGGGGAGATTGCAGGAACAGATCAATTTATATTTTAACAAACTAGCTGGGAAAGAAGCCAGCATGGAACTTCCTTCCCCACAAGACTCCATATCTCCTTCCTCACAGCGTGAATGAACTTTATTTGGGGGTAACTGTCAGGAGAATCCATTTCAAAGGTTCACTGTAGCATAAAAGAGAGAGGCAAAGAACCTCAGGTTATCTTTCATCTAAGAAGACAAAGAACAGAGCACTTTGGACTTGGTGACAGATCCTGACCAAGTGGGTGGTCAGCCATGTTGCTGGAAGGTAAGAATATTACTTTGAACCAGGACTGTAGTTTTGTTAAGTCTTGGTCTCTAGAAAGCATTTTTTACTTTTATTTCCTTGTAACTATTTCTAACTCTGTCCTTTATCCTTGAACTCACTTAAAATCCTATTTCCTTTTGATAATAAGCTTGTTTTGCTTTTAATCTAAACCAACCCAGTGCTGTGTTGGAATTGAAGTGGTAGTTAACTTCAGTTATAGTGATAAGCTGTGCACTTAGTCTCTTTAGAGGAGCAAACAAACCTTATTCCTCTGAATGGTTCAGGAAAGGGGCTGGACATTGCAAAGTACACAGTTTTGGGAAAATTTGTGACTGAGCGGTATTTGGTTACACTTGGCAAGATGACCCTGAGCAGGTGGAGTCTAGAACATGACTGTGTTGTAACAAGCAGACTGCTGGAGTGAGAATTGATCCGGGGCAGCTTATTACACACTCAGATCATGCTTGTATGCTGGGTGGGAGCATCCAGCTACAGCAGCAGAGAATTTTAAGGCACTCAGGGTTACAGGGCAAGTGATGAAAACCTCTCACTGGTGTGGATTCCTAGAGCATGACACAGTGATAGTAATATAGTCTGGAAGTACAGAAATCCAGTATAAGAGCTGTCCTCAATCCCCATTCACCACCAAGAATATAGGGTTCTTTTCTGGTTGTGGAGTTGCACCTTGAATGCACACTCCTCTTCCGGTGTCTTCATGACATTTATCCCTGGGACAGTGTGATGTGCTGTCCTATTGGAGTCACTAGTGGCAGTGCCTGTTCATCTGACTTCAGTCGTTGGTTATCTCATTAGAGCTCCTGCCAGTTTCTAGTCCTCAGGATTAGCCTTGTGACTGTTAGGCTCAGAAGCCCAAACTGTTGGAAGGAGAAGGGGATCAGACCATGAGCTGCCTCCTCATCTGGTCCTAATTTTAGAAAGGGAGATTGCATGCAATAGAGGGCCCCAAGAATCTGGTTGCTTTGCTTGTGCTTAAGGCTAGCCCTACTAATGCCAGAAGTGTTTGGAGACGGAACTGGCCAAGGGGGAGGTGATGGTATTGTTGGAGGAGAAAGAAGTGGAAAAGACCAGAACATAGAGAATTCATCCCACCACAAATGATATTTGGGGTTGGTCAGATGAGAAGCACAGACTCCAGCAAAGCCAGTTCCTACATCAGGTAGGACTTGGGATATTTTTATGAGCATCTGCATATTCTGGGGAGCACTGGGTCAATGTGTGCCAGGGATTCCAGAGGTGGAATCTGTCACACATTTATCAAGGAGAATGGTGCATTGGGGTGGGAAAGTGCCATGCATTTCCTCAAATGCTCAGTATTCCTAGAGCTGTTCTGTGGTTTGTTAGCCAACATGTTATTCTCTGCATAATTTGGAAGATGGGATTTAATTCTAGGTTGTGACCTAGATTTCAACTCATAGTAAATTGTCACAGTTGAGAAATAAAACTCTAAAATCACCATTTATTCTGTGCACAATGGTAAACTCTACCTGAGAATGGCAAAATGCAAAAATGATGTCTTCCGTGATATTGGCCAGTCCCTTGTAGGCAGAAAAGTTAACCTGCCTTTCTGTCTTCTTATAGAAACTGAGCCCTAGAGCTGGGAATGGAAAAGCCAGGCTGTTTTGTCTTTACTTAGAAGCTTTGTTTATTTCACTTACATACAAAGAAAAAAGCCCTGCATTGTTGTAACCAATAGCCAGCTCCTGAATCCTGTTCTCTCCACTGTTGTCCTCAGATCGACTAGTAATAGTAAAATTGATTAGTAAAATGATGCTTTTCCAGGTCAGTGTTTTTAAAGAAGCCCCTCTCTCCTTTCTGACAGCCTCTTGAGTTTATACGAAAGATACTCCGAGACAAGCAAAACAAGAAGAATTCTGGCCAGCCTATTCCAGTATTTCCAGCCTGGGTGTATGAGAGATCTGCACTTAATGGGGATTTCTTAACTGGCTCCAGTTTAAGCACTGACACAACAGTGCCTATAGGTACGTATCAGACAGACAAAAATGACGAGTGTTTTATTCAGTGTATTTGCTCTCTGGTCTCATTCAGATTTCACCAAATATTCAAGATGAGGAGAAAGCTTAGTTCCAGTTTTCTTCCTTAGTAGAGTTATGGGCTGAGAGAAAAGATTTAAGGCTTTGTTTACAGTATTTGTCAATACTGAATCCGAGCCTCAAAATTTCATTGGATGCCATGTGTAAAACCAGATGATAACACATCTGTTTGCTCCAGTCAGACCCCAGTGTGACAGGTTTCTTCAGATCCTGTAGCTCCTCAGAAAGATGGGGCCTCCTGAGGTCATGACCATTCAGATAACTCATCCCCACCTGGGTGCATGTCAGAAACATCTGGCCAAAGCATCACGAATCAATGTCATCTGATGGCTCTGAGGGATGGTATGTAGGGTGACTTGGAAATGTCATAGTGCTAGTCCTGACTGTATACTCATAAGATCTGTCAGTTCATGCAAGATTTTCTCTGGAGCCACCTTTCCCAGGCGTTGTGGAGATGAAAATGATGGTGGTTCTTTGAGTGATTGCACATGTCTATGCCACTGTTGGTATGTGTGCGTGCCTCGTGTATAGATATCAGAGAACTTTTCTCTCTGCAGCACTAATCAGGGTAGCTTGAGTACCCTCTGCCATCATGCACCATTGGGTGCAGGTATAAGAGGATGGAACCACCCCGACCCTTCTGTTCCTTCTTACCACCAGTGACAGTTGTTGAAGCGCTTCAACAGTCTTGATATTGCAAGTTTTTTCCCCTCACGCTTTGTATATAGTTTGTTTGTTCTCTTTAGTAATTAATTAGGTATAAAGTATAATTAGTGTTAGTGATAGGTTTTAGTTTTAGGTCCTTTTTGGACTAAATTTGAATCTTAGGACCAGTATTGGAGCCATGCGTAGTTCTCCAGGGATTAAGTCCTGCTGGTTGTGTGCCAGGCCAGTGTTGGTCAGTGATAAGTATCACATTTGTAAAGGATTTTGCCTCTCTCTAAAAAAAGAGCAGTGAGACTTAAGTGTCTTCCTATGGAGGCAGCAAGCCATCTGATTAGAGCATGCTCTGAGTGCTGCACTTTAAGTATGGAGTACACCACCTGAGATGTCTGCAGCATATTGATCTGTCAAAGAAGAGAGAGATCTTCCAAAGACCCGGAACCCCATTCAGCAAGATCATTGCTGCCAAGGCCACCTAGAGGCAAAGACTCTGTGGGACACTCTGAGGGTAAGTGTTCCCCAGAGCGCTCCTCATCTAGAAAGGGGGTTTTGTCAATTTTGGAACTATTGCAACTTCCATTGCGGCTGACCCCTGAAGTTCCTATGCAAAGACCTCAAGCTTAAGACCCAATTCAGGTACCGATGATGCCAGAGGCATACACAGCTGCCAGAGAACTACTCAGTCTTTCTGTACCAGTGTCTTTGGTGTTATAGGAAGAATTTCAGCCAGTACTGGTAACTACAGTTCCTACACCAGCTCCGCTAGAGCATGCAGCCTGATGCCCTCTACACTTCTAGTAACCTAAGAGCCAGTACATTCCAGAGGAAACCTACCATTAAAATCCTCAGTACCACCAACCCCAGGCTCAGCTTATCTATTTCCTGTCCACACAGGATCTGCTCCACTCTTATTGCAGGACTCAGTGTCATCTCCTTTAGACTCAGAGTTTGGGTCTGTGTCCCATTCAAAATGGGATGTGTACCCCTCCATGAGAGCCTTGGGGTCCATGGGTCTCATAGCAGTCCCAGCAGTGAGCACATCTCAAGGCACAATGGTCTGTGCAAGCATGAGCCTCACCACCATGTCAGTGGCCTTTCTGGACTCTGTTGGGTGTCTCTCCCCTGCTAGGACCTTACCTCACCCACCTCAGTTGACTTCTTTGAGGGTGTACTGAGATCATTGGCGCCGCAGATAACATTCTCTGACACTCAGTGCTGGTACCAAGCAGCTGGAAGTTGCTCAGACAGCAACTCCACCACAAGAGAGACCAGACATTGCTTCAGCATCCTGGTACAGTCTTCCTCATCACCAGATGAGGCTATAGAGATAGTGAGCAATTCACTGACACAGGAAGATTAACAGGCTCACAAAGAACTGCTTAAAAGGATGGCCTTAGTGTAAGACATTCGGGTGGAATTGGTCTGCAAGAAATCTTAGAAACTAGTGGACATATTCACTTCGACAGGTCCCTCCAAAGTGGTGCTCCTGATTAATGAAGCCACTCGGAACACTCTGGCACACCCTTTCTTCCCTAGCTCCTACAGCAAAATGTGCTCTTTCTAAGCATTTTGAATACCTCTACATTCACCCTCCCCCAGGCTCTTGATGGTGGCAGCAGATAATGAGTGAATGAGGCAGGGACACCAAGCATCGACGTAAAAGGGGAAGGAATCAAAGAGACTGGACTAGTTTGGTTGCAAACTTTATTAGATGATAGGTCTGCAACTTAGAATTGCTAACCAGCAAGCTCTTCTAAGTCGCATTGACTTCTCTCGGTGGGAAAACATGAAGTTTAAAGACAGGCTACCAGAGGACTTCAGGCAGGAGTTTAATGTGGTGGTGGAAGAGGGCAAGCTGGTGGCCAGGACAGCTTGGATACAGCAGACTCAGCAGCTTGACTGCAGTCATCTGATCTTCCTCCTGAAGTATAGCAGAACATTCAAGATCTGCCTCTTTGTGGAAAAAATGGACAATAGGCCATGTAGCCTAAAAGATTCCTGGACAACTCTGAAGTTGCTTGGAGACAACACACTGTGACAAGGAGGAAGCAGTTCCAGCAAGCTCACAGTTATCAGAGGTTTATTCCATGGACCCAAGACCTTCCAAGAAAAAGGGTCAGGAATTACAGGTGTCGACCACCTCTGTCCCCTCTTCCTTTGTGACAGCCGGTTCCTCTCGACTAGCAGCTCAGTCTAAGCATGCATTTTGACAGGTTTGTTGGTGGCAATATTACAGTTCCTACAGGCCCATCTATTCCTTCCCATATGTTTGCCAATCATCTATCCCACTTCCTCTGTTCCTGGATTCATGTCACATTGAACTGGTGGGTCCTAAACACAGTGTATCTGGGATATTCCCTTCAATTTGTTTCTGTCCTTCCTTCCCACCTCCTTCCCTGTCTCTCTTCAGATCCATCTTTCAGCTGTGGGGACCCCCCTAAGTGGATATGTTTGCCACGAAGGCCAACAGAAAATGCTATCAGTTCTGCTCCCCGGGGGTCTGTGAAGGCTGACTCCCTACTCTGGCACTTCGAGTGCAGAAGATGGGGGCCCGCAAGCATTCTAAAAATTAGAATATGCACGCTGTCAGACTTTTTAACCTTTTACAGGTAAAGCAAGTAGAGAACAGCTACCAAGAAGGATTTTATAGCTAATTGACTGGCTGGGTGTTCATAAAAGGGAACTTACCCCTCCCCTCCTTCATTTATCACAGGGTCACAGCCAGGTTCATTAACAAATGCTTTCCTGCTACTGTGGAAGATACCAATACCATTCCTGTCCAAAGTCTCATGCAAGAGAAAACAGGACCATGATTGCCTTATACTAATAGCACCAGCGTGGCCTCGGCAATACTAGATCTCAGCCCTAGTAGCATTGTCGTGAGACCTTTTCTGTCTCTCCTATTGGATCCAAATGTAATTTCTCAGGACCTTGGCTGTCTGCTCTGTCAGCACCTGCAAGCCCTCTGCTTGACAGCATGGATGCTTCATGGTTAACACCATTAGAAAGTGCTTGCTTGAAAGATGTTAGGGAAGTACTTCCGAATAGCAAAAAGCCTTCAACCAGGCGTACTTACTTGGCTAAATGGAAATGTTTTTATCTGGTCTTAATAGAAATGTGTCTCTCCAGAGCAAGCTTCTATTAACCATGTTTTGGACTATCTATTGCACCTAAAATACTAAGATATGACAGCAGCAAAGAGTCCTGTGGCACCTTATAGACTAACAGACATATTGGAGCATGAGCTTTCGTGGGTGAATACCTACTTTGTCGGATGCATGTCCGACGTCATGTTAGTTTATAAGGTGCCACAGGACTCTTTGCTGCTTTTGCAGATCCAGACTAACACGGCTACTCCTCTGATACTTAAGATATGACAGTTAGTTCTGTTAGAATACATTGAGCAGCTATTTGTTTTTCACCATTCAGTGGGTAATAGATAGTTATGGAGTTAAAAAATCAGATTTCTAAAAGGGTTAGACACGTTATATTCACAGGTACAATTTGTCCCCCCCATGGGATCTCAACCTGGTGCTAACAAATTAATGGAACCACCCTCTGAATCTCACGTCTTGCTCCATACTCCACCTCTGTATGAAAGTGGGGTTTCTTGGTTCCAAAACCTCCTTGTCCTTTTGCTCTTCCCATGGGTATGTTCCTGGATCCCACCTTGTGACCTTGATCCAGATTTGCTGCCTGACTAGCAGATGCATGTGGTTTCAGCATCCTCCCCTTCTGAGGATGCTGTGCAGTTCCATGACTTTGTGGATTGTATGGTAGCCATGTTGAATTTACCTTCAGTAGCTGTAGAGGAAACCTCCCATCCAGTATTTGACGATGTTGGAGCTACTTCCATGAATAGGTTGTCGCTTCCTATCTTGGATTTTTTTTTGCAACTTGCTACGGCTATTTGGTCAACACTAGCTTCCTGTCAGCCTGTTAAGTGCTGGAATTTTTAATAATATTTGAAATCATTATTATTAATAGGGCAAACCACCAAACATCAATTTAATGATAAATTCCTTTATTAAGTCCAAAGGCCAAATGGTATTTTATACAGTTGCTCTAAACATGTCTAACAGACTAAAAATAAGCAGTCACTTCACCCAGTATAGTAACAAAGTATTCATAAGCATGTGATCAGTATACTTACAGATAGATCAGACCTAGGAAAGCCATCTCACCCTGTCATGCTGCAACATGATTAGGTGGTGTCTGACAACTCTTAGATTCATAACTCTTTTTATACCCTTGAAAAACAAATAATGTGATAGTCAATTGCCACTTTAGCTAAGTAATTTGAGATAGGATTACCCTAGTTTTGAATTTTAATTCAAATAATATGTGCTACATCTTCTTTCCCAAGGTCTTTCCTCCTTATCAGGGTATTTGCAAGGGGTGTTAATGGGCCCACTTCACCTTGAATAGTCCCTTGAAATATGTGTTAACTGCTTATGCTAAACAATCTGTTTCACCTTGTATTTAGCTTCAGAGGGGTAGCCGTGTTAGTCTGGATCTGTAAAAGCAACAAAGAATCCTGTGGCACCTTATAGACTAACAGACGTTTTGCAGCATGAGCTTTCGTGGGTGAATACCCACTTCTTCAGATGCAAGTGGTGGAAATTTCCAGGGGTAGGTTTATATATGCAAGCAAGAAGCAAGCTAGAGATAACGAGGTTAGTTCAGTCAGGGAGGATGAGGCCCTGTTCTAGCAGTTGAGGTGTGAAAACCAAGGGAGGAGAAACTGGTTCTGTAATTGGCAAGCCATTCACAGTCTTTATTTAATCCTGAGCTGATGGTGTCAAATTTGCAGATGAACTGGAGCTCAGCAGTTTCTCTTTGAAGTTTCTCTTTTCTCTAAAGGTTACCTTAAGAGAAACTTCAAAGAGAAACTGCTGAGCTCCAGTTCATCTGCAAATTTGACACCATCAGCTCAGGATTAAATAAAGACTGTGAATGGCTTGCCAATTACAGAACCAGTTTCTCCTCCCTTGGTTTTCACACCTCAACTGCTAGAACAGGGCCTCATCCTCCCTGACTGAACTAACCTCGTTATCTCTAGCTTGCTTCTTGCTTGCATATATAAACCTACCCCTGGAAATTTCCACCACTTGCATCTGAAGAAGTGGGTATTCACCCACGAAAGCTCATGCTGCAAAACGTCTGTTAGTCTATAAGGTGCCACAGGATTCTTTGTTGCTTGTATTTAGCTGTGACACTCCGAGAATGTTTCCCAGACCTGAAGAAGAGCTAACTCTATGTAAACTCAAAAGTTTGTGTCTCTCACCAACAGAAGTTGGTCCAATAAAAGATATTACCCTACCCACTTTGGTTTTTCTAATACCAGAAGGTAATCCTCTTCCTGGGTCTCATGGGGTTGATGACAGCTACTGCTTATGTGTAACCCCCTTTAACGCTCTCAGAATGATCAGGGTGTTTTGAGTTTATATATCCAGTCAGGACTGTCTTCATAGGTTTGTCACCATGTCTCAGGATGTTCTGGATTTGCTGAGGTAGTGAACAAACAGATCAAGCGTTCTCAGGAATGTTCTGTTCTTCATCAGTTATAATGTCAGATACTTCCAACGCTGGATGAGGATCCAGTTTAGCTCAATTTACAATCCAAAGTCACTGGGCTCTTCCGGGAAAGAGCTTCGCACATTAATTATAGAATCAGCCATTGGCTTGATTCTCAGATTGTTCTCAGATGGTATGCAATGACCAGCCAGTGAGAGAAGCATTCACCAACCCCCTGCTTGAACAGAACTTGTTTATCACCTTCTGGGGACCTGTCTTAATTCACATACCTTAAGAACATAGTGTATCTATACTGAAAACAACTTCTTAAATATCATCTGTACGTATATCTTGCAGTTATTAGGATGATCAGTGCATTACTGGCTGTTGGTAGAGGCCTCACATGCCATCCTTTGGCATGCTATTATGTAAACATCAGATCTAGGGGTTCCCTGTAAACCCCTATGCACCTCTTATTCCTGCTGCCAGTTGATACCAAGGCCTCCCTGGATCACAGACCTTCTGTGTGCTTTCACTCCTTTCCATTTTAATTTAGAAAGTGGTGAAGATGATTTGTCAGGACAGCAAAAATTATATTGATTGCCCAAGCTTGGCCAAAACAGCAGTGATACATGGATCTGCATCAGCTGTCAGACAGATAAAACATGCATCTTCCTCTGTCTCGAAATATCTTGTCACAGTAACAAGACAGGATTCTTTGTTCAAATCTACAGTTGCTTCATCTGACAGGTTAGGCTATCGGACTTGACTAGTCTTGAGCCATCATGTTCTTTGTTGGTACAAAATGTTCTGCTTAGTTCTAGAAGGCTGTCTACAAGAAAGTTACCTGTTAAAGTTGACCAGATTTGTTGCTTAGTTGAGGGATACATTTGACTTTCTACTGAAACTTCCATACCCTGTATTTTGCAATATTTAATGTACTTAGCGTCTGAAAGATAGTCTAATTTGTCTTTAAAAGTTAATCTGGCTGTTGTTTCAGCTTACCATGTTTTGATCATTACTTGAATGCTTTGTGTATTGTTCTTTTGTGTTATTCATCTATTAAAGCAGTCTTTGGCCTGGTCTACACTAAGAAGGGGGGGTCGAACTAGGGTACGCAAATTCAGCTACGTGAATAGCGTAGCTGAATTCGAAGTACCCTAGTTTGACCTACTCACCCGTCCAGACGCGGCGGGGTCGAACTCCGCGGCTCCCCCGTCGACTCCGCCACCGCCATTTGCAGTGGTGGAGTACCGGAGTCGACCGCAGCGCTTCCGGAGTTCAAACTATCGCGTCTAGATCAGACGCGATAGTTCGAACTCCGAGAAGTCGAACTCACCGCGTCGACCCGGAAGGTAAGTGTAAACCTACCCTTAGTTACTGCTATTACATCAGCCAGAAGGGTGAGTGCATTGCATGCCCTGATAGCTAACCTGCCATTTATGAATTTTGACAAAGATGAGGTGGTTCTTACACCTGATACTATTTTTGATAAAAACCTGAGGTCTGAGTTTCATATCAATCAAACAATTATTTTACTGGTTTTCTTTCCAAAACCTCATGTTAATAAAGGAGTGTCTGCCTTACATACTTTTGGTGATAGGTGAGCTCTTGCATACTACTCAGATAGCATTAAGAGTTTTAGGAAGTCATCTAGACTGTTTATTATGCTAAGAATCATGAGTCATGCTGTGTCTGCCCAGACTACTTCCAGATGGGTTAAACAATGCATTGTTCAGTGTTATGAGCTATGGAAATTCCTGAGCTGCCTGTTTTGCGGTCTCATTCTACTAGAGCTGTAGCTGCATCTTTTGCTTGTTTTAAACATGTTCCTATTAGAGAAATTTTTAAAGCTGCTACTTGGAAATCAGTGCACACATTCACTAAACATTATGCACTGGATCTAGTGTCTAGAGCAGATGCCAAATTTGGCAGAGAGGTGGCTTCATTGTTATCCCTGAGGGAGGTTGTGGAATCCACGTCATTGGAGGTTTTTAAGAACAAGTTGGACAAACAACTGTCGGGTGGTCCCAATTTATTTGGTCCTGCCTTACCACGGGGGTCTGGACTAGATGATCGCTCAAGGTCCTTTCCAGTCCTACATTTCTATGGTTCGATGATTTAATTAGGACTCTGTTCTCATCTTCAGGGTTTTTCAGCACCGCTTGTCACTCTACCTATAAATAGGAATATCTAGAGACACTCTAAAAAGAAATGAAGGTTACTTATTTGTAATCAGATTTCTTCGTGTTTACTCTGCATAGTCACACTTCCCACACACCTTACCCTTTTTCTCAGAGTCCTATCCAGGTTGTCTGGGTTGGCAGCGGAAGGAACCGAGGTGGTAGAGGGAGCAGCCTTCCCTTTTATAGCCTCACCCTCAGAATGTTCAGAGACACCGAGAGAAGGAGTAGGAGGGGGTGGTACACAGGTGCTCCAACAGGCACTGCTTGGAGTGGGAGAGGGTTCTACCATTGGACTCTACCAATGGACTCTACCCTCAGGCAGTGCAGAGTCCATAAGTGTGAATATTCAGTTCTCTTGAAGAACTCCAGTTACAAGTAAGTAACCTTCATTTATTTTTACTGAAAAATTTCAACTCTAGGAAAACTGCTGACAAGTGCAGTCCAGTGCAATTAGCTTAGTGGGCAGAGTACAGGTGGGAAGATCAGAGGTGCAAAGTGAATGTAATTTCTTCCATAACTATCATGGTCATATATGTTGGGTATGTATGTATATCTGTATACCTTATATTTTGGCACACAAACAAAGTAAAGGATTCTGTTCTCTGGTTTAGAAATCTAGCGGACATTTTATGGATTTTACCCCAGATCAATTATTTTCCGTCCCTTACACAAAGATGAGGTAACTTAGTTGTCGTCTCCTTGAGTCATAATATTTTCTGTTGAGGTCCAAGTACTAGATCAAAACTACAATTTTCACTTAAAAAGTCTCTTGATGACTTCTGAACATTCAGTAAAAACTCAGTGCACTGTGGTCCATCTTCCCTGAAGATTGCTTTGGTTTATCCTTACTACAAGGCCTAATTTCACTCTGCTTGTACTAAAAGGTGGGAAGACAGCATTGCCATTGAGGAGAATGATGCATACAGTCCCTTTTAACAGCACCTCATCTCCATGTTTCACTGTCTTTTAATCCAGCCTGAGCATACCAATCAAAAAACCACAGAGGAATGAAAAGGGTTCTGTTATGTGTTCAGATTTTGTACTTTTTGTCCTCTGTTTTCAAATAGGTACCTTACCCTTAGCTTCTCAAGAGTCTACAATTGTGGAAGACTTGCTGTATGTCTTGATTGGCGTGGATGGAAGATACATCACAGCACAGCCTCTCATAGGCAGGCAGAACCGAGCTTTCTTAGTGGATCCCAATTTGGACATGTCAGTCAAAGAGCTAGTGACCAGGATTCTTCCTGTAGCTGCGAGTTACTCCACTGTGACCAGGTATCCGAAGTGGCCTTTGTTATTCCCATGTCAGGATGTGTCTGTCTAGTTTGATCTGACATCCAGAATTGAATTACAGAATCTCAGTTTGTGATGTTTTATGCAGTGTTTTATTTGCAAGTATGCTGCCTGGTTTAGAAACCACCTTAGTTTAGTTTATACCCATTGGGATGTAAAGTAAAATAAAATAAAATTAAAAACTCCTCAAAGTTGTGCAGCTGGCTTACAAGCCAGCCCCTGCCTGAGTCTCTATTGAGTCAGCACCTTAGCTTCAGCAGAGTGGAGCGGTAGTTGTGATGTCCTAGCATCACAGCTGTTAATGTGGTTCAGGGCTTCTGGGGTCTTAAATGGAGGCAGGAAGAGCACTTTGTGGTGTTTGCATGCTGAATGCTCCTGTGAACTCTGGCTAGTGGGGTTGGGGTTTACTGCTCATTGGGGACACTCAGCACATACTGGTGAAGTAAATGGATTACTCCACTTTACTTATACTTCCCCTATAAGTATTCTTCTTCTTTCATATGGCATTTAAAAAGCCACGGGCTGAGATTATAGCTGAATCTTGAGATTTGAAAACCATTCTAATGCTTCTGCGGTAGCTAGGTGGATCCCCTTTGTGTCAACACTGTAAATGTGACTGGGACAGTTGTCTGTGATGTGACTGTGATAAGGTACAAACGAGGCAACACAATTAGATGATTTTTTTTTTGAATTTTCCATTTGTGGAGGAGATATCTACACTTTCTGTATGTTGTCTGAAGTTGCTTATGTGCAGTCCACTGCCTATGGGGAAGGCAGAATCCTGGGACTTCTGAGGGAGGGGATGACAATCTTCATGCAGTCTCCCTTGTTACGTGCCAGAGCACAACAGATGTAATCAAATCAGCAACTGAACGTCCTTAAAGGACCACCCGATCAGAAAAACAATGGTGATAATGGCCCGTGTTAGGGCCAAACTTTTCCAATAAGTACTAATGATAGTTCTTAGAAAGGAGCTCACTTCACCTTCAAAGTATCTCTCATCTCCCTTCCTTTCCAAACTCCTCAGTCACGCCCTCACTACTTGCTCTCTGGAGTTCTTTTCCTCCAGCTCCTTCCTAGGGCTGCTCCATGTAGTTCCCACCCTCTATGCTCCCAAAAATTGTTCTCAACGGAGCCTCAAATGAACTCTTCTGGCCAGATCTCAGGTCCTGTACTCCGAACTTCTGACTTTGACACTATCAACCATGCTTTTCCTCTTGAAGTCTTGTCCTCCTTTGGCTTTTGTGACTGTCTTTTTGTGGTTCTCTTACCTCTCTAATAATTGCTCAATGCCTCCCTTTCATCTTCACCCACCCGTGCACACTTTCAATAGGTATCCCACAGGACTTCAGCCTTGGATCCATCCTATTCTCCTTCCTTATCCTATTGCTGGGTAATCTTATCCAGATGCCTACTATATTTACATTGATGACTCTCCAATCTACCTTTCCACTCCAGACACCACTCCCTCCATCCAAATTTGCATCTCTGCCTGTCTGTCTGTCTGAACAGCTCCTCAAGGGTGTCCAGCCACCAACTTAAACTCAGCATAGCCAAAACTGAGCCCCTCTCCAAACCTTCCCCATCTCCCACCTCTCTATCACTGTGGACCATATCACTGTACTCCTGTCACTTAGGCTAGTAACAGTCTCCACCCTCTCTCTAGACTCTCAAACCAGACCATGTTTCTTTTTCTGTTAACTTATTAGTGTTTTTAAAATATATATACAGAAAAAAACAGGACAAACTATACATAAACTTCTTATAATAGCTATATTTTAAACCTCTCTCTCTCTCTCTCTCAGGGGTCGGTAACCTCTGGCACACAGCTCGCCAGGGTAAGCACCCTGGCAGGCCGGGCCAGTTTGTTTACCTGCCGCGTCGGCAGGTCCGGCCGATCGCGGCTCCCACTGGCCGTGGTTCGCCCTCCCAGGCCAATGGGGGTGGTGGGAAGCTGCAGCCAGCACATCCCTCGCCTGTGCCACAGCTTTCAGGAAAGCATTCATATCTCTGAGAATTTTTCTTGGCTATCACGGAAAGAAGGTCAAGCTTATGAAATCTATGTGCCAGTCTTCAACTGTTGGTCACTTTTTGGATTTCCATTTTTGTAGTAATTTTAGCAATGATTAGTGGTCTGCTTAGCCAAAGTTTTTCAGATTTATTCTTCTTCCAGCTAACATCTATTAGGTTTAAAATATGTTTAGCTTGTAAGACAATTTTATTTTCTAGGAAAAAATTAACTCTGCAGTTAAGTTCCGCTCAAAACCTACAGGTATAGGAGCATTCGCCGAGCATATGGGTGAAGTTAGCACCTACTGAATCACAGTGCCAACGTTTGTCTGGACATAGCAGCACCTGTTTGAACAGTCGGAGATGGGTCTAATGCATGTTCCATATGATTTTTGATGGATTAATCATAAACGGAGGTCCAAGGAACAGCTCAGAGTGCTGGCTAAAATATGGTTCCATTGGTTAGCAGAGAATAATTGGCCTAGTTCCTCCTCCCTTTCTTTTTTAGGGAATCTGTGTTTAAGTCAAATTTGCCATCCAAGTTTGTCTATAGTGTTACCATGGCTCTTGGCAATCTGGATAATAATTGGAGAAATGAAAGCAGTTCAGGTGGGTCGGGATAGCTCAGGCATTGGAACCAAACAGATAGGAGATGGCATTTTTAAGTTAGATACATTCCCACTCCTCCTTGCTCTGTACATTGAACATCTTTTTTAATATTGGAAAGGAGAGGAAGGTATAATTTTCAATAAATTGACTGATAGTCAAAATCCCTTTCCTAATGCAGTCTGGCCAAATAATGGGGTTGTCTGCTAGACAGAGTTTCAAGTTACCCCAGATAGGGTCTATAGTTATTACGCTTTTGCACCTCCTTACCCAGTTTAAATAGTACAATAGTTAGGGCTTTCCTCATAGTAGGATGTAACATATCTTTATTTCAGGCATTTTTGGAAATGTATAATAGCTTAGGAACCAGACTTTCTTTGAGACTTTGATATAATTCTATCAGTTAGCCGTCCTGGCGGAAGAAGTCTTGCCGAGGCTTGCCCAGGCTTATTTCTTTTATGAACTAGATTATTTCCTCGGATTGCAAGGGAGATGCCAGCCTTGCATGTTGCTCTGCTGAGATTTGTGGGAGGTTGAGTTTGAACAACTTTATTCGGCTCTTTTGGGTCAGGCGATAAATTATTATCGTAAAAAAAATATTATACTAGTAGAATTTCAAAAATGGATCATTGAGCTCTTTTTAATTAGTAATAACCTATCCTTGTTCTGATTTGAGGAATACTATTCGGGATGTTTGGCCTCTCACTTTTAATCTGCATGCAATAATTTTATCCTCTTTTTTTCCCAACTCCCAGTGTGTTTGTTTGAGGATATAAAGAGCAAATTTGGCTTGTGCTGAAGTCACTCTATTACTTCACACTGAAGATTAATTTTTTATGATTTCCTTGGGAGGGGTAGTCTGCACATTCTAAATCCAGACATTTAAATTGTTTGGTTAATTCCAGGAGCTGAGCCTGGTAAGCCCTCTTTCTAACCACTGAGTATGAAATGATCCTTCCCCTAATAGCTTATCCTATAGGGTAGATCAGGATATCTCTGGCATATCATTTGTTCTGAAGAAAAATCTAATTTTTTCTGTGACAGAGTACTGAGAATGTTTATCTTTCAAAAGAAAGGAGTTCAGTCTCGATCCTTTACAAATCCAGTTTGTCTTGGGAGGAGGAAATTGTAGAATTGCTGGTGCATGATCAGAGATCATGATAAACTTGATTTCATTATGAAGCATTGAGTCCATCAAATTTGTAGAAATCAGGAAGAAATCTACTTGTGAATATGTGGAATGTGGAGAGGAGGAAAAAAACCAAAATCCTTCATTGTAGGGTTTTGCAACCTCTAGACATCTTTTCGCCCTATTTTTTACATATGATCTTTTATAATGCTTCTAGCATGTGACTGCGTATGCTTGGGCCAGCTTGACTTGTCCAAAAAAAGAGTCTAACACCTCACTAAAATCTGCTATGATGTGACTGATTGATTTTAGTGGGATACTAATTAATTTGGAAAAAAAATTGTTTAAAAACCTAGACCATGTTTAATTTTTGCCACTTCTTCCGATGTAATATTTCTAAGATTCAGTATTCTCTTTCTGTCTACACAGCTAAAAATCTCAGCCAGGTCCTACAGTAATCACCTCTTCTCTGCAACCTTGCCATTCTTTAGTCCGTTCACATTGCTGCTGCTCAGATCATCTTCCTGGCTTGTTATTGACCACATCACTCCCTTCTCTGTCCCTCCACTGGCTTCACCTTCACCTTTAAGGCCCTTGACAATTTAACTCCACCCTACAGAGTTGCTTTCTTAGTTTACTGCAATGTCAAGCCCACTTTCACTTTACCAACTTGCCCATCCCATACCACCTAGCAGTTAGTTGCTTAGCCCTGCTGTGACCATGACTACGCAGGTGGTGAGCAGGAACTGCCTGTTCTTTCCTTTCTGTTCCTACTCTTGCTAACTCCCGTATACCTGCCATTCCTCTCCCCTGACCTGTGTTCCCAGATTAAAAACCCAAAGTGAAGCCTGTAACTAATTAATGTGTGCTGATCAGCACCATGCTTATTTGCATGTACGTTATTCCCTGATTTCATCTGTGTGCATTTTTTTTTGTAAGCTCCCTGGAGCAGAGAATGTTCTTCATCTATGTTTGCCCTTGAGTGCTACTGTAATAAAAAGTAGCACTTTTTATTACAGTGCTGTTAAAGTTGTTAAAGTCCTCCAGTGGCTAGACTCAGAAGCACATATGAAGTCAGCAATAGCTTATTACCCTTCATTCTACACAGCACCAGGGGGAGGGAATGCTTTTAAAAATAGAAAAATGTGATGGTTAAACAACAAAAATTGACTGGAGGGAGTCAAGGCAGCTACTTTATATTTATTTTTTTAAAAACTGCATAGATTTCAAGATGACAGTACAGCTTCTAACTAGGGTGCACTCTGCCCTTCATGCTTCTACAATGACATGTAAATACAGCTCCTGAAAATATAAACACTGCCTTGCCACACAATTTTTTGTACGGCTTTTTGCAGGTTCATTGAGGAAAAATCTTCGTTCGAGTACGGACAGGTAAATCATGCTTTGGCAGCAGCAATGAGGACCCTTATCAAAGAATACATGATTCTTATCACCCAGCTGGAGCATCTTCAGAGACAAGGGCTTTTGTCCCTACAGAAACTGTGGTTTTATATCCAGCCCACAATGAGGACCATGGAGATTCTTGCTTCACTTGGTAGGTGTCCATACTTTCAAATGATGGTTAAATTTTTCATGCCTTTGTCATGAGGTTCTAAAAGCTGTATAGAACTATAAATGATGCCCACAGTACATGCAGTAATCTGCTTCTGTACAGTGTTCAAAGAACTCTAAAGAGGATTTTAATGATCAAAACTCTGTTATGAGATTCCAGAAGAGGACCAAGTAGCAGTGGTTTAATTAGTGCTGTATTAACAGGTTTACTGACTTGTTACTGACTTTAATGTGCCTCCATAACACTGTTTGTTAGTGACAGTCATAGTTAAGGTTGAATCACACCTCTTCAGTTTGATGGGACCTTAAAACCCCTCTGTAGCCTAACCAGAGGTTTTTGGTCAAAATAAAAATATGTTCTTTAAAGATTCTCTGAATTTTGAAGTAGGAGGGAGGGTATGTACTACTTCAGGGAGACAAGATGAACTGTCCTAAAAGTGCCACTTCCTTACATTTCCCTTTCCTGGAATGCTACAGCTAACAAGCTAAGTTAAGGTTCCCCTTGCTCTGAAACTTGCAGGTGTCCTGCAGTTCCCATCTCCTGCCCCACACAGTAATACTAACATATTCATTTGCTCCAAGTACAGTATTTCTTTAGTATAGTACTTTTGAAGAAGAAGAGCCATTCTGGCATAACTGCAGAATGCAGTGCCAAGTTTGGGAGTGTATTTCCAGTCTCCCATGCAATTCAACAGATTCCTCTCAGTTATGGCTAGTAGTACTTTTCACTTGCCCCATTGCTTTAGCAAAGCATCCCCTTTACCTAAATTTTACTGTTATCCTAACTGAATTCAGAGGTTGAATCAATTTGCATGAGAACTTGTATGTTAGTGGAGAAAATAAACATCTACCACCAGTGGATACATCTACATAGTGGGCGGCAGCAAGTCTGAGTCCAGGTTGACAGGCTCAGGCTTGTGCTATGCACTAAAAATAGCTATGTAGACATTGTGGCTCGAGTTGGAGCTTGGGTTCTGAAGAACCTCCCATTCCCCCAGGCTTCAGAGCCAGAACCGCAATATCTACATATCTATTTTAGTGTGGGAGCATGAGCCCCGCAAGCCTGAGTCTGTCAACTTGGGCTCAGACCTGCTGCCACTTCCTGTGTAGATGTACCCTTAGAGACCAGGCTTCTCTTCCCAGCTGTGTCACTAATGTCCTATGTAATCTTTAGCAAGTCACTTTAGGTATGTCTGCACTCATGCTAGGAGTGAGTCTCCCAGCTCAGGTACACAGACGATTGTAGCTCGACTGGAGCAAGCATGCTAAAAATAACAATGTGGATGTTGTGTCTCTACTGGAGACTCAGGCTAGCTACCTGAGCTCAGTCCCAAATAGTCAGGTGGACTTGAAAGCCTGAGCTGCTGCTTGAGGCACAACATCCACACTGCTATTTTTAGTACACTAGCTTGAGCTAGTATGAGTCTTGTCTACCCAGGCTAAGAGGCTCACTCTGAGCTGCAGTGTAGACATAAATTAGGATTCCTCAGTTACCCATCTGGAGAATGGACTTGTTCCTGTGTCCCCTGGGTCTAGGGAACTTTTTGGACCCTGATCCTGCAAACATTTGTGCATGTGCTTGACTTTAATCCTGGTGACTTGGAGGATTTGAGGATTTTTTTAACATCTGTTCTTGTTTTATTAAAAAAATGTTTTCAGGTCACCTTTAAATGTTGGCTGCATAGTGGAATGGCTGCTGAGAATCAGCTAAATAATAGCATGTGTGCACTTCGAAAGTGAGGCTCGTGCTGCATTTTATGTAGCAGCTGGGTTAATAAACCACAGTTCTTATGCTGAAATCTAGCCAACTAATTAGCTGATAACTCTTTCCATAACAAGATGTTTGTGTGAATTGCCAATAGTTAAGCCAGTGTTTCAGAATTCTCAGTCTGTTATTTTGAGCCTTGATAGCCTTCAACAAAATGACTCATTCTGTAAATGAGTAGATCTAAATTAAATGCCTTTTGCCTTAAGAGTTTTTTCTTTTTTTTAATTATAGCCACTTCTGTGGATAAAGGTGAGTGTATGGGAGGGTCAACCCTTAGCTTACTTCACGACAGAACCTTCAACTATACAGGAGACAGCCAAGCACAAGAGCTGTGTCTATACTTAACCAAGGCAGCCAGCGTGCCTTATTTTGAAATTCTGGAGAAGTGGATCTATAGAGGCATCATCAATGATCCATACAGGTACAGAAACATTGAAACAAAATTAATAAATCCTGATTGTTAGTTTTACATTTTCTAGTGGACTGTAATATTGATTTGCTTTTGAGTAAATGATGGTAGCACCAAAATAAAGTGCCTATTTTACATATATTAAAAATACAGTTGCACAATGAAGATTAAAACTAGTAGCCTGTCTTTGCCCCCAATCCTGGGGGTGGGGGAAAAACCCTGAAAATGAAGTCCAATCATCTCCCTGATGATGTGCCCTCAGGGTAGCCCTGCATTCCCCAAAGCCTGGGAATATAGGTAATCAGATTCAAGCTATTTCCAGGAATGAGGGATGGAGAAGCAAATTCCAAAGTCAGGAGCTCTTGGGAAGAATGTCCTGCCAACAGTGCTCAGTTTTGTTTTTTTTTCTTTTTTTGAGGGAAGTCCAGCTTAAGTGCTGACTGCAGCTGTGGAGGTATGTCACAGGGAGAGGGGCTTCTTTCAGCTGCACTGGTTCCAAGCCATGTAGGGCTTTATAAATGAAAAACAGTGCCTCATGTTCCACATGGAAAGCAGTAAGAAACCAGTGCAGATCATGCTTGTTCACAGTCCAACACATTTTTTTCTTTTTACAAAGTCTGATAACTTAAAAATGGCATAAAGGGATTTTATCATAATATGGGGGAAAATGGCATTTTCCAGAGTGCGCACTTTTTAGATTTACTTTTCATCCTTGTATAACTCAAACCAGAATTTTCTTCAGTGGCTTGGCTTTTAATTTTAAGGCCAATCTATACTATAGAGATTTGGTGAGTTTGTAGCCACGCTATACAATATCTTACTCCACACAAGGTTTACTTCTTTTACCATGGTTAAAATATGGTTCCTCACTGTACATGGTACCAATACTGCTCAATAACAAGGCTATAACACAATTTGTCAGGCTGTGACAACCTGCACTGGAGATGGAACCAATTTGTGACGTACCAAGGTACAATCCAGACGAGTGGGCAGCTACGTCACCTTGCCCTGTAACTGGGGTGCTGTGTAATACCTTGCTGCTGTAGCCTCCAACCTGGACTGCTCACCAAGTGCCACCAGCATGCAGATCACTCCCAGATGTGTTTGTGTAACTGCAGCCTGTCAGTCACAGCCTGGCTTTCACCAGCCTTGGTTATACTGCAGGGTGACCCCAACACACTCCCAGTTCCGGATTTCCCCCCAGAAATGTGTATCCTGTACTGCCCAGCCTTCTCCTGGATAGTCCAAATATATTAAGGCCATTATTCCTTGAAGGGAATAATATACACTAGCCTATTATCCTAAATAGAGTTACCCAGCCACGCTGGATTAGACAAAACAATAAAACATATTTATTAACCGCAAAGAGAAATTTTAAGTGAATACAAGTAATGCGGCATAAAAGTCAGAAATGGTTACAATAAAAATAAAACGCTTTCTAGTGCCTAACTTAACAAATTGTATCAGATTGAAGCAAAATATCTCACCACATGCTTCCAGCAAGATTACTGACCAGACTCTTCAGGGCAGGGCTGTGGGGTTTGGCACATATGTTAATAAAAGATTCCTCTGTATAATGTTAACTTCATATACAATGTTGCCACACATATTTTATCATGACTATACTGACCAGCCAATTTTGAGTTTTCAAATGATACCTTACAAAGCATACCTTGCACAACGATTACTACGGTAGTATGTAGGACGTGAATACATGGGAGTATTCCATCACACACCTATCTGGGTCTGTGTAAGCAGGCCAGCCAGTCTTCCTACATCCCAGGTGTCTGTGCTGAAGAACATCCCAAAATCCATGGTGTAAAGTACTTGCAGTCCTCTGCCGCTGGCATTAGTGTTTGAGGCAGCATGAGGGAGGGACAGCTGCTTATTTTTTTCCTTAGAATGCACTGATGCAAGGGTTACTGTACATCATGGTAGATTTTCTCAAGCCAACGTGATTATGCCAGAAGAGTGCTGCTGTTTGGTTGTACTGGACCTTGTTGCTATAAGTAGAAACTGACCCAGTTGTATGAATCTAGCTGTAGTATAGATAACATTCTTCCTGAGGATTGATGGCTTTGACATAGGTTGAGGAATTTCATTTAGCAATAACTCAAATGATAATTTAATAAAACTAAAAATATTTTACAATTTCATACTGCATGCTGCTGTCATCTCATTTTGAACAATACCTACTATATGAATTCATGTCTGTGGAGGTCTGCACACAAAATGCAGTGTAAACTGATTATGAGAGACCATTGAATCATCTTAACCATGACTGCTTCAGCTCCCTGTCAGCTAGCCTTCCTTTTCATCATCCTGCCATATTTGAAAATGTGATAATTAAATGTGCTTTTGCACTCTCCAGGGCTATGTTTAAAAAAAAAAAAAAAAAAAAAAACTATAACAATAGGGGGCCCAGCTGGTCAGGGAGACTTCCTGCTAGGTCCCCCATTCTGTTAGTCCCTAGTTTTCACCGCGATGCACAGCCCCAGACTCTGCTAAATTTGACTGGAATGTGGGGTTGTTAGATCACATTTAAATGCACATGTTTTTAGTCTGTGGCCATATAGCTAAATGCACTGGGACCTTCTTTGTCTCTTTTGTTTTTAAAATTCAAGGTAATTAAGTGCAAAAAACTATTAACATATAGTTATAGTTAAGATTTCAGATTGAAAACCACCTTATTTCTGCTCAGTTTGTGTAGTGTTAGCTATAGTCCATTTTAGTGGTCCCTCACTCTCAAGCAGGGAGGGAGGCCACTCTGCCTCACTGCAGCAGCAGTTGGGCTCAGGCCCTGCTGGTGGGGCTGAGCTGCAAGCAGTCTATAGCTCATAGCCTCCTAATGGGACACACAACCATTAACAGTCTGGAGCTCTAGCCCCCTTGGGAGGGATGAAGTAGAGCAATAAGCAGTCTTTAGCCCAGAATCTTCTGGCTAGGGCTGACACCAATCAAGAGTCTAGGGCTCTGGGCCTCTAGGCAGGCAGAGCCCACAGCCTCCTGGCTGAGGCAGACAGCATGAACAGTCTGTAAGGGAAACTCTGGCTCCCGGGGTAGGGCAGAACAGGGAGCAGTCTTTAGCCCAGGGGTCTCAAACTCAAATGACCATGAGGGCTACATGAGGACTAGTACATTGGCCCGGGGACCACATTACTGACACCTACCCCCTGCCGCCCTCAGCCCTGCCCCCACTCCACCCTTTCCATGAGGCCCCACTCCTGCCCCGCCTCTTCCCCCCCCATTCCAACCCCTTCCCCCCCCCCATTCCAACCCCTTCCCCAAAATCCCCACCCCAACTCTGTCCCCTCCCTGCCCCCAGGGGGTGCAGGAGGGTTGTGGGGTGTGGCAGGGGGTCAGGGCAGGGAGTTAGGGTGTGGGGTGCGGCAGGCAGTCAGGGCAGGGGGTCAGGGTGCAGGAGGGGTGTGGCAGGGGGCTCAGGGCAGGGAGTTGGGGTGTGGGATGCAGGAGAGGTGAGGTGTGGCAGGAGATCAGGGTGCAGGAGGGGTGTGGCAAGGGGGTTCAGGGAAGTGGGATGAGGTGTGGGGTGCAGAAGGGGTGTGGCATGGGGTCAAGGTAGGGGATCAGGGTGCAGGAGGGGTGTGGCAGGGTGCTCAGGGCAGTGGGTTGCGGTGCAGGAGGGGTGTGGCAGGGGGTTGGGGTGCAGGGTGCGGCAAGGGGCTCAGGGCAGGGGGTTCGACTGCAGGAGGGGTTTGGGGGGCAGGCTCAGGCCCAGCGCGCACCAGGGGCAGGGCCGGCTGCCTGCCTGCCTGCCTTGCCCCTGGGAAGCGGCTGGAACATGGGGGAGCAGGGGCACAGGGGTGCGTGTGTTGCTGTTACTTCTTCTTCGAGTGCTGTCCCTGTGGGTGCTCCACTCTAGGTGACGGTGCATCCCGGCACTGTCGATCGGAGATTTTCGGTAGCAGTGCCTGGTTGGGGCGCACGCACCCAGATGGTATCTCCCGTCTAGTTGGAATCTTCCTGAGTGCATGCGCCCCACACCCTCCTCAGTTCCTTCTCAACCGTCCTCGGCTGAAGACAGGACTCGGGGCAGTGCTGCCTTCTCTTCCCTAGTATCTATAGGAAACAGTAACAAAGAACATGGAAATAATTATTAATTACTTCCCAGTTGTTTCCCTTCCTTTAGTATAGTTACATAGTTAGTTACTTAGTTTAAAAAAAAAAAAAGCCCCTCAGGCTTGTCTCACTCTCCTCGGCCATCTATAATTCATAATGCCAGGAGCTTCAGGATTCAAAAAATGCATCTCCTGCCAGGACTCCATGCCATGGTCTGATGGGCACTCACATTGTGTGAAGTGCCTTGGGGACACCCACATCCCCGCAAAGTGCCTCCATTGTGCGAGCCTCAAGTCAAGAGCTCGTCATGACAGGGATCTGCGGCTCAAAATCATCATGATGG
Organism: Mauremys reevesii; assembly: GCF_016161935.1. Classification (NCBI taxonomy): domain Eukaryota; kingdom Metazoa; phylum Chordata; order Testudines; family Geoemydidae; genus Mauremys; species Mauremys reevesii. The sequence goes on along the minus strand of NC_052629.1, from coordinate 64,598,988 downwards.
AAAAATCCCTGCAGCCGCTGTCGGAGACGGGAAAGGTTGACCCCGCTCCCATACGCTCTCCAGCCAGATCGGAACCGGTGGGGAGCGTCGCTTCATCCTCCCTGGAGCGGAGGCACGAAGCGCAACAGTCTCACAAAAGAGACTCTAACAAGGGTAGGGGGTCTCCTGTGAGATCCCTACCCTCTGTGCTGACAGCAGGAAAGACAGCTGCCTCAGCCTCCTCTAATGCCTCAGCAACGGCTCTGACAGAGCACAGAGGCAGGGACCCTACCTCCCGCGCGGGGGAAGGTACTTGTTAATTCGGTCCCCTCAGCGCCACAAACAACCGCGGTGCGGACACCTCACTCCTCCTCGGCACCGCGAACAGCTGCAGCACCGGCACCGCGTTTCTCCTCCGCACCGACAATGGCCGCGGTGCCGGCAGCGCGTTCGGCACCGGCAGCGAAATTAACAACGGTACTCACAGCGTGGTCAGTTTCAGCGCCAAAAGCGGCCGCGGTCCCGCCAGCGCGCTCTGCCTCAGCAGTGAAAATAGCTGCGATGCCGACAGCGCGATCAGCCTCGGCACCGAGAAGAGCGTCGGTACCCAGCCACTCTTCTGCCCACACACCAGCAGCAGACCCCCTGCAGGGCACCTCTAAGCTCACTACAGCAGTACACTCTTTGTCACTCTCTCCTACTAACGAGCTAGAGCAGAGAGCAGGCTTAGCTCAGCCTAGGGAGCAGGAGCAACAGTTTCTTACTCAAAGTGACCTTTTAGTGCCACCTGAGCCTCACTTTCCGCTCCTAGATACAGAGGACTCTTTTCTTGAACTGCCACTTTCTCCTGAACTGGCTTTCACTGACGGTGACCTTGAGCTACAACAGCAAGCGGAGTTCTCCCCTCCTGCTTCTCCTCCACAGGCACCTTTACCACCTCAGGTCATGGCTCAAGCTCAGCATCCTCAGTTTCCCTACTTTGCCCCCCACCGTGGGCGGCACCTGGGTTCTCCTACCCTATGCCTTGGCCTCAATGGTACCCGTGGCAACATCCTCCTACCAATCAGCCTCCGACTATGCCTCAATCTCCTGCTTCATCCACTTCCAGGGTGCCTGAGCCCCCTCCTGAGTCTGGGAGCTACGCACCATATACTGACTCACCTAACCCTAACTCTCCACTAGTCTCAGATGAAGCCGTCCTCCCTTCACCTCCACAGACCGTGGACGACTGCAAACAGTTCCAAGAACTTTTTAGGAGGGATAAAGTCAGGATATTCCTTTAGAAGAGGTTCAGGAGAAGCAACACAAACTCCTCAAAATCCTTCAACCGTCTGCGCCCTCGAAAATCGCGCTCCCTATAAATGAAGCACTCATGGAGCCAGCTGACACTCTCTGGCAAACCCCAGCTTCTCTAGTACCAACTTGCAAGAAGGCCGAACGTAAATATTACGTTCCTGCAAAGGACGCAGACTTCCTATTTTCTCATCCACCACCAAACTCTCTTGTCATCGATGCAGTTGCACAGGGGACCAAACAGTCACAGTATCGACCCACCCCGCAAGACAAAGACCTTAGACGCCTTGATGTCCTGGGCCGCAAAGTTTATACATCCTCTACACTACAGTTCAGGATTGCTAACTATTCTGCTCTCCTCGCCAGCTATGATTTTGATAATTACAATAAGCTTTTCGAATTTGCCTCCTACATACTAGAGGACAGAAGAGCAGACTTCAGATCAATCCTGTCTGAGGGACAACTGATCTCCAGAACGGCCCTACAGGCGTCTTTAGACACGGCGGACACAGCAGCCCGTACCACTGCAACTGCTGTGGTTATGCGCAGAACCTCATGGCTCTCTGCATCAGGCATTCCTAAAGAACTCCAGACCAAAGTGGAGGATCTCCCCTTTGATAAGGACAAACTCTTCTTGAAAAAAACTGATGAACTCCTCCACACCATGAAGGATTCGAGAGCGACATTGCGCACCCTGGGCATTCACCCATCTCTTCCCAGGAGACAACGATACCAACCCTACCAAAGACCGCGCACACATCAATACTATCGCCCTCAATCCAGACCATACGACACAACTAGGAATCGTACTAGACCTCCCAAACGCAGACAAAATCAAAATCAAGCCACCACCTTACGTCCACCGGGCAATAAACAACAGTTTTGAAGTGTTGGTCGAGGGTCTGCACGACCACCCTTTGATTCCACCACTTACTTGTCCATTTGGCCACCGCCTCCAGTATTTCCAACATGCCTGGCAGCGAATCACACAGGACCGCTGGGTCCTCGAAATAGTTCAGACCGGTTACTCCATCCCTTTTATATCCTACCCTCCTACACTTCCCCGTCCCTCTTCAGGGACCCTTCTCACGAGCAATTACTTCACACAGAAGTGGCTCACCTTCTGCAACTAGGCGCAGTGGAGCCTGTGCCTATGCAACACCAGGGGACAGGTTTCTACTCCCATTACTTTCTAATGCAGAAAAAGACCGGAGGATGGAGGCCTATACTAGACCTACGCCGACTGAACAAATTCGTGAGGACACAAAGGTTCAAGATGGTCACACTGGGCACAATAATACCTGCATTGGATCAAGGGGACTGGTTCACAGCCCTCGACCTACAAGATGCTTACTTCCACATATCAATTCATCCAGGTCACAGACGCTTCCTACGATTCACAATTGGCAGGATCATTTTCAATACAGAGTTCTTCCTTTCGGACTTTCCACGAGTTTTTTCCAAGACCCTGGCCGTCGTTGTGGCTCACCTCCGCAAACACGGGGTCACACTTTTCCCCTACCTGGATGATTGCCTCATCAAGGGCGACTCCTATGGCGACACACTTCAAGCCACGCATCTCGCTATCTCCCTCTTTCACAGCCTAGGCTCCAAATAAACATCCAAAAATCCACCCTGATACCCACGCAACAGATAGAGTTCATTGGAGCTCATCTCGACTCAACCCAGAGCAGGGCCTTGCTCCCATACAACAGATTCCTCGCTATTACACAGCTCATACGCACGCTCTCTATTCGTCCCAGGACACAAGCAAGAATCATCTGCCATGTGACCAAGGAGTTGTAAGCAACCACCTTCGTGGTTCAACACGCCAGGCTACATATGAGATGCCTCCAGGGCTGGCCCAACTCCAGTTTCAAACCCAGCAGACATCCCTTAGGGATGCTGCTAACTCCTCCTCCCAATGTTATAACTTCCCTACAATGGTGGACAAGTCCAGAAAACCTCTGAAAAGGGTTTTCTTCCAGCAACAATCCCCAATGCTCATGCTCACCACGGACGCTTCCCTGATAGATTGGGGAGCGCATCTAGGGGAACACAGGGTACAAGGCCGGTGGTCTGCATCAGAGACGCATCTACACATAAATCTCTTAGAGCTCAGAGCAGTGAGGAGAGCATGCCTTCACTTTCTTCCCCTCATAAAGAACAAATACCTGCGAGTCTTAACAGACAACATAGCATGTATGTATTACATAAACAGACAAGGGGGAGCCCGATCACATTCCCTCTGCATGGAAGCCATTCGACTATGGAATTGGTGCATACAACATCGAATACAGATCATCGCTTCCTACCTACCAGGCTGCCACAACACTACTGCTGATGCACTCAGCAGGCACTTCTCGACAGAATATGAATGGGAACTGCACCCCGCAATACTCCAACAGCTTTTCTCCCACTGGGGCACCCCATCAATAGATCTCTTCGCCACGACCCGAAATCGAAAATGCCCCGTTTTGCTCCAAGGCGGGACTAGGGACTGCATCCCTAGGGGATGCATTCCTCATCCCATGGAACAGCTACCTCCTGTACGCCTTCCTACCTATCCCTCTACTACACAGGGTTATTCGGAAGATCGCGGACGACAAGGCCCAGGTCATCCTTATTGCCCCGGCTTGGCCAAGACAGACGTGGTACCCCTACCTTCTCCGCATGAACTCCTGTCGCCCATGGGCTCTCCCCAACAGGCCAGACCTCCTTTACCAGGACAACGGACGAGTCCTTCACCCCCAGCTCCAAAAGCTCCACCTCACAGCCTGGTTCCTTCATGGTTCCAAACCCATGAACTAGCCTGTTCTGAGCAAGTCCTATATGTCCTCTTGCACAGTAGGAGAGACTCCACTCATAAAACCTACCTTCAGAAATGGAGGTGTTTCGCTCTTTGGTGCTCACATAAACATTTAGCACCCAACAACGTGACCCTTCCTAACATTCTAGATTACCTCCTGAAACTAAAACAGGACGGACTTTCGCTCAGCTCCATCAAAGTGCACCTGGCGGCGCTTACCACCGTCCATGAACTATTGGATGGGTACTCACTCTTTACACACCCCACCATTAAACGCTTTTCCTCTGGTCTGCAAAATCTCTACCCTGAAATTCACTCAACAGTGGCTACATGGAATCTTAACCTCGTTCTTCATGCTCTCATGAAACCTCCATTTGAGCCCTTGGTTACCTCCTCTCATCTCCATATGTCCATGAAGGTGGCTTTCCTAGTTGCCATAATATCAGCCAGGAGAGTTGGTGAAATGAGTGCCCTGATGGCCCACCCTCCCTACACAATCTTCTCCAAAGATAAAGTCACTCTGAGACCACATCCTTAATTTCTTCCTAAGGTGGTATCAACCTTCCACCTCAACCAAGTATATTTACCTACTTTCTATCCCAAACCTCACAAAATTCCACAGGACGCAACCCTGCATACTCTCGACATCAGGCGAGCAATTGCCTTTTATTTAGTCAGGACTAAACCATTTCGCAATGGTTTAGTTTCCATTGCCAAAAGATCAAAAGGCACGGTTATCTCTAAACAACGTCTATCCAAGTGGATCTCTGACTGCATCAGATCCTGTTACTGTGCGAAGAATCTTCAACCGCCCGACAACATTAGAACTCATTCCACTAGAGCCATGTCGGCATCCATTGCCTTCTTACACAACGTTCCCATTCCTGATATCTGCAAAGCGGCTACATGGTCATCTGAACACATGTTTGCAAAACACTATGCTGTAACGCAAGACACCACGGCAGACACAATAGTAGGTCATACAGTACTATCTTCAGTACTCCCTGCCGTATCTCCAAAGTCCCACCAACCGTAGTGGGTACTGCTACACATTCACCTAGAGTGGAGCACCCACAGGGACAGCACTCGAAGAAGAAGAGAAAGTTACTCAGATGTGTTACTTCGAGACGTGTGTCCCTGTGGGTGCTCCACTCCCCGCCCTCCTCCTCTCTACTTTGGAGTACTGAGATGACTCTCCACGGTAGAGAAGGAACTGAGGAGGGTGTGGGGCGCACGCACTCAGGAAGATTCCAACTAGACGGGAGATACCATCTGGGTGCGTGCGCCCCAACCAGGCACTGCTACCGAAAATCTCCGATCGACAGCACCGGGACGCACCGTCACCTAGAGTGGAGCACCCACAGGGACACCCATCTCGAAGAACCTCAGTTACTGCAAGGTGAGTAACTTTCTCTTCAGGCACCGCCCCCAGCATCTCCCATTGGCTGGGGGTGGTGCCTGAAGCAACATCAACACACACTCCTGCACCTCTCCTCCCCCAGGTTCTGTACGCTTCCCGGAGCGGCGTGGTGGCAGGGTAGGCAGGCAGGGAGCCTGCCCTGTCCCTGGTGCGTGTCGGGCCAGAGCCGCTCTAGGTGAATGCTGGGAGAGGGCGGGGGGGGGCACAAGGAGCTTGCGGGCTGCAGAAAATAACCTCGGCCCGCGGGCCACATGTTTGAGACCCCTGCTTTAGCCTAAGTCTCCGGGCTAAGGCAGACAGCACTCAACAGTCTAGGACTCTTGGGGCAGAGAAAGGGGGCAGACTTTAGCTTAAGCTTCCTGGCTAGGGCAACCAGCAAACATACAGTCTGGGGCTCTGGCCCTCTGGGTGAGAAAGAACATGGAGCAGACTTTTGGCTAAGCCTCCTGGCTAGAGCAGCCAGCAAATACAGTCTGGCCTCAGTCTCCTGGTTGGGGCAAGCCACAAAGAATGCACAGGCCTTCTAGCCTAGGGGTGACTAGGCCCCACCCTACTCCACCAGGTCTCAGCCCAGAGTCCTAACAGTGGCAGATGTTTCTGCCACTAGGTCACTGGGGATCCCACCAAAACCCACTGACTTGTGCTCCAGCAACAAAACCAGACAAAATCTGGTTTCCCTGGGTTGTTTCCTACCCTAGTCCAGGGGTCCTGGCAATGCCTGTCCAGGGTTGGTCTCCTCTGGGGGCAGGGTGCTGCACAGTGCAGTTTCAGCTCCAGAGTTCTGCAGTGGACTGGAGACATCTGCCTCTTTCCATGTGTCCCGCTCAACTGAGCTGCAGAGCCCTCCCTTTATATGTCCTGCCCCGCCCTGGTACTTCCGGTGAGGGGGGCGGAGCAGGTTTGTCTCTTTCCACCAGGGAGAGTGTAGTGCTCCGTTGCTCTCAAGTTTGGAGGGAGGCCATTCCACCTCACTATATCCATTAACAGGATTATTTAACAGGACAGGTTATCAACAGTTTGAGTTACAGTTACTCTGGGAACTAAAATGTGAAATATCCCGGTTTTTGTGGAATTAAGCTTTTTATTGATGCATTTTTTGCAATGCAACAGATCATGGAATATTTTCATTGTGTGTTTAATGATTGGATAACATTTTTAGAATACTAGAAAAATTATAGTTCATATTGATTGTTTAGATATTTTATTTTCAAGAGAGAAACATGTTTTCTTGTGGTGGGAATGTACATATTTCACTAAAATTAATGCTAATTTCTTAGTTTATTCCACTGTAATTTAATTGTGCTTAGCCCTGGTAGAGGTGTTCTAAAATTCCATAATTACAAATGGTGCTTTATATATGGCTTCACTTATTTACATTCCCCAGTGGTGAAGGCTACAGGTCAATACTGAGACTCACAATATTGCCATTTCTGTTGCCACAACTGAATACCAATCATCAAGACCCCAGTGCTCATGAAACATTTATTAGGAAATATTCCAGGAGCCAGAAGTCTTGTGGATTCCCATTTCTGATAGATCACATTACTAGTTTGAGGTCAAGTTAAATAGTAAACTTGTTTGTACTTATTGTATCTAAAAAACCTGCTTTAATTGCACAGTGAGTTCATGGTGGAAGAACACGAGTTGCAGAAGGAGAAGATACAAGAGGATTATAATGACAAATATTGGGATCAAAGATATACTGTTGTTCAGCAACAAATTCCATCATTCCTTCAGAAAATGGCTGACAAGATACTTAGCACAGGTAAGTAAGTGACTGTGACTCTGAATGTATAGACGTGTCTAAGATGTACAGTGACAACACAGGATGAAAGTGATTGGTTGCTATAAATTCTTCTACTATTCAACTTATAATTGCACTAAATGACATTAACATTTTAAATTGCACTTGAGATGCACAGATGTGCATAATGTGATACAGCATGGCCAGAGGGCAACAGGACAGTGATCAAGGGGAGATATGTAAGCCCAGGATGATGAGAGCCTTATTCCCTCTAGAAGGAAGAGAGGTTGCTATAGATTAATTAGAGCACCTGAAGCCAATTAGAGCACCTGAAGCCGGTCACCTGATTAAAAAAAACCCTGCTTCAATCAGACAGGGAGAAAGGAGCTGAAGCAGAGTGGTTTAGTGTTGGAACAGAGGGCAGTTTGGAGAAGTGCTGTGGCGGGCCAGAAGACCAAGACCCTAGGTAAAGGAAAACCCTGCTTGTGCAGAGCAGAGGGACTCCACAGAGACAAGGGGTTGAGAGAAACTTGGCCAAAGCGGAGAGAGGTTAGGAAGCCCCCACAAGCTAGAGGGCCGAAGAGGGAAGTGGCGCAGGGGAAAGTATCGCTAGTTCAAGTGGTCTGCCGCTATCCCTAGGGCCACTGGGTTGGGACCCAGAGTAGAGGGTGGGCCCGGGTCCCTCCCTCTCCACTCCCCTTCTCTGGGACACTAGTGGGACAGTTGATACCACAAATCAGGGGTGAGAAACAGCACCCTGAAACCTCCCACAAGAGAAGAAAGCATGGGACCTATCATAATAGTGCTGGCAACTTGCCACAATAATGAACGTCAGTAATCACATCAACTTTTCTGTTTCACATTGTCAGTGTATGATTTGGGGCTATTAATCAGCATTTTTTATTATGGGAAGACTACAGTATGCCTTGGCACATTCCTTCTAGAGAAAAAGGATCAACTAATGGTTAAGACACAGGATTGGAACCAGGGAGTGTTGAGTTCTGTTCTTGGCTATGTCATTTCCCTTCACTGTGCCTCAGTTTCCTTGTCTGTAAAACAGTAGTGATAATCTATTAGGGCTGTCAAGCAATTAAAAAAAATTAATCACACGATTAATCGCTCTCAATAATAGAATGCCATTTATTTAAATATTTTGGATGTTTTCTACATTTTTAAATATATTGATTTCAATTTCAATACAGAATACAAAGTGTACAGTGCTCACTTTATATTTAGTTTTTTATTACAAATATCTTCACTGGAAAAAAGAAAACAAAATAGTATTTTTCAATTCACTTAAAACAAATACAATCTCTTTATCATGAAAGTGCAATCTCTTTATCATAAAAGTTGAACTTACAAATGTAGAATTATGTACAAAAAATAACTGCACTCAAAAAATAAAACAATGTAAAACTTTTGGAACCTATAAGTCCAGTCAGTCCTACTTTCTGTTCAGCCAGTTGTTCAGACAAAGAAATTTGTTTATATTTGCAGGCGATAATGCTGCCCACTGCTTGTTTACAATGTCACCTGAAAGTGAGAACAGGCGTTCGCATGGCACTATTGTAGCCAGCGTTGCAAGATATTACATGCCAGATGTGCTAAAGATTCATATGTCCCTTCATGTTTCAGCCACCATTCCAGAGGACATGCATCCATGCTGATGATAGGTTCTGCTCGATAACAATCCAAAGCAGTGCGGACTGACACACATTCATTTTCATCATCTGAATCAGATGCTCCCATCAAAAAATTGATTTTCTTTTTTGGTGGTTCCAGTTCTGTAGTTTCTACATTGGACTGTTGCTCTTTTATGACTTCTGAAAACATGCTCTCAGATTTTGGAAGGCACTTCAGATTTTTAAACCTTAGGTTGAGTGCTGTAACTACTTTTAGAAATCTCACATTGGTACCTTCTTTACATTTTGTCAAATCTGCAGGGAGAGTGTTCTTAAAATGAACATGTACAGAGTCATCATCCGAGACTATTACATGAAATATATGGCAGTATGCAGGTAAAACTGAGCAGAAGATGTACAGTTCTCCTCCAAGGAGTTCAGTCACAAATTTAATTAATGCATTATTTTTTTAACGAGCCTCATCGGCATGGAAACGTCCTCTGGAATGGTGGTCAAAGCATGAAGGGGCATACAAATTTTTAGCATACCTGGCATGTAAATACCTAGCAATGCTGGCTACAACAGTGCCATGAGAACACCTGTTCTTAATTTCAGGTGACGTAAATAAGAAGCGGGCAGCATTATCTCCCGTAAATGTAAACAAACTTGTTTGTCTTAGTGATTGGTTGAACAAGAAGTAGGTCTGAATGGACTTGTAGGCTCTAAAGTTTTACTTTTTGTTTTTGAGAGCAGATATGTAACAACAAAAATCTACATTTGTAAGTTGCACTTTCACGATAAAGAGATTGCGCTACAGTACTTGTATGAGGCAAATTGAAAAATACTATTTTTTATAATTTTTACAGTGCAAATATTTGTAATAATAATAAGTGAACACTATACACTCTGTATTCTGTGTTGTAAATTGAAATTGTTGACTTCAGAAAAGCAGACTTTGACTCCCTCAGGGAACTGATGAGCAGGATCCCCTGGGGGAATAACATGAGGGGCAACGGAGTCCAGGAGAGCTGGCTGTATTTTAAAGAACCCTTATTGAGGTTGCAGGAAAAAACTATCTCGGTGTGCAGAAAGAATAGTAAATATGGCAGGCGACCAGCTTGGCTTAACAGTGAAATCCTTGCTGATCTTAAACGCAAAAAATAAACTTACAAGAAGTGGAAGATTGGCCAACTGACCAGGGAGGGGTATAAAAATATTGCTCAGGCATGCAGGAGTGAAATCAGGAATGCCAAGTCACACTTGGAGTTGCAGCTAGCAAGAGATGCTAACATACCTGAAGAAACCCTGCTTGTTACTATTAACAACAAGAAGAAAGTCAAGGAAAGTGTGGGCCCCTTACTGAATGAGGGAGGCAACCTAGTGACAGAGGATGTGGAAAAAGCTAATGTACTCAATGATTTTTTTGCCTCTGTCTTCACAAACAAGGTCACCTCCCAGACTGCAGCACTGGGCAGCACAATATGGGGAGAAGGTGACCAGCCTTCTGTGGAGAAAGAAGTGGTTCGGGACTATTTAGAAAAACTGGATGAGCACAAGTCCATGGGGCCGGATGCGCTGCATCCGAGAGTGCTAAAGGAGTTGGCGGATGTGATTGCAGAGCCATTGTCCATTATCTTTGAAAACTCATGGTGATCAGGGGAGGTCTCAGATAGCTGGTAAAAGGCTAATGTAGTGCCCATCTTTAAAAAAGGGAAGGAGGAGGATCTGGGGAACTACAGGCCAGTCAGCCTCACCTCAGTCCCTGAAAAAATCATGGAGCAGGTCCTCAAGAAATCAATTCTGAAGCACTTAGAGGAGAGGAAAGTGATCAGGAAAAGTCAGCATGGATTCACCAAGGGCAGGTCATGCCTGACTAACCTAATTGCCTTCTATGAGGAGATAACTGGGTCTGTGGATGAGGGGAAAGCAGTGGATGTGCTATTCCTTGACTTTAGCAAAGCTTTTGATACAGTCTCCCACAGTATTCTTGCCAGCAAGTTAAAGAAGTATGGGCTGGATGAATGGACTGTAAGGTGGATAGAAAGCTGGCTAGATCGTCGGGCTCAACGGGTAGTGATCAACGGCTCCATGTCTAGTTGGCAGCCGGTTTCAAGCGGAGTGCCCCAAGGGTCGGTCCTGGGGCCGGTTTTGTTCAATATCTTCATTAATGATCTGGAGGATGGCGTGGATTGCACTCTCAGCAAGTTTGCAGATGACACTAAACTGAGAGGATTGGTAGATTTGCTGGAGGGTAGGGATAGGCTACAGAGGGACCTAGACAAATTAGAGGATTGGGCCAAAAGAAACCTGATGAGGTTCAACAAGGACAAGTGCAGAGTCCTGCACTTAGGACGGAAGAATCCCATTCACTCTTAAAGCCTAGGAAGCAGTTCTGCAGAAAAGGACCTAGGGGTTACAGTGGACGAGAAACTGGATATGAGTCAACAGTGTGCCCTTGTTGCCAAGAAGGCTAATGTCATTTTGGGCTGTATAAGTAGGGGCATTGCCAGCAGATCGAGGGACGTGATCATTCCCCTCTGTTTGACGTTGGTGAGGCCTCATCTGGAATACTGTGTCCAGTTTTGGGCCCCACACTACAAGAAGGATGTGGAAAAATTGGAATGAGTCCAGCGGAGGGCAACAAAAATGATTAGGGGTCTGGAGCACATGACTTATGAGGAGAGGCTGAGGGAACTGGGATTGTTTAGTCTGCAGAAGAGAAGAATGAGGGGGGATTTGATAGCTGCTTTCAACTACCTGAAAGGGGGTTCCAAAGAGGATGGATCTAGACTGTTCTCAGTGATAGTAGATGGCAGAACAAGGAGTAATGGTCTCAAGTTGCAGTGTGGGAGGTTTAGGTTGGATATTAGGAAAAACTTTTTCACTAGGAGGGTGGTGAAGCACTGGAATGGGTTACCTAGGGAGGTGGTGGAATCTCCTTCCTTAGAGGTTTTTAAGGTCAGGCTTGACAAAGCCCTGGCTGGGATGATTTAGTTGGGAATTGGTCCTGCTTTGAGCAGGGGGTTGGAGTAGATGACCTCCTGAGTTCCCTTCCAACCCTGATACTCTATGATTCTATGATAAAATATTTGAAAATGTAGAAAAACATCCAAAATATTTAATAAATTTAAATTGGAATTCTGTTATTTAACAGTGCTATTCAAACTGTGATTAATCACGATTAATTTTTTAAATTGCAATTAATTTTTTTAGTTAATCACGTGAGTTACTTCGATTAATTGACAGCCCTATAATCCATATTTACCTCACAAAAGTGGGTTGTGAGTCTTTGTAAACTGCTTTGAAATCCTCACATGTAGCCTGAGTCCTGACTTTCAGAAGGGCACAACACCCACAACAATCCTGAGTTTCAAAAGATCTTTGTTCTTCATTTATGTGCCTAAATCAGTAATCCAGTTTTTCACAAGCCTCCAACACCCCATCAGTTCCTATTGTTCTCAGTGAGAAGTTGCTAGGTGCTGGGCATTTCTAAGATATAATCCCTGATTTTCAAAGGTTTTGAGTATCTGCAGCTCCCATTGACTTCATTGAGAGCTAAGGTTGCTCAGCATTTCTGGATATCAAGCCAGTTCTGAGTGCCTATGTGTGGTTTTAGGAGTCTAATTTTAGATACCTAGGGTAAAATTTTTAAAAGTGCTTGAGTCCTCTTGACTTCTAAACCACAGAGACATTTTTGAAAATTATACCCTTATATTTGAAAGTTTTGGCCTAAATGTCTACCTGTTCGAGAGAGTGAAAATTAATTGCATTAATATTAGTCAGACTAAACAGCAGCTGCCACTTTTTTCTTTTAGGGAAATATTTAAATGTTGTTCGAGAATGTGGTTGTGATGTTACCTGCCCTGAGGCTAAAGAGGTCATCTACACATTGAAAGAGCGAGCATATGTGGAACAAATAGAAAAAGCTTATAACTATGCTAGCAAGGTTCTTCTGGATTTCCTAATGGAGGAAAAAGAACTTGTGGCTCATTTGAGGTTTGATTTATTTCCTAAATGTATATTAATGTTTGTATTTAAATAGTGAAGTAATGATCTTTTCACCTTTTGGGTTTTTTCCGTGCCATGTTACCATTACATCATTGCAGTTCCAATAGAAATTCTGATCTGTAAAAATAAAGCAAACTAGATTTATGAGTTTAATGTGAAAAACAAATGGTTCTGTCAAGTATTAGGTCAAAAATGTATCTCAGTTGGAATTCTCAGAATCATAGACGTATTAAATCATCCAATGTATTCCTCAGGGCCAGTGCAGGATCATCCTGCAGTGCAGGATGCTTTGTAGTGATTTGCCCAGGAATGGGGCACATGTTTAATAAAAAATCTGAACACACAAACACCTGGATTAGAGGGTGGGGAAAAAGGAAGACATAATAGTTCTAGTTGTATGTCCAATCACAGGAAAATGCATCCTCTACATGAGAGTCTGCATACTGGCTGAGAGCTGATGGCTTTTGCTCCTTTTTTTCTACATTTAGCATTACAGATAGTTAACTTACTTAGCTGTCAGGAACAGTATCCCTGATAATGTCACAGCAAACCTGGTGGCTGAACTTAGTGACTTTGTCTTCACCCACAACTGTTTCAGATTTGGGGACAATATAGACCTTCAAGTCAGTGGCACTGCTATGGGTACTCCATGGCCTCACAGTATGCCAACATTTTTATGGCTGACTTAGAACAATGCTTCCTCAGCTCTTGTCCCCTAATGCCTCTACTCTGCTTGTGCTACATTGATGACATCTTCATCATCTGGACCCGTGGAAAAGAAGCCCTTGAGGAATTCCACCATGATTTCAACAATTTCTATCCCACCATCAACCTCAGCCTGGACCAGTCCACACAAGAAATCCACTCCCTAGACACTACAGTGCTCATAAGCGATGGTCACATAAACACCACCCTATACCGGAAACCTACTGACCGCTATACTTACCTACATGCCTCCAGCTTTCATCCAGACCACATCGCATGATCCATTGTCTACAGCCAAGATCTAAGATACAACCGCATTTGCTCCAATCCCTCAGACAGAGACAAACACCTACAAGATCTCTATCAAGCATTCTTAAAACTACAATACCCACCTGCTGAAGTGAAGAAACAGATTGACAGAGCCAGAAGAGTACCCAGAAGTCACCTACTACAGGACAGGCCAAGAAAGATACAGAAAGCCACTAGCCATCACCTTTAGCCCCCAACTAAAACCTCTCCAGCACATCATCAAGAATCTACAACCTATCCTGAAGGACAGTCCCTCACTCTCACAGATCTTGGGAGACAGGCCAGTCCTTGCTTACAGACAACCCCCCAACCTGAAGCAAATACTCACCAGCAACCACACAACAAAAACACTAACCCAGGAACCTTTCCTTGCAACAAAGCCCGTTGCCAACTCTGTCCACATATCTATTCAAGGGACACCATCATAGGACCTAATTACATCAGCTACACTATCAGGGGCTTGTTCACGTGCACATCAACCAATGTGATAAATACCATCATGTGCCAGCAATGCTCCTCTGCCATATACATTGGCCAATCTCTACGCAGACAGTCTCTATGCAAAATAATAAGTGGCCACAAGTCAGACATCAAGAATTATAATATTCAGAAACCAGTCAGAGACTACTTCAGCCTCCCTGAACACTCAATTACAGACCTCAAAGTTGCAATTCTTCAACAAAAAAATATCAAAAACAGACTCCAACGAGAAACTGCAGAATTGGAATTAATTTGCAAACTGGACACCATTAAATTAGGCTTGAATAAAGACTGGGGGTGGATGGGTCATTTCACAAACTAAAAGCTATTTCCCTATGCTAATTTTTCCTCTGTTGTTACTCACACCTTCTTGTCAACTGTTTGAAATGGGCCATCTTGATTATCACTACAAAAGGTTTTTTTCTCCTGTTGATAATAGCCCACCTTAATTGATTAGTCTCAGAGTTGGTATGGCAACTCCCATTTTTTCATGTTGTGTATGTGTGTGTATATATATATCTATATCTTCTTAATGTATTTTCCACTGCGTGTATCTGATGAAGTGGGTTTTAGCCCATGAAAGCTTATGCCCAAATAAATTTGTTAGTATCTAAGGTGCCACAAGTACTCCAGTTCTTTTTGCTGATACAGACTAACACTCTGAAACTTAACTTACTTTCTAACTCTCTTCTTTTTTGTATTTGCATTTTGTTGAGTAGGTCTATAAAGCACTACTTCCTAATGGACCAAGGAGATTTCTTTGTTCACTTCATGGATCTAACAGAAGAGGAACTGAAAAAGCCGGTAGATGACATTATACCTACTAGATTAGAAGCTTTGCTTGAATTAGCCTTGAGAATGAGCACTGCCAACACAGACCCATTTAAAGATGATTTAAAGGTAAGAGTCCATATAAGGAGAAAATAATCTGAAATAGAGCAGTGAGGCCCATCCATGTCCTAGAAAAATCCATATGCTTTAAAGAAAATTGTAAAAGCAAAGCAAAGAATCCTAGAAAATATAGATGGAAGAAAAAGCCCTCTTCAGCTGTCTCAGGATACTCTCCTTTCCACTTCCATTCCTGCTTCATTATTGACTCCTGTGCTGAAAGGATGAGGTGGACTCAGTATTGCTGAGTGCATACTTCCACTTTTATTTCTAGCTCTGAACTGCATAGCCCAAAATAATAAAATGAAGTGTTTGAGTCAATTAGTAGCGTCTGTCTATCTATTATGTTCAGAAACTTTAGCATGAAAGTCCCAAGAACTTCTTGAACCTTTGTTCAGGTCTAGCTGTCCAGTAGTAACTGACATTCAGCAGAGATGGATCTTTGCTGGCCCTTGTTTAGCTCTCTTGAAGGTAATGATCTCTCCACAAAACATCAAATTGACCATTCTTCTGTCTGTTCATGCTCTAATGTCACCAGAGCTGACACTGCTGATTAGCTCATCAACAGCATGATGGATACTGTACCAGTCGCTATTACTTAACTTGAGAATGAATCTAACAACATTCCATACAGTGCATTCAGGCCAGTCCTCTTGCCACACGTCTGTAGCTAAACAATAATAGAAAATGTCCAGCAACATCTTTCTCCTGCTCTTTGTTTCTTTACAGATTGACCTGATGCCCCATGATCTTATTACACAGCTCTTGAGAGTTCTGGCCATTGAAACGAAACAGGAAAAGGCCATTATCAATGCTGATCCCACAGAGCTCACTCTCAGTGGCCTAGAAGCATTTTCTTTTGATTACATTGTCAAATGGCCTCTGTCACTCATTATAAACAGGTAAAGTATTAGGCCACAAAGGAAAACTGCAAACCTACTTCTGCACAGAACTCATACAGTAGTTAAAAAAGCAAGACAAAACAACAGAATGTCTCTTTCTTGGAAGATGTAAACTCCCTAGGTTAGTGATACGTAAAGGGGCAGCACTGAGGTCATTTACTTCCATTGCTATGCCTGTTAGATCCTTAGACCATGACTTTATCTGTATTAAAACACTGCCAAATTATTGGTTATATGACCAAAATACCTGAGGTGTCTTTAGAATTTCAGGCTTCTATTTTAAACTATATAAAAACATAAAACTTATCTGGAAATGCTAGCAACATATTTTATAACTTAAGATTGCCTATGCATTTCCAGTCTAACTCTCACCGCCCCCTGTTGTAGTCACTCATAACTTTCTGACATGGTTGCCTTTCAGGCAGATATATTCCAAGTTAGGTCTCTGCTTGAAGGTGAATTCTTGTTTTAGAGTTTGAGCAAATGGATCAGCCATTCTTTGAATGAGAGAAGAGTTGGGGAAATACATTTCCCTCATTATTTTTAAAAAAAGGCACTTCTGTAGTAGTTCTTGAAACAAAATGGAGGGGTGGTATGGGCAAACCATTGTCATTGAGAAATGCCTTAAGTGATGTGGTGAAAATTGGTTTTTATTTGACCAAGTTACGATAGTTTGAAAATTCCACTTAAGCTGCAGCATAATCCTCTGCAAAAAGCTGCATCTATTGGGTGGGGCACAAGGGCCTCTTTGTGGCACTGAACATTTGGTGTCCAAAGATATTAACAGAAGTGCCAGTCCCACCCACCTCTGTTCCCCCTTTTAATGCATTGACAGCAAGTAGAGGAACTGTCACTGTGTCCAGAGCCTGGTCCTTGGCCACGTCTTTCTCCTTTTTCTCTTAAAAATCTTGGTGAAAAGTAGAAGCATTAGCACTAGTTTTTAGTGTAGTTGGTGCACTGCTGCATGCTTTGGCATCTGACAGCCTTCCAGCACTCCTTCCCCAGACGGGGATGAGTGTGTTTTTTTTCAGAACTGTGCAGAACAGTCAGGTGTGTGTGTGGGGGGGGGGGTTTGGGGGTGTGTGGCTGACTGGCTGTTCAAGGTGTTGGGGAGTTTGAGGAAGGGGTGCTGGAAGACTGGCATCACTACTGGGGCAGTTATGATTGTGGTTGCTTTAGTGGTGAGTAGTGCATCTCTGGGTGGAGGAGTAAAATGTATGTCATGTTAGATGCCTTAGCTTTTTATTTCCTTGCTTTGGTGGTTTTGTATTATGTGTGGTGTATAGAGCAACCTTATCTTGTCTGCTAATTAGAATGGGGTTTAATCTTTATTATCTTCGTTCTTCCTGTGTTCTATTTCCAGGAAAGCTTTAACCAGATACCAGATGCTTTTCAGACACATGTTCTATTGCAAGCACGTGGAGAGACAGTTGTGCAATGTTTGGATCAGCAATAAGGCTGCTAAGGAGTACTCACTACATTCAGCTAAGTGGTATGGCTTTTTTACTCCCACTGGAGCATTGTGAAGTTTTTTCTTCCTCTTAGTGGTTACACATTTTAAATGTCCCTTGTTCTGGTCCTTTCGCTAAGTCATTGTACATGCTTTTGCCAGGCGAAGAGCAAACTGCAGTTGTTTTAAGCAGCATTTCAGCATCTGATAGAAAGCCTGCTGATTAATTCAGACCTTGTTATTGGTCATTCTTCTTTAAAGAGAATTTAGTGCTAGTAAAGTATTAGTAAAGTGTACCCACCCCCACTGAGGTCCCTGGTGGTCTTAGCCCCCAATAAGAAAGATGACAGGGCAATAGGTGTCTACCCTGAAATCAAAGTATGCTAAAACACTCAACCTGTTTGGCAGAAAGCTGGCCTGCAGTTCAGGATCACTAACCAGCTGGCATTGCTGGGGCACTATGACTTCAACTTCTGGGACAATATATTAAAATGTATAGACATATTGCCAAAGGATGCAAGACAGGAATTTCTCGGTTGCTGAATGAGGGAAAGTTATTGGCTAGAACCTCATTTCAGGCGGGGTTGGATGCGGCTGACTCTGCTGCTAGGGCATGGTGTTGGCCATTTCAATGCACAGATGTTCATGGCTCCAGTCATTAGGTCTCCCTCAAGAGGTCCAACAGACTTTCCCTTTGAAGGGTCATCCCTTTTTCTCCAAGCAGATGACATGACAAGCCACATAGTCTGAAAGACTCCAGGTCAACACTCAGATCTTTGGGCACATATATACCAAATAAAAAGCAGTTTTGTCCTCAGCAGCCACACTGCTATTTTACTTTCACACCTTGCCACTAGGACCTAGTGAGAAAGAAGAGCAGAGGATACAGGGGAAGACCTCCCCCTTCTTCAGAAGCTGCTAGTTCATTTTGGCAATCTGGGAGTGCAAAGCAAACACTTTGTGTTTATCAAAGACAGCCTACCAGTTTCCATAGTACCAGCCTCTCCTACTCCTCTGTTTACCAACTAGCTATCACACTACCCGAGTATTTGTTCTTGCCTCACCACAGACCAGTGGGTCTGAAGCACGGTGGAATTGGGATACACCCTTTAGTTCATTTCTCTCCCCCCCCTTCCCACTTCCTTCCCTATCCGTCTTCAGGGACCACTCTCATGAGGAAGTTCTCCTTTGGGAGGGGCAGTGCCTCCTACAGTTGGGAGCCATAGAGGAGGATCCGCAGTTGCACAGAGGGAAGGGGTCTTATTCCCTCTATTTCCTGATCCCAAAAGCAAAATGAGGCCTCAGACCCATACTAGACCTGTGACACCTCAACAAACATTTAAAAAGGATAAAGTTTTGCATAACCATGCTGGCTTCCATTATCCCCTCCCTTGGTCCTGGAGACTGGAATTCTGCACTCAACTTAAAAGATTCACATTTCCATATGGCAATACAAAAGTGTATAGTAGCAGTGGCTCCTTTCCTCAGAAAATCAGGAATTCAGGTGTTTCCCCACCTGGATGACTGGTTGGTGAGAGGATGGTCCAACACTCAGGTGCAGTCCAGTATGATTGTGATCCAATCCACCTTTGACACGCGAGGCATCAGCAGGACAGAGAAGTCAGTCCTGTCTCCTGTACAAAAATAGAGTTCATAGGAGCAGTCTTGGACTCTCCAAAAGCAAGGCCTTCCTTCCCCAGGTACATAAGAATGACTCTATTGGGTCAGACCAAAGGTCCATCTAACCCAGTATCCTGTCTTCTGACAGTGGCCAGTGCCAGGTGCCCCAGCGGGAATGAACAGAACAGGTAATCATCAAGTGATCTATCCCCTGTCACTCATTCCCAGCCTCTGGCAAACAGAGGCTAGGGACACCATTTTAGACTATGCTAGCCATTGCTTTAGATCTGAAGGTTTATCCCACTGTGACAGTGCGAAATTGCCTCAGGCTTCTTGCGGCCATAACAGGTTTTTGTCAGAAGATAGACGGATATTCAGTATTCACTCATTCGACAGCAAACAGATTCCTCAAGGGTATGTGTAACCTCTTCCCAAAAATCAGATGGACAACTCAGAATCTTTAGAAAAGGGAAATTTAATTAAAATACCTTGTAATTCTCCTTCTCTGAAAGTATCCTTGTAATGGTCTCTAGGCCTTAAAATGAATGAGATCTCTCCTTGGCTGTACTGCCTTATCTTAGGTTTGCAGGTGTAATGGTTAGTGATCGCTCTCAGGGAACAGAAATGGTCTCAGGGAGGCACTCTGAAATTCATGAATGAGCACATGCAGTTGGTTCCATGGTTGGAGTTCCATGAACAGGGTGGACTAGAATCTTCCTTCATCCTCAGTGTGAGGAAAATCATGGTAGCCCCTGATGATCCTAGCCAGTCTCTCTTTCTTGGAAGCAGGCGAGCAAGGCAGGCTGGGAAATGTAGACTGTCTGGGTAACCATGCTGTAGTCCCAGCCCTGTCTTATTCATAATTTTGTAAAGACTTCTTTAACAATTATATCGAAGCATACACCTCTGAAGAGTTTTTGAATTAACATAAGAACAGCCATACTGGGTCAGACCAAAGTTCCATCTAGCCCAGTATCCTGTCTTCCGACAGTGGCCAATGCCAGGTGCCCCAGAGAGAATGAACAGAACAAGTAATCATCAAGTGATCCATTCCCTGTCACCCATTCCCAGCTTTTGGCAAACAGAGGCTCGGGATGCCATCACTGCCCATTCTGGCTAATTACCATTGATGGACCTATACTCCATGAATTTATCTAGTTCTTTTTTGAACCCTATTATAGTCTTGGCCTTCACAACATCCTCTGGCAAAGAGTTCCACAGGTTGACTGTGCGTTGTGTCAAGAAATACTTCCTTTTGTTTGTTTTAAACCTGCTGTCTACTAATTTAATTTGGTGACCCTTGGCTCTTGTGTTATGCGAAGGAGTAAATAACACTTCCTTATTTACTTTCTCCACACCAGTCATGATTTTGTAGACCTCTATCATATTCCCCCTTAGTCATCTCTTTTCCAAGCTGAAAAGTCCCAGTCATATTAATCTCTCCTCATACAGAAGCCGTTCCATAGGCCTAATCATTTTTGTTGCCCTTTACTGAACCTTTTCCAATTCCAGTATATCTTTTTTGAGATGGGGTAACCACATCTGCACGCAGTATTCAAGATGTGGGCATACCATGGATTTATATAGAGGCAATATGATATCCTCTATCCCCTTTCTTGGAAGCTGCGTGGTTGAACCTGCTACAGCTCACATGCTCAGACCCCATTAGAAAGGTTCTTCTGGGTAGCAGAAAACCTTCAACTAGAGCGATTTACCTAGCCAAGTGGAAGAGATTTGCAATTTGGTGCTCACAGAGTCATATCCCTCCAACACAATCATCGGTCACCTTTATCTTGGACTAACTCCTAAAGCTGAAACAGCAGGACTTGTCTCACTCCTCGATAAAGGTTCACCTGGCTGCCATCTCAGCTTTTCACCCAGGAGAGCATGGATGCACCATCTTTACTAATGAAATGGTGCAGCGGTTCCTCAAGGGGTTGGACAGATTATATCCTCATATTCAGCAGCCCACCTCCCACATGGGACCTTAACTAGGTACTCTCGAGGCTGATGGGGCCCCCGTTCGAGCCCCTAGCGACCTGTTCACTTCTCTGCCTTTCCTACAAGATGGCCTTTTTGTTGCAATAACATCAACCAGAAGGGTGTCCAAGCTCAAGGCTCTCACATCCCACCCCCTATATACCATTTCTTACAACGATAAGGTGCAACTGCGACCTCACCTGGTGTTCCTCCTGAAGGTGGTCTCGAATTTCCATGCCAATCAAGACATATTCCTTCTGGTCTTTTTCCTGAAATCCCGTATCAATAGCCATGAGCAGAGCCTCCATTCCTTGGATGTGCAGCATGCATTGGCCTTTTATGTTGAACAAACTAAGCCGTTCTGCAAGTCAAACCAGCTATTTGTTGCGGTAGCTGACAGGATGAAAGGCCTCCCAGTGTCCACACAAAGGATATCCTCATGGATCACATCCCGTATTGGGGTTTGCTATGATCTTGCAAAGGTCCCTGCCCCCACTTTGACTGCACGTTCCACCAGAGCTCAGGCATCTTCGTCGGACTTCCTGGCCCTGGTACTGATCCAGGAGATATGTAGAGTGGCTACGTGGTCTTTGGTCCACACCTTCACTTGACATTACGCAATCAGCCAGCATGCCAGGGATGATGCAGTGTTCGACTGGGCTGTGATTTAATCAGCAATTCCATAAACTCCGACCCCACCTCCTAGGTAAGGCTTGGGAGTCATCTAATTGTAATCTATATGAGCAAGCACTCGAAGAAGAACTCACCTTCTCATAACTGTTGTTCTTAGAGATGTGTTGCTCATATCCGTTCCAAATCCACCTGCCTTCCCTTCTGTCGGAGTATCTGGCAAGAAGGAACTGGAGAGGCAGCGAGTTGGCAGGGCCCTATATGTGGTGCCATGAAGGCACGACTCCAGGGGGTTCCAGAGCCAATCCAATGGATGCTGCTAAGGGGAAAAATCTTCTGGCGAACTGTGCAGGCGGCGTGCACGCACGTAATTGGAACAGATGTGAGCAACGCATCTCGAAGAACAAGTTACAAGAAGGTGAGTAAACATTTTATTTCCTGTCTTCTGGGTGGTTGTCTTCAGTTGTGCTTCACCTGCCTGTCTAAAGTCAATTCCCAGTTATGGTTGCCATCTCTGAGTTTTGCTGCTTGTTGCCTCTTTCAGGTTTGCTGGTGCTTTCACACTACGACAGCGGATGCTGAATTTTGTACAGAATATCCAGTATTATATGATGTTTGAAGTGATGGAACCTACATGGCATATCCTTGAGAAAAACTTGAAATCGGTGAGTTTAGTGGTTTGACCTGTGGCCTGTTGGACAAGAGTCCCACATCACTGAACTTTACTCTTATCCCTTTTTGTTTAAGAAAAAATCAGATTTCAGTTACTTAAAGTAAATATTTAAATGTACTGTTCTCTGGAAAACAGTTACTGTGTTCCCCACACTTACTGCGCCAGAAGACATTGTTGGGAATTCTATAAGTGCTATTCCTGTGGTGATTACATCAGAAGCCTGACAATGCTTCTGCCTAGAAAGGAAAGAGACTTAAGGAGGGGCAGCTAAGGGAAGATATTGGATCCAGACAAGAGTTTTCCAGAAGGACACTTGTCTTACTCCCCATTATTTTATTGCCTTCTTAGTAGTCTAGATTGGAGTGACTCTCACTAGCATTGTTGTCCCTTGGCATGTGGCTGTTCCAGTGATTGAAGTTTACAATGCTAGTTTGATTTTTGTATGTGTTTGTGCACCAGCACCTGCTAAGAGAATAGTTAACTCCTGCAGAAGAGTTTGCAACACACACTTTTGGATGTGGGAGACCCACAAAAGTAGCTCTTTTTCTTTCCAAAATTTATTCCTCCAGAGGCTGTTCCTGTGCAGGCAGACACTTACAGGGCTAAAATTGTTGGTCTCACCACACCACAGTAGTGCTGACTCCTCTTCTTCACTTCCCAGCTTTATTATTAATAAAGGCTTTTCCTCTCTTAGAACCACACTTTTCTCTGTGCTCCAGCGTCTGCTTACACCACCATGTGACATGGTGCCAGCAGTGGCTGGATCCTATCTACCAAGAGAGAAGAAAATAACAGGAACAGAAGAAAGATTGCAACTCCTTTGCATGAGGGGAGAATGGTCCCAGAGCACTGGGATGCAAAGGTTTTAGACATACCCAGGAATCATTGATGCAGAGTTTTGGCTGACTCTAACTGTGACTATGACTAATGATCACTCTGAATTCTTTTGTATGTTCACTCCAATCTCCCTGAGGGTCCAGAGGACTAGACTTTTGGTCAGGAAGGTTGGGTGACATATACATTGCTTTTGTTTGTTATGACAGTCAGTTATGAAACAGAATCATCCTAATCACTAATTTGCTATTAAAGGCATGATACAGTCTTGTAAGGGAATTGTCAGCAAGGGTTTAGACCTCCCCAAGCATCTGGGGAAAACTTCCATTGATTTCAATAAGGCATATATTGCACTACATGTTTGGAGCACAGAACTAGCTCTTAATCACACTTTGGGACTGTTTGGGTGAGTTTTTCCCTACCTGGTATTCCATGAATTAGGATCACTGAGATTTAGAAATTACAGGAAACAGCAGCCCCTTTCAGGCTGATGTTCTGCGTTGTGCCAATCTCTCCTCGTTTTCGTCAAGCAGACTGTCATAAAAAAGAGCTCTGAAATGGAAAAGGAACCCCTTGGCATAAGAACCAACATCTCTGACTCATTGGGGAATGGAGTTTATCCCTATTCCATTCTAGTTCTGGGAAAGGTTGTGCTTTTGACCCTTGTTGGCTCTGAGAAGTGTAAGCAGATGTCTTAGATGTATTTGCTATAATACCCTTCTCGTGACTCAATTTGTGTTCTTAATCTCTGCACATCTTGAGTCAGTGTAGAGTGTTATCTGAATGTAAACTTGTTAAAACTTGAAGCCATATCAGTTGAGATGACTAAAAACTTGTAAAACCCTACAGAAACAGTATCTCAATCTCATTTTGTTCCCATAATGTATTTCCGGTCTGAGTTTAACCTTACATTTTAAGCACTATGATCTTCTCAATATCTCATAGTAATTTTACTTTTTCTTTTTCCATTAATTTATTTCACATCACTAATGATATTTTAAATCTCTGGTAGCAGGCTAGTGTAAGGAATTGGTTGATGTGTTGTTTATTGTTGTGTTTTCCTGTAACAGGCTTCCAATATTGATGATGTCCTGAGCCACCATACGAGCTTTCTGGATAACTGTCTAAAGGACTGCATGCTAACAAATCCTGAGCTGCTGAAGATCTTTTCCAAGCTGATGTCTGTTTGTGTCATGTTCACAAACTGTATGCAGGTATGGGGCCTCCCAGCACTCACCACAGGGCTTGCAGCTGCTCAAAATGCCACTTCCCTCTTCTCGCAGTGCCATTTCTTTTGACTTGCCCCTCTCTCCTCCCTCTGAAATACTTTGCTTCTTTCACTGGCCTCTCCTGTTCCTGTGAGCAGCCTCTTCAGCTTTCTTTTTACTATTCTGACAGCTGCTTTGGCAAGAAGATGATGACTGAAACATCCTAGGGAAAGTTTGAGTTTGTTGTTCCAAGAATATTGATAGAGTTTATTACTGATGAGAATTGACTCGTAGTGCTTGTTAAGAATATAAAAATGGCCATACTGAGTTAGATCAATGGTCCATTTAGTCCAATATCGTGTCTTCCGCAAGTGGCCACTACCAAATGCTTCAGAGGAAATGAACAGAACAGGGCAATTACTGAGTGAACCATCCCCTGTCATCTAGTCCCATCTTCTGGCAGTCAGATACTTAGGGACATCCAGAGCATGAGGTTGCATCCCTGGCCATCTTGGCTACTAGCCATCGATGGACCTATCCTCCATGAACTTAACTAATTATTTTTTGAACCCACTTCTATTTTTGACCTTCACATTGTTCCATGGCTACGAGTTCCACTGGTGGACTCTATATTGTGTGAACAAGTACTTCCTTTTGTTTGTTTGAAACCTGATGCCTGTTGATTTCATTGGATGACCCCCCTTGTTTATGTGTTCTGTGAAGGGGTAAATAACACTTCCTTATTCATTTTCTTCACATCATTCATGATTTTATTGACCTCTGTAATACCCCCTTCAGTTGTCTCTCTTCTAAGCTGAATAGTCTTTTTAACCTCTCCTCATATGGAAGCTGTTCAATACCACCAATCCATTTTTGTTGCCTTTCTCTATACCTTTTCCAATTCTAATAGATCTTTTTTGAGATGGGGCAGCCAGAACTGCATGCAGTATTCAAGGCATGGTCGTACCATGGATTTATATAGTGGCATTGTGCTATTTACTGTTTTGTTCCTATCCCTTTCTAATGGTTCATAACATTCTGTTGGCTTTTTGGTCTGCTGATGCACATTGACTAACCACAATGACTCCAGGATCTCTCTCTGGAGTGGTAACAGCTGATTTAGACCCCATCGTTTGGTATGTATAGATGAGATTATATTTCTCTATGTGCATTACTTTACATTTATCAACACTGAATTTCATCTGCTATTTTGTTGCCTAGTTACCCAGTTTTGTGAGACCCTTTTATAACTCTTCACATTCTGCTTTGGACTTAATTATCTTGACTAGTTTAGTATCATCTGCAAACTTTGCCACCTCACTGTTTACCCTTTTTTCCAGATCATTTTATGAATATGTTGAACAGCACTGGTCCCAGTATAGATCATTTACCTCTTTCCTTTTTGAAAACTGACCAGTTATTCCCATCTTTTGTCTCCTGTCTTTTAACCAGTTACTGATCAATGAGAAGTCCTTCCTTCTTATCCCATGACTGCTTATTTTGCTTAAGATCCTTTGCTGAGGGATCTTGTCAAAGGTTTTCTGAAACGCCAAGTACACTATATCCACTGGATCATCCTTGTCCACATTTGTTGGCATCCTCATAGAATTCTAATAGATCGGTGAGGCATGATTTCCCTTTGCAAAGGCTGTGTTGACACTTCCCCAGCATATCGAGTTCATCTGTGTGCCTGATCATTTTATTCTTTTCTATAGTTTCAACCAGTTTGCCTTGTACTGCAGTTAGGCTTACCAGCCTGTAGTTGTCAGGATTGCCGCTAGAGCCTTTTTTAAACATTGGTGTTACATTAGCTATCCTCCAGTTATCTGGTACAGGACCTGACTTAAATGATGGGTTACATACCCGTTAGTATTTCTGCCATTTCATATTTGAATCCTTTTAGAACTCTTGGGTGAATTCCATCTGGTCCTTGTGGCTTATTACTGTTTAATTTATCAGTTTGTTCCACAGTCTTCTCTATTGACACCTCAGTCTGGGACAGTTTCTCAGATTTGTCATCTATGCCTGATTGGTTGGAAGAGTCAGCAGACTGGCTGTTAAGCCCAGCAGCATTCAATGGCTGCTCAAAGCATTCACCCACAGCTTCAGTAGTTCCTGCACCTGTTTGTTCCCAGCCTTCTTCTAGTCCCATTCTTAACCCAGCCTTCTAACCCAGTGGTTAGAACAGGATTTGGTAGTCAGGAATATTCAGGTATGCATTGTGCAAGTTCCCTGTATATCTCTGTCATTGCATCTCTGCTCTAACTCTCAGCACCCCAGGCTCTTCCTTTCTGTCCTCTTCCCTCAAACTCTACCAGAGCACCACTGTACTGATCTGCAGCACCCTTTACTGTTCAGTCGTGGGCACCCCTAATGCACCTCAATCCTGACCTGTAATACAGTTGTTTCTGCCAGCACTGGTGTCTCATGCAAAATGATGTTGTGTTTTAGTGATGTATGGGCAGTGAAGCAATGGGAGGTCTGGTGGGAGACACCAGATTCATCACTGCCTTAACCAGGATTTGATCGCATTTACCCCACTGCTATGGAAGAAAGCTTTTGTGAACTATTGAAGCTCTAAAGTCCTGCCTGAATTAAAACCAGTTCTTATGCTTCATTTTAACTATAGAAATGTGGCTTACCATTTACAATGTTTTATCATCTACTCTTCCCACAGAGATTTACCCAAAGCATGAAGCTGAATAATGAAATGGGCCGGCTTACATTAGAGCACGGCACGATGTTGGGCCCACCAACAGAGCAGGAGCGTGCCGAGGAGGTTGTGAAGAAGCAGCTAACTAATAAAGTAAGACACCCACTTTTCAGAGTATTTATATACTTGTTCTTAACTGGCTAATTCTTCCTTCCAGACAGCACCTTGAAAGTCCAGTTTGTCTTCTTTCTACCTTTCTTCTATTGCACTGAAAAAGCCATAGAGGTACTTCACAATCATCCAGCCAGCAGCGTGTGCTGTTTCTGTTTGGTAACAAGGAGGGAATAAGTGTTCTTTAAACTAACCAGCCAGGCTCCTTTTAAGTGTGAACTTAAAAGTTTGTGTAAATAAATACATCCAAAACATTCCCCAAAGAGCGGCTTCATTCTGAGAAATGGCCCCTCAAGATTCCATGTCTATTATGCCCTTAGAAATGCCTTTAGTGAATTCAGATCAAATGTGCTCAGGTTACAAGAGAAAAAAAATATTTTTCTAACTGCTAGCACTACAAGCTCAGCCAAGTCTCTGACAGTCAGGCTGAGCTTTTTTCTTCTCAGGGATGGTTATCATTCATAGAGGTTGAAGCACTGCAAGCTTCCAGTGACAGCCATGCAGCTCTGTTGTCTTCAGTGGGTTTGCGTAGCTGTAACTGACTGGAACTTAGTACACAGTTCTGATGCTAGAGGAAAGGAAGAGAATCCAGCTTTCTGTCAATCTTACACCTATAGAGCCAGCCCAGTCAACAGATAAAAAGCACTGAATGCTTACTTTGGTCACTAAAGTCAGCAGATCTGCCTCTCCATACACACATGGAGTGGGTCTGCTGGGTAAGGGCCAGTTCCACACAGCAGCTGTTCAGTGCAGTTCCTTGTGAGATACAGAATGGTTACAGACTCAGCATACCACTAGCATCGGTAAAAAGCACTTAGCCAACCCCGTGCCCTCTCAGCTTCGTTTTGCCAACCGTGATGGTCTCTGGAACTATTCTTGCATTTGCAAGTTCTCACAGTTGATTTTATTCTTTATATATTGTAAATAATTAGTCACTAGTAGTAAAATTACTAGTGTTTAGTCAGTCAGTTATATTTTCTGGGTTTATCTGTTTTTCCATCAATCCCTGGTGCCAAGGGATGCCTTGGTCACTGTGCTTCAAGCCCTGCGTTTCCTACAATAAGTCTATGCCCTTGAGCAACCCACAGTCAAGTTGCTTGAAGTGCCTTGGGGAAGCTCATACTGGGACCTTTGCCAAATTTGCAAGGACTTTAAGCCTCAAACAAAAAAAAGATCAGGAAGCCCAGATAAAGTCTGCTCATGGAGGAGGCACCAAGACCTCCATCTGAGCCAGCCAGTCAGAATCAGCACAGAGTGCTTTGGCATCCTACCATGTCAGAGTCCTGGCACCAACCCTAGTGCCTAGGAAGAGGCATAAAAAGCAGACTGCCGAAAGGGGGCAATCCACAGCAATGAAGTTGTTGTCAGTAGCTACTGGTGTGGTGCTCTGCTCTTGTTCGATGATAACAGTCGGCTGCATGTGTTTTCCCTCTGTGTGCTCTGTGCAGATAGCTGACACAGCAAACCCCAAGAGAACCCCCAAAGACCACAGACTCTAGTAAGGTACGAAGGAACCCGAGCCAGGTTTATTGTCAAACGAAGCACAGTAATAGTTTCCCGTAGACTCTACAAGACATACAACGAATTTGTGCCCTCTGGCAATGGACCGGCTCAGTCAATGGCGGGACTTTCCACTGCCCCCTAGACCAGACAAAGATGCGCACTCTGGGACCTACTTTTATACAGTTACAGGACAGATTACCCATCCCTATTGATGTATTGAGGTACAGCCCCTTGGCTCATTAGGGTGCTGTCTCCCCCTTTGATCATGTTGTTTCAGACAAACAGATCTATCCATCATGCTGTCCTGTCTTTAAGATGCATCTGCCTGTTCTTTGTTATATCTATGGAATATCCTTGTATCGGGCTGTCCAGGTGCCATCTTGACACAAGTTCCTCTTATTAGCACTTATATGTGAATGCACCTGCTTCTAATAACCCTCTTCTCGCCAACTTCTGTGAGTGAGGCCTACCTCTGGCTCACAGCCCAGCTTTTGCTTAGCAATGCCTAGAAGTACTTTGGTTCAGGCCTCAGACTGGGCCTCTGACACAAAAGTTTGTTTCAGGGCCTCATCTTACTACAGAAGTCTGCCAGGCATGGGGATCAGAGTAAATTGCACTCTAAACCCAAGCACTCCTCTGCCTTGGTACCTCAGAAGCCGGCACCTATGCAGGTACTCTTGAGTCCAGAGCCAGAAGAGGCTCCCATATCTGCAGCACTGCACCGTACCGACTCTCTCGGTACTGACCGTGTCAGAGGTGTTTGTAGCTGCTAGTCATCTCTTGCTGTCAGAACCGGTGTCGCTGACAGAAAGAGTCATCGCTTTCAGTGCTGGTGGACATGGGTGAACTGGCTGGATCATTACAACGCATAGTACTGGACCAGTCTCGCGTACCCATGACAGCTTGCCCTTTGATATCATCAAAGGGGAAACCCACAGTGCTGGTCTTGCTGCAGACCTCTCCACCTTGGCACTGATCGCCAGCACAGTCAGGAACTGCACTCCCATGGCCACTGGAATGAGAGTTGTTCTCTTCTGAGTCAGAGATTGGGTCATACTCTTCCCAGTTTCAAAGCTGCTCTTGTTACTCCTCCAGACATTTCTAACCTTCCATGGTTCCAGTCACAGGAACACCATCGAGTGGTTGGCCAGGAGGTCGCTTGGGTCCTATGCCAGTCTAGAGGCCCTTTTGGAACCTGTGGGGTTTTCCTCTAGTTTCCAGGACACATTCCAGGCACTTCTATTTGGTGGCTTTGGAAGGATGTCCTGCACCTTCCCACTGGGCAACACCTCTTCCCGACTGTGGTACCGAGCCCAGTACCAGACTCCAAAAACAGGTTCAACAGGCCCTCCTAGATAAAGAAGGGAAGGAAGAGCATCCACAACCAGTGCTGGCCTCCTTGTCCTTCTCTCCTGACAAGGCAGTCTCAGTCGAGGGCATCTCGCCTCCCCTAGATGACTATAAAGCTCACCAAGAGTTGTTAATGAGTGTAGCCTTAAATCTGAGCATACAGATGGAGGTAGTAACAGAGTCCTCCCACAGCCTGGAAGGGTTTCTCCTGTTATTTCCTAATCCCGACAGCCAAGGGAGGTCTCAGATCTATTTTAGACCTGCATCAACTTAACAATTATTTAAAAAAGATGAAGTTCTGCATGGTCACCGTGGCATCAATTATTCCTTCTCTGGATCCCAGGGACTGATACACCACCCTTGATTTAAGAGCTGCTTCCTTCTATGCCTCAATGTACTGAGGGCACAGAAGGTTCCTCAGGTTTGTAGTCACATTACCAGTTCACAGTGCATCCATTTGGCCTGTCTGCAGTTACTCGGGTATTCCCAATATGTATGGCCATAGTGACAGTGTTACTGAGGAGATTAGGAGTGCAGGCCTACCCTTATCTGAATGACTGACTAGTCAAGGGTTGGTCCAGGACTCTGGTTGTGTCCAGTGTTTGACTCATCCGATCAGCATTCAAGGCCAAATCTACCCTTTGTCTGGTACAGAAGATAGTGTTTATTGGTGTGTGTTGGACTCTATCCAGGCCAGGGTGTTCCCCCCTCCCCAAAAGTTACAATTCCAATCGGTCCAATCCCTGGTTACACACCTCAAATGTCATCCCATCACAGCAGCCCAAAACTGTATAAGGCTCCTGAGCTGCATGGTCTCGTGCCCATGAGTGGTACAACATGCGAGACTGTAACTCAGACCCTTCCAGACTTGGCTGGTCTCAGTGTACTTGCCAAGCCATCTTTCTCTGGACATTGTATTCACAGTTCCTTCTCAGGTTCTTGTTTCTCTGAATTGGTGGTTTGATCCTCTCAATGTTTGTGTGGATGTTGCCTTCATCCACCCTTGACCGTCAGTGACTCTGGTCTCAGACGCGTCAGTGCTAGGATGGGGAGCTCACTTGGGGCCCCTCAGAACTCAAGGTCTTTGTTCATTGACAAAGATCTCTCTTCATATCAACATTAGAGAGCTCAGAGTAGTTAGTCTTGTCGGTCAGTCATTCCTGCCTCATATCAGAAGGAGAAACCTATTTGTTCTGACAGACAACACCGCAGCCATGTTTTACCTCAACAGGAAGGGAGGAGCTCACTCATCCCTCCTTTTTCAGGAAGCAGTTCATCTATAGGAATTTTGTATAGCCCATTCAGTCTACCTTGACGTCTCTTACCTTCCAGTGGTGCAGAACAAGTTAGCAGATCACCTGAGCAGGTCTTTCTTTTAGTCATCACGAGTGGTCTGTTTGCCTGGATGTAGCCAGAGGCATTTTCAAGCAGTGGGGGACTTCCCAGACAGACCTATATGTGAACAAGTATGACAGAAAATGTCACCATTTCTTCTCCTTTCAAGGCTGCCATCTGGGTTCCATCGCAGACGCCTTCCTGCTACCCTGGACGGTAAAGCTTTATTATGCTTTACCCCCAATTCTACTTGGCATGGCCATGCCAATACTGGTTCTCCACTCTACTTGATCTCTTAGTGGTGACTCCAATCTTACTTCCATTACACCTGGATTTGATCACTCAAATAGATAATAGATAAAAAGATAATGCACGCAGAAATCTAGCAACAGACTGGGGGCTATCCAGTTTATTGCACCCAATGCAGCATGTATGGTTACCTGCCCTATGGGCAGGTGGCGTATGTGTGCATTTGGTGCAAGGAGCTCCTGGCCCCCGGAGACCACGTATGGGCTTTGGAGACCAGAGTGGCTGAACTGGAGGAGCTAAGGGAGACAGAGAGGTACATAGATGAAACTTTCTGGGACATAGTAGAATGGTCCAGTCTGACAGCCTCTGTGCTGTTGAAGAGGATGAAAGTCTCAGGGAAGGAGAACATTCAACTGGAGCAGAGGGAAATGATCCCATAGTTGGGACCCTCCTTCCAGATGATGTTGTGGTATCCTCTCACACTGAGGATACCTCTCTGGGGGAAGGAACTCCAGTTATTAGGAAGAGACAGGTATTGGGCGATTCAGTCATTAGAAACACAGATAGCTGGGTTTGCGATGACCGGGAGAACTGCATGGTGACTTGCCTGCCTGGTGCAAAGGTTGCAGATCTCTTGAGACATCTAGATAAACTTAGGTGTAGTGCTGGGGAGGAGCCCGGTGGTCGTGGTACATGTAGGCAGGGGCGGCTCCAGGCCCCAGCACGCCAAGCGTGTGCTTGGGGCAGCAAGCTGCGGGGGGCGCTCTGCTGGCGCCACGAGGGTGGCAGCCAGGCTGCCTCCAGCGGCTTGCCTGCAGAGGGTCCGCTGGTCCCGCGGCTTTGGTGGACCTCCCGCAGGCGTGCCTGCAGAGGGTCCGCTGGTCCCGCGGCTTCGGAGGACCTAGGTCCGCCAAAGCCGCGGGACCAGCAGACCCTCCGCAGGCAAACCGCTGGAGGCAGCCTGCCTGCCGTGCTTGGGGCGGCAAAATCCCTAGAGCCGCCCCTGCATGTAGGTACCAGTGACATAGGGAATGATATGAAAGAGGTCCTGGAGGCCAAATTTAGGCTGCTAGGTAAGAGATTGAAGTCCAGGACCTCCATGATAGCATTCTCTGAAAATGCTTCCAGTTCTACACACAGGTCCAGTTAGACAGGCAGAACTGCAGGGCCTCAATGTGTGGATGAGACAACGGTGTAGGGAGGAGGGGTTTAGGTTTATTAGGAACTGGGGAAACTTTTGGGAAAGGGTGAGCCTATACAGGAAGGACGGACTCCACCTAAACCAAAGTGGAACCAGATTGCTGGCACTTAAAATTAAAAAGATCATAGAGCAGTTTTTAAACTAAGGGCTGCAGGAAAGCCGACAGGTGCGGAGGAGCATGTAGTTCGGACAGAGACATCCTTTAGGGAAGGATCTATTAGTGGAGATTCTCTGTGTCCGAGTAAAGAGGAGAGGATGGAAAATGATAAAATACAGCTAGGATCTGATGAGAAACAGTCAAATGAAAAAAGTCCCATCCAATTACATCATATAATGACAGACAGCTAAAAATGACAAGTTTTTAAAATGCTTATATACAAATGCTAGAAGTCTAAAAAATAAGATGAGTGAACTAGAGTGCCTCCATATTAAATGAGGATATTGATATAATAGGCATCACAGAAACTTGGTGGAATTAGGATAATGAATGGGACACAGTAATATCAGGGTACAAAATATATTGGAAGGACAGAACAGGTCATGCTGGTGGGGGAGTGGCACTATATGTGAAAGAAAGCGTAGAATCAAATGAAGAAAGAATCTTAAATGAACCAAACTGTACCATAGAATCTCTACGGATAGTAATTCCATGCTCTAATAATAAGAATATAACAGTAGGGATATATTACCAACCACCTGGCCAGGATAGTGATAGTGACTGTGAAATGCTCAGGGAGATTAGAGAGGCTATTAAAATAAAAAGCTCAATAATAACTGGAGGATTTCAACTATCCCCATATTGACTGGGTACATAAGAACATAAGAAAGGCCGTACCGGGTCAGACCAAAGGTCCATCTAGCCCAGTATCTGTCTACCGACAGTGGCCAATGCCAGGTGCCCCTGAGGGAGTGAACCTAACAGGCAATGATCAAGTGATCTCTCTCCTGCCATCCATCTCCATCCTCTGACGAACAGAGGCTAGGGACACCATTCTTACCCATCCTGGCTAATAGCCATTTATGGACTTAGCCACCATGAATTTATCCAGTCCCCTTTTAAACATTGTTATAGTCCTAGCCTTCACAACCTCCTCAGGTAAGGAGTTCCACAAGTTGACTGTGCGCTGCGTGAAGAAGAACTTCCTTTTATTTGTTTTAAACCTGCTGCCTATTAATTTCATTTGGTGACCCTTAGTTCTTGTATTATGGG
Organism: Mauremys reevesii; assembly: GCF_016161935.1. NCBI lineage: Eukaryota > Metazoa > Chordata > Testudines > Geoemydidae > Mauremys > Mauremys reevesii. The sequence goes on along the minus strand of NC_052629.1, from coordinate 64,564,762 downwards.
AATAAGTAAATAACTTTTCCTTATCCACTTTCTCAACATCACTCATGATTTTATATACCTCTATCATGTCCCCCCTTAGTCTTCTCTTTTCCAAACTGAAGAGTCCTAGCCTCTTTAATCTTTCCTCATATGGGACCCTCTCTAAACCCCTAATCATTTTAATTGCTCTTTTCTGAACCTTTTCTAGTGCTAGAATATCTTTTTTGAGGTGAGGAGACCACATCTGTACACAGTATTCGAGGTGTGGGCGTACCATGGATTTATATAAGGGCAATAATATATTCTCAGTCTTATTCTCTATCCCCTTTTTAATGATTCCTAACATCCATTTTTTGACCGCCTCTGCACACTGCGTGGACATCTTTAGAGAACTATCCACGATAACTCCAAGATCTTTTTCCTGACTCGTTGTAGCTAAATTAGCCCCCATCATGTTGTATGTATAGTTGGGGTTATTTTTTCCAATGTGCATTACTTTACATTTATCCACATTAAATTTCATTTGCCATTTTGTTGCCCAATCACTTAGTTTTGTGAGATCTTTTTGAAGTTCTTCACAATCTGCTTTGGTCTTAACTATCTTGAGTAGTTTAGTATCATCTGCAAACTTTGCCACCTCACTTTCTCCAGATCATTCTCCAGATCATTTATGAATAAATTGAATAGGATTGGTCCCAGGACTGACCCTTGGGGAACGCCACTAGTTACCCCTCTCCATTCTGAGAATTTACCATTAATTCCTACCCTTTGTTCCCTGTCCTTTAACCAGTTCTCAATCCATGAAAGGACCTTTCCTTTTATCCCATGACAGCTTAATTTACGTAAGAGCCTTTGGTGAGGGACCTTGTCAAAGGCTTTCTAGAAATCTAAGTACACTATGTCCACCGGATCCCCCTTGTCCACATGTTTGTTGACCCCTTCAAAGAACTCTAATAGATTAGTAAGACACGATTTCCCTCATGTACATGTCACCTCAGGATGGGATGGAGAGATAAAGTTTCTTGACACCTTAAATGACTGCTTCTTAGAGCAGCTAGTCCTGGAACCCACAAGAGGAGAGGCAATTCTTGATTTAGTTCTAAGTGGAGCACAAGAACTGGTCCAAGAGGTGAATATAGCTGGACCGCTTGGTAATAGTGACCATAATATAATTAAATTTGACATGCCTATAGTGGGGAAAACACCACAGCAGCCCAGCACTGTAGCATTTAATTTCAGAAAAGGGGACCACACAAAAAAAGAGGAAGTTAGTTAAACAGAAATTAAAAGATACAGTACCAAAAATGAAATCCCTGAAAGCTGCATGGAAACTTTTTAGACACCTTAATAGAGGCTCAACTTAAATGTATACAACAAATTAAAAAAATGTAAGAGAACCAAAAAAGTGCCACTGTCGCTAAACAATTAAGTGAAAGAAGCAGTGCAAGGCAAAAAGGCATCCTTTAAAAAATGGAAGTTATATCATAGAATCATAGAATATCAGGTTGGAATGGACATCAGGAGGTCATCTAGTCCAACCCCTGCTCAAAGCAGAACCAATCCCCAACTAATATCCTACTGAGGAAAATAGAAAGGAGCATAAATTCTGGCAAATGCAGTGTAAAAATATAATTAGGAAGGCCAAAAAAAGAATTTGAAGAACAGCTAGCCAAAGACTCAAAAAAAATAGCCAAAAAAAATTGTAAGTACATCAGAAGCAGGAAGCCTGCTAAACAGCCAGTGGTGCCACAGGATGATCAACACGCTAAAGGAGCACTCAAGGACGAGAAGGCCATTGCGGAGAAACTAAATGAATTCTTTGCATCAGTCTTCATGGCAGAAGATGTGAGGGAGATTCCCAAACCTGAGTCCTTCTTTTTAGGTGACAAATCTGAGGAACTGTCCCAGATTGAGGTGTCATTAGAGGAGGTTTTGGGACAATTGATAAACTAAACAAGAATAAGTCACCAGGACCAGATGGTATTCACCCAAGAGTTCTGAAGGAACTCAAATGTGAAATTGCAGAACTCCTAACTGTAATTTGTAACCTATCATTTAGATCAGCTTCCGTACTAAATGACCAGAGGATAGCTACTGTGACGCCAACTTTTAAAACGTGCTCCAGAGATGAGCCTGGCAATTACGGGCTGGTAAGCCTGACTTCAGTACCAGGCAAACCGGTTGAAACTATAGTAAAGAACAAAATTGTCAGACACATAAATGAACATAATTTATTGGGGAAGAGTCAACATGGTTTTTGTAAATGGTGAGGCATGATCTCCCATCTACTAGAATTTTTCAAGGGGGTCAACATGTGGACAAGGGGGATCCAGTAGCTATAGTGTACTTAGATTTTCAGAAAGCTGTTGACAAGGTCCCTTGCCAAAGGCTCTTAAGCAAAGTAAGCTGTCATAGGATAAGAGGCAAGGTCCTCTCGTGGATTGGTAACTGGTTAAAAGATAGGAAACAAAGGGTAGGAATAAATGGTCAGTTTTCAGAATGGAGAGAGGAAAATAGTGTTGTCCCCCAGGGGTCTGTACTGGGACCAGTCCTATTTGACATATTCATAAATGATCTGGGCAAAGAGTAAACAGTGAAGTGACAAAACTTGCAGATGATACAAAACTACTCAAGACATTTAAGTCCCAGGCAGACAGTGAAGAGCTACAAAAGGATCTCTCAAAACTAGGTGACCGGACAACAAAATGGCAGATGAAATTCAATGTTGATAAATGCCAAGTAATGCATATTGGAAAACACAATTCCAATTATACATCTAAAATGATGGGGTCTAAATTAGCTGTTACCACTCAAGAAAGAGATCTTGATGTCATTTTGGATAGCTCTCTGAATACATCCTCTCAATGTGCAGCGGCAGTCCAAAAAGCAAACATAATGTTGGACGTAATTAAGAAAGGGATAGATAATAAGAAAGAAAATATCATATTGCTTCTGTATAAATCCATAGTACGCCCACATCTTGAATACTGTGTGCAGATTTGGTTGCCCCATCTCAAAAAGGGTGAATTGGAATTGGAAAAGGTTCAGAAAAGGGCAGATCATTAGGGGGTATGGAACAGCTTCCATATGAGGAGAGATTAATATGACTGGGACTTTTCAGCTTGGAAAAGAGACTAAGTGGAGATATGATAGAGGTCTATAAAATCATGACTGATGTGGAGAAAGTAAATAAGGAAGTATTGGAAGACAGGATACTGGGCTAGATGGACCTTTGGTCTGAACCAGTATGACTGCTCTTATGTTCTTATGTAATACCACAGTCAGCTGCTTCACCCTCCTTCCCCCCCCCCCCCCCCCAACGTGTGTGCCCTTCATTTAACAGCCTGGAAGCTCCATGGTTAAATCCTAGAGAACAAGCTTGCTTGGAGTAAGTTTGCAAAGTTTTACTAAGCAGTAGAAAGCCCTCCACCAGGGCCACCTACCTGTCAAAATGGAAGCAGTTCTTAGTCCTGGCTTCCCAAACCAGAGTCTTGCCAATGCATTCGTCCATCCAACATATACTCAACTATTTGCTGCGCCTGAAATAGCAAGGCTTAGCAATTTCCTCTATCAAGGTTCACCTGGCAGCAGTATCAGCTTTCCACACTTGTGTGGATAACTGTTCTGTTTCTTCAAATGACATAACAATCAAATTCCTTAAAGGCCTTGAAAGGTTGTATCCTCATGTCTCTCCCCCGGAACTAGAGCAGAAGTGGGCAAACTACGGCCTGTGGGGCCGTCCTGCCCAGCCTCTGAGCTCCTGGCCAGCCCCAGCCTCTCCCCTGCTGTCCCCCCTCCCCCGCAGCCTCAGTAGGTGGGCAGTGTGGGTGGCAGGAGCAAGGGGAGCGTGGCTGGAGGACTCAGAAGGAGCAGCCGCGCAGCCGGCTGGAGAGAAGCGGCGCTTTGACGGGGAAACCGCCGCTTCTCTCCGGCTGTGCGGCTGCCCCTGCTCCTCCTGAGTTTTCCGCCCATGTTCGCAGGGTCACATTCTGAACGGGGTGGGGTGGATAGGGGTGGGGTCCCAGGGGGGTGGTTAGGGGCAGGAGGACCCAGGAGGGGGCGGTCAGGAGACAGGGAGCTGGGGGGTTGGATAGTGGGTGGGGTCCCGAAGGGTGGTTAGGGGCGGGGATCCCGGGATGGGGCAGTCAGGGGACAAGGAACAGGGGGAAGTTGGATGGGTCGGGGTTCTGAGGGGGGCAGTTGGGGTTGGAAGTGGGAGGGGGCGGATGGGGGCAGGGGGCAAGCTGTTTGGGGGCGCACAGCCTTCCCTACCCAGCCCTCCATACCGTTTTGCAACCCCAATGTGGCCCTCGGGCCAGAAAGTTTGCCCACCCCGGACTAGAGCCTGGTCTTGTCTAAATTTATGGGAACACCGTTTGACCTTTTAGCAATGTTCTCCTTACTATACCTCTCTTGGAAGGTGGCTTTTCTAATTGCCATCACTTCTGCCAATAGTGTCTTGGAACTCCATGCCCTGACATGGGAGTCTCCATATAGGGTCTTCTTTAAAGATAATGTATATTTACACCCTCATCTGAGTTTCCTTTGTAAAGCAGTTTCAAATCTTCGTAGCAATCAATCAGTCTACTTACCTGTGTTATAACCAAAACCTCACAGAAATAGGAATCAACGATTACACACACTGGATGTTACATGAGGGGGGAGGGAGCTCAGTGGTTTGAGAATTGGCCTGCTAAACACAGGGTTGGGAGCTCAATCCTTGAGGAGGCCATTTAGGGAACTGGGGTAAAAATCTGTCTGGGGATTGGTCCTGCTTTGAGCAGAGGGTTGGACTAGATGATCTCCTGAGGTCCCTTCCAATCCTGATATTCTGTGAGCTCTAGACTTATACATAGACAGGACTAAACCATTTCAGCAGTCCATCCAACTGTTCACAGAGGATTTTGTCTTGGATATCTTCATGTATCTGTGCTTGTTATGAACAGGCAGGCATTTTGCCACCAAGTAACCTGACTACTCATTACACAAGATCTCAAGCATCCTTAGTGGTGTTCTTAGTGTGAATACCTATCCAAGACATTTGTAAAGCAGCAAGCTGGTCATCAGTGCACACTTTCTCTTCCTATTACACCATCACCTACTACTCTAGGGATGATGCCAAATTTGGTTAATCTGTGTGTATGTGAACTCTGATCCCTCCAGCTTTATTACTTCTTGGGAGTCACCAAGAGTGGAATGCACATGTGCAAGCACTTGATGAAGAAAAGACTGTTATGAACCTTTTGTAATTGTTGTTCTTTGAGATGTGTTGCACATGTCTATTCCACGACCTACCCTCCTACCCCTCTATGTTGGAGTTTCTGGAAAGAAGGAACAGAGGGGGGCGCAGGATCAGCTAGACATTTTATAGCAGTGCACAGCAGAGGGTACCACTGAGGGAAAAAAATCTGGCAACTGCATGGGACGCACAGGCACTAAGAGTGGAATGGACCAAGTGCAACACATCTTGAACAACAACAGTTACAAAAGATTAGTAAGCATTTTTTCATGTCATTTTCCTTCTTCCTCTGGTTTAATGAGAGCGCTGACCCTGCTAAACATGTACATTGTTACCCAACTGCAGCAGAATTGTGTTGCTTACAGCAAACATTGGTCTTATTACTTAGTTCTGAACTGTTTTCATCAAGGGCAATGGGCACTAACGCGTGGGCTGTGCATGGCTCGGGTTCTTTCGCATCTCCAAAGTAGTATCTCATGGCGAATAAGCCAGTTGGAGTTTAGACTGTTAGACCCTTTCCAGCCCATCCCTTTTAGGGCTAGGACACCTGGTTTTGTTTATTTCCTTTCTGTGTATATGTATACTAAGTAACTTCTCTCACCCTGTTGCTTATAATCTGCTTTCTGCTAGGCTGACACACCATTCCTGCAGACAGCCACTAGAGGGCCACTAAAGAGCATTGCGGTGTAAATGCTTGAAGGTGGTCTGCTGGACATTCCCTGCCTGTGCTGTTTGCCTTGTGAACTTGTCTCATGTACAGCACATAGCATTTGAAAACAAGCCACTCACAGGATGCTTCTGATCATAGTGCCTGTGCTGAAATACTGTAGAGATCAGTTAAACCCACACTACTACCGAAGATAAGAAATGCTTTTAATGTTTATTATTGAGAAGGGTGATATGTCATCAGTGCCAGGCTTTGATCAGGCATGTTCTAGAACAGGTCGGCAACCTTTCAGACGTGGTGTGCTGGGTCTTCATTTATTCACTCTAATTTAAGGTTTCTTGTGCCAGTAATACATTTTAACGTTTTTAGAAGGTCTCTTTCTATAAGTCTATAATATATAACGAAGCTATTGTTGTATGTAAAGTAAATAAGGTTCTTAAAATGTTTAAGAAAAATTTAAAATTAAATTAAAATGTAGAGCCCTCCGGACCAGTGGCCAGGACCCAGGCAGTGCCATAGATTGCCTACCTCTGTTCTAGAAGCAGAATAACACAACTCTAACAGGGTCCATTTCAGGCTCTTGGATTGTGTCCCAGACCAGCATGGCAAGATTTTTAACCCCCCAGGGCATGACGTCTTCTCAGGGTCAGTACTTTGCCCAGGGAGCATGCTCTAGACCTGGGTCTCGCAGCATACCTGTGGGGCAGTATATAGAATTCATTTCACAACTGTTCATCCTGTTGTATGCCTCGTGAGAAACGTATACAGAGGGATAGCTCAGTGGTTTGAGCATTGGCCTGCTAAACCCAGGGTTGAGAGTTCAATCCTTGAGGGGCCCCTGAGGGATCTCAGGCAAAATCAGTACTGGGTTCTGCTAGTGAAGGCAGGGGGCTGGACTTGATGACCTTTCAGGGTCCCTTCCAGCTCTATGAGATAGGTATATCTCCATATATCATGAGAAAAGGTGTGTCTGGGATGGAGCAGTTTTGAAATTTTATGTCAATATTCTTTCATAGAAACAGTAGTTTGAAAAAAGAAAAGAGACAGTCCTTGTACAGTATATGTCTGGTTGACATACAGAACCACTGTCACTTACTGTGGCCTCCTCCTGATAGCTTTTAGCAGAGCATGCAGACGCCTTCCAACTAACATCTGGCTTTGAGGCAACTATCAACAAGTTTGACAGCAATTTCTCAACACATCTCCTGGACCTTCTGGATAAGCTGAGCGTTTACAGCACCAATGACTGTGAGCACAGCATGATCAACATCATCTACAGGTGAGCAGAGTGGAACTGTCTCCTAATCGCACAGGAAGGAAAGAGTCCAACTCTAGCCCAGGCTGAAGTTTGTTCTTTATTCCTTTTTTGTTGTATCATGGCAACCAGCTGTTCTATCAGTGTAACACTGAAGTAGCAAAAAGCTTTAGTCAGTAGTTCAGCAAATAGCTTTTTGAAATGTACTTTTGCAAGAAATAAAGTTGGGTAAATGGGGCATTATTTTTTAAGCTATTGAAAATCTGACTTTGTAAATTATGCTAGCCTCACTGTATTTGGTCATAGCCTTGTCCTGTGTTACTGAAATCACTACACTTCTTGGGAAACTGACCTACCCACTCCATGCCTCAGTTTCTCCATCTCCAAAATGGGGATAATAGTGCTGCCTTTGAAATGCTTTGTGATCTACAGATGAACAGCTGCTATAAAAGTGCCAAGTATTATTAGTAACACTGGGTCTTTAAGATCTCTCCGCAGCTACTTTTCAACATGGCGCGAAATGTGTAGGGCCTGCTGAGGCACTGCCAGTTTCTCATCCCCACAGAGTATGCACTGGGAAAATCCTTCTCAATTGGGGCTTGGGTGAAGTGCATCAAACAGAAGTGCCTCTTGCTCTATGCACTCCTGCCAGTATATTTTTTTTCCCAGAGGAACTAAGACAGTTGTTGCTGTTGATGTCCACTGGTGGCAAGCCATTTACAATACTGGACTGGGGTTATTTTTTATGAGAGAAGATTAAAATTAAATGAAATCCAAATATGTTAATATCTGGAAATGCACAGGTAAGGCACCAAACAACTATAGGGTTAAGGGGATGAGTGAGGATGGAATGGGGCAGAGACACTTGGCATTCCTAATCTGGTGTGCCACAGGAGGAAAAGCAGTGGAGTTACAGCCTAGGATACTTACCAGCTTGGACTTAAAAGCATGGAAATGTTCCTTGTATTAACATTTCTAAGTTGAAATAGCTGTAGTTACAGAATTGATGGGCAGGTGTGAGAAGCACAGCCCCAGTGGGCCATAGGCTGTAGCTTTGGTTCACAAAGCAAGAATCCTTGTTTTAAAGTGTAGTCTTGTTTTTCCCCTTGCGGAGACGGTGTGTTTATTGCGCATAGAAGTAATTTTAAATGGCTAGTAGTAGCTTGTAACCAAAATATATAATACCCATTTGTTACCCAGAGACCCTTCCTAAAACACAGTGCTTTGCTTGATGTTTCAGGATCATTTTCCCCTAACAATAGTTGAGACTTGGATGAGTAACATTCAGTTTTACAGCATAGTCCAGACTGGAGGTTGGAAGATCTGGGATCTTTTCCCAGTTCTGCCACTGACTTGCTGTTTGGACTAGTGCAAGTCATGCCAGCCCACTGTGCCTCAGTTTCCCCATTTGTAAAATGGGGCTAATGCTGCTTATCTTCCTTTGTAAAGTACTTTGAAAACTCCAGACAAAAAGCCTTACAACTTGCTTTTATGGCATATTTGTGATGATTCTGTTTTAAACACAGGTAAATGCTGATGTCAGAAAAGTCTCCCAGAATCAACATTTTCATTTACAAAAATTCCAATTTTAGCAAACTCTGATTTTCTGAAATTCCAATATGCTCCCACCCCTGAGCCATTTAGATAACTGGAATTTACCTCTATAAGGTCTCCCATAAGTACACTGTAAATCATAAATAATGGTAATTATGGTAACTGGTGAATTTTAGGTATATGCCCGGGAATTTCTCTCATTTTTACTATGGAATTTTGAAACCCTTGAATAGCATTTGAAGCTGTTACCACTTCTCTCTGTTTTCACACTTCTGGTCCATTTGTGGGAGGACTATTGAACATGTGTTTGCTTTCCCCTAGGCTGGATTTTAATGGATTCTACACAGAGCGGCTGGAGCATATTTCTGCACAGAGGAGTCAGAAAGTAGTTTCCGAAGCTCCCCTTCTTCCCAGGGTCGTTGTATCCACCCAATGAAGCTTTTATGTTACATATTTTAGATGCTGCACCTTTCGCATCAGAATACAGTACTCTTGCTCAGTTGTATCTGTGAGTAGTTTGCACTTTAAACTCCATAAAAGCTGTAAAACAATAGTTGTCTAATAAGATAGTGTTTGAGCTTCTGAAATCTAAACATGGAAAGGATTTTGTCACTTCTGAGATACTTTTGTTAACTTTTTTACCAAATATTAAAACTGTGTGTGTTGTATAATATATAAAGAAATAAAACATCAAAATTATTTGGTCTCTGTTATCCTGAACTTACAGCTCACTTCAGTCTTTCTGGGTGACTAAAGCTTGATCATCTTATGTCGTTCTGCTAATGCATAGATAGAGCTGTAAAGTGGTTCCCTGTTGTGACTTAGGGCCTGAAGAAAGCTCGCTGAAGCCCAGTGGAGTCCCTCCATTGACTTAAGTTTGGATCCAGGCCCTTTTTCAGTGTCTGTCTGCGATTGTGGCATAGATGCCCAAGCTGTGCAAATAACAGACTTTTCAGTTCACTAGCCAAACTGAAAAATGGAAAGAGAAATTCACTTTCAGATGACCTGAAACAAATTTTTGGTTTTTGGCAAACTGAAATTTTTTTCTTTTGGCTTAAACTAAACATTTTGTTCCATTTTTTAGTTCAAACTTTTAAAATGAAATTGGAGTAAAATTCAAAACAAAAGGGCATTTTGAATTTTTGACCAAAATAGTTCAGTGAATTCCACATAAGTTTGCAAATGTTTTGGTTGACATGAATCTGCATTTTTCATAGGGTGGGGATGCGGGGAGAGGTTCATCTGAAATATTTTTCCCAGGTCTAATGGAATCAGAACATCTGTCTGAGGCTCAACCCACTCATTATTCAAGTAAGTAATGTTGCTAGGTTGGGAGGAGTGACCCAGAGAAATGGGAGAGCTCATCACCTCCATCCCTTACTACTCAGGATTGCACATTGAGGGGCTCCAGTTATCTAGGCCTTTGTCAGCTCTGCAAGGGACTGTGGGCATGCACTCCACATACGGCTGCTCCTCGGGACTGTTTGTGTGTGCCATGTGCAGGCAGCTGCCTAAGCATGGCAAACACAAGGCTGCCTGCAATGCTTAAAGAGCCCTTATGCTCTGTGGGTTTGCACTGTAGTTGTTTTTCAGGGGTAACTCGGGGTGTTGGATTTGACCTGTAGAACCCTATATTGTTTTGGTTCTGGCTACATATTCCCATTTCCGCAGAACCCAGATGTGGTGACCTTCAGGGCATTTTATTTTTCTGGGATGGTCTAACATGGGGAGGCTGTTTTTCCTCACAATAGGTTCATTAGTTGAATAATTGATGGCTCTGACTGCAGCCTGAGGCTTATAGGAACCATCACTTCCATCACCAGATCATCATCACGTTCATTAAACTTTTGACCACTTTTGATCATACGCTTTCTGGCACGGATGCCTTTTTGAGCATGCCAGTGGGAAGGAGAGGAGGATAAAAGCCAAGCTGATGGAGAGTTAAGGGTGCTGTACAGAGACAGACATGTCTGGCCTCTCTCATAGTGATATCCACCCCACATGGTGGCACCCAACTGGTACCCAGAACAAAGTTGTTTAAATCCCCCTATGCAGTCAGTATCAGGGCAGTTTATTGCAATACAGCACATAATACGTGCAGCAAAAGGTCCCCCCTGCAGTGCTGTCAGGCTGGCTCTCCAGCTGGGTCTTGGAGACCATCTCTGGCAATGTCTCTGCCTGGGTCTGTGGCTCAGGGTTGGACATGCCAAAGATCTTGGTTGTCTGAGGGTATCTCCTCACTGGCGCCTGTGGTCAACGGGGTGCCTTCCGATGGTGCAGGAATATACATTTCATTGTGGCCTCCCTGGCAAAACTCCAGTCCAGCTCCTCCTAGTGCATGTACTGCGAGCATTACTGAGGCTGTTGTTTTTGTAATTCTTCTGGAGCTCCTTTGCTTTGTTGTGGCACTAGTCCACATTTTCAGTGATAGCCACTCATCTCTCTTCACATTCCACTGACTCTTGTTAAGATGGGACTTGATGTGCTCATCTCCCCAGGGAGACCAGGAAATCCAGGACTTCCAGATAGGAGCACATGAAAGCAGAGGACATGGCTGCTATAATGGACTCCGTGCATGTGAACTTGCTACGAACTCGAATTGCAAAGGGGCACACTTGGGCTGCACACCGGCATTTAAATGGGAAGGTGACATCCAGTCAGGATGACCCTGGTGCAGTAGAAGGTACATAGGGGAAAGACAGGCTAATCCAGATGTGAAGCAGTGCAGAGTGACAGAGGATGGCCTGAAGTGGTATAGTTAATTACAAATAGGGATGTTTCCACATGAACTGTAGAGTGGATAACTCATTCCAAAGTAGTTATGCTGCTTCCAAAGCATTTTAATTAAAGTGAGATAAGATGCCAAATAAATAAGAGACCTTGTGTTTAGCTATTCAGGCCGAAAAAATCCCCCCCGTTGACAAACCCACGGACTATAAAATGGAATTGAGATTGCTGACACTGCGCTGCTCGTAGAGTTTAGCATTTTAGTTTCTAAGTTAATCTCACTACATGCATGTTCATCAGGCTGCTCTAGTGGGCTACAGTGAAAGCTCATCTGAAGGCAGAGTTATGAGCTACTAGCTGAAGGTGGCGAATAACTAAGTGTTAATTTAACAGGATATTCCCACTTAGGAAGCAGTGAGAGCTGTAGGGATAGTTATCTGTCAGGTTCAAAGACCAATACAGCAGGTGAGAGATGGTTCTAGGGCCCAGGTTGGTACTGTCTAGTTGACTAGCAGAAAAATACCAAAAATCGCATTCATGTAGAACAACCAAACTTTATGTCCCAATAGAAAGTAAGTGCAGGTTCTTCTTAAGTGATAGAACATATCCATTCCAATATAGGTGTGTGCGCCTCATGCACAGTTGTCATAGATATTTTCCCTCAGCAGTACCTGTCGAGGCAGTGTGAGCACCCTCTGGTTCCTCATGCCAATGGACGCAGGTATAAAGGGCCGTGCTGCCGCCAGTTCCCCTCAGTTCCTTTCTGGTTGTTGCAGTTGTGATCTTCGTATCCGCAGATTGTTCCTCCCGTAGTATATACAGTACCTGTTGTGTTAGTTTTTAGGCTTGAATGGTACACTCCTAAATAGTTGTTGAATGTTTAGAATAGAATTTTTTAGTGTAGGGTTACTGATGCCTAGTTGGGTACTGGGCTAATGCCTCATTCTCCTGGCTTCAAGACCTGTTGCTCTTATAACAGGTCTATGCCAGTGAGCTACCCACACCCCAGCTGCCTCAAGTGTCTAGGATTGGTGCATGTAAGTGATAAACATCATCTTTCTAGAGAGTTCAAATCCTGCTCGAAAAAAGACTGCCAGACTCAAGTACCTGCTCATGGAGTCTGCACTTCACCTGTTGTTGGAAACTTCCTGCTCTGAATCGGTAATGAGTGCATCTGAATCGGTTTGGAGTGCACCCTCTTTCTGACTGAGTCCACAGGCAGGTCCACACCGCCAGTGCCTAAGAAGAGACTGTATAAGTCTCCCAAAGACTCGGTACCAGGGCCTTGGAAGTCTACTGTGAAGGCACTGAACTGAGGCAAGAACTCATAGGTGCAGCCAAAGAAGATGCAGCCCCCAGATGTCTGTAAGCCAAGACCGATCACTGACTCCAGAGTCTAGAAAGGGTCCATTGAGACAAATCCTTGAAGAACCAGTGCACCTTTTGTTACCGCAAGCTCAGGAGCCCTTTCCAATGCTATCTACACCCAAGACATTTGAGGCAGCCAGGGGGTTGCTTAACCTGTTGGTGCTGGTTTCTCCCGCGATTCAGGAGTCTTGCCTGGTACGGGGATTGGAACTGCTCACTCCTGTGATCCCATCTTCAGCTCTGGAGCACAGTTAAGTACCAGTGGAAAAACACTGGTATTCCAAGATAGAGTGTAGCCACCAGGTCATCTGGTCACAAGCCCCTGTAGTGTCATAGCAGCCATGACTCGGAGGCTGTTTGTAAGGTCCTCAGGAAGGCTCCCGGTGGGAGATAAACTTCTTCTAAGGCCTATTGTTTTCTCTAATGGCCCTTCCCACCCAGCCATCTAACCTGATTGCATTCTGCCTAGTGAGCGTTCCCCAGGTGTAAACACATTTGTAATAGATGGATAGACAATATTCCTAACTTAAGAAACCAAAATGATACATGCATACAAATAGAATAATCATATTAAGTAAATCATAACCTTTTCAATGATCTCACATGACCTATCTTACATAAAATACATCATAGTTATGTCATAATCACATCATAATAATATCTCTATGAAGAATATGGAGTGTAGTGTCACAACACCCTCACTCTGTTTTGCCCCAAGTGCTGATCAAGGAATACACAGCTGTACATGCACACATTTGCCCTGGGTGTTGCGTTTGTTCAGCATGCCTGTGTGAGTTTTGTATTGAGGTAGGATAATAAAACCATACAAATGTTGGGCTGCAAGGGACCTTGAGAAATCAGCTAGTCCAACCCCTTGCACGTATACCTTGATCACCCCAATATGTGTTTATCTAACCAGTTCTTAAAGATCTCCAGTGACTGGGATTCTACAAGCTCCCTTGCTTGCTGATGCAGCCTTGTGGTGCTCTTGTCCTAGGTGGTTGCCATATCTGGATTTTGGCACTGGAAAGATGAGCACATTGAGCAGTTTCCTCTTCAGGAAGGCACTTGCTCACTTTTCTGGGGAAATTGCTAACAGCACAGCTCAGCTCTTTGGGCATGCTGTCATTCATTTATCATTTCCTTAATCTCGCTCCACAAGCGCTCTATCTTCCTATTACATTACACACACTATTACTTCCTCTTTTGGGATGGGTCAAAGTCAGACCTGGTGAAAGTAGGTGCCATTACCACGGAATCAACAGAATCCAAGCTGCTGCCAATAGCTTTGCCTTTGGCTCCAGGAGATCAGCATCTGTAATGTATTTCCACTGGAGCTCTCTACACCATAGTAAAGGTCATTTCCTAAGTTAAGTGCAACCTGGGACTTTTTGTGCTGCAGTCACCCTCATGTTTCTGCTCCAGCCCCCTGCTCAGCATCTGCTAGCCTTCAGAAATGCTCCCCTTCCAGACTGAAATCCTCCATTCAGAGGCAAGTTTCCTGGGAAATCGGGAACAACCTGTTGAGCCATTTCTGAGCACCAGAACTCACTTCCCTCTCTATGCCAGAAATCCTGCAAGTTTTTGAGGAGAGGTCTGGCACCAAGACCCTTGGAGGCAGTGCTGAAGTTCAGCTAGAGGAGTCACTGTCCCCAAGAATCAGGACCTGCTGGGTCCTGGGAAGCAAGACTGGTTCCAGTTATGAGGCTTCAAAAACTGCTGGTCCTAGTGCAGGATGTTTAACACTGATAGGGTAGTTTCTTTAATGATGCGCTAATGTTCAAGAGACAGGCAGGTGCAGCATATGGCTCAGCATACAGTGGGCCACCTGGCACAGGCAGCTCGGGCACCTCTCAGCACACAGCGCACATGGCTTGGGGCCCATGTCCCAGCACACAGCTAAAGCAGGTCATGGCACCTGGCTCATGTTGCTCAGCACATGGCTTGGGGCACATAGCTCAATGCTTGGGGCATGTGGCTCAGGGCACATGGCTCAGCCTGTGGCTCATCGCATGGCTCACCAGACTTGGCATGTGGCTCAGTACATGGCTGTCGTGGCTCAGGGCATGTGCATCAGAGCACAGCTTGCGCAGCTCAGCCCATAGCTCACTTAGCTACGTGATCAACGTGTCTGTTATTAGTATGGCATCTTGTGAACTCTACATGTGTCTAACAAGAAGGGTAGGAGCAAGGAGGCTAGAGCGCCATGGAGAGTGTTAGGAACTCTGGCTCAGACATAGAATCCGGTCTTCTCTATTATGTGGTGATCAACGCAAAAGTTAAATGAAAGTATTGCTTGCAATCTGGAGATGCCTTGCTGCTGCTCTAACACAACTCCTAGTATTAGGTGTATTACGGTAGCACCTAGGGGTCTGCTGAGATCAGCGTCTAGGGGTGGCAGGGGCTGCACAAACACAGTGAGAGAGTCTCTGCCCAAAGAGCTCATGGGCTGAACAGAGCAGGCAGATGTGGTGGATGCCCAGAGAGACTGTGCCTTGGGGAGAAGCTGCTGAGCCTTGTACAGCTAGGCTCCTTTGTGCTGCTGGTGGGGAGTGGGCTCCCTGGGGACAATAAGCAGCAGTGGGGGCCAGACGCAACACAACAGGCCTGTGCCAAGGGCCTTGCACCATGGAGTCACCATGGCCCTGTTCCAGCCAACAGGTGTGGGACCATCTGCTCCGTGAGGGGAGGGAGCTGAGTGGGAGGCAGCTCTTGCTGGAGCTGAAGAGGATGCTGTCTGGCCCTGCCACTCCCTCCCATCTGATCTGCTGCAGCTGCTGGGGTCCATCCTCCAGCTCACTGTGGTGACTGTTCTCTGGGCAGCATGAATACCACAGTGTAGGGTGGGGCCTGGTTTGGTGGTGGCAGGGCCAGGTAACATCCTCCTCTTTGGCTCCAGCAGGTGCTGCTTCCCGCTCAGCTCCCTCCCCTCATGGAGCAGATGGTCACACACTTGTTGGCTGGAACAGGGCCATGGTGACTCCATGGTGCAAGGCCCTTGGCACAGGCCTGTTGTGTTGCATCTGGCCCCCACTGCTGCTCATTGTCCCCAGGGAGCCCACTCCCCACCAGCAGCACAAAGGGGCCTAGCTGTACAAGGCTCTGCAGCTTCTCCCCAAGGCACGGCTGAAAGCCCACAGCTTGGGACATTACAGTTTGCTGCTTGAAGCACTGCAGTGTGCACTATAGGGAGCAGTACTGGCTGGAGCTGAGCTGGAAGGATCAGGGCAGGCGGACTCTCTGGTTGCCTCACTTCCTGGAAGGCACTGGTGATAAAATCATTCTCTCACTCTCCTCACATCCTCTGCAGAGCAGAAATGACTAGCAAGAGCCAGGAAATGGAGGTGCTTTCTGTGTGGTTTGTTGCTGTCCTTGCGTCAGAACCCCCTCCCCATCCCCCGAGCTTTGTGCCCAGTGTCTTGAAGGCTCTGAGAGCTGCTTGCCAGAGGTGGGGGGGGGGGGTTCTTGTTGCAGTGAGTTAGGATAGAGATGCAACAGGTCTCAGCTATACTGTGCAATCCGCAGGGCAATCCGACCCCCAGGGTTAGACCCCTTTGTTCCTGCTCTTCAAGGGTGTGTTGACTGTCCTAGGACCAGTGGGCCTGGGTTCTTTGCTCTCAGTCCTCTAGCAGGTGGTCAGGTACATAAACCTCTATGACAGGGGTTCTCAAACTGGGGGTCAAGACCCCTCAGGGGGTTGCGATGTTATTACATGGGGGGTTGCGAGCTGTCAGCCTCCACCGCAAACCCCGCTTTGCCTCCAGCATTTATAATGGTGTTAAATATATAAAAAAGTGGTTTTAATTTATAAGGGGGGGGGTCGCACTCAGAGGCTTGCTATGTGAAAGGGGGCACCAGTACAAAAGTTTGAGAACCACTGCTCTATGACCTGCTACAAGAGGGAGCCAGCTAAGGCTAGATACTGCTCCCCCAGCTAGGCCAGGGGATCTATGAGAAGAGGAAGGGAACAGGCAGGAAACCAAGGAATCAAACAAGGAGTTAACCAACCCCACAGCAACACATACTGAAGCCTGCAGAGCAGGTCAGTCTAATCGTAATGCATGCCCCTAAGCCTCACCACAGGCCCTGTCCGGGGTGGTGTTGGGGCCAGAGGCTGGGGTCCCTTCCAGCTGGAGCAAATCCCTGGCAGTCGGGCGCTGCTCTCTGGGTGAGAGAACCACCCAAGATGGAGTCTCAGGGCCATGCGTCAGGGAGCCACTCCGTAGCTATGCAGTTGCTCTAACTCACCTTGGGCAGTGGGCACAGCTCTCAGTCCAGCCACCTTCTGGCTCTCGAGGGCCCACCATCGATCACCCTGCTGGTCCCCTGGACTTCTAGCCCAGCCCCCACAGGCTGTGTGTGTCCCTACAACACAGGCAGGTTTGGTGCCTTTCTCTGTTCTCCTCCATGTGCCCCCCGCCAGGGAGTGCTGCTTCCTCCAGCCCTTGAGCTAGCAGGGGGGTTACATGTACAGGAGGTGACAGCCAGCCGGCTGCAGCAGAGGGAGATGAAAGGGCCTGACATTTCAAGATGGGCCTGAACCAAATCCAGCCACTGGAACCTGCCAGCTTTGGGGAATTTGGGGCCTTGAGCCAGCTTGGAGACTAGTTACCTTCCAGACCCTAACTGGGAGCCCTGCCTTGCCCCCTTCCCCTGAGTGTGGCTACCTCTGCTCTTTGGCATTCCTACCCCTCACTGGGTGGATTGAGGCTGCCAAGGCAACCTGCTGCTACTGGAATCGTGCACTGAAGGGTAGGGGCTGGGGACTCAGAGGGTAGGGGCTGGGGACTCAGAGGGAGCCAGGGTCCGTGCAGTCAGGGGCAGGAACTTGGGGGTGGGCAGGGTCAGTGCAGTGTGGGGAAGGGGCTGAGGATTCAGGGGGAGCCAGGGCCAGTTAAGTCTGAGGCAGAGGCTGTGGGGGGAGGGGGAATAGATTGAGGAAGAGTATGACAAAGTGGGAATTTTTTGTAATATTTTTATGACGCCTATGTGTGCCTCAGTTTCCCTCTGCACTTTGCATTGCTACCAGGAGGAGGAAAATAGTTAAGTCTGCTCTTGGGGCAGTGCAGGACATGGGGGTGGGGTGTCACATTGATGTCTGGGCCTCAGTGAACAGGGTCCTTAAGGAACTGGCTGAAATTCACCCCATGTCAATGCAGAATCCCAAAGAGACAACAGAAATCGGAACATTGACACCTAGGAAACAACAAGCAGGAGGAAGGAGCTAAGTATCAGAGGGGTAGCCGTGTTAGTCTGGTTCTGTAGAAGCAGCAAAGAATCCTGTGACACCTTATAGACTAACAGACGTTTTGCAGCATGAGCTTTCGTGGGTGAATACCCACTTCTTCGGATGCAAGCAGAAGGAGCTGTTATCCCCACCTCTCAGCAGGGAAGCTGAGGAGAGACCAGCTTGAGAACAAAGGCCTGAGAGTGACCAGCAGGGGATAAAGAGTGGGCTGCTGGAGGAAGCTGGCTGCTCTCTTGTGGGACTGACACAAGAGTCAGAGAGACAGAGCCGTAAATGGAGTTCACTACAGCTTGGTTGATGGTTTGCTCTGAATGGATCCGAATGGACCATGCTTTAACTTTCCTTTCTCTATGCTGACCTAAGGCCTCCCAAGGCTGTGTCCAGCTGATTAATAGCCTTTTTCAAACAGTGGGGTTTGTTTGGTGTCTCTGCAAATATGGGCTGGGGTACATCAGTCCCTGCAGTGTGTACAAGCCTCTACTAGGCATGATCTATCTCAGAGGGCAGAGTGAGTGGCATGAAGCAGGAGTGCTGGAGCCCAGAGGCACCACCCTGATTCTCCCTGTCCCAGGTCAGGCACTGATCTCCCCTGCTGACAGGTCAGACATTCTCCCCAGTCAGATGAATATGTAGGCTGTGCTTTAATCTAGTCACACACGGGGTTTTCTGTTCCTCTTCTTCAGACTGGAAGTGGTATTTCTCCTTATATGGACTTGCCAGAGTAGCTCAGCTGCATGGGCACCTTCTGTGTTCTTACGTGAACCCACCTGAATTTGCCATTTTAACATTGAGCAGTCAGGAACCGTTTAGTACCTCTGCTATAAAACTACTTTGTACTGAGCTCTAGGGTCTGGTTTGAAATTCATTTGCTGTTCACACAGTTCCATTGTCACAAATCAATCTGTTGTAGAACTTTGCTTTGTAGAGAGAGTAAGAGACCCAACCAGGAACTCTGTTTCTGCATCTACACCCTGCAGCTTTGTCCTCCAACTCTGAACTCCTGTATATATTTTGCTCCTGTATTCCTCAGTTGTTTGTGCTGACATTGAGGGGCTTGTAAAAATGGTTGTTTTTTCTGCATATTTGAGGGAGACCCTTCCTCACAATTACCCTGCTTTGACCTGGTTATCAGTTATAGCACAAGTAATTCAGTCTTGTTAGTCCTCAGCTGATCCCAGAGAGGTCTTTAATCTAGCAGATAAAAACAGAACAAGAGACAATGGCTGGAAGGAGAAGTCAGAAAAGTTCCAACTAGAAATGAGTCAAATTTTTGGAGTCTAGCATCCCAAAGCACTTCAGGGATGACGTGGGAATTTTCTGTAATATTTTTATGACATCAATTAATGCCTCAATTTCCCTCTGTACAGTGCATTGCTACCTAGTGGGAAGAGTGCAGGAGACAGGAGGTATGTATGTCACCTAACTTTGGGGGGAATGATGCAATCATTAAAGAACTGGTTGAAACAAACCCAAATCAACAGAGGGTCCAGAAAGACAAAGAGATCCGTCCCCCGTGACCGAACAAGCAACACCTAGCAGTGGACTGAACTGGAGATCAAAGAGGAAAAATTGTCAGGTGGGTGGAATAAGAGCTGCCCTTTGGAGGGACTCAGGAGGTCTCCCCTAGGACTAAGGACAAAGAGACTAGGAGGGAACCAGAGATGGAGTCCATCACAGCTCTGCTGGCTCCTGGCATTGGCTTACAGACATGCCAACTCTCAGTAATTAATAGTGAGAAACGCGATTTCTAAGTAAAATTAAGCCTGAATCATGATCTCGCAATAGAACTCTCAAATGTCTCAATTTTTTTTTCCAGACATGGGTGAGTTCTATCCTGAGAAAGATCATGAGTCAGGCTTAATCCTTTTACTGAGAAATCGCTGTCAGCCCTAGCCCTGGGCAGCCGAGATGCCTGCTGTTGGGGTTCCCCTGCCAGCCTGGAAAGTGGGAGAGGGGACCCCACTGCAGCCCTCCTGGGCCTGAGGAGGGTGAAGAACCCCAAGAGGAGCAGAGATGAGGCTGGGAGGGCTGAACTATAGCCTGGGGGCTGCAGGGAAGCTGAAGTGAGGGTGGGGCTGTATTGATGGTGGGTTCTGAGCAGATGAGGTGAATGCTGGAAGGGTGCACTGAGGGCGGTGGGGGTTAATGGGGTAGGGGGACTGAACTGCTGGGGTGGTGATGATGGGGACTGAAGGGCTGAATTGGTGGGCATTGGGTGGGGACAGAACTGTTGGGGAACAGAATTAATTGCTGGGCAGGAGAGGGGCAGATGTGGGGTGGTGAGTGCTCCTGCAGCAGGGGACAAAATCACTTTATCCAGCACATGTGGGAGAGTGAGCACCACTAATTGTCACAAGCACATACCCTGGGATGGGCAGGGGGAGTTCAAAAATCAAGAGACTGACCTAAAAACCACTCATTAAAAAATTCTCTCAATTTCTGGGGAGCCGACTTGTGATTTTTGATCTCTTGAAATTGGCAATACTGCGCTTAGCCAGCACGGATGACGGTTTAACCTTTGCCTCTCTGTGTGCTCACCTACAGAAGTTCAACTTTTGTAGCCAGGTGAATGATCTATGGTTCCCTTGTTTTGCAAAGGCTGCCTGTGTCTGTCCATAGTCCCTGAGAGTACTGCGCCAGAGGGGCCCAGCACATGACTCCTGCAAGACTCTGGCTGAGCTGGATTTGCTGCAGAGACCCCCTGGAGAGGGATAGGGGTCACTGATGCACTGTGGATTGATCCATGACAGCTTCACAATGGATTTTTGGGGCATTAGTTACCCAGGATCTCAATGCTTCATTGTGGGGGCTTAGAGGAGGAGCTGGCCTGTGATGGTGGAAATGCAGCTGCAGACTAACACTAATTAATCCACCAGCACCTGCGCATGAACCCCTGTGTACTAATAGGGGGAATGAAACAGGTCACGGGTGGGGTTGGAGAGAGCCCCAATAGGGGGCTGTGGGAACAATATAAGGTGGTGGGTAGTCAGGGTAGAGGGGGACAGTGAGCAGGGTAGGGGTGGGTAGTCGGGGCAGGGGGGTCAGTGAGCAGGACAGGGGTGGGTAGTCGGGGCAGAGGGGTCAGTGAGCAGGGCAGGGGTGGGTAGTCGGGGCAGAGGGGTCAGTGTGCAGGCAGAGGGGGCAGTGAGCAGGGCGAGGGGTGGGTAGTTGGGGCAGAGGGGGCAGTGAGCAGGGCGAGGGGGGCAGTGTGCAGGGCCGGGGTGCGTAGTCAGGGTAGAGGGGCAGTGAGCAGGGCGAGGGGGCAGTGAGCAGGGCAGGGGTGGGTAGTCAGGGTAGAGGGAGCAGTGTGCAGGCAGGGGTGGGTAGTGGGGGCAGAGGGGGCAGTGAGCAGGGCGAGGGATGGGTAGTTGGGGCAGAGGGGGCAGTGAGCAGGGCGAGGGGTGGGTAGTTGGGACAGGGGGTCAGTGAGCAGGGCAGGGGTGGGTAGTCAGGGTAGAGGGGGGCAGTGTGCAGGGCAGGGGTGGGTAGTCGGGGTAGAGGGGGGCAGTGTGCAGGGCAGGGGTGGGTAGTCGGGGTAGAGGGGGCAGTGAGCAGGGCGAGGGGGGGCAGTGAGCAGGGCAGGGGTGCGTAGTCAGGGTAGAAGGGGGCAGTGTGCAGGCAGGGGGTGGGTAGTTGGGGCAGGGGTCAGTGAGCAGGGCGAGGGTGGGTAGTTGGGGCAGGGGTCAGTGAGCAGGGCGAGGTGGGTAGTTGGGGCAGGGGGTCAGTGAGCAGGGCAGGGGTGGGTAGTTGGGGCAGGGGGCAGTGAGCAGGGCAGGGGTGGGTAGTCGGGGTAGAAGGGGGCAGTGTGCAGGCAGGGGTGGGTAGTCGGGGTAGAGGGGCAGTGTGCAGGCAGGGGTGGGTAGTCGGGGCAGAGGGGCAGTGAGCAGGGCGAGGGGTGGGTAGTTGGGGCAGGGGGTCAGTGAGCAGGGCAGGGGTGGGTAGTCGGGCAGAGGGGCAGTGTGCAGGCAGGGGTGGGTAGTCGGGGCAGAGGGGCAGTGAGCAGGGCAAGGGGTGGGTAGTTGGGGCAGAGGGGTCAGTGAGCAGGGCAGGGGTGGGTAGTTGGGGCAGGGGGGCAGTGAGCAGGGCAGGGGTGGGTAGTCGGGGTAGAGGGGGCAGTGAGCAGGGCGAGGGGGGTCAGTGAGCAGGGCAGGGGTGCGAGTCAGGTAGAAGGGGGCAGTGTGCAGGCAGGGGTGGGTAGTTGGGGCAGGGGGTCAGTGAGCAGGGCGAGGGGTGGGTAGTTGGGGCAGGGGTCAGTGAGCAGGGCAGGGGTGGGTAGTTGGGGCAGGGGAGCAGTGAGCAGGGCAGGGATGGGTAGTCGGGGTAGAAGGGGCAGTGTGCAGGCAGGGGTGGGTAGTCGGGGTAGAGGGGCAGTGTGCAGGCAGGGGGTGGGTAGTCGGGGCAGAGGGGGCAGTGAGCAGGGCGAGGGGTGGGTAGTTGGGGCAGGGGTCAGTGAGCAGGGCAGGGGTGGGTAGTTGGGGCAGGGGGCAGTGAGCAGGGCAGGGGTGGGTAGTCAGGGTAGAGGGGGGCAGTGTGCAGGGCAGGGGTGGGTAGTCGGGGCAGAGGGGGCAGTGAGCAGGGCGAGGGGTGGGTAGTTGGGGCAGGGGGCAGTGAGTAGGGCAGGGGTGGGTAGTTGGGGTAGAGGGGCAGTGAGCAGGGCGAGGGGTCAGTGAGCAGGGCGAGGGGTGGGTAGTCAGGGTAGAGGGGGGCAGTGTGCCGGGCTGGGGTGGGTAGTCGGGGCAGAGGGGGCAGTGAGCAGGGCGAGGTGGGTAGTTGGGGCAGAGGGTCAGTGAGCAGGGGCAGTGAGCAGGGCAGGTGGGTAGTTGGGGCAGGGGGCAGTGAGCAGGGCAGGGTGGGTCAGTGAGCAGGGCAGGGGTGGGTAGTTGGGGCAGGGGGTCAGTGAGCAGGGCAGGGGTGGGTAGTCAGGGCGGAGGGGGGCAGTGTGCAGGCAGGGGGTGGGGCCGGCCCAGGGAGGGGCCGCTTGGGGGGTAGGCTCGGCCCCCTCAGTTTCCTGGGCGGGAGGCTGAGTCAGGCGGGGCTGAGTCAGACGGAGCCGGGGCCGCTGGCGGCTGGCGGCTGGCAGGGAGGAACGCAGCGCACCACGCCGCTCCGCTCCGCACCTCAGCGCGGGACAGCCGCGCCATGGCCCGGACCCTCGCCCTGCTGGCGCTGTGCATGGCGCTGGGGCGCCGCGGTGAGTGCGCTCGCTGGCCGCGGCGGGCTCCGTCGGGGAACTGGGACTGCAGCCGCAGCGGCGCTTCTGGACGGGCTCGGGCTGCGCTTCCCTCCCGCCCGCTCCGAGGGGCGTCGGGGCATGAGGTGCCAGAGGGCGGACGGTCCGTGCCTGTTCTGTGCAGGGACTGGCCGCCGGGGCCGGGCGGGGGAAGGCTGTGGTCTCACAAATGGGGAACTGGGGCCATGTGCTGACCTTCCAGGGCGTCGGACAATGCCTGGTTCGTTCTCCTGCCCGGCTGGGAGCTGGGGGATTTCTGCCCCGTGCCGCCAGGGAAGCGGGTAAGGGGTTGTGGAGCTATGTGCTGGGCTTGGAGGGGACAAGCCGGTATGGAGCTGGTTGCTGTCCAGTGTTGGTGGTTTTTGGTTATGATTTTGCCAGGTGGAAAACTTTTCCCGAGTGGCACAAGTAAGAGAAGGGAAGTGGCGATTTTTCAGAAGTGTGTATTTCAGCAAAACTGATGGGCATTCATAGGACAAAGAAGAGGTGCTTTTCTAGCCAGAGGGCGTTCTCCTTGCCACCTTGCAAAGGCCAGCTGCAACCAATGGTGGCATTGGAAGGTATAACAAAATAAATTTGCAAGAATTTTAGTATAAAGGTTGCTAGCAGCTGTCTGTATGATTTCACTGCTGATAATCTTTTTCAGAAACACTTAGCTAATATATTTACCCCATTGTTTCAAACTGCCCACAAAGGACCAAAAGCCACAAATGCTTCACCCAGCTGCCAAAACCTCTGGCTTTGCCTCCCAACTTCGAAGGGCTTGTATCTACACTTAAAACACTACAGCAGTGGCTCTGTAGCACTTCAGTGTAGACACCAGCTCCGCTGATGGGAGGGGTTCTCCTGTCACTGTAGTTACTCTACCTCCCCAAGAGGCCATAGCTAGTTCTTCTGTCAACATAGCACTGTCTACACAGGGATTTAGGGTGCCTTAACTGCGCTGCTCAGGAGTGTGGATTTTTCACACCCTTGTGCGATGTAGTTATGCTGACCAAATTTTCTAGTGTAAACCAGGCCTCAGATGTTACTATAAAAATCTCTCATATTGAAAATTTAAACTATGTAGACAGCATAAAATAAATAAACCTAACTATCAAAATAACAGGGCTGGAGCACTGAGTTTATTATACATTTTCTCACTTATTCCATTAAAAACCTCAGCTTTTTAGTGAAATAGCTGCATAATTTCCAGTGCACTCAGAAATGAATTGGTGGTAATCAGGGCCGACTCCAGCTTTTTTGCCGCCACAAGTGGCAAAGAAAAAAAAAGCCACGATCAGCAGCACTTCGGTGGCAGCTCTACCGTGCTGCTTCATTCTTCGGCGGCAATTCGGCGGCCGGTCCTTCCCTCCAAGAGGGACTGAGGGACCCACTGCCGAATAGCCACTGAAGACCCAGACGTGCCGCCCCTTTCCATTGGCCTCCCCAAGCACCTGCTTCCTGCACTGGTGCCTAGAGCTGGCCCTGGTGGTAATGTGACCTCTATGGGAGACAATGCTACAGGCTTGTCTTCATGCACAAATTATGCTTACTTAGCTCAAACCATTTTTTAAGACAGCCTAGTTCAGTGGAGGGCAAACAACAGCCTGTGGGCCAGATCTGACCCATCAGGGCTTTCAGTCTGGTCCGCGGGATTGCCAGCACTGTGGGACTGAGGCAGGCTCCCTGCCTGCCCTGGCCCCGCACCGCTCCCAGAAGAGGCCGGCACCATGTCTCTGTGGCCCCTGGGGAAGGGGAGGAGGCAGAGGGCTCTGTGTGTTGCCCTCATCTGCAGGCACCACCCCCCGCAGCTCCCATTGGCTTGGAATGGGGAACCATGGCCAATGGGAGCTTTGGGTGTGGTACCCACAGGTGAGGGCAGCATGCAGCGGAGCCACCTGCCCTACCCCACCCCTACCCCTACCCCACCCCACGGAGATGCTGCTGGACATGCTAGCCACTTCCAGGAATGGTGTGGGACCAGGGCAGGGACCAGCAGACTTCGACTCCCTCAGGGAACTGATGGGCAAGGTTCCCTGGGAGAATAACATGACGGGGAAAGGAATCAAGGAAAGCTGGCTGTATTTTAAAGAAACCTTATTGAGGTTGCAGGAACAAACCATCCCGATGTGTAGGAAGAAAAGTAAATATGGCAGGCGACCAGCTTGGCTCAACAGTGAAATCCTTGCTCGTCTTAAACACAAAAAAACTGCTTATAAGAAGTGGAAGATTGGACAAATAACCAGGGAGGAGTATAAAAGTATTGCTCAGGCATGCAGGAGTGAAATTAGGAAGGCCAAATCACACTTGGAGTTGCAGCTAGCCGGAGATGTTAGGAGTAACAAGAAGGGTTTCTTCAGGTATGTTAGCAACAAGAAGAAAGTCAAGGAAAGTGTGGGCCCCTTGCTGAATGAGGGAGGGAACCTAGTGACAGAGGATGTGGAGAAAGCTAGTGTACTCAATGCTTTTTTTGCCTCTGTCTTCACAGACAAGGTCAGCTCCCAGACAGCTGCACTCTGCAGCACGGTATGGGGAGGAGGTGACCAGCTCTCTGTGGGGAAAGAATTAGTTCGGGACTATTTAGAAAAGCTGGACGAGCACAAGTCCATGGGGCCGGATGCGCTGCATCCGAGGGTGCTAAAGGAGTTGGCGGATGAGATTGCAGAGCCATTGGCCATTATCTTTGAAAAATCATGGCGATCGGGGGAGGTCCCGGATGACTGGAAAAAGGCTAATGTAGTACCCATCTTTAAAAAAGGGAAGAAGGAAGATCCAGGGAACTACAGGCCAGTCAGTCTCACCTCAGTCCCTGGAAAAATCATGGAACAGGTCCTCAAGGAATCAATTCTGAACCACTTAAAGGAGGGGAAAGTGATCAGGAACAGTCATCATGGATTCACCAAGGGCAAGTCATGTCTGACTAACCTAATTGCCTTCTATGATGAGATAACCGGCTCTGTGGATGAGGGGAAAGCAGTGGATGTGCTATTTCTGGACTTTAGCAAAGCTTTTGATACAGTTTCCCACAGTATTCTTGCCAGCAAGTTAAAGAAGTATGGGCTGGATGAATGGACGGTAGGGTGGATAGAAAACTGGCTAGATGGTCGGGCTCAATGGGTAATGATCAATGGTTCCATGTCTAGTTGGCAGCCGGTATCAAGTGGAGTGCCCCAAGGGTCGGTGCTGGGGCCGGTTTTGTTCAATATCTTCATTAACGATCTGGAGGATGGTGTGGACTGCACCCTTAGCAAGTTTGCAGATGACACTAAACTGGGAGGAGTGGTTGATACGCTGGAGGGTAGGGATAGGCTACAGAGGGACCTAGACAAATTAGAGGATTGGGCCAAAAGAAACCTGATGAGGTTCAACAAGGACAAGTGCAGAGTCCTGCACTTAGGACGGAAGAATCCCATGCACTGCTACAGACTAGGGACCGAATGGCTGGGCAGCAGTTCTGCAGAAAAGGACCTAGGGGTTATGGTGGACGAAAAGCTGAATATGAGTCAACAGTGTGCCCTTGTTGCCAAGAAGGCTAATGGCATTTTGGGTTGTATAAGTAGGGGCATTTCCAGCAGATCGAGGGATGTGATCATTCCCCTCTACTCAGCACTGGTGAGGCCTCATTTGGAGTACTGTGTCCAGTTTTGGGCCCCACACTACAAGAAGGATGTGGATAAATTGGAGAGAGTCCAGCGGAGGGCAACAAAAATTATTAGGGGGCTGGAGCACATGACTTATGAAGAGAGGCTGAGGGAACTGGGATTGTTTAGTCTGCAGAAGAGAAGAATGAGGGGGATTTGATAGCTGCTTTCAACTACCTGAAAGGGGGTTCCAAAGAGGATGGATCTAGACTGTTCTCAGTAGTAGAAGATGACAGAACAAGGAGTAATGGTCTCAAGTTGCAGAGGGGGAGGTTTAGGTTGGATATTAGGAAAAACTTTTTCACTAGTAGGGTGGTGAAGAACTGGAATGGGTTACCTAGGGAGGTGGTGGAATCTCCTTCCTTAGAGGTTTTTAAGGTCAGGCTTGACAAAGCCCTGGCTGGGATGATTTAGTTGTGTTTGGTCCTGCTTTGAGCAGGGGGTTGGACTAAATGACCTCCTGAGGTCCCTTCCAACCCTGAGATTCTATGATTCTATGATTCTAGGGCAGGTAGGGAGCCTGCCTTAGCCCTGCTGCGCACCCCTGCCACCCCAGAGCTGCTTGAGGTAAGCGGCACCAGGCTGGAGCCCACACCCCAAACCCCTCCTGCATCCCACACCCCATCCCCCTGACACATTCCTCCTGCACTCCAATGCCTTGCCCTGAGCCTCTTCCTGCACTCTGTACCCCCTGCCCTGGGCCCTCAACCCCTGCCCTGAGCCCCTGCCACACCCCTCCTTCACTCCAACCCCCTGCCCTGAGCCCGCTCTTGCACCCCACACCCTTTCTGCACCCCAAACCTCTGCCTTGAGTCCCTTCCTGCACCCCACACTCTCTGCCACACCCCGCACTTCCTGCCTCAGCCCTACATTCATGGCCCTGCATGCAATTTCCCCACCTAGATGTGGCCCTTGGGCCAAAAAGTTTGCCTACCCCTGGCCTAGTTAACTCTTGTTTGCACACTTTTAAAAAGATAGAAGCCTGGCTCATATTGGTCTAACAAGGAATCAATTTAAATTGATCCAAGCTAGGTTTAAATTAAATCTAAATTGCCCACACGGGTTTTCAACTGCCTTAACTAGTTCAATGTAGAACCACCCCATTAGGTAAACTAGTGCAGCTTTGTGTGAAGAGCAGGCCTCAGAAAGCAAGCTGCTGCATTCATCACTATCTGGAGTTTCCATATGGCTACTCACAGTGACCCAACCTCAAGGGAACAGAGGCTTGGATGCCTGTAGCAAGAGCCTGAACCTGAAAGTAAATTCATAGATTTCAAGGGACCACTGTGATCATCCAGTCCAGTGGTTTTCAGCCTTTTTTAATTTGCAGACCCCTAAAAATTTCAGACATAGTCTGTCCTCCACCCCCCTGGGTCTGTGGACCACAGATTGAAACCCACTGATCTAGTCTGACTTCTTGTATAACACAGACCAGAGAACTGCCCCCAAATAATTCCTTTTGAACTAGAACATATCTTTAAAAAAATCCAATCTTGATTTAAAAATGGCCAGTAATGGCAAATCCCTCACAACCTTGATAAATTGTTCCAGTGATCAGTTACCCTCAGTGTTATGAATTTATACCTCATTTCCAGTCTGAATCTGTCTAGCTTCAGCTTCAGTCATTGAAAACAGCCTTCTAGCCACTGCAGATGGATAAAAGCTTTTGGGGCCAGTGGTGTTCCCTTGACTTCTAGAAGCACCAGGAGCCTGGGAGACAAAGGGCAGGCTCCATCAAGCAATAGCTATTTCTTCTTCCAGCTGTCAGGTATTAGCTCAGCAGTGTCTCAGCCAGGTAGCTCTCATCCAGCCCCATTTCTGATAGGCCTGCATTGACTGGGCTGGATGAAATGGGATTATTAAAGTGGCTGAGCTCTGTGTGCATACCCAATACCACCAGCCATGACCCGCATGGTACAAGGGCTGGACAAATCAATTCAAACCTGGCTCATGCTGAAGGAGTTTGTGTCCATGTCATAGTGCAGCCCCCCTTCCCGGAGGCATAGCAGCAGCATGAAAGATGTTTTAGTTCTGGTCTATTCTAGAGGTGTGCGCATGGGGTATGAGAGGGAAGAGTTCCTGAGGGCTAATTGTAAGTAATTCTGCCTCTGACTTGCTGGGCAGCTTTGAGCAAGTCTTGTGCCTCAGTACCGACTCTGTAAAAAGGGGATTGCAGTACGGACCTGCCTTCAAGACACAGTGTGCGCATCTTCTGTAATGCACACGTCTCAAGCATTCCGAACAGGCCACGTGTGAGCAACCACATGGTCTCAGGCACATCTGACTTTCCAGTTTCCTTGGGCAGGTGGGCCCTTTGCAGACAACATCCAGCCCCCCAGCTGTTTAACTTTAGGACTCTTAGTCTGCACTTCCAGCTGCCTTGGCAGTACGTGTGGTTAAGGGCAGTTCTTATGATCTCGTGAGTGGATTGAGTTTATATCTGTCAGCCCAGCCAGTCTTCTGGGTAACCCAGTCATTCATCCAGATAGCCAGGCTGGGATACCTAGGTACCATCTACAGGCTGTTGTTGTGGTTTGACCAGAAAGTACTGCCAGCAAATGGCTTTCATGTACCCATCTGATCCATCCCAGATGAGCTGCCACTTTAGAGAAAGTAGCTACATCATGACAGCCAGGACCGAGCCTGCACTGGCAGTGAGATTGTGACTCACAAATGGGTGGGGGTAGTGAGAAGAGTAGCTTTGGTTCTGGCTCAGGCACGAAATGTACTGTGGGGAGGCTTGCTTAGCGCCAGCAGAACGATGTGGTCTGCTCTCCATTTGCTGTTCATCATCCTGTGGGGATCCCAGTGCTCCAGCAAGGTAACTAACCAACATGGCTAGCTGATATGGGGACTGTTGGCTTCATACAGTTGTCAAACCTACCACCATGGGTCACGCTGCTGAAATGTGTGAACAGTGGCCAACAAATGGCATGCCAGGGTCTTTAAGGCCTTTTTTCTCACTGTGTTAATCAAACAAACCAATTTATAAAGAAGAAAACTGGAAAAATAAATTGCATCATATGCAATCAGTCCTATGGAATATGCTGTCCCTGGGGACCAGCAGTAGGGCTGGAAGCCTGGACTTTCAGATCTCCAGCCACATCTCTACTACTTGAGCTAAAGTAGCAGCTGGTAACAGTTTGTTATCCTCTATATGGAGCAGCCACTAGAGGGGGGCCACAACACACACTATGCCTGTGAGTTATACAACTTCTGGCCAGGTAGCAGTAGATTCTTGGTGGTTAGGATTCCTGGTGATGATAGAGCAGTGTGATCTTAGCAGTTGGCTCAGTTGTTAGCTAGCCAAGCACATAGCTCTAGCACATTTATTGTGAAAGGCAGTGTGGCTGAAGTCTTGGCTGTGTCATGTTAAAGTCCTGAGTCCTATACTCAACTCTGCCAGATGTTATCTTGTGCAGTCCCTTAGTTAAATTGTTTGCAAACTGGGTGTGTGGGGGAAGAGGGAAGATACTCAACTTGCCTTCTAGTGTAGGGTGTGAAGCTTTAGGCAGCACTATGGGTTATGAACTGTGCAGCACTATAGGAGTCGTGGGGTGGCTTGCTGTCTTTCTGTCCCTCACAGACATTTCCTTTCTTGGTGAATTAGAGAGCCTGATTCAGCGTAAATGCAAAACATCCTACAAAATCCACAACAAAGTATTGCCAACCTCAAGCATTAAAAAATCATGAGTAAGGCCCCAGAAATCATGAGATATTTAAAAAATAATAAATTTGGGGTCCTGTGTATTTGCCTTCTGCTTTCTGAACATTTGGACATCACATTTTCAAGCTGTGCTTTGCAGTCAAGAAGCTAGCAACTGGCTTCTTAACAAAATAAAACAAAACCTGAGGTTATGCTGTAATCACCTTGTGACATACCCAGAGTACAGACTAATGAGTAGCTGTGTCACCCCTGCCCTCTAACCTACACTGCTTTGCTGCTGTAGCCTTCAGTCTGACCTGTTCACAGCCTCCAGCATGCAAATCACTTCCAGTTATGACTATATGTGCTTCAGCCAGCCAGCCACACGTCAGTTATACTGCAGGGTGACCCCAACATATCCTCAGTCCTAGATTTTCCCCCAGAAGTATATGTCCTGTATTGCCCAGCCCTCTCCTGGACAAAACAAATTCATATAAAGTCCTTCATTTTATTAATAGAAATAATATGCACACTTATCTCAACTGGAGTTTAAACTTCAGTTTAAACTCACTGGATTAAATAAAACAAGTTTATCAACTACCAAGAGAGAGATTTTAAGTGAGTACAATGAGGCATAAAAATCAGAAATGGTTAAAAGAAAAGATAAAACACAGTTAGCAAAGTTTTTCTCACCATATGTTCTCAATCATCTTACTGGCCAAACTTCTTAGACCAGACTCCCTTGGTCTGGTTAATAGCTGCTACCTTTGTCCCTTCTCGTGCAGTGAATAGATGGATAGAGAGAAAGGGAGAGGAGGAGGGGACCTTGGGGTGTTTGTCCCTCTTTTTTATAGTGTCAGCCCTCACCCTTGGGAAACATTTCCAGCTGAGATTCAGGAGACAGAAAGTCTACAGGAAAGGATGTTCTCTGCTGCTCTTCCTCACCTGTTTGATTATCCTTCGTTTCTCTTCTTGCTCAATGACTCTATGGCTTAAATGCAAATTAAGCAGAGCACCCATTCCTCTGTTTGAGACAGACCTGCTTGCCAGCCTCGGTTTGGAACATGTGTTAAAATCACTATACAGTGGAATCTTACAACTTTTCAATGTGTCACACACATTTTATTAGGACAGCGCTGACTAACAAATTATGATTTTTCAGATGTTACTTTGCAAGACCTACTTTGTACAAGTATTATATTCGTGTGTAGTCTTGGAGCCTCCACATATTTTTTCACTGTTTAAGATTTTCATTCTCTTTTGTAAAGATTGGCCTGTCCTTGTTCACCATCTGGGGACACCATCTAGAAAGGGCTCTGTGGCCAAAGAGTGCAGAATACAGGACAGGGGAGCTGCTAGTCCATCTTTGGCATTTCACTGCTGCCTGCTAGTGCCTTGGGCTCATGGTGGATGTTACATGCTTTGTGCATACTGTAAGGAAACAGCAGAACATCAGCCAACAATGAGCTGTGAGGGCAATACGGAGGGGCAGGGAGCTACAAAGCCAGCCTTGCTCTGTCCCCCTCTCTGGGATCAGGAACAAGCCTTAATGGGGTTATTGAGCACAGCTGCTCTACCTCCCTGTAACATCATGCAGCACTGTACCCCTCTAGGGAACTCTGCAGAAATCCCTGACCCTTTGAATGTCTTTACAGGAGTCTTTGCCAGCCCATCGGAGAAACTCGCACATGTGGTCCAATATGAAAGGGTGACACCTCACAGAGTGCCTGCAGCTCCTGGGAAGCGAGACCTTTCTGCTCAACTCGTAAGTATCTGTCACTTCTGAAATATCAGGGGACACTACAAGCCCAGCTCCAACAACCCCCAACTCAGAGGCGTTAAACTAGGGCCTGGTGCCAACCCCCAGATTAGCCATGCACAGTTCCAGCTTTCCCAGACACTGAGCAGTTGGAGACTGACTTTTGTTTTAGATTAAGCAAAAATAACCAAATATGAGTGAATGTACATTGTGGAATAGGCTACCTCAGTGCCGCCTTGCAGAACTGCAGCTGCCTCTGTAAACAGACAGACACATGGAAAGCTGCAGAACAGAGAAAACAGGATCACGACATTCACATACTGTAGCTGTCTATGGCCCCACTCAGCATTGTATCTGAGCACTTTAGTGCATTTATCCTCACAGCCCCTTGGAAGTGAAGTGACTTGCCTAGTGTGACAAAGCCAGACATTGAACTCATGTCTCCAGAGTCCCACACTGGCACCCTATGCACTGGGCCATCCCTCCCTTCCAAACATATACTGAAATCAACAGAGAATGCCCCAGGAGATGCACACTGGTTCAGAGAAAGGAATTCTCTCCCTCTTGATCTGTCTGGCAAGCACCTTGAGTGCACAGTCAACAAAGATCCAGACTCAGAGTCTTACTTCCTTTAAAGTGAGACCCTTATGGGATGAATGACACCAGCTAGTGTGAGCTTTCTGCATCATCTCCATCATAAATGATGGCACTCTTGAGAGACCAATCAAAGCAGCCTTTTGTTGTGTTTGAGGTCAAAATTAGAATCACTAGTGGCAGAATGAAATTTGTGTCAGGAAACAAATTTGGCATCAGCTGAAGAGGAGTGGAACCACCTCTAAAGAATGTGGATTGCTGTGGTGGAAGAGGTTTATGGATGATGGAGAAAACCAAAGGAGAGGAGTAGGGGTGGACCAACAAAGTACAAGTAGCAATTCAAAACAAGAAAATGGTGCATAAAGAAAAGAAATGAACCCATCAAGCATAAATGAAAGCAAATACAAAGAAGCAAAGTGAGCTGCCAAATGGGCAGTGAAGAAAGGCAAAGAGAGTGCTAGACAGTTTGTACGCTGAGCTTGTAAACGACCCACAGCTGGCTGGCAGAAAGTTCAGCAGCACTGAAAAAATGAGGCACAAAAGAAAGGAGGATGGTAATGTGACATTGTTCGTGAATGGTGATCAGAGGAGACTGCTAGTAACACCCGAACAAGTGAAGGAGAAGTGGAAACAATACTTTGAGAGTCACTTAAATGAGGCAAACCCTTTGTGGTGTTGCCAACATATGATCCTAATGCGGTGCCTGAGCTTGACATAACAGAGGAGGAAATGGAAATACAGTCCAGGAGACAAAGACCAATAAGGCAGAGGGACCTGATGAAGTGACAGGAGACCTGGTGAAAGTCTTGGGCAAGAGTGTCATGAAATGGATCAAAGTGATTGAAGCTGTATGGCAAGAAAAGACTGGTGCAAGTCTATCCTGGTATCAATACATAAGAAGGGAAGCATCCAGGAATGTGGAACTATTGAGGGACAAAGCTATTGTCACATGGGATGAAGATACTGGAACATATCTTGGATGCTAGAACTAGAAGAATGGTGTAACCCCTCATTTACCAAGAACAGTGTGGCTTTAGGAAAGGATGCGGCGCACGGATGCCATGTTTGTAAACTGGCAAGAGATGGAGCAGCAGCTCAAGCACCAGCAGGATAGCTTCTTATAGACCTAGAGAAGGCCTATGATAAAGTGGACGGAAGGATGCTCACATCAGTGCTGAGGAAATATGGTGTTTCTACGGATTTAACAGCTATGATGAATGCTCAGTGTAGATCACCTAAAACAGAGATCAGAACATATTGTGGAACAAGTCCCTTTGAGGTAGAGGTTGGATTGAGGTAGAGGTTTGGCCCTCCGCCTGCTGCTGTTTATCATTTTGATGGGCTGCGTCAGCAGGAAGATGTCAGTGGGAAAAGGGGAGAAGCCGCTATATGCGGATGACATAGCAATAAGGGCCTCCTCAAAAGAAGACCTAGAGAAAATAATAAACCAGTGCTATGATCAGTTAAGTTGGCATCTGAGCTTGACTAAGACTGAGGTCATGGGTCAGTAGAGGCGCCACAGGGAAACTTGACATGGAACTTAATGGAGTGGAATTAAACCAGACCAACCAATTCAAGTACTTTGGCGGCTGGGTTATGGAAAATGGTGAGCTTGAATTTGAGTCCCAGTCCAGACTGGGGAATGCTGGAAAAGTGTGGAATAATATCTCAAGGGCTGTGTATAACAAACATCCGCCACTGAGACTGAACTGTGGAGAACAGAACAGAAGCATGGCCAAAACAGAGAGGCCAAGTTCAGTGCCTACAGGTGTTCAACATGAGTGCCAGAAGAGGAGTTACACAAAGAGAGAGATGTCAAAAGGAAAGCTTTAGGGTGGAAGTCCAAGTCCGTGATGTGGCTGACAAAATCTAGGAATCGGGACTTCGCCAGTTCAGGTATGTGCAGAGGATGAATGAAGGGGACTTGGTGAAGATAGCACGATAGGAAAGAGACCCTGAGGAAGTGATGGATGGATCGCATCAAAGAAGATGGTAAGCAAGTGGACCTTAATGCTACCGCAGACAAAGATGGTAGATGCTTACATGATGACCCGACCCCGGTTGATGGGATAAATGGAAGAAGTGATTAAATGGAAGCAGAAAGGATGTTAGATCATTCTGCAGTGTTGCCGTCTCTCATGATTTAGCACAAGTCTCGTGATACTTGGTGTTTTCTTAAAGCCTCAGCACCTGGATTTATGTGAATGTGGGAGAATTTCAGTTTTCATTTTGTAAAAAAAGTCCGATACTAGTTCTTGTGGTTGTGGAGACAAGCAAGAAAACATGAACCCAAAAGGCTCAGAACAAAGAAGCCAAATACAAAAGAATCCACATTTTATTATTTTGAAAAAAATCTCACGATTTTCAAGCCAATCTTATTTTTGTTGGGGTTTGACGCATGACTTTTGAATGCTTGGAGTCAGCAAGGCTGAATTTGTGACCATAACCTAATGGCAGTTTCTTGACTGCATTTTAGTCTTTAAAATTCAGAAAGCACCAGGAATCATATCTTAAAAGCACAAACATTAGCACCTCAGAAGGCCTAGGGATCATGTCAATTTTGAGATATAAATTACCTAGTAAATTCTTGGTACAGCATGTTCACTTATGAGTCAAACCGTTTCAGATAAAATAGCTTCAAAAATTCTTCCCAAAGGCATCTGTTTTCTTTGCTCCAGAAACCTAAACTTGTCCGTGAAATAAACATTCTCTAGGCTATTTAGAGATCCCATCTGTGCTGTGCACATTGAACAACTTTCCTCCTTTCTTTCTTCAATGTTGGTACCAAAGGGAGGAGATCACATGTAATAGTACATCCATCTGTTAGATATCTGTAAGACATGCATACAGTGGGAGACTGCAGTGCATGATGGGATGTAGTGGTGCAGGGAAGGGGTGGTCTATCCACACATGTTTAGGATGGCCAGGTTACAAATGGTGAAGCTGGCTCATGCTGTCCTCTCAGCCATTTCCCCAGGACTGTTTCTAATATTGCAAACCTGATACCTTAAAAAAATATAAAGCAACTCGCCATCAACATGCTGTGTACCTTCTGCCTTAAAGGTGGAATCTCCTCCCCAAATAACATTTGCTTTAGGGGTCACCTCTCTCCCCAAGCCATATTGCTACAGCTGTGGTCAGAAGGGGCTCCTGAGCTGGATCTGCTCATTTTAAGAGATGAGGTGGCTTGCAGGGGATTCTCTATGGCTACGTCTACACTGGAAAAAAAAAACAACCCACAGCAGTGAGTTTCAGGCAGCAGCTGAGGATCCTTTGTGTAGGGGATGATGTGCTGGAGCACTCTAGGGCAGAGGTGGTGGGGGCAGGGTTAAGGTGCATGCACACCAATTATGTTGGTTGCTCTCTTCCAGCACAAGTGAGGGTGCTCCTGAGACTGCTTTAACTTGTACCAGGGGCTGGTTTGGCCCACAGATAATGGGGGCAGAAAGATGGTGTAAACCTCCCCTCTCCTCTGCCTCCTCTCCCGGTGCACTGGCTCTGAAGGATCTAGTCCAGTGTGATCGCTAGAGCCCCATTGTCCCTTTCACACCAGGTGAAGAAATGACCAAACCACCCTGACCTGCTGTTGCACAGGTAGCTGTTGGGCCATCATTCCCCTCTTGCTGACATTGGTGTATCTCCTGGAGTTCCTGCTGACTCACCGGGGTGAGAAGCATTCCAAGAGTCCAGCCCCCAGTGCCTGAGCCTGTCTGGTCCAGTTTTTTGCCTGTCCAGAATGCCTCTTTCTGCACCTCAGGCCAAGTCCTGCAGCCCTGGCCCTGCCCTGACTTACTCAACAGGCACTGGAGTGAGCAGGAGTTTAACCAGAGTCCAGGCTTAGTCCCCCACTGTTCTGAGTCAGACCTTCTGCATTTGAAACACTCAAAAAGCTCTCTGGAAGTAGGAGCTTGGGGAAAGCTTTATCAGGCCTTTTAAACAGCTTTGCATTTCTTGTGGTTTCTCAGAAAGATGACCACTGCTCTTCCTTTCCCATCCGACTTGCAGTCAGAGTTCTCTTCGAGCGCCTTCAGTGGCTTTTCTGCAGATCTGCATTTCTCAGGGATTGGTTTCTGTCTCCGAAGTTGCCAACAATAACAAAGCATCATTTTGTTGGCGGACATTAAAAGAGACGCTAACGTTCATCTAAGAAGAATTTATCACCAAGCCTCGTAGACAGTTCCTGCGTCTCCAGCTTAGGCATCATGTTTGTTTAGGTGACAGCGCATCTCAGTCTTCAGCACTTTGCTGAAGAGCCCCTCACTTCCCAGGGCTGCAGCCGGAGCCCACTTGAGGGGGCAGAGAGACCCTGGCTGCATTTTACTCAGCAGGCAATGGGGCTTTTTTTTTTAACCAGAAATGGATTTTTCATTCCCAGAAAGAGCCCAAAGTAAAAACACAAGGCAATGGAATTAGAACAGTTGACTCACAAGGAAAACCATGCTGCCTGTCCCAGCTGGTTCTGACTGTGGCACAGAAATACTTTCCGTATAACCCCAGCCCCCATCTGATTGCAGCTCCCCAATGCTTTCCTGGGGGGAATTCCAGACTGTCATGTGGTAATTTATACCATCACCCCACAGGAGAGGCCAAACTCCCCAGCTGAGAGCAAACCCCAGCAAATCAAGAGCTGCTGAGTTTGGCTTGTGGTGCCCAAGGAGTTCACCTCACCACTTCCGCCAGCCGTGGCTTCCATCTGAGCCAGCAACTTTGCTGTGAGATGCTTGGTCGCCTGGTCAGCTGCCATTAACTGGAGAGGGAGGTCTCCACACTTCCAAGGGTGTAATTGCTCATTAGCATTACTGTTCAGCTGAGGATCTTAAAGCAATTGACAACAGCTGCCAAAACTCACGATTCTTGTCACTGGTAGGTGGGGGTGTCCCCCCATGGGGAAACTGAGGCAGTGAGCTGTAATGATTTGTCCAAGGTCATACAGCAAGTTTATTGGTACAGACAGGAAAAGAACCCAGGCATCCTGACTCTTGGTCCCAACTCCCGGTCCCTTGCTTTAACTCCTAGCCACATGTCCTCTCACTTGTGGGGCTGCTGTAAAACTCCACCAGCTGGGGATTGCTGGAGCACAGCACCCTCTGGCCATAACCCCTGCCCTGTGCCCTGCTGTGCTCCCTGCACCCAGGTCAGATGAGGGTGTGGCCCAGCAGTCTGACACACCATTGCTGAGGGCTTCTCAGATGGCCAGATTTGGCTGCTTTCCAGCTTGTTTGCATCACAAGTGAGCTCCCAAGAAATGTGCTCCAGTATGTTCACACATGTAGTTGACCTAGCTGTCTGTTCATTGTCCCTTTTACGGCACCCACCCATGCTTGTGCACACATGGGAGTTGGTGGGCTATCCAGAAACGTAATGGCAATGATCTGTTTTACTGGTGAAAAGGTGCTGTGTCTTGTGCGCTGCAGGAGCTTGTAGGAATAAAGAATGACTCTGGAAGCAGAGTTTATTTCTTCAGGCCAAATGGCTTCAGTATGACTTCCTGACAATCTACTTTTGAGAGCACACAGGAAGAGAAGTTGATTCTCACACAATGAGGCTGTGTGCGCGATCAGTCAAAGAGAAGGAAGACTTTACTAGGGGAAGCGTTAGTGAGTCAGGGGGGTGAGTTATCAGGGGACTCGGTGGTTCTTGATTTTGAGTAAATGAATTAAATGCCAAAAAAGGCATTTTGATGAGCAGTAAGATTTTAGTTCCTTGTGCAACAACTTGTGGCCTTGTGCCAGATGTGAACACTGAGTCTTAGTTTAATCTAGGGGTTTGCAAACTGGGGGTCAGGGGGTTGCGAGGTTATTACATGGGGGGTCATGAGCTGTCAACCTCCACCCCAAACCCCACTTGCCTCCAGCATTTATAATGATGTTAAATATATACAAAAGTGTTTTTAATTTATAAGGGGGGGGGGTCACACTCAGAGGCTTGCTATGTGAAAGGGGTCACCAGTAAAAAAAGTTTGAGAGCCACTGTGTACTTGTCTTTAGTGTTCTTTAATCCAAGGCATACCGAGTTTTGCAAACTGAGATTATTTCTGTGCTGATTTAGTTGGCTGTTGGTTTCCACTTGTTGTGCTATGTCTGTAATGGATAAATTGGCAGTAAGCATGTATAGCTGGGTTTCCAGAGGTGCTGGGCACTCACACAAACCCTGAATTGGTGGGAGCTGCAGATGCACAACACCTTTAAAAGCAGGGCAGAAATATGTCAGTAGAATATTTCAACAAAATCCACATATGACTAGAGGAACATTGAATGGACTAGGGTAGATGAGTCTGAGGTCCCATGTGACTGTCTTCGGAGGTCTGCACAGCACACACAATAGAAATCTTCTACTTCATACCTCTTTAGCCCGATGATGACAAGTTTCTGTTGTTGTTTTACCCCGTGCAGAACACGTATCCGGACCACGTTCATTACAGCATCCGTGCAGAAGGAAGGGACTATGTTCTCCGACTGGAAAAGAACAAGTAAGTGTGCAGTGGCTAGTGTGGCTTGCAGGGTTCCCTAGTGAAAGCCCTGGGCCATTAGGTTTCAAATCTAGCTTTCTCCCCAGGCCACTTTGTGTAGCTTGTGCGTGGAACATTGCAGAGCATAAAGCTAGAGGAAAGCCAACAGCTGGGACCTCTAGCTGAACCTTTTTTAATTTCAGAGGGACTTGGATCCCTGTACTGAAAATGGCCCCTGCAATGGTTTAGGTTCAGATCTAAAACAAGAGGGGGTTTATTTTCCATTTCTGACACAGAACCATCCAATATGAACCTAAACCTAACTCTTATTCACCCTCAGACCCAAGCCCCTGGCCTGCCTACGTTTTTATTCTGTCCCCTTCACAATGGTCTAACTCTTAGTTAGCATCAAATACCATCTCTTCAGCCCATCGAACTTAGGAGGAGACAATATTACTCAAATTGCTTTGAGCTCTGTCTGAGATGTGGTTGGCAGTTGCACTGCTGCCTCCAGGGCCACTGAGAGCAGGTTTGGGCCCTGGTGAAAAAGAATGTTCAGGCCCCCCCGCAAGAGCAGACTGGCTAAACAGGGCCGGGGAAGCCGGGCCCCGGGCCCCCTTCCAGACAGCTGGGCCCTGGTAATTTGTACTGGCTTCCCCCCCTCTCATCGGCCCTGGCTGCCTCCACTGGGATACTATGGACACTTTCAGAGGCTGGACCCATTTACCTCTTGATCCTCATTCTTAAGGAGGAAAGGGTCAGTCTCCCACTACTGTTACTGTACGCTGTGGAGCTCATTACAAGGGAACTGCATGTACAAGTTGGCAGATTGATGGCAGGGGAACAAAATTTTGTGATCCAGATGGGGAAAGATCCATGGCTGCCCCTCCAGCATTTAGGCAGGAGAAACTAGTCCCTGCCCACCTGCTGGCCCTGTCCCTCTTACTCCATTTGAAGGACTTTATCTTCTTGCAGCCTGTTGTGCAGTAAATTATGGTGATGGTCTGGGTGACAGTGAACCCACCCCAAGCGCTGGCTGCAGGGCAGGGAGTCAGGCATCTGCTTACAAACCATTCAGCAGACAGAACATCAATGACAGCTACTGTTCCATGACCCCATCTAGGGTGACCAGATGTCCCAATGTTTAACTCTTTGTCCTTCGTCCCGATCAGACATCAGTCGGGATGCCATTTGTCCCAATATTGTAAAGTTGCCAGGTGTCCGGTTTGCGCAGGGCTGGCAGGCTCCCTACCTGGCTCTGCGCAGCTCCCTTGAAGTGGTGACAGTTCCCTCTGGGTCCTAGGCACAGGGACGGCCATGGGGGGCTCTGCGTGCTGCCCGTGCCATGAGCACCTGCTCCGCAACTCCCATTGCCCAGGAACCACAGCCAGTGGGAGCTGCAGGGGTGACACCTGTGGGCGAGGTAGTGTGCACGGCCGCCTGGCTGTGTCTCCGCCTAGGACCCAGAGGAAATTGTCACCATTTCTGGGGAGCCACCTGAGGTAAGCCATGCCCGGAGCCTGCACCCCATCCCGCACCCAAACTCCCTCCTGGAGCCAGCACCCCAAACCTCCTCCCACGCCCCAGCTCCCTGCCCCAGCCCTGAGACCTCCCCCCCCTTGCAGAGGGGGCTGGAGCTGGGGCTGTGTGCCCCCAACTGACACGCTTGTAGTGGGGGGCCGGAGCCGGGGCCATGCGCCCCCCATCCCGCGGCTTCCTAGGACTGTGCACCTCCCTCCCCCATGGCTCCGGTGGGGGCTGTGAGCCTGTGGCTGCCCTGCCTCCCCTCACCATGTGTCCCGATATTTTATTTTTGTGATCTGATCACCCTACCCCCAACAGAAACACATACAGCTTCTTCTATGGAGACTGTGCAGGACCCTGCTTCCCCCTCCCTCTATATAGTATGCATCAGAAGTGCGAAGATGAGGAACCATTGATGAGATTTTCTGGTGGGAGTTCAAGCAGTGATGTGGTGCCAGTTCCAGCTTGCTTTACTCAATGGTGTATTGGCATTGGAAGCAGTGTCAGTACTGCTGACTTCAGTGGCACCCACTGGTGTGAGTCAGACAAGCAGGATTTGGCCAGAGGGGTACAGGGTAATGCTGATTCCTCCTGCACCATGTGGTTCTCTGTCCCTCGGAACTGCGGGTGGCACTGTGAGTCTTCACTGCTACTGTCTGTCTCTTTTTTTTTTCAGGGGACTGATTGGGGAGCACTACACTGAAACCTATTACTCAGAAAACGGCACGGAGATCACTGAGAGGCCAGACACTCAGGTATGAATCCAAGAGCCGTGCTGTATGATCTGGTGCATGTTTCTTAGAGGAGATGTACTGGGGCTGGGGGATTGCACTGAGGCTTTGGACTCTCAAGACAAATTCACTAGAACCTGTGGTGTCTCCCCCAGTCCTTTTCACAGCAAACCAAGACGTCTTGTTCGATACTTCACATTTCCTTGGTGCTCGGTGCTCTGCTGTGGGTGCCTGAGATGCTATTGGTCAGGTATGGAGCTGAGGAGGCTCAGTTCCTTTCCTCTTTACTGCTGGATGACAGGCTGAGGCTCTATGAGCAGAGATGGCCTGAGCTGCTCATATGATCCATGACATGTTTGGGAAATGGGCACTCACCTTCTCCTTCAGACACCCGTGGGTATGTAAGATCAATCTAGTTGGCAGTCACTCTACTGCCTCCCGTGTGCCTGCCTGCCCTCCGCGTTCTGTACAGTGCTGCACGCCTGGCGGGGCAAGTCCACAACGAGTCCTTGCCAAAGGCTGCAGATGCAGATGTT
This sequence comes from Mauremys reevesii, assembly GCF_016161935.1. NCBI lineage: Eukaryota > Metazoa > Chordata > Testudines > Geoemydidae > Mauremys > Mauremys reevesii. Next base: position 64,522,634 of record NC_052629.1, on the reverse strand, counting down.
GTCTGTAGGAGAGGGGCTGAAGGCTGCCAGGTGCTTTTTCACCCACCTGCCTCCCGACAAGCAAGCCATTTGGCATTAGGTCTTTCATAGAAGCCATAGACCTTAAGGCTGGAAGGGACACTTACAGGTCAGACTGGATCATATAACACAGGTCAGAGAACCTCACCCAGGGACTCCTGTATTGAGTCCAGTAGCTTCTGGCTGAGTTAGACCATAACAGTACTTTGCCCTTCTCTGGCAAAGATCTCAAAGCACCAAGGAATGCCTCACATCCTCCGAGAGAGAGAGCAATAATATTGTCAACCCCATGTCACAGCTAGGGAAACAAAGGCTCAGAGAGCACACAATCGCACAAGTACCACTCATTGATAGAGCCAGGAGCAGAACCCAGTTCTTCTGATACCCCACCGTAACCTCTCACCGCTAGGCCGTGCTTCCTTTTCAGTACATGAGTTGGCTTCCCACTATAGAAATGGTGCCACTTGAGATTAGCGGCGAACTTGCTTTCAGTGGTGAGCGGTCAGAGCAGCCCTCAGGAGCATGAGGTTTGACTGGTGTTGGCTAATTATTCTTCCCTGCCCTGCTGGTGTTCTGGGCTAATGGTTTTAGATAATGTTTCCAAAGCACTCTGTAAACTCTAACTGTGTTATTGGGCAAACCCTGGCACACAGCTCAGCAGGCCACCTGGGCTCTGCATGGTGGGCTGCAACCCCAGCCCTTCGCTGGGAAGTGCCATCAGTGATTTAGCGCCAGAAAATGAGATTGTTAGGAGGGTCTAGTCCTCGGCCTGCGGAGCTGGCTCACAGCTCCCCATGATCAGGGCTGCTGGGATGTAGCATGGCCCCTGTAGGCCCTCCAGACTTCAGCTACATTTTGCAGTGCACGGCAGACACTCCCATTCTAGGCTGCACTACTTCTCCCTAGCAGCTGCTGCACAGTGCAGATAGAGGGCTGGTATATGGAGAACAGCTAATTTGAATGAATTCCCTTCCTTCCTTCAGCAGCTCTGCAAATGCCCGGATTGGCGAGACCAGGGCTCCTCCCACCCCATGCCTCACCGTCCTGCCCCACATGCCTGCTGTAGCTGCACACCTGCCCTGTGGAGCAGCAGATAGAGAGGAACCTCTGTAGTTCCGTAGGGGAAGCTCCTGAGCCTCTACCTGTTGTGGGGGACAACATCTGCGCTGTTTCTTGGATGCTCCCATGCTCCTTCCCCGCGTTGGCCTGGCCTACTCTGGGGCACAACACCTATGAGGTTCCTTGGACACTCCTGTGTGTCCCACACCACGCCCCAGCCTGCTCTGTTCCTGGATTCCCTCCCCCGCCTCCCAACTCTCCCCTGCCTTCTGTGGGGATAATGCTCACATTGTGCCTGGATGCTTTTTCTTCCTGGGCCCACACTGGGGGACAACACTCCTGCCCCTTTATAGTCTTTTCCCCTCCTGCCAGCCAGCGCTTACAGCTGGGAGTTCAGAGCGTTCAGAGCATCTGATTTTTAATCCCACTCTGTGAATTTGGTCAGGTTACTTCCTCAGTTTGTGTCCCATTTTCTGGTAAAATGGGGACAGCCCTGGCTTGCTTTTCTGGGGATTGTGAGGGTCTGTCATTCTATTATGTGCAGAATTCTGAAATGCTAGGTCTTCTGTGTGTGTGTATTAGTGCTGATTACATTTTCTGTGCTCAGGCACCATGGCAGTCAGGAGCAGTGCTGTGTTGTTTATTGTGCTGATCCAGTCAAGCCTCCAATTTGCCCATGATTGTAAGCTACCCATGTCACTGTAGCATATTGCTCACGTATGGTGTGGAACTGCCTGCTGTTCAGGTGTGCAGTATTGTTGTAGCTGTCTTGGTCCCAGGTTTTTAGACAGGGTGGGTGAAGTAATATCTTTTATTGGACCAGCTTCTGTTGGTGAGAGAGACAAGCTTTCAGGCTTACCTGAGGTCACCTGAAGAAGAGCTCTGTGTAGCCCAAAAGCTTGTCTCTCTCACCAACAGAAGTTGGTCCAATAAAAGATATTTTACCTCCTGCACTCTTGTGCTCTTCAGGTGGCAGTTCGGAGCACTCGTGTTTCTTGAAAGATCTGAAAATTGTGCATGGGTAATGAATGAGGTGTGAAAGGTTTGTTATTGCCTGGAAGAAGCTCTGTAACAGATCTCTGCTTTCCAGGATCTGTACCTTGTTAGTGATTTCTCTTCTACCCTAAGTGTCCCCAGTATGGTGCTGATTGGCTTTTGACTTCTGCTTTCTCTGCTACAGGATCACTGCTTTTATCATGGGCATGTTCACGGTCACAGTGATTCAGCGGCAAGCATCAGTACCTGCAGAGGACTCAGGTATGATCTTTAACTGACACAGAGGGGAGGGAACATCAGAACTCAAACATGTAAAGCAAAAAGCACCAGGGGGCCCGAGTGTGTCTTGCCCCACACTTGTGCCATTTTCAGTAGTCCAGACTGGGTATAAAATGCTGCTATTCTGATCTGGTAGCATTTTACACCCATTTGGCAATAGTGTAAATGACTATACACTGTGCAGGTCAGTAGAGACTCAGCCCCAATGTGTCACTGTGTCAGAACAACAATGTAGCTGTGGTTTGGCTAAAGGATCTATTAGTTATGTTGTGCAATACAGTGATGTCACAATATATCGGTGTACTTTCAAACCAGTGTTCCCAACTCTCATGACTTTTATGGCAAACCTCTTTTCATTTGGTGTTTCTATAAAGCCCCACCCACTGGAGTCACGTGACTTAGGGAGGAATTTCACCTTTCATTTAAGGAAAAAAGTCAGTTTGCTCCTGGTTGTGGAGAATAGCTTGAAAATGTGACCCCTGAAGGCTCAAAAACCAAAAGGCAAATTCAATGAATGAAACTTTTATTATTTTTTAAATCTCATGATTTTTTTGGCCAGAGTCATAGATTTATAGATTCTAAGGCCAGAAGGGACCACTGTGATGATCTAGTCTGACCTCCTGTGTCACACAGGCCATAAAACTTCCCCACAATAATTCCTAGATCAGATCTTTTAGAAAAACATTCAATCTTGATTTTAAAATGGTCAGTGATGGAGAATCCATCATGACCTTGGTAAATTGTTCCAATGGTTAATTATTCTCACCATTAAAAATGTGTGACTTATTTCCAGTCCGAATTTGTCTAGCTTCAACTTCCAACCATTGGTTCATGTTACACCTTTCTCTGCTAGACTGAAGAGCCCATAATTAAATATTTGTTCCCCATGTAGGTACTTACAGACTGTGATCAAGTCACCCCTTAACCTTCTCTTTGTTAAGAGCAATAGATTGAACTCCTTGGTCTATCACTATAAGGCAAGTTTTCTAATCCTTTAATCATTTTCATGGCTCTTCTCTGAACCCTCTCCAATTTATCAACATCCTTCTTGAATTATGGGCACCAGAACTGGTCACAGTATTCCAGCAGTGGTTGCACCAGTGTCAAATACAGAGGTAAAATAACCTCTCTACTCTTACTCAAGATTTCCCTGTTTGTGCATCCCAGGATCACATTAGCTCTTTTGGCCACAGCATCACACTGGGAGCTCATGTTCAGCTGATTATCCTCCACAACTCCCAAATCTTTGTCAGAGTCACTGCTTCCCAGGATAGATTTCAGAGTAGCAGCTGTGTTAGTCTGTATCTGCAAAAAGAACAGGAGTATTTGTGGCACCTTAGAGACTAACAAATTTATTTGAGCATAAGCTTTTGTGGGCTACAGACCCACTTCATCAGATGCATGTAGTGGAAAATACAGTAGGAAGATATACACAGAGAGCATGAAACAATGGGTGTTACCATACACACTATAAGGAGAGTGATCAGTTAAGGTGAGCTATCATCAGCAGCAGAGAAAAATAACTGTTTGTAGTCGTAATGAAAATGGTCCATTTCCAGCAATTGACAAGGGGACGTAAGGAACTGGTTGGGGGGAGAATAAGCATGGGGAAATAGTTTTACTTTGTGTAATGGCCCATCGACTCCCAGTCTTTATTCAAGCCTAGTTTGATAGTGTCCAATATGCAAATTAATTCCGATTCGGCAGTATCTCATTGAAGTCTGTTTTTGAAGTTTTTTTGTTGTAATATTGTGACTTTTAGGTCTGTAATCGAGTGGCCAGGGAGATTGAAGTGTTCTCCAACTGGTTTTTGAATGTTATAATTCATGACATCTGATTTGTGTCCATTTACCCAGCCTGTAAGAAAGACCTACGTTCTTTGTTCCCATTTGCATTTAGCCATATTAAAATGCATATTGTTTTCTTGTGCCCAGTTTACTAAGTGATCTAGATTGCTCTGTATCAGTGACCTGTCGTCCTTATTATTTACCATTGCCCCAATCTTTGGGTCATCTGCAAACTTGATCAGTGATGATTTTATATGTTCATAGAACAGAAAATAGTAGGACTGGAAGGGACCTCGAGAGGTCTTCTAGTCCAGTCCCCTTCTTCCAGGTCATTAATAAAAATGTTAAATGTTAAATGATTTTTGAACAACAAAGAATTCTAAAGTACTTTGCAACCTGTATCTATACAGGAATCAGTTTCTCCAACCATTGAAATGCAGCCATCTCTGGGATGAAACACTGTTGCTGTTTTACAGTGCACAGCATTTCTGGAGAGGAAGGGAACATGATTTTTCGATCTATTTGTAACTGTAGGGGAATTTGGGGGAACCAAGATGAAATTAGGTCTGGACATTGTGATTTGTATATGAAGTGTTTGGTCAGGAATTATTTGCAGTCTGTGCTGACTGGGCTTTGAGCTGTATTCTTGAGTCACTGGCTTTGCATGTCTGTTTCCCAGCAGGGTAATCTAAGACTTTTGGAAATGTTTGTATTAGGGATGGGCCTGTACCAATCCCCAGATGTGGATACTTAGGATTTATGGGGGTGTCTGGTTCCAAATCTGAACTTTACAGCTCAGACCCTTTAATTTGAAGTCACTTTATCAATGTAAATGTAAACAAAGGCAGAGAACCCTGCTGGACTTGCCGTGACTGCCCTTCTGCACAATGACAGAGATTCATGTAATATTTGGCCCTGAAGACAAGATGTCCTAGGTGGCCATGATGAGACTGATTGAATCACATATATCCAGGCAGCATGACATATCAGAAGCTGATATTCTTCTGCTACCTGAGCCTGCAGGTTGGGGTTGTCATGGATCCACAGGATCAGTGCTATACCCCGTTTTTTAAACAGTCTGTTGGAGGAACCCTTCGGTGTGCCAGACCCCCAAGTAGAGTGACCAGATGTCCCTATTTTAGAGGGACAGTCTCAATTTTTGGAGCTTTTTTCTTATATAGGCACCTATTACCCCTCACCTCCTGTCCCAATTTTTCACACTTGCTATCTGGTCACCCTACCCCCGAGTAGTCTCACTCCTTCCTTCAGGTTAGGCTGCACAGCCTCACTGCCTCTGAGACTGAGCCTCTGAGCCTCCTGCTTCACACCTTGAGCTCTGCTCAGCAAGTCCAGCTGAGGGTATATCTATGTGCTACAGCAGCTCATCTGTACAGGATTCTCCCATTAGCATAGGAAACCCACCTCCCCGAGAGGCAGTAGCTAGGTCTACATTACACTGTCTACAAGGGGATTTAGGTCGGCTTAACAGTGCTGCTCAGAGGTGTGGATTTTTCACACCCCTGACCAATGTAGTTAAACCAACCTAATTTTCTAGCGTAGGGGCCTGAGATTCAATCCGGGTGAAAGACTTTGACCTTCTTCAGGGATCAGTACAGCTCAGTAGATATTTGCAGTGGCACCAAGCAGCCTTTTGAAAACAGAGTAGGGATTAGTATTCAGCTGGAGTTCAGCATCAAGAAACAAAGGTTAAGACAGAGTTCAGACTGGCCAACCCCAGGGCTCCACCCAACAAAGCTGCTGTAGACTCCATCTTGTCTCGCTGTCTGTCAGTTCCAGGTGACAGCCCCTGTATCTCAGCTCTCAGCACAGCCACCTGATTCCTTTCCCCTTTGTTCTCCAGCTCTGGGCCTTTGCTCTGCTTCCTAGCAGAGAGGTGGGGGGAACCTTCTTCCTCTGCGCTGTAAGTCACTAGGTGTGAATGTCCCAGCCACTGGGGTTTCCATTGTCTCTTCTGGATCCTCCGTTCACATGTGTATAAACTTTGTCCAGTTTGTTTGACTCTGGTCTCCAACCAGGCTGCTAGTGAGCCAAACACCTCCTCCCTTGTCTTTACCCTCAGAGCATAGCAATGCAACGCACAGAGGGAAACTGAGGCATACAGACGAAATTCTCACATTCCTTACGGGAAATAAAATGTATGGTTTTGGTTTTGATTTATCTAAACATTTTTTTGTGATTGTCTCCTCCCACCCCCTCACTTTCAGTCCTTGAAAAGGGAAATGTTTCGATTTCCAGATTGGACAGGAATCCAAAATGGAGTGTCAGCTATCTTACCTGGAGAGGGGAATGAAGGGGGCTCAAGGAGACGAGAAGATGGAAGGGGTGATGTCTGTGAGAGAGAAGAAAGGGGAGGGAGAGTGGCACAGGATGCAGCAGGACAGGGCCCATTCTGCTGTCTGGCAGCACTTCAGCAAGCTGGCAGGGAAAGCTTTGCAGGTGACCTGCTACCTCTGCCAGAGACACATGTGTAGGGGGACTGCTGGCCTGGTTGATGGCAGGCAGAAGCATAATTAATTATGCAAAAAAATGCTCATTCCTACTATTTAATTGGCTAATAAATAATTGAGATTACTGTTTTCCTCTCTTTTGCTAGCAATGGGTTCATTGAAGCTGAATCCGGTTTCTCTGGGGCTCGGTGTCCTGATTTCTTCAGGTGCTAGTAGTTGGTTTCTCAGATTTAAGCTTTTCTGATTAAGCCTGTCTATATAGCACGTACATAGGCTAGGTCCTTAAATTTGCCAAGAAACAAAGCCTCTTAATTGTCTTTTATCTGAATATCTTTCACATTTATTCACTTTAAAATAAAATAAAAAAGTAAAGTAGCCAAAGAAACAAGGAAGTTCTCACCTTTCACAAGAGTGTAAAAAAATGCAACGTTTCTATGACCCCTAGTAACCTAGAAATTGCTGGGCTGTATGAGACCTGCTGTTCATCTAGTCCAGGCTTCTCTCTCTGACAGTGGCTAGTGTTCCAGTTCTGGGATTAACTGCGCCTCTACCCCCCCTGTGGCCTGCTCAGGTCTCAGGCCTCCTGCTGTCACCTCTCTGTGGGTGGGGACCCTCATCCTTCTTCTTCCAGACTGAGGATTTAGGTTTGCAGATTGCGATGCTTATCCCAGCAGGTCTGTCTTTAGTCCCACACCAGCTGTTCTGCTGTCTCCCAGGGTCTATGACAGGGTTACCAGTGACCAGCCAGCTTTCCCAGTTTGTTTATTTAGGACAAACCCATTACAGAGAAAACATGTATCCTAAAACAATGCACTGTCCACACGTGTGCCAGCTTACCAGAGGGGTCTCTTGTCTTCCACAGGAAGACACTGGCAGGTTCCATTCCTTCCAACAGGATTTGCCTTCTTGGTTATAGTCTCATGTCAGTTTTTGCATCAAAATTAAGGTCACACAGTTCAGGCTGGCCCATTATACCAAAAGCCCATTCTTTGTCTTGTGGGCCTCTGGAACCCATTCCAAACCAGTCTGTGCAGTTCTGTCCAGGGGTGGTGGTACTTTAGAGGTGTGCACTGCCCAGACGTGTGCAGTAATTGCCCCACACTCTACCCCTGGTTTTAGTTCCTGGACAAAACTCGGTAGTTCTCCCCAGTGGATCCAGAATATAATCTCTATGTTATGGTGTGCCCTCACCACCAGAGTGCCCCTTCCTGCCCTGGTTTCACAATGGTCTGCCTCTTCCATGGTTTAGCCCCCTCAGTCAAGTCAGCTCTCAGTCAAGCTCCTGTCCCTCCCCCTTGGTTCTTATTCCATCTTCACCCAGAACTGGCCTCTAGCAGAAGCTGCCAGCCTTTTTTATCTGATCTGCTGTGCCTTGATTGGCTGCCTTCTGTTCCCAGCCCTTCCAGGTGATGGAGGACCAGCTATTGCTGGTTCTGCCTGCAGATGATCATGAGAGGCTTCTTTAGGCAATCCCGGGTGCAGGGGCGGCTTCAGGCACCAGCACGCCAAGCGTGTGCCTGGGGCGGCAAGCCACGGGGGGGGCGTTCTGCCGGTCGCCGCGAGGGCGGCAGGCAGGTTGCCTTCGGCGGCATGCCTGTGGAGGGTCCGCTGGTCCCGTGGCTTTGGCGGACCACCCGCAGGTGTGCCGCCGAATCTGCAGAACCAGGGACCTCCCGCAGGCAAGCCGCCGAAGGCAGCCTGCCTGCCATGCTTGGGGCAGCAAAATACCTAGAGCCACCCCTGTCCGGGTGGTCTGAACTCGCAGCTCTTCCCTTCCAGCAGAAGTGTTATCCAGTTCCTAATAGCTAGAGATTGGTTTAAGCCCTGAAGCAGGAGATTTATTATCTTACAAAAAAACTAACAACAACTCTGGATATTCTTGTTATTCATATCAACGTCTCTGAATTTTGCTAAATTCTTGCCCTCAGCAATATCCTTTGTCAATGAGTTCCCCCATCTAATTACATGTTGAGTAGAAGTGTTTCCTTTTATCAGTTTTGAACTTGCCACCTTTCTTTCAATTTCATTTAATGTCCCTTGTTGTGTTATGAGGCAGGGAGAACAGATGTTCCCAATCTACCTTCTCTAGACCATTCATTATTTTATATTCTTTTATCATAACCCTTCATTGATGTCTACTTTCCAAGGTGGGTGAGGTAATATCTTTTATTGGACCAAGTTCTGTAATTTCCTAGGACCAACACAATTGCTACTACACTGCATGCTTTCAAAGAGCATAGGAAGAACCTATGTTTCTTACAGTGAGCATGTGCAAAACCACCTAAATACTGACATCACCCCACAGCGAATGAGCTGCTCAGAGCCGTAGCTCAAGTTAAAGCGCCCAGAGGCCACAAAGCGGGATTCTCCAACTAGACATTTACCTGTCTGTCTCACCACTGGGGCCTAGGGTGACCAGATATCCCGATTTTTGTAGGGACAGTCCCGATATTTGGGGCTTTTTCTTATATAGGCTCCTATTACCCCCCACCCCCATCCCGATTTTTCACACTTGCTGTCTGGTCACCCTACTGGGGCCTGGCCCTGTAAGCATGCTCAGAGCAAATGTACAGGATCAGGCCTTGCACAAGATCAATGGTTCTTCTTTGAATGAAGGTCCCATGTGCATTCCACTTGAGTATGCATGTGCTCCATGCTCCTGAGCCTGGATGATATTTCATCAGCCATGTCCGTTGTTGGTCTGTGCCTGCCATCTCCTTCTCATCCCTGCACCCAAGGATGTCAGGGGCAGTGCAGGCAGATTACCTTTTCCATTCCTTTCTGAGATGGAACTTTCCCAGGGCCCACAGCGCTAGCTAATGTTCTTTGCTTTATAAGTTATAAATAAGGCTAAGATTTTGTCACAGTTATTTTTAGTAAAAGTCACAGACAGGTCACAGCCAATAAACAAAAATTCATGGAGCCTGTGATCTGTCTGTGATTTTACTAAAAAATAACCGGGGTCAGGGCTAAGTAGTGGGGAGGAATGGAGTCTGGGGGAGGGGAGGACCCATAGCCCCGGTTCCAGTGGCTGCAGTGGGGGGTGCACAACCTCCACTCCGGAGTTGGCTGTAGCTGTGGAACGGAGTTCATGGCCCTGGCTGCAGACCTCTGCCAAGCTCTGGCGGCAGCCCTAGGATGCCACGGAGAACACATGGCCTCCACGGCAGCTGCTGGCAGGGGCATGAGGTCCCAGCTGCAGCTCCCAGTAGAAGCCACAGGGCTGTGACACAGAGCCCTGGCTGCAGCATAGTCTCTGCTGCAGCTCCCAGCAGAAGCTGAGGGGTTTGGGGCACAGCAAGGGGGTCACACAGCCCCCTCTCTGGAGTGGGCCGCAGCTGTGGGACGGATGCGCAGCCACGGCTGCAGCCCCTGCCAAGCTCCGACTGCAGGGGAGAGCACATGGCCCTGGAACACAGCGAGGGGGGCACATGGCCCCCCAATATGGCCCCTGCTGCTGGGCTGGGGCACAGGGCCTGTCTGCATCACAGTCCCCACTGCAGCCCCTGGTGGAAGCCACGGGCCTGGGACACAGCGGGGCCGCAGCCATGGGGAGCGCACAGCTCCCGCTCCCAAGCTGGCCGCAGCTCCAGGACAGAGGCTCACAGCCCAGCTGTAGTGCCCCTCCCTCCCACCCTAAGCCGCAGGGCAGGGGCTGCTTCCTTCCATCCATCCCCAGTTGCGGGGCAGGGGCGCACAGTCCCGTCTCCAGCCCTGGCTTCAGCTGCTGGTCACCTCATCACACAGCCCCCAGACTTGCTTGATGCACGGTCTGATGGTTCTCTGGGGTACCAAGGGCTGAATCACCTTGTTACTGCCTGTCTTTAGCGAGAGAGAGAGTCTGTTCTGTGGGGGCTGGGTGTCAGCTTCCTGACACCACCAGCCTGTCAGCTGCTCAAGTACTCTCCTCTGGGCTGCACCAGCCCTCCTGTCTTTGCCCAGCAGGTTCACAACAGGTGCACCCCAGTCCCCGAGTTCCCTTGAAACATTCCCCTGTGATATCCAAACCCTGACACTGGCTACTCTCAGAAATCCCAGATCCTTTGCTCAGAAAGGAACAGTGTACCCCAATTTTACCTTAAACCACCGCTCCTGTATCGCACATAGCCCTTGTGAGCACTTGTTGTAAAACAAATGACCGTTTATGTAAGAGAAGGAATAGAGATTCCACTAGAGTTTGGAGGGAGTGCATTGGGCGCTAGAATATGGGTGTGCTGAGATATTTTTTTTTTTAAAGCAAGCAAAAGCCTTCATTAAGGCAGCATTAAAGTTGCCCAGTGGTATCTTGTACCCTTACAGAATGTCAGGTTCAACTACACTCAAACCTCTGAAAACCAGAAACTACAGAGTTAAAGTCCACGCCAACCCCACAATGCAACCTTAACTCTGCCCTCTTTGTGCCATACCCCAGCATGATGCGAGCACACATACTAGCACTCACCTGCTCTGGAACACTCTGGGGACAGAGCACACGAGCCCTGTAGAACCCCGTCTAACATATATTTGCTAACGCAAAATTTGGGTTTAGGTCAAGCGTAGGGAACAGGAGCTACCTACACCTAACTTACACTCAAACAATGAGCCTGCTCCACACAAACTACCCCAGATATGCTACATGTTACCATCCCTTCACTTCTATACTGATGATTCCTGCTGAGACATTGCTTTCACTTATCTCTCACTAAGCCCCGGAGACCACAGACATGTATGGTAACAGACAGCTAACAATCCCATGGCTGGAAGATCCCTGTGCACATCTACTGATAACCCACAAAACTCAGTGCTGAAATTAGACATTCTTGATCTCTCCTGGTATACATGTACTTCTCCTGTTGTCACAGTGAACGCTCCTGGTTTCCCCCTAAACTGTACATTCTCTGTGTTCTGGCTTTCTGATATTTCAAACTCTTCCCAGATGGTTTGCTCCCACAGATAATCTGCTTCTGCTCATGTCCCAGCTTTCAGCTTCTGCTCCCACCAGTCATTTCCTGGGGAGTTTGAGATTATTTCCCTTTATGGTGGGAAAGGACAATTATACAAGAAAAGAAATGGGCCAAAGTATAAACCAATGTAATTTAGGCCTTCACCAGCACCTCAGCTTGCATGCCCCACCTGGCAAGAGCCCCATAGCATATGTCTACACAGCCGCAGAAGTGAGCCTCCCAGCCCCAATCAACATACTAGGAGTAGCGGGGTTCACATTAGCACTCTAAAAATAACTGTGCAGACAGCACTTTCAGGCGCTGAAGCCTAGGGAAGGCGGGCAGGTTTCAGTACCTGAGCTCCAACCTGAGCTGTAACTTCACAGTGCTGCCTATGCAGCTATTTTTAGAGCACTAGCATGAGCCTCACTAGCCCAAGTGTGTCTACTTGGGCTGGGAGGCATGTGTCCGTGGGCTGTACAGACATACCTTTATTCTCCCTTCCTTGACTCACCCCCGCTTCTGCCCTCCTTACACATCAGTTCTCAGGGTGGCTGTGACTTTCCCAGAAGGGAGGAGCATAGCCAGAAAAGCAACAGCAATCAGCCCCTTATGGAACGTAAACTCTCCGTATACCTTTCTGCTGCACCTTGGTGTGTAAATTACAGTAATTTAGGCTCTCTTATGCGTGGATTAATGTGTTTAAGAGAGTTAGGATCTAGGCAGGGCTAGCTTACATATCCTTACACACTGTCTCTGAGTCTGACCCATTGACTGCAGTGGAGATATTTTTCTCACAATATAGCTAATATTGTACTTAAGCATTGGTGATACTGCCAGTTACGCTGTATATTGGATCTTAAATAGACTCTCCATGAATGATAGAGCTGCAGATTTGTTTCTCTGCTGTTGCTGGGAAGGACAGTTCCCTTTAACTCATAGCTGTCAGATCTGCTTTGTAGTCTTTGCTAAATGGCTCTTCGATGTGAAAAGCCCAGATTTTCTCTTAACAGCATCAATTATCTCTGTCCATCTTTCTCAGAACAACTCTAATGAGACCCTAATCCTTGCAGTGCAAAATCTAGAGTTTATGCCTGGGCTGATAAGCCATAAAGGCTGTCTTTGGCATCTGATATTAAAAGGTATGCAAAGCAAAGCACATGCCTAGTGGCTTTGAAATGTCTCTCCCGCTTTTTCAGTGTCAGCTCAGAGAAAACAAGTAAAATAAGTCCTTTGCAGAGGGAAGGGAAATCCAATATATTCTTAGAGGAAATTGTGAATAAACTAAAACAGGGAGTGATTGTTGCTCACTGAATTAGTCATTCAGGAGTTAAATCATTGTTAGTGATAGCGGCTTCCTTCCCTGGTGCATGTGCTGCTGCCATCTGGGTGCTTTGGAGACCAGAATTAAAGTGGTAATGTTATGACTAAGCCAGCTCACCACCCCACTCATATTGTCCTTAGCAGAATGAACCCAGAAAGATCTTCCCCACACTTTCTGGAGATTCTTAAATTTCTCGTAACAGAACTGTAATGATTTTGTTCCCTTAGATCAGTTTCTGTGATAATTAATTGTTTCTAACATTGGATCAGCAGCCTTACCCCAGGGTATATTTTGCTAATAGTTTGTGTAGTTTCATGTTTGTTTAATTTTAATCTTAGTGACGAATGTAGGACTTGCTCCGTCATACCACTCTACAGGTACATTCCACCAGGTGGCCCACCTCACAGTCCTATCTGATTGGACTCCTGGTGCATCTAGTCTGGTCTCTCAGCTCCCTTCCCTACTGGATTGAACCAGTTCTGCTGGTGATCTAGGCCTATTTTCTGCCACCATTTCAGGTCAATATGGATGCTGCAGAGGTTCAGGTTCATCATTCCCCTTTCTAACTGTGCCACGGTGGTCATGGAGCACAGCCCAGCAGGAATTTCTTCCTGCTGTGTGCAGTGATTTAGCTTCCACCCGAAAGCATGATTCCCCTCATCTTTCTGTTAGCTTCTCTGAAAACAAATCATGTGAGTGGTCAAGGAATTACCCAGCTCTTTTAGACTCCACTCAATGCTCCATTGGCCCCTCTGGTCTCTGAGGCCCTGGGTCTCTCACGCTTCGTGGTGTGCAGTAGCTGTTTCACTCATTAGCTCTATATGTGCTGCCCTTTCATCAAGGGCAAAGGAGGGACCATTTTCACTGTGCCCTTTATTAACACATAACAGCCCTGGAGGCTTCCTGCTTTTAGCCCCTTCCCCACCTGAGGTAGCACAGTTAGTTAGGTATTATGGTAACAGTATCATGTGAAGCATCTTAGGTAACATCTTTTGAGATTGCAGCTGACCAGTGAATAGCTTATCTGCAGGCAATTCTCATAGGGCAGAGAAGATCTGTTTTCCCTAATTAGACCCGATGAAGTTCCAGTTATCCTGCTTTGTCCTTAATCGGACCTTCCCCTCTGCTGGCCTGGTGCTGTGATGAGGCTTATTGCTCTGAGGCTGACACAGTCATGCCTATCCTGCTCCATCTCCAGGGGATGGGTCTGTCTTTGCGATACACTGGGTCTCACACTTTTCTCTCTCCAGAGTCCTTGGATGATGCTGTCCGGACCTGGTGATTTACTGTACTCAAATCTCTCCAGTTGCCACATAACTCCCCTGTTAGTGACTTAGATCTCTGACAAGAACATGCTCTGATTTCCTGTGACCAGCACCCCAGAACGGACATTTCCCCTGTGGTGAAGAGTGATGAACAATGCCCTGGCATTGCCCTTTCCATTGCCCTCTCCTCCCGTGGGGGCCCTAGATGGCTCTTACTCATGCCTTCTTGCATTTATATGTAGTTGAACCCGAGATGGCCCAAGGAGATGAGCTTTGGCTCTGGATCTGGAATAATGCCAGACAAAGGTGCAGGGGTGGGTTTGAGATAAACCTGGCTCGGGTTTGAGATAAACCTGGCTCAGGTTTGCAGCCCCATCCAATCCAAACCCAGTCCAATGAGCTGTTCTCATGAGATCATGGCTCCAGTTGGGAAACCTCATAAGATCAGCCATTCTCATGGTCTGGCAGGAGGTGGGCCCCATCTGACTGGATATGGGAAACAGGTTATGCTATTTGAGGATTCTCTGTGGAATCAGAGCCATAGATGCTGCTGTGAGTCAGACTGGAGCCTCCCACACCACCACATTCACAGAGGTTTGGATTCCATCCCTGGTTTCAGTCCCTCTCTCGTGTTGTGCATAAATGGTAAAGTGTCCCCCCTGAGGCAGGAGAGAAGAAGAGAGACCATCCTTGCTGCACACACACTGCTCTGTAGCCTCGGGGAAGGTGCACTGAGCTAAATGCTAATGAGTTCTAATCCCAGCTTCTTTAACTGCTCTAGTTATTTCTGTGTTCTTTACAACTCATGCGCCTACCTTAGAGGTAGCAGCTATCCTTCACCTATTTTACAGAGTATGTAACTGAGAGGCTGGGTGAATTTTCCACAGGCAGAGCTGGAAATAGACTCATAGACTTTAAGGTTAGAAAGGACCATCGTGATCACCTAGTCTGACCTCCTGCACATCGCAGGCCACAAAACCTCACCCACCCACTCCTGTAACAGACCCCTAACCCCTGGCTGAGTGACTCAGATCATGGTTTAGCAACCTGGAGTTACGGAGATTTCACCATTTATACTAGACAGACACAGGGTTGTGAGGCTGCTACTGCCTCCATGCTAATATGCATTTTCCTTTAGTTTAAGTGGCCACAGCTCAGGCTTTTCCCACATTCAGTCCCTGCTGGTGGCTATGCTTGAGTACTACAGTGTCTCTAGCTGCTTTACCACACTCTGATCCCAGAGCCAGGAAGGACTAGACTGCCATGGCCTTGCTAAGGGCCAGGCTACCATGGCCTGCTGAAATCCTGATTACACATATATGCATGAACTGGTAACCTTCAGGGACATGTGAGAAGTGTGCTATTTCCTGGCTGTGAGAGGGGCTCCAGCCTTGTGAAAAAATAACTGTGTTCTCCCTGTAATGTGACGCTCCCACCCTACGTTGCAGCCAGACAACACCTAGCCGCTCAAGTGCAGTGGGTCAGTCTATGTCACTGCATTAGTCTGGAGGCCAGGAAAGAGTGGAAGAGACACTCTCACACTCTGTAGCCTGGCGGTAGTAGGGGGGAACCTTAGCACTGAGGGGCCGTAAGTGCCTCGAGCCCTGGCTGAGGAGCTTCTGAGCCTGCCCCTCTGGTTACTTGCGTGAATGCAGTGAGCACCTTCTCTGTCCATTTCTAATATGTTTGTTTTTGAGATGGGGTGACCAGAACTGCATGCAATATTCAAAGTATGGGCGTACCATGGATTTATATAGAGGCATTCTGATATTTTCTGTCTTATTATCTATCCTTTTCCTAATGGTTCATAACATTCTGTTCACTTTTTTGACCGCTGCTACATAGTGAGTGAATGTTTTCAGAGAACTATCCACGATGCATCCCTTAATACAGTACATGACCTATTGTGCCTTATTTATAATGCTTGACCTTGAAAAGTAGATGTTTTTCCCCTGATTCTTTCTTTTTACAGAAAAGCAGCCTTTAACTCAGTTTTGATAGAGGCTCAGGGATTTAGTATATTTATTTTTCATTTAAATGTTTTAGAGATTCTACTAAGTTTAGCCTTAACATATTTTGTATTACATTTAAATTTCATTTTAAACAAGTTTAGTTTTAGAAAGAAAAATGTATTACAATTTAAAATAACAAAATAAAAAAATCTTGTCTAAATTAAAAAAAACAACTTCCAACCTGCAGTGAAAACAGACCTCCTTTCAGTTTCAGTCTGCAAACAATCAAGTGCCACACATGATTGCCACAAGTTCCCTGCTCTCTAGGATGTAGCTTGGCAGCACAGGGCTGACAGGCTCTGGAGAGCAGCTCATCTTCCTATTTTCCCAAGTCACTGACTTCACCTCCAAAGTATGTCCCCAGAGCCTCTTCAAAGACAGCCCCATTGTGCAGCCACCCTCTCATTGGTGGCAGGGAGTGTGTCTGGGAGCAGCAGGAAGGTACAATTGTGGGGTCAGGCCCTATGGTTTTATCATTGGCCTCTATACTTGGTAACTCTGTAAAGGAATTTAAGGGACAAAGAACCATTGGCACTGAGGTTCAAAGTAGGAACTATCCTGTCCTTCCCTACTGGTCACCTGTGCTAAAGTGACAGGACCTGGGTGTTTATTAGGGACTGCCCTGCCTTGCCTCACCTCTTCCCCACGTTACAGGGACAGATCCTGGCTGAATTTGTCAGGGCCAGGTTTGCTTCTTTTTCCCTAAATGGCATTTGATATGGGAGAAAAAGTCATTCAGAGCCCAGGCTGGCCCTGAATTCAGCACAGGGAATTCTGTTTATATTTTCCTTTTGAAAAGATCCCAGATTGATCTACATGGCCTTTCAAGGGCCAGGCTGCCATAGCCTGTCCATGACCTTGCCAAGCGCCAGGCTGCCATGGCCTGCTGAAGTCCTGATTACACATATACGCATGAACTGTTAACCTCCAGGCAGGGGTGAAAGTAACTTTTAAAGGATTTACCAGTACGCCGGAGTCCTGAGTGGGGCATGGCCTCAATCGGAAGAGGCGTGGCCTCAACCAGAACATTTAAAGGCCCTGGGGCTCCGGCTGTGGCTGGGAGCCCCAGGGCCTTTAAATCACCCTGGAGCTACCAGCTGCAGAGGTGGCTGGGACTCCCGGGGCTCAGGGGAGAATTAAAGGGCCCGGGGCTCCGGACACCGTGGAGCTCCAGGCCCTTTAAATCACCACGGGAGCCCTGCCAATGTTACCCCAGGGCAGCCAGGCTTGGGCTAGGACTGGGGTAGCAGCAGCAGGGATCCGGAGGCAATTTAAAGGGCCTGGAGCTCCAGCTGCTGTGGGGAGCCCCAGGCCCTTTAAATCCCTGCCCGACCCTGGCTCCTGGGGCTCCGGCAGCCGGGCTCGGGCAGGGATTTAAAGGGCCTGGTTCTACTGCCACTGCGGGGAGCCCCGGGCCCTTTAAATCACCGCCAGAGCTCCGGCAGTGGGGCTTGGGTGGGGATTTAAAGGGCCCGGGGCTCCTGGCACTGCAGGGAGCCCTGGGCCCTTTAAAGCACTGCTGGAGCTCCGGGACCTTTAAAACCCCGTCTGAGCCCGCTGCTAGAGCCCTGGCGGTGATTTAAAGGGCCCAGGGCTCCCTGCAGCAGCTGGAGCCCTGGGCCCTTTAAATCACCACCAGAGAAGCCAGTCCAGTCCAGCACGGCGTATCGGCTCTTGCTGGTATGCCGTACCAGACCGTACCGGCTTACTTTCACCTCTGCCTCCAGGTACATGTGAGGAGTGTGCTGTTCCCTGGCTGAAAGAGGGGCTCTAGCCAGGTGAAAAAATGACTGCGTTCTCCTTGTAATGTGACACTCCCACCCTACGTTGCAGCCAGACAGCACCCAGCCGCTCAAGCACAGTGGGTCAGTCTATGTCACTGCTTATGCTAAACAATCTGTTTAAACCTTGTATTTAGCAGTGACACCTGAGTTAGTTTCCCAGACCTGAAGAAGAGCTCTGTAAGCACGAAAGCTTGTCTCTCTCACCAACAGAAGTTAGTCAACTAAAAGATATTACCTCCCCCACCTTGTGTTTCCTCTGCGAATGTGTGTGAAACCCTTTCTCTGATCGGATACTGGACACCGATTCATGTTGCCCCCATCTCTTTGCAGTGGATTTTTCTGGGCCGATCAGACAGTCTATTTAATTGAGCCGTTGGGAGGTGATGATAAGGGGGAGCACGCGGTGTACCGAGTGGATCACCTGAGAATGAAGCGTGGGACCTGCGGAGACGCCAATGTCACTTTGGAATACGACCATGAACCAAAAGTTGCTGCCGCAATGAAGCCCCATCACTGGGTAGGAAATGACCCTGTTCCTCTGTGTTGTAGTTTAATTTGTAGGAATGTAGGGCCTGATCCAAAGCCCACTGAGGTTAGTGCGAGTCTTTCCATTGACTTTGTTGGGCCTTTGATCGGGTTCCTAGCACAGTGCCTGATTGCAAAGGTTCTGCACGCACTTGCTGGGGGCCTGCAAGGAGCTGGCTGGTCGCACAGTACAAGCTTCTCCTCCTCATTTCCAGGGGATATTGAAAGAACATAGCCACAGGCTGAGGAGCTTTCAAAAAGACTCAGGCATTTCTCGCACTTCAGATACTTCACTGCCCGCTAAGTAGCATGTCTGGCTATGTGCAATTGCTGTAGTTGTCACTGGGATGTCAGGGCCCCAGAATTGGGTTCAGGAGACCCAGGTTCAGTTCTCTGCTGTACCACAGACTCCCTCTGTGACTTGGGTAACTCACATAGTCTGTCTTTCCCTCCATTCCCATCCTCTGTGACCTGGACAAATGCAGGCCTGGCTGCTAAGACCATCCTCATTTCATTGCCACCTCCCCTTTCCCACCACATCAAACACAGACTGCATGTCTTTACCTTTGAGATCCTCCAAGGCTTAGCCTGACCCATTAATGCCAGCTGCTTAAAGCAGCTAATTCTGGAACCCACAAGGGGAGAGGCAATTCTTGATTTAGTCCTAAATAGAGCACAGGATCTGGTCCAAGGGGTGGCTATAGCTGAACTCGGTAATAGCAACCATAATGTAATTATATTTAACATCCGGGGGCGGGGGGGAAGAGTACCAAAGAAACCTACCACAGTTGCATTTAAACTTCAGAGAGGGGAGCTACACAAAAATGAAGAAGCTATTTAAATGGAAATTAAAAGGAACAGTCACAAGAGTGAAATGCCTGCAAGTTGAATGGAAACTTTTCAAAACCACCAAAATAAAGGCACAAATTAATGTGTACCCCAAATAAAAAAAATAGTAAGAGGACCAAAAAATGCCAGCATGGTTAAGCAACAGAGTAAAAGAGACGGTTGGAGGCAAATAGCATCCTTTAAAAATTAAAAGTCAAAGCCTACTGAGGAAAATAGAAAGGAGCATAAAATATGGCAAGTCAAGTGGAAAAGTATAATCAGGCAGGCCAAAAAAGAATTTGAAGAGCAACTAGCAAAAGACTCAAAAACTAATAGCAAAAAAATTAAGTATATTAGAAGCAGGAAGCCTGCCAAACAATCAGTGGGGCCCCTGGATGATCAAAGTACTAAAGGAGCACTCAAAGAAGACAAGGTCATTGCAGAGAAGCTAAATGAATTCTTTGCATAAGTCTTCACAGTGAAGGATGTGAGGGACAGTCCTGCACCTGAGCCATTCTTCTTACGTGACAAATCTTAGAAACTGTCCCAGACTGAGATGAATAGAGGAGATATTGGAATAAATTGATAAACAGTAATCAGTCACCAGGACCAGATGGAATCCACCCACGAGTTCTGAAGGAACTCAAATATGAAATTGCAGAACTACTAACTGTGGTATGTAACCTATCACTTAAATCAACTTATGTACCAGATGACAGGATGATAGCTAATGTAACGCCAATTTTTAAAAAAAGACTTCAGAAGTGATCCTGATCATTACAGGTCAGTAAGCCTAACTTCAGTACCTGGCAAATTGGTTGACACTATAGTAAAGAAGAATTATCAAACATATAGATGAACACGATTTGTTGAGGAAGAGTCAACTTGGCTTTTGTAAAGGGAAATCATGCCTCACCAATCTATTAGAATTCTTTGAGGGGGGGTCAACAAGCATGTGCACAAGGGGGATCCAGTGGATATAATGTAGTTGGACTTTCAGAAAGCCTTTGAGAGGGTCTCTCAACAAAGGCTCTTAAGTAAATTAAGCAATCATGGGATAAAAGGGAAGGTCCTCTCATGGACCAGTAACTGGTTAAAAGACAGATAATAAACGGTAGGAATAAATGGTCACTTTACAGAATGGAGAGGGGTAAATAGCGGAGTCCCCAGGGGATCTGTACTGCTACCAATGCTATTCAACATATTCATAAATGATCTGGAAAAAGGGGTAAACAGTTTGCAGGTGATACAAAATACTCAAGATAGTAGAATCCAGACTGCAAAGAGTTCCAAAGGGATCTCACAAAACTGGATGACTGAGCAACAAAATGGCAGATGAAATTCGTTGATGAACACAAAGTAATCATATTGGAAAACATAATCCTAACTATACATACAAAATGATGGGGTTTAAATTAGCAGTTACCAGCTGAAAACATCAACTCAATGTGGAGTGTCAGTCAAAAAAGCTAACAATATTAGGAACCATTAGGAAAGAGGTAGATAATAAAACAGTAACTATCATAATGCCACTATATTAATCCATAGTATGCCCACACCTTGAATACTGCATACAGTTCTGCTCGCTCCACCTCAAAAAAAAACAAAACAAAAACAAAAAACAATTATAAATGGAAAAGGTACAGAGAAGGACAACAAAAATGATTGGGGGTATGGAACAGTGTCCACATGAGGAGAGATTAAAAAGATGGGGGTTGTTCAACTTGGAAAAGAGATGACTAAGGGGGGATATGATAGAGGTCTATAAAACCATGACTGGTTTGGAGAAAGTAAATAAGGAAGTGTTATTTACCCCTTCACATAAACAAAAACCGGGGTCACCCAATGAAATTATTAATAGGCAACAAGCTTAAAACGAACTTCACAGAACAGTCAACTTGTGGAACTCATTGCCAGGTGATGTTTTGAAGGCCAAAAGTATAACTGGGTTCAAAAAAGAATTAGGTAAATTCATAGATTATAGTCCCATCAGTGGCTATTAGCCAAGATGGTCAGGGATGCAACCCCATGTTCTGGGTACCCTAAGCCTCTGACTGCCAGTTGCTGAGACTGGACGACAGGGAATGGATCACTTGATGATTGCCCTGTTTTATTTATTCTCTTGGAAGCATCTGGCACTGGCCACTGTTGGAAGACAGGATACTGGGTTAGATGGATCTTTGGTCTTGACCCATTATGGCCATTCTTATGTTCACCCTACAGATTTCCTTTCCTGCATTCCTGAGCTGTCAGCCCCGCCTCTGCTCTGCCAGAGATGCCAACCTGCCATGTCCATTAGTCCTGTTTCCCTGCAGATACTGCCATGCTCTCTGTCATGCTTCCCCCCCACACAGTGACAGGAGTTGCCCTTGTCAAAGTCCCCAGAGTTACTACGTTATCCTACTTCAGATCCCTGTTGTTGCCTTCTGCTAAGACATGCACAAAGCACTCAGGAGCAGTGGGTGCGCTAGGGTGGCTTCCCTCCGACCTTGTTCTTCCCCACCCCTTGGTTTGTTGATTTTTCTCTCCTTGAATTGTGAGCTCTTGGTGCAGGGATTGCTCTTTTATTACCAATGTGTGCAGCATCCATTGCTGGTGCCCTGACCCAGACTGAGGGGCTAGGTGCTATCACGATGCAGATAGTCCATAAGAAGACATTCCACTGCAAAATGCTGTGTGTGTTTTATTGACAGCTCCCACCTGCACCACACAGGAGGCTGGAGGTGGGATCAGATGGGGTTTTGGGCGCCTGGAGACAGTTTGGGTTGGTAGGGTAAGGACACTGGCCAAGGGTTTCTGATGAAATGATCAGCAGTGACACGATTAATTATCTTCGCATTGAAATTTACATTTCAACTGCCATCCCTAGGTTTCAGAGTTACACTCCATTGAGCTGAACCCTCTCTGAGCTACTGTTTCAGGCTCTGTGCAAGTGTCATTCCCCATAATTTAGCTCATTGTTTTAGCATCCCCTGGGAATTATATAGAAAGAGTTTATAAGGAAGTGTTTGCAGTACAAGCCCTGGAATTTTTAGCCCAGGGACTTTGAGAAAATTCATTCTAATAGACTAAGTTACTGTATACTGAACCGCTAGTGAAAGAAACAAGAATTTGGGACTGCTCATGAATGATATGTACCCCTTGAGCTAAACCATATTGACCATAGGGTTTGTGGCTGCTTGGGAATTTGGGACACTTTTTCTGCAGTTTAGAGTGGGAGGCAGAAGTTGTAAAGCAAACCAGCACCAACACGTTTAGCAGCTAAAACAAGTCACCCAGAAACAGGTAGGCAGTGTTCCAGAATACAACACATATGAAGGAAGGTGTCCCTGTGAGAATATAGCCCGTGCGCTGCTTGTGCTCAGAACTATCAGAGATGGAATTCAAATCCTGCATGGCATTTGCTTTTGACTTTCAGAAATCGGCTCCATTTCAGAAAGGGACCCGATATGTGGAGCTGGTCTTGGTCGTGGACAATGCGGAGGTAAGGGGAACAGGCTGAGACCAGTATTTAATTCTCCACTGCTGTGGATTAAATGCAGCAGCTGTCATGTATTACTTGTATATGGTTTCAGAGTGGTAGCCGTGTTAGTGTGTATCACCAAAAAGAACAAGGAGTACCTGTGGCACCTTAGAGACTAACAGATTTATTTGAGCATCACATCAGCCACACTATAAGAGGCTCATTCACCTGCACATCTACCAATGTGATATATGCCATCGTATGCCAGCAATGCCCCTCTGCTATGTACATTGGCCAAACCAGACAGTCTCTACGCAAAAGAATAAATGGACACAAATCAGATGTCAAGAATTATAACATTCAAAAACCAGTCGGAGAACACTTCAACCTCCCTGGTCACTCGATTGCAGACCTCAAAGTCACAATACTCCAACAAAAAAACTTCAAAAACAGACTCCAATGAGAAACTGCAGAATTGGAATTAATTTGCAAATTTGACACCATTAAATTAGGCTTGAATAAAGACTGGGAGTGGATGGGTCATTACACGAAGTAAAACGTATTTCCCCATGCTAATTTTTTCCCCTACTTTTACTCTCACCTTCTTGTCGACTGTTGGAAACAGGCCATCCTGATTATCACTACAAAAGTTTTTTTTCTCCTGCTGATAATAGCCCACCTTAACTGATTACTGATTAGTATGGTAACACCCATTTTTTCATGTCCTCTGTGTATATATATCTTCCTACTGTATTTTCCACTGCATGCATCTGATGAAGTGGGCTGTAGCCCACGAAAGCTTATGCTCAAATAAATTTGTTGGTCTCTAAGGTGCCACAAGGACTCCTCATTCTACTTGTATACGGTAGGTTACAAGACTCCAATTAGCAGGTCTGGTTTCTGTACCAGATATGGACTTGCTATAGAGCTTCCCTCCCAGAGAGAGACACCAGAGCTGTTCAGTACAAGAACCTTTAATGCACTGCCAGGAAATGGCTGTTGTGAGCTTACGTAAAGTATGTTATACATGCCACCACTTGCGGCTGAACAGTATAATATAGTTTACCATTCCATTACATCTCCCCCTTTAACTTCTACAGTCCTTCTATTTACAATATTTACACTATCACACTGTCTTTGAAGTTCAGTACGGATCAGTCTGCTAAGTGTCTTTGAATTGTACTGTTTTTCTAATTACACAATCTGAATGTGTAATAACATGGTCAATTGGCTGTCCATTAGTTGCAACGACTGTGTCTGGTCTGTTTGGAATCTTTGAGTTCTCGTTGTCTTGTTCTGCATCTGTTATCTATAGAGTTTGCGCTCTTGATTGTTATTTCTGAGGAATAAATTGGAGATGTCTGTGTTTTCTGATGAACTCTCCACTGTCGGTCTCGATCACATATGATCTGGGCAATGAGTTCTTTTCCTTTTTAACAGCTGGAGCTGTCCATCCTTTTTCTGCATCCAGCTTGACACAAGCATGGTCACCAGGGTCTAGACCTGGGGCAGTTTTCTAGTTGAGTGATATCTGTTATAAAAGTGTTTGCAAGCGTTTTTTGCCTTTTTATCTGATTTGGCTACTCTCTTCATCTGGACAGATTCTTTTCCAAAGTTGGGCCAGTAGTTCTCTGTTATCTTCCCATCAGGAGTTATGCTGGACTATATGTTATCAATGTTGATCTGTAACTCAGAAGAATAAGAAATGGATCTTCCTGCTGTATGATTTCCTTGGCTGTCCGTACAACTTTCTCAGCCTCGCCCTTCACTTGTGGGTAATGCAGTTGCTAGTAATGGGATCAAAATCTTATTTCATTTGGAATTACTTAAATTCTGCTGCGGTGAATTGTGGTCTATTGTCCACCACTAGTTGTTCTGGAATACCAAAATGAGCAAAAGTGGACTTCAGTTTCGCTATAACACTGCAACATGTTATGTCTTCCAAGTGCGTTATTTCTATATACCTGGAAAAATAGGCCATGACGACCAGGTAATGCTGTCTTCTGAATTTGCATAAATCTGCAGCTTGTCTCTTCCAAGGTCCGTCTGGCAGAGGTGTTGTTAGTACAGGTACTTTGTGTTAGTTCTGTAATGTTCACATGCAGATATTTTATTCTTTATGTCCTTGCTGCTGCCCAGCCACCACACTGGTTGGCCCATTCACAGCATTTAGTTAATCCTTGATGTCCTTCATGGATGAGGTTTTAGGATTTTTCCTCTCATTTCGTTTGGAATTACAATGCAATTGTCTTTAATCATTGTGACATACCAGGGCACAATCCAGACCAGTGAGCAGCTGTGTCATCCCTGCTCTGCAATGTTGGGTGCCCTACAATGCCCTGCTAAAGGAGCTTCCACCTGGGCTGCCCACAAATAGCCCTCCAGCATGCAAGCCATACCCTGAGTGTCTGTGTGCAATTGCAGCCTGCCTGCCACACTCTGGCTCTCATAAGCCTTGGTTATTCTGCAAGGTGACTTCAACACACCCACGTTCCCAGATTTGCCTCCATAAATGTATGTCCTATGCTGCCCAGCCCTCTCATGGACAATACAAGTTCTTCTTCGAGTAGATGCAAATGTATTCCAAGTAGGTGTGTGAGCTCCCCAAGTACGGAGACTTTTGCCTAGCAGTACCTATAGTATGATGGCTCTCGCACCTTATGTCTGTAGCCCATCCCCTGGCTATGTGAGGTGGCGCCATCCTGACCCCTCTCAGTTCCTTCTCACCACCTGTTGGGTGGAATGGGAGCTCTGTGTGGTTGTAGTCTCACAATTTTGCATTTATCCTTTCTTAGCCTAGTTTGTTGTACAGTTAGTCAGTTAGTGTTTGTTAGTAAAATAAAAAAAAGAAGAAAGCTATAGAATATAGTGGTAGTGCTCTCTGGTGATGCCTCACAGTGGTTCAAGCACTGCCCTTCATGTGGGGTGACGATCCCTAAGAGTGCCCCCCCCCCGAGTGCTTGCTCTGCCTTGGCGAATCCCAGCTTAAAAAGTACTGTTCGATCTGTAGATCGTTTAAAAAGAGGATTCAGGTGGCATGGGACTTTTGCCTCTACAACACCTGCTTGAACAGGCCATGCAGCTTGACCCAGCACCGAGGCCCTCCTTGGGCTGCAGATCACCTTCAAGCTTGGAAAATGCCGCTGCTGCTTGTTTGGGGCAGTCTCCTCTCCAATGAGGCGCAGAAGCTGTTCTCCATCATTGGCACAAAAGAAGAGTTCTCATAAGACCAATCGTGAATGCTGCAGGTCATGGGGAGACTCTTCTGCCTCCCCTAAGAGCTCAGGCTGGCACAGGACTGGCTCCAGCACACAGGATGGTGCGGGTACCTCTGATCCTCCTTTGGCACCAAGTAGGGAGGGCAGAAACCCTGTATTGTCAACTCCAGTTCTGTCTGCCAGACGTCTGTTGAGACTGGTGCTGATAGGAGCAATACTGGTACCCACTATATCTGTGACATTGGCATACCAGGCTTCAGCGGACCTATTCTGCATTTCAGTCCCATCCTCGCACTGGTCCAAGACTTTGTAAGACTGGCGCCTTCGGTAGCCCCACAGATGGAGCGTGCCTCTGAACCCTTGGGCCCCTTGGCACTGCACTCAGATGCACCAGAGTCAGTACGGGGTACCTCGGTACTGATACCCTCCTCAGCACTGGTGCAATCAATGCCGCAGATGCGTCCATAGCGGCTGTCACCACACTTGACATCGAGGCACTTAGGTGCTCCAGTACTACTGTTTGCTCCGGAAGCAACCTTGCTTGTGGCACCAACATATTTGGTACTAGTGATACCGGCTTCATCGGGAGTGCCAAGTCCAATCTCATTCTGGGCAATGGATGAGTCAGATCACCTTTTGGTTCCCTCCAGGGTTGCTCCACCTATGTCCCATAGATCCCAGGGCTCCGCCGCTTCAGAGTTGGGATCGTCATCCTCCCCCTCCCCTTCACCTGAGGAGGTCTGAAGGCCACCAGTGGACTAGTGCAGCTACCAGGGTTGGCATATGCCCTGAGGCTGGGATGGAGGCCCCTGGCCTGGCACTTACTGGCCACCAATGCCTTACCCATACTAGGGGCCCCCTGGACTCAGTGGGACACTCTTCGCTCCTGGAGGTCTCGTTCATCGTCCTGGTCAAAGGTGAGATCACCCATCCGCTCTGCGTTGGTGGCTGCAGATCAGCCGCAGGCTCAGGCTGCCACAGCTCCCCTTCCTTTGGACTTTCCCTGTCTGGATATGTTATTCTAGGAACAGGACCCAGCTGTGGCTCAGCAAAGATCCTTGTCCTCATCCTCATACTAAACATCCTCCCCTTCCACCCCAGAGAGCTTTAAGACATACCAGGACCTTTTATACCAGGTGGCCTCATCCCTGGTTATTCAAATGGAGTTTCTCTGGGAGAATACCCACAAACTCGTGGACAATTATTCAGCCCTCTGTTTCTGGGAGGGTGCACTCCTCAATAAATGATGCAGTTGTCGAACCTGCGAGAGACATTTAGGGTACCCTGGCTTCAGTATCGCTGGTGGCTAAGTGCTTGGAGAAGCGCTATTTTATGCCTGTACTGGGTGTGACAAAGTTCCTCCTCTACCTTGGTGGGTCCTGCGCTTATTGGCAGATTTGCTCACCTCAGTGATCTTCCCCACAGTCTGGATCATGGATTGCAGCTATCTATAGTGCCTCCTGTAACAGCTGCATGACAGCTACAACTCCCTGGGCTACTTCCCCATGGCCTCCTCCAAACACCTTCTTTATCCTCACCACAGGACCTTCCTCCTGGTGTCTGATAACGTTTGTACTCCTTAGTCCTCCGGCAGCACACCCTCTCACTCTCAGCTCCTTGTGCCTCTTGCTCCCAGCTCCTCACACGCACTTCCTCTCCTCTGGCTCCCCCTCGCCTGACTGGAGTGAGCTCCTTTTTAAACCCAGGTGCCCTGATTAGCCTGCCTTGATTGGCTGCAGGTGATCTAATCAGCCTGTCTGCCTTAATTGGTGCTAGCAGGTTCCTGATTACTCTAGTGCAGCCCCTGCTCTGGTCACTCAGGGAACAGAAAACTACTCATCCAGTGACCAGTATATTTGCCCTTTACCAGACTCCTGTACCCCACTGGTCTGGGTCTGTCACATGGGATATGAAGGGTTCTATTCCCATCTGGCCCCAAACTCCCTGATGGTCATGGCAATGAATGACAGAGCCCAGCAGGGCTGGTTCAAGTCCAAACCAAAGGACAGAGACTCTAATCGGCTGGATCTTTTGGGCAGAAAGATATATACCTCATTGTCATTACAGATAACAACCGCGAATCAGCAAATTTTGCTGTCCAGATATGACTTTCTCAATCGGTCGACTATGTCCAAACAAGTTGCCTGAGGCCTCTCATCGGGAGTTTTGGGCATTTGTCACCGAGGGTTGCTTGGTGGCCAAGACATCACTGCAGTCCACCCTTGATGTTGCGGACACCTCAGTCAGGGCGATAGCCTCTGTGATTACTATGAGGAGGACTTGCTGGCTCCAAAACTCTGGGATCGCTTTGGATGTTCAGCAAGCGATTGAGGACTTGGTTTTTTCATGGCCGGACCTTGTTTTCAGACAAGACTAATGAAACCGTGAATTCCTTTAAGGATTCCAGGGCTACCTTAAGGTTCTTGGGGCTGTATACGCTGCCCACACAGAGACATCATTATGGGTAGGGCTCTACCAAATTCATGGTCAATTTTGGTCAATTTCGCAGTCATAGGATATTAAAAATTGTAAATTTCATTATTTCAGATATTTAAATCTGAAATTTCATGGTATTGTAATTGTAGGGGTCCTGACCAAAAAAGGAGTTGTGTGTGTGTGTGTGGGGGGGGTCACAGTATTGTTACCCCTACTTCTGCGTCGCTGCTGGCAGCGTCGCTGCCTTTTATAGTTGAGCGGTCAGGGAGCAGCATCTGCTGGCCGGAAGCCCAGCTCTGAAGGTAGAGCCATGGCCAGCAGCAGCGCAGAAGTAAGGATGTCATGGTATGGTATTGCCACCCTTACTTCTGTGCTGCTGCTGGTGGGGCACTGCCTTCAGAGCTGGACACCTGGCTAACAGCTGCCACTCTCCGGCCACCCAGCTCTGAAGGCAGTGCAGAAGTAAAGGTGGCAACACCACGACCCACCTAAAATAAACTTGCGACCCCCCCCCCCACCCTCGCAGCTCCCTTTTGGGTCAGGACCCCCAATTTGAGAAAAGCTGGTCTCCCCTGTGAAATCTGTATAGTATAGGGTAAAATCACACAAAAGACCAGATTTCACAGTCCATGACATGTTTTTCATGGCCGTGAATTTGATAGGGCCCTAACTGTGGGGCCCAGCACCAACAGCAGTATAGGCTGCATCATCCTTTCGCACAGCCCTTCCTCCCGAGACAGCAAGACCACCCCAGAAAGAAAGACCGGTTTCACAAGAGGAAGCACTTGAACTTGGAGCTTGGCCAGTCTGTTTGCCTTCCTTTGGCACCTTCTAAGTGCCCATTTTGACTCCAGCCAATGACTCCTACAATGCCTGGGTTTCGACCACCTCCGACAGCTGGGTCCTAGACAGTGTCAGATTGGGCTACATCATCCAGTTCCTCTGCACAACCCCCACCTCACCCCACTCCCCCTCACACAAGACGCTGCTCACCGGGACGCTGTTTCATGGGAACACCAGGCCTTCACGGGCTCAACAAATTCATCAAATATGTGAGGTTATGCATGGTCACTCTCTTTGTTCTCCCTGCTTTATCTCAGAATGACTGATTCGCTGCTTGGGACCTGCAGAATGCTTTTCTTCATGTGACCATTCTACCAAGTCACAGGAAGTTTCTTGGTTTCATGGTAGAAGAACGCCATTTTCAGTACACAGTTCTCAGGTTTGGCCTCTCTTCTGCCCCGCAAGTCTTCACTAAGTGCATGGTGGTGGTCCTGGCATACCTCAGGAGGAAGGAAATCCACATCTTCTCCTACTTCAATGACTGGATGCTGAAGGGCGCTCCAGAGAGGAGGTTCTCGTCCACAGTGACACCACTCTACGCTTACTCGACCACGTGGGACTCATTTTAAATACTGTAAAGTCAACCTTGGCTCCCAGTCAACAAATAGAATTCATTGGGGCCCTATTAGATTCCACAGAATCGAGAGCATTCCTGCTGACCGACAGCTTCAGTCTGCAACCTCAGCCTTCCATGATGGTCTGCGTGTGTCCGAGCCTGTTGGGCCACGTGTTCACTTGCACTCAGGTGGTCCAATTTGCCAGGTTGCACCGTCTCCCTCTTCAGATGTGGCTCAGGCTGGTTTACTGCCCTGCCCTGCATTCTTTGGACAGGTTGAGTCACCTTCCTCTACCAGTCCTGGAGTCCTTGCACTGGTGGGAGTCCCTGCGCAATGTGTTCCAAAGAGTCCCCATCTCTCGGCCCTCTCCAACCAAGTCGGTGGTTACCAACACTTCTCTTCTGGGTTAGGGGGCGCATCTGGACTCACTGAGGGTGTAGGGCCTGTGGTTGGAACAGGAAGTCTCACTCCATATAGATGTGTTGGAGCTGCAGGCCATCCACAACTCATGTCATGCTTTCTGGAACTGTATCAGACATTCAGTGGTTCATATGCTCACCGACAATACCACTGCGATGTACTATGTGAAGAAACAAGGGAGAGCCCCTCCAGGTCACTCTGCCTAGAGGTGATCAACCTGTGGCAGTTCTGCATCAAAGAGGACATCACCCTAGTAGCTGTCCACATACACGGAGTGTAGAACCGTCTTGCTGACCATCTCACTAGGATCGTCTCCCTGAAACACGAATGTTGCCTGAAGGTGAGTATCATTTGGATTGTTTTCACAGTGTAGGGCATTCCCATGATCGATCTATTTGTGATGAGAGAAAACAGGAAGTGTCGTCTATTCTGCTCTCAGTGGGGACTCAGCCTGGGCTTGCTCTCTGGCACCTTCCACTACACACCTTCCCACCTATTTCAATTGTTCCTCAGGTCATCACCAAGCTCAAGGAGGATTGAGCCAGCCTCATCCTGATTGCTCTGGCATGGACGAGATGGTGCTGGTTCTTAGACGTCCTCGCTCTGTCCATCCAGCCTCCCATGCTGCTTCCTCTCCACCCTGACCTCCTCACACAGGGCCATGGCCGCACCCTGCATCTGGCGATTAGCTCTCTGCACCTTAAGGTGTGGCTACTGCATGGCTGAATGAGGAGGAAGAGCGTTGCTCAAAGGCTGTCCAGCAGGTCCTACTTATCAGCAGGAAGTCTTCCACTAGGATGGCCTACTTAGCAAAGTGGAAGAGGTTTTCTGTGTGGTCCTTGGTCTGCAGGACCCATCCGGTGGGGCCTTCCATCCAGGACATCTTAGAGTACCTGCCATACCTTTAGAAAGCAGGCTTGGCATTCAGTTCCCTGAGAGTGCACTTGGCAACAATATCAGCATTTTATCCCCGCATCCAAGGGAAATAGTTTCTTTCCAATTTTATGGTGACAAGATTTCTCCAGTCCAAGACGCAGTCCCCCTGTGGTTTTAGCAGCTCTGAGGATGTCTCCATCTGAGCCTTTTGTATCCTGTCCTCTGCCCCTCCTGTCTCAGAAAACTGCGGTCTTGATAGCCATTACCTCTGCCAGGAGGGTGGATGAATTGAATGCCCTGATGGCGGAGCCCCTTTACATGCAGTTCTCCAGGGACAAGGTAACGCTCCAACCACACCCGAAGTTCTTATCCAAAGTGGTCTTCTAGTTTCATTTGAACCAGGCTGTATATTTGCCTGTGTTCTTCCCTAATCCACATTGCTTCCTGGAGGAGCAGTGCTTCCATATGTTAGACATTAGATGGTGTCTAGCCTTACCTGAACAGAACTGAACCGTTCTATGCTTCGCCTTGTCTGTTCTTGTCATATGCGGACCGTATGAAAGGACAAGTGGGCTTTGCACAGGCCATTTCTAGATGGATAACATTTTGTATCAGGACTACGTATGAGATAGTATCAGCAACACCTCCTCAACAGATATGAGCTCATTCGACGAGAGCACAGGCAGTGTTCGTAGCGTTCCTTAATGACATTTTCATATTAGACATTTGCAGGGCAGCCTCATGATCGTCCATACACGTTTACAGACCATTATGTGATTACTGCATCTTCCTGAGCACACTAATGACAGAGCAATCCTGCGATACTTACTCTGATATATTCCAAGCCCCACCTCCTACAGGGAGTACTGCTTGTGATTCACCTACTTGGAATACACATCTGCATCTGCTCAAAGAAGAAGAAATAGTTATTTACTGTAACTGTGGTTCTTCGAGATGTGATGCAGACATGTATTCCACAATCCACCCTCCGTCCCTTCTGCATCGAGGTCTTTCCCTGGACGTTTGAAGGAACTGAGGCAGTGCATCATATAGCCAGGGAAGGAGCGACAGACACAAGACGTGAGCACCACCCCTCTACGGGTACTGCTTGGCAAAAGTCTCCAGCTCTGGCATATGGGGCATGTACACACCTACCTGGAATACCCATCTGCATCACATCTCGAAGAACCACAATTACAGTAAGTAACCATTTCTTATATTACGTCCATTATTTCTTTAAAAGGAATAATATGCCAACTTATTATTTCCAGTAGTTATTCAGGCACTTTGATTTAAACACACTGCATTAGATGAAACAATAAAACAAGTTGATTTTAACTGCAAAGAGTTCGATTTAGGGTGACCAGGCAGCAAGTGTGAAAAATCGGGATGGGGATGGGAAATAATAGGAGCCTATATAAGAAAAAGACCCCAAAATCGGGACTGTCCCTATAAAATTGGGACATCTGGTCACCCAAGTTAGATTTGAAGTGCATACAAGTAATGAGGCGTAAAAGTCAAAATGGTTACAAGAAAAATAAAGATAAAAAGCAGCTGGTGCCCAACTTAACTAACTATGTTAAATTCAAAGCAAAGTTTTCAGCAGTCTTACTGACAAAACTTCTTAGGTCAGAAATCCTCCCCTAGTCCATCCACTGCTTCTTTTGTCTCTTCAGATGCAGTGAATCGATGGGCAGAGAGAGAGAGAGAGAGAAGGGTGCCTTAGGTGTTTGTCTTTCCTTTTTATAGTTTCAGTCCCCCTCTTGAAAAACATTTCTAGCTGGGTACCAGGAGACAAAAAGTCTATGTGGAAGAATGTTCCCTGCTGCTTTTTTCTCACCTGTTTGAGCTTCTTTTGTTTTCCCTCCTGCTTGATAACTCTCTTTATGGATTAAATGCAAAATAAGCAGAGCATCCATTCCTTTGTTTTAGACAGACCTGTTTGGAACATGTGTTAATAACACCATATAGTGGAATCTTATAACTTCATATACAATGTTTCCACACATATTTTACCAGGACAATAATGACCAGCAAATTATGAGTTTTCAAATGATACTTCACAAGGCATACTTTGTACAAAGATTATTACAATAGTATGTAGGGTGTGAACACTGGAGTATATTCTGTCACAATCATGAGTCCATTTGACTCGCTTAGTTGTCCACGCACAGCATAAGTAGTCTCTTGTCACTTCCTTAGTGTCCTTTAGATACTTGGACCAGCTGGCCCTAATATAATTTAGATCTTGAAGTTGCACGTCTCTCAAGGTTACTTCTTGTAGCTGGTGTAGTCTCTTTTCCGGCACTGGTCTGTATGTGTCTACAGCATCCATGTATACCTTTACATCATCTTTGGGCTCATGGGTAGTTGAGTATGATGCTGGGATATGTGACAGAGTGTCTGCTACTACCAGATTTTTCCCAGGAACATATTTAGCAATTGGGTTAAACTGCATTAACATTAGCAATAGACTTTCGTGTTTCAGTGGCCTTGATCCAAGTGCTTGATCTTTTCCATTGATGAGGATTATAAGTGGTTTATGATCAGTTATCAGTGTAAATGAATCCAGTCCACACAGGTAGCTGTAAAAGTTCTCACATACACTTGCCAGGCGCTCCTTTTCAATCTGTGCATTTCGTTTGTCAGCTTCTGTGAGTGTGTGAAAGCAAAATGCATCTGGGCTTCCACTCAGGTCCATGTTGCTACAACAATACACCATCTAGGGCATAGCTGCTTGGATCTGCGCTGACCCCCATTGTGGGTTTGTTCACATCTCAATATTTGAGAACTTAGCTTACATAGTATTTCCCCTAGAGAGATACACTGGAAGTGTTCACTATAGGATCCTTTAATACCCTGCCAGGAATGGCTGTTGAGCTTAAATAAAGTGTGTTACATGTGGCATAAACACAGGCTGAACAGTCATGCGGTTGAGTATTCATTACAGCAGCTTAATTGGAAATCTCTTTGTTTCTTCCCTTAGTACAAGAAATCCAAAGACATGCGGACGATTCAGAATCGCATGAAGGAAATTGTGAATCACGTTGACAAGGTAACAATGAGGTATTCCTAGGCTGCAGTGAGAATGGGGTCCCGTCCTGCAATTCTTGCTCAGGCAAAGCTCCCAGAACTGCTAAGACTATACCCACCAACTCCCATGTAGTAAGGCTGGCAGAACGTGTCCCATTGTTTGCTTGCAACAATGAACTCTTGTTGCACACACAAGTCGAAATACGAGGTCACTTTCCTGTTTAAGGGACAAAAGACCATTACTCCAGTTTTCAGCCTATATAAGAATGGAAACTGGGGCTGACTGGAATGTCTTCCTGTGCAAAGTATAGGGCCCAACTCAATCCTGCTAGGCAACCAACCAGATGGAAAATTTATTAACACATTCTCTATATAGTGGTGTTTGCAGAGGGCACTTTTGAGATACAGTTGTTTGCAGTTTGTAAGCAGCGTGCTTGGCAGAGTACAGAATGGGACAAACAGCACTTACAGACTCAGGGCCTGATCTGGCAGGGTCCTGAGCACTCTGGCCCCTATCCAGGAGAGCCCATAAGGATGCGTATATGAAGATCCATTGATTTCACAAAGGCTGGCCTAAGGCTCAGGCCCTGGCCGGGCTGCTGCTGAGTGCCCGCTAGTACTGTATGTCATGCCATTGTCTATCCCTAAACTAATCTGGGAGGGTTCAGTTCTACCTCAGAGTAGCACAAGTGCCCTTCCCGATGCTTTCGGGATTGCCAAATCTTGTGGCCCAGAGCTGCAGGCCAAACAAGAATGGTGAAAACCCCCGGGGTGTTAAAAGCTGCTCTCAAATGTGACCGGTCCCTCTGATAGAGACCCACAGGCAGAGCCTGGCCTGTGGGGGAAGCAGCGCTAGAGTCTATGGTTCGGAATTGCATTCTGAGTAAAAGCAATTACTTGTCCCTCTCCCAGAGGGGCACAAGGCTCAGGTACCAAGCCCCTGTCCTGAGTGCTGCCAAGTGCCAGGTTTGTGTGGAGGGATTCTGTCTCCTGCAGTCCAGCTCTAATACGGTCTCTCTTTCTGCTGCAGCTTTATCAGACTCTCAATATCCGTGTGGCATTGATAGGCCTGGAAGTCTGGAGTTACAAAGACAGGATCACTGTGAGTCCAAACCCAGACACCACACTGGACAATTTTCTTCACTGGCGAGAGACTGAACTGTTACAGAAGAAGAAGCATGACAATGCCCAACTGATCACGTAAGCGCTGCCGTTACACTGCCCGCAACATGAGCCAAAGCTGCTGACTGTGGGCATGGGGCACCAGGGGAGCCCAACGCTGGGGCTGAGATACTTACAGTATCTGATGCAGTAGGAATACCCAGATGTGGTCTAATGTCAATTGTTGGGTTTAGCACACAGATGCTGGGTGGTACTGTGGTATTGTGATACAGAAAGTCAGACTGGGTGATCTGGTTGCCCCTTCTGGCCTTAGACTCTATCCCTCTGAACTCTGTGTGGCAGTGCTACCATGATAGGACTGGTCAGAGAGAGCAGTGCAGGCATCCCTGACTCTGACAGGGCTGGTGCTAGCTGCCTCAGAGGGCAGGGCAAGAACCATGAAGTGGCCAGTTCTGGGATAACCTGCCCACAAGTGACATGCCTTCCTGACCTCCATCAGTTAAGTCTTGGTCATGCCTGAGAGCAGGAGGATTTAGATCTCTTGCAAATTTTTGGTGTAAAAGGAGATGTTGCTGGGAGCTGCTGGTGGGGGTTCTGGTTTGCTGGGAGCTGCTGGTGTAGCTGTGGGGTTGCTAGTGTAGCTGTGGAGAGCCTGGAGGGCACTAGGGTAGCTAGGGGGACACCTGGGGTAGCTAGGGGGAGTTCGGCTAGCTGGGATATGTGGGGAGTGATATGTAGACAGGGCTATAGTGATGTGGTGCACTGTGTTTGGGGGACACAGCACCAACACTAGTGTGCTGTGCCACTGGCTATGGATGTGGCAATGCTGCATGAGGCCACAATACTAATTGTGGATGATGTTTGTCCTTTTATGAGTGTTTTGCCTTCCTGCAGAGGCATAGACTTCCAAGGCACGACGGTGGGGCTGGCCAAGAAATATGCAATGTGCACCAGGGACTCAGGAGGAGTAAATCAGGTGGGGCTTTATAACGGTTTCCATTCTAAACAATAGAAGTGAGATCCCAGAGCTGGGGACACGCCAGGGCCGGGTGGCAGAGAAATCACCCTCTGCTTCTGTCCGATCTCTACTACTGGCTTCATGGCTCCCCGTGCTTTTCATGGCTCCCCATCAAACTGAAGGCTCTCTGTGCTTTGCCTTTCTGGCTGTGAGTGACACATGCTCATGCAGCCAGGGAGGGACTATCTCCAGCTCTATCCAGCTGTAGGCCTCTCTGTGCTGGCTCAGGGAGATCAGAAAGGCCAAATCCTGCCCAAATGGCACAATCCATTGTGATCTGTGACCTAAACACTTAGGGCCACACTCAGCTGCCTGTGAGGAACTTTGATTGGTTTGACCAGACTTGACCCTGGGGGTGCTGCAGATACACACGAATGGAGATGTATGGTAGGCGAGTGGTTCCCAAGTAGCCTGGAGCTTTCTGTGGGGTGGAATGGACAATGTTCAAACTCTTTTTACAAATGTTTCAAACACATGGAAAGAGCCCAGCTGCTCTCCCAAAGCAGTTACAGTGACACAAGACCTTCCCTCTGTTCCTTTCCCTTTTAGCTGCCTGGGATTTGATTGATATATATTAAAAAATCAGACTCTTTGAATGTTCCCCTTCACCCTTTCTCTATTCCCGCCCAAGCCTCTCAGCCCAAGAAGTGAGCCCTCAGGAACTTAAATTGTTATTAAATCTCCATTTGGGTCTGCACTGTTGTAGTCTGTATTTACTGGAATTGTAGTAGTTGACTTCTGGTTTTCTAGCCAATTAGGGCAGCTGTGGAGCTTGATTTCTGAGGAAACATAAGAACAGCCACACTGGGTTAGACCAATGGTCCATGTATCCCAGTATCCTGTCTTCTGACAGTGGCAGCTACCAGATGCTTCAGAGGGAGTGAACAGAAAAGGGCAATTACCGAGTTAACCATCCCCTGTCATCTAGTCCCATCTTCTGGCAGTCAGATGCTTAGGGACACCCAGAGCATGAGGTTGCATCACGGACCATCTTGGCTAATAGCTATTATTGGACCTATCCTCCATGAACTTACCTAATTCTTTTTTGAACCCAGTTATACTTTGGCCTTCACATCATCTCATGGCAACGAGTTCCACAGGTTGACTGTGTGTTGTGCGAAGAAGTACTTTCTTCTGTTTGTTTGAAACCTGCTGCCTATTAATATCATTATGTGACCATGGTTCTTGTACTTTTTGAAGGGGTAAATAAAACTACCTTATTCATTTTCTTCACATCATTCATGATTTTATAGACCTCTATAATATCCCCCTAAGTCAGCTCTTTTCTAAGATGAACGGTCCCAGTCTTTTCAATCTCTCCTCATGTGGAAGCTGTTCCATAACACCAATCATTTTTGTTCCCCTTGTTTGTACCATTTCTAATAAATCTTTTTAGAGATGGGGTAACCAGAATTGCATGCAGTATTCAAGGCATGGTCATATCATGGATTTATAGAGTGGCATTTTCAGGGCTTTGGAGCTGTGCTCTGGCTCCACTCCAGCTCCAGGCAAAAACCTGCAGCTCCACTGCTCTGGAGCTGCTCCGGGCTCCAGCCCCAGGCTCCGCTCCAAAGCCCTGGGCATTTTGATATTTACTGTTTTATTATCTACCCCTTTCCCAATGGTTCATAACATTCTGTTTGCTTTTTTGACTGTCGCTGCACATTGAGCAGCTGTTTTCAAAGAACTATCCACAATGACTCCAAGATCTCTCACTAGAGTGGTAACAGCTGATTTAGACCCCATACTTTTTTATGTATTGTTGGGATTATGTTTTCCAATGTACATTACTTTGCATTTATCAACACTGAATTTCATCTCCATTTTGTTGCTCAGTCACCCAGTTTTTAAGATCCCTTTGGAACTCTTTGCAGTCTGCTTTGGACTTCAGTATCTTGAGTAATTTTGTATCACGTGGAAACTGTGCCACCTCACTGTTTACCCCTTTTTCCAGATCATTTATGACTAAGTTGAACACCACTGGTCCCAATACAGATCCCTGGGGGGCACTACGAATTACTTCTCTCCGTTTTGAAAACTGACCATTTATTCCCACCCTTTGTTTCCTGTCTTTTAACCAGTTACTCATCCATGAGAGCACCTGCCCTCTTATCCCATGACTGCTTACTTTTCTTAAGAGCCTTTGTTGAGGGATCTTGTTAAAGGCTTTCTGAAAGTCCAAGTACACTATATCCACTGGATCACCCTTGTCCAAATATTGTTGACCCCTTTAAAGAATTCTAGTACATTGGTGAGGCATGATTTCCTTTTGTAAAAGTCATGTTGACTCTTCCCCAACAAATTGTGTTCATCTATGTGTCTGATAAATCTGTTCTGTACTATAGTTTCAACCAGTTTTCCTGGTACTGAAGTTAGGCTTACCAGTCTGTAACTGCCAGGATCGCTTCCGGAGCAT
Organism: Mauremys reevesii; assembly: GCF_016161935.1. Classification (NCBI taxonomy): domain Eukaryota; kingdom Metazoa; phylum Chordata; order Testudines; family Geoemydidae; genus Mauremys; species Mauremys reevesii. The sequence continues at coordinate 64,483,965 of NC_052629.1, read as the reverse complement.
TTTAAAAAAGTTGGCATCACATCTGTCCTCCTGTCATCTGGTACAGAAGATGATTAAGCGATAGGCTGCATACCACAGTTAGTAGTTCTACAATTTCATATTTGAGTTCCTTCAGAACTCTTGGATGAATCCCACCTGGCTGTGGGGACTTACTACTGTTTAATTATCAGTTTGTTCCAAAACCTTCTCTACTGACACCTCAATCTGGGACACTTCCTCAGATTTATCACCTAAGAAGAATGGCTCAAGTGTGGAAATCTCCCTCACATCCTCTGCATTGAGACCTGATGCAAAGAATTCATTTAGCTTCTCCACAATGGCCTTGTCTTCCTTGAGTGCTCCTTCAGCACCTTGATTGTCTAGTGGCCCCACTGATTTTTTGGCAGGCTTCCTTCTTCTGATGTACTTAAAAACAAATTGCTGTTAGTTTTTGTGTCTTTTGCTTGGAGCTTTTCAGATTATTTTTTAGCCTGTCTAATTATACTTTTATACTTGACTTGTTTATGTTCCTTTCAATTTTTCTTAGTAGGATTTGACTTCTGATTTGTAAAGGATGCCTTTTTAACTCTAACTGCCTGTTTTACTCTGTTGTTTAGCCATAGTGTCATTTTTTTGGTCCTCTTACTATTTTTTTTATTATTTTATTTTTTTGTTGTACACATTTAATTTGTGCCTCTATTATGGTGTTTTTTAAAAATGTCCATGCAGTTTGCAGATATTTCCCTCTTGTGATTGTTCCTTTTAATTTCCATTTAACTAGCTTCCTTGTTTTTGTGTAGTTCCCCTTTTTGAAGTTAAAGGCTTCTGTGGTGGTGGCTTCTTTGGTATTCCTCTCCCACAAGAATGTTAAATCTAATTACATTATGGTCGCTATGACTGAGCAGTTCACCTATATTCACCTCTTGGACCAGACCCTGTGCGCCACTTAGGACTAAATCAAGAATTGCCTCTCTCCTTGTGGGTTCAAGGACTATCTACTTCAAGAAACCTACGTTAATGGTGTCTAGAAATTTTATTTGTTTTCCATCCTGAGGTCACATGTATCCCAGTCAGTATGCAGGTAGTTCAAATCCTCCTTTATTATTGAGTTTTCTGTTTCATAGCCTCTCTGATCTCACTGAGCATTTCAAAATCACCGTCACCATCCTGGTCAGGTGGTAGATAGTACATTTCTACTGCTATAGTCTTATTATTCAAACATGGAATTTCTATCCATAGAGTGTCTATGGTACAGTTTCATTCATTTAAGATATTTACTATATTTGACTCTATGCTTTCTTTTACATAGAATGCCTCTTCCCCACGAGCATGACCTTCTCTGTAATTCCTGTATATTTTATACCCTGGTATTATTGTGTCCCATTGGTTATCATCAGTCTACCAAGTTTATGTGATGCCAATTGTATCAATATCCTCATATAATACCAGGCACTCAAGTTCACCCATTCTAGTATTTAGACTTCTAGCATTTGTATACAATCACTTATACAATTCGTCAATATTTAGTTGTCTGCCTTCATGTGATGTAATTGAATGAGACTTTTTTTCGTTTGACTGTTTCTCTTCAGCTCCCATCTGTACTTTATAAACTTCTATCCTTTCCTCTTTACTAGGATATAGAGATTTCCTTTTAATAGATCCTCCCCTAAGAGATGTCTCTATTTGAACTGTGTGCTCCTCTGCATTTGTTAGTTTTCCCCTAGGCTTTAGTTTGCAAACTCCTCTATGACCTTTTTAATTTTATCTGCCAGCAGTCTGGTTCATTTTGGTTTAGGTGGATCCCACCCTTCCTGAATAGTCTCATCCTTTCCCAAAAGGCTCCCTAGTTCCTAATAAACCTAAATCCCTCCTCCATCATCTCATCCATGCATTGAGACCCTGCAGTTCTGCCTGTCTAACTGGCCCTGCACTTGCAAGCATGTCAGAGAATGCTACTATGGAGGCCCTGGCCTTCAGTCTCTTACCTAGCAGCCTACATTTATCTTGACATTGAACCAGGCAAGAAACTACGATGATGGGCATGGTAGAAACCCTAAGAAAGATAGGACTGAAGCATTTGGTATTCACTAGCCTGCACCCTTCTTGTTGTTGCATAGGACCACAGTTTGAATCCTATAGGAGCTGCCTCAACCGTGGCTCATGAGATGGGACACAACCTGGGAATGTCTCATGATGAAGACGTTGGTGGATGCAGCTGCTTGGCCCCAAAGACCGATGGAGGATGCGTTATGGCAGCTAGTGTTGGGTAAGGAAAACAAAAAGAGAATGGCCATAGGTGTCGGGCATTACTGTCCAATGTACATATTGAGCTCGGATTGAACGCATCAGGCTGGTGCCCCAATAGTTAAGGTACTCGCTTCCATTGAAATCAATGGTAGCACTCTTATGGACTTTAGTGAGAGCAGATTGAGTCCTCATGGACATTTTCTTCTTCAGCTTTATGTTTTTTGGAAGGTTAGACTCACAGATGTTTTAGATGTGAAGGGGTGGACGGTGTTGTTCAGGTAGTGCTGGTAAATGGAGCTTTTACCCAGAAAGTGCAGTTTACCATAATGCCTGTTTTTCTTTCCCTCCAGCATGATTTACCCAAAGTACTTCAGCAGCTGCAGTGTAAGTGACCTGCAGACGTTTCTAAGTGATCCCCGGACTAGCTGCTTACTGAATATTCCCAAGGCTGATGAGCTGTATGGGGTGCCTGTCTGTGGAAACCAGTTTTTAGAGCGAGGGGAGCAGTGTGATTGTGGGACGCCCAAGGTATGTTGACTCTCACTGGGAGATTTTAAATAAGGGAAGGGAAGCGTGGCAGCAGAACTGTGGATTTGATCTGGAACCCATATGCCCTGCTGCTGCATATGAGCTGACCAGAGCCAGTGAGCTGTTTTTGTTGCTGCAAGCAGATTTCCAGAGCCCTGCTGCTGTAGTTGCCTGATGAATAACGCTTCCTTCCTGTGTTCCTCACTTAGTGTTGCACATATTTCTGCTTAAAAGTGACTTGTGAAAGATGTTTTGCCCTTTGGTTTTGCTTCTTTGTGCTGGATACAGAGGGCCAGAGAAGCTGGTTTTGTTTGTTTGTTTTTAATAAACAGTGGTTTCTTCTGCTTGTTTCAGCTTCACACATGGCAAATCTGGCTTCCCTAGTTGTGTTTGAGGACTTTCTGGTTGACATGGAGCATATGATTCTTACTATGTATATTACAGCAGTGCCTGAAGGCCTCAACCAAGATCAGAGTCTCAGTGTTCCAGGCACTGTGCATACACCTAGTGAGGGACAGTCCCTGTCCCAAACAGCTCACAGTCTGACCAGAGCAGATGACATAGAGTAGAGAAAGGATTTGGACACACAGGCAGAGGCCAGGCAAGGTTAGGGCCAGCATTTTGTTGGGTTTTATTTCAGCATGAACATCCCTCACCCTCAAATGACTGGGGAGGGAGGGAGGGACACTGCCTGGGTCCTAGTGTTCTCTGGAGAGAGGGTTTTGCCCTGCACAGTTCTGGTGTGAGATGTGGTATCACACCTTCATTAACAGGATAGGATGTTGAATCTTTCATGCCGTCTTCATAAATAATATAGGGCAGGGATGCATCTTATCTTTGTACTGATAAATACTGATATAGCAAAGTGGTGCAATCCCTGCTGTGAACAGAGTTATGGTGGCTAGCAGCATCTCCCTCTGGCTGTCCTGGGGATTAGCTCTGCCAGTCTTGCGTTCTCTCTCCGGTGGTGTCCTCCCCCATCTTCTCTCACTCTGCAGCCCTGCTCACTCCTGGATCTTTACTCTCCTCTTCGTGGCTTGGCCCTCTGGCCAGGTCACTAAGGTCCATCCCTTCCAGGGATTTCACAGCCTTTCCAGACCTGCTCTCTGGCTGGTGTTTTCAATGCCCTTTGCCACTCCTCAGTGGGTGATAGGGGAACCCAGACCTGCCCTCTACATTGGGTTCCATCCCATGGACCTCATAACAAACAGCCACAGTCTTACCTCTTGCTGCCATTTTCGTGGCTTCTTCCTACCTTGCTGGATCCCAACCTCTCTGGGTTTGCCAGCCTCCAACTCCCTCCACTCAGTGAGTGACTGCAGCCTACTTCCCTGCAGCTTTTCCCAGCAACAGCCACCCCATTCTGCAGCCAGCTACCTGGCTTTATATAGGCCTCTCCTGTTGCTGCACTGGTGAGCCAGTTCCTCTAATTAGGACTTTCTTCTTAGCCTCCAATACAGTAGGTTAATTGGCCCATCTGGCCTCCATTTATCCCTTCCACTTGGGTGTGGGGTGAACACCCCATCACAGGTGGTATGAAGGTGCATGTAGCAGGGCATCATCAGGGAATCAGTGCTCACTCTGGGTTGGTCTGTCATGTATACTGGCTGGCAGCTGGGCAACAGAGCAAGTAATAGGCCAGGCCTCCTGGATGAGGACTGAGCAGGCAAACAGTCTATAACTCAGGCCTCCTGGCCTAAGGGCTAGCGCTCGACCTGCCCCGAGTGCAGGGCTGGAGTTAGCAGGACCCAGGCCCACCCTGCTCCACCGGGTCCCAGTCCAGGGCCCTAGAAGCAACGGGTGATCCTGTCGCGGAGTTGGCAGGGGAACATGGGTTCACTACCTCGCCTCCCGGTGCCACAACAGGACCAATGTCTCATTTCCCTGGGCTTCTTCCTACCGGTGTCTGGTGGGGCAGCACTGCAGCCACTAGGACTTTGTTACCAGCTCACGAGCAGCTCGCTCTCCACTCCCTCTTCAGGTTTCTCAGCCTCCTGGGACAGTGGTTTGTCTTCTCTCCAAACTGGCTCCAGAGAGTTATCGCCCGCCACAGCCTATCATGGGCTCCGCTGGCGGTTCAGCCCCCTGGGAAGAACTTCTGGCTCTTTCCCTGGTCTGGCTCCAGCTGAACTGCAGGAGCCTACTCTTATACTGCCTGTTCCACCCCTGCAGTTTCTGCGAAGGGGATGGTGCACGGTTAGCTGAGTCCAGCAGGGTGAGTTAACCCCCCTCTGCCTCGGAATGAGGCCACTCTGCCTCATTACACCATTACAGCAGTATCATTTATTTCCATAACCAAGAAAAAGCGATACTGGTATAAGGCATTTCATACCAGGATAACTGACAAGGCATTGCATGGATTTAACTGGATATCATTAATTTGGTACAGAAAATGTGAGTTCCAGCCCCAGGAATCCATGAAGGGTGTATATCCACTTTCTTTTCCTTTGCAGGTCCCCTTTCTGTATGTAACTAGAATTGGTCCAATAAACTGGTTCCTTAATCTCTTCACAAGTAGAAGTGCCGAGTTTTGGTTGCTGTTGTTTGTGGGCTCTTATTATTTGCTCTTCGTGTGCATTTGAGTGGGTGCTGGATATTTCTGAATTGTGCAGAAATGCCCCAAAGTTTGTGAATTTTACCACAGTCAGTCACAGATAATTGTCAGGAGTTGTGGCATTAACGCTTAGAGTTGTCTCCAGCCAGTTTCAGGCCAAGCCCTCCTGTATATTTTTCCCATGTTAATAAAAATAACTATTCAGAATGACTCTGTATTCTGTCCATTCCCACCAGTGCAGAGGCTCTGTGCTGCACACTCTGGTAGATAAGATAGAAGTTCCCTCTAGCACTTCCTGCTCAGCTGCCTGTTTTCAGCAGCTGCCCAAATCTTTTGCAGATCTTTGGTATCTTTCTGATTAATACCAGGAATTTGGTCAAGGAGCACTGACTGCAGAAACCTCTCCAGGCCATGCCTGTCTTCTCTCTCTCTCCTGTAAAAAGAACAAGGAGTCTCTAAGGTGCCACAGGTACTCCTCATTCTTTTTGCTGATACAGACTAACACGACTACCACTCTGAAATCTCTCTCCTGTGACTCACATCCTTCTTAATGCACCCTTTCCGTCCAGTGGGCAGAGGGTTTGGCAATATACCCTCTATGCTTCCGGAGCCCTGCCCTCTCTAGCAAGCAGTATAGAAGAAGTGGGGTTTCAAAACTTTCCATGGTGTTTAGTTTGTAATCTTGTGTCCAGGTTTGGATTTAGATTTCTGAACTAGTCAATTAAGCAAATCACTCCAGGGCAGCCAGTCTGCAAAGCACAGTCTTTCTCATCCCTGGCCTGAAAGTCAGTAGGAGGGATATAGCAGCACAGAGTCATCCAAGGATCAATAGGCAGATGTTTTGTTCTCCTGGTGCTCACAGAAGGATGTTACCTGCTGTTTATCTATTCCCAGCTGCTCCCCCCAGTTACTGGCTGTGTCTTCCTGGGAGGGTGCTGGCCTGCTATTCTGACATCTTTTCTGTAACAGGGGGATAACAATACTTCCCCTTCATTGTATAGTGCTTTGGGCCCATAGATAAAGCATGCTATAGAAGAGCTAAGGATGATTATAATAATTATGTCCGTAGTCAGAAGCTAGTAACAGATTCCTGTGTGGGTAGGAATGTGCCATACATGTAACTTCACAGTGTACTCACAGGAGAAAATAGTGCCATTTCTGCCCACATCCCCCAGTGGTGCCACACAACAGGAGACGTACACAGCCCTTTTGCAGGAGCCCCCCTTGGTGACGTTCAAAGGGTTGCTGATTTTAGGAGGTTCTCCAGGTGACTCACTGCTCTCATCCCCAGTGTATCCACTCCCCAACCCACATATGTTGTGTTTGTTTGTTAGGAATGCAGGGATCCCTGCTGCAACGCCACCACCTGCCGACTAAGTGACGGAGCAGAATGTGCTATGGGAGAATGCTGCCAACAGTGTAAGGTAAAATCAGTCTCCAGACAACGTCTGCTAGGAACTGCCTTGGGGGAGTCTGGCTGATTGACAACTGGGGAAAAGGGCCCAAAGAAATGAAATGAGACCAATTCCCCAGCCCTGCTAAAGTGCCCAGCACATGAGTGCATGAATGTGATATTTCCTGGCTTTATGGTCAGCATATTTCTTCTCAAGGTGAGAGTTTAAGTAAGCCTGACATGCACATGCTACTGCCAGGTTATTGGGTAGAAAGGTATGAAGCCACTGGGATGCTCACAGATGTGAACAAACATGTCTGGCTTCTCAGGTAACCCCTGGCTACACCAAAGCAACCATACAGCTCTCTGAGTCAAGGTCTTTGTCCCGGGGGTCCCAAAGGCTGCCAGTCAATAGCATTGGAGCCCTAATTAAATGGATTAAAAACTGACTGACTGAATGTAGGCTACGCTTACAGCCTGGGGCGGGGGGGCTGCTTTTTGGAAAGCAAGGGCTAAAAAAGGGACTTAGAGTCGTGATAGGAACCAGCTGAACATGAGCTGTCAATGTGATGCTGTACCTAGGGGTATGTTTGCACAGGAGCTGAGATGTATAATTCCCAGCCCAAGTGGATAGATGAGCTCGCGTGCTAAAAATAGTTGTGTGACCAGGCAGCAGCTCTGGCTAGCCATCGGAGTACAATCCCGTCTGACCCCAGGGATACATACTCTGGCTTCTAGCCTGAGCCACCACCTGTGCTGCCGGAGCCACAATTCTGTTTTTAGCACACTGGCTTGAGCAGAGCTAACATGCATATCTCTACCTGAACTGGAAATCACACCTAGTGTAGACATACCCTATGGGGGTGAATGTGATAATTGGCTGTATAAGCAGGGGAATATTGAGCAGTAGCAAGGAGACAGTGTTATCTCTGCATATGGCATTAATGTATCCTGCATCCAGTCCTGATGTCCACACTTCAGAAAGGGTATTGAAAAATTGAAAGGGGTTCAGAAAAGAGCCGCAACAATGATTTGAGTTCTGGAAAACCTGCCGGCCAAGGAAAGATTTAGGAAGCTCAATTTATTTTATTTACCCAAGAAAAGGTTAAGAAGTGACTTGATCACAGTCTATTGGTACCTACATTGGGAGAAGACTTTTGCAGAGGGATCTTTAGTTTAGCAGACAAAGGCAGAATGAGATCCAATGACTGGAAGCTGAAGCTAAAGACAAATTCAGACTAGAAATAAAGCTCAGTTTTTTAACAGGGAGGGTAATTAACCATTGGAACAGCTGATGTAGGAACGTGGTAGATGCTCCATCATTTGTAGTCTTTAAATCAGTACAGAATCAGTTCGAGAGATCTTCTAGCTGAACCACAAGATATGGTTCTGAAACAGGAATCACTGGTGGCCATTCCTGTTGTTCAGGAAGTCACACTAGATGATCATAATGGTCCTGTCTGGTCTTAACAGCTGTGACTCTGTGGTTAAGAAAAGGTAGCTGAACTCAGTTGCTTCTAGACAACATTGTACAAATCGTTAAGGTGAACAGGTTGGGTATGAGTCACTGAGGAAGGGTCACATTACAAGTGGTTGAATGTCTCCAGGCCCAGCTCACATGCTAAGGATGTGTTTTCACTTTCCTGGTGCCAGCAGTATTCACCTATGACCATCTGATGTTGAAGACTGCAGGGTAGGGCTTAGCACAACTCCCCAAAGTCAAACTCCAACCCCAGGTAGTTCCCTGACTATGGGTCAGACCCTACACTGGCCTTGACTTCAGTGGGACCAGGATCAGCCCTTCCCACTCTGCCAGATCAGCAAGCCAGCCAGGGAATGCGGAAGGCTAGGGTGCAACCTGACTGATGGGCACTCACTAACACCTTCTGCCCCCTCCCCCACCCCTGTTCCTTGGGGACTGTGTTTGTGTTTGCTAAGGTGAAGGCTGCTGGTGTGTTGTGTCGTGCCAGTAAGAACAGCTGTGATCTGCCTGAGCATTGCACTGGCCTCTCAGCGGAGTGCCCGGAGGATGTCTTCCAAGAGAATGGTGTGCCGTGCCAGTATGGGAATGGCTACTGTTACAACGGGGTGTGCCCCTCGCACAGCGAGCACTGCCGCACGCTCTGGGGTGCAGGTAACATGGCTCTTTGCATGCGCTCCTTCAGCTCCATGCTCACAAGGCGAGCTCATGCCAATGCAGTTCAGTGTGCGTCCATTGCTGAGGCTGCAGCACATAGACTGGGGGCCCAGGTCTCCTTGGCCTCTCTGTGACTCAGTTTCCCCACTTCACTGAATGCAGGGCAGGAGGGATTGGTGATGCTAAATCAACCACCCTGGCCACTAAGTTTGGGCACTTCAAAATACCTTAAGTCAGGCACCTGAGATCGGAGGCTCCCAGAACCTATGGCTGCTTCTGAAAGTAGTGGCCTTAAAGTTTATGAAGAGCTTTGAGATCTTGGATGGAAGGCACTAGGGATGGGCATTATTTTATCACTAGTTCCTGACAGAGGGGTGATGTGGGTTAGGAGGTGCCCAGTAGAGTGGAGGGAACGGGGGAGCCCCAGAGTCACCTGCCAGAGGAAGAGGGTGGTGGGGGAAGTTTTCGATATACCTGGTGTGGGGGGAAAGGTGGGAAGAGGTGTCACCCCATGAGGTGTGGTGCTGCTCACACAGGCTCGGGTTAGCTTGCCTTTGTGAAACTCCAGTGTCATCTCTTCTCTGTGTCCCTGCAGAGGCCCAGGTGGCCCCTGATGTCTGCTTTGAGTACAATGGCCTCCAGAGGGACTACCTGCATTGCCTGACAGAGAACGGGAAAAGGCCCTGCAGCCCAAAGTAAGGAACTGAAGCACCCAGTGCCAAAGGTGTGAGAGTCTGTGCGTGGAGTGGAGTCATTGTGAGCTGGGCTGGAGTGGGAGGGAATCTCCACTGGGAGGAGGCATTGTCATTGTGAGCCAGTCTTTGGGGGCGGAGGGGGGGATCTCTTTGGGGCGAAGGTGGAGTCATTGTGAACTGGTCCCATTGGGGAGGTGATCTCTATGGAGAGGGGGCAGAGTCACTGTGAGCTGGTCCTGTGGAGGAGGGGATCTCTATGGGGAGAAGGTGGTGTCCCCAAGCTGCAGTTCCAGGCCATTGTGTGAGGGGCCATGCTCCAGCCCTTTGCTTTCAGTGACAGGGCACTTTTTAATTTTAAGCCATGTCTTTATCTAGGAAGTTTTAACAGGTTTACAAATCCCAGCTATGTAAATATCAGAGACAATACAGTAATCATTACAGCAGTGTTTAGAGAAACACTATTCAGTAATATAATTATTGAATCTCTTTATTTAGCAGGGTTTTACCATATTACACTGAGCACCTTTATACTACCCATGACATATCATTTCTGGTGATTTTATTAAATTCAGTGAATTCTCTGATTACACACATTTAACAGATCAGGCCTGTCTATCAAATGTTAAATAAAAAAAACCCACAAAAATACCCCAAACAAAAACAACTGTACAGGTGTGCTGGTTCTTTTGCAGACGAAAGTAGTTTGTCTGAATAGTGAATACATGGTAACTAAGTATCTAAGTAGCTATTTGTCCCCTATCTATTTTGCTGGGTATGTAACTAGTGTGTTACTTTTTCCATAACAACTGCCCATATTTTTTGAACCATTCTTCTATGGTTGGGCTATTTTTCTTTTTGCAAGGGAGGCTATCAATAGCCCAGCAGTAGGGATCATTTGGTAATAAATATCCAACAGTTGGTGATATCTGGTTACGAATTTCATCCCAGTACTGTTCAGTGACTGAACATGTCCACCATATGTGCATAAAATCTCCTCTTTCACCACAATTTCATGACCTTTTATCCCCATTCAATCTCTCTCTCTCTCTGTATATAGTGTAACCCATTTGAGCTGAAACAGTATCTTAAATAAATTTTCTTTTATTGTGCTACAAACTGAGGTTTACTGGTCCACTTTTCCAGATCAGAACCCATTCCTCTGTGGTAATTTATCTATCCACGTCCTTTTTCTACCGTGTCATATATGGACATTTTTTTGTTAGGAAAGTTGTCTGCAGAGATGTCAATCAATAAATTAATTATACTTGTTTGGTTCCTAATTGAGCAGACCCCATTTCTTTTATTAAAGTTAGCTTTCTGTATAAAACTGCTTTTCTAGAAAGTTGAAAAACATAATGCATAACTTGAAAGTACTAGTACTTGGGAGAGGAGAGTGGTCCAGTTAAAGTTAGTTTTGATCTCTAAATAAGTTAGAAAAGTTTCTTTGCTGAATAACTGAATATTCTATGGCTTTTCAAGTCTTTAAGATCTCCGGTTCGTGATTTGCATTAAAATTTGTATTGTTTGTAATGGGTGTCACTGGTGAGGTAACATGATTTATTTCATCTCTAGTTCCATCCCAAACTCATAGCCTATGATAAAGAATGTGTACACATTTCTGGAGCATGTGATTTTTTTTATTAGTCCATGGTAGTCTAGCAGAGCTTACATTGCCACAATTTTCTTGTTCAATAAAGACCCAGTGTCTGGCTGGTTTAGAGTGCCCCCAGTCAACTACTGCTTTGTACTACTGTCTGGTTGGATAGAATATTTGGAACAGTTAGTCCACCCTGTTTAATGGGTCAGTACAAAGTATCTGGACTCACTCTTGGTCTTTTCTTAGTCCATATAAATTCTAACAACATCCTCTGTATTCCTGCTGGTTTTATCTAGTTTGATTACCAGGAAGCTTTTGAAACAAGAAAAATATCCTTGGAAAATGTTCATTTTGACTGTGGCTGTTCTTCCCAACCAAGAAATTGCATATTAGCCCTAGCACTCCAGATCTTTTTTCATTTGCTGAAGTAGTGGTTTGATATTTAGATAGTAAACCCTGTCTAGGTTGCTTAAGATATGAATTCCAAGATGCTCCGGGTGCCCCTAAACCTCCAACTGCCGGAAGCTGGGATTGGACAACAGAGGATGTATCACTCAAAATTGCCCAGTTCTGTTCATTGCCTCTGAAGAATGCTGGGCTAAATGGACCATTGTTCTGATCCAATGTGACTGTTCTTGGGTATCTTATAGAATTTGTTGCCCATTTGTATCCAAATGTTTTCTGGAGGAATGACTTCTCAAGTCTGGCAAATTTAAGGCTGACAGTTCAGATTTGGCATAATTTACTGTAAATCCAGATGCTTTCCCAAAGTCCTGGATTTCTTTATATACTAATTTTAGGGAAATATTTCATTCAGATAAATATAGTATTACATCATCTGCAAATAAAGCTATTTTTGGATGTGTTCCTGCAAGTTTTATTGCTGTGATATATGCATTATTCCTTATCCTCTGTGCAAAAGGCTCCATGGCTAGGGCAGAAAGGAGACAATGGACATCCCTGACTAGTTCCTCTGCATAATTCAAATGGAGATTTAAGTCCATTAACTCACACAGCTGCTTTTGGGCTGGTGTGAAGAGCATTTTAAGGAACTGGGGACCGATGCCCACAGGACAGGACTTGAAACAGAAAGTTCCACTCTATTCTACCAAAGGCTTTCTCTGCATCAAATGATAACAAAAGAAATGGATCTTTCTTTGCTCTAGCGTTATGGATGATTCCAAGGAGCCTTCGAATATTGTTTGAAATTGTCTATCCTTAATTAACCCAGTTTGATCTGAGCTTATATAAACCAAGAGCAATCGGCTAGCTAGTATTTTTGCTAAAATCTGTCATGATTCAGCAGTGATATGAGCCTATAAGAACTGCATATGGTAGGGTCTTTTCCATCTTTAGGATAGAACAACAATAGCTTCTTTGAGTGATGGTCCCTATGTGTATTCCATACATGGGTATACATTCTCACCTGAGTCAGGAAATTCTTCCAAGCGGTGTCCGTTGGCCTGCACATACGCCGTACAGAGGTCTCAACTAACCAGCAGTGCCCTCCAAGCACGTGCCTAGGAGCAGAGCCTCCACCACTTAACCCCAAAGACTCTTCTTCTAGGGCTAACCATGAGGGAAGAGGGCACTACCATGGAGACTTCATGCATGGAACCTGAGGGCTGGCCCTACTAAAGACCCCCAGATTGGAGGGCAAAGCATTTAAAAAGACAGATCCACCAGTTCCATCAGTCATCTGGGTACTGAAGTGTAAGGACCAATGTTCAATGGCTCTATCCACCATTGTCAGTACCACCTCATTCATCCAAGGACTGCCCTGCTGCCATGGACTACTGGAATCTCTTGGACACCAGGCTATATGGACACTTACATAACACATGTTTCTCCCTTATTGACAGTCTTCACTTCTCTCTGGCCTGGCCCTCTTGCGGGATGTTGTTACTCCAGAGGAGGAGTCTATGTCAGTGTCCCAGGAGCTGTTTCATCTCCAACCCTCTTGTCAGGAGTGCTCTGGTCCTGACTGCTACCAGTGGAGCAGTTTTCAGATGAGTCAGATATGCTAGCCACTCTGGTATCTCCATGGAGACAGTCAAGCCCTGACAAATATACAAGGAGTATGCTCACTATTTTTGCTATGACTCCTCTAGGGACCACTGGTACCAATTCACTTGGGGTTCCCTGCAACAAACCAATCTCTCTTTCCTTATGATGATCCTTATAGCAGGCAGCTGGGCCCTGCTCACTGTGTCTGTCGGTGTAGAAGGAAGAAGAAGGTGACTGTAATGGGTTCGACTCACCCCTGCGGCGCCTCCTGCTGGTCATCCTCGGGAATTAGCTCTTTCCAGCCCTGGAGCACCCTCTGCAGGCCGGTGATCCACCTGTTTGCTACTGGCCCCCGTGTCCCTCCCAGGACCCCGGTGCCCCTTTAACCTTTAACTGGGTTTCCCCTTCCCAGGGGAACCCCCACCTCCTATCCCCACTTCGCCTCAGTAGTGGCTACTGCCCAGTCTCTATCTAGCCCCCGTTCGCTGGGGCAGACTGCAGTAGCCAGCATTCATCATCAGCAAAGGGGGTTTGGACCTGCTGCCTTGGCCTACCCCTAGGTTGCCCCCTGCAACCCCCAGTACCTTTTGCCCTCTGCTAGGCCGCAGCCTGGGGCTTTCTAGGCTGGAGCTTCCCCAGCTCCTCAGCCTTCCCCAGCCCTGCTTCACCCTAGGTACCTTGTCTCAGTTCCCGGCAGCCAGGCCCATCTCCCTCTAGAAAGAGAGAGAGACTGACTGGGCTCCTGGCTCACAGCCTTTTATAGGGGCCAGCTGTGGCCTGATTGGGGTGTGGCCCAGCTGCGGCTACTTCCCCAATCAGCCCAGCTTGAGAGCAGCAGCTCTCAAGCCCTGCCAAGCCGCTTTTAAACCCCTTAAAACCGGGAGCAGGGATCCACCCTGCTACAGTGACCCAGATCTGCAGGTACTAATGGTTCCGATGAGTGTCTCCTCATGATCCCCAGATGAAGCAGTCACTCCTACATCTCCACTGGATGACCCCGTCAGTACCAGGAGCTACAGCAAAGAGTTGCCAACAACCTCCAAATCCCAGTAGAGGAGGTCCAGGACCCTCAACACTGGCTTCTGGATACCTTGCAACTTCAGGGAAGGAATAAGGTGGCCCTCCTGATTAATAAGGCCATCCTAGAACTGGCTGGAGTGGTATGGCACACTCCAGTATCGTGTGCCCGTACCCTGAAGAGAACAGAGAAGAGAGATTTTTCGTTCCTGCTGAGAGATCTGCTCCTAGCTCACTGGTGGTACAGGCAGGTACAGAAAGGGCTCAGCCACACGATCAAAGGACCACCCAACAGAAGAGACTGGAACTCCTGGGGAGGAAGATCCTCTCCTCCGCAGGCCTGCAATTTTGTGTTGCTAACTAATAGGCTGTGTTAGCAAAATACGACTTTAACAACTATTCCAGTCTTGCAAACTTCATAGGAGAAGCTTCCCACAGAGGACAGAGCCCAGTTTCAGTCCTTTATAGATGATGGAAATCTAATAGCAAAAGCAGCTCTCTGGGCAACAGTGGTTGCAGCAGATACAGCCTCTAGAAGTCTGGGTGCTGGCTTAGTCATGAGGAGGGATACTTGGCTCCAATTGTCAAGGTTTCCTAGGGAGGTCCAGAACACCATCCAGGACTTCCTCTTTGATGAGTCAAATCTATTTAACAAGAGAATGGATGAGTTCCGCATTCATTAAAGGACTCTAGATTGACTCTGCATTTCCTGTGGATTTATATTCCAGACCCCAGGAGGAAACACCAGAGACAATCTTATAGTCTAAGACCATTGCCTCCTCATGCACCTTATTACTGGCCCAGCCAAGCCTCCGTGGAAGTACCACAGGGTTCAGAGGCCTTGCTCCTCAGCCCCTCTACTGCCACAGCCTCTAATTACTTCCAACTGCCTGCTAAGGGCCATACTGGTCGAGACCCACCTACCACCACTGAGGCCACCCACCTCTTCTCTAGTCATTTTTGGGGGCCATCTTACACTCTTCATACACAACTGGAGGATGATCATGACAGACAGTTGGGTCTTGGAGATTATATGTCAGGGGTATTCCATAGAGTTTCTCCCCTTTGCTCCTCACAAACCCCCTTCCCAGTCCCACTTTGGGGACCACTCTCACAATCAAGAGAAGGGGTTCTACTCATTGTATTTCTTAATCCCCAAAAAAGACAGAGAGTGGAGACCCATCCTGGACCTTTGGCAACTCAACATCTTCCTTTGAAAGATGAAATTCTAGATGATTCCATTGGCAGCAGTAATCTCCTGCCTTCAGGAGGGGATGTGGTCTGCGACTCTCAACATGAAGGACATATATTTTCATATGGACATTCATTCTTCACACAGGTTTATGGTAGGCCAGAAACAAGTCCTGTTTTAAATCCTCTCCTCTTGGACAAGCTATGGCACCTGGAGTCATTTCAAAGGTTTTCTCTGTGGTAGCAGCCCAGATGAGACGCTAGAGCTATATTGTATTGCCAGACCTGGATGATTGGCTCCTGGTAAGCTGCTCACATCAGAAGGTCAGGTCGGTAACAAGATGCCTCATATAGCTTCCATCAGACCTAGGCATTCACATAACTAGAGAATAATCCGTTTTGTCACCCACGATGTCGATAAACCTTATAGGGGCAATTTTATACTTGGTTTCCGCAAGAGCATTCCTCCCTGCAATCAGATTTCATAGAATGAGCATCTTTGTTTCACGCACTACCTGCAGACCAGGAACTAAAGTGCACAGGTGCCTTTCACTGTTAGACCTCATAGCCACATGCATCTACCTGACACCATTCACCACGCTCCACTTGCAGTGCCTGCAAACCTGGCTCCACTCAATCTATCAACTGGACAAGGAGCCCATTCCCACCAGAGTTATCTGCTCCATTGCCTGGTGGTCGAACCCAGGTGGTCGAACCCAGGAAAGATCATGGTGGGAGTTCCCTTCCACTCTCCCACCCACAGAGCCACCATTGTGACCTATGGTCAGGTGCTCACTTGGACAATGATATTGCTAAGGGCACCAGGACCCCACAAGAGGCCAGACTACACATCAACATACTGGAACTGAGGGCAGTCTGTCTTACGTGCGAGGCCTTCCTCCTGCTCATACACTCACTCCATATACAGATAATGTCAGACTATATCAGCACTGTGGTTTACATAATAAGGGAGGGGCAAGAGCTCATTCCCTCTGCCTGGAAGCCATCAGACTATGGAACTGGTACATCAGGAACCGTATCATGATACAGGCTGCTTACCCTTCCGGATATCCACAACTCCCCCCCAGGCAGCAGACTAAGAGAGACTTTCTTGGCCCCATGAGTGGGAGATACACAACAACCTAAAACAAGATATTAAACAACAGAGACACACCCACAATAGACCCTCTTTTTCCCCATACAACCAGAAAGGAAGCTTTCCATTATCCACAGGCAGGAGCCATGGGTAATGGCTCCCAAAGTGATGCTGCTGCTGTGTGTCAAAACAACCACAGATATGCCTTTTTCCCCTTCCCCCTTGCTTCCTTAGGGGTAGGGAAGAAGATTAACAGATAGTCATCAGTATTCTCTTAGCACCCTACTGGTACTGGTCCTTCTGATTCATGAACTTGGAACTTTTTCCTTGCCCTAGCTGCCCCCCCCCCTGACTGATCTCCTACTCCTAGCTAGAGAAGAGAGAAAGATCCCCCAGCCCAGCTCCCTCCTCTCCACCTCATGCCCTGGTGTTTGGATGGGCATCAGACAGAATGCTCATGTTTGGCCCCTGTTCAAATTATCATTAACCAAAGTAGGAAAGGTTCTACTAGAAACTGCTACCTGGCCAAATGGAGACATTTCTTGGCCTGGGCACAACTCCACCAACATTCTTCACTGCCACACATTCATTCATTTTTTTTAATCTTCTTCTTTTTTCTTCTTTCTTTCTCTCCTTAATTAATGCGCAGCCACCTGCTCACAGTGCAGTTATTGGTCCCTCCCCCCCTCAGGGATGATCCCCCGATGTTCCATCTTACCCACCCAATATGAATGGCCTAAAGGAGGCCTCCTTCCCACCAGTCTTCCCACCCCTCAATGGGACCTTAATCTCGTCCTGTCAGGACTTCCTCCCTTCCTCACCCCCTCCTTGAACATGTTCCATGCCCCCACCTGTCCAACATGGTGGCATTTTTGTGGCTGCCACTTCAGCCAGGAGGGTTGGTGAGCTCAGAGCCATCCTGGTGGACTCTTTTTCACAAAGAAAAGGTCCCTTTTCACCTACATCCTAAGTTTTTCCCTCAGGTGGTTTCTGAGTTCCACATCAATCAAAGTATTCACTTACCTCTACTTGCAATGGACCAAACCTTATAGAAAATCACTGAGACAGTCTATCACCATTGCAGAAAGATCACATGGACAAGCTACATCCTCCCAGAAGATTTCTAAGTGGGTTCAGGATGCATCTTACAGTGCTACAAGGTAGCAAAAATCCCTCCCCATAGTTCCCCAGCTCACTCCATGAGAGTGCAGGCTGCCTCCAGGGCATCCCTATGTGACAAGACACCTGCAAGGCAGCTCCTTAGAGTTCTGTCCACACGTTCATGACACATTGCGCTTTAGTTCATGCCTTGGCTGTGGATGCAGCAGTGGAACCTGCAGTGGTGCAAGCATCTTTGCTACAAGCTTCCTCACACCCACCTCTAGTCTGAGCACTGCTTGCCAGTCACCCATTGGTGGAAGACACATAGAGACTGTCTCTTGAAGAAATGGGTGTTATGTACTATAACTGGAAGTTCTTTGAGATGTGTGGTCCCCATCTGAATTCTACTACTTTCCCTTCATCCCCTCTGCTTCAGATCATGTGAGATTGCAATAAGAAGAGGAACTGGACAAGTTTGACCCTCATTGTCTCTTTTACTCTCAGTAGGGAGTATGAGGAGATCTATGGCGCATGTGCGGGCCAACAGACACTGCTTGTAAGAATTTCTGGACTCAGGCACATGGCGTGCATGCATACCCATGTGTGGAATATAGATAGAGTCCACACATCTCAAAGAACTTCCAGTTACAGTAAATAACCTCAATTTCTTCCATAGGTTGTTGAAGTTCCTTCCCTAACAGAAAACATTAAAAGGGACCCACAAATACCTCCTTAAATACTTCGTAAAATTCAGCTGGGAAGCCACTAAGGTTTTGGATTTTTACGACTTTTGATATTTGCTATTGCATCTAAAATTTCTTCTTCTTCTTCTATTTCTTTATCTAAAGTTTCTTTATCAAGTTTTTTATATTTGGCAAGTCTGAAACTTCCAGATATTTTTCAATAACTTCAGAATTTGGAGTATCTGAGGTATAGAGGCTTTTATAGTAAGTAGTAAAAGTAGCACATATGTCTTTAGGGTGTGTAATTATCCTTTACTGATTGTTTTTAATTAGTGGAATAATATTTGATCTTTAATCCATTTAAGCTTTTGAGCCCAGAGTTTATCACATTTATTCCCTTTTTTTCATAAAACATCTGCTTTGAATACCTAAGAGCATTTTCAGTGGCATCTGTCATCAGCGTACTCAATTTCCCCTTCATATTAGTTAGTTGTGGATATGCTTTTTTTGAACCTATGTTTTTATGAATGTCTTTTAAACTTTGTATCTCCTGTTCTAGTTTTATTTTTTCTTGAGCACTTTCTTTTTTCAGTTGAGAGGTTCTGCTTATAAACTGGCCCCTAAATATTGCTTCATCTGCCTCCCAAAGAAGACCTCTTTTTATATTGTTGGTATCATTTATTTGAAAATATTGAACAACGGCTGCAACTCGACCTTTGTCCTGGAGAAGTAAGCAGTTCATTTTCCCAAAAGTGATTTGTGGGAACCATCCCAGCCATCAAATATTATTTCTAATGGTGCATGATCTGACCATGTAATGGTGCCAGTTTCTGCAGATCTTGTCTGCTTCATTAAGGATTTGAGATTAACATTAAATCTATTCTAGTATATAACTGATGAGGGTGTGAATGAAATATGTAATTCCGTACCCTGAGTGTCTTCTCTCCAGCAAACTGAAAGATTCAGTTGTTGGCACATGGAAGTCAATGCTACACCTACATCCCTAGCCACCTTGTTTTTTTATCCCATCTGTACCAATAAGAATCAATGTGCAACTAAAGTCTCCTCCAAGTATAATTTCCGCTTCCCCAAAGCATTGCTGTATTTTAAAGAAGTCCTTAAAAATGTTTTTTTTTGCTTTGGTTGGGAGCATACACTGAGCCACTGTTATTAATAAGATAATCCATCCCTCTTTATCCTTAAATTGATCTTTCATCTGAAAAGTTACGTGTTTAGTAAATATCATGCCCACTCCTCTTTTCTTTAGCTGAAGCAAAAAATGTCTGTGGAAACCAATAACCTTTCATGCCTATAATTTGCCCCCCCCCCAGGACTAAAAGGCCAGAAGGGACCATCATGATCATCTAATCGACCTCCTGCACATTGCAGGCTACAGACCCTCACCCACCCACTCTTGTAATAGACCCATAACATCTGGCTGAGTTACTGAAGTCCTCAAATCATGATTTAAAGACTTCCAGTTACAGAGTATTCACCATTTACACTAGTTTAAACCTGCAAGTGACCAGTGCCCCATGCTGCAGAGGATGGCGAAACCCCCCCAGGGTCTCTGCCAATCTGACTGAGGGAAAAATTCCTTCCTGACCCCAGACATGGCGATTAGTGGGACCCTGAGCATTTTGGCAAGATCCACCAGCCAGACACCTGGGAAAAATTCTCTGTAGTAATTCAGAGCCCTCCCCCTCTAGCGTCCCATCACTGGCTGTTGGAGATATTTGCTGCCAGCAGTTGCAGATCAGCTACTTACCATTGTAGGCAGCCCCATCATACCATCCCCTCCATAAACTTATCAAGCTCAGCCTTGAAGCCAGTTAGGTTTTTTGTCCCCACTGCTCCCCTTGGAAGGCTGTTCCAGATCTTCACTCCTTTGATGGTTGGAAGCCTTCACCTAATTTCAAGCCTAAACTCATTGATAGCCAGTTTATATCCATTTGTTCTTGTGTTGTCATTGGCGCTTAACTCCAATAATTCCTCTCCCTCCCTGGTATTTATCCCTCTGATGTATTTATAGAGCGCAATCATATCTCCCTTCAGCCTTCTTTTGGTTAGTCCCACCAATTTGGTCCCATTAAGCTATTTGAGTTTGACTTATGGAGATTACATAAGCATCTCCCAACAATCTCCCCAAATTCCTAGTTTAAAGATCTTTTAATTGGTTGTGCCAACCTCCATCCCAGAAGTCTATTTCCCTCCCTACTTAGGTGGAGCCCATCCCATGAGAACAGTCCTCTGACCGTGAATGGCTCCCAGTGGTCAAACATCCCAAAGCCCTCCTTATAGCACCACTGCCTGAACCATCTGTTGATCATCATAATCTTGCCTCGCCTTCACTCTCCTCCTCTAGGGACAGATGATGTTCGTCCATCGTTTTCGAAGAAGACCTTGACATCTAGCAGGTTGTGAGCTGTCCACAGTGCGTCCGCAGGTGGCTGATAAGGCCAATACGGGCACGAAATGTTCTGCCACATTTCGGGCAGACATGTGCACCACTGTTACTACATTTACAGCTCTGGCTTTACGGAGTGCTCGCTTCTCTTGTGCTATAGTTATCCTTCTGGCTTCAGATGTCTGGCAGCCTTGATGGATCAGCGTACGCCATGTCGATCGGTCTTGTGCCAGGCTTTCCCAGGAGGTGATGTCAATATCCAGGGACTTAAGAGAGGCTTTCAGCGTGTCTTTGTATCGCTTCTTTTGTCCCCCGTGCGATCGCTTTCCTTGAGACAGCTCACCATAAAAGAGCTGCTTGGGGATGCGGTGGTCTGGCATCCTTACAACATGGCCTGCCCAGCGTGTCTGGGCTTTCATAAGCAGAGTATAAATTGACGGCAGGCCTGCTCTGGAGAGGACTTCTGTATCTGGCACCTTATCCTGCCACCGGATCCTCAGAAGTCTGCGGAGGCAAGTCATGTGGAAGTGGTTCAGTTGCCTAGTGTGCCTCCTGTATACAGTCCAAGTCTCACTGGCATACATCAGGGTAGTTAGCACTACTGCTCGGTAGACTTTAAGCTTTGTAGCAAGGCTTATTCCACGGCGGTCCCACACGTTGGTCAACAGTCTGCCAAATGCAGAACTTGCCTTAGCGATTCTGCAGTTGACCTCGATGTCAATTGTCACTGCGCGAGAAAGGGTGCTGCCAAGGTATGTAAATTGGTCCACTGCTTGCAGCTTTTGTCCCTTCACTATGATGGTGGGCTCTTGGTGTTGGGCTTTCGGAGCTGGCTGGTGCATCACTTCAGTTTTCTTTATGTTGATGAGGAGGCCGAAGTTATCGCATGCTGCTGTGAATTTATCCATGCTAGCTTGCATTTCCTGCTCTGATCCAGCATTCAGGGCACAGTCGTCAGCAAAAAGAAGGTCTCTTAGCACAGTCTCCTTTATTTTGGTGACAGCCTGGAGTCTTCGCAGGTTGAACAGTTTCCCATCAGTCCTGTATCTCAGGCTGATTCCCAAGGAACTGTTCTGAAAGGCGTCTGACAGCAGAGCTGAAAACATTATGCTGAACAGGGTCGGTGCCAACATACACCCTTGCTTGACGCCGTTTGTGACGGGAAAGGCCTCTGAAGCTTCTCCGTCATCCAGAACACGAGCCGTCATGCCGTCGTGGAACTGACTTACCATCAGGATTAATCTGTCAGGGCACCCAAACTTCGACAGATACCATCCTACTGAAGGTCATCTGAGCCGCCATTTCTTTAAGCATCTTCCCCAGCCTGGCATAGTCTCCCTTGATGCTTTCCAGCAAGAATCTAGCCGTAGCATTTGTTCCCACGTGAAGGACAATCAGTGGATTCTTTCCTGTTCCCATTAGGATCCTCTTCAGCCTCAGGTCCACAACCCGTATCTTAGCTCCCGGCAGACAGGACACCCTTCTGTTCTCCGGATCAGCTCTGGTGACAGGCCTGTCCATTCTTCTCAGTAGGGAGTCACCAATCACATAGACCTGTCTCTTGCTGGTGTTGGTGTGATTTTCTGGCCTTCCTCTTGTTCTTTCTGACTTCAAGTCCTCTTGTCCTCTCTTGCAATCTTCTGCGAGTCATCCTGTATCCTCCTGGGGCTCCAAACTCTAGCTATCTCCATTGACTCTTCTCCTCTTTTTGTAGGACTAGCCACTCTTCTCTTCTTCCTTGCCCCCCCCCCCACTCATGTTGCTGCCTGTGTGCAGCGCCCTGCCGCTGTAAGGTCTGTAGTCTAGACATAGCCTAAATAATGCTGATTTTTGAAGCTGAAAGAGAGTATGACTGGGAATCCCCAGTTGTCATGGATTTCTGCCCTTTTGAGTGCTGATGTAATTTCCCCCAGCTCCTCTTTTTTTAAGTTTGGGCAGAGAGATTGTGGAAAATTGCAGCTTGTAGCCTTTGAGTATGAGTTCTGAATGCTCTCTGGCTTTTTTCTTAATTAATTTTTTCTGCTGATAACCATGAAATTTCACAATTAGGTCTCTGGGTCTATTAGAAGGCCTAGCTGCGGGGGGAGCAGCACTCTATGTGCTCTCTCCCCTGGCACCTCTCTCAGAGAGCTCAGATTTAACAATTCCTCAATCACCATTTTTACATGCCAGATTGGATTTCCTCCTTCAGTATTTTCAGGCATTTTCAGTATTTCCTTAATTCTTGTGTTCCTTCTCCCTCTGTTTTCTGAATCATGAAGTTTAAGCTGCATCTTTCTCTCTGCTCCATCCATGCCATGCGGCTCTGCAGCTCTGTCTCTCTGAGGCCAGTGTCTAGCACAGTGACTTTCTCTTCCAAATCAGTAACTTCCTTCTTTACTGCTAGACTCTTGTTCCTCTCTCATGGCCTCAAACTCAAGAGATCATCTCCAGAATGTCCAGTTTGGTGGCCATTTGTTTTTTCCCAGCCCTGGCTTGGCTGCCAAGTATTCACTTGGAGTCTGAGATGTCTCTCCACTCTGGAAGCTGGAAACACCCTTCTTAGCGAGGTATCTGTGTAAATCTTCAGATTTCTTTGAAGAATCCATTCTCTGCAACTCTGTGCTCTTTTTTGGGGGAGGAGAAGGTTAGTCAGTTTCAGGGGTCAGTGGAGGCAGATTACTTTGATATCCTCACAAAGCTCAGGCTTCAAGCAGCGATATTACTCTGGGCCCCTGCTAGTCTCTGACAGACATTTTACAGTAATTCCTGCCAGGATCCTGGCAGTGTAGTGCAGGCTGCACAGCTTGGAGCTGCCCTGCTGGCTCCCAGCATACAGCCATGGAGCCTGGCCAAGTGTGTGGGGTCCAGAAGGAGAGAGGGAGGGAGCCCTTCACTACTAAAGAGCCAGCCCCAATGTGATGCATCAATGCTGACCTGAACTGTCAGGCGGCTCTTTGGTGGTGTGTACAACAGGAATCGGTGATCTCTGTCCAAAAACTGCTGAGCTGGGCCTGCTCACACCCCTGCCCTCACAACTGGTCTGACACTGAACTCCCCTCTCCCCCTAGAGATGGTTTCCGGCAGATCAGATCTGGAGCCCCTAGGTGGGTGGGGGCGCTATGCTGGGCCCAGACATCTGCAAGGGCTGCTGAGCCCGGACCTGTTGCTAGCACTGAGCCCACCCTCCAGGCAAAGGCAGAGGAGCTGTCCCACATTGGCACAGGCTGTGGGGTGCGAGGCTTTGGGACCATGCTAAAGCTAAGGTGAGATGAGACCCAAGCACGCTCACTCCTGACATTTACTTTTCCTGCAGAGACATTAAGTGTGGCACGCTGCATTGCCTGAGTGGGAACAGGAACCCCATTGGAGGGGGTGGTGTCTACTCCCTGTCTCTCGGAAGGGTGACCTGCAAAGTAGCTGTCACTGACAAGGAAGAAAGTGACATGGTGGCGAATCTTGTGATGGTGCCAACGGGCACCAAGTGTGGGGAGGAAATGGTGAGCACCCTGCACAGGCTGCCGCTGTTCTTGTCTGCTGGGCTGGTGATGTGTGCTTGGCTTTGCGGGTGCTGGGGAAGGATGGGTTTGCCATGGGACCTGCTGGAGAAGGGGGAAAGGTCAGCAGCAAGGAGGTAACATAGCTGCTGAGTTGCTGTGTGTGCTGAGGCTGACGTGTGGCTGTGAGTGCAGGATGGGTAATGGCAGGGTGCCTGTATACACGGTGCTAAAAGCATTATACCTTCTCATTCCAGGTCTGCTATGCTGGGCGCTGCCAGGACCTCCTGATTTACGGTGCCAAAAACTGCTCTGCAAAGTGCAACGGTCATGGGGTAGGTTCAGGCCATGGAAAGGGCACGGCATCACACAGAGGTGCTGGTGTGGCCATGATCCCCTGGGTGTCCTGTGACTGTACAGGAGCGACTGTGCCTCAGATCCCCCAGCTGTAACATCGGAGCGCTGATTGTGTTGTAGAGTGTTGGGAGGTGTGTGAGTGAAAGAGGCTAAGTATTGTTCCTGACAAGGCTTTGCCCAGACACCCTATGTGTTTGTGAGCACACACAGCAGACATGAACATACTCTGTGCCACTGTCATGCACTGCTGGACCCCTGGGACCATCTCACATGGGTTCTTGGTGCTTCACAGACCTTCCTCTCTATCTGTCCACACTCCATTCTGCGTCTGATGTTAGAGCAGCTCTCCCCATCCTGCAGCACTGCACGTCCCGCCCTTAGTCTGCAGTACCTCGGTGCTAATGTCTGCTCCTGTGATCTGCTGGCAAATGCAGCCTTTCAGCCAGCAACCTGTCACGTTCCCAAGACCCATTTGCTATGTCTGTCTACGCCAGTCATGTCGTCTCTTTTCATGTCGCATTCATGTCGCACTATCACAGCATTGCCTCCCTCAGAGCACATGGCCACCCACAACTGGGCTGTGTGGTCACTGTGTGATAACAGGGCCCTCGTCCCCGAGAGAGCTCCCACAACACTTCACTTTTCTCATCATGTCCACCCTGAAGGAACGGATCAGGCCACATTCCCATGGCCTTGCGCCCTGCCTTTTGCTGGGCACTTTGGTTCAGGGAGCAATTTGGCTCAAGTTGAGAGGGAACATTTTCTGCCAATGAGTTCAGCAGAACTTCCTCTCCTCCAGCAGCTGTGATTGTGGGAGGCGCTGCCCAAGTGAGACATCTGTGAGCTGCTCACAGGTGCTGAGATGGGGCGATTTGACTGTTCCAGATGCTGGTGCTGAGTGCAACCAATGGGGCACAGCAGCATCACACGCTGTTGCATGTCAGACAAACAGGCACTGTCTGGGCTGATTCCCGGGTGATGCCAGCGCAAGTCACTCATACTCTGCTTCGGGAGAACAGGTCTCTTGCTGTCAGTATCTGTGTGGTAATGATAATTCACCAGCCGTGATCCTGAGGCCAGAGCAAATGTGCAGCAGTTACAAGGGGCCCAATCCTGCTGCTTGCTCAGTAAAGTCAAACTGCTGCTGAAGCCGATGGGAGTGTGACCTGAGTAGAGGCTGCAGGATTGAGCCCAAACCCTCCCCTTGTAAAGCATGGTCAGCAGGTCAGAGTTGCTGCTGGACCCTAACTCTGCCGGATTGGATTTCAGGTCTGCAATCACAAGCGGGAATGCCACTGTGAGCCCGGCTGGGCTGCGCCATACTGCGAGCGGAAGCTCTCGGAGATTGCAGCAGGTACAGCACTCACCAGGGCCAGTAGGGCAGGGCTCGGGATGGACCTGCTGGAGAAAACAGCTGGGCTGCAGGCAGTAGCAATGTCCTGACTGGGATGTCTGATAGGCTGGGCAACGCGCTCCTTTTAGGGGCTGCTTAGATTGGCCAAAGCACTGGAAAACAATGGACAGTCTGGCCCTGCCCTGCTCACCAGGGGATGGGCTGGGATAGGTGACTGAATTCCCCAAACCAAATCCCTGAGTCGCTAGCCCTGATGAAGGGAGCAGCCCCCGCCCTGATCTCTCTCTCTGGCTCTCAACAGGTGGAAGCAGTGTGGTTGTGGCAGCCGTGCTGACAGTGGTGGTGCTGGTAGCCATGCTGACCGTCGGAGGCTTTGTGTTCTACAAAGGCAATGGGAAGAAATACTTCCAGAAAGGGTAAGACTCCCGCTTCTGTACTGTGCCCCCAGAGAGCTCAGTCCCCATGGCAGGCAGCTCCTCTGATTCGCTGGGGTACACAATAGCCAGATTCCATGGTGAGGAGCAAGCGACAGGCTGACTGGACAGCTGGATGGACAGACTGAATCAATATAGTTGCTTGACTCTCTCCATACCAGTCCACTGGCCATTAGTACTTGTGCTTGGCTCCAGATATCCAGGTGCTTGTCTGAGTCCTGTGCTGACAGACAAGTGTCCCCATGCTTTCCCCTGTCCCCTATGGCCTTCAGGAGAGAAGAGTTCATTCCCCCATGGCCTATCCAACCCTAGCCCTTCAGCCGAGGCTGCTGACCAGCGGGTCAGTTTGTCCCGGTGGTTTTTGTCATTGTCACCTGCACTGACAAGCCCAGCCCCATGCCCAGAGGAGCCACTGTCTGGCCATCATATGGGAGCTGCTGCTGTTCACGAAGCCCCTGCTCTGGGTTCTGATCAGTGACAGGCGTGGGAAGCTGTAGCCCCGAATCTCTGAAATACCACCCCTTCACCCACCCTTTGGAGCCCTCTCCTGGCCTGCCTCTCTGGGCTCTTCCTTCCTACACCCCCACCCCCACCGCCTTCATCTGCTGCCTGCTGGTGGGTGTTTGGTCACTGAGCAGCCTGCTCAGGAGGACCCTGGAGAAGCGGGATAGGTGCAGGTCCTGTCCACTCCTTGTTTGACAGCAGGAGCTTCTGATGAGCCTCCCTGCACAGCAAGCACCCCCCGGAGAGTGTGGTATGCTTCCCAACCCCCTGCATGGGCTGCCCTGGGCTTTTGTACTCTTCCTGCAGTGCTGACAGTCCCTGTGCTCTCACCAAACAAGGAGCTGCAGGTCCTGGTGCTGACAGGGCCCTGCCAATGTCCTCTCTAGGCAGGAGGGGAATAATGGGGGTACTGGGGAGGGGCCAGGCACAGGGCCAAAGAGCTGCTCTCTCTTCTCTGCTGCTCTCATTCACTCACTAACCAGTGTGCCCTGAGCGATGCCTGGGCCAGGTGTGACACCCCTGAACTGAAGCAGTGGGAGGGTGCAGTAGCTTCTCTGAGGGTGAAAGCCCCTCTTCGTGTTGGCCCACCTCTTTCTGTTCAATGCTCACTCTCCTTCCTGCCCCAGGGCTGAGAAGCCCCAGCCCAAAGGCCATTTGGGGGAAGCTGCTATACAACTACGTGGAGGGCTTAGAATCGCAGGCCTCCCCGCCTCCCCGCCCTTGGGTGCTGGTCCCAGCCTGGACATCACCTGGTGATTTTAGGGCTTCTTGGAAGGGGCAGGCCAATGGGAAGTTACAGACACAACAGGAATGAGAGGCGAACCTGAAGGCGCAGCAATATCCCAGTGTGTGTAACAGACTGTGAGGGTGTCCCACTCCCATGGCACCTCCTCCCTCTCCCCATCCCCTCATCACAGGCTCCTGGGGCTGGGACCAGTGCACTGTAGAGTGCCCGGCACAACGAGGCCCCGATCCTGTCTGGGGCCTCTGGGCATTGGGTTACAATCCTCAGGCTGAGGCTCTGTGGGCTTCAGGGGATTGGCAGTTAGTAGCCATTGTTGTAAAAGCAGTAGCTCCAGGCCAGGAGTGTCTGCCAAGCACCTGGGATTCCCAGCTGGCCTCTCAGCGCCCCAAGGCACAACCACACCTTAGCCGCTGCGATTGCTCACAGCACTTACAGAATGTGAGGTGGCAGAGCCGGGATGTGCAGGAAAGGGAGAGGACTGACAGTGCAAGTGAGCAGCACAGGGCTGGGTTTGCTCCTGTGATTCAGCCGTGCAGACGGGCTTACAGCAGTCCCAAGCACACACCCACTTGGACTTTTCCCCAGTCAGGCATGAGGAAGCAATTGAGACATACCCTGTCATATCCTGCACAGCAACACACAAGCCCGGTTGTGCCCTCTTCCAGGGAGAAATAATCAGAAATTAACGCACACACACACACCCCTCCGCCCTCCCAAAACTACATCATTCCAGTGGTGCAGCTGGGAAAGGTAATTCGCTACCTGAAGGAGCTCTTAGTTTAATTTAGCATTATTTTTCAATCATTTAATTGGTGTAATTAAAATGGTCACCACACCCTTTAGAAGTAAGAATCAATCTTCAAAGGAGTTACAGAATGTGTTGCCCATGTTTCTAAATGGGAGAAAACACAATCTCTGGATTCCAGGGTGATGAGTATGGGCTAGACGGACAGGCAGACCTGTTAGCTCTACAGCTCAGGTAATTGAG
The DNA here is from genome assembly GCF_016161935.1 of Mauremys reevesii. Lineage (NCBI taxonomy): Eukaryota > Metazoa > Chordata > Testudines > Geoemydidae > Mauremys > Mauremys reevesii. The sequence goes on along the minus strand of NC_052629.1, from coordinate 64,455,475 downwards.
GATTTGAACTGGTACAAAGTCACTTCAGGCAGAAACAGGAATAGCACCCAGGTCTCTGCCTAGCAGGGCCAAGTAGCAGTAGGTGAAAGCTCTCTGTGAAACGGGGCCGTGCCTGCACCTCCCATACCCCAAACCACTGAGAGCCTCGCAGCATGGATGATCCTGTCTCCGCATTCATGGTCACATACGGTCAGCTATGCAGGCTGGCTTTGTAGTTGAGGCATCAGAGATCTGCATGTTGGCCCTATCCCACACCTGTTGTGATGCTGAGCTCAAATTTCCAAAGGTGGCCACTGCCTGTTGTCGGCTTCAGTTATTTTTGCAATAAAGTGATTAAAATGCTGGGTTTGTTTTTAAAAAACTGAAAAAAGAAGAAAATGAATCCGTGTGCCCAGTAATCAGCATTTAATGGTGACGTCATCATACTCTGTGATGAAACAAGACTGGTTGTGCTTTCCATTCCCTTGGGACACATTTTTAGGTCCCTGATACACATCCATCTTTCAGGGTCTGACCTTTTCTACAATATATGGTTTTTCATGAGTAGTGTTGAAAAGCGTATTATTCTCCCTTGTCTATGATGTAGCACGTTTTAGGGCCAGGTGACAGCAGGTCCCTGGAGAATCCTGGGCTGTTCTGTGCCTCACTGCCAAAGAGCCACTGGGCTGTTCAGCAGACCTCAAAATTGGGCGTCTTTGGGTGAAATCAAACCAGAGGGAAAATATGGCTGTGGCTCTTTTGTGTGTGTGTTTCAGGAGGATTGTGACCAACACCACCAACGGGCTCTCCAACCCCATGTTTCAAGAGGGCAGCAATACCAGGAACATGAGGCATGAGCTGCAGAGTTGCGACATCAGCAGCCCAAATCTGATCTCCACAACCTCAGACCTGAAGAGCCCCAGGACTGTGTACGTGCCCATGACTCCCAGCAGGCCGCCGCCCGAGGTATGTGTGGCCCAGGCAGCCTGGGGAGCAGGAGGGCAGCTCTCGTGGCTGGGGAGTTTTTCTGGGGAATTCTGGGCTCCCGGCCACTGTGTCTCAGAAGGAGAGTCAGGCTGCTTCCATCACCCCTTTGTAACCGCTTCAGTGGACCATCACTGTCCTTCCCAAGAGCCCTCTGCTGGAGCGGGGGGGATTGCATTTCCATGCCCACACAGGCAGCACAAGGCCCCCTTACACACCAAGGCAGCACAGTCATATAAGTCACGCAGTTAAGAGCCTGTGCTGCAGAGCTGGAGAGGAGAACAAACCCAGGATCAGGGATGGCTGTAGACATTTCGCCGCCCCAAGCAGCGCAGTGCCTGCGGGAGGTCCACCGGAGCCGCCTGCCACCCTCCCGGCCACCGGCAGAGCGCCCCCTGCGGCATGCCACCCCAAGCACGCGCTAGGCGTGCTGGGGTCTGGAGCCACCCCTGCCCAGGATGGTGTGAATCTGATCATAGTGATAGGCTAAGGGATGCAGGCCTGACCCTCTGTGCCTTGGCTACTCCAGTTGGTGCGTTCTGCTATTTCTAGGCAACTGGGTGCTGTAAGAGCCCCTCAGTGGAGCCAGAAGCCAAGGATTGATACAGTTCTTTGAGGGGGGGATGGTTCCGTAGCTTGGCCATATTATCTCTCTACAGTCCAGGCTGTGCCTGTGCTTCCCCAAGATGCTCCCATTTCCCCTGTTAGTTTGCTCCAGGTTAAAACGTGGAAAACAGGGCCTTACTGGGGAAGAAAGAGGACTTTCCACCAAATCAGAAGGGCAGGTTGCTAGGCAGAGCAGGGAGAGGCCCCATAGCACATGCTGAGTATGTGAGCCTGGGGCTGGGTGAGCTCCAACCGGGGTAGAACTGGATTTGAGGAATGTATCTACCCTTGCGGGGGGCAGAGCTGTGATGGGGCATATGGACCCCGCACTGATGAGAAAGGTGCCAGAGCGGGCGTCCCCCAGCCTCGTCCATCATGTCTGATAGGCAGGAGGTCTGTAAAAGGGAGGAAACTGCAGTCGGCTGTTTGACCCAAGAACCCCCATTCAACCAACTCCCCTACCCCCAGCTTCCTTTAGCAACCTCATTAGCCCCCAGTTACCCCTGGGTTACCTCTTCTGCTTCTAGTCTCCCCCCACCCCCATGACTGTTCCCTTTAGTACCCACCTGCCAAGCTTGGTGCAGTTCCATGTCTGGCCCTGCCACTCAGGTGGATTGCCCTCCACAATGACATTTCTGGCCAGATACTCATTGTTTGCAAATTTGAAAATAGTTTTGCTTTGGGTCCCATTCACACTTTTCACAAGGAGAGGGGAAAACACTCTGGTTGATGAGAAGCAAATAATTTTTACTTGTTCCTTCTCAGCCTCCCGCGGTGGCCAGCAGCGTCTGTCTGAGCTCTCTAGCGTATCCAGCCAAACCTGTGCAGGTAACTGACTGGCCTGGGACTGCTGTGTCTGATGTTACTGCTTTGCTGTCAAATGCCTGAGACAGTCACAGCTGCAATCTTAGCAGCAGTCTGCCAAATACCCCTCAGGGCAGCTGAGCTGAGTGTAATGAATCCAGGGGCCCAGAGTCACCGCTGTGGCACTGACTATGTGACCCTGCACAGCTCACTTGGGCTGCTCTATGCTCCTGCTCTCAGATTTGGTGGTGGAGAGTTGGCTGTGCTCCGTGGTGAAGGGACATAGTGCTGAAGGGAGCTGTGTGTGGAAATGCCTGTGTTGTAGCATAGACTTTCAGTGGCTTCCCTAACTGGAGAACACAGCGTTCTTCTTTGAGTAGTGTCCCTGTGGGTGCTCCACTTCAGATGGGCATGCGCCCTGTGTGCCTTCGAGCAGAGATTTTCAGAGTGTCCGCACGCCCTATTGCCTCATGCCTCACACCGAGACTCTATAGGGCTGCGTGAGTGAACCACCTTCAGTTCTTCCTCAACCACCTCAGCCTGAGATGGAGCTTTCGTGTGTCCACCTTTGGAGTGTGCCTCGGCTGTACGTTTTTTCCCCTAAACTAGCTGCTAGTTTAGTTTTAGATAGTTTCAGTTTAGCTTATCTTAGTTTAGTAGTTGAGAGGCTTAGTTTTGTTCCTCACCCTTCCCTCTGAAGCCTTGTCTTCCTTGGACATGGCCTCAAACACTGCCTCTCTTGCCAGGAGGGCACCCCGTTAGCAAAGGTCACTCCAACTGCGTTCTCTGTCTTGGAGAGTTACATGTCCCTCAGAAGTGTAACTTCTGTCTGGCCCTTAAATTCAGGGTGTGGAGGAACTGGGAGATTAAGTTGAGGCTACTAATGATGGAGCACTACCCTTCGCCCCACTTCAGAGCCAGATCAGGACACCCCGTACACCAGTCTCTGGGCAGATTCAGTGCCTCTTTGACCTTGGGTCAGCTCTCCCCCAGAAAGGGAAAATCTCCAAAGACCTCCAAAAGGGTCACAGGAAAAGCGGTTCCAACTCCCTTCATAAGGAGCCTGCTCTTAAAAAACACTGGTCTCCCAGTAGGTCAGCTGCCTCACATGTGTCAACCTCTCGGCTGTGTACTGTAGAGGCAAAGGACTCCTTCAGTACCAGCAGGGCTGGAAAGCCATGAAGCTCTGCCAGGAGCAAACACAGCCTCTGTACTATCTGGACGTGACAAAGACAAGGGGAAACATTCTTCCAGACCTGTACCATCAGACTCTGCTTTACTGCCAGTACCACCCCTGAGGGGTTCCTCAGTACCATGCAGCCTAAACATCTGACTCTGTTGGCATCCGCCTCAGAGGAATCTAAATGTCTAGAGACAAACACACCATCATGTCTGTACTGTCTCTTCGTTTGGTACCAGACAAATTTATCAGTGGCAGATGAACTTAGAGTCTCCACTGTTTATGGTTAGTGAGCACTTTTCAGTACCAAGACCCACTTGATAACAAGACTTCCATCTATCACTGGTACTGCCTGATCACCACCCTTTTTAACTGGAGCTCCTCCACTGGATGATGTCCAGGATAATCATGGAGACATCCCTTCAGACTCTTCCATCTCAGTGCAGGGCTCTGCTTATCTGTCCATACAGGAACCCACTCTGACACCTGGAGAGAGGGAGGAATTTGGGGGAAGACATCACGGGTGAAACTGCCTGGGATCTCACTGAGGAGGTCATAGTAGCCATACTGGAACCCTAGGACAGTATACTGAAAACACCTTTCCAAGGCTCCAAGTCTTGCCCACTAGAACGAGAGACAGACACAATCCCCACCACCCCAGCCCATTCCTCAGGATGAGACATTCAAGAAGCAGGAAGCCAGGGCAGAGAAGAACATAGGAATGGCCATACTGGGTCTAGCCCAGTATCCTGTCTTCTGGCAGAGGGAATTAACAGAACAGAGCAATTAGTTAATGATCCATTCCTTGTCATTCAGTCCCACCATCTGGCAGTAAGAGGCTTAGGGACATACAGAGCCTGGGTTGCATTCCTAACCATGTTGGCTAATAGCTATTGTGGGACCAATCCTTCATGAATTTATCTAATTTTTTTTAACCCAGTTATATTTTGGCCTTCGCAGGCATCCCCTGGCAACGAGTTTCACAGGTTGACTGTGTGTTGTGGGAAGAAGTACTTCCTTTTGTGTGTTTTAAACTTGCTGCCTATTCATTTCCTGTGTTACGTGAAGGGTTAAATAACACTTCCTTATTCACTTTCTCCACACCATTTATGATTTTATAGACCTCTATCATATCCCCCCTCAGTCATCTCTTTTCTAAGATGAACATTCCCAATCTTTTTAATCTCTCCTCATATGGAAGCCTACCACCAATCATTTTTGTAGCCCTTCTCTGTATCCTTTTCAATCCTAATATAAATGTTTTGACTTGGGGTGGCCAGAACGGCATGCAGTATTCAAGGTGTGGGCGTACCATGGATTTATATAGTGGCATTATGATATTTTCTGTCTTATTATCTATCCCTTTCCTAATGGTGCATAACATTCTGTTAGCTTTTCTGATTGTCGCTGCACATTGAATGGATGTTTTCAGAGAATTATCCACAATGACTCCAAGATCTCTTTCTTGAGTGGTAACAGCTAATTTAGACCCCATCATTTTGTATGTATAGTTGGGATTATGTTTTCCAATGTGCATTGCTTTGCATTTATCAACATGGAATTTCATCGGCCATTTTGTTGCCCAGTCACCCAGTTTTGTGAGATCCCTTTGTAACTCTTCAGTCTGCTTTGGACTTCAGTATCTTGAGTAATTTTGTGTCAACTGCAAACTGTGCCGCCTTGCTGTTTACCTCTTTTTCCAGATCATTTATGAATATGTTGAACAGTACTGGTCCAAGTACAGACCCCTGGGGAACTCTGCTATTTACCTCTCTCCATTCTGTAAACTGATCATTTATTCCTACCCTTCATTTCCTATCTTTTAACCAGTTACTGATTCATGAGAGGACTTTCCCTCTTATCCCATGACTACTTACTTTTCTTAAGAGCCTTTATTGAAGATCCTTGTTAAGTGCTTTCTGAAAGTCCAAGTGCACTATATCCACTGGACCACCCTTGTCCACATATTTGTTGAGCCGCTCAAAAAAATCGAATAGATTAGGGAGGCATGATTTTCCCTTTATAAAAGCTGTATTGACTCCTCCCCCAACAAATTATTTTCATCTATGTGTCTGATAATTCTCTATAGTTTCAACCAGTTTGCCAGTTTCTTCCAAAACCTTCTCTATCAACACCTCAGTAAGAACATAAGAACGGGCATACTGGGTCAGACCAAAGGTCCATCTTGCCCAGTATCCTGTCTACTGATAGTGGCCAATGCCAGGTGCCCCAGAGAGAATGAACAGAACAGGCAATCATCCAGTGATCCATCCCCTGTCACCCATTCCCAGATTCTAGCAAACAGAGGCTAGGGACACCATCCTTGCTCATCCTGGCTAATAGCCATTGATGGACCTATCCATCTGGGACAGTTCCTCAGATTTGTCACCTAAAAAGAATGGCTCAGGTTTGGGAATCTTCCTCACATCCTCTGCAGTGAAGACCGATGCAAAGAATTCATTTAGATTCTCCACAATAGCTTTATCTTCCTTGAGTGCTGTTTTAACTTCTCAATCTTCTAGTGGCCCCACTGATCTTTTGGCAGGTTTCCTGCTTCTGCAGTACTTTTTTTAAAAAAGGGGCTAGATTCACCAAATGGCTGGAGGAGATGGTTCTAGTGCCCCCCCCCTTTATAACCATTACCCTAATGGTTAGAGCACGTCCCTGTGGGGCAGGAGACCCAGGTTTGAACCCCTCAATCTAGAATAGGCTCTGAACCTGGGTCTCACCCTCCCAGGGGAGTGCACTAACCACCGGGCTGTGGGTTAATGGTGGCGGGGAGGACTCTCAGTCTAACCTGTTGAAGCTGTTCTGCTTTGTATAAAATACTGGAGGGGTCAGTGAGGCAGGGACTAGCCTCTGGGTCTGCCTCCTCCTAGGTGAACATCCAGCCATCATACAATCGTAGGACTGAAGGGGACCTCGAGAGGTCTTCTAGTCCAGTCCCCTGCACTCCAGGCAGGACTATGTATTATCTAGACCATCCCTGACAGGTGTTTGTCTAACCTGCTCTTAAAAATCTCCAATGATGAAGAGTCAACAGCTTCCCTAGGCAATTTATTCCAGTGCTTAATACCCTAACAGGTAGTTTTTCCTAATGTCCAACCTAAACTGCCTTTGCTTCAATTTAAGCCATTTGCTTCTTGTCCTATCCTCAGAGGTTAAGGAGAACAATTTTTCTCCCTCCTCCTTGTAACAACCTTTCATGTACTTGAAAACTCATATCATGTCCCTCCTTGGTCTTCTCTTTTCCAGACTAGAGAAACCTAATTTTTTTTCAATCTTCCCTTATAGGTCATGTTTTCTAGACTTTTAATCATTTCTCTTGGTGTTCTCTGGGCTTTCTCCAATTTGTCCACATCTTTCCTGAAATGTGGCACCCAGAAATGGACAAATACTCCAGTTCAGGCCTAATCAGTGCAGAGTTGAGTGGAAGAATTACTTCTCATGTCTTGCTTACAATACTCCTGCTAATACATCCCAGAATGATGTAACGCTGTTGCAAAAAATGCAAACATTGTTGACATATATTTAGCTTGTGACCCACTATGATGCCCAGATCCCTTTCCACAGTACTCCTTCCTAGGCAGTCATTTCCCATTTTGTATGTGTGCAACTGTGATTGTTCTTCCCTAAGTGGAGCACTTTGTATTTGTCCTTACTGAATTTCATCCTGTTTACTTCAGACTATTTCTCCAGTTTGTCAGGCTGGAGAGTCACTCTCAGTCTTGCTTACTGGCCCAATGACGATTGAACTGCTTTGGGAAAATTGCTCCTGGGCCTTTGTGGCCTCTGGCATCACAATAAATTAGAGCCTTTCCAAAGCCCAAAGCAGTCCCCACCCAGACAGGCAGCTCCGTCCCTGGCAAGGCTGCACTAACTTCAGTTCAAGACACCCTTATGCCCCCATCTCTCCACCCGACCCGGCTCTAGGGCTGCACACAGCGTTAGACAGAACATTAGCCATGAGCAGCTCCCAGAGCAGAGATCCTGCCTCTGGGTAGAGCACCAGGCCTGTCCAAAGAACCGCTGGGAACAGGGCCCTGCAGCCGGGCCTCAGCTCCCTTTGGGGCAGGAGCCTCTGCGGGGACAGGATGGGGAAGGGGTGGGCAGGTTCTAGCCAGCTAGGCCTTAGCTCCCTTGGGGGCAGGAGCCTTTGCGGGGATGGGAGAGGGAAGGGGCGGGCAGGTTATACCCTGCTGCTGCTCAGCTCCCTTGGGAGTAGCAGCCTGTGGGGAAGGGCGGCCAGTGCTGCACATGGCACTAGGCTCTCTGCCCTGGCCTGCCCCAGTGAATGCATGAAGCGGGAAAGGCTCTAGCATGCGCTGTGACTCCCTCTTGTTTCATGTGTAAATGTGGGCATGTGAGTAACTGCTCCCCCACTGAATCCCAGCACAGGCTGCCATGTGCTGCTGGCCTGGGAACTGATAGGAGAGCCACAATTTTCATTCAAAGAGGACAGCGAAACCTTAGGTTTGTTTTCTTTTCTCTGCATTTGAATTAGGTTGGAGTTAAACCCAGTGTGGCACCTCCCCCACTGGTCTCTGCAAAGCCCAAACCAGCTTCTGGCGAGGTAATGCTGCTTCTCACCAAGCTTTGGAAATGTGCTAGCGGGAACCCTGACTGGCAGCATCACCATCGCTGCTGGAGGCTGGTGCTGGACATCAGATGCCTGCGGGCCTGCCCAGCATGTCACCTTCCTGCCTGAAGCCACCCTCAGCAAGGCTTCGGGCCCCAAGACAGCATGTGCTGCTTGGGGGTGCCCCCTGCCCTCTCCTGCCAGGCCCGTTGCAGTCCCCCGTGCTGTGATCCCACCACCCAGAGGGGGTGTGATGACCCCCACTGCTCCTCCCGGTGCAGTGCTCCAGAGCTCTCTCTCCCATTACCCAGGCCCATGTGGAGCTGTCAGGGGGAGCCAGTGGGGCAGCATGTCCACAGGCCAGCCCCTAGCCCTGCAATGTTGGTGGGTTGCGTCTCAAACACCCTTGGCACCTTCCAGGGCATCTGCCCACCCCCTGGCACAGAAGCCCCCTCAGCCAAGGTCCCGGCTAGGCTTCTCCATGATGCTGAAAGCCTGAATCAGCACAGTTCAAACACTCCCATGGCCTGTGGCCCCATCAGACACAGAGCCAGGCAGGCTGTGTTACTTGGCCAGAGCCTCACGGCCCTTCCTTCCCAGCAGATCGGCCTTGTTCTTTTCATGGACAATGTGGCCCATGCTCTCATGCCACTGGACCCACCAGTACTTTTGCTGAGCCCTTACGGCGGCGCTGAGCTGTGCTAGGGGTCAGAGGGCACCTGGCGGGAGTTGGTTTGGGACTGGGTGACTGACTGTATTGCACCCTGTTGTTAGGTGAAGCCGAAGCCACCGACCCGGCCTCTCCCCGAGCTGAGAAGCAAACAGGTGCGTCTCATCCTGGGTCCTCACATTGGCCTTTCTGCCCACTAGCCACTCAGCTCTTACTTCACAAGTAGGGGATCTGCGTGCACACACCTCTGCGCCCCCGAGTGCAGTCACACACACCCTTTCCACCCCCCCAGCTCCATGACCAGTACTGAGGGCTCATGACTGTCTGAGGGGGGGCAGCCCACATAAGAGCTGGTGGGCATTATCCAGGTGGCTGTGTGCCTGCCAGAGTCAACCCTTGAATGGGCAGCGTGGTGTGCTGGGCCTGTGGAGGGCAGAGGCAGGAGTACTGGGGATCAGCTTTGCTGCATTCACACCACCACAGTGACATGGCCTGACTATTCTGATAGCAGCAGTTTCTGGGAGAACAGCCGATGCTGATCCCAAACGTTTCACATTAAAGAAATGCTCTTTGTCTTGCTCTTGCCAGCATAAGGCAGATAAGCTGAATGGCTGTAGCATGGAGAGGACCAAATTGTCAGCTCTGCCTATCCCACCTGCCAAACCTGCTGCCCTGACGTGTCAATCCAGCCAGCCCCAGGTGAGCCCAGCTCTGCATGTCTGCAATCAGATTGGCTATTGTGTTACCCAGTGGGGCTGCGGGGTTCCCTTTGCCTGGCGAGGCTCCCTGCTAGGTGCTGGGGTGTCTCACGCCCTGCTCCCTCATGGGCTAGTCAGGCTTTGTTTTGTTTTATAGTGGCTGAGCTGTTCCTCCCCATCCTATGCAAGTGAGGGCACTGGGCTGGGCCAATGTGCCACGCTCGCTCAGTCACTGTCAGGGTGGCTCTAGCAGCGTCCCAGGACTCAGCCCCCTCCATGGCTCCTTTCTTTCTGTTTTCCAGCAGGCTGCTTCCTTGAAGGTGGCACTGAAGCCTCCAGCTTCACAGAGATGACCCAGACTGTGGCGGCTGGGACAGCGAGGCGTGGCTGGCTCCAGCGTTTTGTCTAGAATGATTGAGCATTTCTGCTTCTTGCTTAATGGTACTCAACTCGCTTGGCAGAGTCTTCCTTCAAGGTGTTGAGTGTTTACATGAAATGCTTGACTCAGCTGTGCCTTAACACAGATGCTGTGGCTGCACAATACAGCAGGGCTGGCCAGCAATGGCTGCTTGGAGGCCAGGGGGGCGGCTCACACCAGCAGATGTAGGGAAACGTTCTCAGGTTTTTACTAGTGAAAATGCAAGGCCTTCCCAAAAGTACAAATGAGGGACACGCCTCTCAGAGTCCCCCTCTTCCCTCCCTGCAGGCATGGGGGGGGAGAACTGGGGGAATAGTTCCTATTTCCATGCCATGTATGATCTCTAGCAACGAGCCCAGGAGATCATTGTGTCATGGCAATGCACTGTCGAGACCACACATCCTAGCATGGAACGCATCAGCTAGATCCAGGGGCCTAGCTCCAGTACTGCAGGCTGGCAGCTGTGATCTCTGCCCACTGCACCCCCCACATTCTCTCCTGGAATCATGTGGTGAACACGTAGCAAACATGCCCCACTCCGGTAGGTGATCCAATTCAGCAGCCAGGCTCGGGTTGTGGAAGGCCATTCTAGCAATGGCCTCTTAGGTAAGAGAGGGAACCTTAGTGCGTTCAGAGACTGTTTTTACCCAGCCCCTAGTGCCTGAGCCCAGCCAAATGGTTTTTCTGACAGACACACAACCAGGAGCCTGGGCTGGCTGCCCAGCCCTCCATAGGGCCTCTCCTTACAGGCAAAACAACTGTGACAAGCTGCCAGCTCAATTCCCTCAATGTCTTAAGTGTCAGTTCCTACTATCTGCAGCACAAACCCTGGTATGACACTTTCCAGCCCCGTCCTTCCCCAGGATGAACTGGGACTCCTGCCTGGAGTTGGCATTTGGGGTTGGCAGTAGCCACTCTCTCCCCAGCAGAGCTTTCTAAAGCCGCAGGCAGTGCAGTGCATTGGTGTGACCAGCTCCTGCCAATGCAGGAACCAGTGTTTTACAGTGTCCAGCGGGTAGCAGCTAGGATCCCAGAATTTCCTGCAGTAACTTGGTGCCACAGTAATACATGCTGCACTGAGCAAACAGCCTCACCCACCCAGAGCACATCATGGTCAGCTGGTGTTTTCAGTAGGCCTGAAGCTTGTTTTGGGTTATTCTGTTGGCAGCCAGTGTATTTTATCATTTAAATTATTGTCTGAGTTATGGTCTGTCTGAAGGGCCAGTCTTAAATGGTGGGTTTTTTTAAATCATGTTAATTAAAGGTATTCAATGTGACCTTTTCACTCAGCGTGGTGGTAAAGCTGATGCTGCTCAGTTTGATGAGTTGAGTCAAAGGCAGTGGTAACAGTCAAAGTTGCAGGCCAGCTTGGTGCAGGGTGTTTCTATATGCTGGCTGGGGGAAGGGTTGAGCAGTGACTGCTAAGGGAGGTTGGATTCCCATGATCCCTTCCACCCCTGCATGTGTCTTTGGAGCGCTTGGGGCACAGATCCAACCCCTAGTCTTTGTCTCCATCATGGTCTTGAGGGCTTTAGTCTAAACTCACATTGATTGTACTTTAGAGCACTGCTGTCCTAGGGCCCAACCCTGACTTCACAGGCTGTCACTGATTGCATGGGGGCCATAGGGCAGGAGAGGGTATAAACACACAGCATTGCCTGCTACTTTAGCAGCAGCAGCCATACAGTGGCTCTCCCCTCCATCAGTTACTGACAAAAGTTAGAGGTAAATCTGCTGCTCTGTGCCCCACCTGCAACTGGGCAGATTCTTCACTTGTCCAGCTGCCCAGGGTAGGCCTGTGCTCACAGGAGGAAGGCTGCATCTCTCGCCTCAATATGCAGGTATTTAAGCTTCTAACTTCATCTGGTTTCCATGGAAGGCAGGGGAGTCTAAATGTCTTTAGGGGCTCCATTTTTCAGCAGTGAGAAAGCACTGCAGATAGTGCCTCTCCACACCCCACCATGGATGTGGCCCTCTGAACTAAACAAAACAGGTTTGTTTTTTCAGCAGCTGTAGAAGGTAGGACTAAGAATGGGAGTGAGCAGGAACTAGGGCTTTGTGTAAATGGACTTGGACTGAACAGGAGGGAGATTGAAGCTGCTCTCCTACTCCTACTCCTTAGCTTTAACCCCTTTGCAGTCCCCCTGGCCCCCACCCTTCACTCAGAGACAGGAGGCGCTAAGCTCCCGGCCGTGTCCTTGCCTTAACACCAGTGACAAGGAGGGCCCCATGCTGGCCACAGCTGCTTGGGAGCAGGGTTATGTTTGATGCGAGGCAGCCTGGGCTCTATCCCCTTGCCCTGGTGCATGTGCAGAGCAGATGGTCTTGGAGCTGTGGGAGGATGGATGCATGTGTAACAGCTGTGACTGCATGGCAGGTAACGATTCTCCACATGGCCCTCAATGCTCCACCCTCCTAGAGCCCACCAGTGGGGAGTGCTAGGTCTGGAGCAGCCCTGAGCTTGGGGAATCTTTCCCTCTGAGACCCTCACCCCCAACCAGAGGTCCCACAACAGCCTCTAGCTGCAGCAGGAGAGCAGGGGCTGAAGGTAGGTGTTGGGCTATACAGCTGCTGTGTACTATCAAAGACACTCAGGGAGTATTTTCAATAGGGAAACCTAGACAGGCTGGAAAATGGGGGTGGCTGATCTGTTCATGCTTTTTGTGCTGAGCTGGGTCTTCCCCTGAGTTTGCAGAGGGTGAGACCACAGCTGCCTGCTTTCACATGACTCTGAACTCTGGTGGAAATGCTGGGTGGGAGACATGGTAAGAGGCAGCCTAGTCCCAGCACAGGCAGGAGGATGAGGGCAAGGCAGCCACTCACTACATGGTATCAAAATAATTTTATTCTTATCCAAAAAATTAACATTTTGCCATATAAATTGTGAATAATTTTTAAAAAAGTAAATTCCCCAGAAGGTTGTCCAGGTCCCAGGGCACACCCACCCTCAGACACAGTCCAGCAGCTTGTGGAGGGAAAGTTGTTTATGATCTCAAAACATTAACACTTCAAAATTCATTTTCAAACAAGTAATTTCCAGCCCATGAGACCTGTAAGAATTCAAACTGTAATGCACAATGCTGATCAAGCTAACTGTCTCACTTATGACCAGCATGTCATGGACAGTATTTTAGAGTAGGTAAAAGTGATCAGAATGTGGAGCCTAAAACATTGGTTAAGAAAACAGGAGATTTCTGTCTAGTGCAGCAATTACTGATCAAGTATTGCCAAGGGACAATGAACCCTTGGGACCATCCTCAAGCTCTCCTTCAAGAGAAATGTACAAAAAGCAGAACGCACCAAGCAAGGGAGCGTGAGTAGCTGATGCATACATTCCAAGCCAGATAAAGAGCACATCTAAAGCCCAGCTGGGCTGTACAGGCCAAGTCCAGCCTGCAGCTCCCTCCTTGGCAGCAGACTGAGGCCCCAAGTGAACAGAAGTTTGGGAGGATCATTACTGCCCAGGGAGCACCTGCCCTCTTGAAGAGAAGAGGCTGTTTTCTGTAGGCACCCTGAGTCTACCATCACCCATTGGCTGTAGAGCCGACCATGCGCTTTTGTGCACTGTTGCCTGCCTCCTGGAGCTGGAGAAGTGGGCCGCTTACAGCAACGGATAGGCCTTGTACACCCAGCCACCCGAGAGAGTGCAGGGTACCCCCTCATCCCTTAGACACCAAGCTCCCACTCGGCCTCAGGCAGTGACAACTCTGTTGGGCACAGAACCCTGCTCACAGCTGCCAAGCACCAGTGCCTGCAGCAGACTTTCAAACAGCTGGAGCAGATGCTTGTTCAGTCAGAGCTTGTAGGGTTTGTACTTGTGACCTTGCTCTCCTGCCACAGTGCAGCCCCCCCCCCCCCCCCCCGAGGAATGAAGGTTAGTGTAGCCCACAGCTGGAAAACTGGACAGCTCAGAACTTGGACTGGGGCACAGAGACCTTAAAAGCAGATGCTTGGCCCTTGGCTGGGATGCTGATACCAAGCTATTAGCTGATGGGTGCTTAGCAGCCTGGGGAAATAGGAGGGCACAGAGAGTGATTCCCTGGGGACAGAGTCAAAGATGTCAACCAGTCTAATCTCCTGCTAGCCAGCAGTCTCAGCAGGGGCCTGAGCCAGACTAAACTCCCCTCTCAGCCCTGGGGCAGCAAGAGAGACATTTGGCCTGGGCAGAGGAGAGATGATGAGGGCTCAAGCACACTGCAGCCAGCACCTGTTGCCAACAGGGGACACCCCCCGCCACACACACACCAATTTTGGCCTGAGCCCAAGAAGTGATGTCTAAGTGAACTGATTTGTGTGAACAAGGAGAGGCACAGCCTGAGCAACTTGCACTCCCTTGCTCACATGGCCTATTCAGCCCTGCATTAAGGGGTTTGCCATTGTCCGACATTTGGCTACAAACACTCCTGGCTTGAGCCACATGTCAGGAACTGGCCACTGGGAGGAGGGTTACATGGGAAGTATGGATCAGGATGGAGGCAGGTGAGACAAGCCTCTCCCTTCTAAGGATTCTTCCATTCCAGCAGCCTTGTTTGCAACCTGGACATTGGATAGGACAGCTACTTTAGCCAATAGCAGTTAATTGGCTGAGGCCATGAGCACAGGACACTGACTGTCCTTAATCCAGGCATAGCAGGGAGCAGGAACTGGTTACTCCTCAAAGCCATCTCTAGACGGCAGTGCCCAGTACAGTGTGGGAGACTGGAAACTGTCCCCATTTTAAGCTGAAGGAAATCTCTCAATCAGGCAGAATCTTTCTAAATGCAAGAAACTAAGTTTAAACCATCATCACCACTGACATCACCTGGAACAGCATGACCTGTCCTATGACCCATTCTGTCTTGGTAGTCTCCTCCCCCGTCACCTCATCCCCATTACACAAATGCAGAACATGGCTACAAAATCAATTTCTTGCTTCATCGCTGACTCCATCTCACCCAGTCTGCCCCTCCACTATCTCCCCTTTCACTACCAAATCTAAGATAAGCTCGTCTGCCCTATTAAAGGCCCTTCCTGACCAGTCCTCACTCCAAACCACTGACTCAGTTATCTTTTACTGCCACTTGGTCCAATCTTCTTCCTGGCCAGTCCTTGCATAGGAGTACCTCCCCAGGACCACCTGCAGCCACTACAGCACTTTCCCTCCAATCTCGGCTTTGCCGAGTGGCCTCTGCAGCACTCATCAAGGGTGAGACACTAAGTGTGCTGTGGCTGCTGGTCATTACAGCAGGGGGCTCAGGGCCATCTCACCTAGCAGACCAACAATAGAGCAGGCGAGTTCTCCCTGGCCAGGATGCAGATTCAGAGGCTGCTATTTCAAACTCTCTGACAAGTCCACCTGGCCACAGGCTGCTTGGCATGCCTGGCTTCTCTCCACGAGATGCTGGAACTGCCAGGGGGCTGTTGGCAGGACTGTGCCATTCAACTCAGCATGGAGCCAGCAGGGTGGGATGAGCATGTAGACTCCAGTTCTGGTGGATGAGCCTGCTCTTCTCCCACCCTATCACAGTGGGGCAAGGGGCCAACGTTCATCTGTCCTCACCCCAGAAGCTGCAGGAGTGCACAAACTCCCAGCCAAGACCAGCCCTCTCTGCTGCTGCCTGGCTCCAGGAGGCTGCATGGCATTTTAATCCTCAGGTGGCTAATTGTTCCTTGGTTCCCACCTTAGCTGGGCTCTAAGAGACTGGCAAAGCAAATGCTGACAGCCCAGTGCACAGGGCCTTCCCTTCCTATGGGCACTAACTTGAAAGTATCTGGGCAAGAGAATACTCTAGCTGCAGCAACTAAATGGGAGCCACGGGGTGCACCCCCAACAGCTGACAAGCCAACAGCAAAGTGGATTCAGAGCAACAGGTCTGTAAAGCACACCGTGTATTCATGCTGGGACACATCCTCCAAGAGACACATGCTGCACTCCGGCTGAACAAAGCAAAGGCAGAAATGCTGCAGAAGGGGCAGTGGGTTGAGAACAATAGCTAGCTCGGGTGAGAATCACATGCTGTAAAGTAGAAAGGGGGCATCGGTCCCCCAGGGGCGCGAGGCAGCACAGCATGGGAGCAATGCTTAGGAGAGAACAGCTGTTTGGCCACATGAGATCTACAGACACGAGGAAGAACAGAAATGCCAGAAGCAAAGCTCCAAGCCTCAGGCCCTGTCCACATACAAATTGTACCACACTCACAGTAAGACAGAGCAGGCCAACTCCCTAAGTGTGGCCACAACTATACCCAGACAAAGGAGGTTGGGGTGGCATTGATAGTCCTGCAGAGGAAGGGGAACCTTCACAGCAGTGTAACAGCGCCCACAAGAGGGCTCACACTCATTTAACTATTTCAACTGGGGAAACACTCCCCCTCACCGCCCCAAGTAAAATAGTTAAATCGGCACAAAATCAGTGTGTGGGCCAGTCCGTGGTGAGAGCCCTGTGCCCACTCAGGAGGCCATCAGCAGGTGCTAAGGCATATTCAGGTTTTTAAACCTTGAACTGAATACTTATTAGCATTCAGGAAAAAATACAGAGCACGTTCCCAGACAAGCTCCAAGCCCCAGCTCTGGTCCCCTCCCCAGGCAAGCCCCAGCTCCATGCTCAACTGCAGGGCAAGATGCAGGTACCCAGCATCTCTGGGAAGCACTCACAGGGCTGAGTTGGCTGGTGCAGCCCATGGAGCCAGCAGGGTGGGACAAGCATGTAGACTCAAATTCTGGTGGATGAGGCTGCTCTTTTCCAACCTTAGCAGAGCGGGGTCAGGGCTAGATGGAAGGCAAGACATTCTGGAACCAATCCCAGTGATCTAAGCCCCACCCCTTCACACACACTCCAGAACTTAAAAAGGAAGTGTCTACACAACAGTATGTGAAATACCACCTGAACAGTGGCCCTACCATTGAAAAGGAGGGGAGGGGAGGAGACTACACTAAGCACAGTTAGGAATTCCCCCCACCCTAGGACAGTGGGTCAAGGGGCAGACAGCAGATGCAGCACAGTATCCCCAGCAGGGGGCTTCCTTCCTGCACTGCTAGCAGGCTGCGTCCCAAGAAGCAGCGCTGCTCAGTTGAGGACATTACTTATGGTCAAAAATGCTGACAGACAATGGGTTGGGCGACAGGAGCTGTTCACACTGAGCACCTGCTCTCTGGGGAAGCGACAGTACTTCAATCAAAAACATAACACCTCCAAATTAAACGACTCCAGTCGGGAGCTGCTGCTGCAGAGCTCCCACCGCAGAAGCTCAGCTGCCTGATGCTGGCACCCTGGGCAAAGCTGCAGAAGTGGTGGAGCAAGACTGAACTGAAGCAGCAGGTTGAGCCCATTCCTTGCTTGGAGGCAGAATGAACACTGGGCCAACCCAGCACCAGAGAGGGGGCAGCAGGACAGCCAACTGAGTCCCTCCTCTGTGTGTGTGTGTGGGGGGGGGGGGGCAGGACTTTGCCACAGACCTAGGAGCGCTGTCTCCTGCATCTGCACTTGCTCTCCTCCCTTTGTCTGCCAGATGCAGAGGTAGCAGCCTCCCAGGGTGAGGATGCAAAGCTAACTGGAAGGAGGCTGGAAGGGGGTGGCAGAGGTGTATGTGGCCAGGGCAGGTTTCACAAGTCTGTCCCCTTGTCCTCAGTACCTGGCGCCATATGCTGCCTGCTCCTCAATCCGCATCTTTGGCTGGGAGGAGACAGAGCCCAGCTAGCGCAGCATTACCATTATAGAGTAGTGCCGAGTTCACAGCAGTTAGTGTTGCTAGATACAGAAAGGACTAGAGCTATATGGTTCCTATTAAAAGAAAAATAAAAAAAAATCTACTTGCCACCATAACCATCCTAGCTGGGCTTCTGGCATCTAGGGAGCTGAGCAGGTGTGCATGGTGAGGCATGACCCAGATGAAAGTTAGTAGCATTTTACAAGAAGAAATTAAGTTTACGTCTAGATGAGTGACAGGCCTAAGAGCAGTATGAGGGAGGTTAACGAGTCGGTCCAGCCTCAGGGTGTGGGCAGCAAAACTACCAGGCTTTCCATCCCACTCGCCCAGCACCCTCGAGGGCCCCTAGGCCAAATCTCTGGCCACAAGGGTATTGCAGAACACAGGCCTTCTAAAGAACTGCACCTCCTGCAGAAGGCTCCCTGGCTTCTGTCCTTTAATATTCCAGTATAGGCAGGTTTAAGTACAGGATTGTCCCTCATTCGGAAGCACCAGCTCAAACAGGGAGTGAGAAAAGGGAAAGGCAGAGCCCTCAACACAGCTGTTGCTTAAAGAAATCAACCCAATTGTCACATCTGTGTAGAAAGAGGCTGTGTGCGCTGTGTCCGCCCCACTGGGGCATGGCAGAGGGCAGGCAACGCCCCTGTAGCACACTAGGGAGGACGCTGGTCTGCATGATGCAGCCCCTTCTTCCAGAGCTTGCTGAAGCTTTTCCACCTCTTGCATCAGCCTGTGCTCTCTGGTTTTTTGAGGTGGCTTTCCCCAGAGAGTGCAGGATCCTCCTTTGAAAGGAGGCTGGCTTCTGGCACGGTCCTCACAGCCACATGTTTGAAGGTGCAGGAATCCCAAAACATGCTGGGGATGCTGTTACCAAAATACAGCTTGCTGTTGGCAGCGATGGCCTGATACTTCTTCAGCTCCAGATATGCTGGTGTGAGTTTCAGCTATACAGAGTGAGAGAGCAGATCCCATAAGAGGCAACGTTCTCATGCAGACATCACTGGATTTATCCCCACAGGTCCCCTCTCACCCCACACCCAGCAACGGGGGTTTGTGGTCAAGATTTAAAACCCTGCATCAGAAAACTGAATTGATATCAAATAAATCAAACCTTCCCATATCACTCACCATTTGGAGCCCTCCTCTTCCTCGGTGGAGCAAAGAGACTAAGCAAGTCTAAGCTTTGGGTCACTTTGTTCCAAACACTCCCCATACCTTGTTAGAGTCAGCCATTTTCCGAGCCGTGTAATAGTCTGCATCAGCTTTTGTTCTCTCTCTTGCTAGCAAAACAGCATCTAACAGCAAGAGACAGTCAAACAGAACAGAGCATTAGAACTGCAATAGCAACATTACTACAGGCCCCCTGGGACTGTGACGTAAGGCAATCACTGGCTGTGCCTGGTCACAGCCAGGCTGAGCAACACACATGTCAGGCAATGAAGAGCTGGCGGAAAACACTCGGGGAGAATTCACCCTCACAGTTAAGAGCTACAGTTGTGTGAGGTTTATTATTTGCACTGTGATAGCACCTAGGATCCCCAGGCTGAGGTTTCTCCTCCACCCATAGTTACTGGAGGTGCAGGGGTGCCTCTTGGAGATCTTGTGCTAACAGCTAGCGTGGGGGGGGCGGGGAAGGGTAGGGGGAGAGGAGAAGTGTCACTACTCAAGCTCCAGTTACCTTCAATCTCCGAAATTCTCTTCTCTACTTCCTTCTCCATAAGCTTCTGTCGATAATGAATCTTGGCCACCTCAGCCGCCTTCTCAGCTTCTGCAATTACAAACAGCAGCTCAGACAATACCAGCTCAAGCACCTGTGGCCACAGCATCCCAGCTCAGTCATGTGGACAGTAGTTTTGAATGGACTGCACTGGATGTGATTGCTGATGGTAACAGGCTCAGTACCAGGCTATCCCTACAGCTCACTTCTTCCATCCCCTCAAGGTGCTTCACAAATTAACAGTGTTGCATTTGGGTGACACCATCAGGAAACACAACAGTGATGGGTTGTAGCACCACAGTAATTCCACCACCTTTCACGCGGGTAGTGCTACCAGTAATTTATGGCCTACAAACTTCCTTGGTGTGGAGACATTCAGCCTGCAGAGCTCAGCCACTTTCACCAGGACAGCTTGTGACTCCAGTCCGCAGGACTGATCTGGCTTACAAGTGTCCCCAGTGCAGTACACAGCCCCATCCCGAATGCCCTTACAATGTACTGAAAACAAACTGTTTAGTGATGCAATGCGCACACCTTGGGTAGAAGCCAAATAACTAAGAACTTCATTTCAAAAGGAACATCTCCAAGTTCTAAGCAGCTTCCAAGAGAGGGGTGTTGAGAACTCTAGCGAGCTTCTAAGTCCCTGTCCTGCACCACAATGCAGCACTTTACAAAAGGGAATCATTCATGGAAGTGGCATATGCTCCCTGAACTAGAGTTGGACAGGGCCACTGGGGCTGCTCTCACTTCCTTTCCAAAAGGGCCAGGCGATACTCCGTGACCCCCAGGAGTAGGCCCTTGGGTTTACAACTCCTCTGAAAGATGGCCCCTCCATCAGCACAGCATCCCTAACGCCACATGGGGGACTGGGGTCAGCACAACACAAATTGCATTGACATGACGAGAGACTAGACCTACCAAAGTTAAACAAATGGCTTCATAGGATAATGTGCTTCTGCACCATGTGTCCACTGGGCAATAACAGGCCCCACTGTATCATCGAATGGTCAGAAGCAGCATCAGCACAAAAACTGGTAGCCAGTGCACCGACTGCTGCAGGGCACAATACGTCCTTGCAATGAGGTGCTCAGAGGTCTGCTGTCTCCAGTGAGGGAGTCAGTGCTGATTCAGAGGGAGGAGCCTCATCTACTGAATCATCAGCTGCAGGATTTACCCTGGATGTCTCCCACCTGACTAGTGACCTAGCCTGTTCCTGCTTGGCTAAGGACAGCAGACTGTCAAAAGGGCCTAGCTGGGATGTTCTGTCCTAGTCCACTCCAGTAAATAGCTTGTGAGAAGATGAAATCTGAAGACACTAGCCCTTGGAAGTGCTTGTGTGTCAATGACTCTTCAACATACCTATGAGAGCCTTCTTCCTCTCCGTCTCCGCCTCCTTCTCCACAACCTTTTGCTTCTGTGCTACTACGAGCAGTTTGGTCTTTTCAGCCTCCCTGCACCACAAAACAGTTTGCAAGTGAGCCTTCAGGGTGTAGATTTAGAATAAACACAGCCCGCAATGTCACCATCCCAAAGGGGAGCAGTTGAGTGCAGGTGGGATAGACACGGAGTTGCAGATACAGAACAACCAGACAGCATACAGACGAGTATGCCTGGGGGATATAGGGTGAACTGCAGGTTTACTTTACTTGTTAAAAACTCCAATAAACTGGGTGCAGAATTGGAGCAGCTCGCTTGCGTATTTGGGATTTTGCTTTTGCTCCTTGGCTTTTTTGTGCTGCCCTTAACTGGTGGTCGCTGTGTTACCACAGGCTGCCCTTGGAGTCCAATGTGGAAGTTAATCTCTTAATATTCATCATTTAAATCAGAAGCCAGTTAGAGGGATTTACTCCACGAGACACAACTGGAGGCCAGCTGACTGCTTGAGCAAAGGGGAGGTTCATAGAATATCAGGGTTGGAAGAGACCTCAGGAGATCATCTAGTCCAACCCCCTGCTCAAAGCAGGACCAATCCCCAGACAGATTTTTGCCCCAGATCCCTAAATGGCCTCCTCAAGGATTGAACTCCCAACCCTGGGTTTAGCAGGCCAATGCTCAAGCCACTGAGCTATCCCTCCCCTCTTGCCCAGTACAAGCTTAGCAAGGGAAGGAGGAGTTACTGTTTTAAAGATGGCCCTGAATGGTCCTCTGCACATGGGAGCCTCATTACATGGAAGCACTGAATTCATGAAAGGGATGGAGTGCAGAAATACCTGCCCTCTGCACCTACAATGATCTAGGGCATCAGCCAGAAGAGTCTGATGCTGTATCCTGCATGAGAAAGTCTTGCTGCCAATCCTGAACCAAACAGCAAGGGTGGCTTGTAATTGACATGACTTATGGGTGGGGATTGCTAGGAAGTGTATCCTAGACCACTGCAGGCTTTACGGATCAAAGACCTGCACCTAGAAACAGGCAGCCAGTACCTGGGACAGGGCACTGAGCTTAAACAAGTACTCCGCTCAAATGACAAGCTACTGCATTCTGCACTAGCTAGAGCACCACACGGCTTTTCCGGGACAGCTCCAAGGTAGAGCACACTGCAATGATAGAGCCTCTGCGCCGGAAGGGTCAGTTACCCTGGAAAAGATGCTTGCAGCTGTGCCACCATTGTCACCTAAGAAGCAAAACAGCCAAGGCTCCCTAACGACCCCAAGACTAAACCATGTCCTGACAACAAGAGGGCAACACCTCTTCAGTAGAGAGTACTCTCCATTCCTGGCTTTCAGATGTGAACCTGGGCAAATCAGCATCACATCCGTGTGACCAAGTGGAGCCAAAGCCAGTTAGCTCCCTTCCAAGATAACCTGCTTCAACTCTCCACTCCACTATTCTACCAAAAAGACAGCATGCTACCCTGTGTGAGGACCTATGATGTCACTGCTTTGCATTCTTGTGCTCTCTGCTAGCTGTGGTAGATGCAATTAACAGCCCGCCCAAGCACTGAGTATATTCCTGCTAACACGAGCGAAGGAAATGGAAGAGCTTTCATTGTTTGAAGATGCACATGAAAGGGGAGAGAAGTTCAAAATGTTAGAGATCTGCAAAGGGCACAAACATTGGTTAAGAATAAAGCAGCTGACCCAAAATATTAAAACAGGATTTAAACTCAGGAACTTCACCATGCACTGAACTTTTCCTGACCCCAATAAGGTGTCTACAAGCAAGCTAAGCTGCATCCACATGGCACAGACAGCTACTCTGGCTGTCTGAGGGACCTCCATGCAACGCTCTTACTGGAGCTCGGGGCAGTGACACAGAAAACCTGACGAGCTTAGAGGACAAGAGATCTGTGACCAATTAAGGAGCTTCTCTTAAGGGAAGGCCAAGCAGTCCTCTGCTTCAAAGGATGGTGGTTAGAACACAGGATTCACACCAGGATCATGGGCCCAGGAGTTTTAAGAAGGGGGCACAGATGGACCCAGGAGAAGATCAGGTTCCAGGGCTGATTATTGGGACTCCTCTAAAGGTGTTCACACTAAACATTCAGGCTAGCTGTCATCTCATGCGTTGGTTCAGAGCCCCAGCCTGCCCTCACCATGAGCTTGTTGCTCTCTGAGGATTCTGAGGATCCCTGTGACACAGGCTGCTGGAGTGGAAGGATAGTCTGGTGGTGAAGAAAGTGGTTCCCAAACTTTTTACTAACACCACCCACCATCTGCCTTAGCTATTAAGGCATTTGTTCAAGACTCAAGAGAGTGGGGCTTGGTTCCTGGCTCTGCCAGACTCCATGCATCTCAGTTCCCATCCATACGTTGGGGATAACAGCACTGCCCAACTTTCCTGAGGGTCTGTGAAGATAACAATGAATGTTTGCAAGGTGCTCAAAGATGGCCCTGGTGATGGGAGCACAAAGGCAGAGCACATATGTAGCACTGCCAACCCCAGATTATCAAAAGTTACAAGTCAGATCTCAAAAAGTCTTGAGATTTCATTAAAAAATATTGACCTGTTTTCACTAATAAGTTTTGGGTTTATTTGCAGTCCAATACCTTAGCCTACAGGGCTGCATCAGAGTCACATTATCAAGCTTTCCTTCTCAACCACAAATGCTAGAAACTTACTTTTTGGTAATTAAGCCAAAATTCTCATGTGATCACATGACTCCAGTAGCTGGGGCTTGATAGAAAACAGCAAATATCATAAGACTTGTGATACAATTGCAGAAGTGGGCAACACTGCCAAGTCACCCTATCCTGCCATGACATGGAGAGCGTGCTGGTCCCCAGGGGAGCACAGCCCAAAGCCAGATAAAGCCTCCACCTGGCCTTGTTACACAGATGGGAACATGGTTCGCGTAATGACTGGCACGTGTGTTGGGTGCAAGAACTGTCGTCCAACATTCTCCTACCCATGCCTGGGATTAAGCACCTCGCTTATTCTATTGCTCCTGCTGTCTTTACATTCTGCTTGGCCTTGTGTATCTTTGCTCTCCTTATTTCAGCCACCTAACCCCTTTCTGGAGGCAATTTCCTGGGTTCATCTATTTCCCACCATCCCAGCACCAGTGCCCACCAGCAGCAAAGACTGCCCTTGTGCAGCTGCTGCAGACAGACACCACCCACCTCCAAGCAGGGGCAGCAGATTGAGTGTTAACTATGATGGGAAGTTTAACTTCATGCTATAGACTAGCTAATGTGAACCCTGAATGGCTCCCATGCCTCAGCTCTGCACCCAACAGTGCCTCTGGGAAAAGGACAGCATGCAGGGGAAACTGCAGTGTGATCCTCCCTCAGAGTCCCAAGGGAATTTCTAGAAAGCAGGCTCCTGCATGGACAATATCAGATGGGTAACACTTGAGTCTGCTAAACCCTCCCAGACAAGTTCCAGGGAGCTTTGTGATGGCTGGAGTTGCAATCTGCACAGAAACAAGTAGAGACCAGTTCTGCATCACCATCCACCTACCGATACCTTCATGGCAAGCAGGCTGCGCTGGGTTTACAGCTGCTTTAGTTTTCCACACACAGGGGGGCGGGGTGGGGGGAGGAAGGGGAGGCAAACGAGCCATTGCCAGGGCTCTCTCCTCTGGTCCTGCAGCAGCTGCTAATGGTTTGGAAAATGATGCACCAACCAGGAAGGCAAAAAAGCCAGTTCAAATTTCATCTCCACATGAAATTGGGGAAGGGGAATCTCTCTCCTCAGAGGAACAGGAGAGAAGAATGAGAAGAACCCCACTTTGCTTCACCTGAGTCCTTGGCAATCTCTATTTACATCTGAACCAGTGGCCCCGTAAAGCCAATCTGGCCTTTCCTCCCGCCAGGGAAGGGACACTCACAAAGCATGCTCAGCAGATACAGCTTTCAGCACACTGCTGCACTGAGATAGTGACCTTACAGAAGCGCCCAGTCTAAATCAATACATACGAAACCACTAGAGCTTTGCTGAGATCAGTTCTGTTACCCATGGGTAGGGAAGGAGATCATTCCTCGAATGTCTTTGCCTGCTGCCAGCAGGAGTTAAGTTCTAGCAACAGAAGAGGAAGAGCCTCTTCCTCTAGTCAATTCCACGGAATTTCTCCATAACCACACAGAGAGGAATAAGAAGCTTGGACCCCGACATGCGGTCCTGGGCACCAACTGCCCACCACTCCCCCTGAGATCACATTCTGGGATTGTTACACACCCTAGTTGGTGTAAGCAGCATGAACCTGCTAAACAATGGGATCTGCTGTGCAATTACTCACATTAGTTCGAAGTTTCTTCGAATGGCTTCCGGAATTTTGGGCTTTGTAACACGCACAGCCTGAAAAAGAAGCCAAAGGCATTTAAAAACAGACTCTCTACAATTAGAACTGCACAGCTGGGAAACCACCTGCAAGAAATCAATTTATTCTGCTAAAATAACCTGATCCAGGCAGTGCCATCTAGTAGAGAAAGCTCTAAATCTCATGCCAGCAGCACTTAGACGCTGGACATCACTATGTGAGGTTCAGAAAGTGACTTGCGGGTTGGTGGTTCCATTCAGCTTCTCTGTTCCTGTCCTACAACAAGTTGTCACTGAGAATAGCGTATCTCCACCTATATGGTCACTTTGAAAAGGTCACCCCCTTTGAACTCCTCCACTGTCTCCCTGTTTCTCTGCCTCTTTTTGAGCTGCCCTCATACACACTGGTGTATGGTCTGCCAAGCCATCCTGCTCTTCTCATTGTATTCCCTCTTCAGAACTCCCCTCCCCAACAAAGCCAACTGGAAGGAAGTCAGCAACATTCACACATGTAACTCTTATCCTTCAGAAAAAACCAAAAGAGCAAGACAGCGTGATTGTACACAGGCAGCTCTCCAAGAACAGTTACTAGAAAGTAACGTTTCACTCCTTTAAGGGCCTCTGTTCATTCCTCTTTTGGGAGATTAGCAAGCAGAGCTCCACCAGGTCCTTAGCTAAATGTGGATGACAGCACAGCTCTCCCAGACTCAGCACTGGAGCATGGTGGAAATCTGAGACTAGCATCTGATGAAAACGTGTACCAAAATCCAAGCTGCTGCTGTGCAAGTCTCCAGCAGGGGAACATGCCTAAGGCAGATCACTGGAGTGGGTCTTTAAACCATGGGGTACTGGTTCCCTAGCTATGATATATGAATGTTCTAGTCATCTCCTAACCCAGTGCAGAGTCTGTTCAACAATGGGTTCCTCCATGGTATCTCTCCTTATATGCTACAAATAACCTAATGCATTTTCTAAAGGATTTGGTCTTTTCCAGGTAACAGAACACCCTCTTTACATCTGTATGGATACAGAGCTGCCCTTGGATAGGAATGAGGCCTGGGGAAGAACATAGGGAGGGAAATGCATTGAGATAAGAGAGACCATCTTAGGCATGAAGCTGGGATGGGGCCTTATGATGAACCACAGTGTAAGGGGGAGTGGCCATGAAAACAGAGAGCTCACTCCCCTGCCTAGCACATGTAATTTCAGCCTAGAAAGCTACAAGCCATTGTACATAAAGGGCTCTATTAAAAATCTTGATGTAACCGTAGCCAAGTGAGCACATGGCTTCAATGACACAGGATACAGAATAATGGGCAAGTTGCACAGTAAGACACTTTAAAATGCAATGCTATCTGGGAAAGGACTGAAACTGCCAGGCAGGACTCGAGATGAAGTGTGCTTGGTTTACAAGTTAAACAACATGGCTTCTAACTGCAGGTCCTGCAAACTCAGTTTGGGCTCAGTCAAGCTGGCTGCCTTCCAATTCCTAACAAGTAACAAAGATCTTGCAGGCCGAGAGCTATCCTCGGTTGTCTTCAATAGGATAGCATGTGTCTGAGAACAGGACTGAGTTCTGCAATTTAAATTCAGTTAATGGTGACCTGCAAAGAACTGTGCTTGTGCCCTTTTTGATGGATACAGAGGGTCTGAAAGTGTTGGTTTTTAAAACTTAAAGAGGGTTTTTCCTGCTTGTTTTTTACCTTTAAAATATCAGGCCTGTTAAATCTGGATGGCTTAGGTGGTTAGGAAAGGCAAGGCCTCAGGGCTCTTCCAAAGTTGATTGTGACATGAGGCTTACCACAATCTGTCATTGTCTACAGGGACTGTGCAATTGCAAAGACAAGCTGGGAGATGGAAGGATGTTTTTTGTGAACTCTTCACACCCGATGGAAGGGCTGAGGCGATAGATTTTTTTTAACATAGGCTCCCTCCACTCAAAATATTAATTGGGCAAGTTACATTTGGTAACAAAACCAAGCAAAGTAGAATGAGTCTGACCCTTCCCACCAGCTCAACTTTCACTTGTTTAATTCTTGTGATGGTATACCAGAATGGGGGCCTCTCAAGTGACTGCTCACAGGTTCTTCAGCCATCACAGAGTCTCCCAGCCTAGATGGAACCTGATTTCTAATGTAAAATGCAAGCAGAAAAAAGTCTTTTGGAAACAGCCTCCCTCTGTACACATGACAAAGACACACAAGAGGAGCAAGCCCAATTTTATCCTGTTCAAGTTACCTTAAACAAGTGTGCTGATGATGAGTAGGCTGGGACAGACTCCCGCTCACACTCTCAGAGCTGGGTTGGCTCTGCAGGGATGACAGAAGTAGTAAGAACTTATTTTTGTCACTAATATGTTTGCAGATGTAACACTAATACATGCAGATCTGTGCAGAAAGAAGGAAGGGACCACTTCTCTCTCTTTCACATAGTTTCTCTTTTCTGACCATAATGACAAGTTTTCCATGGAAAAAAGGGCAACATCTAAGTCCTAAATGGGTTTTGGGAAAAGCCGAGGTGGCTAGAATGGCCCAAGCTTTGCAAATCTGCTGAGAAAGAATGCTTCTATGCAAAAGCATGCTGGGGAAACTGACTGTGGAATTACAACACTTCTCTGCTAGATGTGGCTGGACACGTCAATGTAATCCACGTAATCACACTGAAGGGTGTACGGAAGTGGTGGCAGTTGGCATGGGGAACAAGAAGATGTTCCTCACAGAGAGCAGACAAATTGGCATGTGCCCAGTACTTAATTGAAAGCCATATGAAACGTGGAGGCAGGAAATCATTTCCATCCATTCTCAACTGTACGATTTATGGGAGTGAAATATAGAAGACTTTCCCTTTAGGAAGGAGCCTACCTGGATGGTGAGACCTGGCGCCATGACATTCAGCTCTTTTTGCAGGGCCAGCTTCAGGTTCTCATCAATCTGATCTGTGTTCAAGGGACAAGAGAGATTCAGCAACACTGCAGCCTGCGCTGTAAAATTTAGCACTCTCTCTGGCTAACGTGCATGTAGTGATTAGTGTCAATACATCACTCAGCAGGGAGGTCCATCCAGACAGAACAAAATAAGGATAAAGAACTTTGAAAACCCCTGCAATATGCTGTCCGCCTCCTGATTCCACAGTGCCATGTGCACACTTGGGGTCATGGGCATACTATTGCCAGCCCAGTGCCTGGACCGCTGCACCACATGGAAGCCAGCCACTGTGGCAGTGGGAGCTCTACATGTGAGGCCCTGGAGAGATCAGGACCCACCTACAGCACAATCTACTTCTCCATCCACCACCCCTCCAATACAGCTGTGCTCTTTGCGAAAAGCGCAGCTAATGAGGCCTAGGATGAAGCACTGGAGCTGAAATAAAGTCTTTGTCAAGGATGCCAAGCTGTGGATCAAGCTACTGGGGAAGTAAGATTGAGCCAAAGCCTGGCCATCTTTGGAGCACTCTACAACACCCCCTCTCCTCCCTTGTTACAGTTTTACTGCCCAAGCTGACAATAGGGGCCCATGCACATCCGCACAGAGGCAAAGGGAAGCCTTTGTGGACAAACGATGCCCATCCCCATCTGCCAGCAGGCCTGGAAATCAATCATTCCCAGGTCACTCCTCCTTTGGAATTAGCCAATTTCCCAGGGCTTAAAGATAATCTGCAAATAGCATTAAGAAGCTTCTCTCTACCATGGATATTTATTGAGCCCACCCAGCCTGACCGAATCAGTGCTACAGACAGCGATTTACAGTCACAGAGTCAAGCCCTGATCCAGCCGGTTTTCCCAGGCCAGGAACCCCCTTTGCCCTGCCCTTCCAAAAGCACCCATCCCCCAGACACTGCTTCGCACGCTTTGCCCTGATTGGGGTACTAGTAGAGAATGGGTGACATGCATCTAGAACTCAGGTGTCAAGCCAGGACATGATACACCAACACCTGCAACTTGTGAAGAGACTAGGGAGGGGCAAAGGATCTCATTTTGGGGTCAAGAGCAGAGGGGAGGCAAAGAGACTGAAAGCAACTCCCTTCCATTTCTTCCATACAGAAATCAAAGCAGGATCCCAAGGTGGTGATGAAGACTCATTTAGCAATGGTGCAAGGGTCTGAGTAATGTGACATTCCAAACATCTGTTACCAGGAGCCTCCTTTTGCTGCAGTGGTGACAGTATGACCACTTACACAGGCTTTGCTTTGATCTTGTATCCAAAGTTCAGTTCTGGGCTAACAGCTATTGTTACCCACATAAACTCACAATATGACATCACATGAACAATGAAATAACCTGCATTGATAAGGACTTAGAATAACTGTAGTGAACTGTGCAATCTCAAGAAGGCTGTTCTTGGTCGTGATCTCGGCACAACTCTGGTTTCCTGACGGACACTTGTGAATGGAGAAGCTTGACAATCGTGGGCAGAGGCATAGCTGCCTATTGAATTAAACTTCCATTTGTTGTATACTCCCTGGTCCCCACATACTTACCAAACAGCTCAATGTACACTTCCTGGAGGGTATGGGAACTGCAGAACTGATTCAGCTCATGGTGAATTTTATTGAAGATCAAGGTCTTATCATAGTCTGCAGTGTAGTTCTTCACAACATCGTACACTGAGGAAAGAGAGAGTTACCACAGGGCAACACTAACAAGGCAGGAGAACAATGCTTCTCAGTCTACATGGCCATTCTAACAGCCCTAGCACTCTCACGAGGTAAGATACCCTCAGTTCTAGATTGTCCAAACCAAACCTAGAAGAGTAGGGTAATTATGCACAGATAAGAATATTGCACAGCCCTACTTTATGGTCTCCAACAAACAAACAAATCAGGGAAGTCTGCCATGAGCCATGTACAGGAACAGGCAGTGTTGAATACAGAATACAGGCCTAATAAGATGCTGTGACTCCCCGACACCCGAGCTGGTGTTCCTCTCTCAATGCTGCAGTAACACTAGTTCCCAGCATTACGTTTCCCTGCTTTGAAGGAAAAAAACCAGAGGTTTTTCCTCTTGTGGAACTCACATGTTCCACAGGCAGCAGGGATTTCACTTTCCTGTTCCACAACTGGTGACTCTGTGGAGCAACAGAAGCCTTAGGCCAAGCCTGCTGCCTTCACAAGCGCCTCCACCTTGCTCAAAAACTTGTAAGCTTTGCCAGCTTTTGAGTAGCCGTGCTTGTTGCATGTGCTGGTTCTGCAGTTTCTGCCCCCCAAACTAAGCAAACTAAGTTCTTCTGAACGTGGGCTCTTTGCAAACCAAGCTTGCCGTTTCAAAGTCAAAATATTTCAAGATCAAGAGGCAATCAATCTCTTTACAGTTTGTTTGCACCTGCTCATTCACCTTCGGACAAACCATGCCTGGAAAATTCCAGTCTGGGGGGAGTGTGGAAACATGGGGTTAGAATCAGATTATCTGGTGAGGGGAACCATAACAGCATCAGGATAAGGAGAATGGAAGTGGTATTGCCAACCTATGCTATAGCTGCTGTAGGATGGCTGCTCTGATGTAGTATAAAGATTCTGCTTTTCTACTTTTGCGCCCATTCTAATTGTCTGGAGCAACCTGTTGTGAGCAATACTCATTTTTGTCCTGCTATCTGGAAAATCAGGTAGGCAATTCCTGCAACGCTCAGGTTTAATGCACTCCCCTGAGGGACGAAGGCTGCAAACACAGCTGTGAGCCTGAGAGTGAGGGCCAAGCCAAGAGTAACTGGTTTATAAACAGGAGATAAACAGGATGCTGCTCCCAAGAAAGGAAAGCCCCCTCAGCTGTGCACATCCCTATTTAACAACACATGCAGTAACTTCACTAGCTCTGAACTCTCTCAAAAGTGGGCACCATTTTGTCTGTTCACGTATAAAGTCGGTTATAGTAATGTTAAGAGTCAACATAGCAAATAAATGCAAGCAATGAGGTTAGAGCACCACTGTCTACATGACTGCCCATCTTCTGCAAGACCCCCACATTTCAAGGCAAGACCTGCACAGAGCTACACTCCATGAAGCTTTCTGCACTTCCCTAGCACCCTCCAGCACCTTATAAACATTAACCATGGCATCTCCCAGCCACCCTGCCAGACAGTGCAGCCTCATTCTACCCATGCTATAGGTGGCCTACAGAAGCCAAAGAGAGGCAGGGACTTGGCACAAAGTCACACAGGAAGCCTATGTTAGCACCAGAAGAGAAACCAGTTCTCCTGGCTCCAAATCCAGGGCCATAAGCACAAAGCCATCCTTCTTCACTGTTTCCTGGCCTTTGCTGGATGCCAGGCTACATGAAGGAAAGGCTTTAAAAAGCTCAAGCACTTGGAGATGCTCATTGTAGGGTCACTCTTCTAAGTTCTCTAGAATGGGACAAGTGTAGTAGGTGGGTACTGCGTTCGAGTCACCAGGATACTACGGCAATGACGTCTCAATCACATGCCTCAGGGAGAGCCAGGGAAGCTCAGCCCAAACACTTTCTTGATCCCCTTCTGCATGACACATGAGAAGCAGAACCAGCAAGATGAGACAGCTGAACACCCTGTCGACAACTTGGCATCAGTGCTTTTTCTCTTCTGGGCTCAATTATCTTTAACCAGGGCACCTGCCAAGCAGTCTAGGGCATTCATAAGAAGGACTATCTAGGAGTTGAGCTGGATTTGGACTCTATGGGCCACATTTACAAGTGGTTGACACCCACAATTGCAGCCAGTTTTCCAAAAAAGCCCAGCTCCCACTTCGGCAGACAAATAAGTTGCCAGATTTTCAAAGGGCTCAGTATATGAGGAGTGCATTCAGTGCTGAAATGTACTTAAACAAGGCTTTCCCTGTCTGAGCATGGGCTGGGAGCAGGTGCAAGTCTTCAGCACAGATTAGTGAATCTCAGGTAGAACTAGATAAAACATCCTGGTCAAAAGGCAAAATCCATACCAACAGAAGGGAGGCCATGTGTATCCCACCCTCTCACCCAGGAGTGTTCAATACAACCTATTTACAAGTGCTTTGGCCAGTCCAGTTTTAGATGCCCCATGCAATGGGGCTTCCACCTCTTCCCTAGGGAGACGATTCCATTGCCCCAACAGACATACATGGTCAGGTACAATATTGCTAGATGAAACAGGAAATAATAAATACCTGCATATGGTGCTAACATATTCACAACTTCTATTCGGTCAATGTAGATCATAACCCCACCACTATAAAAAAAAAAAAGGCTTTGTGAGTTACATGGACAGATATTCACAGCAGCCCCAATTCAGAGTCCAACAATCCTTCTTGGTGGACTTTGCTGGAGATCTGTAGAGTTAACTTTTTACCCAGGACTCTCTGCTTTTCCAGGCTGTCTTGGAAGACTGCGTATGGCAATAAATCCCAGCTTAATATCTGGCATTTTACTCCTGCATGAATCAGTAAAGTGAGCTTCAGGATGACCCCAATGCACTTTCATTTTTCTTTCTGATGCCTCACTGTGTTTAGCCAGAGATGTGATTAAGAAAAGGAAAATGCCCTTGGAATGACCATGCGGCTGTTAGCACTAGGAAAAAAAAAGATACAGATGGGAGATAGACTAGGACAGAATACCTGCTGAAAGAAGTAGAGAATTCTGTCTGCACAAGTTGCACACATTTAGTGACTCCAAACAGGTTCATACGTAAGACCACTTGCAACAAGCAGCAAGGCTGCACTGAGCTAAATAGGTGCCATGTCCACTGCAAAAAGATTACTGTCACAACTTGTCACACCATGTCAGACAAGACATACTGCTGACTACGTTAGGGTGGTGTTATGGCTAAAGCCCAAAACTGGGAGCCAAGTAATGTGAACTCTATTCCCAACTCTGCTATGGCTCATGGCATGACCTTGAGTAAGTTGTGTTCCCTCTGTAATACTCTCCTACCTCACAAGGGGCTGAGAGTCTTAATTCATTATCATTTGAGCAGCACCCTGAGGCCTGGTCTACACTGGGGGGGGGGGGGGGGTAAGAAATCGATCTAAGACACGCAACTTCAGCTACAAGAATAGAGGAGCTGAACTCGACGTATCTTAGATCGACTTAGAATCATTTACTTCGCGTCCCCGCAGCGTGGGATCGACGGCCGCTGCTCCCTCGTTGACTCCGCTTCCGCCTCTCGCCCTGGTGGAGTTCCGGAGTCGACGGGGAGTGCATTTGGGGATCGATGTATCGCATCTAGACGAGACACAATACATCGATCCCCGATAGATCGATCACTACCCGACAATCCGGCGGGTAGTGTAGACATACCCTGAGACCCCTTAAGGGAAGGCACCAGAAGTACAATCAAGTTCAGCCTGCAGGCTTTCCCAAAAGCTGTTAAGTAGCTAACCTGTTCTGCCATGCTCCTGTTTCCTAGCTGGTCAAGTCCTCACCTCAATCCCTTCACTTTTTAATATGATTCATAACAGAAAAATCCCACCAACTAAAGCTGTATTTATCACACAGAGAACCAGTACCATCCACTACAGAAAAGGGAAAGTTCTAAATTCTATTTTCCAACCCACGTTTTCCAGAAGCTCATAACTTACTCAAACACATATTCCTTTGGGCCTAGGATCTCCCATGCTTTCTCTCAGTTCAAAGGTAATATTTGGAGGGAAAGCTTTAGCAAAATGAGCTAAGCCATTATTGAATCACACAAGTATAAACACTGATCTTGTATATTCCAAGCTGAATTTTTGTGCTCAGGTAACTCAAGCATGACTCTTATTGCAAACTACAGACTTGGCTTGCTTTGCAGATCTCACTGAGACTTAAAAGACAAGCCAAGTTTGAAGGAAGTCAGTTCATTAGTTTGAGTTATACACTGTTACATTTGGCAAATCCACATGTGCTAATTTTTCTGTTCTTTTTAAGGATTTCTCATTTAAGGGCTCCACAATGACAGAGGCTTACAAGCACTGCAAATGAGAATTTTTCATAGCAAGGAACTGACAAGCATCATTTGGCAGGGGGGAGGGGACTGAGTTAGGTTCGTCAAGGGTGGGTGCCTGTAGGAAAGAGAACTTCTGAGTCAGAAAGTGATTAAGCGCAGCCCCAACAATGAAGAACTCCTGTTTATGATATCATGGACTCTGCTGGCTGAACTTGTGAACTCCTTGATCAATATGATCTGGATTATTTTTCTTTAGAAAAGAAAAATCAGGAAATCCTCTCAGTTAATACAATATGAAGCACTCCAGAGTCAGAAAATGCAAAAAGTGTAAGTTTCTCCTGCAATTAAACTTGGCCATATTGCACATATGTAGGCCAGAGATTTGAGGCTTCATTATATTGAGAGATTTTCAGTTTTACACAAACATGGCTGAGTGTACTGTGGCATCAAGAGATAAGATTGCTCAACACCTTACATTATAAACCTGTTTTTAGTTACTTATAATTTTGACAAACTTTAAGAATACAGGAATTGCCAGACGGGACCACACCTGTGGCCCATCTAGCCCAGTACCCTGGGTATAACAGTGGCCAGCATTAGCTGCTTCAGAGGAAGGTGCAAGAACCCCAGAGTAGACAGAGGAGGCATAATCTTCCCCCAGTGAAGGTCTCCTCACCCCTGATCATTGGAGAGTGGCTTAAATGCTAATGACTGAGGCTTTATCTCCATTGCAATGCCTTTTTTGTAAGAATTAGTTATAGCAGCTTCAGATATTCATGTATGTTCAATCCCTTTTTGAATCTTAATTTCTTAGCCTCAACAATATCCCATGGCAGCAAGTTCCACTGTCTAATTATGCACTGTGTGGAAAAATATTTTCTTTTTTCCATGTTTCATTTAATGTCCCTTTGGTCTTGTGTTAGGAGGCAGGGAGAACAAAAGTTCCCAATCTACTTTCTCTAGACCATTCATTACTTTATGTACTTTTATCAGATCCCTTCTTATTTCATCTGCTTTCCAAGGTAACAATCCCAATCTTTTCAAATGAGAGATTTTCCAGGCATTCGCGCTGGCCTTCTCTGAGCTCCCGCTATTTCTATCATCTTTGTTTAAGATGAAGTGACCAGTGCTGCACACAATATCCAGATTGATTTCTATAATGGCATTATAACATTCTCCGCATTATTCTCCATCCCATTCCTTCTGAATCCTAACATGCACAAGCACCTGCCATTGTTAGCAGCTCAGTCATTTCATACTCAAGCTTCTTCAGAACTTTTGGATGTACCATCTGGGGTTGGTATCTTACTGCTCTTTAAAATAACCAACTTGCCCTAGCACCTCTTCTGACACTTCAATCTCTGATAGTACGTACTTCAACCTTTAACCAGCATTAACGATCTTGACTAAAACTTTGCAACTTGCTGTATGCCTCAGACTGAATTTATATTAAAACTTTCAACAAAAATCTGCCATTTTTAAGGTTAGTGAAAAAAATGGGCAGTTTTGTCAATTATTAAAAAATATTAAACTTTTTAAACAACTCTAGCTCCTCCCTGGCTTGGAAAAGGAACTTGAAATTTGGCAGGTGGATCATCCTGAGAGATGCTTTACCCCACGGACACCGATAGATATTTGGCCTCTGAAAATCACCCACTGCAACACGTAGCAGACCTTGTTCTTCTCTTGCTCCTTAATTTTCTAAGTATTCTAATTGCATTGCTCATGCTCCATAGCGTTGGTGAGCTGCCAGCCAGCCACCTCAAAATGTGTTGTAGCCTAGGGAAATACCTGCCCATCTACCACATGAAAGTATCTTTTAGCTTAGGAGGGTGCGCACTGGCCTTGGAGCCAAGAGAGCACAAGTTCAAGCCTAACTATCTTGACAAACTTTCAACCTTGCTCTCTGCCTCAGATTGAATTTATTTTAAAACTTTCAACATCATCTGCCATTTTTAAGAACAAGGTTAGTGAAAAAAATGGGCAGTTTTGTCAACTATTAAAAAGTTTAGCTTTAAAAACAAACAAACAAACAAAAAAAAAACTAGCACTTTCACTGCCTGGTCTGATGCACTTCACAACCCTCAATACTAAACAAGGCCTC
Organism: Mauremys reevesii; assembly: GCF_016161935.1. Lineage (NCBI taxonomy): Eukaryota > Metazoa > Chordata > Testudines > Geoemydidae > Mauremys > Mauremys reevesii. Next base: position 64,419,490 of record NC_052629.1, on the reverse strand, counting down.
ATACCTCCTACCCTGTGAGGCAAGCTAATATTCCCCCATTTTACAGATGAGGTTACAGACATTGCACAAGGTCACACTTCAAGCAGAAATAAGAATAGAATCAAGGTCTCCAATATGGCAGATTTAAATCTCATCCACAATGAAGCTCAGAATGAATCTGCCAAATTTGTACTTGACTATGCAGTCTATAACCACTGGACCACCAAAGCCAAAACCAGAACCTATAAATCCTGATTTTCAACATTTTTCTGATGTCTAGTAAACACACGTCCTCTTCCTGGGAGTGACTGGTCTGCAAAGGATAATAGCTTACTAATACTACCAGTTATTATTTTAGTTCAAGGGGCAGAGGTCTTTGCTGTGATCTGAAGTTCCTGCATTCAGACCCCACAGACGACACTGCTGTGGTCAATCTGATTCCACATAATGGAATGCGCACCCCCACACTCCCATGTGCTCATTATAAAAATCCTAGTTCCTTTCACACAAAGAACTATGATAAAAGAATGAAAGTGAAGCACTTATAAGTTAGGAAATGCCAAAATTAAGGTTGCTTGTGCAGCCTTAATTCATCTCCCTTGTGCATACGCATTGTCACAGTGTCTTTAGTTACATGATTCCCTACTGTTTTTTCCATAGAAATCCTGCTTTGGTGCTCAGGATGGAACATGCTCTGTGCATGAACCAGGGCTGGGCAGTGAATGAAGTTGTCATCTGCAGGAACCTTGCCTCAGTTATGGCAGAAGCTGGAAGGTGTGCAGTGTTTTAAATTAAATTCTCATGTTAAGTTGGAGAAGTCAAGCTCTCAAGAGTTAGGAAATTCCAGTAATTAAAAAGGGACACTGTCAACTTGATTATTTATTTTTTTTAAACTTGACTAACTGCAAAAAACAGTTTTCCTATAGGATCTCCCTTCAGTTTATATGACCAAATTATTGGAAAATTTCTATTTTAAGAAACACTGTAAAGGTGTACTGCTCTGCTGTTGAGGTTTAGAAAAGTCTTCTGGGTGGTCCCCAAACATGCTTGGGCTCTCTCCTTTCCTCTGAGTGTACACCTACCAGCTGCCTCTTCTGTTTCAGCTTTGCTGCTGCTATCGGTTCACACTTTCTCGCAGGCCTTGAGACTGAGCATGCACATGCTCTTCCTGCAAAACAGTGATCTCACTATGCTAATGGTGAGATAGGAATTGCAATGGGCTAACAGCTCAGTGACACTGACCCGGCACAAGAGCTGTCACATGCACAGTACATAGATTGAAAATACAGGGAAAAGGCTTGTTTTGCTTGCATCTACCAGTTACAGGCATCATAGAGTTTACTTTTAACTATACTAGAGTCAAGCTACAACTTCTGCTGATGAAAATGAGATTTTCAAGCTTGTGTCCTTAAGCAGTTTCCCCTGCAACTGCAATTACATTGCACATAAGTAGTATTTGATGTTCCTTTGGTCATTATTAACATTGCTAAATCCTGACATTTCTGTTAATCATTTGTACTACTCTCTCCAGCTATAGTCCTCAGAGCCTTTCCTAGTGGTTACTCCATATCTTAGATAACATGATGGGCTGTTCAGGCATATCTGGGAAGCGTTTAGTTTGTCTGTAGAGCACAACACTGTATATCTAAGCTTTTCCCCTGTGGACTGAATCTCCATGGTCAGGCTTCCTGTGAACCTCATGAGGATTTCTGCTTGTCCCCTCTCCCTGAATAAGGTGACTTTGCTTGGAATATAACACAAGTATATCATGTTTATTACATAAGAATCTTGCAATGAGCCAAGAGCAGTCACACTCTGGAAGAGGCTAATCTCCTTTGGAAGTCTGGTCCACAGCTTGACTGAGAATGCTTTATTTCCTCCTGACACTTCACATTGAGCTTTTTGTTAGCTACCATGTATGAGAGCAACACAACTGGAGTGATGAGTCAAAACAAAGTTTTGAAATGACAACAGAAGAATGAAAGACATAGAACCATGCACTGGGAGGTTAGGGAATTATAGAAATGTAGGGCTGGAAATAACCTTGAGAGGTCATCAAGTCCAGCCCGCTATGCTGAGGCAGGACCAACTAAACTTAGATCATCCCTGAGAGATGTCTGTCCAACCTGTTCAGAAAAACTTCTAATGATAGTGTAGGATAAATATGAAATTAAAAAATTAAGGTTAACTTAAGTTTAGTTAAGGAAATATGTGCATTGTAAAGAAAGGCTATCACTAGGAAGCAGAATTAATTGAAAATAATGAGTTATAAGGCCAGAAGGAATGAAGTAGGTAGGATGTTTGGTTCAAAGAATAACTAATGAGATAAGGGGAAGTTTCTAAAAAGAAGGCCTCTGACAGATGTGAAAAAAGATCTGTGTTAAAATGAGCCAAACATGGCTCTTCTCAACCCACACACCTGTGTTAAAGCCTACGTGAACCCAGGGGCAACGGACAAACTGTTGGTCAGCAAGAAGAAGGGGAGGAAAGGCCTTGGGAAGAAAGGAAGTTGTAAATCTTATCTAGATAAAGACTGGAAATAAGGGTGAACTTGAAGGGTAAACTCTTAAAAGGGTTCATTGCTAATACCTACCTGACCATGTTGGAGCCGACCAATACGGGTCTAAGCATCCCTAGGTTTAGCCTGTTATCTTGATCAAATGTGTATAAATGTTTTGTTACTGTTTGGATGTAGTAAATTGCTTAGTATTAGGCTTTTTAGGCATGTTTTGGGCAACTGTACTTTTTGGCTTTTGGATTGTTTGTAGCAACCAAGGACACAGCCATTTCAACTGCATTAACTCAGGACTATTGTGATAGAGAAAGCTTACACTTCCAAAGTACTCAATGGAGTTGAAAAGCAGTCTACTCCCTATGAAAACCAATTTTTGCTGTGTGGTGGGCCCTGACACATTTCAGATATCTGGTGGGGTTGGGACGCATAAAAATGTACATTGCTCGTCATCCTCTACAGTGTCTTCTGTCTGGTAAAATTAAAAACGGTAGTGTCTAGTCCTAGACTGACACTGTGGTTCCTTCTGCTGGAAGAGCACCAAACTGAAGTCTGTCCTCTTAAACAACCCTCACATTTGGCAGCAGGACTATTCATTGATGGTAATCCATACAAGTGTCCTGGAGAAATTCCCTCTCATGAGGGGCTCCTATCCCTTTTACTCATGTGCAGTACATACATTTAAATTCTGAAGGGCTGCAACCTGAGGGTCTGACAATATATGCTAATGGGTTGTCCTAATACCAAAAGGGACCTGTCACAGAATTTATGGTTTGGGCTCTCTCAGTTCAGGGTGAACCTGGGCAACACAGATGTAGTTCACACACTGTATACTGTGTTGGCTGCTGTAGCAGAGGCATTATCACTCAGTAATAAAGAACAAGTACCAGATAGTGTAATATGTTCAGACTGTAATGGTCTGTGATGCCTTAACAACCACCTCCCTTGGTGTAGTGCAAATTCATTTTGCAGTGCAGATTACAAGCCTTTATGCTATTAAGCCCTTTTGTACTATGTGTGGGAACTAGCAGGTAAATGGGCTAACTCAGTGGTATATGTGATTTAAGTAAAAGCTCATACCAGACATGGGGAAGTGAGCAAGAAAAACAGAGTGAATGAAGCTGCTAATAGCCAGGCTTTAGTGTGGTCCCACGCCCAATTATCCAGTTCTTGCCATTACCAATTGAGCACAAGCAAAAACCATTGATTTAGTAACATTGCAAGAATCTGATCCAGAGATATCCTCTTACACAAAAAGTAATGCTTCGGGAGTTAAATGGTAAATCACTCCTTCCCAGCCCAGGGAAAGTTCCATCACAGCCCATTAAAAGGGAAATGTTAAGACGGGTGCATGATTTGCCATTGATGGCCCACCAAAATGCTGATACCACTTATCAGTGACTAATTAAGGCAGCCTGGTGGCCCCATTGTAAAAAAAGATGTAAAAATTCATGTTAACAATTGCCTGGTTTGTGCTAAAAAGCAATCTACCAGGGAAAACAAAACATGGATTTATCCAGGCACAGCAACAGGGCAGGTTCATGCCAAATGAGGGCATACTTTAACAAGCCAGCCCAAAGTGTAGATTGGCAAGTAGAGGACAGAGTGATGGTGCAGTGAACACCGGGAAAAAAACAACAAAACATTTCTGGCACCAAGAGGGCGGCCCACTATATAATACAAAAAGCCAACCCTGCAGTTTATCTGGTATGAACAGAAGCAAGATAAAAAAACAAGGATCGATGAGTAGATGCTACTCAGCTAAATTTTAATCAAATGAGGGCTTATTGATATGTGCCCTTTTGCAGGGGCGCTCTGCCGGTCGCCAGGAGGGCGGCAGGCGGCTCCAGTGGACCTTCTGCAGGCGTGCCTGCGGAGGGTCTGCTGGTCCCGCGGCTTCGGTGGAGCCGCGGGACCAGTAGACCCTCCGCAGGCACGCCTGCGGGAGGTCCACCGAAGCCGCGGGACCGGCGACCGGCAGAGCGCCCCCCACAGCATGCCACCGTGCTTGGGGCAGCGAAATGTCTAGAGCTGCCCCTGCCCTTTTGAGAATCAGGAAGGGTAGAAATAAAGGTGGGACAAATACCATACACTGGGGGGCGAGGAAGAAAAAAAGAAAAACTCACAACGCTCTAAGGTGAAGGTACGACCCAGTAATGAATTGGTATTAAGGTCCCTTAAAGAAGTGCTGTGCAATGATGTTCAATTTATATATGTACCTGTGGTGTTGAATTTGACTTGGTTGCAGTTGACAAAAGTGTAGTGTCTTGGCCACTGTATGGCAAAATGATAGAGGACTATTAGAAAGGCTTTCTTGACAGAAATGTAGAGGAAAAAGCACCAAAATCAATTCAAAGACAAAACCGATGGAGCCTATCCACCAGTGCTGTACAGGTTTCAAGCTGGAATCAGGTGGATATTGAGACCCTGTGGGAACACAACCAGGCATTCCAACACACGCTGGCTGTGGACCTACTGAGTCCAACGAATGAGCACAGCAAAGAACATAGTAAGAACTTTAGAATGTATATAACATGCATGACATAGTTAATTCATTGAAGGAAGTACAGGATAAAGTAGATGAAATAGATAACCAAACTAATAAAGATCAAAGCAGGCCAATAGCCAGGGCCATGACACATTGTGTGTACAAAGAAATATGCACTAGACAAAAATCAAGGCCATCCTCACTCATCTAGAGCAAAGTAAATTGCCCTCATCACCACAGAGAAATTAAAAACTTGGTATAGTATTCCTTATCCCACTCATACTATCCATCCAATAACTGCAGAACACCACATTCAAACCATTAATAGAGAGTGCTACAACTGGGAGTACTGGAAGACACTAACCCATAAGTTTTTAAAAGAGTTTGTTTCTCTTCAAATACTGTTGCAAGATAATGACAAGGTCTGGCAAGCCTTGGACTTGTTCTGTTGCTCACAATTGGGGACACCTGCAGCTGTAATGTCTTACAGACAAGTTGCCAGCATGCGGGCTAACTCTAGGGGAGCCATCTCCAATCTGCACAGTGCTGGGGAACTGGTGAAGTGAAAACCTCTTACACCAGGAATGGTAAATATTGTGCGGGTGATGGAAATAAACCACTTCTAGTGTGGACCCACAGTCTTATTCCAAGTGGCCAATGTTTTGTTTCACAACAAAATCCACTGTAACTAAAATACAGGCTGAATTCAAATTACAAGAGGATGCTATGAAAGCAGTACCCAAGTGTGGGCATCCTAGTCTTCCCTTGAGCCTGGATCTTAAAATATTAACAGCCAAGAATAGGGAATTCAGGAGTTAACTAGCCCCTGGCGGTGGAACAAGCACAAAGTCGATTATATCCATGGTAACTACGGTTATTTAAAGCTAGGGTAGTTAATGTAAATTGTGGTAACTGAAACTTTGATTTTGTATTGTCAAGTTTAATGGTTATGTAAGATGTTGCAAAATCTTAAAAGTTATGTTTAAAATGCTTAATGTAGTAAAACCCACATAGCATGTAGGTATTTAAGGCAGAGAATGTAGGATAAATACAAACTAAAGAATTAGGGTTAGTTGAATTTAGTTAAGGAAATAGATGTGTTGTAAAGAAAGGCCCTGATTAGCAGGTAGAAGGAAGGCCTTGAAAGTAACGGGTCAGAAGGTCAGAAGGAATGAAGTAAGGATGATGTCTGGTTCAAAGAATAACTAATGCAATAAGGGGAAGTTCTAAAAAGAAGGCCTCTGACCAATGTGGGTGACTGCAGATCGTTTTAAATAAAATGAAGAATCTGTCTTAAAGTGAGCCAACATGGCCTTTCCCAATCCACACAGCAGTATTAAAGCCAATGTGAACAGAGGGGCAATGGACAAATTGTTGGTCAGCAAGGAGAGGAGGAAAGGCCTTGGGAAGAAAGGAAATTGTATATCTTATCTGGATTATGATTGGAAATAAGGATCAACTGTCTCAAATGGATTTTTAGCTAAAATTAGTAATTGGGAATGATCTCACTTATTTGTTGAAGGGTATAAAAAGTAAACTCTTAAAGGGCTCATTGCTAATACCTGCCTGACCATGCTGGAGCCAACCAATACAGGTCTAAGCACCCCAGGGTTTAGCCCATTTGTAAGTCTCTTGATCAAATGTCTGTAAATGTTTTGTTATTGTTGGATGTAGTACACTGATTATTTAGGCTTTTTAAGGAATGTTTAGAGGAATTGTATAAGTGGCCTTTGGATTTAATACAGGAATTTATGGTTAAATTAGTGCCATGGATAAATAATATTACATGGATATGTATAAGTATGGATAAATCACCCTGCATAAATAATATTAATTCCAGCAGATGGGGGTTCAAAAACCTCCCCTAGAAGCCTATTCCAGAGTTTAATTACCCTTATAGTTAGAATGTTTATCTTAAATATCTAACTTAAATCTCCCTCGCTAAAGATTAAGCACATTGCTTCTTTTCCCGCCTTCACTAGACACGGAGAACAACCGATCACAGTCCTCTTTATGACATCAGCAACCCTTAACATATTTGAAGACTGTTATAGGTTTCCCCCTGCCCCCGGTAATCTTTTCTCAAGATGAAACATGCTCAGTTTTTTGTTGTTTTTTTTTAAACCTTTCCTCACACGTCAGGTTTTCTAAACCTTTTATCATTTTTGTTGCTCTTCTCTGGACTTTCCAATTTGTCCACATCTTTCCTAAAGCATGGAGCCCAGAAATGGGGACAGTACTCCAGTTGAGGCCTTGCCAGTGCTGAGTGAACCGGGACAATTACCTTCCATGTCTTACATAAAACACTCCTCTTAATACGAGGGCTGCACAGAGGATTCAGGGGGCCTGGGGCAAAGCAATTTCAGGGGCCCCTTCCATAAAAAAAAGTTGCAATACTATAGAATACTATATGCTCGTGAGGGGCCCTGCTTGCAACCCCTTTCCCCAGCTTGGTGTCATCTGCAGATTTTATAAGCATATTCTCCATTCCATTATCCAAGTAGTTAATGAGAATAATTACTACTGCATCCAGGACAGACCCCTGTGGCACCCAACCAGATACACCCTCCCAGTTTGACTGCAAATCACTGATAACTACTCTGAGTACGGTCTTTCAACCAGTTTTGCACCCTTATAGTAATTTTATTTGCTTATGAGAATGTCATGTGAGACTGAACCAAAAGCCTTATTAAAATCTACTTACTATCACATCAACTTCTTCCCCACTCTGCACTAGACCAGTAACCCTGTCAAAGGAGTCAAGTAAGTTGATTTGGCATGATTTTGTTCTTGACAAATCTATGCTGGCTACAGGGGGTGCCTGGTATATGTCTCCCCCTTATCCATTGTTTCACATATCCATCGCTCATCAATAGAGGAACTTGTTTTGATTCATGTCGGTCCCAATCCGCATATCCATCGTGTGCAGTACTGTACTGTAAGTTGCAAACGATGGATATGCGGACCGACGTGAATCGGAACACATTCCCCTACTGATCAGCGATGGATATGCAAAATAAGGGATAAGGGGGAGATGTACACATCCAGCCCTCCTTTCCCCAGAACTTGACCCACACCATCCACCCAGCACTCCAGCCAGGGAGCGGAGGCTTGCAAGCCCGCTCTGCTCTCCTGCACCCCACCAGGAGCGCTGGGCGCAGCGGGCAAGCCCCCGTGCCCTGCTCCCCGGCAGGAGCCCTGGGCGCAGCAGGAGAAGTTCCCACACCTCAGCAGAAGTCCCAAGCAGAGCAGAAAAAGCCCCCAGGTCCCAACCCCACTCCTGCCCATGCCACTGCTGTACCAGCAGGTCCCAGGTATACATCATTTTGGTATACATGGCCCTTTTCAAGAACACAACCCTGACCTATACTGGGGACCTGTTGTATTCCTTATTATTCTCTAGGTACTTTCAAACTGATTGCTTACAGTTTGTTCCAGCACCTTTTCAGGTATCAAAGTTAGGCTGATTGGTCTATAATTCAAGAAAGGTGTTTCATTTTGTGGCAGGATCTCATTAACTGACCCACAGCAACAGGTGGAATATTACTGATTTATGCCATAAAATATACAGGATGTGCAGTGTAGCTAGGTTAATATTTCAGAAGAAACTGTCAGCTCTAGAATTTTCCAGACCCAAGAGGTTGATTTTGCAACATTAACAATCCATGAACATGTGTATAAATAAAGCACTCTGGGATACTTTGTGAAGATAAGCACTGCACACACAATGCATTGTTACAGCTGCTTTAACTAATACTTAGCACTTGGATATTTAAATGCTATTGAAGTGCTAAACTTTACTTACAAGGTTTGCATCTTGTACAACATTCATCTGCTCTTTTACTTCAGAGAAAGTTTCTGACCACCCAGACTGACAATTAGTCTGCGATGAACCAGATCCTGGCTTTTTGTCAGGGTTCATTTCAGGTGGTGGGACTACATTCCAAATGTACAAGCCCAATCCAAGGGGATGCTGTTCTTATTTCCCTGGGATATCATGGAAATCAGTGGTTGAGTTTCTATCATTAAAGAGCGAATTCCAAACTAGAAGCACTAAGAGGCTGGTTAAGGGAAAGAATGAGTGATGGAGGATTAGATAACAGGAGAAAAGTAAAACAAGAGAGAAAGACAAGAACACACACTGGAGAAAGCGGCACAGATGCACAGACAACTGCAGAAGTCAGTTCTGGCCCCAGCAGGGAGCAATGTAAGAGCAACCTTTACTATTCCCACCCATATTCACTATGTTTCCAGACAAACACTCTGAACAAGCTTTATGTCATATTCAACCCCGCTCAAAAGCTACTCAAAGGCCTCTGCCCATAATTCCCAGCCCCCAGGCCTGAGCGCCTCCAAGTGAATCAGCCATAAGTTGAGAATTAGACCTATCACATTGGCTTGCCACATTCAGGAAGAACATACAGGAGCAACATACCTCGTCCCACAAGGCACGTTTTTTACTTCATCAGTTTGCAATGTTGTCTGAAACAAGAGACATGTAATCAGGGCTCACAGAGAAACTAGTCACTGACCAGTCAACAGCCAAGCCCTAGACAGGCCCTTGCACAACTTTCTAGCTCAGTTCAGGCCATACGCTCACTGGAAGCTCAGCACTCATGCTCTGTAATGGTTGCTGAGAAGGGTGGGGGGGAAATTCACTTCAGGTAGTTGGGGGTTGTGGCTGCTATAGGCAGGCAGCAGAATGAACTTTTCTAGCACCCACTCCCTGTGATGGAGGAGGAAGAAGGGGATGGTGCAGGGAACTCCATTCTCTTTCCCTCTTCTTCTTCTTCTTCCCTCAGTGCCCAGAAGGACTGCAGCTACCTGCCTGGCAAATGGCAAAGTGAATGCTTGCGGACCCAGGCACTAGGAGGACACATGGTGTCAGCAGCGGAAGCATCCCAAGGCAGGAGCCCCAGGGTTTTTGTTTGTGCCAGTGAAGAGCTCCCACTGGAAAAACAGCATGGAGCCCACATTCATTTGCAATGCAGGGTGTTTCCACATTACATGCTCTCAGGAAGCCACCAGTACCTCTAGCCACAGTGAAGTAGATGACTTCATTCAGCTCTTCCAAACTCACTGTAGTGGTAACAATTCAGGGGAGGGCAAAGCACAACAAAATGCAATAGACTAAATGTAGCCCATGGTGATCTACTAAGTCGTGCACAGCCACCATGTGCAGTGGGGCCTGGCCTCTTGCAGCAAAACAGATCATTGATTTCTGGGACCTGCAGTTGCTTCAGGCCTTGCTGCATACTGGAAGCTGTAGTACTATAGGCACACCAGGGGTTGCACCCCAACATCAGAGAGGAGGGTGGCTACAATCTGATCAGTGTGCTCTTATGCTACTGAGAACTGGCTAACATGGCTTTTATTTAGGCAAAATTCCAGCTCCACTTTCATATTTGACAGATACCTTATACAACCCCACCCTATTCCAGCTCCCCTGTGAGAAGTTACTAACCTGCACTGATTTGAAGGTGGTAATGAATGGGAGCATGATGTGATAGCCTGGTCCACTTGGGCTGGTTAATAAGGCACCACCCCTGTGAAGAGACAAATGGGTCAGTTCTCAAGAAGCTGAAGAATTAGATGTACTGACTCTTCCAGACCTCTGGTAAGTGTTCAAAGTACTGGATAGACATGGCCACAAGCTTCTATAGGTCAATAAGTCACAACAGCTCAGACAAGCTCTACTAGCCTGCTTGTTACCATGACTGATAATAGGAGGGTGAGAATGATTATTTTGCTCACCCACCAAAACCAAGTCACTTGCCCGAGCAAATCAAATTTGATAGGGCTGCATTAATACATAGTGTTATAGAAACATATGGTAAAGAAAATATACTTGTGACCTAATAGGTCACTAGACTAAAGAACAAGCTATTCAATGCAGACTAAATACAAAACGTTTCCCAGGAATTATTGATTTAATCAGCTCTTTTATGGGCTACTGGTACAAGATAACATTTGCCCTGTACTTGCTGCGTTGAGTCTGCCAGCTTCACACCAGCGACGTACAAAATATGCAGCATCCAATTAGACAAGAGGGATATTCCTGCTAAGCCCTTTCCAGTAACACAACCCTGTATAGACCTTCAGTAGTACCTGAGCTAGAATTTAAAATAAACCAAAGCTGCTATCAGAGACTATCTTCCTTCTAAAACATAGCTTTAAATCAGCAAGCAGGAAACTCTGATTTAAATCATTAATTTTAATAGTGTTTTGCATTTGTACTTATACTTATTTTCTTTAAAAAAAAAAAGGCTGATTCTCATTGGTGGGTAACCACTAAAACATGAGAAGTAAGAGATTACAGCAAAAATTATTAATTCAGTCAAATTATCAAGGGGTTGCTAATCACTTTCCCAATGAAAGCATGCTAACAATGTTAACATCAGAACTGCAGAACTGTACCATCTGTTTATAGAGAGCACAATCCCACATTCAGCTCTTTTCTTGCTGTCTACATTTCTTCCACCTTACACAACCGATCTACCAGCTTCCCAAGGTGCATTTACAATACGACAGAGCTTGACCATAACAGAATATTCTGCTTCCCTTTTTCCTGGGCACAATGCAAGGCCCATTTACTCTCCTCAGTCCCTTAGGAGTGGCTGGAGAGGAAGCATCAAACTCTGAATATGTGGGGCAAGGGGGAGGAAATGTCAGAGGGATGGTGAATAATACAGAGATTATAATATAAATCAATGGTGCGGCCTCATGTGGACACTGTGTATAGCACTGGTCACCCCTCATCTCCAAGAAGATGCTACAGAACTAGAGGGGTTTCACAGAAGAGTGACAAGAGCGATGAAGGGCCTAGAAAAAGACTCGTGCAAAGAGAGATTGCAAAGACTGGGATTGTTACTTTGAAAAGAAGACCAATAAAAGGGGGCATGACAGAAGTACCTAAAATGACGACTGCTCAGGGAGATTGGAAAGATCTGTTTTCCTTGTCTCAACACAAGAACAAGGGGACGCACAGTGTAATTAAAAGGTGGAAAATTCAAAATGAACAAAAAAGTGCCTTATCATACAATGTGTGATTAAACTGTAGAACTCACTGCCACATGAAGTAGTTGAGGCCATGAATTTAACAAGCTTAAAAAAAGGATGGGACATTTATATCCCATTTATTCTTGGGATAACAAGAATATCCAGAGTTAGCATACTTAATGACAACAAACATTGTGGCAGGGATATTAAACCTACTGCTTCAGGATTTAAGCCAATCTCTAACTATTAGAAACCAGGATGAAAGAGAATATGGTGACAGATTATTCTACATCTGCTACTGAAGGTTCTTACACCTTCCATTGAAACACCTGTGCTCGCCCCATCAGACACAAGAGACCAGGCCAGATGGGTCTGGGGTCTGATCCCATCTGGCAATGCCTATGTATAACCACCACATGTTATAGGCCAGTGGTTCTCAACCGCTTGCGGCCCAACCAGCACAGAGATGTGGCCCATGTGACATCCTTAGGGCCATACAGGTAGTATTGGATGTGGCCCACATAACACGTTATGGGCCGCATATACGGCCCATAATTGTAAATAGGTTGAGAATCACTGTTATAGACAGAAACAATTAGAGTGACAGCTGGATCCTTTTAATAAGGATGCATGTTGCCATCAAAACTGCCCTGTCTCCATCTGCTGGATGGGAAGAACTAGAACCCCTACTTTTGGACTGGCAAGGAAGAATGAAGAGTGTGTGCCAAAGCTTGAAGTACTCTCCATGGTCCTCAGTGTTTTATCACTATCTGTGCTCTATTCAAAAGGAAGGGGTATTAAATCTAATTTGCAGAGTCCTTGGCAGGACTTTAGGAACAATTAGTACCTAGAGAACAGCCCGGAGCAATAAACTGCCAAGGAGGGCAGGAGACTATCCATAATTCCAAGCATGGACAGATATTCAGGTGACAAGAGTAATACAATAAAACAGAGGGAAAAAAGCCCAGCCTGGATTATCCCAAACGGTTCATGACAGCGAGAGCTAAAGTATTAAACTATAGAATCATCTCCTAAGCAAGTGGCAGGAGCCCCACCACTTGAGTCACTGGAGCTAGAATGGAGAAAGCCCTGGAGGGAACAATCCAGCACAGGCTCTGCGAACGGGATGAAAGCGCTGGGTTCACGCCCGCTAATTTCTACTCTACCATTCATAGAAACTGCTTCCAAAACGCGAGGACTAGATAAAACCTTTCACACATAGGTTTGAGATAAAAAGTCTGTGAAACCAAGCAGTGGCAGACTTAACACATTACACAACCACAGTGTCCATACCATCATTTAAGGACTTCAGCTCCCACAAGCCCAATCATGGCACATATTTCCCTACTGGATCGGTTTATGCAAATTCTTGTGTACATGTATATAGTTTCCCACATCTTAGTCTCCTACATCTAGGCATGAGGTCTTAGGACACATTCTAAAACCACAGTTCCCTCCAAATGAGAAACAATAGATGCATCAAACATTTTGATCACAGATAAAATTAATGACTGGAAGATAGCTAATGTAACACCAATATTTAAAAAGGGCTCTAGAGGTGATCCTGGCAATTACAGACCAGTAAGTCTAACGTCAGTACCGGGCAAATTAGTTGAAACAATAGTAAAGAATAAAAATGTCAGACACCTAGAAGAACATAAATTGTTGGGCAAAAGTCAACATGGTTTCTGTAAAGGGAAATCATGTCTTACTGATCTATTAGAGTTCTTTGAAGGGGTCAACAAACATGTGGACAAGGGGGATCCAGTGGATATAGTGTACTTAGATTTCCAGAAAGCCTTTGACAAGGTCTCTCACCAAACGCTCTTACATAAATTAAGTTGTCATGGGATAAGAGGGAAGATCCTTTCAGTTAAAAGACAGGGAACAAAGGGTAGGAATAAATGGTAAATTCTCAGAATGGAGAGGGGTAACTAGTGGTGTTCCCCAAGGGTCAGTCCTAGGACCAATCCTATTCAACTTATTCATAAATGATCTGGAGAAAGGGGTAAACAGTGAGGTGGCAAAGTTTGCAGATGATACTAAACTGCTCAAGATAGTTAGGACCAAAGCAGATTGTGAAGAAGTTCAAAGAGATCTCACAAAACTAAGTGACTGGGCAACAAAATGACAAATGAAATTTAATGTGGATAAATGTAAAGTAATGCACATTGGAAAAAATAACCCCAACTATACATACAATATGATGGGGTCTAATTTAGCTACAACAAATCAGGAAAAAGATCTTGGAGTCATTGTGGATAGTTCTCTGAAGATGTCCATGCAGTGTGCAGAGGCGGTCAAAAAAGCAAACAGGATGTTAGGAATCATTAAAAAGGGGATAGAGAATAAGAAGGAGAATATATTATTGCCCTTATATAAAATCGATGGTACGCCCATATCTTGAATACTGCATACAGATGTGGTCTCCTCATCTCAAAAAAGATATACTGGCACTAGAAAAGGTTCAAAGAAGGGCAACTAAAATGATTAGGGGTTTGGAACGGGCCCCATATGTGGAGAGATTAAAGAGGCTAGGACTTTTCAGCTTGGAAAAGAGGAGACTAAAGGGGGATATGATAGAGGTGTATAAAATCATGAGTGATGTGGAGAAAGTAGATAAGGAAAAGTTATTTACTTATCCCATAATACAAGAACTAGGGGCCACCAAATGAAATTAATGGGCAGCAGGTTTAAAACAAATAAAAGGAAGTTCTTCTTTACACAGCGCACAGTCAACCTGTGGAACTCCTTGCCTGAGGAGGTTGTGGAGGCTAGGACTGTAACAGCGTTTAAAAGAGAACTGGATAAATTCATGGAGGTTAAGTCCATTAATGGCTATTACCCAGGATGGGTAAGGAATGGTGTCCCTAGCCTGTGTTTGTCAGAGGGTGGGGATGGATGGCAGGAGAGAGATCACTTGATCGTTACCTGTTAGGTTCACTCCCTCTGGGGCACCTGGCATTGGCCACTGTCGGTAGACAGGATACTGGGATAGATGGACCATTGGTCTGACCCAGTACGGCCGTTCTAATGTAATGCTTTAGACAGAAGAAAGGTTATTACATGGTGGGTCGCGAGCTGTCAACCTCCACCCCAAACCCTGCTTTGCCTCCAGCATTTATAATGGTGTTAAAAGTGTTTTTAATTCATAAGGGGGGGGTCGCACTCAGAGACTTATGTCATGTCAAAGGGGGCACCGATAAAAAAGTTTGAGAGCCACTGAGCTAATGTGACCCTTGCATGTATAAACAGGGGACTCTCCAGCAGGAGTAGAGCAGTTATTTTACCTCTGTATTTGACACTGGTATGACCAATGCTGGAATACTGTGTCCAATTCAAGACAGATGTTCATAAATTGATTCAAAGAAGAGCAACGAGAATGATTAAAGGATTAGAAAACATGCCTTTATAGTGATGGACTCAAGGAACACAATCTATTTAGCCTAACAAAAAGAAGGTTACAGTCTATAGGTATACGGAAAACAAATATTAATATAATGGACTCCTCATTCTAACAGAGAAAGGTCAAATATGATCCAATAAAGGCAAAAAAATTTAACAGTGAGGGTAATTAACCATTCAAACAATTTACCAAGAGTCGTGGTGGATTCTCCATCACTGATAATTTTTAAATCAAGATTGGATCTCCCCCCCCAAAAAAAGCTCTGCTCTAGGAATTACTTTGGGGGGGAAGTTCTCTGGCCTGTTATACAGGAGATCATAACGGTCTCTTCCGGCCTTGGAATCTATGAACAGGAGGAGCCAATGGCCTGCCTGCAAGAAGTCCACAGAGCAGTCTGGGGAGCTCTGCTCTAGGTAGTTTATCATCAGCCAGTACCCATGGAAAGTTCAGCAATTGGCTAGATTGTGACCAAAGTAACTTGTTTTCTTCATTCCTATTCTTAAGTATCAGCAGGATCAACTAGACCATCAGATTAAGGTCTTGCTTACACTGGACTTTTTATACCAGTGTTGCTGCCTTAAGGGCACCTGTGTTCAGTGTGGGTCACGGTCCCAGTGCATGACACACATTGAGTATAGCTACAAACCTAGGGCAGACAAGACCTGTGGCAAACTGGCATGAATAGGGCAATGGTCATTCGTACTCAGTTAAAAACTTGGGCAAAAAACAACTTGTGTAGACTCAAACTTTAAGGCCAGACGGGACCATGATCATCTAGTCTGATCTCCTGCACATCACAGGCCACAGCACCTCACCCACCCTGTAACAGACCCCTGACCTCTGGATGAGTTACTGAAGTCCTCAAACCATGATTTAAAGACTTCAAGTTAAGAGAATCCACCATTTACACTAGTTTAAACCTACAAGGGACACATGCCCTATGCTGCAGAGGAAGGTGAAAATCTATCAGGGTCTCTGACGATCTGACTTGGGGGAAAAATCCTTCTCAATTCCAAATATGGCAATCAGACTCTGAGCATGTGGGCAAGACCCACCAGCCAGACACCCGGGAAAGAATTCTCTGTAATAACTGAGAGCCCTCCCCATCTAGTGCTCCATCATCAGCCATTGGAGCTATGTGATGCTAACAGTCACAGATCAGCTACGTGCCATAGTAGGCAGTCTCATCATACCACTCCTCTATAAACTTATCAAATTCAGTCTTGAAGCTAGTTAGGTTTTTTGCCACCACTGCTCCCTTTTGACATAGTCGGGAGCTGGCCGCCTAAAGTGGAAGGTGGGGACTAGGCACACAGAGCAGCGGGGAAGGGCTGGCCAAGGAACAGGCGCCCAGGGAAGGGTGAGGAGTTCAGGACTGGTCTGCCTGGTGGGAGCTGGAAAGCAGGCAAACAGGAGTGCAGGAGGGAGTGGGGAGTCAGATCAGGTGCATGGGGATACAGGAAGGACTCTAGGTAGAGGGGGACCTGAGAGACTTGAGGACTAAGCACACAGTAGTGTGGGAGTTGTGAAGCAAGCGTATAGGGCTGTGGGAAAGGCTCTGGGTACTGGGGGAGGGAGTTGGGGAGCTAGAGCCTCTGTCTGTATGCATTTAAAGCTGAATTTTAACCCTATAATAAATTTCACACACACTAGCGTGACAGGGGAGTTCAAAATCCAGACAGACCAGAAATCATTTTTTTAATATCTCATGATTATTAGGCTGTCATAATTTTTTACCTCTTTAGTCAGCAATAATGGCCCTCCTGCCCATCCTGAGATGAGGCGCAGGCACAGAACATGGAGCAGGGCAATCTCTTACACAAGACCTTCCTTGGATGAACCGTAATGGAGAGAATTAAACCCAGAATGTTGAGAACCTTGGATGTACTCATTGGAACAGTACCTGTAATACACTGCCAGGTGGCCCTCATCAACTTTATGAATGGAGGAGTAGAGGAGAAGAACTAGGACTCCCACAGCAGCTGCAACTACCGCCCCAGGCTGGGCCATAGTCATACTAACGTCATCTGTGGGAACAAAACACATGGTCATCCACCAATGTTGCTGTCAGTGAATGAAAAGGATTCCTTAATCTCTCTCTTATCTATGGATTTTTCTTAATAGCAGAGGCTCCCAAACCTTTTTATAATGCAGACCACAACTTCACAAAGAACATTTCAGACACACCTCTCCCATTCTCCATCAAAGACCATTTCCATTCCTGCTCATAACTGCACGACAATACTATACTTACATGGCCAATATTAGGAGAGTACTGTATATATTTTAAACTTCATTTAATGTGGTTTGTCAGCTGGAAATGAAGAGAAGGAGCTAGTACCATGTGGCTCACCAGTACTGCACAGACCCACCTACAAGAGCTTTGCCCACTCAGTTGTATTAAGATGTCTCAACTCAGAGGCACGAGCTTTCTTAGCACCATCCAGCTAAACCAATTGTTTCCATGTTTTAAGACCTTGTGTACTACATCTAAAATTCAAGAGCAATTGCAACACATATTTGAAATCTGCATCCTAGGACACAGCAGCACCAAATGGCAGAAGGCTGCTCTGCAGCTGCCTCCTCTTTCCAGCCACTCAGGTCAGCAGCTAGAAAGGAGAAGGAGGAGTATTTTCAGTGTTGCTCCTCTAGCCAGTCAAGATTTTGGGTTTTTTTCCCCTTGTTCTTTGATGGGGTGGGCAATGGAGACATTATTTTCTCCATCCCTGAACAGAAATTAAAGGGAAGTGCCCCTGTATACTCTCACTTCAAAAGCAACATTGTCAGTACTGCTGCACAATTCACACAGTCAATTATGATCAGGGTAGATTAATTCTCTGTTCTTGTCTCTGAATTTCCTTCTGCTTTCCTTAGCAACTTAAAATTAACTCATCTTAAATAGACATGTGGAGCTTCTCACATGTTCTTTAAGCAATTCCGTATGTTACTGAGCTCAGAATAAAGACTGAAGTCTTTCTCTTTTTAATCAACCCACACACCAGCTGATCACAACCCATGTACCACACGTGGTGCATGTACTGCAGAGCTAGACAGTGTCAGCTCAGAACTCTCCTGTCTCCATGCCACTCTTCAACCTCTTCTTCTCTCCCACCCAACACTCACTATCATTACAGTAACAGATCACTAATGTTAAATTTTAATAATCTTGGAATACTGGGAAATTCCAGAGACCTTCAAGAAAGCCACTGCTGTGCCAAGGCTTAAGAGTAGTTAAGATAAAATAGGAATTACAAGCCAGTTAGCCAGAAATACAGGACTAACTCGTACAGGACTATCAAAGAACTGAAGGAAGGAAATATAATTAATTCTAATCAACATTACAAGTTTGATTGATGAAAGTAATAACTATCGACATAATATACTTTTGTCTTCTCAAACCATTCGATTTAAAACTTTATAACATTCTGCTTAAAAGTGGATTAAATGGATTAAAAAGCGGGTAACTAATAGATTGCAAAAAGGTATAATTAATGGGGAATCATTGTCCAGGAACAGTATTTCTATTGACATTCCATTGGGATCAGTTCTTGCCCCAACATTATTCAATACCTTTATCAATGATCTGGAAGGAAATATGAAACCATTGCTGATGACCTTTGCAAATGACAAATTGACAGGTGGTAATTACAAGGATAAAGCACTTATACAGGGCAATATAGATAACTTGGTACAATCATACCACATGCATTTCAACACTTCATACATCTAGGAACTGAGACTGTAGATTACAGTACAGGATGAAGACTTTATTCTGGAAGGCAGGATTCTGAAAGGGATCTTGTGGTCATGGCGAATAAGCAGCTGAGTATGAGCTCCCAGTGCAGTGCTCTAAGGTGGCAAAAGCAATTTGTGGCTGTATAAGTTCAGGAACAGAAGGAGGAGTAGGGAGATGATACTACTTCTGTATACAGCATTGGCGAGACTTTTACAATTCTGACAGTTCTGATGCCACATTTCAAGAAAGATGCTGGCAAACTGGAGATTTCAGACAAGAGCCACAAGAATGCTTTGTGTCTGAAATATCTGTCTGAGAGTGAGAGACTAAAGGAGCTCAACCTATTTATCTTATTAAAAAGAAGTTCAATCACAGTCTATACTTACCTATACAGGCAGAAGACAGCTGATAGTGGAGGGATATTTAAACTAGCACACAAGGGAAAAATAAGAGCCAATGACTAAGTTCAGGCCAGAAAACCTGGAAAAAAGGCACAAATGTTTAACAATTAGTGTAATTAACAAATGAAAAATGTAACCAAGGAGTGTGGTGGGTTCTCCATTGCTTGGCGAATATTAATCAAGGCTGAGAGTGTTTCTAAAAGATATGTTATAGCTCGAATACAAGTTGTTGTCTTAGGGTATGTTTACACTGCCGGAGTTACATCACCACTCAGAGAGTGCTGAAGGAAAACCACTGTTGTGTGTTCACATTGACAGCTGCCTGCATAATAGCACGTTCAGACTTGCGGCACTTACAACAGTATTCAGAGAGGTGCACTCTGGGCAGCTATCCCACAGAGCATCTCTTCCTCTTCTGCCGCTAAGAGTTGTGGGAAGGCGGAGGGGGTCGTGGGGCATCCTGGTCCTGTCCCAATGTCCCATGATGCATTGCTTCGCATCCCAGCAATCCCTGTGCTTCCGTCCACATTTGGCGTCAACTTTCAACGGTTTGTGTACTGCGCACTCTGCCTCTCCGAGCTGCAGGAATGGATCCCGCACTGTTGACTAATACGCTGCTCGTTCTCATTAACACATCACAAGTGGCAGTGGAGTTATTCCTTAAACTACAAAGGCAAGAAGAGTTCAACATTGATCTCGCCACGCATAGTAGCTACAACACGAGATTGCTTGTGGTATTCATGGAGGTGCTGACCACAGTGGAACACTGCTTTTGAGCTCGGGATCACATCATCATGCACATCTGGGATGACGAGCAGTGGCTGCAGAACTTTCGTATGATGAAAGCCACACTCATGGGACTGTGAGATGAGCTCGCCCTAACCCTGTGGCGCAAGGACACAAGAATGAGAGCTCCCCTGTCGCTGGAGAAGCACATGGCAATTGCACTGTGGAAGCTGGCTACTCCAGACTGCTACTGATCAGTCGCTAAACAGTTTGGAGTGGGAAAGCCAACTGCTGGACAGAAGTGTGCAGGGCCATTAATCTCATCCTGCTCCGAAAGACTGTAACTCTGGGCAACGTGCATGACATTGTGGATGGCTTTGTACAAATGGGTTTCCCTAACTGCAGGGGAGCAATAGATGGCATGCATATTCCAATTCTGGCACCAGACCATCTAGCCACCGAGTACATTAATTGGAAGGAGTATTTCTCTATGGTTTTCCAAGTGCTTGTGGATCACCATGGGCGTTTCACAGACATTAACAGAGGCAGAGGTGCATAACGTATGCATCTTTCAGAACACTGTCCTGTTCAGGAAGCTGCAAGCAGGGACTTTCTTCCCGGACCTGAAGATCACTGTAGGGAAAGCCAACATGCCTATTGTGATCCTGGGAGACCCTGCCTACCTCTTAATGCCGTGGCTCATGAAACCATACATGGGGAACCTTGGCAGCAGCAAACAGCAGTTCAACAAGAGGCTGAGCAAGTGCAGAGTGACTGTTGAGTGTGCTTTTGGCTGTTTAAAGGCCTGCTGTTACTGCCTATATAGGAGGCTGGACCTGGCCGATAACAATATTCTTATGCTTACAGCCATGTGCTGTACACAGTGGTGAGCTGGAGCGGGTTCCCACCAGTTCCCAAGAACCGGTTGCTAAAATTAGACCACCGTGGAGAACCGGTTGTTAAAGGGCCAGGGGGTGGGCAAAGAACTCCGGTCCATGGGCTGGACCATCCTGTTGCTCCCAGGATCCCCAGCTGGGAAGGCTGAGGTTCCCCTGGCCCCTCCCCCGTTTCCCCCCCCAGCTGCAGTGTGGCCAGCTGCCGGCACCAGCTGGGCGGCTCAGCTGAGCTCCTGAGTCGTCCTGCTGCTTTGAGCTGCAGGCAAGGTAAGGGGGGGGGGGGGGCTGCAAGCTCCAGGGCTGCTGGCGGGGGGGCAATTTTCCCCAGGCCCTGCAGGGGCTCCCGGTCCCACGAGTATGTCTCCCCCCGCCCCGGCCCCTCCCCTGCTTCCCCCCACCCTTAAATCAGAACTTTTTATAGGGAACCAGTTGTTAAGATTTTGGCAGCTCATCACTGGCTGTACACCCCATAATATTTGTGAAGGGAAGGGTGAAAGCTTCACTCACAGCTGGACTGCTGAGGCTCAGTGCCTGGAGGCTGAATTTGAACAGCCAGAGACTAGGGCTATTAGAGAGGCACAGCACGGGGCCATAAGGATCAGGGATGCCTTGAGGAAGCAATTTGAAGCTGAAAGCCACTAATATTTGTTGCTATGCTCAGGAGTGCAGTGCTTGTAATGCTAGGAGGTGATTGTGACTGGTGCAGACAATGCACTATGAAGGTTTAAGAAAATCGCCTGTTGCTTTGCAGGGCTATGTTTGCTTTCAATTAATGGAATAAAGATTGCTTTCAAACCAAAACAATTCTTTTCTTAAACAACAACCGGAGGAGAGAGAGAGAGAAACAAAAAACCACATCAGCGCAGTGGGGGATGGGGGAAGGGAGGGTCCCAGGAGGAGGTGGGGTCCCAGGACAGTTAAAGATTTCTATATGTCCAGGTATCACATGCAACCTTGTCCTTTGGGGTACAGTGCAGCAGGTACCAATTTCAGCAGAACTAAACCGCAGAGGGAGTGTAGTGGGTACTGGGAGTCCGCAAGGCTGGACTGTGACAGGGCAGGAGTGGAATGCAGCGGGTACAGACTGGAGCCAGAAGGTTCATAAAAGTGTGTTGGCAGTGACTGGGGGGCGCATGGGAAAGAGTTTTGTGACAGTGGCTGTAGGGGAGGGCAGGTGCGGAGCTGCTCGGTTTGCAGTGATAGTAGTGACTAGAGCATGTCCACTTGGCGCTCCATAACATTTAAAAGCCACTCTGTAGCGTTGTTCCGGTGTGCTGCGTTCTCCTTTCGGTCCCTCTTCTCACTGTTCTGCCACTCCTTCAATTCTTGGTTTTTGGCTGCAGAGTGCATCATGAAATCAGTGTTCCAGGACTGTACTGTACACTAGGCTGATGGCTCTTGTGGAGAGCCAGCACTGTAGTGGGGGCCTTTATAATCATTACTGTCCTCACATTTTCCACAGGCTGTGTTCAGTATAGAAGATATCTCGCTGCTGAGGAGCAGCAGGGAATCAAGGGAGGGTCTTATCCAAGACTGCAGCTTCCGCCCTGGCCCTTATGCAGCTCGCCTGTGCGCAGCAATGGTCGCTCCCCCTCAGTGACAGGCAAGAAACAAACCAACTCTGCCAAAGAACCTGCAGCAGCAGATTTCCCAGTATCTCCATCAGAGTTTCCTGGAGATCTGTGAGGCAGATTCCCCTGAAGTGAGGGAGTCAATCAACACCCTGTTCTGCTGCTCAGACTAGGCATATGGTGGTACGTGCATATGGTGGTGCGTGCATCATACAGACACAAGCCTGCTTTCTGCAACACTCCTGCCTCCAACAACTCGCTTCAGCGATTCCCAAAATCAAAGCCACTTACCAGGGGCCTCCGCTCCTGTTTGCGCTTCGCCAGGCTCTGACAGCTGTGACTGGCTAGCCTCCTCCAGGGTAGAAAAGAGTTCCTGGCTGCATGGAGCTCTGACCTCCGAGTCAAGCTCTGCCTCTGGGTCCCCCTCCGCATCCTCGTCCAAGATTTCCTCCTCCTGGCTCGGTCCACTCTTGACTGGCACGTGAGCCACCAAAGTATCCACTGTGGCCTTCGCAGCAGAGGTGGGGTCGCCACCGAGTATTGCGTCCAGCTCTTCGTAGAACCAGGAGCTCATGGGCACAGCACTGGAGCAGCGGTTTGCCTCATGCACCTTGTGGTAGGGGATCCGAAGCTCTTTCACTTTGACTCTGCACTGCAGTGTGTCCCGGTCATGGCCCCTTCTGTCACGCATCATGAAATCTGCCCGTAGGGGGTATAATTCCTACAGCTGGAGCACAGCTGGGACTGGACAGCCTCCTTTCCCCAAATGCTGATGAGGTCCAGAAGCTCGGCATTGCTCCAAGAGACCACTGCACGCGTCACCAAGCAAACAGGAAGGGGACTTACAAAATTCCAAGGAATTCAAGGGGTGGGGCTCACAGTTGGTCACCTGATGGCAGGGCAGTAGAGTTCAAACCGATGACCAGAGAGGCAAGAGCAGGCATTGTGAGACACCTTCTGGAGGTCAACTGCAATGCTGTAATCAACCAGGGTGTCTACACTGGCACCGCAGTGCTGTAGCACCAGTGCAGTAAGCTGTACGCCTCTCATCGGAGTGGTTTTTTTACAGCACTGCAACTGTGAGATTTCTGCGCACTAAGTAGCTTGGCAGCATGTACACCTCAGGAATTACACCGCAGAAAGCTGCTTTACTGTGCAGAAACTTGCCAGTGTAGACAAGGCCTAAGATACAGGAGTCACTAGGCTCCATGAATTGCATTATTCAGGAGGTCAGACTAGATTATCATGAATCGCTTCTGGTATTAATAATCTGTTAAAAGCTTAATATATTCCCTGGGGTATATTTAAGTGAGGAAGGTGGCAGAACAAACTTGTTCTTGAGTTTCAGTGGCATAAACAGCTGCAAAAAAAAATAAAAATAAAAATAAGGACACAAAAGTGGCTTCCCATTTGTGCTAGAAATACAGGCAGGCACATCAAAGGAGACACTTGTGACCCAACATGGCTAAAGCACGTCTGCATTTTGTTGTGTAGATAAGACCCCTAACTATGTGCTCAATCCACATTAAAGTTTTGAGTAATTAGTGTCAGGAAACAGTCACAAAACACAGGCCTAATAACGCAATATCCTTCCTCTCAAACTGGCCCAAAAGGAAGTCCCAGAAGCTCTGCAGGAGATCATGTGACAACCTAATCTTTTATGGGGAGCAAATTCTACTATCCCTCAGAAAGGATTCCAAATGCAACCAGTACTTAAGAAACTATTATCCCACGCAACTAATCTCATTATCCAATGCTCAGTGTCCAACCTCCCATTTCTGAGTAAAGAGCTGTCTCCCACTCCACTGCCAATATCCTGGATCTCTCCCAATAAAGCTTCAGGCCAGGGCACGACAGAGCTGATGCTGCGGACATGCTGATGACTGCTTCTTATCACTGGATTTTGGTGTATAGCCATACTCTGACTGCTGGATCTGTAAGGCCTTGCATACTGTCAGTCATAGAATGCAGCTGTCCTATCTCAGAGACACAGCAGAGGTGTGCAACAGCACACCAAAAAAAAAAAAAAAAACATTCCAAATCTTCCTTTTAGACCAAAGCACAAGAGTCATGATGGGAAACTGTCTTTCATCTTCAGAGCCCACACTTATGGAGTACCATAGGGATCCATACTATTGATAGATGGATTGCACGGAGCCATTAGGTAAAATCATAGGGCCTTATGGACTCAGCAATACCTGGATAATATCCAGCTATCCAAATACTGAAGGAAACAGTAGTGCCAGATGAAGAGACGATGATGAAACTAAACCTGGTTTGGATGGAGGCAATACTGGTGGAGTAAATTGCTTCAAAGAACTTTGTACCAGCATATTACCTCTCCTCAGATAGTTAAGTCTATAGACATAATCCTGGACCCATCATAAATCTCTGGCTGCGGAAAGATCCTCTTCCATCTACGCTTGTCTCAGCTTGTCAGACTCAGGCCCAGCCACAAGTAACCTGAGCATTTGTGACCTTTCAACTAGATTACCGCAGCAATATATCTAGAAATGAATTCACCGACATAAGGCTCCAACTGATTCAAACTGCAACAGCTCACCTTCTTAGCAACACAAACACTCAGAAGGACATCACTCCGGAGCCTGGCTCCTGCACTGGCTCAATTTAAATGAGTCACATCAATGGGTCCTGCCTTCAAAACTCCTCCACAGAAACACCCGGCTACCTAAAGGAACATCTCAGCCATAGGAACCACTGTTGACTGTATCCTTTTAAGGTCCTGTTTCAACACCAAAGTCATACTCTAACCATGACTGGGGACACAACTGTATGTTAAGTGGTTCCATGTGATATGGCTGAACTTGTTGGGTAGATGGGCCTAGAACAGGGGTCGGCAACCTTTCTGAAGTAGTGTGCCGAGTCTTCATTTATTCACTCTAATTTAAGGTTTCACGTACCAGTAATACAATTTAATGTTTTTTAGAAGGTCTCTCTCTACAAGTCTATATATTATATAACTAAACTAGTGTTGTATTGTAAAATAAACAAGGTTTTCAAAATGTTTAAGCTTCATTTAAAGTTAAATTAAAATGTTGATCTTACGCCACCGGCCCGCTCAGCCCACTGCTGGTCTGGGATTCTCTTCACCTAGGCTGGCAGCAGGCTGAGCAGGGCCTGCAGCTGGGACCCCAGCTGGGAAGGGTCCAGCAGCCAGAACCCCAGACTGGCAGCAGGCTATGCGGGGCTGGCGGTCGGGAACCCAAACCAGCAGTGGGCACTGCTGCTCAGGGGTTCCATTGGCCGGCTCCTGCCAGCCGGGATCCCGGCTGCCGGACCCGCTCACCCCGCTGCTGGTCTGGGGTCCCGGCCCTGCCCACATACAGTGGGTACCTACCTTCTCCCTGATTCTAGCCCATTCTCTTCCTCTCTCTGCACTGAGCTGAGGGTGGGAGTGCACTGAGAACAGGGCTGGGGATGAAGGGTCTGGCCAGGAGCTAGAATGAGGGAGGGGGTTGAGGCAGGAGGTTTGGGTGTGGGGGCACTTACCTGGGCTGCTCCCATTTGGTGTGCGGGGTACAGGTGGGAGTGTGGGGGGAGCAGGAGCTCCCATTTGGTGCTCAGGGTGGGGATGTGTGGGGTGCATGGGATGGGGGCTGCAGAAGTGGGGGTGCAAGAGTCAGGGCAGAGGGCTGGGGGCATGTGAGGGGAGTGCAAGTGTCAGGCGGGGGCTGGGTATGTGTGGGGTTGCCAGAATCAGGGCTGGAGTCATGGGGGGGTGAAGGAGTCAATAGAGGGCTGGGTGCGTAACAGGAAGGTACAGGGCTCAGGGCAGGGGCCTGGGGTGTGTGTGGGGGGGCAGGGCTCAGGGCAGAGGGCTGGGTGTGGGGGGGGGGGGCAGGACTCAGGGCAGAGGGCTGGCCCCCCTCAGAAGCTCCAACCCCCACATTCCTTGTCC